>NC_056680.1:50438776-52838776 GCF_018350215.1 Panthera leo
GTCTTTCCTTAGCCAATATCGAATTTCTACCACCTGTGTCTTTTATCCCATCCTCCTAGCTCCTTCGTATTCAGTCACACTTGTCTTCCTTCTTACATTAGACCTTTATACTTGCCACGCTCTCCACTGGAGATTGCATGGCTGGCTTCTTGTACTCAAATAATCATCCCCTCAGACATGTTTCTCCTTACCTCCTTCGCCAAAGCAGCCCTGCTGCCCTCCAGCCATTCTATATCCCCTTTTAATTAGTTTCTAGGCATTGCCACTACCTGAAATTGTATTATCTATCTACTTATTTCCTTGCCCTTCTAATTGGTAACATAAGCTACCTAAGGTCTGCACCTCCCGTCTTAGGCATTCAATGCCTGTATTCCTCCCCATTGTCAGAACAGTGCCTGCTCCGCACTCTGAAAATACAGTTTTCGAGGGGTGAATGAATGAATAGATGGAGGTGCAAAGAGGCACAGGGGATACCATGGTCGGCAAATCCCAGACCCTGTATTTCCTTTATGGAGCTTACTGCAATCAAATTGCTAACTCATTGGTTGGTTACGTTCAGTGCTCGGAGCACAAAGCTCTGACGCAGGGCAGGAGAGGGGAAGGAACTGACATGATCCTCCTACCCATGCCTTCCCTGACCCTCCGTTCTCCTAGATCCTGGGTGTTCTCACCACCACCTTCTGTCCCCAGACATATGAGGCTCAGAAGAGCACTCAGCACAGCAGCTGTGCCAAGAAGCATTTTCTCTCTAGGAAGCAGGGAAGTAACAGGAAGCCTTCCAAGATGAATTAGCGTCTCATTTCCTCTGACAACAGCCCAGCACCTGTTCTGGAGAGGGCTGAGAACACTGCCCCAAGACCGAGCTTACCATATAAATTGATGTACCGGATGCAGCTCTCGACTACAAGTGGTATAGCTTGTCCTGAATCCTTAAGAAAAAAAAAGAAATTGTGAGTTGTACTGGGCATGGCAGCCGGCAGAGGAAAAACGACAATGCAGACACAGATTATAAACTCAAGCCAGAATATTAGTACCATCGGATTAGTAGGAAAATAAGCAAGGAACTGCTAATCCTAAAGTCTCCACAAACAGTTAAAATAGAAAATCTCCAGTTATGTGCAGAAAAGACATAGCTATGATAATTTTAAAGAAATGCTCTGTCTTCTTACTCAGCTGGGAAGAAATCAGGACTCAGGAGGTTGACAGGCACATCGGGGAAGGGGAGGGAACCCACCCGACAGATAGGGTTGGAGTTTGCTCTTGAAGAGAGCTCTGCCTTCACTCCACTTTGCCCCACTCAACCCTTATCCTCCCAGTGCTCGAGCATAAAAAGGCAGGATTCAAAGGCCTCCTTCTAGCATGGCAGTATCTAATGCTTGAATTAAGAAGAACACACTACGGGAGGTAAGGATGGCCCCAAGGGTCCTTTTGAGCTCTGAGAAAGGAAGACCAGGTCTACTCCTGAGGTTACAATCTAAACATCCAGGCAGATGCTGTGTTTAACAATAAACATGTTACGAGGAAAAGTTCTGGAAACAGCTAATGTCAGCCATTGACCATTGAATGGCCAACCTTAGTCAAAAAGGCTGTGTAAGACACAGCTCTAAATATACACGTCTATGGGGGAGGTGGTGAATCTACTTCCGACTACATCTTCCTAGATGGGCCCATGGCCACAAAGAGCTGGGCAAGGGGTAGTTTTCTCTTGGATTCCATGATTGGTTGATCTCTCTGTTATTTTGGGTCACTTAAAGAACATAAAGTCATTTTTAAACTGTCTTTAAAAGAGGCCAAATTAAATCACTAGCCTCCTCAGGTGAGGAAACAATAAGGCATATGTAACATGCTCTCGTAAAGGGACAGAAAACACCCACAGATTTCAATGCCTTTGGGGTTCCTCCACACCCCACCTGTGAATTCACACCTTGATTAACTACGGTCAGGGAGAGGATAGAAAAATGGACCCTTTGGCAATAGGCATGGTGAGCCCTGCTCTAGAGGTCAGTACTAAAGACAGGTTCCATTCAGTTGAATGGAGCTAACGGACCTTTCTAGTAAATACCTGGTTCCTGGTTCGAGCATTTCTTCTTCCTCTGATAACAAAAAATAAACAGGCAGCAGAGCAGGAGAAAAAGAAAAGATTATGCAGGAGTAAGATCAGTTAGAGTAAGCAGATCCTTCAGAGTCCGTGAACGCCGAAATGCAATGGCAGCCAGCAACGGTCCTGGGGAGACTGCCAACCAGTCTGCCGATGGGGAGGGCCGCCCGTGCACCTCAGGGCCTCGTAGGAGCTCTGCACCCTGCCCCCAGCTAGCCTCCCAGGGTGCCTGCCTTGGACACCAGGTGGCAAAGGGGCCTCTATCAGTCCTTGTCAAGTGCAGGGATGTGTGTACCGAGGTGTGTACTCAGCCCCTTCTCCTCATCCCATGTTTAGCTTCTCCTCAACACAGGGGCTGTTACTCACTGATGGGCAAGGGCCCACCTAAGACACCTTAAGGTTAGCCCAGCTGCCCACAAAAAGGAGGGGCACACACCTTCAGGCATCTACTGTAACACTGTCCCTGGAAGTCAATTCAGGAAACCTCATTCTTAGTAAAAAGCTAATTGTACCAAGACTGTGTTTATTAGGTGCCCTCTGGATACAACCCGACAGGACTCCACCTGATTCCACATTCGAACAGCTTCCCATGCTTTCCTACCAAACACCCTGGGTACCTTTTCCTGGGTATCCATTGGCTTTGCTCTCCTTCCTACCCTGACCCTCACACTGGCACCGAGAACACCTCAGGGAACCCCAAAGCTGAGAAAGGCCTGCGGAAGGGAGGGCAGTAAAGAGTCAAAATGTTGTTATGATCTTGTAGGTAGCACTGGAGCCTTTCCTTTCATTAAAGCCACAGACGCCACCCATTTTCAGGGGAGCACGGTGTGTTCGTTCTTCCATATGCGGGTGCCACGTCTCATCCAGGCTGCTTGAGGGGCTGACCTGAGACAGTGGAGGATGGATGCCTTCTAGCTGGTGACATCTGTCCAGTACCCAGCATCTAAACAACTAGAATTATATGTTGGCTAAAACGACCTGAATCCTAGAATGGAGCAAACAGCCTGTCAGATGGGACTGTATGAACAATCTCCTAAAGGCTAATGACAACAACAATGGCTAGTATTTCCATAGTGCATACAGTATGCCAGGAGTACTCGAGAAACATGGCATATATTAGTCCATTTGATTGCGTCACACATGCATGAGGTAGGTAATTAATGTTCTCATTTTATAGAAATGGGGTAAGGGCTCTGCCTCCCAAAATTTATAATAAAATTTAAATGGGCTTCAAAATTTATAATAAAAATTGGGTTTCCTTCTGGCTGAGAGGAACAACAACAACAAAAAAATCAAGGATGTTGAAAAGGAAGTTCCGAGGACCCTAGAAATCTATAAACGTAGCTGTCATTCTTAACCTGGGGATGCTGCCTCATCCCACTAAACCCTCATCATCACGGAGTCCCAGGGATGTTATTGTACCAAAAAACCTTTCACAGGTTTGGCATTTCAAAGCTGGGTGTTCTCCGATCATGCAGAATCTTCTTCCAGACGGCACGTGAATCATACGAGAGAACTACACTCCATTCACAAAGGCTGAAGGACTGAATATATCATAACTGCTTTCTCATTCTCTGAAAGTGAATAACCCTTGAGGGCAAGCCCCTGCTGCATGTAAGTGCATCTACACACTGCCTAGTCATAGCAGGCACACGGAAGAGTTCGTTGAGCTGCCCTGAGAGTTTGTGGCATAAGTACAGTGTGACTAGGAGGAAATGCAATCATGTTTAACAAATATACCATATTTTTTTTTCCAGCCAAATGAGTGTTATTCTTCCGAGTCCCCTGAGGAAGAGGCTGGGCACTTACTCCAACAGTGTGACACAGGCTAAGTGGCTTTTCAGAGCCGGACAGCCAGCCCCTCTATAGCATATGCCTCTTGCCATTTTCTACCTCCAGGGGTGTGGCAGCGCTGAACTGAAGGATGCTTTTCCTTCCAATGACCAGGGCGTCCATTCTGATACGGAATTTGGGCACCACCGACCAGGGCCATGCTACAGGCTCTGAGGAACACTGACCAACGGCAGCCCTGACGGTATATTTAGCATAAGAATGTGGTGGCTTCCCAAGGTGACTACCTCCGGGGGCAAACGTGTGGTTGAAGAAGTTCTGATGTGTTTCTCAGGAAGAAGAAGGTCAGATTAGGTGGCAGTCACACACTGCATGTAGGAGCTTTCTATTAAAAAACTATTTCATTAAACAGAACACCGAATTTTCAAGTCCTGTCGGATAAGAGTCAGTTCCTTCCAAGTGCCCTGACTTATCACCGGTTTCCAAAGAGCTGGGCAAATCCAGGAAGGCGTGCCTGTCTCTGGCCTTCATTCATGGTCGTCCTCCTTTCAGGGACTTCTGTCCTGCTCCTCTCTGCTTTATTCCTATCCTTTTCTCACCTCCCCCTGCCCCCCTGCCCCCCTGCCCAGTGCCCCTGCAGAAGTCTCCTGTGTTCTAAGGCTCCCAGCGCTTCTTGCTCTGAGCTCCCATGGAACTTACTTGCAGTAATTCAGAGCGCGCATCCTGAACCACCTTAGCTTTCTGTGCTGAAAATCTCCCGAGCAGCCCTGTATGCCCCTTGGAGGCAGGGAGAATAGCTAACGTTCCTTTTGGTCCCCTCTCAGCTATGGGCAGTGGCTTTTCCGAGGGTAAGGGTGGACTGAGAAGAAGTCTTGGTGGAGACAGGAAGGGAGATAAAGAAAGAAGGACTCGATGCAGCTGTGTCTTCCATGACCTGTTGGATGGCAAACTGCTCACTCCGGGTCCCCTCCAAACAGTACCTCTTTCCTGATGCACCCAGGGGCACCCCTCCTTTTTGGATCCTCCGTGCCTCATCTTTAGGTATCCTAAAGCACCCCTTGCTGCTCCCTGCCCCTGGACCGTCCCAAATGGTCCCCTAATGTTCCACTGTCCCCTTCCCTACTGTCCCTTCCCCAGAGCTCAGCCCATAGGCAGAGACAGCTCTGGGACCCAGGCTGGCTCTGCTTACCTGGTCCCATGCCTGCCCCCTCACCCCGTCCTGCAGGTCCCGTGCGCAGCCTGTCAGGACGGAGGAAAGAGTACACTGAGCAGGGATAGCTTCCATTACTCCTAAATTGTCAGCAAAGCCGAAGAGCATTTAGTTTTCTCCTGCTTGACACCAGCCTTCTTTTCTGCAGAAAGTGTCTTTGCTGGATAATGGAGGGCTCTCAGATAACTGGCAGGGACCTTCACCCCTGCTCCCCCTAACTAATGTTTCTCAAGCATCTCCCTGCCCCCTGCTTCCCTTTGCAATTCTGTGGCCAGCTTCAGTGTCCTTGAGCCATTCATTCTATCTGGGATACCTTGGTCCTCTGCCCTTTGCATCCAGGAGGCAAGAAAAGAGAAAGTCACTGAGCTGCAACACTTTCATGTTTAGTTTAGGATGTACAGGGTTAATCTAGAATTCTAAAGGGACTACCCCAGCTCAATGCCTAACAAGAAGCAAAACAAGGTGGGAGAGTTTTCTCTCAAACAGTTTATGTGTTTCCTTTGCTGCTATAGTCTCAACCAAAATAACAACAACAACAACAGCAACAATAACAACAACAATAATAATAATCAGTTGTATAAAAATACACTCTTATCTGCAGGATTTTCTTTGTGTTGCTTCTAACCAATCTCCTCTTGGGAGGCATGGATGTGAAGCGAGGCAAGGTGGTTTCTCTAGCTGTCCCTCAGGCCTAGCTAGGACTGCAGTTCCTGAAGCAGGAAAGCATGGCTGGCGGGGACCACTGCACTGGCATTTCAACCCCACTTGGACTCCATGGGTTTCATCATGATCGATCCCTCCTCTGGGGCTGAGGATCCCGGGAAGGCACTTAGGATCAAATGGTCAGAGACGAAAGTAGTCTGCCTAGAAGCCCTTCTTGAAGCTAAGAGCAGGCTTCAGGGAGGAACTAGCTTGCTCCAGGGCTGGGGCCAGGGCATGACTGAAAGTTCTGGTTGGTCGGGGTAGGGCTGTTGGCCAAGGGGAGGAGGTGGAGAAAGGCTGCCATTACATTGGGCGCATTCGCGGACTCCGTGGCTCCCCAGCAAGTACCTTAATAAACGCTTCCATACAGCCGTTAAATAGTTTATGGCTACACACTGAGAGAGGCCTAGGTCTCCTCATTTTCTGTGGTTTAGGGGGAAGGCAGGGGGGCCTAGGGAAAATGGAACAAAAGAAATCAAGAAAGCAACCAACGCAAACATACAACTGGGAAAGACGCTCTTTAAAACCCATGGCTGAAGGAGAACACAAAATGCAAATGGAAACCCCTGAACCCCCAGCACATTGGTGTCCAATGCTCCATCTGAAGGCCTTTGGATGTTTAAGGGAATCTTAATTTACCCACAATGTCAGGCAGGAGCAATGCTCGCATAACACAGATGCATTCTAGATCACAGGGGGGACATAGTATGTATCCAGGAAACCACTGAAACCCCAATCAGAGGCTGTCATCCTGCAAAGCTGACCAGATGGAGGAGGAACCAGGGGACAGAGATGTAATCTGTAGCCTGAGAAAGCAAGACACTTTCAATGATGATTGGAAGGGTTAATTTTCATTATTTTGGCTTAAATTCATCACCGAGTCTCAACTCCCAATGTACCAGGGCACTGATCTTTCTAATGCCTCTTGGCATTTCAAATGCACTTGACTAATCTTTATTTCATTGATCTAAGAGCTAGGCAATTATTATTCTCATTTTAGAGATGAAGATACTGATGCCTGGAGGGAGCCTACAGCTTCTTTGGGGTCCCCAGGTGACCCGAGATAATGATCACATCCTGTTCTTTAGTCAAGTACACTTTTGATTCAACCGCTTTCAAATCCATTATCACCCTTAACGTCAGCTCAACCCTGCATGTACGGCCCCATTTTATAGAGGCAGACTCTGAGGCCCAGAGAGGGGAACTGGCAGAGCCAGGCCCCAAACTCAGGCCTCTATGGCTCCAATGCCAAGATTTTTCCCAACCGGGCCAGTCATGGAGCCTTAGGGCACTTTTTCGTTTCCAGCCAAGGACTCCATCCATCCCATTAACCCTTGCCAGCGGAGGACCCAACGGGTCAGGTTGAAAGTGTCTTGCTTTACTTTAGGATCTCCATTCCCTGTGCTCCACTCTTGGCTACAGGGAGGGGAAACCATACCACAGTTCACCAGCAACAGTGAAACAGCCACAGACACTGGACCAGTTTCCAGAGTTGCTCACCATGCATATACCTGTGTTGGCTTATTTGCTCATCTTTCGCCACCCAAGTTGGCCTGACTCAATGCTGCCAGCCTTCCAGGGCAAAGGGCTTTCTGAGGTTAGGAGAAGGGCCCCTAACCAAGAGAGGCAGTTCATTTTCAAATGGCTTGGTTCACAATTTAGGGAGCAACAAGTGGGGACCCAGCCTGGCACAGCTAATGTCCACACGTGACGAGCAAAGACCTGGTCCCCAAAGTCTTGATTGATTTCTGTGGATGGGCAAGAAATCTTATGGATTGGGGTGCCAATCAAGGTGAAAGAGGTTCATGCTGCCTCTGCTCACTGGCCTCATTGTGTTGTGCCTGTCTTCTTCAGCAGCCCAGCCATCTAGGGGAATCTAGTGAGCTTCTCCTACGTCTTTGAGTACTGAGCAAATGCTGCTAGCTCCAGGACATGCATGGGCAAAGACACAGCTGAATCCAAATATCATGCCACCCAAACATTGGAACCAAAATAACAGCACAGACCAAAATTTTGAAAAGAAACAACAGGCAAGACTATTTCAAGCCCATCTTGGATCTATGTCAATTTGGTTAGCTAAGTCCATGTCATTTCTTTTTTGTAAGTTACTGAATTTTTGAGGATGTGGGTATGTGGGGGTGGTATTTCTGGCAAAGGATCCACTTTGGAGCTTCCAAATGCCAAAAGAGAGCGTAAACAATGTGACACAAGGCCATAGGTTTTAAATCTTGGGATTAGGAATAACTTGAGGATATAGCAACTGTGCCACCTTGTCTCCCTAGTGTTTGGGGTTTCTATTTGTGAGCGTTCTTAGATGGTTTCCTTGTCTCATGCGTGATACCCTCACGACAACCCTGTGAGGCAGGCAAGACTTACTAAATTCACTTTAAACATAAGGCAAATGAGCCCATGAGAAATTAAGAAACTTCCCAAGGGGCACACAAAAAATATGTGATTGGGGCTAATTCAGCTCTTCCTACTCCAAATTCTGTTGTGAATGTGAAATTGGGAAGTTGCTTTTATCACAGAGCATCCAGCAGTCGCTCTAAATTATCTATTAAACTCCCATGGCCAGCAAAAGTAGAGATTCTTAATGTAGGTGTTGGACACCCAATACCAAAAATTCTAGGGTCGCCGGCTGAAGGGTTTCCTTAAAATAAGTGCAAAGGAGTTTTTTTTCTTTAAGTTTAAACAATGGAATAAAGAGGGAAAAGGATGCTTTTCCCATTTCTCCCGCCTATTCCGAAAGCAAAGGACTGCTCAAATCACTGGGATTTCTTTCTTTGTGTGGTGTTCTGTGCACTGACCGGAAATCTCTGACAAGGAAACGTAGCTATCCCAACTTTGCATGACATCAAATCAATTTTGACTTACTGAAGTGCTGGGTGGGGCACAAAGTGGGGAGCAGGGGGGCAGCTCAGCCAAGGAAAGTGGGGCAGCCTAAGCCTTCCATCTCTTCTGCTGCTCAGTTGCAGAGCAAAACGGAAAGAAAGAAAGAGAGAGAGGCAGGGAAAACAGGAACAGAGAAAGCCACGGAGAGGAAGAGAGAGAAACCAGAGACCAATGTCCCCTTTCTGCCTTTCAACCAAGATGAAAATTAACATATACTGGCAACATAGGAATCAGCCTCAAAATTGTTCTGTGGCCAAAAGGGTAGTGATTAAAATGTTCCCTAGATAACCCAATAGATGTGTGTGTGAACATCCAAAATGGTGGTAGTGCACTGCAGTTCAGTGGCAGTCAGGCCCCTGGAAGCTGTGCATGAGTACGCATCAGGTTGCATCTATCTGGACAAGAAATCTCAAGTGATTTCACGGCTAATCCACACCATGGGGACAAGCCAACCTGAGTTAGGGAAGCCAGTCTGTAGTTAAAATTTTATCACAGTTAAACCCTATACTTGCATCTGACCGTGCCATTTATTCATACACTTTTCAAGTGCACTCTTGCACCTGGTCTGCCTATTTTACGGGGTTATGAATTGGGATTATTCTAAGTTCTTAAGTGTGAGAAAAAATGTAACATGTTGCAGCCCATGTGCAAAAACTGGTCTATCTATACAAGGCCAGCAGCAACTTGGCTGAGGGGACCTGCTCAAAGGATCATCCAAAATGACACTAACGTTGGGCAGGAAATTGTGGAAGATACAGAGAGCCACAGCATAGAAACATCTTACCCAGGGCCTTTAGGATTAAATTAAAAACCACTTCAAGTTGGCAGTGCATTGTACAACGAATTTAAAATGATTTTTGGAAGGGGAAGCTTTCAGTTTACCAACAAAGTTGCCTCTGACCTTGGCCAAGGGCCAGAGTACAGATGGCTGGGTTTGCAGTTTACTATATCTAAGTGGGAGGTCTGTAGTCCCAACTTGTATTTCCCAGGCCCTAGGTTGAAGAGGGTGTGGAAGACTATCTCTCAAATGGCTTTATTTAAAACAACAACAAAAAAAAAAAAAAAAAAAAAAAAAAAAACACCAACTTTTCTCTGAGGTAGACCCTGGGCCCTGGCCAAGGGTTCGATTACAGATTTCTCCTGAAATCTGCTGGAACCATCTTCCTTTGCATGAGTTTTAGGAATTAGGAGGAAGTGAGGGATGGCTCAATTCATCCCCCATCTGTTTTCCTATTTGCAGACTTTGGTGTAAAATGTGGCTTCTGTTGTTTGGGGACTACAACAACATCCTCTTGCCAGAAAAACGAAATAAATAAGTAAGGAGTTTGTTTCTGAAAGGTTCTTAGAAAGTGACCCTGCACATCTGCTGGCCCTTGTACAGGAAGGTCCTTTCCTGGCATTACGAATCATCCAGATATTCTCAGACTGCCAGGGCCCAGTGGAACAGCTGCAGAGCTGAGCTTCTGGAAAGCCCTCAGTCTCCCCCACCCTAAGCCCAGCAAACTGAAAGCCTCAGAGCTTTCCAAGCCTCTTCTCAGCCAACTCTCATCCAGATGAGCAGGAAGGGGGTTGAGGGTTCATCTTTCCTCTTGCCAAGTATAACAGCTTTCCAGGATTCTGGGCCACTGGCTCAATTTGTGTTGGGCAGTGGGATAACTATTGCTGGGAACTCAGAAAGGGATGGGCTCTAAGGAACAACTCAGACAGCAACACGGCTGCTTATGGATTTCAAAACTCTGAAAGTGGAGGAAAGGTCCAGTCACTGAAAGTCAACCCCTCAGCTACCAGCTGCTGAGTGGAAAGTGTTCACTGGCTCTGGTCTGCTCAAGGAAAAGCGCAAGGGTAATGTTGAGCAAGCTGGAGAGAAAGCAGAAGTTGCCCATTTGTTACTTTCCCAGCAAAGGGCTCTCCCATCAGTCCATCCAGGTGCCCATGAGGTCTGAAGCCAGGGTGCGGGCAGTAGGGGCGTCTGTGCGCACTGATGTGGCTCTGCACATGCATATGCCCAGGTGTGTGCCATACGAGCCAAATCCAAAGCCTTGGCAAATGGGGACCCCAGGATGGGCCCTCCGCCCGGGCCGGACAGTTTGCTCAGCAGCCACAGAACAGATGGGGAAACAGGTCAACAGCTACCCCCACAGCCTCTGGCTTCTGCTGTCCGTCTTCAGCCACTCTGCAATATATATTACTGTCCCACCAGATGGAAAGCGCCAACAGAACATACCCCCACTTTCCCACAGCAGCTGGGAAAGGCGCCTCCCCCTCACCGGCCTGTAGGGGGCGTGGCTTCACCAGCACAGTGTTAGGACAAGCAAAACAGCCAGCCTTCTCTCTTGCACAGCCACACCATCCCCCCTGGAGACACTGGGGAAAAGCTAGACCACTCTTAAGAACAGCCCAGCTTCTCTGAGCTCCTTGGCAGCATCTGCCTTCCCACCTTCCCACCTTCCCGCCTCTCCTGCACCTCCCCTCCACCCCGCCCACCTCAGGCAGCAGGTGGAAACAACCAAGATCCCTAGCTCTTACCTGGTTGTGCCGCATTCTGCTCTCTCCCCTGGAAAGAAAAGTATACATTGATGTTAAATTGTTTTTTTTTTCTTTTTTAACCAGCGAACATTCATCTTTTTCTAAAAAGAAGAAACAACCGAACTTAATTATTTGTGAAATGGGAAATCTAATTATGCCTAAGTAATGGTCTGCTGGAAAGAATGGAGTCTCATTAAATCCCCAGTGCCTCCTATCTGTAAGGCTATGTTCACATAAATTTCATTTCGTGTTGTTCATGTATGTTTTTTTTTTCTTTCCAGCAATTTTCCAACTACAGCCTGCTGACCACATGCTTTAGAATTTTCTGGGGATGTTGTTAAAAATGCAGGGTTTTTTTGCTTTCCCATGAGCCTCCTGAATCAGAATCTCTGAGCTAAGAAGCCACGAATCTTCATTTTAACAAGCACCATGGGTGATCCCTTCTCTGCCTGCCAAAGCTCTAGAACTCACACACTGCTTTATACCAACAAAGGTTTGTGGAGCACCTGTCATATGCTTGGCCCTGAAAAGCAGCAGCCAGAAGATACCTTCTTGTTATTCCTCAGCCCAGCCACATCCCCACCCCGACCCCTCCTGCCTTCATTCTCAGCTGAAGACCTCGCTTCCTTCCCTGGAGAAGAAAATCAGTAAGACGGGTCTTGGCATGCCTCCATATGATGCACCCACCTACCTATGCCTGCCCATTCACGCTCTACCTCCCGTCCTGGTACTCTGGGGAAGCATCCCAATTCTGCCAAAGCTCAGACCTTCTGCCCGTGCTCTGGGTCTTACCTCTTCCACCCTTCTTGGGGCCTCTGCTTCTGCAAGTGTCCCCCTCGACACCTCTAACATCACCAATCTCCTTTCTTCTGCAAGTGTCCCCCTCGACACCTCTAACATCACCAATCTCCTTTCTTCTGGATCATTTCCATCAGCATACAAACATGTTCTGGATAAGTATAACCTAGTTTTGAAACCTCCCTGGGCTCGCTTTCTCACTCTAACTCCATTCCCATTTCTCTCCTTTAGAGCAAAACTTGCTGAAGGAGCTTTATAGAGGCACTGTTGCTTCCCCCACTCACTCCACTGCAGCTGGCTTCTGGTCTCACCATCCACAGAGACTGCTTGCTCCATGTGGTCAAATCCACTTATCTTCTGCGTCTTCTCTGCTCTTATCTGACTTCTCAGCACCATCAACTCAGTGAATCACTCTCTTCCTCTTACCAAGTGTTCTCCTTGATTTTCATGACTCCACACTTGCCAGGTGTCCTTCCCACTCTCCAGGCTGTTCCTCAGTTTCTCTTGCTGTCTCCTCCTCATCTGCCCCCAGGAGGTGCACCCAGCTCTCTTTCTACACACCCTCTCTGGGTGACCTAAGTGCTGACTGAGGACTCCCTAATCTTACCTCCAGATCTTCCATTCCCCTGGAATTGCAGACTCCAAGCCACTGCCTTCCCTTTTATTTTTAATGGCTTTATTGAAGCATAATTTACATATCAAAAAATTCACCCATTTGAAATGTATGATTCAATGATTTAGTAAATATTCAAAGTTGTGTAACCATCACCACAATTCAATTTTAGAACATTTCCCTCACATGAAAAAGATTCCTCAGGCCAATTCACAGCCACTCCCTCTCTCCCTCTCCAGCCTATGACAACTGCTCATCTATCCTCTGTCTATGGATTTGCTTATCTGGACATTTTACAAAAATGGAAGCATTCAATCCACAGTCTTTTGTGTTAGCTTCCTTCATTTAGCATATGCTTTTGAGGTTCATCCATACAGCATGATTCAGTACTTCATTCCTTTAATGGTGCAGTTGAGAACCTCTAGGCCATGCTATCTAATAGAAATATAATGTAAGCCACGATTTTTAGCAGCCACATTAGAAAAAGTAAAGATGGGTGCCTGGGTGGTTCAGTCGGTTGAACGTCCAACCCTTGATTTAGGCTCAGGTCATGATCTCACAGTTCATGACATTGAGCCCCAAGTTGGAGCCTACCTTGAGATTCTCTCTCTCTCTGTCCCTCTGCCCCTCCCCTGCTCATGCTTTCTCTCTCTCTCTCTCAAAAAAATAATAATAATAATGAGGGGCGCCTGTGTGGCTCAGTCAGTTAAGCGTCCGACTTCGGCTCAGGTTATGCTCTCACAGTCCATGAGTTCGAGCCCCGCATCGGGCTCTGTGCTGACAGCTCAGAGCCTGGAGCCTGCTTCCAATTCTGTGTCTCTCTCTCTCTCTGCCCCTCCCCTGCTCATGCTCTGTCTCTCTCTGTCTCAAAAATAAATAAAAACATTAAAAAAATTTTTTTTAAATAATGAAATGAGATTAATTTTAATAACATATTGTGTTTAACTTTATACATCAAAAATATCACTTCAATGTATATTAATATAAAAATTCATAAAGTATTTCATATAGTTTTTGTATTAACTCTTTGAAATCTTGTTTTCATTTTATACATCTTAATCCAGACTAGCCATGTTTCAAGTGTTTGATAGCTATATGGCTGGCAGCCGCCATACTGGACAGCTCTAGACTCTAGAATCCCATCCAGCATTCACATGAAAAGACTTTTTTTTAAATAATTTTTTAAGTGTATTTATTTTGAGAGAGAGAGAAAGACAGTGTGAGTGGGGGAGGGGCAGAGAGAGAGGGAGAGAGAGAATCCCAAGCAGGTTCCACACTGTCAGCACAGAGCCCAATGCGGGGCTCGATCCCACAAATTGTGAGATCATGATCTGAACTGAAATCAAGAGTCAAATGCGTAGAAAGTACTTTTTAAAAGAAAGAACTGAGCATTTATTTTCTCTACCGAAAACAATACCGAATGAGGATAGGGGCAAAAATGAGGGGAAGAAGAGAGTAACAGAAGTCTGAAAATAAAACACAGCAGGGAATCAACACACAATTCTTTAATTCCTAACCAATGCCACAAGCAGTTACAAGGGTTACTACATTTGCTTGAACTGGAGCCAAAGACCAAAGCAAGAAAGGCGAAAAGTTAGACAAAACTGACATATCTCTTCTGCATAATCTTATTATGTGTCTGTAGTCTCAGACAAATTCCCACCAGACGCCAATCTGAGCTACAGGTTTCATACAGACCCAAGACCCCGAGCTGCAGCTAAAGCAACCCACGAAAGGGGTCGGCCAATGGCCTGCATTAACTATAAAACACACAATTTCCCTTATGGCTGCAGTAAGCTGTGCAACTCTGACTCCAAAGGGGACCTACGAGGTGTTTCCTGTTCCACCCTCTCTTAGTTCCAAAAATGCACACTCCCCTATGTGCTCATTAAGGTCTAGCCACACTCCTCTTCTTTTAGTCCTGACTCACCATGTTCCTTCCCACCTTCACACATGCTGTTCCCTCTGCCCTGACACTCTTTCCTCAGTTGTTCACAGGGCTGATGTGTTCTCACCCTTCAGTCTCAGCTTGAACATGACCTCCGCCCTGAGGCTTCAGTGCTCACCCAACTTAAAGCAGGTCTCCTCTCCCGCCCCCTCCCCCATATGAACAATTGTTCTCTATCTCAGCCCCAATTCCCCATTCATAGCACTTAAAATGGTTGTAATTCTTTATTTAGTAGTTTGTTTACTGTTCGAGGTCTCTGTTCCCCATGACAGCAGGAAACTTGTCTGTCTTGTGTTCACTGTTCTCCCCCTCCAGGCTGAGCATAGCATCTATGCTTTGGACAATGGATGGACAGATAAATGGACAGATAAGGGCAGAAAGGGGAGAAGTGTGGAGGTAGGAATCTAAGTGTTGAAGTCCTGCAGTGCAATGTCAGAAACATACTCAAGGCAGACTTTCTTTCAGCAAGGAATCAAATATATTCCCTGTCAGCTTTAGACTCCTATTCTAGCTCTCAAGAACCCCATTACCAACATCTTTCGGAATCTGTTTTCGCAACTCCTAGAAAGTATCAGAAATCAAAACTGTTCTGCCCTTTACCTTCTGAGCCCCATTGGGATTTTTAAAAATATATTTTATAGTTAGTGGCCCAGTCATTTTCAGAAGGTCAGACTGTCTGGTCCTGGCAAACACTGGCTCTATAATGTGCTATTAAATCTTGGTCTGAAAAGGTTATGTCCCATCCCTTTTATAGACAATGCACTATTCATTCTTGAGAGGCTATAGTAAATCGAAACACCACCCATATCTTGGGTATAAACCCTGAAGCTTATAGACTACCCAGAGCAGTAAAAAGGTCAGGGATCTAAGACTAAGACAGGATGATAAACTAAGAATTCTATGGCCAAAAACAATGGCATAGCAACAGCCAAGGGCATATAGGGTGCGTTCTTGTTCCCAAGATGTGGCCGTGATGTTTACAACACGGAATGCCACTTTGCAGGGCACCTAGAAACTTTTTGACTTATGTGTCTGGGATCAATCATGTTAAAAACTTTGCTTCTGAGTGTGACCTAAAGACCATGTGTTTCCTCTAACTTGTGGCTTCTTTGAGCCATGCTGTCAAAAGACGACTTAAGAGAAATGGATTACATGACACGTTTCATTAAAAAAAACAAAACAAAACAAAAAAAAACAAGAAACAAGAAACATTAATCAAAACATTCCACTTGGCGCCATATTTCTCACCTGCTTCCAAAATTTCCAGACTGCCCCTCCCAATACAAAATAGCCTTCAAAGGGCATAAAAAGGTCACTGATGCAGGTGTAATCCTACCCCGGCCCACTCTTAGGGAAGCTTTCTACTGAATGGAAGAATCAGCACATGCAAGAAGAGGTGAATCGTCTGTTGACACTCAGAAAAATAAAGGAGCCAAGATCTTGAGCTTGCTTTGGCCTGCTTAATTTCTTCCATGTCCGCTTTGCCCAACAGGCAAGAACGTGACCAATCTAAGTCAGTGCATATTCTCCCCTTTCACCCGGTGCCCTATGAATCCACACGTACATTTATCAGGCAGTGGGGATACAAAAGTGACTCAAGATTTGGTCTCAGCTGCAGTTCTTTCCAGTAATTGGACAATTTGTTAACTTTAGAAATAACAATGGACCAGCGTTTATTACTTGTAACAAATACTCCATACTCACTTATGATGAGTTGTTAATGTCAATTAACAGGAAATACTGGATGCGGCATCTATGGGAACTAGCTGTACTATCTTTGCAACTTTTCTGTAAATCTAAAACTATTCTAAAACAAAGTCTATTAAAAAAATCCTCACCCAAATTGACCAGTCTAACAAGGCCCATCCCAGTTTTCAAAAGAAGCACAAAGCTTTTCCATTGCTGGCTTACTAGAGAATAGGACTGAGATTCTTCTGGATGGCTCTTTCTTTCTTAGCTGCCCTTACACTTCGGAAGCCACATTTTCCTGCAGTTTTTCATTGCTATTCAGCCTAAAACTCAGAAGGAGGACTGGTAAATCACATCTTGGAGCAAGGTATAGCTGAAGGCTAAGTAAACTTGGGAGACCAAATGGGTCAGGGGTTATGCCAACCCAAACTAATTTTTATTATTATTTCATCAAGGCTATTCATTCAGGCAAGGGCAGTAATAAACGGTTGCATCTGATAGCACACATGGGTGAGCTGGAGAGAAGCACCTTCTCATCTGGGATCTTATTTTCTAAAAGAACATCTACTTTTCTAAAACCAGGGCTCCTGATTTTGAACATACAAGGAGCCAACCAACTCATAGGGACTTGCCTTTTGGTACATGGCTCTGAGAAACAGCCTCCAACCCCCAGGGGCCACTGGCTATAAAACCAATCCTCCTTTTTAATGCTAGTCATGGGAGCTGTCCCTGGCACACCAGCTTGGCTCTTCCCTAGGACTTTCTGGCTCTCCTACTCCTATGCGCCCCACTCTTCTGGCCCAATATGGAAATGTCAGGATGGGCAGAATGTAGAGGAGTGTCAGGGGAAATGAAGAAAAAGTCCAATGCAACTCACTGCTCCTACCCTTACCCCCAATCAATGAGGTCTGACAAATGTATACACCTGAGTATACACCAAATCAGGGGCATTTTTATCACCCCCAGAAGTTGCCCAGCTAGAAGACACAAAACTAATCTATGCTGACAGAAATCCGATCAGTGGTTGCTTGGGGTGGTGGAGAAAGGATTCACCTCAAAGGGGTTCAAAGGGGCTTTTGTGGTGACAGAAATGTTCTATATTCTGATCTGGGTACATATGTTTGTCACAAGTGATTTCTACACAAAATGGGTAGATTTTATTGTACATAAGTTATAGGTCAATAAAGTTGATTGAAAAAATTCTACTGATATTAGTTTTAACCCCCTGGTTACTACTCCAAGCCCCAGTTACTAATTTTTCTTGAAGCCTTTCCGGCTCTTCTGGGCCCACGGTGATCCCTTCCACTCCTGGCTCATACTCTTAAGAGTCTGTACTGTTCACCTGGCAATTCACCTAGTATTTCTGTGTGACTTAATGTTATCGCTTTAAATTTTTTATGAATTCATGAATTGTCTTCCTCGCTAGGTTAGAAGCACCTTGGGGCTGGGAAATGGTTTAATTTCTGTTTCCTCTAAAGCACGGGGCTCACAAATGCCAAGCATCTGCAGATTCCAGCTGTCCCCCTGATCGGTGCCGAGTGGACAGTGTCAGGGAAGGCTTGGGTGGGCAGGGCACAGCCCCTAGAATGTGCACCTGTATGGAGAAGAGTGGGGTACTATGCCCTACTATGACTCTCACCTATCACACTCCTACTTCCCTGGAAAATTCCTGAGTGATCTCTAGGCCTGCTTCAAGCTGTCGTCTTGGGATCTACTGGTATCATCACTTTGGAAATCCCATTTCCTGGACTCCATGCTCTTTTTCCTTTATACAGAGCACACCCTTCAGCCAACAGACCTCTCCAACAGAATACAAGAGTATATCTGGATGTGGGGCTCAAGCAGGGCCTCACAACTTCAGAAACGCCCAGCTCAGCTCATCCCCCTCATAGCTGACAGTCACACCACTTTCCAGGGCCACCAGGATTTGCTACAAGCCATCCCTAACCTTAGGGGGCCAGGCTCGTGTCCTGGTGACCTTCCCATTCAACATTCATCCAATGACTAGCTGAATGCCTACTGTAAGCCAGGTACTATTCTAGACACCGGAGATAAAGTGGTAGACAAAATAAACAAGGAAGTCGCTACTTGGAAAGAAGATATGAGACAGTTGGGGTGGGGATATACCCAAAGATAATAAGCAAATGAACAAATAATAAGTAGGGTGCTTTCACATGGTGATGAATGAGATGAAGAAAATCAAACAGAGAGTGTTGGGACAGAGGTGGTGATTTCTTGAGGTTGGGTGACAAGGAGAGTCTCACTGAGGAAGTGACACCTCTGCTGACACAGCTGAAGGATAAGGAGCCACCCATACTGAGATCTGGGTTAAGGGCATTCCAGGCAGAGAGAAGAGCAGATGCAAAGGCCCTGGGGCAGGAATGAGCTTGATGAGTTTTAAAGGGCAGAAAGGAGCATAGAGTGGCTGGTGCACAGTAAGGGAGTAGACAATGATAAATATGGTCAGTGAAAAAGGTAATGTTCAAATGACCTTTTGGCCTCATGTACTGTGAGAGCACTTTGGATTTTATTCCAACTGTCATTGGAGGCCTTTGCGCAGTTTTAAGCCTACTCCCCACATCCCTCAAGGACCAAAATACACATATGGATTTTTCTTTTCTGGACCTAGATGCCCGGCCAGACACTCTAGGAGTATTCCTGGCAAACAGTACCTGTTAAAAAAACAGCAATGCAGAACTCTGTGCTCCTGGATTCCCACCCCCTACCTGCTGGGGACCCCTCTCATCACTTTGCCTTGGACTCTCCCCCAGAACCTAAACGAACATAGTTGCCCCATGTTTTCTGCAGCCACACTAGACCCCTCTTAGCATCTGTACTGGCCTGTCCAGTCCTGCCAGGTGGCTGTGCTACCAGGCCTCATTCAACCAAGTGCCCGTGTCTCAAGCTGAAACAACCCAGGGGACCACGACAAAACAAGTATCCCTCCTCACAGGCCTCTGCCTTCCAACCAACTCACCTTCACCCAGGGTCTGCTTGAGTAAGTCATGCTTGGCCTGTAGCTTAGTGATGAGGTTACTGCCATTCACATATTCTTTAAATTTCTGTAAAACACAAGGCACAAGGACATTACAGACTGCAAGGCCAAGTCACGTGGTCTCTGCCTCTGAAACCGACCGCTATGCCAGGGAGGTCAGAGGGAGATTATGCCACCCTCAAGGACCCCAGCATGGGGAAAAGAAGGACCTCTGACTTGCTCCTTTTCACTTCTCCACAGACCCCAGCTCTGCTGAGTGCGGCCGTCCCATCCTGGGCATTTCAGGGCAGTCTGGGGGAACACAAAGAAAGCTCAGGGGGAATGTGAGCTGCGAAAGGTGCTTTTGTCAGGTGAGGACTGGGGACTGAGCCCCAAGCAGACAGCTTCGTTAGTCATCAAGTCTCCACTGTGCTTCTGGGCCACGAGCAATAAAAATGGGAGCCGTCTCTGGGGGCACACAGCTGAGGCAAGAGCGCTTTATCAGATCTGTTACAGAGGAGCCTCCGAAGGAACCTTCCTTTCATCTGGCCCCACTCTGAAGGAGGAAGGGCTTTTCAGGCCCCTAAAGACATTCCTATTAAAATAACCTCAATTACATTGGGGGATACGTTTTTCTTTTTACAGAGGAGACAGGTGAGGCTGGCATAAAGAACTGATTTGCCCCACGTCCCTGGGACTCCCAGGCTACTTCAAGTTCAGGGACCTTGTCATGTACAATGTGTTTCAGAGCAGTGCAGAGGGACAGAAGTCACTGGGAACAGAAACACATCTACCTGTGCCCAAACTGAGCTGGACCTCAGCCACACCTCTGCACAAGTACCAGCTTTCCTTGGCCCACCCTGCATCACGTAAGCACAGGCCAGACCCCTCTCTGCTGGGGCATGTCTTTGCTAGACTGTGAGCTGCTGTTGGTGGGGTCCACACCCAATTTGTTTCCGGATCCCCAGTGCCTACAGCTGTGCCTGGCATATAGCCAGTGCTGAGAAACTCTGCTGAAGCTCTGATCTCGTGGGGGTTGACAGAGAGGAGTGGGAAGAGAGACAATAAGCTAATAAAGAAAGTAAAATACACGATTGGTCGGATGCTGGTGAATGCTGTGGATAAAAATAAGGCAGGAACGGGGGACTAGGAACCAGAGCAGACCTCACTGCATAGTTGCCATGTGAACCAAGGCCTGAAGGAGGTGAGGAAGGGGCTGTGTGGATACACGTGAGCACATGGGGAAGGAACATTCTCAGCAGATGCAAAGGCAATTGCAAACGCCCCAAAAATGAAGGCACAGGATGGTGTGATTGCCCCAAATCTGCCAGCTAGTTTCTCACCAAGAAATCCATTTTATTGCCCCAGCCAGAATGCTCAGAAAAGGGTGCAGAGGAGCAAACAAGTGAACTGTAGAGGCTCGGGACACTCCAAAATGACGTGTAAAGGAGCATCTGGAACATCACCATCATCCTATTGACAACAGTTGTAGGGAAAAGGTCCAGGGACTGGGGCTGACATGTGTACAGATAAGATTGAGGTCACCTCACCTGGCCCCATCTTGATAGGTTTCTGGAATGGTGGGACTGGCAGGAGACGATGGTGCCATATCTCGTCAGCCACAGTCCTTGGCGCCTAGGACCTTGGCTCCTAGGAACCACTCCCCTTGTACCAAAGAGCACCTGGCAGTTTTCAAGCTTGTACCTTTGGTCCTCATCAAAATCTTGGATGGCAAAGAGTGGCGTGGGGGGGGGGGGCATCATCATTCCCATTCTTGCCAGAAGGGGACAGAAGCTCAGAGCTTAGAGTGCCACCTTGGGCAGCTTACTCACTGCCCTCCTCAGGGTAAAGTGATAACTGACCTGCAGTGTTTCTCCAAGTGTGGTGCAGGGACTGGCAGCCTCCTACCAGCTGGGAAGAGGGTCAAAATGCAGATTCCTGCTCAAGAATACTGTGAGTCTAACCCCTAATTTTACCCCTGAGGAAGGCACTACAGAGGATCAGAAGTGTTCAATCTTCCAGGGCCCACCTCGGGGAGGGTGGTATGCTGGGAGCCTACATTTTTAACAAGCTTCCTACATGATTCGAATACACATTTCAGTTTGATAAACACTCTCCCCTAGGCTCTCTATGGATGCTTCCAGTAATGACACGCTCTGTTCTTATCACATGTTTAAAAATTTGCCATGAGAAGCAGAGCTGAGGTATAAGCAGGTATTTTCTCCACCCTGCCTTGCTGCCCCAGGTAGTTGAAGCTCTAATCCCAACCATGTAACTCACCTGGGTGGGCAATTCACTGGTTAGTGGAAATTACACCCCGGGGCTCTGGAGCCCATAGACTTTGCCTACTTTTTCCAAGCTTCATCCAGGCTTCATATGTGACCCACGATGGAAAGAATACCATCAAATTGTACCAATGCTTGCATTAAGAGGAATATTATGTCCTTAAAAGTGCCTAAAATAATGTCATAACATCAAGTCATGAGGTGTACTAGCCAACCAGGTTGACAGATTAAATATTAAAATAAAAATATAATACCCATGACCCTTAATCATGAACACTGGTGAATTCTTTTCCTTTCAAGTCAGCCAGACCCCCTTTTCTCTGCTTCTGCCACCCAGATTTCTTTGCTTCCGCTGTCATAGTGAATTCATATTCATGTGTACTCCTTCCTTAAATCTCTGTGACCCATAAAATTCTCTTTGTAAATACAGTAGGCGCCCAGTGGAAGTGGTGAACCCCAGAAATTGGCATGGGCTGATTCACCAAGACTAGTCTTATTTCCTTTCTTGAAAACAACAAAATCAAACAGTGATGACTGAGGAAATGCAATATATGTCAACTGTTTGATTTCAAAAAACGATTCGACAAGGCCTATCACAAGATGGAGTTGGGTGTCAGAACTGGGTGGGTTTGTGACTCGTTAAATGGCCACCATCTAGAGGTGTTGATACAGTGGATCACTATCAGCCTAGTGGCATGTTTCAAACAACTCTGTCTTTGGCCTTGGTTGTGGCATAACTATTAGTTTTTTTTTTCACTGACAAACTTTAAGGTATGAAAGCCACACTCACTGAATCTGCAGACAACCTAAGTCTGAAGGGACAGCACATATGTTGAACCACTGCAACAAGATCCTGACAGTCTGAAGCCATGAACTAAATCCATCAAGAGGAAATCTAACTGGTAAGAAACCTAACACTGACCCAACACATCAGCTACATATCCTTTAGCAGAAAGGTAGCCTGGTGTAATGGCAGTACATAGGGAATAGAGATTTAACTGACATTAACTTTAAAAAAAAAAAAAGAATACAATCTTAGTTATAAGAGAAGATTATGAAAATGTGCATGCCAACAAATTGAACAAGATAAAAGAAATGGATAAATTCTTGTAAACACATAACCTCCTAATACGAAATCAAAAAGAAATAGAACATTTGAACAAGCTGATTACCAGCAATGAAACTGTATCAATCAAAAAACTCCCAACACACAAAAGTCCAGAAGCAGAAGGCTTCACAGGTGAATTCTATCAAACATTTAAAGAAGACTTAATACCTACTCTTCTCAAACTATTCAAAAAATAGGAAGAGGAAGGAAAGCTTCAAGATTAATTGTATGAGGCCCTGATACCAAATCAGATAAAGACACTACAACAAAAGGGAACTGTAGGCCCATATCTCTGGTGAATATAGATGCAAGAATTCCCAACAAAATGTTAGCAAACTAAATCCAATAATGCATTAAAAAAATCATCCACCACGATCAAGTGGGACTTCTTCCTGTGTTGCAGGGGTGGTTCAATATTCACAAATCAATCAATGTGGTACATCACATCAATAGGAGGAAGGATAAAAACTATAGATGCAGAAAAAGCGTCTGACAAAGTACAAGATCCATTCATAATCAAAATCCTCATCAAAGAAGGTAGAGGGAATGTACCTCAACATAAAAAGGCCATGTATGAAAAACCCACAGCTAATATGATACTCAGTGGAGAAAAACAGAACTTTTCTCCTAAGGTCAGGAACAAGACAAGGATGTCCACTCTCACCACTTTTATTCAACACAGTACTGGAAGTCCCAGGCACAGCAATCACATAACTAAAAGAAATAAAAGACATCCAAATTGGTAAGGAAGAAGTAAAACCTTTACTATTTGCAGATGACATGATACTATATATAGAAAACCCTAAAGCCACTACAAAAAAACTACTAGAACTGATAAATGAATTCAGTAAGGTCACAGGATACAAAATCAATATAGAAAATCTGTTGCATTTCTATACACTAATAATGAAGTAGCAGAACGGGAAATTAAAACCACAATCCTATTTACAATTGCACCAAAAATAATAGAATACTTAGGAATAAACTCAACCAAGGAAGTGAAAGACCTATACTCTGAAAACTATAAAACACTGATGAAAGAAATTGAAGTAAAAACAAAGGGAAAGATGACTCCATGCTTATAGATTGGAAGAATTAATATTGTTAAAATGTCCATACTACTCAAAGCAATCTACAGATTTAATGCAATGCCTATCAAAATACCAAAAACATTTTTCACAGAACTAAAACAAATAATCCTAAAATTTGTATGGAACCACAAAAGGCCTCAGATAGCCAAAACACTCTCGAAAAAGAACAAAACTGAAGGCATAATAACCCCAGATTTCAAGATCTGCTACAAAGCTGTAGTTATCAAAATCGTACGGTACTGGCACCAAAACAGACATAAAGATCAATGGAACAGAATAGAGATCCCGGAAATAAACACACAATTATATGGTCAATTAATCTACAACAAAGGATGCAATACGCAATGAGAAAAAGAAGAGTCTCTTTAACAAATGGTGCTGGGAAAACTGGACAACTACATGCAAAAGTATGAAACTGAACTACACTTTCTTACACTAGACACAAAAATAAACTCAAAATGGATTAAGGACCTAAATGTGAGACTTGAAACCATAAAAATCCTAGAAGACAGCACAGGCATCTGACATCAGCTGTATCAACATTGTTCTTGATACATCTCCTGAGATAATGGAAACAAAAGCAAAAATAAACTATTGGGACTGTGTCAAAATGAAAAGCTTCTGCACGGCAAAGGATACAATCAACAAAAACTAAAAGACAACCTAGTGAATGGGAGAGGATATTTGCGAATGGCATATCTGATAAAGGATTAGTACCCCAAATATATAAAGAACTTCTACAACACCTCCCCCAAAACCCAAAATAATCCAATTAAAAAATGAGCAAAAGACATGAGCAGATATTTCCCCAAAGAAGACATCCAGACGACCAAAAGACACATGAAAAGATGCTCAACATCACTCATCATCGGGAAAATGCAAATCAAAACCACAAAGAGATATTACCTCGTACCTGTCAGAATGGCTAAAATAAAAAACACAAGAAACAAGTGTTGGCAAAGATGTGGAGAAAAAGAAACCCTCTTGCACTGTTAATGGGAATGCATACTGGTGTGGCTGCTGTGGAAGACGCTATGGAGGTTCCTCGAAAAATTAAAAATAGAATTACCATATGATCCAGTAATTCTACTACTGGGTATTTACCAAAAAAATACAAAAACACTAATGTGAAAAGACATATGCATCCCTATATGTACTTCAGCATTATTTATAATAGCCAAATCAAAACAGCCCAAGTGTCCACTGATAGATTTATGCACAAAGAAGAGACAGCAGGTATAAATACATATAATTTCTTGAGGAATTATATACATATATAAAAGAATGAAATATTGCCATTTGCAAGAACATGGATGGATCTAAAGAGTATAATGCTAAGTAAAATAAATCAGTCAGAGAAAGACAAATACCATATGATTTCACTCATATGTGGAATTTAAGAAACAAAACAAACGAACAAAGGAAAAAAAGAGACAAATGAAAAACCAGACTCTTAACTATAGAGAACAAACAGATGGTTACCAGAGGGGAGGTGGGAGGGAGGTTGGGTGAAACAGATAAAGGGGGTTTGGAGTACACTTATCATGATGAGCACTGAGTAATGTACAGAACTGTTCAATCACTATATTGTACATCTGAAACTAATATAACACTGTATGTTAACTATATCGGAATTAAAATTTGTAAATAAAAATAAAAACAAAACAAAAAGAATATGATCTTAGAATGTATGGAAAGGAGAATAGCACCTAAGGTGGGAGGAGGCGGGAGTTTAGCTCTAGTCTGTGCTGGTCAGATCACTGCTCAGAGTCTCGCTTTAACACAGGCATCAATAAAAGGAACAAGTTCAGGAAAGAGACACCAGGATGCTGAGGCCACTCAAAATGAAAGCTTATGAGGCAGGATTTACAATATCAGGTATGTTTAGCCTGGAGAAATGAAAACCTAGCTCGTTAGAAGCACACCAGAGACTGTCTTGTGGAATTATCCTCTCTGTTGCCCCAGAGAACAGGATCAAGATGAATGACCAGAAATCCCAGTGAAGTAGAGATAAGAGAATACATCATAATATCTACTGCCGGCCACAGGCCAGACAATAGGGCTGTTTGGAGAAGGAAGGAACTTTTAATCCTAGGTCTGTTCAAGCAGAGACTGGATGCCTTTTTGGTAGGGATAGGGTTGAATGTGATCAAACATCAGACAGAAGATCTGAAATCCCTTACACCCCCAAAATTCTATGTTCACTAAACACATGTTGAACAAAGCTCCAGTACCCCCTAATCTTGTTCTTCCCTGCCCCAACGGAATGGAATGCAAATAATCTGGGATTTTACATGATGGGCTGACAACTTACCAGCAGTTTGCACAGATCATTCAGGGCATGATTTCTAAAGCCCACACCCAAATTTAAGATACCTCAATGTGACAACCGTACATTAAACTTTAGGTTTGTTATTTGGGCTTCCACTAGGCTAAATAGCTATTTCCCTCATACCCTATGGAACACAACTCTCTGGGTTTTTGTAGGTTAACTGCAATAACCACCAATCCAGGATCAATGCTGATGCTCCCCACTGGTAATTTACCTTTTTGCATCTCACGAAGCCAAGGCAACTTCATTTGAGAAGCACATTGGAAACTTTTTAGCTCTAACTGACCCACATGGTTTTGCTGGCTCCCCCTTGCTTGGGCTGTTCCCCAAAAGTCACTGCCAGCAGGTCAGTAGACAGTAAGTTCTGGGTCCAAGACACCACTTACTGTAAAATAAAACATTTCTGTTTCTTGCTGGTTGGCCCTCCTTTTGGCAATGTTGATCTTGCTCATGTAGGTCTCAGAGGCAGCCGACTTCACAGACTCTGTAGATCGACTGTGTTGGAAGGCGTCAGAAACATCAAAGTCCTCCACAGTCAGCATGTCCTGTAAGGTCTGCATGGTGGCATCCAGGGTTTTTCTAACCTGGAGAAACACAGCATGTCAACAAAAACCCTTTGGCCTCAGAATGCCTTTCATACCTCAAAATCCTTTTCCCCACTTTGTTTCTTCCACATATAGCCTCTAGGAGGTGGGCAGGACAAAGATGATCATTCTCATTATACTGATGTGGAATATAAGGCCAGCGAGCTGGCTAGGGTGAGAACCCATGTTGCCCAGTCTAACATCATTTTATTGGATTGCTTCTGCCGAAGAGAACCTGGGAGAATGTTGTGACAAACAAGGAAGCCAGGTTTCCAGGTTTGTTTCTCTTTTCCTGATTATATAGCCCCACACGAGCTCCTCCAATAGGAGGCAGTTCCCTGGAGCAGAAATATTCTGAGTGCTCATCCAGAGAGAAGAGAGGACAGAGTCTAGATAGGATGAGGGGCCATCCTCAGTGGACATACTCTCTGGTTATCTGCCCCTGACTTATCAAAAGCCTGACTGAGAAATGAGAAAAGAGAGGAAGATCATGCTAAGCCAGTCCTCCAGGATCCCAACTTCTCTCCTGGAGTCAAGTGGGACCCCCAGAAGGCTACACGTGCAGAACACACGAGACCTGACCTCGCAACATCCCTTCACTGACTTGTACCCTATACTTCGATGGAAGGTCACTCCAAAAACAGTCAGGGGAGAAACTGCATCTACATTCACTGTTAAATTATTGTCACCCGAAGTCTTTCTTGTCACTCAGATCTCCACTTAAATGTCACTTCCTGGAGACATCAGAGCCCCCTGACTACTGTTCCTAACTTAGTGCCCACTATCACTTGATATTTTGCATACTGCTTTAATGTTTTATCTATTTATCTTTTTTTGCTAGACTATAATCTCCAGGAGAGGAGGCACTATGTTTTCTTGTTCACTCACTTTACTTTGCCTCTAGCACAGTGTTTAGAGCATGGAATGTGCTTAATAAATACTTGAAAAATACTGGTTGAAAGAATACTTGTGAATGAATAAATGTATGGATCAGTTCTTTCTAACACAGCCTGACAGTAGTTCAGGTTCAAAATTAAGCATTTCCATAGCCACGAACAGCCTATACAGAGGAACTTTTGCTTCATTCTCCTCTATGGGGCCCTGCTTTCCAATTTAAACTCCACTAATATTGTTATCCATATACTGTTCCATGTAAACAATTGAAAATGCTTCAGGGGAGGATACAGAATACTTTCTTCATCTCCTCTCTCTCCTCGGGTTTGAAAAATAAAAACATAATTCATTTCTGTATAACCTCCCCCCAGGGTCAGCTTTGATTCGTTATCGTCCTGCGTGACAATCTGTCTCACGTCTGTCCCAGCTTTGTCCTTGGTGAAGACATGGAGTAAACCATCTCTCTCTCTTGAGATGTGAGGACAGGGGCCATGACTCCCCATCTCCAGCTGTGGTTGCACTTTCCGGTGATAAACTTGCCCAAGATTTTAGGTGACATTCCTCACATCCCGCTGTCCTTTCTCCAGGGGCCTGTGGTTGGTTGACATCCTCCCTGCATAAAGGCATCCAGGCTGGAATGGAATGTTTCCCATCTGGCTTCCTCGGTCCACATCAAAACACACCACAGCTGGTATTTCCATTCGTGCCCTCCCAGGGGCGATACTGTGTCACTAGCCACGTGGGAGGTGTGCTGGCCAAGGCAAGACAGAAGTTCCTTGGGGCTCAGGATCCATCACACATTCGGTGTGCCCTGGGCTTTTTTATTACATTGTGTAATTTAAAATACCTATAGCTATCTTTGATGATCAAAATAACACAAACTCAATGCAGATAACAGAGAAAAGCACAAGAAGAAAAAAGAAATCACCTATAATTCCTCTACCCAGATATAATCACAATTAACATCTCAAAGCATTTCTTTCTTTCCGGGCTTTTTTTCTTGTGAATAAACACAGATACACATGCACCTACTCTAGTTTACCATACTCAGGATACTACTGAACATAGAGTTCTACATCCTCTTTGTTCTTAACATCTTGGGAGCATTCCCCCATCCCTTTAAAGATTCTTGGTGTGCCCAGTTTTAATGGGTGTGTAATAATCCATCTTATGGATGAACCCTAATTTCTAATGCATTCCACAACAAGCCAGGCCTTTGTAAGGAAATCGCTTACAGGGCAGAGCGGCCCACTCACCTCCTCATTCTCTATCTTGAGAGTGGCCAGTCTGGACTGCAGCTGGTGGTACCGCATGAGCAATTCCGTCTGGACGGGCTGCTGAGCGCTGACCTGGCAAACCTGCAAAAGGACGGCCACCACCTGCCATTGCCCAGTGCTCTCATCACCTGTGTGGAGCCAGGGCTGGGGGCCATCATCAACATCCCTATCAACAGCTGAGGAAACAGGCCTGGAAAGGTTAAGTGACCTACCCATGGTCACACAGCTTGTACCTGGCAACACCAGCCAGGAACTGGGGTCTTCCTACCCCAAAGGCCACCCTCTCACACTGCAAGTTGTGGCCTCTCAGTCATGGTCTTCTAGGTTTGTCCAACCCTAGAGGGTTTACTAAACACTGTAACATAATCTCATTAAGTGAGACTAGTTCATTTCAAAGCAGGAAGTTGTAGAAGAAAGCAATGGCTTGACAAAAGCCAATGAAAAGAATAACAAATGGAAACAATCAGTAGAGTTGTCCTATTCCCCATCAGGAAGGTGCTTTGGTGAGGCAACTGTGAGTCAGTAGCCTGCTCATGGGGTGGGGGAGGAGGTGAGTGGAAGGAGACATTGCTCTCCCTACATCCACTCCACCCACGGCTCCCTTACTACCTGTGGGCTGGGTAGCCTGGCATAACTCAGCTGAGATCATAAGGGACAGTAGGGCTCTGTGATTTACTAGTTATTTACCACTAACGAGGCAACTCAAACTTCACAGTCACCTGTCATAACCATGAGGCCAGGATTTTTAGGTCCAGATGATGGGCCAAAGGGTTGAATGCAATGGCTGAGGGACGGGCCAGAAGCTGTGGGAGACCCTGCAGAAGGCCCCTCTTTTGCAGATGAAGAAAGTGGGGAGGGATGAAAAGGGAAAGCTCAAGGAGCTATTAGCATAAGGGACTTTGCACAGTTTGAGTAACCACTGTGATGCTTTGTGGCCAGGAACAAGTACCTTCCTGCACTTATTTATTTATTCATTCCAGAACACGGTTCTGAGGATCTGAGTGGCACAAAACCCAAGAGAGGGGAAAGTGGGTGATGGGCACTGAGGAGGGCACCTGTTGGGATGAGCATTGGGTGTTGTATGGAAACCAATTCGACAATAAATTTCATATTAAAAGAAAAGAAAAGAAAACAAAACCCAAGGGAGCACAGTTGGTGGTAAGCCTCCCATAGGGGAGGACAGGCAGTGCCCAGGCAAGGCTGCCGCCAGAGCGGCTGCGGTGAGGCCTAGCTAGCCTCCTGTGATCCAAGGTCATCCAAGGGAAGACTGTGAGATGCTTGTGTGACAATGTAGGACTCCCTTGGGGTCTAGACATAACTGGGAAGGATGTTAAGGAGAGTTAAGGTCCTGTAATTCTACAGGTGAGGCACGTGAGCCAGCAGAGTTAGGATATCAGTGGGAAACTCCTCAGATGGGGAAGCCCCTGGACCAAGAACATGACCTGAGGCCTCTGAGATCAATGTCGTGCATGTGGAACAGGGGCTGACGTTCCCCTCCCACCGATGTTCTGGGAGCACATGGGAGAACAGGTGAAACGGCCTCAAGCATGGGATCCTGGGAGAAGCCTACCTCATCCCCCATGTGGGGCTGGAACTCAAACTTGAGTGGAGGACAGAAGACCTGGTTGCACATGTCCATGACAGTGTGCTTGTCGCTTCGGGAGTCCAGGTTGTCTACCGCATTCTCGATGACATCCAGCCCCTCGTGGCGAGAGGTCTCCAGGTTGTACTCGGCTGAGAGGTAGGTCCGGAAGGTGCGGGCCAGGCTGGCATGAAAGCCCAAGTCACAGCACTTGGAAAGAGGCACACGACAGAAGAATGTGGGCTGTCACATGGAGGTGGGGGCCAACGGCATTCCCTTTCCCATGACAGTGGCTTACCATTACCTCACATTCCACAGTCAAATCTTTCATCCTGGAAACCCTTGTGCACCTTGGAATCTTGCTGCACAAATCTCCCCAAAGCCCTCAGTGGGAGCTGGGTATTGTGATTTGGGCACTAGCAGAACTTCTCTAGCTCCCCAAATGCATCACATTCTTTCTCATCTCTAGGCCTTCACACATGCATTCCCTCTGCCTGCAGACTGCCTAAATATTCTTCCTTGAGGTTTCAGTTTAGAGGTCACTTCCTCCAGGAAGTCCTCCTTGATGCACTCCCCGCTCAGAGTTTATATCACGCCTCCCTCCTCTGGGGGCCCGCATCTCCCCCACCTCCCTCACTGTGACACCTGCCAGTTGGCTTTGTGGTCACCTATTAAGATTTCAAGGTTATGCATTGTAAGCCCCATGAGGACAGACCCATGGGCTCTTGTCCACTGTGGTGCCTCAAGGCCTAGAGCTAGCAGGTGCTCAATAAAAATGTGGCAAATGAAGACAGGAGAGGGCTAGAAAGAGTAAAAAGTTGTGAGAACGAGGAGAGATATGGCCTGGGGCATGGGAAGCCACAGGCAGGGCTGGGCAGCTCCCTCTCCTGGGGATTGTGGCAATGGGTCCCTACTGCAGCCATGGAAAAGTGGTGACCCTCTGACTCCCTGACAGGACACAGCAGACCCAGAGGAAAAGGATCCATCCACCAGTATGGAACCTTTCCTGAGCATCTACAGGCCAGATTCCTGTCCGTGTGGGATGGGCAAGACACAAAAAGCAGCCTCAGCTCCAGCACAGATGACACAGAAGCTCTCCATGATGATGCCCCTCATGACATTCTCCCTCCAAGCCGGCGGTCTCTTCAGCATGACCTACACATCTGGTACTCAGAAGTCAGGCTTCCATTCTGCTTTTGCTTAAACTGCCTGATTTCTCCCACGATAATATTCCCTAAACATACCTATATTCCATAAACATACCTGGGAAACCCTGCAGGCTGTGAACTGTGTATGATCACCCCTATACCTCTATACCCAGAAAAGGGCCCGGCGTAGAGGAGGGGACTTGGGAAGTGCAGGTGGAATATAAGACTGCCTGACCTGACCATATAGGGGCTGCCAGAGGCCCACTCCCACCCACGGAAGTAGAAACCAGGAGGTGATACTCATTCCCCAGGCCCCAACGCCCACTGCCCTTCCCCTCCGTCGGGGCTCACGGGACATGCACATCAGCTAAAGACAAGGGCCAGTCCGGGTGTGGGGCCCTGTTCAGTCCCAGCCTCCCCAGGTGCTCACGTCGATTAGGTCGGAGACGTCGTGGATGTAGTACTTGCTGATAGCTGCGTTGGTGGCCGCCAGATTCAGCAAGTAGTCATTCCGGGCCTTTGTGCATTTCAGCTTGTTCTCAGAATACTTTGCCTGCCTCTGCAAGAACACAGTAGACGTAAGAGCTGAGGCACTAACCTGGCTCTCATCCCTCTTTCAAACCCTCTTCCTTCAGGCTCCTCGTTGCTCAGTCCCCTCTGCCTTTCCTTTAAGAGGCCAAGTTCACTCCTGCCTCTAGGCCTTCAGGCTCGTTCCCTCTGCCTGGTAAGCCATCCTTCCAAGTCCCTATGAGGCCTGCTCCTTCCCTCCGTCAGGTCCTTCCCCAAAATCAGGTGGCCAGAGCAGCCTCTGAGGACAACCTTGCCTGAAATGAGTCTTCAGCATCTGCCGTGCCCCTCCCCCCTTCCCTTCCCCTGATCTACTTTTTTCACTTATTTTATCTTTGTTCAATTTTTAGTGATTGTTTTCATTTTCATTTAGTTTTTTTTAAATACTGTATATTTAGAGCAGTGCTAGGTTCACAGCAAAAATTGAGAGGGTACATTAGTTCCAACTGATAAACCTACAGTGACACATCATAATCACCCAGCATCCATAGTTTACATTAGGGCTCACTCCTGGTATTTTACATTCTATGGGTTTGGGCAAAGGTATAACAATATACATCCATCATTGTAATATCAGACTGAGTAGTTTCCCTGCCCTAGAATACTCTGTGCTCCCCCTATCCATTTCCTCCCTGCCACCTACCCCTGGCAACCACTGATCTTTCTCCTGTCTCCATAGTTCTGCCTTTTCTAGGATGTCATGTCGTTGGCATCGTACAGTATGTGGCCTTTTCAGATTGACTTCTTTCACCTAGTAATATGCATTTAAGGTTCTTCCATGTCTTCTAGGGGCTTGTTACCTCATTTCTTTTTAGCACTCAATAACATTCCACTGCCTGGGTGGACCACAGTTCACTTACCCATTCACCTACTGAAGGACATCTTGGTTGCTCTATTTTTCTTCATAACCATTCTTCACTACCTGAAATTATATTTTTTACCTCTTTGTTTACTTGCTGGTTTTTGGGGTACCCCACTAGAAAGTAAGCTCTATGAAGTCAGGGACTTGATCTGCCCCAGTCATCACTGGGCCTGGAGCACCCAGAACTGTCTCTGCACAAAGTAGGCAGTAAGCACTTTTCACTGGTTGTGTGGACATGAATGGTGAGAGAGGCAGACTGGGCAGCTGGAGGTGCCAGTGTTGGCTAGGAGCTGGACGGCCTCCCTGGAAAGCTGCTTCTGTCCTGGGCCAGCCTGGGCAGGAAGAGGTAGAGAGAAAGTGGGTTGGAGAGCTGTCCCTTTACCCCTTTCAGACGATGAGTCCTGTTCTGGGTAGAAAAACAGCTCTCCTTTAACAAACAGGGTTTTCCTCCTTCACCTAGGCACTCTTAAATCTTCCTTATTCCAAGCAAAACTATGGAAGTGGCCCAAGTGTCCACTGATGGATGAACGGATAAAGAAAAAGTGGTAAAAGTGTGCTTGGGTGGCTCAGTCGGTTAAACGTCCAACTCTTGATATTGGCTCAGGTCATGTTGGGCTCTGCACTGAGCAGTGAGCCTGGAACCTGCCTGGGATTCTCTCTCTCCCTCTCTATCTGCCCTGCTCGTGTTCCCTCTCTCTCAAAGTAAATAAACATTTTTTTAAAAAATGATCTAGAGAATATAGTGCTAAGTGAAATAAGTCATTCAGAGAAAGACAAATACCATATGATTTCACTCATATGTGGAATTTAAGACACAAAACTGTAAACAAAGGAAAAAAGAGACAAATAAAAAACCAAACTCCATGGCAAATAAACTGATGGTTACCAGAGGGGAGGTGCGTGGGGAGAGGGTGAAAGAGGTGAAGGGGACCAAGAAGGGGATTTAAAAAACCTTTCATTCCAGATCGTGTTCTCCTAGCTACCTAGTAGGGGTGCTTCCATGTCAACCTTTGAATTCTCTTCATAGATCTCCTCTGACCTTTCTCCAGGGCCCACTTATTCTGGGAAACAAATTCCTCCTTGTAGTTATAGTCCTGTACCAGCCACGTACCCGACTCCTCACAGAGAATTTTGAGACTCCTCACCCATTTCCAGGGTGACCCCCACACCACTTTCAGCCCTTCATGAATTCGTAACATTTTATACCTGGAAAGGATAGTAAAGATATCGTAGTTTAATTCACCCACTTTATAGGTGAGAAAATGAAAACTGAAAAGAAGTGGCTTGGGGGCACCTGGCTGGCTCTGCTGGTAGAGCACACCACTCTTAATGTCAGGGTTGTGAGTTGAAGCCCCATGTTAGGTGTGGAGATTACTTAAAAAAAAAAAAAAAGTGGATTGTCCAAGAGCCAAATGGCTGATTAGCATAGAACTCTGAACTAAACTTAGTCTCCAGATCTCCCAGCTGGTGGTCTCCCTCACCTTCTATTTATGCCCCATGTTGTAGTTCTGTAATTCCTTACCTGCTTGTCTTATTTTCTTTCTTTGTTTCTGCCTTTCTTTCTTTCTTTTCTTTCTCTTCTTTCTTTCTTTCCTTTCTTTTTTCTTAATATATTCACAGTATTGTACAATAATCACCACTATCAAAATTTAGAATATCAATCCCAAAAGAAACCCTATACCGATTAGCAGTCACCCTCCATTCTCCTCTGCCCCAGCTCCTGGCATCCAACAATCCACTTTCTGTCTCTGTCTAGTCTGCACATTTCATACAAATAGAATCATACAATATTATGACTGGTTTCTCTTACTCAGCATATTGTTTTCAAGGTACATCCATGTTGTAGCATATACCAGCATTTCACTCCTTTTCGTGGCTGAATAATATTCCACTACATGGTTAAACCACATTTATTCATCCATTCACCAACTGATGGACATCTGGATTGTCTCTATTTTTTGGCTACTATGGATAATGCTGCTATGAACATTCATGTGCAGGTCTTTGTGTGGATGTATGTTTTCATTTTTCTTGCGTAGATTGCCTAGGATGGAACTGTTGAGTCATATGGTAACTTTATGTTTAACATTTTGAGGAACTGACAAATTGTTTTCCCAAATGGCTGAACCATTTTACATTCCCTCCAGCAATGTGTAAGTGTTCAAATTTCTCTGCAACCTCACTAGCACTTATTATTATCTGCCTTTTTTATTTTAGCCATGTTGGTAGGTATGGAGTGATATCTCACTGTGGTTTTGATTTGTATTTCCTTACTGACAAATGATGCTGAGCATCTTTTCATGTGCTTATTAACCACTCATGTAAGCTCTTCAGAGAAATATCTATTCAAATCCTTTACCCATTTTTAAATTGAGTCTCCGTCTAATTATTGGGCAGCACACTTTTCTTTGCCTTCGAAATTACCCTGGAATCTTACTTTATTTGCCTATGGTTACTTTTCCAGGTCACCAAGGCCCTGGTAAATTTTATTTCCACTCAATCTCCTATCATTTTAAGAGATGTAGGATCATATAATCATTGAATTAGACCCATAGAAGCCCAAATAAACATCTGGTGCAATGTTTGGGACACAGAAGAGCTCGGAAATATTTGCTGATTGTATGGAATGAATGAATACAGAGAATTCAACAAGAAAATCAGAGCTTTTATGAAGAAAGAAACCTTAGAAGTGACCTAACCTAGGATGACAAAAAAGCATGTACGCTGACCTTCTAAATTCCCTGGCCGTGGCAGACATCATTAATTGATCACAGCTCTGTTTTTAACTGATGCGTGAAGGAGGCTTCACAATCTTCAACACAGAGCCCTGGGCAGGCACTACCAATCAATCAGAGTGGATGTGAGAGAGAACAGTCATTTGCCATCACTCTCAGAATTTTAAACTGAGGCTCAGGGGCGCCTGGGTGGCTCATTTGGTTAAGCGTCCGACTTCAGCTCAGGTCTGATCTCTCTAGTCCCCAGTTCGAGCCCCACATCTGGCTCTGTGCTGACTGCTCAGAGCCTGGAGCCTGCTTTGGGTTCCGTGTCTCTCTCTCTCTCTGTCCCTTCTCCACTTGTGCTTTGTCTCTTTCTCAAAAATAAGTAAACATTTAACTGAGGCTCGGGGAAATACTGTAAATGTGGCCTTTTCAAAACCCAGTCTGTCTGACTCCAATGCTAGCACTCCTTTCACCGTGCCCCACTAAAGCACTTTATCAGCTCCTATACATGGTAATTCTAAATCTCCCATCTTTAGCTTGTCCCATCTTGGAATGGGTTCATTGGGTTCCCCAGGCACTGGTTGGCAACACAATGCTGTTTCCTCTTGTTGGGACACACTCAACCCCAACCAGCCCTCCAGCCACCAAAACGGACTCCCAAGCAAGCCCCTGCCCCAACAAATGTCCGGTGATTCCTGCCCATCTGAGAATGTGCTTGCTGGGCGTGATTCTCGTTACAGTTCAGCTCTCTTGTCAGCTGGCCCTTTCCCTGCCTGTTGATCCTGGCACAAGGCCAGGCCTGACAAGTGCTAGCGAGGCATGGCCAGCCCTGCCTCCTCCGTGACACTGACCTCCAAGAGAGCACATGATGGTGGCTCAGCACATGCACCCTCAGGGTGCATAGGGGGAAGGCTGAGGCTGTCAGCAGGAAGCATGCCCCTGCCTTCTACCCTGCCCTCAATTTTTCCTGGGCCTTCACTTACCTTCTCCTTCATCTTCTCAATTTTCTTCACAGAGCTGCGGCGCTGGGGCCGGTCCTCGTGTCGGAGCAGGTTCATGCTGAGGTCACCAGACTTGTTGAACTGCTTCTCCTCCTGCTTCTCGGCCTCCTTTAGTTTGCTTTCTGCACTGATGCTCTCTGCGTGGTACATGTGGTAGGTTTTCATGACCTGGGGACACAGGAGAGCAGGAAATCAGCAGCACGCACGGCCCAGCATGCCATCCCAGTGCTCCCGGCCCCCTTCAGGTTCTGCGTGCCAGTAAGCTGTGCTGTACCCTCTTCCCACCACACCCTTGGGCTCCTGGCCGTTCTTTACTTTCGCACAAACTTGGGGAACGATGATGGTCATCAGTGGCAGCTTCATCGCCATCATCATCATCACCAACTCATTAAGTCCTGACTGAATGCCAGGAATGGACGCATAAAGAGGAAATTTAAGGGGCGCCTGAGTGGCTCAGTCAGTTAAGTGTCCGACTTCGGGTCAGGTCATGATCTTACAGTTCGTGGGTTTCAGCCCTGCACTGGGCTCTGTGCTGACAGCTCACAGCCTGGAGCCTGCTTCAGATTCTATATCTCCCTCTCTCTCTCCACACCTCCCCTGCTTGTGCTCTGTCTCTCTCTCTCTCTCCCTCTCAGAAATAAATAAATAAACATTTTTTTAAAAAGGGGGGAAACTGAAAAGCCCAAGTATTTGGGAGTCTCAGAGGTGATATGACAAACTTGGCCCTCCCTCAGCTGCCCTCTCTGGCCCTGCCAGCCATGACTCTTGTCCCTCACTCCCTCCCTCCTCCCAGTGTCACTGGGAAAGCCCCTCCTCAGGGGCTCAGGGAATGCCCATGGGAACAAGCAAATCGTCTCCTCAGCTGTCTCCTTATTGGCCTGAAAATGGAAATGGTTCTGTCCCCAAAAGGAGCATCACTGGGTAACCTAGTTGCTATTCTACACTTTCTGAAAGAAACTCATCCTTGGCTATACAGTGTATTCCCACAAAGCAAACTGCACTTTGCTCTTCTGCTTGCATAGTAGAAGTACATATTGTTATAGCAAGGGAATTTTTGAGACAGAAGAAATCCTAGACATCATCTAATCCAATCACTAAATTTTACAAATAAGGAAACTGAGGCCCCAGAGGGCAAAGTGGCTTTTCCAAGACTGAAGAGTATTATCAGCGTAGTCTCCAAACTTTGCCTCCGTGTGGCCAACAGTACGATCAAGCTACAGAACACTTCCATGACACCACAGAGATCCCCACCCCTCCCCCGGCCCCAGACAATCACTGATTTCCTTTCTGTCACTGTCAGGGTTTTGTGTGTTCTAGAACTTCGTATACATGGAACCAACACATATAAATTCTTTGGGTTCCACCCTCTTTTGCTCAGCAGAATTTTTTTGAGATTCTCCCAGTTCTTTTTCATTGCTGAGTAGTTATTATTACATTGTATAGGTCTATCACTATTTGTGTATTTATTCATATGTTAGTAGTTACCTGGGTTGTGCACAGTTTTGGTCTATTATGAATAAAGCTGCTAAAAATGTTCACGTATAATTCTTTGTGTGGACATATGTTTTCATCTCACTCAGGTAAATATCTAGGAGTAGAATGTAGGGTCATATAGGAAGCATATGTTCAGCCAAATTAGAATTCTGGTCTCTTTACCCAAATGTCCACTGATGGATGAATGGATAAAGATGTGGTATACACACACACACACACACACACACACACACACAATGAAGTATTACTCAGCAATCAAAAAGAATGAAATCTTGCCATTTGCAACCACGTGGATGGAACTAGAGGGTATTATGCCAAGTGAAATTAGTCAGAGAAAGACGAATATCATATGACTTCACTCATATGAGGAATTTAAGATACAAAACAGATGAACATAAGGGAAGGGAAGCAAAAATAATACGAAAACAGGGAGGGGGACAAAACATAAGAGACTCTTAAAAGGGAGAACAGGGGGATACTGGAGGGGTTGTGGAAGGGGGGATGGGCTAAATGGGTAAGGGACATTAAGGCATCTACTCCTGAAATCATTGCTGTACTATATGCTAACTTGCATGTAAGTTAAAAAATAAATTATTATAATTAATTAACTAACTAATTAATTTTAAAAAAGAATTCTGGCCTCTTTTAATCCACCACTCTTTCTACCATACCATACTGTTTTCGTAATTTGTTACCATTTTCTCGGCAGGTGTGAAGAGTTTCGGCAGCCTTAAAACAAGTTGGGCAGTCCCATATCAACAGGACTTCATCTCCCAGTTGCACCTTTCCTGGGTACTATCAAGTTTATGATCATATTTCTGTGCTAAGAAACACACGAACTTTCTGGAATCCATTGCTCCTTAGCTTTGCTTGTTCTCTTCTCTTGTCATTTGGATAATCATAGCAGCTAATAAAGCAGAGGCTTCTACCTGGGGAAGGGATACACTCCTGCCTAATGGGGCCATTTAAATCAGAGAACTTGGAAAAAACTCTTGCTCAACATTATAACCTTATTCCTTCTCATCTGAAGTCCTGTGAAGTGAGTTTATTAGATGAAGAATTCCTCTCTCTTACCATTAAATCACAGCATCAGTCTGTTGCACAGAAAGCCCCATTTGCCATCGGCCAGGAGTTAATGTGGGAAGTATCTGTTGTAGAACATAGTAGGTATTGTAGAGCATGAGCTCTGATACAAATGTCTGGTGCAAATGTCCTGATGGTGCCTCTTACCAGCTGTGTGACCTTGGGCAAGTCACGGAACCTCTCTGACCTCTACTTCCTCATTGTAAAATGGCGACGACCACGACACCTACCTCATAGATTGTTATGAAGACTAAGTGAGCTAACGTAGGTAAAGTGCTGAGAACAACAACTGCCACATGATAAGAGCCACGTAGACATTAGCTGCTACCACCAACACCGCCGTCATCATCACCCCTGATTTGGGCTGAGGGTTTGAGAACCTTGAATTTACTCACTGGAGTTCAGGAAAATGCTTACAAATTCTAAAGAACGTTAGGTATTGCACAAAATTTTATTCTCTTTTTCTTAAATGTTTATCTATTTTTGAAAGAGAGGGAGTAAGCCGGGGAGGGGCAGAGAGAGAGAATCCCAAGCAGGCTCCGTGCTGTCAGCGCAGAGCCCAACACAGGGCTTGAACTCACGAACCGTGAGATCATGACCTGAGCCAAAATCAAGAGTCGGACACTCAACTGACTGAGCCACCTAGGCACCCTGCAAAATTTTATTCTATACCATGTTTCTCCCTTCTTCTTTCATCTTGAAAACCTCCCCAAATGTCAAAACAATAAATGAATAAAAAATGCAATCAACTTTTCTTTATTGGTCTTGGTGAAAAGACCTCTTCTGTGCATTCCACCCATGTTTGCTTTTTTGAATTGCCCTAAAGCCTCTAGAGATGCTATTCTCAGTGATTTCTTCCACTCCTCGTGCCAGTTCCACTAAACTTATTTCCAAACTCAATGGACCAGAAAGTGTGCCAGATCGATGTGTTCTCGACATCTAGTGGCCAAAAGGAACGACTGCAGGCTTCTAGAAAACCAAAGCAATTGCCTATTTTTCCACCATCTTTATGCCACAGCTCCGGCTCCAGGAATGTCATACATATAAGACTTGGGAATGCCTGCTGAAGTCTATCTCCAAGGGCCCCGCGTTTCCATTCTCAAAGTTTTTCTCTATTCCTCTGCATTCATGGGGACCACTGGTGTCTTTACTTTTCTACCATGCTGCTGGGGTGTTCATTTCTGGACTTACTCCCTTCTGGGTTCAATGATTCTTACAAAAGCCACTTTTTCTGTTTCAGCTGCTGAGGTCTGCTTCTCTCACCATTAATCTATCATCTGTGTTGAGTAGTTCAGAGGAAGAGAGAGCGTTTCTATTTGCAATTAGATCTTCCTGTCCAATCATCCATGCATCCATCCATCTATTCACTCAAGGTCAGCATCCCAGCTGGGTGTTCTCAGCCTCCCACATTTCCCTTTGCCTAGTTTTCCACTGAACCACTGAGTACTTTTCCTGCTCTACATCAAGCCAAACTTGCCAGCACAGTCTCTGAGCTGAGTTGCAAAAATCCCATGATTGGAGAACACAGCCCGACAACCCTGGGACCAAACTCTCTGGATCCAATTGGTAATTCTTTATCCTAAGAATAACAGTGAACTTGGTTGCCCAGGATGACTTATGTCACACAGCTGCCACAAAAGAGTTTACCTGGGGACCTCTCGGAAATGAGTCTAACTATATCCAGAATCCTCTAGATGATGCCTTTATTTAATTACCTGAAATACAGGTTTTAGCATGAAATGTCCTTAGCTCAACAGAACAGTCTGCTCAATACTGCCAGTCCAGGATGTGCTAATTAATATTTAAAATTATCAATTACTTCAGAGTTTGCAAACCTCTTTTTTTATTATCTCCAAGGAGCATTTCAATGAATCCTTATCCCAACCCTGGGAGGCAGTATGATAACAATAATGGTGATAGCAGCTAACATTTATTGAGCACTTACTTACATGCCTGGCCTTGTTCTAAGCACTGTACATATACAAACTCTCTTATTTCCCACAAAAACCCTAGAAGGTAGATACCATATGATCCCTGCTTTATGGATACGGAAACCACAAAATAGGGACGAAAGCGTCCTCTTCCCCGAAGGGAAATCAGGAGACCTGGTTTTGAGACTCAACCCCAACTTGCTGGGTGACTTTGACAGAGGCTTGTCCTCTCTGTGCCACCTGGTGGAGACCAGAATGGGGGTGGGTAGGAAAGTGCTCTGTAAGTTGTAACAACAAAGTGACTGGCTGACAGCCCCAGTGTTGGGGGTGGGAAGGGAGCAGAGGTGGATGCAGGCATTCAGCTGAGGCCAAGGCACTGAGACCCAGTCTTCAACTTGGCACCTCTAAAGGACCTCTCAGAGGCACCCACCTAGCTTTCTGCCCAGCTTAATGGGACGTTCATGTTCCAACCCTGTAGACCCAATCAGGGAAGCCCTGTGGAACAAGTCTAGCACAGGCTGAGAAGGAGCCTGTAAGGGCATGTAAGTTGAGACCATTGTTCTTGGACACAGATCAGTTTCATATATTCTCAAAAGGCTCCCCAGAAATCTTGGTGTATTAGCCCATCTTGAAAGAAACTGAGGCTCAGAAATGGCAAGTGGATTGTACAAAGTCACTCAGCGAGCCACACAGCTAGGACTTCTGAGCTGTCTCTAGTAATCACGCTGCCTTTTGCTGTATACACTTTGCTTTCTGCATCTTCCCAAATCCTCAGATCATGAAAACAAGAAAATATTATATGCATAATCCTTCAGACCCTCTCTTGAATGCAAAAGAAGCCAAAGGAAATATGGAAGTTGACAGCATCATTTAAGGGACATGCTGGGGCAGGATAAGAATCAGTTGTTAGACAACAGGTTCTCAACAATGAAGTTCATGTGCACTTCCTCTTCCCCACAGGCAGGACCATCTCTGAGTCACCCAAGAGCTGTGTATGGGTGAAATCCTGGGCCAATGCATGCCAAAGACATCTCTGAAGGATAAGCAAAGTTCCCAAATTTCAGTATGACCACCCATACTGTGTGGCCTACATTCTCTGAACAACTTACAATCGCTATCTTATTTACTCATTGCACGTCTATACACTGTCTTACTGCAACTAGAATGCAAAGTCCAGAGGTCCAGGACTTTGTTCATAAACATATTCCCTATACTAAAGCAGAGACTGGTATGCAGAAAGCATCAGTATATATTTGCATGAATGAATGAATGAATGACAGCTGGCTGGCTGGCTGAGCGTATAGGTGGAAGGATGGGTAGATAGGGAGATGGTTGAATTGATAGGTGGGTGGGTGGGTAAATGGGTAGATGGATGTGTGGGTGGATGGAAGGAACAGAGGAAGGAGAGAAGGGAGAATAAAATGGAGGAGGTACAGTTCTACTGCCTTTCACCTTGTGAATACATTTGAAGGTAGGGAGACAGCTACACCTTTGATCATTAAATATTTATTGAACAACTCATTACATACTACAGTGTGGAAGAAAGGGTCTCCACCATCAAAGAATACACACTGCAGTAGGGACATGGACAAGTTCACAAGTGATGATCACACAGTGTAACAAGTGCTGTGATGAGGGAAATGCAATGTGATAAAGGATGGCTTTCTGGAGGAAGTGACATTTAAACTGAACCTTGAAGCAATAGCTGTTACCTGGGTGAACAGGGCAAGAGTTGAGGTGAAATATTCCAGAAAAAGGGAGCAGTGTGAGTGCTAAGGCCAGAATGAGCAGGAGTCAAATAGGTTTGAGGAATAGCTTACAGGTAGAAGCATATCAGGTGTTTCAGTACTAGTCAATGGAGTCACCTCCTTATACTCCCCCAATACTCCCCCTCAGTGGACATCTGTTGTTTTTCTCTGCCTAGGATCATCCAGTCCTCATTCTTCTGGAACAGCTTCCTGATTTTCTTTGAGGAAATCCCCAAAAATTCCCCTCCGGCACTCTCAGTCCCAGTGGTTCATGGGAAACTGACACCACCCTCCAATCCAGGAGTGGGCAGGAGATGCGGGGGTGGGCAGGAGACACAGGCCTGGCCAATCAGTAAACATTATGTTAACCTGGCCACAGTGATTGGAGCCCAAGACCCCAGCCAGGTCAATCAGAGACAGCCCAGGGCTTTGTTGGAAATGCTGGGAAGGGCAAATTAATTTTCCACAGGATACAATGAGCTGATAGAAAGTGAGCTTGCAGTGGGGGACATATTTGTCACCCCTGGGAGAAGACTGCCTGATCATGAAGACATCACAGAGGAAAGCAAAATCAAAAGAGAGAGGGGATGGATGGATAGGTGGATGAACCATGGAAGGAAAGAGGGAAGGAGGAGAAAGAGACAGAAAGAAAGGAAGGAGGAAAAGTGAGAGAGGGAACAGTCTCCTGCCTTTGATCTGGTGAGCCTACTGAAGGTTTGGGGAGAACAGTTACACCCGGATCATTACATATCTATTGAGCAGTTTATGATATGCCAGGTACTGGCAGGTGCTGGCAATACTACTGTGTGGAAAACAGACAAGGTGTTGTGCCTCACGTAAATACATACCCTACTCGGGAGACAAACAAGTATGTGAGCCTCTGAGATCCAATACAATGATTCTTCACTTCCTCAGTATGCATGGATTCCCATCCCTAGTTATTGAATGAGTCCCTGATAGCCACCCCACTGCCCACCTCAGTGCCCAACTCACAACCAGGCAATACCGACTGACCGAGCAGGGAATGCCTGTCCCACACCCCAGCTTCTGCCTCGCTATTGCCTTCAGGGCTTCCCCCTGGCCTCCCTCCAGCCCAGGGAAGTCCCCTGTCCTTCAGATCCAAACTAAGTGGCATCTCTTCTCTGTGGCCTTCTTGATGCCCAGCTGGACTTCATCTCCCCACCCCTCTTCCCACCATGTCTATGTCTCCACAAGGACATTCGTCGCACGGTGTAACGATATCCCATCTTCCGGACACAGTGGAGGATCAGCACAGGTATGCTGAGTGACCGAACAAATGTCTTGGCGGGAGAGCTGGGAGAGGAGGAGGTTGTCTGGAGGGAAACCTTGTCCCCTTGTTCTCCTTTGGACTGCTCCCACCCGTAGATGAACCCGGGCCACACGCTAGCCAGCAGGCTGCGATGGTCTGGCAGAGCCTGCCTTGCCCTGAGTTGGGAGACATGCCCTTGTCTGCCACCAACAGTGATGTGGCATGAGGATAAAAGCTGGAGAGGGGACTCAGAGCTCCTCGAGTTTCGTGCCTTCATGCCACAGATGGGCGAAATCAAGGGCCAGAGCCCAGCTAACTTGCACCGGTTGGCATTTCCCAAAGTGTGAGATGGGAACCACCTGTGTCAGCAAGATAGTTTTCAGGTGTTCCAGATGTGTGGTTAACCCTTTCAATTTATCAGGAGGGAAAACTCAGTTTGGTGCTCGCATGTCAGCAGGAAGGAGCACTGTTGTAGTATCTTCATCTAACTTGCAAAACCCTTCTGTTTACACCACTTTGTTTTTCATTCGCTAATGTGAACTATCATAACCTTCCAAAACAAATGCAGATAGGACTTTATATATATTTAAATAACTAAATTTATTTATTTAAGTAGCTTTGGGGAGTAGACTAGGAGCAAGCTCTGCCACTCCCCAGCTAGGTGACCTTGGGCTGGCCACCTGACCTCTCTGGGCCTCAGATCCCTCATCTCTAAAGTGGGGTGATGGCTCAGTCAGTTGGGAATCCAACTCTTGATTTCGGCTCAGGTCATGATCTCATGATTCGTGGGTTTGGGCCCCACATTGGGCTCCATGCTGACAGTGCAGAGTCTGCTTAGGATCCTCTCTCTCTCTCTCTCTCTCTCAAAAACAAATAAAGTTAAGATAAAATGGGGTGGTAATACTATCACTACTCAACGAGTTACGGTGAGGATGAAATGAATTAAGAGATGCAAAGCATTTAGCCCAGTACCCAGCACATGGCAAGCATCATATAAGAGTGGAGACTGATTATTAGGGATATGAAACAATCTCCAAGATATAACCACAAAACCAAGATGCAGAACTGTAGGTCCAAGTGTTACCACTTGTGTAAAAACAGGGGTGTGCAGGATACGTCCACACGCGTATGCTCTTTGATGAACCAAACATCTCTGTGAGAGGATACTGCTGAACTAGAAACGAGTAACCCAGGTTGTATGGAGTAAGGGGGACTCCGGCAACAGAGATACACTTCTCATCATGGAATTTTTTATACTGCTTAAGCATTGCTTTTTACTGAGTGCATGTATTATCTATTTCTAAATTTAAATATTCAACAATTTTTTTCATGTTTATTTATTTTTGAGAGAGAAAGAGACAGGCAGACGGAGTGTGATCAGGGGAGGGGCAGAGAGAGAGGGAGACACAGAACTCGAAGCAGGCTCCAGGCTCTGAGCTGTCAGCACACAGCCCGATGTGGGGCTCGAACCCACGAACCACGAGATCATGACCTGAGCTGAGGTCAGACGCTTAACTGACTGAGCCACCCAGATGCCCCATTAAATATTCAACAATCTTTTAAAAGAGAAAGTCTCTCTGGCTGGAGTATGGAGTATGAATAATAGAGAGCAAGCCTCGGGGATGGGAAAGTGGTCAGCTGGTGATTGCTATTTTTCAGGCAAAACATTCTTAGGTCTCTGGCTGGCCCTGTGACAAGGGGGGATGGAGGGGAGAGGAAACACGCGGAAGTATACAAGAAAAATATTTATGCTTCATTCTTTCATAAAACACACGATTTAGCACTAGTGTTTGCCAGGCATTACGCTATGCTCTCTTTCACTCACTCTTCTTGGAACAATCCAGCGATGAGCTGGTAACATCCCCACAGTCTAGAGAGGGACTGAGGCTCAGAGGGTTTGACAACTGACAAGGCGTTGAACCCAGGCCATGCTGACTCTAAAACCTGGACTCTTCCCAATACACAAGGTTGCTTTTCCACTAATTAATTAGGACACTGAGAGTTTTAAGTGAGTCAATTTGATGAAAAATATTAAATAAAGGAGACAGGGCCCAATGACACGATGGAACCATGGTAGTCACACCTGAATGACAACAGATGTGGAGATGTCGGTCTAGGAAGACTCAGCGTGAGCCTGGGATGGAACTGGAGCCAGAACCCAGGCTTCTGGGCTCCTAGTCTCAGGCTGTCTCTACCTCCTGCATCCCTGAGGGTGGGCATCAGAAAGGAAATGCCCTTGCAAAAATTTGCCTGGGGGTCCAGAGTTGATTTCATATCCCTGACCCCGGTGCAAAATCAAATCAAAGCCTGAACAACTTGAAAGTGGAGTCCATTCATTACTCCAATTAGTATCTACCTGTCACCAGCTGTGGCTAGGTGCGGGCACTCCACATCACCCTGAAACAAGTCTCAGGGGCCCCTCCCGCAGCCCTGCCTGGGAGAGTCTGGAGCACAGTGACAGGGCACAAAGAAAGGGCCATAAGGGGGATGTTACAGTATTTGTCACTTCAAAAGACGACAGATACATTTCATGATCTAGGGCTGTATCGAAAATCTGAACATATTTTTAGCTAAATAATGAAAACAGTGGTTTTTTATTGTTGTTTGTTTTGTTTTTGCTTCTTCAGGAAGCATTGGCACATAGGCCCACACTCTCAACTTCTGCCCTTTTCTCCTCCCAGGCCAACATATGATGATCGAGAGAGATAGTAGGTCAGACTGATGGGAGTTCAGGGAAAAAGAGGTGAGTTAAGACAGGGTGTGTGTGTGTGTGTGTGTGTGTGTGTGTGTGTGTGTGTGTGCGCGCGCTCACACATGCATTTGTGCTTGCATACATGCTGGCATGTTTTAGAAAGGAGGGCACCTCAAGGTGATGAAGACTGGGCAGAGGGAAGCCTTTTTGAGTGAGTGAGTGAGTGAGTGAGTGAGTGAATGAATGAATGAACGAACAAACAAATGAACAAAATGCCCAGGCCTGCAGTCTCCTCCACATCCTGGTCTCAGATGGAGACAAGCTTTTCCCTAAAGTGGGTGATGGATGGCCTTAGCATTTATCTCTATCATCACTGCGCCCAGTATTACTTCCTCAACATGTCACCTCCTCTAGAAAACATGAAAAGAACTAAAGTGAGGCTTACTGGACAATGTTTTCTACATCATTTGTTCCTCAGTCACTGCTGTCATGACTCTGGGGCTGGGAAAGGAGGGGAATTCTAGTAACGAGGCATGGTAACTAGAAAGTGCTCAAAAGACATCCCTAATAATGAAGCGTGAGATTTGGGGTCCACAGCGTCCTTAGCAGCTGGGCGGCTGCAGTGGGCTGTTTGCAAAGACGGCCACAACAGCCCCCTCCCTGGCTGCAGGGATGCCCCTTTGCCTTGTGACTTCGCAAGTAACTCCCTCTAAGAGGTGATGTTCACTCCTCCACACCTCAACCATGGACTTGGCTGCGTGACTTGCTTTGGCCAATAGCATATTTGCAAGTATGACACGAGCAGAGGATTGAGAAGTGCTGGCAACACTGGGTGTTTCCCACTTTGGGTTCTTTTTTTTTTTTTTTTAATTTTTTTTTAACGTTTATTTATTTTTGAGACAGAGAGAGACAGAGCATGAACAGGGGAGGGGCAGAGAGAGAGGGAGACACAGAATCTGAAACAGGCTCCAGGCTCTGAGCTGTCAGCACAGAGCCCGATGCGGGGCTCGAACTCACAGACCGTGAGATCATACCTGAGCCGAAGTCGGACGCTTAACCGACCAAGCCACTCAGGCGCCCCTTGGGCTCTTTTTTTAACTGGCCAGAAATCCAGAGCTGTATCAGCAGCCCTGGTTGAACTCAGCCCAAATCGCCAACCAACAAGATCATGAGTCACTGAGTTTTGACATCATTTGTTAGGTAGCCACTGAAAACTGCTACCAAGTCCTTAAGCAAGGTACTTCTATGTGTCTCAGTTTCTTTACCTGTAGAACATGCTAATTAAATAATACATACAAAACACCTCATACTGTGTGACACACATCCCAAGCACATGTGGGATGTGCTTGGGATCCCACTATCCTTTGTTACTATCCTTGTTTTGACAATAAAGAAAATGAGGTCCAAGACGTTAACTGACCTGGCCAAGCTGGTAGGTGGTGCAGCAAGGGTTCAAACCCAGACCCATCTGCAGTCTGCCTCCCCTGCCGAGAATTCCCTTTCTCCTCCCCTCTACCCCTCTGTTCTTTCATCCTACTCCTCCAGAGGCACCAAGCTCAAAACTCACCCTTGATCACAGCAGCCTACCTGGAGCCATCACTTTTCTGAACCTTCGATTTCTCTTGCACGTGCACACTCTCCCTCTCGTTTCTTCACTCAGTAAGTGTGCATCAATCACCTACTATGTGCACGCACTGCCACAGGCTCTGGGCACACTGTGGAGAGCACGGCACAGCCCCCACAGAGTTCATGGTCTGGGTGCCTCCCCCTCGGAGTCCACATATCCAGCAGATACCACACTCTGTTTCACACTGCTGTATCACCAGTTCGCGTACTTTAGTCTTGTCTCCGTGCTCAGATTCGAAACTCATTGTAAGCAAAACCACTTTTGTTCATGTATTCATACATCCCTCCCTCCTCTGCTTCAGCAAGCACCCTGGGAACACTGGGGATACACAAGATACTTCAAAGATGAATTCTTCAAATGTTCACAGCCCACCACCGTGCCTCATGCAGTACTGGGTAAACAGTAGGCAGCCCCAGGTGCTTGAATTTAAATGCTTTCGGGGCAACCACTGAAGACTCAGCGTGCCATCAATAAATGAGCTGGAGGTTGCTGCTGGCATTCTGAGGCTCTCATCCCTCCACGAGGGGCTGCAGGAGAAAACTGGGGAGGTGCTGCCCCTTCCTCCTCCACCAGCTCTGAGGCCATCGTCAGGCTGCCATGAACACAGGAAGCAGGGACTGACCTTCCTGCCTGGCCTGAACATCTGACACCAGTGGCGTTCCTGTCCAGCTGCCCTGCCCCGTGGCCAGTGAGGGCAAGTGCGCACAGAGCGCCTGCTGGGTTCAGGGCACTGTGCTGGGCACCAGCACCGTCTTCCGAATCCCCGCCTGCTCTGTCCAGTTTACACCTGCCAGCCCTGTTGGTCACAGGCAAGACTGAGAGGTGAAGTGCCAGAGGCCATACAACTGGGTTCAAACAGAGTCTCTGGGCATTAAGTTCACCATTACTGACCAAGATCTGGCTCTAGGGAGATTGCACGCCAACTGGCGACACAGAGATAACATGACAGATTTTTTTTCAACTGCCATAAGATTTCAAAGCCCAGAGGTAATAGCTTTCTAAAGGTGGAGTTTGGTCTGGGTTTGAAAAATGAGTATGACACACACAAGCAGAGAAGGAAAGAGGGCAGTTGTAAGCAGGGGGAGCTACAGGGTAAAGGGGTCAAGCGGGGCAGTATTTGGGGTGTACAGAGGGTGTCAAGGAGAGAAGCCCGGCTGAAGCCCAGAGGAAAGGTTAGAAATCTGGGTGGGAGCAGCTCTGTGTGTGTGTGATGGGGACGGGTGGTCCCTGGGACCAGGACCCAGGTGTTGAAATACCATAGAGGAGAGTGATTCATTCAAAGAGGTTCCTGAGGAACATAAGAAGGACCTAGAATGGGGAACGCTGGTCTACAAAGTCCTCTACAGAATTCTGAATCGGGAAAGTCCCCATGTAACTGAGTGGGAAACTGAAGCCCAGAGAAGTAATGCTTTGCCCAAAGTCCCATAGCTGGCTGGAGTCTGAGGCAGGACTTTCAACTTGAGGTCCAGGCTCTTGGGCAAAAGCTCTCGGCCCCTGAGGAGTCCACTACCTGCTGGCCGCATGGGATGTGAAGATAGAAAGATAATAACATCTAAGAGAGGGGTCTTCTCACAGCCTGCTATTCTTTCCCTTCCTTCCATATGATTTCAGCAGCAGAATCCCCACTTTTAATGAGAAACTTCATAAGGAACCCTGATATACTTAAAATACAACAGTTTTCATCTGTCCTGATTGTCTCTGGCAGTGAAGAGTCTCAAGCTCCATCTGCTGGGGCTACCTTGCCCTGTTCGCCCCAGGTTGTCTCTGGGGCTCACCACATTCTTCCATAAAGAAGCCCAAGGGCCCTCGAGGCACAATCAGTCAACTCGTGCATCATAACCTGGTGTGCCTGTGTTCCCCATTCACCGACTTGGATTCTAATACCCATTTCAAGCCCAGTCAGATCTCACCTCCACATCAGTAGCAAGGTCAGTTCTAGGCCAAGTTGTACTGTTCCGAAATCATTCCTTGGAGATGACAAGGAATGATCACCCCCTTCAACTCATGTGACCCTCCGAACAGTGCTCCATGTTGCAGACGAGAATACAGAAACCCAGATGAGCTACATACCTACCATCAATAGGCAGCAGGCGTCAACTTCAGCCTGTTGCACCTGACTCCAAACCCACATCCCTGTCTCAGGAGATTTTATGTCCATGCTGTCCCCACCTTGACCTTGTGTATTCTGCTTTTACAGGTAACACACAGCAGGTAGGTCATGCAAGTCTCTTGTGAACTTATACAAACTAAACATGCCCAGGGCCCCACCCCAGGTATACAGAATCAGAAGCCAGGGTTGCAAACCATTACAGCCCACCATGATGACTCCCAGTCATTGGGGCACAGACAGAGCAAAAATGCCCACAGTCATTCCAGGTCTCTGGTTTAGACTCCCTTTGGCTCCTGGTGCTGAAGAAAGAGGACCCGATGCCAAACAGCAGCAGAGCCTGAGCAGGACTTACTGTGTAGAGCTCATTGGTGACCTTCAGGAGCTCCTCATGCATCTGCAGACCAATCTCCTTGCTCTGGAATATGAAAGAACAAATGTCAGAGGGGGAGAAAGTCACTGGTTGCATTGACCAATTTCCTTTTCAACACAGAAAGGGCAGGAATACTTGGGATGGGGTGGGAATGGGTACAGAAACCAACATAAACTTCATTGATCTAGACTTGAATTCCTCAACTTGTGTCCATGACACAAATCCACAGAGAGGGGCCCCTTGCAAAAGGAATATTCCCTGGCCAAATAAGTTGAGGAACCTTCTACCTCCCTGCATTGGTGATTTACAGAGACGTCATCATGTTAAAGATTCTGAGAAGCCCACAGCCAATCAATCTGTTCGTCTTTCTTTAATTCGGTGGGTCCTAAACTGATGTGACCAGAGTCTGTGTCCCTGGCTCAATACTCATTAGCATCTCATGAGAGTGGGGTTCCACAGAACACAGTTTGAGAAATAATGACCTAGCATCTCAATTCATCATGAACAGTACAGGTTAACAGACTGGATGGAGCACAAGGCAAAAAGATCAAGGTTGTTGCTTCCACTGCATCACTGATGGGCCATGTGGCCCTGGAGTCTTACTTACACATCTATAAATAAACTAGAGCATCACAAAGCTTGGTCTGGGGGTCACTGCTGAGTGCTATACTAAAAAAGGGGCAGAGGCTTTTGTAGGCAAATACACTTGGGAAAGCTAGTTGAACAAAGAGAGATAGGTTCTCTTATGCAGGACTTTTCAGAGGCTTTCACACTCTTATATGCACGGCTTTCTACAGAGAGCTGTAGTATACAGTTTAGACGACCTCAATCTTTTTTCCATGAGGTGACATACACATTTAGTATACTGAGAAATGCAGTTCAGAATACAATTGACAAATCACCTCCAGGTCTCACCCAGCCTGAAGAGTTTAGGATTCTCTGTTACTTAAGGTATTATCATCATCATCATCATCATCATCATCATCATTATTATTATTATTTTGGTTAATACTTTCCCTGTTTGCCTGGACTATCATGTGAAGTTTCCATGTTGAAAATGGGAGCCCTGAAAAATCAAAAACACAAGGAACAACAAGTGTTGGTAAGGGCGTGGAGAAAAAGGAACCCTCATGCACTATTGGTGGGAATGCAAACTGGTGCAGCCACTGTAGAAAGCAGTATGGATGTTCCTCAAAAAATTAAAAATAGAAATACCATAATATTCAGTAATTTCACTATTGGGTATTTACCTAAATAAAATGAACACTAATTCTAAAAGATATATGCACCCTTATGTTTATGGCAGCATTATTTACAATAGTCAAGATAAAGAAGCAGCCCAAGTACCCATCAATGAATGGATAAAGATACAGTGTATATATATGTAATGGAATATTATTCAGAATGAAACCTTGCCATTTGCAACAACATGGAGGAACCTAGAGGGTACAATGCTAAATTAAATAAGCCAGTCAGGGGAAGACAAATACCATATGGTTTCACTCATATGTGGAATTTAAGAAACAAAACAAAAAAAGACAACCCCCAAAATGGACTTTTAAATACAGGGAACAAATTGGTGGCTGCCAGAGGGGTGAGGGGTGGGAGGATGGGTGAAATAGGTGAAGGGGGGTGCAGTGCACCAGGGTGGCTCAGTCCGTGAAGCGTCTGACCTCGGCTCAGGTCACGACCTCGTGGTTCGTGGGTTCAAGCCCCACATCAGGCTCTGTGCTGACAGCTCAGAGCCTGAAGCCTGCTTCAGATTCTGTGTCTCATTGCTCTCTCTGCCCCTTACCCTCTCATGCTCTGTCTCACTGTCTCTCTCTCAAAAATAAATTTAAAAAAAATTTTTTTTTAAATTTGAAGAAATAGATGAAGGGGATTAAGAGTACACTTACAGTGATGTGCACTAATGTATAGAATTGTTGAATCATTATTTTGTACACCTGACACTAATATAACACTGTATGTTAATTATACTTGAACTTAAAAAAAAAAAGAAAGAAAGAAAACAGGAGACCTGATCTCTGCTGCCTGAGAGCTGAGTCATCCTGCTCCCCCCTTTCAGCTCCCTCAGCTCAAGCATGACCAGCAAAAGATGGGCAGAGACCAGCCTTCCTCCCTTCCCCACTTAGGTCAGGAGCCCCCGCACTCAGCAGTGACAGAGGAAGAGTCAGGACCAGACATGATGACTTTCTAGGCTCCTTCTCCTCACCCCATAGTCCTTCTCTCAGCTTCTGGTACTGCAATTGCCAGAAAGCGCCCATCTGAAGGTAGCCCTTGCCTGCACAAGATCTCTTAAAAGAGAGCAAAAGCTTTAGGCAGTCCAGAGATCTGCTTCGACCTCCCTGCAGCTCTGGTGGCTAAAGATAGGGGACCCAGTCCAAAACCATAGCGGAGCCTGAGCAGAACCTCCTGTGCAGAGCTTGCAGGGGAACCTTCAGTTGCATCCCGTGCATTTGCAGTGGTGCTCAATGAACCTAACCAGCTATGCTCATCTCCTATTCCTTATTCTCACAAGGAAGCACTCAGCCTGTGCCTCAGTTTCCCCTGTGGCCCCTCCCCCTGACTTTTGCCCCACTGCTGACTCTGGACTCTCTGACACTCTCCAGTGGCCTCCTCTCAGTCCTGTGTCACTAACCTCTCTGACACCCAAGACCCAGTTTCTTATGTATTTATTTTTATGATCTAACTTTTATGATAGGTAATAAATGCACATGGTTAAAGAAACTCTAACAGCCAGTAAAGTAAAAAGTTAAAAGGAAGTCTCCCAGGCTCCCAGAACTTCACCAGAGACACCTGCTATTAGAAGTTTCTTTTGGGGCACCTGGGTGGCTCAGCCAGTTAAGCATCCAACTTCAGCTCAGGTCATGATTTTGCAGTTCTTAGGTTTGAGCCCTGCATCTAGCTCCGTGCTGACAACTCAGAGCCTGGAGCCTGCTGTGATTCTATGTCTCCCTCTCTCTCTGCCCCTTCCTCCCCCCAAAAATAAATAAACATTAAAAAAATTTAAAACAAGAAGTTTCTTTTGAGGGGCATGTGGGTGTTGGTTAAACATCCAACTCTTGATTTCGGCTCAGATCATGATCCCAGGGTGGTGGGATCAAGCCCTGTGTCAGGCTCTACACTGAGTGTGAAACCTGCTAAAGATTCTCCTCCTCTCTCTCTCTCTCTCTCTCTCTGCCCCTCTCCCCTGCTTGCACTCTATCTCTCCAAAATAATAATAATTTTAAAAAAGAAGTTTCTCTTGATACCTTCCAGAAACAGCTACAGATATACAAACATACATTTGGATAGTGTATATTCTTTTTTTTTTAACACAAATAGATGTATTCTATACACATCTTTTCATCTTGCTTTTTTCCACCCAACAATATGTTTGAGACTTCTCCTTTGCAGCCATGCAGCTCCTGCATCCTCCTTTTTTAACAGCTTCTTGGGGTTCCATATACCAGATATGTCATAATTCATTAACCAACTCCATAGCAATGGATATTTAGGTTGTCTCCAGTCACTCTTAATATTTCAGACAATGATGTGGTGAACATCCTTGTACCCTGTCACTGCACACATGGGCAGAGACCCCTGTCAGATAAATTCCTAAGTCCTGCCTCTGAAACCCCCACCAGCCTTGCTTTCTCAAGCCCTGCCCCTGCCAGCTCCGCACACACTCCTGCCTCCAGCTTCTGCTTCTCAGTGACCCGCAGCCATGTTACCATTTCTGTAGCAGTCCTCTCTCCCTGGCTCTGTCCTCAAATAGCTTGAGCCCAAGTTCAAAGACCTATAGCTTCAGCTGTTGCAGAACAATATGGTTTTAATGTCTCCTCATCATACCAAACTAAAATTATCCAAAATCAAATATGAAATTTCCACCATCTCCTTGAGTTTGGTCAATGGGATAATATCTTCCCAAGCATGGCAATGGGAAACCTTGGAGTTATTCTTTTTTAATGTTTATTTATTTACTTTGAGACAGAGAGAAAGAGAATGCATGCACGTGCACAAGCAGGGGAGGGGCAGAGAAAGACAGAATCCCAAGTAGGCTCTGCACTATCAGAGCAGAGCCTGACACAGGGTTCGAACTCATGAACCATGACATCATGACCTGAGCCAAAATCAAGAGTCAGATGCTTAACCAGGTGAGCCACTCAGGTGCCCCTGGAGTCATTTTGAAAAAATTTGTTTATTTCTTCCCCTCCAATCCAATCTGTCACTGTGTCCTACCTTCAAGCTGCTCAATTTTATTCTCTGTAGCAGATAAGGCTGACTCCCTCCCCAACATCCATCCCCAACACCCTTTCTGCTTCCTAAAAGAGCCATGAATTTGGCTTTTTATTGATTCTTCCGGCTGAGTTCTTCCACGGAAGCTGACTCTGGATTCTGGTATGCACTATTAGCCCAGGGCTAAACATGTGACTTAACTGGATAGAACGGAAGGACAAAGATGGTTCAGGGAAGGTTTTACCTCCTCTACTGAGGGCTCCAGCTGCTACCAGTAGGCATTTTAGGACCAGAAGAGGAAGAAACCTTGGGTAGCAGAGCAAAAGAAACCTGGCTCCTTCATGACCTCCTGAGAAACTGGTTCAACTGAACCCAGAGCCTGCCTCCAAGTGAACTTCCACTTCTGGGACTTTGCTGGTTAAGCCACTTTAAACTATGGTTTTCTTTTGCTTGCAGTCAAAGGCAACCTAAGTAACTAGGACCACAAGTCCCAGAACAAGCACATCATCACTGCAGGGACCCAGATTTCTAAACCTGTGCCTTAACTAAGCCCCTAACTCTTGTCCCCAGTTCTGCATGCCTATGCCAGTATAATTTTGTATTTTATTCCCTCCAGAGCCTCCTCAATCAAAATCAAGACCCAGGTCTTTAGCTTAACTTATGAGGCTCTATATGATTAGCACAGGTCTGGTTCCACAGTAGAGAGGGTTGAATTTTGGAGCCAGGGACCAGGATTGGAAATGAGGCTTTAAGCCAGTTAACCTCTGGGCATCTCAGCTTCCCCATGTGTAAAATAAGCACCTGTTTGTATCCTTCTTGGCACTTATTAAGGGAAGGGCAATGATCTTGCTTGCTTGTTTATGTGTCAATTTATTTACCATTTGTTTCCCCCACTTGAATGTAAGCCCCATGAGCACAAAGAGATTTTCTCTCTGATGGTTGATGCTCAGATATCCTAGCTGCTGGGAGGGCTAGCAGCAGACAGCCCCCAGCCAGGAGCACTCTTCAGGGATGGCCTCAGTAGACAATGTGACCTTCCAAAGCCTGAAGGCCTGTGTCTGTCCAAAGATAAATGCATGGTGGGCATAGACGTCTGCCTTTCCCTCAACTGGGACAGCTCTGAAGGGCTGCTCCTTCTCTAGAACTTTCCATAGAGCTGTCCAAGCCTTCTAGCAAGGCTGCCTTCAGCATGACTGCTCCCTCCCTTTCCTTCCCAATGTGTGGACCCCAAGATTGCTCCCTTGTCATTTTGCTAGATGCTAAATTCAGCTGTTTCAAAGTCTGCCTTCTGGGTTTCCCAATCTGCAATATCTTGCTTTCCCACTCCTGTGTCCCTGCAATGCCACAGAGCCTGTCACATGGTGGGTGCTCATTACATATTTTGTTGAATGAATCTACGAATGAATGAAGTAAAAGTTCCTCTAGCCTTAGGGTTTTTACCTGTAAATGTAGGGCGATGTCATGAGTGTCCCAGAGTCCCTGTGAGGATACAAAGAGATGACACTTTGGGTAGCCACTTTGGGTGGCACCCTGCCAGGCACAGATGAAGAGCTTGGGAAACAGTAGCACAGGCTGAGTCGACACCCACTGGATGCCAGAGGCAAGGCTAGCAAGTCGCCCAGAAAGGGAACGTAAAGTTGAATTTTAAATTAACTTTTCCCTTAAGAATCTCCCAGTTTGGTAGCGTCAAGGGTTAAGACAAATAATTCTAAGGCAGGAGGCAGAAAGGGCCATAAAGAGTGAAAGATGAAGTGATGCAGGATGAAGTGATGAAGAGGATGGGGGCGGCGGGGGGCGGGGAGTACCACCAGAGCCACCTCACTTTGCATGAATGGCCAGAGATGGCATTCTAGGTCACAGCCTGAGTGAGGGCAAGAGACCGAGGACAAGGGAAAAGTGTGATTTGCAAAGAGAGGAGCATGGTAACAGAATTGCAGATAATAAGCTTGAAATGGAGGCTGGGCCAGATCACTTAGAGTGGAACTGGGAGCCACAGGTTTCTGAGTGGGAGAGAGTGGTGACCAGAACTGTGCTTCAGGAAGATGAAGGCACTGGCATGTGGAGGGTGGGTTGCATGGGGAGGGCTGGAGGGCTGCTTCTTGCGTCTTCTCAGTGGGACGGTAAGCCCCCAGATGGAACCTGCCCGAGTCTCTGCTTGTCTCCCCCTGGGCACCAAGCACTGTGCTGGCCCCAGAGCGAGCACTTGGCCAAGAGTTACTGAGCTGCGCAGAACTCGAAGACATTTTATTTTGTTAGGTTGGGAAGGGAAATATTCTCAACTACAGTTCCAGAAATGACTGAATGAGGAACCCAAACCAAACATTCCACCAGGAACAGGAGGCCAAAACCCTGATAATGTCTAACAGACCATCACACCCAGCCCTTGGGGACTCAAGTGGCAACAGATTCGCACTCATCCACATTTCTAGCATGACTTTCATGCCTGCAGAGGTTGGGGGGTGGCAGGCTGCATCATGCACAGGGAGTGTACACAGTGTAGAGAACAATTATACCTGGCCAACAAGGGGCCAGCCACGGCAGCCATTGGCTCCTTGGGGTTGAAAGGGCAGAGCCCAGTTTCTCTGACCCAAATAAGTCTAAAAAATCAGGTGGCAGGTGTCTCTGGCCCTGCCTTTTCCCTCTGCCCACTGCTAATGCCAGCTAAACTCCCTTTCTGGCCACATAACTCTTTAAGGTGGGGGCGGCTTCTGGGGCACTGTAAGGTGGTTAACAGCATCCGCGGCCTCTAACCACCAGATGCCTATAGCGTTCCCCGCCCACACCCCAAGCTGTGACAAGAAAAATCATCCCAGACGTGGCCAAATGTTCCCTGGGACACAAAACTGCCCCGGGTGAGAGCCACTGCCCCAGATCAAGGGCTCCAAGTGGCCACTCATCTCCAGCCTGCAGACATGTTTTAGTTGGCCTTTCGGCATTTTCAAATATCTGACTTATTTCTCAGCATTTAAAAAAATCAGGAAATTCCCCCTTAAAAGTCTTGACTTTCAGCTTCTCTTGAAAAACTAGAGATCCAGCAATACTGAGTCCCTGCTTCAAGGATGGCTGCCCCTCTACATGAGGTTTGTGCTCTCCAGTCGGCCACAGTGTTCAGCACCTCCCTTTCCCTGCCCACGTCACCCACCTGGCCCATGGAGGCATCTGGGTTTAAGACCCGTCAACCAGTGGGGGTCTCTCAGGGGGCAGCCATTGGAACCCCTGGCATTCATCAAAGTCGGCAATCCCAGACCTGCTAAATTGGACCCTAGGAAAAAAAAAACCTTTTTAACAAATGCCCTGTTCATATCCTAACACTTGAAGGCCACTGAAGAGTCTGGCTCCCAAGACCCAACCTCCTGGCTCCCCCGTGGACCCTAACATCATTGCGTGCTGTGGATTCTCAGAGCCCCCCATACCCACACTCCTGCCTGAACTACCTCCTCTTGTATGTCTATGGCCAACTCCTCACCTAGTTTCAGCTCAATCTACACAAGCACTTCCAAAACACTTACTAGATACCAGCCTCACCTAGGCGCCAGAGACACAGAGCTCAGTGAGACATGGTTCCTGCTTTCTCAACTGCAGCTAGCATTTATGAAGTACTTTTCATTTGCTGAATACTGTTCAAAGCCACTTCCATACACTATCTAATAAAACCTTTAAGGTAGGTACTATTGTGCCCACTTGACAGATGAGGGCTGGAGGCTCAGAAGGGTTGAGCGACTTGCTCTAGGCTGCATAGCTAGGAAATGGCAGAGCCAGGGTTCTGCTTTTGGTTGGTCTGACTCCAAAGACGGCACTTGTCATGTCTTTCCGTGGTCTGTTTCCAGAGGGCCTAGCATGAGATGCAGGCACACAGATGAAAGAAGCCATTGCAATGCTGTAACAGCAATGAGTCCAGGCCACAGAGGAGGTACGAAGGAGGGTGTGCCCTCTGACAGGACACCATGTGCCTGTCCAATATACTTTCTCACCACCTGTGCAGGAATCTGCATCCCTGGCCCCTTGCCCCCACTTGCGGGCAGGCCTACTTCTCCCTTAGCCTGGTCCTTCTTGGCCCACCTGCCCTGTTAGAAACAAATCAGCCATTAGTATCCAAAATCTATAAAGAACTCACCAAACTCCACGCCCAAAAAACAAATAATCCAGTGAAGAAATGGGCAGAAGACATGAATAGACACTTCTCTAAAGAAGATATCCAGATGGTCAACAGGCACATGAGAAGATGCTCAACATCACTCCTCATCAGGAAAATACAGATCAAAACCATACTGAGATATCACCTCACGGTCAGAGTGGCTAAAACGAACAAATAAGGAGACTGTAGATGCTGGAGAGGATGTGGAGAAACAGGAACCCTCTTGCACCATTAGTGGGAATGCAAACTGGTGCAGCCGCTCTGGAAAACACTGTGGAGGCTCCTCAAAAAATTAAAAATAAAACTACCCTATGACCCAGCAATAGCACTGCTAGGAATTTACCCAAGGGATACAGGAGTACTGATGCATAGGGGCACTTGTACCCCAATGTTTATAGCAGCACTTTCAACAATAGCCAAATTATGGAAAGAGCCTAAATGCCCATCAACTGATGAATGGATAAAGAAGATGTGGTTTATATATACAATGGAATACTACTTGGCAATGAGAAAGAATGAAACCTGGCCATTTGTAGCAACGTGGATGGAACTGGAGAGTGTTATGCTAAGTGAAATAAGTCAGGCAGAGAAACACAGATATCATATGTTTTCACTCATATGTGGATCCTGAGAAACTTAACAGAAGACCATGGGGGAGTGGAACGGGGGAAAAAAAGTTACAGAGAGGGAAGGAGGCAAACCATAAGACTCTTCAATACTGAGAACAAACTGAGGGCTGATGGGGGGTGGGGGGAGAGGGGAAAGTGGGTGATGGGCACTGAAGAGGGCACCTGTTGGGATGAGCACTGGGTGTTGTATGGAAACCAATTTGACAATAAATTATACACACACACACACACACACACATACATATATACATATATATTTTATATATATATTTTATATATATATACAAAATATATACAATATATATACAAAAGAAACAAATCATCCATGATGACCACCTCTCACTTCTCCCTTCCTTCTTCTTCTTCTAACAGGAGATGAGACATGGTGGGACTGACCCCTGCTTGCAAAGTCATACAAGATGGTCCATCAGTCATGGGACCCAGTTTGACCAGAGTGCTTGTCTCTAGTGATTGGGTTAGAAAGAGAAACATATTCCATGCGGAGCCAATGAGAATCTTCCCTGAGAGCTTTCTAACAACCATACTCTCAGATCCTCTCTCTTCTGGGGTTGCTAAGCTAGGATATCAGGAATCTTGGGCTGCCTGCAGTCATCTTGTCCATCACAAGGAGAGTCCAGGCCTTGACAACAGCATCTGCATCCTGGATCTAGTGAAGCCTAAACAAGACTTACATCCAGACCTTCTCAGTTATTGGATCCAATAAATTGTCATTTTCACTGATGTGAAAGAATACTGATGTAATCTGTGCTTATGTTGGTCTGAATGTACCAGAATGACCACAGAGCAAGACAGTCTTTTGAAACCCTCCACGAGGCACAAGCTTTCAAACAGTCCCTACAAAAGGAACAATTTCCAACCAATCAAAGCATAAGCTCCTTAAAGGCTGGGACTTCCTGTAGTTCTGATCACAAAGACTTGCATATAGAAGGAGCTCTATAATTGCCTGTCTATGAGCTAACTAATACACAGAAGCAATAGGAAACCAGAAAGCAGTAAAAAGTGGCCATCTTTTAATCTCCCCCCCCCCCAAAAACCCATGCATTCATGTCAACATGGGACCAGCTGGCAAAATTTTTTTTGACACAACAGTTCCTGAGTGAAATCAATTTTCTTTGCTCTGAAAATCTTGCCAGAGGTGATTGATTTAGTTTTCTTTTAAAGTTTTTTTTTTTTTTTTTTGAGAGAGAGAGCAAACGAGGGAGGGGCAGAGAGAAAGGGAGACAGAATCCCAAGCATGTTCCATGCTGTCAGCACAGAACCTAATGTGGGACTCGAAATCACAAACTGTGAGATCATACCCTGAGCCAAAATCAAGAGTTGGCACTTAACCATCTGAGCCACCCAGGCGCCCCTGATTTAGTTTTCAGTGCAGGGCTAATTGAACTTTTAGGGGGAAGCCCTCAAAAATTATTACCATAGGTCCCGGGCCTTCATGAGCTTTATTTGAAAGGTTCTGTTTTTAAAGGGCAAACTAACAGGTGGGTCATTTTCAGTGCTAATGTCACCCTTCGTGCCTAGAAAAATAAGATCATCCTAAAATGTTGGGTTTTAATGACAAGTCTCCCTCCACTTCTCTGAAGGAGACCATTAGAAACAATCCTTGAGAAAAGTGGAGGCCGCCTCAACTCTCAGCTATCCTCTAGGGCCTCTCTTGTAGCACCTTGCCAGGTGCTACAGCAGCAAAGGCTCGTCTCCCTCTGCTCAACTAGATGTTCTCATGTTGGGTTACCTTTGGGGACAGTTCATGGCTTTCCTAGTTCTGGGGTTCCAAGCAAACAATAGGAAACAAATTAAATAAAACAAAAGTTTTGGCTCTTTTAGCTGTAAATCCCACATTGTTTCCACGCTCCTGCTTGTTTTCTAAGCAATAACAAAACTTGAGACCCACAGATGTTCCCTATTTAAATACATGATATATGTACCACTGGCCATCTCCCAGAGCAATTGTGCATTTATTTCCCAAGCAAAGGCTTAAAAGGCGTGTCTCAGAGGAATGGGGCTTCTTCAGTTTGTCCTGGAAGGTCAGCTTATCCCTGGAAACAGCAGTTTAGACAGCTAGTTGGCTGTTTCTCTTAGCTGTGTCCTCACTTGCCAGTAAGTGGGCTGTGGGCATTCTGCCATGTCACAGCCCCTTGTCCCCAAACAACAGCCATAGCCTAGTCTCTCCCCCACCTTCCATCCGGACCCTTGTTACTCTTCCCCTCTCCCCTATCATCTTCCTGTTCCTGTTCCTGGACACCTCCCTGCTTTTCCTCCCCTTCCCAAACTAGTCTATGTCTCCTGTTGCTGCAGCTCCAAATGTTGTCATCTGCATGTTTGTGTAAGAAGCTGGAATGCACACTTGAGCCCTGAACTCTTCCCCCTGTTGCCGGAGCCGGGATACCAGATTGCAGGAAGCAGGAAGGCCCTGGGACTGCTCATCAGAGGTTCTTGGCAGCAGTGGGCCCCACCGATGCATGCCCAGGAGCTCAGCAATGTCACCCTCCTCCCCCTGTAATTACTCTCCAGCATCTCTCTGGCATGCTGTTTGCACTGAAGGCCTCCGTTTTCAGAAATGCTTAACAAAACAGGTCTAAGGAAGTCCAAGCATACCTTGGAATGACTACAAACAAGTGCTCTGACAGGCTAGGAGTTTCTAGATCTCTACTAGTAACACTAAGTATTATTATTAATAACACTTGCTATCATTGTTAATTATAATGCCCAGTACTATTACTACTAATACTACTTGTCAGTATAGATAATGACAACAACACTGTTAGTGAACTATACTAGCTATTGTTCATGAATCTCTCAGCATGTGCCAGGCCCAGTGATGCCTGCTTTACAGATAATCACTCACTTAAGCCTAATATCAGCCTTTTCTTTATGGGAGGCACTATCATTAACCTTACTTTAAAGATTGGGACATAGGAGCTCAGGGAGGGTGAGTAATATGCCCAAGACCATAGAGCTGGCAGATGGGATGCTCTCAAACATTCCACTCTACTGCCCCCACTGGGAGAATTAGCACTCTATGTGCCTTAAGAATTTTTTTCCCCAAGCATTCCCAAATAATTATAAAACATGGATACTCCTCTGCCTTTAGTATGAAGAGCATAGTGACATTTACAAGGCTCTGCTTTAGATCATCGTAAATATCAGATAACACACAGTGCCCAGGGCCACTCCGCAGAATCTCCCGTTATCTGTGGCCAAGTCCCTGCCCTCCCCCTGGCCTCCAGGTCAAGGCAGAAGGAGATGGGGTGGAATGCTGACCTGAGTCTCTCTCGAAACAGAACATATTCAGTAGTCTTTCTGGATTACATCCCTGATGCCGACCTACATTTTTTGTTTCTTTTTTTTTTGCCATGAATCTCTTACAGATAAGGAGAGAAAAATTTGTAGTGAGGGAAGGGGAGCATGACAAAGCTATCTTTCTGAAAAACCAGTATCTATGAAAACCTGAAGCCACTGAGTTTTGAGCTGTTTTTTTTTCCCCTCTCTAGATGATCTTCGAGGTGAATACAAATGTTGTCAGGCTTATTTGTTAGATTCAAAATATTATTAATCACGTATTACTGCTGCATCACTGATCCGAGACATCACTTTAACCTCCTTGTCATTTTATCATCTGATCTTTTTTTTCATCTGCATTGTTGTGAACAGGATGTAATACAGACTGCTTTGGCGTTTCAAAAATGTCTGTAGCCAGGGCACCCGGGTGGCTCAGTCGGTTAAGCGACCGACTTCGGCTCAGGTCATGATCTCGCAGCTCATGGGTTCGAGCCCTGCGTTGGGTTCTTTGCTGACAGCTCAGAGCCTGGAGCCTGCTTCAGATTCTGCGTCCCCCTTTCTCTCTGCACCACCCCCCTCAAAAATAAATAAACATCAAAAAAATTTTTTAAATGTCTGTAGCCAGCTACCCAGCACCTTTCTACCCATTTGCCCATCCACCCGTCTATATGTCCACCCATCCACCCACCCATGTACTCGTGAACCTACCCACCCGTCTACTCATCCATCCATCCTTTCCTTCCTTTCTATTCCCATAGCACCCTCCCTGACCCAGGCTCCTACCATCCCTTCACCACTAATCTGCATATTAGTGTGTATATGTAATAACATGTAACTGCTCTCCCTGAGTCCAGCATCTCTCTTTCAAAGCCATCAAATATATCAAATCAATCATCCTTAAAGTTGGCTCTGGTTACGTCATCGCCATTCAAGAACCGTCAGTGATTCTCCAATGTCTAGAAAATAAAGCCCAACTTATTCTGACATCCAAGGGCTTCTTCAATCTGTCTCCAACTGGCCTTTCTCCCCCCACCTTTATTTCAGTTCTCCAATATTTTAAACATACAGAGGGTAGAGAAAACAATAGCAAACACTCATGAACATGCCACCCAAATTAGATTTTTCTGTTTTTGCTCCAAAACTACTCTTAGAAAGCAAAATGTTCCAGATACCACTGAAGTGCCCTTTGTCCCCTTTCTTCCTCCCTCCTTCCTCAACTGCTACTCTGCAGCTAGTGTGCTTTCCACAGCCCACCTTTGCATACCTTTAGGTCACACAGGTTTCTAGTACTATAAACAATACGAACTAGGGGCGCCTGGGTGGCTCAGTCGGTGAAGCATCTGACTTCGGCTCGGGTCATGATCTCATGGTTCACGGATTTGAGCCCCACATCAGACTCTGTGCTGAGAGTGTGGAGCCTGCTCGGGATTCTCTCTCTCCCTTTCTCTCCACCCCTCCCCAACTCATGCGCACACACGCGCGCTCTCTCTAAATAAATAAATAAAAACTCAAAAACAAACAATATGAACTATTAATTTGTTTTAAATTGTTTAAAAATATCACAGCTTAGCTTGCTTTTTTCATCCAATGTTGCATTTTCCAGTTTTATCTACATTGTTACATACACATCTAGTTCCATCATCTTAAGGACTGTATGCTATTCCATTGAATGACTATAGATAGTTTATTTAGCCATTCCCTTCATGATGGACATTGAAGTGATTTTTTTTTCTTTACTATAAATACTATTGCAGCAAACACCCTTGTACAAGGTTTGTGTGTGTGTGTGATATACTAGAATATTTTTAGATTATACTCAGACGTGGAATTGCTGGGTCACAGGGTGTATACCTCTTCCTTCACTGTTGCTACATTAAGCCCAGTTGTTCCCCAAAGGGGCTGGACCAATTTACAGGTCATGGAGCTCCCTGTTGCCCCACATTCTTGTCAGCACTTAGGACTGTCCTACCAGTCTAAATGGGAGTCAAATTGTGTCTCATTTGGTTTTCTCTTTCCTTATTTGTTGTTGCAGGAAGATTTTTTTTTATTCGAACATAATGGAATTTGTCAATATTTTTCTTTAGAGTTTGTGCTTTTCTTATGTTTCCTTTAGGCAAAAGAAACATTCTTTTTTATGTTTCTTTTCCTATCCCCAGGGTTTTAAATATAACCTCCTACATTTTCTTCTATAGTTTTAAAGTATTGCTTTTTACCTCTAGTGTTTTAATCTACCTAGAATATATTGTTGCGAATGAAGGTAGAGGTCTCATTTTTCCATATAAAAAAATATGTGTGTGTGTATGTGTAAAATCATTTCCCAAAAATAGCCCCCAAAATGACAACCAGTGGAATCTACCGACCAATCTGTAATGCAACACTGTCATGTACTGTGCTCTCATTTGCAAAAAGTCCTGTTCTGTCCCATTAGTCAGCTTACCTAGCACTGCTCTAGAACTGCCTGTTTTACTGACTATCACTTTAGAGGAGCTCTCGATACCTGATAAGGCCAATGCTTCAACAAAAATTTAAAAATATAACCCACAGACCTTATTTTCTTATCAACTGTGATAAAGTTATAAGTTAAAAGCAAGCATAAAGCTTTAAAAAAAAAACCTTTGAAACTAAAGTAAACACAATTCTGAATAATTCATGGGTCAAAGAAGAAATTGCCATGGAAATTATGAAATATTAATCTCTGAATGACAATGAAAGCATCACTTATTGAAACTTTTAGGATGCAGCTAATTTGTAGCATTAATGGCATTAATCTTCAATCATTCTTATTTTTTAATGGACCTGGCTGACACACAGGAATATGATTAATTTCTGCAACCAGCCATCTTGCTGAATTCTCTTCAACAGGAAGTATGATATTTGCTGTTGGCTTTTGGTAAATGCCCTTTATCAGGCTAAAGAAGTTTTCTGCTTATTCCTGTTTGCTAAGAGTTTTTGTCTTAAATGGTGAAAATTTAGAAACATGCCTTTTAAAAGTCAAGAATACCACTTCTCTCCCATATCCCTCCATACTCTACGAGATGAAGGTCCTAGCCAATATAATAAGGCAAGAAAAAGAAATAAGAGGTTATAAAAGAAGAGACAAGGCCACCATGATTTAGAACTAATCAGTGAGTGGCTTTCTGAGCATATTTTTTCTTGTTTCTGACACTTTGTTTAATCTGTATGCCCTGAATAAAATATTCCTTCATCCCATCTCCAAAATTAAGTCTCACTGTGTTCTTTCTCAAAGCCCCAATAACCATCCTAATAAAGCTAATATTTATTGGTTACTTACTGTGTACCAGGTAGTGGTTTTATATAATCTTTCTTTAATCCTTACAACAACCCCATGAAGGAGGTTATTATTAGCTTCATCTTGAAAATGAACTCACATGGTCAGAAAGTGGCAAAATAGGGACTGAGCCAGGGAATCCGCTCACAGCCCTAACCACTGCACTGGACTGCAACATTGACCTATCAGCTCGTGATACAGGACCCAGACATTTCTGTCCACCAGCCTTTGCTTTGGTCTGGAATCCCATGTCTGACTTTTCTCAAATCTCTGCATATCTGTATGGACACAGTGATGTGCCACCCAGGTCACTTTCAGTCCCTTTTAATCCCCCAGCTGTGTGGAGGGCTGCTGGCAGACAGGAACTACCTTGGCTAAAGAGCAGTTAGCCAAGACCTAGGTCTGCCTAAGACCATGCCCCCTTCTGGGAGCACCAAAAAGGTAAAGGTCCATCCTCCTTGCCCCTACTCAGGAGAACTCAGAAGGGCCAGCCCAGCTTCCGAGCTCCCCCAAGGAGTCAATTGAGGCTTTAGCTGTGACTGCACCACAGCCCAACTTCTCCATTCACTGACTCCTGCTTTCCCTCCTTTCCTTCTGCAGGTGGAAACCCCAAGAACATTTGCTAATATACCCCTGCGTTGTAATCACTCTCAATCATCTTCCTGGGGAACCCAAACTGGGATAAATCCTAATCTTTCAGGACTCACTTCAAATGCTGCATCCCCAACATAAAACCTTCCCTGAGCCCCAACCCCCAGCCCAGATTAGAAGTCCTCCTCCCTCTGAACCAACATCCCTCTCTGCTACATTTGAATCACAGCCACACACCTGTCTTTGCTTCCATTCTACAGTGTGATCTCCCTGAAAGAGGGCACTGTGTCTGACTCATCTATCTTCTTCACCACCTGTCTAACACCAAACATGGGCTCCAGTCACACACATCTGGACTCCAATTCCAGCTCACCTTCATCAGCATCAGTTCCCTCATCTGTAAAATGGGATGATGACAGCATCTTGCTCTTAGGATTTAAGAATTAAGTATCTATGGAGTTCTTAGCCCAGAGCCCAGCACACAGTAAGCACTCACTGTTTGCTTTCTATGATTATTGTTTGCCTACTGTCATGATAGCACTAATAAATGTTTATTGAGGGGGTTGAATGCCTGATGGTGACCAGCTCAGCAGGCTGTACTAGCAGAGTGAGTGTTCACGACTTCATCTCCGTGGGAGCCGGTGGAGATTGGCTGAGGGTTTCTCGTTCCCTTGGCACTTTGCCCACTTGCTCTGTCTCCATGTAGGCCTCCTAGCTGGACCCTCCAGCATGCAAACCCTCACTCTCTCCTGCAACCACGAAATAAAAAATAAACTTGGCTTTGAATCCAAGGCCATTGGTGCTTTTGATCTTGGTTACAAAGCAAGGCAATTATTGGACACAAAAGCCCTGATTTATTTATGAAATGCGACGGACATCTTCGAGGCGGGAACGAAAAAGCTCACTGAAGACCAAGACCTATTGCCACACAGTGAATGGCTGCTTTCAAACACAAGCCCCCCAGATGCCTTCTCTTCTCTGCTGAGAGTCTTTCCTCATTAGTGCTTCCTCCAGAACACCGCAGCTCCCAACAATCAAATTCACTTCACGGCCAGGCAAGTAATTAAATTCTGCAGGCATCGGAGCATAGAATAATGGATGGCTATTGTTAAGGAGGCTGAGACTGAAAATGGAATGAATGGGCTTCAATGCCCAGTCTCAGACACGGTAGGGGCAGGAAGGGAGAGCAGGCAGGATGCAGATGGACTCCCCCCCCCCCCCCCACCACCACCACTGGTGCTCCACAGGGGTTAGTAGATTCAGTACAGGACCTGGAGTGGAAAAACCTGCATTTGGGGCCAGATGCTGTGCTTACCAGAGGCAGGCCGCAGTTTCCTCACCTGTGAAACAAGGAGGTCAGTTATTCTCCCTGTGTGGTCCCCAGACCAGCAGCATCAGCATCGCCAAGGAACTTGTTAGAAATGCAGATTCTCAGGCCTCTCTCCCCCTTACTAAATCAGACATTGTGGCAGTGGGGCCTAGCAATCTGCTTAACAAGACCTCTAGGTGTTTCTGATGCTAGAATTTGTGAATCACTGGTAGATAATGTTTAAAATTGAGGCCACAAACTCAAATGCATGAAGGGGCCAGGGAGGCAAAATAAAGGAGCCAAGCAGGTATGCTACACTAGACGACAGCAAGGACCCTGGGGCAGTGGGGAGAGTGTGCCCTGCCTATAGGGGCTACCAGCTACTCAGTCCCAGCCAACTTAACCAAGAATTACCTATGGGGATCTGATATTGACAGGACTTCTTCAAAATGCAAAGTCCTAGTTTTTATGTGAACCCCTACAATTTTCAAATATTGGTTTTATTTTTCTTAACATAGTGAGGGCCATGCAGATTATCCTTGAGAACCAAATTCATCTGAAGACTGCCATTTTGCAGCCTCCCTTTTGAGTTACCTTGGACCTCCACTGTGATATACCCATTGTGCTCTTGACTTTCTCCAAACACTGAACTTCCAACGTCCTTTCTCCATTTGGCAGACTCCTATTCATCCTTCAATACCCAACTCAAAGGTCACCCACTGTGAACTCATCCTCAAGCGTCTGACCCACTTTCCACCTCTCCACTAAGAAGGTAAAGAAGAATCAAATATGAGGTTAAAGAATTGACACACCAAAGAAGGGAACACAGAGGGAGACATAGAGAAGTTATAAAAGTCTTTCCCCACAGAGGAGGAATAAGGACCTCTCAGAAGAGTTACCCTATTGCTGCTTGAAAAATCACTTAAATAAAACAGTTATCCCATTAGACCAGAATCTAACTTTGTATTTATTTTAGAGAGAGAGCGGGGCAGGGAGGGGCAGAGAGAGAGAGAGAGAGAGAGAGAGAGAGAGAGAGAATCCCAAGCAGGCTCCATGTTCAGCACAAAGCCCGACATGGGGCTCAATCCCATGACCCTGGAATCATAACCTGAGCCAAAATCAAGAGTCAGATGCTCAACCAACTGAGCCACGCAGATGCCCTGAGCAGAATCTAATAAGATGAAGTTTGAAAAGACCAAATATAAAGAAACGCAAGTACAGAATTCAAAAGATAGATTTTAAAAAAACAGCTGGCATAAAAATACCAGGGATTCAAGCAGGGAGCTCAGAGGGAGCCAACCATGTGAAGAGACTGAGGTCAAAAAGGCAAAAGCCTGCATAAGTTGCATTATTAGAAAGAATGTGTCTAGACAGCTCTGTTCTACTCTTAGCCCTTCAAACCTTCCTGGAGTATTCTGAATAGATCTGAATGTTAACTTGTGCAGGTCAGAGAAGCCTGGGGCATGACTTGGGGGTGGGGTGGGGAAAGCATGAAGCCAAATCACAGGGTGAACTGAAGGGACCTGGGGTGTTTACTCAGAGGTGGGAAAGATCTGGCTGGGTGGTCATGATTTCTATCTTCGAGCAACTGACAAGTCTCCACGTGGATTGGTCTATGTGGCCCTCAGGATGTGACCAGGATCATGAGTGTAAACACTGAGATTTTATTTCAACATTGGGGAGAACTTTCTATTGATCGTGGTTGTCCCCAAATGGAATGAGCTATCCTGAGAGGTAATGAATACCATTTCTTAGGGACATCTAGCAGAGGGAGGGCCAGCTCCTGCAGAGAATGATAAAGGGACTAGAAAAGAGGCCTAGTGGGCATCTGTTGTTTTATTTCTCCCTTCTTATAAGAGGACTCCAGTTTTTCAGGGGAACCACCCATTCTCTGTTCATGGGTTAGGTGGAGTTGAGTGTGTACGTGGCTTCAGGGGTGGGGATGTTTCCTGAGCCTGGTCAGTCAGAGCATTGCCTCCCACTGGCCACAGGTGCAGCTTCAGGAGCGCTGGTGTGACCCATGTTGAGCAATCAGAGCCTGTAAGACTCAATTCTGGGAGAATGGAGCTCTCACTTTCCATGGGGCTTGATGCAGGGGGGATGTAAGCCTGGAGGGGGGGGCATGTGGTTATCACATGGAGAGAGACTTCCTGTGAAAGAGTCCTTCACCCCACCCCCCAAAAAATTGAGGAAACAGAGAAAACTGGAGCAGAGCTGCAGAGAGATGGGAGTTCTTCTGTGCCCTTGAAGCCCCCATGCCTAAAGCCAGCCTTGCTCTGGAGAGCTGGTAAGTCCCTTTCCTCCTTCAAGTCAGTTGAGTTGGGTTTCTGTTGTTCACAACCATAAAAGCTCTGACCAACATGATGGCCTCTAAGGTCTCAGCCAGTTCCTTTGGCTACACCGGATCCTTATCTCATACTTAAAGCAAGGGCCACCTGTGTGCATATGTCCACTTGCCCGCAGGAATCCTAGGATGGCTTGTGGAATGGGTAGTGCTGCTTCTAGTCATAAGAACAGACTGCACTGCAAGGGGAAATGGAGAATCATGAGAAGGTAAGTTATTAAGTCAAAGACACCCTGAGTCAGCGAGAACCTGGTAGGCAGAGCAGCTGCCCCAGACCCAAACCCAGGAAGGACAGCTGGCCTAGAAGCTTCTCCCTTCCTGCAGATGCATGAGCAGCTCATGACTTGGTGGGTGGGGAAGGAACATCCCCTCGAGTGTTAGGACCCAGCTCAGGAATAGGGAGGAGGCTCCAGTCTTCAGGGTCACTAGAGAGCCACCATTTAATGAGCACCTGCTGGATGCCAGGCCTGTGTTGGGCACTTGGCCTACCTCTGCTCTTCAGAGCAGCCCCCTAGAGTGGGCACTGTCACCATCTCCATCTCCTAGATGAGAAAACTGAGGCTCAGAGATTGGCCCGGGTTCACAAGTCAGTGAGGGGCAGTTCTGAGACAAACTTCAAAAGCCCAGCCATACTGCTTCCTGCCGGTGATGAAAATGGGCCCAAAGTGGACAAGTCTGGGTTCTCTGGCAGTTTTTCAGGCTTTACCTCCTCATTAGTAAGATGGAGTAAATGACGATCCCACTCCCCAGTCTGACCAGAGACGGCCTCACCGGTGCTAGAGGTCTGCGGGATCTATTAGTACATAAGGAGTGCAGCCTCCGTGCTGAGATTATCTATAACTGATGTGACACAAAGGGACCAGGTTGTGCTAAATCAGCCAGCCAGACTCTTCTCCGGCTCTCTCCCGGCCCACAGGGGCCAGGCCGTTTCCTTTGTTCCACAGGCACAGGCCTGGTAACAAGGCAGCCAGAAGCTCAGCTGTCGACATTTTTTCATTATTTTCTACCCTGTTAACCTCCATCACCAGTGAGGCTTCTGTCAGCCTAAATGAGAACTGAAAAGATTTATCTCACTTGTCCCAGGGATCAGTCAGGAAAAAGACCCTTCATTTCCTAACGGCCCTGATGACCCTTTCTCTGTGAATCACTCCCACCCAGGAAAAAGATGTGACACTGGCAGCAGGCGGGGGCTTCTGGCCAGACCGAGTGATCGGAATCAGCTGTTTGGTTTTGCAAAGCACTGTGATTTTTTTTTTTTTATTGCACTGTATTTACCTTCCTAATTATGTTTGCTCACACAAATATTAAACTTAGACCACGTTTCATAAACACTGCCCCAGGAGGGGACCGGCACATATTGTGTGGTGGGAGGGAATTAGCCTGTGATTACCATTTTGCTGTAGAAGTTGTCCTCAAAGTGGACAATCCAAATACAGACCACAGAGAGATTATTACATTTCAAATCAACTTGTTCTCCTCCTTGTGCTTCTAGCAATCCCAGGTCACCTAATCCCTAAAATTGGCGCCTAGTAAGATGAGCTCAATAATTTTGGTAATAACACTCACGTTGGCAGAGTGGTAGCCAGCTTTCCTGAACACTTACTGTCCGTGTCTTTCTTCGGACTAACACCCTCTTTTTTTAAAAAAATTTTTAATGTTTGAGAGAGAGAGAGAGAGAAAGAGAGAGAGAGAGAAAGAGAGAGAGAGGGGAAGGGGCAGGGAGGGAGACAGAGAATCCAAAGCAGGCTCAGCGTTCTCAGCACAAAGCCCAGCACGGGGCTTGAACTCATGAACCATGAGATCATGACCCGTGCCAAAGTCATTTTTGTTTTTTCCTTTTTATTTTTTTTTAAAGAGTTAACACTCTCTTAATCGTCCCCAAGGCCCTGTGTGTCTTTTTATCCTCACAATGAAGAAACTGAGGCACAGAGTTAAAGTAACAACACCCAAAGACACACAGCTGATAAATGATGGAACCAGGATTGTGAACCTATGAACCCAGAAATTTAAAACCTCTGGACCCAGAGACCACACCCTGGTCAACGCCTCCCTGTCCTTCACATGTACTACTGGGAAGTAGTTGACCCTAAAACCATTTGATAGGACACAGAAGATAAGGCTCGCTGAAGCCAAAGGACTAGCCCATTTTACAGAGAGGACACTGAAGTTCACAAAGGTGGGTTCAGTTCTACAAACATTACACACATCATCTACTGTCTGCCAGGCACTGTGCGAGAGGCCTGGGATATAGAGGCCTCAGGGCGCATACAAGTGACTGTTCCCTGCACACCTGACTTCTGGGCATTTATACAGGTAAAACCTTTCTGAAAACAACTGAGCACTTTGCTACAAGTCTTAAAAATGAGCAAACTTTTGACCCAAAAATTCCTGTTGCAGAAACCGACCATAAGATAATAGCAGTGACCGTGATGTAAGTATATATTCAAAGACACTCACAGCAGTGTTATTTCTAAGAGTAAAATAATGGAAATAAGCTAAGTGTTCAACAATAAAAGATTGGTTAAATAAATGAGGGTAATCTATGAAATTCTATGGCATCATTTAAAAGTGGTACAGAAATATACTTATTGACTTGGGAAAATTTTGCCATACAGTGTTATGTAATTTGTTAGGTGACATAAGAAGACAGTAAAGTCATATACGCAGTCTCATGTCATTTGGGAAATGTATACTGGAAATGTATAGATATGAGAACTTACAAAAACTGTATTTGCGTTTATATGTTTAAGGAAATTCCTATGGCACCAAAGTGCTGCAGAGTGGTACCATTCCAAGTGATTTTAAATTTGTGTGTGTGTGTGCTCATGTCCATTTCCCCAAATTTCCTACAATGAACATGTAGTATTTGCCAACCATGCAGACATTTTAATTTTTGTGGGGGTGGTTGTGGAAGTGGCTGAGGCCACCAGCCATATCTAGGATTCAGACTCAGAGTCTGGGACACCATGTCCAGCCCTCGGCCCCTTGCACCCTTCAACACACCTCCCCTCCTGGTCCCATCTCCACAAACCATATCCCACCCTGGCACCCTGGCAGTGTTGCCATGGCCAGCCTGGGGCAGAGATATCCGAGCAGGTGGAGTGGCCTGCTTGCCCACCTTTTTGAAGAGTCTGATGACATCCTCGCTGATCTGTGAGAGGCGGACGATGACATTGTTCATGAAGATGTCGTTGAGGGTGGCATGATCTCGACTCTCCCGCCTGGTCTGATGCAGGACCAGATACCAACAGTTCACGGGTGAGAGGAGGTACTGGTCCTTCCTGTGGAAACCAAGGCAGCTCAGGTTGGCCTCACTGGAACTGTCACCCACACAAGTGTTCTGCATTGTCATCCACTATAGCTCTTTTGAACTTCATGAGGCCCTTTCAAGTTCAGTTTCATTGGAACACATTTACAGCTAGTGAAGCGATCCCCCCAAGGTCCCAGAGCAGTGCTGGGGCCAAACCCAGGTCTTTGGGTTCTAAGTCCTATCCCATTCTCCTCTCCCACTGCATGCGGAATTTGCTACGTGCATCACTCACTTCTGGGCAGAAGCTGCCTTCCGTGGGGCTAAGAAATACTCATCCAATTGTGCTTGAAATGTTCCTATTAGTGCTAAAACTATGCAGTGGAAAAACAAAAGTGGACCCTTCCCTGACTCCCCCAGCCCCTTTGTCCTCTTCCAGGGCCAGCTTCTCTGTCTTGGTCTCCTGGAAACACATGTCTTTGTCTACCAGTGGAGCTGGGGGCTTGTTAGGATTTCAGCTTCTGTATTCGGGAGGATGTCAACCCATCTTCCCAAATGGGATGCATGAGTAAAGTACATACAAGACAAATAAATCCGCCCCCACCCCTGCCCCGTAACAACTGATAGGTCTTAGCAGACTCCAGCCGGGCATTTTGCTAAAACAGGGGTTCTCAAAGTGTGGTCCTCAGACCAGCAGCAACATCACCAAAGATCTCACTAGAAATGCAGGTTCTCAAGCCCCATTCCAGACCTGCTGAATCAGAAATTCTAGAGGTGGCAATCCGGGTTTTAACACACCTTCTATGGGATTCTGATTCAAGCCAAAGTCTGAGAACCAGATATCTACATACCATAGAGATATGTTTGAAATGGGATATGAGAAATAGGATGTTTCTGAAAAAGGAAATGGGGGAATATCTCTCACTTGTGTACACTTTCCCAAAGGCCCCTCTGTTGGCCTCAGTAAAGGGTGTGAGTGTGTGTGTATACACACACACGTATACATATATCTGTATATATGTATACACATATACATATATGTATGCATATATTTACACATGTGTGCACATGTATATATACACATATATGTATATATGCACAGACATGTATATACATATATGTGTGCACATATATATACCCTACTCTCCAAAAAGAAAGAAGTAAGGGTAATTAGAAACCGATAATCTCATGTTGCCACATGTGGTGTTGTGCTGTGTTCTTGCCCTCTGGCCCTGATTCTTCCCTTATTCTACTTCCCAGGGTGGGAAGGACATGTTGGAAAAGGCAGGTTGTGGGGGAGAAGACCATCTGCATGTGAAGGTGGTGGCCTCTAAGATAGCCCCAGACCTGCATTCTCCCCTCGGGCCCTCAGGATGGGCCACCCCAGAGGGCTGGCCACGGATATGCTCAGCTGCCCACTACCAGTGATTCTGAGGAAGGGAATTCTGCTGACTCTATGACCACATTATCCTCCCACAGCCAAGGGGATGTGCCGGGGGTGCAGCTCCAACAGCCTTGGGCACCTGCAGCACCCCCATGCCCCAGACCCCACTGCAACTCCTAAGCTTGGGAAGGACAGGTGAGGAGGGGCCTCTTAAAGGAATTTTCTGGCTGTCACCAAATGGGCTAAAACTCTGCCCAGCTAGCACGAATCCGGGAGAAGGGAGTTTGGTTTAGAGGATGGTTACGGTGGAAAATGCCTAAAGAAAAAGGAAGACAGGCTGCCATAGGAAAAAAAAAAATGAACAAATTGCTTCTTTGCTTGTAACCTAGAGAAAAAGCTAGAACACGAAAAAATTCAACCACCCAGCCCAATTCCCTCAGCATTTACTCAGCGTCAGGTCTCAGATGGGCTGTGGGTGACCGTGACACAGACGTGCCTTAGAGGGGCTCCTTCTCAAGTGGCGGAGGCAGAAGAAAGGATTACAGTGGAAGGTGAGAAAGTGCTATAACAGAGACACACACAGAGCATCAGTTCCGCTTGAGAAGTTGGAGAAGGCACCACTCTCCCCCTGTGCTCTCCACATCCCAGGCACACACTCCCCTTTTCCGTTGTGCCAGGTTCCCTCCCACCTGGAGCCTTCATGCATGCTGTTCCCTCCATCTGGAATGCGTGAGCCCCTGCTCTTCTTGTGACTGCCTCCTTCTCTTCCTCTTGGTCTCAGCTTCAATGATACCTCCACAGAGAGTGCACCTGTGATCAAACACTAAGGCACGGGTTCTCAAACTGTGATACCTGGACCAGCAGTATTGGCATCAGCTGAGAACTTGTTGAAAGCACAAGTTCTCAGGGCCATCCCAGGCCACTTACTGAGAAACCCTAGGGGTAGGCCCAGCATCTGTGTTTCAACCAGCCCTCTGGGTGCCCTAACACACTCAGGTTTGAGAACATTTGCCTCAAGCAGTTTCCATCCCCATCCCTCACCCTACTGTAAGTTCTTCCAGAGGAGAGACTGTTCTGTTCCAGGCACCACATCCAGTGCCCAGGGATGTGCCTGGTTCCTAGTAGATGCTATAGAAATTTCCATGAGAAAAGAACACATTTGTGCTGGGTCTTGAAAAATGGGTAGGAGTTTTCCAAACAGAGGAGCAGAGAGAGAGAGAATTGTAGGCAGAGGGCACCATGGATACAAAGATAGAGAAGTGGCTCCATAGAGCCAGAATTTCAAACATGTTAAGAGAGGACTGGTAGGACATGAAGCTGGAGGGGCAGATTAAGGGCTTGATTGTGGGGAGCAACAAATGCCAAGCTAATGAGCTGGGAATTTATCCTCTAGGTCACATGGTTCTCTACCTGGCTATACATTAGAATCACCTGCAGAGCTTTAAGAAAACACCAAGAGCCAGGCCCAATGCAAGACCAACTAAATCAGAATCTCCAGGGGTAAAGCCTTAGTATTGGTATTTTTTTTTAATGTCTATTTATTTTTGAGAGAAAGAGAGAGACACAGCACGAGCAGGGGAGGGGCAGAGAGACAGGGAGACACAGAATCCAAAGCAGACTCCAGGGTCTGAGCTGTCAGCACAGAGCCCAACGCAGGGTTCGAACTCACAAACCATGAGATTATGACCCAAGCCAAAGTTAGATGCTTAACTGACTGAGCCACCCAGGCGCCCCTAGTATTGGTAATTTTTAAACATTTTCTGTAGGATTCTAATGTGCATCCAGGGCTAAGAATGCCTGCTATAGGCAGTGAGGAGTCATGAAAGTTACGTAAGCAGAGGTATGATTTAACCAAAGTGTGTTTAGATCACTGAGGGCAGACTGCAGGATGGATGGATAGATAGATAGATGGATAGATGAATGGATGGATGGATGGATGGATGGATGAGTGGATAAAGGGGTGGGTAGATGGGTAAATACATGAACAAGTGGGTGGATGGGTAGATGAGTGAATGGGTAGGTGAATGAGTGGATGGGTGGATAGATGAGTGGACTCATAGATGGATGAGTGTATGGCAGGATAGATGGGGGTGTACAGAGGCATGGGGCTGGAGAGAGGACGACTAGTCATGAGGTGACCTTAGTCTAGGAAAAGAGAGAGATGATGAGGGCCTGGGTGGGTGGCAGTGTGGCCAGAGAAGGAAGGACTTGAGACACTTCCAAGGGAGCACAGATCATCATGGAGAGCTCCTGGAAATAGAGAGGAAGAAGAAGGATGGAGGAAAGTAGAGTGATTCCAAGGTGCAGATCTCAGGAAACTGGGTAGATGCTGATGACACAAACTGAGATAACAACTGCAAGGGAGAAGCAGGTTGGGCAGAAAATACTTTGCACATCCCATTTTTCACTGCTTCCTGATAGAAATGGAAAGATTAAGGGAGAGATGAGATAATTGAGCTGTTACTCAAATTACTTCAGGGGCTTAGCTCAGTCTGGGATGCAAAAATTGAGCAGCATCAGGGAATTAAATGTACAAAATTTATGGAAGTCACAGCCAGAAGGTGAATTTCAGGTGGGGGAAAAAGAAGGCAAGTGATTTTGAAAGGGTAAAGAAGTGCTGGGATGGCTTGGGGGCCATGAAATGAGGTCACCTGGTCAGAGAAACTTGGTCAGAGAAAGCCAGCACAGCCCTTTCTCATCAGAAGCTGTGGGCAGGAAGCAATCTCTGCAATCTCCGACGGAGTCCCACAGGGAGGCAGGACAAGTGGAGGCAAGCAGAAGAAAGTTACCCGAAACAACCAAGGACTTGTCAAGCTAAAGTGAGCAGCTGCTGGGAAGACGAGGGTCTGGGTTTTCCCAGGCTTAGCTCGTTTGCAGTCTGTGTGTACGGGCCAGGCACAGCTAGGTGCTAAAGATGCAGCGGAGACCAGAGCAGGCAAGATCTTGCCCCCACATGCCTTCCACTCAAGTGAGGAGCCACACGGGAGGAACAGAAGATGGTGACACAGCCTCATAAATGTAGTCATGAGAAGGAGGTGTGGAGCAGAAGAGGGCCCTCTTGCCCACATTTGGTGGTGAGGTGATGGATGGCTTCCCTTCCCGGAGGAAGCACTTTCTTGACTGAGAACCAAAGGCTGCAATGAAGTTGGATAGGGCAGAGCTTTCTAGATGGAGAAGTATGGTGAACAAAGGCCCAGAGGGAGGCTGGAGAGAACATGTGGGTGAGTAGAACACAGTCGAGTGGGGCTCGAGCATGGCGTTCTGGGGTGGAAGATGGAAGGTTGGAGAATCAGACAGAAGCCACAGAGCCAAGGGCCTTTATAAGTTCCATTACAGAGTTTGAGCTTTGTCCTCAAGTCAGTGGAAAGCCATCAAAGGATCTAGAGTGGGGGAGTGAACGGGTAAAACTGCATCTGCAGACTCTAGCTTTGGCTACTCCGTGGAGGATGGGCTCAAGGGGGCCAAGAGAAAAGATGAAGGATTCAAGAAATACCTAGGTAGTGAACAGACTGGGTCTGGAGATTAACCGGATGGAGTTTGAGATGCGGATGGGGAGGGAGGAAGAGATGTCCAAGAAGACTCCCAAGTTTCCTTGGTTGGGCACCTTGGGAGAGCAGGGGTGGCATTTGCTAAGCTGAGGAGAAGCAGAGCAGTGGTGAGGCAGGGAGGGACAGAGAGGAACTCTGTTTGAACACAACAAGTCTAAAGGGCTTAAGGAATACCAGGATGGTGATATCTGGGCTAGAGAAACAAATGGGGAAGGTGGTAGCAAGCACTCAGATGGTATTTGAAACCATGGAATGACATGGAACCCTGTACAAATGTGCATGACCACATGGCAGAAGAGGCAAATCCTCAGGAGGCCTGGCAAGGCTGAGGCTGGAGGGACGGGACAGGGCTGGGCTCCTCCCCTTCCCCTGGTTACCTAGGATGGCCATTATAGGCTATCCCATCCTTCCCTGCAGAGATGCTGCCCAGGCCTGCCATCCAACCAGCAGGCCCATGCGCTTGGTCTATCCCAGAATGGGAGACTGCTTGTTCTGCTCTCCTCACCTTCTCCCAGCCCTGGCTCCCTTTGTGTAGGGCAGCTCATTAATAGACTACAAGGCTTGGCTGGGGCGGGGGGGGGGGCGGCAACAGGGCTGTCCACAGCCAGGATCAGGGGCGGAATTGACTGCTTTGTGGAAAGCTGCCACCCGTGATCTTGGCCACAATGGTACCAGGCTCTCACCATGTCAGAAAGAAGACGCAAGAGCCACAGATGGAACCCAACATGGCAAAACAGAAAGTTGCCTGGACTTGAGGGTGAGTGTCCACCTGTGTCCACCACACTGCCTACGTGACTTTATGTGGGTCTGTGCATAACCTCTGTATTCTGGCTACTCAAATGGTACCATTAGCCTTGGGATTAAACACCAGAAAACAGCTCCATGGTCATTCATTCAGCAGTTCATCCACTCAATACATTTTTTATTGAATATTTCATATGGTCCAGACCCCAGGGATGTAATTTTGAACACAACAGACACAGTTCCTGCCTCCGCGGAGTTTACAGTATAGTGAGGGAGACAGACACCGCTCAAGAAATCCTGCAAATGTGTGTCAAGTTACAACTGCAGGAAGTGCTAGAGAAAATGGTGCCAGGAGAGCCCATAACAAGAGGACCTGGCCTGGGGGTCCCTGAAGTATCTCTGAGGAAGCAGTTTTTAGGCTGGACTCTAAAGGAAGAGGGCGGGAGCCTGGTAAGGGGGGTGGGAGGGGAGGCTCAGGGGACAAGGGCCCAGGCAAAGGGAAGAGAACAGGCAAAAGCTCATGACGGGGTGGGAGAGTTTGGTGCATTTAAGGAACTGAATAAAGGCCAATGTGGCTGGAGTCCAGGAAGCAAAGCGGAGGAGGGGACAGGTCAAAGGCTCCAGCCAGCACATCGATCACCATCCCATTGGCCATCTGGATTGTACCAGAACCCCAGGAAGAAGCACCCAAAGACACATGGAAGAGCTGGACACCAGCCTTCCTTTTCCAGGGGGTTACTTGTCCCTTTTGAGAATGGAACCCCTTTGACCTGAAACCCAGCTCTCCATTCCAGCACTCATTTTGCCTGCTGCAGCCACACTTTTGGAAGGTGTCACAGTGAACCTGGCCAGCGCGCTCTACTCTAAGGCACATCTTGAGCAGCCTTTCTGCTTTTCCAATCGTGCATCCCAGTATCTATGCAGCAGGCATATACATATGTATGTGAGAACTTTCACATACATATGTATATATATTTTCTTTTTCTTTCTTTCTTTTTTGGCCAGAAAACAGCAATGAAAATTTCTGGTGAGTCACAGCTTTCTTTCTTTGGCTAGAGTTGCTGGGTATGAGGCTCCAAGAGAATGCAGCTTAGAGGAGCAAGGTCTTGCCAAGCTGGTGAGCTAGGGAAATGAAATTAGCAGTGAGCCAGCTTCTCCTGCTTCTCAGCTGGGGGCCGGAAAATTCCGCTTTGCAAACAGAACCCATTTCCAGGCCTTCAGAGCCCCACGCTGCAGATGAATCCAAATCTACTGCCCTGGGACTGTGGTTCCTCTGGGAGAGAGGCAAGCTCCTGCAGCTGACACCATCGCCAAGATGCCAAATCCCTGCCTCTGCCTTCCTGCTCCCTTCTAAGACGTTTTTGGGGCTTACGCTGGCTTGCTCAGCAGACTGCTAGCAAAGCTGCCCCTGAAAAAGGCTCCCTCAATTAGTTCCAGGGCCCAAAAGGTAAGCATAACCTCTTGCTACCTAAGCTGCCCTGAGCAGGATTTGGAATTCATCACCCTTACTTGGAGCATGAATCATTAAGTCCACAAATATTACCTGAGTGCCATCTTATGTGCCAGGCAATGGTAAGCAAAATGAGTCATACTCCCTCATTCATGGAGTGTACAGTCCAGTGGGGGCCTCAGGTGATAATCAAGTCATCACATAAATACATAGAAAATTTCGGGGGACCTGGGTGGCTCAGTCAGTTGGGCGTCCGACTTCAGCTCAGATCATGATCTCGCAGTTCGTGAGTTTGGGCCTTGTGTCAGGGTCTGTGCTGACAGCTCACAGCCTGAAGCCTGCTTCAGATTCTGTGTCTCCCCCTCTCTCTGCCCCTCCCCTGCTCACACTCTGTCTCTTTCTCTCAAAAATAAATAGTAAACATTAAAAAAAAAAAAAGAAAGAAAATTGCATCAGTGATAGGGGCTATGAAGGAGAAATGCATGGTACCTCAAGGGTCTATGGAGGGGGCTTACCCCACCCCAGGGAGGTAGAAGTGAGCATCTGTTGACCATGCTGGTCCTTCTTACCATCGAGGCTTCAGTTGAGATGTTTCTCCTCCATGTGGCTTTCCCTGACACTCAGGGGCTCCCTGGTCCCTAGCACAAACCCCTATTTTATTGTTATTACTGCACTCCCATTCCTGAGATTTGTCCTGTTCATTTGCTTTCTGCTTCTGGTCTCTGACTCCTCTCAAGCTTATGTCTATCATGTTCACCACTGTTTCTCTGGAAGGACAGGGCACACAGTTGGCTGAAGAGATGAAAAGTATCCAGAAGGATAAGCTGGATTCACAAGGATGGGCAGATTTCGGTGTAACATAGGGATAAAGGAGAGCATTCCAGCAGTAAGTGTGAAGGCTCCGTGTGCATGGACACCTTGTAAAACGGAGAGAAGGCACGCGTGGCCAGAGAACAGAGAGGAGGTAACCAGGGGTGCAGACAAGGCTGGAGAGGTAGCATGAGCTGGGGCCTTGAAGGCCAGGATGAACGTCTGGGCTGGGTACTGTTGTACACAGCTGCTGTAACAAAGCACCGCACTGGGAGGCTTAAATAGCAGAAATGTGTTGTCTCACAGTTCTGGACGCTACAAGTCTGAGATCAAAGTGTCAGAAAGGTTGGTTCCTTCTGGGGGCTGTGAGGGAGACCCTGTTCCATGCCTCTCCTCTAGATTCCGGTGGTTGGCTGGCCATCTTTTGTGTTGCTTGCCTTATAGACATATCACCCCAATCTCCGCCTTCGAGTTCACATGATGTTTTCCCTGTGTCTGTGTCCAAATTTCCCTTTTTTATAAGAACACCAGTCGTGCTGGATTAGGGCCCACCCTATGCGCAGGTTAACTTGATTATCTCTGCAAAGACCCTATTTCCATATAAAGTCACATTCTAAGGTTTTGGGGTTAGGACTCCAACATGTAAATTTTGGGAGGACACAATTCAACCCATAATAGGCTGCTGCCCCAAGTGGATCAGGAGCCCCAGAACAGTTTACATGATCACTCAGGCGTCTTTCATGTGGTCCATCAGAGGAGCGAATGGACCTGGGATACAGAAGATAAAGTCTGACCCCATTAGCTGGCATCCAAGGCCAGTCCACCCCGCTCCCACCTCCCCCTCTCTGCTTGCAGAAACCTTCTCCAGGCAGTGGATGAAGCTCTGAACCAAGGATGGGTTTCTTCATTTATCTTTTTTTTTTTTTTTTTGCCTCAATTTGCCTGAGGCCATTGTATTGTGAGTTGGAGAGGTTCTGACTCTGGTTAGATTCTGCTGCTAAACAGCTGTAAGTCCTTGGGCTTGGCGCTCTACCTCTCTGAGGCTCTGCTGTCTCATCTATCATATGGATGGATGAGCGACTCAGTGGCCAGTGAGGGTCTTCAAATGTTAACAATATCGACTGTTATTTTCCAAAACCAAAATGCATACACATGAGCTGACAAAGGCTTTTTTGTTCCCAATTCCCCAACTTAATTATTTGAAAAGCCTCACAAGATGCACAAAAATGAAGACGGTGAATAGCCATTATGCAGGACCCTTTCGTGTATGTATCTTCAATGACAGGACAATGAGGCTGCTGAAACCCAGGAAGGGGGTAGCTAGCTCTTCCCAGCTCGTGGGCATTCCTGCCTTGGCACCTGTGCATATTCTGTCTTCACTCACTTTGAATGCCTTCCCCTACCCTTTCCACATGGCAAAAGCCCACTCTCTGAAGTCTTGTTCAAAAGGCTTTTCCTTCAGGGATTACGTGAGATCTGTCTAAATCACACATTTCGATCTTCTCAGATGGTCACCTCTGGACACCTTTTATGTTGTTGCTTAGCTCATCAATCGCCACTCACATGTATGGGGCTTGATCCTCTGCTTATTCTAGAAGCCCTTTGAAGGCAGGAACAGTCTCTTGTATTTCCTTGTATTCCTCCAGAGTCCTTGGCAGAATCTAATTCATCCATTCATTCACCTGTTCACTTAACTCGCTCTTCTAATATTTTTTTAAATCTCTGCCACATGCGAGGGACAGTCTAGTCACAGTGGATTGAAAAGATGACTAGATGTGCCTTGAGAAGGCTCACAATCTAACAGGTAAAATTAATGCAAACCAAGAATTATTACAGCTATTGGTCAGAATTCCTCTAATTTAAGTGACAAATATACTTCAGGCTGGCTTAAGCAAAAATGATAGTAAGTGGAAGGAGGGAAAAATTTAAAGGATAAAACATTGTAATCAAAAAATATAAAGGAAGAGGAGGGAGTTGGCCTCAGGAATAGCTGGACCCAGGGGTTCAAAGGATGTTCTCAGGATCTGGTCTTGCTCTCCCCATCTCTTGGCTCTGCTTTCCTCTCTCTGTGTTGGCTTCACTCTCAGGTAGGCCCTCTACAGACCAAAAATACCCTGGCTGCCAGTAATCCCAGTAGAAAGACAGCCTCCACCCCCCATCAGTCCACTAAAAGTCCTGGAATTACATTTTATTAGATTAAAGCTCTGTGACCAAGATGATTCAGAGCCAGTCACAGATTCACCATTGCTCAGGGATGAGTCCCCAGAGGAAAATCTCAATGCTGTTATCAGAAAAAAGGAGGAGGGGGGCACCTGGGTGGCTCGGTCAGTTAAGCGTCCGACTTCAGCTCAGGTCATGATCTCACGGTCCGTGAGTTCAAGCCCCGCGTCGGGCTCTGTGCTGACAGCTCAGAGCCTGGAGCCTGTTTCGGATTCTGTGTCTCCCTCTCTCTCTGCCCCTCCCCTGTTCATGCTCTGCCTCTCTGTCTCAAAAATAAATAAACGTTAAAAAAAAATTTTTTTAAAGAAAAAAGGAGGAGGGATGCTAAGCAGGAGAGGGTACTGTGTTATGCTGTGTAAGGAATGGGATCCCAGAGGAGGGAGGGAGGAGCTAATTCTGCCTCAGGGTAGAGGGAAAGTCACAGGAGCATTTGCATTGGGCCTTGAAGTACACAGAAGAGGTGCAAAGGGAAAAGATGGGAGCATCCTGCAGGCAGAGGGAAGGCTGAGTAGTGTGAAGCTGTAAAGTCAGATAGGACATGGGCTGTTCTGGGGCTAGCTGTCTAGAGCAGGGCTGAGGGAAGGCACAGTGGAAGCAGAGGCAGCTGTGGCAGGAAGGACCTTATACATAGGTCAAGGCTGAATGAAGGTTTAAGTGGGCCAATGATGAGATCACTGGGGCAGGGAGGCCAGGTGGGAAGCAGAGGAGCCATCCAGGTGAAGAGGAAGAGTTTATCCTGGGGCTTCGCCTCAGAGCCACCACGACAAATGGTGAATGTGAGTTTTTAGGGCAAGGAGAACGAATTGAAATCCACTGACTAGAAGCTATCTTTGGCTGATGCCAACCCTGAGAAAGAATAATTCGGAAGGGGAAGGACTACATCCATTGGGTCACCTGGCTGAGGCAGGATCTGCTTACCCATGCTTCGGTGCTGAGTCAAAGGCTGGGGCTCAAATCCCAGTTGTCCCTCACCAGCTGGGTGAACTTGGATAGTTAATTAGACCTTTTCTTTCCTTATCTGTAAAATAGGATTGATAACGGCTACCTCACAATGGCACCTTAAGAACTGAATGAGGTAATTCACGGGATGCTCTTAGCATCAAACCCAGCATATGATAATTATTATTGTTGTTATAATCACTATTATTACCACTAGCAGCTCATTAGGTTATTAGGAAATTCCAACGATGGATGTATATAGATATATGACCCATGGTAGGCTTTCCACAAGTGTTGGTTTTCCTCCCCCACTGCAAACTCTCATGTATACTTCAAGACCCAGTGCAAATGGTCCTGGGACTCCCTCTCCACCCTGGAGCAGGCTGATTCACTCACTTGTTCTCACACCTCAAAGTGATGGCACACTGGGTCTGGTGTCCAGTAGCACCTCTGAGCTCCCCCCTTGAACTTGCTAAAAATATTCTTGGCACCAGAATGAAAATCTCTACCTCAATGGGTAAAGCCCGGCCAACCTCATCTTCTCTTTCCCTACAAACCCCTTTGCCTTGGTTTATCCATCTGCAAAATGAGCACACCACTGTATATGCAGTGCTAGCCCTGACCCATGTCTCCTCTGGTTGGTTCTTCTACTGATCACCTGGGGATCCTAAATCAGGACTCACCTTGTCTGGCCTTCAGGTCTCTTGTGTGTCAGGTGGAGATAATGACACCTTTTCTGACTCCCAGCTCCACTAGGATTCTTGGGAGGATTTAAGCAACTAAGGCTGGGGAGGTAATTTGCAATGTGTAAGCAAGGTACTATATAATCTTCCAAGGTCATTATTACCCTATTTGTCTAATGGAATTGAGTCAAAAGTAAACCCCTGCATATTCCTACTTGTTACAATCCCCTTTATAAGATGTGGTTTTTATATACAATGGAATACTACTTGGCAATGAGAAAGAATGAAATCCTGCCATTTGCAGCAATGTGGATGGAACTGGAGGGTATTATGCTAAGTGAAATAAGTCAGCCAGAGAAAGACAGATATCATGTTTTCACTCATACGTGGAATGTGAGAAACTTAACAGAAGATCATGGGGGAAGGGAAGGGAAGGGGAAAAAAACAATTTCAAACAGAGAGGGAGGGAGGCAAACCATACAAGACACTCAGAAATACAGAGAACAAATTAAGGGTTGATTGGGAAGGCGGGGGAGAGGAGATAGTAGGTGATGGGCATTAAGGAGGGCACCTGTTGGGATGAGCACTGGGTGTTGTAGGTAAGCGATGAATCACGAGAATCTACCCCCAAAACCAAGAGCACACTGTATACACTGTATGTTAGCCAACTTCGCAATAAAGTATATATTAAAAAAAAAAAGATAACAGTGGACATCATGTCTAGAAGTGAATGGAGAGGTGAGTGGGCTTAGAGTGGGTCATGGGCTTAGGAATCAATAGGCTTCTTCCTCTGATTGTAATCAAACACCACAATGCCCAACAAGGAATGGCAAGCATGCTTTCAAATGCAGTTATAAATAAAATGCAAATGGCCATAAAAAAATAAAAAATGAAATCTCCTTTATTACATCATCTATTTTTCATTTTTAGAATAAAATTTAAATGATATGCACATATATATTTATATAAAGCATATCATACATAAATAAACCACATCCTGGTTAATACTTTGGAAGTTGCTAATTATAGTCTCTGAAGATTTCAGGAAAGCTGGTGTAGGATCTAGAAAAGAGCCAGAAGGGAAAACTTGGAAGGAGAAAAAGGGGTGTAGCTGTTGCAAAGACCACGGTTTAGGCTGAGATTCCTGCTTTAGAATCCCTCCCAGCAATGAAAACAGAAAGGTGGAAGATGGAAAGGGTAGTGATGCAAGACATTCACTCTCCAGAAGGAGCTAGAATGACTCCGGGGGCGGTCTTACATGGGCTTCAGGCTTTTTGCCTTTCCTGCAAACCCACCATATTTAATACCTCCCTGTTAATTATTTACTTTTTACTTAAGTGAATTTATTTACAAAGGACTTTCCCCAGTCTTAGTTAAAATAAAATTTTAAAAAACCAGCATCACTTGCCATAAATAGAAAGTTAACTGAAGAAGTAAGTTCAAGGAATACAAAATAGCATCATTCAATCCTAGGGAGATGCTGGTGCCTGAGGTCTGCTCTCTATTTGTGAAAGGGGAGATTAGAGAGGCATAGCAACACACTAGTAACCAAACTGAGACTGTCTCCTTGAGCCAACCACAGAGACTGAAAAAGAATTAAAGAATTCAATATTTATGGTTCATGTGCTATCAGTGATCGCACCCTCATTTGGAGGAACACCAGTCTGGTCTGACCAGCCCTCATGTTGCAGAAATGCCCACTTAAAATACTGGATCTTTGTGTGCACCCCTCCACAGACTGGGAGCTCACATCCTCAAGGCAGCCCTTTCCTTGATGGACAGCTCTGGCTACTGGAATGTTCTCTAGGTCGAGGTGAAACAGTTTCTCTGAAAATGCTATCCTTGGACCTCACCTCTCCCCTTTCTGTAGTCACACAAAGTAAGTCTATCTCCTTCATATGTTTAAAGGAAGTATTTGGTAATATCTTGGTCTTTTCAACTACTCATTCAAAAAAACTTCTATCATTGATCAGAGAGGAAGAAAGAGACTAGAAATGACCCCTTGCCTTCAAGCAGCCATCAGACTCAAGTGGGAGAACCAGACATATGAACTGGAACATTCCTTGGTAATCTGACAGTAATAATGTGAGTGACACACAGATCACCATGGGAGGCCAGAGGAAGAGCAGTTGACTGTGGGCCTGGGGTCTACAGCAGGGGCTTCCCAGAGGAAGCAAGCCTTGAGCTGGCCCTGCTGGGATGAGCCAGAGCTGCTCAGGAGGAGAGAAGGGAACCCTCAACACCCACACATGCAGGACTGGTCTAGACCGATGGGTGGCTCTCAGGAAACACTAAACTATCCCAGAGAGGTGACGGGATACCCAAAGTCATGCAGTTTGAAGCAGTTTTGCATTTTGGAGCCCAAAAAACCAAGGTCAGAATTCTAGCTCTGCCACATACCTGCTCTAGCCATGTCCCTCTGAGCAAATGACTTAACTTCTCAACCTCAATGTTTTCATTGAGAAAGGCAGGATAGTACCTGCCTCAAAGGTCACCATGTTTACCACGAAAGTTAAATGAGGCCACACATGCAAAAGATCTAGTAGAACACTTGGCATGTGATGAGTATCTGAAGGGTTAAACAACCCGCACAGCACCGAGCGATCAGGAAAGGTGTGGCTGGCACACGGTACTGGAAGAATATCAACCCTGGGAAGTATTACCGGAAAGCTACTACTAGTGTGATACTAGTCATAGTAATAGTAGTGACTATGAATGGAGACAGGAGCCCCACCTGGAGGACCTTCTCCTTCATCCCACCGCAGTCTAAGCAAACCTTTTGATTCTGAATCCTCAGCCCATTGACAGGCTCCATTTACCTGCTACCCAAATGCTTCTCTGCTTAGGTTTCACCTGAAAGGCTAAACCTAAATTATAGCATCTTTTTAGGGAAATACTACATCTGCGAGAAAACGTTAGTTGCTCGCTGGAATCCTCCCTCCCAACTGCTCCGTGAAGAGATGCTCCAAACCTTCTTCACAGGGACTATTAAGCATTATTCATTAGCTAGCCACGTACCTCCCAGTTCTTTCCAAAATCTGACTTTCCCAACTTTAAACATATTTCAATACAATTCTCTGTTGCCTTCCCCACACCCCACCCCCCCACCCCCCGCCACAGCTGTCCAAATAGCAGCAACCAACAACTGGCTAGAGAAAGCATTTTTCTCAGGTATAGCCCATGGAAGGTAAGAGGTATCAAAAACTGTGAAGGTGTCAGGATAGAAGAGGACATCACCTCATACACGGGGCACTATTTGCATGTGGTGCTAATATTCCAGATGGAAATCTGGAGCTGGGCTAGGATGGGGCTTTTCAAACTGGGTCCCAAGCAGTGCTAGTTTGGTGAAATAATAATCAATATTTCAGGGGAGGGAGAATTCTGTGATCATATAGCTTTCAGAAAGAAATCAACAGGCTCATTTATTGCAGAACTTCTCAGAGCCTTCTATCCCCTAACAGGTGTTCGGAATCTTTAAGAGGGAGTATGGAATAGGTAGTTGCTCCGAACTCCATTCACGTCCCCTCCCCAAACCGCCCTAGCCCCTAGACATATCAGTGTATTGATGTCTTAGAAAACCCTCCACTGAGGGAGAAAAAGTCTTAGTCCTAGGAAACCTCTGGCTTCCTAGAACTATTCAATTTGTTTCAAGGACATTCACGTACCCCAGAGGCAGGTTTTAAGCCCCCTGTGTGCTGCCCCCCGCACCACACTCCTGCTCAGGAACGGCACTCAGTTCCAGGTCTTGCAAAGGACAAGCCAAGCTCAGGCCAGGGCTGGCTGGGAAAGGACTGTGGGTTACGGACCAGACTCTGGGGAAGAGGAAGGGTCTAGAAGGCTAGCATGGCCTAAAAGTGAGTTGTGACTATCATCTGGAAAACCACTGCAGTGGGTGCCCTTAAATATGAATGAGCATCAGAATCTCCTGGAGGGCTTGTTAAAATACAGACTGCTGGGCCCCACCCCTGGAGTTTGTCATTCAGCAGGTCTGGGGGGGGGCCCAAGATTTTGCATTTCTGACAAGTGCCCACGTGACGCTGCTGGTCAGGACCACACTTTGTAAACTGGTGCTCTAGAGTCCCGACTGCCCAGTCAGGGAAAGCACTGTAAAGCCCACATTCTGTCCTCTCAACAACACTGTGCCAGGCACGAGGCACAAGGAGTGGGTGACCCTTTGCCTGAATGGTTTCACCAAGCTCATAAGGCAGCCAGAACACAGATGTCCCCTTCCCTGCCTCCCACCAGCCCCACGTCAGAGCAACTCCAATCACCACTTGATCTCTGTTCATTCATTCAACTAACATGTAGTGCGTGCCAACCAGATGCCAAAGCAGGTACTAAGTGACCCTAGTCAAGAGCCACTCTCTCTGCCATCTCTGAGTTCACAGGTTGTCAAAAGGGGACAGACAAGAACACAGGTGATTTCAGCACAGGATGGTAGCTTCTGCCTCACGCTTCTCAAGTCCTCTGTCAAGTCACAGGTGGAAGACATCCTTGATTCCTCCTTTCCTGAATCCTACCTCTGAAAGACTACCCAGCAGTGCCCACTCCTCCTTGTCTGCTCTGTCATCACCCCTACAATCGTCAACACCCACCTGCAGAGCAATACTCCCACCCACACCACCCATCTCCCCTGCTCTACTCGTGCCCCCTCCGGTCCAGGGTCATCTTTCAAAAACAGAAATGGGAGGGGCACCTGGGTGGCTCAGTCGGTTAAGCATCCGACTTCTGCTCAGGTCATGATCTCACGGTTTCTGAGTTTGAGCCCCGTGTCAGGCTCTGTGCTGACAGCTCAGAGCCTGGAGCCTGCTTCAGATTCTATGTCCCCCTCTCTCTCTAACCCTCCCCTGCCTGTGTGTGCTCTCTCTCTCTCTCTCTCTCTCTCTCTCTCTCAATTATAAATAATAAACATAAAAAGTTTTTAAAAAACAGAAATGGGATCATGCTCCTGCCTACTTACAATGCTTCAGTGGCTTCTCACACTCCCTCACCACCATGGTGTTCCAGCCCCACTGGCCCCTCTTCTCCTCCCCCTGCCCCCAGAGCTGCCCTTACTCATTCCCCAGGTCTCTGCTTAAATGCCACTTCCTCAAGGCACCTTCCCTGTTATTCTAGTTCAGTGTGGAGATGAAAGAGGGCTGTAATCCTTTGACAGTCCTCCGACAAGAGGAAGGCTTTATTTCCTATCTCCCTAAAGCTGAGCTCAGGCTAAGAGGTGGTGTTGTACCAGTTCCAGGCCTAGCACTGAAGAAGATGGGGCTTCCCCAGTGCTCTCTCAGAGTCCTGGATTATGGTGTCTGAAGTCTGACACCCAGCTGAAATACCAGGTAGAGAGGCCCTGATACCACATGGGGAAGGATTCAGCCCAGCTGGGCCCAGCCTTCCAGCCATCCCCACAAAAGCACATTAAGTAAAGCCATCTTGGACTGTCTAGCCAGAGCAGCCACCAGCTGAATATCGCTCAGTGATCCCAGTCAATGTCATATAAAGTAGAAAAATCACCCAGTTGAGCCCTGTCCAAATTCCTGACCCACTAAACCATGAGTTACTAAGATCTGGGACTAAGTATTGCTGTTACACATAATACTAACCAGAACGCTCTGCATTATATTTATTTCCATCATAGCACCTCCTGGACAACTATACATTTTTTTCAATTGCCCAGGCAGATAAGGAGCAAATGGAGAAGCACTGAACTTAGAATCAAGAGACCTGAGTTCTTGTTATGGACTGAATGTCTATGTCCCCTTAAATGTCATATGTTGAAACCCTAGGCCCAGTGTGATGGTCTCAGGTGGTAGGGTCTCTGGCAGATAAGTAGGATCGGGGCAGAGCCCACATGAATGGAATTCGTGTTCTTAGAAGAGTCAACAGAGAGCTTGCTCTCTCTTCTCCTCACCATGTGAAGACACAGTGAGAATGAGCGGTCTACATGCTGAGAGGATTCTCACCAGAACCTGGCCATACTGGCATCCCATCTGGGCTGGACTCACTGGGGCTGAGCTCCCTGTGGCATAGAATTCAAAGAAAGGCTCAAGTGATGGCTCTGAGGGTTCACCTGGGGTAGGTTGAACATCTGGAGAACAATACCATCACTTGTCTCTTTTCTACCATCACATTATGCACATTGAGGATGTCTTATTTTCTTAGACTGTGCCATGTGCTGAAACACAAAGATGATTAGAACACAGTCCCTGCTCTCAGATAATGTACCTTCTCTTGAGAGACAAGCACATGTCTTGGGGCATGCCCACGGGTGGTATGGATGGTTGAGGTGGGCACCACGTCCTTTGAACTCTGCTACCTGCTTGCTCTTTGGGGCTCAGTTTAGATGTCACTTCCTCTTGAAAGCTTCCTTGAGTCTGACCTGGTGCTTCCTCTGTGTGCCCATAATATTCTGTATTTGTTGTTTGTTTATTTAGCCGTATTGACTGAGCACCTACCAGGTGCCATGCCCTGATTTATAGTAGTAAACAAGACAGGCGGTTCCTGCCATAGTGGAATTTCCTGTGTAATGGAAGAGAGATGAACAATCAAACATAAAAAACAGAAGAAAGAAAATATCATCAAATGATTGCTGTGATGGACTTGCAGCTTCTAGCACCGTGCAAAAAAGGTTTATAAGCCACCATGGTCTGTGGTACTTTGTTACAGCAGCCGAATGGACTGACGGTCCCCATCCCAGTTCAGACACTCATTTGCTGTGCAAATCAATTCCTTCTCTTGGGCAAATCAATTCTCTCTCTAAACAAAACCTGTCAGCCACAGCAGGCTTTATAGACCAAGTACGTTTCCGCCCTCCCTTCCTTACTCCCACTCATTCACAACCCCCCCCCCCCATTTCTGTCTGGCACTGGGCCCACTGCACTGGGAATAAACTAACAAGATCTAGGCCCTTCCCTCAAGGCCCTGAGAGGCTACCTGCCAGAGAGATGGACACTCTTAAATGAAGTATCTGTAAGACAGCAAGACAAGCCTTCTCTGGACAGCAGGACGAAGGACCCAGAGCACAGCACAGATCTTGTCCACTGAGCTCCAGAGAGGCAGCCAGAGGTCAGCAATGGTTGGCCCTGGGGTCAAAGGGCAAATCCAGGCATCCCTTAGAGACTCCCGCTTCCAAAGCTGCATTAGCATCGTGCGGAGGGCCTATGCCAGCTGCACTGGCCTGGGCCGACACCCTAATTAGACTTTCATAGTGTGTCAAGCAGCCTGCTTGGCCCGACTGCCAGCTGGGGCTCCTGTTCCGTCTGGTGGCCTCTGTTTAATGAACCCATGAGGGGCTGGCCGAGCTCATTACAGGCAATGTGAAGGAACAGGGGACCCCTGCCCATGCTCCCCTGCTCCCCCGCCTTTCCCCCATGTTCACGCTGAAAATGGGAAGGGAGGTGATTGGCAGGAGCTGAGGCCACAGTCTGACCACACAGCCCTGGATGGCTCCAGTGACAGCTCAGCCAGAAACAAGGGTTTCCATGCGTGCATCTGTATCTGTGGTTTTAGGGGAGCGTTCACATCTCTGTTCTCAGGCTGCACCCTGGCCCTTTCTTATCTGAAGCCAAGGAGGCAGAAGGAAAATGACAGTTCAAATCTGTCTCTTTGCAATGACTGGTCCACAGACACGTTTGGACAAGCTGCTTTTCTCAGAGCTTCACTGTCCTCATCTTTAAGATAGGCCAGTAACAGCCACCCGGCACAACGTGCTTGGTTATCACACTCAATAAATTGTCATTGCTGTTGCTATTACTAAAAGATAGGCAAGAGAAGGCACCAAAACATGAGCCATGTTTGCTTCTGAATGGCAGGACTCTGCGAGTGACTTTTTCCTCCTATTTGTCTGTATTTTCTAAATTGTATACAATGAGCATTTTACCTTCATCATTTAGGAGGTGAGGGGGAGCACATTTTCTCAAAAAAAAATCTATCAGAAAAATGAGATTATGTGTGTGAAAGGGCCTAGACACTGCCTGGGAGGAGGTTATTGATAGAAGCTTCCTCCTGCAGCCTAAGTTTGAATAGAGATTGGTTAAAAAAAACAAGCATGGTATTTGCAAAGATATAATAAATTTTTGCCCCTTGATAAAGCAATCTGCACGAAAGTGAGTGTTCACATGGCGTGGCACAGACCAAAGGAAATGTTTAAGGGAATTTAAAGGAAGAGCATTCCTTGGCCATAGCAGTACACAAAAAAATATACGTAAGAAGGTGGAAGCAAGCCAGTGTCCCCTGACAGGTGAATGGATAACTACAATGCGCTCTACACATACAGTGGAATATTACTCAGCCTTCAAAAGGGCACATGCTACAATATGGAAGAACCTGGAGGTTATACTAAGAGAAAGAAGCCAGTCCCTAAGGGTAACTACTGTATGAGTCCACTTATATGAGGTCCCTAGGGTAGTGAGATCCATAGAGGCAGAGAGTAGAATGGTGGCTGCCAGGGTCTGGAGGGAGAGGAAATGGGGAGTTAGTGTCTGATGGGTACAGTGATGCTGCTTTGCAAAAGGAAAAGCATTACGGGATTTGTATGGTGGTGATGGATGCACAACACCATGAGTATCCTTAACACTACAGAATCGTACATTTAAAAATGGTTAACACGGTAGTTTATATTACATGCATTTTACCACATTTTTTTTAATGTAGAGAGAAAAACGGGATGGAACCCAGAGGAAGGAGGAATGGGTCGGGGTTGGGGGGGTGGGCAGTTGAAGTAAGTTGCAGATGCCCTGCCTTGAGGGCGACTGGCTGGAGACACAGCAGGTAGAGGAGGAGGTCCCCGCAGCGTGACAGCGGGAGGGACAGCTGCAGAGCGCCGCCCTGCGGAGCGAACGCTGCCCCTGAGCGGCTGCTACCTCCTACCTGCACTGAGGAGGCTGGCCCCACGCGGGTTCTGGACAAAGCGGTTTTGTGGCTGGCGGACTCGGCCAGCCACATCAGTGCCTGAGCAGATCCGAGCTCACAAACCCCAAGTTTGGGGTGTGAGAAATCAGGGCCCGGGGGGTTGCGTATCATAAATTAACAAGGCAGAAAAAGAACCTGGGCACGGCTCCTCCAGAGGAGTAGCAAAGGGGGATGCGTTGAGCATCACTTCCACGGAGAAGAGATTCTGAGGTCACTGTGCTGAAGGAATGGGGAAGTGGGCTGGCTGACCCCCAGATAAAAGAGAACTGGGTAGAGTCAGGATGTCCTGAAAGGGGGAGTGGGGGGGATGTCACGCTGGCCCAAATAAAGACTAGTACAATGCCTGGTGCATAGTGGGATAGCGGTAGACAATTTACTGAGCATTTACTGTCTGCGCTAAGCACTGCTCTTGTGTTTCTCATCTATTCCCTACAGCATCCTCCCCGCGTAGGAACTATTTGGATCCTCCCTTCACGCGGAGGAAGTCAGGCACAGAAAGGTCAGTAACCCAGGCTCGGCCTCCTTTGTGCTTTGCTGCCTCCCACCGGCCCAGGCCCCGGCCCGCTCTCACTTGAACTGGTGCTCCCGGGAACTGCGGATCTTGGAGGAGAAGCGCTCGGCCAGCTTCTCCAGGCTGCGGGAGTACTCGAGCTCAATCTCAGCTTTGCGGCGGAAGAACTCCTGGAGGTCCTGGAGCAGCTGCAGGCGCGACTCGGACTGCTGCTCCAGGCATTTGAACTGCTCCACCAGCTGCGTGCGGATCTCTGCGGGCAGAGGCAAGGCGCAGCGGCGTTAGGCTGTGCTCGGGGACAGCAGTGGGACCCGCCCGGCTGACCCAGAGCCCCGTCGCAGGCACTGCAATTCCTGCAGCCCCCTCCCCGCCGCCACCCTCCGCGTGCCCCGACCCCAGCTTCTGCAGGCACTGGCACAAGGATCGGGCACAGGGCGGTTCTTGTCACGTGGTCTAACCCAATGTTTCCCAAAGGTGAATCATTGTATGTCACCACCATGGTTTTTGCCATATCCACATGCCGCCAACGTTATTGTTTCTTCCACACGATCTAGTGAATTGGCTCCCTTTTTTTACTGAAATGAACTTACTTGAAGTGAACGTTTTTGTGTCACTACGCTGAGGGAAAAACTAGGCCCACTTGCCATCCTGGGGCACGGAAAATGAGTTCAACGAAAACAAAAATTTTGTAAAATTCTATCCAGAGACCGATGCTTACCAAAGGCCCTGAGCCCAAGCTGCCTGCTCTCTATCAACAAAAGGAAAATGGGAGTGTGCAAGGCGTTAAAACCTTTCTCCAGATGCAGTCGGGCCTGAGAGAGGCTGAGAAGGGGATGGGGGGGGGGGGGGAGACTCTTGGGTTTCAGTGTTACTTAAGGCCACATCTGTGTTCCACTTTACATCACCTTGAGGTCCATGCATAAACATCTCAAGTACCCCTAGAGGAATGTCACCCACCCTCCAGGAAATACTGACCGCAAACCAGATCTGTGCAACCAGGGCAAAAGTTCAAAAGCTGGGGAGGTAGAGATAAAAGTCACAGCCAAATCCCAATAACTATAGCCAACCTCATCTTCAAACCCATAGTGCTGTGCTGTCACTGCTGCTGTCTCTTTGCTTTAACTCCTTCCCTGCCATCCCACAAGCTACTCAACACCTCAGTCTCCCCACAGCACTCTGCTCACACAAACTCCCTGCTCGAAACACCCCACAGCCTGCTTCTGAGTATTAAGCCCAACTCCTTAGCATGGAATTTAAGGCCACCAGCCACCCAGCCACAAACTTTACTACTCAGGGTTTACCCCCAGTAGACTCTTGAGACCATTCAAACTTGTCCTTGAAATGTCCAATCCCACCTGCATAAACAGGCACTCTGTCTGAAATGATGGCCAACACTACTATCTCAGCATCCTTCAGAGAAGTGGTCTTCACAGGGTGCCACCCCATGCTGGGGTACACAAAGGTTTCCCCTGGGGGTATGCAGCCAGGAAAAGTACAAGGGAATCAGCAGGAGATCCTGTTTCCATCCCCACTCTTCCCTGCTCTGCCTGAGAATGTGTCTCAGTCTAGATGGCATGCCTGCCCTCTTTCCCCACCTCCCTCTTCACACCTGCTTTGCAGAAGAAAGACCAACTTCCTCGTCCATTCACAGTCTATGGTGCAGTGCCCCTAAGTGTCAAGATATCTGGGTGCCCCCCAAAATGGATGATTTAGCCTGTTGTTGTTTGCAAATCTTCCTTTGTCATCATGAACGCTTGCTCCTCAAAGAGTGGTCTGTGGACCAGGGGGCTTGTTAGAAAAGCAGAATCTCAGACCCCAATGCAGAACTTCTGATTCAGAGTCTACATTTTAGCAAGATCCTCAGGTGGTCCTTATGTCCCTGAGAGTATGAGAAGCACTGCCATCAACCATCCCATCCATCTCCTAATGAGAAGCATTTCCCACACTATTGTACTTTTTATGTTTAGTCATTATTTATCAAATGTGTAAAATATTGGTATCATTTTAATAAATTGCATATGTGATCACTGTAATGACAAATCAATCCAAAAGAAAGATACTTAGAGCTTTTATGGGCAAAGGAAACATTTTAAATGTCCACTTCAATTTATATACATGTTTTGGATCTAAAGAAGTATGATAGAGGGGCAGCTGGGTAGCTCAGTCGGTTGAGCATCTGACTTCAGCTCAGGTCATGATCTCACAGCTCATGGGTTTGAGCCCCACATTGGGCTCTGTTGGAGCTTGGAGCCTGGAGCCTGCTTCAGATTCTGGGTCTCCCTCTATCTCCGCCCCTCCCCCACTTATGCTTTGCCTCTCTCTCTCAAAAATAAAATAAACATTAAAAAAAAAAAATTTGGGGGCGCCTGGGTGGCTCAGTCGGTTAAGCGTCCGACCTCAGCTCAGGTCATGATCTCACGGTCCCTGAGTTCGAGCCCCGCGTCAGGCTCTGGGCTGATGGCTCGGAGCCTGGAGCCTGCTTCCGATTCTGTGTCTCCCTCTCTCTCTGCCCCTCCCCCGTTCGTGCTCTGTCTCTCTCTGTCTCAAAAATAAATAAACATTAAAAAAAAAAAAATTAAAAAAAAAAAAAAAGAAATTTGATAATCAATAAAAGAATTTCAAGTATAAAAATATATTAAGATAAAATTCTGTTAGAGAAATATAAGGGAATTATGAGTCCAAAAAGGTAAAGTGCAATATAAAATTTCTGACTTATCTGGGTAATTTTTGATGGATAGTGGTAGATAACAGTGCATTATGGCATTTATCCTATTACCTGGAGATTCCCTCATAACTACATACCCAAAACAAATCCAGAGTTTATGTCCACCAAAAAAATATATAGAAGAATACTTACAGTAGCTTTCTGGCCAAATAATAGAAACAACCCAAAATGTCCATTAAGAGTAGACAAAACCTTTTTTTATTGAGATTTCAATGGAATACGATATAACAATGGAAAAGATGAACTCCCACTACCTGCCGCGACATACTTGAATCTCCCAGACCTCATGTTGGTTGAAAGAAGCCAGAACAAATGAGATCATGCAAAACTAGTGTATGGTGACAGGGGTCAGAGAAATCGTTACTGTTGGAGAGGCACTAACTGACAGGAGGCAAAAGGGTGCCTTCTCGAACACTGGAGATATACTATACCTTCATTTGGGTGGCAGGTACACTGGTAAAAAAGAACTGAGTGGCATACCTGAGATCTGTGCATGCTGCTGTATATAAGTGATCCTGCGATAAACAGGCCAAATTAAAAATGCTATGTTAGTTTCCATTTGATGCATTTAAGAGAGTAGTGTAATTTTATGATACAAGGTCAATATTTACAATATGACATAAATGAGATCCTTTGTAACTACTTAAAGTTACAATGAAATTTTTTCAGATGTCGAGTTAAAATGTGTGAGGCAAGAGAGTTTTCCCCCACCAAGTTCACTTAGAGGGCAGGCAAGCAAAAGAGCTTAAACCCTGCTTGAGAGCCCGTGTCAAGGACAGCTCCTCCCAGGGAGTCCTGGACCGCTGTCTTGGCCCTACTCTGAACTCACACGGTACTTCCGGTTTGTCTCTGCCTCGTGTTGTTGTTTTCATTCTTTCAGTACGTGTGTCATAGCTGCCTTACCTCCTCAAATGAAATTTAAGCTCTGCAGGTGGGTTTTCCCCACACATAATAGATCATCAGGAGATCAATATCTGCATATTTATCTTTACCAAGTGCTTTCACCCAAGGACATTAAGTGTTGTGATTATAGGAGTCTCACTCGACACAAACATACACAAAAACCACTCACACACCAGACACCCCCCCCACACACACACACACCACGACATTATTATCCATTTTTTAGAGGAAGAAACCACGGCTCTGTATAAACCACAATCAGGAACTTATCCAAGGTCACATTTTGTTCCCTGAACTGTAACACAGGTGCGCCTATGACACGGCCTACTTGTTACATTGGATCGAGATGCCATTACTCCCCAAAGGGTAAGCCCTGCCATTTCAATACATAGTTATAAAAATGCTTTCCAAATATTTTTCAAATTACTTTCAGACTCTATACTATTTGGGACTCAAAATAATCTTAATAATAATTACTAGCACTTACGGAGTCTGTCATTTGTTGCAGGCCCAGTGCTGACTTCTTTACATATTTATCTCACATGATCTGTATAGCTTCCCCATAAGGCAGGTGCTACTAGTGTTCCTTCCCCATTTTCTCCCCCCAGAGATGAGGAGGTAGAGGCTCAGAGGTAAGCAGCCTCTGTTCATAACAGCTGGTATGTTGCAATTAATCTAGGAATCAAGCCCAGATCCCTCAGATGGGAGCAATGACCCTTCAGGTATCTAACTAGACTCAGACCACATTATTTTTTAAAAAAACACTTTAATCCATCTGTCTTCAACCTCTTGTATCCTATTTGTAACAGGATGGTGGTCTAAAGAGTATTATTAATCAGAAATGCTGTAGCCACTGCTTTCCTCCATTACAGGGCATAATCAGGAGCCAATGTTCACATATTTTAGAGGAAAAACTCATAAATCACACTGTGATGACAGAAGAGGATTTGGAAGGAGCAGAGAATCTCCCCCAATTCATACCACCAGCTGGAGCCTCCAGGCTGGGTCGTGCATAGAACCTTCCAGCAGCTTGGACAGCTCAGAGTCAGATCTTTCTAGCAGGAAACGGTCCTGGCCGGATCTCAGACTGCAGCTTGCCCACGCTCTCTCTGGAACCCTGAAAGGATTTGATTACCCATCTCGTTATTTCTAACTCCTTTCCAAGTTGCTCCTCCTTGGAGCTGGCACAGAGTTGGGTTTTCTCCTTGAAGATTTCAAAGGAGCGACAAAAATAAAATAAAACAGAACTGCTCCCAAGGCTCAGACTCCAGTCAGCAGACGTTCCCCCCAGGGGGCAGTTCCAGCCACAGCAGAGCACTGAGTGGCAGAAAAATTAAAAGCGGGTGGGGCAGGGAAGAGAAGGGGTTTGGAAAGTCGGTAAAGGTTCTCTGTTCTCAAAACCTTGGAACAGACCTCTCTGATCACCTAGTGCAGCCTCTTGGTTTTACAGATAGAGGCCTGAGGCCCAAAGAAGGGGCAGAACTAATTCTGACACCCCAGTCTCCTGAAGCACAGCTCTCTGGTGTCACTCTCCTGATAAAATTCTCCATGGCTCCCTGCAGCTAATAGGATCAAACCCAAACTCCTCTGACATTCAAAGCCCAAGAATTTACAGCCTGCCTATCCATTCCCCATAAAGCTCCTTTAACAGTCCCACCAAAGACCACTGTGCCTGTGCCAATGTCATCACCCATGGCAACACTCAGGGCGACGCGCCTTACAGGTGAACAAGTATCCTCACCCTCTCCATCCCACTCATAACCACACCTCACAAGCAGAGGCTACAGATCTTCTTCAGGTTCAAGGTAATTAGAAATTCTACTTTTTAAAAAATTAATAGATTTTTTTTAGAGAAGCTTTAGGTTTACAGACAGATTAACCAGAAATGGCAGGGAGATCCCATATACTCCCTCTCACTCCCCTGCATGGTTTCTCCTATTGTCAACCTCTTGCATTGGCGTGGTCCATTTGTTACAAATTGATGGACAAAAACTAATATGTTACTATTAACTGAAGTCCATAGTTTACATTAGGGCTTGCTCTTTGTGTTTTACATTGCGCAAGTTTGAACAAATGCATAATGTCATGTGGCTATTGTTACGGTATCATACTCAGTATTCTAAAACCCTCATGTTCTGCCTATTGGTCTCTCCCTCCTCTCTACAACTTCTGGAAACTACTCAGCTTTTTACTATCTCTCTGATTTTGCCTTTTCCAGAATGCCATATACTTGGAATCATATATTATATAGGCTCTTTAAGCAGGTTTCTTTTAGCATTAAGCATTTTAAAAGTTCCTCCATGTCTTTTCACAGTTTGGCAGTTCTTTTTATCACTAAATAATATTGCATTGTATGGAATAATATTCTGTTTGTTTATTCATTCACCTACCAAAAGACATTTTGATACATACCAATTTGGGGGAAGTATGAATGTTTTGTGCAAGCCAAATAAGTTTTCCAACTCATTTGGAGAAATACCTTTTTTGTGTTAATTAATAAACTATATTTAAGAGAAGTTTTAGGCTTACAGGAAAAAAAAAGGAGTTCTATTTTTAGATAGGAAATACAGGAATTTAAAAAAATTAGTACAGGAGGGCACCTTTTGGGATGAGCACTGGGTGTTGTATGGAAACCAATTTGACAATAAATTTCATATAGTGAATAAATAAATAAATAAATAAAATTAAAAAATGAGTACAAAATACAAAAGGTAGAAAGGGTATAAGGAAAAAAATTTAGGGGTGCCTGGGTGGCTCAGTCAGTTAAGCATTCAACTGTAGATTTCAGCTCAGGTCATGATCTTATGGTTCGTGAGTTCAAGCCCTGCAGTGGGAGCCAGTGTGGAGCCTACTTGGAATTCATTCTCTCTTTCTCTCTCTCTCTCTCTCTCTCTCTCTCTGCCCCTCCCCAGCTCTCTCCCTCTCTCTCTGCCCCTCCCCAGCTCTCTCCCTCTCTCTCTCTCTCTCTGCCCCTCCCCAGCTCTCTCCCTGTCTCTCTCTGCCCCTCCCCAGCTCTCTCCCTCCCCTCCCCTCAATAATAAATAAACTTAAAAAAAAAATCTCTCTCCCACCCCTGTCCACCAGCCACCTAGTCCCCCCTCTAATAAGGCAACCAAGTTACCAGGTTCCTGTGCATCCTTCTAGAAATAATGGCATATTTCAAATACACATCTTCCCTGTTTTTACAGACATAATAGCATATCATTCACAGCGTCCTGTACCTTACCTTTTTAAGAATACACTGGGGAGGGGTGCCTGAGGGGTTGGTTAAGCACCTGACTCTTGATTTAAGCTGTCAGAGGGGAGCCTGCTTAGGATCCTTTCTCTCTTCTCCCTCTACCCCTCCTTCCCCCCTCAAAATAAATAAATAAACATTAAAAAAAAAAAAAGAATACACTGGGGAGATCAGTCCACATCATTTTATAAAGAACTTCCTCATTCCGTTTTACAGTAGTACAGAATTCCACTGTCAAAATGTAAAAAAAAATTTAGCCAGTGCCCTTTGCATTGTTTGTAATCCTTTACTATAATCATCAACAATGCTGGCATGAAAAACCATATGCAAGCTTTGTTTTGCACATGTGCAGGTATACCATCTGTGTGACGAATTCTTCATGTGGAAGTCGAGGATCAAAAGGAATTTGCATCACTATTTTGCATTAGAACTTTGAGATTGCTACACTGCCCTCCTCCGAAGTTGTACCAATTTGTACCTTCGCCAGAAATCTATGAGTGGGTCATGGGGCCTATTTAAAAAAACAGATATGTTGAGATTTAGTTCAAAATAGCCTTGGGTGGTGGGCTGGGGAGTGGCAGGCTTAAAAGTAACACAAGATTGGCCTTGTCATTGATGAAGTTTAGTTGTGGTGATGGATATGAGGAAGAAGCTTGTTATTTATTCTCTCTGCTTTGGGAGTGTTTGAAACTTTCCACAATAAAAAAGAGAAAAAAAAAAGAAAGAAAGAAAGAAAGAAAGAAAGAAAGAAAGAAAGAAAGAAAGAAAGAAAGAAAGAAAGAAAGGCAGACAAAGTCAGTAACTTGATACAAAGCCTGCAGCTCTGGTTAACAGGTCTGACCAGTTAGGAATGCCAATAACTTGTCCCCAGAGGCCTCTGCCCCCAGCCTGCAGATGGGTTAGAGAGAGGGGCCAGAGTGTGACCCTAAGAGCAACTTTAAATCCAGTTTCCCAGGCCCCACCCAATCCTAATCCTTGGATCCTGTCCTGAGAACTGGGTGAATTTTCTGACACCTCCTGGGATGATGACGCCCCGCTTTCAAGTTGTACTTATCCTGAAAATCAGGATCAAGTGAGCATTTGCCACCCCCCACCCTGCTCCACAGAGGCAGCTGGCACACCCTCCCTGGTAGAGTTTCAGGGGCTAACAAGGAGGGTGAACAGCTGACAGTACCTCATCCCATCTATGCACAATCCCGCCTCATTATCACCACGTCCTTTGAGGCCGGTGCTATTAACATTCCTATTTCGTACAAGAAGCAATTGAGACTCGAGGAGTGCCAGTGATTTGCCCTGGGGGTCACCCAGAAATTGGCAGAGCCAGGGCTCAAATCCAGAGTAAGGGGCAGACGGGAACCAAGATTACCTGGTCTCCAGGTCAAGGTGCTTTCCCTGGAGGATCCAATGTCTACCCTTTCAGGGATCATGTCCCATTCCACCTCCTGTCTCCATCCCGCACTCCATCTGTCATCCTGTTGCCATTCTCACTGGCCCTGGCTGTCACTGTATCCAGCCCAGTGCATCCTGACCTTGACCTCAAGCCCTCCTGTGGTGGAGGGAAACATCAACTTGGTAGCACAACTTAGCAGGCTCTGGGGTTTACCTGCCCAGGGGATTCAAATCCTAGCCCTGCTACACGTTTAGCCAAACGAACTTGGGCATGTTTGTTTCATTTCCCTGTGACTCAGTTTCCTCTGTAAAATGGGGATGATAATAATCTACTTGGTATTGTTGTAAGGATGGTAAGTGGTCATTCGAGAAAGCTCTTAGTTCAGGGCTTCATCTGTTTTAGCACTGCACTGTCCAACACAGTGGCCACTAGCCATATGTGGCCATTTAAATTTAATTAAGATAAAAAATTCATTTCTCAGCTGCACTTGCCACATTTCAAGTTCTCAAAAGCACATGTGGCTAGTGGCTACCGTATTGGACGGAGCAGAGTGTTTGCAGCACTGCAGAAACTTCTGTTGGATAGCACTGTATTAGAGGCTTAATGAAAGCTCTTGTTAGCTACAATTATCATTTATTAATATTGTTTTCTGCGGCCGGCCCAACAGCCGGCGTGCTGAAGGAGTCCATTGCCATCCAACTCCAGCCTTAGGGGAGGGAGGTGGTATAGCAGAGTGGACAGACCCACAGAGCCTGGACTCCAGCCGCTGTCACAAGGCAGAATATTGTCTCTGCCAGATATGCATTTGGAGGTCTTGGGCAGGCAGGTGATTTTCTCTGAGCTGTTTTCCCATCTGTGAAGGGCAGGTAACCATGCTCATCCTACAGGGCTATGGCAAGGATCAAACTAGAAATGTGCGTAATGTGTCAGGGACCTAGGAGACCCTGGGCAAGCAGCCTCCACAGAGAGGTGGCACACACTCACGGGCTTTGGGGACATGGGAAGGGCATATGTTCACGGGCTTTGGGGACAGCCAGCCTGGGCACAAGCCTGGTTTTCTCCACTTTGTGGAAGTCAGTTCAGCTTCCTGAGTGTTTTCTCACCTATAAAATGGGGAATAATAATACCTTCCTCTCAGGTTTGTCAAAAGAGAGATGGTATGCATGTCAAGTGCCTGGCATGATGCCTGGTGCATAGTAGATAAGCCATAAACGGCAGGAATGAGCCATCACTGCTACTGTAGCCATGTAGACTGAGCATGGGGCACACTGGGCACTGAGCTAGGTGTTCCCCAAGGCCCATCTCATGCCCTGCAAACACAACCCCACCAAGCAGGTTGTATTCTATTACTGGGGATTATCCTTGGGGCCACTCAGCGTGGTTCCCCCCTCCTCCTGCCCTCCCTGAAAGCCTGGACCCACGTTTCTTTCCTTCTCTGGGCCCTGCACAAAAGGCTCTTTCGGCCTGCACACGGCCTCTGCACCTCCACCCTTCTCCCAGCCTCCCGTTTGTGAAGGAGTGGCTTGTCCTAAGTGCCCCAAGGCCTCCAGAGGGTGCCCAGGCTCTGCACCATGCCACGCCAGAGGGCACCAGCTGCTTGGCCAGTCCCAGCAGCCAGCACCATTTCCCCGGCAACCACAACTGGGGAAGGCCCCCTGCATGCCACCCTCCCTGCCTGCGCTGCGGGTGAAGCCTGCTGGGTTGATGGGGAGCAAGCTCCTCACTGAGCCTTCTCTGCAGACGTGAACCAGTTCCTGGCACTGTGTACTGTGTCTCCTTCATTGGGCCGAGGACCCCTACCAAGAATATCAGTCTGTCCTGTATTAAACTTGATCAAGCCCATGCACACCCATCATGGCTTCTGACCACAGAAGAAGGCGGCAGGGAGGGGGTGGGTATCACACCATAAATGAGGAAAGTGAGGCCCAGGAGAAGGGAAAGCACCTGTCTGAATCACAGATTCAAAGTTAGTCCCACCTGGCCCTGCCAGTCTCTGTGCCAGTCTAGCTCCGCTCCCCACCAACCAAAGCAAATCAACCCCATATTAGAACTGTTTCTCATATCTTTCCATTACCCCAGCCCTAAATCAATGGGCAGCTGGGTGACGCAATGCCAAGATCTGGATCTGGTATCAGACTTGCTGAGTTCAGAGAATGGCTTTGAAGCTTGCTAGCTGTGTGACCTTCAGCAAGTCAGTAACCTCTCTGGGCCTTGCCTTTACCATCTGCAAAATGGAGGGAATAACACTAAATGATTATTGTGCTGAGTGTTTTCCATGAATTGTCTCCTGAATCAGGCAAAGCAGTGGATATTATGCGAAAGCCTTGGGAGGAACTACTACTGTTCCCTGATTTTGCAGAGGAGAACACTAAGGCACAGAGAGGTGAAGTTACTTGCCAGATTTCACCTAGACTGTAAGGAGTCTTCTGTTTCCAAATCTGTACCACTTGCCAGAGATGTTTCCTGAGCACTTGCCATAAGTCCTGTACCAAGTCAGCCAAGACACTCTGTCTTCACCCATCTACTATTCCTCAGAAGAGTGAAAGCCAGGCTTAGCACAGATAATCAAAGCACATCAACTCCTGACGCTTCCTGGAAGCAAATTACATCTGCTTCCAGCTTTCTTGAAGGGTGAGGGAACACATAAGCTGGGTGAAATGATTGGCATCTCCCCCTCCTCTTCCCAGCACCACCCCCTCCCCCAGAAGGGAAGCACAATATATGAGCCAGTGTTATGAGAAACTAACAGTTACTTAATAATGGTGACGATAATGCTGCGGGAAAATCTTCCTCTAAGTAAGAAGAAATAATATGGTCCCCAAACACATTAGGGAATTAGCATTGGATATACATCCATGGCTGAAGATATGGGAAACAGGAGATTCCCACTGCCCACTGTGGTCCCAAAGCAGAGACCGAGCTCCAAAACCCCCTAAGCACCTTTACCTGGATTACTAAACCAGTTCCCTCAATCAGAAAGTGGACAGGAGAGTAGGTGGGAGAGAGGGTCTCCCCACAGCATCCATGCCATGTCTAAATAACAGCCATTCCCTCTCAAAAAGAAGTCAGACACAAGTTGCTTCCCGGCTTTCCAGATGTTCAGCAAAATGCAAAGAATAGTCAGAATACAGCCACGCCTCCTCCTACCAGAAGCTCTGAGTTAAAGTGGGCCATGATCAATTTCAACATGAGATTAATATTCACGGCTTTGCTGCCCAATGGTCCCTGAAGGATCAGATGCATTTAAATGGGAAGAAATCAGGATTCATTAATGCCGAATTTCCAGCTGCGTCCTCTGATTAAAGATGCTTCTTTTTGTTTTCAATCCCGCCCCACTTCTAGAACTGAAATAAAAGTCAGAAAGCTGAGGGCCAGTCTGGAAACATCCAAGTGTTTCCCAGACTTCAGACCATCCATCCTGTAATTATTTAATGTATTTCTTTAAATCACCTCTCTTTTTTACATGGGATACTTTATAGTAGCATCAATAGAAAAACTTGAATCACTCATCATTAATGGAAGGTAACTGTAAAAATAAATACAATGGACGCAAAATAATATTAAATTCTACCCAGATTCTGTTGTCTGGGACCTACTTTCTTTTTGATAAAAGGAGTTTAATAAGTATGCAAGGAAGTGTTAAAGGCATGCCAGCACCTAATGGAGACTTTCTCTTTAAGGTAATAGAAAGGGTTGAAAAGGAATTAAAAAGAGTCTGGGAGTCATTGCTATTTAGTTTTGTCTCTGTGAACCACCTAAAATCATCCTACATCTATACCAACAGTGGTGTTCTCTCCCCACTTGCAAAAATGTTGGTGGTCCAACCCCTTAACTCGCAGAGGAGTCAAAGAACAAGATCTTCACCCAGTGTGGAGCCAGAACCTGGGTCTCCCAATTCCTTGGCCGACACTCAGGTATCCTGACTACAGTTCTTCATACACAAGTCCTTTCTGCCATGTTGTGATGAAAGGCAGCTAACCACAGCGTACAGAGCCTACCACGTTGGTTCCTCACAAATATTTTTACAAGAATCAATTCATCAGTCAAATGAAGTCATATATGTGGTAAGCTGAATAATGATCCCCAAGATATATTCAGCTCCTAATCCCTGGAATGTGTGAGTGTTACCATAAAAGGCAGAAGAGGACTGTGCAGATGTGATTAAGGATCTTGAGATGGAGGAGATTATGCTGGCTTATCCAGGTGGAGTCCAAATGCAGTTAGAAGTGCCCCTTTGGAGAGAGAAGGTAGGAGATGGGCACAAACAGAAGAGGAAGAGGCAATATGACCACGGAGGCAGAAACGGGAGTGTTGCAGCTACAAGCCAGGGAATGCCAGCAGCCACCAAAAGCAGGAAGAGGCAAGGAATAGTTCTCCCCTAGAGTCTCTGGAAGGAGCAGCGGGGCTCTGCCAACATCTTACTTTTGGCCCAGTGAAACAGAATTCTGACTTCAAAATTCTGGCTTCTAGAACTGTGAGAGAAGTAATGAGTGTTATTTTAAGTCACCAGGTTTGTAGTATCTGGTCACAGCAGCCATAGGAGACTAATACATTATACATCCCACCACTCTGAAAGCTCTCAAGAATGACAAAATATGATCTAAGTAGCAAATGATATAGCAAGTCAGATGACCATAACAGGCAGGGACCAGGGGTGCCAGAGGGTCAGCTGAGACCTCATGGAGGAGGAGAGCTAGGGCAGGACTTGCAGGATCTGTGCAAGCAGAGGGGAAGAGAAGGGCATCCTGTCATACACCCAAAAGCCTTTACTGGTTGCCTGCTATGTGTGTGTTAGAGGGCTGGAGGAGGGGAGATGGAAATTCATATACAATAGGATCCCTGCTCTCAGGGATCTCCCAATGCATTGGGAGGATAAGCCATACCTAGGTGAAAAAACATTTAGCAATATGAGATAGAATTACTCCCCTTCTAGGATCAGAGGCATACACACACAAAAAAATGTATGTGCAGAGACATTTATCACAGCATTGTTTGTAAAAGCGAAAACTTGGATGCAACATAGTCCAGCAGCAGGGGATTGGGTAAGTAAGTATCCTGGCACATCCATGCAACTCCCATGCGGTTTAGAAACCATGTCGTATAATGATAATGACCTTGAAAAATGCCCGTCGTGTATAGTTAAATGACAAAGGTGGGTTACAAAAATAGGATGTATAGTTTAGCCCTCCTAAAATGTAACTTCAGCTATTTATACCCAGAGAAATGACTATATTATACACCAAAATGTTCATTGTGGTTACCTCTACGTGGTGGGATCACAGATATTTTCACTTCTCCAGTAAATATTTACTGAGCGCCTCGGCACTAAGCCTTGGCTTGGCAAACTTTTTTGTAAGGGGTCTAGATAGTTCATATTTTACACTTTGCAGGCCATACAATCTCTGTTGCAACCATTCAGCTCGGCCCTTGTAGCACAAGAGCAGTCACGTCACAGACGGTACGCAATGAACGCACATGGCTGTGTTTCAATAAAACTTTATGTACAAAAACAGGTGATGGGCTGTACTTGGCCAATGTGTGCTGTAGGCTGCTAACCCCTGTACTAATCGGTGTGCTTTTTCTATATTCTTCCAATGTTCCACATAATAGGTATTACACCTGTAATATGGGGAGAATCCATACATTTTTGAAAATACTCAGTATCACCTAGCGCTGGCCTGAGAAGGCCACGTTTGGGTCTAGTAGGGTGACATCTCCTCTAGGAGTGACAACCTTAAATATCCCCAGGGGTTGTTAGGAAAGCAAGAAAAATGGGATTAGAGACCTACTGTAAAACAATACAGAGAGCACAGATCTGACCAAATATATTCAAATTCACTCTTTAAAGCTACTGCTGTACCCGCTAAATAAAGATCTATAAACCTCCAGCTTATGACTCTGGAAAACCTTCCCAGAACACATCACTTTAGCCAGTACCAGCCCTGCTGGATTCAAACCTGGAGCGTGGTGGTCCCCACTCTGCCACAGCTGTCCCCACCTTGACCCCCATTAACTCATGCTGAAATGACCAGCCCAGGCAAGAGCTGCTAATCTTCACTGAGAAGGTGCCTCCGGCCATGTGTGCATTCACCTGACAGTAATGGGATGCAGGATGAATTTCCCTGACCGTCTGATGAGAATGCCACGTGGAAGAATATCCGAGGCCACAGTGAAGCCCAAATATTTTATGCACTTTGCAGCTACTGCTCACCAAGGCTGGCCATGGGATGGAAGGCACTACATCAGGCTGAATGATTTATGTTTCTGAAAGCCATGTGAGTTATTACCCATTACCTCATCCTGGCAACTTTGCAAATTCTTGCCGATTGATTTTTGTAAAGGAGAGAAGGAGAAACAAGAAGGGTCTGATTTCGGGTGCGCACGTGTGTGTGTTGCACACACACACACACACACACACACACACGTTTTCTTTTTAATCTTTGTAAAACTCTGCAAAGGTTTTCCAAGGGGATCTTTGCCCATTCCATAACAGGGGCAGAGATTAAATTTTCAAGGTCAGAGAGTGGGGCCTGCTTATTTGAAGGAGTTTCATTTTTACAGTGCACATTAAGCAGGCCCTTACAATCACTGCTATCAATTCTTGTTGCCCATCAGTGAACCTTCAAGAGCAACTCTTCAGGAGACCCCCTACATGCCTCTGAGGATAGACAAAGTGCAGCAAAACATAAGAAACGGAATCAAGCGCCTTCTCAAATGCTAAGTCCAGCAAACTTCTAGGAAAAGCCTCAGAAAAAAAAATCATTATAGCTGCCTAATGGCTTAATAATGGTTTCCAAGCCTGAGCGCAGATAATGCTGGCATATATACATGCTGTGGTCTGGTCAGGCTATTTCAGACTCAAACATGGACTTAAAGAAGTAAGTTCTGGGTCAGTTCCAGCTCTGCCTCAAGGCATCAACCTCATCCATAAACTGGGATTAATGATACCGACCTCCAAACTGTGGTAAAATCAAATTAGGAAATATATACATACATGAAAGAGTCCTGCAAACAATTACACAAACGGGTGTGATTCTTCTTCATAGTATAATTATTATTACTGTATAAGAGTCCCTTACCTACCAATTAGTAAAAAAATGCCTCCACGCCCACCATCTGCAATAGTGACACGAAATCAACCAAAGAGGAAAAGGTTACATCTCCCTTAGCGGATGCATCTACCAGAATAGTAGCGAATTTCCACGGTCAGGCTACAATCCAATCATTCACACTTGGGCTCAGCACAAGCACTTACCACCCCAATATAAATCTATTTGTCCTCTTAACGCAATATGGAACTCTTTGCCAAGCTCATATTTCATGTCTTGAGTCCTATTACCAAAGAGGAAAAACACCTCGTGTTTATGAGCTTGCCACCTGGCAGCACAGTGTGGTGGGTTCTTTCTGCTCCCAGTTCAGGCGATAACTCTTTGTGAGACTTTGGGCAAAGAGCTTCACTACTCTAGGTCAGTTGGTTAGTGGGTTGTTTTTGTGGTCCTACCATGAACCAAGCTCTGGGCCTCAAATTCTGCAGAAAGTGGGGTCGTTGGATTAAGGTCTGCTTCAGCATTAAGAGTTTATTCTATGTCAAACAAGCGGGAAATCTTTTAGTCTAACACACTGCTGTGTCCCCTTTGGGCATAAATTAGGTTATATGCTCAAAAGTCCCATAAAAACCCCCTCGAAGCCAAGGTCCCCACCGCATGTACTGACCGACCGCACAGAGATGGGTTCAATTTCCCCTCCCTCCTCCCTTTGCCTCTGCTAATTTCTCCCTGGCACTGAGGTGAGTTGCCCAGTGTCATCTGCTCTGACAAGAACACAACAGTAACAGATTCTCACTTAGGAAGACTCACTTACATTCTCCCTCCTAAATGAGAGAGGATGCTGTGGGTTGGCTTAAGGGGAGGTCAACAGAGAAAATACAACTTAATTTTGCATTCCAGTTTCCAGAACCGAGCCTTTTGGATCCTGAAAGTACTTCACAGTAGGAAACATAAAATATCAACAAGCAGAGAGAAATGCCAGTGATGCCGTTTCCTTTTCAGTACTTGTCTTTCAACAGTCAAGGGGCACTGGGTAAAACCATGATCACGACAAGCTCTTAGTCCACTGCTTCCCCATAGGAAAGAAACATCATGGACCTACAAGCACCTGATAGAAGGGTAGCAGTCTAGCCCCAGGCTTACTTTCACAAATTATAGGGACCTTAATGATCATGAAAACCAGCATTCCTTCCCAGGGAGTTCCACAGACCCCTGTGCCCATGAGATAACCCTCATTCTACCCTGAAACTCACCTCTTCACTGAATATTCCCTATGTGAGGAAATGACACCTCTATTCCCCTACATGCTCGAGCTAATATCTATCCATTCCTAACTTCTTGCTTACCCCCATGCCTCCATCCATCACCAAGTCCTATCCATTCTACTGCCCCAACATTTCTAAATTTATGTATTTATGTCTATCTCCCCTACCACCACCCTAGTTAAAGTTCCCATCATCTCTGACCTGGACATGCACAACAGTTCCCTAAATCACCTCCACATTACTTTTGTCCCTCTCCCAATATTTTCAAATCATTTCTTCTTTGGAAAGTCAAAACCTAGTCCATACCACCACCAGCAAGTTTCTGTCCTCCCTGATCTCCATGCTCATGTGGCTTATCAGACTGTACCTGTGGTCTCTCTACACCCCCACAGCCTTATCTGGTTCCACTTGCCCCCTACTCCCTATCTTTAAGCGCTCCCCCATCACCTTCTCTCTGCTGCTTGAAGACCCCAAATTCCTTCTTGCCTCAGGGCCTTTGCACTTGCTATTTCCCCTATCTGAAATGCCATTCTCTTCTTCCCTCCATTACTCCCTCCTATCCCACGTAACTACTATTTATCTTCAGGTCTCAGGTTCAGAGAAGTTGAGTAACTACCTTATGGAGTTGCTAAAAGCATTAGAGGAGACTATGTGTGCCAAAGTGCTTGGCACACTGCCTAGGAATTCAATAAATGTTACCTATGCATTATAAATGTTTAAATCAGAAGGTCCATTCTTACCCATGCCAGTGTAGTCCTTCTTTCTTTCTCCTCTAAGTTAATACCTTTATTTTCAACTCTGGCAAGTCTTTTCACAATGCTCAGGAGGGAGACAAAAATTCTCTTATATCTACCTAGACCTAGAAATCTCACAGATACTTTCCTTCCTCTCCATCTTATATAAACTTTATGTTTTACTCCAGTACTCAAAATTCCCCCTTCCCCCTAAGATATGAGTGATCCAATTCATAGGAAATATTATGCTTCCATATTCATTCATTTACACATTCACTCAAGATTCATTAGCATCTGCCAGGCTCTGTGCCAGGACAAGGGGACACACTTACAGAGATGACAGAGGATCTGCCCTTGAGGAATTCAATAGAGAACAATATATACAAAAAATTACGTTGCAGTGAGCTAGAACAGATATGCACAAAACTGCTTACAGGCACACTGAGAAGGAAGCAGGGACCTCTGCAGGGGAGATGACAGGAGCCAAAGTGGGTGGAGAGGCTTCACTAGGCCTGGCCTTGAAGGGTGGATAGGAGTTCACTGGGTTAGGGGAAAAGAGAAAAGGCAGCACCACTAGAGGCTTCTTCGCACTTTGGCTCAGAATAGGGATAAGTGAGTAGGCAAAGGCCCTGAGGTCTGGAAGTGCATGGCATGTTCAAGAACTGGCAAAGGGTCTGATGAGGCTGGAGGTAAGTTGAGCAGGATGCAGGAGAAGCTCAGGCAGAAACGGTTCTTTGCAGGGCACCTAGGTGGCTCAGGCAGTTGAGCGTCTGTCTCTTGGTTTCAGCTCAGGTCATGATCTCATGGTTTGTGAGTTCGAGCCCCACATCAGGCTCTATGTTGACAGTGCAGAGTCTGCTTGGGATTCTGTCTCTCTCCCTCTCCCTCTCCCTCTGCCCCTCCCCTGTTCATGCTCTCTCTTTCTCAAAATAAATAAATAAACATTAAAAAAAAAAAGAAAAGAAAAAAAATCCTTCTATGAAGAAAAGAAAGAAAGAAAGAAAGAAAGAAAGAAAGAAAGAAAGAAAGAAAGAAAGAAAGAAAGGGTTCCCTGTGGCCAGATAGTGAACAACCTCAAAGGTCACATTAAGGGGCTTAGACTCTACCCCACAGTCAAGATTACAGAAAAACCTGGCAGCAACACAGAGAACAGCTGAATTAGGAACAGGAGATAAGGAGACCATTTAGGGAGCCACTGTGATACTACAGTCAGGGACAGGGAGAATGAACTGGGAGGTATTTACTAAATTTCTTCCATAAAGTAGGCATTTCACATGTTGCCTGACAAATCCTGGTTTGCTAACTTTTACAAGAGCTCCACAGAGGTGGTGCCACAAGGCCAATTTCAAATGCTAAGTTTCTGGTAGTAGAGGCCACACATAGCCTTTCCTTTACTGTGTCCAGCTCAGAGTCCTGTTCCAACCACAGCTAGTGGGGATACAGATATGATGTGCGGCTGCCATTACTGCTGCTGCTGATACAATGCATAGAGCTCTCAGCCCAAACTGAGATGAGGGGTGTAGGGCAGGTAAACCCCAGGATAAATCTGTGTAACTGACTTCACAAACCTATAAAGAGGAAGTCAGTCTGAGAGAATGGGTAGCTTCTAAGTAAAATATAAGCGTCAGTTACCCCTCACCCATTGAACTCCTACTCATACTTCAAGGCCCAATTTAGATGTGCCATAGGAGACACTGTGAGATTTCATGACAAAGTGTGGTAGACTTGAAGGTAAGGACTTCTTCCCTACTTTGCCTTAGAATGAGGATGGCCCTGGGGAAACAAAGACCAGTGAGAATACAGTGGCACCTGAGGGGATACAGATTGGAGGGCACAAGACCAGGTGTTGGAACAAAAATGATAATCCCACAAGGGCACTCCCAGCAGGATGTGATAGAGGGTGATGCTTTGCTTTTGGCACCTGGCAGGAAGCAGATGTCAACTACAGCATGAGCAGACTCATTCATGGCACACGTCAGATACTTTGTGACACCCAGAACCGCCGGGCCCCCACCTGAATTTTCCCTTCTGTAGAGGGACATGAACATGGGGTTAGAGCAGCCACCAGAGAAGTGGGGTGAGGGATCAGGAGCCTCTAGGGTTGATTGGTCTTGAATCAGATTCAAAACCCATCTATGCAAAAAGCAGTTTCACCACCTGATCTCATTTAATGCTGCCCACAAAGCCAGAGGAGCTTGTGGATGAGGAAACTGAGGCCTACTTGATAAGCTCCCCAAGGCCCCTCAGCCAGCACGTGCCGCAAGCCAGAACCTGAGTCCATGACTGTGTGAGCCCAATAAGGCTCATCCCCCCGCCCCCCGCTTCAAATGTCAGCCACCTCGGATCATTGCTCACCAATGCACCAGAGTCCCCAGTACTGGGGACAGAATTATTGGCCCGATGAATGCTTCCAGGGAAGATTCCAGGCATAATGATTCATGGAGAGGGAAAAGAAAAATAACAATGTGCTGTCAGCGAGAAGCGTTGGAGCGCTTCCTTTTGAGCTGCAGGAATTGGACTTGCTCTGAGCCAGGTGTTTCCACACGGTCAGCCAGATGATGGTCTTTGGAGAGATGTGAGGCCTCAGGGAGAAAGGAATGCAGCCTGCTCTTGAGCCACACCAACAGACAACATGGCGCAAGCCAGAGTCCACGCAGCTCAGATGGGCACCTAGACCCTGAGAATTTATTACCATTCTCTGGCCTCTCCCACTCATCCTGCAAGACCTAGCTTTCAACTCCCCCCCTCCTCACTTTCTGACTTGGGAATGAAAGGCCTCAAGCCCCGCCTTCCACCCCCACGACTGTCTCCAGAGCCAGAGAGGGGCTGTTGTTTTGATGGGTGTTTTCCTCCAAAGCCAGTGGGAGAAATGCCCACGGATCAAGTTCAGCTCAAATGCCCAAGTGAACCTCCCATTAGCATTTCAGAGATGCAGCTAATCACCATGGGCCATAAACTTAAGCGGGGGGAAGAAGGAGGAGATGCGTGCTTTTCCAGAAACACAGACTTTTCTGAGGGGATGACCAAGTAGGACTGGAAAAAGAAAATGCCCCTGAAAAACACCAGCCCTACCACTTCTCTAACCTGGGCAGACAACAGGCAGAGGAACCTGTGGCACAATCACCAGCAATTTCACAGGCAGAACATCATGGTGTTAGTGCAGAAAAAGAACACCTAGTAAGTCTCGCTCGCCCTTGTCTTGCACTATGGAAACACCTTTAAGAATAATCTGCTCCCAACCATCTCATCTCCTGGGGAGACAGAGGAAGTGCCTTGGGCTAAAGCCAGATTTGTCTACTAGCTACTTTGGTAAAGGTGGTCCTGCATGTAATAATAATTTGCAACCACACAAAGCTTGATGCTTTCCAAAACCCATTTACATCCATTATTCATTAGACCCCACATGGCCTCTGTGCACAATTGAGAATCTGTGATGTCCAAAGCCTAGGTGTGGGACTGGCAGGCAGGTTCCTGGTCTTGCCATCCCCCCTCTGCTGCCCTACACTCCTCGCCAGTTCTGTCGGATGGGTGCCTAAGAAGGAGTCACCCTGCTTTCCACAGCACAGCACTTCACAGTTTATAATCCTTCCCAAACTCTGACCATGAACTGACAACAGAATGAACAAATTCCCTGTCATCACAGGAGATGGGCAGGGTAGATACCATCATTCCATTTTCCAGGTGAGGAAATGAAGCTCATGAGTCTATCTGACATGTGTGGCTTCCCCAAGACCCCCATTAGTTGTGAACTGTGACCCAGGATTTTTGATGGCCAGCATAGCAGAATAAATGCAGTAATGGCCCCATTTCCACAGTCCTTCCTTTCCTATACCCACAGTCTTTGCCTTGTGACTTTACAGTTCCTCTCTCACTAAAGAAGTGAAATCTATTTCCCCATCCCTTGAATCTGGGCTGGCCTATGACTTGCTCTGGCCAGGAGAATGTGGTGTGCCCCTTCCAGGCTGGACCCCAGGGGCCTTGAGTGTTTCCACTCACTCCTACACCCCAGCTGTCACCAGGAGCACATGCCTGGGCTAGCCCGTGGGAGGATAAGAGACACAAGGGGTAGAATTATGTTACCCTAGTTGCATTTGTCACCCCAGCCAAAACCAGCCCACCCCGGACATGTGAGTGAGCCCAGCCAAGATCAACAGAGCTGCCTAGCTGACCTCCAGATAAGCCCAGAAGCATGAGCAATAAAGACTTGTTACTACTAAAGTCCACTGAGGTGATTGTGGTTGTTATGCACAATTCTGTAGCAGCAGCTACCCAGATACACAGCACCTGTTCATCCACCCGTGCATCCATCCATTCATTCAATGTGTCTGTTGAGTGCCTACTATGTGTCCAGTACCATGCTGGACACTAGGGATATAGTGGGGGGCAGACAGACCCCACCATGCCATCATGGAGTGTGCAGACCAAGAAGGAGGACTGACAATTATACCTCAGTGAGATGGACACTGGGGTAGGGGCAAGAAAAGTACAGGGTGTAGCACAGGTACAGGGCTGGTGAACCTGACTGAAGAAAGTATGCACCAGGGCAATTAGGAGGGGTTCCTGGAAGCAGTGACATGTAAGTGGAAATCTAAAGGCTGAAGAAGACCCTGTGGAGTGAGGCGAGGGTGTCAGGGAGGCTTCTTCCCAGGAGAAGACACAGCCTGGCACAGGCCTGATGAGAAACACAACTGGCTGGTTAGAGACCTGAAGTAAGAAGTTGGGACAGAAAAAGCAAACCTGAGGGGCAAGTACCAGGAAGATCTGATCATCACCCCAGGTACTTCCTCTGTATTTATTTTCAAGGTCAAGGGAAATCCAGAAGAGGAAATAGGAGCCTTCTCTGTGCATAGACAAGGGCCACAGAACATTTCCAGGGCACCCTCAGAGGGGGCTGGGCATGGGGACAGCCTTCTGAGGGCAGCTAGAGTTTTTGCATTTGGACCATAAGGGACATCTGCTACCTGCCTAGAGCTGCAGGTCCTTTGCCACTTCTCACACAGGACCTCAGCCAGGATATGGGAGCTGGAGCCTAGAGCACTGTTCTCAAGTAGTCAGTTGGAAGAAAACAAAAGTATGTGTCACCTCTATGGAAAAAAAAGAAAGAAAGAAAGAAAGAAAGAAAGAAAGAAAGAAAGAAAGAAAAGAAAGAAAGAAAGAAAATTCTAGAAAAGGCTATATGTTGTGGCATTCCTTCCTTCAGCCAACAAGTATTCTGCAAGCCCCCCACCATATGTCAGAGGACTAACCAGTAAGTGGACTTTGACCTTGTCCTCAGAGGCCCCAAGTCTTCCTACACAGGCAGAGCCTAGTGGGGGCAATCTGTTGAACATGGACACTAGGGAAACTGTCTTGAAGCTGGGTGAGAATAGCAAGACTCTATTTCTACTTAGATTATGTATTTATCTGCAGTAGCCTGGGGGAGTTACCTCAAGCCACTATTTGGCTCAGTCACTGGGTGGGGAACTCTCTGGAGTGTGGAATGGTCTGTAGTACAGTTAACAGGTGGTAAGGGGTGGTGGCAAGATTCCGATGGCATCTGAGGAGTTTGGAGGAGGGCAAGATAGGCCATATCTGGATGAGCAAATCAAGTAAAGCTTCTAGAAAGAAAGATGAGTCAAGGACTGAGGAGAATGGGGGAAAGGCCTAGAGGGAGACAAAGCCACCCAAAAACATGGAGGTATGGAAGCCTGGAGCCCACCTGGGGATGCATTCTGGATGGTTGGAGCACAGCCATCACCAATATGAAAAAGGTGGAATGACAGCTAGAAAGGCAACTTGGAGCCGAGAGAAGGAGGTTGAACTTTATCCAGAAGACAATATCAAGTCAAAGAATGTGACATTGGGGGTGAGTTTCAGGAATATTAATCTGGCTGACCAATGAGATGGGCTGGAAAGGAGAGGCCAAAGCCAAGGGGAGTAGTTGAGAAGATCCTGCCAGAACTGGCCAGAGAAGAGGAGACAGATGTAAGAAGCAGATGCCAAACGACTTGACAACTGGCTGGAAGGAAAGAGCAGAGCCATGGGTCATCCCAAGGTCTCATGTCTGTGAGGACGGCTGTGAAATCCAGGGCCACAGGAAAGACAGGAGGGGCTGCAGGTTTAAGGGAGGTGGCAGTCAGATGTAGGGGTTGGATTATCTAAGGGGGCAGCGAGGAGCTGGAGGGAAAACAATGGTGAGGAAAGGGGCTGCTGCTCTTGAAAGCCAAGTTTGGAGATGAGAAGGAGGAAGCAATGAGGAGCCAGCTGGAAGGAAACCTTGAAGCTGCAGGGGAGAAGCAATGACAGGCTGGGTTCCTGAGGAGCTCCTGCCACTCCTCCCACACCATCACAGTTGCCCTGTGAAGATGCTGTTCTCAATCCCAGCACACCACCATCGGGTCTTACTTATCCCCTGGGCCTAGAATACTGCCTGGCACATCAGAGGTGATCAGTAAACCCCTGTTAACCGCCCATAGACATGTGCTATGGTACCTGTCTGGCCACAACCCCAGGGAAGGGGAGTACAACATGATCCAGCCCCCACCTCCAGTGACTGGACCAAGAATGGACAATAAATCAAGCTGGCAGTGGGCAGAGCATATCTACTCATAGGCTTGTCTCTCTCCTAAATGTTTTTACTAGGACACAGCGGTCTTTGATGTCAGTCATGACAAACCATGCAGACTCTGGGCTGGTGGCCATCTTGGGCCACGTGCAAAGTGAGGAGGTGAAGGAAGCTGGTGTTCATAGACTGAGGCAGGAGGCTGGAGCAGACAGAAGCAGGAACAAAACCCATACAGGCTTGGCACATGAGCTCAGTGGCCTCCACTCCTAACTTCCCCATTCCATCCCTGCAAGACTGCCTTAGTGCTGTTCTTAGTGCCCAATGTCCCTGGGCATTGCGGCGGGCACTGTGGTGAGCCACCAGAATCGCCTTCAGGAAGGAAAGCCTCCTTCCGTCAGCCACTGGGACTGCTGTGACCATAGGTCACGCTGCCTTCCAGCACCAGCCCACATGCATGATTGATCAGCATGGGGACATAGAGGCCTGGGTCCTTTGCGCCAACTTGAGACAACTCTGAGGGCCTCTCCAGTTTCCAGAGTGTCCCACAGAGTTGCCTGAGGCCCTCACTGGTACTGCACCAGAGCTCAGCTGCTCCCTCTGTCCAACCCTCCTGCCTCTGCCTCACTCTCATGGGCACTGACCCAACTGAACTCCCTAATAGATGTCCCACATAGTAATCTCCATCTCAGCACCTGTTTCCCAGGGAACCCCACCCTCGATAGCCTTAACATCGCCCATTATATCCTTACAATAAACTCTTTGTACATTACCCAGCACGAGTAAGTCTTGATTAGACTGATGGTGCCAGTTTTTTAAAAATCCATGTCAACTGTGATGTCTCCTTCTGTATTCCCAAGAGCACTTACTCCGGTATTTTGCAAATAATAGTAATAATAATAATAATAATAATAGGTAACTTTTACTGAGTACATACTATGTGTCAGGCATTGTTCTAAGCATTTTACAAGAATTATTGAATCCTCACAGCATCCATCTGGGGCAGATGCTATTATCCCCATTTTACAGATTTTAAAAGATCAAAACTGAGGCATGCCTTCCCAGAGTTGCACAATTAGGCAGGGGTAAAGTCAAAATGAAAATCCAGTCTGCCAGACACAGAACCTATGTCCCTAACCATATTCAACCCTGCCTCCTGCATCAAGAACACACAATTACAAGGTCAAAGAGTCAATGTTTTGAGCTGGATGAGGGCTCATAAATTATCTAGGCTAGTCATTTTATTTTATGGAGGCTCAAAGGGATGATATTTTTTATGCTCAAGGTCACACAATCTTGTTGCAACATATTAAGCATTTGCTTATGAAAAATAAAAACATACATGTGGCATGGATCATTAAATCTACTCCTGAAACCACTGTTCCACTATACATTAACTAACTAGAATTAAAATAAAAATTAAAAAAAAAAAAAAAGATAAAAGCTTTAGATTTATACTGTCTAATACAGCAGCCACTAGCCACATGAGCCTCTGAAGCAACTGAAATGCAGCTAGTTCAAATCAAGACATGCCATAAGTAAGCTGCACATGAAATTTTGGAGAATTAGGACCCCCAAATGTAAAGTATCTCTGTAATAATTTTTATATTGACTGCATATTGAAAGGACAGTACTTGGAATATATTGAGTTAAATGATACATATTACTAAAATTAATTGTACCTAATTACATATATAATTCACATTATATTTCTATTGGAGAGTGCTGCCCTAATAAGTGACATTATTGAGTCATTGTACAGCTCTTGCTTGTGAGAAAAAATAAATCCTTATTAGGTTGCAAAAATACATATATATGCATGTGGCAAAAAAGACAGGGATGAAAAATATTTGAAAACCATAATATTTTCCATAACAAATTATCTTGTGACATGTACTATACTCATGGCACATCACTATATATCTTACATAGACATATACACATTACTGTATATTGTTATATACACTAAAAAATGTACATTATATTTTAAGAGCAATTTCAGGAACTGCCATGGCCTGAGATGCTGACTTTGGAATCCGAACCCGTATAGGGCAGATCTTCCTCTGAAGGACCTGACAGCAAACACAGGACTAGAACCCGGGTGGCCTGACTCATGACCCAGTTTCCCTCCACCACTCCCACCTACGTCCCCCTCCATTTGTTTGTGTGGTTTTATCTCGAAGGAACCAAACCAGTTCAGAACATTGCCACACTGCTATTTAGAAAAACTAAGAACCTCAGCTATTGAGAGACTCAAGCTATTGAGAAATCAACGTGAATAACCACACTGCAGCCCTGCATTCTTCTTCACTGTTTCTAATTAAAGGACTGGCTGACACATTACACAGCTCCTTGGGAAGCATCCCATCCACCACATATTCTCCCATATGTCCCTGGATTTCTCCTTCTTGCCTTTTTCATTGGCATTCTCACCCTCACCACCAAACAGTGTTCATTTATTCACCACCACCATCCCTGGGGAATGATGTAAGACACTGAACGTTGTGACTCAAAATAGACCAACTGCCAGATGTTAAGGAGGACACGACGATACAGGACAATATCCAAATATCTGGCCCCAACCAACCTCACCTCTTCCTCCTGAGCCCCACCCTCATCAAATTCATTATTTCCCAAACCACTCCAGGTACACTCCTACCTCAAGGTCTCAACCACCCTTCCCACCCCTCTCCACTTACTTAAATTCCTTTCTTTGTTCAGTTCCCAGTCCAAGTACCCCCTTCTCTGAGAAGGCATCCTTGCTCATGTGATAGAAATGAGAGAGCCAAAGGGACATTTAAATATTGCCTATACCTGAGGTCACCAATTGCAGGCTGAATGGATGCTTAAGTTTTCTTTTTCCTCCTTCCTTCCTTCCTTCCTTCCTTCCTTCCTTCCTCCCTCCCTCCCTTCCTTCCTCCCTTCCTTCCTTCCTTCCTTCTTTCTTTTTTCTGCCAAAACCTGGAATTGATGGGGCACCTGGGTGGCTCAGTTGTTAAGCATCTGACTCTTGATTTTGGCTCAGGTCATAATCTCATGGTTGTGAGACCAAGCCTTAGACTGGGCTCTGCACTGGGCATGATGCCTGCTTGGGATTCTCTCTCCCTCTTCCTCTCCCCTTGCCATTTGCACATATGCATGTGAGTGCTCTTGCTCGAAAACAAAACAAAACAAAACAAAACGAAACAGACAACCTGGGAGCTAACCGTGAAGTTTTCTTGAATCTACAAAGTGTTGAATCATTTGGCACACTAAAAATTTCTGAATTTGTTGCCAACCCATTATAGTCAGGAGACTTCACATAAAAGTTCTGGCTTTGTGGACTGTCTTGAGAGACCAGTGACCTGGCAACACAGGGCTTGCTTCTTACACAGCAACAATCAGATGAAAGGAAGTAGAAACTGCCCTGTCTGCACTTTTTTCTTTTTTGCACAAAAGTTTTTGTTTTAAATAATCTATAGTTATGTAAATTTGCAACCAACATAATCACCAATTTTTAGGCTCAATGCTTTTTTTTTTTTGCATGCCACTTGTTAATCCCAATATTCACTTTTCTTCTGAATAAAGTTCGCACTTTAATATTTCTTTCAACGTGTGTCAGTGTGTACTAAGCTTTCTTCTTTTTTGTATATTTGAACATGCCTTTGTATCCTCAATCTTGAGGGCTAGTTTAGCTGAGCATAGACTTCTAGGTTGACAATTCCTCTTCCTCAGCATTTTCAAGATACTTCTTCATTGTCTTCTGGCAGCTGTTGTTGCCAGATGAGAAGTTTGCTGTCAGGCTAATTGTTGTTCCTTTGTAGGTAATTTGTCTCTTCTCTGTGGAGCTTTTGAGACTCTGTCTGCATTCTTGAGATTCTGAAGCTGCACTTCAATATAAAGTGTAGATTTATTTTTGTCAATCACAGTGATTTTTCTATTTCACCTTGTGTCCTTCAGTTATGAGAAAATGTGCATTCAATAGCAAATACTGCTCCTCATTCATTTCCTCGATTTTCTTCTTCTGGAACTCCGATTGACATACATTTTTTGTGTATCTCAACTGCTCTTTCATATTTTCAATTTCGCACTCTGACATCTAATCCATGATTCTTTCTTCAATTATGTCCAGTATTGAGGCTCTCCCATCTACTGAGGTTCTATTAAGGAATTAAAAGTTATACTCTATATTTCCTGATTTCTAATTGGTTGTCTTTATGTCCTGTGTGCTTGTTTTGTTTCTGCTAACTTTTTATTTCACTGTTTTTTTTTTTACAGTTGTTATTCTTTTCTTCAGCCCTTTGAGGATCCTTATCACACATATTTGGAAGTCATTATTAGTTTTTGTTCTTATTTCTTGTGAATTCACCTTCCTATTGTTCATGGCACTGGCTATATTCCTTTCTTTCTTTCTTTCTTTCTTTCTTTCTTTCTTTCTTTCTTTCTTTCTCCTTTTTCCTTAGTTATAGTTTTCTTTCCAAGTGTTTTAGAATTTGGAATGTAGATTTATCAGGAACAGGAGGTTTGTTTTGTGTTTGTTGCATATTCTTTCCCTCTCCCTCTCTCTTTCTCTCTTTCCCCCTCTCTCCCTCTGGCATTTTGTACTTGGCTTTTCCTGGCCCACCAGAGTCCCCAGTGCAGAATCAGTCTACAGTGGCAGAACTCAAATACCATGGTGATACAGGAGACATTACAGGCCCTGCCACTGAGCTTCTGGGTGACTTTCCAGGTATTAACTGCAAGGACATATTGGCACATCACTTTGTATTTGCCATAGCCTTGGGCAGCAGTCAAGAGAAGCTTTTTACCAATCTTCTTTCCCAGGTAAGCAAACTCCACTCCAGTCCCCTATTTCAAGCAATAAGCCTGGCTCTAGAATCCTGCCCCTCATGGGCCACTTCGAGACCTATTTCCCTCCCTATACTGTATTCTAGGGGGAGTTTTGCCACTTGGTCTCATGACTGAAACACTAAAGCTCCAGCGTAGGAGTGGAGAAGAATTGCACTGGCCAGGGAAGCAAGAGCTACTGACCTGTCTCCCAAGGGATGTCAACCAGTTCTGGGAAAATAAGAGCAGCAGGGGGCTGGGTATGTATTTCAACACACAGGTTGCAGCCAAGCACAGCAGAGCTTAGCACCTCAAAGGGGCATCCCCTGTACCCTTCACTCACAAATAAGTACAAATATTTATTATGACTATACTCTGTACTGCCAACCACCTTAGTTTTGTTTAATATTCCAAGTATGAATCCATGAATGTATGTGAACCTTTCAAGATGCTTATATTTCTAGGGGGTATATTTTTCTTGGGCATAATTAACACTGTATGTGATACTTAAAAAAAAACATCGTATTTATTGAATATTCACGAGGTACTAGGTACTATTTAAGCACTTTATACACATTAGTAACTTTTAGCCTCAAAACAACCCTATGAGAAAGATACTGTTGTTAGCCTTATTTTATGGAAAAAGAAACAGAAGTTTGGCCACAGCTAGTAATGGTAGAGTCTGTCCCCAGAGAGCCCATTTTTGGCCAGTACACTATCAGCCTTCTCTAAACTATGTTGGGGGACACCAGGAATTAAAGTAAGAGACCCTAAGAGGAAAATATAACCCAGGTCAAAGAGTTGAGGACAACTTCTACAATCTACAACCCACACATATGTAGACACAGGTAAAATACAAACTTCTAAGGCAGGAGGGACAACTTCCTGTTACACTGGAAGTAACCCAGTAAGTAAAACTAGAAGAGTATTTTTAGGCTTAGAGAAGATTCTTTAAGGGGAAATTCAGATTCAGAGGTTACTCATGTACCATTCAGTGAATAACAGCCACTGTTATTTTCACCTAATCCTTTTGTGGTCTCTATGAAAATCCAACTGAAATAACTCTTCCAGGGATTATGGAGAAGTACTGAGCCTTGCCGGAAAGCCAGTGCTGTGTAAGAGTGAAGCCCCTTCCTAGCTGGAGTGAAACCATGTGGCCCACCCAGGGATTCTGTCTGGCTGTCTTGTCTGCTCATAGCTGGGAGGGTTCTATATGATACTCTCACAGAAGGCACCAATCAATCTTTTACAAAAAGTTGGGGGTGAGGAGGGATTCTAATCAAATTGGAGGATTTTATTAACCAGGTTCTTCTTGAGTTTTTGCTCCATGATCCAGAGAAGGGCACTGAGTCATTTCTGTAGCTGTCCTGTGAACATGAATGGCACGTCCAGGTTCCTATGCAAAGAGGGATCCACTGACAATATTAAGTGCTTTCAGCTCTCTCTGGGTGAAGTTTATTTCACAGTAATATTCCCTTAAGCTCACACAGCACTTTGCTGTTCAAACAATTAAATTTACATGTCTGATTGACTTGATTTTCCCAAAAACCCAAGAGGTGGGTATTAATTATCCTCACATCCCAGATGCGGAATTATCTCATATCACCTACCTAAGGTCCTTCAAGAAGGAAGTAGCAAAGCTGGGGCTCATACTACTAACTTAAACCTTCTCTGTAGAGAAACTGAAGAAGATAATTCTCTCTCTTCACACAGTAGGAAAGGAACAGACAGGCAGACAGGCTTATACAGTGGTTGTGTTCCTTGGGTGTCATTTGCAGAGTGGGCCTGGGTTTCTCCTAGGGAATTCAATACTAAAAACCCCTTGATGGGAACACAAGCTGGTGCAGCCACTCTGGAAAACAGTATGGAGGTTCCTCAAAAATCTAAAAATAGAACTACGCTATGACCCAGCAATTGCACTATTAGGTATTTATCCAAGGGATACAGGTGTGCTGTTTTGAAGGGGCACATGCACCCCCATGTTTATAGCAGCACTATCAACAAGAGCCAAAGTATGGAAAGAGCCCAAATGTCCATCGATGGATGAATGGATAAAGAAGATGTGGTATATATATATATATATATATATATATATATACAATGGAGTATTACTTGGCAATCAAAAAGAATGAAATCTTGCCATTTGCAACTACGTGGATGGAACTGGAGGGTATTATGCTAAGTGAAATTAGTCAGAGAAAGACAAATACCCTATGACTTCACTCATATGAGGACTTTAAGAGACAAAACAGATGAACATAAGGGAAGGGAAACAAAAATAATATAAAAACAGGGAGGGGGACAAAGCATAAGAGACTCATAAATATGGAGAACAAACTGAGGGTTACTGGAGGGGGTGTGGGAGGGGGGATGGGCTAAATGGGTAAGGGGTATTAAGGAATCTACTCTTGAAATCATTGTTGCACTATACACTAACTAATTTGGACATAAATTTAAAAAATAAAATAAAATAAATAAATAAAACTTAAAAAAAAAAAAACCCTTGAGGGTAAGCTCATCCTCACTCCAGTCTGCATCATAACCCAGAATTTGGAGGTGTGAAGGCCTCAGTAATCTGCAGGGCACAGTGCAATGAGTTGACCCAAATGAAGCCCCTATCTCCAAGCTCCCTGGCAGAGCCCATCAGCAGCCACAGGAGCCTCTCCAACTCACCCTAGTCCCTTCCTGCTCACATTCCTGACAGTGAAGCCCTCTGACACCAGTTCAGGCCCATATGCTCTCAAAGGGCACCAAAAGGCAAAGTATGTCTGCCCCTGGCTCGAGCCCATGTTCCGTGCTCTGATCCTGAGGTGTAACTCTCTTTGCCTATCCACCTAGATTCCAGGTGTTGACACACACTTGCCCCAAGATTCCCTATGGCAGACCTCTCCTGACTTCTGGTATCTCCCCGTCCTTGAGTTCTTGGCCCTTCTCATGGCGCTTGCCAATCTTTGTAGATCCCTGATGACACCTCCTCAGCAGCTGACATCTGCTAAGTCTGCTAATCCTGTCTTCTGGGGCCAGATGTTTCATAACATTCACCTCCCCTGGTCAGCTCACCTGGCTTCACCACCCACCTCACTCTGGTCTCTGCGAGCCATGCCATGGGAGGACACCATCAAGTATCTATTTGCCTTTCATTCACTTAACAAGCAATCATTAAGCAAAATGAGGCACGCTGCTATGCACTGTGACCAGATAGAAAGGCAACTAAGACACAACCATTTAACAGTTAATTACATGTAATCGGGGGTCTTAAATAAATTTGTGTTCATATTCTTGTCTTCCAAACAGACAACATGCTCCTGAAAGTGAAGACCATGTCTCATATTGTTCCATTTTTTTCTCAACCCCCACCGACCCCACTATACATGTTTCACATCCAGCCTTCCCCCTTCTCCCTTTGCCAGGAAAGGGAGTCTAGCAGGACCACTCTACCTACTTTTATTTTTTTTTAAGACTTATTTTTGAGAGAACACGTGTGCATGGCTGCGGGGGAGAGGCAGAGAGAGGAGGAGACACAGAATCCAAAGTACGCCTGCCCATTTTTAAAAACTACAATTTACACTGTTTTTCTGTAACTACCTGCAAAATGAACAGATGGAAAGCAGCAGGTGAAAAGACAGGGTTCCCAGCTACAGAAGGAAAAAAGGAATCTGCGTGCAAGCCCCACTTGAGAATCCAGTTGGACATTTTCCTCTCCCATCATCCTGCACACTGCTGCATGTTGCCTTCCACAAGGAGGCTGGATCATGTCTCCTCCCCCCTTGAAAACCTCCAGCAATCCTTCATTTCCTCAGCTTAGCTTAGCCAAGGATTCAAGGCCCTGTCAGATCAGGTAGTAGCTGACAACATGGGCCTCGGAGCCAGGCTGCCTAGATCCAAATCCCAGCTTTACCACTGTCTGATCTTGGGTAAGGCACTTAATTTTCAGAGTAATGCCTACCTCATGGGTTCTGCTACAGCTGAAAGAGTTAATAAGATTTCACATATTTTGTTATGGTTTTACAATTTGGCCACAAATTCTCTGACCTCCTCTCTTCAAAACAGGCCTACAAGCATCCTTCCACCTCTCTTTAAGTGACTTGTTTCTAATGAATAGAATATGGCAGAAGTGACAGTGTATGCCTTCTGTGACTAGGTCATAACAGCATTGTGGTTTCCTCCTTACTCCTCTCTGGGGGATCACTCACTCTGGAATCTGGCTACTCTGTGGTGAGGACACTCAAGCAGCCCTATGGAGAGGTCCATGTGGCCAGGAACTGAGGCCCCCTGCCAATGGCCACATATGTTAGATATCTTCAAACTTGGAGAAAAACAACTTGAGCATCAAAATAATCATTATTGTTATAGATTAGAACCCACCGAATAAAAAAGAACTTCATGAATCTATGTGGACATAAGTGAATAAATGAATGAATGAATAAAGGAGAAGTGAAAGCTCTGCCTTGCAGTAAAACTCCAAATAATAAATGTAGAAGGAATGATGGAATTCTAAAATCAACATTTGGCAAAACATGGTGCTAAAACTAAAGGGTGAAAGTTTGATGAGGAATAGAATATTTATATAGTCTCAGAGCAGTTCCCACAAAATGCTTATTAAATACTAATTAATTGGCAAGTACAAAACACTGGTTAATTAACTTTGCGATGCAGAAAATGGGCAGATACCACCTTAATCAACTGATAACTGTCAATATCGCTGATAGGGGACAAATCAACATCATGTGACTCTGCGTACAACGCACTGAGAAGAATTCTGAGTGGCCAGAGCCTGTCTCACTCATCTCCTTATCCTCACCAAGTGGCAGCTCCTTCTTCCCAGGTACTGTGTGCCAGACACTGCAACAGGAAGCACTGGACATGTATCATCTCATTTGATCTTCCCAAGGAGCTAAGCTCTGAGAAGTGAAGAACTTGCCCAAGGTCACACAATCAGGGAGAGGCAGACCCTGCTTTATCCATCTCCATATTGGGTCCCTTGGGCACACAATAAATGTAGAACCCAGTCCTTTCTGAAGCTCCAGGAGGTTTCTAGGAAACTTAGGGCAGTTGCCCCCAAGACAGAGCTGCAGTGTTGTTCCTTCCTCTGATAAATATCAGAATCAGCCATTGGAGAAATACTACTTGGCAATGAGAAAGAATGAAATCCTGCCATTTGCAGCAACATGGATAGAACTGGAGGGTGTTATGCTAAGTGAAATAAGTCAGTCAGACAAAGACAGATATTATATGTTTTCCCTCATATGTGGAACTTGAGAAACTTAACAGAAGACCATGGGGGAAGGGAAGGGAAAAAAAGAAAAAAATAGTTACAAACAGAGAGGGAGGGAGGTAAACCATAAGAGACTCTGAAATACAGAGAATAAACTGAGGGTTGATGGAGGGGGGGGGGGGGGGGGGGAGAGGGGACTGTGGGAGATGCCATTGAGGAGGGCACTTGTTGGGATGAGCAATGGGTGTGGTAGGTAAGGAATGAATCATGGGAATCTACTCCCGAAACCAAGAGCACACTGTATACACTGTATGTTAGCCAACTTGAAATAAATTATATTTAGAAAAAATAATAATAATAATAAAATTTTAATTAAAAATTTTTTAAATTTAAAAAAGAGAATCAGCCATTGGAGCAGGGAGGGGAAGTGCTGTATGCGGAGTATAAATGCTGTAGTTCCGGCTCCGGCCCTCATGCACAAGCACCTTACTCACAGTTGCTCAGTCTCTGCCCTCCCCGCCCCCAACTTTGGACAGGGCAATGTTTTTCAAACTTCCTTCGGCAGCCAAATTTTTCTTCAAGCAAATGTTTTCACAAACCTTAATATATGATAGCAGTGCTATTTTGCAATAGCCAAAAGGTAGAAATAACCTAAGTGTCTATGGGTGGATGAATGGATAAATAAAAAATGTGCTATATACATACAACAGAATATCATTCGGCCTTAAAAAGGAAGAATATTCTGGCACATGCCACAATGTGGAGGAGGCTTGAAAACATACTCAGTGAAATGAACTGGACACAAAAGGACAAATATTGTATGATTCCACTTATACATGGTCCCTGGAGCATGCTGATTCTTAGAAAGTAGGAGGGTGGGTGCCAGAGCCTGGGGGAGGGGAATGGAGAGTTAGTGTCTAATGGGGACAGAGTTTCAGTTTAAGAAGACAGAAAAATTCTAGAAATGGATGGTGATGGTGACTGTCCAACAATGTGAATGTGCTTAATATCACTGACCTGTATACTTGAAAACGGTTGAGATGGTAAATTTTATGTTATGTATATTTTGCCACAGTTAAATAAGCACCTCCGTATATGCAATAGATGAAGAAAAAATCATGAATGGGATATTAAGATGCTTCCTTAACAACCCCCCTTCCCGCCAAGTGACTTCAAAGAATCCCTATCCTTGAAGAACACCTGGACTATTTCAGTCCTAATATTTGAGGCTCCGGAAACAACACCTGCCCGTGGAGTTCGCTGCCTATAATTCTGAATCCTGGGCCCTCGGTGCTCAACCCTTCCAACACGGAGACACAGGGCTCCAGGACAATGTGGCAGATGGGAGCACACATGAGGGAAGCTGGCTTTGGGTGGGCCACCAAGGGTGAGCAGGGCCAGGAGTCCTAAGCTCTAACAACCTTGTGGTACAGGCTGGACTCCACAGCTGCCTGTCCAGACTGAGCAAGTCAATCAATCTCTCTGAGCCTCAGTTACCACTTCTATAAAAAGGGAATGATAACAGCAGTACCTACCTCATGGGGTGTGTTGAAGATTAACTGACATTATATACATAGTATACACAAAATACATAAATGATTCAAAAAGGATGCAGCTATATGACAGAGGCAGTGACTGCAGTGGTCAAGGGTTGGGCTTTGGAGGTAGGATGAATTTCAGTCCCCACTCTGCCACTCAGTCGTTCTGTGATTTTGAGAAAGTTACTTACCCTATCTGTACTTCACTTTCCTCATTTATAAAAAGAGGGTGATCATTGTACCCCACATCTTAGGTTATTAGGAAGATTAAGTGGGCTGATGAAGGTAGTTAGAACAATGTATAGTACATAGCAAGTGTTCAATAAATGTGAGCACTTACTATTAGCATCATCTGCCCCAGACCTGTCTGATCAGGCTTCGTAAGGCAGCAGCCCTGGCTGAGGCTGAGGGGCATGGAATCCGCATAATGAGGCTTGGTCTGTCTGAGCCAAACCTAGATTAGATCCAGCCAAACCAAACAGAGCCTGCAGGGCCTGCCCCCACAGCCCAGCACCCCCACTCCCAGGGGAGAGAACACTTCCAACTGACTGCTCCGAGCTGAGGCGGCAGGGTCCGAGGGCCTCCTTGAGGGCACGTCAGCTGCAGAAGCCGACCAAAAGGAAATAAGATTGTCTTCCAGTCTTCCCTCAAAAACAAGCAGAGGGTGTGGGCTCCTCTACGGGCCTAACATTTGCTCCGTTTATGGTCTTGACCAAAGGTATTCTGAAAATGTGGCCGCCTCTCTGCTTTCCCCTTGGTCTTCACCTGTGGCTCACCACTGAAGCCAGAGGGCTAAATTTAGGCCACTCTGCCACTTGGCCCCAACTAGGAGGCTGCTGCTTTCAAAACGAAGAAGGCAGGAGAGGTGGGAGGTGGGGGGCACACTGGGAAAAGGAGGAAGAGCCCACTAAAGGGCTTGTGGATGCTGCTGGGACCCTGGCCATCAGCCTGGCCTGAACCACTGCAAGGATCTGCACTCCAGGCCTCCAGTAAGCCCCGGCCGGGGACAGCAGTCAAACTGGGGCCTATGCACAAGCCGGGCAGGGGTGAGTCAGAGACCCCGGGACCCCACCCGGGGGAACACTCATAGGAAACTCTGACATTCCCAGTGGAAACCCTTGTCATTGTCACCACTGGGGTAGACTCAGCTCAACTCTGCAGATGAGGAACTTGAGACCCACTGTTTCCATTTAATGCATACCCACTGTGCCAGGACCATATGAAGCACCTTAGATGTGGCATCTCCTATAGTTCCCAGCAGCGACTATTATTTCTGTGTTTTTATAAGTCACACAGCTGACAAACAGCTCAGGGGATTTGAAAACAGGCTGATCTTTTTCAGCACCTTGTGCATTTAAACGAAATAATCTACCACATAAATTGGGGAACTGAATTGCTTAAGATTGCCCAGCAACTACTGCTGATTCTGAGCTTTGACCCCAAATCTCCTGACCCCCAGGCCAATTTACACACACACACACACACACACACACACACACACACACACAGAGTTATTTCAAAAAATACCTATAAAGAAGACATATGTTGTTTCCAGTTGAACACTATCATCCTTCTCGCTCCATGATGTAGGCATTTCAGGTGAATGTCACTGTCATTCCGTACTCCAGCTAGTCTATATTATTATTATCAGTCCCACAATATGTGTGCTGCATCTCACTGTTAACTCACCTTCATTTTGACGCTCATTTTACAGAGAAGAAAACAGGTAAAGTCCCCACACTTGGGAAATAATCCACATAGAGGTTCCCTTATGGCTCCAAATCCAGCACCCAGCCTAGCCTGATTCCCTGCCTTATCTCTGGGCCCACAGGCCTGGCCTCCTAGCGAGTGGAGTCCCATGGTCCTATCAGTTTTGGAGCCAGCCATGTGGGCCCAGAGAAGCCTCCCAGGGCCTGGGTCACCTGCCAGCCACCAGTGCCACAATGAGAGGGAGAAAGGACCCCAGCAGAGACATAACCTAGCGCGGTCTGCTCTTTCCAGGAAAGGAGGGTCACACCATCCGGGAGGGGGCTATGCTGGGATAGGCGCCCATCGTGACGGCCAGCAAGTCAGGCAGCCATGGAGCCCTTCCTGGGGAAGGCCCAGGCACACAGCTTCATGGCCTGAGGTTAATGAACCCCATCCCTGTCTGTCCCTCTGCTGCTCGACTCCCCTCTTCCATCGTCCCATGAGCCATCAACCCTACCCAAGGCGTCTGTCTGTCCTCCTTGCTCTCACAGTCTCTCTGACCCTTTTCTGAGCCTTCTCCTAGATCTTCTGTCTACGTAGCTGCAGAGACACTGCCTCACAGGCTTGGCCCTCTTCAGGGTTCTCATCATGTCTCTCCATCTGTGGCTTCCCTTGGCTTTAGGATAAAGGCCAAAATCCTTACCAGAACCTTGAGCTCCTGCATGTGCTTGCCCTGATCACCTTTCCAATGCCCCTCCTCCCCACCATCCACACCACTTCTGCCACACATTTTTCAGTCCTTCCGTCCTCAGGCCTTGGGAGGTGCTCTTCTGGTGTGGTGTGCTCCTTACCTGGTTGATAACCATCCATGTTTCAAATCATTCCTCCTTCCCTGAACCCTCACTCTGGGTCAGATCCCTTTGTTAAGAGCTCTCACAGCAGGGGGCCTGGGTAGCTTAGTTAGTTAAGCCTCCAACTCTTGATTTCAGCTCAGGTCATGATCTCATGGCTCGTGAGTTTGGGCCCATATTGGACTCTGTGCTAACAGTGCGGAGCCTGTTTGGGATTCTCTCTCTCTCTCCCTCTCTCTCTCTCTCTGCCCCTCCTGAGCTTGTGTGCAAGCTTCTCTCTCTCTCTCAAAATAAATAAATAAACTTAAAAAAAAGAGCTCTCACAGATCTAAATTCTGCTCCTTCAAAGCCTTACCCATCTCAGGTTGTAATTATTCATCCCACACATGTGATTATCTAATTAATGAGGAAGAAAACCCCATGAAAGTGGCACTGTACCTGGTTTCACTTATCACTGTATCCCTAATCACGAAGTACCTGTTGGATGAATGAATGAATGAATGAATGAGTGAATGAATAAATGAATGAATGAATGAATGAGTGAATGAATGAATGAATGAATGAGTCTTCCTCTACCTACTGCCTAAGCCCAAGTCTAGCCTTCCTTGAACCACCCTTCCCCTCACAGCCTCCTCTTGGCAAGGCTGCCCGTCTCCTGGCCAGCACATGGTTCACCTACAGCCATCACTCGGCAGCCTTCTTTTCTTCCTCTGAAAACCATACCACCCACTAGGCTGTGATCTCCATGAAGGCAGGCATCAGGTCTGTCTCCTTCGACTCTGTAACCTCAGCACCTAGCACATATGAGGTGCTCAGTAAATATTTGTTGGATGAATCCTTAAAGCCATCTGTGCCACATTACTAGGTGGTCCCACAAATGTTGTTCCCCCCTTCATCCGCAGGGATAGAGTGTTCACTAGGCTTACAGCTGACCCAGATAAAATTCCCCAGCCTCCCTTGCACTAAGGGTGACCCTGTGACTAAGTGTTTTCCGATGGAATGTGAGCAGACATCATGGGACTGAGCATCAGCATGTAGGTAAGTGCAGCACCCTCAGAGAATGGCAGAGCCATTATGTGGAGGGAGTCCAGGTCCCCACATGACCTCATGGAGCAGAGCCTCCCCTACAGCTTGAGCCAGCAGGACCATCACATGAGAGAGAGATCAACGTCTGACATATTTAAACATAGTATATCTACAGACCTCCAAACCACACCCATAAGGACAGGTAGGCAACTTCATCGTGATGTGCACTCCTGCCCTTGTCTGGGGCCCTCTGAACATCCATGCTGATGACCAATTATCTCCCTGATTTCATTTCTTTGTCCTCACTAACCCAACAGTCTTATGTTCCATGCCTTCTTAGAACCCAGCCTGACCTTGATAACTTCCAGGAACTGCCCTCTGAAATCCTAAACTGGAAAAGTCCTCTTTCTAGTTGTAAACCCTCATTCTTTTCTTTCTGCTCCTGCCTGACACCCAACCATCCCTGTTCTCCAGCCTCCTGGAGATCTCTAGTCCTTGGGTTTTGCATTCTTGTTGTGAACCAGCAGCCTTGAGAGATATGACCACTCCCACCATCAACAGCTCACCTATGGCAGGAGGAAGGGGGACATCAATTCTCAAAGGGCTGTGTGGACTCTGTTCAGTATCCATCCTGCCTGCCCCCACTGTGGCCTGGCCTGGCCTACCATTCTCTCCCACCATTCCAACTTCGATCAACCCACAAGAGGTTCTTACTCCTCTTGCTGGTTTTCCCTCTTTCGTTCTCCATCACTAGTTACCTTCTGAACTTAACCAGTTGACACTTGGGTGTCCTCAAAGCATCATCTCTCTTGCTGTTCTCTAGTCACATCTTATGTTATCCCATGCCTGTGCCTCTACTTCCCCTGCATGTGATGATGCCTACATCAGTGGCCTATTCTCTGACCTTGCTCCAAAGTTCCAGGGGCTGATTCCCTATTGCCTCCAGGACCTGCCTCCAGGATGCTCCTCACCCTCGACACGTCCAAACAAAACTTAGCATCCTCTCCTGTTGCCCTAAATGTGAGCCTTCTCCTGTGTTCTATGTCTTGAGTAATGGCACCCAACATGTACTTGTCCAATGAATGGAGGTCTGAACAGTTCTGCAGCACGGATTTGATTTGGACGGGCGTGGGAAGGATGTGCTGGATGAAGGGAACATCGGAGCGAGAGTGTGGAGGTGGGTGTGAGCATGAGGCAACCGGCAGACAGCAAAGAGATCAGCCTAGAAGGAGAATAAGCTGGGACCTGTGTTCCTTTGCCACGTCCCCACATTTGGGCTGGCTCCATCCTTGGGATGTGCTGGTTTTAAGGAACATCCCCAGACATCCAGGAGGTAACATAAAGGAGGAGAAATCAGTTCCCAAACGACTCTGTAGCATCTGCTGAAGACCATCAACTTTCCCACTTCAGACTGAAAAAAGCAAAACCCATTTTTCTCCACTTCCAAACAAGAGCCCCAGCCTGAAAGCCTTCCAGTCCTCAGCCTGCCTTGCTGTTTTCCCTCCCACCCTACTCCTCCCTCAACGCCTCCTCCAAGCTCACTCAGCCGATGCAGCTGGGAGCAAACTGCCCCCAGGGAATGGCAAGAAAAACCACCTAATGACAAATAATGGTAGTTTTAGCATCTGTACAGCCCTTTCCAATTTCACAAAGTACTTTTTCCATAAACATTAGCTCATTGACTCCCCATCACAATCCTCAGCAGCAGGTGACATCCCCCCCACTTCTGCTAGGGAGTACACAAAGACCCAGAGAGGTTAAGAGACCTGCCCAGGATGCAACTAGCAAGTGGTAGGCCTCTATGTCAATAAGAGATATGACAAAGTTACAAATCAGGTCCAAAATGCATGGCTTGACTTTTCAGACCAAAAGACCATCAGAGAGAACTTTGTTCCCCAGGTCTCTCTAGTCCCCAGCTTGATTTGGACAAACTCAGACATTTCTGAAGTCATTTCATCCTAAAGCCCGATTTTTTCCTGTGACAGAGGTCCATCCATCAACTCTGCTATTACCAGCTATTGTAAGTACTCACGGAAAATTACCTGGTTGGGCAGCAGCAACACCATCTTGTCCAGGACCTAAGCTGAGACCCAGCTGGATGATCTAGTGTTCGTGCACCTCAACTAGAACTAGAACCCAGCACACCGTGCATGTGGAAATGTTCAGTTCTTGGCAGCTGGTTTCAAAAAAAAAAGGCCCTTGTTTCTGCCCACCTGTGGCTTTTTAAGACTCCCTGAACAACTTTAGAAGGTCTCAGAGCTGGCAGAATGAAGTTACTTAGAATACAAGACACCTGTGCAACACTTAGAGCTCCAAATGGAGACTTCTTTCTGGGTTTTCAGCCATTTCTTTGTACCTGCTGGGAGGCAAATCAACTAAAAGATGTGTTTCTTAAACCAAGCAACCTGTTAGGTAATGACCTGTTCCTGCAGATGTGAGTAAAAAGGGAAGGGAAAAAAATGAAAAGCCTACTGGTTTATAATCTCCTTTTCATCCATGTTTAAGCCCCTACTCTGTGCCAGACACTAGCAATATAAATATGTATATTTCTATTTCTAGCCTGTTGCAGTGGTTAAGAGCTTACAGCCTGGAGCCCAACCCCATGGTGCCTGTGAGTCCCTTCCTCCCAACATTTACAGCTCTGTACCAAGGTGAGAGCAAGATTTTGGCCTCTACTGGCTGCAGCGCCCCCCCCACCCCCACTCCTGCCCTGGCCAATGCCCTTGTGCAATGTGCAACCAGCACAACTGTACATGGCAGCCCTGATTTCCACCTACTGTGTAACCTCAGGCAAGTTTCTGAGCCTCTCCAAGAATCTATATGTTCATCTAGGAAATGAGGATAGTAGTAGTACCTGCCTTACAACGTCATGGTGGACGAAATGAGATAATGCATGTAAAGTGCTTAGCACACAGCCCGACTGCAAGCAAGCAGTTTTTAAGTACTATTATTACAAGATATAGTTCCTGCCCTCATGGAGTTTACAGTCTAGTAGGAGAGGCATATTGTAGAAATGTTATGTCTATTCATGCCAAGGGTTGTGGGGAGGAGTGGCAGGACATGAATCAGGAAACTGCTCGTGAAGGATGAGTAGGAATTCACCAGGCAGGGAATAAGAGGGGGTTGGGATTAGAAGGGAGAACATTCAGGGCTCTGAGAACAGTATGTACAAAGGAAATGAGGTGTTACATGTCACTGCATGTTCTGGGAACGGTGAGAAGTTCCTGCACTATTAACCACTAATTATGAATTTTTGCTGAGCTCAGGTGCACAGTAAATGAGCAAATAACTCCCTCTGGGTGCCTAACTCATGAATCTGCACACTTGACCTTGAAACTCAAAGTAGCTGTACTTTGGGTCAATTAGGCCAAAGCCTTTTGAAGTAGACAATGGTTTGTATCAACCAATACCACTTCGGCCAGGTTTAACCGGGACCCAGGATGTAACCTTTAGAGCATTGCTGAATCAGGGCTCCCGCTAGTACTCATTGGGCAACCCCTAGCAGCAGTTCAGTGTTTCTCCAAAGGGGAATATGGGGGGAGCAGAAAAACCCTGGAAGTCAGGACAACTGGGGTCCACTCCCTCCTTTCTAGGAACTCACCATCCCCCGCTTCCTGAGTCTCAGTTTCCTCACCTACAAGATGAAAAGACTGGGCTAGAGTATCTTCAGAGACACAGTATATCATAACTGCTTGGAGTCTAGACTTTAAAGTCAGATAGGTCTGTGTTTGACATTCATTAGGAGAATACCATAAGGATTTTTTTCTAAATATTTATTTTTGGGAGAGAGAGAAAGAGTGCGTGTGAGAGCAGGGGAGAGGGTGGGACACAGAGAGAGAGAGGGAGGGAGACAGAGGATCTGAAGTGGATTCTGCACTGACAGCAGAAAGCCCGATGCAGGGCTCAAACTCACAGACCGTGAAATCATGGCCTGAGCTGAAGTCAGATGCTTAACCAACTGAGCCACCCAGGGGCCCCTACCATAAGGATTTAATATACGTAGAGCACTTCAAACAGTCACAGACCCACCGGAAGTACTGAAATAGGGATTGGAGTTTTGATCACTACCACTGAAACAGTGGGGCTATGTGTGACATTTCAATGACTGTTTCAGAACCAACAGCCCCTCGGCCTCACGCCCCTGAAAAGACTTTTGACACTTAGAGAATTTTCAAGCCTGCCAAAGCCAGGGTGACTGAGTAATGAACTCAGTCAACTGCAGATTCAGTAATATTGTCTTTCTGTTTGACTTGAATGGGTTTTCCAGATTTTGTACATGGAAAACACTCACATGACAACCTCAGAGCGCTGGTGGCAGGGAGGAGGTGGGGAGGAATAGAGTGGAAAGAAACTCTCTGGTGAAAGAAACCAGAAGATTTTTCTAAAGAAGCCAAAAACTGCAAAAGAATTTGAGTCACACCCTGATCAACAAAAGACAGGCAAATGGAACAGAGCAGGACTTGTCTTTAAGAAGCTGCCAGTGGTACTTTATGGCTCCTCCTAGGCAGGAGGATCTATGGCCTTTTCCCCAAAGACTCTTGACATTCACTCATCATTACCATGAATAACACTGAGATCAATCATTATAAAGTGCTCCCGCCATATCCTTTTGTCCTCTTCTCTGCCAGTAAGGTGGATGTGCTCATTCAGCCTTTTCACAGGCATGGGCCCTGAGGTTCAGTGAGCTCAAGGGACTTGCCCAAGGTCATACTCTGCAGAGGCTTGAACTCAGGCCTCTCACAATGGAACACTGCTCTAGCAGGGGCCCAAGAATCCCAGAGGCCCTCCGTGGCCACCATGGAGCTCTAGGAGAACCTAGAAAGGTTCTGGCAAGCTGATGTCCCCTCTTCTTCACTCCTGAAAAAAGATCAGAAGAATGTTACTCCTCAGGCCATCAGGCAAGGGGACAGCTGCCTATGAATTGTGCCACCTGTTCCAAGTTCAGGGGCAGCTGTGAGGGCACAGAAAGGATGTAAGAGGGAAATCAGAAGGCCGATGTTTAAAATCCCAGTGCTGCCACTTAAGACAATTGGGGAACATCTATGAGCCTCGGTTATCTCCTCTCTAAAATGGGAATGCTCAGTATTGCCCTGAAGGTCAAAATGGATAATAAATATGAAAACCTTTTGTAAACTGGAAAGCCCTATGTGTGGGATTCCTGGTCTGACTGCCCCTTGCCCTGCTCTACATCAATTGGAAGGATATCAAAGTTTCTTACTAAAATTCTTATTAGAGTCTTATTAAAAGTTTTTAAAATTATTATTATTATTAAAATCTTTGCCTGGATGCCTCAAAATAGCCCCTATGTGTCCAAAAGAATAAGATGTAAGAAACCCAATAGCTAAATCACAGTGACCCGTAATCAGGGGCGAGAAGCTCTGAAGGTATTCGAACACTGTGTTAGCTTCCTGAGGCTGATGTCACAAAGGCCTACACACTGGGAGGCTTGAACAACAGAACTTACTGCCTCTGTTCTGGAGGCTACAAGTCTGAGACCATGCAGCAGCAGGGTTTGTTCCTCGTGGGGGCAGTGAGGGAGAATCTGTCCCTTGCCTCTTACCTAGCTTCTGCCAATTTGCTAGAAATCTTTGGCATTCCTGGATTTATATACGCATCACCCCAATCTCTACCTTCATCTTCACATAGCACCCTCTCTGTGTGTGTGCGTGTGTGTGTGTGTGTGTGTGTGTGCGTGTCTGTCCAAATCTCCCCTCTATATAAAGACTAGTCATATTGGATTACGGCCCCTCCTAATGACCTCATCTTAACTTAATCATCTGCAAAGACCCTATCTCTAAATAAGGTCATATTCACAGGTACTGAGAGGTCTGGACTTTTGGAGTCCACCTTTTGGAGGGACACAGTTCAACCCATAATAAATACCTCCCCCAGGGCACCTGGGTGGCTCAGTTAAGTGCCCAGCTCTCTCAACTTCAGCTCAGGTCATGATCTCACTCAAGCCCTGCATCAGGCTCCGTGCTGATAGTGCAGAGCCTGCTTGATATTCTCTCTCTCCCTCTCTCTCTCCCTCTCCCCCACTTGTGCTCTCTTTCTCTCTCTCTCAAAAAAAAAAAAAAAGATATGTTTCCTCATGTCTCTGGGGCGCTCAGAGCCTAGATCCCAGCTGATATTTGCTTCCCTTCATGTCTACCTTGCTCATCTGTTTTCAGTCAAGCTCTGGACTAGGCCACTGTGGAATGTTCACCCCATGACTTCAAGGTTAACCCTCTTTTCTGCCCCCACCCAGCAGCTGGTCCCCTTGTGGGCATTTGATGGAGGAGCCCCAGACACAACATCATAAGTTTATAATGAAAAACTGCACAGATCCTCATTCGCAGTGGTAGAGAGAGCTGGGCTGGGGGTGAGGAGCGTGAGCTAGGAGAGTTAGCCAAAGACAGCACGCACTCTGGAGCGAGGCCACCCTGAAGGGGCCATTGTAAAGGCTGTGTCTAGTGTAGCAGATCAGACTCGAGGTGGCATGGGGACGCCGCAGGCCGGGAGGCCAGAGAGAAGTAAACAGAGAAAGAAGTCATGTGAGAGGAAGCTGGGAAGCTACCAAGGCCAACAGGAGAGGTGGCGGGGCATGGCCCACTGCCACTAGCCCCTGAGCACTCTGCACCATGGCTGGCCGAGTCAGCTCAGCTGGCAGAGCAACCCTGGACATCTGCAGACCGGGGCAAATGCCACTAGGGACGTTTGGCCACATCTGGCCTGGCCCTGGGCAGGATGCTTCCCACCCTCCCTGCTTAGAAGACAACAGAGCAGGAAAGCTTCAGTCGGCTGAAACAGGCAGCATTGCACACTGCTGTTTGCAAATGCAAGGCACACTGTGGGCGAAGGCACAGAGGAAAAGCTTCCATGTTGAGCCAAATGTCCTAATGCTGGTTCTATGTCCAGTTCTGGCAGGCCCCAGATGGCACAAGTCCCCTTGTTTAGATGGTCTTGGGGATTTATCAGTAAAACAGCTGACATCTTTCAGAGGAGTGTCTGAGAGTAACTGACGCCTACCAAGACATGCAAGCATGCCCCAAAAATAAAATAAAATAAAATACAATAAAATACAATAAAATACAATAAAATACAATAAAATAATAATTCCTGCATTTAACCAGCTCACTGGCCAGTGAGAGAAACAGCTGAACAAAGGAGCAGCTTGAATGGATTAGAATAAGCGCCAGGGTGGAGAAAGTGATGGGCCAGAAGTAATATAAACTGGGCCTGGAGGTGGGCAGGATGTTCCCTAGAGGACAGCACAATAAAGTGACAATCTAAGGACTGAACTTCTTCCAAGTCCTCCAACTTGCCAACCCTGTTGCACTTCAGTAGCTTCACACATGCTGTTCCTTCTGCCTGAATGCTGTTCCCCACCCGTTCGCCCCTCTATCACCCCTCCCTTCCTTCAGGCCAACTCCTGAGACCTCTTCATCATGCGGGCCACCCGCCTCCACACCTGCCATTATTCTCTCTCCCAGACACTGCTGTTTGCCTTTATAGGACGTATAGAAATTTCATGCTGTGTTTATTGGTTTATTTGCTTTTCAACATCACTCCCAGAAGCTGTAAGTCCTGCAAGCTAGGGACCAAAGTTCATTCACCACTGCAGCCCCAGCACCCAGCACAGCATCAGGTACGTGCTAATGCTCAAAAAGTGCTCAACCATGTTCATGCCCACAGCAGCATGATTCATAACAGCCAAAAGGCAGAAACAACCCAAGTGTCCATCAACAGAAAAACAGATAAACAAAATGAGGTCTACACATATGATGGAATATTATTCAACCTTAAAAAGGGAGAAAATTCTGACACCTGCTACAACATGGATGAACCTTGAAAACATGCTCAGTGAAATAAGCCAGTTACAAAAAAAATAAATATTACATGATTCCACTTACGTGAAGTCTCTAGAGTAATCAAAACCTTAGAGATAGAAGGTAGCCCTCGGGGGCTGAGGGAGGGGGATGGGGAGTCAGTGTTTAATGGGGACAGAGCTTCAGTTTGGGAAAAATTAAAAGGTTCCGGAGATATGTGGTTGCACCACAACATGAATGTCCTTAATGCCACTCAACTATACACGTAACAAAGGCTAAGATGGTAAATTTGTTATGTACACTTTACCATAATTAAAATAATAATTTAAAATAGAAAGAAGTGTTTACTAAATAAGTAAATGAGGGAAGGAGGAAGGAGGGGGGAGCCAGGTGGAAGAAGGAGAGAAAAGAGAGAAGTACACTACAGGCAAAGGGAACAGAACAGGAGCAGCGGGAACAACCAGCACCGTTCAGTAAGATCAGCCAGCAGGCACTATGTCTCCACAATGATCATCAGTTCATTTACTGCACCAAGCCAAGACCCAGAGGTGAGAGGTCACATGAGGCTTCAGGAACCATGAAAGAATTTCCACCTCACCTGACCTTGCCCACATGCACTAGAGTCAAGTAGGGGACAGAGGGGACCATAACCCTCTGCTTCTCCTCCAGTGGGACTCCCCCCAGTCCTTGGCAGGTCTTTAACAATATGTGACATGTATAAAGCTCTTCTGTGTATTTCATCTCATTTGATGCTCCCAGACACCTTGTGAGGAGGAATCTTTACTCACATTCGACAAATGAGGTCAGTGAAGTGAAAAGTCCATGCTTGTCTCTGAGGGCTCCTGTGAGTCATATGGGGTAAGAGGAGTGAACCAGTAATGTTGGACCCCACGAAGGTGTCCTTCCGTGGCTGAAAGATCAGCAAGCAGGGGCAGTGGGGCATCTGTGCGTGCGGGCACTGCCTAGGTGTGGTCAGCAGCCCAGCCCAAGGGAGCCTGGTGAACCAGCACCTCATTCCCACGTCCCTCCCTGCCCAGGTAGGCAGGAATTCCCAGGATGCTTCTGTACACATGGCTGCTCACTGCTGTCAGCCAAACATCTGGGCTTGCCCATTGTCCAGATGTTCCAGCATCATTTAGCATCATGAGTTTAAATCTCAAACCAAAATTAATTTGGTTTAAAAAAAAAAAAAAAGAAAGCAATCACTCACCAGGTACACTAGTCTGTACCTCTAATGGAGCACTTCTCAGTTTATCTCGTACTTGGGTTTATTATGGTTTCCTATGCACCAATCTCTCCCCCCAACTAGACAACAGATTGCCTGGGAAATTAGTATTCATTTGTTTCTATATTCCCAGTCCCTACAAAGGTCCTAGAGGACAGAAGGTCCTCAGTAAACAACATTTACAGAACCAATGTGTGTTTTGCTATGAACTAATTCATAGACGTGACTCAGGGTAGGGCCCCACTGAGGGAAGACACAGCTGAAAGTTCCAAGGAAGACCCCGAGATGGGGGGGACTCTGTGTGGGCAGCCCAGGGGCAAGGCTCTGGTCTGCCATGGTGACAAGAAAGGCACTGGGTAACTCTAGCCAATGAGGATATGGCTTTGTGCCCATGGTCTTAGCACCATGCCTGGCCCAGGGGTGCCCCAGACCATGTGTGGAATTGAGTCTACCTTCTTCCTGTCTTAGTCCTACTCAACATGAATCAGTACTTCACCAGCAGGTCCCAAACTAAGTGGGATCCTTGGGACCTTTCTAAGTGCTTCAGACACAGATTGCCAGGGTTTGAGTTCCAAATCTACCACCTCCTAGAAGATAGCTTGGGATTCTTAAACCCTCCAAGCATTTCATTTCTCTTCTGTAACATGGGTTTATAATGGCATCTAAGATACAAGGCTACTGTGAGATTATATGTGAAAATACACTGAAGGACCTAGTAAGGCACCTGGCACATGGTAAACCCTCAATAAATGGTAGTTACAGTAATGATAATTTTGAAAAATATATTACTATTATTAACGTATGTTGTGAATTAGGCAGTATTCCCAAAATGTATTTGACTACAGACTTTACCCAGAATTAATTGTCCATGGGACTCTATTCAGGAGACATCAACTTAAGTCAGTCGCATCTAGATTGTCAGGAAATCTGGCCTGGTAGTTACTCATTTGTACGGCCCTGCTTTAAGAGAGATTACTGTCCAATGCCTTGATTTTTCCATTTTTTATTCTGAGTTTCTTTTTTTTTTTTTTTTTTTTTTTAATTTTTTTTTTTTTCAACGTTTTTTATTTATTTTTGGGACAGAGAGAGACAGAGCATGAACGGGGGAGGGGCAGAGAGAGAGAGGGAGACACAGAATCGGAAACAGGCTCCAGGCTCCGAGCCATCAGCCCAGAGCCTGACGCGGGGCTCGAACTCACGGACCGCAAGATCGTGACCTGGCTGAAGTCGGACGCTTAACCGACTGCGCCACCCAGGCGCCCTATTCTGAGTTTCTTAACCTGAGGTCCACAGACTGACTCTAGCGAGATGTATGCCACTAAAAAATTCAGAGAAAATTGTGTATTTAAGAGCAAACATTCATCCATTTACTACTGAGCACCAACTCCATGCCAGATGCTCTGCTGGGTGCTGCAGATATGAAGGAAAGCCAAATCAGTTGTCTCCCTCCATGGAGCCTCTGTTCTAGTGGGAAAGACAGATATTAACCAAATAACCATATAACAAATATAAAGTTGCCACACTGACATAGGGCTGGAGGAGAGGTTCATGGTGCAATGAGAACGTACAAAGAGGAGAGGTTTACTAGATCAGAGGCAACAATGAGATCAAGGCCCAGAGGAGGGAGGCACCATGGCGAGTACAAGGAACATCTAAGAGGCCAGTGTGACTGGTTAGGGAACCTCGGGGAGGCAGAAAAGATGGTGTAGCACCTCAGAGGCGATGCCAGAGAGTCCCAAGTTCATTTTTCTAGGGAGAAGGCCCATGGCTTTCATGGTATTCTCAAAGGGCTCTGGCCCTAACAAAATTTAGAGGGGTCCCACTGTCAGTGGCTTCATTTGGAGCCAGTCAGACCAGCCCTTAGATGATGAACAGGACATTTGAGGGTTTTGCCTGCCTGACATTCATTCCCCCTTCTTCTGGTGTAAGCACTAGATTTTGGAGAAATCATCCCTTCCATTCTCACTCCATGTAATTTCTGTAGGACTAACTCTACCCCTAACTCTAGGAATAACCATGTAATCCTAGTCTGCCCAATGAGAGGCAGGCATCCCTGGCCAGAGACGTAGACTCAGACATGGGCACGTGACCCAGCAGGACCAATAAGCATCCACCCTAGGACTTCCACAGGAACTCCTAATAGATGTTCTCCCTTGTTTGCAAGGCTGGTAAAAGATATGCCTGGAGCAGCCGGCAGTCACCTTGAGATCTTGAACAGTGAGCTTGCCTGTGACAAAAGTCGTTACAGAGGAGAGAAGAGCCAAAAGATGCAGAGAAACAGATATCAAAGGTACCATTTGAACATCCAGATCGAACCTTCCCTAGAACCAGAACCATCCCTGAGCTTTTCAATCACATGAGTCAATAAATCCCTATTTTCGGATAGTCTGAATTATGTTTCTGTCACTTGCAACCAGTGGTTCTTACTGATACATTTCTCAAGTCACAGAGTGGAAAACTGAGTCTCGCAGAAGAATCAATCTTCCAACATCGTGAAGCTACACAGGAGCACAACACCTGGGCCTCTGGACCCCCAGACCAGGGTTCCTGCTGCTATCTGGCACAAGGCCCTTTAGCAGCCTGAGGACATGCCCAAGACTCCTGATGCCTCCCATTGGCCTGGACCCCTCCATTCTTCCTCGTTCTCCCCAACTCTAGGGTGAAGAGCTCTGTCCACCTTCTTTTCTAACCTCAAGGTCTCAGAAAGAGAAACTACAATGAGGGCACAATCTTGTTCTGCCCCAGACCTAGAGACACCTCTGGGTACAAATTTCCTTTGGTGGCGAAGACATGGGCTGCGATGGCTGTTGGAACCAACTTCACCTCTGTTGCTACAGTTAAAGTCCATCTCCTCTCACACTGTTCCCTGGCAGGCACCCACTAGCCAGAACCCCCCGCCCTTCGTCTCTCTTCCTCCTCCATGTCCCCTGTTCAGCCCAGCCCCTGCCCTTCAAAACTTCAAATTCTGCCCACTGTCCAAGATCTACCTTCCCAAATAAATCCAGGCTGCAGAAAGCCACCCCTTCTTGATGTTTCCACAGCCTGGGTCACACCTCCATGTGTCGGTATGTGTGGAGCAGGAAGTAGTGCCAGTCTAGCCCTTTCCTGCTCTCTTGTATGCCTTCTGGCTATTTCAGCCACATCAGGTTGGGATGCCCAAGTGGATAAGCAGATAGCATGGAGGTTGGACGTCTAAGCTCTGGAGTTAGACACACTCGAATGTGAATCCTGCCTCTGCCTCTTTCTAGAAAAGTGACCTTGGGCAAATGACTTATCCTTGCTAAGCCTCAATTTTCTCATCTGGAAAGCAGGGATAATAATAGGCATGTAAAGGATTTAACCAGTACTTGACACAAAGTAAGCATTTGATGAATGTCCAGTTATTAATGCTGTTGTTGTTGAAAATGTCATTAAACACTGTCACTCTGGGGCGCCTGGGTGGCTCAGTCGGTTAAGTGGCCGACTTCGGCTCAGGTCATGATCTCGCGGTCCGTGAGTTCAAGCCCCGCGTCGGGCTCTGTGCTGACGGCTCAGAGCCTGGAGCCTGTTTCAGATTCTGTGTCTCCCTCTCTCTGACCCTCCCCCGTTCATGCTCTGTCTCTCTCTGTCTCAAAAATAAATAAACGAAATAAACGTTAAAAAAAAATTTTTTTAAACACTGTCACTCCCGGGGATACAGCTACACAGTAAAAGAGAACAAGCCCACAACATTTGGTGCCTTTTCCTGCTCCTGCTCTGTACCGTCTCTGAAGTTTTGCTTTCTCACCAATAAAATGGGTTTACCAAGTGCTACCACGAACCTATCTCACAGGTAATTGAGAGAATCAAGTAAGGAATAACAAGTAACGAAATCACCTCCATAGAGCTTTACAGTGTACCACATACTTTCCAAGTGCCATTTCAGTCATTGTGAGACATGGTTGTGACACAGAGATGCAGTGACTAGCTCATGACCACACAGCTAACAAGGGGCGGAACCAAGACTTGTACTTGGTCTTCTGGCTGTCTTGCTCGGTGCCGTGTCCCTGAAGTCTAGCAGGGGGCCAGGCCCACAGCAGATGTTTAATAAAAACTTGGGTTCTCTCCAATAAATACTTGCCATGCTGTCTCCCAGGCAAAAGCCTACTAGGCCAACATTTCCAGGACATCCCCAGAGCACTTGGCACAGCGCGCACGCAGGGGATGCAGGGGAAAGGCATGCAGGGGAAAGGAAGGGAGTGCGGCAGCTTTCACAGCTCCCAAGAGAGCCTCAGCTTGGGGAAGACACATTGTAAGTCACGCACGCACGGAACAAGACAGAGGAGGGGACACCTCAGGCTTAAGAAGGACAAGTGGAAATTGCTAAAGAACTTTTAATGGGCAGACAGCTGCCCTCAAAAGACAGGCTGTTTGGTTCCCACCCACAGAAAGACAAAGAGAGTTAATAAGAGTTACAGTGGGTTAGCGGGAAAGCCACAGAAGACAAGGCAGAGCAGGAAGTTATTCTCGGCCTGTGTTTCCCCTTGCCTTTCTGCTCTCCCACCACTGTTCTTTTGGCTGCAGAAGCAGGCAACCGCATGATGTACCCTGAGCCACCACGATGGACTTGGGGGTGGGGTGGGTCACTTCAGGGTTGACCCAGTTCCTGCCTACAAGTTTTACCAAAGCAACTGGAGTCGGAAGGCGTGGGCAAAAGACATACCCTGCAATCATGCCAGAAACCCAAACACAGCCATCCTCTCTAAGTCCTGCTCATTCTCCAAATCCTCAAGCGGATCTCACCACCTCTGTGAATCCATCTCCTGGCCAGTGCAATTCCCAGTGAGTTTCTCTTGCCTGAACTGCAATGCCAAAAGCTTACCACCCCTCCCAGTGTAGACCCTGAAATGAAAAAGGTATTAGCAGGCACCTGCTAATATCCTCCCACGGAGGGCAGGGATGGATTCCTTCGGCATCCCGAATCAATTGTCCACTGGCTTCTGCTTGGCCATTTCTCAGCCAAAGGAAGCTCACGACATCACAAGGGAGCCCAGCCCTTTGGACAGTCGTAACTATGTGCAGACAGCAGATGTTTTGGGAAATGGAGGCAGCTGTGGACTGTGGCAAAAAAGCACATGTGATTTGGAAGCAGGAAACCTGGCTTGCAGCCCCCAGTTCTTTGAGGCCTTGAGCAAGGCATTTGCCTCTTTAAATTTTGGTTTCTTCCATTGTAAAATGGGAAGGATAATATCCCTACATCTTACAAGGCTGCTGAGAGTTGCACATGAAATTTGGCGTGAAAGGTACTGGGAAATATCACATTCTGCACCGGCAGATGGTACTAGCATTCCAAGACCCAAGAATGTAGACATGAGCCCCCAAGGAATTCCTAGCTCGGCCATTTCTTTGGCTTTAGGTGCTGAAGGGCCAGTGTAATGGGAAGGTGACTTACTCCTTTTTGATTACTGCCGGGATAAATTTCCACAAACTTAGCAACTTAATACAGCATGTATTTATTATCTCATGGTTCTGTGGGTCAGAAGTTGAGTTGACTCAGCCACTTTTCTGCTTAGGGTCTTGTAAGACTGATATCAAGGTGTCTACTGGATGAGCTCTCCTGGGAAGATTCTGCAGACAGTCTACTTCCTCGTGGACTGCGCATTGTGGTTAGGGCAGAATCTAGTTTTTGCAGTTGTAGGATTGAGGTCACCATTTCTTGGCCAGCTGTCCTCTAGGGGTGCCGTTACCTCTCTCCAATCTTTGCACTTAAATAGGGCCCCTATGTCTCAGAGCTAGGGCTGGTGCAGTGTGTCCTAGTCTTCTGACTTTTCCTCTTATACATCTCTTTCTGCCGCCAGCCAGAGAAAGTTCTCAGCTTTTAAGGGCTCATGTGATTAGACTGGACCCACTAGAAAATCCAGAATAGTCTCCATATTTTGAGGGTGTTATGGGCTGGATTATGTCCCCCCAAAAAATATGTTGAAGTCCTAAGCCCCAAATGTCTCAGAATGTGACCTTAATTGGAAATAGGCTCTAACAGAGGTAATCAAGTTAAAATGAGGTCATTTGGGGGGCACCTGAGTGGCTCAGTCGGTTAAGCATCAGACTCTTGGCTTCAGCTCAGGTCATGATTTCAAAGTTGGTGAGTTCGAGCCCCGCTTCTGGCTTCATACTGACAGTGTGGAGCTTGCTTGGGATTCTCTCTCTCTCCTTCTCTCTCTGCCCCTCCCCTGCTCATGCTGTGCTGTCTCAAAATAAATGAACTTTAAAAAGTGTTTTTAAATAAATAAATAAAATAAAACTGAGGTCATTTGGGTAGGCCCTGATCTAATACGTCCAGTCGCCTTCTAAAAGGAGAAATTTGGACACAGAGACAGACACGCACGGAAGGAAGATGTGAAGACACAGAGAGATGACAGCCATGTAACCCAACTGATGCATCTACAAGCCAAGGAACAGCAAGGGCTGTGGGCAAAAACTCAGAACTAGACGAGGCAGGAAAAGATTCTCCCCTAGAGCCTTCAGAGAGGCATGGCCCTGTCAACACCTTGATTTCAGATCTCTGGCCTCCAGAACTGTGAGACAGTAAACTTCGGTTGGTTTTTGTTTTGAAGTGTATTATTTATTTTGAGAGAGAGCACACAGACAAGGGACAGGCAGAGAGAGAGGGAGAGAGAGAGAATCCCAAGTAGGCCAGTGCTGTCAGTGTGGAGCCCAATGCAGGGCTCAAACTCACAAACCGTGAGATCATGATCTGAGCTGAAACCAAGAGTCGGACACTCAACGGACTGAGCCACCCAGGCGCCCCTAAATTTCTGTTGTTTTAAGTCACCTAGTATTTGATGCTTTGTTACAATAGGCCTGGAAAACTAATACAAGGGGCTTAACCTCAATTACATCTACGAAGTCTCTTTGCTGTGTGAAGTAACATCCACAGGTTCCCAGAAAATTAGGGTGCAGACATCCTGCCCACCAAATTCATCCAATGATGATAAATCCCCATGCTTTAGCAAACTTCCTTCACTGAGATTCACTGAGCACACTGAGCCCAGAGGAAAAGGCCATAACAGGGACCCTGGGAGAAGAGGAGAAGGGGCCAAGGTAATGGCCCAGAGCAGAAGCCAAGTTGCAAAGAGAGCTAATCTGGTCCTGCTTGGTTATAAACAACACAAAGTGCGCACCTGGCAGCCACCTTTGCAACTTTGCGATTGACCATATTTCACTTTCCTCACTCTTTGAATAGGGATTATAGTAATATGTAACTTCATGAGATGTAAAAATTAAATGAGGTGATGAAAATAAAGAACACCTCCCACCCATTACAGAGCCTGACATATAGTAAGCATTCAATAAAATGTATCCCTTATCTATTATACAGATGTTTAATTACATATATGTAAAACAGTGCACGCACACACACACACACATACACACACACACACACACACACACACACACACACACGAGTCTGGGAGAATACATTCTACAGTGTTAACAGTGATGACTTATGGTGGGTGGCAAGAGCTTTCAATGTTTTATTTAGAGGTTTATATACCTCTATGATATTTCCCTTTTTACAGCAAGCATGTAGTATTGCTATAATTTAAAACTGTTCTTAATTAAAAACACATCTCTCCCTGGGAAACTAGTAAAGCACATCCTTCTACACCCACATAGTTGTGTTCTAATATGAAACACAAACCCCCCAAAACAGTCCCTAAAGACCTTCTCACTCTCCTCAGCCTTCACACCCACCCCCAACCTCAGACCCTCAGTTGCACCCCCCAAGATGAAACTCAGTCCTCTGATGCTTGCTGCCTTTGTGGAGCCAGAGACAACACTCCATCCAGCAAGGCTTCCACCACTGTAAACTCCTCCTCCAGGACCTGCATTCTGGCTGATAGGCAGAATGCTTTTGGGGGGCCATTTGGAAAACACCCTACAGACATTTCTATCCACTCCTGAGGGTCCCCTCTAGTCTAGGACCCCTGGGTTGTGCAGCCCCTCAATCCCCACCCCCAGTCAACCAATCAACTAAATCACATACAGGGGTGCCTGGATGGCTCAGTCGGTTAAGCATCTGACTCTTGATTTCCCCTCAGGTAACAATGTCGCAGTTTGTGAGTTCCAGCTCTGCATCAGGCTCTGCGATGGTAGTGCAGAGCCTCCTTGGGATTCTCAATCTCCCCCTCTTTCTCTGCCCTTCCCCCTGCTTGCTTTCTCTCTCACACAATAAATAAATAAACTTAAAAACAAACAAACTATTCACATACAGAGATTACTGAGCAAGGTGATGCCGGAGGCCAAGGTGAGGAAGAGACACGGTAATATGCCACACAGTTACGGCCTTTAACAAAGACCTGTTTCAATAAATTGAAATTATTTTGTTTCACAGAATAGCACAGGGATTAAAAGTACTGGTTTTGCATCAGATTTGACTTGAATCTGAACTACAACAGTTACTAGCTGTGTAACCTTCATTCAACACCAGGTTTTAAGTTTTTGAGCCTCGGTTTCTTCATCTGTCAAATGGGGATCAGTTTGCCTCAGGTTTTAATGTGAAGATTGAATGAATTATACACGTAATCTTCCAAGCACTTGGAGGAAGTGGTCAATAAATGGGTGCTGTCGATGTCATTATTATTATTAGAATTACAGACACAGACACAGACCTTCTCCTCCAGGTCTTTGGGGTCTAGGTGGAAGCTAGGCAGAGCCACTTGAAAGTTCAATGAGACCTTGGCTACAAGGTAAAAGGCACTTACCAACCCAAGAAAGTAGACATGAGGCCCAAAGGAAGCCAAGGGTCAAACAAATAGTAAACAGCTAGCTAGTTAGCTGCTTTATGGGAGAGATTAGAAGGGGGAGGCTATCCAGCCCAGCTTGGCTCCTCACCCTTGCACCTCTCCACCTAAGCCTCTCCCACAGCTCTGGAACATGCCTTTCTGACAGAAGGTGTGAATCAGCTCAGGCCCCACCCTGTGGCTCCTGCAGTGTGAATCCTAGTTTCCCACCTTTGCTCTGGGTGGGTGTTATTCCAGTTATCTGTCTGGTGTATCTTGCTCTCACCAGACTGGGGTCTTCCCCTACAAAGCCCTGCACTGGATTCCCAAGGGTCACAGGTGCAACTCTGTAGTGTTCTATCCACCTACTGGGGGGCAGGGGTTGGTCTGTGGTTTCAGAAACACTGTAAATCCCCTTGCCTGTCTGGATTCCAATCCCCCTTTGGCAAGGTGAGCACCTTTGGACACCTTGCTATGCCTTTCCCACCAGGTTATGCATCTCTATCCCCATATGCCTGGCCTAGGCCTCTCACTAGCCACCCTTTGTTCCAGAATGAGGCACAAAGAATGGAGGCTGGACTGGCTTAGAGAGGGAGGCTCAGTAGGAAAAGGAACCATCTTTGAACTGGGCTGACAGCAGGAAGGAAGGGCAGTGGCACCCAGTTTGCAAGAGGGCTGCTGAAAAAATGTTGAGAAATATTGATGTCTGAGATTACAGGGGGGAAAGGACTGGAAACAGACTGTAGTGAGCCCTGGCTGCCAAGCCTGATCCCTCCCAAAAGGCCCCTAGGAGGATTAGATGGGAGTGGGCAGGCACACGGAGCTCAGCAGGACAGAGTTTTGGGAGCACTCTGCTTCAAACCAAACCAGATTGTTCAGCATCCTCCAACCAAGCCACCCCTAAAACCTGGGGCTGGAAGAAACCATCACCAAGCCCATTTCACTCCCACCACACCACACTAGTTACACTTTCTTGAAAAGCACCAAAGTGTCTCAAACATCACGGCTTTTGGACTTTGCAGTTGCCTCTGCCAGGAACATCCTTGCTCCTCCGCTTTCAAGGTCTAACTTAAGAGATTCCTCCTTTAGGGAAGACTTGTCTCCCTCTCCCAAAAAGAATTCTTCATTCTCGCCTCTGTGTTCTCAGAGTCCTGAGTGCCCCTCTTATACTTACCACGTCACCTTGTGATTATTTCATTCCTGTGTGTTATGAGTCTCCCATTATTGCTACATTGCCTTAAGAACAGGGCCCTGTATTATAAATTCTAGAATGGCACCTGGAACAATAAGTGCTTGCCTGTAATAGCATTAGTACCTCCTTTTATCGAATGACTGCTACATGCCAGGGACTGCACGTGAGATAGACAATCTCATTTACCCCATTTAACAGATAAGGAACCTGTCCTTTGAAGAACCTCAGCTAAATGTGAGATGAAACCATGAACCAGCTTAAGTAGGTCAACTCCAGTTCTCTCTAAACCCAAGCATGTGCACATGACCTCAAGAATAATCATGCAGTGTCCTTAGGTAGCCCAAAGTAGATATTATTTCCAGTTATTGAAATCTACTCAATTTGAGTCAGTCCAATCGATAAGCTGTTCTTGAATAAACATCAGGGGCAGCTGTTATTCTACAGAGGAGCAGCTTGTCATTTGAACAGACCCAGAGCAAAGTTAATTAGCCCTTTCTATAGCCAGTGGGTACTAAATTCTCCCTGAATCTTACTTTTTCTTCAGCAAAAACAGCTTTCACGGCAAATCTCTCAAAAAGGCAATGTGCCTCTGAGATAAAAAGCAGAAAAGAGGCAGTCCAGTTGGTGGATTAACGGAGGAAGGGGCTGGGCAGGATTTAATCACTGTCACCCAGTAATTGAGGGTAGATGGGAGGTAATTAGGGGGAGAACCACACCAGCACACACACAAACTGCTGGCTGCTTCGCATCCATTATCTCTGCACACATCACCTCCCTTTCACCTCTTCCAAGAAGCACCGTCTTCACCCAACCTCCTGATCACAAATCTACTGGGCTGTCTCAGCCCTGGTCCTCCTCATCCTCTCTCGCTGGAACTTGCCCTGCCCCCTGCTTTATACGCATCTTGTCTCTGCTGCCTTTTTCTCTTTGCTGCTCCTTTTAAGAAAATGTGCTCTGTTTGATCTCGCTCTCCTCCTGTGTCAAGCTCTTCAGTCAGGGCCCTGTCCTCAGCCTCTGTCTCATTCCACTGGAGGTTTGCCCCCTGGGCATCTCACTGAATCCCGTGTAAGATATGGCTTGTGCCAATCAGTAACACCCTCAGATCACCCGTAAATCTTTTCATGAACTGTAAGGATGGTTAGGGAAACAGAAACCAGGTCCACAGCTGGTCTCCCAAACTCATTTAGCAAACAACCCCCTGCCAAAGGCCTATGGGAAGAAGAGATTTGGGACTCATGTGCCAGCTCCTTTCAGTGTCCATCCCAAATTAAAAGACAATAAGGGAAGGGAAAGAGGATATAAGAAAATGATCATAAAAAGCAAGGACCAAACCACATTTATCAAACATGTGCCTTTCTGAATATTACATTTTACACAGCTTTTTAAGAAATATGCTTTTAATGCTTACTTATTTTTGAGAGAGAGAGAGAGAGAGAGAGAGAGAGAGAGAGACAGAGTGTGAGCAAGGGAGGGGCAGAGAGAGAGAGAGGGAGACACAGATCTGAAGCAGGCTCCAGGCTCTGAGCTATCAGCACAGAGCCTGGCATGGGGCTTGAACCCATGAACTGTGAAAGCATGACCTGAGATGAAGTTTGACACTTAACTGACTGAGCCACCCAGGCACCCCACAATTTACACAGCTTTTAAAGACCCCAGAGAAAACAAAAAGCAAACAGCTGAGACATCCCCGGCTAGGTCAGCAGCACTGCATAACTGCAGCAGCAGCAAGACAGGAAAATATTAGTTTACTTTCCTGTTCCTAATAATGCCCACGGGAAGACTGAGCAAGGAAAAACCATAAGGATTATAGGCAGGTAATTAGTGTGTCTATTTGTAGTGTTTCGTAATTATACATCTCCAAAAACACTCTGGCAGAGTTGTAAACCTAGAGGGAGGGGGGTAAATGATCATCTAATTCGCTTTCTCATTTATATATGTGGAAACTGAGGCTGGGAAGAAGAAAGAGTTGCGTCTCAGTCCAGTGATCATCTGTCACACACGTCTCCTCTACCTTCCAATTCACTGGGATACTGATCAAGAGTGTGACAGACAGGGTCACAGAGGTGCTAGGAGAGAGGAGGTACACCTGCCAGTGTTTCCTGGGCTAGAGAGAAGCTCACGGCAGCCTGACATGGCCTGTTACAGCAAAGCACATCCTGGCTCTGGGGTGCCACATCTTTTCTCCCTTTGATGTATGATCACTTAATTCCCTCCTTGATTGCTTTTCAAAAGCAATCTAAATTAATGGGAACCCACAAAGGGCAAGGCTCTCTGTGAATAATTAGTGCATGATAATAAATGCAAATAAGGAGAGATGCAAAGTTGGGTTAAGACCTAGGGCTCCTGGCTCCCTGGCCCACTCACTCTCTTCTCAATGGGAAATCTCTTTACACCATTAAAGGATTTTTGAGGAAACTTGGGAAAGGGTGGTGTTTCTGAATAAGCTGCTGGGTTCTTTAAAGGATGCAGAAGGAAAAAAGCAGAAGCTGAAAGAATCAGACCACTGGGGCGCCTGGGCGGCTCAGTTGGTTAAGCGTCCAACTTCGGCTCAGGTTCAGTCTCACAGTTTGTGAGTTTAGGCCCCGTGTCAGGCTCTGTGCTGACAGCTCAGAGCCTGCTTCAAGTTCTGACACTCCCTCTATATGTGCCCCTCCCCAGCTTGTGCTCTCTCTCTCTCTCTCAAAAATAAATAAACATTAAAAAATAAAATAAAAAGGGGTGCCTGGGTGGCTCAGTCCGACTTCAGCTTAGGTCATGATCTTGCGGTTCATGAGTTCAAGCCCCACATAGGGCTCTATGCTGACACCTTGGAGCCTGAAGCCTGCTTCAGATTCTGTGTCTCCCTCTCTCTCTCTGTTCCTTCTCTGCTCGCTCTCTCTCTCTCTCTCAAAAATAAAGATTAAAAAAAAAAAGAAAAAAGAAAAGAAAAGAAAAGAAAAACAGAAATAAATTTAAAAATAAAAGCGTTTTGAAGGTGCCTGGGTGACAGAAAAACAAATAAAGAAATTGATCCCATTCACAACTGCACCAAGAACCATAAAATACCTAGGAATAAACCTAACCAAAGATGTAAAAGACCTGTATGCTGAACACTATAGAAAGCTTATGAAGGAAATTGAAGAAGATACAAAGAAATGGAAAAACATTTCGTGCTCAAGGATTGGAAAAATAAATATTATTAAAATGTCAATACTACCCAAAGCAATCTACACATTCAATGCAATCCCAATCAAAATTGCACCAGCATTCTTCTCGAAGCTAGAACAAGCAATCCTAAAATTTGTATGGAACCACAAAAGACCCCAAATAGCCAAAGAAATTTTGAAGAAGAAGACCAAAGCGGGAGGCATCACAATCCCAGACTTTAGCCTCTACTACAAAGCTGTAACCATCCAGATAGCATGGTATTGGCACAAAAACAGACACATAGACCAATGGAATAGAATAGAGACTCCAGAATTGGACCCACAAACGTATGGCCAGCTAATCTTTGGCAAAGCAGGAAAGAATATCCAATGGAAAAAAAGACAGTCTCTTTGACAAATGGTGCTGGGAGAGCTGGACAGCAACATGTAGAAGAATGAGACTAGACCACTTTCTTACACCATTCACAAAAATAAACTCAAAATGGATGAAGGACCTGAATGTGAGACAGGAAACCTTCAAAACCCTAGGGGAGAAAGCAGGAAAAAACCTCTCTGACCTCAGCCACAGAAATTTCTTATTGGACACATCTCCAAAGGCAAGGGAATTAAAAGCAAAAATGAACTATTGGGACCTCATCAAGATAAAAAGCTTCTGCACTGCAAAGGAAACAATCAACAAAACTAAAAGGCAACGGACAGAATGGGAGAAAATATTTGCAAATGACATATCGGACAAAGGGCTAGTATCTAAAATATATAAAAAACTCACCAAACTCCACACCCGAAAAACAAATAATCCAAAGAAGAAATGGGCAGAAAACATGAATACGCACTTCTCTAAAGAAGACATCCAGATGGCCAACAGGCACATGAAAAGATGCTCAACATCACTTCTCATCAGGGGAATACAGATCAAAACCACACTGAGATATCACCTCACAGTCAGAGTGGCTAAAATGAACAAATAAGGAGATTATAGATGCTGGAGAGGATGTGGAGAAACGGGAACCCTCTGGCACTGTTGGTGGGAATGAAAACCAGTGCAGCCGCTCTGGAAAACAGTGTGGAGGTTCCTCAAAAAATTAAAAATAGTTCTACCCTATGACCCAGCAATAGCACTGCTAGGAATTTACCTAAGGGATACAGAAGTGCTGATGCATAGGGGCACTTGTACCCCAATGTTTATAGCAGCACTTTCAACAATAGCCAAATTATGGAAAGAGCCTAAATGCCCATCAACTGATGAATGGATAAAGAAGATGTGGTTTATATATACAATGGAATACTACTTGGCAATGAGAAAGAATGAAATATGGCCTTTTGTAGCAACATGGATGGAATTGGAGAGTGTGATGCTAAGTGAAATAAGTCATACAGAGAAAGACAGATACCATATGTGTTCACTCTTACGTGAATCCTGAGAAACTTAACAGAAGACCATGGGGGAGCAGAAGGGGGAAAAAAGAGTTACAGAGGGAAGGAGGCAAACCATAAGAGACTCTTAAAAACTGAGAATAAACTGAGGGTTGATGGGGGGTGGGAGGGAGGGAGGGGAAAGTAGGTGATGGGCATTGAGGAGGGCACCTGTTGGGATGAGCACTGGGTGTTGTATGGAAACCAATTTGACAATAAATTTCATAATTAATTAATTAATTAATTAAAAAAAATTTAAAATAAAAGGGTTTTGAGGGTGCCTGGGTGGCTCAGTCTGACTCCTGATTTCAGCTCAGGTCATGATCTCACAGTTTGTGAGTTCAAGCCCCACACTGGGCTCTGTACTGAAAATGCGGAGCCTGCTTGGGATTCTCTCTCTCTCCTTTTCTCTCTATTCCTCATGTTCTCCTTCTCTCTCTCTCAAAATACATAAATAAAACTTTTTTTTAAAAGTTTAAAATAAAATAAAATGAATTTCAAACACCCCTTTATTGTGCTAAGCCACTGAGATTTCTCTTCTACAGCAGCTAGCTTTACATATTTTATCTAACACAGGATGACGTTCAGATTTTATTTCATATGCCAACTCTTATTTATGGGAGTGGATGCCTGCAACTCCATGTTGAGAAGATTGCTGAGCAACATCTGAGTATACTAGGAAAGGCTGTCAGGGTTGGTTAGTTATGTCTGCCATGGCAAAGATTTTACAAAAAGTGGCAGTGACGTTATGTTTTCCTATCTCTGATTTATAATGTGTGTTTTAGTACTTAATTTAGCATCTGATTGTATATATCCTTGTACTGTTCTTTCACTGCTCTGTGTGCCTCAATCCTACCTCCCCTATAAAGTTATAAGCTTCTTCAGGGCAGAGGCCAAGCCCAGTCCACATGTACCTAAAATCGGACATATAAATGCAATACTTATTAAGTTGATTTAAAAACTGAATTCAAAGTAGAAATACAGTGTGTTCAGACCTTCATTAGGACGGTCTTGAATATTACCCAGAGAAAACTGAAGTGTAGGAAATGCTGCATCCAACAGGGGCAAGCCCCAGCCTATCCTTAGCTACATGTTTACAAGTTCCTTCCGGAAGTCAGTTTTTATCTATCATCATACTCAATGGGAAGAGTTATGTGGGAAGAGAATAAGAAGATGGACTACCTTGGGGCCTGAAAATGGGGCACCCCACACCCCTATATTTAAGATTACAGTTTATCAAAGCTGGAATATTACCTAATCTTGAGAGAAAAAAAAAAACAGATGTCAACTCAGGTGCCATTTTTTTAAATATGAAATTTATTGTCAAATTGGTTTCCATACAACACCCAGTGCTCATCCCAATAGGTGCCCTCCTCAATACCCATCACCCACCCTCCCCTCCCTCCCATCCCCCATCAACCCTCAGTTTGTTCTCAGTTTTTAAGAGTCTCTGATGTTTTGGCTCCCTCCCTCTCAATTGACAATGGCTGCCTGGAGGGCTGTATTCAGACAATTCTGAGATCATATCTGAGACCAGTAGAAAATGAGGGAGAAACTCCTGAAGTACTCTCCTCTTCAAATATATGTCATTCCTGAACAAATCCACTCTTGTCATTTTACTACAACCAAATTAAGTCCCAAGAGGAAGAGATGACTTACCCAACATCACTGAGCAAGCTGGACTAAGAATCAACACTCAAACCCAGGTCTCCCTGTATCTCCTATTTTCCCATTATTCCATCCAGAGTTGGGTTTTTTTAATGTTTTTTTTTTTTAATTCATTTTTGAGAGAGAGACAGAGACAGAGACAGAGACAGAGCATGAGTGGGGGGAGGGGCAGAAAAAGAGGAAGACACAGAATCCGAACCAGCCTCCAGGCTCTGAGCTGTCAGCCCAGAGCCCAATGTGGGGCTTGAACTCACAAACCGCAAGACCATGACCCGAGCCAAAGTCGGACACCAACTGAGCCACCCAGGTGCTCCTCCATCCACAGTTTTTAAGATAAAGGATGGACTTGAGAGTATAATTTGGAGATATGGATCATCATAATACTCTTTACCACTTATTAGTGCTTACTATGTACCAACCACATGAGTGCTTTTCATCTATAACCTCATTTAATCCTGCCAGAACCATTAGAAAGGTCCTATAATCATCCTTACTATATAAAGGAAACTGAGACATGAGAAAGGTTAAGTGAGCTGCCCAAGATCCCAGGACCAGTAAGTGACAAAAAGAGATTTAAACACAGAGAGAAGGAAAATTTTAGAAAAGAAAAAAACTGAATTTAGAAACATTCTCACATAATCAGTGGAAGATTCTGGTAATTTCACCAGTACATACAAAGTCAAGTCACATTGGAAAAATACTCCCAGGAAGCCCTGGCAATCTTTTCAAAGCCCCATAAGGAGTCAAGAGTCCCGGTTACAGGAGCAGGGAGCAGCAGTGAGTGATTTAGGAGACAGGAGATGAGAACAGGTGAGTCAGCAGGACCCCGGTAGGTCACTGAAAGCATAGGTCTCCTCATAACCTCAAGCATGACAAGTTGGCCCCAAAAGACCCCATTTTGCTCAAAAGACTCCTTAAAACTAAAAATGTGGTATCATGGAATAGCACTGGCTGGCGCTCATCCCCAGGGCTTGCTGTTCCAGAACAGAAAGAGGTGCCCATCGATATATTTATAGGCTTAAAGCTGGCATGCAGTCGAGCTACCTGGGGATGCTTGGCATCTGTTTCAGTGTACATTTCCCCCATTTTTTTTTTTTTGTTTCACTACATTTTTATCAGCCAGCAATTTTGAGCCTGAATTACAATTTCACACATACCCAGGCCAAATGACAAAACAAAATAAAGAAGCCCCATGACCAAAACAGAACTTGGGGCCAGCATCTCAGCAAGGGGAGCCCCCTGGGAAAAACCCCTGCCTGGGATCAAAGGAAAGTCAAGTGGTATGTCACATCTGAGGGCTGAGGACTCCAGAGGAAGGGCAGTCCCACAGCCTTGGGCTCAGCCAGGCCAGGCCATACACTGCCACTCACCCCTTTGTTCCATGACCTTGGCCTGGAAACTTCTTCCCTCCCCCCCTGAACACAATCTTCAGTTCCTTCCAGGCCTGGACCAAATGTCAACTTCTTCAGGAGATTTTCACTTACTCCATCCCTACTCTACCTCTACTTCCTGCAGCAAAAAGTCACTCCTTCTCTTCCACAGTGCCACACCTTTCCTTCATGGCACTCTATCTCACCACAACAAGCCCTCTGAAGCCGGCCTCCCCCACCACCCTGAGCTCCTCAGAACAGGGGCTACGTTTTCCTCAATTCTATGTCCTCAGTTTCCAACCCATTTCACATGTTTCTGGAATGAAGGGAAAAGGAGGATGGGACTGAACACAGGAATGGGCCACCCTCATTCACCTTACAGAGGCTGAGACAGCAACCCGGAGGCAGGGCCGGGCCCAGGCCCTGTGTCACCAGAATTATTATATGGAAGGCACTGGAAAGAAAAAGTTGAAATGGGACACATGGCCCGAATTTTCTACCAAGAACAAGTATTACTTTTATAAGTGGAATATAACAATAAAATAACCATTTCTTTTCAATGGACTTCATGCTCCCCCCTCTAAAGGAGCTTACAACTTGTTGTGATGAGCACCAGGTGATATATGGAAGTGATGAATCACTCTATTGTATGTTAGCACTGTAATGTTAACTAACTGGAATTGAAATTAAAACTTAAAAAAATAAAAATTAAAAGTTAAGAAAAAAATAAAGGAGCTTACAGTGTTTTCTACTGTGTGGGAAGAGACATATGAAGGACAGGAGGTGTTTACACAGTGCTTTGGGTACACAGGGAGGGAAAAGCTTGGCCTGTCTGGGGGGCATTGAGAAAGGTTTCTCACAAGAGGGATGCTTCCCTGGAGATCTGAGGATGAGTGACGACGGCAGGGGAGGTGGAAGGGAATTCCAAGAAGAAGGAACAGTATGTGCAGAGGCACAGAGGCATGAGAGTACAGGCTAAATGATGTGGCTAGAGGGTGGGGTGCCTGGGAGAGAGTGGTGGATGTGAGATTGGAGAGTGTGCAATAACTCAACAGGCCTAGTGTGCTCAAACCCTTTGCTGTCCAAAGAAAGGACAGATCCTTGACAAATTCCTGGAAGATAAGCTTTGAGATCTTGTTCCCCATCCCCCCCACCCCCCACAGTATCTTTGCATACCTAGGGCTTTTGTGATTTATGGTGAATGCCTCTGTTTGTGTGCCTGGGGCCCTGGACCTCTGCAGGAGGCTGGAGACTGAGTAGCCAAGGTCAGTCAAATGGGTGACCATGCCTCTGTGACTGACTCCTGTAAAACCCCTAGACACCAAGGTTCACATTGGCTGGCAATAATTCCTATGTGTTGTTACACATCATTGCTGGGAGAATTAGCACTGTCCCCACAACTCCACTGGGGAAGAATAACTGGGATCTTATGCTTGGAATCACCTGGACTCTGCCCCAGGCACCTTCTCCTCTGCCGACTTTAATCTGTATCCTTTCACTGTAATAAACAAGAACGGTGAGCATAATAACTTGTCTGAGTTCTCTGACTCCTTCTCATGAATCATCAAATCTACAGGTGGTCTTGGGGACCCCTATCACAGAAGGCTAAGCAAGAGCGAATCAAGAAGAGCTTTGCCTGGCAGGCTAATGAGTTTGCACTTCACCCAGGAGGTAGCTGTTATAGAACGGAAAGGTTTTAACATGGGGCTGGCATGACAACGTCAGATACACACTTCTGGAAAGTATTTCAGACTGCAGTTGGGAATGGTTGGGAGAAGGGGACAGGGCTGGAAGCAGGAAGACCAAGACCAGGGAGAGGAGTGCTAATCCAGTCTAGGTAAGAGCTGGTGAGCCCTTGATAGTGGGCAGTGACTACGGAGAAGAACTGAACACAAGAGATACTCAGGATATAGATGCAACAAGGCCTGGTAACCACACAGACTTTGGGGTGAGGGAAAAAGTCAAGGATAAGGCCCAATTTTCTGGCCTGAGGAACAGGATGGATGACAGCATCAGTCACTGAAATGGGAAATCCTGCAGGGAGAGGCTAATGTTTGGGGGTGTCCTGACTCCCAAGCCCAGCCTGGCTGCTTTCACTATATTCATCTCTAAAATTCAGGGGCAAACACATTACTTCAGCCGTTCTGTTTTCTCTCCTTGAAGCCTTCCCTTCAACCCTTTGTGTTCAGTGACCACTCAGACATTGCTCTTCCTTAAAAACCACTGAAACGTGTATTTGGCAGACCTCCCTGACCTCGATTTCTCTGCTGGCAGAATCACAAGAAAGGCATTAGCGCTTTCTGTGAAATGGGGAGCCAGGCAAAGGAAATGCCCAGGTTGGGTGGCAGGGGCCTAAAGAAACAATGGATATAAGAGATTTTAATCACCAAGATGGGGTTCTGTGCCAGACACTGGGGAGGTAAGACTCAGATCTCTGTTACACCGGTGGGGGGAGGTGCAATGTTGATTGAGTGGTGAGAAATGAAAGCTCTTTGGTCTGCACAGAAAGTCTCCCTTACACTTCATAGGTTTCCTGGTAGCAAAGAGTCACTGTGAGCTGTGGTCCCTTCCCCACCTGGCCCCAGAACCTGACATCACGAAGAGTGGCAGGGCCTTCAGGGTAAAGGTGATTCAACCTGTCACTAAATCCAAGGACAAATCCCACATCTCCTGGCTGTTCTCTCATGGCCTCGACTGTCGCAGACAGCAGCACAGAGCCTGCAGCACCCCTTGGCAGGCATCACTGGGAAACATTCATTACCAGCCTTCTTTGCACCCCCCTCCCCCTCGCTTCATTGCTGTGCATCTCAGACAAACGGCTAAGTGCACAGCTGGCCTCTGCCCTCCTGGCCTTCCTCCTTCATTTGCTTTTACAACAGTTACAAAGGCCTGAGCTATAAAAAGGTTTCTAATCCATTCTAGCCAGGAGAGTGCCCAGATTGAGAAAGGCAGAGAGTAGGCAGAGGAGGAATAGAACCAACTAGTCTTTAAAGTCCTAAATGGGGACCCTGATGTAGCAAGAGCCTCTGACAAAGTCTTTCCCAATAAGGGAAAAAGGGAAATGGTTGAAAGCACAGGATCAGGAATTAAGCAGACTGGGGCTGGAATCCCAATTTGGCCATATGCTAGCTGCGTGACTGGGCAAGTTACTTACTATTTCTGAGCCTCAGTTTTCTCATCTGTAAAACCGAAAGAACAAACAAACCCGGTCTCACAGGATTGATACATGAATAAGATGAGCTAAGGCCTAAAATGCTTTGTCTATAGTGAGTGCTCAATAAATGCTACCTACTTTTATTGTTGGCTTTCCAAGCCAGGGGATCAGAGAGGAAACTTCCAGGTGTTAGGTCCTGTAGGCAATACACAAATCGTGGTTCATGCAACGCTCCCAACTCAGGCCAGAGTGGTTAAGAAGATCACATAGTCTGAGGCTGTACAGAGCGAGAAGCCTCCTGAGAGATCATTTGATCCCTCTTTTCAAGGATGAGGAAACATATCAAATAGCTCTCCCAAAGTTACACAGCAAGGTAGCGGCAAAGCCAAGCCCAGAACACAGGACTCCAGGCTTATATTTCATTGTTCCTTCCTCTCCATGGAAACTTATAAAAATAGAAGAGAGGGTGCTATAACTCAGGACACGGATAAAACATCAGATGACTTGCTACGGTATAGAGGACACTGCTGGTGCCTCATCAGATCCCCTTTCCCAGGCCACGCATGCACTATCCTTCAGCTGATGTGAGTGTTGGCTGAAAGTGGCTCCCAGCTGCCCTCTCCCCTGCACAACTCCTACCCTGCCTTCCCAGCTTAATGAAGCTGCCTCACCCAGGAGATCAAACCCTGTGCTGTACTAGCAAATGCTTAACAACCATTTCTGGTAGTGGGGGAGGAGGGAGCCTCGGTTTGAGTGCCACTTTCCATGGTGTAAATACTCCCGCCAAGCTACCAACGTGACATCGCTGAACGTGGAGTTGCAAGGGGATGCATAACAGCTCTTCATCATGTGGTATTTTCAGCAAAAAGATATTAGCAGACAAAAATAACCACCAGAGCATCAATGAAAGAAAACTGTAGTAAAATAATCATTAAGTGATGAGTTTTGAACATTTATTACTATTGTTTATTTAATTATACGTTTATATAATTTGTTTTTTAATTTTTTAATGTTTATTTTTGAGAGAGAGAGACAAAGACAGTGCACAAGTGGGGGAGGGGCAGAGAGAGAGAGGGAGGCACAGAATCCAAAGCAGGCTCCAGACTCTGAGCTGTCAGCACAGAGCCCCAATCGGAGCTCAGACTCAGGAACGGTGAGATCGTGACCTGAGCTGAAGTTGGACGCTCAACGAACTGAGCCACCCAGGTGCCTCTAATTTAACTTTAGGAATCTTGTGAACCACAAGATTATACATATATATCACAAGATTCCTAAAAATTTAACAATTGGCTCCAATGAGCCCTTAGGAGCTAGTTCCAACACATCACTGATTTAGAATCCATTCCATCCCTGACCACCTGACACCAGTGACTGACATGAGGGTGCAAAAGTCTGGCCCGCCCGTCTCATCCAAGGAACAACTCAGTAGCGTGACTAATTCTGGAGCCCCCAGTGAATCAAGCTGAGGGTAGACTTGAGGTGCAGCCACTTCCCCGTCAGGCCCTCCCCCACCTTCTCCTGAGTCCCTCTCCCCTTAGGGTTTTTCCTGAAGGGCACACCTTCAATAAATCACAGGCTCCAAGCCCCTGTCATTCCTGACAGGAAAAAGCCACCTTCCCTTTTAAATCACCCTCACTGATGATTTTCAGTGTAAAGAAGAGAATCATATAGATAACAGGGTGTGCTGGCCTGCAGAGGATACAAATCCTCTTGAAATCTGTCACCTCTGAATTCATCATTCTCCTAACATCAGATGTCAAAGCTGGAAAGAAAAGTTGGCATTTTGATGCCGTGTCCGCCTCTGGCTGGCTGTTTCATCTTATAAGAGGTAGCCTATGTGTTTTCTAAATTAAAATCTACAAGCAGAGCTGGTTTTAAAATACATCTTGAGGAGACCACCTTTGCCATTACTTGGCTTTGACCTCCGGATTCCGTTCTTAACTTCTCCAGGCCTCAGTTTACTCACTCACGGATAGAGACCATAGTTCCTATTTACTTCATTATTGTTTCCATAACCACTAAGTGTTTTTCACAACAACTGGACAGTTAACAAAATGTTCAAACCAGGTGTCTCATTTAAGCTATACCATTGTAGGGGCGCCTGGGTTACTCAGTCATTTAAGCATCGACTTTTGATTTCGGCTCAGGTCATGATCTCAGGTTTGTAGGGTTAAGCCTTGTGTTGGGCTCCATGAAGACAATGCAGAGCCTGCTTGGGATTCTCTCTCCCTCTCTCTCTACTCCTCCCCCACTTGCTCACATACGCACGCTCTCTCTCTCAAGATAAATAAATAAACATTTTTTTAAAAATCTATATGATTGTGTAATGCAGGTATTATTACTTAACAATGGGGAAATAGTCTCTGAGAGGCCGTGCAGTTTGTTCATTGTTGTGAGTGGGTCTCAAACCCAGATCCTGTGACCCCACACTACTCATCTTAAAAGTGTAGAAGTAATCACCAATGTCTCCCACAACATGTTCTTCAAAATTTCTGTTTTATACATAGATTGCTATAGTTATACATATATATCCATATAACTGTAAGTATCTAGAAATAAAGATATAGTTGCTAGGTATTACTCTTTAAAACAGGTGTCATAATAAAAAATTGTCATGTTCAAAGTGTCAGGGGCTTCTTTACGGCCATGGCACTGTCAGCATGCATTGTAAGTCTCTCCAAGAGGAAACAGAGTATGAAGCAACCTAAAAAAATGGTTTGTGGAGGCGCCTGGGTGTCTCAGTCAGTTAAGCATCCGACTTTGGCTCAGGTCATGACCTCGCGGTTCGTGGGTTCGAGCCCCGTGTGGGGCTCTGTGCTGACAGCTCAGAACCTGGAGCCTGCTTTGGATTCTATGTCTCTCTCTCTCTCTCTCTCTCTCTCTCTCTCTGCCCCTCCCCCGCCCCACTTGCACTCTGCCTATCTCTCTCAAAAATATATAAACATTTTTAAAAAATGGTTTGTCAAATTAACCAATTTAGGTAGAATCTCTCCCTTAAAATTAATATGCTAGAGGACATTTTGAGAGATGTGAGACTATCCTATTATAGTTTCTGTTAGTTCTATCACTACTTTCAGCTGGATGGCTGCTGCTTTATAGAAACAGGTAAAACTCCCTACTTTGCATTACCATACAAAACTCAGGCATCCTACCAAAGCCTATCTTTCAGGGATTGAGTGCACTTACCAGTAAATTTTTATGATCTTTTTACTCATGGAGCAGTTGCTTTCTGGTAAGTTTGCATAAAATAAATTATCTTTGGTAATAACATCTTTGGGAAAAAAAAGAAAAGACAAGAGAAAGAAAACCATTCTCAAAACAACAAACAACAAACAAACAAAAACCCCACAAAGCCTATCCTTCAGGCCCATAGTAATTAGGATGATCACTGCCCATCTATTTGCTCCAAAGTGTAAAACTTTGGATGGCAAAGATTTCCGTTATCATATTTGATTATGTCCAGATATTTTCAGAGAGGTTGAACATTCTGTGTATGTCCATGTGGCCTAGCTGCATGCCTCATGCAACCAATGGGTATTTAATATTTACATTGCCTTTTATCTGCGTTCTACTGTCTCTCTATGCAGACCAACTGAGTCAAAGATAACACCCTCTCCTGAGACTGTTCAATTGCTGCACACAGTGATAAGGAAGACTGGGGCAATAAGCAAGGAACAAACCCCTCTTCTTATGCAGAGTGAGAAGCAATCTCAGGGCCATCTTCCTGGACACACGACCTATACACATACAACTATGTAGTGCCCAGCGCTCAGAAGGGTGCTTGGTTTGGTGCTCTGCCAGTAGGGTCTGGAAATTCTTTTTTTTTTTTTTAATTTTTTTTCATGTTTATTTTCTATTTTGAGGGAGAGGGGGAGAGAGAGAGCGTGAGCAGGGGAGAAGCAGAGAGACGCAGACAGATTCTGAAGCAGGTTCCAGGCTCCGAGCTGTCAGCACAGAGCCAACACGGGGCTCGAATTCACAGGCAGTGAGATCATGACCTGAGCCAAAGTCTGACGCTTAACCCACTGAGCCACCCAGGCACCCCTGCCTGGAAATTCTTAATAATTTTCTATGAAGGGGCCCTGTACCAGGTCGTACAAATTGTGTAGCCAGTCCTGGCTATGAATTTTCAGTTCCACGAAGGCAAAGACTACATCTGTCTACTCCCAGCACCTAGCATTGTGCCCATCACTAGAGAGGGGCTATTCCCAAAGCTAGGGACCTATTGGGTGAATAGATGCAAGGAAAGGGCTGCAGAAAAGGGAGACAGGTCCTTCCTCTTCTCAGAAAGGCCTAAGACCACCCTTATATTTTGAAGGTCATTCACATGTAAAACAGGATCAGTCACCAAGTGAGAAGAAAACTCACATACAAACAAGCTGGAAGAATAGGCCAGCACACAAAACCCAAACCCTGGCCCCTAGGAAGGCAAGCAAGTGAAAGACAGAACGTGGGCAGACACACTGTCCTCTCCCCAGATAATGGTACGTTTTCCACCACTTCTCCAGGCGACAGCCAATTTCAGAAAAGAGCACTAACCTGAATGTGATGCATTTTCCTTCCCCATCCCCATCTAATATGTGCCCCCCTTCCTTTCCTTTCTAAGCCAGCTATCTCCGATCCCCAGCACCTCTCAGCTGCTAAAAGCCTGAAAGGTTTAATCTCCAAGAAGGATGCTCCAGGGCTCTGTTATCAGAGTTACTTAATTCTGCATTTGCCACGGGCTTAATCATCTGCATCAGACCACACTCTTGTGACTCATGCACACACTTTTTTTTCTCTGGTTGCTGAAAGTTGTTCTCACTTCATCAGCACCTCAGAAGCATTAACAAAGTGCAAATGTGTAGTGGCAAAGAGCGGGGAGGGGGGGGGGGGTAATGGGGGATGGGGCAGAGATGGAAAGGGTGTTCAGTTTTGTTTCTGTTTTTTAACACTCATATTCTAGCAACACTGACTGAAATTTTTAAAAATCACGGCATTTCACACACACCCCCACCAACTGAATGGCATTCATTTTCCCATATTTCCTTTCTTACTCATTTTATACCATTGCCATGACAATAAATATGTCTACATGTTGCTATATTGCCTTCAGAGGCCTCGTTTCTAAGGGCTGAGGAATATTCCATCAAATGGTTGTGACCATCTGTTAGGAATGAAATGTACATGTGTGCCCCATACTCATAATGTTAAAGCCCTAACCCCCAATGTGATGGTGTTTGGAGGTGGGGTCTTTGGGGGGTAATTAGATTCAGATAAGGTCTTGAGGGTGGGGCCCCATGACAGGATTAGTGTCCTCATAAAAAGAGGAAGAGACCAGACCCCTGGTGCCAGTGTGCATACACTCTCAGCTGGCTGGCTCGTGCACTCTCTCTTCTCTCTCTCTCCCCCATCCCTCTCTCTGCCATGTGATGATACAGCAAGAAGGCAGCCATCTGCAAATCTCAAGCCAGGAAGAGAGCCTTCACCAAGAACTTGACCATGCTGGCACCCTCATCTTGGACTTCCTAGCCTTCAGAAGTATGAGGAATAAATGTCTGGTTTTCAAGTCACCCAATCTGTGGTATCCGAGCAGACCAAGATGCCATCTAACGCTTAGCTATTCTCTTCCTGTTGGACATTATAGAGGTTGTGCTTTTGTTTGTCATTATAAATAGTGCTGTGGTGATTATTTTTGAAAGCATGGAATCTAGAAAGAGGAAAATTGCCTTCAGATTTTGTCTATGTCTCTTACTAGATGGTGAGACCCTAAAGGGGAAATTAGATTATTTCCAACACAAAGCATGGTTGTTGAGAAAGTGCTTTATAAACTGTATAATACTCTAGATGTTTCATTATGACTGGATGTGCCAAGCCCTGTCCAAAAACAATTGCAAATATGTGATCCCTGTCCACTGGAAAGCTGCCACTGAGAAAGACAACAATTTAAGGTACTAAACAGAGGAACTATGAAAAAAAGCAGGAAACCAGTATCACTCTAGACATTAAAGTATAGATGTTTAAGAAAAAAATCAAGTCTTGGAGCACCTGGGTGGCTCAGTTGGTTAAGCGTCTGACTTTGGCTCAGGTCATGATCTCACAGTTCGTGAGTTCAAGCCCCACATCAGGCTCTGTGCTGACAGCTCAGAGCCTGGAACCTGCTTTAGATTCTGTGTCTCCCTCTCTCTCTCTGCCCCTCCCCTGCTCGAGTTCTGTCTTTCTCTGTCTCTTGAAAATAAAAATAAACATTAAAAAAAATTTTTTAATCAAGTCTTACAAAAAGGTCTTAGGAATTACAAAATGCAGTATAGGTTGTAGGTTGGCTAGTAACCATGAAAATAGCAATTAAAGGCAAACTGGTTGGGGTGCCTGGCTGGCTCAGTGGGTAGAGCATGCAACTCTTAATCTTGGGGTGAGTTCAAGCCCCACGTTGCGTGTGGAACCTATTTTTTTTTAATTTAATAATAAATAAATAAAAGCAAAAGGATTAAAGTAGGGGCTGATAACATGGCAGTTACATGCAAGGCATCATTTGCGTGCTTGGGTGAAACACAGCTACAGCCAGAAAGGTAGTAAACTGTGCCCTATGAGGATCAGAGCCATGAACCTTGAGAAGAAAATGTATTTGTCTTTTAAATGTCACAATATATTTTGTTTTTAAGATAAATAGGCTATAGTATCAAAACCAAAATTGTCTTATTTGAGTATACTTTACAAAGACCCTATTTACTATAAGAGTGTATTATTTAGGGGGTTGGATAAGGATTGTTTTGTTTAGTCAATAAATATTGCTGCCTATGACATGCTATTATGCTACATTCAAGGGTAAATAGAAAGATGAAGATGAGCTCCCTGCCCTCAAAGAGCACCTAAAAGCCCACGATAGGAGCACCTGGGTGGCTCAGTCGGTTAAGTGTCAGACTTCAGCTCAGGTCATGATCTCACCATTCATGAGTTCAAGCCCTGCGTTGGGCTCTGTGCTGATGGCTCAGAGCCTGGAGCCTGCTTCAGATTCTGTGTCTCCTTCTCTCTCTGCCCCTCCCCCACTCATGCTCACTCGCTCTCTTCCCCCCCCTCAAAAATAAATAAAAACATTAAAAAAAAAAAAAAGCCCATGATGAACATGAGTTGTGCTGTCCTATAAACATACCTGCAAAGTGTTATGGAAGAAAAAGGAGGAAGCAAGTCATTGTGCCCAATAAAGGGGTGTCCAGAAAAGGTCTAAGTTGAAGCCATTTTTGATCTGGATCTGATCTTATTGGATGAGCAGTTTCCCAAGCAAAGAAGAAAAACAAACAAACAAAACAAACAAACAAAAACCCATGAATTTGTATGTGCATTCCTGAAATAGAAAACACAAGAAATTCCAGAACCCCAAAAGACAGGGTTCCAGGCCAGATTGCTCTGAATAGTCTGAAGTCACCTGTATCATCATTACCTGGAGTGCTTGTTTCAAATACAGATTCCTGGGCTCTACTACAGACCTACTGACCCCCATGGTGGGATCCAGCAGTCTGAGCCTTACTAAACTCCTCAGGTCACTCTGACACACATGCCAATGTGTGATACCAACAACAAAATGGCACTTTCCAAACACAAATCATGTCACAACTGTCCCCTGAGATTATCTGCCATCAAGAGTTTACAAATGCATCAATGAAGGCCATGGGGCAGGAGAGGGGTGAACGTGTAGGTACCTCTCAAGACACTTTCAAAGACTTCCTCACCTCGCTGCCCTTGATAGCCAACCAATGCTGGTCCGGATGGACATATTCCCTAATTGGGAAGACACCATTGGCTTAAAATTGGTTTTCCAATAGGAAGGCTCAGTGACAACAGACCAAGCATGAAAGACAGTGACAGGCACCAACCATGAACCACTCTTATCCCCTCTTGGCCACAAATTCTACCTCTCACAAGTCAGACTGGTATACCCCAAGACCCTGAGTGAGGAAAGGGGCAAGGGAGCTCCTCTGATGTCCAATGGTGATTGAACCAGTGTTGAAGCTCAGGTGACAGAAAAGCCTGGAAGCCAAGGCAGATGTTCAGCCAAATTAAGTGGTTCCAGGAGAACATGAAAGCTTGCCTGCCCAGACATCTGGTGTCCATTAACCTCCTAAGCAGAACTGCGGCAGAGCCATCTGCTGGGACAGACTCTCAGGAGGCAAGGAGCTTCCCCCACCTCTGTGTGCCTTTGCATGCTCCCAGCAAAGACATGGCCTCAAGAAGGGAGAGAAAGACACTGGTCCATTCACCTTCAGGGCCCTACAACTGGTTCCTTCCAAACTTGGGGGCCAACAAAGAGAATGGTTGCGAGATACCCAATGAGGCTGTAGTCAAAGCACTAGATGTTAGCCACCAGGAAAAGTAAACTGGCATCAAGGACAGCTTATTCAGTATCAAGTGCATGGGACACTCAAGGAGACACTGTACAAAGAGTGTGGGTGCTATTGGAGAAACGTGATTTCTAAGTGATGCAACCGAAAAATAGAGGAAAGGAACTAACACCTAGTCAGGCAATGTGCTAGGCATTTTCAGATTCGGTTATCTTATCTAATCCCTAGAGCTCTATGCCCCAGGTGCTATTATTTGCATTTTACAAATGACAAGGCTGGGATTCAAACTCAGGTCTTCAAACTTCCAGAAAAAGTCCAACATTTCTGTCACTAGATGACTGTGCCACAATGAAGCCAGTCTCTTTGGTTGGGAGGATGGGTGGGAGAGATGGGGGAAGGGCTGTAACAAAAGCTATTTGTGCAGCTATAACAAAAGATTATGCACGGATGGGGTTTGCTGCCTTTGATGCTTTTGAAGATGACCAGACTGAGGCTTGAAATGTAACCATGGAAACTGCTATGGTGGGGAGCTGTGGCCAAATTATGTCACCCTTGCGGCAGTTGGGCTGGGGACTCTGGAGACTGTTCCTTGACGAAGAGAGAGTGGTGTCAGCTTCCCACTTTATCTCCTAGATTCGGCTTCTCCTGTCCCCACAGGTGGACCACCTGAAGCCTCAGCTCCCTCCCAAGACACCAGCTAATCCAAACACCAGGTTTTCTGTGAAGTCAAGCCTTATAATCACCCTCTGAACCCCCAATTCCAGGGGGCTGAAATCCCACCTAAGAAGGTCCCAGGGCAAGGATAATCTGATTTTCACTATCCTTCCCTGCTCTAGCAAAGACATGGGCCCTCTCCACGACTCTTGCCTGCAGCAGAGGTTTTCCTGCCCCTGCTCAGACCTCCAGATGGAAATGGCCCATCTATCTGCTTCATCCTTGAGCCCTCTCCTAGATTCCTACCCCAGCTCTGTCCACTCCCTCAAAAATCTTTCACTCCGTGGGAAGCAACAAGCTGACATTCTGCCTGATTCACCACTGAGCCTGCAGGCCTTTGACTTTGGGTCTCACAGCAGTAGACCTCTATTGTTTCTCCTGCCAGAGTACATTCCCCACTACAGAACCTTGAGACCATTCCCCAGCTACCAGGGTTGGTGGCCCACAGCCTTCAGCTGAGCCCCTCTCCAGACATGCTCTGGGGTGAAGAAAGCACATGCCTTAGGGAATGACTTAATCTCTGAGTCAGATTTCTATCTATAAATTGATAAATGAACACTGGGGCTGTTATCCTTGAAGATACCGGCATTTTTAATTATCTTATTCATTCAACAAATACTTTTGTAGACTGACCACATGTTTTCTACCCTGAAACTCCAATTTAAAAGTCACTTCCTCCAGGAAGCCCTCCCCAACCCCCAAAGCTGGAATAGACCACTTCTGTCTTCTCCCAGCCCCTGATCCTACCCTTCCTGTATCCTCTGCATTTAATTACCTTTTTGCCTCCCCCATCCCGCTCCCCCCCCCAACCCCCCCACCCCCCCGCCCCTGGACCATGAGCTCCAAAAAGGCAGAGAATGTGGTCCCTGGTTTTGTATTCTCCATGCCTAGCTCAGAGCCTGGCACATGGTAAGGGCAAAAAATAGTTGTAAACTAACTCACTAAGCCATTAAGCAAGGTGCTGCAGTAAAAGCAAAGATAATGTCCTGCGTTCACATGGCCCTTTAAAATGTGCAAACTGTTTTCAGAACCATGGTCTCACTTGTTCTCATAACAACTTTGCAGGGTATGCACGGCTGGAACTGTTTTCTCATTCTATAGATGAAACCCAAAGGCCAGGGTGTGTCAAAGTGGCTTACACCCTGACGGAACCAGGTCTCCTGACTGCTCAGGCAGTGTATCTCTCTTCCATTTGAGTCTCCCCAACCAAAACAAGAGGGCAGACCTCACATTAGCTCGACATCTCTAGGAAGGCCTTGCCTCTGCCAGCCCCAGCCCACTCAGGGGATCTGTGATTTCCCTCATTGGCAGACCACCACCCTAACTGTGAATGCAAAAAGCCATGAAGCATCCGGGACTCATCTTGGAAACTATTTAGACCCCAAGGCAGAAGACCACGTGTGACAAAAATCCTAGGGGGCAGGGCGTTGTGTGCCACTCAGGAAAAGTGGAGAAGGCAGAGGCTCTGCCAGAAAGATACATTAACGGAAGCCTCGGGGCGCGTGGGCCCGGGGAAGGCGGGGAAGCAGCCCTGGGACTGACCCAGCAGAGAACTGGGGCGCTGGGAGCAGAGCGGAGCCACTCCTGTCGCACTCCCACCACGGCCACTGAGCCCTCCCGCCAGAGATGGGCTGGGATGTACCGCTTCCTCCGCCGGCTTGGGCTCGGAACTTATCTCTATTTCTGTTGAACACTAGCCGCCTCAGCTCCCTGAATATCCTATCAGTTGAGAGATAAAATGAGGGAAGAGGGAGGGGTAAGCACACAAAAGCTCTCTTCCAGCTGCAAAATAGAAATTCTTTTCTCTTGTGCCCCATAGGGGAAAAATTTTTTTTTCACCCAAACACGGTACCAAACGGATCTTAACTCTCCCTAGGGTCTTTTTTTAAGTCCTAAATGAATGCGTGGTTTTTCCCTAAAGAAACTGTGATAATACAATTAGCAATACACAGAGGCCTGAGCTGGGAAATCGCCGGCCCTCCCCACCCCCCAGCCCCGGCCTCCGTAGGAGTTAGGCTTTGAAATGAAGAAATCTATTGTCACTGGGGAACACGGAGCTAAATCACAAATCCCAGCAGAGTGGCCACGCTGAAACCTCCCTTTGTAGAGGGAACCGGGAGGCTGCACGTTAATGGCTGGACGTTACTTGCAGCAACGGTGAGCCTATTCTCTCAGCTTGTTTAAGCTTCCATGGACCATAAACATTGATCATCATTTACACTGCAGCACCTTAGTGATGTAAATCATTTGTACGCCTGGAGCTCTGGGAGAGAATCTCCTTTCAGACCCAAAGTAAGCATTGGGAGGAACACCCAGAAAATTGCCCCAATGTGCTCTGAAAATGTTCGTTAACTCTAAACCAGAGGTGCCCAATCAAAACATGAAGCAAGCCACACGTGTCTTTTTAAATCTTCTAGTAGCCATATTAAAAATAAAAGGACATGAAATTAATTTTAATAATATATTTTATTTAACCCAATATATCCAAAACATTATTATTTCAACAAGTACCAATATAAAATTATTATGGAGTATTTCACATTCTCTTTATTCTGTACTGTTTTCAAAAAAAATGTGTTTATTTCACATGGACCGCATGTCTTAATTTCAGACTAACCACATTTGAAGTGCTCAGAAGGCTGGTGGCTACCATATTGGACAGTGTAGCTCTTAAGTTTGCAAACAGGGGCGCCTGGGTGGCTCAGTCAGTTGAGTGTCTGACTTCAGCTCAGGTCATGATCTCAATGGTTGGTGAGTTCAAGCCCACATCCGGCTCTGTACTGACAGCTAGGAGCCCGGAGCCTGGAGCCTGGAGCCTGCTTTGGATTCTTTGTGTCCCTCTCTCTGCACCCCACCACCAAAATAAATAAATATTTTTAAAAATGTTTTTAAAAAATAAAAAATAAACTTTGCAAAATATATCTAATTTTAACTTTTATAACAAACCCCCTTAAGTAGGCATTTCACAGATGAGAGAGTTGAGGCGCAGACTGAATAAATGAGTTGGCCTCATAAAAATCTAGAATTTTGATCTCCTGTCTCCTGATCCTGAGCACCTACCATTTCCCACCACTTACACCAGGATCAAAATTACAGCAAAGGTAAGTCCAGTGCTTATAGAATGCAAGTACATGATTCACGATAGCCAGAGGCAGAAGCAACCCAAATGTCCATCAGTGAATGAACGGATAACCATGTGGTATAGGCATATAATGGAATATTATTCAGCCTTAAAAAGGAAGGAAATTCTGACACAGGCTACAACATGGAGGAAACTTGAGAACATTATGCTAAGTGAAATAAACCAGTCACAAAAAGACAAACACTGTGTAATTCCACTTATATAAGGTCCCTAGAGCAGTCAAACTCACAGAGACGGAGGTACGATGGTGGGTACCAGGGCCTGGGGGAGGAAGCAGTGGGGAGTTCATGTTTAATGGGAACAAAGTTTCAGTTTGGGAAAATGAAAAAAGTTCTGGATATGGATGGTGGTGATGACTTCACAACAATGTGAATATGCTTAATGCCACTGCCCCATACACTGAAAAATAGTTAAAATGGTCAGCTTTATATTTTTTTTAAGTTTTTTTATTTTGAGAGAGAAAGATGGAGCCAGGGGGAGGGGCAGAGAGAAAGGGAGACACAGAATTTGAAGCAGGCTCCAGGCTCTGAGCTGTCGGCACAGAGTCCAATGCCAGGCTTAAACTCACCAACCACCAAATCATAACCTGAGCCGAGATTGGATGCTTAACCAACTGAGCCACCCAGGGGCCCTATGTTATATATTTTTAAAGTTTATTTATTTTTGACAGAGAAAAATGGAGAGGAGGAGGGGAGGGGTAGAGAGAGAAGGAAAGAGAGAATCCCAAGCAGGCACCGTGCTGTCAGCATAGAGCCTGATGCGGGGCTTGAACTCATGAACCATGAGATCATGACATGAGTCACAACAAAGAATCAGACACTCAACCAACTCAGCCACTCAGGCACCCCCGATTTTATATTTTATCACAATAAAAAAAATCAGCTATTAAAAAAAAAACAGGTGCTATCTTAAAGTCTTAAGCATGACCACATTTCATCCTCACAACAAACCCACTTTCGTAGAGCAGGTATTGTTATTACCTCCATTTTAATGATGGAGAAGCCTAGGTTTAAACATATTAAGCAAATAGTTCAAGGTCCCAGGGTCAATGAGGGGCAGACCCAGGATTGGAACTCAGGGAGTCTGATTCCTGAGCCTGTGCTCTTAAATATGATGTCCTCCATGAAACCTCTCTGACTGTCCTCAAATAGAAATAGAAATAATCCAGGAAGGAAATGGAAATAACATCTGTTACAATCTATTCTCAGCATACAAGTCATGAAACCTTTGAAACATAAACTTCATGGTAGCACTCACCTTCTCCAAACCAACTTGCAATAAAACCCAAGGTCTTTATTCCCAACCCCCCAGCTCCCGCTGGATTATGGTCACTCGATGCCTCCCCAATCTCTTCTCCCCCCTTGGCTTATCATGCTTCTGCCACCTGCCTTCTCCATCTTTCTTAAACCTGCCAATGCCTGGGGCGTTGGCATGTGCCATTCCTCCTTCCTGGAATGCACTTCCACTGATACCTGTGTAGCCAGTTCCTCCCTTCATTCAGGTCTTTAGCCAGAGGTCCCCACACGCCAGAAGGCTTCTTTGTTCCATGTCTCTAAAATAGAACACTTACTTGCCCTCAGGTCAGCACCCTTCATTTTCTTCCATAGCACCTACCATTACTTGACATTATAGTATGCACTTTTCTAGGTCATTGCTCTCTGCCTCCCCTGCTAAAAGGCAACTCCAAGAAGGCAGGGAGTTTGCTCTGTTTACTGCTGTACCTAAAGTGATAACCTGGCACACAGCAGATGCTCAAAGAATATTTCTTTTTTTTTTTTAAATTTTTTTTTTTCAACGTTTTTTATTTATTTTTGGGACAGAGAGAGACAGAGCATGAACGGGGGAGGGGCAGAGAGAGAGGGAGACACAGAATCGGAAACAGGCTCCAGGCTCCGAGCCATCAGCCCAGAGCCTGACGCGGGGCTCGAACTCACGGACCGCGAGATCGTGACCCGGCTGAAGTCGGATGCTTAACCGACTGCGCCACCCAGGTGCCCCACAAAGAATATTTCTTGAATGAATGGATGACTGGATGGATGGATTCATTGAGTGCTTCAGTCAGTCCTCACATAGGGTGACCAACCACCCTGGTTCACCAGTGAGGAAAGGCATTCCCAGGAAGTGAGGCCTTCAGGGCTGGATCTGAGAATCTCAGGTCCAGAGATTAAAGAACAGGAGCTCTAACCAAAGGAACATTGAGTTTCCGTCCAGAAATCTAATTTTATAACCCCATGTTTTCTAGTCCCTAAAGGCACACACCTACAGGGTGGCAATATAGAAAGGTTGTGCTTTGGGCATAACTGGACTTGGTTTGAACCCAAGATCTGTCATGTAAAGTCACTGGGCAAACCATTTAACGCCCCTTAAATCTCAGTGACTTCTCCTGTGATCTGGAGTAAGTAATCCCACCTCAGGGCTGTGACTGTGTGAGAACAGTCAGATCATCAATGTGCCACAGGTGGGGCCACCTGGGAAGCAAACTCCAAGATGGAGATCATCACACAGAAAGTTTTTTAGGGTTTACTCTTCATTTCAAAACCTGTGGAAGAAGGAGAAGGGACGGAGCACAGCAAGAAGTAAGGCCGCAACAGTCCCAATGGAGACACTCAGAGGGCCCTTCATAGTTGATCCAAGTTTGGGGGAGGGACAGGAAGGGTATAATTCTGGGCTACGCAGCTCTCCTCAGCAGAGGCAGTTCTCCAAGGCACTCAACAGCTGAGGGCTGTCAGCCAACAGTCCCCCCAAGAACCTCCTTAACCCTGAAGAGGAGCTCCTTGTCTACCAAACTGTGCAACATACATGGTAAGTGCTCAACAAATGCTGCTGTTGTTGTCATTACCTTAGGACATTAATTCAAGGCCAAGACTGTATCACTGTGAAGTCTGTGCTCCTTCTCCTCTGCCTCCCAGCTCTTTATCTGAACCTGTTGAGTCACGTCTCTACTTTAGTTCAAGTAATCTTTGAACAGATCCCTTTTCCCTACCCAGACAGTGAGTCCCCTGAGAGCAGGTTTCATCTTTGTGCCCCCGTGCCACAGTTGCCCTTGGTACCCTAGGCTTCCTGAGTAACTAATAAATCAGTAAATGTATGCCCACCCTGAATCCTCCCCAAGGTTTTTATGGATTTTGACCATATCCTTTCTAGGCCTTCAATATCCCCAGACCTATCCAGGTTAACCTACAGGATAGCTCAGGCTCAAAACATCCCAGGCAGAGCAATGCCCACCTAGAAACCATTTAAAAAAATTTTTTTTAACATTTATTAATTTTTGAGAGACAGAACATGAGTGGGGGAAGGGCAGACACACACACACACACACACACACACACACACACAGAATCCAAAGCAGGCTTCCAGGCTCTGAGCTGTCAGCCCAGAGCCCAACATGGGGCTTGAACTCAAGAACCACAAGATCATGACCTAAGCCGAAGTCGGACACTCAACCGACTGAGCCACCCAGGTGCCCCAACCTATAAACCATTTTGACTTCAGAGCTGGGGCTTGAGGCACCTCCTTTCTCCCACTATCCCAACCTCCCTCCATTGGGCCAAGATCTGATTGCTAGCCTCAGCATCTGCTAGCTGTATGACTGAGCAAGTTACCTAAAGATCCCTGTGCCTTTTTCCATGGGGAAATAACTTTTTCCATGGGGAAAAAAATCTCACAGAGTGACAGCATGGATTAATGGCAACCAATGGCATACAGTGTGCATTCAATTCATATCAGTTGTCATAATTATTACTAGCAAGGGTCTGGGAAGCAAAAAATATCCAGATTTAGTTCTTGGGTTTTGCACTAATATGTAGTGTCTGTGCTTAAAGGACACCAAAACAACCACATAAAGCACTGAAAAGAATCTCTTAACCATCCAGATGTTTGGTAGATGAAGCGCATAGAACATTCCTCAGCTTTATCCCCCATCAATATTTTACCTTCCTCACCTCCTTATGGGGATATTATAAATATCTAAGTGATACTTGTAAAATGTTCACAGATTTTTTTTTATCCCTAACAGATATGATTACTTAAAAATGTAAAACATCTGTGTGTAGCACAACTACCATGAACAGAATTTTTGAGGGGAAAAAAAAGGATAAGCTGAGGAATGAAAAACTTGCAGTAGATTTTATAAGCAAAAGGCCAATTTCCTAAAATACAAAGAGTTCTTTCAGAGCTATAGGAAAAAGATTAAAAAACTCAATGGACAAACAAATGGTCAAAACCGCTCTAATAATAAAAGAAATACCAATTAAAATGACAATAAGACATTTTTCATTTATGTGATTAGAAAAACGAAAACGTTCATTCTTGCTTGCACTGACAAATACAAGGGAAAATAGTCACTCTCACCCATTGCCAGGGGCAGGAGATATAAGTTGGTGCAACTTCTCCTGGAAGACAATTTGATACTAGCTATTGAAATTTCAAATGTTTACATCTGTTGACTTGGAACTTCCCCTTCTAAATATATATCTTCCAAAAACATTCACACATACATAAAGATAAATGTACAAGGATGTTCAGTACAGGGACGCCTGGCTGGCTCAGTCAGAAGAGCATGCAACTCTTGATCTTGATCTTGGGGTCATGAGTTCAAGCCCCACGCGGGGTGTAGAGATTACTTAAAAAAAAATAAAATTAAATTAAAAAAAAAACGATGTTCAACACAGCATTATTTGTTCATCAAACAAAAACAAAAAACATGTAAATGGCCACCAGTAAGGTTTGGCTGAACACACTGTTATACAGCCATAAAACGGAAATCTATATAGGCACTCAGAAAGAATGAAACCTACGTCTGTGCAGAGATCTGTACATAAATGTCTGTAGCAGCATTATTCATACTAGCCCAAAACTAGAAACAACCCAAATATCTACCAACTGGTAGATAAACAAAATGTACACTATCCTAAAATGTTATACTGTTGAAAAGGAACAAAGGTCTGTCATGTGAATGAACCTCAGAAACATTTTGTTTGTTAAGAGGAGCTACACACAGAAAAATATATGTTTTTTATTCTGTTTATATGCAAGCCCATAAAAGGCAAATCTATAGAGACAAAAAATAGATTAGTGGTTGCCTGGTGACAGAGATGAGGACAGGGAGTGACTGCAAATGGGCACAAGGAATATTTTAGGGGGTGAAAGAAATGTTCTAAAATTGGATTACAGTGTTAGTTGCACAATTCTGAAAATTTACTAAAAAGTCAACGAATTATACAGGTCAATGAATTAAAACAGGTGAATTTTATGGTACATAATTTATACCTCAGTAAAACTATTTTTTCAAAAATAATGAGACAGGGGTGCCAGGGTGGCTTAGTCAGTTGAGTGTCCGACTTCAGCTCAGGTCATGATCTCACAGTTCATGAGTTCAAGCCCCATGTTGGGCTGTGCGCTGACAGCTCAGGGCCTGAAGCCTGCTTCAGATTCTGTGTCTCCCTCTCTCTCTGCCCCTCCCCTGCTCACACTCTGTCTCTCTCTCAAAAATAAATAAGATTTAAAAAATTAAAAAAAAAAAAAAAAGAATGAAACAGGGGCATCTGGGTGGCTCAGTCGGTTAAGCATCCAACTCCTGATTTTAGCTCAGGTCATGATCTTGAGGTTTGTGAGATCCTCATCAGGCTCTGTGCCTGCTTGGGATTCTCTCTCTCCCTCTCTCTCTCTGCTCCTCCCTGGCTCATGCTCTGTCTCTCTCAGAAATAAACATTAAAAAGAAAAAGAAGGGGCGCCTGGGTGGCTCAGTCGGTTAAGCGTCCGACTTCGGCTCAGGTCACGATCTCGCGGTCCGTGAGTTCGAGCCCTGCGTCAGGCTCTGGGCAGATGGCTCAGAGCCTGGAGCCTGTTTCCGATTCTGTGTCTCCCTCTCTCTCTGCCCCTCCCCCGTTCATGCTCTGTCTCTCTCTGTCTCAAAAATAAATAAACGTTAAAAAAAAAAAAATTTTTTTTAAAAAGAAAAAGAAAAAGAAAAAGAATGAGATAAATCAATAAATTCTCACATGCAAGGATGCCCAAGAAAAACTTAAATATTTTTTTCATTTTTTTTAATGCTTATTTATTTTTGACAGAGAGAGAGACAGAGCATGAGTAGGGGAGGGGCAGAGAGAGAGGGAGACACAGAATCCAAAGCAGGCTCCAGGCTCTGAGCTGTCAACACAAAGCCCGACATGGGGCTCAAACTCACAGACAGCGAGATCACGAGCTGAGCCGAAGTTGGACACTCAACCAACTGAGCCACCCAGGCACCCCAAAACTTAAATATTTTTAAAAGAGATGAAATAGTATGAATAATATTAAATGATTGTTAAGGCAATCATAATATATGTTAGTATACACATAGAAAATAATTCCGGAGGAATCTATAGGAAACTGGTAACAGTAGTGTTCTCTCCAGAAGGGAGGATTATAAGAACACTTTACTTTCTTTATGGTGTACTTCATATATATATATGATTTTTTAAAATTAGGTATTTTTGCTAGATGTTTGAACATTTTCTTAATAAAACATTAGAGGGTAAAAAAATAAAATGAAATAAAAATAAATAATATATTGAAAATTTTTTATTTTTTTAAAAATTAAAAAATAAATAAAAATAAAATAAATAAATAAAAAATAAATATAAATAATAATAATAATTTAAAAAATTTTTGTAAATAAAAATAAAAATAAATTCAATTCAACTAAAATTAAAAATAAGACATTAGGGGGAAATGGGCATTACTTTTGTAACCTAAAAAAACATAATGTAAAAATTAAATACGTAAGTAAAGCAGTGGTGTGTTTTAAATTGACTCAGTTTTGTTGATACTGCTGAGTCCCAGTTACAAATGCCACATCTGGTCACAAGATGTATGGGATCTCTCATTCTCCTGGCTCCACCGCAGCCTGGAAAAAAAAAAAATCTGAAAACCACCCATCTCTGCCTTTCTCTCATTCCAAGCTCCCCAAACAATGACTAATTCTGTTTCCCAGCCAGCCACCTTAAAGCTGGGGAGATGAATATGTCCTGGAGAAGTACATCCCTCAGTGTTAACCTATCTATGGTTACCTTGCTTATAAAACAATTTCTTTTGAGTTTGGCTGGCAAAAAAAAGGGGGGGGGAGGATTTCTCAAAGGCTGATAAAAATAATCTGATTATTCATTAAGCTGAAGTATGAGGAGTGCCTGGGTGGCTCAGTCGGTTAAGTGTCCAACTCTTGATTTCGGCTCAGGCCACGATCTCAGGGTTTGTGAGATCCAGCCCGGCACTGGGCTCCTCATGCACAGCGCTGCAGGGCTTGCTTGGGATTCTCTTTCCCTTTCTCTCTCTGCCCCTCCCCCACCTGAAAAATAAACTTAACAACAACAACAAAAAAAAAAGGCTGAAGAATGAAGTCAAGGGCCTGAGGACCCTATCAAGCAAGATACAGAGACCCCAGGAAGTCCTCACCTATATACCTGACCCACCTCCCTGTCTTCATTTCTCTAAGCTCAGACCCTGGCAGCTCAATAAAGTGTACTATTTTCTTAACTTTTTACTGAAGTGTAATAGACATACAGAACAGTGTACATGTTTTAAGTAGAGCTTAAACTCTACTTAAAAGACTCTGAGTCTCAAGGACAAATCTTTCCCTTTTCCAATGGAAACCATTGTGCCACTCTTTTTTTTTTCTTTCTTTTTTTTTTTTTTTTTTTTTACTTCTCTTAATCAGAGGTGAATGAAGGGGCCGTACTAATAACAGTCCATTGCCACGCTGGTCCCATCCCCCTGAAAATCTGGACTGAGATGCCTGTGTATGGTGGCTGGTGGTCATTGTTGCCCAGCTCCAAGAGGTGCCTCCAAGTCAGGTGCCAGCATCTCATGACTCAGAGTTACGGGGAGGAACTGAAATCAGCCCAGGCTTCCCCAAAAGGAAGCTCTCCAGCTGTTACAAAGAAAGAAAGATGGAGTGAACTCCAGTAGACTATAAGCTTCATGAGGGCAGGAAGCGTGTCTGTCTGCCCATTAATGAAAACCCGGTACCTGGTACACAGTAGGTGGTCAATAAATATTTGTTCAAAGAAATGCTGATTGACTCAAATACAGAAGGTGAAGACAAACTCTGGAAACCAGGCCACCAAGCAGAAACCCTAAGAGTTTGGGAAGGGCTACTGCTAAACCAGATGGTGTCCTGCTGCCAGTTAGGGAAAAACAGCACTTTCTCCCTGCTGATAATAGCTCCACACCAGGGCAAATTGCTTGGTGAGCAGAGTGTGGACTGGGTTGCAGACCCACCTCTCAGCCAGATACCCTTGTGTAGGGGACAGCCTGCACTGCCATCTGGGTGGCCCTGTGTTGGTGATCACTGCTGCTCCTTGTGCCCATCGACGGTACAAATCATGTAGACTATGCCTTGCCAGGCTTCTTGCTTGTCCCCAGTAAAGGCTGACCTGAAGTGAAAACCAAAGGCCTCAAAAAATCTTCCTATAATCTAAGTATTTGCTTATTACTTACAGGACCATGTAGTCCCAACCCCTGTACCATCTGAAAAGGAACCCCTGCCCACTTCAACGCCTTCCATACTCCTAAGAGAGAGCAAAGCAGATGGGCAAAAGGAAAAGAGGGAACATCCTACTTTACACCAGGAGACTACCCTTTTCATATGAAAACTGTTACATGAGCTTCATAGCCAAATACCTCAAGGATGATTTTAGCTGTGCTTTTTCTGGTGTGCAGGCATCATCGCTTGCCTAGGCTGCTACAATAGCTCCTAACTCGCCTCAGTGCCTTGCCTTGCCTACCAACAATCTATTCTCCACATTCCAGGAGGAAAGGTCTTTCAAAAGGAGAAAATTGATCATGTCATCTCCCTGCTTACAATCTCTCATTGCACATAGTATAAAATACAAGTTCTTAACATGGTCCACAAGGCCCTCTATGACCCTATTCTGGCCACCCTCTCCACCACTTCTTGTGACATTCTCTATCATGCTCACTTTGTTTCTGCTATATCCACTTTCTTACAGTTCATTCTCCCTTTTTCTTTCTTTCTTTTTTTTTTAATTCTCCAAAGCTGTTGTTCCTGCCCCAGGGCCTTTGCACTTGCTGCTTCCTAGGCCTGGAGTCAGCTTACCAGCTTTTCACATGACATCTAGGTGTAAACTTAGAGAGGCTTTTCCTGCTCTTTTAACAAGCACTTCAATCCCCTTCCCTCCATCTCTATTCCATTACTGTTTTATTTTCTTTGTAATAATTACCATTATCTGAATTTGTCTGATTATCAACTTTTTTACTGCCAGTCTCCCTGCTTTCCCTTATGCCCTTACACTACCCACCACACACACAGCAGACTATAAGCTCATTTCCCACACTATTTCTAGTGTCAAGAACACAACAGACACTTAATATATACTTTTTTAAAGAATTACAATTGTAAGGCTCTTAACAGTTTGCGAAGTATACTCACATTCACTGCCCTACATAACCTTAAAAACAGCTATAAAGGGCAGGTAGCACAACCCTCATTTTACAGATGAGGAAACAGGTTCAGAGAGGCCAAGCAGTTTGCCAAAGATCACACAGCAATAAAGATACTTATTTTGCACTCAAACCCAGGTTTTCCCCTTCTGAGTCTGGGGTTCTTCTCCTACTACACAGTTAACATCCAACAGTGCTTCCCACTCACTGGGCATACACTTTACAACACCAGATGAGAAACAAAGCAGTTACTTGCAGGATTGGGTTAAGCTCCAAGACAAAAAAGAATATAAAGCTTTGGCACCATTTTGAAAATCATCAAAATAGACAATTACGTAAAATGATTCCCCTCTGAAACCCATGGATGGGAGAAGAGGCAAGGCATCCAGATGTCCTGTCTCGAGTTTGATCTGTGTTTGAGGAATTCCCTGATTCAAATGAAGGACAGGGCACTTGAGAGTGGGGGAAAATGGAGAGAGATGAAAAAGGCTGTATCTCTACCCAAGAGTGGCAAAAAGAAACTATGACTAATAGGGGAAAATTCATTGTAGGAAACTAACCACATGCTACAGGAGGATCAAATTTCTCACCCTTCAGAACCAGAAAGCTAAAGGCATAACAACCACGGCATGTTTAAAACTATCATCTCAGTCTCGGGTCACAGAAACTGAGAGTGAAATATCCCTGGGAGGATAAACTGAAGTGGCCTTTGGGGCAGGGGAGCTGGGTGGATGCGAGGGAACACTTCCCATTATATTTAGACTGCTTTATATGTGTCTGTATTACATATTCAAAAAATGAGCTAAATTTAAACAAACAATTTTTAAAAAGAGAACTGGTCTAGGCAGCTACTTCAGTAGGTCAGTCCTTCCAGGCCCGGCCTCCCTATCAGATTTCATCTTTTCCAATCCAGACAGAGGTAAGCAGTCAGGCCTACTCCCCCTCTTCGGAGCATGACAGGTAGAAAGTGCTTCCTTTGGTCTCACTCAAATCTAAGCCATTTCCCTTCAGAGCCTGAAGCCATAAAGCCTGGAGCCATAGAAGACTGTCTTCTCCATAGCCTTCATTTTACAGATGAGACCCACAAAGGGAAGAAACTTTCTCAAGGTACCCCAACTAGGCAATAGCGAGGTTGGAGCCTGAGTACAGATCTCCTGCCTCTCTGTGTTGTGCTCCCTCTGTGACACCAAGCTCCTTCTCTGTCCAACACCAAGAAAACCAGAATACCAAGCATTAACAGGCACAGTTTAGGAGTATCAGCCCCCTGGGCCATTCTCTAAAGACTCTTCTCTTCCACACTGCATCGACTTAACTGCCTCAGACCACTCCAGAGCGCCCAACTAGTGGCTCTGGCCTAAAACAGAACCAGCCCAAGGGGAATGCGGAACTCGTAGAGGTAAGCTGCAAAAACTGGGGAGTGATGCCTGCATTTACTGGGCAGGGACCCAGGGATGCTAAACAGCTACAATGCATGGGACAGTCCACTCAAAGAAGACTCGCCTGGCCCCACATGCCCTGTGATCATCTCTGATCGCTTCCCTGAGTCCCCCACCACCCTTCAAACCCTGAATGTCCGCAGACTAGTAGAAGCCCTGAGAAGCACTAGCTGAACGTTGTCAGAAATGACTCCAATAAAGGACAACATTTGATAGCTCCTTGCAGCTAAACAATGTCACGAACTGTCATTCTCACAACAGCCCTAGGAGAAGGACACCACGGTTCTGATTAAACAGACAAAGAAACTGAGACACTGAGGGGCTAAGTCACTTGCCAGAACCATGCTAAAAGCTGGCAAGGCAGGCACTCGTTAACAGAGTCTCCCAAATCCATAATCCCAAACAATGCTGCTTTTAAAATAAACTGAGCTGTGGGAAATTTAAACTACTAATAAAAGTGACCCATGCCCCAATCCTGTGTCTCAGTGGCCTCACTGGGATACCAGATTGCATCTTCCAGACCACCCCCTCCCTCTGCAATCCCAGGGAGCATATTGAGTCCTGATGGGCCTCTCCTTGGACAAGGCTGCAGTTTTCAGACCAGATTTCATAGTCGAGTAAAATCCACCTCCACCACCCAAAAAAATATGAGGGGGTGTCTACAAAGGGTGGCCAATATTACAAAAGGTATTAGGGAGAAAAACTACCCCAATTGTTCAAGACAGTATAATTTCTCTCTCTCTCTGTCTCTCTCTCTCTCTCTCTGTCTCTGTCTCTCTCTCTCTCTCTCTGTCTCTGTCTCTCTCTCTCTCTCTCTCTCTCTCTCTCTCACACACACACACACACACACACACACACACACACACACACCAGAAAGGAAGAACAATGTTTAGAATATAAGGCAGGTCTTTAATCACATACAGTTAGCTTTAAGGGAAAAATCCCTGCATTGTCCTTATTTTTTTCACGTTGTTGCAGACTGGGAGACACCTCACACACAGACTGACAGTGGTCTGGGGACCTTTAGAGCAGACAACCTCATTATGACAGAAGGAGACCTGGGCCTTTGGACCTCATTGTGCTGGCTGCAGGCCCCAGCCTTGTTGAAGCCAAACCACCAAGAGAGTCACAGAGACAAGGAGGAGACGGGTGGGGGCTAGCATAAGACAGAGAAGTACAATGGCGGGGGGAAAAAAGGCAGCAGGGCAATCCCCCAGCCCGGTGGAAGGAAGTTCTTCCTCCCTCAATGAGCCATGTGCCAGTGGTCATTACCCACATGGGACAGGAGGAGAGCACAGGGGGCTGGCACAGTAGGGACAGGAGGAGATGTTGTCCTGGCTGGGTCTGGCTCTCCTTGCCCTTCCCCCCCACCACCTCCCTCTCCGCCCCCCCGCATCAACCTCAGAGTCAAGAGCAAAGTCTCTGAGCTTCAGCTTTACAAACACTGGGAGAAAGCTAACGCAGCCTTTAAGCTGCATTAACAGGATCAAGGGATGTATTATTAGTCACGCTGGCCTCCATATTGTTCAGAGTACTTCTGAAAGACACTGCTTAGCCTGGTCTCCATATTTTAAGGGATATTAATAATTTGGAAGGTTTATCAGTGGCCTGCAGACTCAAAACTGGCCCTCGTCTATTTGGGAAGATTTCCCAGAAACACTGCTCTAGGAGAGACCTCAGCCCTGCTAGCCAGATTGGTTAAATCCACCCTAGAAATGAATTAGGTGGAAGATAATGGCAGCCAGATGGCTTTTAAAATGTTGATAAGCTGAAATGTGGCAGGAAAAAGAGACCAGAGGGTCAGGGAACAAGTTATCTAGGGCACAATAGAAGCATCTAAGCATCAAAATGCTTAGCGGAGAAAACAAATACCTTGTACATAAGTCACCACTGCCCACACCTGAGCCCATGGCAGAGTGGCTATTTTTTCCTACCGACCTTGGAGCACAGTCCCAGAAACCTTCTCAACACAGCCCTCTAGCAGCCACTACCAATCCATCATAGTTGGCACTCAGTTGGGGATCATACCAACTCTAAACAAGAGTTCTCTCCATAAAGGGGCACAGATGATACATTAGATATAAACTATTTCCCACCCTTGACTTAGGAGTACTTAAGATTGGTCTTCAAATAGTGGAAATGTTACCATGCATGAATCAGCCAGCTTAGACTTATTTTGACTTGTTCCAAAAGACAGAGGTGCCTTGCAATTCTATTCGAGGAAGCTCTTTCTAGCAAACGTTTCCAACAACAGGATTGTCTGTTTTATGAGGTGGTCAGTCCCTTGCTACTGGAAGTTCCAGTCAGAAGCTTCAAAGCTGTCAGGAATTCCAGTCCAGTGTGAGCATTCAGGCAAATTCTGTGCTTCTAACTAAGACTGAAGACTCAGATGTGACACCTATGTACTGAGCACCTACCATGTGGCAGAGACAGGCACACAGGCTATCACCGTGGATACTGTGACCTCTATATACTCAGGAGGATTGAGTAACTTCACACAGGGAGGGAGTGGCCCATCAAGAATTCAAATCCTGGGGCACCTGGGTGGCTCAGTCGGTTGAGTGACCAACTTCGGCTCAGGTCATGATCTCGTGGTTTGTGGGTTCGAGCCCCAAGTTGAGCTCTGCACTAGCAGTGCAGAGCCTGCTTAGGATTCTCTCTCTCCCCCCACCCCCTGCCCCTCCCCCACTCGTACTTTTTACTCTCTTTCAAAATAAATAAATTAAAAAAAAAAAAAAAAAGAATTCAACTCCTGATCCTGCAACTCCAAGTCCTGCATGTTTCCCACAGCACTTTCATGAGCTGCAAACAAGCAGCAAGACAAGGCCTCCTCTGAAGCTAAGTGGCTCTCAGACGGTACCTACACCGCGGGCTTTTTCTTCCCTAAAGATGCTGCCTAGCTGTTATGGGACAGCCCCACATCGGCTGCTCTAAAAGTGTTCAGATCCAGGGCTAACGCTTCCTCACTGCCAGACGGCAGGCATCCTGTTTGCTCATTCCGTCTCCAAATGACAGTTCTCTCCACAAAGGGGCACAGATGGAATCTCTGATATTGGACTTAGTGTCTTTGTCCTAACATCCCAGGCACCATCGTTCTTTTGGTCTGAGGTGTTTATAGCTTCTGTTCCAAGGCAGAAGTTCCTAAAACGGGGTGAGAGCTCAAGCCACATCAGTCATGGATCTCCAAATGACTAGCCAATCACAGGCTGCAAGGTCCTGAGCAGGGGAAGGGAGCACAGGAAGGCTGTAATGAGGGAAAGGGAAAAGGATAGTTTGTAGTAAGACAAAGCAACTCCATTCTTCTCATGGTTAGGCTTGCTGCATCCTCATGGCTCATTTCAGATTCCTGGGGTTTCTGTCCTGTACCCCAATCCGCATTCTCTCAAGTCCTGCTTTGTCCCACCCTCCAGCAACAGTATCACCCTAATACCCAGTGCCTGGAGCTTGCCCTGATTTAACCACTGCCATGGCCAGGACCTAGTTTTTGCCCTATGTTGCAAGCACCACAGAATACCCCCAGCCCAGATATCCAACACTCTCACCTATGTAGACCTGCACCTGCCAGCCCGGACTTTCTCTTGCCCATGTGGAGCTGGGAGTCCCCTCCCCGAAGGGGGCATAGCTCTAGCTTCCAGCCCCTCCTGTTACAGCCCCTCCTGTGTCCTGCTGCTACGGTTAACCTGACCACAGTGGGCCGTCTCCAGCTATGCTTCCTACTACCCAGAGTGTGCGTCCCACTGCCCTCTAAAGCCACCTCCCACCTCTTAAGAAATCTTCTTGTTAAGGAACCAGACTACATTTACACCTATAATTCTATATCCTTGTCCATGCCCATCTCCCTAGCCAGAATTTTTTGCTCCCCACCCACCTTCAGAGAACATATCTTTACTGCCTAAAGCCCTTTCTGGTGATGTGAGCCCACACAGTCCTTCCCTCTCTTTTTGCATTCAACATCTGTACAGACAGCAAAATTAGTCCCTTATTTATACCATTACCTGCTTCACTGTTCAATGAAACAATTTAGCACATCTGACACTCTCATCACTAGTATGTATGTTTTACTTTCCAACTAGTCTACAAATGTCAGTGGGTAGAAACAGTCTACTTCACCTTGCACCTGCTCAGTGCCCAGCCAGGGCAGGGCTATGGTAGACCCTCTTCTTTGGAAAGTGCCTGCCCACCGACAGGGGTGGGATTCTGGCTGACACAGTTCTGATGTTAACCCCATGTCACTGGCCACACCAACTGGTTCAGGGACCACCTAAGCTGGGCCAATCAGAGTCCCTTCTCTAGCAACAATGAAGGGAAGGAGGAAGAAAAGAAAACCAATGAAAAAAGAGAATGAACAAGAGATGGTCTTTCCGTATGTTCACCTCCAAATGAAACATGAACTTGGGAGCTGCCAGCACCCATTGTTTGCCTGTCACGTAGAAATATCAGAAAATAGTCAGAGAAGAAATAGTAGAGCAGGAAGAGTGAAGCAGATATGCAAAAAGAAGCCAAAATGAGAGAAAGTACACCCAGGATCCCTAACAACCCAGATCCCGGTTCTTGGCCATCATGAGGCTTACAGCGTTTACCCACTTGGGTTTCACAGAAGACTGTGCATCTTTAAACAAACTCTATTTTCATTACCACCCGCTTCTGCTGGTTTCTGTTGCCTGCAACCAAAAGTTCCACTAAAGCAAGGGCACATGTTACATGTTTTATAAGTTCTTGCACATTCATTGAATATATTCCTGATTTATCACCACAGACCTCAATTCAAATAACAGTGGTGAATTTCTTCAGCATCTCCCATTAGGTGCTTTCAAACAAAGACCTCTAAATGGATAACTTATCTATCAGCCACACTGATGCTTAATAACACAAAGACCATGATCACACTGAGACCAATTTGCATGCAAACACCCACATGTACCTATGTGCATATTACTTCAATTACACATAGCAGTCATTCAGTGTGTTCTGTCCCCTTCCTGGGGCTTTCACTCCAAAGGAGCAGAGAACAGTGAAGAATAAATAAAATTTATAGTCTAAAGCCTAGGTGCCATCTCTGTCGTGGCACTTCACAGTCATATACCCTAAGCAAGGCACTCAACCACTGAGCCACATTCAACAAGACACTGCCACTCAAGCCAACCGTTCTGGAAGGTAAGAGTTCAATCCCTATCTAGGACTCCCTGAACACCTCAAAGAGCGTCTCCCAAAGAAGGTACTGTAGGATGCTTATTCTAGAACAGGGGCGGCAACCTACAAACCACATGAGTCAAATCTGGCCCATAGCCTATTTTTGTAAATAAAATTTTATTGGAGCCAGCCATGTCCACTCATTTTCTATCAATGGCTGCATTTGCATTGAACAGCAGACTGAGCAGTTACAACAGAGATCATATGGCCCACAAAGCCTGAAATGTTTACTATCCGGCCCTTTACAGAAAAAGTTTGTACATCTGGAATATGACAACAGGTATATCCTAAAGAAAAAATAGTACCTGGGTTAATGAGTTCCAGAAACAGTGGGTTACAAATAACCCTAAAATTTGTATGGAACCAGAAAAGACCTAGAATAGCCAAAGCAATCTGGAAAAAGAAAACCAAAGCAGGAGGCATCACAATCCTGGACTTCAAGCTATACTACAAGCTGTAATCATCAAGACAGGTTGGTACTGGCACAAGAACAGACACTCAGATCAATGGAATAGAATAGAGAACCCAGAAATGGACCCACAAACATATGGGCAACTAATTTTTGACAAAGCAGGGAAGAATATCCAATGGAATAAAGACAGTCTCTTCAGCAAGTGGTTCTGGGAAAACTGGACAGCGACATACAGAAGAAAGAACCTGGACCACTTTCTTACACCATACACAAAAATAAACTCAAAGTGGATGAAAGACCTCAATGTAAGACAGGAAGCCATCAAAGTCCTCGAGGAGAAAGCAGGCAAAAACCTCTTTGATCTTGCCCACAGCAACTTCTTACTCAACACGTGTCCAGAGGCAAGGGAAACAAAAGCAAAAATGAACTACTGGGACCTCATCAAAATAAAAAGCTTCTGCACAGTGAAGGAAACAATCAGCAAAACTAAAAGGCAACCGACAGAATGGGAAAAGATATTTGCAAATGACATATCAGATAAAGGGTTAGTATCCAAAATCTATAAAGAACTTATCAAACTCAACACCCAAAAAACAAATAATCCAGTGAAGAAATGGTCAAAAGACATGAATAGACACTTCGCCAAGGAAGACATCCAGATAGCCAAATGACACATGAAAAAAACGCTCAACATCACTCATCATCAGGGAAATACAAATCAAAACCACAATGAAATACCACCTTACACCCGTCAGAATGGCTAACATTAACAACTCAGGCAACAACAGATATTGGCGAGGACGCAGAGAAAGAGGATCCCTTTTGCACTGCTGGTGGGAATGCAAGCTGGTGCAGCCACTCTGGAAAACAGTATGGAGTTTCCTCAAAAAACTAAAAATAGAACTACTCTACGACCCAGCAATTGCACAACTAGGTATTTATCCAAGGGATACAGGTGTGCTGTTTTGAAGGGACATGTGCACCCCCATGTTTATAGCAGCACTATCAACAATAGATAAAGTATGGAAAGAGCCCAAATGTCCGCCGGTGGATGAATGGATGAAGAAGATGTGGTATATATACATATATACATATATATATATATATATATATATATATATATATATATATATATATATACTATAGAGTATTACTCAGCAATCAAAAAGAATGAAATCTTGCCATTTGCAACTACATGGATGGAACTGGAAGGTATTATGCTAAGCGACATTAGTCAGAGAAAGACAAATATCATATGACTTCACTCATATGAGGACTTTAAGAGACAAAACAGGGGCGCCTGGGTGGCGCAGTCGGTTAAGCGTCCGACTTCAGCCAGGTCACGATCTCGCGGTCCGTGAGTTCGAGCCCCGCGTCAGGCTCTGGGCTGATGGCTCGGAGCCTGGAGCCTGTTTCAGATTCTGTGTCTCCCTCTCTCTCTGCCCCTCCCCCGTTCATGCTCTGTCTCTCTCTGTCCCAAAAATAAATTAAAAAAAAAAAAAAAAAAAAAAAACGTTGAAAAAAAAAAAATTTAAAAAAAGAGACAAAACAGATGAATGAACATAAGGGAAGGGAAACAAAAATAATATAAAAACAAGGAGGGGGACAAAACATAAGAGACTCTTAAATATGGAGAACAAACAGAGGGTTACTGGAGGGGTTGTGGGAGGGTGAATGGGCTAAATGGGTAAGGGGCATTAAGGAATCTAGTCCTGAAATCATTGTTGCACTATATGCTAACTAATTTGGATGTAAATTTAAAAAAATTAAATTAAAAAATAAAAAAAGAAACAAAGGGTTTCATAATTTATGTTTTATAGTACTTACCAGAACCTTTAATATATGGAAGCACACTATGAATCTTTAAGAAGCAAGCACACTGGGGCGCCTGGGTGGCTCAGTTGGTTGAGTGTCCGACTTCAGCTCAGGTCATGATCTCACAGTTCATGAGTTCGAGCCCCACATTGGGCTCTGTGCTGACAGCTCGGAGCCTGGAGCCTGCTTCTGATTCTGTGTCTCCCTCTCTCTCTGCCCCTCCCCCACTCATGCTCTGTCTCTCTCTCTCTCTCTCTCTCTCTCTCTCTCTCAAAAATAAATAAATATTTTTAGAAAATTTTTAAAAAGAAGCGAGCACACTAGAATGCTTCCTACACTTATTTGAACAGAGCCCTTTCTATAGCAAACATCTTGAGGGAGTAGTGTTCCAAAGTCTAGAGGAGTTCCTCATCTATATAATAGAGACTACATTCTGCCTAACTTATGCTTTTCAAAAGTCATGGTATTCTGGCCACATATAAATGAGAGAGAAAAAAAAAAAAAGGCTGATCCAGACTTGGAAATTAAAAGCAATTATTGTAATATTTTCCACTCTTACTAAATAGTAAAAAGCTTTGATTGTACAAGAAAACCCTGTGTTAGTGGACGAAGCCTTTTTTCCCTTGAACAACTCTGGAAAATGGATTTGACAGTACATTATCAATTCTACTAACCAAAGCTTTATTTGGAAATTTACTTTTTGTACAAATTGAATTATATAATGCTTGAAATACTTTAAGTCACTTTGTAAGCAAAATGCATAGCACTTACTTAGTTTATACTGTAAAGTATATGTTATATATGCTTTTGTCAATTTGAGAGTAAAAATAGTTACTGATATAAATAAATAAATAAATAAATAAAATAATAATAACCCTGACTCTACCTGCATCATAGGGCTGTCAGGAAGATCAAATGCAACACTAATATGAGTGGGCTGTGCAAACCACAGGCAAATGAGAATTATACCTCCTGCCCAGTAACTTAAAGGCATTTCTGCTCCATTTCCCACCAGCGACTCTGAGGACAGACAAAAATGGCCTCCAAGAGTCAGCTGTTTCTAAGAACCTGCTGATTCTGAAAAACTCGCCCGTGCCTTGGTAGAAAAGTACATGATTGTAAGTTTAATGGGAAGCGTTGCTGAGAGATTCGATTTGTTTCCATTAAAGAACATCAATTAATCTTGATTCTGGATGGAAGACAGGCATTTCTCCTCTGGAAGTTTTGATTAGCTCTCCATACTACACAGGAGTGACATGGGCTCCAGATAGATGGTTTCCTCATGCAAAGCCATTTCACAAACCATGGGGTTCTGAAGGGGACAGATGCTCCTCCAGAAGGAACACCTGACCCCCTCCAATGGTCGACCCCTCCTCACACTAACATGCCCTTTGCCCTTAGCAGCACCAACCAGGTTTTGACACCCACTATCACCCAAGCCCAGTTAATAAACAACTTGTGGAGACACAAAGTTGCTCAGACCCATGGAAGCACCCAGGAAGGCCAAGCAGGTCAGGTAAGGAATGGCCAGCACCCCAGACTAGGAAGTAGTAATGACATTATGCTGAGAGGTCACACCATTCACAAATGGATGTCACCACTTCCTCTTCCAAAACAAGAAGTGGGGCATGTGGGAAAGGGGATAGAGCGAAGAAAGCTGAAAGGAAGATGCACACGTGGAGACACCATCCACTCACCTGCGATCCATGCAGTTTGGATGGTGCCTGCCCATCTCTCCCCCACCCCACCACACAGACTCTGGCGTCTTCCAGATGCCAAGTAATTGCAGGGAGTCCCTGCCATTCCCAAGAGATAATATCTTCCTGGAATTCCCACAATTCACATATACCACTTCTATCTGTGGAAGGAACGCCCTAAGCAAGGGCAGGTCTTTTAAAAAAGAGAGAGAGGGGCGCCTGGGTGGCTCAGTTGGTTAAGTGTCCAACTTCGCCTCAAGTCATGATCTCACGGTTTGTGGGTTCAAGCCCCACATCGGGCTCTGTGCTGACAGCTCAGAGCCTGGAGCCTGCTTCGGATTCTGTGTCTCCCCGTCCCTCTGCCCCTCCCCCACTCACACTCTGTGTGTCTCTCTCTCAAAAATAAAATAAACATTAAAAAAATTTTTAAATAAAAAATAAAAATAAGAGAGAAAGAGAAAGAGAGAGAGATTGAGGAATGGTGAAAGAGAAATGTCACACCTTGAGGATGACTCAGTGACAGGATGCACTGAGGTGACTATAATAAAAACACAAACTTGCCACCAGATGCTACACCATGAAGAGCCAGACAAGACCCTATGTCCACACCAGAGATAACTCAGACCAAAAGGGCATTTCCTAAGGGATAAGCCTGAGGTCCCATGAGGGGAGAGGCCCACTCTGCAAGGAAGTGATGCTGGAGAGTGTCCCTAAGGTTTTGAAGTCCCAGGCTGGACAATTTCATTCTGAGAGCCTAAGAGCAGAGACACTCAAGCAGGATAAGGATCTAGCAAATTCTATCTTGGAGGGAAGAAGCCAACCAAAAGGCCTATAGCCGAGCCTCACTCCCCTCAACTTGTAGCAGCCATCAGACACTGAGCTAACTGTGCTTGCCAGTTCCCTGCTTCTGGTAAGTTATTGCGATTTCTACCACCAGATACCAAAGCTTTATTAGAAGATTCAGTTATTCGTGGACTCCTCTCTATCCCCGCAACTGACTGAGAGGTTCAGAGGCTGGCACAAGGAGCCTTTGGAGAGGATGGTGCTTTGTGTGAAATGCGGGGCAGAAATCACCCAGCTCAAGACCCACCTGAAGGCAATACGGTCTCTCCTAAATCCACCTGGTCTCTCTGCACCCCCACGCGTCCCCACCCCCTCTCCTCAAGGATTGTTCAGCCGGCTCACAAAACAGAGGAGGCCACCATCTGCTAATATCGGCAGGGCTGTGTTGTGGAAGAAGCAGCCGTGCTTCGGCACAGCTCCAGCACAGGCCCACAGTGGGGAAGTAACAAGGATGAAGATTTGGGTCAACGTAAGAAAACCCAACAGAAGCCTTGGAGCAGTTCAAAAGAACAGCCGGGGATGTTCACTGAGATGCAAGAATTGGGGGCTTGTGGTAAATGAGCCACAGGTTATGTATCAGGAGCAGCTCTAAGGGCATCTCTGCTCCCTCCACCCCACCCCCACCCTCCCCTGTGGACCCCCAGCGGCCAGCCCCACTGTCGGGAAGAGGAACGAGCAGAATCTGTAACTGCATCCTAAAGATGTCTCTGACAGTGCAGGGCATTTTGATGTGGTCTTGTAAATAAACCATTATCTAACAAATTAGCCGGGCTTAAATAAATAAATAAATAAATAAATAAATAAATAAATAAATAAATCTCTTCTCCTTATCGTGAAACAACAGGCTGTGCACTGTTAGCTCTGGGAGAAAAATTTCAGTTTGGGGCTCATCTTCTTGTCCACATGGTCTTGACACCTAGAGCAAGTTTCTTCCTGAGATACAGTACAAAGTTCACCTCGGCTCCAGCTGCTCTGAAGATGCCTGTTTCTCTTTGCGGTACCCCACCCCCCCGCACCCCGCCCGGCACACCTCCTAGAAAATGCATTCCAGGTATGCCACAAAGGCTATATTCGAAAGTCAGGCCCATCCCAAACAAGATATTCCCTCCAAGGCTGCAGAAAATTAATCAGTGGCTGTTATATAATGAAAACAAAGTTCAGTGACATTTTAGTTTTTAAAAAAACAAAACAAAACAAAACAAAACACCACCACTACACCCAAGGACGGTTAGCTCCAATACCTATGGGAACCAGGGACATCAGGTGAACTAGTAAAGCAGGGGAAGTTAGGGGGATGACAGGGGCCAAGTGAGCTCCAGTCCTATCCAAGGAGAGCTATGGGTGCTCAGCTCCAGCTGGTGCTGCCCCAGGTTGCCAGACCTTCTGACTTTTTTTTAAAGGTGCTGGAAATCCAGATTTTATGTGAAATCTCCTCATTTTTACATGTTGGCATCTACGTTGCATTTTTCAAAGACACAGTACAGGCCAAATCAAACACATCTGAGGACTGGATTTGGCCTGTACGTCGTCAGTTTGCAAGCTCTGCATAAAAGTCCAGCTTAAACAAATTACCAGTAATGTGCAAAACAGATCCTTCCCCCCCGCCCCCCACCCATCCCCTCCGTCTCTGAGAAATTAGGCAGGGGGTCAGGGATGGGGTTGCAGGTGAGATGAGGTTCAGGAATAAAGAAGGCCCAGTGACATCTGTGTCCAAATTAATGTGGTAAGTACCGGAAGTCCACGTTTCCGTTTTGACAGTCAGATCAAAATGGCTGCATCCAATCAGCCTCTTCAGCAAGTCTGCTTTCCTCTATCAGGAAGCAAGATTTTTACTTTTATTATGGAAATTATCGTCCTCCAGTGGGCCCCAGAAAGCAGAATCACAAGGTTGGCAGGCAGAAGCCTTGTATGTCACCTTGAACAAATCTTCTGCTGCCTAAATCCCCACTCTGACCCTCTTTTCAGGGGCATATCACTGCAGCCTCAAACACCTCCTATTCTAGGGAGATCAAGGCTTCCTGAGCCTGCCTGCCTGTCCCTTCAAGACAGTTCTAATTGTTAGAAAGGTCTTCCAGACACTAGACTTCTATAAACCCAGCCCAAAGTCAGATTAGGTTTTTGGCAGCCGCCTCCCCATGACTCACACCAAACTTATTGTCAATGAGAACCTTAAGTCTTTTTCACAAGCATTGCTGCTAAGCACATCTCTAGTCTGTACTTGGCCAGCTGCGTTTTTAGACATAGGGCAAGACTTTATACTTTTTTCCTTATTAAATTCCAGCCCACCTACATGTTGCGATGAGGTGGGCATCTGTTCCCAGGTACAAATCTTTGTTAGTTTCCCAGATTCTTTTCAGAGGACCTTGACCCTACCTCTGTCCCATGGATTGTGGAAGCTGATGGCTCTGCACTTAATCGATGACACAGATGGCACTGGGGCATTTGCCAGTAAATACAACCTGCTGTCTACCTTCTCCAAAGCCCAGTTGCTGGAAATAGTATTTATGGATGACTGACTGAATCCTACATAATGAGGAATGGAGGTTGGTCCATTCCTCCAAATCAAAAAAACTCAAATGCCCTTAGGAGTCAAGCAGGCAACAAAAAATGAGTGAAGTGGGTCAGGTGGGCCCTGGAACAAGCGGACCCCATACCCCATTTGAAGGGGACAGTCAATTTTTGCCTCTATCTGAGAATGACAGCAAAATGCCTGGATCTTCCCATATCACAAGAAATGCAGAAATCTAGATTTTTTATGTAAACTCTCCAGATTTTTTTTTTGCACTTTCTTGATTTTTATTTATTTATTTTTTTAAGTAAGCTCTACGCCCAAGGTAGAGCTTGAACTCATGACCCTGAGGTCAAGAGTCGTGTGCTCTACCCACTGAGCCAGCCAGGCACCCCTTGATTTTTAAATGTTGGAAACTAATTCACTTGTATAAATGTTCGAAAGGCCAAGCAAAACACACTAGTGAATCTAAGTTTGCCTCCAAGCTGCTGGTTCTGCTGTAGATGGTCTAAACTTCACTCTTGCAGCAACTCAAGCCCTCCAAATCTGGGTAAGAATAATAATAGAAAGCACTCACTGAGTGTTTCCCATGTTCCAGACCCTGGGCTAGCTATCAAGTGGGGATTATCTCATTTAATCTTCATGAGAATCCAATGAGATGCCCATTTTAAGGAGACAGAAACTGAGAGGTAGAGAGATGAGATGATTTACCCAACATCAAACAATTAGTAAGTAATGAAGCTGGAATTCAGTCCCAGTTCTGTCTGATTTCAGAGTCCAATGTGGAGTTCTGGGACCACCCTGTTTGAGCAGAATTGCTTTATTTAAGTGAACTGTGCTTTGATGTTAAAATGGTCAGCTTAACATTGAGGGATGTTTAACTATTAAAAATGTGTTGTAGTGACTACTAATGAGGTAACTAAGGACACCATCCACCACATCACAGGATATTTACTGGCTCTAGCAGCTGAAGCCATTATTTATAAATAAATAAATCGATTCTCCTCCCCCACCTTCCCCACACCTCCCCTCAAGGATGGGTCAGAGGCAAACACAGAAGCACTTCTCAGGGGAGAATGTCTTGTCCTTGACTCCATTGTCAAACTCATCCTTGAGGAGAAGTGAAAAGGGATGTACTTATGCAGTGACAAGGCATCTCTTTTGTGAACGTGGAAGGATGGTGGAAAGTTGGAGGCATTTTTATATCATAGATACTGAATTATTTGTTATGTTGTCATTCACTTCTCATTGCACAATCCTATCTGATGAGCATAATTTGAGACAGAAGATAGAATATAATTTCTTGGCCTTATCCAGGATTGGCAAACCTAAATGCCTACAGAAACCAGGAATATTTGGTAAATGAAACAGCAGATGAGAGATAAGGGTGTCTGGAGACCCAGGAAGCAGCAGGGTCTCAAAAGTGCATGCCTCATTTATTTTATTTTATTTTATTTTATTTTATTTTATTTTATTTTAAGTTTATGTATTTATTTTGAAGGGGGCAGGGGAGGAGCAGAGAGAGAGGGAGAGAGAGAATCCCAAGCAGACTCTTCATTCTCAATGCAGAGCCTGACATGGGACTCGATCTCATGAACTTTGAGATCATTACCTGAGCCGAAACCGAGAGTCAGATGCTTAATCAACCAAGCCACCCACTTAAAAATGGCATGGCATGCCTCACTTAAAAATGGCAGCTGCTACTCAGCTCTGGCTGATTTGTTACCACGGGGGAATGGGGGACCAGTGCAGCCAGATCACCTGATTTGTTTTCAAAAAGTGAAAAATACAGATTTGTATATGAAGTTGCCTGACTCTGCTGTGCATCTTAACAAAACACATCACTGGCCTGCAGACCACTTCTTGCTTGGTGATCAGAGTTTATTGGAAAAACTACACTGAATTTTTCAATTTAGTCTTGAGCCGCTTTTTAAAAATCTGGAGAAGGAGAGGGACGTCAAAGAGGCATTCTTAAATCCTTTAGGGCTAAACTTCTCAGCTCCCGGCTGCATAGCAGGCAAACTATGGAGCAGGGCTGAGGATGCAGAGTGAATGTCACGGATTCTCCATTGATTTCTTCTGCAGAGGGAGGGAGCCACACCCTGAACTGATCATAGGCTTGGGCCGTTAAGCTCTTCAGGGCATTCAAAGAAAGGTCAAAAGGAGGACCTTCAGAGACCTTCAGAGAGCTGAAGGTCAACTCTATTCACTCCTCTTAAGTCAGGGTCAAGATTTAATGCATGGAAATCTACCCACCTGAAGGGAAGGTGAGATTATAGACTGGCCAGGTTTTAGCGTACCTTCATGGACCAAAATTCCTAGGGGTTATACTCCCAAGAAGGCCAAAGGTCCAGTCCGAGGGGGTCCAGACTTCTAACTCTCTCTTCTCCCTTTTGGCAGTTAGGCCTGATAGCCTCTCAGAGAAGAGTCAGAGCAATTGTCTGGGCTGCTCCCTGAAAGAAAGAGGTCAGAGGTTCTAGCTCCAGCCCAGTTTCGGTTACTCTGGAGCAAGAGAGCCAAAACTGAAGTATGGGTTTGGAAGGGAGGCCTGAATGCCTAACCCACTTAGGCTAAAGGGGTTCTCGAGGGGAGAATGGCTCACCAGACCTCAGCACTGGGGTGCTAAGCAGCAGCTTCACGATGGGTGTTCATTGCCCCGTCAGTGGCCTCTATATTTCCCTCTGGCCTCTTGGGGAGAAGCCAAGAGCTACCTGAACAAGGGACAGGATGGGGTCAGGGCCTAAGGTCTAGAATCCTAGCCAAATGCCAATTTTTTCTTACTCCTATTCACATTTCTATCTATTTATAGGAGAAACTCGTCTCGGGGCTCAAGAGGCAAAAAAGCTGAGCTTCTCTTGAAGAGTTAGTGGTCTTCTCTTAAAGAAACTATTAAACTTCACATTTCTGGAGTCTGTCCCTCATCCCGTTCTGTTAAGATCTCTCTGCTTCCTGGTTCTATTTACCATAGGATGTGCTGTTTCTCCTAATGGTAACCCACTGTTTATGGAACATCTACTATGGGTCTGTTCTGGCCTCAACGCCTTACAGAAATGCCCAAGGTAGGTATTATTTATTGCTCCTAGTCGGCAGAAGTACAGAGAGCTGAGCCTCAGAAAGGTTAAACAATTTGCCCACAACTAATAAACGACAGAACTAGAATCTAAGCCCAATCTACTGGGCTCCAAAGCTTGTAGTGTGACTCTTAGGGCTGTGATTATTAATAACAATAGCTAACACTGACTGAGTCCTTACTATGTGCCAAGCACTGTGCAGAGGGCTTTACGTGTTTTATCTCATTTAATCTTATAGATTACTTTTTAAAGCGGGATTATTATCTCCACTTTACAGATGAGGAAATTGAGTCTTCAAGAGATGAAAACACTTGTCCAAAGTCACACAGTTAGAAAGCAGCAGAGCTGGGCTGCAAACCTTGGGCAGTTCAATAGCAGTAACCATGCTCCCAATTATTAAACCTGCCATTGGACACCTGTCCTTGGTGTCCTGCCATTTTCAAACAACATGGGCATGCTCACATCATCATTCAAATACTCAATTAAAACACTGCACAGGGCAGAGACTTTACCTGGGCTGACAATGGTCCATGCAATAACTGGTAATTGTTTGGACAATCATCAACCCATCTAATGGTGCCCTCAGGTTGAACTGGTATAGGAGAGGGGAGAAGAAATTGCAGATTTATGGCAGTACAGGAAAAGTATCCAGAGGACCAAACCTGAGATTGGTCCCCTCTTTCCTAACTTCAGGTCTACCCCAGGTCTCTTTTTTCTAGACTTGGCTCTAGTCCTCCCCCTGCCCATTCACATGATAATTACCCGGGTCTTAGAGGTACTGGAGCCCCCAAGTTGAGCCTCAGATAATCCTTCCACTTTTGTCAAGCAACTGGAAGTTTTCCCACTTCCAGGGGCAATAAGGGACTTTGCAGTTTACTGGCCAAGGTTTGGGGTAGAGGCCAAAGAGGGCCTTTGTCTGAGTCGCCCAGAGGAGGCTTATTCCCGGGCTCTGACAATAAAGGAAACTGGTGATCCAGGGAGCATTCCTGTTTCTTGGGAGACTTTTCTTCAGGAGTATCAGGATTTGCCTTTTCACAATCTCTTTTCATTCATCTTGCCCTCCTTGGAACCAGCCATCCTGCATTTGACAGTAATGAGGATGGAGGGATGTGGCTCTGTCTCTTTAGAAAACTGGGCAATTAAATTTTCCTTAATGAAGTTCTTTTCTTTCTCCAGCAGTATCATTTCTGTTGTGGACTTGAATGAATTTTCTATAAATTCTTTTAAACACAAGTGAAAGTATCTTAATATTCATAAGCCTAAACCTAACTGTTGCATGTATTTTTCTATCTTTGATAGCTATTCCAGAACTTGCTTTGAATGCCTCCTGTGTGGCAGGCACTAAGCACAAGAATTCGGGAATGAATAAAACAAGGCCCCTGCACTCAATGATCTCACAGGGAGACAGACACATAAACAACTCCACGGTAATAGCAGCATGTCCAGGGGAGGAGCTAGGCAAAAATAGAAATAATTAACATTGCTGCAGCACTCCAGAGTTTACTTTCTCACACACCACCTCATTTGATCCTCGCAGCAACTAGCCTTTAAGGTAGATAACGCCCTCATTTCACAGATAAGGAAGCAAGGATGCAGAATAGAGACGTGCCTTGCTCAAAAAAAAGATCAGAAAAGGGAAATCAGGCCTCACAACTCTAAACCCCAGATTCTGGACAAGTACCATGATGGCTCCTGACATAAACCCACTAAATTAAATGGTTGGGCTTAACTACTCCACCCCTATTCCCATCACTTAGAATTTTGACAGAGCAGGAACAAACACCTTCCACTTCCCCTGGGGAATAACCCAGTAAAGTAGTATATTTCATTTCAGCCATCATTCTTACAATATATAAGGAACACACGAAGTTGAGCATTACTTAAATATCTGTTGCAGGTGTCTGTCTTCTTTTCTTTCCCTCTTTCTTTTTATAGTTCAGCTGATGTCTGAGCATCAGCATCATAAAATTCCTTACTTATTGTCAACTTTGTGGGTTTTTTTAATTAGAAAAGTAATCATGCTCATTATTTTAGAAATCAATCAAAATGGAAGAATATAAGGAAAAAAGGTCTCCTTCCCACCATTCCCTGTCACTACCACCCTGCCCCCACCTCTGACCTACATTCCATTCCTAGTCCCCAAGAGTAAACAGCATCACAAATCAGTAAAAACTATCAGACTCTTTTTATACACACCTAATACTTAGGGCACACCTAAGACACATATTTTTTTATTAAAAAAACAGGGTTACATTACACAGACACACACACACACAGTGGGGGTCCATGGTTTTCTTTCTCATTCACACAGTCTACATAATTACTAAATGTTCTTTTGCCTTCAAAAAAAGATACAAAGACAGTCAAATGGATGAGTTTATTACAGTTCAGATGCAAAAATTCAAGTTCATAAAACCTGGGGCACTTTAAAAATGCAGGTTCCCAGGCCCCACCCCAGTCCCCAGAGATTCTAATTCAATAGGTCTGAGATAAGACCCCAGAATCTGAATTTGTTATAAATTCCTCCCTCGTGATCCTGATGCAGGTGGCCCAGGAGTCACATTGGTAAAAACTGTGTAGTAGTCAAAGAAAGCCCTGCCTGAGACTTACTTCCAGCTGCCCATGATGGCAACTCCACCTGCACTCATGGTTTCTTAGTGCTGCCCCACCTTCCTCTCCTTTCCAACCAGCAGCACTTACTAAGTGCTTCATCTGTAGGCATGGGTTCCCTGTCCAGGACTCTGAATGCTGGTGACCCTCTTACTGATTTAGCTAACATTTTCATTTATCAGTAAATGCTCCTGTGTACCAAGCAGTGTGCTGATATGTGTTACTTCAACTAATTCTCTCTCTCTCTCTCTCTCTCTCTCTCTCTCTCTCTCTCTCTCTCTCTCTCTCTCTCTCTCTCTCTCTGTCACACACACACACACACACACACACACACACACACGTGAGATATTATCATCCATTTTCCAAGTCAAAACTGGTGATATATCTTCCCCATTCTTCTCCTCTTTTTTTGGATAAGAAAAGACTTATCCAAGGTCATTCAGCTGATAAGCTATAAGGCAAAATTCAGACCCACGTCTTCGTGGTTCCACCCAAAGCATGATCCCCATCTTTTTCCACAGTCCACATACTTGTCTCACCTTCCCTCTGTGGCTTTAGCATAACTTGCTCAACCAGAATGGATTTCGGCCCTCTTCAGATGAGCCCTGGCTTTAATTTCCCCTTAATAGCACTTATCCCACAATTGTATTTACCATCTTGAGTATAACTACTACTGCCTTCCTTTTCTGGAACCATTCTTGTCTTTTATACCAGGAATTGTATGTTTCTCTTACAAGTACCACTTCCTGACTCCTTCAATATTTTGATGGTTTCTGACTCTTCTCTAAAGGGAAAGATGGTGCTGTCTAGATCCCAAATACCTCAAGAAACAACGGTGATGACATAAGCTTGGCCAATACAGTACAGCTCTGTAGATCAATATCAGAAATCACCTACAGTATTTTCAACTATGTATACCCACTTGCTTCAGGTCCCCCCAGGAGCTCTGTACCACCCTGTCATAACACTCAACATTTTTGCCATTACAGGTTAAAATCTGTCTTCCCCGCAGAATTATAAAGTCTATGAGGACAAGGAACACAGTAGGAACTCAATTAATGTCTGTTAAGCTAAATCAAAGTGAACTGGCCCACCACATTCTCAACATTTCTTTCCCCCTATTCCCAACAGCGCAACAATTCTGTGTTTCTGGCGAAGAGCAGTAGAGCCTCTGCCATTTTTGGCACAGGGTCTTCATGGCAAATTTATGCCAAGTATGAGATCCAGCAAGTCAGAGATATTCAGGGTAGGGCCTAAGCAGGAGGGTCATGCCCAGACTAAAGCCCTGAATTAGCTGAGGGTCAAGAGACAAACAAACTCCAAAGACCATAACCTAGCAAAAGGTCAGGAGCCAGGGTAGAAGGTCAAGGCATTCCCAGTTACCAGGTGTCAGAAGCCAGGGAGAAACTGCTCTGCCTCGGTTTCCTCAAGAGGATATATCTTTGGGAGATCCAAAGCATACTGTCTGGGAGGCCACCGATAAAAATAAAAACACTGTAAAGTAAAAAGTAATGCAATGGCCAACTCCACTTACAAATGCCCTATCCAGACGACAGCTGGAGAGCAGCCATGTTGCTCAGCCAGTTTGCATTCTTTCGTACAAATAAAATCAGAGAAGTGACACCTACTCTTTTGTGTCCCTGAAGGTGGCTCAGGTGTTTCATTGCTAAGGGTCCTCTCATGTCACCTCCCTCTGTGTCTCTCTCATTCCTTTTAAGGCACTCTAAGCTCTAGAAAGTGCCCCTACAGAGCTGTCACCTCCCAGGGTGCTCCCATCTCTGAGTGAGAGCTATACCCGCCTACAGGAATTCAGGCCTTTCTGTCTGACAAAGAGTCAGAAAACTTACTAATCTAAAATACACTGTATTCTGAAATAGCCTCACTGACCATCAGAAATAAGGGGAAAGCAGGTTATCACTGTTGGAAGCAGACCGGCAATCAGGAATTCCTGCAAGTACTACCGATGACCAGGGACACTGGCAGAGAGCAATGAGGAAAGGGGGACCAAAGGAAATGTACCAGCAGGGAAGGGTCACCTGCTGTTGAGGCTAAATTCTTTGCCCTAGACAACACTCTCCTTTTAATATTTCCTGCCAAAGGCAGGAACTGCTGCCCGGGTACCGACAGGGAAGTGAGACTCTAGGGGACCAGGAAGGGGGAAAATTTTAGCTACAAGTGGCTAGGACAGATGTGGGGAGGGAGGAGTGGTTCTTGATGAGTCAACTCAGTTCCCCCCAATTTTATACAAATCCAGTGGGACAGAAACAGCAACACAAGCCAATCCCCACAACAAAATGGTTCCTAACAAACCAATCCCTTGCTCTAAAGGACCATCACAACATGTGGAAGGTTATGCTTATTGATTGATGTTTGTACTTGACAAAGTCTATTTATTTTTAGGCCATACGCTATTTTAAGCTCTAAGCCTGGGATGATTTGCCTATCAGCTTTTTTATAACTTTTTTATAACTTTTCATTAAAGATCTGTGATCCCATATTTTTGAGATACATATATATATACATATATATATATACATATATATGTACATATGTACATATATATACATATGTATATATATATATATATAGCAGATTTGGTAAATAGAGATATGAAGTCTGGAAGATAATAATACACTGAATGTTTATAGTGCTGGCTCAGGAAGTGGCTTCTAAATTCTTTTTTTCTTCTTTTTTATATTTTTCTATATTTAAGAAACTTTTTAAAATAACATGTATTATATCCATAATGAGAAAAAAATGTAATAAAAAAAGTAAGACTCTCACCCAGGGCACCTGGGTGGCTCAGTTGGTTAGGCATCCAACTCTTGGTTTCAGCTCAGGTCAGGATCTCACAGTTTCAGGAGGTCGAGCCTCGTATCAGGCTCGGGATCCTCTCTCTCCCCCACTCCCTGCTGCTCCTCCACTTGTGCTATCTCTATCTCTCTCAAAATAAATAAACAAAAAAACAAACTTAAAACAAAAAAAAAGAAGAAGACTCTATTCCACCATCTCCAAGGTCAAAGACTCATGGTTATCCAGTGGTTAGAAAGGAACTTGAAGCTCTTGTCCTTACCACCCATAGTCCATTCCGTCTACTCTGGATTTCAGCCATGTCAACCTTCTCACCATTTCCCAAGTACCCAGGCCTTTTCATAACCCCCATGCCTTTGCACATGCTGTTCTCTCTTTAAACATGCCTTTTACCACCAGCTGTGCTTCTATCCATCCTTCAAAACCCTACCGTGAAGTCCTTTCTTCTGTAAGAACTTCTCCAGCTCTCCGGGGCAAAGCTGTCAACTTTCACTCTCAGTTTTCAAAGCGTGTATGGTTCCAGCACTGTCCTGATAGTTCTTATACTTACTATAATCAACTAATCTATTCTTGTAACTACCTTTCCCAGAAAACACCAAGACAGGGATGGGGACTACATTTTATCCATTTTTGTATCCCCATTTCAGACACAAACCAGGATCTCAATTAACAGAAAAGACTGGATTCCCTGCAAGACCCCTGCAAGTGGCCACCTGGTCCCTCTACTTCATTCCCTTGAATGAGTTGGGCAGCTCTGCACAGATACAATTGTCTGTTCTTTGGATTCTTCATCTTCCTGAATTACCTTCCAGTAAGGGCTGGGGGAAAGCCTAGATCAGCTTCATTTTGTTCCTCTAAACTACAATCCCCAGCACAATCCTAGGTACCCTGAAGTAGAACATTTATATGTGCTTGTGTGCAAAGTCCATCATTCATTCACTCAACCAATAGTATGATCACCTAGTATATACTAAGGGCCGTTCTGGGTGCTAACAAAACACAAATGGACAAGAGAAGAAGCAAAAGTCTTGTTCTTACACACCTTCAATTCTGGTAAAGAGAAGAAATAAACAAGGGAAATATCATATGGCCATAGTACTCTGCTGAGAACTCAAGTCAGCTAATCCAAGTTACTTCACAGCTATTTAAGGTTGGGTGGTCAGGAAGTGACACGAGAGCTGAAAGCTGAATCCTAAGAAGGAGCCAGCCATGTGACAATCTAGGGAAAGAGGGTTCTAGAAAGAGGGAAAAGCTATGTGCAAAGGCCCAAAGTGGGTTACAAGCTTGGACTGTGGAGAGGTAGGGGGGCCAAGGTGGGCAGAACATGGCTTTGTAGGCCTAGCCAGTGATTTGGATTCGACTCTTATGCAAATGAGATGCTACTGGAGGGTTTGCAATCAGGAGAGTAACCTGGTTAGATTTAAATTGTGTAGGGATTACTGCTAGCTGCTGTACAGAGAACAGGTTACTGGGATAAGAGAAGCAGGGAGACCAGTTAGGTCAGTAGCTTTCAACTGAGGCCTCTTTTGCACGTGCCCCCCCTCCGCCCCCTCCCCCAACCCCTTACCCCACCCCCCTACCCCAGGAACCTTCACAACGTCTGGAGGCATTTTTTGGTGTCACAGCTTGGGGGAGGGAAGGAGGTGCTACAGACTTCTAACAACTAACAGGCCTCAAACAACACATGTTGTGCAGGACAGGTCCCATAACAAAAACTAATCCAATTCCAAATGTCAGTAGTGCAGAGGTGGAGAAACTTTGAGTTAGAAGGATGTTGCCATGGTCCCAGCAAGAGGTGATGGTAGTCTGGGCCAGGATGGTGCAGGTGGAAAAGAAAGGAAATTCACTACAATATCTTGAAATACTGAAGGGTTTTCTTCCATATTTCCTTAAGAGCTTCTGGACCAGATTCAGGCAAGGAGGGCTCTCTGTGTTCATTGCCTCAGGGATAATGCAGAGAAGGAGTCAATTCTTGGCTTTTGACTTTCAAAATAGCTTTGAGGGAATGTGTGATGACAAAGAGCCAGGATACCACCCCCAATAACCTCCTTTCCCCTTCCCAACTCTACACGTGGATAAAGATTTCCAGGAGTCAGTAAAGCAAAGTGTATGTAGATTTTTATGGATCTATAAGAAAATAGCCTGCACCCTGCCTCACCCCAAACAAGCCCAAGGAAAGAGGGTGATGAGGGAACCCCCCACACACATTTGCAGAATCTGGGAACAGACAGAAGCTGGGCCGTTTCCCCAGGCAGAGCTCTAGGGAGGCACTGGAGGGGAATCAAGTGTGGGGCCTGGCAAGACAAGCCTGAGACAAATGTCCAGAGACACTCACAGCCCAGCATGGTATGTGAGAACCAGGATGGCTCCCAGTGCTTGCAAACAGCACAGAAGGTCTAAAGAGAGATACACAAGAAAGAGTCTCGAGATTGGGAACAAAGAAGGATCGATCGGCATAGACAGATCACTGACGACCCAAAGGGAAGGAGGCTATCTCAGTTGCCAAAATAGATTGATGATAACCACAACAGATGTCACTTGGCACTGCCTTAGTCCCCTGGACCTTGGGGCACAACCCTGAAGAAAACAGGAGGAACCCCAAATTGACTTAGATTTATGTCTGCCACCCTCAGCAAAAGAGAGATGAGAAATGGAAATCAAGTTACAGAGAAATAAAGAAAAACCTAGTTCTCACACACCTGAATTTGTGGCTGAGATCTGTTCACTCTGAGGCACATGGGCTACGGGCTTTCGTGCATTCCTCTGCATCATCATCGCCTGGCATTGACCGTACAATCCCACAGGCAGTGCTGAGGTCCATTCAAGGCACCTTGAACACAGCCTGCAGCCGAGTGCATCCCCTTACTGTCACACACAGACACAGGCACACGCCATGCATATTGATCAGGGGCAAGCTGTCGCCAAATTACCATTTAAATCAATGGTTGAGCGCTCTGTAATTGGAGATGTCAAAACCCACATTTTCTAAGTGACCTCAAAACACCACATCAATATCACTTAGCTGAGCTGAATACGCATTTGTTTTACCTCTTCCCCTCTTCAAACTGCCCTCAGAGAAAAGTATAAAAATTAGTGAACTGGACAAAAGGCAAAAAGAGAAAGAATGTGGATAATCCACAAATTGTGAATTTCAAAATGTAATCTCAGGAATATAGTCTTGTGCGATTTTCCATGAGAAACATCTACAAGATGGAATAAGTTTAAGAAAAGTTCATGGCCCCTTCTTGGTGATTCACACTTAACATGTTCAAGGTTCCCAGAAGTCCTGTGGGAGGGACGCTGGGTGGCTGGTTCTGTTAAGCGTCTAACTCTTGACTCCAGCTGAGGTCATGATCTCACAGTTCCAGGTTCGTGAGTTGGAGCCCCTGCTGGACGCTGCATGGAGCCTGCTTGAAATTCTCTCTCTTCCACCTCCCCCCCACAAAAAAAGAAGTCCTGTGGGAAACAAGCCTATTCAACTCAGTTTATGTTAGAACTCCCAAGACCCATTTGACCACATAACTGTTTTTCCCACCTAACGCCTCTTGACATCCAATTTCGTAGAATACATCTCAGGGAACACTACTCCAAACATAAATTGGCCTAATGATTATATGAATTAAGAGAAAAGAGCCAAAATCCCACTCCTGGCCAGCCAAGATATTTTATAAACACCAACAAGCCATCAAGAATGAATCATTTGCAAGTGAAATCAAGCCCAGAACACCACTTGCTGGGTCCTGTGTTAGGCCAGAGGTTCCAAAACTCAGCACCTTGAAGAAGTCGACCTCTGTCCCTTCCTGGCAGTGACAAGGACAGGACCCATCTTCTAAATGAGCCTAACCTCACCTCCTCCTGACCCTCTTATCCTTACTCTTATATCTTTGCCTCATCCCATTCTCCAAGGTACCACTCAGCTCAACCTCCCAGGCAACCACCACCGGTTGGCCTTACACCACCCACCGGAGCAATCCAACTTCATATGTTTCTTGATCACCATCTAGATGCCAGGCATGAGCATACAGCAATGCACCGATCAGAGAGAGCTTTCCTCCTCACGGAAATATGGTCTCGAAGTGTCTCTACACCAGAACCCTTCTCTGAACATTAGTTTCCACATCTGGAGGATGAGGGAAGAAAAGTGGGGGAGTTGGACTCCCCTCCCTAGTGGAGGGGACTAGAAGACCCCTCAAATTTCCAGTCCTATATTTTCCAGTTGATGGAGGCAGATATGGCAGCCTCAGTCAAGTCTACAGAAGTGTCTTCGGTGGGCACTTTGCCAAAGGTGACTCCATGGGATGGGTGTGAAGGATCTGACACAGTTGGTGGCATCCAGGAAGAACCAGGAAAAGTCGGATTAGAAGGGGAGTTGAAGTTTCAGGAACAGTAGGAAGTCAGAGATGAAGACCCATCTCAGAGTGGTCTCCCCAGGAAAGAGACCCCTGGGTTTCAGAGCCACATTGCTATGACACGGCTTTCACCTCACTGTACAACTGGAAGTCAGGAAGGCTCTGCGTAAACCCTAACTCTACCACTGTTCCCTGTGCAATCTGATGCAACTTATTTCATTTATTTCTCTGAATGATAGAGGTTTTAGTCTATAAAATGGGAATAATAATGACTACCTCTGAGAAGTACTGAGATCACAAAATCAGATACTGTGTATATGACTGAGACCCAGAACTAAATAAAAATCAATTACCTCCCATGCCTAATAAAGTTATATAGCCTAAAGCATGGCTTGTAACAGTCACAGAATGAATGAGTGAGTAAATGAATGAATGAGTGATTGAGGTTTCTAGAAAGGAAAGGTTGTCTTTAATAAACTCTGGTGGTAAAAACTCCAAAAATGGCCAATATAGACCTCTAGATCTACAGATTTCCCCAAACTGCAAAAAGCCTGGAATGCAGTATTCCCAACCACACCCTACTATGACTGTAGCAAACACCACCTCATTAAACATTTCTCTTGCTTTGAACACATAAGCCTTCACCAAATCTCCACTAATAAATATCTCCCCTGTCAGGGACAAACAAGGAACTTCAGTAAACTATGGAGAATGTTTCCTTTATCAATAAAACCCCTACTTTTTAAAAATGTTCATTATTTTTGAGAGAGAGAGAAACAGAGCATGAGTAGGGAAGGGGCAGAGAGAGAGGGAGACACAGAAGCAGGCTACAGGCTCCGAGCTGTCAGCACAGAACCAGATGCAGGGCTCGAATTCACGAGCTGTGAGATCATGACCTGAGCCAAAGTCCGATGCTTAACTGACTGAGCCACCCAGGTGTCCCAATCCTCTACTTTCAATGGAACAAAAAGTATAGGTGCTGTCATAGATTGCGTCTCCCCCTCCAAATTTGTATGTTGAAGCCCTAACCCACAATGTGACAATGTGATGGTATCTGGAGGTAGATGAGGCCTTTGGGAGATAATTAGGTTTAGTTGAAGGTCATGAGGGAGAGGCCCTCATGATGGGATCAGAGCCCTTAAAGAAGAGGAAGACAGACAGCCCTCTCTCTCCCTCTCTCTCTCTCCACACTGAGCAAAGGCCATGTGAGCATACGGCGAGAGGACAGCCATCTACAACACTAGGAACTGAATCTGTTGGTACCTTGATCTTGGACTTCCACTCCAGAACTGTAAAAATAAATGTCTGTGGTTTAAGCACCCAGTTCACAGTATTTTATTATGGGAGCCCAAGCAGACTAAGACACATGTCAAGGAAAATAACTAAGTTAGCTAAAAGTTGTTCAGAGTAAAACTTCTCATTAGTAACGTACCGGCCACTCTCTCAGCCTATCTTGTGTCAACCACACTGGCGAAACAAAACGACCATGAGCACAGATCTGAGGGAATCACTAATTTTGCCTAGGAGAGTTGGAAGAAGGTGTCATTTTGGCAGCCACTGAACGACGGTCAGGAGTTGCCCAGACAAAGAAAGGGTGGAGGAAGGGGGACATTTTAAACAGAACAAAGGCACAAATGGCAATAGATGTGAAGGTTCCAGGAAGGGATTCTGAGGATTCAGAGACAAGGGATTGGCCTCATGTGGTTTTAAGAGCACAGGCCTAATATAGAGAAAACAACTAAAGATAAAACAGGAAAACTGGCTGAGGCTCCATCACCAAGACCTTTTATGGACTTCAACTTACAGGCCAGAAGTTGCAAAGCGGTGGGTTGTGAGCTGAAACTGTCCTACTGATGAGTTTGTTCAGGCAGCATAGTGTTTCTTAAAAATTTGAGTTACATTTGGGGCTCCTGGGTGGCTCAGTCAGTTAAGCGCCAACTCTTGATTTTGGCTCAGGTCATGATCTCGCAGTTTGTGAGTTCGAGCACCCCGTGAGGCTCTGCACTGGCGATGCAGAACCTGCTTGGGATTCTTTCTCTCCCACTCTCTCTGCCCCTACACCGCTCACACTCTCTCTTAAAAACAAACATTAAAAAATATTTTTTAAAAATTTGAGTTGCATGTAAAACTCAGGAGATTTTCAGGGCACCTGAGTGGCTCAGTCAGTTAAGCATCCGACTTCAGCACAGATCATAATCTCACAGTTCATGAGTTCAAGCCCCGTGTCAGGCTCTGTGCTGACAGCTCAGAGCTTGGAGCCTGCTTTGGATTCTGTGTCTCCCTCTCTCTCTGCCCCTCCTCCACTGGCACTCTGTCTCTCTGTCTGTCTCTCTCAAAAATAAATAAACATTAAAGAAAAATATTTTTTAAATCAGGAGATTTTCATCATGGCCTAGGATCTGGCAAACGAGTCCCAGATATGACATGAAAAGCATGAGAATAAATAATCTGAATTTCATAAACATAAATATTTTGTGCTTCAAAGGGCACCATCGAAAAAGGGAAAGCATAACTCACAGAATGGAGGAAAATATTTGCAAATCTTATATCTGATAATGGACTTGTATCCAGAATAAAGAACTCTTATAGCTCAAAAAAGGAACCCTCATACACTGTTGGTGGGAATGTAAATTGGTGTAGCCACTGTGGAATACAGTATGTTGGTTCCTCAAAAAATTAAAATAGAAATACCATATGATCCAGCAATTCCACTGCTGGGTATTTACCCAAAGAAAATAAAAACACAAATTTGAAAAGATATATGCACCCTTAGGTGTATTGCAGCATTATTTACAACAGCCAATATGAAAGCAACCTAAGTGTCCATGGATAGATAGATGAATGGATAAAGAAGATGTGATGTGTTTATGTATGTATGTGTGAGTGTGTGTGGATCGAGAGAGAGAGAGAGAGAGAGAGAGACAGAGACAGAGAGAGAGAGGAATATTACTTGGCCATAAAAAAGAATGAGATCTTGCCATTTGTGACAACATGGATGAACCTAGAGGGTATTATGCTAAGTACAGTAAGTCAGACAGAGAAAGACAAATACCACCTGATCTAACTTGTATGTGGAATCTAAAAAACAGAACAAATGAACAAATAAAAACCAGAACAGACCCATAAATACACAAAACAAAATGATGGCTGTCAGAGGGAGAGGGGTAGTGGGATGAGTAAAACTGGTGAAGGAAGTGGGAGATATAGGCCTCCAGTTATGGGATGAGTAAGTCACGGGGATGAAAGGCACAGCATAGGGAATACAGTCAATGATATTATAATAGCATTGTATGGTGACAGATGGTAGCTACACTTGTGAGCACAAAGTAACATATAGAGTTGTATCAGTACTATACACCTGAAACTAATGTAACATTGTGTGTCAAATATCCTTCAATTTAAAAAAGAATTTACAGCTCAAAAATAAAAAAGACATCCCAATTTTTTAATGTTTTTAACATTTTTAAAAACTTAAAAATAAAAATGAGGAGATTTTGTTTTAAAATCCAGATGCCCTTGAAACACTAAAAGAACTGACCAGTCTGGGCTCACATCCTGCCTGGCACTGAGACTGGAGCTGAGCAGAGGCTTACGCCTCTAGGTGAGCCTTAATCAGCCACAGTCCCCACTACTCCTCAATATCTCTCCCAGCCAGCATACTTTCCTCATTGAAGTCTATTGAGAGTAGTGAGGGTTCCTAAAGTTCTCGTCCATTCACTCAATGCCATACTCTCTTTAAGACTAAACTCATTCTCGGGGCATCTGGGTGGCTCAGTGGGTTAAGTGACCGACTTGGGCTCAGGTCATGATCTCCCGGTCTGTGAGTTTGAGCCCATGTCAGGCTCTGTGCTGACAGCTATGCAGAGCCTGCAGCCTGCAGCCTACTTCAGATCTGTGTGTGTGTCTCTCTCTGCCCCTCCCCTGCTCATGCTCTGGCTCTGTCTCTCAAAAATAAGTAAATGTTAAAAAAAATTTTTTTTAAAAGACTAAACTCATTCTCGGGGCAGCTGGGTGGCTCAGTCAGTTAATCATCTGACTTCGGCTCAGGTCATGAGTTCAAGCCCCCATTGGGCTCTGTGTTGACAGCTCAGAGCCTGGAGCAAGCTTGAGATTCTGTGTTTCTGTCCCTCTCTGCCCCTCCCCCCGCTCATGCTTGCTCTCTCTCTCTCTCTCTCTTTCTCAAAAGTAAATAAATACTAAAAAAATAAAAATAAAAAATAAAGACTAAACTCATTCTGGTGCTCAATTGGGAGTTTTTGTGTTCTGAGTTTCTGTTTTTGTTTTTTCCATTTCCTTCACCGATTTTATCACCATATTTCAAGAAAACTCTTAGAAAGCCAAGAATGTATCATATACTCTGCATCTCTCACAACACCCAGCAAAAGACTAAGAAGAAAGTAGATAATCAATGTTTACTGAATGAATGCATAAATGAATGAGTAAATAAACACTTCTCTGTGATCTTCTTCAAAATCTGCCCTTCTTCCCCCAAATTCTAGACTTTTGCTATTAAGAAGATGGCCTAAATGACTATGGATGTATAATTAAAAACCAAAACAAAACACTAAAGTCAATCACTGTTTCTATTTCAATTTTCTATTAGGTTGAAATGGAAATGGGAACTCTAGATAAATGCAGAATAGATCATTATGTCTGACAGCAAGATGAATGAGAGCCCAGGGCACTGAGAACTCTGGCAAATAAGATTACCAAACACTATCGGTGATCTTTGAGGGAACTGTGAAAAACAGGATAAGTGCCAAAATGCTGGAGATGGGCAAATGTTGTTCTGATTTTCAAAAGGGGAAGAAGTTAGAGCTTGCCATTTCCAGACTAGAGAATGTGATGTCACTCTCAAGCAAAGTGCTTGAACAGATTCATAAAGAGACACTTGCAAGCACCTCAGACAGGAAATAGAGTCCATCTGGGGCCAGCACAGGGTCACCAAGAACAACTCATATTAAATTCATTTCATTTTCTTCTCTCTGACAAAGATCCTAATAACATAGTGGATTGGAGAAATATAGCATATAAAATAAATATGGTACAGTGAAGGAGTGGGCAGTGAAAAGGACTAATTCAATCCTTGGGCTATATTAATAGAAGCAATACATGCAGCATAAAGGAGGTGATAGTTGTTTTTCTTTCTCTGATCACATCAAAAGCCTCTCATATAGAACTTAGAAACACTCATTTTTCTTTTTTTTTTTTTTTTACTGTTTATTTTTGAGAGAGAGAGAGAGAGAGACAGAGAGAGAACAAGTGGGGGAGGGGCAGAGAGAGAGAGACACACAGGATCTGAAACAGGCTCCAGGCTCTGGGCTGTCAGCATAGAGTCTGATATGGGGTTCGAACTCAGTAACAGCAAGATCATGACCGAGGCTGAAGTGGGACACTTAACAGACTGAGCCACCCAGGCGCCCCTAGAACTTAGAAACACTCTTAAAGGGGGTACCTGGGTGGCTCAGTCAGTTAAGCGTCTGACTTCAGCTCAGGTCATGATCTCACAGTTCCTGAGTTCAAGCCCCAAGTCGGGCTCTGTGCTGACAGCTCAGAGTCTGGAGCGTGCTTCAGATCTGTGTCTCTCCCTCTCTCTCTCTCTCTCTGCCCCTCCCTGTTCATGCTCTGTCTCTCTCTCTCTCAAAAATAAATAATAAGACATTAAAAAAAATGTTTTAAATAAATAAATAAAGTAAAATAAAAGCATAAAGCTCTCATCTAGACAGTATTCTCAAGGGCACCATAACCACCATCACCCTTTCATCTACTGCCCTCACAGAGGTGGTAGACCGACTATCACAAATCATCTTACTTGGCCAGCTTCACTCATTTATTGTGTCTGTCAAGCACCCAAAGGCACATGGGAGTTTGTAACCAGGATACAGTAAATCCAAAGGAAAGTGAAGATGATTAAGCAGCAGATAAGCATCTTATGTGAGTAAATGAGGATAATCATAGTGGGGCGATGATCAGAGTCTCTAACATCCAATGGGCAGTCATGGGGAAGAAGCATCTGTCTTGTTCTATGAACCCCCAAGGAGAAGATACTATAGAACCAATAGATGAATATAAAAACCACTTACAGCAGCCAGGGCTATCAAAGGTAGAATATGTGGACTTGGGAGGTGATGAGTTCCCCATCACTGGACATGTACAAGCACATGGTATACTACTGCATTGCAAATATATAATCAAAGGGATTCAGGTAACTGATGAGGCAAGAGAAGGCATGGATCTGATATTTCTTTTACAATAGGAAAAAAAAGAGTGTTAAAACATTCTCCTCAGGTCAATAAATTCTTCAAAAAGAGATAAAAGAGAGTAAGTCAACAAAGAACTCAATATCATTTTTAAAAACCAAAAATGCCCCTCACTAAATTCACAGAGGACCAAATCTATCTAGGTAGGCGAAGGGTTTGCACCAAACTGGTCAAATGATACCCAGGGAGAAAGGAAACAGGCTTCAGGCGTTATTTTTGGTGATTGGTCAAACATTCTTCAGAGGCAAGCAACAAAGGCAAGGGATAAAAGTAAGAGGGTAAACAATGGAACGATCAAGAGACAGCCAGTCCCCACCACAAAACCGCCATCTGCCACTGACATCAATCCTTCAAGGGCCAGCCTCGGGCAAACAATGCAATGGGAAAGAAGACCAGCTACCTTCACATTTCTGGCCTTGTGACCTTGGGCACGTCACTCAACCTGACAAGGCCTCAGTTTCCTCATCTCTAAAGCTGAGCTCATTCATACAAACACTTTCCGTACATTGTGTAGGCCAAGAGTAGTGATGTTTGGGAGTGAGCCAGACAGAGAAACTGTAGAGCCCTGTGCGTACATCATCAGGAATTATGATGATGATTAACAAACAGAATTTTGAAAGGAAAAGATTCCAGACGGTTTCAGGCACAGCAACGTCCTGGCCTAAGTCATGTGGGTGTCAATTCTAAAGGAATAAAATTCAACTCCTTTAACCAGAATGTAGAGACCCTTAGGGTCTGGAAGAGACAAGATCATCTGGACAAATTTCCTGCCGGAAATGCATGACCTTGGACTTGCTAAGTAGTTGTTAAAATAAAGGTGAAAGGTAAAAAAGTAAAAGAATCAGCCAGAGCAATAAATGCTTCATTGATCCTCAAGCCAAGTTCATGGGCCCTGTGGCAGTGATCCAAAAACAAGACGAGCGTATTTCCTACCAAGACAATGCTAACAAAAACCTCAAACTGTCCAAAACTCAGCATTCGCTTCTCTAGTACGGCATTTTTCATGAGAACCTCAGTTAAAAAGAACTATAATACTCAGCCAAATTCATCTTACAAAACATAAACTCCCTAAAAAGTGTGTATGCAAAGGCCGAAACTGGGCTTTTGTATTGATGCAGCCGGGTGAGTTCAAATCTCTGACCAGTAAAGGGCCTGTGACTAAATTTTCAGCAAGGCTGAAACATCCTAAGTCAGTTTGCCACACTGAGCTGAAACCTACAGAATGTTTTCAGCTCCCTTTGCCCTGGGGTCTACCCCCAGAGGTGATTAGCATGCCGGGTCTGACCAGGACTAGAAGACACAAGAGGGTTGGCGAGACTGGAAAAAAAACAAAACAAAACAAAAAACAAAAAAAAAACAAAGCCCTCCCCTGTTGGCCGCTCCCCTCCCAAAGGTTCCCAAGTATCGGGAGCGTGTGCAGCAGCTGTGGATGTCAGGCCCCTGCCGCTCCCGGGGAGACTTCCTGGGTCACTGAGTCTGGAGCTGCAGAAGCACCTAAAAGCAGGTGGGGCAGCCTCAGGTCACCTGAGCCCCAAATAATCAACTTGCTCAAACAGTCCACCCACGATCTCAAGAGCAGGCGTCAGTATCCATTGAAGATGTATTTTGTCTTTAGTCTTTCTGTGGGAGACCACAAACACACCCTGTGTCGCAGCAAGGAGATCCAGGACCAGAAAGAAAACAGACACTAAGAGACGCAGGCCCAGGCTTCCCTCAGGGTCTGTCCTCGGAGAAAGGGTGAGTATGGAGCTTTTAGATTTTCCTTGCCAAAACTGAGCCTAGAACTCATGAAGGTGGGAGAACCCCCTCTGGCGTGAACCAGGATTCTGCCTGCATTTGTCTATGCGACTGTGTCCGGTTCCCTATTTCGCCTTGCTAGTGCGGATTTAGGGAGCAGTTTCTGAGAGGAGCGTGCACCCCGTGGCCCCAAAGCTGGAACAGGCAGCCAGAGGTCATCCCACCCTGCTGCCAGGCTTCCTCTAGCGCTACGGAAGCCAGGCAGCTCCTACCAGCCGAAACGGCACACTAAGCTGTTGGCTTTGAATGAAGGCTGATGACCCTACACGCTAGCAGGCAGACGGGCGGTGATTGGGGCTGCACACTGCGAGAGAATACATTTTCTGCACCGAGCTCCCTCTTTATGCCTAAATGCCTGCATTAGTTTGGATCAATATGCCCCATAACAGTTAATCCATGGCAACCCAGGCCAGCCGAGAGACACTGACAAAGAAGTGCAACCCAGGGATGCTGCTTCTGTGTGCACATGCATGTGAATTCCAGCCCAGAGAAAGGGGCAAGGGAAAGCAACAAGAAACCAAAAAGAAGAAAGAAAAATAAAAGCAGATAGTAAAAAAATCATATTAAGGGGCTTTCAGCATGGGAGGGGGGAAGAGGCAGTGACTGTCAAAATGGCCTTAGAGTGACATGTCACGGCCAAGATGATGGAGTATCCACGACACTCCTAAAGCCGGGCGTAGGATCCTCCTCACACACCTGCAATGCAGTGATTGCTGCCCATTCTATAATCCACACTCCCAGAGCCAGGGCTCTCTGCAGTTGAAACCAGTCTGGACTTGTGCGGCTGCCACTGTTCCTACTCACAATAAGATTATTGATGCATAACAACATTTCGTGATGGCAGGGAGGAAAAAGGGTAAAAGAAAGCCAGAGCAAGAGAAAAAAGGAAAGGGGAGGGGAAGCATGACTCCCCAGCCCGCATCTCACCTTTTATTTGGGCTTCATATTCAGCAATGATCTCTTTGTCTTTCTTGAACTTAGTTTGAGATGACATCTTCCAACGTGGCCAAAGGCACTGACAGGCTGTTTGATTTATTTCTCTTTTTCTTCCCCAGTCCTCTCTCAAGCCCTGGTAATCACTCGGCTCTAGTCGATTTCACAGGGTTTAGGGACTAATCTCTTTTACTCGGCTGCAGAGCCAGCGGGGAGAAAAACGCCTCTCGTTCTGGGAGGAAAATTCTCTTTACTTGCCGAAAAAAAGGTCTCTAGTAGCTTGGTCTGGTCAGCTCCTCTTGCAAAAGAAGAACTACCGCCCCTAGGAGCACAGTAACCTGCCCCAGATTTTCAAGATTTTTCTTCCACAAAAATAATAACTGAGAGCAATCACACACACATGCACACAAACACACTCACGCGTGCACTCTCGCACTCAACCGACACACACACAGTCGTGATGCACACGCACACATACACACACACACTCTCACTCACTCACTCACACCCGCTCACCCACCCACCCACACACACACACACATACACACACACATCCACAGAGGCGCGGCGCCTCCTTGCTTGTGCAGTCAGTCTCCGGCTGGCTTTCAAAGGCTCTGCTAAGGAGATGGTCAGGTTGCCAGAGGGCCGGTCATCTCGCATCCTCCCTCCCTTCGGCGCCTCTGGTCTGATGTACAGTGAGGATCAAAGCCAGAAGAGCGAGATGGAAGTTCTCCTGCTGCAAGGCTTAAGCTCCGGTGAACCACGGCTGGACTGCTCGCCCTGCAGGGCTGGCTGAGCGCTCCCCCACCCACCTCGTCACCAAGCTCCACCTCCCGGATTTTATAACAACTGACACATTGTAGCCTACAGGAGAGCAGAACTCATTGCAAGCAGAAAGGGGAAGAAATGCTCACAAAAGGGAAGGCAGCAGGAAAAAGAATCGGGTTGGAAAGGCCTGAGAGGCCCCTGCAAACTCCATTAGCAATCGTGTTAGGAATTTTTCTTCCAAAAACTTCAAAAGTCTCACCTTTTCTTTGCACCATGCAGTTTAATTTCTCAAAGCAATGGCTATGTGACAGTTTGTTACTCTGTAGGGATTGTCTCGCAGAGGGGAGAGGCTGACCCATGTAGGCAAGCTCTTTAATATTTGTTGAGCAATTGCGGGGTGGCAGGGACAATGCCAGGCATTTCAGACATGCAGCTTTGCAAAGCTGTTGAGAGCAGGCATGCTAGAAACACCCAGCTGCTTCACTGTCTCTTAGAGCTTTAGCCAAATCAATAACTCATTGAGCCTCAGTTTCCTCACCAATGAAATGGGCTCTCTTTAGGGCTCTTTAATTCATTCTTTCAACAAATATTTATTGAAAGCTTACCATAGGTCAGGCATTATTCTGGATACAGGGATACAGCAAGAGTCAAAATAGGCACAGACATTAAAAAAAAAAAAATCCTGTCCTCCTGGAGCAGCTCCAGGGTCTCCACTTGACACAACTCTGGGAAATCCCCACCACTCACGTTAATATTCTCAGTAATGGTAGAACCCAGAATGCACTGTGAATCGTGCCTCCTGGAGTCACACGAGGCAAGAGGCCCGGGAAGGGGAAGATGAATAAACAAAATGAGTAAATTATACTATAATGTAAAGAAGGTAAGTGCTATTGGGGAAGAAAATATTGTAGGGTAAAGGACTTCAAAACTGAGGGAGCTCTTGGGAGGATCAAATAAAAATGTAGAGCTAAGCTTAGCACAGTGCTGGGCACATAGTAAACACTCAATAAATGGTAGCAATTATTATTACCCCATGATATCCCCCACAAAGAAACCTAACAACATAGTATAAGTATCCCTGTTTCACAGATGATGGAAGAGAAGCACAGATACGGGAAGTGACTTACCCAAGGTCACCAGCATATCAAAAAATAGGCTATCTGACACCAGATTTTGACCATGCAAATGCTCAAATAGCCTGCATTCTACTAGAGAGATTAAACCCATTTCAGGAGCACCAGGGTGGCTGTCGGTTGAGCGTCCAACTCTTGATTTTGGCTCAGGTCATGATCTCACAGTTCGTGGGATTGAGCCTTGCTTCAGGCTCTGCGCTGACAGCACAGAACCTGCTTGGGATTCCCTCTCTCCCTCCCTCTCTCTCTCTCTCTTTCTCTCTGCCCCTCCTCACCCCACACACACACACTCTCTCTCAAAATAAATGAATAAACATTTAAAAAAAAAACATTTCAGATGCACTTAGGTAGAAAAGATTTGTTCTCTAAAAATAAAATCAAGCACTGTAGGGTTGCTGACCACAGGAATTACACATATTAAGAGTGTCCTTAATATGTATTATCCCCCAAGTTTGGTGTTTTCACAAATTTCTCAAAACAGTCTTACATTTGCCCATTACATTTTATATAATAAATGATTGGATTTGGGTTCAGAAATGAATCCATTCCAGTCCATTGAGGTTTCCCAGAGAGGGTGGCAGTTGCAGTGGGTCTCCTCAGACAGGCATGAGGCCCAGAGGTTGTAGGGGGAGGTTGGGAAGAGACAGGATATTCCTATGGAGCAAACAGTATGAGCTAAGCCTGCAGATGCAGAGACATAGGATCTGCCTGGAGAGAGCACATGGGAAAGTGCAGACGGTGAACCACAGGGCTTATTACAGCTTCATGTCCAGAGACAGGAGGTCGCAGAGTTCACAAATACTATCCCCCAACCTGTGCCATCACCCCCCTGCCTCACCCTTCCCATGGGCTTGCTCAGGCCTTCTGAGGTTCCCCTCTGGACCACTTTAAAAGAGTGAAAGCCACACATGTTACCTGAAAAAGATGTGCTCAGAGATTAGCATCCCTGCCTCAAGACTAACCCTTGAAGGAAGATCAGAGTTAAGTACTGCGCATCTTGGGACATGAGAGACAGGATTCCCTCCCTGGCTCTGCCACGGCAGTTCTGAGAACTAGCCCAAATGACTTAACCTGCTGTTGCTAGTTGGAGGCAGGAACTAGTGAATGTCAGCCATTCTCGCCATTACTAAAATTTCGAGTCCACAGATATTTCTGGGAGACCCAAGTGCAGGCACTGAGCCACAGAAACATCATAAAAGGCTTTATGAAACTGAAGTGAGGTATGGTATAGGGCCACATGCTGAGCGGCAAAAGAAGCTGGATTTTGGTGTGAGACAGATGGCGATTAAAATTCCAGTTCTGCTGCTTACCAGCGTGGGGCTGGCCCTGAGTACCTTCTGTGCCTTCGCTGAGCCTCACTCCCGTTTCCTCGCCTGTAAAATGGTGGATCCAACGTGATTATGAACTTAGAGTGCCTGGCACATGGCAGAGGTCCCACAGATGTTATTTCTTTTTCAGGGCCCAACCCCCCAGGGCCTAGGATCAGAGCTGGGGCTCCACAGATCCCCCCTCCGCGCCCCGGGTTAGGAACCGGGAGAGAAAAAAAAGAAGAAAAGGGTTATGTCCCCTGCAAATACATCACCACACACAGTGAACCCACATCATCCAGAATCTTCCTTCCCCAAGAAGAGGTAGTATGACTGGGGCAGACCCCCTGGGACAATGTACTCCACTTCCTCCTTCCGATCCTCACCATGGCTCACAGGCCCTTCTGTGACACTCCCCTCCACGTAGCCACCTCTTCCTTGCCATGAGAACGAAGTGCCAGGCCTGATGACTACCCTTCACAAGGTAGTAACAGAACTCACACTTTTCCCAAAAATAAGTGTGCTACGTGGTGGGCAACAGGGCTACACCATGTAATCTGATCTGTGCCACCCCCAAGGATGGGAGTACCTACTGAAAGGGTATATTCCATTTACCTTGGGCTCATTTCCTAAATTCGTTTAGGTATTCCTGAATGATACTAATAGCTAGTATTTATTGAGCCCTCATTCTATCCAGGCACTGGGCCAAGTACTTTATTTAGATTTTATCACTGACTTCTTGCTGCAACCCAATGGGTCAGGTTCTGTAATCATCCTTGTTTTACAGAGAGGGAAACAGGCAGAAAGCAATGAAGCAATTCCAAGATCACACAACTAGCTACCACCTGAATCGCATTCAAACCCAGAGTCTGACCATTATCAGGGCCCAAGGACCTGATCGGCATACAATTCTATACCAGAGCAATCATCGTAGGAATAACTGCTGTCAAGTATTGACTTTTTTTTTCAATCAATACAGTGCTCAACCTAAAGTTTGCTATTAAAAAAAGAATTTAGGTGTAAAAACTTAAGGAAGGGGCACCTGGGCGGCTCTGTCAGTTAAGCATCCAACTTCGGCTCAGGTCATTATTTCATGGTTCGTGAGTTCAAGCCCCGCATTGGGCTCTGTGCTGACAGCTCAGAGCCTGCAGCCTGTTTCGGATTCTGTGTCTCCCTCTCTCTCTGCCCCTCCCTCACTTGTGCTCTGCCTCTCTCTGTCTCTCAAAAATAAATAAACGTTTAAAAAAAATTTTTTAATGTAAAACAAATAAGGAAAACATATCAAAAATGGCCATTGATGAGGCTTAAATTACAATTAAGAGCTGATTAACACAAAACCCACTAAACTGATTTCTTTTCCTAGTAGGAAAAAAAAATTTTTTTTAAAGATTCTACTTGAAGGAAGAATGACCAGAAAAGTTTTGGGTTTGAGGCATTTTTTTTTGGTCAAATATGAAAACTCCCCAAGATAACTAATAAGAGTTGATATCTTCTGTGACATTCCCCAAATGCTACCAATTACTTCATCCTTGACTGGCTCAGGAACTAATTCTGCCCTTCAGTCCCTGCTCAGCAGAATGGAAGCAACAACAGAACTCAGCTAGTTAGTGCCAGAATCGCATACAAATTAACAGTGGCAATGACAACAAGCCATGTGTGTATATACTGGTTTATATTTTGTAAAGCCCTTTCATATTGTTTATCTTATTTGGTCTTCACAATAATCCTGGCAGAGAGCACAAGTAGCCTGTTTTTAGTCCCTGTTTGAGGAAAGGAGTATATAAGTGACAGCTTCGATGGGAGAATTATTTTATAACCTCACATATGAGGGCGGCCTTCCTAACTATGTCACAAAACCCATAAGCCATAAAAGGATGACACAGTCAACTATGTGACAATTTTTTTATTAATGTTTTTATTTATTTTTGAAGGAGAGAGACAGAGTGTGAATGGGGGAGGGGCAGAGAGAGAGGGAGACACAGAATCCCAAGCAGGCTCCAGGCTCTGAGCTGTCAGCACAGAGCCTTATGCAGCGCTCGAGCCCACGAACCGTGAGATCATGACCTGAGCCGAAGTCAGTCGCTTCACCGACTGAGCCACCCAGGTGCCCCAACTATATAACAAGTTTTTCAAAATTCTGCCCAGCCAAAAAGCACCATAAACAAAGTCAAAGACAAACTGCAAACTGAGGAAGAATATTTGCAACACCTGTTTATAAGCTGAGAACTAATTTCCCTAGTACACAAAAACATACAAATTTCCCTAATATACAATTCCAACAAATACTTGGACATGAATGTTCATAACAGCACTGTTCATGACAGCCAAAAGGTGGAGACAATCCAAATGTCCATCAACGGATAGATGGAGAAATAAAACATGTTCTATCCATACAATGGAATATTATTCAGCCATAAAAAGAAATGAAGCACTGATAATGATGCAATATGAATGAGCCTTGAAACACATTATGCTGGCTGAAGGAAGCCAGACAGAAAAAGCTACATATTGTAGAAGTCCATGTATATGAAATATCCAGACTAGATAAACCCACAGAGACAGAAAGAAGATTAGGGGCTGCCAGGAGCTGTGGCAGGTGGGGAAAATAGGGAGTGACTGCTTAATGGATACAGGGTCTCTTTGGTGGTGATGAAAATGTTTTGGAACTAGAAAGAGGTAATGATTGCACAACATTGTGAATGTACTAAATGCCACTGAACTGCACACTTTGAAATGGTTAATTTTGTCATGTGAATTTCACTTCAATAAAAAATGAATACAAAAAAAAAAAAAAACTTCCTTCAAATCTGTGAGAAAAACACCAACAGTCCAGTAGAAAAAAAGGAAAAGGCAACAAATTACAATTCACAAAAAGGGGAAAAGGGGAAAACCTATGAAATTTTAATCAGCCTCATTCATAATGAGCATAAGTCAGCATGGCTAGATCCAGGGGCTCTAACAATGTCAACAGAACACTGTATGTCTTCCTCCAACTCCCCACTCTGCTTTCCTGTATGGTGGCAGGCTGTCCCCACAAGATGGCAAAGATGGCCCCAACAGCTCCAGGCTCAATTCTCCCAGCTTGGCAATTCCAGCACAAAGGCAGCCTTTCCCAAGAGTTCTAGCTAAAGTCTCAAGAATAGTCAACTGGCCTGGGCTGGGATGCATGGCTATCCATGAATCAATCACTGTGGCCAGAAGGTGGAATGTTCTGCTTCACCAGGCGTGGATCAAGGGCTTGCCCCTGGAGCTGTGGGATGAGGTGAGTCCCAAACAATCCACATGACCCAAGAGATTCCCAAAGAAGGATCAAGGTGCCATTTCCAGATGGAGGAATGGATTCTGGATGAGCAAAATCAACATGTGTCTGCTATGGAAAAGATTGGGGAGGGGAGCCTGGGTGGTTTAGTCAGTTAAGCATCTGACTTTTTTTTTTATACATATAACATTTTATTAGGAATAATACTGACTTACGGTTTATCGACTGCCTATCATCTGTAGGGCACTATGTTAGGCTCTGTGAATATAACAGTGAGTGACTGAATGATCAAGTCTAGGTATTTGATTTCAAGGAATTTAAAATCTAGCCTATCTAAACTCCATAGTAATTTTAAGGGCATGATACTATATTCCCATTTTAACATTTATTTATTTTTGAGACAGGGAGAGACAGAGCATGAATGGGGAAGGGTCAGAGAGAGAGGGAGACATAGAATCCAAAACAGGCTCCAGGCTCTGAGCTGTCAGTACAGAGCCCAACACGGGGCTCGAACTCACGGACCACGAGATCATGACCTGAGCCGAAGTCGGACGCTTAACCGACTGAGCCACCCAGGCACCCCTATATTCCCATTTTAAAGATAATAAAAGTAAGTCTCAAAGTTAACTAAAACATCCAAGTTAACATAGGGAATAATTTGTAGCATCAAGGGTGAAAGGTAAGTCTATCAGATTCTAAAGCCCATTATTTTTCCTCTTTGTTATACCTATTAAAAGTTTTTCCACATTTAGTAGGTAAAATGGAGATCAAATAGCTCAAATTAAATGGTGCAAAAGGAAGGAGTTTGAGAAAATAATCTTTTTCCTCCAGCTATCATTTTAGGTGCAATGATGTATTATATATTCAAATGTTGCCCAATTGAAAAAATAAATCAACATGCCAAGGAAATACAGGAAACATGGAGACAAATTAGGTGATGATGATAATTCATGTGAGAAGTACCTAGTTTGGACAAACAGAAAAAAAGTAATAGAAACACATTATCAGATTTGCTAAAGAAATCAGATGGTTCAATGATGAAAAAAATGTTATAGGTACTTGGAAGTAAGATTTATGGTGTTTGAATATGGCGAGAGTTGCCTTTATGCTAGGGAGTATAAGTGATCTTTTATCTGTGTGTGTGCAAATAAAGATGTAAAATAAGCATCCAACTCCTGATTTCAGCTCAGGTCATGATCTCATTGTCATGAGATTGAGCCCCGCATCCATGCCCCATGCAGAGCCTGCTTAAAATTCTATCTCCCTCTCCCTCTGCCCCTCCCCTGCTAGCTCGCTCTCACACTCTCTCTCTCTCAAAAAACAAACAAACAAAGATTGGGGGGTGAGGAAGGGAAATTCACAGAAGCTATCTATCCATGGAGGTGCACCTGCATGGCTCAGTTGGTTAAACATCCAGCTCCTGATCTTGGCTCAGGTGATCATCTCATGATTTGTGAGACTAAGCACCTTGTCAGGCTCTGCGCTGAGCTGACATTGTGGAGCCTGCTTAGGATTCTCTCCCTCTCTCTCTCTCTCTCTCTCTCTCTCTCTCTGCTCATGCACACTCTCTCTCTTTCTCGAAATAAATAAATAAACATTTTAAAAAATTAAAAAAAGAAGAGATCCATGGAAAATGTAAACACTTTGGCCCATTATCCTCCCCAGAGAAGAAAAAGTGACATAGCCAATTGGTGAACTTGAAAAGAGAGACTGAATTTCCCCCTTCATCTTCTCTTTTTGGATGTCTCCGCTTACAAAAAGGATACATTTGGCTCTGTTCTTCTGACCTTGCATTAAGAGGAAGGGCAGGGCTAGCTGTGCCCTGTCCCCTTGTGGAGGACACCTGTGGTAGCCACAACTAGCTGGGAGAGTCTAATTCAGGGATAAAGAGTTAACTCCCCTCTAGGACACTTGCCTAAACCATGTCCTCCAATCTAGTTTTATCATGAATAAAGCTTACGTTTTAAGAAGCAAAATAACAAAGTTTTTGGAGCTAGGTTGGAAGCCTGGCTTTGCCATCACTAGCTGCATGACCTTGGGCACGTTGCTGGCTGGCACCTAGTAAATGCCTCATAAGTGTTTGTTAAACAAATAAAGACTCTCCATGTTAAACAAACATCCATCTGTCTCCTTTATTTACTTCTCAGTTGGTTCAAAACTTGAAAGGGGAAGAAAAGGTTGTAATATATTAACCCCATGAAAGCCCAACACTAAAGAACTTACAGCTTTTCAAGTTTTTTTAATTCTAAGGTATAAGGTCAATCACATTAGTGCACAGTTGTGGGTGCTTTGTCAGATGGTCAAGAGTCTCAGTCTCTTTGAGCTGCTATAACAAAATACCACCACTTGGGTGGCTTATAAACAGCAATCATTTATTTCTCACAGTTCTGGAGGCTGGAAGTTCAAGACAAGGGTGCCAGTGTAGTTGGGGGAGGGTCCTTTTCTGGGTCACAGACTTCTCATTGTATGCTCGCAAGGCAGAAGCTCCCTCGGGTCTCTTTTATAAGGGCACTAATCCCTCTCATAAAGCCTCCACCCTCGTGGCCTAATCACCTCCTAAAGGCTCCACCTCCTAACACAGTCACATCAGGTGTTAGAATTCCAACATGTACATTTTTGAGGGGACACAAACATTCAGACCACAGCACCAAGCTATAGTGACTCAGGCCACATCTTACAGACCAGTAGATACCTGCATAGGGCACAAGTCCTCAAGACTGGAGAGACAACAAGGACATAAAAGAGGAAACAAGAGCATAGGGAAAATGTTCCAGCATCAGGACAAAGGATCAACTTGAGACTCCCAGTCTCAGCCTCTTCATCTCTGCACTGGGAGAATAATATGACTTCTTATGGCTCTTGGAAGCATTAAGTGAGGTAATGAATGAGAAGACTTATCATATGGCTATGAAGAATTATTAAAGTGCCCACTGATCCTCTGTATGCATTTAACGAGTATGTCCTGACCACTTTAAGTGCCCTCCATTGAGTACTGGGAGAAGTAAGGGATGATGTAACTTGATCGAGGTCTTATAACTCATAACTACTGGAGCTGGGCTCTAAACATAGGTCATCTGACTCTAGTACATCATGCAGGCCATCGACTGCCAATGAATTCATAAGCAACCTAGAGATCAGGGTAGGAAATGGGGAGCCCACAACAAATTCTCACCTTGTCTCACTGTTATGGACTGAAGGTTGTGTACCCCCTCCCTCAAAATTCCAACATTGAAGCCCTAAGCCACAATGCGATGGTATGTGAAGGTGGGGTTTTGGGGGAGTTGATTAGGGTTAGATGAGCTCATGAGAGTGGGGTCTCACAATGGGATTACTGCCTTAGAATAAGTAGAGACACCAGAGAGCTTGCACGTGCCTTCCCTCTGCCTCTCTCTTTCTCTCTCTCTCCTTCCATTCCTTTTACCCGTCCCTCCCTCCCTCTGCCATGTGAGGACACAGTGACAAGGGGCAATCGGCAAGCCAGGAAGAGGGCCTTTACCAGAACCCAACCATGCTGATAACCTGATCTCAGACTTCCAAATGTCCAGAGCTGTGAAAACATAAATATCTATTTTTTAAGCAATCCTGTCTGTTGTATTTGTCGTGGCAGGTTGGGAAGTCTGGAGAATGGTTAACTCAAAAAGAAAAAAAAAAAAAAAAGAAAAGAAATGGTAATAATGGGGAAAAGGGAATATAGGGAAAGAAAGTATGCCAAAGGATATGAATTGGAGATGTTTACCTCATTTGCCCATTCATTCAACAAATACATCTTGAGCACTTGTCATGGGCTAAGCATACAAAGAACTAGACACAATCATGAACCATACAGACACAGTCACAACTGTCATGGAGATCTTAGTTTAATGGAAGAGACAAGTAAACAATGAATTATAAATTCAATGTGATGGAGAAGTACAGGGTACCATGTGATCTTGTAATCAGTGCCCTTGACCTGGGCTTAGAGAGCCAAGAGACAGCTTCTCAGAGGCAGACATTTCTAAGCTGGGCCTAGAAAAACAGAGAGCTGGAGACTGCAAGTGCAAGACAGGGAGGGAAGTGCTCTAGGCAGAGGGAGCTGCGTGAGCTGAGGGGTGATAATCAGGGTAGCTGGAGCCTCAGCTGAAGATAGAACATGGGGGAGATGATGCTGGAGAGAGATGTGGGTCAGAGCCTGAAGAGCCTCCTAAGCCATGTCAACAAGTGTGGGGTTTGGCCGGGCTTCATTCAGAAGCCCCTGAAGGGAACTGACCTCATCAGATTTGTAATTTCAGGAAAAGTGACTCCAGTGGCAGTGTGGAAACCAGACTAGAATAAATAAGACAAAGGACTAGAGAGGCAGAGGAAAGGCTGTTTCCATCATTTAGGAGAGACACAAAGGTAAGTGAGACAAGGTAATGCCACCTGCTGCTGTACTGTGAAGACAGGTGCTTTACAAACATTCCTTCACTGTGTCTTTGTAACAGTGATAGCATACACTGGGTACTAATAATGTTCCCATATTTTCAGATAAGAGATTGTCTCCCACAGAGCTACCCCTCTGGGGTTAGCTGCTGCCCTTTTGTCCCTGATACTGAGGGCCCAGCTTCTCTCACTTGGACAGCTTTAATAGCCTCCTTCCTGGTCCTCTGCCTCCAATCTTGCCTCCTGACAATCTATGATCAACGTAGGAGCCAGAATGAGCTTTTATTTTTTTTTCCTTTTATTTTATTTTATTTTTTTCAATATATGAAATTTATTGTCAAAATGGTTTCCATACAACACCCAGTGCTCATCCCAAAAGGTGCCCTCCTCAATACCCATCATCCACCCTCCCCTCCCTCCCACCCCCCATCAACCCTCAGTTTGTTCTCAGTTTTTAAGAGTCTCTTATGCTTTGGCTCTCTCCCACTCTAACCTCTTTTTTTTTTTCCTTCCCCTCCCCCATGGGTTTCTGTTAAGTTTCTCAGGATCCACATAAGAGTGAAAACATATGGTATCTGTCTTTCTCTGTATGGCTTATTTCACTTAGCATCACACTCTCCAGTTCCATCCACGTTGCTACAAAGCACCTGATGAATGGATAAAGAAATTGTGGTTTATATACACAATGGAGTACTACAGGGCAATGAGAAAGAACAAAATATGGCCCTTTGTAGCAACAGAATGAGCTTTTAACATGTAGATCAGGTCATGACAGTTCACTGGTAAGAATCCTGCAGTGGCTTCTCAGCACTTAGAAGTAAATGCATACTCTTCCCCATGATCCCATGTGATTGGGCCTCTACTTGCTCTTGGCCCAATTTCATACTGCTCTCTCTCCGGTTCCCTACTCCAAGCCACAGTGGCTTTCTTATGCTTCTGGAATGCTACAAGGACTTTCTGTTCACTCTGCTCCTTCCAGGGTCCTGGCCCATGTGTCACCTTCTCAGAGAAGCCCACCCAGATCACCCTATTAAAGGGCAACTCTAGTCCATTCCTCTGTTTATTTTCTTCAGAGTAGCACCACATCTGAAATTATCTTATTTATGTACACGTTTGTTCACTTAATGACAGTCTCCAGACCCTCTACACTCTACCCACACTAGACTAGTGTATCTGATGGAACTTCCTGCAATACTAGAAATGTTCTATACCTGTACTGTCCGATGCAATAGCCACCAGCCTATTGAGCACTTGACATGTGGTTGAAGAACTGAAATTTTAATTTGATTTCATATAAGCAGCTCCAGAGTGTAAACTCTAAGAAGGCAGGGACCATGTCTGTCACGGTGTTCCTGTGCCTTCAACAGTACCTGACGTTTAGTAGGTGCTCAATAAATAATTCTTGAGCGAATGAACAAAGATATGAACAGATGAACAACAAAATCTCTTCTGACCTGCTTTTGGCTCTGCTGTCTACCTCTCACCAGAGACCCTGAGGCCTCCCTCCACCCAGTGGAGTGGGGTCTGTTTGTGGCAGTGACCTCAGGCATTTGGCAGAAACACCAGGTGCCAGGGCAGCAGAATCAATTACTCCCTCCACTGCACTCCATTCGGAGCCAAACACCCCCTGTGAGGAGGTGGGATGGTAATGAGGCCTTAGCGGTCCCCAGTAAATACTGCAGCTGTTTCCTATACAGTCATTTGGGCTTTATGGAATGTGGAAGTGGCTCGGCCCATCAATCCATGTGAATCGCTTTATTTGTCTATTCCTCCTCCTCCTCCTCTTCCCTTGTCTAATGTTGGAAGGCACTAGGAGGGAGAACCAAGTCAGTATCAGGTCAAGAGGCTGAATTCAATTAAAGTCTTATTTGGACCCAATCTCTTTTAGGAAATGAAATCAGCATTGGGCTGAATAATATATTTTTTGCAAGTTAGGGTCCCTCCTGGGCTCTATTTAGGCAGAAAGATAATTCAGAACAGACGTTCAGTCTGGTCTTATTTCTACACAGTGAGGATTAGGAACATCTACATTATCTCATGGCAATAAGACAAAAAGTTATACTTCCCCCTCTAATCACCCCAAATGATGACTGAGAAAGATATGGCTTCCAAGACCTCTGGAAAGCATACTTCACCTTGTTAATTGTGCCCAGGATTATATGGGAAAGAAGCAGACTCAAAATCTTGGACAGAAAACAGACAGTGGTTTGCAAAACAGGACAAACTGAGATCTTCCATGCAAAGGTGGCTCAGGCTGAACTTCCCCAAGAAGTCATGTATGGCCAATGGATGCTATAAGCGGTCTGGTTTCCAGGGGCGTGAAAGCAAATTCTTGGGCCTGCTCTGAGAGGCTGACACAGAAGGGACAACAGAAAGTATGACTACTATATACTCCATGGTGCTTGTCTGAGAACTGTCAGGTCATGTGGTCTGACATGCTTCAAGTATTTTCTCTGCAGTTTAGAAACTGTCCTTTACCAAAAACAAACAAACAAAAAACAAACAAACAAACAAACAAAAAACAAAAACAAAAACAAAAACAAAAAAAAAAGAAACTGTCCTTTACCTGGGGAAGCCTCTGTGTTATAGCAGGGAGAAGGGGCATAGCCCCATATGCTGTATGAACAATAGCCAGGCTACAGAGTATCAGATGCTCTGAAAATTGTAATAATAGTAATAATAGTTACCATTCAGAAAGCCACAACAATGCCAGCCTCTGTGCAAAGCCATTTTCCACACTAACTCAATGAATCCCACAGCACAACTCTAGGACAACTATAACTATCCCCATTTTACAGGGAAAAAAAGGGGGAGAATTCAGAGAAGTCATCTGCCTTGTTGGAGAGGTCCATGTGGAAGGAACTGAGGGTGACCTCTGACCAACAGGCAACAAGGAACTGAGGCCATCAGTCCAACAACCTGTGAGGAACTGAATACTGCCAACAACCACATGAGTCAGCTTGGAAGCAGATCCATGATGGACTGAACTGTGCTCCCCCCAAATTCCTATGTTGAAGCCCTACCCCCACAAAGTGCTAGGATTTGGAGATGGGGCCTATGGGGGGTAACTTGGTTTAGACGAGCTCATGATGGTGGGGCCCTCATGATGGAATGAATAGCCTTATAAGAGACCAGAAAACTTGGTCTCTTTCTCTCTCCACCATGTGAGGACAAAACAAGGTGACAATCTGCAAGCCAGGGAGAGAGCTCTCACCAGAGCCCACCATGCTGATCTTGGACTTCTAGTCTCCAGAACTGGGAAGACGTAAGTGTCAGTTGTCTAAGCCACCCAGTCTGTGGTGCTTTGTCATGGCAGCCCAAGCTGTCGAATATAAGACCCTCCCCAACTGAGTCTTCATATGAAACCTCAGCACCAGCTGACACCTCAACTGCAGACTTGGGAGCCTGAATTACAGCCTAAAGCAGAGAGCTCAGAGAATCCAACACTGAATCCTTGATCCACAGAAACTGTGAGTTAATAAATGTGTGTTTTTTAATGCCACATTTGGGGAGTAATGTGTTACTCAGCAATAGATAACTGATACAGTCACACAACTGATAAGCGCCTCTGCTCTGATGCTAAATCAAGTCATCCTGGTGCTAGAATGCATTTGTTTTTGCATTCTATCACACTACTTTTCATGTTTTTCTCCTTGCCTTTTCCCAGAAGTGCCGATACAGGTGCCATCACTCTGAAATAGTCTGACACTGCCCCTGTGCAAGTAATTGCAAGTCTCTTCCCCAATCTGAGTCCTCACAAGGCATCTCTTGAAAGGTATTTCTTACAAGAGGACAGCAAAGCTTTTATGTAGAGGGCTACATTCTGGGGATAATTTTGGATTAAGTCCCTTGCCCTCCTTTTTCAGCCTAACAAATATCATATCATGACAATAACAGTCAATGGGCATTTTCCAAGGCAGACCAAAGTCAGCCCTGACAGTGTAGAATCTACCAATGGAAGCAGTACTTCTTGGTACTACTGTGTCATGAGGCAAGAGGGATGGTTATTGTTCAATCAGAATCAAGAATCCAGTGTCCCCCAAAGAGCTATGTAAGTTATTTTTCCTTCAAGATGTTTCCCCTGCCATTGGCAAGTCTGTGTCTGCCCACCTTGATTTCTTAAAACCAGTTCTTATTTGGGAACCACAAGCGTCATCCCTCTGTGTCACTTGCCTGGATAAAATTGTTACTCACCAGTCCTGCATGAGATAAGGTCTGTTTGTAAATTTGTAAATCTTCCCACATACAACTAGAGTCATTCCACCCAAACACATTTCTAGCATCATCACACTATATGGTGGTGAGAGCCAGTAAAGGAAGCCATCCACAAATGAGGTCCTGTTGAGAAATAGTTACTGCAAGAGAAGACAAGAGCCAAAACAGGCCACATTTAGCCTCATTACAGACCACACCAGTTGTAATTAATCTGGGTAAGTTAACTCCCTACCCATCATTACATGGTAATGCTCCTAATAAACTGTCACATAAAAAAGTAGAATGTAAAAATGTGAGGATAGTATAATCTATCTGAGAAAGAAAGAGAAAAGGAAAGGGGAAAAAAAAGCATTATAAGGAAATGGTTCTCAAATGTGCACATATCAGAGACACCCTGGAAAACATCTTTAAACACACTGGTGGCCCTACCCCCAGTGTTTCTGATTTAGTAGGTCTTGGATGAGACTGGAAATTTTGCATTTCTGACAGGTTCTCTGATGCTGTTCGTCTGGAGATCAGACTTTTTGAGAACAACTTCTGTAAGAAAATATGTCAAGATTCAGTGGTTACCTATAGGAAGAAAATCTAAGGACAATTTGTTTTTAATTTTAGTTTTTATTTTTTAAAATTTAGTTCCAAATTAGTTAGCATATAGTACAACAATGATTTCAGGAGTAGATTCCTTAGTGCCCCTTACCCATTTAGCCCATCCCCCCTCCCACAACACCTCTAGCAACCCTCAGTTTGTTCTCCATATTTATGAGTCTCTTCTGTTTTGTCCCCCTCCCTGTTTTTATATTATTTTTGTTTCCCTTCCCTTATGTTCATCTGTTTTGTCTCTTAAATAAGGACAATCATTTTTAATGCTGCATAATACTATTCCATATTTTTAAATGTTGATAATTAAAGGATGTATTATTTATAATCAGAAAACTGCATAAGTAGTATAAAATAAGGGGGGAAAGTTGCTCTTTTAAATATTTGTGTATCATCATATTAACAAAATGAAGGATAAAAATCATATGATCATCTTAACAGATGTAGAAAAAACATTTGACAAAGTACAACATACATTCATGATTAAAACTCTCAACAAAGTGGGTTTGGAGAGAACATAGCTCAACATAATAAAGGCCATATATGAAAAACTCACAGCTAACATCCTATTAAATGGTGGAAAACTGAGAGCTTTTCCTCTAAGATCATGAACAAGACAATGATGTCTACTCTCACAACTTTTATCCAACATAGTACTGGAAGTCCCAGCCACAGCAATCAGACCAAAAAAAAGAAATAAAAGGCATCCATATTGGTAAGGAAGGAATTAAACTGTCACTTTTTGCAGATGACATAATACTATACTCAGAAAACCCTAAAGACTCCATCAAAGAACTATTAGAAGTAATAAATGAATTCAGTAAAGTTGCAGAATACAAAATTAATACACAGAAATCAGTTGCATTTCTATATACTAATAATGAAGTAGGAAAAAGTGAAATTGAGAAAACAATTCCATTTACCATTACACCAAAAAGAAAAATATGTAGAAATAAACTTAACCAAGGAGGTAAAAGACATGTACTCTGAAAACTATAAAACAATGATGAAAGAAATTGAAGACAACACAAGCAAATGGACAGATACGCCATGCTCACTGATTAGAATAATTAGTATTTTTTTGTGCTCGCTTCAGCAGCACATTTACTAGAATAATTAGTGTTTTAAAATGTCCATACTACTCAAAATAATCTACAGATTTAACACAATCCCTATCAAAATGCTAACAACATTTTTTCATATAACTAGAACAGATAATACTAAAATTTGTATGAAATCATAAAAAGATTACATATAGCCAAACTAACCCTTAAGAAAGAAGAACAAAGCTGAAGATATCACTACTCCAGATTTCACTACAAAGCTGTAGTAATCAAAACAGTACAAAAACTTGTACAAAAATAGACATAGATAAATGAAACAGAGAGCCTAGAAATAAATCCATATGTTCAATTACTCTATACAAAGGAGGCAAGAATATACAATAGAGAAAAGACAGTATCTCCAATCAATGGTACTTGGAAAGCTACATGCAAAAGAATGAAACTGGACCACCTTCTAACATCATACACAAAAATAAACTTAAAATAGATTAAAGACCTAAATGTGAGACCTGAAACCATGGAACTCATAGAAGAGAACATACGCAGTAATTTCTTTGACATCAGCCAGAACAGCATTTTTCTAGATGTGTCTCCCAAGGCAAGAGAAATAAAAACAAAAATAAACAATGGGAACTATACCAAAATAAAAAGCTTTTGCACAGTGAAGGAAACCATCAATAAAACGAAAATGCAACATATTAAGTGGGAGAAGATACTTGGAAATGATACATCTAATAAGAGGTTAATATCCAAAATATATAAACAACTTCTACAACTCAACACCAAAAAAAACAAAAAACAAAAAAAAAAAAAAAAAACCTCAACCCAAATAATCCAATTAAAATATGCAGAGGACCTAAATAGACATTTTTTTCAAAGAAGACACGCAGATGGCCAACAGACACATGAAAAGGTACTTAACATCACTCATCATCAGGGAAACACAAATCAAAACCACAATAGGATATCACATTACACCTGTTAGAATGGCTAAAATCAAAAAGACAAGAAATAAGTATTGGAGAATGTGGAGAAAAAGGAACCCTCATGCACTATTTGTGGGAATGTAAATTGGTACAATACTTGTGGAAAACACTACGGAAGTTCCTCAAAAAATTAAAAGTAGAAATACCATATGATTCAGTAATTCTACTACTGGGTATTTACCCAAAGAAAATTAAAGCTCTGGTTTGAAAAGACATATGCACCCCTATGTTTACTGCAGCATTATTTACAATAGCCAAGATATAGAAGCAACCCAAGTGTCCATCCATAGATGAATGGATAAAGAAGATATGTATAAATGGAATATTACTCAGCCATCAAAAAGAATGAAATCTTGCCATTTGCAGTGATGTGGATGGAGCCAGAAGGTATTATGCTAAGTGAAATAAGCTATCAGAGAAAGAAAAATACCATATGATTTCACTCATATGTGGAATTTAAAGAACAAATCACAAGAACATATGGGAAGTAGGGGGAAAGAGAAGACAGGGGAACAAACCACAAGAGACTTGTGTGTAGGAGATGGGCTAGATGGGTGTTGTGTATTAAGGAGGGTACTTGTGATGAGCACTGGGTTTTGTATGTAAGTGATGAATCACTGAATTCTACTCCTGAAACCAATATTGCACTGTATGTTAACTAAAATTTAAATTTAAAAAAAGAGAAAGAAAAAAAGAAAAAAAAGTCTCAACAAAGAAAAAACAAACAAAAAACACTAATTTGAAAAGAAATGCGCATCCCTATGTTTACTGCAGTATTATTTACAATCGCCAAGATATAAAAGCAACCCAAGTGTCTATCCATAGAGGAATGGATAAAGAAGATGTGGTATGTGTACACAATGGAGTATTACTCATCCATCAAAAAGAATGAGATCTTGCCATTTGTGACAACATGGATGGACTTGGAGGGTTAATAAGTGAAATAAGTCAGGTAGAGAAAGACAAATCCTATTGTGATTTAACCTATATATGGAATCTAAAAAGACAAAACAAATGAATAAACAAACAAAAAGCAGCAACAGACCCAGAAATACAGAGAACAACTGATGGCTGCCAGAGGGGAGGTGGGTAAGGGGATGGGTAAAAGGTGTGAAGGAGAATAGGAGGTATAGGCTTCCAGTTGTGGAATGAGTAAGCCACAGAAATAAAAAGTACAGCACAGGAAATATAATCAATGGTATTATAATAGCATAGTATGGTGACACATGGTAGCCATACTTGTGGTGGGCATAGCATAATGTGTAAACTTGTTGAATTGCTATGTGTGCACCTGAAACTAATGTAATGTTGTGTGTCAGCTATACTTCAACAAAAAAAAATGAGTATAAAAAATAAAATAGTAAAGCAGTATGTATGTATCAGAAATGTTAATTTTTTATGCTTCCTTCCAGGTAAAATTCAAAACCAGACAAAACTAATCCATGGTCAGGGCACCTAGGTGGCTCAATCAGTTACGCATCTAACTCATTTTCAGCTCAGATCATGATCTCACAGTTCATGGGTTCAAGCCCTGTGTAGGGCTCCGTGATGACAGTGCAGAGCCTGCCTGAGATTCCCTCTCTCCCCCATCTATCTGCCCTTCCCCCACTCTTACACACGAGTATGCTCATTCTCTCTCTCTCAAAATAAATAAAAAAATAAACTTAAAAAAAACTAATCCTGGTGATAGAAATCAGAGTCTTGGCAATAATTTTTTGGATATGATACCTAAAACACAAGCAACAAAAAAAAAAAAAAAAAAACCAAACAGGTGGGGTTACATCAAACTAAAAACTTCTGCACTGCAAAGCAAACCATCAACAAAATAAAAAGGCAACCTATGGAATGAAAGAAAATATTTGCAAATCATACATCTTGATGATGGGCTAATATCCAAAATATATAAAGAACTCCTACAACTCAATAGTAAAAATAGTAATAATAATAATAATACAAATGGGCAAAGGACACGAAGAGTCATTTTTGCTGAAGAGACAAAGGGCCAACAGGTATATGAAAAGGTGGTCAACATGACTAATCAGGGAAACATAAATCAAAACTATTTGAGACATTACTCCATGTAGGTAAAAATGGCTATCAACAAAAAGACAAGAGATAGCAAATGTTGGCCAGAACATGGACAAAAGGAAATTGCTATGTACTTTTCATGGGAATATAAATTGATGCAGCCACTGTGAAAAGAGTGGGGAAGTAAAAAAATTAAAAATAGGACTACCATATGATCCGACAATCCCACTTCTGGAAATATATCCAAAGGAGACAAAAACACTATGAAGAAGAGATATCTGCCCCCCTACCATGTTCATAACAGCATTATCTACAATATACAAGACATGGAAACAACCCAAGTGTCCATTAAGAGATGAATGGATAAAGAAGTTGTGGTATTTATATACAATAGAATACTATTCAGCCATAAAAAAGAAGGAAATCCTGCTATTTGTAATGACATGGATGGCCCTTGAGGGCATTATGCCAAGTGAGATAAGTCAGACAGAAAAGACAAGTACCATATGTTCTCACTTATATGTGAAATTCAAAACAACAACAAACTCATAGAAATAGAGACCAGATTTGTGATTACAGAGACAAGGAAGAGGGGAACATAGGCAGGGAGGATTAAATGAAGGGGGCTAAAAGGTACAAACGTCTAGCTATAATATAAATAAGTACTGGGATGTAATGCACAACATGATGACCGTTGCTAACACTGTCGTATGGTATATGTGAAAGTTGTTAAGAGAGTAAATCATAAAACATCTCACTGCAAGGACAAAATTTTTTCCCTTTTTTCTTTTTGTATCTATATGAGATGATGGATGCTAACTAAATGTATTATAGTAATAATTTCACTATATATATATATATATATATATATATATATATATATATATATATGTCACTATGCTATATACCTTAAATTTATACAGTGCTGTGTGTCAATTAAATCTCAAAAAAAACTGGAAGGAAAAAAAGAAATGAGAACAGGAGTTGCCTGTGGGGGTGAAGTTTGACTGGAAGAGGTCACTGGGGAACTTTTTAGAATGATGGAAATGTTAACCTTGACTGGGGTGCTGGTTACCCAGATGCATACATTTATTAAAACTAATATAATGGTATATTTAAGATCTTTACATTTCTCTGTATGAAATTTAACTCATTAAAAAAATAACCACCATGGGGGCACCTGGCTGGCTCAGTTGGTGGAGCGTATGACTCTTGATCTTGAGGTTGTAAGTTCAAGGCCTACATTAGGTATAGAGATTACTTAAAAATAAAATCTTTAAAAATAAGTAAATAAATAACCACTGCAATCAGGGAAATTTTGTATTGTTTATATTCATATAATACAAATATTATAAATACACTCATATAATGCTTATAATCGTACATATATAAAATTGGTATATGTATAAGAATACCGACCAATAACAGCACAGCAGGTAAAAATAAGCAATGCAGAAAGAAGGTGCAACTCTAATAAAATTTTATTCCCATTTTGTGTTATAATATTGTTTGAGCAAGAGATTTCTTTTTAATGTTTATTTTTGAGAGAGACAGAGAGACAGAGTGCGAGCAGGGGAGGGGCAGAGAGAGAGGGAGACACAGAATCCAAAGCAGGCTCTAGGCTCTGAGCTGTCAACACAGAGCCTCACGTGGGCTCGAATCCATGAACCGTGAGATCATGGCCAACTTCTTGTGCCAATAATTCCCGAGGATGCCAGCAAGGGATTGGTGCAGTGTCTACGAGTGAACTATGCCACCCAGATTCCCAACTTCCCTATAGAACTAAGGTACTCAACCCCCACCTGCCCAGGAGTGTTGGCTGTTGAGGTCGCCCAGCTCCAACTCCCCTCCAACCTTGATCACAGCCAAAGAGAGTCACTCACCCCTGGTTATGCCCCTTCTCCAGGAACCTGCACCAATGACCGTGAGGTAGGGGGCCCCACCCCCTTGCCTCACTCAACTCTGAATGATGTTCTTGGCTTCAGAGCTTCTCACAGGAACATCCCTACTGCCCTCACTCCCTCATAGGTGCTATTTGCTGAGGATAGTCCCATAGTCCTGAACACAATCTCTGAAAAAAATCATAGGACAACTGGTTTCCCCACTAGTACCATTTTGTAGAGTTGGATTACCATTACCTCAGCCTTGCCAACAAGGCAAAATGAACCACACAGCCAAAGTATGCCACCTGAAGAAGGATGCATAGAATGGCAGAGGATGGAGAGAAGAATTAGGAACTTACTTACTCCTCTGTCCTGTCTCCTGGAACGTATAAAGTCCATAGGATGTCTCAATAATGAGTAGACAAATAGGTAACTTACATCTATATCTTTTATGGCACTTCTCATACTGTAATCACAACAGAAGACCATTTGCATGAAAGGTCTGAGAACCGCTCCATTCTGAAATTACAATAGTTCTGAAGTTTGAATATCTAAATGCCAGAATTTGTTTAGTTTGACAATGATCAAACTAAAATCATTGCTACCTGCCAAAACACATAAATGCCTGAAAACTGTCATAGATTCCGTTGCCATGAGTTCATTGCAATGTGAGGGCCACCATCTGCCAGAATCTGCCTTATCTGGGCAGCCATCACCTTACCAAGCGCCAGTCATTCACAATCCACTGGATCATACCATCTCTGATAACACCATGTTGTCAGTCTTTATGGTGGTATGATTTCTGAGTGAGCATTTCTTTTTAAATAAAAAAAATTTAATTGTGGTAAGATAACATAAGATGTACGATCTTAACCACTTTTAATTTTTTTAATTTTTTTTTTTTTTTTTGAGAGAGAGAGAGTATGAGCAGGGGAGGGGCAGAGGAAGAGAGACACACAGAATCCGAAGCAGGTTCCAGGCTCTGGGCTGTCAGCACAGGGCCCGATGTGGGATTCAAACTCATGAACCATGAGATCATGACCTGAGTGAAGTCAGATGCTTAACCGACTGAGCCACCCAGGTGCCCCACATCTTAACCACTTTTAAATGTACAATTCAGTGACAGTAAGTATATTCACATTGTTGTGCAACCATCACTGCCATCTATCTCAAGAATATTTTCATCATCCCAAACTGAAATGCTATACCCATTAAACTTCCCAGCTCCTGGTACCCTCTATTCTACTTTCTTTGTCTCTGATTTTGACTACTCTAGGTCTCTAATACAAGCAGAATCATATTTATCCTTTTGTGACTAGTACATTTCACTTAGCATGTCCTCAAGAATTTCACTCCTTTTTAAGCCTAAATAAAATTCGATTGTATGTATAGAGCACATTTTGTTTACCCATTTCATCCCCTGCTGGACACTTGGGTTGCTTCCACCTTTTGGATATTGTGAATAATGCTGCGATGAATATCATTGTATTTAAGTATTTGTTCTGGGCACCTGGGTGGCTTAGTCAGTTGAGCATCCAACTTCAGCTCAGGTCATGATCTCGTAGTTCATGAGTTTGACCCCCACATCAGACTTGCTGCTGTTAACCTGTCTGTGCAGAGCCCACTTTGGATCCTCTGTCCCCCTCTCTTTGCCGCTCCCCTGCTTGCACTCTCCCCCCCAAAATAAACCAATATTTAAAAAATAAACTAAAATAAATAAATATTTGTTCAAGTCCCTGCTTTCAATTCTTAGGTGTATATAACCACAAGGGGAATTGTTAGTTCAAATGGTAATTCTGCTTTTACTTTCTTTTTTTTTTAAGTAAGCTCTACACCCAACATGGGGCTTGAACTCAATGACCCCAATATCAAGAGTCCCATGCCCCACCAACAGAGCCAGGCTGGTGCCCCTGTTTTTACGTATTTGAGGAACTGCCATACTGTTTTCCACGGTGGTTGTACCATTTTACATTCTATTAACAGTGTGTGAGGGTTTCAATTTCTCCACATTTTCACCAACACTTGTTATTTCCTTTTTTGATAGTAGCCCTCCCAAAGGGTGTGAAGTAGCATCTCATTATGGTTTTGATTTGCATTTCTCTACTGAGCTGTGATGTTGAGCATCTTTTCATGTGCTCATTGGCCCTTTGTTTTCCTTCCTTAGAGAAATACCTACTCAAGTCCTTTGCCCACTTTTTAATTGGGTTGTTTGTTTTTGTTATTGTTGAGATGTAGGTGTCCTTTATGTATCCTGGATATAACCCTTTACCAGATATGTGATTTGCAAATACGTTCACCCATTCTGTTCATTGCCTTGTCACTGTCAATTGTGTCCTTTGATGCACAGAAGCTTTAAGTTTAAAAAAAATTATTTATTTTTATTTTATTTTATTTTTTTAATTTACATCCAAGTTAGTTAGCATATAGTACAACAATGATTTCAGGGGTAGATTCCTTAATGCCCCTTACCCATTTAGCCCATCCCCCCTCCTACAACCCCTCCAGTAACCCTCTGTTTATTCTCCATATTTAAGAGTCTCTCATATTCTGTCCCCCTCCTTGTTTTTATATTATTTTTGCTTCCCTTCCCTTGTGTGCATCTGTTCTGGGTCTTAAAGTACTCATATGGGTAAAGTCATATGATATTTGTCATTCTCTGACTAATTTCGCTTAGCATAATACCCTCTAGTTCCATCCACATAGTTGCAAATGGCAAGATTTCATTCTTTTTGACTGCCAAGTAATACTCCATTATATATATACCACATCTTCTTTATCCATTCATCCATCGATGGACATTTGGGCTCTTTCCATATTTTGGCTATTGTTGATAGTGCTACTATAAACATGGGGGTGCATGTGCCCCTTTGAAACAGCACATCTGTATCCCTTGGATAAATACCTAGTAGTACATTTGCTGGGTCATAGGGTAGTTCTATTTTTAGTTTTTTGAGGAACCTCTATATTGTTTTCCAGAATGGCTCCACTAGTTTGCATTCCCACCAGCAGTGCAAAAGAGATCCTCTTTCTCCGCATCCTCGCCAACATCTGTTGTTGCCTGAGTTGTTAATGTTAGCCATTCTGACAGGTGTGAGGTGGTTTCTCATTGTGGTTTTGATTTGTATTTATTTTCCTGATGATGAGTGACGTTGAACATTTTTTCATGTGACAGTTGGCCATCTGGATGTCTTCTTTGGAGAAGTGTATTCATGTCTTTTGCCCATTTTGTCACTGGATTATTTGTTTTTTGGGTGTTGAGTTTGATAAGTTCTTTATAGATTTTGGATACTAACCCTTTAACTGATATGTTGTTTGCAAATATCCTCTCCCATTCCATCGGTTGCCTTTTAGTTTTGCTGATTGTTTCCTTTGCTGTGTAGAAGCTTTCTATTTTGATGTAGTCCAATTTATCTATTTTTTCTTTTGATGCCTATGCTTTTGATGTTATATTCAAGAAATCATTGCCAAATCCAATGTCATGAAGCTTCTTCCCCAAGTATTTTTCTAAGAGTTTTATAGTTTTAGCTCTTACATTTAGATCTTTGATCCATTTTGAAGTAATTTTTGTATATGGTGTAAAAGCCCAACTTCATTCTTTTGCATGTCAATATCCAGTTTTCCCAAAACTATCTAGTTAAAGAACTGTCCTTTCCCCCATTGAATGCTATTGGTAATGGCTGAAAATCATTTGACCGTGTATGTGAGGATTTATTTCTGGGCTCTTTATTCCATTGGTCTATATGTCTGCTTTATGCAGAGTGATCACTTTTAATATCCTTTTAACAACTCTGAACAATTATGATGTTTGGCATTGCAGATTAAAGGTCTTCCACTGTAATCTGATTCTGTACATGGTCCACCAAAAGGCTGTACACTCCTTAAGAGCCAAGGCCATGTCTAGTTGTAACCTCAGTGCCTGGCATTGTTTCTGACATACAGTAGGTGCTCCAAAAATATGTGACCCAAATGTGGCAAGATGCTGGTAGGCCACTTTTGTTCATCATGTGGCCACCATGAATTGGGACTCGGCAATTCAATGCATTCTTTTTTATTTTTAAAAATTTTTTTTAATCTTTATTTATTTTTGAGAGAGACAGAATGTGAGCGGGGAAGGAGCAGAGAGAGAAGGACACACGGAATCCAAAGCAGGCTCCAGGCCCTGAGCTGTCAGCACGGAGCCCAACGCGGGGCTCTAACTCACAAACCATGAGATCATGACGAAGTCAGACACTCAACCGACTGAGCCACCCAGGTGCCCCTCAATGCATTCTTAAAAGAGATTAAACTCCACAACAGATTAATAAGGAATGTCAGGGTGCCTGGGTGGCTCAGTTGGTTGACTGACTGACTTCGGCTCAGGTCATGATCTCATAGCTCGTGAGTTCAAGACCCGCATCAGGCTCTGTGCTGGCAGCTCAGAGCCTGAAGCCTGCTTCCGATTCTGTGTCTCCCTCTCTCTCTGCCCCTCCTCCGCTCATGTTCTATGTCTCTCTCTCTCTCTCTCCTCAAAAAATAAATAAACATTAAAAAAAGACAATAAAGAATATCTACTTCACTGAAGAATTCTTGGGAAGGCAGGAAAGTTTATGTTGCACACAATACAGCAAGACTTTATAAAAAATTTCTTTAAATTATTTCTCTTCTTTTTCCTCAGTCTTTTTTTTTTTTTTTTAATTTTTTTAACGTTTATTTTTGAGACAGAGAGAGACAGAGCATGAACAGGGGAGGGTCAGAGAGAGGGAGACACAGAATCTGAAACAGGCTCCAGGCTCTGAGCTGTCAGCCCAGAGCCCGACGCAGGGCTTGAACTCACTGACCGCGAGATCATGACCTGAGTCGAAGTCGGCCGCTTAACCGACTGAGCCACCCAGGCGCCCCTTTCCTCAGTCTTCTTGCTGCTAGTTCATTTTCCTTCCTCCTCTTTGTCTTCCTTTAATTCAGCCTCTACAAAAATATGCTCTATTGTCCCAAAACTATTCAGTTCTCAGCCATACAGGGCCAACCCACTCAGACAAATAAGAGCCTGGTGGTTGGTTAACCGAGCAGAACCACCTATCTATTGTTCTTCAGGCTTAATGCTTAGGAGCTCAACTTCAGCTTAGGACCTGACCAAAGTGGGGTGAACACCTACATGGGTTTCCTGGATTGGAGAAAGAGACACTAATAGAGGGAAGAATCTGCTAAGAAAATAAACTTTTCTCTATTGGGTTACAAAGATATATCAAATGAATGAATCAAGATTATCACCACCAAGCTTTAGTCAATGTCAAGACACCTGCCAGAAGCTGCAGTGTTCCCTAATCCTACCCCCTTCTTCTGCTGGGCCCTGGTCAACCACTCCTTAGTGGGCTTCTAGCTTAATAGAGACCACAGCAAAGCTCTGAGTCTGAGATACAGAGCCCTCTGGGTCACTAAGGTATCACTGGTCCTGCCTTCTCTCGTCCTGTGGGTCTCTAATTAGTGAGCCCATCTGTCTTGCTGGGCCCTCCTTCATCGGCATCCAGGTTCCAGCTGTCTTTCTGGTCTCTGGTCCATGTGAGTGCTTTGACCATCATCACCTCCCCCATATTGCTTCCAGCCCCACTCTGATCCATGCCACCTGGACATGGCCCTCTTCCACCCTAGTTTCACTGCTTCAATTCCAACACTGGATGCTGAGCTTTCCGGAGACATGGGAGTGGGATGAAGAAAGAGTCTCCTATTATTTAAACACTGACTGTTTCAAGTGTGTGATTAAGGACTCTTAACCAGCATGATTGGGTTGAATACTGCTCTGCCACTCACGGGATATGTGACCTTGGGTGAGTCACTTGACCTCTTTCTCACATGGTATATAGAGATAATAATAGTAAATAATATAGTAAATGCTCAATTTATGTTCACTGTTGATATTATGATTACTGCTCACATGGATTGATTTCATTTAATCCTCACAAAAATCTTGCAAGTTTAAGTACTATTTTGCCTGCCTCATAGGTTTTAGACAAAAGGAAACTAGAGTTCTGATAAGGTAACTCACCCATGGTTACAGAGCCAGTAAGTGGTGGAAACAAGATCTAAACTTGGTCTCTTTAACCCCCAGGCTCCATGCCCTTTCCATCATGTCAGGTTTCCTCCAAAGGCAACTACCTCCAAGGTATGGAGTGGTCAAGGCTCCTGGGGAAAAGTAAGGGTCAAGAGGCCACCAGCTGGGTCAATTACTTTTTGTGGCATGTTCAGGAAGTAATGAACGGAAATGAAATGAGTAGTAAACCAGACTTAAAATAAGCAGCTCCACCTTGCAGTGCACATGCAGTCAATCCTCAACACCCTCATCTGAAAAATGGGAATGATAATACAGTGTTTATAACAATAATAATAACAGCCCTGTGTGGGGAGCACATGTGAGAGAGCAGTAAATTAGCATGCAGTGTAAACCATGTGAAAGTACTCTCCATATTGTGGCATCACAAATCTAAGAATCCTGTTCAAAAGTCAGTGTGGGATAATGGAAGAGGAATAGTCTTTGAAACCAAAAGAAACAGGGTCCAATCATAGTAGCTGGGTATCCTGGGTAGGTTATTTCACTTCTCTGAGCCTCAGTGTCCTCATGAATGAGAATGTATCAGACTCTCAGTTGCAACTGATAGAAAATTCAACTCAACAGGCATGTGAACAAAAAGGGAGTTGATTCTGATTCAAGTATTTGAACTACAGTTTAGGCATGCAAACAATGTTGCCAAGTCACAAGCTCTTTCTTGAACTCTTAACTCTGTTCTCATACGCACTGCATCATTCTTCTTAAATGATAGCGACCCTCCCCCCACCAACATATCAGGATTACATGCAGCCCCCTAAACAACCACAGAGCAGAAAACTTCTTTACTCTCAAAGTTCCAGAATTAATTCTCATTGACCTGGCTTGGATCATGTGTCCATCCCCAGACCAATACTGAAGTTGAGAGATAATAATATTCTGATCGGTCAGGCCCCAGAATAAGAAGAATGAGATGAGCCCCATTTTAAAAAACTATAAGGTGAGAATGGGGTGGAGGAATGATTCTCCAAAAGATAAAACGCTATTACCTGAGAAGTGGGCAATGGATGCCAGGCCAGCAGCAACAGATATCCATGACAGAGAATGTGATGGTCACGTGGTGGAATTGTCTCCAGGTTTAAACGAGCCCTGCAAATAAATAGGTAATTGTGGTGATTATAGAGGAGGGCAGGGCTCTGCAAAGTAAATTCTGAGCTACTGTCAGTCCAATGAAAAGCAAAAGGAGCACCCTGACTGAGGCAAATGCAGAAGGTCTCGGGATGGGCAGTAAGGTGTTGGATCCCATGCTGGACTTTTGAGAGGGCAAAAGTCAAGGTCAGCCCACAAGGGGCAGAGTTTAGGGCTCAGAATGGGCAGGTAACAAGATATGGCTGGGACTGCAGCCAAGAAGCCAATGCTGGTGAAACTGTGGGTCTGGCTTTTGGCTGAGTGGACAGCTTGTCCCCCTAAAAGGGCCAGGCCCAGCAGGCAAAGAAAACCATAGCAACCACAAGTTAAGGAAGACGGATGAAAAGCTTGTAAACACAGCTTCCAGCCATGTAGCATAGCTTTGGGTTCCTAGGAGACAGCCACATAAAGACCAGTCAGGCTCATGGTGATCAGGCAAAGGGGACTATTTCTGGGCTCAACTGTGGGCCGACACAGAGTCTGCAAACCAGACAGGCAAACAGGCAGTAGTACAAACAGACATCATGGCTGCAAAAGCAGAGTCTTCATATGTTGCACTTCTATTTGCTCACGTGTGCATAGGGGCCAAGTTTGCTCTCTGCCCACACTAGTTGGTGCCTACCCCACCTCCCATCTCCGTGCAAACTTCTGACCCAGCCACAGCACTGGGTGGCAAGCAACCATTTAGAGTGGTTGCAACTCTGAAACCCTACTAAGGAGCTCCGTGTTGCTCTGTCATAAATAACCAGCTGTCTCGTGCAATTTCCTGAGCTGTGCAATCAGCAATGACAATCTGCCTTTCCATCCATCATCGGGCAGTGACTGTGGGTCCTCAGCAGGATGCTGATAACTCCATTTTTCAAGGCTGTGGCCAGATCCACTTTTCACCACTGGAGAGTTCACCATTACTCTGCAATGCTGGGTATGACAGTGCCCACCCAGAACAAACATTTAATAGGATATAAAATCTTTCTCTCCAATTCGATTTTCCAAAGAGGAAAAAACCAGCAAACTCTTTTTGCCTGATAAATACTTGAAATTTTAGGTGCACAGAGCCCAAACAGTAACTATGGCAACACAAGCCACTCCAGTAGGACTAACACAGATTATTTCCAGCACAATAGCCTGGCTTGTGCTCAGAAAGCAGAGGTAATGTTGGCTGAAAGCAATTCCTGAATTGGTGGAGGGGCAGGGGGTGGGGGTGGGCGGAGATAAAATCCTCCAGCAATGGAAGCTTCATGTTTGAGCTTCTGGTTTCAGGCCTCTAGGATTCAGTGGCAAGATGAATTAACTACTGGATTAATATCTTGCTTCTCCACACTAATGAGCTGGCAGCCTCTTCATCCTCTGCTTGGGCTTCTTCACTTCCAACCACAAAGCCATTCAGACCCTAGGACTGACAGTGACAGCATGAAGAATATGAGCTCTGAAAATTACAAAATCAGACAGTTTGACCAGATGTCAGGGATCACCCAGACTAGGAGACTCTTGAAGACAAGAGAATGTGCTATATGTCCTACACAGGGTTAAGGATCTGGTCCATGGTAGGTAAAGCTCTGTCCAACCTCATTTGTTCTATAGATGGGAAAACTGAGACCCAGGAAGCTTAGGAGATTTGGCCATGGTCACTGAGAATCAGAAGGTGATATGGACTCCTGGTTAAGGCCACCAGTTAGGGCCAGACTGAATGGGGTTTGCATCCTGGCTATTAGACTATACGCAAGCCAGTTAACCTCATTGAACCTGGGTTTACTTAAGAATAATAAATATGATGATAATAATAAAAGGGCCTACTTTTTAAGATTGTTATAAGAATAAATGAAGTAAACAGTCCCCTGGGTGGTTCAGTTGGTTAAGTGTCCGACTCGGTTTCAGCTCAGGTCATGATCTCGCGGTTTGTGAGATTGAGCCCCACATCAGGCTCCATGTTGACAGTGTGGATCGTGTTTGGGATTCTCTCTCTCCCTCTTTGCCTCTGCCCCTCCCACGCGCTCTCTCTCTCTCTCTCTCTCTCTCTCTCAAAATAAAATAAAACTTAAAAGAAGAAGAAATGAAGGAATCCATGTGTTCAGCATATAATATGTGCCCCCCAAAAACTGATACTGTTATTAATGGCAAAGCCAGAACTAAACCAATTACTCCCCAGAAGACTTGTGCACAATGCAAGAGGAAATCCAACTTCATCTCAATCCAGTCCCATTTCTTTCCATATCCCACCTTCTTTTGACACAAACTGGCCATTTAACCAGTTCAAATTTAACAATCTTCTTTAAGGCAGTGGTTCTCAAATACTGTTTTAGGAGCCTTTTCTACACTTAAAAGTCATTGAGGGGGTGCCTGGGTGGCTCAGCCGCTTAAGTGTCCAACTTCAGCTCAGGTCGTGATCTCACAGTCTGTGAGTTCGAGCCCCGCGCTGGGCTCTGTGCTGACAGCTCGGAGCCTGGAGCCTGTTTCGGCTTCTGTGTCTCCCTCTCTCTCTGCCCCTCCCCTGCTCATGCTCTGTCTCTCTCTGTCTCAAAAATAAATAAAAACATTTAAAAAAAAAAAGTCATTGAGGATTACCAAAGAGCTTTCATTTATATGGGGTTTTTAAACCATTTATTAGTTTATTTTTTTAATGTTTATTTATTTTTTAGAGAGACAGAGACAGAATGCAAGTGGGTTAGGGGCAGAGAGAAGGAGATGCAGAATCCAAAGCAGGCTCCAGGCTCCGAGCCGTCAGCACAGAGCCCGACACGGGGCTCGAACTCCCGAGCTGTGAGATCATAACCTGAGCCAAAGTCAGATGCTTAACCGACTCAGCCACCCAGGCGCCCCAAACTTATGCATTATTTTTTACCATCATGCATTGGTCATTTGGAAAATATTGGCTGAGTTACACAGATTTCCCAAATGTTGTCACATTTCACTATACAAGATCCCATTCATTAACATCACTACTAATCTCATGAGATAAGTTTAAGTACTGGGAAGCTGTCAAGTTCATAGTGACAGATACTCTAATTCTCACTTAAAGGCTTGAATTTGATCTTTGGTAACAAATACTATCAGTGTTTTCCTTCACAGGCTCATTTCAATTCTTGCTGAGAAATTTTCTACCACATACCCAAGCTGGAGTAACTATAGTTTTTGTTACAAGATTAAAAAAAAAAAAGGTAAAAACCATACTTTTCCAACAAATATAAAATGAATACACATTAAAAATTTTATTTAACTCATGATGAGTGAACCAGACAGATGTTTAACCAGTTCAAAGAAGAAGTCAAAGAAGCACAAATTTATAATGAATAAAAGCATGTTGAAATGAATGTGCAAATAGCACAAAACTGGCTTTTTCATAGAGGGGAAAGGGTGTCCCTCATGAGGCGGGTTCATTTGCATATCTATAGACAAGAATTCTTTTGCATTGCTATCAATTATCTACAACTTACAGGGTTGTAAAATAGCTCCATAGAATCATACTCAGCTAGGCATGTGCTGTAGACCACGCAGTTTTCCTATGAAGTACAAATCTTCCCTACAGTCTTCTGTCACCCATTCTTTCAAGTACAAATGCTGTTTTTTTTTAGAAAAAAGCAGCTAGTTCTGCTCACGACTCAGCACAAATACACAAATACACTCCCTGAGACAATCATCCTACTTTGGTATGCAACATAAGTAACCCTAGTAAACTTTGGTGCCACTGCCTTATTTCTGCTAAGGTGCCAGCAAGTTTAGCTACCATTGGTTTTACACCATTAGTGCAAATGTCAACATGGTGAAATGGCAAATAATGATCATAGTATTCATCTAATATTTTTAGACTAATAAGTAATTTTGACCTTGAGGACCCCCTGACAAGGTCTTGGGGAATCCGAAGGGTCTGTAGACCACACTTTAGAACCACCACCCTAAGGTATGTAGTTGATCAAGGAAATGATCTAAAGAAGAATGATCAGGGGCACCTCGCTGGCTCAGTCAGTAGAGCATTGGACTCTTGACCTCAGGGTTATGGGTTCAAGCTCCATGTGGGCATAGAGCTTATTTAAAAAGAAGGAGAAGGATGGGGCGCCTGGGTGGCTCGGTCGGTTAAGCGTCCGACTTCGGCTCAGGTCACGATCTCGCGGTCTGTGAGTTCGAGCCCCGCGTCCGGCTCTGGGCTGATGGCTCAGAGCCTGGAGCCTGCTTCCGATTCTGTGTCCCTCTCTCTCTGCCCTTCCCTCGTTCATGCTCTGTCTCTCTCTGTCTCAAAAATAACTAAACGTTAAAAAAAAATTTAAAAAGAAGGAGAAGGAGACAGAGAAGGAGAAAGAGACAGAGACGGAGAAGCAGCAGCAAAGAGCTAAAGATCTGCGAATTGCATAAACACTGCTTGCAGAGGGAAATATTATCAATGAAAATCTAGGAACAATGGCATGGAGTTAGGGAAGTGAAGAATTTAAATACAAGAATAAAACCCACTAAAAGTTGGTATGCATCGTCATTACCACGTACTGGCAATTCCAAATAATGCCAGTGATAAAATACTCCTACCCACATGGGCAGATCATCCCTACTGCTCCCCACCTACATGCCACTGCCCAGAAGTATAGAGCCAAGTAAGACACAGGAAGCCACTTGTATTAGAAGCACCGACTGTACAGGGAAGAGGTGGAGATCATTCCATTTCTCTTCTTTAAGTGACTACCTTAGAAATGTTAACATGGATGCTTGTCGAAATCCAAAACTGATCAGTATCTTAGTACTCCTCTCCCTGCAAAAAAATAAGGATTGTAACTCTTCAACATTAGTCACCTCCTCTCTCAAACTGTGAACCACTGTTATCATATATTTTATTTTTGTTTTTGTTTTTTAACCTTACAACAAACACATCATTACAGAATCAAAAAATTTTTTTATTGGTCCACGTATTTAGCACTTTCTTGGCTCTTCATTCCTTCTTGCATCTCAGACCTTCCTTCTGTCTAAAGTATATTCTTTAGAATTTCCTGGGACACCTCGGTAGCTCAGTGGGCTAAGTGTCCGACTTCAGTTCAAGTCATGATCTCACAGGGTTTGAGCCCTGTGTCAGGCTCTGTGCTGACAGCTCAGAGTCTGGAGCCTGCTAAGGATTCTGTCTCTGCTCCTCCCCTATTCATGTTCTGTCTCTCAAAAATAAACATTGAAAGAAAAAAAAATTTTTTTTAATTTCCTTTGGTGAGAGTCTGCTGGTGATGAATTCTCTCAGATTTTATCTACAGATGTCTTTATTTCCTCCTTTAAAAAATGTTTTTGCTGCATATATAATCCTAGGTTCACAGTTACTTTCTCAACACATTTAAGATATTTCAGTGGTTTCTATGATTGCCGTTGAGAGGACAACTGTCAGGATAATTGCCATTCTTTCAATATAATCTATCTTCCCTCTGATTGCTCTAAGATCTTCTCTTCTTTGATGATCTACAGTTTCATTTATGATGCGTGCAGGTATGGATTTTTTCTTAGCTTTTTTTCCCACTTAATGTTTTGTATTGAGTATAATTAACATGCGTTGTTATATTAGTTGCAGGCGTACAACAGAACGATTCAACAATTCTGTACATTACTCAGTGCTCATCAAGATAAGTGTACTCTGGATTTCTTTTTACCTCACTTGAGATTCACTGAGCTTCCTGAATGTGTGGACAGGTGTCTTCTACCAATACTGAAACATCCTCAGCTATTATCTGTTTAAATATTGTCTCTGTTTCATTCTCTGTATCATGTCTCTGTTATCTTTCTCTTTTCTTGTGGAACACCAGTTATTCATGTATTAAGTTGTTCCATTCTGTCTTCCAGATCTCTTGATGTCTCTTTCATATTTGCTATCCCTTTGTCCTTCTGTGTTGTATTCTGAATATATTTTTCAGAGCTGTCCTCTTGGTTATTGATTCTCTCCTTGGTGTGTCTAATTAACTGTTGAATCCATAATTTTTCATCTCTAAAAATGTTTTTCACATATACTCTGTCAGTTTTATAGTCTGATTCTTTATTCATAATTTTACTTATTTCCTTAAACATACTAAAATACTTCTTTTTGTGACTTATAATTCCACTATCTGCATCCTTCATGGGTCTGATTCTGCTGTCTGTTGTTTCTGCTGGCTCAGTACTCATGTTTCCTTGGCTTCCTTAACGTATTTTATCATTTTCGAGTAGGAGCTGAAATCTCTTAGAAACTTATCGTGAAGAATTCCTTGAGATCTGGGGAAGGCAAGTTCCTCTAAGGGGTGTGCATTGGGTAGGCACTTCAAGAGCACTACCAATCTAGCATCACTTGGGTGGCATGCATTCATGTTACAGATCCTCAAAAGGGTTGACTTGTGGTTACAAATTCTCAGGAAAGATTTTTTTTTTAACCCTCCACCCAGTCCACTGTTCAAGACAAGCAATTGTTTTTCCTTCTGATGACAGGTTTGTTTCCAAATTACCCTTGTACTAAATCACCTTTACACTGAGCTATGGCCATTTGAGGTCCTGCCTTTATAGGAGGGTTCCTATTAGGCCTTTACTTTGGGCAGTTTCTAGGTTTGATCTCCTCTCTTCCATGACTGAAGCCACGAAAAATAAAAGCTCAAAAATCACCTAGTTCAGCATGTATCTATCAGGCAAAAGCCAGCTTTGGAAATCTACTTACATTTCTTAGTTTCTAGCCTTTGAGGATTCCTTAATAACTTGCTGGATTTTGAACACATTTCTAAAATTTTTTTTAATGTTTATTTTTGAGAGAGAGAGAGGCAGAGTGCAAGTGGGGGTGGGGCAGAGAGAGAGGGAGACACAGAATCCAAAGAATGCTTCAGGCTCTGACCGTCAGCACAGAGCCTGATGTGGGGTTGGAACCCACGAACTGTGAGATCATGACCTGAGCCGAAGTCAGAGATGTAACTGACTGAGCCACCCAGGTACCCCAATGGTTGCTTATTTTTGAGAGAGAGAAAGAGAATGGGCGGGGAAGGATCAGAGAGAGAGGGAGACCCAGAAGCAGTCTCCAGACTCTGAGCTGTCAGCACAGAGCCTGACGCAGGGCTCAAACTCACAAACTTTGAGATCACGACCTGAGCCAAAGTCAGACACTTAACTGACTGAGCCACCCAGGTGCCCCTGAACACATTTTTTAAATCGCTTTTATGTGTTATCCAACACACTTAGTTGTTTCCAGCAGGAGGATCATCAAGGTAATTCCTCCAAACTGCAAGAAATGAAAGTTCACATAGGAGCATTTGGTGTATAAATGATGAACGGTTTAATGCTGATTTTTTATATGGAGAAGAAGTGAGGAAAGGCAACGAGGTCGCAGCTGGGGATATATCTGAAAAACTCAGTAGGGACTAGCCAATGAAGGGCCTTGAATATCATTCTACATTTGAACTTTAGTAGGTAATGGAGGTGCTACCAAATTTGGACGACAAGACTTATAAGATTTTTCATATCTCAGGATTCTACTCTTGTTTCCCTTTAAAGTTGCATTTCTCACAGTGTGGCCAAGTTCTACCTGCATCAGAACCATCTGGTTCATATACCAAGACCTGCAGATTTCCAAGTCCCATTCCAAACCTGTTGAATCAGTATCCCCAGGGAAGGAGGGTGGGGAAGAGATGACTAGTAGACTGGGAAATCACTTTTTTAATGAGATAGAATAGAATAATAAAAACTCAGAGAGTGTGTCCTTTGCTATGAGTATTATTTCATTAAAGCTTTGTTTAGGTATTACAAAGGGAGTCTGTGTGGATAAGTGTGCATGTGTGTTCATACACACACTGGGCCAAGCTATAAAATGTACTTCATGTATTGAAGTCAAAAAAGTTAGAGAAGCAATGTCTTAGAAGATGCCCTTTATCTTATTTTTAAGTAATCTCTACACCCAACATGGGGCTCAAACTCATGACCCTGAGATCAAGAGCCCACATGCTCTACCGACTAAGCCAGCCAGGTGCCCCAAGAGGATGCCCTTTATATTGTTTTTTTATCAGATTTTACCTGTAATTAAAATCGTGTGAGGAAAATGAACACAGTATAATTTCCCCCTGAATAACCCCGCCCACAGCATGCTGGAACACATCTATATTTGTACATAAATCAATTAACTGTGGTATTTCCTGACTCAAAATGAAGTGATGAAAAGGCATCTCCATGAACCTGGTATGGGTGGAAACATGCTGTTAATTGTCACCTATTCAAGAACTGTTTTCTCATTTTGCTCAAGAGATTACAAACCCTATGTTCTGGCTCTCATTACATCTCAGCAACCCTGTACTTAGGAAGATGAAGTATCACAAAATCCTGGCACAACGAATTCCAAAGTACTGAGTGGGTTCCTTTGCTGTGCAGAATTTTGTATTGCTCCCACAAATGGTCACAGGTTATAGGCTGGAATACCCTTTGTTACTCAAGATACTTTTCCCCTTGTACTTGCTTCAATGGGGTGCATGTGTGTGTGTTTGTTTGTGGGCTACTCCAAAAAAACTTCTGAGCAAGGACAAACACAAACCCATCCAACCAAGCACCAACACCAAACACAGAGACACACACACACACACACACACACACACACACACACACAAATTGTCCTGAATATATTTCAGAAATTTTGATAGTACATATAATGCATTATGTGTTCCATCTCCACATACCTCTAGTATTGTTATTTATCTTCTTTCTTTAATTGAATCACAGCTCTGGGGGTGCCTGGGTGGCTCAGTCGGCTAAGTGCCCAGCTCTTGATTTCAGCTCAGGTCATGATGTCATGGTTCGTGAGATCAAGCCCACATCAGCTTCCATGCTGACAGCAGGAGCTTACTCGGGATTCTCTCTCCCTCTCTGTCTGCCCCTCCCCTGCTCATTCTCTTTCTCTCGCTCTCAAAAATAAATAAATAAACATTTTTAAAATAATAAACTGAGGGGCGCCTGGGTGGCTCAGTCAGTTGGGCGACAGACTTCGGCTCAGGTCATGATCTTAGTTTGTGAGTTTGAGCCCCGCATCGGGCTCTGTGCTGACAGCTCAGAGACTGGAGCCTGCTTCCGATTCTGTGTCTCCCTCTCTCTCTCTGCCCCACCCCCACTCATGTTCTGTCTCTGTCTCAGAAATAAACATTAAAAAATTAAAAAAAAAAAATAAACTGAATCACAGTTTCATATAAAAAAGTATTCATGATGAATATTTTAATTTTTCTAAGTTTATTTTTATTTATTTTGAGAGAGAGAGCAAGCAGGGGAGGGGCAGAGAGAGGAGACAGAATCCCAAGCAGGTTCTGTGCTGCCAGTACAGCGCCCAATTCGGGGCTTGAACTCACAAACTATGAGATCATGACCTGAGCCAAAGTCAAGAGTTGGGCGCTCAACCAACTGAGCCACCCAAGCACCCCTTTTCATGAAGAATCTTTTAGAGATATCACCTCACACCTGCCAAAACAGCTAGTATCAAAAAGACAAAAAACTGACATGGCTCAGTTGTTGAAGTGTCTGACTCTTGATTTCAGCTCAAGTCATGATCTCACCGCTTGTGAGATCGAGCCCCATGCTGGGGTCTGCACTGACTGCATGGAGCCTGCTTGAGATTCTCACTCTCTCCCTCTCTCTGCCCCTTCCGTCCTCTCTGAAAATAAATAAACTTAAAATTTTTTTCCTTTAAAGACAAAAATAACAAGTGTTAGTGAGGATGTGGAGAAAAGGGAAACTTCATGTGCTGTTGGTGGGAATGTAAGCTGGTGCAGTACGGAAGTTCCTCAAAAAATTAAAAATAGAAATGCCATTTTACCCCGTAATTCCAATTCTGGATATGTACCCTGAGAAAATGAAAACACTAGCTTGAAAAGATATATAATATGCATCCCTATGTTCACTGCAACATTACTTACAATAGCCATGAGATGGAAGCAACCTAAGCATCCATCAATAGATGAATGGATAAAGAAGATGTGATATATAGATATAGATATGTAGATATAAATATAGATATAGATGATATAGAGATATAGATATAGATATAGATATAGATATAGATATAGATATATGTACACAATGGAATGTTAGTCATAAAAAGGAATAAAATATTGCCATTTGCAACAACATGGGTAGACCTAAAGGGTGTTATGCTAAGTGAAATTAGACAAAGATAAATACTATATGATTTCACTTATATGTAGAATCTAAAACAAACAAACAAGACAGAAACACACTCATAAATACAGAGAACAAACTGCTGGATGCCAGAGGGGAGATGGAGAGAGGTACGGGCATAATAGGTGGAGTTTAGGAGGTACAAACTTCCAGTTATGGGATAAGTCATAGCAATACAAAATACAGCATAGTGGGGTGCCTGGCTGGTTCAGTCAGTAGCACATGCAACTCTTGATCTCCGAGTTGTAGGTTCCAGTGCCACATTTAGTATAGAGATTACTTAAAAATAAAATCTTTAGGAGCACCTGCTTGGCTCAGTTGGAAGACCATGCGACTCTTGATCCTGGGGTCACGAGTTCGAGCCCCATGATAGGTGTAGAGATTACTTACTTATTTACTTACAAAGATATATACATACATACATACATACATACATACATACATACATACATAAGAAAAATTGAAAAATAAATAAAACTGAGGAGCCTGGGTGGCTCAGTCGGTTAACCATCTGATCTTAGGTTCAAGTCATGATCTTAGGTTCATGACATCGAGTCCTGCTTGGGGCTCCACACTTGGAGCCTGCTTGAGATTCTATTTCCTCCTCTCTCTTTGTCCCTCCTCCACTTGCTCACGTGCACATGCTCTCTCATAAATAAATAAATGTGTAAGAAGGAGAACCAAGTTATTACATTCAAATTCCAACATCTGCCAAGGCTCTGAACCGGAATGAAACCTGTTCTCTTATTCTGAAAAGAGACTTCAGTGTTTCTTTTTTTAAAGACCTACTAGGGGGGGTGCCTGGCTCGTTTGGTACAGCATGCAACTCTTGATCTCAAAGTCATGAGCTCAAGCCCCACACTGGGCATAGAGCTTACTTAAAAAAAAAAAAATTAAAGACCTACTAGGATCAGAATGAATATTTTTCTGTGATGTTATCAAAAGGCACAAGAGATTAGAAATAGTGATTTCCAATAGTGATTCATTTTGTTTTAAGGCTGAATACGTATCTCTTAGAATCATCTTCTATTCTAGGGGCGCCTGGGTGGCTCAGTCGGTTAAGCATCTGACTTTGGTTCAGGTCATGACTCACAGTTTGTGGGTTCGAGCCCCACATCGGGCTCTGTGCTGATAACTTGGAGCCTGGAGACTGCTTCGGATTCTCTGTGTGTGTGTGTCTCTCTCTGCTCCTCCCCCACTTGTACTCTGTCTCTCTCTCTCTCTCAAAAATAAATAAACATTAAAAATTTAAAAAAAAGTTTTAATAAAAAAAAATTAAAAAGAATCATCTCCTACTCCACTGATCCTTTAACTTTGGGAAAGGATGTTATAGATCTGTGGTTCTCAAACTGCAGCATATGTCAGAATCATCTGAAGGACCTGTGAGACCAGATGACTGGGACTCATCCCCAGTTTCTGAGTCAGCAGGTGAAGCCCAAGAAGTTTCCAGGTGGTGCTGATGCTGTGAGTGCAGACCAACTTTGGGAGCCACTATGCAGACGAATCCTACAATCTTCTACAGCCCTGTTCAAGTGACCCTCCTTTCCTGCCCTCTATATCCACATTAAACTTCCCCTAGTCACTTCTTGTCTATCTCACCAATTCTCAGTCTTTTCACCCAAAGCAAACATTTATCTTCCCTTCACAAGTCCTATGCTTTGAAATACTTTTTGTCTATCAATCAGAACACACTTATCAAATAATAATTTGTTTTCTCGTGTTTTGTTAAAGCAAGGTTAACTGTCAGTCAGAGCTTCCAGTCAGCATGGGGTAACTGGTGTTTCTATACTGAGTTGATACAATTCTAGCCCAGAGCAAAGAAACCTGATGTTTTAGTTTAATTAGCCTTTGCATCTAATCTCTGGTAAATATGAGCTTTTTTGGTTAGTCTTTTTGAAGTACTGAAAATAGCTCACAGACACCCCTCCCTCATTGTCCCCACATTGTCCCCACAAATGTCCCCCTCATTACCTTTGTGGGGCTGAGAAGCTCAGGTTAGGACCACCTAGTATCTATCACTCATTTGGTAATTAATCACTGATTGTCTTCTGTCATTTCTCCTATTGTTGTCCCTTAAGAGCATGAAGGGGCTACATTTGGCCCTTCTTGTAAACCATACAGTACCTTGCTCAGAGATTTAGAATTGGCCAACTGCCCTCCTTCCCACCCAAAACAAAACAAAACAAAACAAAACAAAACAAAACAAAACAAAAACAGAAAAAAGCTATTTATTTCATTTACATGTTTGACTATACCACAATTACAATTGTATCCAGGGCAGAACAACACAATGAAAGAATATTTGCAGAGTCAACAAAACAATTGATTTCCAGCATTGGTAAAAAGTCTTGAAAATAACTTGCCTGAGTAAGTTCACTAGGATATGATTCCAATGGATTGCTCTCTCTGGTGCCTCCTGGAAGGCTGGTAAGGGGGAAATGTTTGAAATGAGTCTGACTGAATCACAAGCAGACAAACTGAGTATTTGCAGTGATGGTAAGATCTTAATGAATCAGAAAGTCCTCAAGAGTGATTCTTTTCCCGGGGCGCCTGGGTGGCTCAGTTGGTTAAGCGTCCGACTTTGGCTCAGGTCACGATCTCTCGGTATGTGAGTTCGAGCCCCGTGTTGGGCTCAGAGCCTGGAGCCTGTCTCAGATTCTGTGTCTCCCTCTTTCTCTGACCCTCCCCCGTTCATGCTCTGTCTCTCTCTGTCTCAAAAATAAAATAAACGTTAAAAAAAAATTTTTTGAAAAAAAGAGTGATTCTTTTTCCAAAACTCTACTTAAAGCTTTTGTCCTCCTGGAGTCCATTCGTGGTAGTAATTACCACCACTCCACCCCTACCTGATTCTGATCACATTTTATTCTGAATTCTCTTAGCAATATGGACTCACTACTTGTTGCACTGAAATTGCTATTGAAGCTTTTCCAAGTGTGTGTGCTGTGTGTGTGTGTAAGAATGTGCCCTTCTTCCCTCCAAGAAATAGCTCCCTATTCACCTGTGACAAAGACCTAAAACTTGACTATTATAATTTCTTTATTTTTATGGCCTTGCTTATGTCAGGCTTCTTCTTTCAAAATGCCAGTAACAGTAAGCTGCTACCCATCATTAATCTTTTGGGGTCCTTTCCTGCCATTTGCTGATGAATGAGATGCTCAAATATTATTGCTAGCAATGCTTTGGATAATTCCACCAAAGAAATTCCAAGGACATCTTTTGACTACTGATGACTCTAGAAAAGACGCAAAAAGCAAGGTTTTAGGTTGTTGTTTTACTTGTTCCAAAGACTTATTAGATTTAGCTAATTATGCACCTTATCAAAGTAAAAGATCTTATGGGTGCCATGTGATGGTCTACCTCATCATTCATGCCTGATTGAATAACATGGTTAAAATCCAAGGAGTTCCTCCTCTAATGAAGTTCCTGCTCTGGTCTGTTGCTATGGCAACTTAGGGCTATAGTCCAAAATGACAGCAAATATATTAAATATTGCTGCAAATCCATTTTCTTCCTCCTCTAGTGACCTCAGAGCCCAAACTGTATTTGATAGCATACAAGTCTAAAAGGAGTATTGTGCCAGCTACTTTTTCCTTTTCTGACATGGAAACCAATCATTTATACTCTCTAGCACAGTGTTATCCATATACCAAACTGAAAAAAATACTTGAGGGAAATTAGTTATACATGGTGGATTGACCACCCACATTTATTGTCTCTTTTTCCTGAGACTCCACTAAAATGACAGTAAAGAAATTGAAAAAGAGGGGCTCCTGGGTAGCTCAGTTGGTTAAGTGTCCAACTCTCGGTTTTGGCTCAGGTCATGGTCTCACGGTTTTGTGGATTCAAGCCCCATGTGAGGCTCTGCACAAAGAGTCTTAGTGCACTCTTAGTGCAGAGCCTGCTTAGGCTTCTCTCTCTCTCTCTCTCTCTCTCTCTCTCTCTGCCCCTCCCCTACTCACGCTGTCTCTCTGTCAAAATAAATAAATAAATAAATAAAGTTTAAAAAAGAAATTAAAAAGGAATATATCCTGTTAAACAACAAAAATTCAACTGAGTAATTAAAAAGATCAAATCGGCTTTCTTGAATGATTCATGAATCAGGCAGCAGCCCATCTAGCAAACAGAAAGAAACTCTACTGAGCTACAGAAAAGGAAAGGTTTTTTTTTTTTTTAAGGCATAGAGGGAGAAGAAAAAAATTATTAGCAAAGAATGTATTGTTTTAGGCAAGGTCATCCTCCTAAGGGGAATGGAAGGAGCTTATCAGTAAATTTTCTAGTGCTGATCAGGAGATTCCACGTTGACTCGTTAAACGCAACATTTCTGGAGGGGTTTAAATTGCAGTTAGGTTAGGTATTAAGTCTGGTTTGCTGACATGGGAAGTTAACATAAGTGACTCCATTTTGGGCCTGTTGTTTTCTTTTAAACAGTTCACACAGACCAAAAAAAAAAAGGAAATGAAACCAAAGTAGGCAAGTGATTTCCATTTTTTTTTTATTATGGTAAAATATATATAACATAAAACTTACCATTTTAATCATATTTAAACATAAAGTTCAATGACGGTAAGTACATTCACTTTGTTATGCAACCATCCCCACTATCTATCTCCAGAACATTTTCATCTTCTCAAACTGAAACTCTGTACCAATTAAACAACTCGCTATTCCCTCCTCCCCTCTGCCATGGTTAACACTATTCTATTTTTTGTCTCTTATGAATCTGACTAGTCTAGATACATAATATAAATGAAACCAATATTTGTCCTGTTGTGTCTGAATTATTGTACTTAACATAATGTCTTTAAGGTTCATCCATGTTGTAGCATGAATCAGAATTTTATTCCCTTCCCCCCACACTAACTCAGATTATATTTTATTTTCAGCTTTATTGAGGTATAATTGACAGAATTTCATTCTTTTTTTTTTTTTTTAATTTTTTTTTCCAACGTTTTTTATTTACTTTTGGGACAGAGAGAGACAGAGCATGAACGGGGGAGGGGCAGAGAGAGAGGGAGACACAGAATCGGAAACAGGCTCCAGGCTCCGAGCCATCAGCCCAGAGCCTGACGCGGGGCTCGAACTCACGGACCGCAAGATCGTGAGCTGGCTGAAGTCGGACGCTTAACCGACTGCGCCACCCAGGCGCCCCAGAATTTCATTCTTTTTTGAGGCTGAATAATACTCTGTCATATGGATATACCACACTTTGTTTATCCATTCGTCAGTAGATGATTTGATTGTTCCCACCTTTTGGCTGTTGTGAACGACATTGCCATGAATATTGGCATATAAATATTTATTTGAGTCCCTGCTTCCAAAACTTTTGTGTATATACCCAGAAGTGGGATCGCTGAACCAAATGTTGATTCTATGTTTAACTTTTCGAGGAACCGTTGGACTGTTTTCTACAGCAGCTGCACCATTGTACATCCAGCAGTGTGGAAGTGTTCGAACTTCTCCACATCCACCCCAAACTTGTTGTTTTTGTTTTTGTTTTGTTTTGATAAATAGCCATCCTTCTTGGTGTGAAGTGGTATCTCATTGTGGTTTTTATTTGCATTTCCCTAATGATTAGTGATGTGGAGCAGCTTCGCATGTGCTTATTGGCGTGTGTTCTATTCATTTTTAAAAGATGGAAAGCAGATGGAAGGATGGTAACTGTCTTAGCGGGGGGGGGGGGGGGGGCAGGGGTCACAGATGAAAAGGAAACTGATTTGCCCCACAAAAGCTCTGAACAATTCAGGCTGAGATGGAGGGATGGGCCAGGGTAGAGATGAGGGCTGGAAACCTCCCCTGTCCCAACAGCCAAGCAGCGACCCCTCACCCAGGCAGAAAAAGGGAAGCTTAATCCCTGGGAAATCTGCCCTGGGGAGGTGCTAGCTTCCTGTACAAGTGGCAGAGTAGCCAGCAGGAGTGAGGTAGGGTCTGAAAATGGGGAGACTCAGTAAGAGTGCATCCTGAGCAATGGGACCCCCAATCTTGTTCCTTGACTGCTCCCAAAATACAGGCAAAGCATGTAACCCCTAGGCAGAAGATGAAGGATTCTTCTCATAAAAAAAAACTGAACTGTGTCAGGAAAAGACAACCATAGGTAGTGACATCTGGGACGCCCCTAACAAAACAGAAAGATTCCCACCAAAAACCCAACAATGATAAGCTCTACCTGTGTACACAGGGCTAGGTTTTTTGCCTTACCCTAAAATATCAAGTGATAACTAAGCATTACCAAACATTTGAGGAAAGCCTCCATCATGAAACACAGAGAACAAGACAAATGAAGAAAAAAAAAATTGAACCAGGAAGAAATAGATGATGCCAGGAACAGAAGAAAGGTTCATATAAAAATTATAATACACCAAGAAAGATAAGTGAAGATATTGCATTCATCAATTTAAAAAAAAAAAGGTATTACGAAAAACAAAAAGAGCCCTTGAAAACAGAAATGATGGTTAATATTAAAAAGGTAATAGGTTAGAAGTAGTAAAAAGGCAAAATTATGAAAAATAATTGGGATAATGTAAGGATAAAAGACTCAGAGACTCAAGTGAATTCAATGCCCAAATAAGAAAGCAGAGGAAGAAAAGATTATAGAAGAAATAATTTAAGAAGAATTTCCTGGAACTGAAGGACATGAGTCTCCAGTTGAAAGCACAATGAATGAAAAAAGACCAATGCCATGTTTTAGCATACCAGGGACACACAGAAGAACTAGGAGTGTCCAGATACATAAGTCACATACAAAGGAACAGGATTTTAAATGGTATTGGACTTCTCAAAAATGACCTTGGAAGCTAAGAACACAGTGGAGTATGCCTTCAAGGGAAAATGATTTGCAACCTAAGTTCTATATAGCCAAGCTGCAAATCCAGAGTAAGATTAGGAAAAAAGATATTTTCAGATTAGCAAGGACTTTAAAAAAATGTATCTCCATGTACCCTCTCTTAGAACGCAACAGAAACCAGGGGTGCCTGGGTGGCTCAATCATTTGAGCATCCGACTCTTGATTTTGGCTCAGGTCATGATCCCAGAGTTATAGGATAGAGCCCCCATGTCAGGCTCTGCACTGGGCATGGAGCCTGCTTAAGAGTCTCTCTCTCAGGACACCTGGATGGCTCAGCTGGTAAGCATCTGACTCTTGGTTTCAGATCAGGTCATCATCTCATGGTTCATGGGATTGAGCCCCGTGTCAGGCTCTGTGCTGACAAGCTCTGTGCTTGGGACTCTCTCTCTCTCTGCCCCTCCCCTGCTTGTTCTCTCTCTCAAAATAAATAAATAAACTTAAAAAAAATATTCTCTCTCTCTCTCCCTCTGCCCTTCTATCCCACTCATACATGTGTTCTCTCACTCTCTCTTTCTCTCTCTCTCAAATAAAAGTAAAAATGAAGAAGAAAGCAACAGAAACTAGAACAAGGAAGTAAAATAAGATATGAAAGCCAGGAAACAGAGTTTCCAATATAAAAAAGAAGCAAAAAGGGGCGCCTGGGTGGCTCAGTCAGTTAAGCATCCAACTTTGGCTCAGGTCATGATCTCAGAGTTCGCAGGTTCGAGCCCTACACTGGGCTCTGTGCTAACAGCTCAGAGCCTGGAGCCTGCTTTGTATTCTGTGTCTCCCTTACTCTCAACAACTCCTCCACTCATGCACTGTCTGTCTCTCTCTCAAAAATAAACATTAAAAAAAAGAAGAAGAAGAAGCAAAGGGAATTCCCAGAATAACAACTAGGTGTAAGGCCTAATGAAAAACTTGTCTATACTAGAGGTATAGACAAAAATCCTACATTTCAGGAGGTCTCCAGAAAGCTCTAGAAAGTATATCCATTTGAGTATGAAAAACTACTCATAGGCCATGAATGCTCTGACAGCAAAGAAAAGGACAGATACATTGGAAATAATGCAAATAAAATGAACAAAAAAACATCAACTCCAGGAAAAACAAAAAGTTATACAAAGAAGGAAATATAATCACAACACACGTTTTGGCTTTGCAGTGGATAACAATTATATAACATAATAATCAATAAATATTGTTTTAACAAAAATTATCCTTTGACTATAGAAGTTTATAGGAAAGGATAGGGAGGAAGTAACAGACAGACATTTTTATCTCATCACAGCAACTTACAAGGTGATTTCTAAAATTAATAAATCAAGAAGCAGTAGTATCAGTATTTTATTTTGATACATAGCAATAAGTATCTTGATAGTTGCAACTGAAAACTTTTAGAAAAATTATGGCCTAAGGAGTCTTCTCTGACTTAGATTATTTTTGTGGGAATGGTTTAGATTTATTCTTCACCAGGTTCTCAGAGTCAATATGGAAACATAATAGCTAAAAGTGTAGGTTCTAGATTCAGATTTCCTGAGTGCTCAGCCTGACCTGTCACTTTCTATTAGTAGGGTAGATTTAGACAGGTTAACTCACTACTCTCCTAACTTCCCCATATGTAAAATAGGAAACATAACAATAGTACCTTTCTAATAGGATCGCTGTGAGAATTAAATAATGCATGTAAAGCACTTAGCATTCTATCTGGCACACATTCATCAAGTATTAGTGACCACTATTATCACTCTCATTTATGATTCTGTCAGGATATGTCACCCTTCAATGTCCTTCCAAAAAGATCACTATGATAGAGCTATAGGTGAAGGAAACAACACGTAACTGGAATTCAATGTCTGCTCACGTTACAAACAGATAGATCCTAAATGCAAAGCTAAGCAGGTTTGGTATCTTCCTCCACCTTGCTATTTTTCTCTTGAGACAAGAACTGAACACAGTTGTGGATAACAGTATAAGGAGTAGTTAATAAAGAAGCACAAAATCAGACTCAGGTCAAACTCGGTTTTCCACCTATTAACTACATGAGTATATGCTAATTTCTTGATTCTATGGGCTAAATTTTGTTCTCTCAAAATGTGTACCTCAGAATGTGACTGTATTTTGAGATGGGGGTCTTTAAAGAGGTAATTAAGGTAAAAGGTCATAAGGGTGGGCCCTAATCCAATATGACTGATGTTCTTATAAGAACAGGAGATTAGGACACAGGTACCCACAGAAGAAAGACCTTGCGAGGACAAAGGAAGAAGATGGTCATCTGCAAGCCAAAGAGGGAGGCCTTAAAAGAAAACAACCCTGTCAACACCTTATCTTAGACTTCCAGCCTCCAGAACTATAAGAAAATAAATTGTTTATGCTATCCAGTATAGGAATAGGTAGGGATATATATACCTCATGAGATCATTGTGAGGATTAAATCATCTAGAAAGGTACTATCATAGTGCTTGGCATATAGTAGGTACTCAATAAATGTATGCTGGCATGATTATTATGTTATTATTATTAAAGACAATCGGGGCACCTGGGTGGCTCAGTTGGTTAAGCGTCTGACTTTGGCTCAGGTCATGATCCCATGGCTTGTGAGTTTGAGCCTCGCGTCGGGCTCTGTGCTGACAGCTCGGAGTCTGGAGCCTGCTTTGGATTCTGTGTCTCCCTCTCTCTCTGCCCCTCCTCTGTTCATACTCTGTCTCTCTCACTCTCAAAAATATATAAACATAAAAAAAAAAGACAATTACTCTGGTCTTTCCACAGTACAGAAGCAAAGACAGATGCTAAGTGACTGACTAAACCAAAATTATCAAAGCTATTATAATGACTTAATAATTCATCTTCAAATCTTTAGTTTTGCCCTCTTCAATTCATGTCCACAATGCTACCAGAATATCCCTTCTGGAATAAAAATGTGGCTGTGATATCTAGTATCCAAAAATGGCCTCACAACCCTCCCTATACACACAGGCCGATCATCCCACCAGAGATGAACCCCCTGTTCCCTCCCCATGAATCTGGGCTGTGCCTGTGATGAGTTTGACCAGTTCAATACAAAGGAAGTGACATCCTGAGTACAGACATTAAGAGGGCTTGGCAGCTCCTGAGCCACCAAGAACAGGCTACTCTGTTGGAGAGAGGTCACGAGGAAAGGCCCACAAGGACAAAGAGTAATAGAGAAGCCACATGAAGAAATACCAATGTGCCAGACATCCAGTCCCAAACTTCAGCCCCGGCCACTGTCTCACTGCTACTGATGAGAGACCCAGAGCCAGATCCATAGAAGAACCACCCACGTGAACCCCAACCAGCTCACAGGATCATGAGATGTAATAAAATGGTGTTGGTTAAACCAGAAAGTTTGGAGTGGTTTGTTATGAAGCAAAAGGTAACTGAGACACGGACAACGATATTGCTCTACTTAAAACCCTTGGTATAAGCATAACCAAACTTCCATAACCTTCCCAAGCTGTGTGACTTGGGCAAATTACCTAATCTCTCTGTGCATCATTTTCCCCATCTGTAGAAGTAATAATAGTAGCTTCTTAAAGGATTGTTGTGAAGATTAAGACACAATACATGTAAGACACTTGGAGCAGTATCTGGCATATAGTAAGTGCTTAATATGTGTGAACTGTCGTCATTATCATCATCCCTACTGCCTCTCTCCAGCCTCCTCCCCCACTACTTCCCAGATGCACTCTAGAGGACAGTCACACTAAAATACTTTTTCCCGCAGCACGTCACACCTCACAACTCTTTACCTTCGTACATTCCATTCTTTCTGCCTGGAATGTCCCTCACTTGCTCTGTCTGCCTAGAAAATCCCCACGTCCTTACCTGAAGCTTTCTTGGATCTCCCCAGTCAGTGTGGTCTGCCCCTGTGCTCCTCAGAGTACCTACTTCTTGTCTCTGTGGAGGGGCTTCCCAAACTTTGCCACCTGTGCGGCCTTGTCTTCACAGCTAGTCTCTACGTTCTTTAAGGACAGAGCCCCTGCTTGAATCATGTGCCAGCACAGCATAGCTCATAGCAGGCTCTTGATACATCTTTCTGGAAGGGAAGAGCCGGCTTTTAGAGCACTGGTTTTCAACAGGAGTGGAGAGCAGGAAGGGGAACAATTTTGGTCCTCAGGGGACATTTGGCAATGCCTGGAGACATTTTTGGTTGTCACAAAACGGGGGTCTGCTACTGGCATCTAGTGGGTAGAGACTGAAGATGCTGCTAAACATCAGACAATGCACAGAACAGCTCCCACAACAAGGAATTAGCCAGCCCTAAATGCCAATAGTGCTGGGGCTTAGAAACTTATAGAGGATCATCACATACGCTCTCAAGAGAAAGTCAACTGGCTGAATGCACATATGCTCAGTAGACGGAATGCACATTGCCACCACCCTCATCCCAACTCAGGCCTCTTCTCAGTATTCCTGGATGCTGAGGGTCGTGGGAAGGGTACTAAAGGACAAGTAAAGGCTTAAATCTGGCCACTGTCCTTCCTGCTTGATGTGATCCAAAGCAAAACCCCTCCCTCCTCAGGATCCTTATTTCCACATCCAATGGTCCCTTCCAGCCCTGACATTCTATGATTCTGCAATTGTAGGTTGGTGCCTGCTGTTTCTTTCTTGGCTAAAAGATGTCAACGCTGTACAGACTCTCTCACATGCCAAGAGAGGAAAAATCCCAGATAGGCTGGCCTGAGTCACTGAGAGCTTGTGTTACATCCTGGACCGCCTAGAACTCAAGTGAACTCACGTGCCTGAGACTAAGGCTCCCCACCTGCCCAAGTAAGAGCCAAGCCTGCAAGCTTCAGAATAAACAGGATGGGGGAAGATGGCCCTTGAAGGCTGCGTGGCTAACTCACCTCTAATCTAAAGAGGCCTCTTTGTCAGTCAAAGCATGTTGTGTCTTTGCAGGGGAGTAGGGAGGCATCTATGAAATCTGCCCCTTTGTCTCCCAGGATAAGAGTGATAAGAAACCTCACCCCAGAGAAGGATGACTTCTGCACTGTGAGCATAGCTGATGCCTGGGGCTCCTCTGGGGGCTAGTTTTGGTGTTTGTAAATGACTTGAATAGAAGGTACAATGGTGTAGTGGTAAAAAGCTTCATCAGACAGGTCTGAGCTTGAGTCCCAGGTCTGTTGCTTTCTGTGTGATCCTAGGTAAACGACTTAGTCCTATCAAAGCCTCAACCCTGCGCTGGGAATAGTAACATAGGGTTGTTCTGTGGATTAACTGAGATATTGAAATCCTAGGTTTAGCCTACTGCACAGCATAACTGCAAGTAGATGGCAGTCATTATTATGAAAAGCATATTATAGGATGACTGAATAGGTGAGGAGTATGATGACATTTATTGGCATTCTTGCGTAAACTCTTAAATCCCTGAAGGATGCTAGTGAATTATAATACTGAGACCAAACACTTCTATAGCTCTTACCACATGCTTATAGCTATTTTAAGTGCTTTCCATATATTAACTCAATCCTCACAAAGACCCTATATGATAGGTATTCTATTATTCCCATTCTATAGATGGGAAAATGAGACAGAGAGGTTCACCAGTTGCCCAAGGCACACAGCTGGTAAAAGAAGGATGAGGATGAGAGTTTGGACAAAGGGTGATATGGTTCCAGGGTCTCTGCCCTGAGCAGTACACATACTGCCACCAGCCTGCCTCAAACCCCTGCCCAGTTTCTAAATACCTTCTCCACACCCAGATAGCAGAGCATAGCAACTGCCCAACAGGGAAGCACCTAGCTCTGTAAGAAAGGGTCCAGAAGCAGCTATAGGGATGTGGGCAAGGGATGCCACATGGGAAACAAAGGAGATCTGGAATTGAGCCAACTAGGACACTGCCCCAGTACCACCCTGTGACCGTGGATGACTCTGGGCACAGAGACATACTTCCAGACCTTTATTCCTCTGTCTCTCTAAATCCCTGTTTGCTCTAGAGTGCTAGGTTCTAATGAGAAAAGGCTAGTCTATGGCTGGGGCCTTGGTCAGTTCCTCTCCCGGGGGAAGAGCGCCACCTAGTGAGCCACTCTGAGAATGTCCCAGAGCAGTAGGCTGGAACTCCAGAGACGTGGTTGCTAGTAACTAAGACGCCCATACTCAGCTGTGTGATCCCAGGCAAGGGGCTTCACCTTTCAGAACCTCAGAATTCTGGTCGGTAAAAGACAGTAAACAACAATCAAGGATGGTAACCTTTATAATAGCTGAGGGGCGCCTGGTTGGGTCAGTCAGTGTATCTTCTGACTTCGGCTCAGGTCATGATCTCACAGTTCATGGGTTCAAGCCCCACATCGGGCTCCCTGCTGTCAGCACAGAGGCTGCTTCAGATCCTCTGTTCCCCCCCTCTCTCTCTGCCCCTCCCCTGCTTGTGCTCTCCCTCTTTCAAAAATAAATAAATAAACTTTCAAAAAATATATTTGCAATAGCTGACACTTTCTTTCTCCCACAGTTTTTCACTTTGAAATGCAGTGAATAGTACATGATAAATTTTAGAAGTCATATATTTGTTCTGGGCACTCATGAGCTGTAGCATATCCTCTATTTTTTCCTTCACTTTTTTTTTGTTTTGATTTGGTTTTGTTTTGTTTTGTTTTTAATGTAACAACACTTAAAATAAGATCTATTCTCTTGGGGCACCTGGGTGGCTCAGTTGGTTAAACATCTGACTCAATTTCGGCTCAGGTCATGATCCCTGGGTCCTGGGATCGAGCCCTGCAACCGGGGAGCCTGCTTAGGATTCTCTCTCTCATCCTCTGTCCCTCTCCCCAGCTTGTGCACTCTCTCTCTCCCTCTCTCAAACTTAAAAAAAAAAAAAAAATCTACTCTCTTAACAGATGTTTAAGTGCACAATACAGTGCCATATTGTCAACTATAAGCATTATGTTGTAGGGCAGACCTCTAGAACTTACTCATAGTGCATAATTGAAGCTTTATGCCCATTAATTTAACACTTTTTGAGGATTTTTTTACATGATAGGCCCTGTTCTAATATTATGCATATTAATTAAGAGTGAATACCAACAGTATGCCTGTACGCTATAAAAAAATCTAGGAGCCATGGAAGTGTCACCCACTCTGGGAGGGGAGAAATGTCAAAAACAGTTATACCCATGGTCACATGCTCCCAAACTCTGTGTGTCTGCCTTGTCATGGGACCCAGTGCACTATTTACATACTCGTTTGTCTGCTTCCAAGTTGGTATCTGAACTCCTTAGGAATGGTGTCTGGGTCCTAATCACCTTCATAAACCCAGCACCCAGGAGAGGGGCCGGCACATGGTGCCTCCTCAATAAATACTAGTCCAGGGAAAAAGCCCTATTCCTCTTCCGTGCCCAAAGGCCCTCCCTCCTTTCTTTTGTGAGACTTTCCTCTTCTTCCCAATAATCCACAGAGAATCAGGACAGGGACTCAGCCCAGGGACCAGCCATAATTTGCCAACCCAAAGAAGTTACACTCACGTTAACTATTCCAAGGATAATGGAATGAAAACGTTGTGGGAGAAAGGAAGGAGACTAACTGTGTTCAGACACTTTATGCTGACCATTCTATCTTTATTACCTTAAATTACATAACAAGCATGGGAGATAGGGAGTAAGTGGCAGGTCTGGGATTTGAATCTGGGCAGCCTGACTCCATACTCTTATCCTCATGTTCACCATGTTCTGCCCCATGGCTCTCCCTCCAAGCTTCAGTGAGTGGCAACTGCTACTGTAAGTGAGGAACAGAGCTCAAAGCCTACTGTTTAGGCTTCTCTCCCTCCACACACGGACCTTCCTAGAATCAGAAGATTCTTCTGGAATCTCCATGCTCAGTCCTTGAAGGCTGCAAAGCATCTTTCTGGGGCTTGCCATTTCTATTTGTAGCCTCTTATTCCTGAAGAAACTCTGAAGAATTCCCTGGGGTCAGGTGCAGTCCACTGGGTTAAACCAACTCACGAAACTGATACCTGAAAGATACCATTTTCCACCTGCTCACCTCGGCAACAAAATCAATGAAGATAACAATAACAGCAACAACAATGCACATCTTTGAGCTCTTATTGGGTGCCGGCCTATTGCTAAGCCGTTCTCAAACATCATCTCCTTCATCCTCACAACAACATTCAGAGATATGTTTTATTTGACTTCTGTTGGGTAAGGCTCTTGAGAACAAAGCTATTGGTTTGGGCCTTCCAGGTAGCAGATGCCAAAACAGAATTAGACATGCAGGGGAATTCTTGGGAGAAACATATGAGAAGGATAAAGGGGGAAGGAGCAGGAATAGGCAGGTGTGCCTCCAACCCTGATGCAGGTGTGACACCTATGGAGAGACAGAGGGAAGGAAGGATTGGTTGAGAAAAGCCCAGGCTGCAGTGCCCTACGACCCTCACCACAGCCTCAGCATGAACACAGTGGAGCAGGGGAGGGAGGCTGAAGCTAACTACACCCCTCACAGGTGCTAACTGCACCCCTTTCTTAAAGTTGCTCCGAGCAGCGTGATTCTATGGCTGCCACAAAAGACTGTGCTCCCTGCTGGTTCCCCAACACCTAGAATAGTGTCTAGCACATTGTACTCAATAAATATTTATTGAATCAATCTGTTACTTGAAATAATCCTTTTATAATATATAAGGAAAGTTAAGTGCAGAAAAGTTGAGTGACCTGCCCAAGGTTATACAACTGGTAGGTAGCCCGGCCCAGATTTGAGCCCTGCCTTTCTCACTCCAAAGCCCACATACTTAAGGCTGTGTTCCTCCATGCCTTGGCCTTCCCCACCTCCCTCTTCTTTCCCCATACTGAGCACCCAAAAATGGTCTGGCTGTAATATCAGGATTTGTCTTGCATTTTTTTCACTCACTCACTCAGACAATCACTCAATTTGTTCATTCATTTAACAAATATTTCCCAGGTACTGCACAAGATACTTGGGTGACACACACCAATAGGAAAGGTCTCTCTCCTTGGGAAGCTCGTAGCCACAGGCAGGGAGGCAGTCACATAACAAAAGATTAGTACACAATGTGACAAGTGTTACAATGGTAGTGCACTGCTCACAATTAAGTCTCAGGGGTGAAGAGGGCCAAGAAGTGGGGCAGAAGCCCACACAGTCCCAGCTAGCTTCTATCACTGCCCACCTCACTCTTCCCACACACATACCCTCACCACCCACAGCCAGGGCACCAAACTTCTGGAGGTAGTTTAACCTCTGAACACACAGGCAAGCCAGGGGTCACGGGGGCTGGAAAAGCACTTTAAGGACGTAATGGTAGCAAGCTTGGTAACCATGGTTACACACAATTCAACTCAACAGTGTGGAAGGAGATGGCCAGCCCAGGAACCCTCCACACAACTATTCAGGAGGTGTTTTAGTTAGCCAAATATAGGCTACATGTAAGGAAAAGATGGAAAAAGTCCTTTATTATGTTTTTAAGTAGGCTCTACACCCAACATGGGCTTGAACTCACAACCCCAAGACCAAGGGTTGCATGCTCTACTAAATGAAACAGCCAGATGCCCCAAAGGAGGCCTTTAAAACTTATCATACATTACCTGAAAACCATTCAGAAGCTCCTATTTGAGGTCCTCAACAAAATGTTCATCAATGATCAAAACTGCCAAGACACACACACACACACACACACACACACACACACACAGCCTACATAGACGGTATCTTTGGCAAAGTAGAAGTATCTTCCAAACAAAGAAAACAGAAAAACTGCAGGGGCAGGTGTGAAGTCAGAGAATCAAAAAAATTACTAATCTTAGTTGCAAAACTGGAAAACTTAAATATCCTTCAATGTGGGATTGAACAAATTTGCATGTTCACAGAATGGGATTTTTAAAAACTCAGGTTACAGCATGATCCTATTTATTGCATCATGCATGTGTATTCACTGAAGGATGCCTGAAGGCAGATCACAAAAATGTTAACAGTAGTGTCTTCTGAATAGAATTTCAAAAAAAAATTTATCTTTTCTTTCACTTGTCTATGTGTTTGGATATTTTTCAACAAGCTTATATCATTTATAAAATCAAGAAAAAAGTTTATAAAGTAATTTTTAATTTGAAAAACAAAATGGGGCACCTGGGTGGCTCAGTCAGTTAAGCGTCCGACTTTGGCTCAGGTCACGATCTCACAGCTCATGAGTTCAAGCCCCACGTCGGGCTCTGTGCTGACAGCTCAGAGCCTGGAACCTGCTTCGGATTCTTTGTCTCCCTCTCTCTCTGCCCCTCCCCTGCTCACATTCTGTTTGTCTCTCTCTCTCTCTCTCTCAAAAATAAATAAACTTAAAAAAAAATTTTTAAAGAAAAAAACAATCAGGGGCGCTTGGGTGGCTCAGCCGGTTAAGCATCTGACTCTTGATTTTGGCTCAGATCATGATCTGACGGTTGGTGGGTTCCAGCCCATGATGGGATCTGTGCTGAGAGTGCGAAGCCTGCTTAGAATTCTCTCTCTGCCCCTCCCCTACTTGCTCTCTCTCTCCCAAAATAAATAAATTTTTTAAAACTTAAAAAAATAATAATAATCAAAAAAAGCACTGAAATGATTCCAAAGGCTATGGACAGTAAGGAGATAAAAGGAAACTACAATTCAGGGAAGACTGTCTAAAAGATTTTTCATGGGGGCGCCTGGGAGGTTCAGTCGCTTAAGCGTCTGACTTCAGCTCAGGTCATGATCTCACAGTTCAGTTCATGAGTTCAAGCCCCATGTAGGGCCCACTACTGTCAGCGCAGAGCCCACTTCTGATCCTCTGTCCCTCCCTCTGCCCCTCCCCTGTTCATGCTCCCTCTCTCAAAAATAAACATTTAAAAAAATTAAAAAATAAAAGATTTTCTATGAATACCTGACAAAGGTATCACTGAGAGCCAATTATTAAATGAGACTCAAGGCATAGATTTCAGGGTCCCCTCTACAAGTCCTCTCTGCAGTCTTTTTTAAATGATGGTAACAGCATATGCCTAACACACAGTAGGTACTCTCCAAATATTTGCTGTATGAATCAGTAAACAATCATGTTGGCAAACTACCATTTCCTTGTAGTTTCATCTCTCTTCCTTTCAAATTCAGGTGAATGGCATTTGTTCACCTGATGGATTCACCAGTTCTCATTTCCTTTTATTTATAGGGTCAGTTAGACCCAAAATTCCTACCTAGGTGCAGCTTAAAGGCAGCAGTCTAGTTGGAAATCGAGTTTGGGGACTTGTCATGAAACTGTGTTTGCAAAGTACCTTAAATACAACTGAGATGATACCAATTGTTTATATGAATGGAAGTGGAGGCTGATGGAAACAGTGGGGAACTACAGTCTTCTCCAGTGATTCCCTGGCTCTACCAAAGGACAAAGCTAGTCAACTAGATCACAGGAATGTGGTCAACATTCTTGACCTGGGCTCTGTCCTCTATTCAAGTCCAACCTCAGAGCCCATCAATCATGTACACCCTTGTCCCACTCTTCCAACAGATTTAGAAACAAGGACCCCTGAACCTCCATGGGTGGCCCCACTGAATCTTGCACCCTGGTATTCATGTGGTCCCTTTCTAAACTGACTCTGGTCTTGGCTATATGGGTCCTCTGGCCAATACTAGATGAGCAAATGTGATGAAAGTGGGGCTAGATAAGCACTTGCACACCGGGGCTTGTCCCCTTGGAATGCTCCCTTTTGGTACCCTGTTGCCACATAAGAAGGTTCAGCAAGACACATGAATGATGAGGAACCACATCAGGAGAGAGGCCCAGCCATCCTAGCATTCTGCCTAGCAGGCACAAAAGGGCCCTCAGATGAGACCAAGAGAATAATTACCTAATCAAACCACAAAATCATGAGAAATAATAAATTATGTTAAACCACTAAGGTTTTTTTTTAATTTTTTTAATTTTTTAAATTTTTTTTAATGTTTATTTATTTTTGAGAGAGAGACAGAGCATAAGCAGGGTAGGGGCAGAGAGAGAGACAAAGAATCTGAAGCAGGCTCCAGGCTCTGTCAACACAGAGCCTGACGTGGGGTTCAAACTCATGGACCATGAGATCATGACCTGAGCTGAAGTTGGACGCTTAACCAACTGAGCCACCCAGGCACCCCTAAATCACTAAGTTTTAAAGTGGTTCCTTATGCAGCAGTAAAGAACTGAAATAGCTCTGATCCTTATTTTCCTGCAATTCCATGCTGACCTCAACTGCTATTCCTCTCCTTGGTGCTTACTCCACTCCACCCACAATGGCTGCCTTGCTGTTCCTCAGTCACACCAAGCCCCCACCTCAGGGCCTTTGCACTTGCTGTTCCATTCACCTGGAAAGTATTTCCCCCAGATATCCACATGGCTTGTTCACTCAACTCCTTCAATTCTACTTAAATGCCACCTTCCCATGAAGACTTCCCTCATCAGTCCATTAAAAATTGTCACCACTGGGGCAACTGTCATCACTGAGCCTGGGTGGCTCAGTTGGTTACGCAGGCAGCTCTTGGTCATGATCTCATGGTCATGGGATCAAGCCCCACACTGAGTGTAGTAAAGCCTGCTTGGGATTCTCTCTCTTCTCTCTCTGTCCCTCCCCACACTCATGCTCACTCGCTTTCATTCTCTCTCTCTCAAAACAGATAAACAAAAATTGTCACCTGAGTGCCTGGGTGGCTCAGTCAGTTAAGCATCCGACTTCAGCTCAGGTCATGATCTCACAGTTCATGAGTTCAAGCCCCACATTGGGCTTTGTGCTGACAACTAAGAGCCTGGAGCCTGCTCCAGATTCTATGTCCCCCTCTCTCTGCCCCTCCCCTGCTCGCACTCTGTCTCTCTTTATCTCAAAAATAAATAAACATTAAAAAATAAAAAATAAAAAAATAAAAGCCATACCTCCAAATATGGTCACATTTCTAAAAAATACAGGATGATAAATGTGATGCCCATTACATAAAAGAGCCTACAAGAACACTGAGGGGAGTTGTCTAACCCAGTTGTAGAAGTTCAGCAGACCACAAGAGGGTGGGAAGATGTTTGCGGCAGAGATCCAAAGTAAAGACACATTCCCTGGAGAGAATAAAGGGTCCATGAAATGAAGAGATGTAACACAGCATGAAGTTTCTGTTTTACTATAGCCTTTGACAATATGTGCCCAACCTCCCTCTTCTCTCAAAACAACTGAAGGGTTGTGGTCTGCCACCTCCAAGTCCAGTCCTGCTCCTAGTTCCCAGGACAGACTTGACCTGAGACGGCAAGGACATAGCCTCCCTCTACAGAAACCAACACTGAGTCACCCCTCCCCCTCCACCAGGCGGGGTGGGGTTGGGAAGGGGGCCTGGCATTGAGGCCCAGTTCTGATGACCAAATTCAAGCCTCATCCTCAACACCTGGAGCTGTGTCTTGGCAAATTCCTAGCACCTTTGGACTCCAGACCTGTCTGGGAAAAACCACTAAAAAAACAACTAAAAACCACTAAAAGAGCAACCAATAGAAAATCCGTCCTGATCTGCTTAAGCAACTAAGGAGCTTTGTTGAAGAACTAAACATTCTAATGGTAGGGGGCTGGACTCAGGCACAGGACTCAAATTATGTCACTGGGACTGAATTTTTCTCCATTGCTTAGCTCTATCTTCAGCTGGGTTGGTTTCATTCATCCTTGGGCTCTTCAAAGGTCCCCAGCCTCTGCCCCAACTTCAGGCTTTCCCTTCAGGGTATCAAACTGGCTGCTGCACCTCCAGTCCCACCTTTTCCCAGATGTAAGAACCAATGGAAGGAGGGCACCTGCCTCTCTCCAGCCAATCCCAGAAAAGCCTTGGCTGTATTTCATTGGTTATGACTGCATTATGTGGCCCATCCCTAAAGAAATCACTGTGGTTTTCACCTAACCTCATGCTGGGGGTGGGACAAAGGATTTGATGATTTGATTGGCCAGATGGAGATCAAGAGTTGGGAGTGGTGCTCACAGACAACACCTGCTGAGAGGAGAAAACACAAATATGGGCTAGAACCTGAAGAAAGGAAAATGGCTGTTGGAGGGGCAGATAATAACCTCTTACTCCAAGTTTAGCTCCAGAGCCTGGCCTCCAGTACCCCAGCCAAAGAGATAAATAATAGTCCTTGATTAAAGAATATCAAACCTCCTGCCACATTCCATAAAATTCAAAAACATAAATGGTGAAATCATATCTTTTATAATAAAATGAAAATCAAAGATGTTCAAATATACTTAAACCACTGAAACACATGTGGGTCTAAATGATGGTAATGATATTTCAACATAATTTGTTTTCAGGATAAAAAAAAAGGATGGAATGCTATTATTAACATACACTTTTGAAACAGAAGGATAAAATTAGTGAAAGGAAAACAGTGTCACCAGCTAGACCCCGAGACCTGACCTTTGCTGCCCACCTGCTTGTACTCGTCGACCTTTGTCCCACATTTTTTCCTTAAGCTCTTCTTTCTAGCTTATCTCTTAACTCAGGCAAATGGAACCCAAAACCACCCCTCAAATAATAGTGGCAATCCTGACAAGACCTCCAGCTGGCCCAGACCACCCAGACCCGTTTCAGAGTAACCCTAGACTCATGCCTATGCAGATGGACCACCAAGTGACCTCTAGAATGACTGACAACTACCTTTACCTCATTGTAATACTAAAATCTCCATCCAAGAAGGACCACAGCTTTATTTACATAACACAACGTATGTATAGGCATGTTTCCTGAAGGCGCAGGTGCCTCCTTATGACTGCATCTACATACCATGACAAGTCTCCCTTATGTAAATATTCATCTTAAGCCTAAATAAGGAACCCATTCACCCTTGCTCAAGGAGTCACTGCTTTGGAAGTCATTCGCCAACCCCCCCACCCCCCACCGTGATCTCCTTATTTGATGCAAATAAAGTTTACTTTGGGTGACAGTTCCACCTAGTGTATCTGTGACTCACCAAGGAGCAAACTCACATTGGTTCATTGGCTCAGTTATAAGATGGAATGATCTGAATCATGCCTAGGCTGGTAGGAGGAAGGCAGGAGAACGGGGACAAAAAAATTAAAAATTAAAAATTTGGGAATGCAAACTGGTGCAGCCACTCTGGAAAACAGGGTGGAGGTTCCTCAAAAAATTAAAAATAGTTCTACCCTATGACCCAGCAATAGCACTGCTAGGAATTTACCTAAGGGATACAGGAGTACTGATGCACAGGGGCACTTGTACCCCAATGTTTATAGCAGCACTCTCAACAATAGCCAAAGTATGGAAAGAGCCTAAATGTCCATCAACTGATGAATGGATAAAGAAATTGTGGTTTATATACACAATGGAGTACTACATGGCAATGAGAAAGAATGAAATATGGCCTTTGGTAGTAACGCGGATGGAACTAGAGAGTGTGATGCTAAGTGAAATAAGTCATACAGAGAAAGACAGATACCATATGTTTTCACTCTTATGTGGATTCTGAGAAACTTAATAGAAGACCATGGGGGAGGGGAAGGAAAAAAAAAAGAGAGAGAGAGGGAGGGAGCCAAACCATAAGAGACTCTTAAAAACTGAGAATAAACTGAGGGTTGATGGGGGGTGGGAGGGAGGGGAAAGCGGGTGATGGGCATTGAGGAGGGCACCTGTTGGGATGAGCACTGGGTGTTGTATGGAAACCAATTTGACAATAAATTTCATATTTAAAAAATAATAAAAAAATAAAAATTAAAAAATTAAAATTAAAAATTAAAATAAGTCACGCCTATTATCAAAAACCCATTTCAACAGACTCCAAAGGCTGTCTGAATTCCTCTCTGGTAATACAATTTTGCTTTGTCAAATATTTCATAAAAGTGGGTCACTGGCTAGAGCCAAAAATACTTTTTCGGGCTTTTTTTTTTAATGTAGAGATTTGTTTCATATGATTTTTTTTAAGCTGGATTTTTAAGTTGAGCCAATATTTTTGTCCATCTGAAGGAACGCACAGAATATATTTGTTTAGAAATCAGCTATCCTAACAATTTCTAAAACTATTAAAGAAACATTTGATTTAATAACTGTTCTGCCCCTTAACTACTCCCTGCTAAGCATCTTAAGGCAGGAGAAGAGGTTTTAGGAAGGTTTGCTTTTTTTTTTTAAAGCCTGAGAAACTGGGACTTCCCTACATTTCAAAGCACAAAGGCCTATTATTCAAGGAAAGGGGCCAGGGAGGCAGAGCAATTCAATTTTGTAGGCCACCGTGTACTTCTTCCTTTCTCCTGCCAAATCAAGGCTCACCCCAGTCCCAAGTGGACCACAAGCGGGGCAGTCCTCTGTGAAAAAGTGAAAGCAATCGAGGAAAAAGAAAAAGCAGTCAGCCAGGAGAGCCTGGGGAGCACTCATTATATTTGAATAGAGCCAGTAAAAGGGGCCTTTGCTGGGCTGCCTGGGTGGGGCCACTCCATTCACACTCCCATTGTAAATTCCATCCGTGTGCTATCATTTCCTGACCCAGAAATGGGGAAATGTTTCTGCCATAAATTTCCCTAGGACCTTGCCTGGCCACAAAATCATTCCCTATGAAGTTCACCGGCTCCTTGGAGATTTGGTAAAGGTTTAAGATCATGTTTGCCTGTGAGCCCCTCTCCCCATTTAAAGGGTCTCTTTCCAGCCTCCCTTGTTTTCCTCTCAGGAGCTGGATCCTCAATGAAGTGAAATAAAAGGGGTATGGTTATGAGGAAAGCTTTGGGGGAAATCAGAAGCTCTCCTGTCCTCATGTGGAACATTTAACATATCTGGCTAGCCTAAAGCCAACGCTAGTCAAGTATCAAATTGTAAACTGAGTGTTTGACTGAGTCTGAGAAACTTGGCTCTTAAACTCTAGCATGCATTAGAACGTCCTCAAAGAGTTTCTGATTCAGTAGTTCTGGGGGAAAGGGGGACAGAGAATGTGCATTTCTCACAAATGCCCAGTGGTGCTGATGCTGCTGGTCCTGGGACCAGACCCTGAGAACCCCTGATGTAGGGAATGGCTGCACCAGACCCCAAACATCAAGCAGGATGTTACATACATTCTGAGGCTCAATAACATCTGAATTCATACTTGGTAAACACTCTGGTGCCTACCTACAGACAAAGGCTAAGTGCTTTCTGTGGTAGTGGGTATGGGTCTCAATCTACCACACAGATAGAAAATATTTTTAAACTCAACTTCATGTTTAGCCCCTATTCGACCAGAGTGGCAGAACATCACCTCAGTTAATCTGAAGACTTCCTCCCACCTTCAGGGAATGCCTCTAGGTTCTAGGTGCTTATGGAGAATCATGGTACAGGGAGGGGGTAGGACAGAAGTGCCCTCTGGTCCTTGCTGTCATCTATCTATGTGGTTGTCAAGTGAAATCACCATCACCTTTGTCAGGCCTACAGGCTTCAATCCTCAGTGATCAGCACTGATGTGTCCTTCATCCCCAGGATGCATGACCCCTTCCAACCCAGAACTATTTGTGGGTCACCTTGGGAACCCAGAATCTGCCAGCTATGTCCTTTCTGCTCCCCAGGGCTCTATCAAGAAAGGAGGGCACGGGCCCCTCTCATTTTGCTGCACCTGTGCTTTCATTACACCCCCCGGCGCCTGCCTTGGTCTCTCCTCCTTCCACCCACCCCGCACCTCTGCCCAAACAGTGGACTTTTACCAGTCTGAAGAAGCTCTCGCCCTCTCTTCAAATCCCTTGCTTCCACTCATTTTGACCAGTCCAGGGCTTTCAATGTTCTCCTGAGGACATTAGGCTTTTGAAAGCCAAAGCCAGAGAGATTCCTATTTGTTTTTTTCTGCTCTGACATTTCCTTTCCTGAGTTAACGAGCACAGAATAGCCTAGCTGCTTGAATGGAGAAAATGCATAAAAGAAAGATGCTTAGAAGGGAGAAAACATAGGGGCACCTGGGCGGCTCAGTCAGTTGAGCATCCGACTTCAGCTCAGGTCATGAACCTACCAGTCGTGGCCTCCAGCTCCATGTCAGGCTCTGTGCTGACAGCGCCGAGTCTGCTTCAGATTTTCTGTCTCCCTCTCTCTGCCCCTCCCCTGCTGGCATCCTCCCTCCCTCTTCCTCTCTCTCAAAAATAAATAAACATTAAAAATAAATAAATAAATATATAAAAAAGAAGGGAGAAAAAATAAACTTGCTTTAAACATACACATATAAACATTAGCATTTTACAATTTTTACCCACTATTATCGCAATATCTACATTCTCCTGTTTAATCTTCAAGGCACTGCTGTGAGGTAGATAGTATTCTTCCATTTTATAGATGAGAAAATTAGGGCTTAGAAAGATTAAGAAGCCTTCCCTAAAGCCACATATATCAGGTTTTGAACTCAGGGCTTCTGCTTCCTAATCAAAGGCTAAATATACCATACCTCAGCTTAACCTCAAAATGAAGAAAGGGAGAGAGAGAGAAGCCTGCTGATGGAAGGCAAAGGCCAGCAAACCAGTCACCAGATGTCTGTTAGGAAATAATTTGACCCAAGGGATACTATGAAACCAAGAGGTAGATGGTAACAAGGGACAGTGAAAAAATAAAGCAAAATGCAAGGGGTTAAGGGGTTTATAGACAGCACAGACTAAGGAGTCAAGAGGCCCAGAGTCAAGACCACAGATTAGGGAGTAACCATTTCCTAATTATGAGAGACAGGTTAGGTGTCCAGAAAATGAAGACTCAAGCCAAAGTGCTCTGTGATCTTCAAATCCTGAGCAGACTAGGAATCAGGAATACAGGGAGTCATGGAAGTAAATCAAGGCATCAGGAATCAAGAACTAGACCTTCAACTATGAAAGGGTACATCTGCCTTTAAATGGTCCTCCAGGGAAACTAAAAGCCTACAAGTAGAGTAGGAACATGAGCGTGACAGGACGCAGCTGAGTGAAAAGCCATGACAGGAACAGGGGAGCAGAGATGAGAAAATGTCCTCAGGGTCAAAAGGTACCTCGCTGTGCACAGGGAACATCTACTGTCATTGCCTAGCATGCCCTCTTCTGATAACAAAGCCCATCTCATCCGTTTGAGGAACAAATTTCCCCAACACGGCTCATGGGTTCAAGAGGGATTGGCTGCCTACTGGCCAGGCCTGGATTCCATGTCACAGTGACTGGCTCAGAGGTGAGTCTGTGACCGAAGGTAGGCCAGTCAGCATTGCTATGGTCTGAATATTTGTGTCCTCAGGCCCCACCAAGTTTATATATTGAAATCCTAACCCTTAAAGATGGTATTTGCACGTAGGACATTTGGGAGGTGCTTAGGTCATGAATGTAACTAGGGTTCCTATAAAAGAGATTCACATCCCACCCCCCAGAGATCCCTTACCCCTTCTACCAGGTGAATATACACCAAAAAAGTACCTTCTACCAATCAGGAAGTGGGTCCTCACCAGCCACACCAAATCTGCTGGCATCATGATCTTGGACTTCCAGCCTCTAGAATGGTAATAAATAAATTTCAGTTGTTTATAAACTACCCAGTCTGTGGTATTTTGTTAAAACAGCTGAAAAGGACTAAGACAAGTGTCAACCTTGTAACTATTCTGGAGCCATAGGCAAAGAGATAATTGGTCTATTGAGCTTGCTAAGCCAGTAGAAGATAAGCTTGGAGCTGATGCTGTCCACCTAGACTGTCTTTAGGGAAAGCATGCCTGAGAATAAAGCCAACAGCACAGAAGGTAGGGCCAAAATCAGAGGCAGACCAGAAGAGAAAGAAAATTTACCCTGAGAACATACTCTGGGGCCCTGCATCCAATCACTACATATTCATCCCCATGAATTTCTCAGGTGAACTGATAAATTCCCATTTTTGGTTAAATGTCACTTTCTCAAAGAGTCCTTGCTAATTCACTGTGCCCCCAGCCATAGCAGGATAGGGACAGCCATTCTGAAGTGCCCTATCTGATTTCTTGACCCATAGATATTATGAGAGATCATAAATGATATTGACTATTTTTAAGCCACAATGTTTTGAGATTGTTACACAGCAATAGATAACTAATACAAAGTCCAAGAACAAAACAGCAAATGGTTATTAGCTCAAGGGCTAACTAACTCCAATCAACAGACAGTGGTCTAGAGAAAGTTGCATCAGCGCTGAGCAAGAAAGAGGTGAAATTAAATTAGTGGTGTCTGTCATGAAATGGGAAGTGATAGCAACTGTGTTTTTTATTTGCCAACCCTGGTCTAAGACAATTGATTATAGACCCTGATAACAATGTCCAAAGAGGGAAAGGAAGAAAAAGACAGGTACAGGGGGTAGCAAAAGAAGCACTTGACTTTAAGACACAAAGATTCCAATCTCAGCTACTTACCAGCCATGGGAGCTAGGGGAGGTTGTGAGCTTCTTTGGGGCTCAGTTTCCTCGCCTGCAAAATCATGAGAGGGTTAAATTAAATGAGATTGTAACACAGATGTCTGGCGGTAGGTCCTCAATAAGTGAGAGTGTGGTGGGAGTCCTGGCTGAGCCTAAGCAAACTTTGGGTGTGTGGAATGGATGTGAGGTTCATTTGACTTTCAAAAACAGCAACAAGTCACAGCATTCAAGGCCTTCCTAAAGCTCTTCTCCCCAAAGTGCATCCTATGAAATGCATTCCGTCAAATACTAGTCATGTTGGATCTTAATAGGTATTACACAAATGAAGAGAGTTTGCTTACATATATTTATCAAATGACCCAGAAATCCCATTCCTGGTATTCACCTTAGAGACGTGAAAATTTATGCTTACACAAAAACCTGTACATGAATGTTTACGGCAGATCTATTCATAATTACCAAAAGACAGGAAACAACCCAGATATATTTCAACAGTATAAATAAACATCCATACCATGGAATATTATTCAACAACAACAAAGACCTAAACACACACACACACATACAGACCTAATAATTGATATATGAAACAACATGGGTGAGTCTCAAAAGGCATTACCTGAATAAAAAAAGCCAGTCTCAAAGGCTACATAGTATATAATTCCATCTATATGACATTCTTATAAAATAGAAATGTCAAAAAGAAAACTATATTGGTAGAGAAAAGTCAGTGGTTGCCAGGGGTTAGAGAAGTAGGGGATGTGATTATAAAAGGGTAACACAAGGGAGTTTGGGGGTGTAATAACACTATTCTCTGAATGTGGTCATGGTTACACAAATCCACATATGTGTAAAATTTCAAAGAAGTATACACCAAAAAAATGTTAATTTTACTGTATATTATTTTTCAAAATGAAATTAAAGGAAAAATACATGTAAATGTGGAAATCTGGGGACAGAAAACAGGATGCTTTACAATAGGAGTTCTCAGAGCCTTTAACATGCTTTACTCACATATTTAATAGGTATTAATTAACTGTATATTTATTAAATCACAAATGAGTATCTAATGGGGATGCCCGGCTGGCTCAGTTGGTGCATCATGTGACTCTTGATCTCAGGGTTGTGAAGTTTGGGCCCAACATTGGGTGTAGAGATTACTAAAAAATAAAAAATAAATCTTTTAAAAGAATGAGCATCTATGATGCTCAAAAACTAGAAGAGAAAATATGTAGCATTTCCCTATTTGACCACAGAATTTTTTTTCTCACAGCATCTGAGGATTCTGGTGTTTCCTGGATTCACTCTGGGAAATTCACATTTGGTAACAGGTATGAGCTCTTGCCTTGATATCTGGGATCCAGAGAAGACTAAAATGATAGGTTGTGAGTCAGGTACTATTTAACACCGAGTAACGGAGGGGCGCCTGGTTGGCTATATTAGTGGAATATGCAACTTTTTAAATCAGTTTTTATTTATTTATCTTGAGAGACAGAATGCATGAGCACATGGCAGAGGGCCAGAGAGAAAGGGAGAGAGAGAGAATCCCAAGCACGTGGGGCTCGAACTGACGAACTGTAAGATCATGACCTGAACTGAAATCAAGAGTCAGATGCTTAAATGACGGAGACACCCAGGCACCCCTTGCATACAACTCTTGATCTTGAGGTTGTGAGTTCAAGCCCTACACTGGGTGTAGAGATTACTTTAAAAATAAAATCTTAAAAAAAAAAAAACAACAAAAAACACTGGGTAATTGAGACTGCCCTATACAAATGCCAGGGTGAGGAGGTTACAAGTAATAAAAAGTAATAAATACCCGGGGCGCCTGGGTGGCGCAGTCGGTTAAGCGTCCGACTTCGGCCAGGTCGCGATCTTGCGGTCCGTGAGTTCCAGCCCCACGTCAGGCTCTGGGCTGATGGCTCGGAGCCTGGAGCCTGTTTCTGATTCTGTGTCTCCCTCTCTCTCTGCCCCTCCCCCGTTCATGGTCTGTCTCTCTCTGTCCCAAAAATAAATTAAAAAAACGTTGGAAAAATAAAAAAAAAATTTATAAAAAGTAATAAATACTCTTCTGGTTTTTAAAACTTTTATGTATACATCTAAAAATACACACCAATATTTCTCTGTGTGTATGTGTGTGTGTCTCTCTCTGTTTCTCTACCACTCATTCATATGTGCGTGTGCACTGAAAAAAAAGTCTAGAATCTAAAGGAATTCACCAAAAGACTGTTAGTGGCTAAATCTGTGGTAAAATATTGGGTAATCTGAAATATATTTTCTCTTCTTGCTTTTCTATTTTTCATGATTTTTCATGCTAGAAATGTGAATTACTTGTAAAACAAACAAACAAAAATAGCTAAGGATTTTTTAAAAAGAAAATTTAAAAGTAAAATTAGCTACAATTTATTTGAGCACCTACCATGTGCTGGGAACTATACAAAGCACTTTCTATACATTATCTCTCATTTAGTCCTCACAATTTTTGTGAGAGGCATTACTACTATTCCCATTTTAAAGATGAAGAAATGAGACTCAAAGCAATTTGCCCAATTACTATGATGTGGATTGAATTTGGAATACAATTATAGAGGCGTACACATACACACCAGCTGTTTTCATATGCACTACACTTTTTTTTTTTTAATGTTTATTTTTGAGAGAGAGAGAAAGACAGAGCATGAGCAAGGGAGGGGCAGAGAGAGAGGGAGACACAGAATCTGAAGCAGGTTCCAGGCTGTGAACTGTCAGCACAGAGCCCGACACAGGGCTCAAACTCACAAGCCTTGAGATCATGACCTGAGCCAAAGTTGGAAGCCCAACCAACTGAGCCACCCAGGTGCCCCATCATACACACTACACTTTAGAGAGAGCTGGCTCAGTTGTCTGAGACTCAAAACCCAGATACGACCACCCTTTCCAACCCCAAATATCCCATAAATTCTCTCCTAGATAACTAGCCATGTGGTAGAGTAAAAAACTTGGCCACAATATTTTGAGACTCCTCAAAATATTGCAAGAGGAGAGGCAGATTCCCCATTCCTCAAAATTGAGCTGATCTTGAGACTTGCAAATTTGTATCTGTATTTGTAATTCAGAATTTCTGAATTCTGAATTGACAGAATATGGTAGAAGTGATGCTGTGTAAGTTCCAAAGGTGTTGCAGCTTCCACCTTCATACTCTTGGAACGCCAAGACCACCGTGGTATGAAGCCAAAAATGAAATACCACACAGACAATGAGGCCCAGCCATTCCTGCTATTCCAAATGAGCCCATCCCCCAGCTAACCTTACAAATGAATATAGCCATATAAGTGAGCCCAGGCAAACCAACAGCAGAAAATAGTTCAGAGTAATATATTATTGTTGGTTTAAACCATTAAGTTGTGGGGTGATTTGTTATGCAGCAATAGCTAACTGATACAACTTGAATTGCTCTCTCTCAAGTTGTTGAGGAGCCTGTGCTGGGTCACTACTACAGAAAAATACTAATCTAACACAGTGTGGTAAAAGCCCTTTTAGTGAGGTTCTCTTGCACCTCTTTTCCTAATACAGAGATCAAGCCCACACTCCATGCCCAAGAAGTGACTACAGACAGGTCTCAGACTCCCTTTCATATAGACCAAAGGTTTATTCTTCTCAAAACAGAACTATACAACTGAACAGATACTGGTAAGAAAGTGAGGAAGATTACATAATAAAGAATATCAAAAGAGCTCCTTTTGAAAAACAACAGACTATAATCATAGAAGCATACATGCCCACAGCCAGCTACTCATATGCACTCTACTTTAGAGACAGCTGGCTCCATCACATAGGAAAAATGTGTGCTGAAATCAATTAATTTTGTTTCCTTTGCTTTTATAGCACATTAGGTTTTCCTTCCAAGATTTAGTGAGTAATGAAACATATTAACTGTAGCAGGCTGAGTTTCAATTAAAGACAGAAGGCAAGGGTCATTTACCTACAACTAAATGCTTCTTCAATAATAACAGGCTCATGAGCAAAAGGAACTTGCTGCAAAGAGAATATGACAAATTGTTACTACAACCATCATTTTCAGACACAAATGGCTCTAGACCAGAAGACCATACTAGCTCAAAACATGATATGGAACCCACTGCTAACACCAAGGAATATTCCTTGCACGTTGGGTAACTCCCTGTCAAAATCGGCAACCATGATGATACGGAAAAAAATACCCTAGCTTCTTGAAGGTTATCCTCTCTCTTGACAGGATGACTCGGCATATTTTCATTTTACAAAATACTGGAATGTTGTCGCAGATTAATTGAACTCTTAAAATAACATCATAGTCTACATTTTAAAAGCAACATCACCAACAAAATAGTGCAGCGCTGTTCGGGGCTTGAGGATGACAATTCTTTTCAGAAGAGAGGGTCTCACAGGGAAAAGAACACAGATGGTATCTTGTAGCTCCCTCACAGAGGGTCACTTTACATTTCTTACTCTCTTTTAAATGCTATTGACAGAACGCCCTCTCAGTCTTTCCTTCCTCTTCGTTTCTCATATTTCTTGGCCATCCTTTTGATTTCAATCACTTGGCCGCTTCTAATTCTCCCTTTCCTTGAACCTTAGTCTTCTCTTTTCTGCCTTACCTGATACACAAAGAGTAAGACTGCTCCTCATATGACAGCCCCACATTTCTCCACTGTTAGCACAAAGAAAGAATTCTCTCTCAGACAGGGTCTGGTTACCCTGCAATTTTCTGTGTCCTTCTTTTCTCAAAGATACAAGTCAGTCAGTCTCTGTGTATGTCTTCTGTCTCGGTCTCTCTCTCCAGGCATCCAATCTGTGATAAAAGAGCGAGACTATGTTTGGTTAATGTTCTGACAAGTGAAAGTAGGACTTAATCATAAGCAAATTTTAAATAGCTCTTTCAAACATTTCCTTACAGTGGTACTGATGTGGTTTGAAGTGTTGGGGTTTGGAGCTGGGGGCCAAGAAAGAATTCTTGAGATATCTTCAGTGCAAAAGGTGATTTTATTAAAGCACGGGGGCAGGACCTGTGGGCAGAAAGAGCTGCACTGGGGTTGTGAAGAGTGACTCTTCAGGTTGGGAGGGGGTTAAGGATAGCATAAGTCTCTAAGGTACTTTGGAAACAAGGTTTCCTTCCAGGACCTTGAAGGGCTAGCTGCTGTTAGGAAAAGGTCATTTATTTCTGTTCAGTAAAAGCTCAGTCATGAGACCCTTCAGATGTGTATCAGTGGGCCATATGCTTGGAGTATCAGTGCCATCATATATCTTGGGGGTAGAGATAAAGGAAGTTTCCAAAGGAATTTTTATATGTTAAAGTACGTACAGGATCCTGGGGAGTTGGGATAACATTAAGGTAAGATTCCCTTTTTGCCTTCAGCAAAGTGTCATCACGGAGGCAGCTGAGCTCCTAGAGAAATATCACTGCCTGTTTCAAGGACTTGTCAATGGGCTGTAGGCAGTAAGGGAATTTAATTTTTCATTTGCCTTTGTTTCCCACATCAGTAACCAGACATAGCTTCTAACACAGAATTGGAATTAAATTCAAGTCAACACTTACTTAGTGTCTACCACTTGCCACACCTCATGCTGGGCATAGAGATCTAAGTAAGGCTTAGGGTCCGCCATCAAGGAGAAAACTTATAAAGAAAAATTATAAAGAAAAGCAAAGAATAACAGTCAACTACTTGATGGAAAGCCTAACAAATATCACCTAAGTATCACCAATTGGAAAGAAGTTCTTAGTAGAGTGAGGTTCTGTTTTATTTTATGAATATAATTTATTGTCAAATTGGCTTACATACAACACCCAGTGCTCATCCCAACAAGTGCCCTCCTCAATGCCCATCACCCATTTTTCCTCTCCCCCATCACCCCATCCACCCTTAGTTTGTTCTCTGTATTTAATAGTCTCTCGTGGTTTGCCTCCCTCCCTCTGTGTATCTATTTTCTTTCCCCTTCCCTTCCCCCATGGTCTTCTGTCCACTTTCTCAAGATCCACATATGAGTGAAAACATATGATATCTGTCCTTCTGTTTTCTTTATTTAAAAAAAATATATTTATTTATTTTGAGAGACAGAGCATGCGCATGGGCGGGCACACACATGTGTGTGGAGGTGAGGGACAGAGACAGAGGGAGGGAGAGAATCCCCAGAAGGCTCTGTGCTAACAACTAGCTCAATATGAGATCATGAGATCATGTCCTGAGCTGAAATCAAGAGCCAGACACTTAACTGACTGAGTCACCCAAGCACCCCTCTGTTTCTTTATTTTTAATATGGGTAAATGATATAACAAAACTTGCTTTTGCAGGATGATTATTATAGGAGTCAAACTAGACTATGACTGAATGTATCTTGCAACTCTGCAATTCAATTTCATTTCCATTTGATCATCACTGATTCAGCATCCACTTTGGTCCAGGTCCTGTGGAAATAAAAAGGAAATCTATAACCCCTAAAATGAAAGCACCCAGCATCTGAGGGAGTAGAGGGATACATCAAAAATATAATAAAGGGGGTGCCTGGCTAGCTCAGTCAGTAGAGCATGCTACTCTTGATCTCAGGGTTGTGAGTTCAAGCCCCATGGTGGGCGTGAAGCCCACTTAAAGAAAAAAAAAATCTGAACATCTAAGGGTGCCTAGATGGCTCAGTTGGTACAGCATGCAATTCTTGATCTTGGAGCTGTGAGTTTGAACCCTACATTGGATGTAGAGATTACTTGAAAATAAAAACATTTTTAATAAAAATAAAAACTTATTAAATATATAATACAGTATAATTATGTGCTGTAATAGAGATACAGAAAATGTACCAGATCTTAGAAGACAGATGAAATTCTCCAGGTGGCAGTCTGGTGAGTAGGGAAAGACAGAAGAGGATATCAAAGGATGTTATAGAAGGGGGAGTATATAATAACAAGTAGCTCTCATTAAGGCCCTTCTATGTAGTGGTCACTATATTAAGGCCCTTCACAGTCAGTATTCTCAATAAATAAAGACTAGGGCTGCTTTGGTGGCTCAGTCAGTCAAGCATCTGACTTCAGCTCAGGTCATGATCTCATGGTCCATGGGTTAGAGAGCCTGCTTCAGATTCTGTGTCTCCTTCTCTCTCTGCCCCTCCCCCACTCATTCTCTCTCTCTCTCTCTCTCTCTCTCTCTCTCTCTCTCTCTCTCTCTTTCTCTCCCCCCTTCCCCCCCTCCCCCCCAAAAAATAAACATTTAAAAAATTAATAAATAAAGACTAGCTAGAGGGCTCCCCTTCTTGAAAACATCATACCCTGTTACCTTACACAGTTTGGTTTTAGTGGCTGTCAAGTCTATTGGCCTTGAGAGACTAACAGCTGATTGCCCAGGAGGGAAGGGGGCAAGCACTGAAACAGAAGCGCAAAGTGATGGATTCTCACCCTGTTGTTCCTATGTCGCTCTAGGGATATCCTTTAGCTTGCTAGTCCTCAGTTTCCTCATCAGCAAAATGGATTTATTACCAGCTGACCTTGTGAGGTTGTTGGGATAATGGATGTGGAAAAGGTTTTCAAGTCTATCTTAGTGCTCTGTAGGGAAAGGCCCAGGCTGGAAACTCACTTGCCTACAGGGGCCTGGAAGGTAACCTAATTGAGTGAAGCAGGCCTGTGGGAATTCTGCCAATTGTTGTATCAGTTAGCTATTGCTATGTAACAAATCATCCTACAACTTAGTGGCTTAAGCCAACAATAGTATATTACTTTTCACTATTTTATGGCTTTGCTCTGTAGTTTTTCTGCTTCTATTTTGCCTGGGCTCACTCATATGGTATATTCATTTGTAAGGCTGGCTGGGGGCTGGGTTGATTTGGAGAGCAAAGCAGCTACTCCTTGTTGATTAAAGTTGAATGCACATACAAAATTGGGCCCCTTGCTGCCAACCTATTGTTCTTAAAATTTTTAAATATTTGTGTGTGTGTGTGTATGTGTGTGTGTGTGTGTGTGTGTGTGTGTAAATCCCTGATTTTTAAGTATGAACTATTTTCATTAACAGAAAACATTGTGTGACCCTACAAAACCCATCTATGGACTGGATTTAGGGTTTGGGCCACCAATTGGTAACCTCCATGTTAAGTAGTATTTTTAGCCAGCCTTTACTTTTGTGTGCAATCTCTTAGGTTTTCCTCAGGCACAAGCGGCCATATTAGGCCCACTTGGGCTCCCTCTCCTCGTCCTTTTGGCCAATGGTTCTCAAGATGTGGTCCACAGATCAAGAGAGTCAGCATCACCAGCATCATTAGACATGCAGATTCTTGGAGCGCTTGGGTAGCTCAGTTGGTTAAGTGTTCGTCTTCGGCTCAGTTCATGACCTCACGGTTTGTGGGTTCAAGCCCTGTGTCGGGCTCTGCACTCACAACTTGGAGCCTGGAACCTACTTCAGATTCTGTGTCTCCCTGGGGAGCCTGCGTGGCTCAGTCGGTTGAGCGTCTGACTTCGGCTCAGGTCATGATCTCGCGGTCTGTGAGTTCGAGCCCCGCGTCGGGCTCTGTGCTGACAGCTCAGAGCCTGGAGCCTGCTTTGGATTCTGTGTCTCCTTCTCTCTCTGCCTCTCCCCTGCTTTCACTGTCACTCTCTCTCAAAAATAAATAAACATTAAAAAAAAAAAAAAGAAACGTTGTTAACAGCAAAAGCTTACTTACATAAACAAATTTAAAAAAAAAAAAAAAAAGATTCTGTGTCTCCCTCTCTCTGCCCCTCCCTTGCTCACTCACTCTCTCTCTCAAAAATAAGTAAATATTAAAAAAAAATTTTTTTTAAGAAATGAAAATTCTTGCCCCCACCACACCTATTGATTCAGACACTCTAGGAGTAGGGACTCTAGGTGAATCTCATGCTTGCCAGAGAGAACCACTGCTCTCCATACCTGAGAGGAAAACGGGTGGGAGGGATATTCAAACTGACTTTCAGAACTAGAGAAATTCTGTTCCTTGAGCACCACCAGGTAAGCCACAGGCTCCCATTTTTAATAAGATGAGATCACCACAAGCCAGACTGTATGGCACATACCAAAAGGGCCATGGACTCAGTACCTTCTGATCAAGACTTCACACTAGTTCTCAGTCCTTGCTATGCACTGGAATCAAATGGAGAACTTTACAAAATACTGATGCCTGGGTTTCCCCCGCCCTGAGAATCTGATGTACATGGTCTAAGGCTGCAGCCTGGCCCTCAAGAATCTTAACTGCTCTGCAAGTGACTCTAATTTTCAATCATGAGAATTAACTTGGATCTTGAAACAAGAGAAAAAAGAAATCGGTAACTGTAGATGTCTCTGGCGGAAAGCACTAAGGAATTAGAAGACTGAAAAAGAGTCTCACTTTTTTAATCTATTCTTATAATGGGAACTTCCTCTAGGTTTTTCTTCCTTGAATTTCTAGTGGATTAGCATTCTAGCCACTTCCCACAGAGCACAGTGCTTAGCAATGAATGCAAGTCAATGCTGTGCACGACTTGTCTTTGGGAAATTTATTTTCTTAAAGGAAAATGTTAGAAAGAAAGGGAAGAAAGGAGGGGGAGAGAGAAAGAGAGAGAGATGGGTAGAATGTGAACAAACAGGAAAAGGAAGAGCCATAGATAAGCAAAAGAAACAGTTTGGACAAAGTTTGGAGGTGAATTCTGCAAAGAGCGTGTAGAAATAATGAGACCAGCCTACCTAGAGCAGAGGTACGTGCTGGGAAAGAGATAAATAGGTATTACAGGAGTCTGATCTTAAACTGCCTTGGAGAAAAAGATGGGAGTGTATTAGGGTTCTCCAGAGAATTAGAACAAATAGTGTGTGTGTGTGTGTGTGTGTGTGTGTGTGTGTGTGTGTGTGTGGAGATATACAGAATTGGCTCATGTGATTTGGAAGCTGAGAATTCCCAAGATCTGCAGGATAAGTTAGAACCTGGAAACCCAGGAGAATTGACAGTGTAGTTCCTGTCTGAAGGCTGGCAGGCTTCAGACCCAAGAAAAACTAATATTCCAGTTTGAGTCTGAAGAGGGGAAAAAGTTGTCCCAGTTTGAAGGCAGTTCAGGCAGGAGAAATTCTCTCTTACTCATAGAAGGATGTGAATTTTTGGTCTATTTAGACCTTCAACTGATTGAATGATGCCCATCCGCATTAAGGAGGGCAATCTGCTTTACTCAATCTATGGACTTGAATGTTAAACTCATCTAAAAACACCCTCACAGGGGTGCCTGGGTGGCTCAGTCCATTAAGCATCCGACTCTTGATTTCAGCTCAAGTCATGATCTCACGGTTCGTGAGTTTGAGCCCTGCATGGAGCTCTGTGCTGACAGTGCAGAGCCTGCTTGGGACTCTCTCTCTCTCCCTCTCTCTCTGCCCCTCCCCTCCTTGCTCTCTCAAAATAAATAAATAAACTTAAAAAAAAATAGGGGTGCCTGGGTGGCTCAGTCGGATAAGTGCCCAACTTTGGCTCAGGTCATGATCTCATGGCTCGTGAGTTCGAACCCTGAGTCAGGCTCTGTGCTGACAGCTCAGAGCCTGGAGCCTGCTTCACATTCTGTGTCTCCCTCTCTCTCTGCCCCCCGCCCCCCCCCCCGCCCCCCCCCGCTTGCACTCTGACTCTGTCTCTCTCTCAAGAATAAACATTTAAAAAAATGAAAATAAAAAAATAAAAATAAAAACAACCTCAAAGAAACATAGTTAATGGATGGTGTACCAAATATCTGGGCATCTTGTGAAATTTAATAAAGGGAAATCTCACTAGAATGGAATAGAAGGCCAGCAGGGGGAGCTCTCATGCCCTACCACTCCTCATCAGTTGCAGATACCAACAGGGAAAGGGACCTTGCAGATGGACACTACTTTACCATCCCAGAAGGGGGGAAAAAAGGGTTTCCTCCTCCTGCTGCCCCCCCACAACAGCCCAGCCAATGAGAGACAGTCATAACTCAGAGCTCCCAACTTCCCGGATTTCCTGAACAAAAGAGGCTTTCTCTCCTTTGTTCAGCAGAACAAAGCCTATGACGTTGCTGTAGTTTGCTTGTCCCTGATTGCAATTCTCTATTTATTTGTTGGTAAAATAATTGGCCGTTTGATTTTTAGGGTTAACAATTCCATGGCCCAGTCAAATTAACACATAAAATTAACCATCACAGGGAGTATGGATTTGAATCTGTGGACCAATGTTTCCAAAGTGTGGTGCATGAAGACCTAGACCAATGAAATACTCTGCCAAAAAAGGTTCTGTGAAAATATCAATCTCAGAAAACACTGTATACTAACACATATTGACATATGAAAGCTATGAGTTATCCTGCAGGAAAGAAATGGTTCATAACTTTGTCAACCTAGCATTTCCCTGACATTTGATCACAGAATCTGTTTTTTACTTAAAGCCTATTAATTTCTGATGGAATGAAATCTTCACAGAACAACTGGAAAAGCCAGTCCAAGCCATAAGAAGATAATATAGATTTGGAACCTGAAAAGGGACATGAAAACCGGATTTTAGTAAGATAAATTTGGCTATAGTATGCAGGGATATAAAAGGAAAGTGAGCCTGAAAGCAGAGAGAAGCTACTTCAGCAAGGAAGCTACTTTAGCATTCAAGATCTGAGGATAGATAGAGGCTTGCACTTGGGAAAGGGGGAGGGGGAGGAGGAAGGAAATTTATGGAAAAGTGTCAGCATATATGAATTATAAGAGTATTAGAAAACTCCAGTTTGGAGCTTAGTAAGTGAAAGAATAAAGAGCCACTGATGGAGAAAGCCAGAAGGAAAGACTGGTTCATGGGCACAAATGTGGTGTGTTCTGTTTTCAATATGTTAGGTTTAGCGTCATGGTAGACAGAGGTCTGTGGGAAATATCTAGCAGTTTTTGGAATGATGAGACTTGTGTGAGAGATATAAAAATTATAAATCAACTTGGAAAAAATTATAAATCAATTTGGAAATCATAAACACAGAGCTAGAACCTAAGCCACAAGAGTGGCTCTTACTCACTTCCCCATTTCCCTCAGCCAGGCCAACCCATTCTCTTTGTAAAGGGCTTCGTTTTGAACAGTATGCTTCCTAAACCAGTTTCAGGTCCTCCTAATAATAGCCTCACAAAGGAGCATTGAATTATATTCATTTCTGAGAACAGCTCTGGGCTCTACGGTGGTAACCAAGCACCATCAGCAGGTAGTTTAAGGAAATAAGCCCAGAGGAAGCTCTTTAGATGTGTAAGGAGGATTAGCTTTGGAAATTCACATTTAAGTAGCACAAGTCAACTGTGAACAGAAACATTCTGTCCTCCTTGCTACATGTCAATAGTACCCTCTACTACAAGGCCTCACTATTAAGAAATCCCAAAGCTCAATCCCAGGCACCAGTAGATTTTTTAAATTTTTTTAATGTTTATTTACTTTTGAGAGAGAGAGAGAAAGAAAGAAAGAGAGAGGGTGGGGGAAGGGCAAAGAGAGAAGGAATTACAGAATCTGAAGCAGGCTCCAGGCTCCGAGCTGTCAGCACACAGCCTGATATGGGGCTCGGATTTACAAACAACGAGATTATGACCTGACCCGAAGTCAGATGCTTAACCAACTGAGCCACCCAGGCACCCCAGGACACCAGTAGATTTTAAACAAATTTCATAAACTAAAACCACGCTTGTAATCTTCTGGTTGCTTGTACTCATGAAAATACATTTAAACATTATCAACCAATTCAGTAAGTGCTTACAACATGCCTACTGTGCACTTGGCCCTGAAATGACCCCATGGCCTTTACCCTTTTCCTTCACACTGGACTTCTGGAGTCCCATAGTTTCATATGTGAATCCCAACTGTAACCTCTACTGGTTATATGATTCTGAGCAAGTTACTTAAATGCCCAGGGCCTTGATTTTCTCATCTACAAAAAAATGGGATAAAAATAACTCATTCATTTATTTATGTGTTCATGTGTACATTCGTTCATCCAATAAATGCTTTTGAGTTCCTACCTTAGCTTTGACTATACTAAATGCTGGGACTGGCACAGTGGTAAAAGAAATAGGTGTAGGAGAGGAAAATATTTTTCTTGACTCTTTTATGTTACCTGGCTGGGTCTGAAAATTAAACTGACAAAAATGTATTAATGGGGAAAAAAAGGCATACAAATTTATGTAATATAAGTTTTACATGACACAGGAGCCTCCATAAGGAAATGCAGATGCAGTGGAACAGAACTGAGTGTTTACGTTAGGTCTGATGAAGAGTGGACAAAGGTGGAAGAATATGATATATTCAAGAGTGTGAGAAGAAAGGGAGACGATTCATTTAAGTTCCAAATAAAAGCTGTGTTGTCTAATTAACAATAGGTTTACAACCTATTGGAAAATGTATGAAACCCCCCCACCCCCCCAAATGGATTCCCAAAGCCTTAGACGCTTCACTTCACTGGCTTTACAATGAGCATGCACCCAAGAACTTTAGTCTCTATGCAACCTCAAGGAATGTACATTTGTTCCAATCAGACTACTTTTTTACCTTACATGGGCATAGGTGACTTCCAGGTAAGACTGTAACCTCTGTAAGTATCAGCCAGTGAGGAACCAGGGGAGTGACTTGCGTGCTAGCAGATAAATTGTCTAATGTAAGTGACCCAAGTGTGCCTGTCCATCACACACTGCTCTTGCAAAAATGTTCTTGCAAGAATGTTGATTAAAGCCTGGCTTCACCGTGCTCGGAGTCTCTGTGTCACTCCTTTGATTGCGTCAGTGGGCTTATTTCTCACAAGAAACTTAGAAATGCTTGCTGGTTAGCATTCTTCTCAGGCCCCTTTTGTCTTTAGAGATAAGGATGCTCCTTTCCTCCCAGAATAGGGAGGGTACCTCTCACACAAAGATTTTATGACTTATTTTAGAGAAGAAGGGTAGGCAGAAGGTCAGCGTGACCTTCCTCCTTCTGCTGTGTTCTGAAACTCCTTCATTTTAAAATATTCAATATGCCAGGGATGCCTGGCTGGCTCAGTGGGAGGAGCATGTGACTCTTGATCTCAGGGTCATGGGTTTGAACCCCACATTGGGTATAGCAATTACTAAAAAATAAATTTAAAGACACACATTTAAAAAAATAATTTAGGGGCACTTGGGTGGCTCAGTCAGTTGAGCATCCGACTCTTCAGGTCATGATCTCACAGTTTGTGGGATTGAGCCCATGTCGGGCTCTGCACTGATAGAATGGGACCTGCTTGGGATTCTCTATCCCCTCCCTCTCTGCCTCTCTCTCTCTTGCATGCACTTTCTCTGTCTTTCTCTCTCTCTCTTTCTCTGCCTCTCAAAATAAATAAATACACCTTAAAAAAATAATAATTTAACAAATAAAATACTGAATATACCAAAATGCCATATTTGGGGTGGCATGTCACAGGCATGGTCCCTGCAGCACTGGAGCCCAAACCTTACTGATTTTGAGGATAATCAAATGAAATCATATGTGGAAATTACAAGATACAGTGGTTCATACATAAAGGTAACTCAATAAATGCTAGTTTCCTTCTCAAGGGTACCAGGATACATCATCCCAAAATACACCTCTTTGGCATAAGGATTATTTTGAACTAAAGGCACTTGAGAACCAGCAGTGGCAGGAAAGGCTCTTTACCTCCAACTGCTTAAAAATAGAGTATAAATTTCCCCTTTTGTAACGGAAATTTACGTTTAGAAAGGAAACTTCCATTTGTAAAGTTATCTCTGTGCCAGGAAGAAAGACAACTTTTATCACCTGAGAGACTTTTATCTACATAACAAGACAACCCATCTTTATCTTATGCTTCCTCCCCTTGCTTTCCCAGAACTTGCCTCCCCACCCAGAAGCCCCCAAACCTCTTTTTGTTTGTCTAACCTAAGACGGTATATATAAGCCTCTATTATGTGGCTGCCTCCTTGAATCTCTGTTCTTTGTGAAACTCCCTTGTGTAACTGTGTAATTAAAACTGGTTTTTTGGGGACACCTGGGTGGCTCAGTCAGTTAAGCGTCTGACTTCGGCCCAGGTCATGATCTCACAGTTCGTGGGTTTGAGCCCCTCTTTGGGCTCTGTGCTGACAGCTTAGAGCCTGGAGCCTGCTTCGGATTCTGTGTCTCCCTCTCTCTCTGCCCCTCCCCAGCTCATGCTCTCACACTCTGTCTCTGTCAAAAATAAGTAAACTTAATTAAAAAAAAAAAAAAAAAAAAAAAACTGGTTTTTTGTTGTTGTTAATCTGTCTATGATCAGTTTGATTCCTGGGCCCGAACAGTGACCCTAGGGGAGAAAAAAGGGTTTTTCTCCCCTACACATCGTTCCTATGTGGATGGATATACATGGAATACAAACTTAAGTGCCTATGGTGGCCAATATAAATGTGTGCAGCAGTGGAGACTATGGAAATCTAAAGCTCTCCTGTCCCCACTAAAGGGCAGTGTTCCACTCTGCATTAACCAATGATTTTCAGGAGGGGATACAGGTCCAACATTCTAGATCTTCCTGTTAAAGAGGAATGGGAAACCTGGCTATGAAATATGCCTATTTTTAAATGTTGGCAACTGACTCCAAATCCTGGGTGGACCAAATAAAATATATCTGACCCAGGGGCTGCCCACATTTGCAACTTCCATTACAGCCTAACTCTGAGAAGGCAGAGCCCTCAGATAATTCTGAGTTCCAAGTACTCTCTGAGCATATTGTACAGGAAGACTAAGGGATCCTCCAGTCAAATCTTCACTCCAGCTTGGTCCCTATCAATCAGCACAACTCTCTTCACACTCCAGTGAAACAGGAACCTGGTGTGACAGGATCATTATCACCAGAGGAAAGGACAATCTCACCATGGGTCATCAGCTTGTATTACATAAATGAATTTAAGGGCTTGAAATGAGGAAACAATGAAAATGCACGCAATAGGGCAGTGAGGCACACGCAGTTCAGGAACCAAATTGTGCTGATCGGACTTAAAGGGCCAATCACAAATATGCCAGGAACATTTGGTCAGCACTTTCAGGTGACATTTTCCCAGTGTGATATTGCTTTCATGCTTCCTTCATCTCTGACTCATTCTCTCTGGTTCAATCTATTTTGTTTATAGATTTAATATCTGGCACTATTCCTCTAAAGAGCTCACGATTTCCCTCTGCCTTCTCTTCCCCCTCCTACTTCAGAGCAGGGCAGATGGAAAACCAAATAAGAAATGACAGACGTAAAAAGATATGGATATTTATATTGCTTTGGTTTGGGGGACCAAATGAAGCTAGCCCAACAGACACAAGTTTGAAGCTGCTTCATCCCTTCCAGAAGAGTCTAAGTGTTGAGTCCCAACATACACCTTGCTCTAGAAAACCCAAATATTAGAATTCTGTGCTAAAGACCAATACTCCCCCAGCCGGCAGTTAAAGTGTTTCTTTAATTCTGCCACTTACGGGTATCTGAGCATTCCATGAATCAGCAATGACCCTGATAGACCTCAGTCATCTAGAAGTCCATCACATGCTTTGGGCAGACCAACATCTAATAATCTTCTCACCTATTGGGAAGGTCTGGGGACAATGAAACTGGTACCCAGCCACATTCCTTGATGTGCCTGGGACATAAGAGGCTTATGTAAGAGACACTGAACACAGCCCACAATGTGATGGACAGGGAGTTCCTTAAAAAGGGATGGAATGTTAGAAACAACAATAGTGCCACTAAGAATAAATCACCATGAATGAAGGAGTCTGGCATAGTGAACGTCTTAGCTCAGGTTGCCATAACAAAATACCACGACTAAAATAAATACCTTTTTAAAAAAATGTTTATTTCTTTATTTTGAGAGAGAAAGAGAAAGAATGTGAGTGGGGTAGTGGCAGAAACAGAAGGAGAGAGAGATTCCCAAGCAGGCTCCACACTATCAGCACAGAGCCCAACATGGGGCTGTATCTCACAAACCCTGAGATCATTACCTGAGCCGAAATCAAGAGTAGGGTGCTTAACTGACTAAGCCACCCAGGTGCTCCTAAAATAAGTATCTTGATTATATTTTGTGAGAATGGAAATGACTTTCGTGGGAATCTGAGCTTGGTGGTGCCCTATGTCTATGGTTACAAATAGCCTTTGAATCGCCAAATGGGAACCCTTCAGCACTTATGTTACCTGAACTCTGGCATCTGATATTGCTGACAACTCCTCCCTAAACTTGAAATTCTCTCCTCCCTAAACTTCCTTTTCCCTCCGAACCCCTCTGGCTACTGTGGGTATTCCATGGCCAAGCCTGGTGCAGGTGAGGAGGCACTGAGAAGAAAAGAACATACAAGGACATGCCTATGGCACAGCAAGGAATTGCCTGACATGGAAGTACCTAGACCCTTGAGGGTTGGCAGGCCCTTTCCCCAGCCTACAGAGCAAGGAGTGGCAGATCAGACTTGAGAGGGGCCGTGCTGACCCCTAAATTCTGGTCACAACTCCATGAAAGCAGAAGAAACCCCAGAGTCTCCTCACTCACTTTCAGTCTCATTTCCTTTGCCTGTTGCAATGCTTGCTTGCAGACTTGGTAGTAAACTGAAATGAAAGCAACCCTGAACTTGTGTAACTGGTCATTCTTGCCTAGTTTTGAATCTGGATTAGCCTATTATGGGTTGGCCTACCTCACCACTCCTCAGTCTTCTCAGTGAATTCCTCTCCTTCATCCTGCCCCGAACTGTGGAGGTTCCACAGGGATCCCTGCTCAGCCCTTTTCTCACTCTCCAGGCAAGCTTAACAACCACCCAGTATTAACAATCACATGTATACTGATGATCTCTAATTCTGCATCAACTGATCAGACGTGAGCTTCTGACTCAGGTACCAGAGTTTAGTACACATTTCACAAACCCCTCAAATTCTGCAAGTCCAAAATTGAATTTATTCTCTCCCTCCACTATCTAGTCCTCCTCTTACACTCTCTTTCTTTGTCTGTCAACTAGATCCTCATTAACTTAGCTGAACAAGCCAGGAAACTAAATCAGAGTTGGTTCTGAGTTTCTTTAGATGCATGTGTAAAGGTACTAAAGGCGATGGATGAATCATGTTGGCTCTTTTAAAAGATCAATTTGGGGGCACCTGGGAGGCTCAGTCTTGGTTAAGCATCTGACTCTTGATCTTGGCTCAGGTCATCATCTCATGGTTTGTGAGATTCAGCCCTGCGTTGGGCTCTGCACTGACAATGTGGAGCCTGAACCCTGTAATAACCTCTCATCCAGTCATCCCCATTCATGTTCTTCTAACCAGTGCTGCCAAAAACATCTATTCTTTCAGGCATATTTAAATACCTTTATACCTTTTCTTCTTATTACAGAAGTACTACAGGTTTACTGTAGACATTTGAGAAAAGTCAGTAATAATACAAAAAGATCATCACTATTAACATTGTATTATATACACTTCCAGCCATTTTCTATGAATAGACCTACATCTTTAGGAGAAAAGGATTATATCATACACAGTTATATGCCCTACTTTTAAAAATTAGCGTTGTGAACAATTTCCTAATATAAAAGATAGTTTAAAATATACCATAGTAATTACCCTCATACATCCCTCTTTGCTCATATTCATAATTATTTCTTTAGGAGTGGAATTGCTGGGTGAATAGGTAATGCATACTTTTAAGACTTTGAACCTATTGCCAAATACTCCCTGGAAAAGTTTTATGCATTTATTATATTTCTGCCAGTAGAGTGATCATCTTAATGTAGAAATCAGATTCTTACTCAAAGATGTGGAAGAACTTCTAGGCTCAAGTGCACTATACGAGGGAAGGCCCAGAAATAAGGCTGTCACAGGCATTTAAGCCAGCATGTTTCCAAGACTCCGTGGCCCCCATGGAGTCTTTCTGATGAACCATGAAAGGAGATCAAAGTATACAAGTTCTTTCCACAGCTCTTAGAGTAAATGCCATGCAAGGCCAGGGACTTTCATTTTTACATATGACTAAGTACCTAATAGCTTCCTTTGTTAATTATTAAAAGTGATTAAATTTTTATATTCACCAAAAGAAAAAAAACCTGCAAAAAACCATGTGGTACTGCCAATTGTTGAAAACTTTTGCTGCCACAGAAAAGCTGGCAATGATATAAATTTCCTGCTGTACATGTAACAACCTAGATTGCTGGGGATGCTTGTTGTTGGTGAGGAGGGCTTCTTAGTTTCTTGAGTTTCCAATACAGCCCTTCTTGTTTTGTTTATGATGCTTATTTATTTATTTTGAGAGAGAGAGAGAGAAAGAGAGAGCATGAGGAGGGGAGAAGCAGAGAGAGAGAAGGAGACAGAGGTTCCAAAGTGGGCTCCGCACTGACAGCAGAGAGCCCAATGAGGGGCTCAAACCCACGAACCCTGAAATCACAACCTGAGGCGAAGTCAGATGCCCAACCAACTGAGCCACCCAGGCGCCCCATAAATACAGCCCTTCTTGTATGTGTTATTTCACATTTCAAATGTTGTTTTTCTGTTTTTGATCGTTTTGTTCATGCATACACATTATGATGCTGCTGTTTTGGGTTGCCATTTTGCTCCTCTCTAATTCTTTATCATCAAATTCGTTTCCCACCAGAAGTGGAATGGATGGGTTAGGTGTATTGTGGGGTCTTGTGTGCCAATTAAGTTAGCATGTTTGAGAACTGATGGTCTGAATGCCTCAAAATCTCTCTACCCTAACTCTAGATTGGCTTACTAGGCTGGTTCACTAGTAAAGAGGCCTGGTAAGTTATTGTCTATATAATGATCAAATGTTTGAAGGAAGGAAAGAAAAACAGAGTAGTTGAAGGTAGTTTTGAGAGGTGACAGGAGGCTCGCAGACTCATCCATTCTCCTCCCAACTCTCAGTTTTCAAACATTAGCAGGGCTAAGAAGTCTGAGCTGCCTATTAGCATAGTTGAAACATAAACAAGGCTGTGTTAAGAACAGCATCAATACTGTTTTGTACTTGGCCCAAGCTACCCAGCCCACTGGACTGCACATCTGTGAAACTCCTGATTTGAATCTAAAAGACCAGCAGGAAAGATGAGAGAGCTCTTCCTACAAGAGTGACCATCCGAGGTAATGGAGACATCTGCATAATCAGTTCTGGTTACAGGCCCAAAGCTTTTTATTTTCCCATCTAGCCCTGGGAAGTCAGGGTTTTAATATGTATGGGATTTACCTTGACAAACAGCCTTTGAGAAGATATGGGAAATCTGATTTCCGCCAGTCCAGCTTGCACTTCAACAGGGATTCCGTAATGTTACGAGCCTGAGAAAGAATCGATACACTATGTGCTGGTTCATTTCCATTCCCCTGTGGGGAAAAAGGGAAAGAAAAAAAATAGCAAAACCAGTTCTATTTGATTCTCCTCACATTTCTATTGCCAAGAGCAGCACAGTTACTCACCATCAGGCACCAGAAACACCCACACGCTCAGAGACATGTACAGTCAGGTATTTGTTAGCCTACTACTTAATAAGCTTGCTCTTTTCCATAAGCTAGGCCCCTGGTTAAAATATTAACACCAAAATTAGGCTCACCTCAATAGCAGAATCTTATGTGTAATCCTAGGTCAGCTATGAATCACAAATTTTTCTATTTCACCCAAGACAAATTTCCAAAACCTTTTCTTGCACATCCTCTGAGTTAAGACATAACATCTATGAGGGTCTCAGGCCACAAGTAAGGGTTGCACAGAAGATGCAGTGACGGAAAAAGAAAGAAAAGAAAGGGACAAAGTAGAAAGAAAAGAGACGAAGACTAAAAGTAATAAAACATTTTTTAGTTTACTTTTAAGTTTATTTAAGTTTTAAGGGAGACAGAACACGAGTTTGGGGGGGGGGAGGCAGAACAAGAAAGAGAGAAAGAGAGAGAGACAGAGAGAGAGAGAGAGAGAGAAAAAGGGATCCCAAGCAGGCTCCACACTGCTAGCATGGAGCCCAACATGGGGCTCGAGCCTACAAACCATGAGATCATGACCTGGGTGGAAGTCAGATGCTTAACCAACTGAGCCAAAAGGCGCCCCAAAGTAATAAAACATTCTTAAAAATGAATGTGAATGATCACATTTATAACAGTACTGACCTGTCAAAGTTGAATTTATTGAGCATCATCGACTCTATGCCAGACACTGTTCTCAATGCTTTCACGTGAATTATTTAATTCATTCAAAACATAGTCATTGCACACCTTCTGTGTGCCAGGCATTGTTCTAAGTAAAGAATATTCTGTAGAGAGAAAAAGGATAAAAATCTCCTCCATATCAGAGCCTACATTTTGGTAGAGAATGTCTCATTTAATTGTCACAATAAGGAAAAGAGACAAGAAAGGGATGTTAAGAAGGCAAAGGACATGTACAGACAGAAAAAGAGGACTTTAGAGAAGGAGATATAAAGGAGATGAAAGTTAAAGAATCATTGTCAGGGCTCTGAGATGCCGGATTAAAGGGATAAGTCTCTGTTCATGCTGTTCATGCCTCAAATCCTCCAACACAAAAGCTTTGGGAGGTTCCACCATAACCAATTTAGTGAATAGTCTGGATTGTAAATGTGTGAAAAAATATGCTTCTATATTATCTCAAATGTATATAGCAATTTGAAATGCTAACAGTCTTTCTGAGTAGATATCTAGCAATATTGTTTTAATAAAAAGATAAGACATATTTGTAATAAGCAGTGTTCATCTGCACATATACCTCTCATTTCTCCCAGCCTATAACAGAGAAAGGGGAGAAAAGTCAGTGATCTAAAAAAAAGATGGATCAGATATTTGTTTGAATCCCTCATCAGCACCAATTATAATACTAATAGATGTTATTTATTGAGGACTTTCTATTTGCTGCTGTGAGAAGTAAGAGAGAAGATTCATTTTCAGAAGTACCAAATAAAAGCTGTGCTGTCTAATTAACAATAGGTTTACAACCTATTGGAAACTGTACCAGCCACCCAGCCCCACCCCTGCCCCCACCCTTAGTGGGGGAGTCCCAAACCCTTAGACACTTCACTTCCTCGTTCTTCCCCTCTCTATTTCACGGGCTTATTTTTACGGGCTCTGCAATGAGCATGTGCCAAAGAACTGAAGTCTCTGCATCACTTCAAGGAATGTACATTTGTTCCAATCAGACTACTTTTTGCCTTATATGAGCATAGGCAACATGGGGGTAAGGCTGTAACCTCTGTAGTATCAGCTAATGAGGAATCAGGGGAGGGACTTGCGTGCTAGGAGATAAATTGTCTGCTGTAACTGCCCTGAGTATGCTTGTCCATTAGACACCCACTCTTATAAGAATGTTGATTAAAGCCTCACTTCACTGTGCTCTGAATCTCCAAGTCCCTCCTTTGATTGGGTCAGTGGGCTTATTTCTCACAGCTGCATAACAAACTATCCCAAAACTTGGTAGTTTAACAACGATTTATTTCTCATAATTCTGTGGGTTGGCAGGACAGTTCTGATCTCATGTGGTACACTCATGTGGCCACATCCACAAGGTGAGCTCAGGTAGGATCTTGGCTCCCTAGTGCCTCTTTCTCCATGTGGTTTTTACCATACAAGAATCTAGGCTGGGCTTCCTTATCTAGTGGCACAGATGGTCCAAGGAAGCAAGACTTAAGTTTTAAGACTTAGGCTTGGAGCTAGCCAACAATACACCTGACACATTCCACTGGTCAAAGCAAGCCAAAAGCTCAGCCCAGATTCTAGGAGAAGGGAAACAGACTCCACCCCTTGCTGAGAGTAGTAGTACTTACAATCATGAGAATCATTGGCAATTGTCTTTGTAGGCAAGCTATCTTACCTGCCATATGACAGAAACTGTGTATTATCTCAACAAATCTTTGAAGCAACGTATTGGCCTCCTTTATATCCCTATTTTACAAGTAAGGAAACTTAATTCCTTAAAGGTTAAATACCTCCTGCAAGTAGGTGCCAGACCTACTAGGGACCTAGTAGATCTAGGTCCAAATCTTAACCACCTTCAGAGTTCTAATTCACAACCATCCCTCAATACAACAGTCAAAAGAGTTAGAGGAGTGAAATCCCAGGTTCCCTCTCCCTCAGGGAAGCAGAAAAGCATAGTAGTTAAGAGCTCCGACTCTGGGGTCAAACTGCTTTGGTTCAAATTTTGGCTCTAAACCTCATTAGTTCTGTGACTTTGGGTTAGTGATTTAGCCTCAAATTAATTCATCATCTGTAGAACAGGGCTGATTAACAACATCTACTCCATAGGAATATTAGGAGATAGGGTCAATTTAATTACATTTTGTTCCCTGACTGCCCTGTTCTTCAGAACTGTTGCTGACTAGTGATCCTGAGTCTATGTGACTTGATCGTCATCATCCCTGCTGACCTTGCTTCTGATTCTGCTTTCCTCTGGACCCATGCTGCTATTGCAGTGACCACTACTGAGCGTCCTGCCTTACTGTGGTCCCTCTCTGTTCATTTGTTGCACCTTCTGCTTCCTTTTGGAACTGCCACTTCATGCTAGAGATTTGGTCGCTGTCCATCTTGACCTACAGCAGTTTGCCTTTGTCAGTGCTCTGTTAATTCTTCTGATTACACAAAAGACGAGCAGCTCTCACAGGCTAATCCCATTAATACCTTGTTTTGCCTTTGACCATTTACAAAAGGTTGTCTAACATCTGTCTCTAACAAAAGAGGAGGAAATGGAAGTTTCTCTGGTTTGGGACTGCACTAATTCAGCTGCCTGTGGTTTGAAAGAATCGTAGTATTTCAGAATGAGTAACCACTAGGTGGCAGCAGTGTTTTGCTTCCCAGCTCATACCATCTTTCTGCCTCCCCAACCCTTACAATCTCAGTTACAGCCAAGATGCAGTTCCTTTCAAAGTGAATGACTTGCTTTTAAATCAATTTATCCATATGAAGTTCAAGGTGAACAATAAATTTCATGTACATTCTCTTGAAAATTCACTGTGATGTCACTAATTCCATCGGAGAGTTCTCACAGGAATTATATTACTAAGGCAGTTTTATAGCCTTTGGTTCGAAAGGGCATGAGAAAAGTAAATAAACCTCAGCATGTTTAGGGCATGGCCAAGTTGGTTGTTTCCCCCTCTGGTTGTTAACACCCAACAGGCCAAAGGTCTGTTGGGTTAAGAGTTCATGGACTCCTAGGCTATCATTTTGTTAATGGGATTATAGACACATGACTCATTTTCCCAATGAGGTCCCAAAAGGTTTTCTCGGGGAAGATGGCATTTCAGTAGTTTATTGAGCGAGAAGCAGGTGTAGGGACCTGCATCTTTCAATTATATCCCCACAGGGATCCAATGGAATTGGATCCAATGGAATTGGAATTCCAAATGGAAGGTACAAAGAAGGAAGAATAGGTAGAGGAAAGGCCAGGAGTGCTGACAAAACCCTTGTCATACAGTATGAGGGATCAAGAGATGCTGTCTATAGTTGACAGAACAAAAAGATGTTTAATATATCACTTAAATTTACTTTGTAAATTTAACATCCGGGAACAAACTATATCAGATTGTAACTTTATCTATTTAAAATAATCTTTGGGGCGCCTGGATGGCTCAGTTGGTTAAGCATCCAACTTCAGCTCAGGTCATGATTTTGCTGTTCGTGGGTTTGAGACCTGTCTCGGGCTCTATACTGACAGCTCAGAGCCTGGAGCCTGCCTTGGATCCTGTGTCTCCTTCTCTCTCTGCTCCTCCCCCACTTGTACTCTGTCTCTCAAAAATAAATAAATGTTTAAAAAATTTTTAAATAATCTCTACATTTGGGGTGCTTGAGTGGCTCAGTCAGTTAAGCATCTGACTCTTGATTTTGGCTCAGGTCACAATCTTATGGTTTGTGAAATCAAGTCCCAGATAGGGCTCTCTCTCTCCCTCTCTCCCTGCCCTTCCCCTGCTTGTGCACTCTCTCTCTCTCAAAATAAATACATATTTTTAAAAATAAAATAAAATAAATAAAATAAAAATAAAAATCTCTACACTCAACATGGGGTTTGAACTCATGACACCAAGATCAAGCATCACATACTCTTCTGACTGAGCTAGACAGGCACCCCATATATGGGTTGTATCATTTTTTTTACGTTTATTTAATTTTGAGAGACAGAGTGAGTCGGGGAGAGGTCGAGATAGAGAAAGGGAGAGAGAGAATGCTAAGCAGGCTCTGCGCTGTCAACGCAGAGTCAGACATGGGGCTGAAACTCAAACTGTGAGATCATGACCTGAGTGAAATCAGAGTCATATGCTTAACCAACTGAGCCACCCAAGCACCCCTGGGTTGTAACTTTAATGGGAAGAGAAAGAAAGGCAAAATAGGATGGTGGGGATATTAATAGGCTACCTCAAGTATTGTAACAGAGTCTGTAGACAATGCCCCAAACTGAAAACATAAGAAACAGCACTATAAGCAGGTTATTTAGAGACATGGAGGAAGTCACCATGTGAACTGAAGGAAGAAATAGTTAATAGTTCTTGCTTCTGTAAAAGCGCAAAGGAAGGGGCTAGGCTGGGCTGGGGAGTAGCTGTACTATTTGACTTTCTAACTGTGACTCTGTCTTAGCCTTAAAAATAGGCAAGAATAGACAGCTATTAGGGTGAAACACATATCAGAGTTCATGGGAACAACTATTGCCGAATTCTTAATTTGTGTCACTATATCTGAATGGGAATTACCAAATTTAATCATGTGCTTAATAACATAGAGGTCACTTCAGTTTAACATAACACTACGGCCAGTTAGAAAGAAATTAGAGGCTTCTATTCCCACTCATATATGCCACTTATCCAAACTGGCATCTTGGAGCAAGGATCCACTTTAGTCAATACTTTTACAGTAGATATCAGGGTTTTTCTGATATAAGCTAAAATTCTTTGCAATAAATCAGAATCAGAACTTTAAAGAGCAAAGTTGTCCATGTTTACTTCCTTCACAGCGTTTCAGCAGTTCTTCAGCAGGCATCCCCCAAAAGTAGGGCACTTTAGACCAGCAAATTGACCAGGTCTGACGCTTACCTTTTACCTTCTTTTCAAAACCACATCCAATCCACCAGCAATGATAGGTCATCCTTTAAAATACAACAGAATTTGACAATTCTCACCACAGCCACTAATACTCTAATTTGAGCCATTACTATTATTTTCCATTTGGACCACTGAAATAGTCTGGTAACTGTTTCCATCCTTGCCCATGCAGCAGCCAGAGTGATCCTTTTTGAATGCTTGATAATTCGTAAAACAGTGGCCTATATGATGTATCCACCCCACCTAATCCTATATTTCTGTCCCTTTCATCCACTCCTCCCCAGCCGCACTGATCTCCTGGATCTTCCCAGACCCTTTTGAACATCCTCTTGACCTCTGCTTGAAATGCTCTTCTCCCAGATATTCAAGTAGCTTGCTCTCTCATTTCCTTCAGGCTCTACTTCGTTACCTTATCAAAGAAGCTTTTCCTAACCACCTGATATATAAAGTAAGCATTCCCCTCCATCTCTCCAGCACTCTCCATTCCCCAAACTTGCTTAATTTTTCTCCATTATTCTCATCATGTCAGGAATGTTATGCGTTTCCTGTATTGTCTGTATTTTCCATTAGAATATAAGCTCTAGAAGAATTTTTCACTGCTGTATCCCTAGTGCCTAAAAGAATTCCGGACACGTAATAGCTGCTCAATAAATGCTGTCACTTAAATGACACCTAACATGATTCCACAGGCAAATAATATGCCTTAGAGCAATGCTTCCCTAAGTGTGAAATCTGTTTATAAATGATTTTACATAGTATAAAGGTATGCATTAAATAACACTGTATCAGGTAAAATAATCTTTTCAATATTTTAATGCTTCTCATGTCAAGAAAGCCTCATTTAGTGCTAGTTTATCTCTGATACTTGATAATTTATCCTTTTAGAGAATAGAGAACGGCCTCATATTTAGAGTCTATTCAGAGCCTTTTGCAGCGAACAGTATCTGGCCAGAATTTTAATAACCTTGTTTTCATTGTACTATTTTTAGGGGCATTGTCTACTTCAATTAGGAGACTGGTAACATGTTAATCTCATTTAAATCCTGCAATAACTCTTAAGAAAGAAGTATCATTTTGCATTAGAGGAAACTCCAGATGAGTTTCCCATGACACCAAAGTTTCCTTTGAGATAAAATTCACATAACATAAAATTCACTATTTTAAATATTTTAAACTGTACAGTTTCTTAGTATATTCACAATGCTGTACAACCATCATTACTATCCAATTTCAGAACATTCTCATCACCCCACCCCCACCCCCAGAAAAACCTCATACCCTTTAGCTACCACCCCCAATATCCTCACTCTTTCCAGCCCTAAACTACCACTCATCTTTCTGTGTCTATATATTTGCTTAGTCTGGACATTTCATACTAAGAGAATCTTAGTCTTTTCACACTTAGCATAATGTCAAGGTTTATCCATTTTGTAGCATGAATCAGTACAGTACTTCATTTCTCTTTATGACTGAATAATATTTTACTGTATGGATATTTAAACCACGTTTCTTTACCTGTTCATCAGCTGATGGACAAACATTTGACTTGTTTCCACTTTGGGGCTACTACAAACAATGCTTTAGCCACATAATGTACTAGTTTTTGTTTGAACATCTGTTTTTCAGTTTTCTTGGGTATACATCTAGGAGTATAATTGCTGAGTCATGTGGTAATTCTGTTTAACTTTTTTTTAAGTTTATTTATTTATTGGGCACGGGGTGCGAGGAGCATGGAAGGAGCAGGAGTGAGGGAGAGAGAGAATCCCAAGCAGGCTCTGCACTGTCAGTGCAGAGCTTGACACGGGGCTTGAACCCAAAAAGTGTGACCTGAGCTGAAAACCAAGAGTCAGATGCTTAACCAACTGGGCCACAGAGGCACCCCAATTCTGTTTAATTAAAAAAAAAAAATTTTTTTTTTTACATTTACTTATTTTTGATAGACAGAGACAGAGCACAAGCGGGGGAGGGGCAGAGAGAGAAGGAGACACAGAATCCAATGCAGGCTCCAGGCTCCGAGGTGTCAGCACAGCGCCCAATGCGGGGCTAGAACTCACAAACCGCGAGATCATGACCTGAGCCGAAGTCAGACGCTTAACCAAGCCACCCAGGTGCCCCAATTCTGCTTAATTTTTTGAGGAAAAGCTAAACTGTTTTACAAAGTGGCTGTATCATCTTGCGCTGCCACCAGCAACACATGCTCCATTGTTCTACATACTTACTGGAACTTGCAACTGTCCATTGTTTAAAAAATTTAGCCACTAAAATAGGTATTTCACTTTGGCTTTAATTTGCATTTTCTTCATGATGTTGAGCATCATTTCATGTGACTATTGGCCATATGTGTATTTATTTGGAGAAATATTGAAGCCTTTGTCCATTTTTATTTTTTCTAATTTTTTTTAAACTTTTATTCATTTTTGAGAGACAGAGAGAGACAGAGTATGAGCAGGGAGGGGGCAGAGAGAGAGGGAGACACAGAATCTGAAGCAGGCTCCAGGCTCTCAGCACAGAGCCCCACACGGAGCTCGAACTCACAAACTGAAAGATCATGACCTGAGCGGAAGTCGGATGCTCAACCGACTGAGCCACCCAGGGGCCCCTGGCCTTTGCCCATTTTTAAATTGGGTTATTTTTGTTTAGTTGCACACGTTTCCTTCTAAAATAAGTTAAAAATATATATCTAAAGAAAAATATTAAGTAAACAAAAGTGCAATTAGACAAAAGTAGTGAAGGCAATATATAACGCAGGGACTAGTTTGAACAACACTGACTCAGATCTGATGAGGAAGAATTCTGGAGTGACACCATCAGGTTCAAAACCCAGTTCTGCTTCTAACGTGCTGTGCCTGGAACTTTCAGCAAGGTATGTAACCTCTTTCAGACTCTGATTTTCTGATTTTAAACCTGGGATTTTCCGTGCCACTTCAAAAAGCTGTTGGAACAATGAAATGACGAGGTGAAGCCCTACGCAGTGTTTGGCATGGCTAAGCACGCTATAAATGTTAGCTACTATGATGACAGGCCACGAAGTCTGGGGCTCTCCAAGTTCGGTTTGTAGAGGATTCTGCCCCCAACTGCAACAGCTACTAACCCACCTGCCAGGCGTCAGCGCGCACAGACCTTCAGGCGCGTGTTGCTCTCTCCACGACTGTCACCAGGGCCCGTCCCTAGCTCAGAGCTTCTGGGAGGGCGCCCCCTGACTTCCGTTTCCGGGGGAGTCCAGGCGGTTTCCGGCGGCGTGACCTGGGCGCGCTGGGCTGGCGGGTTGCCGCATCAGGAAGGGTCTGCGCTGGCTACCGGTAACCGGGCGGCTGGTGGGAGTGGCCGGGTGTGGCGCTGGAGACCTTCGGGAGGGAGGGGTGACCTTTGTCTTGCGACCCGAGCCGGCACCGAGCTGGACTTCAGCCCGATCCTATTGTGGATCCCTTTTTGTCCTCTGCTAGGCCTTCACCCGCACGCGTGGGAGTCCGGAGACGTGGGTTTTATTCCAGCCAGCGTCACTGATCGGCTCTCTCTGACCTTGGGCGGGATATGTCCTTTCGTGGGCTTCAGCTGCTTTAATTAGAAGATGGAAGTTGTATTCACAGGGATTATGAGCTCCTTGAGGGCTGGAACTGACTTTTATTAGTGTATATACATTGTTGCTTGTCCCGGCACAGAACTGTACAGTGTGGGTACTCTGTGCCTACTTAAGTTGTTTTGGGTCACGAAGCCTTTGAGAATCTGATGAGAGCTCTTGATCCCCACCTCCCACCTCTCTAAATCCCGCCCCCCAGCCCCCCCCCCCCCCCTTTGCTCAGATACAGGACATTGGCTTACTGTTTCAGATATTTCATATACTGTTTCTGCCCGTGGATCCCAGAGCTTGGCCTGTGGTAGGCATTCAAACATTTGCAGTCCATTAGGTCCTAGATGTTCAGTTAATCATTTTTAAACGCATGAGTCCCTGTCCACTTCATAGGAGAAAGATAGATATCCTAATAGCAAGTTTTAGTCATGGGTCTGGCAGTATGTTCTTGTCCCTTACATCTCCCAACAACTCTAGGAGAGGGGTATTATTTAATTCCCATTTTGCAGATGAGGAAATTGAAGCATAGAAGAGTAAACTTGTTTTAGGCCATTCACCCTGTGAATGGTGAGAGCGTGAATTCAGACCCATGTCTGCAGTTCCACAGGCGCATATTCTGAACTGCCAGCTGAAAATGGACTAGATTTGGAACTATATTTGAATGTGCTCTAGCAGCCTTTGTTTGGGAATTGAGCTGGCTGTTAATACAGATGATTGCAAACCAAACATTGCATGCTATGGAAATACTCCTATTCCTCTGTCTCCTTTTCTTCCTCAGCATATTGCTTGTTTAGTAATATCACAGTTTACATCTTACCCTCTGTGCCCATGTTCTTCAATCCTTTTATCTTCAGTGAATATTGATTCAGGCCTGTTGAATGAATATGGCGGTAACAATTGTGTGGCCTTGTTCTTCCAGCCCTCCAAAGCAGGTGTTTTTATTTATAGATGAGCTATGAGGTGATACTGTTTAGGCGCTATCTTTTTTTCTTTTCTGTACTGCTTTTAAAGGGACCGTATTAGGAATCTTGGAAGCACTGCCAACATGTCTGATGTTCAAGAAGCCACTAACCAACTTCTGGATGTGAACCTTCATGGGAACCAGAGGTCTATACAAGTGACAGAAAGTGGTCCCAGAAGTGAGTCTGAGCACCTCCAAGTCACTATTGGAGCCACTGTACCTACCGGTTTTGAGCAAACAGCTGCAGATGAAGTGAGAGAGAAATTGGGGTCATCGTGCAAAATCAGCAAAGACCGGGGCAAGATATATTTTGACATTTCAGTGGAAAGTCTGGCTCAGGTTTGAATGAAGCAATATTAAAAATAGTTTTCTGAAAGGGTCATTTTATGATTACTTTCTGATTTACAGACCCCTCTTGAATCTTTTTTGCTTTTCTTTACTCTGCCTCAAATCTGGTTATTTTAAAGTATTACTGCATTTTCTATTTGGTACTGATTTGTGAATTTGACTAGTAGATTTGCTATATTTTTAGAAGTGATCTTTTTTTTTTTTTTTTAACATTTATTTATTTTTGAGACAGAGTGAGCATGAACAGGGGAGGGTCAGAGAAAGAGGGAGACACAGAATCCAAAACAGGCTCCAGGCTCTGAGCTGTCAGCACAGAGCCCAACGCGGGGCTCGAACCCATGGACCGCGAGATCATGACCTGAGCCGAAGTCGGACGCTTAACCGACTGAGCCACCCAGGCGCCCCTAGAAGTGATCTTAATATTTCCTGAGGATGAATTTCACCAGAAAGAATCCTTTGTGACTTTTGAAGAAATTCTGAATATCTGCCAAACATCTTTGAATTTATTTACTTCAGCATTTAGCTGAAGTGTAGACCTTGGTGGTGAAGTGTATAAGGAGAGATTTTTCTTTTAATCTTTGTGAAAGAAATACTTGCTCAAAAGTAATTAGGAATCATTGAAATGGAGAAGTGAAGGTCAGCAAACTGCCATTCCACTAGAATAAAAGCTAACCAGTATTTCATAACCATATAAGCATCATGAGAGCAGGAATTTTCTGAGTTTTTGTTTTGGCTGAAATCTCCCACGTTCTTAGTGTCTGGCATGTAGTAGAAATCCAGTAAAGGGGCGCCTGGGTGGCTCAGTCGGTTAAGTGGCCGACTTCGGCTCAGGTCATGATCTCGCGGTCCGTGAGTTCGAGCCCCGCGTCGGGCTCTGTGCTGACAGCTCGGAGCCTGGAGCCTGTTTCCGATTCTGTGTCTCCCTCTCTCTGACCCTCCCCCGTTCATGCTCTGTCTCTCTCTGTCTCAAAAATAAATAAATATTAAAAAAAAATTTAAAAAAAAAAATCCAGTAAATATTTGTGGGATGGATGGGAAGCAGATATTTTCCACCCAGTATCTTAGTACATAACCTTAGCAGCTTTGAGAAGATAGGTGCTATTATTATCCTCATTAATCGTTAGGCTTAGGGATAAGTAATTGGCCCAGGGTCACTCAGTTAGTAATCACAGCTGGAGCTCAAGCCCTGTGCTCTTAACCACTGCACAGGATACAGTGTACCGTAGGGAGCCATGAGAGAAATATACAGTAAAGCCCCACTTGACTGTCTTCATCTTTCCTTTCTCCCCCAAACCTGTGTTTCCCAGGTAACATTTTAAAGCTATCCTTCCATCTTCCTTTTTCCTTTTCTGTAAGAGTATAGAAGCTAATGGGGAACCCACAACATGGGAGACTGGGGAGATGAGAAAAGTTAAAATACAAATTATAGGTATTACCTATTTTAAAATCTTTGTATTTAATTTTTGTATTTAAATTTGTAAAATGTTTATTTTTTAGAGAGAGAGAGCGCATGTGCACGCGAGCACGAGTGGGGGAGGAGCAGAGAGAGAGGGAGACACAGAATCTGAAGTAGGCTGTAGGCACTGAGCTTCAGCACAGATCCCCTTGCAGGGCTTGAATCCACAAACCGCGAGATCTTGACCAGAGCCTAAGTTGGATGCTTAACTGACTGAGCAACCAAGGCGCTCCCCTTCCCCATTTTTTTATTTAAATATTGATAGTTTGTGTGATTCAAAAGCTTTCTCATAAATTTGTTTCTAACATTTTTTTCCCTCCCCCAGGTTCATTGTCTGAGATCAGTTGATAACTTATTTGTGGTTGTTAAGGAGTTTAAAGATTACCAGTTCAAAGAAACAAAGGTGAGTTTTCCCATAGTAGCTGACTTTCAGTCTCTCCCCAAAGAGATTATTTCCACTTTTTGCATTCTAACATTTAGCATTACTACTGCTTTTATAATCTAGAATCCTGGGAGGCTTTTATAATAAAATTCAGAGATTGGTGGACAGTCCATCTCAAAAGTTGTTTTGAAAAAATCAATATTGTAGGTAGTGGACACAATGGGTGGAAAGGGTCAAAAGGTACAAATTTATACCATGTAAAATTACATGGAGATGTAATGTAGAGCATTGACTATATATTATATATATAGCATGTATAGCAATGACTATAGCTAAAGATACTGTGTTGCATTTTGTAAGTTGCTAAGAGAGTAGATCTTAAAAGTTCTCATCACAAAAACCATTTTAGAACTATGTGTGGTTACAGATATGAACTAGACATTGGTGATCCTTTCACAATATATACAAATATTGAATCATGTTGTATACCTGAAACTAAAATAATGTTATATGTTATTCTTCTTTTTAAAAAGATGAGAGAATAACAAAAAAACAAGTAAGTGAAAGTCAATATAGAAAAACATCAAAGTGTATAAGAAATAAAATAAGTTGTGTGACTTTCTTACCAAAAGATACATACCTTAGATTAGCTTTACTGACATACATGGTTTTAGAGTAGAATTGCTTCCAGGCTATGAATCAAAGATTAAGTGACTGAGTCATCTACAAATAACACTTTCTCTCACAGTTCTTTTGTACAACTGTTACCTTCTCTAACATTTTTTGAAATATAGCTAATATGTAAATACTCCTTTACTTGTTAAGGCAACAGCTTTGTCTCCAACTTGTATTTAGCATCTGATTTCTAAATATTGATATGCTGCCTAAGTTGAAGTTTGAAAAAGAGATTTCAGTAAGGTCTTAGTATTTTTCCACATTGTTTTTTAGTCAGGTTTCCAGAGTCAGATGCTTGAAAACTTTTCTATCAGTTTTATTGCTTATATTAGAAACACTGTGTCTTTTAAATCCATGATACACTGCCTGATTCTCTGATTTTTATTTATTGGCAACAGATTGATTTCCGAAGCATTATTCAATAACCAAAGTGATGTGAACCCACAGCCTAGAAAAAATAAAACCAGACCTAAAAGAATTCCAACTGAAAATAGATTAAAATTTTATTAAGAATATAACTTTCAGCACTAGTAGTATAATCTTGCAGACTTGATAATCATTGTCAACTGAATCATGTCTATGAAACTAGACATAACAGGCAGCTGGTGAAAATTTTTGCTGCTTAGTATTTGGAAATTTTAATAGCTAATTCTATACATGAGTAAATGCTAACAGGCATTTTTAAAAACTATTAAAAAAATATTAAAAACCCTGTAAAGTTTCACTTTAAATTCTTGCCTTTACAGCATTATTAATATTTTTGTATTACTTTGTGCAGTTTGATCTCTAATTGGAGGTGAATTTGATACTATGTAATGGTTCTATATGAGCCAGCTTTGCAGAGTAGCCTTGTAAGTTAACTGCCAGAAGAGGTTGCTGATAAAGTCCCAAAAGAAGAGCAGCAAGGATTAAAGTAGATTTTCAGAACTATGCAAGGGCATATGTGTGACCATGAAAAATTATTTAGCCTTTCACTTTGAGGACTTATTTGCACCATGCCCCAGTAAAAGCTTGTTTTTAAATATTTGCTTCTTGGGACGCCTGGGTGCCAGCATCCCACCCTGGTCATGATCCCAGAGTCGTGGGATCGAGCCCTACTTCGGGCTCTGTGCTGAGTGTGAAGCCTGGTTGGGATTCTCTCCCTCTGCCCCTCTCCCCTACTTTTTCTCTTTCTCTTTCTCTAAAAAAACAAAGCCAAAAGACTTTAAAAAGTAAGTAAATAAAGATTTGCTTCTTGCTTTTTGTTGACTGTCATTTTCACTGTAGCATTATACTTTCCCATGTCTTATAAAAAGGCTTGATTAGCATCCTGATAGGTCCTTTCCTTTTTAAGTATTCAGATAGTATCATGAATTGATTAACCTGTTTAAAAAAAACAAAAAGCTAACATTTGTGCTTTATATGTTTTTTTTTAAGCTAGGTAATTTAGGGGAAATTGTAAAGACCAAAAAGGATACGCAGTGGAAATGTTTGTTCCTATATCTCTATACAATGCAGTTCCCTCCCTGGAGGCAAGAATCATTCCCAATTTCTTGGATATTCTTCTAGAGATATTTTATAAATATGTGCATTTTATTTACTAACACAAATGAAAACATACCATACATACTGTTCTGTGCTGTGCTTTTTCTCGTATATCTTGAAGAGCATGCCAATATCATCACTGGATTTCACTGCATCTTAATTTAATCACCCCTATTTAGGACATCAGGTTTTTTCAGACTGTTGCTACTATGGTGGTTGAACAAATATCTTCTGTACATCCTTGTGTGTATTTAATCTGAGGGTCATTTTTCTTTCTTTAAGTTCCATTTATTTAATCTCTGCACAGGTGGGGCTTGAACTCATGACCCCAAACCAAGAGTTGCACACTCTTCTGACTAAGCCAGCCAGGCACTACCTGTAGGGTCATTTTTCTCATTAATAAGATAGTTTAACCCTCCCCTCCTTCCTTTTCCCCCTGAAGTTTTATTATTCATCTTAGTGTTGATCTGTATGCTTTAATTTCTATCCTTTAATCTCTTTTAATTTTTTTTTTTATCTTTATTTTTGAGACAGACAGAGCGTGAGCAGAGAGGGGCAGAGAGAGAGGGAGACAGAATCTGAAGCAGGCTCCAGACTCCGAGCTGACGGCACAGAGCCCGATGCGGGGCTTGAACTCATGAACAGTGAGATCATGACCTGAGCCAAAGTCAGACACTTATCTGACTGAGCCACCCAGGCACCCCATACTCTTTAATCTCTTGGTGGAGGAGGATATCAGCATCTCCTCTTTCCTTTCACCTCCAGCTACCTTCCAGTTTGTAATATTTAAGTGTTGTCTGTAGTCATAATCCCAGTTTTCTTTTTATCACTTCATTGGCAGTAGTTCAGAAATGATTGTTTTTCACCTTTATGTTTGATGAATAGTTTAAGTATAAAATTTGGAGTCATGCTTTTCTTCCTGAAAAATACCATAGGCTGTGTTCATTTTCTTCTAGTGTTAAATGTTGCCATGAAAAATTTTTGAAGCTATCTTGATATTTTTCCCCCTTACTTGTTGCTTTTTTGATACTTTTGCTTCATGCCCAGATTTTACTTTTAATCTCTGAAGTCTCATAAATTCACCAGGATATGTCTCATGATAATTCCTTGTCAAGACATGTCAGTCTATAGAGAAGTTCACATCCACATACATTTCTTGAAAGTTTTCTTGAGTTACTATTTTTTTTATTAAGCTCTACACCCAATATAGAGCTGGAACTCGTGATCCTGAGATCAAGAGTCACATGCTCCACCCACTGAGCCAGACAGGTGACCCTAAAATATTTTTTGTTTCATTATGTCAGATCCTTTTCAGAGATAAACCAGTTGTACATATGCAGGGTCTCCTGACTTTGTTTCATATTTTATCATTTTCTTTGTATACTTTTTGCTTATTTCCATTGTATTTGCTTTACTTTTCTCTACATTACTTACTGTGTTTTCATCAGTGTCTTTTATATGTGGTGCTTTCTATATGGTCTTCATTTTGCGGTGTTTGTTTTTTTTTTTATTCCACTTATTCTTTGACATCTGTGAGCTCCTCTTTCATCTTTTTATGGTGGCTCACCTCATCTCCTTTCCACTCTTATATCTCCGCTTGGAGCTCTTATTTTACAAAGGTATTTCCTCATTACATTTTTTATTTTGTTTTATCACAGTTTTTGAGGTTTTTTTGTTACTTATTTTTGAGAGAGAGGGAGAGAACAAGCGTGGGTGGGGGAGGGGCAGAGGGAGTAAATCCCAAGCAGGCTCTGCACTGACTGCCTGCGCTCAAACCCACAAACTGTGAGATCATGACCCAAGCTGAAATCAGGAGTCGGAGGCTTAACCGACTGAGCCACCCAGATGCCCCATTGGTCAAAGTTTTCAGCTGCTCTGTGGCAGTGTCTTTCTGGTCCCTGTTTTTGTCTGCTCCCTTTGTTTTTCTGTTTCTTTCATCCTTTGTCCTTTCTTATGTTCATATAAGTGCTGTGCTGATAACTTTTGATGATTGGTCATCTGTGAATGAGGAAGTTCCTCTTGGACCTGCTATTGTTAGAAGGTTCTTCTGGGAGAAGCCAGGAACTGTTCCAGGCCAGCAAGAAATTCCCCTGCTTCACTGTGAAGTTCCTTCTTGGTTGTAGATGAATGAGTTCTCTCTTCCTTCCTTATTTAAATTTTTTTCCCACCCCTGCCGTCTCCCCTTCCTTCTTTTTTTTTTAACAGCATTATTGAGGTATAATTTCCATACTATTGCATAAGTTCTTTTAACCATTATGTCTCTCTAGCCTGAAGGGATCAGCAGCTTCAGGGTTATTTACAGTGTAGAACATCTCTCCCCAGCTCTACCTCATCGACACTGTTTCCAGCAAATAGACCATGTCTGTAAGATTCCTTGTTCAGCTTCCATTTCTCTCCCCTATTTATTCTTGTTACAGATGAAGTTCAAGGAAGCTCCTTCTGTCAGTATATATACTTGCCCTGCTATTCCAAAGGAGAGTTTATTTTGCTACTTCTTTGTAGACTTCTCTGACCTTTGTCTGAGACCTTTGTCTGGTGTCTTCCTATACCTCTGTTTGGCCTTCACTGCACTTGGGAATCTTATGTTAGAATTGTTATATTATGGTTCAAAGTTATAGGTATCATATACATTCTACTTTATCTATAGATAAAGTTGGTGGGGCACCCCAGTGGCTCAGTTGGTTGAGTGTCTGACTTCGAGTCAGGACATGATCTCAGCATTCCTGAGTTTGAGCCCCGCATAGGGCTCTCTGCTGTTAGCACAGAGACTGCTTCGGATCCTCTGTCCCCCTCGCTCTCTGCCCCTCCCCCACTCATGTTTTCTCTCCCTCTCTCTCTCTCAAAAATAAACATGAAAAAAACTTAAAAAGATAAAGTTGGTATTTCTGTTGTTGTTGGTGTTTAGAATGGTGTCTAGAGAAAGAAAGGGGCTATACTAGTGTTCTCCATTATATTAAATCTCCAAGACCTGTAGATGCCTTTTATGGGGAAATAATTTGTATATAGAATTGAATTTGCCAAACCTGAAATTTACCATTATTTCATCAGGTTTCAAGTAGTATGAAAGCCTTCACTCACCTCATCCCCATTTCAAGTCTCAGTTCCATCAGTGAACACTGACCTCTTTCTAACTTGATGTTCAGTACCATATATTGTATATACCAGCACTCTGCAATAGAACTTTCTGATGGGAATGTTTTAGGTCTACTGTCCAACACTAACCACTAGCCATTAGTGTGTGAAATGTGGCTAATGTGATTGAGAAACTGAGTTGGTTTTTTTTTTTTTTAAGTAACCTCTAAGCTCAACGTACAGCTTGAACTCATGACTCTCATGACTCATGTGATCGTCACATGCCCTACCAACTGAGCCAGCCAGGTGCCCCTGAGCTTTTAATTTTTTTTTTTTTTTTTTAACATTTTATTTATTTTTGAGACAGAGAGAGACAGAGCATGAATGGGGGAGGGGCAGAGAGAGAGGGAGACACAGAATTGGAAGCAGGCTCCAGGCTCCGAGCCATCAGCCCAGAGCCCGACGCGGGGCTCGAACTCACGGACCGCGAGATCGTGACCTGAGCCAAAGTCGGCCGCTTAACCGACTGAGCCACCCAGGCGCCCCTTTTTTTTTTTTTTTTTTTTTTAATTTTTTTAATGTTTATTTATTTTTGAGACAGAGAGAGACAGAGCATGAACGGGGGAGGGGCAGAGAGAGAGGGAGACACAGAATCGGAAGCAGGCTCCAGGCTCTGAGCCATCAGCCCAGAGCCCGACGCAGGGATCGAACTCACGGACCGTGAGATCGTGACCCGGGCTGAAGTCAGACGCTTAACCGACTGAGCCACCCAGGCGCCCCTGCCCCTGAGCTTTTAATTTTAAATCATTTTAATTTCAATAGCTACATGTGGCTAATGGCTGCTGTATTGGATGGCATGGCTCTGCACCACACATTTTAACATTTTATCACATATTATCCAGCAGCTGTTTATTGAAAACCATTTGTATGCCATGCACTGTTGTAGGCATGTGGCTTATAGAAGTAGTCAAGACAGGTAAGGTCCTTTCCACCCTCTTCTGGGAGAAGCTTTGATAGCAAACAAAACATAAATCTGGTAACTTCAGATAATGCTTAGCACTCTGTAAAGAGAATGGGAAGAGAATGACTTGAGAGGACTGCTTTATGAAGAGCAGGTCTCTCAGAAGATATGCCTTTTAAATTACTATTAATAATGACTAGGCGAGGGGCGCCTGGGTGGCTTAGTCGGTTAACCATCTGACTTCAGTTCAGGTCATGATCTCACAGTTTGTGGGTTCGAGCCCCATGTTGGGTTCTGTGCTGACAGTTTGGAGCCTGAAGCCTGCTTCGGATTCTATGTCTCTCTCTCTCTCTCTGCCTCCCCTGCTTATCCTCTATCTTTCTCAAAAAGAAACGTTACACAAAATAATGACAAGGGAGCCAGCAGTACAGAGACCATGTGAAGCAATTATCTTCTAAGTAGAGGTAAAAAGAACAGTCCTGAGGTGATGTAAGAGAAATAGGCAGAGGTCAGATTATATTGGGCTTTTTTTTTTTAATTTTTTTTTAACATTTATTTATTTTTGAGACAGAGAGAGACAGAGCATGAACGGGGGAGGGTCAGAGAGAGAGAGACACAGAATCCAAAACAGGCCCCAGGCTCTGAGCTGTCAGCACAGAGCCCCTATGTTGGGCTTTTTAAGGAATTTAGATTTTTTTATGTGCAGTGAGAAGCTGTTGAGGGACTTTAAGGAAGGGAGGGGCAGAATCAGATTTACATTTTAAAAAGATGATTCTAGGGGTGCCTGGATGGCTCAATTAAGTGTCCAACTTCGGCTCAGGTCATGATCTCATGGTTCATGAGTTCGAGCCCCATGTCGGACCCTGGGCTGACAGCTCGGAACTCAGAACCTGAAGCCTGCTTTGGATTCTGTGACTGTCCTTCTCTCTGCCCCTCCCCTGCTCACGCTCTCTTTCTCTTTCTCTCTCAAAAATAATATAAACGTTAAAACAATATATAAAAAGATGATTCTAGACGTTATTTAGAAATTGGATAGATAGGTTTTTAACTGCTTAAGGTTGTTTTTACTTTTTTTTGTGGTTTTTTTTTTGTGTGTTTTTTTTTTTTTTGCTTTGTTGTCCCTTTTAAAAACTATTGCTCTTTAAAAGAGTATTACTTTTAAAAGTAGTGTGGGGGCGCCTGGGTGGCTCAGTCAGTTGAGCGTCCGACTTCGGCTCAGGTCATGATCTCGCGGTCCGTGAGTTCGAGCCCCGCATCGGGCTCTGGGCTGACAGCTCGGAGCCTGGAGCCTGCATTGGATTCTGTGTCTCCTTCTCTCTCTGCCCCTCCCCTACTTGTGCTCTCTCTCTGTCTATCAAAAAAAAAAAAAAATGTGTTTACACAGCACAAAATTCAGAAAGAGGTCAGTCAGTGAGAGGTAAGTTGCCCTCCTTCCCCTGTCTTTACCCACCCACTTCTCCTATCCAGAGGTAATCGTTAACACTTTCTGACTGCTTACATTTTAATCTTGAAGCCCAACTTCTGATCTCCTATTCTATCTTGTATTATGTATTAGTGGCTTAATTTGTGTATCTTAATTTTCAATGGGATTTTAATTTCCTTAATTGTAGGCATTACCTATTTCCTCTTTTGTTCTGCACTCCTACCACCTCCAGCATCTATAGGCTGAGTAGAGATTTGTTCAATGAAAGTGGTGAGAGGTGCATGGATTTCATCATTCTCTGTCTTTCACAGGAAGAAGTTTTAAAGGATTTTGAAGAGTTGGCTGGGAAGCTTCCATGGTCAGAACCTTTAAAAGTATGGAATGTTAACACCAGTTTCAAGAAAAAAAAAACAAAGCGCAAAAAGATAAATCAGAATTCAAGTAAAGAGAAGATTGATAATGGACAAGGAGATAAAGCAGATGAGAGGGATGATAAAAAAGGATTCACCAACAAAACCTTAGATTCCCGTATCTTAGACTATTACGAAAATCCAGCCATTAAAGAAGAGATATCAACATTAGTAGGGGATGATTTGGCATCTTGCAAAGATGAGACTGATGAAGGCTCAAAAGAAGAAACTCCTGAGGTGCTGAAGTTTAGAGTCACGTGCAACAGGGCAGGAGAAAAACACTGCTTTTCCTCAAATGAGGCTGCAAGAGATTTTGGGGGTGGTGTTCAAGATTATTTTAAGTGGAAGGCTGACATGACCAACTTTGATGTGGAGGTATGTGCCCCTGATTGTGATGATTCGAGAAGGCCATCACAGACGCATAGCATTTTCAGACTAAGCACTTTTATGGGCAGTTAAATTGCGACCACATAGCTAACAGGGTGTGGTTAATAAGAGCATGGGCAGACATCTTGATTCAGATTTAGAATCTACAACTGCATAACTTTGGACAAGATACTGTTTCTGAGCCTCTGTTTCAAAGGGAGCCAGTAATAGTATATACCTGTAAGTGTGTCCTGAAAGTAAAATGAGATAATACATTTTAGGTATTTGGTGCGATACCTGGTATATAGTAAGTGCTCAGTAGATAGATGGGAGTTATTAAGACTTGAGTTTTCTCATCTAGTACTTTTTACATTATATGGACTTTCAGATTGTAAAATCCAACCAGAATTAAAACAGTTACTTTGTTTTTATGTGTCTTGGTTGTAGAGTTTTACTACTGAAAAGAAGTGGAGTACGTTTTTAAAGCAAACCCCAGCCTTTTACAAGGAGGTTGAGCGTCATTGCTCATTCTCATCCACAGCCAGCTCTTTATTAAATACTGCTAGACTGATACACTCACATGCCTCTTTTAGCATACTTACTCTTGATTCACATGTGGGCCATGCTTAGTAGCCTTTACAATCTCTGACAGCTCAAAAGGCCTCTAGCAGCCAACACTTTTTCCAAGAAGTCATTTTCTGTTGCTTTTGGGAAACTTGAATCTAGGCAAGTAACTTACTCTCTCTGTATGCTTTCCTTGCATATCAAATGAGAAGAATAATTCCCCATTCCTTTTCATCGTGTAATAGGTGTTATGAGAATGACTAGGCTATTAGGACAGTAATGTTGAAAAGTTAGCAGCAGGGATGGGGGGTGCAGTGCTCAGAGCACAGATTCTGAAGCTGCACTGCCTGGGTTCAAATCCCAACTTAAATGCTGTAAGACTTGGGGCAAGTAAGAGGACCTCTTTGTGCCTCAATTTCCTCATCTTTAAAAGGAAGATAATAATAATACCTGGCTCACGTGAAACTAATGTTACATTGTGTGTAAACTATACTTCAATATAGTTTACAATATAGTTTACAATGTCAATAAAAAAATAAATTAAATAAATTAAAAAATTAATTTAAATAAAATAATTTAAATAAATTTATTAATTTTAATTTAAATTAATTAAAATAAATTAAAAAAATAAATTAAAAAAAATTACCTAGCATGGGGGAGCCCTAGGTGGTTCAGTCAGTCGAGCGTTTGACTCTTGATCTCAGCTCAGGTCATAATCTCACAGTTCATGGGTTTGAGCCCCACATTGGGCTCCACGCTTGCAGTGCAGAGACTCCTTAGCATTCTCTCTCTCTGGCGCTCCCCTGTTCACTCACTCTCTCTTCTGTCTCCAAATAAATCAATAAAAACTTACGGGCGCCTGGGTGGCTCAGTTGGTTAAACGACCAACTTCGGCTCAGGTCACGATCTCACTGTTTGTGAGTTCGAGCCCCACGTCGGGCTCTGTGCTGACAGCTCAGAGCCTGGAACCTACTTCAGATTCTGTGTCTCCCTCTCTCTGTCCCCTCCCCTGCTCACACTATGTCTCTCTGTCTCTCAATAATAAATAAATGTTAAAGGAAAAAAAAACTAAAAAAATAAAAACTTAAAAAATACGTATTAAAAAAATATATGGTTTGGAGAGTGTGAATCTGAAATGAGGTAATGCATGTAAAGTGTATAGAACAGTGTATTGCACATAGGAAGTGATAGATAAGTGCCTATGCTGCTGCTATTGTTAAGATCATGTTGGGGCACCTGGGTGGCTCAGTTGGTTAAGCGTCCGACTTTGTCTCAGGTCATGATCTCATGGTTTGTGAGTTCAAGCCCCGCGTTGGGCTCTGTGCTGACAGTTCGGAGCCTGGAGCCTGCTTCAGATTCTGTGTCTCCCTCTCACTCTGCCCCTCCCCTGCTCATGCTCTGTCTCTCTCTCTCAATAATAAACGTTAAAAAAAAAATTAAGAGAAAAGATCATGTTACGTGGAAGACTGGAGAACATTTTATTGTTACTTGAATATATTTCACTGTGTGTTAGAAAAACAATAGGATAAAATAGTCACAGGCATGATTAAGTCATTTAAAAAAACAAAACAATAGGTGATAAAGCAAATGTGACACATTGTTAACAGTTGGTTAATCTAAGTGAAGGGTACATTTTATTTAAGAGTTCGTTGTGCAAGTATTCTAGTAGTATTTCTGTATGTTTGAACTTTTCAAAAAGTTAAAATGGATGTTAAGCCATAAACCTTCAAAATATGTTGGTATTGTAAAAATTCAGGGACTATCTGGTTATAGCTAACTTATAACGAATGAAAAAAGATATTATTTCTTTTTAATATGTATTTATTTATTTTGGAGAGAGAGTGTGCGCAAGCAGGGGAGGGCAGAGAGACAGAGAGGGAGACACAGAATCTGAAGCAGGCTCCAGGCTCTAAGCTGTCAGCACAGAACCCAATGCAGGGCTCGAACTCACAAACTGTGAGATCATGATCTGAGCCAAAGTTGGACGCTTAACCGACTAAGCCAAGTAGGTGCCCCCAAAATTAAAATAGATTTAAAAATTTGAAAGTGGTATAGACTAGATTATTTCATTTATATGAAGTTCAAAAAGAAGAAAACTAATTTGTGGTGGTAGTAGATTTTTATTTTTCTTAAAGGTTTTATTTTTAAGCAATCTCTACACCCAGTGTGGGGTTCAAACTCACAACCCTACGATCAAGAGTTGCATGCTCTAGCAACTGAACCTGTCAGGCGCCCCTATTTTATTCTGTCTTTTATTATAGGTTCTTTTGAACATCCATGATAATGAAATTGTTGTGGGCATTGCATTGACAGAAGAGAGTCTCCATCGAAGAAATATCACACATTTTGGACCTACAACTCTGAGATCTACTCTTGCCTACGGGATGCTCAGGTAAGAGAATGGGTTTGCCATCTAGATTAAAGTGACACCTTGGTTTGAATTTTCCCTTTAAAACACTTTAATTTTTTGTGAAGTACTGTGTTGGATTTTGGTGGGTAAACAACAGGATAAAAAGGTAATAGTCTCTTTCTTTCTCTTATGTCCCATGTTGATTCCTTGTGGTCCTGAAAATATCATTTAACTACTGTCTCAGCTTTGTTTTTAAATGTTTATTTTGAGAGAGTAAGAATGTGCGACCCACACATGCATGTGGGGAAGGGAGGGGCAGAGAGAAAGGTAGAGACAGAATCCCAAGCAAGCTCCATAGTCAATATGTGGAGCCCTACTATGTGGGGCTCAGTCTCACCACCATGAGATCATGACTTGAGTTGAAATCAAGAGTTGGACACTCAACCAACCAAGCCACCCAGGTCCTCTTAATTTTCTTGTTTTTGTTTTGTTTTGTTTTTAAGTTTATTTACTCACAGAAAATGTGAGCAGGGGAGGGGCAGAGAGAGAGCAGGAGAGAGAATCACAAGCAGGCTCAGAGCCTGGACAAGAGCTGTGATTCAAGAGCTGTGAAATCATGACCTGAGCCAAAGTCGGACACTCAACCGACTAAGCCACGCAGGCACCCCTATATGTAATTTTTTTTAAGCTCTAGGATATAGAGTCAGCCTATAATTACAAATTGATTTTTAAAATGAATATTGATTGGTGTTACTTTATGCTAACATAATAGGTCCTTGATCTTACAGCTTCAGGAGTAGGCTGTGTGAAAGTCTCAGCTATTGATTGAAGTATTTTTATAGAAGCTATTTTCTTTCCTATAGGCTCTGTGCTCCTCAACCTACTGATATAATAGTTGATCCAATGTGTGGAACAGGGGCAATCCCAATAGAGGTAATAACTTTTCTTTACCTTTTAGATAAGCATGTGATATATCAAGTGTTCTGGAACTAATGGGCAAATTATGAAATCACCAGCATGGGGTCAGTGGACCTAAAAGTGTTAAAAGAAAATTAAAAAAAATAAAAAATAATTATAGTAGTAAAGCTCAAATTTTTGTGTGAAGGATATAACCACCTATTACAACTAGCTAAGGACTGATAGATTATAAGTGATGGTTACTCCGTGGATTGCAGCAGAGGCTGATAATTACAAACTGGTGAGTCCCTTTTCTATAAAAGACAAGTTGGTAGACTTGAACAGAAAAGATATTGAAGGCATAAGCAAAAAACTGGAGGAAGGTGTTTCATCTCTATAAAGTGAGATTATGCTTCTTAACCCACTTAGGTTCTTAGAGGGAGTAAATATAGTTGTAAAACAGAAACCTATGCATGTTATTTAGATTTTTTACGAAGTCTAACAAGGTCACACATCAAATGCTCTTAAATAGTTTTCAAAATTACTGATACTGAGAGGATTCAAAAACTGCTTAAAGCAAGGGATAGAAAGGCATTTTCTAAGTGGAGAACATTAACAAGAGACTGAGTCTCCTTGAATCAGTATTATCTATACATTTACAAATATTTTGGAAGAGGGTACTTCTGTTTAAAATTACTTAAAGTTATGAATCATGGTATGTTCTTACATACAGTATACCTAAAGCCAGCGGGAATATACTGAAGAAGATACACACATTCTGTGAGTGGGCAGAATCTGGACAGTCCAAAGCAGCCACAAAGGGAAAAATAATCTAAACTACAGTTAGAAAATGACATGTTTCATCTGGGAGTTGAAATCCCAGAAGGAAATCTTTAATAGTCTAAAAGACTACTATTTTCTGGTAGTGTGAGCTAGAGAAATTGACTCTCGCTAAAGAAATGCACACAGAGAAAACTCAGTTGCTGTGAAGAAAAATTCTGGGAACAAAGCAAAGTGTTATTCTCTAGCATTAAACCATGACGTGTCTATGTCTGAAATAGCATGGAAAGTCACAAAATGTCAAGAAATATACCACAGAGCTAGAGAGTCCAGAAGAGCCCCCCCTCCAGCTGAAAAAGATTAAAAAAAGATTGAGGCATTTCTACCTAAGAGTAGACATGAGGATGTCAATATTGAAAAAACGAAGCTGATATATAATCAGAATGAATGAAGTATGAAAGGAAATGACAGGGTATGTATACCGAATTGTTCACCATAGTATAAAATACCTGATCTAGAGTACTCTTTAAAACTTTGCAAGTTCTATAAAATTCATCTCTTTCAAAAGAAGCTGAAAATCTAAACACATTTAGACCAAAAAAATGAGTGTTGGGGAATCACAATCATCTGAAAGGCTTTCATCAAATTCTGAGGGTCCTTTCTACATCACCCTCAAGTGTGTGGGCAAAAGAAAAGGTGATGAAGCCTTGTGTCCGTGGATATGGGTTATTACTCTTTACAAAAGAGTCCTAAATAGAGGGCAGAACTTTCATGTCAGACACCTTCTGTTAATCTACCTAGAACATTGTTCAGCCTAGGGTAGTGTGTCACCTCCTTCCACAGATGAGATGTAAGATTGGTATTTATGATCTGTTCACATGTTTTTGACTTAACATTACAAAATCCTTTCAGGGATGTGGTGGTTGTCATTCAGAGGTCTGTGCCGTGGTTATTACATTTTATTTTGAAATTTTCAAATATTCTAATATATCAGATTCTATAAAATTCTGTGATCACAAAGGGTATAGGTTGGTCACTTTAATTTGGGTACATTTTCAAATCGTGTTTGTATTTTAGGTCTGTAATGCCTACTATGTGCCAGACATTGCTGGCTGAGGGATTGAATAAAATACGAGACTTGTCCTTAGATTCCTTGAGAAGCAGACAAGTACAGAAATAATTAAAAAGAAGTACAGTGGCAGAGTATGTACAAAATGCTTTGGGGTGGGGAGGCAAATGAGAGGCAGCTTGGAGAGTTCGGGTTGATGTGAGAGGGCATGACATTTGAACTAGGTCTTGAAAGATAGGTAGGAATTCAGCAAGTGAGAAAGAACAGAAGGCCTTTTTAAGCAAGGGGAATAGCAAAGTTCACAACATGCAGTGTTGTCACTTAAGAAAAGCATTGGATTATTGGTTTGATTGTCTAGTTTATTGACATTCAGTTGAAATTATTTTCCCTTTAATCATTTTTGGGTTTTTTTTTTTTACAGTTTACTACTTTGGTTTTAATATATACTATTGTCTTTTAGGGGGCTACTGAATGGTCTAACTGTTATCATATTGCTGGTGATAATAATCCGTTGGCTGTGAATAGAGCAGCAAATAACATCTCATCTTTATTGACCAAGAGCCAAATTAAAGAAGGGTAAAAATTTAATTTAAAAGATTTTGTACCATTTCTTAGGCTTACATAATCACTTTTCTTACCGACTTTATGAATTAATATCCCCAGTGCATGGTCATGGTGACATCCTCATAACCAAAATGCATACTGTGAGACTCCATTAAATTTTAAAACCGTTTATTGAGGGGCGCCTGGGTGGCTCAGTCGGTTAAGCATCCGACTTCGGCTCAGGTCATGATCTCACGGTCCGTGAGTTCAAGCCCCGCGTCGGGCTCTGTGCTGACAGCTTGGAGCCTGGAGCCTGTTTCGGATTCTGTGTCTCCCTCTGTCTCTGACCCTCCCCCGTTCATACTCTGTCTCTCTCTGTCTCAAAAATAAATAAACGTTAAAATTTAAAAAAAAACAAACGTTTATTGAAAATAACTTAGAACATGTTTTTTTTATTTAACTATAATTTCCCCACCCTAATGCAACTATGTTTATTTCTGTCTTCTCTTTCCTTATTCATGTATCTTTTTTCCCAAATAGTGGAAGAATATTGTGTTGACTTATTTCAGTTTTTACAAATTTTCAAACACTTTGAATATCTTTATATAGTCTGTTTTTAATAACTGCATAGTATTTCATTGTGTAGAAATACTACAGTCCATTTAGCCTTTCCTCTATTATTTGGCACTTTAAAGCAGTCTCAGAATTAGAAGAAACCTGAAAGCCATTTCCACAGTACCTGAGTGTTCTGTAGGAGATCCTGCCAGTGGCCTTCCAGTCCGTGTAACCATCTGTAATGACTTTCTCTGGAGGCTGTCAATTTGGTCTTTGCACAGCTTTGAGTGCTAGTCGTATCTTTTAGTGAACTGAATTTCTTTCTGTACCTTCTATAGAGTTTTTGTAGTTCCACTGGGATCCATAAAGAAAAATCTTATCTCTGGGTCACACGGTGATTGACATCAGACATTTGAAGAGTTACCAAAACTCCCCTTCTTCCTGTCCCACTCCAAATCCACTCTTCTGCAAGCAAAATAGTCCAAGGTCCTTCTCCAACTGTATCCTTTTGATATCTGTGCACTGGAAGTCCATTGGCCTCTGGGAAATTTTGGTTTTTATCTGAGCTGTATGTTGTTACTGTATCTTAAGCCCTGGCTCACTACTCCAGATTATATTCAGTGCCACCACCTGTGCCAGCCTCTCACTATCCTTTTAGTTTGGGCCATCTATGGGAAGAATTGGTTGAAATGCCACTTGGTTTTCTATTTCTTATCAGAGGCCTCATCATAAAATTGTTTCTCTGGTCTCCTCTGCTGGTGCCCTTCACTTTCTTATAAAGTGGCAAGAATAGGTAGTGAGTGATCAGCAGATTTGTTCAAACATACAGATGCTCCACATTCTGAATACACGGCCCAGGGACATCATTATACCAAACCTAAAAACAGCTGCCTCCTTAATGTGAGGTTTCTGTTTGTAAGTGAAATCAGGAGTTTTAAAATACATATAGTCATTTGATGCAGATATTACTTACACATATTTATTCATGTATTATACCATGTATTTATTATACATGGTATGCCTCATATTGTTTTATGTCTGTATGTCGGTTATCCTCTTCTTTGTTATTTTTTTCCCCCTATTAGAATCATCAGTGCTTCGTTTAGTTCTTTCATATACTGTTCTGTGAGTTTATGCCTAATGCTTTTCATTCCTATTTCCTGTTGAGGTTTTTTAAATTTGTTACCTAAAAGCTTAAGTTACAGGCTATCAGTGTTGTTGACCATATCCTATAGATTTTGACAATTCTGTATTTTTCTTTTTAAATTCCTGGTTGTGTACTTGTCTCTCTGATCTAGTTGTTTAGGGCAGTGCTTTTCAAACTTGAATGTTGCACATGAGTCACCTGGGGATCCTGTTAACTACAGGTCCTGATTTAGTAGGTTTTGCATGGGACCTGGGAGTTTGCGTTTCCTAGCAAGCTTATGGGTAATACTGATGCTGCTGGGCTGTGGTCCTACTTTAAATAGCAAGGGTTTAGATCATTTTTTTGTACATAAGTAGTTGAAAGGTTTTAATTCATTTTTACATTTGTTTTATTGTGATGAGTTTCTATGGTACATTTTGTTTCATGTTTATCGAAATTTTCTTAGGGCTTAGTAGTCACCAGTTTTTTTTGAAATGTGATAAATATTTTTAAGCAAATTATTTCTTTTGTGTTTTTTGAATGTTTTATCTTAATTGCTTTTCAGGCCCTCTGTACCTTTTTTGTCTATTCTACCTGTACTATTTGTATCAGTCTATCTAGATTTTTAATATTGTTTTCCTCATTTCTTATTTTGTTGCAGTTATTCATGCCTGTGATTATAAGACTCATTTTTTATAAATTCATTCATTTATGAGACAGCAAGCAAGTGGGGGAGGGGCAGGGAGAGAAAATCCGAAACATGGCTCAGATTCACAAACCTTGAGATCATCATGACTTGAGCTGAAATCAAGAGTCAGACGCTTAACTGACTGAACCATCCAGGCACCCCAATACTGATATTTTCATTATCTGTGCTTTTTTTTCTCCCCATTATGGCATGAGTGCCTTTATTGCACATTTTAAGTTCTTCACTAACTCTGAATATAATAATTCATTTCTACTCATAATCCTTGAGTTGCTTTTAATTCTTAGCCTGTGCATTACTGTCTTTTGTGTTTTTTCATACCAATGGCTTTGACTTAATGAGAATTTATTTCATTTACTATAGTCCTTATCTTCTGTCATCTGTTTTTTCAGCCTTTTTCTTTGCCTTATTTTTTATAGTAGAATACATGTTTTTTAATTTTCAAACAAGTATCTCTATATCTACTAATTTTACATATCTGTTTCTTTAGGTCTCCTGTTATTACTACCGAGACTTACCAAACTATAGAGGTGTCATCTCATAATCTTATTCCTGTGTGCATCGATGTTTTTTACATTCTCAGTTATATAATTTACTGCCTCATTACTGTTGCCACCTTTACAGTTCTTTGTGTTGCAATCTTGTTTACCCCTTTAGTTTTTCTTAAATTGTAGATGAAACCAGACATCTTTTGAAAACCAATCTTAACTGCTTTTTAAATCATCATTAGATTTTGTCATCATAAAAGTTTTATCACATGACCATATGCGTTCTTCCGACATTCTGCTTTGAAATTTTTGCTTAAGTTAATGTTTGTCACTATCATTTTAGTAGCATTTTCTACTTTATATCAGTCTCTTCAGAAATGTTTTTAGATTTCATACTTCAGAGTAAGCATCTTTCCTTTGTCCCCATAGCAAAGTGTCCTGGGGCTTGCCCATAGATGCTGTTCAGTGGGATATCTGCAATCTGCCATTGAGAACTGGTTCTGTGGACATTATTGTAACAGACATGCCATTTGGAAAAAGGTGGGACTTGGCTTTTAAAAGATTAGTTTTACCTTCACTTGTTAAACTAGTACTGAATTTGTCTTCTAAATCTGTTCATTTCTTTGAACTTATTCTATTCACTTAAGAATTATGAAATGATAAAACAAATTATATGATAGATTCACCCAATTTGTTTCTTCTGAGAACTCATGAAGTAACTACATTTTGATCTGACTGTCACAGGTTAATCCACTTCCTGGCCCATTGTTGAATTACAGGATACTATACAAAGGTTGAGGAAAACTTGGTTCTATTTCTCAGGATAAATATTTTCTCATCATTGGTTTGGTTTAGATGTTTATTTTACTCATTAAGAGAACTACTAGAGGTGTCAAAAAAATTCTGTAGCCAGTTCATCTGATTCATTATTTCTAAGCAGTTTACTAAATCTGATCAGTCATTTCATTGGCATATACAAGTGAAGCTGTGGCTTCTAAAGGACAACTGTTTTGGCTTGAGAATTTTCTTACTGTAATTAGTTTTTCACTTCTCATTTCATGTAGTCCTAGTTGTTTATCTGTTAAGTGTTTGATTCACTGGACCTTCTTTTATAGGATGGGCTCCAAAAAGAGAAACTGGAACCTTTATCCAGCTTGCCTACGGGAGATGAGCCGCGTCTGTAGACCAGGGACAGGCCGAGCTGTTCTACTTACTCAGGACAAGAAATGCTTTACCAAGGTGCTGTAAATTAGCCCCGGAACTCACCCTGTGGCAGCTGTAGGATCTTTTAATTTAAACTTAGGGATATTAGTTTGAGTAGGATTTGTTTGCTCTTCCCCCCCAGTTTCTTGCAACAAGACCTCTGGTTGGTCTATAAGCAGATTTTCCGCTAATTACTTCTGTGCTTTTTGTGTATACACAGGCATTATCCGGAATGGGACATGTTTGGCGGAAGGTGCATACCGTCTGGGTGAACATAGGGGGTCTTCATGCAGCAGTTTATCTTCTGAAACGTACACCTCAAGCTTTTGTTCATCCTGTAGAACAACATGGGGAAAGAACTCCTTGGTGATGCAAAGAATAGAGATGGTTCATGGTATTTGTGCCTCTTGACACTGGGAATGTCAGCATGTAGTATTTGGTTTGAGAGAAAAATAGCGTTAATAAAATTGCAGATTAAATTGGTCGAAAGCTCTTCACCTTCATTAGCAAAAGGAATTGAAAGTCTTAAGCAGAGCTTTGGAGCTTTTTTGAAGGAGTAGCTAGGCAATTACTACTGAAAATGCTTTCAAGATCCAAAGGCTACTGGGGCGCCTGGGTGGCTCAGTCGGTTGAGCGTCCGACTTCGGCTCAGGTCACAATCTCGCGGTTCGTGAGTTCGAGCCCCACATTGGGCTCTGGGCTGATGGCTTGGAGCCTGGAGCCTGCTTCCGATTCTGTGTCTCCCTCTCTCTCTGCCCCTCCCCCGTTCATGCTCTGTCTCTCTCTGTCCCAAAAATAAATAAATGTTAAAAAAAAAAAAAAAAAAAGATCCAAAGGCTACTAAAATGCTCCGGGATTTGAGTTTCGAGTATTTCTTTTCAGGCTTCATAGCAGTTCCTATTTTCCATTGTAGCAGGTAAAAAGCTACCCTGGCTTAATGGAAAAGAAAAGAACATAATCAGAACATTTTGGGCCCCACTGCATTGCCTGTGCAGCTTTGCTCTTTAGTTTTTTGAGTTGGTTTTACCTCACCTTTAAAAAAATGAAGCATTTACATTTTGTGAAATAGTGTTGGCCCCATGACAAGATGAAATCTCACAAGACCAACTGGAAAGTTTACCATCTGCCTTACAAATTAAAATATGCATGTTATTGAAATCAATACATGAAAATAGAGGACTAGGACTGATTAAAGGAATGGCAGATATTTTACTGTTAGCAGTATAGGACATTGCTGTTGTAAACAGCAAATACACTGATGAGACCAACAAGCCAAACTTAATTTTTCTGTCAGCACAGAAAGTCACACATTAACCTGCCAAAAGTATTTTTGTTTTTAAAATGATTGCAGACACACTGATGTATCTTTGAATTAAAAACTTTATGAGAATTCTATTTTCTCTTGGATCTGTATTCATATTTAGCTGTTTTTCCAGTTGCAGAAAACTGAGACAGTAGAAAATAAAAAGAACATTAAGTCCTTGTGACAGTGGTGCTTGCCTGGGACAAAGAGTGGTTGGGTACATGTGGGATTCTTTATAGTATTCAGAGTTTATTTGGGAGTTTCTGGCTGCATTCAGCCTAGATTTTCAGTGTCATGTTAGTAATATATTAGTACTACTCATTCCCTTCTTAAATAGCTCATGTTCAGACACAGCACTTCTTTCTTTTGAAAGAGTTCACACTAGCAGCATAGCCAACAGCCCTAGTAGTCTGGTTTCTCTCTGATCTACTACCCCATACTTCAGAATGAATTAGAAATGAGACATTTATAAGGGGTGTGTATCCTAGACTGGAGTTTTTACTGTCAGAATGCACCGTTACACTATTTTGGGTTCAACATAAAACAATCTTTCACATCTAATACACCATTTTAACGTCTGTTGGTCAGTAATCTGTAGAACTGGGAAAGTACAAGGGCCCTATCTCTTGTCACCACTGTTTACCATGTGCCTGACAGTACCTACCAGCGTGGGCATAGTTGCTAATAAACAAGTATTTTTGCATGTTGGCCTAATTTTTAATTGTAACAAACTTGGGTTTGAGCCATCATAGCTTTAGTTCTATGAAATACCACTGTAGAAACATGTCAAGACTAATTTTAAGATGATGTACATATGCAGTGTACACTCTCTACCACTTTGCTATCTTCCTCCCATTAGGTTTTTTAATATGGTGACAACAGGAAATGGGCTGAAGACTGAAGAACTGGGATGGGGCTATACATGATGCAATCACCAAGTAGTTATGTGACCTTGAACCCGGCCTCCTGTACCATGGGAATGTGAAAAGGGAAGGGAATCTGAACACAAAATGACTTATGAACCAGACATTCTGTTATTGTTAGAGTCCATAAACTTGAGGGAAACAAAAAAAAGATTTCATAAGTTTAATGGAAGTATGACGGTTATCTCCTAAGGACTGACAATGTCTAGGGCTAGAAAGAGAAACATTTGTTGAAATGTTCCTTTTAAAATAGTAGGAAGACTTTCAGGGAACTGCCAAAACTGTACGTTCTGGTATATCCGACGGTTATCTCCTAAGGACTGACAATGTCTAGGGCTAGAAAGAGAAACATTTGTTGAAATGTTCCTTTTAAAATAGTAGGAAGACTTTCAGGAAACTGCCAAAACTGTACGTTCTGGTATATCCATGTTAGATATGGCTCAGGTCTCCACTGCATGGGCCCAAAGCTGAAGATTGAAAAAACAGGAAGTATTTTTAAAAGGTCTGTAAAATACCAACAAGTCCAGTAAAGCTTATGAGTGTTTAATATTAGTGAGTTAAGCATAAAGATAGATATCCTTATTTTCAACACAGCTTTTCCCAAGTTTAGGTGAGGTGTTTTGTGGGAATTTCAGGGGATATGGTGAAAGTTTTGTACCTTGGTACATTTCTTTTTTTTAAAGCTCAGAGGAAACAGGTCTCTCCTGCACCAAATTTTAAGAATGTACATACAGGGCACCTAGGTGGCTCAGTCGGTTGAACGTCCGACTTGAATTCAGCTCAGGTCATGATCCTACGGTCATGGGATCCAACCTCCACACAAGCATAGAGCTGGGTTAAGATTCTCTCTAGTGTCCAACTTCAGCTCAAATCATGATCTCATGGTTTATGCTGAGCCCTGCATTGGGCTCCTTGTTGTCAGTACAGAACCAGCTTTGCATCTTCTGTCTCCTTCCCCCTGCCCCTCTGCTGGTGATGGTTCTTTCCCAAAAATAAACATATAAAAAAGAAAAAAGATGCACTCACAGAAGTAACTTTATTTTCGACAGTGATGCTGTTTTATATTATTCCAACTCATTTACATGTCTGCCTTAATAGAAGGCACTGGATTTTTATCTTCACATTCCATTGGTTGAGATATGTTAACTTATTTGCAACTTTTTTTTGTCATTTCATGTATTGGTCATTTGGAAATTACGGTTTACTGAGTTACATAAACCTCCCGAGCCCTGGTCCAGTTTATAATATCTACAAATCATATTTATATCACTACTTAGCTCATTAAAAAAAAAAAAAAAAAAACCCCGAAGTTCCTTTAATCATTAGGAAGAGAAGCTCCTGATAGTGGGTATAAGTTTTCCCAAATTCTAATTTTCACTTCAGAGTTTATCACTGACAAGTGCTGTCAACTGTTTTCTTTGAAAGGTACTTCTTTACACTTAAAAAAAAAAAAAAAAAAGTCTGCCAGGGGCGCCTGGGTGGCTCAGTCGGTTAGGCCTCTTGACTTTGGCTCAGGCCACCATCTCGCGCTCTGAGTTCGAGCCCCGCATCAGGCTCTGCGCTGACAGCTCAGAGCCTGGAGCCTGTTTCAGATTCTGTGTCTCCCTCTCTCTCTGACCCTCCCCCGTTCATGCTCTGTCTCTCTGTGTCTCAAAAATAAATAAATGTTAAAAAAATTTTTAAAAATGTCAGCCAGATAGCCAACTCTGACAGTCATTGAAGTAAAAATGCTGTGAAAAGAAAATCACTAATTCAGCCTGCAAGTCAATCACATGACCGCTTTTTCGTAAGACAACCACTGTACTTTAAACAAGAAGCTGAAGTCCTATATGCAAACTTTGTATTTCAGTACTCATACTAAGACAGGGAAGGAGGCAAACCATAAGAGACTCTTAAATACTGAGAACAAACAGGGTTGATGGGTGGTGTGGGAGAGGGGAAAGTGGGTGATGCGCATTGAGGACGGCACCTATTGGGATGAGCACTGGGTGTTGTATGGAAACCAATTTGACAATAAATTACACATTAAAAAAAAATAAAGTTCCATACTCAAGGTCCAGGTTTCATAAAATAATTTTACTGTTTTCACAGGAAAACTGAAACTCCTACCACCCCTTCCCCTTCCAATGCATGGCAGTCAATACTATAGTTTGATGCCACTGCCTTGATTAATGCCGAGATGCAGGCAGCTTGACCAACTTTTGCTTTTTCACTGTTAGTGAAAATATCAGGATAAACCAGAGGATTTTAAAGAGTTGTTAAAGGGATGCCTGGCTGGCTCAGTCGACAGAGGATACAAATTTTCATCTCAGGGTTTGTGAGCTCAAGCCCCACACTGGTGTAGAGATAACTAAATAAAATAAAATAATTAAATTACTCAACACTTCAGCTGGTTCAGGACATGTTGGGTTTGTTGCCAAGCTTTGACAGAATAGTCTCTGACTAGCTAATGCAAGACAAATACATGCAAAATAACAAGCCCAGCCATGTTTCTCAGGCTTAAATATACTTCTCAAGGCAAGGTATTAACCCAGACTTCAAGTCTGCAACACAGTGTTTAACATGACCATGTACTGTTGAAAAAAATGGCACTGCCGTGATTTTTACTTTTCAACCAGCAGACAATCAGGAATGTCAACTGTGTATATGGCTCTTTGTAAAGTTTCTCAGCTATTGTGCAATGTTTCTCCAGCCCATGTAATATAGTAACTCATCCTTTAAGATATTTCTGTCACTTTTTCTTAGTTTCTTTGCAGTTGATTCTTCCTATGAGAACTGTGCAATATATTACTGTTTAATCTTTTTTCCATTTTTAGACATAGATAGTGGGTGTGGGTTGAACAAGTAGTCTTACAATTTTTTAAACCCAGTGACCCATTCTTTAAAAAATACAGGGGTGCCTGAGTGACTCAGTCGGTTAAGCGTCTGACTCTTGATCTTGGCTCAGGTCATCATCTTGCAGTTCATGTAGGGCTCTGTGCTGACAGTGTGGAGCCTGCTTGGGATTCTCTTTCCCTCTGTGACACTCCCACACTTGTACACGTGCTCTCTCTCTCAAAAAAAAAAAATAATATATATACATATAATTAGTTTTAGAATAAAGTTACTCTTAAAAAGTTGTATTTAGATTTAAAAATTTAGAAGTTTTAAGGAAATATTTAAAACATTGCAGCAACAGAAAGTACTTACATTTATGCTTAGGCAAAACGAAAATTACAGGATTTCAAAATAACAATTGCACAATACTGGGGGTTGCTGGGATTGTAGAAGGTATAACCTAAAAACTAATTTCTAGAAATGTAAATATTCACACCCTAAATACACCGCCTTAAGAAATTCTAGATAATTCAATATATACAGCACCCTTTGATTAGTATCAGTGAGGTCATCACACATTGTATAACCCCTGCACACTTGTGAGAATGAGCTGAAAAGGTAAATAACATCATCTCAGTATTAGGAAAGTTTTGACCCTGAAGGCCTCTTTACGCAACAAGGACACAGCCAGAAAAAAGCACTGTCCTGTCCTCAAGGAGCAATCTAAAAAGGTGGGGGAAAACTTCAATCACACAATTAGTAACTTAATTATAATGGTCAGAAGTGCTGTGACAACATTCAAGTGAGAGACCCAATGTAGCAGAGCTGAGGGCGCCAAGGTAGGCTTCCTTAAGAAGTGTGCTGAGACAGTTCTCAGCAATTGACATGGTCAGTTATTGAGTCCTTTCGCTTCTTTCCATTTTGACTGCCATCACTCTACACCAAATCACCCCATACCTCATGTCTGAACTACTGTAAAAGAACTTCAAATTTCTCCATCCCTGGAACCCATCTGGTATCCTGTAGTCAGATTAATTTCCTAAAAGACTGTTTCCAATAGAGAAAGGTAGTACCATACACCGATAAGGAATACTGACTAAGCAAATCAGACCAGTTTGAATCTAGAATCCCTGGCCCTTAACAGATTAAGGTTTTTCAACCTCAAGGAGTTCTAGTTTTCTACTCTGGAAGATGGGGTTTTATGTATGAGGACCACACTAAATACACTGGCAGTTTAGCACACTATGTGTTACAGAAGTGGCATTCCATGATTATTCATTTCTTCTAACCCAACTATTTACGTTAGCCTTTGCCTATAGCAGGCACTAGAACCATGTTGTCATTATTTATTATAGTAAATAGTTTGGGAAGAGATTTTTAACCAAAGGTCAGGAAAAAGAGGAAAGGTTATGAAGAATGTTGACTGACTTGACCAGAATCCATACCCTAGAGGTGGGGTTAGGTTAGTTGGCTGGTAAAATAATCAATTCTATAAACATAATCTGAAAATATGTTATTGCTGTCAACAGGAAGATCCAATATTAAACATGTTTAAAAAAAACACAAAAACTAAAAAATAGGATGACTAAGTGCCAGGGCAAATTGGTAAAAATCGGTGTTAACTGTGAACTCAAGGCAAAAACCTGGAAAGCAAGATTATTAAATGTAATCATGACTATGAGATGCAATCAAAGAGGCAGAAATAGCCTCTGTAATCACCAAGAAGGTATATACCATGATATCAGGATACTCAGGTTCAACCCTGGCTTGGATAAAATAAACCTCAATGTTTAATTCCATGCTACTAACAGCTCTCTAATAATCCAGTTTCTTACCCACTCCATCAAGAATGGGGAGTCATGGATAAGGAAAAAAAAGTCTTCTGAAATATGTCCTCCAGCATATAGTAGTAGGCCAGTAGGTAAAATAACAAAAAATTCCCAGCCTGCCAAAGTGCTCTACATAAGATTGGCCTAAAAATAGTCAAAGTAGTCTTATCCTTGTGATGCTGATCCCTATCAAATTCTGGATTAACAGTTGCAAAGCATAATGATACCAAACCTCTTTGCATAAAAAATACATGGCAGGAACATTATGTGGCTCAAATTTTGCCAATCTAAAAAAATGTAAAAAGCCTTTACAAAACCTTCAACTTTCTCAAAGTAAGAAGTGTTCAATATACTTTTGTCCTAGAAGCATAAGAAACAATATGGCTTGGGGTCATATAGGGTGGCTCAGTCAGTTGAGCATCCAACTCTTGATTTTGGCTCAGGTGGTGATCCCAGGGTTGTGGGATAAAGCCCCAAGCACTGCATCAGGCTTCGTGCTGAAAGTGGAGCCTAAGATTCTCTCTCTTCCTCTGCCCCTCTCTCCTGCTCACATGCTCTGTAAAAAAACAAAAACAAAAAACAAACACAGAACATGGCTCTATTACAAAAGGAGATAGATAGCTGGTTTATTAAAAAATAAAGCCAAAGGAAGTGAAGCACAGGAAGGGGATAAGTGCAATGGTTTATACAGGAAACCCAAGGAAGAGCTCAACAGTGGACAGATGCATTCAGAGACCATGATGCAGTAGTCTCTTCTATAAATAGAATGAGACTTGGGTTAAGTATGACCCTAAAATTTCTCCATAAAAGGAGACATGTGTCTGTGTTTTGTAGACTTTGCTATTATTTGAAAACCAATTTCACATATAAATTAATAAAACCAACATTTATTAAGTACCCAGCTCTGTGTTCAGGCATTGGGGAATCAAAAATAAGTCCCTGAGGAATGCATTTATTGGGAAAACAGACAAGAAAGGCAATACTATGGTTTTTTAAAAATGTATTTGGAATATTTAGTATCTGTTTTACAAAAAAAAAAACAATCTGACCTGCAGGTTTCCAAAATTTATTAAACATCAGTACTCATTGTCTCAACATGTTTTTCCATTCATTCAGTTTTTTGAAAGGGAAAAAAAAAGTTGAGGGAACAAATTACAAAGTAAAGAACACACAAAATATTAGAGGTCTCTCTGAAACTGTAACCATTTTTGTCAGATATATAGGTGTACTATAGCCCAGGGGCTGTATATCCAGTGTGGTCCCTGAGTCCCCAATATCAGAAGCAAATAAGGAACTTGATACGGAATTCCAGTGCCTCCCACCCCTCTGCCTTAACTGGATTCAGAATCTTTGGGTATGGGACTGGAAGTCTGCAGTAAACAGTAACTGGTGTGCACTGACCGGTTTTAAGATTCTCATCCTAAAGGTCTTGTAAGTGTAAGACATTTTAAGTAAAAAAATTGTCATTTACAACATGTTATATTAGCAGATAAATCAAATATTTTGGTGTTAGGATAGATCTATTAATTTACACTTTATCAGGATGAAACTTCCATATGACAGGCATATGACACTTAGGCCCTGGCCTCCTCTGATGAAGTTTCTCCAAAAACGAAACCTTATAGGACTGAAATTTAGGCCTGGTTTCATTGGCATCAGATATAGTCCCTATTCCTAGCTAAACTTCTGTCACTATTATGGTTTAATGAAATCCCACTTTCCTAAAATTCATTACGCATTGGTTTTTGAAATCCAAACTAGTCAACGCCTGCTTTGCTTTCTCAACATACTGTTGTCCAAGGCAGGTTTAAAGTAACGGCTTGTTGAATTTGGCTCTCAGCTAAGTACAGCTAAAGTATACAGATAAAGGTAAAACAAGCAGGGAAGATAAAAATAAACTAAATAGGCCAACTTTTGCTTCCTTAGTGCTCAGCATGAAGAGAAAGTTATCAACATTCACATTAAGTATTCAGCAACCCACAACACAAGTTTGTGGCTACAGCTACAATTTATACTGTGGCAATTTAAATTACATAAAGTTGAAAATTCAGTTCTTTAGTCACACTAGCCACATTTCCAGTGCAACAGTAATATAGGGTTAGTGGCTACTACATTGGTTGGCAAAAAGGCAGAACATTCCCGTCCCTGCAGATTCTATTGGACAGTACTAATCTAGAGCACAAGCTTACAAAACTATTCAGAGATCAATAACCTATCAAACCTTATAAAGACATCTACATGTCACCCATTCCATTTTTCTTAGGATTGGCAAGGCATCAAGGCACATTCTAGCAGCTTAGTGGTACAAGACTCAACAAGAACCTGTGCCCTCAAGAAGCTCTGAATAGTTAAGAGAATTTAAACAAGCAATAACAACCTGAGAAATGCTGATTCAACCTGCTGAGATCAGGAGAAAGCACTGCTAACCTTTCTTTAGAGGTGTTTGGCTTATAGGATGATAGATCACAGAAGTCAAGATCATAGGGGAGAGGGTATTTGAAAAGGAAGGAGCGCCGAGGGCACTGTTCCAGAAGGAACCAGCCTACAAAGAGGTATGACAACGTCACTATGATTTGGGTAAACGATCAGTCCAGAATGACTCGAGAGGTCTATGTAGAAAACTGTAGCAAATGAAAAAGTTGTTGAGAAAAGCCAATTGAGGGACCTTGTACATCGCCTTCATGTTGATGAATTCAGAATTCATCCTGTGAGTAGTTAGAAGCCAGTTAAGAGTTGCATCAGTCATTATTGGCTCTACCTCTATGTTAGGACAACTGTCCCAACAACACAGAAGATGCTACCAGGAGGCAGAGACACCAGTTTGGAAGCTATCAACATTAAGGCAATCAAGCCCAGTTACTAACTGATGAGAAAATAAATAAAGATGGATTAAGAGACATTCAAAGGAGGTAAAAGGGAGATATTGCTGAACCTCATATCCAATTCTCAGTAAGGCAGTACTCAAGGTCATCTGGACTGTGAAGAGGATCAAGGAATAGAATCCTAGTTGAGGACAAAGATAAAATGTAAAACAAGGTAAACATTCCAGAAAATCCATAAAGGAGGAATAAATGATTTGCTGGGTAAGGGTGAGGCCTCTGCTCAAACTGTGTAGCCTTAATTGGTGGTACATCCAATCTGTCTGGTTTCACAACTCACCTGGCTGCAAAAAACAGGACAGGAGAAAGCCAATGTTATGTCTGGGGGCTGAAAGAGCAAGTACAACAAATACAAAATAGTCTCAAAGTAGGAGTGTGAATTGCTAAGATCCTTAACCCTAGGGATGCAAGGGAAGGGGTCTTAAATATTTAAGATTACTATTTAATCTGAAATGCTCTATTTCGGTGGTGTAAGCAAGGTCTTCAAAGGGGGTAAAAACCTCTGATAGTCATGCCTTTAATCTATTTCCTTTTATCTACAGGAAAAATACTACAAAAAGGATCTTGAAGTTGTAATAACACGCAGTTTTGCTGCATAAAATCAGCCCAAGGTGAACGCCTGGACTCCCATTTCCCTCCTCCACCCCTATTATAATTACTTTGTGACACAAACTCAAGTCTGTGGGAAGAGAGAAATCTTACACCTGCTCAATCTCCCTGCAGGACAACGCCCAGGCACCAGGTTAAGCCTGGGCAAGAGTCCCGCCCACAATCGAGAAGCAGCGACTTGACATGGAGGCTATGACGAGATCGCGGGGGAGGGAGGGATTCTTCTAGGCCCAAGGCGGTCCTTAGGAGACAGGAGGCAGCAAAGAACTCCCATAAAGGTATTGCAGCACTCCCCTCCCCCTACCGAGAAGGGTGCGGCCTTCACTCCGCCTCCTCCACTGCAGATCCCTCAGGATTGCAGCTCGCGCCGATTTTTGGAGAACACGCACCTCCCTCCCACAAACCAGCAAGACTGACCCCCGCTCCTTTCCCCCACCCCCGCGAGTCCGAGAGCAGATCCGGCTTGTCTCGTCCTTAAGGTGGCGGGCGCCCGGGGCGGAGCCGCCGTCGCCGCCACCCAGAAGCCTCAACCCAGCAGCCCGCCTCCGCCTCCAGCGCGCGCTTCCTGCCACGTTGCGCAGGGGCGCAGGGCCAGACACTGCGGCGCTGGGCCTTGGGAAGGACCGTACCAACGACCTCCTCCCCGCCACCCCTACCGAACCGCTTAGTGGTTTCGCTCATTTGGGACCCGAGCCAATGACAAGGGGCCGTTCCCCGGGCTTCAGTAACCAATCAGACGCCGAAGCCTAGCAGGCGGCGGGTAAACCGACTCCTTCCAAGGAAGGGGCGGGTGGCCAGACGCCCGCGCGGGAGGCACTTTCCCTGACACCCCCCCCCACCCCCCACCCCCCACCGCGGGAGGTCGACCGCGCCCGCTCCTCCAGCCCTCTCCCCACCCCAACTACCTACCCATCCCACCCAGGGAGCAACGCGAGAGTCCCCAAGCGGCTGCGCACTCTCGAGGCTGTAACTGACAGGCGCTTTACTCCAACCAAAACACGCCATTTGTGTTTTCACACACGGCGGGAGGAAAAGCGGCCAATCAGTGACAAGAGGTGAGCCGGAAGCGCTCCTCCCTCTGCAGGAGCAATGGCTCCATCCGGATTCGAGCCTTTTCCGCTCTTCTCCCTCCCCCTCCGGTTGCCGCAGGGCGGGCCGCACTCCTGCCTGCCTCTGACCACCTCTTTCCCTTCCAGCTTAACAAACGTTATATTCCCGACTTCCCGAGGGGGAAGGCAAACCCCATCTATCGGCCAGACCGCATCAACCACCCATCTCCCCCAATCCACCGGACCCCCCCCTCCCACCAGAGTACCGCTCCCCTACCTAGCCGAGGCTCTCTGAGGAGCCGGAGCCCCAGAGCACAGCCTCTTCTCTAGGCGGCCCCGGCGGCTTCCGCTGATTGGCGGCGAGCTGGCCAATGGATGCGGGGCGGTGGGCGGAGAGGCCAATGGCGCGGCGGGAGGGGGCGTGTCCCGGGTGCCCCTGGCGCCGGCGCTGGGAATCCCCGTGCGGTCAGTGGCGTTTCCGCTCGGGCAGCGGGCTGAGTGAGCTGCCGCCGCCGCCGCCGCCGCCGCCGCCGGGGGAGGGGCGGCCGCCGCCCGCCTGCGCTGAGAGACTCACGCAGCCCCAGTCCCGCCAGTCCGCCAACACTGTAGTGCCGGCCCCCCCTCCTTCCCTGGCCCTTCCCCCTCCCCGCCTTTGGCTCGCTCCGCCTTTCTGCCCCCCACCCCCACTTCACGGGCACGGGCCATTCCCGGCCAGGAAACGCCGTGGCGCCGCGTTGGGCCTAACTCGAGTCCTGCTGCCTCCCGGGAGTGCTGTGCGCCGCAGCCCGGGCCCAGGCCCCGGCAGCGCCTGGGACAAGGTAAGGGTCCGACAGAAAAGAGAGACCTACCCTCACGACCGGGCCCTGGGGGAGGGAAGGGTCACCTCCTCCGTCTCCCCGCGCTCGCTCTCGGGACGTGGGCCTGGCCCTCCCCAGGCTCTTAGTAGGAGGATGCTGCCCCTTCTCATCCCTCTCGCCGCCCCACACACACCGTTGCACCCTTCTTTCTCAGAGGTAGAGTCCCCCTCCGTAATCTAGTCGACCCCACTACCCTTTTCGTGCCTTTCCTGGGTCAGGACGCTTCCCCTCCCCCACGCCTCTTCACCCCTTTTCCTGGGAACTGCCTACTCCACGTTTACCTTTTACTTAAGGATAGGCCTCTCCCTACCCTCTTCTAAAAATGCACAGGCATACTTTTTTTTCTCTCTCCCCTAACCCCCGCCCCCACCCCCTTTCGCGCGGCCTTGTGACAACTCTGATCTCTGGGGGAGGGGGAGCCTTAATCCCCCCCCCTCCGTAATGTTCCTGGACGCCTTCACTATCGTTCTCGTGTCCCCATCTCAGATGATTGCTTCTTTTCCCACACTAAAGACGTTACCTTCGCCACCCCCACTTCACATTCTTGGGCTCTCAGTGGCGTATGCCCCAGTATCTGAGATAGCCTCGTTGAATTTGTAGGGTTCAGGCTTGGAGTTGAGCCAGATTGTGTCGTTTTTCCTGCCTTGGGCGTGGAGAGCGATCATTTGAGAACGTCTTGAAAAGCAGAAAAATTCCCCTTTATGAATTCCTTTTACCTCTGCGTGGAAGCCAGTGATGTGAGGTGAATGGTGGTGAGAAAAAGCCCTGGTTTTTTAAGTAGGTGAATTGCGTGAGAGGGAAAGTTGAACTGTTGGGAAAGCCCCTTCTATGCTAATTTATTCTATAGGGCGCCTTTGCTCGTCTCACTTCTTAGGAATAACTGGTCTTTCCCTTGGATACTGATGCTGCAGCCAGCTCTGCTGGTCTGGGTCAGGGGTGCGTGTATGACCTGCGTTTTCTGCTTTCTCATGTTACTTGTGCAATGTGTTCACCAGTAACTCATTTCTTACCCAGAGCTCAGGGTTCCATTGGGCTTTGTCTGTACTTTAGTTCATTTCTCCAATTTACCCCGTGGTCATGGTGCTGAAAGAATCCCCAGGTTCCCTGCTAATTTCCTTTATAACTTGACTAGGCAAGTTGCTTTTAAATGACATATTTGTGATCAAGGTCATATTTACATTATTTTGTTGGGCAGATGTTGCAAGGCTATACTTTTGATTTGGGAGGATCCACTTGAGTGTTGAGAGATTTTTCAGGAGAATATGTATCTCCAATTTGGGAAAATTTTTTGGTGGTTAATTTTATGTTATTGATGTTTTTAGGTCACTCAGAGAAAAGTTGTAAGTGGTAATTTTAGATGTGTGGAATCTGAGCTAGGACTGAAGCAATATTCACATAACCAGAGGTTTCTGGGCCTCTTGGAAGACACAGGACAATTTTTTTTATATTGGATTTCTTCCAGTTTTCTCAAGAGGATCATTAGTTTTCTTCTGTAGCCCAAAATTCTGGCCCGTTATGGGATTAGAGTCTTTAAGGGTTACTCTGTCATTATGTATAGAAAAATGAATTATGCCCTTCGATAGTACAAGACACAAGGCTCTACCTCTAGCTGCAAATTTAAATTTGACTATAAAGAGTGAAAATTGACCTTTTAAAGATGAAAAGTTAATCTTCATTCCTAGATTGCTGGCTTAATTTAAAAATAGATATTTAGAATTTATTTGGTAAATTTTGATTTTTTTAAATAAAAAGGTCTTAGTTTAAAAGGGTGACTTTAGGACTGTTTGTTTCTAAAAGCATAATTCCAGCCCTTCTGGCATGGAGCACTGGTCCAAAAAAAAGAAAAAAGAGTGTGTAAGGAGTGGGGGTGGGGTGAGGAGAAGGTTGTTCCTTTGGGTTGGATCACAGGGGTGAGTATACAAGGCAGCAGCAGCTGCTGGCTCTGGAGCTCTGGTTGCTACGTGAGAAGCTTGAGTAGTGCTGGCTGCTGTCTCCAGGGAAGGACAGCAGTGCAGCGTCCATTAATGCTGTTGGCTGCAGGGAGCTGCACTTAGGCGATGGCTGCTTCAGGACTAAGAAGAAACCTTGCTTTCCTGGGAATTTTCACTGCTGAGCTGGTTTGCATTTTATTGGTGGGGAGATGAGAGCAATTCATAACCTTTTACCCATTTATGGATATCAGCATCTGGAAACTGGATCATAGTTAAAGATCCTTCTTATTTTTGTTTTTTGTGGGGGTTTTTTGTTGTTGTTGTTGTTTGTCAGATTTTTGGTGTTCATCTGGGGATTTGTGCTTGCATAGGTCTGAAAGTTCCATTAGTTTTAATTTTTGAATCCCTTTATAACCAAAGTTAATAAGAATTTAAGGATCTTTCTGAGAACCAGAATGGGAAAAATCAGTTCTTTTTTCTGCAACTGACATGTTTCCTCCATCTCTTTAATTACTGAATTTTGACATTTTATTGTTTGTTTCCTTCCTTCCCTCAAGTTGTTAGGCCACATTTACCTCATTAAATAGATGTTTTGCTAAACATATTACTACATTTGGAATTGTAAACTCTAAGAAGAAGTACTCTTTTTGGAATGATTTCTAAATATAAATTTCAGAAGTATTTTCTTAATTTCTGTATTAGTATAGACTTCTCCAGATTAGATTATTTCTTTGGCGTTTGACCTAAAATATTGATTCATTATATATATGTTGGATATAGTCTTCTAAGATCACAAGGATGTTTGTTTGGCCATGATCCATCTGAAATAAAGGATGTACCAGAAGGAATATTTAGAAATCGAGTAAGTCTAGAGTACAGGATACCTGAGAAGATAGCCTCTGAGCCCCCTTATGTGGTCTCTCCCTCCACAGCTCCTGCACATTAGGCAGATCTCTGATTAGGCAGAACAGTTTGTTGAGTATGGAAGTACTTGAAGGAGAACCATCACTCAGATATACCACCACTCATACAGTATTTAACAGATACCCATGTGTTTTCTTCCCCCACACCCCCAAGACTCTTGCCTCCTATTTTTTTTTCCCTTAGAATTTTCATATTTTCAGTCTCGTGTTCATGTACTTAAATCCCACAGTCATCTATAATGTGTAATATGATTCTGGCATTTGTGGCAGGGAATTAAAAAGAATGGAAATGAATTTTGTCATTCACAAATGTGGCTTGCATTGTCGTCTCTCAATGATACAAACAGACTAATGAAACAGAACCTTAATGAATAATATTTTAGGTGGTTCTATTTTTATTAGTATCACATATAAAAGATCCCATATCAAATAAAGATGGTTTCACTTATACTGGTTGTTTAACATAGCTTAGGTATAAATATGTCTTTTAGTTTACATAGTATGAAAGTTACCTTGTAAAATAATTGCTTTTTCAGTTGTATATCCTATTGTTTAGAACCCTTTGTGGTCTTGATGTAATCATTTTCTGAAAGATCATAGAAACCCTTTTCATAGGATTTATTTAACCAGTATGCTTGAGAATTTTTATATCTTCTACTCTTTTGTGTCTGGGATCTTACATCCTTTCTGAACTTATTCTGGCCTTTCTGGGGGAGAGTTGCCATTTCATTTTTTTATTTTCGATGGGAAAATAATATAGTGCAAAATGGAGATATGTAGACAACCACTTTCACTTTATCCTCTTTGTATTGAAATAACTTATGAAACGAGACAGTAGTTAACAAGTCGTAAATTGGATGCATCTTATTATTGAAAATTGGATAATGATCTAGAATAAAATTTTCTTCTAACTTCTGGTTCAGCTCTGGTGATTTGTCAATTTAATTTGAAACTAGAAGGCCTAGTAGTGAATTTGATTTATAAAAATTGTTTCAGGTGTGGAAACTAAAACTTCTTGATAGGAATATTTTCTTTATGACAAACAAAACTTACTCTGAACTCTGTAAAATCTGTGAGATAATGTATATTTAGTAATACAGCTAGTGATTATTTGTAATTTGGTTAAAAACATCTTTTCAGAGGCACTCCGTAGAAAGTAAGTGTAATGCATCTGTGATAGACAAGGATTGTTACCATTCCTTACTGTGAAAAATTCCAAAATATGTAGTGAAATGACATTTTTAACCTTTCACTTGCTTCAGTGATTGATTTCTCTTCTGGTGAAGGTTCAGAGAAATTGATGAAAGATGGAATACCATTTCTTTCAGTTATCAATACATATTTTGTTAAGTCATTTAGTCTTATGAAAAGTGTCCTATTTTATATTCAGTTCTATAAATGTTACCCAGGAATGGTGTGTGTGTGTTGGGGGGTTGCTGTTAGAAAGCATCACCTTAGAAAAAGCTTTTAACACTTTATAAAGGAAACCATGAGAGATAATAAAGAAACAATGACGCTAAATCTCAGCCTACTGTATAGGAACCTTCACTGAACAAGGAATTTGTAATCCTATCCTGTCTCACTCAGTTTTTCTATCATATTGATTTTGTTTGTTGAATACCGCAGGGAAAGATGTAAGGGTCACATTAAGTATATTTGGTATAAATACAGGAAAAAAGGAATTTTCTGCTTATTGGAATAATATCTTTGTATTTTTAAACACTAAGCTTATTGGTCAGTTTTGCCTTATGTATATGAGTGTTGGTTTGGTCTGACTGCTTTCTCTTCTGAGCTTTTCTGTCTTCCTTGTAGTCTGAGAATTCTCAGAGTTTTGATGGCAAATTGAAGTAGTAAGAATTATTTCCTTACCTATGTTAGTTATGTACACCCAGAGCAGGGGATACACCTTGGCCTATGTTATGAATCATAAAATAAGCAGTGGATATGGGAATTTGTAAGAATTTGTTTCTATCTGGGGGTTCAAGTTTTTGATGTGCTACGTAATTGAGGGAAAATGCCGTATTCCTTGCTGCTCTGTTTGAAAAATAGATGGAAGCATGGGAGGAGCCTCAGACTTCTGCAGCAGGATTTGGTCTGAGTAGAAAAGGAAGATTTTTGTTTCAAATTGCCAGCTGCTTATGTCAGACTGACTCCCTTATTATGCTTTTAGCTGGCCTGTCAATATGGCCAAACAGCTAGATAAGTGCGGGGCAGGACAAAGGGCTCTTTGCACAGCGGGGAGGCAGTGTTGGTGGGGGAGGGGCAGGAGGTAGGAAAGGCAGGAGGAGGAGGAGGTTCTTTTCCCGGGGAGATTATTCAGTTTGGCATACAGTTAAAGAAATCATTTATAGTTTCCACTCGAGCATTGAATTTGTGCCAACTATATACTCTTAACCCCAAATTTAGTTTATCCCTGAATATCAGGTAGCGATTCATCCCCTCCTCCTAGGAAAAATTAAAAAACTAAAGCTTTGTGTAGGTTAAAAGAAAATAAATCCCATGCCCACCACCCTTCTAAATACAAGTCACCTCCTGAGGAGACTGGTTCTAGAGCATCTGACAGCAGAATTTTCATTAAGAAATGGAAAAGAATATTTTATCTGTATGAAACTTCTTTATTTCAGTACATATACTGTCCTTACTTAGATTGGGATTAGGCCACAATAGGTAGAATAATTTGTTGTGCTTTGTGAAATAGTTGCATAGTGTTAGCTCCAATTTCATTTCATTTAAGATTTTTTTTTTTTTAAGTAATCTCTACATCCAGCGCCTGACCCAGTATGGGACTCGAACTCACAACCCTGAGATCAGGAGTCCCATGTTCTACCTACTAAGCCAGCCAGGTCCCCCTGTTAGCTCCATTTTTAGATCAGTAATATGGAGCACCTCCAGCCTTCATGTGTTGGATTGCCATCATGTAAAATGCAAACTGAAGAAAGGCTACTTGTCTCATCCCTACTTCCTGGAGAACCAGATATTACCTGGAGATTACTTCTTCCCCACCCACCCTCTTTTAGGTTAGGCACAACCTAGTTTGATACATTTGTGCTCAGCTCCCAGCACAATGTGGGGTGGTTGCATTCAGCTTATTAAAATCAGTATGAATCACGGAGTTGGAAGAAATCTGTCATCTGGCCCTTTAAGCAAAATCACAATGAAATATTTCAAAGTTTGGGCCCCTTTGAAGTTTTCATTAAAATATTAAACCAGTCAATATCCTGAGAAGTATTTTTAGTTACTTTTAAAACAAATGTAAAACAAACAATACATATAGTTCTTTAAAAAAATATATATATATTAAAGAATTGCATTCATATACAAATTAGATAAGCAATTATTTGGATTACAAAAGGATTCTTCTTTTATAAAGAGTATATGCTGAGATTCTTTTAAGTGCTTAATATAATTTAAGAGAATTTGATTTTTGGAAATAATTGGTTGGAACCCAGTTTTCCAAGGGTACATCTGTTAACTTGAATTGAGATACTACCTGTTTTGCAGTATTACTAAACTAGCTAATTTTTGCTCATGGTTTTTAGACCTTGTGGCTATTAGCAAAGAAGAAACATTTTTTTTTTTTTTTAATTTATTTTTTGGGACAGAGAGAGACAGAGCATGAACGGGGGAGGGGCAGAGAGAGAGGGAGACACAGAATCGGAAACAGGCTCCAGGCTCCGAGCCATCAGCCCAGAACCTGATGCGGGGCTCGAACTCACGGACCGCGAGATGGTGACCTGGCTGAAGTCGGACGCTTAACCGACTGCGCCACCCAGGCGCCCCAGAAGAAACATTTTAACTTAATCGAATAAGTAGAAAAAATGGCCTTTAGTGCACATTCTAATATTGAGCAAATCTGACCAAGTTTTGTGTCATTTTCCTCTGTAAAAAAAAAAAAAAAAAAAGTGTTACTTAATTTTATATTTTTATGTGCAATGGGTTTTTACAGTAATGATATAATATTTTGATCTGAAAAGGGAAATTTGAGTGACTATCATTTCCTTTAGGTTTTTTTATTAGTGAAGTAGCAACATTAATATGAAGTTTAGTAAGCTATGTTTTACGTATTATAAAAATTTAGGGTAGTCATTTCTTCTCTTTGTAATTCACTCACATGGATCATTTCTATAGATTTGTGCGACTAAAATAGAAGCCATCTAGTTCAAACGTTGGCCTCCACTCAGACCATTTTCTCCTCAGGTGCCATATTGCTAGCACTAGAGTAAACATCTTTTCACACACATGTGCATGTACACACATACTACTCTTTCCAAATAATTAGAAATCGCTTCATCTTGGCTTCATCTGCTACTGTTACCTGAATCTTGCCAGGGACCTTAAAACGTTCAGGACGGGGCAAATTTTGACTCCAGAGGTTTTGAAAACTGCCTTGGTTACCCAGACAGCTAATCTGATTTTCAGTGAGACCTAGCCAGCAGTAGACAAGAATGGAGGTGAAACAGCAATGTACCTCATCTTGACTATGTGGCTGCTCCACCTTATTTCCTGCTATTATTATCCTACAGCGCCTCTCCCTAACAAAAAAGAAACTAGGACAAAGGGGGAAAACTGGGTGGGCTCTTAAGATTTTTTTTATTATGGTTAGGTTTGTTTTTATGTTTTTGTTTTAAATTTTTTTAATGTTTATTTATCTCTGAGACAGAGAGAGACAGAGCATGAGTGGGGGAGGGGCAGAGAGAGAGGGAGACACCGAATCTGAAGCAGGCTCCAGGCTCTGAGCTGTCAGCACAGAGCCTGACACGGGGCTTGAGCTCACAGACCGCGAGATCATGACCTGCGCTGAAGTTAGATGCTCAAACGACTGAGCCAGCCAGGCGCCCCTATGTATTTTGTTTTTAAAGAAATTTTTAAAGTTTATTTATTTTGAGAGAGAGAGAGAATGTGAGCAGGGCAGGGGCAGAGAGAGGAGACAGAGAATCCCAAGCAGGCTTCAAGTGGTCAGCACCCAGAGCCGGATGTGGGGCTCGCTCACAAAACCATGAGATCATGACCTGAGCTTAAATCAAGAGTCTGGCGCTTAACTGACTGAGGCACCCACATGCCCCTGCTTATATGTATCGAAATGCAAAGTTAATTTGTCCTTTTCCTAAAAGTCAGTAGTGAAAGAGATTTCCTAACTTCAGTATCTTCTACTTTATTTCTTAATAAACCATTTCATTTCAGATCCTTTGCCTTACCAAAAAAAAAAAAAAAAGTTTTTAAGCATACTTAATTTTCATTGGCTGTTCACACAATCATTATTACCACCAGATGCCACCTAAAGTAATAACTTGACGAAAAGGAGAAATCTCTTCTGTGGATAATATTTGAAGTTTTATTGGGAATTACTTATTTATGTAACATAGACTTATGACAAAGGTTAAAAACTTAAACCTTGTTATATATGTTTGTCCCTCTACCTTAGTGGAAGTGAAATTGTTTGCAATACAGATTTTTTATTCTTTGGAGTTCTTTCTTCAAGCTGCATAATTTATATTCTTCAACCCGCCTTTTTCCCACACCATCACCCAAAACAAGAGATTTTTATCATTTTTATTGTGTTCTGATACTGAGATTTTCTCCCCCCCACCCCTTGAATATGAAGAATCAAATAAAACTCAGTAATCTAATAAATGTGTGTACTACTGAGTATAGTAAGAGGATTATTTCATAACTCTTAGAGATTATGATCTGGCTAGGATGTTCTAATATCATTTTAGCATATTTTATAATGTTGACATGTTAATCTTAATGTACGTGCATATGAATCTCATTGTTTGAAATTTGTACCCATTGTTTGTCATTTTATATGAGGTTGTTGTGATGTGTTACCCCTTCTCCACCTCTGGACTCCTTGGTTTTTTATTCCTGTCCTGTTCCGATCTTTGGCTTATGTTGGAAAATTCTATTTCTTTCTGCCAACCTCCGTGCATGCCACAACACATACAATTTGTACTCTCACATCTCTGTGAAGGAGGATGATCTCCAGTTAATAAGCAACTGTTTGGGCATTCTCTGTATCCATGGAAGGTTTTATTTAAGTGGAAGGACCTGTTGGCACTTAGATTGCCTCTGCATTTATGTTACCTTTTCCTTTATTAATGTAGCCTTGTTGAAAGTTGACTTGTTTTATAAGAGAAACCAGACAGAAAGGAAAGAGACATAGATATGTTTAAAAAACACTTGTTTTTTAAAATAAATGTTTATTATGATAACATTTGAGTTAGAATCTAAAGGTCACTTTTAAAACTTTATTTTAGTTCTAAAGACAAAAGAGTTTAACCTCCTAAAATAGAACAAAGAATAGTGTTTTTGAGGCAATATGATTGATTGCATGCTGAATGTAGCATGAGATTCTTGTATGAATGTGTAAATTTTTTTTCAAATTCTGTGGTGCAAATTAGTGTAACCACACAAATTGTCTTTATGCCTGAAAAATATTAGATGGAATGACTTTTTAAAAATAAAGTAACAGGTTTGAGGAAAATGTGGAAGCAAGTCCAAAATTTTTGAAGTCCCTTTTTATTGATTTTTGTTCTTACTAGACACATTTAGTTTTATTTATGGCAATTAGAACTTAATTGTGATAGCCTAGTAATAGAACAAAATAAGGGTAGGTTGACATGGTGTAGGATGTGTCTCATTTTAGGATGAGGCTAAAATCATTCCGCATTGTTCTGTATTTTCATATTTAGGCTACTTTTATTGAAAAAGTTTACATAGTATTTTAAAACCTATGAAGTGGCATAAAATATTCACAGATTAAATAGGTAGTCACTTTATTGGTGACTCGTTATATAAGCAATACTAAAACCAGATATTTACTAAAAATCCCCAAAAGAAAATTATACTAGCATCATATATGGAGCTCTGAACTTCCTGTAGGCAAACTACTTAGAACAGAACAAGTAGGTAACAATGCCAATACTAAGGCTCTTACTTTGGAGCCTCAGCTGGTTGACCTGACCCAGATGTTTTTACCTCACACTTCCTAACTTAACTCCTAGGTCACTAAGATTTGAAGTGTTGCTGGGAATAAAGTATCCGTTCATAAATTGAATAGGAGTCTTACTAGGCCATGTGTGGAGGCCCATGGGAAGACATGTTATTTTTAGAGAAGCAAGGCTCTTGAGTAAGTATAACTTTCCCTTCATAGTTTATCATGAACAGTTGGTATGAAAAGGAATGACTGGAAGTTTGCAGAACACACTGAGCAACGAGAAGAGACACAGACATATCCCCCTTAATAAAGTATGTGCTAGGCAAGAGACAAAGAAAACATTTTTTTTAATAGAATACATTAGTTTTTCTGAACTTCATAATATTAGGAATGCGTTTCTATGGAAAATCATTATTCAAAAGATTGAGTTGAATATCTTTTGTGAAAATAGTAAAAAAAAAAAAAAAAGTTTTATAAATAGAGGAACAGTCCTGGTTTGTGCCTACCACATAATTAGTAATAGCACCCCTTTCACTCTCAAAAATGTCCCAGTTCAGGGGCTCCTGGGTGGCCCTGAGCCACCATCTGGTTGGTTGAGCATCTCAATTCAGCTCAGGTCATGATCATGTGGTTCCTGAGTTCCAGTGAGTTCACTGTTATCGGCATGGAGCCTACTTAGTATCCTTTGTCCCCTTCTCTCTCTGCATCTCCCCCACTTGTTCTCTCGCTCTCTCTTTCTCTGTCTCTCTCAAAAATAAAGATTTAAAAAATAGTAATAGAGTAAAAACAACAGTGTTCCAGTTTGGACCATAAATTATATGCTCACCCTACTTACAGAGGATCATGGAACTTTTCTTGACTACAAAGCAACCCACTTTTCTTTTATATAGCTCTCTGATTCTCCTCTCTGCTAGGATTTGTCTGTTGGCCTGTCTGAGCCCCTTTCCACATGGGTAGTTCTTGGAATATCTATTTCTTTTCCTTTTAGTTGTTGGTAAGGGAGGCAATATATACAGATATGGTTGATTTTTGTTATAGAAATTACAAATACAGTAAAATAGGGGCCCCTGGGTGGCGCAGTCGGTTAAGCGTCCGACTTCAGCTCAGGTCATGATCTCGCGGTCTGTGAGTTCGAGCCCCACGTTGGGCTCTGGGCTGATGGCTCAGAGCCTGGAGCCTGCTTCTGATTCTGTGTCTCCCTCTCTCTCTGCCCCTCCCCTGTTCATGCTCTGTCTCTCTCTGTCTCAAAAATAAATAAATGTTAAAAAAAATTCTTTAAAAAAAAAAAAAAGAAAAAAAAATACAGTAAAATAGAGGGAATAGAAAAATAGATTCCCTTTGGATTTTATTTAAACCATTCCATTTGATTGAGGTACGGTTGAATCTTCTTAGTTTATAGATTCTGTGTCTCTTATATGTAATATACTTGTTAAATTTACCGTTGTGTAGAGTTCCTACTCTTTGGATGTTGGAGATTGCACCTCCATGGTGTCATTTAACATATTCTATTAGATGACCTCTCCTGCCCATATTTCATGTAAATGAGTTATTAGGTGGGTTGCAAATATATTTTATAATAGTATAGTATGCTTCCACTAAGAATTACATAATACCTACCTGTCTTTGTGGTGTTAAGCAGCTGTTGGTATTCATCACCTAAAACAGCCCTTTTTTATTTGTGTGTGTGTGTGGTATATTTTTATTTCATTTTATTTTTAAGTGTTTATTTTTGAGAGAGAGACAGAGAGAGCAAGCAGGGGACAGGCAGAGAGAGGAGGACCGAGGGTCCATAGCTGGCTCCACCCTCAAAGCAGTGAGTCCGATGTGGGGCTTGAACTCATGAACTGTGAGATCATGACCTGACCCGAAGTTGGACGCTTAACTGACTGAGCTACCCAGATACCCCTAGATCAGCCATTCTTAAACTTTACACTTGTAAAAAGTGAAAGCCCCAAAGAGAGTTCAAGGATTGTATCAAGATTTACCAGATTAGAAACTGAAACAAAAAATTTATTTTTTTAATGTTCGTTCGTTTGTTTGTTTTTATTTGAAGGGGGTGGGGGCATTGAGAAAATCCCAAGCAGGTTGCAGGCTGTCAGCCTAGAGCCTGATGTGGGGCTTGAACCCAGGAACTGTGAAATCATAACCAGAGCCAAAATCAAGAGTTGGACGCTTAACTGAGCCACCCAGACACCCCAAAACAAAACTTTTAAATTATTTATCAGCTGATTTTAAAATAATGTAACAAATCGTGCTAACATAAACGACATGGTTTTTGTGAAGAGTAACTGTATTTCCAAAGTTTTTAAAAAGTGGCCTTGTTTTACATTTTTGCAAATCTCACAGTGTCTGACTTAATAGAAGACAGCTGCTTTCTCACAGCTGCTTCTGCATTTAATTTGTTGTGATAAGTTGTTTTGGTTGAAGACTGGAGAAAATCTGGCCTAACACTGATAATGTAGTTGAAAAGAGAAAGACCTCACATACCCCTTGAAAGAATCTTGGGGACTTCAGGAGTTCTCAGACTGCACATTAAGAACAGTGGGCCTAGATTCATTATTTCCTTTATGATTGCAAAGTGGTGATATTTTATCATTAACTTACTTATTTTCTGTAATACTCCCTCTCATTTATTTGGTTACCTAAGGTACAGTTTGAATGGGAAAGGCAAGATCTGTGTTTGTTTGTTTTTTTCTCCCTTACCAGTTTTCAAAATGTAATGGGTTGGTAACCGAGCAGGCTCCATAGGTGATTAGTGAAATGTTATTATTGCATATTTATGATTTTAAATATGTTTGATGTGTTTCAGTCCCTTGCAGTTGTTATTTTTAACATTCAAATTGTCCCACATTTGGCTGTTGGCTTCTGTGCCCTTTTTACTCATTATCGCTTGTTTCCTGGCTTTTTTTTTTCGTGCTTTCTAGTATGACAAGATGTTCCAAGATCATTTTGTACATTTCCTGCCCCAAACTTGAAATTACCAATTTCTACAACACACAGTTTTCTTTCAGTGGGAAATGGTACTTAGAGAACACAGTCTGGGTGCTAGGAGTGTTCATGGCTCTTGGGTTGGTCCTTGTTCCTAGAACTTTTTCAATGGACAGAACTGAAAACTGGTTTCTTTTCTTTCCTTTTTTTTTTTTTTTTTGTTTGTTTCTTTTAAAAATATCACTTGTTCATATTTGATAACTTTTTTTTTTTAATTCAGTAGTACGTAATTTTTTGTGTAAACCTAATCTTTACCTCATTCTCCAGATTCCAGTTTCCACTAACACTAGTGCAATTACTGTTTGCTTTGTCCCACATTGCACACACAACAGTTTTAGAATGTCAGAAAAATATGATCACTGGAAAGTGAGTTTGTGCTCTTAGGTTATATCCTCTAAGGGTGTATAGTCAAATTACAGTGTTTTATAGTCTCTTGAATTAACTCTTCTCTATGTGGTTATGCTACCAACTTGATACACAGTGAAGTTAATTTGTTTCAATTCAATTCAGATTTTTCAGGGATTACTTTTTGTTTTGTAATATATAAAATAGCAGTACTAAATGAAATGTAAAAATCTGCCTGTAGTCAGGGAAATCTACCTTATAGTCTTTTCTATTCCTGTTCTCCCTGTCCCTATATGTAAGACTTGACAGAGTCATCTTGAATACTTAAGGTGATTTTCTCATAGTATTTCTTTAGTAACACAAAAAGCATTTAAGTTAATTTACTAAAATTATCTGCCTTTAGGGGCGCCTGGGTGGCTCAGTCGGGTGAGCATCTGACATTGGCTCAGGTCATGTTATCGTGTTTGTGAGTTCAAGCCCCACATCAGGCTCGCTGCTGTCAGTGTGGAGCCCACTTCGAATCCTCTGTTCCCCTCTCTCTGTGCACCTTCCCTGCTCATGCTCTCTCAAAAATAAATAAACGCTTAAAAAAAATTACCTGCTTCTAGATTTTCCAGTAACTAATAATTATTTTTTTAATTCATGGAAGAAAATCATAGACTTTTCTGCTCTTCTAGGAGCCAGAATTTCTTGCCTTAATATATACAATTCAACCTTTCTCTAGTAAAAGTGATGTCTCTTGAAATGTTAGATTATTTTCCATTTGTCTTCGATGATTTCAAGGACTTAAGCCTGACTACCACTTGGGACACTGGTGCTTCTTGTAGTAGAAAGCTCATCAGTTAACATTCCTTGAATGGTTCACTCTTAGACCTGAAAATAAATTATCTTAGAAAGGATGTCATCTACTCTTTATTTTTGTTTATTTTAAGTTTATTTATTTTGAGAGAGAAGAGCATGCATGTGCCTGCATGAGCAGAGGAGGGGCACAGAGAGAGGGAGAGAGAATCCCAAGCAGGACTCAGTTTCACAAATGCTGAGATCATGCCCTGAGCGAAAATCAAGAGTTGGATGCTTAACTGACTGAGCCACCCAGGTACCCCTGCCATCTACTCTTTAGCATTGGTATTAAAAATGCAAATTAGTTGATTATATAAGTCTTAAATACTAAATCTTTTAAAATCTTAAACCTGTTAGGGGCATCTGGGTGGCTCTGTTGGTTGGGTGTCCAACTTCAGCTCATGTCATGATCTCACAGTTTGAGTTTGAGCCCTACATTGGGCTCTGTGCTGACAGCTCAGAGTCTGGAGCCTGCTTCAGATTCTGTGTCTCCCCCCTCTCTACTCCCCCCCCCCCCCCCCCCCCCCGCCAATGCTCTGTCTCTCCTTCAAAAATAAACATTAAAAAAAATTTTTAATAATAAAATTGTTAATAAAAAAATAAAATCTTAAACCTGTTAAATATGATATCTGTTTTTCCTTTTGAAATATAAGTATCTAAAAGAAGTTACATTATCATATTTCAGCAATATATGTCATATTCTAATATATACTTATAGGCTAAAAATATTATTAAATCAGGATACGTCATGGTGAAGCAATAATGATTTAAAGTGTAAAGGTTCTGAAATTGGATAGACCTTGTTCATTCAGATTCTAGTTTGCTGTTTCCTTGCTTATAGCCTTGGACAAGATTCTTGGTGGGTTTAATTCTTTGGCTAAATAGGAGTAAGTAGTTTACTCATAAAGTTGGTGGCATTACATGAGCTAATGTATGTAAAGTGATTGAAGACACACCATGGTTTGTATAAAATACACATCCAATAAATGTTAGCTTTTATTTTGGGAGTTGTAATGAATATTTGATCAATTCTGTAAACTTTGTCTGCATCTTACTTGGGGTAGGTGACGCTTTCATGTTGTAAATAGAGCACCTGATTTTCATGATTCTGTTCCATGTGAAAAAGAATCATCTGTTTAACAAAGGAATAATTGGTGTGTAACTGAAATTTGTTTGAGGCTTCTGACTTTACAAATGTACTGGTGCTTATAATATAAATATCACATTAAGAAATTTAATAGAGAAAGGAGCTTTAAGGAAACAAAGCTGCTTTTCAGGATCCAAGGTCCTTTTCAGACATTAGTAGAAATTGTTTTATTTGAAGTGGCTTTAGGATATTGTGTTTGCTGACCAGAGATAAAGGAATTTTTTACCTTTAGAATTTCAAGATACATTTACCTTTTGAGATAAAGCTGTATACCACCAGACTTCATAAATTCTGGTGTTTAGGGTTGTCGTTTCTTTCTTTAATCTTTAAAAAAAAATTTTTTTTTTAACATTTATTTATTTTTGAGAGAAAGAGCGTGAGGGGGAGAGGGACAGAGAGAGAGGGAGACACAGAATCCACGAAGCAGGTTCCAGGCTCTGAGCTGTCAGCACAGAGCCTGATGCGGGGCTCGATCTCACAAAACGTGAGATCATGACCCGAGCTGAAGTCAGACGCTCAACTGACTGAGCCACCCAGGTGCCTCCTTTTTAAATCTTTATTCAGGTATAGTTGACAAAATTATGGTACATTGTATCTAACATGATGATTTGATATACATTGTGAAAGGATTCCAACAATTGTTAGGACAACTAACTTTTTTGAGGTGGTGGTGAGAAACTTTTAAGTTCTAATCTCTTAACCAATTTCAAATCTGCAATACAGTATTATCAACTCTAGTCACTGTATTATATATAAATCAGATCCTCAGACCTTATTAATCTTTATAATTAAAGGTTTGTATCCTTTTACCAACCTTGCTGTTTCTCCTACACCCCAGCCCCTGATAGCCACCATTCTGTTCTGTTCAGTGAGTTCAAAAAAAAATTTTTTTTAAATAACTCCACATATAAGTGATGCCATGTAGTATTTATCTTTGTCTGGCTTATTTCACATAGCATAATGCCATCCAGTTTTTTTCATGTCACAAATGGCAGGATTCCCTTCTTTTTTATGGCTGAGTAATATTCCACTGTACGTAAATAGCACATCTTTTAATCCATTCATCCTTTGACACTTAGATTGTTTCCATACATTGGCTGTTGTGAATAATGCTGCTACAAACATGGGAGTACAGATAACTTTTCAAAGCGATTTTGTTTTCTTTGGCTGTATACCCAGAAGTTTGATTGCTGGGTCATATGGTAGTTCTATTTTTAATTTCTTGGGGAACCTCCATACTGTTTTCTGTAATGACTGTACCAGTTTACATTCTCACCAACAATGTACACGGTTCTTTTTTTTTTTTTTTCCCCTGCATCCTCACTAGCATTTGTTCTCTTGTTATTTGAGAATAGCCATCCTAACAGGTGTGAGGTGATCTCTCATTGTGGTTTTGATTTGCATTTCCCTGATGATAAGTGATGTTGAACACCTCCCTATTCAAGGACCTGTTGGCTCTTTTTAGGTCTTATTTGGGATAATGTCTCTTTGGGTGCTTTGCCCATTTTTCAGTTGAATTTAGTTGATTGGTTGTGTGTGTGTGTGTGTGTGTGTGTGTGTGTGCGCGTGCGCGCGCGCGCACGCACGCACTGTTGAGTTGTATCAGTTTCATATACATGCACACACACAGGTATATGTCTCACATGTTTGTTTTTGAGAAAGAGAGAGTGTGTGCACATGCAACCGGGGGAAGGGCAGAGAGAGAGGGAGACAGTATCCAAAGTGGTTTCTGTGCTGATAGCAGAGAGCCCGATGTAGGGCTCAAACTCACAAACCGTGAGATCATGACCTGAATGAAGTCAGACACTTAACTGAGTGAGCCACCTAGGTGCCCCTCTTACATATTTTTCACATCAACCCCCTTATCAGATATGTGGTTTGCAAATATTTTCTCCCATTCCATAGGTTGCCTTCTCATTTTGTGATGGTTACTTTGCTGTGCAGAAGGTTTTAGTTTGATATCCCGCTTGTTTATTTTTTTATTTTGTTGCTTTTGTTTTCTGTGTCAGATCCCAAAATCACTAACAAGATCAATGACAAGGAGTTTTCTTCTAGGAGTTGTACAGTTTCAGGTCTTACATTCAAGTCTTTAATCCATTTTGAGTTGATTTCTGTGTATGGTATAGGGATAGGAGTCTAGTTTTATCTTTTTTTTTTTTTTTCCTTTTTTACTGTTTATTTTGAGAGAGAGCGAACCAGGGGAGAGGTAGAGAGAGAGGCCGAGAGAAACTCCCTCTGTCAGTGCAGAGTCCGACGTGGGGCTCCATCTCACAAACCGTGAGATCATGACCTGAGCAGAAACCAAGAGTCTGAAACTTAACCAACTGAGCCACCCAGGTGCCCCTAGTTTCATTCTTTTGTAAATGGATTTTCACTTTTCCCAGCATTATTTATGGAAGAGCCTGTCCTTTCCCCATTGTATATTCTTGGTGCCTTTGTTGAAAATTTATTGAATGTACACACACACACACATTTATTCCTGGGCTTTCTAGTCTGTTCCATTGGTCAGTGTGTCTGCTTTTATGCCAATACCATACTTTTTCTTTTTTTTAATAATTTTTTTTTTCAACGTTTTTTATTTATTTTTGGGACAGAGAGAGACAGAGCATGAACGGGGGAGGGGCAGAGAGAGAGGGAGACACAGAATCGGAAACAGGCTCCAGGCTCCGAGCCATCAGCCCAGAGCCTGACGCGGGGCTCGAACTCACAGACCGCGAGATCGTGACCTGGCTGAAGTCGGACGCTTAACCGACTGCGCCACCCAGGCGCCCCGAATACCATACTTTTTCATAACCACAGCTTTGTAGTTTGAAATCAGGAATTGTGATGCTTCCAGCTTTGTTGTTCTTTCTCAAGATTGCCAAACTACTCAAGATCTTTTGTGGTTCTATAAAAGGAATTTTGGGATTTTTTTTCTACTTCTGTGAAAAATGCCATTGGAACTTTGAAGGGATTACATGAATCTATAAGTCACTTTGGATTGTATGGACATTTTAAAAGTATTAATTCTTCCAATCCATGAACATGGACTACCTTTCCATTCAATTGTGTTTTCATTTCATTTATCAATGTGTTAACAGTTTTTGTTATACAGATCTTTTACTTCTCTGGTTAAATTTATTGCTAAGTACTTAATTCTCTTTGATGCTGTTGTAATTGGGATTGTTTGCCTAATTTCTCTCTCCTGTAGTTGTTAGTATGTAAAATAACTATTTTGTGTATTGATTTTGTATCCTGCAACTTTATCTAATTTGTTTATCTAACAGCTTTTTGGTGGAATAATTAGGGTTTTCTAGATAGGATACCATGTCATCTGCAAACAGACAATTTTCCTTCTTTTCTGATTTGGATGCCCTTTATTTCTTTTTCTTGTCTAGTTGCCCTGGTTAGGACTTCCAGTGTTATTTTGAATAAAAGTGATAAGGGGCGCCTGGGTGGCGCAGTCGGTTAAGCGTCCGACTTCAGCCAGGTCACGATCTCGCGGTCCGTGAGTTCGAGTCCCGCGTCGGGCTCTGGGCTGATGGCTCAGAGCCTGGAGCCTGTTTCCGATTCTGTGTCTCCCTCTCTCTGCCCCTCCCCCGTTCATGCTCTGTCTGTCTCTCTCTGTCCCAAAAATAAATAAAAAACGTTGAAAAAAAAAATTAAAAAAAAAAAAAAGTGATAAGAATGGACATTTTTGTCTTGTTCCTGATCTTAAAGGAAAAGCTTTTCACCACTGAATATGATGTTAGCTAAGGTTTGTCATATATGGCTTTATGTTGAGGTGTGTTTCACCTGTACCTAATTTATTGACGGTTCTTCTTATCATGAAAGGATATTGAATTTTGTCAAGTGCATCTATAGAAATGATATTATTTTTGTTCTTCATTTTGTTAGTGTGATGTATCTCATTTATTGATTTGGATAGTTGAACCATCCTTCTATCCCAGAAATAAATCTTACTTGATCGTGGTGTATAATCCTTTTAATTTAGTGTTGAATTCAGTTTGTGAATATTCTCTTGAGGATTTTTTCATCAGTGTTCATCAGGGCTGGGGCTCGTTGGTGGCTTAGTTGATTGAGCATCCGGCTCTTGATTTTGGCTTGAGTCATGATCGCAGGATCGTGGGATTGAACCCTGCGTCAGGCTCCATGATGAGTGAGGAGCTGGCTGAAGATTCCTTCTCTCCCTCTTCCCCTCTCCCCCTCTCACACACCTGCTCTTTCCCTCTCACCCTCTTTTTCTCTCTCTCTCAAGTAAAAATAAAATGTTCCTCAGGGCTATTGGCTTGTGGTGTTCTTGTCTGACTTTGGTATCAGGGTAATGGTAGCCTTGCAAAATGAGTTTGAAAGTGTTTCTTTTTCTTAAATGTTTTGAAAGGGTTTTTTGTTTTTTGTTTTTTGGTTTTTTTTTTTAAGTCAGGATTAGTTTGAGATTGAGGAATGCCAAAATGAATTCAGATCGGCTGATAATATTTTAAGACACAGGAATGGAGGTTCTAGGAAAGGACAAAATGGTGGGCTAAAGTTATTTTTCTCCCTTCCCCCCAGAACAAAACAGGAACTAAGTAAGATGCATGCATGTTTTCTTTTTTAAAAGAATCTACTTTTTAGAGGTACATGCTGCAATATGGATGAAATGATACGTTGCTGGTGTTTGTTTTAGAGTGGAGGAGGGGTAATAGATGAAACAAGATTGACTAAGAAAGAGTTGGTAATTGTTGAAATAATGATGAGTAAATGATGTTATTTATAAAGCTTTACTTTTATACTTGTTTGAAATTTTTTTGCGATAAAATCTTTTAAAGTTTAAAATAAAAGTACAGAGGCGCCTGGGTAGCTCAGTCGCTTAAGCATCTGACTTCGGCCCAGGTCGTGATCTCACTGTGAGTTTGAGCCCCGCGTCGGGCTCTGTGCTAACAGCTCAGCCTGGAGCCTGCTTCAAATTCTGGGTCGGTCTCTCTCTCTCTCTCTCTCTCTCTCTCTCTCTCTCTGCCCCTTCCCAGCTTGCACTTTGTCTCTCTCTCTCTCTCTCTCTCAAAAATAAATAAACATTTAAAAAAAATTTTTTTTAAATAAAAGTACAGACTTGGGGGTTGCGGGTCTTGGTAAAGCCAACATAGTAAACACACTCAGTTGTTTCAGGTCTCCCCAGTAGTATTTATTACTAGCCTTCTGAGCCCAATTTCTCTTATGACTGTCATATGATAGTTTCAGTCAACAGAAAAATGGAATAGCTACATAGATATATAATGACTTTGTACTAAAAAGAGATTTTAGTGTTTTAAAGGAATCTATAGATTCTGGAAATCATTCCTGACAGGATGACTGAGGAAACATTTGGGTAAATTAACAGTATATTCTGTATACAACAGATTTCATTTTATGAGATATTTGAATTTCTGAAAAGATAACCTGTGTGTATCAGACTGATGTCAAACAGTAAAGATTTCTCTAAGAAAATTGATAGGGTATTTTGACTAAGGGTGCAGTTTACTCAGTTGACTGTTAGCAAATCATAGTGTTAGAGGACTTGGCAAGTTACTAGTAAGATTCAAACTGTTGCTTCCTCTCTGTCACTTTATACTATTGCCTTGAAAGCCAGAAAATGGTTCCAGTTTACTTCTTTAATAGTTTAACCCTACATACCAAAAGTGGGTACTTGGCACATTGCCAGGTATCTTGCTAGATTCTCTTCTGAATGCTATCTCACTTAATTCTCACAATAGTGCAGTGGAGTGGTTTACAAATGAACAAATTGAACCAGAGTGATCACACAACTAGTAACAGGTTGAATTGAGTCCTTATGATTCTAGGATCTTTTCATTGTACTGTATTACCTATCTTATTTAAGGAGCCTTCTGTCTCCACCAGTGCTTTACATTACACACCCATGACCTATTTATATTGTAAACTGGAAGGTTGGTTTTTTTTTTTTTTAAGGTTATTTATTTATTTATTTATTTAGAGAGTGAGATGGAGCATGTGTGTGCGCGCGCACACACACGAGTGGGGAGGGACAGAGAGAGGGAGAGAGAAAATCCCAAGCAGACTCCTTGCTGTCTGCAGACAGCCTGATGCAGGGCTCACTCTCAGGAACTGTGAGACCATGACCTGACCTGAAATCAAGAGTTGGATGCTCAACCAACTAAGCCACGTAGACGCCCCTAAACTGGAAGTTTTTCTCTTCTAACCCCTTCACCTGTTCTCCCATCCACCCTATATCTTTATACTTTCAAAATACTATTTTGCCCAAAAAGATTGGGAACCACTCATATAAAGTGGTTGTCTACAAGAGATTTGTCAAATCTGGGTACTAATTTTTTTTTTTTTTTTAATCTTAGTCTTTATATTGGTCACCAAGTACTGAAAAGGAAAGGCAGCATTCAAAAACAGTAATGTTCAGCATTTAGAAATATTTTACATGGGGGAAAAATAAGTTTATAAATAGATGTTTTAACCAAAAGGGAAAATAGCTTGTGAACCTAAGATACTTTGTTGTTTTACTGTACTTACTCAGTGCTAGAATTCAGGGCTTTGCTTAGGGTCAGATTATGATATGACAGGAAAACCAACAGAGGTGATTAAAGGAGACAATAAAATGACTGGTAAAACTTAGCATGGTATATTGTGATTATATTTTGCATAAGAATTTGGAGCTGCTTACTGTGCCAGTTGTATTCATTAATTAACTAAAAAGTGCTATTTTGTCCGTGTCCTGGGGCTAATTTATTATAAGAATTAATTAACAAATGAGAATTTTGGCCTAAATACAGCTGAAATGTTTACTGAAATTGGATCAAAGATGAGCATTTGTGTCAAGGTTTTAAAATCATTTTTCATATTAAGATGTCTTGAGAAAATGTTTACAATCCATAAGTTAAATATTTTTGTTTTGCATGATGGGAATTTTTTAAGTTCCTTTGTCTAATAACACACCACTGGCTATTTGGTCCAGAGATGTTCCTCCTCTTGGGCTTCTAGGGCAACAATGTATTCATCATTTCAAAGATTTCATTTTACTCAGGGACCTGCTGTATGAGTAAATGGAGGCTTGTTTTTGGCTTAGGCAAAACAATGTATATCACTGTTCCTTTGAGTTGATCATTATCTTCCATCACTGTCACTTTTTACTTATTTATTTAAAAAAGTTTTTTAGTGTTTATTTTTGAGGGAGAGAGAGAGAGAGAGAGAGCAAGCGAGCAGGGGAGGGACAGAGAGAGGGAGACACAGAATCTGAAGCAGGCTCCAGGCTCCGAGCTGTCAGCACAGAGCCCGACCCAGAACTCCAGCCCACCAACAGTGAGATTGTGACCTGAGCTGAGGTCGAACACTTAACAGACTGAAGCCACCTAGGCACCCTGTCAACTTTTTAAATTATTTAATTTTATTGCTATTGATATATAGCTTATGGTGAGTAGTTTGGTGATAAAATGTGTACTGGTAGATATTTGCATTGACAGTGATTTGAACTTACTTTCCACCACAGGGACCTTTAGATATGATTTGTGGTTAAAATAGGAATCATTCATACACATCCCAAATGCTTTTATTCTGCGACACCATTATTACTGAATTCTTTTTTTGACTGGAGAGTGCTCCCCAGTTGAGTATTCTAAGTTTGTCATCACTAAGACTCTCCTGGTGCTCTAAGAAACTGCTTGCTAAAAAAATTAAGAACACCTTGGTCACTACCTCACATATGAGCTATTGCTTGTATGATGTAATCATTTCTTATCTCTAATGCACAAGTTTATGGAATATCACACTTTACCTACTTTTGGGGTGTTTCTTCTGTGTTTTATCCACTTTTCTTCACTGGCATATAGCATATTTAGAAATGCTGTGTTAACAGCTGTGGATCATGTGTATACTTGTAGTTAGCTTTGCTATAAGGAGAGATTTGCATTCCTAAGAATACGAGAAATTTTATCAACAAACTCAGGTCAAAAAAAAATTGCTTATAATGTTTTTTCTTTAGAAAAAGTTATTAAGACTTTTTATAGCCATAAGTATATAATTGCAAAACCTAAACATTACTCAGCAAATCTGTCAACTGATGAATTATATTAAGCTGTTTATCCATCTTAACTTTTGCCAAAAAATGATACCGTTCTCTATCACAACCACCTACCATTATAGGCAGACCCTCTTACCCATTTTTATGATAAACAAGGGATAGCTTCACTCAGCAGATGTGATATGTAAAACTATTTCTGGGATTTGCTGTAAAATAATTCTATGGAAGGGGTTACAGATAAAGTAAGGTTAGCCATCAGTTGATTGTTTAAAACTGGGTAAGGTTTATGAATTCATTACAGAGTTTGCTTTGCTTTTGCATTTGTTTGGAATTTTTCATAATAAGATCTTTTTCAAAGATGTTAAAAATACGGGCGCCTGAGTGGCTCAGTCAGTTAAGCATCTGACTCTTGATCTCAGCTCAGGTCATGACCTCACGATTTGTGAGTTTGAGGTTCCGGTGTTCCAGCGCAGAGCCTGCTTGGGATTCTCTCTCCCTCTGTCTCTGCCCCTCCCGTGCTCATGCTCTCTTGGCTCCCTCTCAAAATAAATAAACTTTTCTTTTTTTTAAAGAGCCATTTAAAAAGATGCAAAAAATAACATCAGGATAAGTAAGTCTGAACAAAATTTTGAAGAACAGATTAATAGGTATTAACAAAGGAGGTCTTGTTCCATTTAGGCAAAGGAGTTTGAACTAACCCAATAGGTAGTAGGGAACCATTATAGATTTCTAATAGTGGAATGATAATGATCAAAGTTATGCTCTAGAAGGGTTAAAGTAAGGAAAGAACGAAGAGTAAATTGGAGGGCTGAGAGCCCAGAGGTAGTGAGATCAGTTCATTGCTATAATGCAGCCTTAAAATTGTAAAGAGGTGATTAATGTTGGTGAATGGATGGGTAAAATATAGTGTATGAAACATTTCAAAGGAGAAGGAATAGCTCTGCATTTAGGCTCTCAGGTGCTAATGCCAGTGCAGCAAAAAGGAGAGAGGGTTGTTTTTTTGTTTTTTGTTTTGTTTTGTTTTTGTTTTTCAGTTTTTCCCCTCATTTGTCTAGGGCTTAAAGGACCATTTGGGTGTCTTGAATTTGGAGGCATGGTAAAAATGTAGTCAGTATTTTGGCTCTTTTAGTAAATCAGTATCAACAAGCCTCTTAAGTTTTAAAGTTTTTTCTCTTTCCAAATGGAATTTAAAATGAAGGACATCCCATTTTATACTATTAGACAAAGCTGCCAGAACAGAGTTTTTTGGCATTTGTGTGTGTGTGTGTGTGTGTGTGTGTGTGTGTGTGTGTATTTAAGTAATCTCTACACCCAACCTGGGACTTGAAATCACGACCCTGAGATCAAGAGTCACATGCTCCTACCACAGAGCTAGCCAAGCACCCCTAGAATAGTTTTGATAAGTTGTTTGAAACCAGAGAGCTCAAGTCTTCCAAATTACTTGAATTTTTTCCATCAGAACCCTGCAAATGCCATGCCAGCCAGGTTATAGGTGGCTAGCATAATTTATTTCATTATTGGAAAAAGAAATTGAGATCTTGGTGCAAGTTAAAAGTTATCTCATGGGACAACCATAAGAAAATACTTTGGTTCTGAAATAATACTTTATCTATACTTTATTTTGAAGATTCCCGCCCAAGTTTAGTGAAAAAGCAACTGAGAGCTCTTACTTAGTATATAAGAACTTCACAGGACAATAACACTCCAATCAGCAGTCTTAAAAGTGCATCAGAATTGTTGAGAATTGCAGTTAACTTTCAATTTAGAGTTTTCTTCTAGACTATAGAGCCTTCTCTAATGTAGAGTCTTTGAAAGAGAAAACTGACTTTATGAGCAGAGTTAGAATTGAAATTATTTAAAACCTTATGAGAAAATTGACCAGCCTTCACACTATGTGGGACTGTGTAAAATGGTTTTGACTTTGGATGGTCGTTTGACATCTCTGATACATGCTTCATGACATTTTAGTAGTTCCACATCTAGGAAAGTATCCTAAGAAAATGTGTATGTTAAAGAAAGGCATATGTACGTGACTGTTCAATTGTTTATATTATGGAAAATTAGCAACACTCTAAGCGTGCACCTGCACAGGATTGACTTAAATTATAGTAGATCCATAGGCTAGAATACTGTGCCAGCTTTTAAGAGGAAGAAGTAGATATGTACATAATGTATATAGAAAGATGTCTAAAACCTGCTAAATGAACAAAGCAGATTACAGAACAGTAGAGTTATCGCTTTTATTTTTGGAGTATCTTTGGGAAGTGGAATTATGTGAGAATTTCACTTCTACTTTTTATGCTTCTGTAATGTTTGCGTATTTTTACAAGCATTTGTTATCTTTGTAATATGTTAAGAATTAAGATACAGCTGTTGGTTAGGGAGGGGACTCTAGTTTGCATATCAGAATTGTTAAGCTTTAAATTCCTTTATTGCTATATACTTAGCCACCTGGTCTGCCTATTAATCACAAAACATGTATGGTCAGGTTCTGTTTGTCTGTTTTGAGGGTGCTTGCTGCCTATTGTCCTTCATTGTTAATAGAATTTTCCATGAGACTAGTCAGTGATAAGTCTTGTCTAAACAATTCAAGAAATTTATAAAAGTCTTTCTATAAGAGATTCCTCTGTGTCACTGGTAAACTGCGGAGTGGTTTGGGGTTGCTTTCTTTGAGGGGAAGGTGTTGTTTTCTCTTCAGAATGACTCATTAATTGTAGAGGCACACTTCAGGATTTTTTTTCCCCCTTCATGGTTGTGAAAATGCAATACTTGGCACATAGGCAAGCCTAAAGAGTTTGCAAATTGCCTACCCTCTCCTACTTTGGATAAGAGAAACATCTTAAAATAGCACTTAACATAGTTTTTATAGATAGTAGTTGCTCACTTCATGTTTGTTGAATGAATGAATGAATGAAGAAAAAACTGGCAAATCTAGATACTATAAATCCCAAAAGAGCCAGGAAATTTAATCTGGACTTGTGTGGGTAGCATAGCACCAATGATAATTGATGCTTAAGTTTTAAAAATTTGTTTTAATTCAGATGTTGCTATCTAAAGTAAACAGTAATTACTTTAGGGGTGCCTGGGTGGCTCAGTCAGTTAAGCATCTGACTCTTGATTTCAGCTCAGGTCACAATCTCACGGTTCGTGAGTTGGGTTCGTTGAGTTCGTTGAGGTGGAGTTGGAGCCCCGAGTCAGGCCCTGCACTGGCAATGAAGAGATTCTCTCTCTCTCTCCCTCCCTCCCTCCCCCTCTGCCCCTTCCTCTCTCTCTCTCTCTCTCTCTCTCTCTCTCTCTCTCTCTCTCAAATAAACTTTGAAAAAAATATACAATTACTTTAATAAACAGATGCAATGCTTTAAAATCTTAATTTTGTTTCTTTTGAGTGCCACAACTTTGTGTATCTGGCTTCTTACAAGTTAATTTTATTATTATTTTGAGAGAGAGAGACTGCATGCTCAAGTGAGCAGGGGAGGGGTAGAGAAGGAGAGAGAGAATCCCAAGCAGACTCCATGCTGTCTCACAAACTGTGAGATCATGACCTAAGCCAACATGAAGAGTCGGACACTCAAAACAACTGAGCCACCCAGGGCCGCCCCCCCCTCCAAAGTTAATATTTTTGTAGCTCTGTTTCTTCACCTGTAAAATAATAAATTAGATTCTAAACTTTAAATTCCTAGATTTTTTATGAACTGTAGGAATTTTGCCCAAATACTGAAAGTATAACAGATATTAATGCTTCATAAATGTGTACAACCCACTTCGTCTGGAGTAAGGAAATATGGTTCCCATTTCAGGGCTTGAAAATGAAAAGGGTTTGTACAGAGGAGGCAAACGTAGAGGAGTGAGATGTTCTTTTCTTGTGGTACATGGCTCTAAAGCATGCTCTGAGGCTTCCAACACAGTAGGACAGAACCTTCAGAAAGTCTTGACAATCTCTCTTTAAAGGGCTCTTGAAAGTTCTTTGAGGGTGTCATCTTTATTTAATACTTAGAAGCCTAAAGTGTTCTTGGTTCTTCTTAAGGATAGAGACTGTGCATCTTTGGTTAGTTTTGCAGTAAATATCAGTTTATCATTGTTAAATGAGGTGTAAATAAAATACTTCTTTTTTTTTTCAGTGTTAACCTAAAATAATTTAAGATCGTAGTATTTAGTTTCATTATTTATGGTGTATTCTTATCCTAACACTACTCCCCCTTCCTCCAAGAACAACTAAGTATATCTTATCCTCTGTAATACTGCCATTAATGAAATTTTTCATGGGGAAAGAAATTCTTCCTGTGTGCTAAAATAGGATTTTTAAAAAACTCGGTTTTAATTACCTCCTGTTCAAGTAAAATTAGAGCTTTTATAGACATCTGTTTATTATGCCATGCCTAATAGCCCCTAAAGGGAGTATGAATTTAGGCAGAGGAGCCAAGGGATAAACAAATGCTGCAGGAGAAGAGGTGAGAGAAAAAGAAACTTTATCTTGACTCTAAATTACTTAAAGTTTCTTTAAAAACACTTTTTTTTTTTTTTTGATGTTTGGTTTTTTTTGAGAGAGAGACAGACAGACAGACAGACAGACAGTGCAAGCAGGCATGGGGCAAAGAGAGAGGGAGACACAGCATCTGAAGCAGGTACCAGGCTCTGAGCTGTCAGCATAGAGCCCGATGCAGGGCTCAAACTCCTGAACCTTGAGATCATGACCTGAGCCAAAGGTCAGCCACTTAACTGACTGAGCCATCCAGGAGCCCATAAATTTCTTTAGTCTTCATTGTTTACCCCCAGTTTTTTTCTTTTCTTCTTTATCTTCAGACCTGAACTTCTTCTAGATTCTTAGCCTGCATTAAGTTGCTTCAAATCCTAATTTATAGTTTATACCATCCCAGTTATATGAACTTTTTGCCACATCTCTTAGCACTTTGTCTTAGAGTTCATCTCTTATTTTCCAATAATTCTTCTGTGTTTATCACTTATCTCTGCTACATTGTTTTTTTTTCTTATTTACTGGCGTATCCTTTTCTCAGGTTACTTTAGCAAAATTAAAATACACACCCTTTGGAGAATAGTGAAGATAATTGTTAGCCACATTCAGGTTATAGTAGCAGCTCCTCTTCACATCTATTTAAAGGCTGTAGAGAGCCATTTAAACTCTTTATTTGCTACAAATGCTAGTCTATATGTACCTGTGAGTGAGCAGGACAAGTATTATTCTTTCTTTTGTACAGATGAGAAAACTGAGACTTTGAGACCCTACATGCATGAATTGCCTAAGCCAATGCCAGGATTCATAGATACCTGGAGCAGAAAAAAACCCAATGAGATTTTACTTTGAGGAATTTAAAGATTGTGTATAAAAAGTGACTTTTCTGAGATCACCAAATTATTTAAGTTGTAGGCTAGAACTCAGATTTCCTACATCTTAATATAATACTTTTTCATAACATTTTCTTTTCTCAAGGTCACAAGCTTATATGTTACAGTACAATGGCAGTGTTGTACTTTGATACTTGTTTGGGTTGAAGATGGAAGATAAAACATATAAGTGGCAACTGCCACATTAGTTCTCAGACAAGTTGGTCCTGTAGATAAAATGCATTTGTGTATTAATTGCACTTTGAAGTACTCTCTGATTTAAACATTGAGGGTAATAGTCATATTAAAAACCTTCCAATATTCTTTTCCCATCACTCCTTTTTACTATTTTGTAAAGTTCTAAAGAGGAAACTGAAGTGTAGAAATACTTAGGAATAAATTCAACTTAAGTGTGTAAGAAAATTTTGAGTAATCAGTAGGTTCAGAAATTAAATCTTAAGTAATGGCAGTTTTGTTTTTATTAATGGCTATTTTGAAAATATTTTCATTAATTAATGGCCTTATTTAAAATTTTTCTGAAAAAATGTTTTTCTCTTAACTGAGTTAAGTATATTCACTTCTTGGACTGCTGTAGCTCTTTTATTGCTTTAGAGTTAGTCTAGACAGAATAGTACACTGGGCTAAATACATTGATTTCAGGAGACATCTTAGATGCTTGTGTTTTAGTGAATCCCAGTTCAAGAGATTGCTTTCAAAAGGAAGAAATTTGGTTGATTGTAGCTTATGGCTAGTTGGAATTCAGAGAACTGAGAGCTTTTATATGCAGGGTCCTTTATGTAGTAAATGAGGGGCAGAAATCCTAATAATTTTATAAAAGTATTCTATGTACAACTTAATGCTAAAACTCTGGAAAGAAACCAGACCTAGGAGGTAAGGAATCTAGGGAGGATTTTTAAATTTAGGATGTTTATAATTTTAATTCCAAAATAGGAAGTTGTGGCTAATAGGATAAAAATAATCATTAACCCTCTTAAAAGATCTGAAGTAATATTGTTGCCCTTGAGAAAAGTAAGCATTGCAGATTGTGATATCATTCAACCTGTTTATGCCAGCCTAAACAAGAAGAGATGTTCTCCTTTTCTGTAATACATACCTATCTTTAACATATTGGGTCTCACATAATTTGAAAAATAACTGTAAAATATACTTTTCTGGCCCTGAATTAGTGAGTGTGCATATTTGTCCTTACTTTGAAATCTTATAATTGGGCCCTAGATTCCAGAGTGATTTTCATACATAGGGAAGCCACTACTACTTTTCAAAACGTTTTCTGATGAGAATAAGGAAAATCTCAACCGTTTTGTTAACACCTTGCCTTTAAAACCTTGTTGTTAATATGCTTGGAGAATTATATTCATTAAAATAGAAATGCTTTCAGTGATGTATTTAAATTTTAGTTACGGATGATTGAGATTGGAAAACCAAAGCAATTAAAAGAAAAGGGACGTTTTGGGAAGATGGCTTGTTTGTATATATTTAATATGTATTCACTTATATGTTTTGTCAGAGACCAAAATTGAGGAAGAGATGTGGCTTCTGGGGGTTTGTGAAGAGAGTTGATCAGAGATTGCTCCTTGGCTGAGTTGCTGTCTGCATAGGCTGTTAACAATTGTTTCTCTGGCAGCAGATCTTGTTCATCAGGATTGCATCATTTCTGGGAGAATGGCCAAGGTCCACAGCCTCAGTACAAAGACTGTCTGAAGCATATGAGGCCTGTTCTCTTTCTAAAGCGGCACTCCTCTTCCTGCCAGTCCTCTTCACAGGATTACTGAAGCAGACTTGTTCTGAATTTCTTTCATTGGATTGGCTGTTTATTGGACTCTTGTCTCCCAGCTGCTTCCGGCTCACCTGGCTGATGCAATTTCTTTTTCTGAAATCTCTGTTGGAATTGTTCTGAAAACACTTTTTGTGTGTCTGTTCTGAGAGTGACCAGATAGATCACACGGGTCTTGTGCTTTCAGCAAGTCATATAGAGAAGAGACTGTCAGAATGACACAGAGACTATTGACCATTTCTGAACCCAGTTAAAAAGATGGGTAATTATAAAACATTTCTGGCATCTTCTAATTAACAGTATTTTCTCCAGAAACTGTGTATGTATGTAAATGGTGACTTCTCAAAAAAGTACTTAGTACTGGGAGAGTGGTTGGTTCTGCTTCTGAATCCAAGAACTTACTGTTCCTGTGGATTCTGATGACTTGTTCTGGAAATAGTCAAATTGATGTGAAATTGAAATTCTGGTGCATTCATTTTCCCCCTACTGTATATTCATATATTTAGTTCCCTTTTTCCTCCTGTCGTTTCTTATCCTCTTTCTTTGTTTTTGCTAAAGGAGTCCACTTCTTTATTTTTTCTTTCTTTTACTATTACCTTCATACCTTTTATGTGTGCTCTTTTAAAATTGTTTTTAAAGAATAGTTAATTTTCCAATTTTTTATAAATAAAATATTGATATAAAAGTATATTTCCTGTCTTGCTTGGTAACTGGAATCCCACAAACAGCTCTTTTCACGTACATAGTTACATTAACATTTTAGGTATATATTAACACATACATAGAGAGATTAACATTATTTTGGCTAATGCTAAATTTGACTTTGCTGCCTAAAATTACCTATTGTCCTTTACTTGTTGGAGGGTAGAAAGTTATTTAAGGCCCTATTTTTCCCCATGTTTTCATTATGAAGTTTACCACACATACAATTGACTCCCTTTTGTCAGTCTTTTTTTATAGCAGGAAAGAGGATAGGTGGGATGGAGGGGATGGGCGTAATATGAACTTTAATAGGTGATAGTAGAGAGTAAATTTGACATTTGATTAAAGAAAGCCCCTGGATTTTGGGAGGGGGTCAGTACAGAAGAAGCATCTCCTAGGAAAGAGAAAAAAGAATCTCTTGGGAAATGGGAGAGAATTCTCATTTGAAGAAAAGAGGATTACTGAATGACATCATATTTTCCACTTCTTAAGTCTTTAATAAAGATAATTTCCTTTTCCATTATTTAGGTTCTGGCTTTACAGGGAAATAGGATATATCGGTTAAAGGACAAAAATATAGTAGTAAATGAAACAAAGGATGGTTAACAAGCCAGTGTGTAGAAATGAAACACAAAATTGCCGTTAAAATATTCTATATAATTCTGTTCTTTGTGTCTATCAATGTTACTTCTTTCTGTACTAATCTGTGTCCCAACTTTTTCTAGGTCTTCAGAGTTACTGGCAGATAATTTTGGGGGACTTCATATTCGGAGGTCTATAAAAAGGTGACTGAGTCAAATAAATCCTTTAAATTTGTTTTAATTTTTATATTGTAATGAATGCTACAATTATATGTTGATCATTGTGATTATAATTCATTCAGCAAACATTCTCAGAACACTTTCTGTGTGCCAGGCACCTTTGAGAACATTGAAAGTACAACAGAGGATAAAACACAAAAATCTTGTCCTCATAGAGTTTATAGGAAGAGACAGAAAAATTAACAGGTAAAAGATATCTTGGAATTGTTCTACCTAGAGACAGATTTAACTTTTCACTCTAAGACACCTCTCCAAATCGTGTGATAGGTTAATGACTGTTATACTGCTAAGCTTTGTAAACTATACTGAGAGTCTGTTGTCTTGGCTTATAAAACTAGAGTAATTAAAATAAGAAAATATTGCATATAGATGATCTGTTAAAATGACTTTAGTTAATATTTTAAGAGCTACATTTCGCAGAGTATTATTTAGGGAAGGAACGACTGTCAGGGTTATATGAGCAATTTGGTTTTGTTAACATGTTTTGAATTAGGAAGGCTGGTATTGTTAAAGCATTATTTAGAACACGATGGACATGCTATATAATGGTTGTCTTTATCAGGATGGGTCATGTAAAAGTAGACAAGAGGAAGATGGAGGAATTCATGAAAGAGAAGTTCATAGTTAACTAGTTAATATTTCTTAAATTTATCAAGTATACAAATTAACTAGGTTGAGATTTCAATAAGGAATATGTTAATTATTTACTCATTCATTAAGGAAATATTATCAAGTAATTTTCCCATTGTTTCCTTTTAGCATATCTTTTAAAAATGACTTGCAAAGATAACTGTCAGCGTAAGTTTTATAAGTTGTCTTTCTTCTAGCAGCCTACTTTTTTTTTATGAGCATATAATAGTAATGGCTATGACAAAGGCTTTTTAATGGTATTGAATAACTTTTTCTGTCCTTTACTGAAATTGTAACACATGATTGAGATTCCTATATTGGTTAGGGGAGGCATGATCATTATAAGATTCTGCTCTGATTATCAAGCCATGCAGCTTCTGGGCTTTTTGGTTTTGTTTGTTTGTGTTTTTCTCTTTGGTTCAAGTTATAGAGTGACACTGAAATTAGGGGAAGAGTTGTGACCAACAATCCCCAATATTTAACTATATTTTGAGCTTATTAAGTTATAAATATTCTCTCTTTTGTTATTTGTAGATTTTATTTCAATTTCCCAGAGGCTTGGAGGATGTACTGCCTAAATCTGTTTTGATATACTGTTAGGGAAAGGAAACATTTATGTGTACGACAGGCCTAAGGAGTTAGGTTAGTCACTTCTCTTTTATAAACTGAAAAGAAACAACAGGAAAATTTGCCTTTTTCATTTCAGTCCCAAGTCTAGCAATATGTCCCCTTCACTTGTATAGGAACCGGTGTCTGGCCTTCCCTCAGATTTGGAGAGTCCTAGATCTTGATGAGATCCAGCTCTTTAAAAATGTAGGTGCCAGGGAGGACTGCTTAGCATATAGCTGTTTATAATTTTCTAAAATAACAACACAAAAGATTAATATTATCTTAATGTGTTCTTAAAAATCTTGGCCTGATTCACTGCTCACAATTTGTTTTCTTATCCATATTAATTTGCTTCATATATCAAAAAAGATTCAGGTATCTCAGATGGTCTACCATTTAAATTTTGCCATTATTCCCTGGATTGAGTTAGTATCATATACTTTTCATTGCATTAAATTTTCTTTAATATAAATGTTTGATTTTTCTTCCTATTTGTCTTACCATGAATCAGTAGATCAGTCATGAGATATTTTTGTAGTCTCTTTGCAAAAGTCTTTATTAACCTGGGCCTTTAACATTCACACTGACTTTCTTCCCTCCCACATAAAACGCTTCTTGTCTTATTCTTTTAATGGTTTAATATAAAACCACTAATGTGAAATCAGAGTACACTTTTTACCCCCTTTGTACCATACCTCCAAATTTCTTAATGTGCTTTTTTTTTTTTTTTTTTTAAGATTTTATTTTTCAAGTAATCTCTACACCCAGCGTGGGGCTCAGAACCAACTGAGCTAGCCAGCCAGGAGCACCTCAGTCTTAATGTACTTTTGACGTTTTACAGTTTAGTAGTTTGTGAGTCTTTTGTGTTCCCAAATTCCACTGGTTATGGTCAGCAACTCAAGGTATCCTGTCTCCTTTTCCATAGAAAATTTTCTCATCTTTATCATGAAACTATACTCTTTATGGTGTATGTTTTTGTTTTTTTTCATTTTATTTTATTTTTTTAAATTTATTTATTTTGAGAGAGAGAGAGAGTGAGCAAGCAGGGGAAGCACAGAGAGAGAGAGGGAGAGTATCCCAAGAGGCTCTGGTAGCGCAGAGCCCGACGTAGGGCTTGAAGTCATGAGTGGTGAGATCATGACTTGAGCCAAAGCCAAGAGTCAGATGTTTAATCGACTGAACCACCCAGGCGTCCATTTTTATTTAAACCTAGTAGTGAAAGCCTAACAAATACAGTTAAGGTAGTTGCATCTTCTCCCAAAATTACAGTTAAAATAAAATGGTTTCAAAGAAGAAAAAGAAGGGCACGTGAGTGGCTCAGTTAAGTGTCCAGTTCTTGGTTTCTGCTCAGGTCATGATCTCATGGTTTATGAGTTTGAGCCCTGCGGCGGACTTCATGCTGACAGTGCAGAGCCTGCTTGAGATTCTCTCCTCTCTCCCTCTCTCTCTGCCCCTCGCCCACTCACTGTCTGTCTCTGTCTCTGTCTCTGTCTCTGTCTCTCTCTCTCTCTCTCTCTCAAATAAACTTTAAAAAAAAAAAAGGAAAAGAATGTAATGTGACACAAGAAAGCAATAAGAACAGCTGTATCCAATCAAATAAAAACAGATCTCTTTTATCATCACACTTACTCTGGAATAAATAACATTGTTGGCTGCTGGTAAAACTGCATTTATTTGTGGCCCGGGGTGGGGGAAAAACTTTAATTTTAAATATTAAAAATATTTAATTTTTCTTTCTTTCTTTTTTTTAAGTAATCTCTACACCCAGTATGGGACTTGAACTCATGACCCTGAGATCAAGAGTAGCATGCTATACCAGCTGAGCCGGCCAAGCACCCCTAAATGAAGATCTTTAATTGTTAAAGAATTTAGTTAAACTTTGATATTTCTATTTACCTACATTAGAACTTACTATGTAATAGGTGTTAGGCTGCCAGAAAATTTTGTTTGATGAGCAGTTGTAGAATGGTGGAAATGTACTTATACTAGTAAGCAAGGCAGACCATTACTTTCCCTTTTGCTAAAAAGCAAAGAAAAATAATAATAAAGATATGAAAAGTTAGCATAACTTTGGCTACCTCATTTTGTAGAACATTAATGTAGTACACAATAAAATAGGACAATGTATAGACCCTTTGCTGTACTTGTTTTATTTATATTTGCCCCTTAAAAGACTTACTTTAAAAATGGAAAAATATTCTGTAGCATTTAGAATACATTTAAAGAACTATCAGGTTACTAGATATTTTCCTTTTCTCTGGCAGGATTCCTCATGTCCATAACATGTTGGTTAAGGCTGTGCAGCTCACCCCCACTCTCAGAGTGGCCAGTCTCCATTAATTGGACCCCGTGATTTCCTCTCTCTTGCTGTATTGGACGTCATGAGCATTGCAATCCCTCTGGGAGTCACCACACCAGATACATCCTACTCAGATATGGCTGCTGGATCAGAGTAAGTGCTACTTTCTAGGTAGTAGGTGCATTACCAATTTGTGTGGAGATAACTTTCTTATGGGCATCTAATAATAAGCAATATTTTCTAAACCCAAGCCTAGCCCACTGTAAATGACATTGGACCTTTCCCTTTTCGCCCATAGAAGCTGGAGGAAAAAAAAAAAAGAGTTAGAAAGGGGAGGAAAAGAATGGGGTGGGGGTGGATTTCTTAGTAAATAATATCATTGAATTAAATTTGCAAGTAGTGATTACATTTTCATTGGTTTTGACGGGTTGGGAAGATTGAAAAATAAAGTAGGTGTCACTGCCTGCTTCTGTAGAATTAATGATTATTCTGATGGAGATAAGGAGTTCTCTCCAACTGATTTTCCTTGAAGGCCTCTTCCTATGTACTTCTCACTGTTCTAGAGTAAAGGGGCTAAAACTTTATATGGGCAGGTTACTTAGAACTTCTGATATTTGGGGTAGAAAACGTGGAAAGCAGTGTCATCTGTTTTTTTATATAATATTCATTGCCTAGAAAGAGGACCTTCAAAATCAGTGGTACCAAACTTTTTTTTCAGCTAAGAGCAGCTTTAGGAATTCAGAATTTGTCGAAAAGCCCAATCCCTAAAATAGACTCTCAATTCTTGAAGAATTTAAATACCAAATGGCAATGAAGGTAGGCCTTCATTATAAAACTTTATATATTATTCACAGTTTAAAAATTTTTAGCTTTTTGTATCCCTTCTCTTTTAAGTTGTCCAAGATTCCCCCTGCTCACAGATTCCCCCTCTTGTCCTTTTACCTCCCTTGTACCCAATCTTCCTTGCTTACAGAAAGGAAGTGGAAGCCCCCTACCTTTCAAGACGAAGTGGCACTACACCAGGATGTGAAAGTCCAGCGAAAGAGACCCAAGGGGCCTAGGGGGCAGCACACCCCCAGAAGCCAAGTCTATTCCAGGCAGTACCAGGGATTAGGGTCTGGGCTGGAAAAATCCTGGTGTTTTGAATATGTTCAGGTCCAGTTCAGACTCTTGATCCCACAGCCACTTCTTGAGTGAGGTGGGTGTTGCTCTAATTCCCCTGTTTCTCTTGCCATTTTCATAGTCCCTGGGGATTCTTCCCCCTTCAGCAAAGCAAAGCAACTGTACCAGAGCTCTGGGTTCAACTGCATCCCTGATTAATAGTGGTTTTCTTCCTTAAAACTGAGAATATAGTAAAGAGCATGTACATTTCTTCACAAAGCCGCCTAGGATTACTTAACTGTTTATTGTCTTCCTTAAAGAGGAAGACTTAACATGATCCTACCCTAAGAAGCAATATATTATATTCTGGGGTAGTCTAGAACTGAAAAATTTTGGCCTTGTTCCCATATAAAAAGGAAGGTGGAGGAGGGTGGGGGGTGGGAAGGGTGGAATTGTGTTCCCTCCAGGGCTTTTTTTCCTGTTTCGTTTTGTTTTTATCTTTTTGCATGCAAAGAGATTCAGTTATGCCAGTAGCTAGACTTCCAAGTTTACAAGTACTATTTCCCAAATCAAGTACTGAAAAATCTTGCTGCATTAGGAACCATAACTGTATAGTGTTCATGAATTTTTGTAAAGTCATTTACTACCTCCTATATGGATTCACTAACAAACCACACAGGTAGACAGCATTAACATTGGTGAGAAATTTCAAGAGAGATTAAATCAAATTAATGTGATCAACCCCAAATTAAATTAATTTGGGATTCATAGAAAAAGACCTAAAGCAATTATTCTTAAAACTGGTGTTTTTCCCAAAGTACAGAGATGACCACCCATAAATGCTGCTGGGTAGTCCAGAAGTAATTGCAGACTTAGGGCCTAAAAATTTGACTGCAAGGTTTCTATTTCCTGAAGCATTTTCATTGTAATTTCTTGACAGATTTCTGATACTGTTGTCATGACTTATTACACAGTTACTCATTTAGTATTTCTACAAAGCAAGATAATGTCAACAATTTGCTTATGTACCATTCTGTTACATTTTAGAGGATATTTCTTAATGTTTTACCATGCATGTTCCACTTTTCCTGCATATTTCATTGTTCTGGGCACTCTAAGATTAAAATTAAACTTGGTATGAAAGGCAACATCACTAAGTAAAAGACGTAGATCTTACCTCATGGGATTTTAAATCTGATAACAACAGTATACATCATGCATTTTTCATGTATTTGTAGGAGAACCTCTAGATGTAACAATAGAAGCAAGGATTTTTCTGAATTTACAATTATGCCATAAATGGATTTCAGACATTTTCCAAGAGGTAGCATTATAGCAGCAGGTGGCACGTTGTACTTAAAACACAGTCGACTCAGTATCTGTTGTAAACATGGCTTCTGTGTATGTGCCCAACTCTCATAGCAATTCAAACATAGAGGAAGAAAGGCAGTAATACATTTGCATAAAATGGTTGGCTAATAAGGAAACGCAATCCTAACACTACAGATTTTTACTCCATATTTTAAAACATAGATAAGAGCTGATATATATATACATATATATATATGTATATATGTATATATATATGTGTGTGTATATATGTATCAAGGAATATCCTAGGAAATCGCATAGTTACCTGTCAACATGTAACTGATTAATAACCACTATGGAAATTGTAGTTTCCTCATCAAAAGATGAGCTTAAATTTTAATATTTTGCACACATAACAACAGATTAAATGCTGTGCTTTACTAGGAAGTATTGTCCAGTGGGATGGCCTTTTAACCTCCACAATATACATTTTATTTTTATTCCCTAGACTTGCACATGAAGTGCATATGTTCATATTTACCCAGTTGGGAGATGGGTAAGATACAACCAACATAGCTCCATCTCCATGGCCATCTTTTATTTCATGCCACATTCCTTTTTCCCGTCCAGAAAAACTCCATTTCTAATAAACGGCTGCCATGTTTCACCCCATGTGTTCAGTGGTACAAAATCTCTTCTACAAAATATGTACAGTTCTTTGGAATACTTGTTTATCTAGTGAATTAACAATGTTGTAGAAAGTTATTACTTTCTTTTAACTATCCATCATAGAAACTAAATTCTACCTTCATTTTATTAATGCTTGTTTGCCTTCAGTTTCATTTAGGAAACCCCACCTGTTTCCTAATACTCAGAGCTGATTGCCTCTCAGTGAGCCATGTCAGATCATCTTTTCTCAAGAATACTGACCTGCATTCTTGATGTACCCCCCACCCCAGTTCCCATCTTGCAGACACTCTTAAAGAATAAAATGCATGCACTTCACTAACAGAATACTTTCCTATGTCTAAAGTTCTTCTTCACCTAGAAATTACCTTTGCTGTTATTAATAAGATCCCTTCTCACAGTTTTGGAGCATATAACTGGGTGAGTTGGATATATCTCAGAATTTTCTTTTATCCCTCACTTCTCAGCTGACATTGCACCACATTGAACTGCGCACACTTTATTCCTGCCAAGTACGGTGTATTGTATACTTCCAAGCAGGATAAATGTATGTTCCTTAAAGCAAACTATGCATTATTTGATTCCTTAAAAGACCCTTTGATCTCTAAGGCTGAGTTACTACGTGTCCTTGGAGTTTCTGATTTGTGAATCTCTGTTCTAGTTAACTTAAATGACAGATAATCCATTATTGAGTTCAAAGTTATATGATCATATTCCTTAATTATCTTTCTCAAGATTCCCTAAAATCTAACCAGGTAACAATCAGAGTTACAAGTTCTTTTTTTACCAAAACTTGTATTTTGTCCTTTGTTACCTATGCCTTTTTATTATCAAGTAAAGGCTTACATTAAATTTCTAAATTTGAACACATTTATAATTATTGTATATTAATAAGTTATACTTGAGCACTTTGCTTTCGACTCATTGAGGATACAAAAAGATTCTAAGCCAAGTTTTTCAATAAGCCTGGTTACTTAAGTTTTTAAAAATAGAATGTTATCCTGGTTTACCACACCAGTTAAACATAGTGGAAAGAGTACAGGATTTGGAGTTAGACATTGTTTCAAATTCTGGCTCTGTCAGTGTGTGACCTTGGTGAAGTCACATAATCTCACCGCCTCAACTTCTGTAAAAATGGGGTGCTATTTACCATGTTTACTAGTTGCAGAGTAAATGAATTAATGTACATCAAAGCACCTAGAAAATAACGGGTGATTCAGAATGGTAGCCACTACTACTCTTACTGTTTGTCAGTAGACAATAACTTCTGAGTACAGTTCTGATTATTTTGAAGTTCTGTGGTATTACCATGCAGCTGTTAAGTAATTGTGTCCTTGATATGCTTGCATGTCATTGGTGGATGAGAAATTATTACTCTAATATTTGAAAGGTGTTTGGGGGTTCATCAAGATGAGAGGTATGATAAATATAAGATGCCGTTGTTTTTACCTGTACTTTCTTCAGGGTATCCTGTCTTGGTAGTGAATGGAAGAGGGCCTGGTCCCTGGGGCAGTGCAGAAGGCACTTTCATCATCTCACTCACTGCAAATGTCATGTGAGGTTTCATGGAAGTATTAAGAGATCCAATTAAGAAGAATAGTTCTGAGTCTAAACCAGCCCAGAGTGGCTTCTCTAGGGGAAACTCCCTGCTCAGCTGGTACGTTTGTGTTTGTCATTAGGGACACCTTGTATTCCAGGTGCCTGCCTTGAGACATCTGCCTGTACTGGCTTCATGTTACACACAAATCCACATTTAATAACACTCCTGTTATTTATAGGCTTAGTTATGTTAATCAGATTGTTTCACTGAGTTCCTTCTCTTATTCTAGTGGCTGGTGGTTGTGGAAAGTGGAGGGGTTAGAATGGGAAGTTAAAGTCTTAGTTTAAGGGAAGATTAGGTGTTATGCTATCATGCGTTGCTTTTCGCCTTTGTGCAGCCCTGAATCTGTGGAGGCTAGTCCAGCAGTTAATGAGAAGAGCGTGTATTCCACTCATAATTATGGGACCACTCAGAGGCATGGGTGTCGAGGACTGCCTTATGCTGTGAGTATGCATTTGTTTCTCTCCAGAGCAGTGATCTTCCTGGAGTGTAATCCATTCTTATACATTGTGACTTTCTTGAAATGTTTATATGCAGCATGACGAAGTTGCCCCTTTTGCACTTCCCTGCCTCCAGCGGACGTCTAGCCCTGCATCATTGTTCTTGTTTTTATGTCCCAGTTGACCTTGGCATTTTGTTTTATCACTTTCCTGGTTGAAGCCAAAAAACAAAGGGTACTACTTTCTTCTTTCTTTCCATATGTACCATACTTTAGGGGAGAGAGGGGCCAGTGTTTGGACACTGTTGATTTAAAAAATCTTATTTTCAGGATCATAATTACGGAGCCCCTCCTCCTCCGACACCTCCTGCTTCTCCCCCTGTCCAGACGATCATCCCTCGTTCTGACCTGAATGGCCTGCCGTCGCCCGTAGAGGAACGCTGTGGAGACAGCCCGAACTCTGAAGGAGAGACTGTTCCTACCTGGTGTCCTTGTGGTCTTTCTCAGGATGGCTTCCTTCTCAACTGTGACAAGTGCAGGTAAGATCATGCTCCATCTCAATTCAAGCCTGGGTTGCTGGGATTAGGGTTTCTTATTAGTAGGGAAAAGCTCAAAGTATTCTTTCTTGTGTTTGTTAATGTAGATGATTCCTTAATGCTCCTTGGCTCGAATTCTCTGCACTAGGTGAGAATTGCTGACAACAAGGAATGAGAGATTGATGTTAAAGCTATTGAATTTGATATGAAATTTAATGTCCTGGAAACATTTGGTAGGTGGGAGGAAGGGGGTAGTATACACAGAGACACGTCTCCCATGTGTGCAATGATGTGCGGCATGCTGTTGGAAGGACTACTTTAAGTTTATTTTCCCTCTTTAGGGGAATGAGCAGGGGGAAGGTTATTAGACTTCATCGGCGGAAGCAGGACAACATATCAGGTGAGCTGAAAATGGGTTGGGCCCGCATTTTGACAGATAAATATTTTGCAATTTACATAATCATCTCAAGAACTCCTGTAAGTTCCCATGGTCCCAACTCTTCATGAAAAGAGAAAGCTGTTCTCTCACAAACACTGTGTACTTCTCTTGTGAATTAATATATCCAAAAACAACATTTTAGCCCCGAAGCAATCAAAATATGTCATGTGAGCACACATACCAAATAAAATAACGAGATCCTTTTCGTGTTTACATATTGAGGCGATGAAGCTTGGGGACTCAGTACAAGGGAAAAAGTGTATGTGATGTAGAACAGGGTTTCTATGCTTGATGCCAGCGGTATAGAAAGAATCTTGATTTCATAAGGAAGGTGGGTATTTATGTTCTAAAGATGACACAGTTAATAGAAGTTATGACTTCCTGGATATGGGGTAGAGATAAAAGAATAAGCTGCTTTTAATGCACTTTTGAGTTTGTTTGCACAACGTATAAACTATGAAATAACTTTTTTTCAGGTGGGGATAGCAGTGCAACAGAAAGCTGGGATGAGGAGCTTTCTCCTTCCACTGTGTTGTACACAGCAACACAGCACACACCTACAAGCATCACCTTAACTGTTAGAAGAACCAAACCCAAGAAGCGGAAGAAGAGTCCAGAAAAGGGTCGTGCAGCAGCAAAGACGAAGAAAATCAAGGTATGGAGAGTAAAAGTATCTTAAATAGAAATATGTCTGATATAGTTCAAATTCTGGACCAAGAAGGCACCAAAATTCTTTTAAGAAGTTTGATCCAGATGTTTGAAGGGCCACTTTTGCTCTACTTGGCAAAAATCGGCTAATCTGTGTTGTGAATATGTAGACCAACCTCTCTTCTGCCACTCCATACCATCACAACTGGCACAAAGTTTCTTCTCCAAACCCCATCCCAGGTATGAAATCCCAGCCCCGCCTGGCCAAACCCATAGGTACCGTAACCTCCAGTCTAGGCTTCCGCTGTCCTTCAGTATCTCCCCACCTCCTCAGTCCCAAAATACAGTCTGAAATTCTTGTCCTGGTACATGCCCACCTCATGTCATTGGGTTGATTGTTTTTTCCTTGTTTCAAAAAAGTGAGGAAACTTCTCTTGAATGGTTTAGGCTTCCTCAGTGTTGTGGTCACTTTCATGTATTCTCAACTAAAAAGTCTCCAGGAGAAACCTCTTCTGTTTGGTGTTCTTTCTTCCCCATCATGGCAACTCTGTTGCTCTTAGGTGACTTGCCCACCCCTTGTTAAGGGGATTGGTCTTTGTTTCCTTCTTAATTTCAAAACTGGTAAATCTGCAACCTTATGAAATGTTTTTATTTTTCTTTTAGTGACAGGAGTGCATATAGGATTTAAGTGATGCATGCTCTTCCCTGTTAATTACTTAGTTTCACAATGGAAAGTGTCAGAATTAGCCTCAAAGGTCACTGGCCTAGAGCTGCCCCTGTTCTTGATAACAGTGTGGGGAATTCCACTGTGTTTATTACCTAGGGAAAAGGGGACAGACTAAAACACTAGTTCTTGCCTTAGTTTTAGTCTCAGATAGGTATAACTGTCATTCTTGGTACCAAGTTTTGTTTTGTTCTACTTGTTTTCCTCTTTGGGATAGGCATTTCGAGAGGGATCCCGGAAGTCCTTGCGGATGAAGGTAAGGGGTATTCTTCCCTGATGCTGTGTTTTACTTCACTGTGATCTTGCATTTTGGTCAGCTTCTTTCCTGACATTGATGGTCTGGGAATCTTGGACTCTGCTTTTTGTTAGTTTGTAATTGTTGCCATTCAGTTTTCATAGAGCCTTTCTCCAAAGTAGGTTTTCTTGTTTCTGAAATATTTTCCCTTTCTATAATGAGCCTTCATTTACTGGTTTTTCATTAGCTGCTTTCCTGGTGGGCGGGGGGTGGGGGGAAGTGACATTTTATCAAACAAAATGAGGCTGATGTGTTCTGTCGTTGTAATTGGCCTCAACCTCCAAACTGAGGTTTTTCTGGTGATACGGGGTCTCTTGTACACCCACCCTAGCACCATTTGGACTTTAAGCAACGGTTGGAAGGATAAATTTCATCAGTTAAGAAAGTAGTATTATTGATAGGAATTACTCTTACTGGAATTACTTTTGAACTGTTTTGTCCCGGGCATACCTCCTTGATATAGAAGATGCAGGTTATGCTAGTGTGTTTCTTTTCTTCTTATCAAATGAAAGAGCTTATTAGGTGATACTGGATAGTGGTTGGAGATTTGAGAAATTACATGGCAGTGGTACTGGGTAATAACAGTTTCCCCAAAGGATATTTGATTATACTGGTATTTTTCTTTACCTATGTATATGTAAGAGGATAGCATAGCTCCCACCCAGTTCATTACTTATGGCTTCATAACATTTACTTAGAATTAATATCTAATTTAATTCTATAAGCATTTCTATCCCTAAATGTGTAAATGGTTAGAAGCAGAATCTTTCCTGTTGACAGTTATATGGCATAAATATTAAAATCTTTTAGTAAGGAAAATCTTTATTAGGATTAATACACATAAGTATCCATGGAGTACCAATATGATTGATGTTAATGAAGATCACAGGTGACACTTTATCTAAAATATGAAAGCTTCACCTTGCATATACCCATAAACAGACTTGTACATACCTGTAAAAGCACTGGGAAAGGACTTAGAGCCCACGAGCATCAAGAGTCCTAGGATGTTTTGGAACACAACTTACTCTTTTTTTTTTTTTTTTTTTTTTTTTTGCTAGATCTGTCTCCTGTAAGAGGTCACATTTGCCTTCACTGCCCCTTTATTTTTGTCTCATTTGCTTAGAGGGGACCTTAAATAGACTTATGGGGCAGACATAGCCCTGATTCCAGCTGTTAAGCCCGTTTCTCTTTTATCAGCCAACTGCTGTAACTTGCCTCCAGATGTTCAAAACCTTTTGAAAGGTATTGACTGGCTGCCCGTGAAAACTACATATAAACCTCTACGTGTAAATTGCTTGTATTTTCAAGATGTTGACAGTTCCATAGGCATTTTAAAATTAAAGTAATAAAAAAAATACTAGTTTATTTTGATTCTCATATCAGAATTCTAAGTTGGGTTACAAATTTGTACACAGAATTAATTATTAGTAAGAGCACCACCAAAGATGTGCATGAGACACATAAGAATGGGAAGTATTCATCATATGGATTTCTAATCCCAAAATCAAGAGCTTGCCTACTGGAGACTACTCATAGCCACTAGGTGCCAGTAATACATACACCCAAGTGTGGTAATCAAAAATGACTTCAGATATTACCAGATGTCTCCTAGGGGAAAAATCACCTCTGCTCAAGAACTATGCTCTAAATCCACTGAGTTGGGGTTTCTAGTACCTAGAAGAATGGAACAGCAGAGTAGTCAGTGTTCTGTTAGTGAACAACAGCTAATAATGTGACAAAGGCTTCTAGTATAAATTAAGCGTAGTAAGTCATCAGTTGAGTGATCACGACTGAATGTTTAAACCTGGGAATACTGTTTGGGCCCCCCTAATCCCCAGTCTGATAAGCACCCTTACATCTCAGGTTTTGTACTTTTCTTTGGCTTAACTGCTCCTGATACTTCAGGTGATACTGTGTTCTCAGTGTGTTGGCCTCAGGTGTTTCTTAGATCCCTTTGTTTATTGTTCATTCTTTTGGACTGTGGTGAGAAGGGTAGTGAAAGTGTTAATTTTTTCTTTTCATTCCCCTGTTCCTTGGGAAAAGGACGATAGACAATAGTTCATCAAAAACAGTGACACAAAAGTGAAAGAAAGCAATTGTTAAAATAGATATGTTTTCTGTGTCATTCATGGAAAGTATATTTAATTTTCTTATGCCCATATTTGCAACTTTAGTTTGGACATGGATTTGCAAGTAGCTTTGGCACTATGGTATCTTTTCCTTCTAGTCATCACTGGTATGACATCATCACTATCAGTGTGTGTTTGTTTTCTGATGACACCATGGAGGAGAATATGTGTCATACTTAAGCTGTGTCTCTGTATCTCAAATGTAAAAACTGTTTAGGATAATGTTGTAGATAAATAATTTTTTCTCAGAATTGTCACCATAGAGAGCAGCGTTTTTCCTAGAGAAGTATCCCACAGTACCTCTCAGCATTTTCTACACTCTGTCTACCCACTCCCCTGCCCCCACCTCTGTTCTTCAGACTGCAGCTGTTGAAACTGTCAGAGTTTGAGTGCTAGAAAGATACATTCCAAAATGATAACTTTGTCTCTGGGAAGTGAGATTATGGGTTATTTATTTGGGTCACAGGTATTTTTAGACCTATCGTGTATTTAATTGTATAATGAAAATAATAAGTCACAAAAAACAAACATTCTACTGGAGAGAAGTGAAATACCAGTTTAGGCTGGTACACTAACACAGATGTTCAGTTCAGTATGGAAATTTAAACAGCGTGATCTTTTCAGGTATCTCTGTTGTTCGTGTTTATGAAGATTTTCTTGTGAACTTGATGTCATTCTTCTGATAAGAACAAAATTTATTTCTGTGATTTAAAAATGGTCATAAAATCACAGTGATGTGATGGAACTGTGATCCAAATTTCTCACTTTATAAATGAGGAAACTTCTTGTCTAAGAAGTTCAAGGTCTCACATCTCATTGGTAACAAAACCATGATAGAAGTCAGATCCCCTAACTCCCAGGCCATTGCTCTTTTATGCCACACCAACTGCCAAGTGAAAATTAATTTTCTCTGGAAATACAGCCTGTTTTCCCCCCATTTTTATGCATGGATTCTCCTAACCTTCCTGACCTTTGTTCTCTACAGAATTCTCCTTCTGAAGCACAGAATTTAGATGAGAATACAACTGAGGGATGGGAAAATCGGATAAGACTATGGACTGATCAGTATGAAGAAGCTTTCACTAATCAGTACAGTGCAGATGTACAGAACGCCCTTGAACAACATCTACATTCTAGCAAGGAATTTGTGGGCAAACCTGCTATTTTAGACACTATTAATAAGACTGAATTGGCCTGTAATAATACAGTTATTGGTTCCCAAATGCAGGTAAGGATCAAAGGGTAAAAGACTCCCTATAAGTAAGTAGTTGAGACTTTCTGAACCCAGAAAGAGGGCCTATAATGGGATTACCATTTCTTTCAAATGTATAATCCTTAGAATAACAAATTAGCCAGCTGATGAGCATCTTGAACCAAAAGCAAGTTGTAGTGACTGGAAACTGTCTGGATACATATTTTTAAAGTATTAATTAAAAACAGATAAATTAGGATAGGAAATGATATATAGCCTCAGTAGGAATTTTTAAGATTAATAGAAAGCTAAGGTTGTTCTTTCTCATTCTTACATTAGACATAGAGCCACTAAAATCTTAATTGTGTATTTCTCTTTGATCTTTTCTTGCTTTTTTGTGAGGGAAGAGGTGACTGGTTCATTGGGTGGAGCCTGTTTTCCTAGAAGCTTTTATCATTGAAGAATTTCTGATTATTGAGCTAAATTGCATACAAATAAAACCTGAAAATATTGGTGCCTTTTCCTCAGTTAGGAAATATATTAACTGTCTACCGTACTGGTGTTGCTGTTGTCTAATGTTAATATTCTGGTTTTATTTAGCTACAGTTGGGAAGAGTCACTCGTGTTCAAAAGCACCGGAAGATCCTGAGGGCTGCAAGAGATTTGGCTTTGGACACTCTTATAATAGAGTATCGAGGGAAAGTCATGTTACGACAGCAATTTGAGGTCAATGGGCATTTCTTCAAAAAGTAAGAACATCATTCACTGAGCAGTGAGGGCTAAAGTGGGCCTGGCAGAGTGGTATGGCTGGAAAGAAAGAAAAAGAGAGAAAGAAAGAAGAAAAAACATTCTGGTTGATAGAATGGTCTTAGGGAAAAGATTACAGCTCAGATAAGCTCAAGTCTGTCTGCTATTTGCAGGAAAAATGTGCAGATAAATCTATAAATTGTTTAATGTATAAAGCAGTAATGACTCCTTTGCAAGCCAAGCATTTCTTGCTTTGTGCTTGTTGTTTAATCAAAAGCAGACAGGCATGTGATGTTTTTCAAGTTTAGGAATTGCAAAGGACTGCTGCTGCTTCTGTCAGCATATGCTTCATATTTGAAGTGAAGTCATGGGGTGGCCTTTTTATTTGTGTTGAGAATTACAGGAGTTTCACTTATATCCCTTAGACCATACCCCTTTGTGCTCTTCTACTCAAAATTCAATGGTGTAGAGATGTGTGTGGATGCACGTACTTTCGGTAATGATGCTCGGTTCATCAGAAGATCGTGTACACCAAATGCAGAGGTAAGATTTCTGTAGCAACTTCTCTTTGAATGGAATCACCAAAGGACAAGTCTTCTGAAGATGCAGTCTGAAAACTTCACCCAGATTAATATAAGGTCTGTAGATAATGATTATGATCTGTTATCATAAGATACAAAAAAACAAAAGTAATGATGCTTTTATTCTATCTGACAGGATGGGAGCAGGTGGAGGATTTCTTAGAGAAGGCAGAAATGGGAGAAAGCAAGTTAGCATTTGCTAAAGAGAAATGTCTTATTAAAGAAATTACTATATGAAAGAAGATGTCATTTTTTTAGATTTTCGGTAATAGTGTTGTAAGGGAGATGCTAGACATTTCTAGAATTCATTACTCTGCATAATCCATGCAACTGCCATCAAATTCAGCAAGAAAATCCACAGAGCTTTTTTTTTATAGGCTAAGGAATTTTAATTCTCTGGTACAACTGACAACAGCTTTAAGTGTAGAGCAGAGATCTTATGCTCATTTCTGACATCTCAGGGTTTCTCTATTTATTTCAAAAGTATGAATTTTCAAACAATTACTGTGTAAGAGTTTCATATGAAATGATGGAGTTAAGTAACAGACTACCATAACTCTTAAGTGGAGAGATACTATTTTTCTCTCTTATGGAGAGTTCCTGGTCTTTATGGTAAATTGTAAACCATAAGCCATGTTCACACAGGTGCGACACATGATTGCAGATGGGATGATTCACCTATGTATCTATGCGGTGTCTGCCATCACCAAGGATGCTGAGGTCACGATAGCATTTGATTATGAGTACAGTAACTGGTAAGACCTCCAAAACCTTTCCTAAATGAATGACCTTGTCTTACTTTTTACACATTAAGCTCTTCTATCAGTCTGCTTTTGTTCCTTGTTATTTCCTTTTTTTTTTAACCTCATCTTTCCATGAGTGATTCATTTTTTGTCTGGAAAATGTGGAGGGAGAGACAGATTTAGGGTTAATGTTTTTTTTCCTAGAGACACAGATACATACTATGACAGTGTTCACTGGTCTCCTAACCAACAGTGTTTTGTCTTTATGTCTCTATAGCAAGAACAGTAAAAGGGTAGGTATGAGACACTCCCAAGAAATTGCAGTAGCATCTGTTGTTATGCACACAGCACTTGTGCCAGGGATCATATAGAATGAAAATTTTAAAGTTCACCTCACCCATTCAAACCATGTAATCTCTCTGAATGAGACAAAGCAGAAAAACTGAGATGGCAAGTCACAGATAAATACGTGATTTTGCAAAATTCATGATCTTTCTCTCTTGGTCCTTTTAGGCCAAAAAGATTATATGTTAACTTGATGTTCATCACAGGTATGAGATGGAAAGGTATTAGGAATAAGTAGGGAATCATTAGGTTAAAAGTGAGGTGAAGGAAGGCACAAGAGAAGTATGGCCTCTTTAGCCCCTGTTATTGATTCACTGCCCAGTAAATAGCATAAAGACATTTGGGAGAATTGAACTTAGTGGAGGCTTTCTTTCCTTTCCACTGACCATATATAAGGGAAAAATTGGAGGTAATATAGCAAATATTGAGTAGCAAATACTGAGAAGTATTCATAGGAGTCTAATGTATCTGTTTAATGTATTCAGAGATATTATACTAGAGGAAATTCCTATACTGTTATTCCAAGAGGATGAATAGAACAGTAGGACTGATTTTTCATGGGTACTAAGACAAGCACTCTTGGTTGTTTCTTTGGAGCAGTAATTATAAAGTGGACTGTGCGTGTCACAAGGGGAACCGGAATTGCCCTATACAGAAAAGGAATCCCAATGCTGCAGAACCACCACTCCCACCTCCTCCAAGCTTACCAACCATAGGAGCAGAGACAAGACGTAGAAAAGCACGACGGAAAGAGCTAGAGATGGAACAGCAGAATGAGGCTCCAGAAGAGGATAACAATCAGCAATCAGAACAAGTTCCTGAGAAAGTAACTGTGTCCAGTGACCATGAGGTAATCTTCCCCTGGTCAGAGGATGTTGCTATGGTATTGTTTCTCTGCAAATAAAGAGGATCCCAGCTTGCCACATGTTGTTATAAGTAGGGAGTCCATAATAACACTTAATGCCCTTCATATCAAGGTGGGTGTGCATTCATTCATTGTCTTTCTCCCTCTCTTTTCTTTTTTCTTTTTTTTTTTTATAATGTCAAACACATCCTTTCAGCTGCTTTCCATGTTTCAGTCCAGAGAATGATGCTTATCGTTTGCATTTACCATGTGGTCTCACATGAATAACACTGTAGGAAGTATTAGAAAATGTTTCTAGAGGATTTTAAGCTACCAGAAAAAAAAAAGATTTCTTTTTCTTAGAGCTTAAGAGTACAGCTGAATATCGCCTCTGTTTTAAAGGAAACAGACAATCCAGAAGAAAAAGCAGAAGAAGAGAAAGAAGAGGTTACAGATGACCAGGAGAACCCAGCTCATAGCAGAAGGGTGGGTACTTTCTAATATCCTTTTGTTCCTGCTACCCACAGCATGTGAACCCTTTCTCTTCTCAGTTTGTATCATCTCTTTCTTTGACAAAGATACCATACCGTCACCTGCACATTACAATTTGGGCTACTTTTTATTTCATTATGATTTATTTATTTTTATCTCAGAGACACACATAGTAGTGGTCTAGTGGTTATTATCTGAGGACGGTCTTAAGAGGGTTCTTACTAACAATCTGGTTTCCAAAGAACTGCCTGGTTGGAACAAAATATGTATGTTAGAGCTTCTTGTTATGGAATTGGGTGAGGGTTTTTTTATTTTGGGGGTTGTTTTTTTTTAATGTTTATTTATTTTGAGAGAGAGTGAGGGAGGGGCAGAGAGAGAGGGAATCCCAAGCAAGCTCTGTGCTATCAGTGCAGAGCCCAATGTGAGGCTCAATCTCAGGAACTGAGACCTGAGCTGAAATCAAGTGTCAGTCACTTAACGACTGAGCCACCCAGGTGCCCCTGGAATTGTGTGAGTTTTGACATAAAAATAAAACTTTTGTTGGTCACATGTTTTCAGAAATTCTACTCTATTGCTGAAGCCAGCCATGTTTAGTTCTGGTCCTGAGAAGTTAAAATCTACTTCATTATTTTTGAATTCTGAAAACCATGAGAAAAATTGATTTTGATGACTTTTTTTCTTTTCTTCTTGTTTTTTTTAAAGTTATTTATGTTGAGAGACAGTTGCATGAGCAGGAGAGGAGCAGAGAGAGAGAGGGATAGAGAGAATCCTAATAGGCTCCACGCTGTCAGCACAGAGCCCAAGGTAGGGCTTGATCCCACGAACTGTGATACCATGACCTGAGCCGAAATCAAGAGTCGAACCCTTAACCGACTGAGCCACCCAGGCACCCTGGCTATTTTTGGGAGGCACCTGGGTGGCTCAGTCAGTTGAGCTTCTGACTCTTGATTTCAGCTTGGGTCATGATCCCAGGGTTGTGAGATTGAGCCCCACATCAGGCCTCACGCTGAGTGTGGAGGCGCTTTAGGATTCTTTTCTCTTTCCCTCTTCCCTCTCCCCCGCTTGCTCACTTACCTCCCTGAAATAAAAATTTTTTTAAAGTTATTTTTAGTTTTCACTTATGTTCTCTAAGATATATGTATCATTTAACTGGCAAATGTCTTTAAATGTCTACGAATTTCCATTAATAATAACATTTCCTGAAAAATATCTCTACCTTTTATTGAAGTTTCCTTCTGTGTTAATGCTATTTCTTTCTAGACCCGGGAAGACAGGAAGGTCGAGGCCATCATGCATGCTTTTGAAAACTTAGAGAAAAGAAAGAAGCGGCGGGATCAGCCCTTAGAACAAAACAATTCTGACATAGAGATTACTACCACCACCTCAGAGACCCCTGGGGGAGAAGAGGCAAAAACTGAAGCCCCTGAACCTGAAGTTAGCAACCCGGCTTCAAACATGACCATCCCAAGCACCCCACAGACTGTTGGAGTGAACACCCGGAGGTCTTCCCAAGCAGGGGTAAGAGATGGAAAGACTCCACGCCTTAGACATCCTTGCTTTTACTAATATCCGCTATCTATCTTTTGAAATAGTTAAAATCAGCATTTTCAGCTTCACCTCATATTACAATAAAAAAGGCCATTTTCATCAGCTGATTTGTGGGAATCAGGGAAACAATTTGAATGACTAGACACTTTCAGACTAGAATGTAACTTCATACTGTTTCTGCCAGATAAAACTGTTGATGGTGAGTTCATAAAAATCATTTTGTTTCTCTTTCCGTTCTTCTGTATAGCACAGTTAGGCACCTGACCTTTCCTAAGATTCACAGGATGAACGAATCTTTTCATTCCCTACTCTGGCCATGAATTCTAAGCCTTAAGCCTAACCTCAGTACCTGGGAAAGAAACAAAGGAAAGAATTACTTTAGGGTTCTTAGAACCCTAAAATTAGGTAGCTACCTTCAGCTGACTTTGACCTATCTTATAAATACTTACTAGTAAAGAAATAGGCATCTGCCTACAACCTCTGACTGACTTGTGTAAGTTTTTTTTAAGGATTATGTTTGAGATTAGCATTTCTAAATACTCATTTTTTTTTTCACCACTAAATATTCAGAATGCTTCAAGTGAATAGGAGGCTGGATAGAATGTTTGCTGATAAGAAGTTTGTGGTAAGCATTTCACTCTGCTGTTGTCACAGGATGTTGCTCCAGAAAAGCCAGTCCCCAAGCCACCTCCAGCAAAGCCTTCTAGGCCCCGACCGAAGAGTCGCATTTCTCGGTACCGGACCAGTTCAGCCCAAAGATTAAAGCGTCAGAAGCAGGCCATTGCACAACAGGCAGAGTTGTCACAAGCTGCCTTGGAAGAGGGCGGAAATAACAGCTCTGTGACTCCTACTGAAGCTGGAAATACAGACAGTTCAGGAGAAAACAGGCAATTAATAGGGTCTGACCCAACTGTGGTATCAGTTACTGGATCCCATGTCAACCGTGCGGCACCTAAGTACCCCAAAACCAAAAAAGTAAGTCACAAATCTTCGTAAGTCTAATCTGGCAAGAGCGGTGTCTTAGTAAAGTGAGAGGATCTGTAATGTCCAGAAAATAATGACTCGTCCAAGTTTTACTAGAGAGAAAGTTTTAGATAAAAAGTTTTGTTTGAGGCAGCAAGCTGAAACCATCCTACTACCTTTTTTTGTTCCCTTAACTTTAAGCTTTTTAAAAGCTTAAATTGCTTTTAGCTGGAATTATTTCTCCCTTAATGGTCATGGAAAGGGTGGAGGAAGATACCTTGCATTCTGAATGCCCAGTTCATATTCTTTGCAGCTGCTATATCTGCCTCTGTCCTAGTTTCTACCTGAGGTTTGTCTTTGTGAGCTACACTGCTGCTTCTGGCTTTTACATCTCCAGCACTGACTAATGATCTCTTTTTTACCTTAGTATCTAGTTACAGAATGGTTGAATGACAAAGCCGAGAAGCAAGAATGCCCTGTTGAGTGCCCTTTACGTATCACCACGGACCCAACCGTACTGGCAACAACCCTGAACATGTTACCCGGTCTTATCCATTCCCCATTAATTTGCACCACCCCCAAACACTACATTCGCTTTGGCTCACCCTTTATCCCTGAGAGACGTCGAAGGCCCCTTCTGCCTGATGGCACCTTCAGCTCCTGTAAAAAGGTATGTCTGTGTTTATGTGGGTTTTTTTTTAACCTAGAATGCCTGTAATTGTGGCATACCTAACATATTTTCTAGGCAGCCACTCTGTGCCCATGTAAGTTTTTAATGAGTTAATTCTTCAGCCATGAATAGTGATGCATCACGAGTCAGTAGGACTAAAATGGGATATATACTGCATTTTTGGTACTCAATTTGTGAATGTTGACTGTTGTCTTTTCCGAGAGCCCTTGAAGTTACTGAGTTGAGAGCACACAGCACTTGATGACTGAGTAGGGAGGGATGTTCAGGGTGTGCTCTTGTGGTATTAGTTAATGTGTCCATTTGTGATTACTGTGTGAGATTGGGCCCCAGGTACTCTAGAGCACTATTGCATAAGTAAAAAATGATCGAATTGTGTTTTGAATTTATTTAATTACTATTCTTATTTGAGTGAGAGTAGAGGAGAAATCCTGTTATAATTGGCATAATTCCTGTTCCTTGATCAAATAACAAACAAGTTGGACTGTTTATTCCCTAGTAAATATGGAACCTACTATAAATTTTCTCTCTCTTTCTCTCTTTTTCTCTCCCCCTCTCCCCACTGTCTCTCTAGTTACATACTGTTTTTGGGTCTAGTGGCAGTAGAGTTTGATGGTTGTTTTTGGAATGCTCTTTCAGAATTCCCAGAAGCCCTGCATATTTTCCAAAGGTGTCTCTTGAGAATAGATCACTCCCTCAGACCTATAATGTCGTTTTTGTGTTTCTAGAAGTTTAGGACACCCTTTCATTTGGTCTTCCTTTGAGGTAGAGTCTGTTCCCTGGAACACCCTTTTCTCTTATCCTCAGATCTGGATTCAGGCTGCCTTCCTCAGTGTCTGCCATTGCCCTCCTCCACTGGCATCACGTACATGAGGATGCTGCATATAGATTATTTGATGTGATGAAGTCTCCAACTCCAGGCAGGTCTTCCCTGACTCCTCCAAACTTAAAGCTTTTCTCTTCCCCAAAGAGCAGAAATTATTTCTTGGGGTGGGGGGCATAAAAGATGAGATAAAGTGGTGTGGGATATGGAGGGGAGGAGGGCAACAGGGTTCTGTGCACAAAGGAAGGGCACTACCACTGAATGGGTAGCATACACTGAAGAAAGTCTTCCTCATTGCACATCTTACCTAAGCATTTGAGTCATCTAATGGTTTACTTAAATAACCTTAATAAATAGAATAACCCCTAAGGAGAAATTTGACCATGAGATCTTTGCCAAAAGGGAGGCTTTTAGATAATACAATCACATGGATAACTTACACATGTCAAGAATAAAAACAATGACATCTTTCTTGAGGGGGGAAAAAAAAAAAACAATAGAAATTTGCCTAAGTGATAAAGGAGGGTTGGGTCTCTGGGGATACATTTTTACACCAAGTCACTTACCTTGGATCTTACAGATCATCTGAGAGGGAGAAAAAATTGCTTGCATGTAATGAGCATTATGATTAACCTTATTCTGTAATAATTGGAGAGTTGTGTTAATTCTGGTATGGCATGCAAATCTAATCTTCTATTAAATTTAGTTCAGTCCCTCATGAAGAGTAACAGCTCAAAATATTAACTACATTTTTAGAATGCTATTGAACAATTAGAGAAGGTGTGACAATTAGATATGGTCTTTAGTTTGGAGGAGCAAGTCAGGTGATGACTTAATATATATGAGAGAGGTTTTTCCTTTTGTTCTGTTTTTGGACATAACACTAGACTTCTAAGAATGTTAACTGTTGAAGCATCTTATCAAGCCAGATAGTGGTATCTCCTATATTGGTCCTTTGAGAAGGGCAGGCAATCATTTACTACAGATTAATAATGACGTCTGAATTGTAAATAGTATAAACAGGCCTCTTGAAAGGCCCCCTTAATCATTCTGATGCAATCAGTCTTGCTTTTCCAACTAACAGTGCCCTGTAAAAACCAGAAACATGGAGAATATGATTTCAAATCTGATAGAAAATCCATTTCTTAGAACTCTTTTTACCTCATTATAGTTTAAGACATATCTGTAGATCATCTTTGTATCTCTACTGGCAGCAGATAAAAAAACCCATTTAACTCATGCCCATTTTATATTCTCCAAATGTGTCTGACCATCCTTAGTCTTGTTTTCTGCAGGCTCTGCTCAGGCACTTTTATGTATATACGTCATATTAGTCCTCAGGAAGAGTTCAGGCTGTGTATGCTTAGATATCTGATAAAATTATTTTACTTAAATTGGGTCTTTAAAATTATTTAAGCTTAGATCTGAATTGAGTTGAAGTCACAGGTTTAATGTTTACTATTAACATGAAGATTATATTACAAACTAAAAATTTCACTTTTAAAGGGCAGAATTAATGAAATTGGGTCTTTTATCTAGAAATTGAACCCAGCTTTATCCTAGGTGGGAATGGAAAAGAATTATTTTTAGATTGGCTAGAGAGAACACTTAGGTCCTAGTGTAGGACCTATGAAGATCTACATTATTCAACAAAATTGGATAAATTTCTGAAAGTCTCAGAGGAGAATGTAAACAGATGAGAAAAACCATCGTCCATGGGATTAGTTAGTACAGTGTGCATTACTGATAGGCCTGTTGTTTCTTACCTGATTAAATGACATAAAAGCCTCATAAATTAAAAGCCATGTAAAGTTGCGTGTGTATATTTTGCATCCAGATTCTTAGAATGTTTGACAGAACATTTTTTGATGTCCCTGGAATTTCTAAATTATATTGAATCATAGCTCTTAAAAAGCACACTATGGCATATCTTTTGTGTGTTCACTTATTTTAAAATGCGAGCATTGATTTGATGAATAGCTAATCAGTCTTTCACTAGTGTCCTTCCTTATTCTTTCTAAATCTTCTTTAAACGTACTTGTAGGTATAATATGAGTGGGGTGTGAGGGATTTGGTCTTCCAGATTTCTTAGAAAACTATCCTGACTGAAAATGAAGCACTTCACTTTGCATTGGTATTTTATTGTATGCGCTGGGGAGGTTATTAATCTGTGTACCTTTATACAGAGCATTGAAATACAGTTGAACAAATCTTCACTAAATATATGTGCCTTGTAATATGTTATAAGCTTTCTTCACATGCATTTTCTCACTAAGCCTTCATGACAACCCTGTGAAGTTGGTATTATGGGCCTTGATTTATAGGTCCAGAAGCTTTGTCTTAGATGGGTTGCCCAGAGTTAGGCAGCTAGTAGAGGCATGGCCAAGTTTTAGTTCAGATCTTTGTGGACTCCAAAACCCAGATTACTTCCTTGCTCCTTCCCCATAGTAATGAAACTCTTTAAAACATTTCTCTCACCTATCTCTAAGCTTCTAAAAACTTTCATACAGAGTTTTGGAGAAGGAGGAAGTATTCTTTTTAGCTAATAACTATAGCTAGAACTGAGGGGCTGGGGATATCTAAAGTTGTTATTAAAGAACTTTGTTAGTTACAAACATATGTTCACGTTCTTTTTTTATTGGCTCTTATATTGTGTACACATACAGTAGAGGAATGGGTTTGATCGTGTTTCTGTGTTTGACCTTATAGCTAACCATAGCAGCATCTTATTCTTTAGAATGCCCCTGTCCTGGTTTTATTTTCCCTTTTTGTAGTCATCAGATCCAGAATGTAAATTCTTTTATGAGTGCATCTACTTGACACTGGAAATATAAGAACTTATCTTCTCTTGGAGGAAAGCACAGTGACCCCAAGTGAGTCCTGTCATCTGCTCTGAAAAGAAAAACTTGTACTAAAGGTATCTGTAACAAAGGATTTTTCACTCATTTTGTCCTCCAGGGCCTAATTTTCCCCCTCTATACAATGAGTGCTTTGGACAAGGTGACCTCTAAGGTCTCTTCTATACTGTAAGGTGCTATGTTTCTGACAGTTCATCTTTACATCAGTATTCTGTGTATAAGAGTTCATTCTTGGTCTTGTTTTGCCTTTTCAGAGACCTAGTCATATCATAAAATGTTGGTGCAATTCATTTGACTGTTCAGATCTCTTTTTTATATGCTTATTCACTCTTAACTGCCTTGTGTTTAGTTTTATTTTTGCTTTCATTTGGTAGACCACAAAGCCATTTATTTACACGATGTAAAATTTTCCTTGGTAAAATATTCCTCGCATTATTTCCTAAGAAATGATTATTTCCTAAGTTTCTAAGAGGGTGAATCTATTTGCCCTCTTTGGTGAAGAGAATATTTACTTACCTGTAATACTTGTTCTCTGAAGGTGTAAAATTATAATCACCTTTGCTCTTCCTATTTGGGGGAGGGTCTAATTCAGAAATTGATGTTTATCAAAATTCGATCTGTCTTATGTCAGGGCAGGAGAGCCACAGAGTGGTGAGCAACCTACAACTGTGTATCTTAAGAGAACACAATTACAGGTAAGAAATTTTCTCTCTTCCCCAGGATGAATAATCTTATTATCCTAATCTTTGCAGGCTCACTTTTCTGACCTGAATTTATATCTCATCATTGTAGTTCCAGTATTTGCTACAAAAAATGTGACTGATTAGGAGCTCTTTTTGACTTTTTCCCCTTTTTGGTTTCTACAGAAGTTCATTTGTTCTGGTGATTTGCATTATTCTTCCATAAGTTAACCAAAGTACTTGATAGGGAAAAAAGAACTCACAGGTTATTCCGTCTAAGAGTAGATCTTTTGGAAGTATTTTGTACCTATACAGAAGAGCTGTTTATTCTCATCAAGTCTTCCTGTGAAGCTTTTCTATTACCTCTTCAGACATCCCCAGCACAGGGTAGACAACTCTTAAAAGATCTTTTATCTTCTTTCTAGGCACTTATTTTATGTACAGGTTTTATAATATATGATCAGAGTCTCTCTTAAATGAAAGCTAAGATTTCTTGATGTCTTCCCATTTACCCCATCCTAAGTAATATGAAAAGTTGAATAATCATTTTTTATTGGTTTTTGGTGTTTTGATGGGATCTCATTATGTGTAATCCAGATTTTCTCACTTTTGCCCCATAAAAGGATTGTTGGGGCAATATTCTAATATGCTGAAACACAAGAAATACTTGACTCTGGAATTGAATGTGTGTTGGAGTGCATCTCTCACCAGTTGATGTGGAATGATCTGGTTAATGTATTTAAAATAGCTTTACTAAATAGTTCTGAATGATTATTGATAATTCCCTGGTTCTTCTCCTATTACAGCGCTGGATAAAGCAAGCCTTGGAAGAAGGGATGACTCAAACGTCATCTGTACCCCAAGAGACTAGAACTCAGCACCTATACCAAAGTAACGAGAATAGTAACTCTTCTAGTATCTGCAAAGACAATGCAGGTACGTATCTCAAACCTTCCTGAATATGTAAGCAATGATTATTTCTGGTCCACATAAAAAAATTCAGTTTGATTACTTGAAAAGTCTGATACCCAAAAAAAAAAAAAAAAAAAGGCATTGTTATCTAAATAGTTACTTTACATCTGTCTTTACAGAGGAAGAGAGAGATCTCAAGTCAGGGAACAGTTTTCCCGTGCCGACAAAGAAGGAACTAGACAGTGTACAGATAACAGCAGAAATGGTTATAAAAAGGTTAGATACATTTAAAGTAGTAAGTTTAGGAAATCTATATCCATATTTATAAGAGGAGAAATAAGCAAGAAAGATGTGGGACGCTGTTCAGGAAAAGAATAAAAATACAGATGGGTTGAAGGAGATGAATGAAGTAAATGAGAAATTGTTACAACTTTATTGTTTTCAAAAGGGCTTCCACAGTTAGTGTAAAATTTTTGAGGAGACATGGCTTTGAATCAAATGTAAAGTCCTTGTGAGTTTTTAAATTAGAAGGTCTTAAAAAATCATCAGGTCCATTGGTTTTCAAAGTAACTCTTGCAGGGTAATTTTAATTGAATTGCAACTGAAATCACTGGTGCCTGAACTTGTGATATTAACTTATTTTGGGACAGTCTTTACCAAAGTTTCTCCTGCCAGTTTCAGCCCAGTTGAAAAGTTCTCTGTGATTTCCGTAAGTTTATCTCTAAATCAACTTTGTGAATATTATGTAATAAAAAAAAAAAACAAGATAAATTATATGCTAAAGGTCATGTAAGACTACAGTTAATGTGACACAGTGTTTCAGATTTTCATAAAAACTACTTCACTGTTTCTCTTCATTGACTTGCTGAATAAATATGAACTTGAATTAAATAGGTTTATACTAGTAGTGTCGGCTTTATGTTAAAATTCTGCATAATATTTGGGAAAAAAGTAGACTACTAAAAAATACTTTTTCAAATTATTAATTTAGTTAATTGTTCTCTCTAGATTGGCTTATACTTTACAAGTTTTCACATGTGTGACCCCAGGATAATGAAATCCCAGTGTAAACCATGTGCAAGATAAATGATACTATGTTCTTAAAGTATTTTACTCTTCTCCTACGTGGTAGACTAGGGAGATTTACTCAAACCAGATTAATATAAAGAAATGGTGAGGGGTGCCTGGGTGGCCCAGTTGGTTAAGCATCCGACTCTGGCTCAGGTCGTGATCTCATAGTTCGTGGGTTTGAGCCCCATGTCAGGCTCTGCTGACCCCTCAGCCTGGAACCTGCTTCAGATCCTGTGTTTCTCTCTCTCTCTCTCCCTCTCTCCCTCTGTCCCTCCCTCCCTCCCTCCCTCCCTCCCTCCCTCCCTCCCTCTCTCCCTCCCCCGCTCACACTGTCTCTTTCTCTCTCAAAAATAAACATTAAAAAAAAAAATTTTAATGCTAATATGAGCTTTCCATCAATCTTATCAACTTATTGGCAGTTTATACAGTACAGTGAAAGTACAACTTAAATCTTGTATTTAGTATACATACATATGCACATTTGCGTTTGTGTGTCTGTATCTGAGGTTGGGAAAGGGACATTGTATAGCAGCCTGTGTCCTGACTAGCAAAGACTCATAGGCAGAGTGTCTTTGTTACTCTGTGTCCTTGTTGGAATGGAATTAGGACTGTTAGTCACCAACCTTTATTGAATTTTTGCTCTCATCTTTAGCAGTAAGAAACATTCAGAGGACACACCTTGCCCTTAAGGAACAATATAACCAAAAGGAGAATTTTTAATTAAAACCAAATAATAGTCAAATGAACGACTTGGTATATTGCTGCAAGATAATGTAAATCCTAAGGGATTGTTTTGTTTTGTTTTGTTTTAAAGACCAAGGAGATGTTAAGAAAGGGAAGTAGACTGGTAGAGTAAAAAGAATTCAACTGAATTTGAGGACCAGCTGTACCCTTTACATGATGTTGAGCAAGTTACTAAGCATCTCTGAGCCTCCTTTGTGAAATGGGAATAGTAATACCTGCTTTATAGAGGTTATATGAGATTAATAAGTTAAATAATGTGTGCACAGTGTTTGGTGTGGTATCATACCCATAGTAGGAATTATTACTAACATTGTTTTACACAAAATGCTCTTTCTTGTTGAGTATTTATGGAGTATTTGCAGAAATTAGTTATGAAGATATATCAAAGATTCTAAGTTCCTAAAAAGCTAAAGGTATATAGAAATAAAAAATAAAACTGCTCTTCGGGAAAGAGAGGGCATAATGTTCATTGTTTGCAAGTAATGTAGATATGTACCTAGGAAAGTCTAACCAGTGGAAAAACCTAGAATTGAGTTTCTTAAAACCACTGGATAGAAGGTACATAGGCAAAAATTAATAGCATTTATATACTAAGGAAATGAAGAAGATTTTTTCATTCTCAAACTTAACTAAGAACCTGCTTAGGGATAACCTTACCGGGACATGTAAAGTAAACCATTACTGAGAAATATGTTTAAAGTCTTCAGGAAATGAAGATAAAGTCTTTTATTCCTTCATGGAAAGAATAAATAAAATTAATACCTCCTCCCTCCCATCGCCCCCCCCCCCCAGCTTTGTATAGTTCCTGTCAAACTAGCTTGGTTTTAGAATTTGGTGAAATGAAGTTTATCTAAACATGAAAAGAAGAAAAACATTGAAAAAGAATAATGACAATGAAGTGCTGTCCCTAGAAATACAAAACTAGTTTGTTATATGAAGCTGGAAGCTAGTAATTAAATTAGTACAATGCTGGTGCCCAAATGATGGGGGTGTGTGTATGTGTAGGGAATAGCCAGAAACAAAATTTGGTAAATTATTCTGGAATTTTCACTTACTTGGAGTATTGAAAAGAATTAAATCGTTGCCAAAGCAAATTCTTGGCACATTCAAGTACTTTTTGTGAAGGTCAAACTTGAATAAAGTTTCTGGGTCTATATTGTCTCTGAGATAATAGAGGGCAGTATATTGAGAGAAAGGATTTGCAATAAAAATGACAGGAGAGTGGCACCTGGGTGGCTCAGTCAGTTGAGCATCCAACTTTGACTCAGGCCATGATCTTGTGGTTCATGAGTTCGGGCCCCATGTTGTCCATGCTGCTCTCAGTGCAGAGCCCACTTCTGATCGTCTGTCTGTTCCCCTCTCTGTCCCTCCCCTGCTTGTACTCTCTCTCTCAAAAGTAAACAAACATTAAAAAAAAAAGACAGGAGAGTAGTATCCCTACCAGCAATTTGGTAAGGTTTAGCATATGCATAAAAATACCAATACTCCGGGGCACCTGGCTGGGTCAGTCGCTGGAGCATGCAACTCTTGATCTTGGGGTCATGAGTTCCAGCCCCATGTTGGGGGTAGAGATGACTGAAGTAAACTTAAAAAAATAATAATAATAGGGCGCCTCAGTGGCTCAGTCATTTAAGTGACTCTTGGTTTCACCTCAGGTCATGATCTCACGGTTTCATGAGTTTGAGCTCCACATTGGGCTCTGTGCTCACAGTGGGAAACTTGCTTGGGATTCTCTGTCTCCCTCTCTCTCTGCCCCTCCCCTACTCACACGGTCTCTGTGTCTATCAAAATAAATAAATAAAATACTAATACTTCTTAACCTACTAGTTCTTCTGGGTATCTGTTCTACAGAAATAAACATAGGCCCAAAGTTTTATACAAAGGTACTAGTCATAGAATTAGTAATAACTGCAAAAATATAGAGGATGAAAACAAGCTGGATTTCAAGCAGTAAAGGAGTGGTATAATTTATTTGCTATGTGTACATACTTTTGGTAGAAACACTATACAGTATTATTAAATTTTTCACCCTTGATTCATTTTCTCAAACTAAGCCCCCCAAAACAGCATCTTACTACTTTTGTGAATTAGATTTCAGTGATCTGAATCTTCGATCTGTAAGAATGTCAAAAGAAAAGGGGTGCTTAGGTGGCTAAGTCAGTTGAGCATCCATCCGACTCTTGATTTCAGATCAGGTCTCAGGGTTTTGGGATTGAGCCCTGTGTCGGACTCCATGCTGAGTGTGGAGCCTGCTTGTGATTCTCTCCCTCTACCCTTCTCTCTCGCTCGCTCTCAAATTAAAAAAAAACAGAAGAAGAAGAAGGGGTGCCTGGGTGGCTCAGTTGATTAAGCATCTGACTTCGGCTCAGGTCATGATCTCACAGTTCATGAGTTCTAGCCCCATGTTGGACTCTCTGATGACAGCTTGGAGGCTGGAGCCCGCTTCCAGTTCTGGGTCTCCCTCTCTTTCTGCCTCTTCCCCACTTGTGTTCCCTCTCTCTCCAGAATAAACATTTTTTAAAAATTAAAAAAAATATATCAAAAGAAAAGTATATTATGACCAAGTGAAATTTCTTCTAGGAATGTAAGGATGGTTCAGTATTTGAAAAATTATTCATATAATTAATTTATTAGCAGGCTAAATGGAAGACGGGGAGTAATAGCACAGTAAATATGAATTTAATGATAAATCTAATAAAATACCTATGATTTTTTTTACATCTATCTGAAAAACAGTTGCCATTTATGCTTCATGTAAAAACGACATTAAACCTTAAAAAATGCATTATCAAGTACACCAAAACTAATATAACACTGTATACTAAATTAAACTTCAATTAAAAATAAATTTTAAAAATGGGTTTTCAAATTATTCCACCTGCCATTATTATTTAACAGTGTCTAGAACTATTAGCCAATGTGATTACCAAAAACAAAAAAATCTGAAATAAAAGCATGGGTAAAGAGGATGTGTGTGTTACCAATGTGTGCAAATAATACGCTTTATCTCCCTAGAAAAGCCAAATGAGGTAACTGAAACACTGGTAGAGATCAGTAGGGTAGCTGGGTACAAAAGTATATAGACATTTTTAAGAATAACGTGTAGATAATAACATACAGGGAGACGTGTAATGCACAGTTGTAGCAAAAAAATAGAGAACATTGGAGAGTAACATTAATTAGAAATGTGACAGATCTATATATGAAGAGGGATAAATGAAGGCATGAGTAACTGAAGGATGGTGCCATGGTGTTGAGTGAGAATTCTTCCTTAGTTACTCATGAGTTTAATACAATACCAATCAAAATTTTGGCTTTTTGGCGGCAGGGGGAACGTAGTGTTAGCATGATGGATGATTTCAACAGTTCACTGGCAAAAACAAGTATGCTAGAAAAGCCAAAGTATTTTGGAGAGGTAGAGTAGAATAACTAGAATTGCCCAAGCAGTTTTACTAAAACAGATGTCAGTATTGATGCCATTTAGACAGCAGGTATACAGAACTAAACTGAGGGGCGCCTGGGTGGCTCAGTTAGTTAAGCATCTGACTTTGACTCAGGTCATGATCTCACAGTCATGGGGAGTTCAACCCCACATCAAGCTCTCTGCTGTCAGCACAGAACCCGCTTCAAATCCTCTGTCTCCCTCTCTCTCTCTCTGCTCCTCCCCCACTAGCCCGAGCTCGCGCTGTCACTCTCTCTGTCAACAAAAACTTTAAAAAAATATTTAAAAGAACAGAACTCGGACGTCTGGGTGGCTCATTTGGTTAAGCGTCAAACTTCAGCTTAAGTCATAATCTCAGGGCTATGTTAGTTCAAGCCCTGCATCCAGTTCTGTGCTGACAGCTCAAAGCCTGGAGCCTGCTTCAGGTTCTGTCTGTCTGTCTCTCTCTCTCTCTCTCTCTCTGCCCCACTCCATTCACACTCTGTCTCTCTCTCTCTCAAAAATAAATAAGCATTAAAAAAAGTTTTTTGGGGGGGCACCTGGGTGGTTCAGTTGGTTAGGCGACTGACTTCAGCTCAGGTCGTGATCTCACAGTCTGTGAGTTTGAACCCTGCATCAGGCTCTGTGCTGACAGCTCGGAGCCTGGAGCCTGCTTCGGATTCTGTGTCTCCCTCCCTCTCTGCCCCTTCCCTGCTCATGCTCTGTCTCTCTCTCAAAAATAAATAAAAACATTAAAAAAAAAAAGTTTAAAAAAAAGATTTTTTTTTAAAAAAAGAACTAAACCCAGTTTATGTAAAAATCTAATAAGATGTCATATTTCAAATCAGTGGAGAAATTATAATTCTTTAATTATTAAAGATTTTGGAAGAATGTGCTGTTTTGACATGTGAAAAGGATAATCACTACCTTCTGAAGTTCGTTTTATTTGAGTTAAATTTAAAAATTAAGTAAGGAGATAAAGGGAAAATAGGCCAGTATTCTTTATAGTCTTGAGGTAGTGGGCAGAAGAAACATTCATGATGTCAGAGGCAGAAAATAAAGGAAATGATTTATACATTTGACTGAATTAAAATGTAGCACATTGTATAACCAAAAAAAACTTAGTAAAATTAAAAGACAGATAGCAAACTGGGAAAATAAAACATTTTTGACAAAGGATCAACATTCTTTTTTATGAAGCCCTTAGAAATGAACAAGGGGCGTCTTCAGTGGCTTAGTCTGTTGAGCACCTGACTGGGTAAGGTCATGCTCTCATAGTTCTTAATTTCGAGCCCTGCATCAGGCTCACTGCTGTCAGCTCTGAGCCCACTTCGAATCCTCGTTCCCCCCCCCCCCCGACTCCTCTCTTCCAAATAACAAAATAATAAATTTAAAAAATACATTAATAAAGAACAAGATCAACACCCCGTAGAAAACAGGATACAGGACATGAGTAGACAATTCACACCGGAATAAATATAAAGCTGTTGAGCCTATGGAAAGATGCTTTTGGTTTAACAATCCTGCATCTAGCCATTCACCCTAAATACTAGACAGGTGCATAAATATCTAAGAGAAAGATTACTGGTCACTGAGGCATATTTATAATAGCAAAAAAGTGCACATACTTCACATTGGTTAATTTTGATGATATGAATGCCATACAGCCACTAAAAACTAAATTGTAGATTTCCGTTGTCATGGAAAGAGTTTTACCGTGTGTTCCTGAGTGAGCACTGATATGTAGACAAGAGTTTAAGGCCATGCCAAGAAAAAGGTCTAGCTGAACATGCACCAGGATATTAGTGCATTCATTTGTGGGTATGATTTCAATTTGTGTGTGTTTAAATATGTGGTGGTTTTTTTTATATAATTTTGCAAAGTATTTGAGTAAAGATAAAAACTATACAAGGTGGATAGGTTTAACCACATAAAATTTAAAAGCTATGTATGTATAGAAAAAACAATGAAACTTGAAAAAAATTGTAAATATAGTATTGGTAGAAAAAAGACAAACGACTGCTGGCAGATACCAGGTCTATTTTGAATATGATACCATTATAAGAACTCAGTTTTATATGAAGGGCCTGTAAGTTGATTTGGAAGGGAAAGGGAAGGGTTCAGCTGTACTTTCTAACTCTTCTAGAGTGAGCTTCATTACTTACGTAATTCCCTTTAGTAGTTAATATTGGACTTAGCAGTATAGCAGTCTTTTTATAGCAATCTTTAAAAAAATTCACTGTTTGACTCTTAAAGTGCATTAAAAAGTGTTCTAAACATGTCATGAATCACATGTTTGTTTGTTTTTTATACCTAGGCACTTTTCAGAGGAGAAAAATAAGAAAGAAAACTTACAGTTTCTGGAACACAAGAAAAATACGAATATACTTCCAATCTAGGAAAATAAAAAAATTTCACATATCAGGAGAAAAAGCATCTCCAGTATATTTTGCATTTATTCTTCCTTCTCCATTTCCACATCTGTTACCCTAGTTCAGTACCTCATAACCCTGTCAACTTCTCCATTAACTCCAAATAGTTTCCCAGTGTCCAGTCTCATCCTAACCATTGCTGCCAGAGTAATCTTCCTGAAGCATAGCTCTGTATCATGACCTACTGTCCCAAAACTTGTCCTTGAAGGTCTGGGATAAATGCTACTCTTTCCACTAAGCCCTGGGGATATAATTTAACCTAGTCATTAAGAATGTAAATGGAACTAAATTACCTAGTCTTTATCTCTCTGCACATCAGATTCCTCATCTTTAAAATGAGAGTGATGATAATAGTGCTGGATTTAGAGTTGTTCAAATTAAATGTTAGAATTCACATAAAGCACATAGTATAGTACCTGGTATTTAATATTTAACATGTAATAAGCACTTAAAAGCATAATTATTTTTTACAAACACAAAGCAGTATGATTACATCTGTCAAGATTCTTAAAATATTAAGCGTGTTTTATGTATGTTTTCCCATCCTTACAAATTTGTAAATTCTTTTAAATGGAATATATGATGACCTCCCCTCACATACCTAATTCAGTGGTTTCCATATAGTAGGTATTAAGTAAATAGATATTTTTTTATTGTAAATTTAAAAGGTAGATATTTTTCTCTGAGAAGGTGAGATAGGTGCTTTGACCCTTGTGGTCATTAAAATACATAGTGTAGTAGATCCAAGAAGTATAGGAAGTGTAGGGTGTTCAGTCAGAAAATGGATCAGCCTTGTATTTGAAAATGATTGGGGAGAAGTTTTTGTGAAAATAATTTCTTATTTTGAAGCACTCTAAAACTAGGGGCTAGATACAGGCCAGGCAATCATAGGTGACTAGCTTTTCCTGCTAAAGCAGAACATTGTAGAAAGAGTTGCTGAAGGGCACCTGGGTGGCTCAGTCAGTTGAGCGTCTGACTTCGGCTCAGGTCATGATCTCGCAGTCTGTGAGTTCGAGCCCCGCGTCGGGCTCTGTGCTGGCAGCTCAGAGCCTGGAGCCTACTTCAGATTCTGTGTCTCCCTCTCTCTCTGTCCCTCTCCCGCTCATGCTCTGTCTCTCTCTGTGTGTCAAAAATAAATAAAACAAAAAATTTAAAAAAAAAAAAAGTTGCTGAAAATGGCAAAAATACACAAGAGAAGATAAAAAGAGCATGGAATTAACATTCTAGAAGCTTGTGCTGGTGACATGGCAATTAAGTAGAGGGTGATTTTAACAAAGTGACATCAATTTGAGATTTCTGGAAACTCAAAGTAAAATATTAAAGTTTATATTTTCCACTGTAAGAGATTAAATTTGTTCTAGGGTCCAGTCATTAGATTCATCTGGTGATTGGGAGATAGAGAATTTTGAGAATTACTTTAATTGTGGCAATTAAAGAGTTCTTTGGGCTTTTGGTTTGATTGCAGGAGGTGACAGTGGGATGAGGCAGAAGAGGAGTTAAGAGCCATTGTGGGCTAGAGATTAATGGCTTTACTACAGAGCCTCCCTTTAAGCTGTGGTTGCAATCTCTCATCCAAGCTTTGTATTTCACAGACTTGTTGAGCCCATTAAAGAAATGGAAGTCTCGCTATCTGATGGAGCAGAATGTCACCAAGTTACTGCGGCCTCTTTCTCCAGTCACACCACCCCCTCCCAATTCAGGCTCAAAGAGCCCCCAGCTGACCACACCTGGCCCATCTCACCCAGAAGAGGAGTGTCGAAATGGATACAGCCTCATGTTCTCACCAATCACGTCTCTTACTACTGCTAGTCGCTGCAATACTCCTCTGCAGTTTGAGGTGATTTGGGTTTGGTTGTTGGGAGTGCCGAATATGAAAATTACCATTTGCCCCTCCTCATTTCAAGTATAATATTCCAAATGTGTCTTGATCGTGTTCCTGCCAGTCTTGGCAAGAGAGCAGGAACCCTCAGGGTCAATGTGACCTGTTACCTGGTAGCCTCTCATCTTGGCAGTCCTCATACTTCGCTCAAAAGGAATAGTTCTACCATGGATGACATTCATCTGTTTTTGCATGCAATCAATCTATCATTCTCCGTAACTGCAGGTAGTAAGCATGCTACATCTCCATCTTTGTCTTTGGTCTGTACTTTGGTTTTAAAATAGGTCTCTAGCTGCATAATAACCACTAAGGATACCAGCCTGAGAGCCCAGATTATACTGATTGATTGTGTCTTTCTTTCTAGGCCTTTAAATCAGTGAGTTGTTTTTCCCTATTGTTTTGTATTCTTGTTGTGGCCTCTGTGAACAGAGATTTGAAAAGCTTTGAGATATGGTTTGTGGCAAATGAGTTTTTTTCCTACTCTAAGTTACTTTCCCTTCTTGTTACAGTGTGTTAGGAATGAAAAGTAGAAAGAGGCTAACAACATACGTTCATAATGAGACAGATTTGTTACATTCACCCTCTGGTTTAAGTTAGAAATATATATCTTAGCTGTTTAAAAAAGTTAATTGTCAATCACATTCATGTTCAAGTGTGGGTGACAGCAGGTCTACTGAGTAGAAAGAATCCTTGTGTATTAAAAAACTTCATCTATTGCATGTTGCTTTCCTTTGAAATTAACTAAACAGACACTGTCTCTTCCTTTTTCTTAGAAAACACTGTTGTCATCACTAAACACTCAGCTCTGCCCCTAGCTTGTAACTTCTCCAGATGTGTTCTTTGATGAATGTGTTCTTTGATGAAGGTGAATGCTCTAACCAATCCCTTCTTCCCTATTCAGCCTTTATGAGAGCATGGAGATTAAAAATACCTGGACTTCTGAATAGCTAACTCAGAAAGAGATAGCTAGCAACCTTGAAAGCAAGAGGAACCTATTTCTATACCTGAAGTAGACTGTATCACTTGGGAGCAGACCTCTTTGGCAGGAGTGGGGGGGAGGGGAAGAGGCAGGGAGAACCTTCTTGGTTACATTTGGTTTCTAGAGAAGTTACTCTACCAAATTTCCTGTGGCATTCTTTTCTGCCATACATTAAAGCAGCTGATTTAGGCCTTACTAACTTTGCTTGGTCTAATTGTGATTGATTTTTCAGTTAACAAATTGAGTTTGATAGTAAAATTTCATAGGAGGCTGTTCACCCTGGAGGGCAGCAAATTATAGGCTAGGATTTCTTACTTTATCAGTGCAGGTTTTATTATAATTTAAAAGGTGAAATTACAGAAATTAGAAGGTACGTTGCCTTCTAGGACAGTTAAATTTAGCTCTCAGTACATTTCCCCTGATCCCTTGTGTTTTGGATAACTGAAACAATATGGAAATGTAAGGTGTTTTTATTTTATAAAAAAAATCAAATATCAAAGATTTTTATGAGGGGCACCTGGGTGGCTCAGTCGGTTAAGTGTCCAACTCTTGGTTTCAGCTCAGGTCATGATCTCACAGTTAGTGAGATCAAGCCCCACATCAGGCTCTGTGCTGATAGCACAGAGCCTGCTTGGTTTTCTCTCTCTCCCTTTTTCTGCCCCTGCCCCACTTACACTCACGTGCGTGCGCTCACTCTCGCTCTCTCTCAAAATAAAAAAATAAATTTATTTTTAAAAAGTCCAGTGCCTGTTTTCACTGTTTTAATCTTGTGATTTAACTAATGAAATTCAGCCTTTCTTGTCAATAAAACAAACTACCATCCTGACCATTCTTATCATCATTCTAACTGCCATGCCCTTTCCTATATTCTAGTATAGGAAGCCTTATTTCCATGCAAGACTGTGACACAGAGGAAATACCAATAAGGTGTCACAGGTAAAGATCAGCTTGGTTGGGGGAGAATATTTTTGAAAGGAAAAATAAAAATCATTCCAGTGAGAAATGTCTCCAGTGCTAAGGGAAGGAGTTGAGGAGACGTGTAAGAGGAGAACAAGATCATGAGGGAGGGAGAACCATTAAGGAAAAGCAGTAAAAGCAGCTTTGGCAGGACAGGCTTAATTAGCCCCCACTTTCCACCAGCCCCTCCTTTTCCTTCCTGGCTTAGTGTCCACCTCACACATAGTACCCAGCCCACCAAATAAAATCAACAGCCTCTTTTCACCTCCCATGGGATAGGTCTGCTACCCAGGACATAGTTGTCCAGAGTCTACAGCATTAGGAACCTTCCCCTTCCCTTCCCTTACCCCTGGCACTCTGAATCCTTGTCACAACTACCACCATCATTCTGTCTGCATTTTACCGTTCAGATCTGCCATCAGAGTTCACTGTCCAGTTCCTGTTTGATACGGGAGTGCTGCCTCAGGTGAAAGCTCTCAGGGGAACCCTGTTTAGGATGTAGGAACTTGAAATGTACACCTCTGCTTTTTATTCCCTCTCTGTTGCCAAAAGTACCAGGGATTTTAACATCAGAGAACATCGTTAGGGGTGTTCAGATCAAATTAGATTATGCCAAGAACCATCTAGCCTATCAGCTAAATTGCATTCTATCTCCTGTAACTCATTCAAGAGGAGCTGGCCATCTCCCTAGCCCTGTCAGCCCAGCATGCTAAGCAGTTTCCCTGGACAGTGGTGGGCAAGCACGAACCACAAGGAGAATGAAGAAATGTGACTTTTTCATAAAGGGGTGTGGGGTAAAGGCAAAAGGTTCCCTTGAGGCATAATAAGTGGTAGGGTGCCCATCAGTAATAAATACTGTAGGTTGCTCAACTCTAATCCAATGTAGGACGAAATTTCAAATGAAATTGTAGGGTACAGTTTCACCAATCTAAATTTTTTCTGTTTACCTGCTTAAGATGTTTACTTCTAGCATGAAATATTATAACCAATTTAAATGCTTTCGAAGATCCCAGGAAGCATTTTTAATGAGTCATTCTGTTCATTGCAATGAATTCTACAGTTAAACCTTTCCCCTGTGCATTCTTTTCCCTCCCCCTGCCCCCCGCAAAAAGTTGTGGCTAACCATCTATGCTTGCTTTTACTTTATTTTTTGGTTTGTTTTGTTTTGCTTCTTGACTTCGAGTAGATGAATAACAAGATGCTTTTCCCTCCTCTAGAACATATCCTCCCCTGAGAGTTCCCCTGCGAATAGGCCCGAGTCCCTGTCACCCGAGGTAGTTATCACACCATCTCAATCACACTTGGAGGCTGAGAGTGAGTGTGCATGAGTGTGTGGGAGGGCTGGGGGGGAGGTCCTAGTGAATGGGGTGATAGGCTGAAGGGCGACCAGCCAGTTGATGTAAGTTGAATGAACTTCCATGTGTGACTGTGATCACTCAGAACTTTCAATGTAGATGGAGGAAAATGAAGGGGGGTGTGTGTGTGTGTGTGTGTCTGTGTGTGTGTGTGGTGGGATTTGCTCTTGTTTGGGGGAGGGGTGACTGAAGAGTTCTTTTAAAGTATAGACTCTAGAAGTCAAGTTTAAAGCAAGCTGAAGATATGGTATGAGCCTTGGCAAAGATAGCAACAAGTAAGGTGTGTTTGTTAAATAAGGAAAGTTGAAATCGAAAGTTGGTAGGAGCTATCTTTTGATATTTATTATCTTGGGCTGTTGAAGGAGCTATTTATACTGGAAAAGTTAGACAGTGATTTATGTCTTATTCCAGGATTAATCTTACAGCTCTGTTTAACTGGATGTTTTGGGCTTGGGTTGATAGATTGAGCAGCTTCTTTCGAAAGGGAGTCCTGCTCCCGGCTTTCTACATTTTCTTTATAGCTCCTTACTGGGTATACAAGGAAACTAAGTCAGCCCATGGCTTCTGTGACACAGGCCTTCCTTCTGTAGTAGTTGAGATGTGGTTGCCATAAAAAGTGGTATCTCAGGATATCCAATTGAGTGCTTTTCTCAGAAACCCTACTGCTATGGAGTTGTTAAATTTAGGTTTTAGTGCTGGAGATTTTTAACTATTCTAAGATTTGGACAACTGTAGGAATGATTAGCTCTGTTAATCTACATAGAGTCAATTTCCTCTTGAAGAGAAAACTATAGTCTCTCATAACCTTTCAGAAATTAACTGTTAACTCTGGCCCCTTCCCACTTAAAAAATTGTGCTAAATTTAGTGATAGTTGATAAAATTCTGAATCAGGATTTTACAGACCAATATGAAACTGAAAAATGTTGTATTCTAGTGTACTAGAGGTTTTCTGGATGTTTTTTACACTGTTTTGTGAGGAAATCCTGGTGTGACATTTGAATTTCTGGTACCATTCTTTCTAGAGAGAATTAGTAAGAGTTGACCTAGAGGTGGGAAATCTTGGTATTGGGAAGTAATGATAACCAAATAGTAGATACAGCTTATTTTTTATAAAATTCAGCATTTTGGATGCTCTGCAGTGGTGGGCATTAGTGATCTTGTGGTATGTGGACATATATTAGAGGATAAAGAATTGAGTAGCCAGAACATTTTATGAGAAGCATACATGCTTAATAGTGAAAGTGAGCAAAGAACTGGTTGGTTGATGTCTTTAACTAGTTCCATTCTCCTTTACTGAACCAGTAACTTAAAATCCTTGACTTTCTGTCTACTTACTACTTTCTTTCCCTTTTTCCCTCCTCCCACCTTCCATCAATATTAAATACAAATGAATAACACCAAAAGCCAGTTATCTTTAAGACCCCAGTCTCACCTCTGGAGCATACATGGGGCTCAGGTAAATCCGTGATTATACTTCCAGCACCTTATTGTAGTACACGGTGACTCAGCAGACCTGATGAAAGGCTAAACAGGCAAAATAGTCACATTTGGCCAATTATTTAATTCTGATTTTCCCAGGATTCTCATCCAGAAAGACTTTAAGGCAATTTGTGAAAGGCCGGCATTCTGTAGTAATCTGGCCTGGGTATACTGTTGATTCCTGGAACTTTTACAGATGTTAATGGCTTTCTCCCTTGTACTTCCATCCCTCTTACCTCTCACCTGTGCCCTTCTCGCTTCCCTTCTTTTCTGCCCTTTGACTTTTTCCTTCCCCCTCCTCCTCCATGTCTCTGTTGATTTTTATTCTTTCAGCTTTGTCACCGAAAAGATGTGGACTTGACAAAAGTAGGCTACCTTGACTCCAACACTAACAGCTGTGCTGACAGACCTTCCCTGATCAACTCAGGTCCTTCTGACCTGGCTCCTCATCCCTCTGTCGGGCCCCCCTCTGAGACTGGCTTTCCAAGCAGGAGTGGAGATGGACATCAGACCCTTGTGAGGAACTCGGACCAGGCATTTCGGACAGAGTTTAATTTAATGTACGCCTACTCCCCATTGAACGCTATGCCTCGAGCAGATGGATTATATCGAGGATCTCCCCTAGTAGGGGATAGGAAGCCTTTACATTTGGATGGGGGATATTGTTCCCCTGCAGAAGGGTTTCCCAGCAGATACGAACATGGCTTTATGAAAGACCTCTCTCGTGGATCCATGTCACCTGGTGGTGAAAGGGCTTGCGAAGGAGTCCCATCTGCCCCCCAGAACCCACCGCAGAGGAAAAAGGTAAGTGTTCCACCTTATATAGGCCCTTTTGAAGAACATTAACTGAGCGATTCAGTAGATGTTAACTGAGTTGACACTGTTAAGCACCATTCTTAGTGTGGGGAAAACGGAGACATAAGATGTGATCTCTGCCATGTTCAGTGAAAGACAGGATCGGGGTGTGTGTGTGTAAGACAAGACTGTTTCAATATGATTTGATCATTGTTGCAAATATTCAGCAGATTTTAAATGTCTGCCATGTATGTACTGTTATACATGCTGTGCAATCAAAGGATAGAGCAGTGAGGAGCGCCTGGGTGCCTCAGTTGGTTAAGTGTCCGACTTCAGCTCAGGTCGTGATCTCACGGTTCGTGGGTTCGAGCCCCTCATTGGGCTCTGTGCTGACAGTTTAGAACCTGGAGCCTGCTTCAGATTCTGTGTTTCTCTCTCTACCCCTCCCCTGCTTGTGCTCTGTCTCTCTCTCAAAAATAAATAAACATTAAAAATTCTAAAAAGAAAAAAAAAACAGTGAAAAAGAATAATGCTAATTTCTTGTATTATTTAGCACTTACCATGTTTTAGGCACTGTTAAGTTCTTTTATGCATTAAATCTTCACAGTAATCCTGTAAGTTGGGTAATTTCCCATTTTGCAGATGAGGAAACTAAGGCAAATTCAGTGACTTGCCCATGGTCACATAGGTAGTGAATGAAAGAGCCAGGACACTGCCCAGGTCTGTCTGATTCCAGATTGCATGCTCTTATTGCCACTGTGCTATATTTCCTCCTAAGTTCTGCCCTAATGGAGCTTAAAGCAAGTGAGACTGAGGTTGGCAGATAATTATGTTAATAAGTAATTCATTACAGTGGCAGTGGATGCTCCAAAAGAGTTGTTCAGATGTGATGAGAACATCTTAGCCACGACATGGCCTAGTGAGAACAAACAAGAGGCTCCTAGCCATTTTGAGAGGTGGAGTGAGAGGTGACAGGTCACACGCTGATTTAGCTGATCTCAGTAAGTAGGAAGCAATCTGCCAACAAATGTGGGTGAGGATGTTATGGAAGAGAGAGCAGAATACGTAGCTGTGGGACACTCCGTTGTGTGGGCAGCAGGCATACAATGTGGTTGTAACAATTACATGCTGCTGTAGTATCTGGTGAAAGGTGGGCAGGGTCAGGAGTGGAGAATGAGAGACTGTGGAACAGGGCCAGGCCATAGATTGCTGGCTAACAGGTTGAGACTTGACTTATAAGTAATGCCTGTTCAAGAAATTACAAAGCCCCAAATGTGGTTTTTGTCAGTGGATTTCATCTAGGGGCATTTGGAAATGCATGGGAGTATTTTGGGTTGTCAAGGCAACTTCCATTTATTGTGCAGCGCTAGAGATGTTAAATGTTCTGTGTGTGACAGTCTCACACAGTTGCAGAATATCTTTAGTAGTCTTGTTGAAATGTAGCCTAGTGGCTTCTTACATTTGCATTTCCATGAAATACATTACCAGAATTTATAATTATTAGTTACTTTCCAAGATTGTGTATAGAAAATCCATGCGCAAGATGGTACTGCTTTGCATTTTTGTTACATTTTACATTTAAACAGAAAATGAGAGCCTTGAGGGACTAGAAGGCAGAAATACTGGCAGATAATTTGGGAAAAGAATAGCAGTGGGTTTTAGAAGACTGTTGCTTGAAGAGCATTGACCATCAGGAGCAAAAGTTTGCAATATCTTTGTGTTTCTGGTTTCTTGATTGAAACCATGATTTATTTGAGAAATGTTGAGCAACTACTATCAGTCAGGTTCTGTGCCAGACAGAACCTGGCACAGGTTTTGTTTAAAGACAAAACGCCAGAAAAGTTTGGTCTTTGCCCTCTTAGAACTTAGAATTTAGTGAAGGAACTGTCAGGACACTGTAATAGGTTGACACCTGGTGTAGGCAATGTGATGTAACAGTAAAAAGGAGAGGTATAGTGGGCAGGCCAGGGAGGAAGGCTCTGTATTGGCAATCAAGAGAATGAGGCAGAGTTAGGGAGAAGTTTCCAAGTGTACGTTTCCTAGACTAGCTTGCTAAAATATAAACTGCAAATCATTCTTTGTCTTTTAACACTAATTTCCCTATGTGTAAGAGAGAAACAGTAATAAATCCCTGTGTGTATCCTGAAAATTTGAATACATCTTAGAACCCTGAAACATTGGCTTTTTCTTCTGTTGTTTTTCTTTTCTCTTCTCTCTCTCTCATTTTTTTTTTTTAAACAACTGACTCTAGGAATTCCTAGGGGTTAGGGAAGAGCTGTCAGATGACCTGGAAGGCTTTTTCAAACTTCACAAGCTCCCAACTCCTTTTTCCCTTTTCTAGGTGTTATCATTGTTGCAAACAGCTGATCCCATACTTCTGCTACTGGGTAACTGTGATCTCACAGTTCTCTGAAGGCAGAAGAAAGGTTGAGGTCTGCTGGCGAACACCGTTCTTCAAAAATGTCATCTCCTAGTGTATTTTCTTCTCCTTACCAGTTTCTGACTGATTTAAATATGTATGTAGTTGTGTTCAGACACCTCACACCTGAAAAAAGTGTTGCTAGTGTTAGTGCCTGATTTGTTTGCAAGGCTGGCTAGTGGTTTATGAGGGTTCCATCTTCTTCCCCCATTGCTGCTGATCCACTAATGATGTCTAGCTAGAGTCCTCTTCCTTCTTTCCCTCCCAGGTATCCCTGTTGGAGTACCGCAAACGGAAACAAGAAGCCAAGGAGAATTCTGCCAGTGGGGGAGGTGACTCTGCACAGAGCAAAAATAAGTCTGCAGGAGCTGGGCAAGGCAGCAGTAACTCACTTTCTGATACTGGTGCCCATGGTGTGCAGGGATCCTCATCCCGAACCCCATCTTCCCCTCACAAAAAATTCTCCCCATCTCATTCCTCTATGTCCCATATGGAGGCGGTAAGCCCATCAGATTCCAGAGGCACTTCATCTCACTGCAGACCTCAAGAGAATATCAGCAGTAGGTGGTAAGTTTATGTTTGATGATGAAATAATTAAATTCAAGAAGGAAGTATACATCCAGAGTTATTCCCAGTTTTACCTAAAATATATGGGAACACTTATCTGAGAAAGGCGGCCAGCAGTGCCATCTGTGCTGTTTCAGCTGATTTAATAGTATCAGCCACAACCCCATCCCCACCCCCAGCCCCATCCCCCTCAGCTTTACAGAAGAAAAGAACTGCCACTGAACCTGCAGAACGACACTTTGGACGGCATATAGTTGTGGACACAGATGAGTTAATTTTATTTGCTGGGCACTAACACTGCCTCTTGTATTTTTTCATTTCATATGAAAGGTAAGTCAGGAGTTCAGCTCAGTTCCACTTAAATTAACAACACAAGTCTCAGTTGCACCCAGCCCGCATATACATAAAGATCAGACCTATTCTGAAAGGACTAGTCTGGTTTAGGGGAGACCACAAATAGATAAGTAACACTATAAGTAAGTGAAGAATAAACAGCATGTACCTAGAATAGAGAATGAGGCTGTTCTCAGGGATCTTGAACTGAAGCATGGAAGTCTGAGAAAGAAGAGACCTGGCTCAAATGAGTAATGTTTAAAAATCTATGGAGCACTTATTAAACTATGTGCCGGTCATGACTTCACAGAAAAAATTTAGCATTTCAAAATGGCGGTTAAAAGAAGCAGACATCTTTAAATCCACTTTTTCCATAGTATAAGACAGAAAAACACCTTGTTTTAAATTGGTCCTGAAGAAAATAATATCTAAGAGGCATTAGACAGCCTTTATGAGAGCTTCATTTGTTCCATACTCTTGACTCTGAAGTTCTGTGGCACTAACTTGCACCCGGTTTCCTTCACAGGATGGTTCCCACGTCAGTGGAACGACTCCGAGAAGGAGGGAGCATCCCCAAGGTCCTCCGAAGCAGTGTGAGGGTGGCCCAAAAAGGAGAGCCTTCTCCCACATGGGAGAGTAACATCACAGAGAAAGACTCAGGTGAGCCCATGGCCTTCTGCTGCCAGCCAAGTTTAGGGACACGTGAGACAGGTTCTACACAGTTCTCACCAGATGCTGGGATGAGGTGAGTCTGTTTCTTACACAGTTGGGCTCCACTGTATGGAAGGTGCCAGGTCAGTCTTGATTCTATTCTTCTGGGCTGTAGTATTATTAAGATCTAGCACTGCATGTGCACTCTTACTCTCTCTAGACTCTCTCTCTCTCTCTCTCTCTCTCTCTCTCTCTGTCTTTCTGTTTCTGCCGTATTTTTTCCCAAGGGATACCTTTCTGTAACTCTTCTCTCCAAAGGCCTGAAAATCCACTGTGATGAAGGATGAAGAGAAAGGAGACAGGAATCCGATCAGACATTTAAAACATAGCCCATAATTAACCACTTCTTTTGCCCTTCTGGCCTGATGCACTCACCTGATTTGTCAGAAAGAAAGCAGCATGGGTTGGTGATGACATTGGTGATTTGAATGAACAATGACTATTTCTCACTTATTCTAGGAACCCAAGTTGATTTTGTATTATCTTCCAGACCCTGCAGATGGAGAAGGCCCAGAGACACTGAGCTCAGCACTCTCTAAAGGAGCAGCCGTTTACAGCCCTTCCAGATACAGCTACCAGGTGAGACGAGAAATTGCTCATCTCTGGGCATAGGAGTGTGTTCTGGGTTCCAAATATTTTGTGATCCTGGCCATCCTTTGCAGTTGAGATGCCGTCTTTGCATATAGTTTCAGCAGCCTTGGAAATAAGTCATCATCTGCTCACCTTCAGGTAATAAATCATGCCAGAAAAATAAATAAAGTGATCAGAGACAGCCATTTTACTGTCTTTGGTATCCTAAAAAGAACAAATGGTTAAGAAGATGAAGAAGATGAAGAAGGAGAAGTAGAAGAAGAAGAAGAAGAAAAAGTAGGGTATTTTAAATATTCACAAGCCTAAATGGCTTAAATAGGGACTTTTTCACCTCCTTATGCTTTTCCTCCCGACTCTTTCTAGCTCCTGCAGTGTGATAGTCCACGGACAGAATCACAAAGCCTCCTTCAGCAGAGTTCCTCCCCCTTTAGAGGACATCCCACCCAATCTCCAGGATACAGTTATCGAACTACTGCACTGAGACCTGGAAACCCCCCCTCTCACGGTTCTTCAGAATCCTCCCTCTCTTCTACGTCCTATTCCAGCCCCGCCCACCCTGTATCCACAGACTCGTTGGCCCCATTTACGGGGACACCAGGGTATTATAGCAGCCAGCCACATTCTGGAAACAGCACTGGCAGCACTCTTCCAAGGAGGAGCTGCCCTTCTAGTGCTGCTAGCCCTACCCCACAGGGCCCCTCAGACTCGCCGACCTCAGACTCGGTCTCCCAGTCCAGCACAGGAACTCTGAGTTCCACCTCCTTCCCTCAGAACTCTAGGTCGTCATTGCCATCAGACTTACGGACTATCAGTCTGCCCAGTGGGCAGTCCGCTGCCTACCAGGCCTCCAGGGTATCTGCGGTTTCCAATTCACAGCACTACCCACACCGTGGGAGTGGGGGTGTGCACCAGTACCGACTCCAGCCACTGCAAGGCTCAGGAGTCAAGACTCAGACAGGACTTTCCTAGGGCTTCTGGATTTGGGCAAACAGAACTGAATGAGCCCATAGCTGCTTCCTTCCAGCTGCCTCTGGAACCTAGGCCGAGCATATTGCTGGGGAAGAGGGTACAAGGTGCCAGAGGACTGGGTCTGGTCGACAAGAAACGAGACTTGTGGTCGTGACTGGCTCTGGCCTTGGAGAAAGATGTAAATCTTGTCTGAAGCAGAGACTATAAAGAAGTTTCTCCCTGCTGTTAAGGGTACATTGTTGACAAGCAAATGGTGTTCCGGTTAGTAACGGTTCTAAGTGCAATGAGTCGTGTTGAAGCCTCTGTCTCCCGTCCTTGCCTGTAGCCTGTAGTCACTTGTGCAGTGGGGACATCTTTTTACACACACACACACACACACACACACACACCCAAAAAAGTTTTCTTTTCAGAGGAAAAAAATGAAAAGAGCCAATCTCTAAGCCCCAAGCCATCTGAGTAATAGTAGGGTTTTTATGCACTTAAGAAGAAAGGTAGGTATGTAAATTTTCACCCTGTGACAGACAACCATTCCAAAAGCAGGTATCTGGCCAAGATGTGTCCACCAAGAATACTCCCTACCTTTGTCTTAAAATCACCAAGAAATATAGGCAGGGATAGCAAAGCTTGGAATGTGCTCTGGCTGAGGGGTGCCTGGCTCTCTGAAGAAGAGCTCCTGGTCAACTCGATTCAGGAGCAGGTGATTGTCTGAGCCCCCAGCTGTTCCCATACCACTCCCCTCCCCAAGCTGTCTCACAGCTCAGTAACCCAGAAAGTAAGTAGACAAAAGAGGAATAAGTGAAATGGGCCAATTGCATTGCTACTTATCAGCTGTTGGCAATAAATTTGATTAGTAAGGATCCCAAGTGCTTTGGGACTTCTTTGAATTTTATTTTTTCTACTCCCTGTTAATCAGGAGTTGACGATCCCACGAGTAGGACCGCCTCCATGATTAGGGAGCACGCACTTGTGACTGCAGGGTAAGAGTGGAAAGAGATGTTTGTGGAGTGGCACCGACAGGACTGTGATTGTGTGGGGCATGTCCCACATTTCTTTGGGGGATGCTTATTTGAGAGTGGCCCGGGTGAGAGAGTTATAAAGCCACCCACACACCTAACACTGTTCTGGATGAGAGACGCGAGCAGACTGGCTTCTCCCCATCAGTGCATTGTGCCTGCTGTACACCCCTGGAGGAGCCCTGGAGCCTGCCCAGGTGGGGTACACAATCTTTTTAAAATTCCATACGGTTGCCAGCTTATTTCTTTCACTTGTTTACTGTAATATCCGGCGTGTTTTTATTTATCTAATTTTGTATTCAGTTATAACCATGGTAGGGGTAGCAAATATATGACAGGTGTAATCCCTGGTGCTGCAGTGGACCTTACTTCTTTTCTTTTGGACAAGATAATACTGTGAGTCTCCTTCCTTCCAGTTTGTTTTCTCCTCCTTTTTTCCCCCAGCCTCTTGCATCCCCTTCTTTTCTACCCTCTCTTACAACTATCATATGCACAGTCTTCTCTCTTTGTGTGTGACTGTTACAAAATTTCACTTTTTCAAAATTGAAATCAGGTGTTTGCTCAAATGAGGGGAGATTTCTTTTTTTAATGCTGAGACCTCAGCAGAATACTTTTCTTTTTGTTGTTTCCCCCACAAACCCATCAGTCTGGGAGAGCGTTGGGAGTGGAAATCATGTTGCCTGGGATGCTGGTTTCTTTGTATATTATATAAAACGTATGTAAATGTCTCTCCATTTGGGCTGGGGTTTGCATTCTCCCCTTGGCTGTTAACCAAGGGGAGAGGCCAGCGGGCAGGCGGCCCTCACCCTGCCTGGCACGTGCAGAGACCCCAGCCACTCTGTGTGGGCAGGGTGCTGTCAAGACCAGACCTCTGGGGGGGGGCGGGGGCGGGGGGTGGGGGGAACTCTTGGAAGGGAAGAAGTATCACTTCTTTCTCAAGTGGAGTGTTTACACCTTGCTGTAACATTTGAACTTTCACAAGAGATGTAATAATTTTGATAATAAAATTCTTAACCATAATAATCATCAAGTTGAGAACTTCTTTGTCCAATTCTGTGACCTTGCCTTACCTGGTTTTCCTAATGCTACCCTTACCTGAAGAGGCAAGATGGACCCATGTTCAGGAGAATGTGCTCTTGGTGGAGTTGTTTTGCACATAATGGACTAGGAATGTGGATTGATCTTCTACACCCTTTTTTAAAAAATGTTTATTTATTTATTTATTTTTTAGAGAGCACAAGCAGGGTAGGGGCAGAGAAAGGAAACAGAGAATCCCAAGCAGTCTCAATGCCATCAGCTCAGAGCCTTATGCGGGGCTCAAACCCACCAACCTGAGCCAAAATCGAGAGTCAGAGGCTTCGCCAACTAAGACACCCAGGTGCCCCTCCTTTTATGATTAAAGTCAGGCCATCATCAAGGCCATTCAGCAACAGCAAAGCTAAACATTGTGGACTGGGTTGAGCCAGACTGGAGTTCTTGACCTTGGCCTCATTCATTCAGCAAGTATTTATTGGCCCTCTTCTTTCCCATTCAAAAATAATACCAGGCATTGTTTTTGTTGGTGGGTTTATGCTGGTTAAATGGGGGATGGGGATAGGCAAATACAGTCATGGAGCTTCTATTCTAGAGCAGGGCGAGAACTAAACTAGTCCGTAATTTCAAATAGTCATTACCACGTTATTATTTCATAGCAGATATGTAATGAGGAGGTTGAGGTGCCATTCTAGATTGGTTGGTATGGAAAGGTCTCTGAGTTTACATTTAAGCTGAGACCTCAGATGTTAAGGAGGCAGTCCTGTGTCAATATGAATAGAGATCATTCCAAGGGAATTAGAACAGCAGGTGCAAAGCCTCTGAGGTGGAATAGACTTGATATAGTGAATGACCAGGACAGGGATAGTGGGTAGCAAATATCCAGGAAGATAGGGGATTAGATCATAAAGAGTCAGCAAAAGTGTTTTCTGTAAAGGGCCAGATAGTAAATATTTAGGCTTTGCAAAGCATGTGGTTTCTGTCAGAATCATTCAACTCTGTGTTACAATATAAAAACAGCAATAGGCCATGCTTGGGTGTACTCCAATAAAATTATTTTCACAGAAACATAGCATGTCAGATTTGGCCTATAGGCTATGTAATTTGCTGGTTCCTGATAAAGAGCCTTTGGGTTTAAAGAATGTGGGTTGTTGTTTTTTTTTTTTAATTTTTTATTTTTTTAATGTTTATTTTTGAGAAAGAGACAGAATGTGAGTGGGTTAGGGGCAGAGAGAGAGGGAGACACAGAATCCAAAGCAGGTTCCAGGCTCCGAGCTGTCAGCACAGAGCCTAACGCGGGACTCGAACCCACGGACTGTGAGATCATAGCCTGAGCTGAAGTCGGACACTCAACTGACTCAGCCACCCAGGCGCCCCAAGAATGTGGGTTTTAAATACAGTGAGAAAGTCATTGCAGGATTGACATAGTGACATATTGACATAAAGTGACATATTTTAGTTTATGATTTGTTGCTTGGTTTTTAAAAATTATTCTGATTGTTTTGAATTTGGGAGAGATGAATAAAAAACAAGAAACCAGTTCAGAATTTATAGCAATTATTTAGGTAGGCAGCAGTACAATGGTGGCTTACATTAAGATGGTAATAAATGAGGATAAGGTAAAGTAGTTAGAATAGGTTTTACAAGTAAACAGCAGTGCTTGCTGATGGTTTCATGTGGCAGTATTTTGCCCTAACATTTGTTTGACAAGATATTTACAGAAGGCTCTGATAGATTGCATTTTGCAAATAAGCACTGGAAGGATTCACAGATAGAGGAGATGCTCTCCATTTCTTTAAGGAACTTAGAAAGTAACCAGTTGAAGGGGCGCCTGGGTGACTCAGTCAGTTAAGCATCCATCTCTGGATTTCGGCTCAGGTCATGATCTCACGATGTGTGAGATTGAGCCCTACATTGGGCTCTGGGCTGACAGCTTGGGATGATCCCAAGAGCCTTGGGATTCTTTCTCTCTCCCTCTCTCTGCCCCTCCCCGGATCATGCTCTCTCTCTCTTGTGAAATAAATAAAAAATAACTTTAAAGGTTTTTAAAAAGAAAATAACCAGTTGGAGACATAATAAAAATTATTTTCTTCTTAGAAGACCCTCTTTAAATGTCCGTTGGAATACCTAGTTAACTTCCCACCAGCCACAGCCAAATTCTGCCTAGAGTCAGTAGGTGCCTGGTCCTTGTTAAAAAACATTTTCAGTGCTCGCTTCGGCAGCACATATACTAAAAACATTTTCATATGCAGTGCCTTTTTTGTCTTACAATTCTGTGATAAAAGCAAGCCAGATGCTTTCTAAAACATACTTTAAAGATGAGAAATTGAGGCCTAGTGCAGTGTTTCAGCTGTACTGAAGAGCTTCGGATAATGAATAAGCCCATATGATTTTTGTCAGAATTGGAAGGTTTTATTCATAGTTTACTAAACATGTACTGTGTGCTAGGCTACAGAGGTACAAGGAATATGAAGGTGAATAAGGCAGCCAACTACCTATATTATCAAGTACTTACTCTGTATTACTAGGTATTATGCTTTTGATACAGTATTAAAATAGGAAGCTGAACAGTACTATAGAAATAAGCTACTGCAACTGTCCTCCTTATTATATATGACTTTGCAGTTTACCAGGCTCTTCTGTTTATGTCATTCTATCTCATTTATGCTTAACAATGCATAATGTAGGTATTACTCCCATTTTACAGGGTTTTTTGAATGAATTTCAGAGGATACGACTTGTCCAAGATTTCTCTCTCCTAAATGATAGACTAAAGCAGATAGCCATGGAAATTGTGCAGTTTTCACAGGAAACAAATAGAGACAACTAGAGAGTCTATGAAATGGACTAGAAATAATCACTTAACTAGCTGAAAGTATATTATACCTTTTCCTATGTTAAAAACAGTAGTTTGGCCTTTTTTGGCATCAGTTTGATGGTGCAGAGTTCTGTTTAACAAAGATCACCCTACCCTGAAGGAATAAAATGCACAGTTGTCCAATTGGAGTAGGCCATTTGCTTTGAAACTACACTGATTATCAATTCATCGAACAGCTGGGACAGCCTTCATAACTTGCTGTGAAGCTCAAGAGAGAGAAAGTTATTTGCCAAGGTTTTTGGTGTTTTGTTTCATGAATTACGTAATTTTTATTTTAAGTTTGTTTATTTTTGAGAAAGTGTAGGGGAGAGGCAGAGAGGGGTAGAGAGAATCCCAAATAGGCTCCACACTGTCCATGTAGAGCCCGACGAAGGGGGCACAAAACCTGAGATCGTGACCCGAGCTGAAATCAAGAGTCTGTGCTTAACCAACAGAGCCACCCAGGTGCCCCACCAAGATTCTTAATATACTCTGTGCTAAAGATTGATAAAGAAAGTAGCTGGGAGAAAAGCATAGTTTTTGAAGGAGATGATGTCTCCTATAACTTCTACCTACTCCTATATTCAAAACTTAACCTGGCAAGGATTCTGAAATAGTAGTATTGAATATTTCTCAAATTCCCCATAAAAGCACACAGAGCAGTCATGATAGCAAAACAAAACATTGGGCAACTTAAAAACAGACTGGCTGGCTCAGTCCGTGAAGCATGTGAATCTGAATCTTGGGGTCATGAGGTCACCTCCACATTGAGCATAGAGCTTTAAAAAAAACAAAAACAAAAAACCTTGGGCAACTTCACAAAAAAATTAGGTGTCCCTGTGAGCCTTGAAACAAAAGGTGGGTAGAAATAAACCGCCAATGGCCACAATACCTGCATGGTGTCCCCTTCTGTTTCATTGGAAACAATGGAGCATCTGATGCGGGCTGGAGCTGTTCAAGAAAATTCATATCAACAGAGTACCCAGGACAAAGGTGCGTACTGGAAGGGAACTCTTGATACAGTCCAAATCAAGCAAGACAATTAAAATAGAGATGTGGGGGGGGGGGTGCAGGGGAGGAGGTCACCTTAAAGGATGTGTTTGGAATAAGAGTGAAACTAGGATTCTCCCATTAAATCCAGGATATATTTATTTTCCTTCAGGGAACAATGTAATGGTTATTAAATAACTTCCTTTGGGGGGTGCCTGGGTGGTTCAGTTGGCTGAATGGCTGACTTCAGCTCAGGTTATGGTCTCGTGGTTTGTGGGTTCAAGCCTTGTGTTGGGCTCTGTGCTGACAGCTCAGAGCATGGAGCCTGCTTTGGATTCTGTGTCTCCCTCTCTGCCCCTCCCCTCGTTCTCTCTCTCTCTCTCTCTGTCTCTCTCAAAAACAAACATTAGGGGAAAAAAGTTAAATAACTTTCTTTGGTCTTTAACTCCTGAAATAAACAACTGGTCATAAAGTTCTAAGCATGTTCAGTGCTAGATTTAAACAGCTCTTGTTTGCACAGTCCACACTTTAATATTTACGGACAAATTAAAGACTCATAAATCACGCTTCCCCTCTAAAAATGCAGAAAAACTAACTCATGTAAATATGGTAACAAAATGGATCAAAGTCAAGTCCCAGTTATGAGAAAGTAAAGAGCAGAATAATATTCCCATGAACAATAGAAGCCTACTAAACACATGTAAATAATTTTTTAGAAGTGAGAAATACCTCCCAAAAAGAGGACTTTCTCAGCTTGGTAAAGAACAACTACAAGAATCCTTCACCTAACATCGTACCTAGTGGCGAGAAACTAGAAGCTTTCCCATTAAGGTTGAGAATAGGGATGGGTAGGGAGTTTAAAACAAAAAGGTGTGACTCAGTTGGTTAAGCTTTCAACTCTTGATTTCGGCTCAGGTCATGGTCTCCTGCAGAGTTTGAACCCTGCATCAGACTCTGCTGACAATGCAGACCCTGCTTGGGATTCTCTCTCTGCCCCTCTCCCACTTGGTCTGTCTCTCCCAAAATGAATAATAAAAAAAAATTTTTTTAATAAATATTTTTAGAAAGGAATAAGGTAAGGAAAGGAGGAAGTCAACTCTTGTAAAACATTGTACTGGAAATCATAGATAATGCTATAGGACAAGAAAAGAAAATAAAAGGCACACGGATTGGGAAGGAAGAATTTCACAGATGACATAATCGTAGCAAATCTGAAAGAATTAACAAAACCTCATAGGACTACTGAGCATTTATAGCAAGGTTGCAGAATATAAGATTAATATACAAATGTCACTTGCTTTCCTGTACACCACTAACAATTGGAATTTGAAAACTAAAACATTTACATTAGCACCAGTAAAAGTGAAATAGGTATAAGTCTTAACAAAATATGTACAAGACTTATATGGAGAGAACTACAAAACCAGTGACAGAAATCAAAAGAAAACTAAACAGATATTACACGGTCGTGGAAAGGAGGAGTCCATATTAAAATGTCCATTCTTAACTGGTCTATAGATTCAGAATCCCAGCAAGTTATTTTGTGGATATCAACAAATAGGCAAAGGACCCAGAATAGCCAACACAATATTGAACAGAAGAACAAAGAAGAGTAACACTACCTGACTTCAAGACTTAAAGCTACAATAATCAAGATTGTGGTATTGGAGGGGTGCTTGGGTGGCTCAGTCAGTTAAGTGTCTGACTCTTGATTCTAGCTCAGGGCATGATCTGTCAGTTCATGAGATTGAGCCCCAAGTCAGGTTCTGTGCTGATAGCATAGAGCCTGCTGAGATTCTCTCCCTCTCTCTTCCTCTGTTTCTCTGCTCCTCCCCTGCTCACATGTTCTCTCATGCTCTCAAAATAAACTAAAAAAAAAAAAAAAAAAAAAATGTGGTATTGGAATAAGAATAGGCAAATAGACTAGAGTACCCAGAAATAGACCTACACAAAGATAGTCAACTGATACTTGACAAATGAGCACAGGCAATACAGTGAAGAAAAGATAGTCTTTTCAACAAAGGTGTTATAACAACTGGATATCCACAAAAATTAACTCAAAATGGATTATGACCTAAATGTAAAAATGAAAACTATTAAACAACTGGAAGGTAGGAGAAAGTCCAGAAAACTTTGGGTTTGGCAATGGCATTTTAGATAAAAACCCCAAAGCCTCCATCCATTAACGAAATAATTGGTAAGCTGGACTTGATTAAAGTTGACTTCTGTTATGCAACAGGCATTGTCAAGAGAAGGGGAAGACAAACCAGACTGGAAGAAAATATTTGCTAAAGATACATCTGATAAGACTGTTAATCAAAAATATACAAAGAACTCCTAAAATGAAACAATAAGAAAACAAACTAAAGCAATCTACAAATTCAGTGGTGTCCTTATCAAAATTCCAATGGCATGTTTCCCTGAAATGAATAATCTTGAAACTTAAATGGAGACACAAAGAGCCTGAACAGCCAAAGCAATCTTGAGAAGAACAAAGATGAGACATAATGCTTTCTGATTTCAAACTATACTGCAAAGTTATAGTAATCAAAACGGTATGGTACTGGCATCAAAACAGACACATAGATCAGTAGAACAGAATAGAGAGCCCAGAAATAAACCCACACATACAGGGTCAATGTATTTACAACAAAGTACCCAAAAATATACAATGGGGAAGACAGTGTCTTCAATAAATGATATTGGGAAAACTGGATGGTTACATGTAAAAGAATAAAATTGGACCACTATCTTACACCATACACAAAAAATGAACTTTAAATGGATTAAAGACTTGAATGTAAGACCTGAAACCATAAAATTGGAAGAAAACATAGGCAGTGAGCTCTTTGACATCAGTCTTGGTTGTGAGTTTTTGAATATGACACCAAAGCAAAGGCAACAAAAGGGAAAATAAACAAGTGAGACTACCTCAAACTAAAAAGTTTCTGCATAGCAAGGGAAACTGTCAACGAAATGAGAAGGCAACCTATGGAATAGGAGGAAATGTTTGCAAATCACATACCTGATAAGGGATTAATATCCAAAATCTAAAAAGAACTCACACAATTCACTAACTCAAATATTTAAAGATAGAGAATCAGAATAGACATTTTTCCAAAGAAAAAATAAGGGTGGACAACAGGTATGTGAAAAGGTGCTCAACATCACTAATCAGGTAAGTCCAAATCAAAACCACAATAAGATGTCATTTCAGGGCACCTGGGTGGCTCAGTTGGTTAAGCATCCTACTCTTGATTTAATTTCAGATCATGTTTTCACAGTTTGTCAGTTTGAGCCCCACATCAGGCCCTGCGCTGACAGCCTGCAGCCTGCTTGGGATTCTCTCTTCTGCTCTCTCTGCACCTCCCCTGCTTGCACACTCTTTCAAAATAAATAAACTTTAAAAAATTTTAAAAAGATGTCATCTCACACCTATTAGGATATCTTCCCCTCCCACCTCCCCCCCACCCCCAGTTTGGAAGCCAGTTGAATTTCTGATGGAATTTACTTACAATAGGGTGGCCAGGCCCTTCCATGCTGCCCAGGACTCCAGGGGTAGGAGCAGAAACACAGTTTAAGGCTGAGGCTGCTGCTGTGTCCTGGATGCAACAACATCCTGTTAATCATGTTAATCAAGGAAACAAAAAACCCTCTAAACTCTATGGCAAATGGCTATTCTTAAAAAGACAAGAAGTAAACAGTGTCTGTAAGGATATGGAGAAAAGGGAACCTTTATACACTATTGGTGGAACTGTAAACTGGTACAGCCAATGTGGGGAACAGTATGGAGATTCTTCAAAAAATTAAAAATTGAACTATATGATCCACCATTCCACTTCTGGGTATTTACCCAAAGGAAGTGAAAAAACTAACTTAAATGTGTGCACCAAGTATTCGTAGCATTATTGACAGTAGCCAAAATGTGGAAGCAACGTAAATGTCCATTCATGCATGGATGGATGAAGACTCTGTGTGTGTGTGAATATTATTCAGCCATAAAGAATGAAATGTGTTGGCTCAGTTGGTTAAGCATCTGACTCTTGATTTTGGCTAAAGTCATGATTTTGTTGTCCATGAGATTGAGCCCCACATCGGGCTCTGCACTGACAGCATGGAGCCTGCTTGGGATTCTCTCTTTCTCTCTGCCTCTCTCCCCCTCACATGCCTGCGCATGCACATGCACACATACGTGCTCACCCAAAACTTAAAATTATTAAAAAAAAATTGTTTTAAGTTGCCATTAAAAAAAAAAAAGAATGAAATCTTGCTATTTGTGACAACATGGATGGACCTGGAGGGCATGTTGCTACATCAATTAAAGTCAGAGAAAGACAAATACCATGTAATCTCACTTATATGTGGACGCTTAAAAAAAAAAAAAAAAGAAACTAAAGTCATGAATACAGAGAACAGATTGGTGATTGCAAGGGAATGATGAAAGGTTAAATAGGTGAAAGTGATCAAAAGGTCAAATACGCAGTTAAAAAATATACATCCTATAGGTGTTGTGTATAGCATGGTGACTATATAATTAATATTGTGTATATTCACATGTTCCTGAAGGAGTAGGTCTTCAATGTCCTCATCACAAAAGTTTGTTGTAACTGGTGATGGATGTTAACTAGACATTGTGATCATTTTACAGTGAGTTGCCTGTTGAACAATGTGAGATTGAACTTTGCAGACCTACTTCTATGTGGATTTTTTTCAGTAAACATATTGGAAAAATGTTTGGAGATTTGCAGCAATTTGAAACAAATTACAGACAAACCACATAGGTAGAAATACCAGGGGGATAGTTAGGTATTATTGTCAGAATACACTATATAACCTATAAAATATGCTTTTATTGACTGTTCATGTTGGTATGGCTTATGTGCTCAACAGTAGGCTATTACTAGTTAAGTTTTTGGGAAGTCAGAAGTTATACATGGATTTTGAGCTATGCAAGGGTCAACTATATATACATACATTTAACCCTTATGTTCTACACCTGACTGTAACTAATGTTATATGTTAAATCTCAATTTTAAAAATCAACAATAAGACTTAACAGGGAGAATGTAACATCAGACATACATAGCCTTCATGTTTTAGGTCCGGCCAACACTGTTAGCCTTATTTCCTCTGTTTAAACCTTTTATGTCTACCAATATAACTATAATTTCCTTAAGATCAGGATTTCACTCTGTTTATTCTCCACAGGGCTAGCATACAAGATGTGCTTTAATTCTTTTTTTTTTCTTCTTTTTTTTTTTTTAATTAATCTTTATTTATTTTTGAGAGAGAGAGGGAGGCACAGAATCAGAAGCAGGCTCCAGGCTCTGAGCTGTCAGCACAGAGCCTGAGGTGGGGCTCGAACTCACAGACCTCGAGATCATGACCTGAGCCAAAGTCGGACGCTCAACCGACTGAGCCACCCAGGCACCCCATGAATGTGCTTTAATTATTTAAGAAATTGACAGAAGGGACATGAGGAAAGGAGAGAAAAACCTTTTTGGAAAAATTAATGTGGATTTAACTAATTTCCTAGAAGATCCAACAAAGTTGAGGATTTTAATAAGGAGTTAATATCCAAAATATGTAAGAAGCTCATACAACTCAAGAGCCAACAAACAGTAACATATAAGTGATATCATATGTTATTTGTCTTTCTCTATCTTATTTCACTTAGCACAATACCCTCAAGTTTCATGTATATTGTTGCAAATGGCAATATTTCTTTTTTTTTTTTTTTTTTAAGTACAAGGAAATTTTCTGCCTAAAGGACCTTATAAAACAGAAATGGTAGTGAGGAGAAGAAGTAGTGTTTAGTTTACTCATAAAAGATTTAACATATTATTTAGACACATTGGTTTTTAAAGGCTCTACTTAATGTGTGCATGCATTTTAAGGTCCATTGTTACTGATACCCACCAGTAGGTATAAAGCCTTCTAGAGCTCTTAAATAAAGCTTTATTTGTAGTTATCTGCAGATTGCTTCCCTCTCATATCCTTGGCAAAGAAAAAAAGAACCTGATTAAAAAACGGGCCAAAGATCTGAACAGAATAGACGCTTCATGTACAGATGGCAAATAAGTATGTGAAAAGATGCTCAACATCATATGTCATTAGGGAATGGCACGTTAAAACAATAATGAGATGTCTCTAGTTACCTATTAGAATGGCCAAAATCCAAAACACTGACAACACCAAATGCTGATGGGGATACAAAGTGATAAATACCTTCATTCATTGCTCGTGGGAATGCAAAATGGTACAACTACTTTTGGAAGATATTTTGGCAGTTTCTTACAAACTAAACATACTCTTTTTTTAATGTTTATTTACTTAGCACAAGCAGGAGAGGGGCAGAGAGAGAGGGAGACACAGAATCCAAAGCAGACTCCAGGCTCTGAGCTGTCAGCATAGAGCCCAGTGGGGGGCTCAAACTCAAGAGCTGTGAAATCATGACCTGAGCCGAAGTTAGACGCTTAACTGACTGAGACACCCAGGCATCCCAAAATAAATGTACTCTTAACTATACAGTCCAGCAGTCACACTCCTTGGTATTTACCCAAAGGAGTTAAAAACTTATGTCCACACAAAAACCTGCACATGGATGTTTACAGCAGCTTTATTGATAATTGCCAAAATTTGGAAGCAACCAAGACGTACCTCAGTAGGTGAATATCTGGATAAATAAACTGATGTATCCAGAAAATTGAATATTATTCAGCACTAATGACATGAGCTGTTAAAACCATGAAAAAAAAAAAACATGGAAGAACTTTTAATGTATATTACTAATGGTGAAAGAAACTAGTTGGAATAAGCTACATAGTGTATGATTCTAATCCTCTGACATCCTAGAAAATGCATAAGTATGGAGACAGTTAAAGATCAGGGGTTGTAGGGAGGGAAGAATAAGTGGGTGGGATACAGGATTTTTAGCATGGTGAAATTATTTTCTATGATACTGCAGCAGTAGAGATCTGCCATTACACATTTGTCCAAACCCACAGAATGTATAACACTAAGAGTGAACCCTAATGTAAACTGTGGGCTTTGGGTGATAATCATGTGTCATTATAGATCCATCAATTTTGACGAATGTACTGTTCTCATGGGGGATGTTGAGAAGGTGGGAGGATATGCATGTGTAAGTGGTGGGGGAAAATGTGGCAATCACTATACCTTCTCAGTTTTGCTGCGAACCTAAAACTGCAAAAGAAGTTTTGTTTAAAAGGTGACAAGTATAGAAGACAGGTCAAAAAAGACACAAAATGTGTATAATAGGAGTTCCCAAAGACAAATAAGGAAACAAAACAAATACCAAAAGTTATAATTTAAGAAAACTTTCCTGAAATATTTTAAACTACCAATTGAAAGAGGATACTGCATATCTGGAACCCAGAATGACCAATATCAAGACATCCTAGTAAAACTGTTGGAGTTTAAAGAAAAGGAAAAAATTTGGGGTATCCAGGCTTCCCAGAAAGTTACTTAAATGGGAAGAAAATTTAGCTATATCATTATATCAGGTTTTTTTTTCACAGCAACACTTTATTGATGAAAAAAGATGAAATATTTAAAATACTCGGACTGTTGGGGCTCCTGAATGGCTCAGTTGGTTAAGCATCTGACTTCTAATCAGGTCATGATCTCCCGATTCATAAGTCCGACCCCGCATCAGGCTCTCTCTGCTGTCAGGGCAGAGCCCGTCAGCATGGAGCCCACTTCAGATCTCTGACTCCCTCTTTCTCTGTCCCTCCCCTGCTTTCTCTCTCTCTCTCTCTCTCTCTCTCTCTCTCTCTCCCTCTCTCGCTGTCTCTCTCTCTCAAAAATATTTAGGGGCTCCTGGGTAGCTCAATCAGTTAAGCATCCGGCTCTTGATTTCAGCTCAGGTCATTATTTCATTGTTCATGGGTTCAAGATTCAGGTGAGCTCTGTGCTGGCCGTGCAGAACCTGCTTGGGTTTTTCTCCCTCCCTTTCTCTCTCTCTCTCTCTCTCTCTCTCTGTCTCTCTCTCTCTCTCAAAAATAAGTAAATAAACTTTAAAAAGTTAAAGAAAATAATAATAAATATTAAAATAAAATACTCAAGACAGTGATAGTTAAGCATCTCTTGATTTCAGCTTAGGTCCTAACCTCATGGTTTTGAGTTCGAGCCCCGTGTCAGGCTCTGCTGACAGCATGGAGCCTACTTGGGATTCTACCCATTCCCCAGTCAATAAATTAATTAATTAATTAAATAATAGGGATGCCTGGGTAGCTCAGTTGGTTGATCATCTGACTCTTGATTTTAGTTCAGGTCACAATCTCACAGTTCTTGGGTTTGAGCTATATTGGACTCTGCACTGACATCGCAGAGCCTGCTTGGAGTTCTCTCTCTCTCCATTCTCTCTGCCCCTCCCCTGCTTGATCGCTCTCTCTCTAAAAATAAACATTTTTAAAAAGTTTTTTAGGGGCACCTGGGTGGCTTAGTTGGTTGGGCGACTGACTTTCGCTCAGGTCATGATCTCACAGTTTGTGAGTTCGAGACCCGCATCGGGCTCTGTGCTGACAGCTCAGAGCTGGAACCAATTTCAGATTCTGTGTCTCCCCCTCTCTCTGCCCCTCCCCTGCTCACACTCTGTGTCTCTCTGTCTCTCGATAATAAATGAACGTTAAAAATTTTTTTTAAGTTTTTTAAAAATAATAAAATATTCAGACTGAGCCAAGTGTTTCATACCAACCAAACTGACTTTCAAGTATATGACAGCAGCAATCTATCCTCAGTGTGCAAGAACTTGGACATTTTTCATTTTTGTTAGCTCTTAAGTATCTATTAAAGGGGCACCTGGGTGGCTCAACCGGTTAAGCATCCAACTTCAGCTCAGGTCATGATCTCATGGTTTGTAAGTTAGAGCCCCACATCAGGCTCTGTGCTGACAGCCTGGAGCCTGCTTCAGATTCTGTGTCTCCCTTTCTTTGCCTCTCCCTCTCTCTCACTCTGTCTCTGTCTCTCGAGGGTAAATAAACATTAAAATTTTTTTAAAAATCTATTAAAAACTGGGGCGCATGGGTGGCTCAATCAGTTAAGCATCCAACTTCAGCTCAGGTCATGATGTTGCAGTTGGTGGGTTTGAGCCCTGCATCAGGCTCTGTGCTGACAGCTCAGAGCCTGGAGCCTGCATCGGATTCTGTCTCCTTTCTCTATCTGCCCCCATCCCACTTGCACTGTCTCTCTCTCTCTCTCAAAAATAAACATTAAAAAAAAAAAAAAAAAAGGAGAAGAATCCATTAAAAACTGAGCTTCAGGGGCACCTGGGTGTCTCAGTCGGTTGAGCATTCCAACTCCTGGTTTCAGCTCAGGTCATGATCCCAGGGCCGTGGGATCGAGCTCCACGTCAGCTCTGTGCTGAGTGTGGAGCCTGCTTGGGATTCTCTCTCTCTTTCTCTCTCTCTCTCTCTCTCTCTCTCTCTCTCTCTGTCCTTCTCCCCCACTTGTGCTCTCTCTCTCTAAAATATTTTTGTTTAATTAGGAAAAAAAAGAAAAAGCTTCAGACAAACTGTCTTGAGAAACATCAACAGAAAATCTGGTAGTGAGTTAATTATATACAGTTAGCTATATGTAGAACTAAGAGTAAATGAGGGATGTAAAGAGAGGTTGTACTATAAAAAAGTTTATGTGGGGCTCCTGGCAGACTCAAGTCAGTGGAGCATGTGATCTGATCTCAGGGTTATAGTTTGAGCCCCATGTTTGGTGTAGAGATTACTTAAAATCTTTAAAAATAAATGATTTATGTGACCTAGGCAAGATCGATATAGTACAACTAAAAAATATAAGCTGAAAAGAGTATATTTTTAGTGATCATATTGGTGGCAGTGTATCTGAAGCCTTTAATGTGGGACAAAGCAAATGAATCCAATGTCTTTGACAGGATTCTCAATATAGAAGGGGAAAGGAATTATAGTTCGATGTTAAACCAAAGCCTTTCATGTATCAGTATCAACTCATGAGGATTTTATCACGGATGGATGGATGGATGGATGGATGGATGGATGGATGGTTGGATGGAGGGAGGGCAGGATGGATGGATGGACAGACAGAGAGATATAAACAGATCTGTTGGATGGATCCTATATACATACAAGTTTTGTGTGTCCCTGTCTTAGCTCTATCAACAGGAAAATCTTGGAAATAGGGCTTCTTGGAGAAATTGCTGACTTTGATCTAAGGAAGGAAATGTACAAGATCAGTCTAGAACATCTTGTCATACCTGAGAGGAAGGATACCATCAAAGATAATTAGGGTTAGGTGTAAAAGATTCTCTTTAAAGAGGCCTCTGCTGACCAGTGATGGGACATTTTAACCATTAATGAGGCTAAGAAATGTAATGGAACAAAATACACCAAATATGTTTAAATTCATGAGTTCATAATGGTACCAAAACATAATAATTGTTCATCTCTGGAAGATGTTAGGGAACAAACTCTATTTTTGAAAACTTAAATAAAGGGGAACATCAGTATTTTCCTTGTCTTTCCTACATACATTGTGTGACTGGCCAAGTAGGTTGTAAATACGGGTGTTTCTAGAAGTGTTTCCACAAATACCTGAAGACAGAATGATAGAATTGGAACATCACTGTTTTGTAACTTCTAATGACACAAAAACAGTTGGACATTATGTATCTGATGATGAAAAAAAACCCAAAAACTATGAAGCATTTATTAAAATGCAACACACACACACCTGAATCTGAATAAGCATCTAGATCCAAATACCAATTTGCTGTAAATATAGAGAACAGAGAAATTTGCTCAACTACACCCCAAGCATGAAGCCAGCAAAATTCCATCTGTGGAACACTGCATAACAAATTTCGTCAACAAATTACAAGTAGGGATAAAAAGAAATTAGGTGGGAAAAGACGTAAAAATAAAGTCAAAGCTAAACTATTTTGTTTAAAGTTGTTCACTTGGGTGAAAAACATAAATAAAAGTTGGGAACTGTTTACCATAAAAGTCAAGGTGGTGGTTACTCTGAGAGAAGAAAGGGGATCGTGATTATGGGCAAGTGAAAGATTTCTGGGGTGAATAGCAAGAATCTGTCACTTTGGTAATAGTAGGGTATTTTATAATATTCCATCTACCTGTACATTTGTTTTATGCTGCAACATGTTTAACAAAACAAAAACCAGAGTCTTACCTAGCGCTTCTAAATAGGCAAACGACCCTGCCACTAACCAGCCTGTGATCTTTTGAGCCCAGGGCCTATGTCTGATTTATTTCTGTATTTCCAGAGCTTAGCAGTACCTGACCAGAGCAGACATTCGATTAATGTTTTGTTGAATGCGTAAATGAATTTGAAGAAGCCTCCAGGCCACTCAGGTTGGATTTCTGTACCTGCTTTGGCACCTAAAGGAGCCTTCCAGCACCTCCAGATCTGTTCAGGTGCCAGCAGCTGGCATTACCAGTCCTTTTGCTGTGCCTAAGTGGACTTGAAAGGGATTTCAAACTGGAGCTCCATTTGAAGCTTTGAGTCTCGTGAGTTCTACCAACTTCATGCTTTTGTTACCCTTAGTCATTTCCCAAAACAAGAGTCCTCTGTGTCATCTGGTTCTTGGTGCTCTTGACCCCTTACAATGTGGTTCTTTCTCTGTTCTATCCTTCTCTCCCAACTTTTCTATTGTGCTCTCTGGACACCTCTTTGAGAGACAAATTTTTTATGTGATATGGAAATATGGTTCTCTCCTTAGGACACCACCTCCTTTGCAGCTCTTTTAAGTGGAGGCTCCTCGGGTGCCTGGGTGGCTCAGTTGGTTAAGTGTTTGACTTCAGCTAGGTCGTGATTTCATAGCTCACAAGTTAGAGCCCCACATCGGGCTCTGTGCTAACAGCTCAGAGCCTGGAGCCTGCTTCAGATTCTGTGGTCTCCCTCTCTCTCTGCCCCCACCCCCACTTGTGCTCTCTCTCTCTCTCTCTCTCAAAAATAAATAAAAACATTTAAAAAGTTTTTTTAATAAGTGGAGACTCCTCTTTCATACATCTTTTTGCCTGAAGGTTCTCTCCAAATGTTCCCAAATACATCTTGTCCTTCAGGTAAAAATTCTTGCTCCACTGATGCACACAACACCTGGTTATTGTGCTTGGAGTTTCTTTCTATTTTAGCCTTCACCACTCCCTTTGGTTCTTGGACAGACAACTTTGGCTCATCTGCACCCCAATTTCTGCCACTATTCCCACCATTTGGGTAGACCTCCTACCCAGTGCCTCACATCTCAAAGCTGTCTTTAAGAATTAGAATATTCAGGTCAAGCACCCAGGTTTCTAACCACAATTTCCTCTCCTTCCAGCTCTTTCACATAAACTTTAGTCCCTTATTTTCTCCGTCTATCTGTCCCATCACAGGCTGTCTTTCTGTAAGCAACCTGGATCTCATGGTAGGAGTGAAACACTCTTTTAGGACACTCTGCTTACCTGGCACCTACCTACAAATCTACAGTCAGCCTTCTCTGTGCCTGCCCTCCTGTTGGTTGATGTCTCCATAAATTCATGGTCATCCATCAGTTTTGTGGTCCTTTGGCAGCTCCTGTAGAAACTGTTCCAAACTTTCACCATTTCTTCTACCCCACTGCTCATTCCCTCCTCTCAGTGGACAGTCTTGCCTCCTGCTTCATTGAGAAAATGGATACTATCAGGCAAGAGCTCCCTAAATCTTGTACTTCCCTCTACCCCAAAAAAGGCTTTCTTGCCTCTTCTCAGTCGTTCTCTCTTTACCGTTAAACTCTTACTGGCCATGGGGCACGTGGGTGGCTTAGTCTTAAGTGACCAGCTCTTGATTTCAGCTCAGGTCATGATCTCACAGTTCGTGAGTACAATCCCCACATCAGGCTCTATGCTGACAGTGTGAAGCCTGCGTGGGATTCTCTCTCTTTGCCCCTCCCCTGTTCTCTCTCTCTCCCTCTCTCTCCAAATAAACTTAAAACAAACAAACAAACAAACAAACAAACAAACAAACAAAAACCTCTTACTGGCCATGATCTAGGAACATTCAGAACTGTTTCATATAAAGAAAGATTCCACATCCTGAAATTCAACAATGGTGTCCTTGCTTCCAAATCCAGTAGGCACATTTTTCAGTCCCTAATTCTGAACTTCTTGGCTCCAGTTGACCTTTCCCTTGAACTTGAAACCCTTGGTTTCCATAACACACTTTCATGATTTTCCTCACAGCTCTGATTCTTCCTTTGTTCTCTCCTTTTGGACATTCCTCTGACCTTTATGTGTTGGTGTTTCCAGCATTCACTTCATAGCCCTGTGCTCTTCACACAACACAGTCGCCCTGAGCAAAGCAAAGGCATCTCTGCTTTACATTTCAACCATTATCTGTATGCTCATGCTTCTGGCCCAGATCTGTCTCTTGAGCTCCCAAATCCATCCCAGTCAACTGACTATTGGACAACTCCACTGTGATGTCCTGCATGCTTTTTTTTTTTTTTTTAATTTTCTTTTTCTATGTATTTCTTTAAGTAATCTCTACAACCAACATGGGTCTCGAACTTACAACCCTGAGATCAACAGTCACACACTCCACCAACTGAGCCAACAAGGCACCCCCCACATGCTTATTAAGCTTAGCAAGTCTCTAACTGAATTGGTCATCTTGTTCTGGTGTTATACTGACAATTCTTTCTTGTCCCCCAAGCAAAAAATGTATCCATTATCCTTGGTGCCACTCTCTTACCCTATGTCAATCAATGAGCTACCAAGTGTCTGTTCTACTTCCTAAATAGCAAAATTCTCACCTCTCAGCAGACTCACTGCCACCACCTTGTTCACCTTGTTTTAAGCCAGACTTTTTCTTTCTTTTTCTTTTCTTTTCTTTTCTTTTCTCTTCTTTTCTTTTTTTACTTAGAGAGGACACATGAGCAGGAGAGGGGCAGAGGAAAAGAGAGAGAGAGAGAGAGAGAGAGAGAATCCCAAGCAAGCTCCATCCTGTCAGTGTGGAGCCCAACACAGGCTCAGTCCCACAAACTGTGAGATCATGACCTGAGCTGAAATCAAGAATTGGACACTTAACTGACTGAGCCACCCAGGCACCCAGGCAAGATTTCTGATTTCCCTTTCATTAAAATTGTCTTCCTCTAACTTGGCTCCCTAACAGGGCAACCAGAGTGATCCTCCTGAAATGCAAAATTAATCATGCCCCTCTCTGGCTGAAATCCTCCCTGGTCCCCCATTGCTCTGAACCTGTCTCCAGACTAATCTCTGACCCTCCCTGCTTGCACTTTATAGTTCAGCATTGCCAACTGCTTTTAGTGCTCTGCACATACCATTCTGTTTCTTACCCAGCTCTTTCCTCAAGCTGCCTTCTCTCTCATGAATGGCTTTCCTGACCCTTGCCTGCCTAACTCCTATTCATCCTCCTGTGAAACGGTCTCCTGCTCTACCCACCCCACCAAATGCCATTTAAGGTGTCTCTACCCAGGGCACCCACAATACCCTGTACCTGCCACATTTTACATCATTTTTACATGTTCATCTCCCCAATCAGATTGACACTTAACGTAGGGTCTCTCTTTTGTTCTTTAAGTGCTTAGACTATACTAAGTGCCCAAAATGTATTGAAGACTCAGTTTCCAAGGGCACAAATTATAAATAAATGTAGCTGCCACATGGGACATGTTACAATGTGCCAGAGGCTGTGAAGCAACTCACGTTCCCTCATTTGTTCCTTACAATCCCCTGAGATCACTGTCATCAATTCCATTTATGTAGTGGGGATTTAGAAAGAGGCAAAGGGACCCGTCCAGGGCACACAGGCAGAAAAGGGTGGAGTCATGTTTGCCCTCGTCAGAGTCCTAAGTCCAAAATCAAACCTATGCAGTCAACCAGCACTGTGTAGAGACTTCTAACTGCCTGCTCCATCTATGTCTCCTTTCTCCTTGGAAAGAGAACCACAGTTTTATTTGGCGTGGCATGTGCCCATTAAAGGATTACATTTCAGCTAGGTACATCCCATCCTATGGGATTTCTAGAAGTCTCCGTCAAATGAAATGTGGCCAAATGACTAGAGCTCCAGCAGCCATATTGGGCCATGAGGTGTCCTTGAAACTGGAAGCCAGGATTGAAAATGGCAGCACAGAAAGGTAAGGAGCCTGGGTTCCTGATAATGCTGCAGGCCATATTGGTCATGGTCTGGCTATCTCCAGACTTAATGTGAAAGGAAAATAAGCTCTTGTTAAGCCACAGTGTAGCTCCATTAATATGCAGCCAACTGGTACAAAGGGTAGAATCTCACCCGTCTTGATCCCCTGGGGGCCAACTCAGAGAAGAAGAAACCAGCATGGGTGATATAAAGTGTTTCTTTATTTGAACATCATTCCACCTGCACTGAAGCTCAAATCCAGCAGCAGCAGAAGGGGTCAGGACTGAAATAAATGTTACCAAACTGGACGATGAACAGCGAGGACACATTCAGACAGAACTTACTAATGGGGTGTAGACAACACCAAGCTATCCTAATGACACACAGCACAGGCCCCTGAGATCTGCTGGTCAGAGCTCTGGGAAGGACTATCCCCCTCATTCCCTTCTCAGGAAACTCCATGCCCACCCGAAGGCTAGCCCTCAGCCAGGCAGGGACCTGCGCAAGTTTCTTGTGCTGGGAAGGTCCCAGCTTCTCCGAAGAGAGGGTTCCCCTGTCTCAATCACACTGGAAGCTGGAGAAGGCTGACTTCCCTGTGCCCAAGCAGGAATCTCAAGAAGGCCAAGGAATTTCCCTACAGCCTTGTCTAAAAGTTCTCAGCTTGGATAGTCCAGGCCTGAAAAGAATCAATCCTACCCATGGTCCTCAACCCCTCAGGGAAACCATGTTTTCCTGAGGGGGTACTGGTTCCCAAACAGGAAAGTTTTCACATCCTAGAGATTCACAAGGACTTGACCAACCAGTGCTCTCAACCACCTCCATGTTGTGGCTGCTTCGGCCTCTTCTGAAAGTCCCCAGACCACATAGCAAAGACAACCTATTAGTGCCAGACCCCTCTCATCCAGTCACAACTCGGGGGAGGAGTGCCTCCATGGGCCACTCAAAGGTCAACTTCTTTAAAGAAGCAAGAGTCCCAGGGGCCACACTGAGGTGGGATCTCTGTATTCATCTCCTCCCAAAGGGAAAAGTCAATTTGCCTGCCTTGGCTGAGGGCAAACCACAAACCTCCCCGTGTCCATGATGGCTTCCTTGCCCCTAGAGAGCCATCTGGGCCACAGGGTGATGGTACTTCAGCCTCACGTGGGGCCCCTGCCTGAAGCATTTTCCTCACTCTGCTCCCACCTGTGCTGAAGCCTGAGGGATGGGGCTATGGTTTGGTGCCCACTCCAACCTCTTTCCCTTCCCTGTGTTCCCCTGACACTCCTTCACCTGCCCAACCCTGCTTTCCTAACCCCACCCACACTCCTAGGTGCATCTCTGGGCAGCCCCTTCCTCAGCAAGGTGGCAGCTGGCTGGATGCATGGTGACTTGGAGGCACTCAGACCCCACCTCAAAGGGATTGACATCCCTCTTCCCTCCCACTAACCCACTCCAGTCATGCCCCTGCCCCAAAGAGGTGGGCAGTAGCCTCAGCCTCTGAGGGGTGGTTCTAACATCCCCCCCTCCCACAACAGGGCTCCATTGCCCCCACACTCCCCCAGCAGTCCCCTTGGGGGAACAGGGGCCCTGCACACAGTGCACACACAGCAGCCACTCCTGTTCCTCATTGTCCTGCCCCCATTACCCTCCTCTCCTCCTCATGCCATCCCCCTGCACTCCAGTCTGCTGTCCACACCTCACCTCTCCATTTGCCTCCTTCCCTGTCCCTATTCCTTCTCCATCTTCCTGGCCACCTCCCCACTACCTCCAGGCTCTCTGCATCAGGGTCCCCTCTCCCCTACACTCTTCATCTCTCCTTTCCCCATTTCTCTGCCTCTCCACCCCTTCTCTCCCCTTTCTCATTCTGGCTCTCTCCCATCTCTCCCCCTTCCCAGATACTGGCTCCTGCCCACCCACCCTGTAGCCTGCCAACACTGGGCTTTGGTTTGGATCTTTAAGGAACTCACTTCTGCCCCCCACTGCCTCCCATGAGGCTCCCCAGACCCTCCCATTTAGCACAGGCCCCAGGTGTAGAGCCCCACACTGCAGGTAGAGCCCTGGGGGAGCGGGAGAGGGGAGCATGGGGCTGGAGCCAGAGCACCAGACGAAAGGTGTTTGCCCAGGATGGGGGAGTCGGTGGAGAGGGTGGAAGGTCAAGACTTGGTAAGTTCCAGGTTTCAGGAATCCTACCAGGACCCAGCATCTGACTCCAATTAGGGTCCAGATGGGGGTCTCAGGCAGAGGATTTCTAGGGTCTGTCTTGGAAACCCTCTCAGGTCCAAGTCCTATGGAAATGAACACAAGATTGGCAAATACATGGCACTCGCTGCTTTTCTCCCCTCCTTTGGTTGAGACCCGGATAGGAAGTGATGACAAGCTTCCCCACTGAACCTGCAGAGGCCTCGTGCTCCTGCTACACAGTGGACCAGTACTTCCTTCCAGTACCTGAAGACAGTAGTAGGCACACTAGATGAAACCAACCTGCCACCTGAACTGGGAGCTGAAAGGGGCTGTCCATGTCCCAGGCCAGATGGCTCTACTGCCTGCCAGGTCCACCAGGCAGCGAGGGGAGTTTAGAAACACCTGGAGTCTCCCTCACTTGCTCCCGGCCAAAGGGAAAGGAGACGCCCCCCCATTAGGAGGGGAAAGAGAGAGAAGACTCCCCATCTGCCCCCCGCCACACACACTTACACACACACATACGCGCGTGCACACATACACTCACTCTGTCACACATATGCACGCGCGCACACATACACACACACACACACACACACACACTCATGCCTCAGCTCCAAGCACTGCCCATTGGGCTGCAGACCCTGGGCATACCGCAAGGCGAGAGGTGGGCAAGGGGAGGAAGTGGAGGTAGGGATAGGGTTACAAGGCCTGGGGATGGGGACAGGGGGTACCCTGTTCAGAGGTGACCTGCAAGTTCAAGTTATGCAGAAAAAGTATCAAAGAGGCAAGACAGTCTCTGCCCTTGGCAGATGCCTGGGCTGGGGGCATGAGAAGGGGCAGAGGGGTGATGTATCCCCTAATTCCCCACTCTCGGGCCCCCCTCCCAAACCCCCAGCCCTGACAACAGGGCCAAGAAGTCTGTGCTGTACAAAACAGGCTGGGGTCAAGGGTCCAGTCACTGGTGAGACACCCCAGCAGAGAGGAGGCTGGGCCAGCCCCAGGTTGAGCCCCTTCCAGCCCCAGCTGCCATGATCAGATGCCATCAAGACAGGAGTCCGAGCACCCCCTCCTACTGCCTCCAGAGCCTGTCTGTCCTCAGTCTCTGGGCTGCCCAGGGCCCCAGTCAGCCATTGACAGGGAGGCCCTGTGCTTTCTCCCTCAGTGCAGCTCAGACTCCTTTGGGAGAGGTGAGAACAGGCTGGAGCGGGTGGCAGAGAGGCCCCAGGGAGGCTGGTGGCGCCTGGAGCTCTGTAATGATATGATGGAACCATCATCGGAGGAGAAAAAAATAGGAAAAAGTCCGGTCCACCCTAGGCCAGTGTCTTGAATAAGTTTCTGCAGGAGGCAGGGACCAGAGGAGGCAAGGATACAGCCAGGCAGCAGCCCTCCAGACTGAGGGGGCCTGGGGAACTGGAACCATGGCGTCTCTTCCCCTGGAGACTTTGCAGGGTCCCCAGGCCAGGCTAGGGAGGAAAGGAGAAGCCCAAGGGCCCGGGGCTCCAGCTCCCTTAGGTCAGTTGAGGGAAGAGCAGAATCAGGCCCTCCCCCACACTGCATCCCAGCCCCGATCTCTTCAAAGCCTGGAGCTACAGGCAGGTAGCAGATGAGAAGTCAGTCCTCGATGGGGTCTTCCCCTGGAGCTTGAATGAAGGGATGAGAGGGCAGGCAACGGGAGAAGCTGAGGACAGGTCAATTCCTGGGCTGTGATCCTGGCCCTCAGGGTCCCTGTGAGTGAGCGACGGGACAGGGGAGGACTCCCCATCCGGAGACATCACCCCCTGGCCGCAACACAGAGCTTACTGTAGAGCCCACAAAATCTATGAGAGAGAGAGAGAGAATTGGAGAAAGTCAGAGACTGCCAGGGCATTGGGGCTCCCCTCAGCCACTTCTCAGGTGGGGTGGGCAAAGCTGGGCAGGGAAGTGACCTGCACAGGCTGTGAAATCCCAGCCAGGCCTCTGCCTAGCTGGATGATCTTGAGCCATTTGACCCCTCTGAGTCTCAATTTCCTCATCTATACAATGGTCATAATAGCCTCCTTCACAGAGTGATTCTGAGGGGTGAAAAAGACATAAATAATTATAGCTAAGGGCTTTTTCACAATGTTTAGTGCCTAGTAAATGCTGGAAATGATGGCAATTTATTTTATTTTTTACTTTTGTCCCAGAGGTCTGGCTCAGAACTGAACTGGAGGGATGGAGACCCACAGAGGCTGAGGGAAGGCAAACTGGGGCTCCTTCACATCACTCTTAGCACTGAGAATAGGGCACTTTGGGGAAGGAGGAGAGGACGCTGGCTGGGCCCATCTCACCCATTTGCACCCCCAGACCCCTTCTTCAGAAAGGCGGTGGCTCTTAGTAATGCACTTCTGGAAGCTGCCACCAGAGGGCAGGCCCTGACCTCACACCAAGAGCACAGAAACCACCAGGTGTCAGGGTCTCCAGGGACAGGAGGCTCACAGACAGGTTTTAGCAGCCCAGCAGCCCAGGAGGGCCCCCGAAAAGGAAGCAGGCAGCAGGGAAGAGTCTGGCCTTTGAATTTGGACCTGGGTTCAAATCCTGGCTGCACTGCTTCGGTGACCTTGGGCAAGTTAACTGCACCTCCCTGGGGACTCACCTTTCGCATTTGTAAAATGGTGGCCGTGATGTCTGCTTGATGGGGAGTCTTGAGCAGTGACAGTTTTTTCTGAGTATTCATCAAGTGCCCCTTAATAGACATAATCTTTCTTCTTCACAAGACAGCCCTGTAAGGTGGTACTATTTCCACCACCCTCATTTTATGAAGTGCAGGAAACTAAGGCTCAAGGACATGAAGCCATTTCTTTGATCAACCTGCTTCCCACACAGGGAACCCCACAAGGGTTCCACCACCAAACTAACCTGCCTCCTGCCAGATGAGATAATAAGCCTCACTGCCATTATCCCCATTTTATAGGTGAGAGACTCCAAGAGAGGAATATAATTAATGGAGAGTGCTAAATATACACCCAGCACATGCTAATGTAACATGCAGGGTGCGACTGTGAAAACCACTACTCCTATTTCTCACTGCAGGGAACGCACACGCAGACAGACGGGTATCTGTCCACTGGTGCCATCCCTGCCCACCCCCCACCGCCCCGCCCCCCGGCCCCTTGCTCCAGGGGCAGGGTAGGCTCCTGGCTCAGAAGACCAACCCTTCTTTGGAGAGTAATCTGGCACTGCCATTACAATTGTAAGTGTGCAACTCCACTTCTGAAAAAGCACCCAGAAAACACTGTATATAACAAGGCACAAAGATGTCTAGCCTAGCATTGTCAGTGATGGTAAAATCCTGGAAACCTCCCTACCAGTCCCTAAAAGGAGAATGGTTAAGAAATTACAGTTCCTCCATCTGATGTAATGCTAAGCACTGGATATAAAGGGTTCTCCATAAAAGGATAAAGAAAGATCTTTCAGATATGCTCTAGGGTTGGGCACAAGAAGCAAGGGATTTGTTTAGGATGATGCCTATCCTGTGTTATATTAGCACATAACACTACTATATATTTTATAAAGGGACATATAACATATGTTATGTACATATATGCATAAATATCTGATAACAGTGGTTAGCACTGAGCCTCTGGCCTCATGTGTCAATTTTTTCTTTGCTGTATTTCAGTGTTACTTGATACATACAAAAGTTGATATGTAATATACTACGTATACAAACACCTGTGTGGGCTCACCATGAAAGAACTGTGATCGCCAATAATTTGTACATGCCTACACACCCACATCTCATGCTCCTGGCCTCCCCTCTTCTATCCCAACCACAGATAACCATCATCCTATCTTCTGTATTTATTGTTTCTTTGCTTAAAAAAATATATACAGTACTACCATAAACATATTTATTATTAAGCCACACATTATTTCATGTCTCTTGGTTTCTTATTGAGCTCCATAAAAATATCATTCTGTCATCTTCTGGAACTCTATTTTTTTCCCTCTCTTTCTCAATATTATGTTTCCAGGATGTGTCCATTCTGTTACTTATAACTAAAGTGTATTCATTCATTATGCACTATTCCATAATATGAATATATCGCCATTTATTTATCCATCCTCCTGTCAATGGCCATTGTTTTCAGTAGTTTGCTATTTGAAACTGCTGCTAAGACCGTCCAAGCACATTTCTCATGGGTTTATACTCCTGGTTGGGTCTGCTGGGTCACAGGCATGCAAATGTTGGGATTTGAGGAATAACGTCAAATGGCTTTCACTGCCTGCACCCTTTCCAGCTCTGGTTTTGTCTGAGTACTCTGTGACACCTCTGGGCCCCACCCCCGGCCCCAAGCGCACTCGCCTTTGTTCTCCTGCTTGAGCTCCTCCTGCAGCAGGTCTGTTTGCCGGTTGCCCAGCACGAAGGCGAGGAAGGAGAGGATGAGGGCGTTGAGGATGCCGATGATGGCCAGGATGTACGCCCAGCGCACTGAACAGTCCCCCAGGGAGTACTTCCCGGTCTTGGCCCCACACATGTCCCGGATCGTCTCGGCGTCCCAGCCGTCGGGGAAGATCATGCAGCCCAGCACAAGGCACAGAGCTGAGGGGACGCGAGGCCGGGCACACCGCCATGGTCAGGGAGGAAGAGAGAAGGGGTTGAGTACTCCCCAGAGCCAGAGGACCACCACAGCCCTCCAGGCTGGGCTGCGCAGCCCCCCCCCCCCCCCCCCCCCCCCGCCCACCACCCCCTACCCCACCTCCATCCCCCCACCACTGCCCCCGCCCCGTCCTCCCCCCCCCCCCCCCCCCCCCGCCCCGTCAACCCAAGAGCCTGTTAACCGCTTCTGTGGGTTCCAGAAACTTTAGGGTCTGAGATGGCCTCCTGCCTCGGGGAGCAGAAGCTTTCTGGGACCCATAATGCCCCCATCAAATCAACTCCTCCAGGAAGCCTTGGTGAAAATACAAGAAAATAGTAACTCACGCTCAGCTGCTTCAGCTCCCTTTAGCATCCTGACCATGCTTACCCCCTCCCATCCTCCTCGTTCTTTATTTTTGTCATTCATTCAACAAACATTTATTGAGCGCCATTCCCTTTCCTTCAAGATGCTGGACCTACGTTCTCATTCACGCAGTTGAGTGCTGCTCTCAAAGAAAAGACTGGGGTAAGTTCTTTCACTTACTGGGTGTACAACCTTGGGGATGCCACCTGTCTGTGTCTGTGTCATGGAAATAACAGCACTACCGCACAGGGTGGTGGTGAGGATTAAAGGAAGTCAGGTGTGTAAGGCACTCAGTCCCCGGCATTTTCTCACTGAGGGCCCCGCGTGTGCAGGCACTAGACTGGGCAGGGGATGGGGGCATTGTTTGCACTCCAGCCTCACAGAGTTTGCAGTTAGGCGGGGGAAAGGTCCGTGAGAGCAAAGACATTACAGGGCTGGGGCTCAAATCCTTACTCACGTCTTTTCTAGATGTGGGAACTTAGGCCAGTTCCTTCACCCATGAGCCTATTTTCTCATCTGTAAAATGGGGCTAATGATGGCATCCAAGTCATTGCAAAGATTACAGGAGGCAGCAAATGTAAATGCTTGACATAGTAAATCCCAGATAAATGTTAAATGTTATTATTACTATCATCAAAGCTAGTCATAATGATAAAAAGAATAGTCACATAAATAAGGAAATTATTGGGAAGCAGGGAGCTTAGTTTCAGGCGGTGGAGGAGGGGAAACAGGGAGAGGCCAAGAAGAGGCTTCTACAGAAATAGGCCCCTGCTGGTTCCCCACCTTGGCATCCACTCACCAGTGTTTAGTGACCCACCTCTGCCAATCCAAACCCAAATAGTCTGTCTGGGTAGGCTCTTTGCAGTGCCCAGCCTAGTTGGTGGGACCTAAGTCTGAGCCAAACAGCACAAGCCCCACACAGCCAAAGAGAGCCAACCAGGCTCAGTAAGCAACCGGGGGCTGTGACCTTCCACTCCTGCCATGCGGTGTGAGCAGCTAGCCTTGTGACTTGTGACTGTGTCTGCGGCTTGATGTTGCCCTCTCGGTGTTCGACAGTCCCACCAGCAACAAGGTTACTGTGTCTGAGACCTGAAGGTTCCACACCAGGCCCATGGGGTGCTTAACCTGGGTTTTAGAAGACAGTGATGACAAAGAGAGGGTGGTGGTCAGTGCTGCCCACTGTCTCGGAGGCCCATCTAGTCCCCAGGGTGGGGAGGACGCCCTCAGCCTTGTCACGTGTCTCCCTCACCTATCGTTCAAGCAAGTGCTCCCTAGGCTCCAGACTCCCGTCTATCAGTGCGCCGGGGCCCCTCGCTCTAAGGTTTTGCCTCCTGTAGCCTTCCTCCGTCCTCCTGTGACACGACAGTATTCCCCACATCCCTAGGTTGTGCTCCTCGTCCTGATGCAGGGCTCCCCCTGCAGGGCTCCCCCTCCTGCATCAGGTCACAGCACCGTGACCACACACACATTTAGGGCTGTGTCCCCTCTCCCCGTGCTTGCCTGCTGCGAAAGGGTTCTTGGCAAACGGAGACGGCAAATGCAAGAAGCCCTGGGGTGAGAATGAGCTTGGGGGAGCTAAAGAATCCCACAAGTTCGAAGATGCACTTTGGCTACCCAAATGGAGAGGTAAGCTCAGGGGGAAATCGGGGCTGGAGATGTAAATTTGGGAGCTGTGGGAAGGTTAATCCCTGGGACTGGAGTTCTGGATACAGAGAAGGCCTAGGACTGAGCGCTTGGAAGGGAGGAGAGGAGGAGCCTACGGAGAACGTCCATCCGCCCACCTCCCCAAATATCCCAGATATTTTGCAAGGCCCTCCAGGCCCCTGTCGGAGACGAGAGGAGGTTCCAACGCCGGGGTCGGGGAAGGGGAGCGAAGGAGCGCCCTGGGTATCTGAGGGCTCCGGCCCAGGAGGCGCGCTCCCGCCTCCTCAGCGAAAGGCTGGGGGTGACGAAAAGAGCCTGGGCATGGGCCAAGTCCACCCAGCCCCTCCGTTTCCCCTCCCCACAGGCCGCATTTCCTCTCCAGCCCAGAGCGTCGCCGTTTCCATGGAGACGGCGCCCGCACCCAGAGCTCCCGGCGGCACAGCCGGGCTCGCAGGGCGGGCCTCTCCCTTTGGCAGCTCCGCGCTCAGCCCTCAAGGACTTTCCTTCCCGTGGCCCTGCGCCCGCACGCTCTCGCTCTCACCGCCCACGTGCCTCTCTCAGTCGCGTGCCTCCCCATTCCTTTCTCTTGTCCACCCTTTCATCTTTCTTGTTCTGCATTTGTCTCTTGTTCTGCTACTGTCTCTCGGGCATGTCTGCATCGCGCTCAAGGGTTGGCCTCGACCCTCCCTCTCCCCTTGTCTGGTTAGATCTCTCTGCATTTAACATTCTTTCATCAGCCCTCCTCTTCTCTCATCCTTTTCTCGCTTCTCTTCCTTCTCTGGATCTAGCACCTGGCCCTTTTCTCTCTCCGGCTCTCCCTTCGAACACTGCACACGTAAATCCCGAGGGCCAGTAATGTGCCGGACATTGTGCAGGATGCTGGGGCCCCTGGAGGCGTGGTCTTCAGAAGAGGTGTGTGGAAGAAATAAAATCAAGTCAGTACACAAACAGAATGCTTATGCATGTCAAGGAGTGCTTGCAAGGAAGCACACTCGGGGTGGAGACCCAGAATAACAGGATGCTGGGAGAGGGAGGGGGTGGACCTCTCCATCTCTAACCCACTCTCTCTGCCTTCTCTGTTCTGCAGCATTGTAGGTGGTGGCTATGGGGCGCCCAAGGCTGCTCAGGGAATGGGAAACACCCAGAAGTCAAGCAAATGGAGAAAAACCAATCAGATGGCTTCCCTGGACCTGGGAGAAGAGAGGAAAAGACCACTAGGGACAGCCTTAAACAAGGAAGTGACAAAGAGTTTCAACCATCAGGAGATAGAATGACTCCAGGTAAGGCAGGTTTCATCCCCATGTGCTGAATGAGGAAACTGAGGCTGAAGTCTTTGGAGTCTGAGTTCGAGTCTCTTTTGGAAATAATGAGCTGGCTGCTTTGAATCACACACACAGGTGTGGGGTGCCATGTGGGGTAGGGCTTCTCAAAGGAAGCATTTTTGACATTTCACCTGATAATATTTCATGATGGGGGGCTGTCCTGTGCCTTGTGGGATGTGGCACATCTCCCCCCGCCCCACACCCCACCCCTGCCGTCATCATAAAAAACATCTCCAGATATTGCCAAATGTCCCCTGGGGGGGGGGGGTGGGAGGGGGGCCAACCTGTCCCTGGCTGAGAACCACTAGTATGGGGAAGGGGCCCTCTGATGGGGCATCTCTATCCATTACCCTTCAGTCCACTGACTTCCCCTGCTCCAAGCAGCCAGAAAGTGTTGTGACAAAATTAATAATATGAATATTCATAATATGATAATAATGTTAACAAAGAGCATTGAGTGCTTACCTACATGCCAGGGTGCAGAGCTCCTGACACCATGATCTTGTTTAATGCTATTACAAATCTATAAGGTAGGGAAAATCATGATCCTCATTTTATAGATGAGAAAACAGGTTCAGAGGAAACACGTATCATATCTCATGACACAGAGCTAGTCAGTGGTGGGATCTGTATTTAAACCCAGACAGGTCTTTACTTAACATTTTTCTTTTAATAGCCTCACTTTTTAACTTAGAGGCATTTACTTAAAAAGTAAGCTTTATATCACTATCATAGAAAAGGAAACCAGGATCATTTGCCACAAATAGAAGGAAACTATAAATATAATGAAACCAAAACAACGTTCTTAGATCCTAGCTGGATACTTTTGCCTGCCAAATGCTCTGAGCATTCTCTCTCTGTTTAAGAGGTTTAATAGTGTGTGAGGAATTAAGGAAATACTAGCACCAAACTGAGCCTTTCTCCTTGAAGCCATGAGACACTGCCCACCTTGCATGGCCTCAAAAGGAAGCTGAACTCCATTCTTCACTATGTTGCTTTAGGCAAAGTTGGTTTACCACTCTGGGCCTTGGTTTCTTCATCTGTAAAATGGGATCATGACATCCACCCCACTTATTTCATAGCACTTTTGTGAGAATCAACTGGCAGGTGAGAAGAGGTATGCAAATTATTCCTGGTGAAGTGGGGACAGGTCATGGCAACTCTTGGGGAAGTGGAAAAAAAATTTGGACAAAAGAGATAAGTCTTTTTCCAGATAGTCAAGAACGGTGAACAGTCGCTGCCTGTGGAAGGTGATTAGCTTAATTTTTACACATAATCATGACAGAGACCAGTACTTTGCTACTATATCTGTTCATCCCTCTTCCTTACTATTATAGCCCCCAGTTTTTGCTGAGAACTTGACCATCAAAAATAAAGCTTCCAGCTACCTTTGCAGCTACATGACTAGGCCACATGAGTAGGTAAAAATGCATGCAGATGTGCTATGTGTCTTCACGGAAAATAACTTTATATAAACAGATTTGTAAGGTTGCTAGAATGTGCTCTTTGCCCCTTTTTCGTCACCCATTCCTCCATCCTGCTGCCTGGAATGCAGAGGTGATGGCTAGGGCTCTAGCAACCATCTTCAACTATGAGGACAAGGGCCTTACCCAAGAGTGGTGAAGCAGAGCTCTAAAAAGAGCTCTTGACTTCAGGGGCTACAATACCAGCTCTGGACTGTCTAACTCTTGGGCATTTGTTTTATATAAGAGACTGAACCTTGGGTCATTAGACCACAATTATTTGGGGTTTTCCTATCACATGCAGCCAAATCTAGTCCTAACTGTTATAGTAATGTGTTATTCCTTTTAAAGTTTGTATCACATATATGTATTGGGAGAACAGCTTTTTAATTGTGTGTCCTTGGGCAAGTCACTGCACCTCTCTGAACCTCCGTTGTGTCATCATAGGGATGGTGATATTTACTTCTTAAGGCCACAACGTATATTGGGTGGTCACCATCATCACTGTAATGGGGGTATGTCTCATTGTTTGTAGCGTGTGAAGGTGGGACATCTACTCTGCTTGGAGAACAACATGGCAGTATCTATAAGAATCGTACATGCACTTATCCCTGACTCAAAAATGTACCCTATGGGGGCACCTGGGTGGCTTGGTCGGTTAAGCGTCCGACTTCGGCTCAGGTCATGATCTCACAGTCCGTGAGTTCGAGCCCCGCGTCGGGCTCTGTGCTGACAGCTCAGAGCCTGGAGCCTGTTTCAGATTCTGTGTCTCCCTCTCTCTCTGCCCCTCCCCCGTTCATGCTCTGTCTCTCTCTGTCCCAAAAATAAATAAAAAAACGTTGAAAAAAAAAAATTAAAAAAAAAAAAATGTACCCTATGGCTGAACTTGTGCGTGTACACAGAGGATGTGTATGGAGTATATTCACTGCACCGCCATCTTTATAACAAAGGACTGCAATGTCTATTAAGAGGGAACTGATTAAATAAAGGCTGGTATATCCATGCCATGGAATACTGCAAAGCTATTAAAATAAGTGGAGAACAATTGTATACACTGTCATGGAAAACCTTCTAAGATATATTAAGAAATTTTAAAAATCAAGGTTCACATTACAATGTATAGTATAATCCCATCTATGGCTTTAAGAAGGATGTACCTTTTTTTTTTTTTTTTTTTTTTTTTTTTTTAGTGTTTATTTATTTTTGAGAGAGAGACAGAGTGTGGGCAGTGGAGGGGCAGAGAGAGGGAGACACAGAACTGGAAGCAGGCTTCAGGTTCTGGGCTGTTAGCACAGAGCCCAACGTGGGGCTCAAACTCATGAACTATGAGATTGTGACCTGAGCCAAAGTCGGAGGCTGAACCAACTAACCCACCCAGGCACCCCAAGAAGGATGTATGTACCTTCTTACAAGGTAGAACAGGTAGAAGGAATGAGCATCTGTGAGGACTGACACAGGAAGCTTTCTGACACGTGATGTCTGCTGCAACAAACAGCTGAAACGTAATTTTAAGTAGGCTCCATGCCCCACATGGGGCTGGAACTCACAGCCCTGAGATCAAGAGTCACATATTCTACCCACTGAGCCAGCCAGGCACCCTAGCAATTGTCATTTTAAAAAGTCAAGCATTGGGGCGCCTGGGTGGCTCAGTCGGTTAAGAATCCGACTTCGGCTCAGGTCACGATCTCGCGGTCCGTGAGTTCGAGCCCTGCATCAGGCTCTGGGCTGATGGCTCAGAGCCTGGAGCCTGCTTCCGATTCTGTGTCTCCCTCTCTCTCTGCCCCTCTCCTGTTCATGCTCTGTCTCTCTCTGTCCCAAAAATAAATAAACGTTAAAAAAAAATTTTAAATAAATAAACGTTAAAAAAAATTAAAAATAAAATAAAATAAAAAGTCAAGCATATAGTGTTTCAGGCACTGTTCTAACTGCTCTATGTTTATGAATGAATTGTTATCCCCATTTGTATAGATGAAGAAACAGGCCCCAAAAGGTTAAGTGATGTGCCCAAGGTCACACAGCTAGAGATAGTAGAGCTGGGGTGCATACTCTGAACCACCTCTCCTCTCTAATACATTAGCAGGTAGACAGCCACACATAGGCATGTTCTCTCTTGTTTCAAAAAGGCAGGGGGCAGTCCTTACACACAGTGGGATGTTATTCAGCCTTAAAAAGGAAGCAAATTCTGACACACACTACAACATGGAGGAACCGTGAGGACATTATGTTCAGTGAAATGTACTAGTCACAGAAAGACAAATACTGTAAGCTTCCACTTATATGCTGTCCCTAGAGGAGTCAAATTAACAGAGACAGAAAGTAGGAAGGTGGTTGCCAGGGGCTGGGGGAGGGGTGTGGGGGGTTAGTGTTTAAAGGGAACAGAGATTCAGTTTTGCTAGATGAAAAAGAGTTCTGGAAGAGAGAGATGGATGTGGTTCACGACATGGTGAATGTCCTTAACACCAAGGAATTGTGCAGTTAAAAAATGGTTAAAATGGTACATTTTATGTTATGTGTATTTTACCATGAGAGAGTGAGAGGGAGAGAGAGGAAGAAAGTAAGTAGGGGCAACACAAAAATGACATGATATATTTACCTCATGGACATGTATGTGCACAGAAAAAGATCTAGGGGAAATGGAAATTAAATTTATAAGAGTGGTGGCCTCTGGGCAGGGAGGGCGTGAGGACTTTAGCCTTTATGTAATGTTTCAGCTTTTCACGGAGTGAACATATTCATGTATTACTCGTGAAATTTAAAAACATCATCTGGGCACCTCAGTGGCTCAGTCAGTTAAGCATCCGACTCAGTTACAGCTCAGGTCATGATCTGGAGGTTCATGGGCTCGAGCCGCACATCAGGCTCTACACTGACAGTGTGGAGCCTGCTGCTTGGGATTCTCTCTCCCTCTCCCCTTCTCTGTCCCACTCCACCCCCAACTTTCTCAAAATAAACAAACTTTAAAAGATTAAATGAATGAATAAAAATATTGATTTTTCAAAGAATACACATAAACTTGCATATCTATAAACATTTCTAGAAGTATACAGAAGTAATTTAATGATGGATGCCTCAGAGATGTGGCCTAGGGGGGTGGAGAGGGGGACACTCTTCATTCTGTGCCTTCCTATACTGGTGAAAGTGTCTAACATCTGCACATAACAAAAACTATATTATTACGGACAATCCTTATCCATCTATGCCAGACCATGAAATCCTCTTAAGTTTTTAAAAAATAATTAAGAAACTAAAAGAGAGTTAAAGGAAAGAATGATACTTGAGTTTGGGAATTAAACTTGGGTGAGACCAAAAGTAGTGAAGAATTAATGAGAGAAAATATACGATACACTCAGGTGTTTATTTTCTTTAAAGCTTGTGCTGTAAATGTGCCTTTATGTAAAGCTTTTTAATGATGCATTTTATGCTTAGCTATTTTAATAGCATTTCATTATAACACTGTTACACCATCCTCAAGGGACATTCGCTGAGCTGGGCACTCCCGAGAGGCCTCTGTTTTTGCTCAGCTGCCTGCGCCATGCCTGACATGCCACAGCTGTTACCCTTTACTGAGGGGTCAGACAGGATGTCCCCAGGGCTTTTTGTCCCTAGGCAGACTCCACAGAGGCTTGCTATAGACTGAATTATGTCCCTACAAAATTCATACGTTGAAGCCCTAACCCCCAGTGGGATGGTATTTGGAGGTGATTAGGGTTTGGTGAGGTCTCATGATGGGATTAGCACCCCTATAGGAGGAGACACCGGAGAGCTTGCCCCCCCCGCCACCTCGTCAGCTCACAGCCAGAGGGTGCCTCTGCAAGGCAGGGGAGGGGGACTCTCACCAGAGCAAGACCTTGCCCGAGGAAGAACAAATGCTGTGAGCGTCAAGTTGCTACATCTGAGAGCCATACGGCTGAGAAAAAGTGTGATTCCATTCATATACAGTTCAAAAACAGGCAAAACTAACCTCCAGGATGAAAACTCAGGATAGTGATTACCTTTGGGTAGTGACTGAAGGGGCCATCAGGTTCCTGGTCTGTATGCTATTTCCACAGGCACGTTCACTTTGTGCAAATTCTCTGAGCCTCAGAGGTAATGATTTTTGTGCTTTTCTCTAAATATGTTATACTTCAATAAAAGCCAACTTTAAAAAAGGCTACATATGTAATGTGTCATAAGTAAACAGAAGAAAGAACCTAAATGCCCACCGATAAACCACAGGTTAGACAGAGCACATCTGTGCAATGGCACACCACGTAGTCCTGAAAGGGACAAAGGAAGCCTTGGTGTGCTGATGTGGGATGGCATGTGGGTGTGCTAAGTGAAAGACAAAGTCCAGAGCAATGTATGTGGCACGATGCTAGCATTCTCTAAGGAGTGGGGAAAGAGTGTGTGTGTGTGTGTGTGTGTGTGTGTTCTTCCATGGACATAAATATTTCTGGAAGAGTTTACAAGACACTGATAACCTTGATTACTTTTTTTTAAGTTTATTTATTTTGAGAGAGAGAGAGAGAGAGAGAAAGCATGAGTCTAGGAGGGGCAGAGAGAGGGAGGGGGAGAGAGAGAATCCCTAGTAGGCTCCACGCTGTCAGCACAGAGCTGGATGCGGAGCTCGATCTCACGAACTGTGAAAACTCACGCCCCAGACTTGGTTACTTCTAGGGAGGGGAACTGAGTGTCTGGAGGACAGGAGGGGAGGGAGACATTGTACTGACAACCTGCTGCACATTTTGGATTCAGAGCCATGTGAAAGAGTGACCCACTGAAGCCATAAGGTGGGCAGGAGCTGTCTACTAGTAGGTGACTATTGCCAGAGATTCTCACTCACTTGCAATGAAATAATGAAAGCAACAAAAATGGCAATGCACAGCCCAAATGTAACTCTCAGAAATAATGGGTTAGTCACAAAAACATAAAAATGAAAATCTCTAAACCCCTTTTGACTGAGCTTGCCAATTTCTGGGAATTTATCCTAAGAAAACCCTCATGGATATGCTCTAAGTTTTGGCTACAAGGATGTCCATCATGTGGTTCCCTATAAGAGAGAGAAGAGGAGGAGAGGGAGAAATAATAAAGGAAGAACAGAAAGAAAGAAGCAACTTATTTCCCAGCAATATGGGAATATAGCTCTTTCATAACTTGGAATACCACTTAGCTATGAAACTTTAATATAAATTTGCTCAGGCAGCTATTGAAGAAGACTTAATGATACAGAAAATACTTATGATATGTTAGGTTTCCAGAGGCTGTAGAAATTAATGCACTATAATTTCACTTTGGGAAAAAATAGTTACATAGCTACAGCAAATAGTTATATAGAATTTACCGTGGCAGACACTATAGTACTTTACACACCTTAGATCATTTAATCTGCACAACAATCTGCATTATTATTTTCTTTTCCCAGAGGAGGACACTGAGACACAGAGAGGTTATCTAAGTTATCCAAAGTCACAAAACTGGTAAGTTGCAAAACCAGCCAGCAAAAGGCTGAACCCAGAGAGTCTGGCTCCAGAGCCTGCTCATAATGAGTACTCTATATAGTCTTATGAGTGTAGGCCAAGCAGTTAAGAATGACTGCTTCTAAACAATCAGCAAAACTAAAAGGCAACCAATGGAATGGGAGAAGATGTTTGCAAACGACATATCAGAGAAAGGGTTAATATCCAAAATCTATAGAGAACTTATCCAACTCAACACCCAAAACACAAATAATCAAGTGAAGAAATGGGCAAAAGACATGAATAGACACTTCTCCAAAGAAGACATCCAGACGGCCAACTGACACATGAAAAAATGCTCAACATCACTCATCATCTGGGAAACACAAATCAAAACTACACTGAGATACCACCTCACACCTGTCAGAATGTCTAACATTAACAACTCAGGCAACAACAGATGTTGGCGAGGATGCGGAGAAAGAGGGTCTCTTTTGCATCGTTGGTGGGAATGCAAACTGGTGCAGCCACTCTGGGAAACAGTATGGAGGTTCCTCAAAAAATTAAAAATAGAACTACCCTATGACCCCGGAATTGCACTACTAGGTATTTATCCAAGGGATACAGGTATGCTGTTTCGAAGGGACCCCCCAATGTTTATAGCAGCACTATCGACAATAGCCAAAATATGGAAAGAGCCCAAATGTCCATCGATGGATGAATGGATAAAGAAGATGTGATATATATATATATATATATATATATATATATATATATATATATATATATATATATACACACACAATGGAGTATTACTTGGCAATCAAAAGAATGAAATCTTGCCATTTGCAACTATGTGAATGGAACTAGAGGGTATTATGCTAAGCGAAATTAGAGAAAGACAAATATCCTATGACTTCACTCATACGAGGACTTTAAGATACAAAACAGATAAACATAAGGGAAGGGAAGCAAAAAGAATATAAAAACAGGGAGGGGGGACAAAACATAAGAGACTCTTAAATATAGAGAACAAACAGAGGGCTGCTGGAGGGGTTGTGGGAGGGGGGATGGGCTAAATGGGTAAGGGGCTTAAGGAATCTACTTCTGAAATCATTATTGCACCATGTGCTAACTAACTTGGATGTAAGTTATAAAAAATAAATAAATTATAGAAAGTAAAAAAAAAAAAAAAGAATGCTTCTGGGAGCGTGAGATTACAGATGTAGTTTTGTTCATCTATAGTCCCCAGTTTTTCTACAAAGAACAGTGATGACTTTACAAAGCAGTAAAGGTCTTAGGAAAGGGGAGGAACACAGAGCAGCAATCCAGCATAGAACACACGGCCAGCTGCTTGCATTGCCTGTGAGTCCCTCCTTCAGGTTTAGAAAAGGATCAGGCTGCATTTGGAGCTGAGAGGAGCCCAGTGAAGAGTTTGCATCCGCATTGAGATCCCAGCACTCCAATGAATTGCTTCCCCAGTCCCCGGTGCAGTCATGACCAGTGGCAACAACCTCTGACAGGCTGACCCTCCAAGGGAAGGAGGGTGTCTACAGGCCCCTGCTCCTAAGTCTGAGCACTGGTTCTGCTCCCCCAAGACAAGCGAGACTGTAACAGTCAGTTCCTACAGGTCAGCTCCAACCCACTGGATTTGTGTAGATCGAGGCCCAATCTTAGTGCCTCTATCAGCCCGATATGCTGGGGCTCGGGACTGCTGTAACTGGGCTCACCATCTCCCATCCAACACCCAGATGCTAGGAGGCACCTGACCCCACCCTTCCCCTCACCCCCACATGCAACCCATTCCCAAGGTCGACTGCCTTGATCTCCAAAACTATCCAGGATCTGACTTCTCTCCACCTCTACTACAACCATCTGTCCAACCTGCCATGACCCCCTCCTAACTAGATGACCACTGGGGCCTCCTAACCAAGTTCTCAGCTCCCATACTTATCTCATCAGCAGCTGCTCTCCACTCAGCATCCACAGTGAACTTTCAGAAACAGAAGGTGCCACTCCTCTGCTCAGTGCCCTCTGCAAGCTCCCCAGAAGCACTCAGAAGAAAGCACTGAGGTAGGCTCACCCACCTTCCTTGGAGCCATTAAGCTTCCATGCCCTAAAATTCTAGCCTCACTGGCCTCCTTTCTGTCCCTTAAAACAAGTCAGGTTCAGCCCCACATAGAGGCCTTTGTACTGACCATTCCCTCTTCCTGGGACACTCTCTTCCTCTGAAATTCAGTCCCCAGCTCCTGGTTCCTGATCTTGAGGACACTACAGGGTAGTAGGGGAACTAGTAAGAAGACAAATAATAGTGGGTGGGGGGATGGGTGAAATAGGTGAAAGGGATTAAGAGCACACTTGTCTTGATGAGCACAGAGTAATGTATGCAACGGCTGAATCACTATATTGTACCCCTGAAACTAGTATTGTACTGTATGTTAACTACACTCGAATTAAAATAAAAATTTTTCTAAATGAGAAGACCAATAATTGTATCTGGTGTCACAGAAACTGTTACAGAGAGATGGACCCCCATCACTTTGTGGGGTAATCATTTGGGAAGAGTATTTACTTCACCACCCACACCAGGCCCAGACTGCACCAAGCACATGGCCTTTTAATAACCTTTGAACCCACCCACCCATGCATCCCCCATTGCCCTGGCTCAGCTCCGCCACATCTTCTCTTGGGTTTGGTCCAAAGTCTCCTCTCCCTCTAGTTCGGACCAGGCCCTCCCAGGTGGTTCCATCCCTTCTCCGTCCCCCTCTGGCTCCTCCAGGCAGGCATCCTTTCTCGAGGCCATCCTTCTCAGTGTCTCAGTTGCTAATCTCAGCAGCTGCTCTGGCTCTTCTCTCCAAGCCTCCATTTCTGGCTTCTTTTCAATCTGCTGCTAGGCTCTCCTCTTCTCCCTGCACATTCTTCCCGGGGTAATTTCACCCACCCTCAGACTCATTTGAGGATGCCTCACATCTCAGTCTCCACCTGAGATCTCTCCCCTAGGCTCCAGACCCAAATATCCAATTGCTTGTGAGACTTTTCCTCTTGAACATCCCATAGGGTCTGTAAATTCAACATTTCCCAAACTGATGCGATCTTCCTCCTGCATGTTTGGGAATGTCAGTCCAGAGATCCAATCACCCAAGAAGGAAACCTGGAATCATCTGTACCACCTGCTTTGTCCTCACTCCAGCACAGCCACTGATCTCCTAAATAGGTCTCCTGTCCTCTTCCTCCTGTCTCCCTGCTGCCTCAGCACCTTTCACCAGGACCATGGGCTCCTTGCCCCCATCAAGCCTCCATCTGGTCCATCCTTGCAGCAGCCACCCCAGTCATCTTTCTACACCCACATGTGGCGCTGGTGACTCTCAGGCCTAAAAGTGAATGCCCATCACATAAGGATAGGACCCAAAGTCTTAGCCCAACTTGGGAAGCTCTCCATAGCCAGCCCTACCTGCTTCTTCAGGCTTATATTCTAATTCTTCCCACTTTTCAATCTTTCCCCCTGTGTTCTAGCACAGACAATGGAATGTTGGAGCCAAAGTGTTTTGACTGAAATCACACACCAGCTAATAACAATTGCTAACAGTTCCTGAGGGTCTCCTTTGTGCCCAGGTCCATACAGTATTCACAGTCAACCCTTCAACAGCCCCTTGAGATAGTTACTATTATTATCCCTATTTTATAGATGAGGAAAACTAAGACTCAGAAATTGTGTAACCTTCCTAAAGACACTTAGTTGGTAATGCCATATTTAGCATTCAAATTCAGGTTGTCCAATCACTGAATATGCTGCCTCCAAAGGAGTGGATGGTGGAATAGGACTTCAATCAGACGTCATCATTCATTCATTTACAGGCACTTGTTAAGCACCTACTATGTGTCAGGCACAGACTCCTGATCCAGGGCTCTCATTATACCATTAAACTTCTCTGGGATTAAAGTAAGGTTGGTAATGATGAATAACATAAAATGGGAATGAAAAGAAAACGACACAAATAGGAGGCTTTCAGGAAAAGAATAGTTCAGCTCTTGTCCTCTGGACCCCTCCAAATGGTCTTCAGTCCCTCTACCCACAGCCGGATGTGATATGTTTCTCCCCTGCTCAAAACACTTCAAGGCTGTCTAGGTATCACACTAAACCCAGGATGGAACCAACAGTATGATTATGTTGAAAAAAAAAAACAACAAATCTCACGGTAAAGAAAACATTCATAGACAAAGTAAAAAGATCAACTGGGAACAATATTTGTAACTCTTATCACGAAGAGCTAACTTTCTTAATATACAAAAGTTCTCTTTTTTTGACATTTTAAGTGATCTCTACACGCAACATGGAGCTTGAACTTAGAACCAACCCTAAGATCAAGAGTTGCACACTCTACTGACTGAGTCAACCAGGCACCCCCAAAAAAGTTCTTACATATCAAAGAGAGAAAATACCATTCATTTCTAACTTGATAGAAATATATATATATACATACATATATATATATATATATATATATATATATATATATATACACGTATATATATATATAGTGTATATATAGTGTATATATATATATAGTGTGTGTGTGTGTATATATATATATATACTACCTGGGTGTCTCAGTGGGTTAAGCCTCCGACTCATGATTTAGGCTCAGGTCATGATCTCTTGGGCTCTGCATTGACACCGCGAATTCTGCTTAGGATTCTCTCTCTCCCTCTCTCTCTGCCCCTCCGCTGCTTGCATGTGCTCTCTCTCTCAAAATAAAAAGACAAACTTTAAATAAAGTTTTAAAAAAGAAATATATATATAAGCTGACAGTTTACAGAAAAGATATATATAAAAAGTGTTTACTTCATTCATAATAAGAGAAAGGCAAATTACTACTATAAGAGAGTATTTTGGGGGCACCTGGGTGGCTCAGTCAGTTGAATGTCTGACTCTTGGTTTTGGCTCAAGTCATGATTTCATGGCTCATGAGACCAAGTCCTGCATCAGGCTCTACGCTGAGCATGGAGCCTGCTTGGGATTCTCTCTCCCTCTTTTTGCCCCTCCCCTGCTTGCGCTCTCTCTCTCTCTCTCAAAAATAAAATAAGTAAACATTAAAAAAAATTTTAAGAGTATTTTTTTACCCATCAGGTTGGCAAAAAATAAAATATATGATAACACAATCAGTTGGCAATGATGTGGGGTAACAGGTACTTTTATACACTGCTGCTGGGATTGTAACTCTGTACAACTTCTACAGAGGGCATTATGGCTGGATCTGTCAAAATTATAAATATACAGACCATTTAATCCAGCAATTCTGCTCTAGGTCTTTATTTTATCCTTATATGTATGTATCAAATTGTTTATATATAACATTATCCACTGAAATATTGTTATAGCAAGATATCATAAACAACTTAAATATTGATTAAATAACTGATGGCACATCTATACAAGAGTATATTATGCAGCTCTTAAGAAAAAGTAGCTCTTTAGGGGTGCCTGGGTGACTTAGTCAGTTAAGCATCTGACTTGATTTTGGCTCAGGTCATGACCTCGTAGTTTGTGAGATTGAGCCCCGTATCAGGCTCTGCACTGACAGAGTGGAGCCTGCTTGGGATTCTCTCTCTCCGTCTTTCTCTGCCCTCCCAACCCCGTCTCTCAAAATAAATAAATAAACATTTTTCTAAAAGTAGCTCTTTATACACTAAAATGGAAAAATCTTAACAGTCAGGTGTGGTAAAAGCGGTGGAATGTGATATCTGAGATTAGGACATAAAAGGCAGTGTGATGCAGTGCCTGGGTGGCTTAGTCAGTTAAGTGTCCCACTCTTGATTTCAGCTCAGGTCTTGACCTCAGGGCCGTGAGTTCAAGCTCTGCACTGGGCTCTGCACTGGACATGAAGCTTATTTAAAAAAATTTTTTTTTTTAATTTAAAAAGGCAATGTGATGGGCAAAACAATCTTAAAAAAGAACATGGTTGGAGGAATCACACTCCCTGATTTGAAAAGCCACTACAAAACAACAGTCATCAGGACAGTCTGCTACTGGCATAAGAACAGACATATAGATCAATGGACTAGAATAGAGTCCAGAAATGAGCCCATGTATCTATGGTTAATTGATTTTTGACAAGGGTGCCAAGAGCATTCGAGAAAAAATAATCTTTTCAATAAATGGTGCTGGGACAACAGGATTGCTACATGCAAAAGGATGCTGGATCCTTCCTTACCTTACCTCATATATAAAAATTAACTCAAATGGATCAGAGATCTAAATGGGAGAATGAAACCATAAAACTCCTAGGTAAAAACACAGAGGTAAGTTTTTTGTACCTTGGATTTGCAAAGGATTCTTAGCTATGACACCAAAAGCACAAGAACCACAAGAAAAAAAGATAAGATAAGCTGGATTTTATACAAATTAAAAACTTTTGTGTTTCAAAGGAAACTATCAAGAGAGACAAAAGACAGCCATGGAATGGAAGAAAACATTTGCAAATCATATACCTGATAAGGGACTTATATCTAAACTATACAAAGAACTCTTTCCACCCAATAATAAAAAAAGAAAAATAACCCAATTAAGAAATGGACAGTGGATCTGAATAGATAGTTCTCCAAAAAAGATAATACAAGTGGTCGAAAAGCACAGGAAACCATGAATAATTAGAGAAACACAAATCGAAACCACAATGAGATACCAGTTCACACCTGGTAGGATGGCTATAACTTAAACAGTCAGATAATAAGTGTTGATGAGAATATGAAGAAATAAGAACCCTCATACAGTGCTGGTGGGAATACACAATAGTACTGCCACTTTGGAAAACAATCTGGCAGTTCCTCAAAATGTTAAATATAGAGTTGCCATTTGAGCCAGCAATTCCACTCCTAAGTATATACCCAAGAGAAATGAAAACGTGCATCCATGCAAAAAAGTTGTACACAAATGTTCATAGCAGCATTCTTCATAATAGCCCCAAAGTCACAACAACCCAAATGTCAATCAACTAATGAATGAATAAACAAAATGTGGTCTATCCATACAATGCAACATTATGGCCATAAAAAGGAATGAAGTACTGATATATGCTATAACATGAATGAACCTTGAAAACATGCTAAGTGAAAGAAGCCAGATGCCAAAACCACATAATGAAAGATCCCGTTGATATGAAGAACAGGCCAATATAGAGAGACAGAAAGTCAATTAGTGGTTGTTCAAAGGCTGGGGAGGTTGGATAGGTGCTTTGTGGGGTGATACCTAAAGGGTATAAGGCTTCTTCTTGAGGTACTGACAGTACCCTGAAGTTGATTGTGGTAATGGTTATACAACTCTATGAATATGCTAAAAACCACTGAATTATACATTTCCTATGGATGAACTGTATGACGTATCAGTTATATCACAATAAAACTGTTGCCAAAAAGAAAGGTTAAGCGATACAGCTTCTTCCTTTCTCCCGCTTTCTCGGATCACTCATTCTGGGGGCTTCTGCCAACACATGAGGGTACTTAGAAGTGGATCCTCCAGCCCCAGTCAACCTGAGATGACCACAGCCCCCACTGAGGTCTTGGTTGTAACATCAGGAGCAACCTTGAACCAGAACTGCCCATCTAAGCTGCTCCACATTCCTGTGACTCACAGAAACTGAGATAATACTGGTTACTTTAAGCAACTAAGTTTTGGAGTAATTTGTTATACATCTATAGATAACTAATAAGCCATTTTTGTAAAAAAAAAAATTGTTTGCATTTGCTTGTATTTTGTGAGATTTCTTGGAAAGGATACTCAAGAAAATGGTGATAGGGGTTATCCCAGAGAACTCTGAGAGGATCATTGGGGAATGAGGGCAGGAAGGAAGATTGATGTCTGATTGTATACCTTTTTTACCTTTGAATTTTGTATCATGTGCATGTATTAATTATTCTCCAAAAAACTTTAAACAACTATATGCCAACAGATAGTCTGCAAACTCCCTACCATGGCTTAGAAGCCTCTATGATCTAGCTTCCCTTTCTGAACACTCACTACTCCTTGCCCTAATTGCTGGTAGTTCCCAAAACACACCAGGCCATTACCCATCCTCATGCCTAGGATCATACTGTTTCTTCTGCCTGGATGCCCTTCTCCCTCCTCCCTATTCTCTATCAAATGCTGCGACTTTTTTGGAAGACTTCCCTGGCTGTCCTTAACTGTGTCAGAAGTCCCCTTTGTGCTCCTAGAATACCCTGTGCTTGACTCAGTCATTTCATGTGTCATGCACAAAGTGATGATCTGTCTTCTTTCCTGCCTCTCCCATTACTCTGTGAGCATCCTGGCAGCAGACCCTCATACAGATCCTCAGAGCCTAGCATGGGGCTTAACACACAGGGGAGGCTGTCAGTAAAGGATTGTTGTGAGAAAGAAAGGAAAGGTGTAGGGAGAGAGGGTGGAAAAAAGGAAAGAAAGAAGGAAGGGACAGTTGGGGGAGGAAGAAAGACAATGGAGTGGGGGAAGAAAGAAATCCCCCTAATGTGCTCAGCGGGACATACACATACAACAAAGATGTACTGGGGGTGCTTGGGTGGCTCAGTTGGTTAAGTATCCGACTTCAGCTCAGGTCATGATCTCTTGGTTCATGAGTTCGAGCCTCGCATCGGGCTCTGTGCTGACAGCTCAGAGCCTGGAACCTGCTTCAGATTCTGTGTCTCCCTCTCTCTCTGCCCCTCCCCTGCTCTCACTCTGTCTCTGTCTCTGTCTCTCTCTCTCTCTTTCAAAAATAAATAAACATTAAAAAAATTAAAACAAAGGTATATGGGATGAATAAAATCCCAAACCAAATCTGAAACAAACCCCAAAGTAATAGGGAGGAGTGTGGATACACACTCTAAGGCTGGGAAGGCTGGAAGGTGCTCACCTCAGGATCACCAACCCCCTGCTGCCATCCCCACCTTCAGTCTCCCCAGCACCCACACCACCTCCCACATCCTATTCCCTGCGGTGACTCCAGCACCCAGGCAGTGCCTGACACTGAGTACTGAATGAATTGTGGTCAGAATCATCTCCCTTCTGTGGAAAGAAGAGCCTCACTCTGTGATATGAACTTGTCTCTTCTCTCTGTGACTAGGTTTTTTCATCTGTAAAACGAGGCAGTTGGGACAGCTGATTTGTAAGACCTTTTTCAGCTGACTGTTAATGACTTCTCGTGGCCTTTGATCATCCCAGCAATCCAAACTCTCCCACCTGAGCAGCAAGAGCTCCTCCCAAGCTGCTCTTCACTCAGACTATGTCACAGGAATGACATAACCATTTATTGAGTGCCTGTTGTACACTAGGAACACATTCAGTGATTTACACCCAACATTGTGTTTATTTCTTTCTACCACTTCTGAGATAAGTACAATAATAATCTCCCCAAGGCACCTGGCTGGCTCAGTCAGTGGAACATTCAACTCTTGATCCCCGGGTTGAGTTCTAGCCCCATGCTGGGTATAGAGATTACTTAAAAATAAAATCTTAAAAAATAATAATAATCTCTTTTTTACAGAAAAGAAAACTGAGACAGAGAGGAAACCCACTTATACAGGGCCACACGTCTGGGAAGGAACAGAGAGAGAATTCTAAGTCCTCTGCTCTAAACCACTACCCTACTCTGCCCCCTCGGACTCTCAACCAGGCTTCCAGCCTGCGTCTCTACTCCAGCCAGCAACCCCCACTTGGCTAACCTCACCCAGCCCACAGGTAAACACTGAGTAGAGAGAGCTGACAGCTGACAGCCGTACCTTGTAATTTCTGTATTCCTCCCCCAGGTTCCAATTTGGTGGTAAGAAGAGGTACTAGATCCATTTAGACTTGCGTTAAGTTTCAGCTCCACCTTTTGACAGAAGTGTGACCTTTGGGCAAGTCGCTTCAACAGATGAAGAGTAAATGACATAATGGATATGAAAATGTCTAGCCCGAAAGCTGGCACATTGTGTGTTCTCTCTAAGTGGGAAAGACCAGGTAAAGAGTAGCAGAGATACCATGAGAAGTGACCATTAACTCCATGAAGAGCCACGTGGGTCTTACAGCCTCTCCACTTAACATTCGAGTCTTATGCCAAAAACCTCCCACCATTGCTCCCATCATTAATGCTCCTTTATAAATCCTTCATAAATCCTTGGGCTTTAGAGTCAGACAGACCAAGTTACAATCCTAGTTCTGCCACTTATCATCTTGGACAAATGAATCCTCTTTGAGGCGCAGTGTTCTCATCTACAAAATAGTAATAATAGTACCTACTGCATAGACTGTTGTGAGGATTAAATAATAGTATGCATGTAAATGTTTATTTATTTTTATTTTATTATTTTTTAAGTCAGCTCCACGCCCAGTGCAGAGCTCAATGCAGGGCTTGAACTCACGACCCCGAGCTCAAGACCTGAGCTGAGATCAAGAGTTGGACACTTAACCGACTGAGCCACCTAGGCATCCCCTGCATGTAAATGTTTACATGGCCGAGCATACAATGAAGTCTCAGAAATGTTAACTATTTTTCCAAAATAATAATAATAGCTGTAGTAGCTTTGAACTGCTTACTGATTAAAGTCCAAATATCCGACACAGTATTCAGAGATTGGCACACTGTAACCCCATCATTTCTTCCTCACCTCTCCTCCCACTGCTCCCCTATGTGGATGTCACACTCAAGCCTGATGTGGCTTTCTCACTTCTGTGTCTCTGCCCATGGTCTCCCTCTCCATTCAGAATGTTCTCCCATAGGGGCGCCTGGGTGGCTCAGTCGGTTGAGCGTCCGACTTCACCTCAGGTCATGATCTCACGGTTCGTGAGTTCGAGGCCCGCGTCGGGCTCTGGGCTGATGGCTCAGAGCCTGGAGCCTGCTTCCGATTCTGTGTCTCCCTCTCTCTCTGCCCCTCCCCCATTCATGCTCTGTCTCTCTCTGTCTCAAAAATAAATAAACATTAAAAAAAATTTTTTTTAAAAAAAAGAATGTTCTCCCACACCTCACACCCGTCCACACCCTCACTTTCCACTCAAGCCTCACCTGCCAACTAAAGGGCCACCTCCTCAAGTGCCCTGGGTTTCCACAGCATTTATGATCCAGCATATATTAGTGCTCAGACCCTCCAGAGTGAGGCTTCTTTCTGCACCTGTCTTATCAGAGGTCACACTTTATTTCCCTTTTTAGGAAGTGACCTGTCTCCACTATCCGTCCATGTGGGCATGTGACTGAGGCCTTAGACAAAGTCATATTGGTTAACTAAGTGATGAACCTGTGGCCAAAGCCTGAGCCAATGAGAATCAGCCCTGAAATTTTGCTGGAACCACTAACAGATGTCCTTTTCCCACAGGCATTGCTAGGCTAAAGCAGTATAAACTCAGAGCTGCTAGTAGCCTTATTTATCACCTTCAAGAGAGAAGTGGACTTTAAAATGATGGAGCCAAGAAATGGAGACAGACCTATTCTAAATGGCATTATTTGAGTGTCTGGATCCATCTCTGCTTGAAGCAAGATAGTATTTTTTTTTTTAGGATTTTATTTTTAAGTAATCTTTATAACCCAACATGGGGCTTGAAATCACAACCCTGAGATCAAGAATCACACAGTCTACCAGCTGAGCCAGCCAGGCACCCCTGAGGCAAGATACTCTTGACTTTTAAGTTATGTGAGCCAAAACCCCACCCTCTTTATTTTATTTTATTTTTATTTATTTAAGCCATCTTGAGTTGGGTTTCTGTCACTTGTCATTGAACGAATACTGCCCAGTATAGTGACCCAACCAGATGGTAAGCTTCCTGAGAGCGAGAATTGCACTGTATAGCCTAAATCCCTGGAGACCAGGATGATCTCGGTATTGCAGCAGCTAGCACAGGGATGATCACAGAATAAGTAAGGAATAAATAAAGGAATAGGTATCTTTACATCTTCCCAATAGTTCAGTGTTCTGCACTTAGAAGAGTCTAAATAGGGGTGCCTGTGCAGCTCAGGTGGCTAAGCATCTGACTTCAGCCCAGGTATGATCTCACAGTTCATGAGTCTGAGCTTCACAGTGCTGAGCCTGCTTAGGATTCTCTCTCTCTCTCTCTCTCTCTCTCTCTCTCTCTCTCTCTCCCTCTTTCTCTCTGCCTTTTCCCCACTTGTTCTCTCTCTCTCAAAAATAAAGAAATAAACTTTTAAAAAAGAGCCTAAAATACTTGAATAAAAGTTCACTTGAACAAGAATTCTAATTCTTACCTGATATAAACAAGGCCCTTTGCTGCTCTGTGGTTCCTCTGAGAGTGACCGATTTCTTACTTTCTGAATAAAATGATCTTGGTGAAAGAGTTGTTTTAGGAGACCCACAGGCCTGAAAGAGATACTTTCAATCCACTAATGTAACTGGTTAGTCTCCCACTGTAAGGGTGACAAAACTTAGATTTAAGCTAAAAACAAGTGCTTAATATTGCAGGGTGAATCACCCAGACAAAGTCAGACAAGACCCTATCCCATGACTCATAGTCCAGTGCTCTGGCTTCTGTCCTGTTGTCACTTTATTAAACAAAGTGGATCAGCCACTTACCCAGAGAACTCAGAAATCTCTAAGCAAAATGGAATAAACTGTTCACCTCTGCTAACTGGCCTCCTCAGCCCTCAGGTGGGGCAACAACACAAGGGAAAGAGCACTGGGCCGGGAGTCAAGACCTAGTTTACTCCACTACTGGCTGTGTGACTTTGGGTAAGACCTTTTCTCTAGTTTTAATCTCCTCTCTTTAAAATGGAGGGGTTGGGAGGGTGGGGTTTGAAGGAGCTTATCTCTATGATCCCTGAAATTCTATAATTACACAGGGTTATTGGACACTTCATCAAATCCCAAAGATTAAACCCACATAAATTATAGAGACTTGGAAGGTCAAGAGGTCAGCAACCCATCTGCAGACTCCAAATTAAGGCTGAGGAACTGAGAATTCCAGATGAGAATATATTCTTTCCAGCTTGCTTTTGGAGGAAATAGAATGAAAATAGATAAAATCACCTTCTGGGTACCATGGAGAAATATGGAGAGATATCTCCCACACACTACAATTCTTCTTCCTCAACTTCAAAGGTCCTAAAAGACCCACATCTAAGTAGATGGAGTGAGACAGATTTGAAACAAGCTCATTAGGATGTCTTCCTCTGAATTAACACAGCTTTCTTCAAAGTAGTCCTTTTGAGAGTAGAGAAAACCCTTCCAATGGGACAGTAATTCCTCCCTCTACTTGTAAAAGTCCTCTTGGGGAAGCAAACCAGCCTCATGATTTTGCCTTCATACCTTGGCTCTCATCACAGGTGACAACTCCCAATTTGATCACCTATTGTATTTTCTATACTTGGCCCTAAGTGACTTTCAGCCATTTCCAAAAGTCATATTCTTCCTTTAAAAGATGGAGGTTTCCGTCAATGATGATGTTCAAGAGAACACATCTCACACTCCAAAGAGAATTCCCTCCAATGTTTTGAGCAGTGGAATTATCAGCGAGTGATATAACACCTCCTGTAGGGAGTCTCTTTTGAAGAGGCTCACACTTGTTGAGCGCCCTGAGGTACTTATTTTGAAAGACCATCTCTGCTGCACCTCATCACATTTTCCCTTCTCTTTCTCATCCCTGGAGAGCTCCAAACTTTTCCTAGCCCTCCTCCCCCATTCCTGTTATATCTTGGCCTTTCCCCAGCCCAACTTTCTTCCCTGCCTGCAATTAGGCAAATACCCAAGTTGCTGAATCTTCAAAATCTGCCTTCGATCAAAAGATAGGTGGGGATGGGGACACTAATGGATCCTGGAATACGGTCTCAGCAGTTCCTATTTCCAAAAGTCCCTTCTCTGGTTCTTAGGGTAAGATGTCTGTCCTAGCTAAACATTTCAAAGGGTCCCAGGGACTCATTCCCATTGGGCATAGTACCAGAACCTTTCCTGCATTGGGTGGGGGTAGGAGGTGGAGATCTGCCCTCCCAAGACCCCCATGTTGCCAAATTCTGTCAACCACCCACATTTCAAACACTAGATAGACACTACAGACAACCTCCTATTACCTTCCTTTATCTTAATATAGAACTTTAAAGTTTACAAGATACTATTTCATTTGTTCTTGGAATCTTCTCCATTGTTTTACAGATGAGGAAACCCAGCCTCAGAGAAATAAAGTGAAACACCCAAGTTGATAATGTCACCAAGATAAAGGTCAAAGTTACATCTCTTGATTTCCCTCATCTCATGCTTTTCTTGATACAACAGAAATTGCTCACTCCTAGAGTAACTCCTCGTTCAGATAATTATCTCCCTTAAGACAGCCAAAAGAGACTCTCAGAGACTCTAACATAACACTAACCCATCACTAAATGCAGTCTGCCCATATCCAAGCACACACATTCAAAGACCCAGTTCTAAGGCTCTACCTACTGCTCCAAGGTGTCTCTCTCTCATAAATCCCCTCCCCAGTGGCTGCCAAGGAGGTGTGTCTTTGGATAGAAGAGCAGAATCTATCTCTGACCCCTCCAAGAAGAGGTCCTGGAAGGGGTCAGAGGGTTCTAGGGGTCCCATCCCCACCTTTCCCCTACCTGCCAAGAGCTGCATCCAGGCGCAGATCTTGTAGACCGTGGCCGTGTTGCAGAAGAAGAAAAGCGCAAAGCAGGTGATACAGCCGAGGATCAGCACCATGGAGAGCAGCACGAAGAAGGCGGCTGCCTTGAAGGCGCCGGACGGGATGGTGCTGAAGTCGGTGAACGAGCCGCGGCAGGTAAGCTCGCGGCCCGCCAGCCCGCTGCCCACACAGTAGTGGAAGAGGCCGAAGTAGCCAGGCTTGGGGGTGCTCACGCTGTCGCCCACCCAGTAGGGCTGGATGAAGACCACCACGTTGATGATGGCGAAGCAGATGGTGAAGATGGCCCATAGCACGCCGATGGCCCGCGAGTTCCGCATGTAGTGCTCATGGTAGAGCTTGGAGGCCTCCTGCGAGGGCAGCATGGTGCCCGGGGGCGGGGCCGGCGGCGGCGACGGCGGCTGGCGGGGGCCGCCGGCCCGGGACCGACCGCCGGGCTGCCGGGCTGACGGGCGGGCGGGAGCTGGGGACGCACGCGAGAAGCTGCCCTGAGCCAAAGAACTCTCGAGGGCGGAGCCTGGGGCGGAGCTGGGGGGAATCAGGGGGTAGTATGGAAGAGCTAGGAGAGGGTCCTGAGTGTTGGGGCGGTGTCTAGAGGGGGCAAAGATCTCCGATTGGACCTAGGAAGAGGCCATGTGAAAGTTGGGGGGTTGGGATGGGGGGGATGGGATGTGGATATGGGAGATGGAAGTGGGGGCTGACTAGAAAGTGGTCATGGGGGTGTTGGGAAGGGGGTTTGGGGACCAGAATTGAGGGAGTAGGAGGGGACCATGGAGAGATAGAATGGAAGCTGAGGACCGGTATTGGGGTATATTAACAGAGGCGCTGTAAATAGGGAGCTTGGAAGGGAATTTGGGGACAGGTATTAGGGGTAAAAGGTTTGGTATTGGGTGTCTAGAAAAGCGCTGTGGAGAGGGGGGTTGGTGCTTCTATGAGGGGATAAGAAGGGGATACACAGGGGCCTGGGAAGGTGATAATGGGGGCTGGGACAGGGAGGGTGAAGTGCAGGAATCAGGATGAGGCTAGTGGGGAGTCGGGCGCTGGGACTGCAGAGTCTGAACACGGGGCAGGGGTTTTGGGGGGGTCCCCTAGAAGACAGGACTGGATGTAGGCTGGGGGGGAGCCTAGGATTGGCGGGCCAGGGCTAAGGAGAGAGGTTTTCCAGGCCAAGGGGACGAGGGACCAGGGCCGGCAGACAGCTCGGGCCTCGAGGGGCGGGCAGTGGGCAGGGGCTATCCCTGGGGCGCTGGGGAGCTACCGGGCCAGGGTAGGGCCGGAGGTGGGGGTGGGGGGCGGCTGCCCAGCTCCCAGGCCGGACGCGCGCGGAGGCTGCGGCCGCAGGAACGGGGTGCAGGGAGACCAACCTGGGCCCGGTCCAGAGCAGTGGGTCCGGGACTGGCACGGCCTAGGCGCCCCGGCTCGGCGCTCCCAGCAGCGGCTGCCTCGGCCCAGGAGGCGGCCTCCGCGCGGCCTCCATCTTGCTCGGGTTCTCCCCGGGGCGCGTTCCCGCGCCGAGGCGCGCGCTCTCGTGCACCGGCGCGGCTTGGCGGAGGCGCGCTCCCGCCGCCAGCGTGCGGGGCGGGGCGGAACGGGGGAGGGGCTCTCCAGGTACTGGCAGTCAGTGTGAGGGGTGGGCACGGACCTAGGGGTCCCCCAGCTTGAGCAATAATCCCTTTATACAGTAGGTTCTCTGACTTGGGGGACCGCCTTCTTCCAACCGGAGCTGCGTGGCTGTGGATCCCCGCAGAGCGCGTGGGAATGGGGGAGGGGCGAACGGAGTATTATTTGATAAGGTTTGAACTGCTCTCTTGCTCCCGGTACACCTTCCCTACAACCTAACACAGTGCCTCAGGTTGCGCCATTACATTTCCAGCCCTTTGGGCCTTAGAGGCATTGAAGGTTCCCAGAGTCTCCTTGGAAACTGCCAACATCCCTGGAAGAGGGAACCCCCTAAAGTGTTAGCATCCCACGCCCGCGATAGGGATTCGTTGGCCACCAGCGGAAGGAGTTGGGCCTGGAGAACAAGATCCAGGGTGAGTATGGGGGACAAGAGGGAAGGAGGCTGGGAACATGTCGGTTTCCCTCCCTACACTCTTCCGAGTACCTGCCATGAAGTGAGCACATCAATAAGATGTGTTAAAGAGCGAAGCGTCCTATTCCAAGCTCATGGTCAGGCCCAAGAACACCCTGGGGGCATTCCAAGGAAGCCAGTGAGGGTCATTTCTTTCCCTGAAGGGGAATAATTTGTGGCTTAAGATCTGCCAAGATGATATGGGTTGGCACCCAGACAAACCCTGACTACTTATTTACTACCCCTGTGACCTTGCACTTGGGCTCTCTGAACCTGTTTCCCCACATCTAAAGTGGGCAGACTAAGCCCCACTTCCCAAGCATGTAAGGGAAAGGGGTGGGGTTGAAAAGAATCTCTGTCAGTGGGTTCCAAACACAACACCCTACACAGGGGCCAGTCTGATGAAATTTGCATCTATCTTCAGAAAAAAGTAATCATGTAACGTTGCCAACTGTCTTTTCCAGGAGAGACACTGTTGTTGTTCTTCTTCTTTCTTTTTTTCCTGAGATTATGTACTTCCTGCTTTCTTGGTGTAAAAATTCCTTTTTAAAGAAATGTTGATGATAGTTAATTTGTTCTTAAGTTTGTTTCATGATAGTTTTTTCTTAATGTCCTCATTTTGGCAAAATAAAAAATGGGTAGTGTTATTTTTCATCCCAAATTTTATTGTTTTTAGAAAAAAAAGTTTATTAAGAAGGCTTTGAAATAAAAAAAAAAAAAAACTCTTAAGGGTCACCTAGGTTAAGCATCCAATTCTTGATTTTGGCTTGGGTCATGATCTAGCCTGCATAAGGCTCCATGCTGATAGCGGGGAGCCTGCTTGGAATTCTCTCTTCCTTTTTCTCTGCCCACCACCCCCCACACGTGCGTGCTCTCTCTCTCTTTCTCAAAATAAGTAAATAAACTCTAAGTAAATAAATAAAACACGATACAATTTTCTAAACCTTTCAGTCAGTTCAGCAAATATGTAATCAGCAATTTAGCTGTGTAAGATTAAAGATCTGTTACTTTATTTAAAATAAAATATATTTCAGTTCTTTAAATTTATTCCATAAAGTACATATTTCCCTATAAATTATCTTTCTCAATGTGGCCTCTTCTCTCCCTCTAGTTGTGTGGAGTTTATCCTCTCAGTTCTCAGGTTGATTTCTTGGTTATTCAGAATGATTTGATAGTTATCTGGCTGTGTTGGAAGAATGAGTTGAGCCTAGGGTCCTCCTACCAGGCTGCCATCTCTCTATCCCAAATTTTAAAACAAAATGATGAGGCCCATGAAATGGGCTCCACAATTCAGGCAACTCAGACTCATATGAAGTCATGTCATCTGAGCACAGGGTGCTCGGTAAATTTGGTTTCCCCTCCATTGGTTCCTTGTAGAGGGCATCCCGACTGTTTCCTGAGAATCCTAAGATCCTAGAATCAAGGGGTTGTATAGAGAGTCTAATTCTACACCTTCTCCCACTGGGCAGACAGAGAACAGAAGCCAAAGAGGGGACTGACTTGAACAAAGAGGTGGGTTGCTCCTGCCAACTGACTGATCAGCCTGAATCATTTATTCACCCATGCAGTAAATAAGTGAATGTCTTCTGTAATGTGCTGCACAGCACTGTGCTAGCCTTGGGATGAGATGGTAGGTAAAACAGATGTGATCCTTGCCCTCCTGGACCTCACAACTTCATGGGGAGATAGAAAGTGTTGGGAGGAGGAGAACATCATCCTCAAAGTCTCTTTTTGTGGGTGCTCCTGGTTTGGTTACTATTCTGAACATAAGTTACTAGAGCCAGAAGCTCCATCTTTTCTCCTTACTCTTGAATTATTGCCTTTTTTTTCCCTCCTTTACTGCTGAGCCAAACTAGTCAGTTCCGAGTAAAAACCAAAAAAGTCCACTCACCACTCTTTTTTTAATGTCTGGTTTTTATTTAATTTATTTTTTTTATTTTACATCCAAGTTAGTTAGCATATAGTGCAACAATGATTTCAGGACTAGATTCCTTAATGCCACTCACCCATTTAGCCCATCCCCCCTCCCACAACCCCTCCAGTAACCCTCAGTTTGTTCTCCATATTTAAGTCTCTTATGTTTTTGTCCCCCCCGCCCCATTTTTATTTTATTTTTGCTTCCCTTCCCTTATGTTCTTCTGTTTTGTATTTTAAAGTCCTCATATGAGTGAAGTCATAGGATATTTGTCTTTCTCTGACTGATTTCGCTTAGCATAATACCCTCTAGTTCCATCCACATAGTTGGAAATGGCAAGATTTCATTCTTTTTGATTGCCGAGGAATACTCCATTATATATATATACCACATCTTCTTTATCCATTCATCCATGGATGGACATTTGGGCTCTTTCCATACTTTGTCTATTGTCAATAGTGCTGCTATAAACATTGGGGTGAATGTGCCCCTTTGAATCAGCACACCTGTATCCCTTGGATAAATGCCTAGTCGTGCAATTGCTGGGTCATAAGGTAGTTCTATTTTTAATTTTTTGAGGAACCTCCATACTGTTTCCCAGAGTGGCTGCACCAGTTTGCATTCCCACCAGCACAAAAGAGATCCTCTCTCTCTGCATCCTTGCCAACATCTGTTGTTGCCTGAGTTGTTAATGTTAGCCATTCTGACAGGTGTGAAGTGGTATCTCATTGTGGTTTTAATTTGTATGTCTCTGATGATGAGTGATGTCAAGTATTTTTCCATGTGTCTGTTACCCATCTGGATGTCTTCTTTGGAGAAGTGTCTATTCATGTCTTTTGACCATTTCTTCACTGGATTATTTGTTTTTTGGGTGTTGAGTTTGATAAGTTCTTTATAGGTTTTGGATACTAACCCTTTATCTGATATGTCTTTGCAAATATCTTCTCCCATTCCATCGGTTGCCTTTTAGTTTTGCTGATTTTTTCCTTTGCTGTGCAGAAGTTTTTATTTTGATGAGGTCCCAATAGTTCATTTTTGCTTTGGTTTCCCTTGCCTCCGGAGACGTGTTGAATGAGAAGTTGCTGCGGCCGAGGTCAAAGAGGTTTTGCCTGCTTTCTCCTCAAGGATTTTGATGGCTTCCTGTCTTACATTGAGGTCTTTCATCCATTTTGAGTTTATTTTTGTGTATGGTGTAAGAAAGTGGTCCAGGTTCATTTTTCTGCATGTCGTTCGTTGTCCAGGTTTCCCAGCACCACTTGCTGAAGAGACTGTCTTTATTCCATTGGATATTCTTTCCTACTTTGTCAAAGATTAGTTGGCTATACGTTTGTGGGTCCATTTCTGGGTTCTCTATTCTGTTTCATTGATCTGAATGTCTGTTCTTGTGCCAGTACCATACTATCTTGATGATTACAGCTTTGTAATACAGCTTGAAGCACGGGATTGTGATTCCTCCAGGTTTGGTTTTCTTTTTCAGGATTGCTTTGGCTCTTCAGGGTATTTTCTGGTTCCATACAAATTTTAGGATTGTTTGTTCTAGCTCTGTGAAGAATGCTGGTGTTATTTTGATAAGGATTGCATTGAATATGTAGATTGATTTGGGTAGTATTGACATTTTAACAATATTTGTTCTTCCTATCCAGGAGCATGGAATCTTTTTCCATTTTTTTGTGTCTTCTTCAATTTCTTTCATAAGTTTTCCGTAGTTTTCAGTGTATAGATTTTTAACCTCTTTGGTTAGATTTATTCCTAGGTATTTTATGATTTTTGGTGCAATTGTAAATGGGATTGATTCCTTGATTTCTCTTTCTGTTGCTTCATTGTTGGTGTATAGGAATGCAACCAATTTCTGTGCATTGATTTTATATTCTGCAACTTTGCTGAATTCATGGATCAGTTCTAGCAGTTTTTTGGTGGAATCTTTTGGGTTTTCCATATAGAGTATCATGTCATCTGTGAAGAGTAAAAGTTTAACCTCCTCCTGGCTTATTGGATGCCTTTTATTTCTTTGTGTTGTCTGATGGCTGAGGCTAAGACTTCCAATACTGTGTTGAATAACAGTGGTGAGAGTGGACATCCCTGTCTTGTCCCTAACCTTAAGGGGAAAGCTCTCAGTTTTTCCCCATTGAGGATGATATTAGCATTGGGTCTTTCATATATGGCTTTTATGATCTTGAGGTATGATCCTTCTATCCCTACTTTCTTATGAGTTTTTATCAAGAAAGGATGCTGTATTTTGTCAAATGCTTTCTCTGCATCTATTGAGAGGATCGTGTGGTTCTTGTCCTTTATTTGATTGATGTGAAGAATCATATTGACTGTTTTGTGGATATTGAACCAGCCCTGCATCCCAGGTATAAATCCCACTTGGTCATGGTGAATAACTTTTAAAATGTATTGTTGGATCCAGTTGGCTAATATCTTTTTAAGGATTTTTGCATCCATGTTCATCAGGGAAATTGGACTATAGTTCTCCTTTTTAGTGGGATCTTTGGTTTTAGAATCAAGGTAATTCTGGCTTCACAGAAAGAGTTTGGAAGTTTTGCTTCCATTTCTATTTTTTGGAACAGCTTCAAGAGAATAGGTGTTAACTCTTCCTTAAATGTTTGATAGAATTCCCCTGGAAAGCCATCTGGCCCTAGACTCTTGTTTTTTGGGAGATTTTTGATTACTAATTCGATTTCTTTACTGGTTATGGGTGTGTTCAAATTTTCTATTTCTTCCTGTTGCAGTTTTGGTAGTGTATATGTTTCTAGGAATTTTGCCATTTCTTCCAGATTGCCCTTTTTATTGCCATATAGTTGTTCATAATATTCTCTTATAATTATTTTATTTCTGCTGTGTTCATTGTGATCTCTCCTCTTCTTGATTTTATTTATTTGGGTCCCTTCCTTTTTCTTTTTCATCAAACTGGCTAGTGGTTTATCAATTTTGTTAATTCTTTCAATGAACCAGCTTCTGGTTTCATTGATCTGTTCTACTGTTTTTTTGTTTTGTTTTGTTTTGTTTTGTTTTGTTTTGTTTGTTTTTGTTTTCAATAGCATTGATTTATTAGAGCATTGATAAAGCTCTAATCTTTATTATTTCCTGTCTTCTGCTGTTTTGGGGTTTTCTTTGCTTTTCTTTTTCCAGCTCTTTAGGATGTAAGGTTAGGTTGTGTATCTAAAACCTTTCTTCCTCCGTTAGGAAGGCCTGGATTGCTATATACTTCTGTCTTATGACTGCCTTTGCTGTGTCGCAGAGGTTTGGGGCTGTGGTGTTATCATTTTCCTTGCCTTCTATGTATTTTTTAATTTCCTCTTTAACTTCTTGATTAGCCCATTCATTCGTTAGTAGGATGTTCTTTAGTCTCCAAGTATTTGCTATCTTTCCAAATTTTTTCTTGTGGTTGATTTCGAGTTTCATAGCGTTGTGGTCTGAAAATCTGCATGGTATGATCTCAATCTTTTTGTACTTGTTGGGGGCTGATTTGTATCCCAGTATGTGATCTATTCTGGAGAAAGTTCCATGTGCACTGGAGAAGAATGTATATTCCGCTGCTTTAGGATGAAATGTTCTGAATATATCTGTTAAGTCCATCTGGTCCAGTGTGACAGTCAAAGCCATTGTTTCCTTCTTGATTTTCTGTTTAGATGATCTGTTCATTGTTGTACATGGGGTGTTGAAGTCCCCTACTATTATGATATTATTATCAATGAGTTTCTTTATGTTTGTGATTAATTGATTTATATATTTTGGTGCCGCCACATTTGGAGCATAAATGTTTATAATTGTTAGGTCTTGGGGGATAGACTCCTTAATTATGATATAATGCCCTTTTTCATCTCTTGTTACAGTCTTTATTTTAAAATCTAGATTTTCTGATATAAGTATGGCTACTCTGGCTTTCTTTTGTCGACCATTAGCAAGATAGATGTTTCTCCATCCCCTTACTTTCAATTTGAAGGTGTCTTTAGGTCTCAAGTGGGTCTCTTGTGAATAGCATATAGATGGATCTTGTTTTCTTATCCATTCTGTTACCCTATGTCTTTTGATTGAAGCATTTAGTCCATTGATGTGTAGAGTGAGTACTGAAAGATATAAGTTTATTGCCATTATGTTTCTTGTAGAGTTGGAGTTTCAGGTCCTTTCTAGTCTTTGTTGTTTTTGGTCTTTTTTTTTTTTTTTTTTTTTTGTCTTTTCTCCCCTCAGAGAGTCCCCCTTAAAATTTCTTGCAGGGCTGGTTTGGTGGGAAACTTTTCATCTCTTCTTCTATTTTGAATGACAGCGTTGCTGGATAAAGAATTTCTGGCTGCATATTTTTCCAATTCAGCACATTGAATATATCCTGCCACTCCTCTCTGGTCTGCCAAGTTTCTGTGGATAAGTCTGCTGCAAACCTGATCTTTCTTCCCTTGTAGGTTAAGGACTTTTTTCCCTTGCTGCTTTCATGATTCTTTCCTTGCCTGAGTATTTCATGAATTTGACTATGATGTGTCTTGTTGACATATGGGAGTCCTCTGTGCTGCCTGGGTTTTGATTTGTGTGTCTTTCCCCAGCTTAGGAAAGTTTTCGGCTATGATTTGCTCACATAACCCTTCTACCCCTTTTTCTCTCTCTTCATCTCTGGGACCCCTGTGATTCTGATGTTGTTCCTTTTTAAGGAGTCACTGATTTCTCTAATTCTTAAATCGTGCTCTTTGCCTTAGTCTCCCTCTTTTTTTCTGCTTCATTATTCTCCATGAGTTTGTCCTCTGTATCACTGATTTGCCGTTCTGCCTCATCCATCCTTACCGCTGTGGCATCTACTCGAGATTGCTCTCAGTTATAACATTTTTTATTTCCTCCTGACTAGCTTTTAACACCACAGAAAGGTATTCTAATCTGTTTTCAACCCTAGCTAGTATTCTTATTATCATGATTCTAAATTCTGGTTTGGACATTTTGCTTGTATCTGTGTTGATTAAGTCCCTGGCTGTTGTTTCTTCCTGCTATTTCTTTTGGGGTCAATTCCTTTGCTTTGTTATTTTGAAGGAAGAAAAGAAATTGATAAGGTAAAAAAATTAAAATTAAAAAATTAAAACAACACACACACAAAAATCAAATAAATGATGCTAGATTCTAGGTGTGTTTGTGTCTGGTTATTGAAAGGAGCTTGATAGATTAGAGAAAAAAAAATTGAAAATTTGAGAAAATGAACACAATGAAATAGAATAAAATGAAATGATGAAAGTAAAATAGAATTTGAAAAATTTACCAAAAAAGTAAAAAATATAGTAGAAAAAATAAAGAAAATATTTTAATAACAATGGAAAATAAGAGTAAGTTTTTTCTCTTTATTCAAGAAAAAGAAAAGAAAAAAAAAGAAAATTGAATAGATGGACCAGTGAACAGTTTAAAATACAATTGAAATTACATCGGTTTCCCCTAGAAGTTGAACTATGAAGCACTTTATACTCCATAAACTAAGCAGGTGGAGAGATTTGTGGTGTTGCTGAAGAGCGAGGTTGGCCCAGTTGGCGGGGCTTAGTGTAACAGCTCCATTCTCCACTAGATGGCGCTGCTAAGTTACTGGGGTGGATTGTTGTGGCGCTTGTAGGTGTGTATGGGCATGCGTGGGAGGGGTGAAAATGGCGTCATCCAGCTACCCAGTCTCTAGTATCTGAACTCTGTGCTCTCCCCAACCAACAATCGTGCATCCATCCTTTGTCTCTCGCTTTTGTCCACTCCCCACCTTTACACTGTCTGTGATTAAGCTGTCAGGTTGCCAGATGGCACCTCCCTCCTGAGTTTTATCTCACATGCGGCTGTTTCCTGACCCCTCACTTCTGAAGGACTGCAGCTTTGACCCACTCAGATCCTCTGGGGGAGGGTTTCACTGAGCAATGGCCGGGTGCTGGCCACTCCCAGGAATGTTCTCAGGACCATGCTGCTGTAGAATGCCCAGAGACTGCGGCTGGGTGCCAGGCCCCCCCAGAAAAAGTTCATGCGATCATGTAGCAGCAGCGTTTCGGGGATTATGGAAAATCACAAATACACATCTGGCTCCAGGCTTCACCCTTAATGACCTTGTTCCAGCACCAGCAAATGTGGTTGTTCACTGGGGTCTGCTGGGACCGGGTGGCCACACAGCCTCTACCAGATTTCCTCCCAACAGAGGAACTGCTTCTCCACATGTGGCCCGAAAACTTCCTCTACCCCACTCTGCTGCTGGGGATTCGCCCTTCCCACCAGAGCACCACCAGGTATTGAGCTGTGGAGTTTGATACTCTGTGCTCCCCCTGTTTATAGAGTCTTAATGGAATTTAAACCCTCCCCTTTCTCCCTTTTTAGTTCAGTCCCTGAGGCTGCTTTCACTTTTCCACTTTCTCTCCAGCTGTTTTTGGGGGAGGGGTGCTTTTCCTGAACTCTACCCCCCCCCCATCTCTGTCCTCTCTCCACAAACAAAAACAGCTCCCTGCCCTCTGCGGCTTCTTTCTCCCCCAGTTCACCTCTCTGCGCCATATACTTGCTGACTTCTGTGGTTCAGGTTGTGCAGATTGTTGTGTTAACCCTCAAATCAGTTTTCTAGGTTCAGGATGGTTTAGTGTTGATCTGACAATATTTCATGGACACGAGACACAAAAAAAACTTCCATGCTGTTCTGCCATCTTGTCCCCTCCACTTACACTCTCTTTCTTACATTTTTTTAATGTTTATTTGTTTTTGAGAAAGAGTGAGAGAGACAGAGTGTGAGGGGGAGAGGGGCAGAGAGAGAGGGAGACACAGAATCCGAAGCAGGCTCCAGGCTCCAAGCTGTCAGCACAGAGACCAATGTGGGACCTGAACTCAGAAGTGTGAGATCATGACCCAAGCCTAAGTCAGACACTCAACCGATTGAGCTACCCAGACACCCCTGGTATTTTTTCTTTAAGGAAATTCCTTTCTCCCTCACTCACTCCCTATGTTTGGTGAGATTTACCCACCACCACCACCATTATATTCTTCTCCAGACAGGGGCAAATGGTTAGTCCTGGACAATGAGAATACTGCATTGTTCTAAACACAATGATTGGTTCAAGCATGGGCACATAAGCCAATTCAAATAGTTGAGATTGATATCCAGGTCATATGTTGCAGTTTGCAAGAAAGAGGTGTTGTCTAGGATTTCTGTTGAGTTTGTTGAGCTGAGGGAATGGTAAGCTTCAGCTACTGGGGGCCATCTTTGACACCCTAAGCAGGGAAATTGTCTAAAAATAAGGTGAGTACACAGGAACATAAGAAATGGAGAGAGACTGTTCTGATGATGTAGTTTGACCACCTGGATCCATCCATGCCCTAAGACCTACTTCTGGAGTGTTCTGTGAGCCAATACATTCAGGTTTTGCTTAAGGCAGTTTGAATCCAGGTTTTTTCATTTCCAACCCAAATAGTCCCAAATAACTACATCTCCCAAAAGAGAGCAATGTTGGGATAATGGATTGTTTATATTGTAGAAGAATAGGTGTGCTACTTCTGTCATAATGGAACGAAAACACCAGAATTTGAGGCCCATATCTGCCACTGGACAGTGATGCAACTCCTCGGAGCCTTATTTTCTTCCTTTGCAAAATGGAGAAAAACATCCTTCCTACCTGCAGATGCTGTGAGAATCAGAAGAGATAATGGATGGAAAGGAGTTTGTAAACTGAAAATGGCTTTATAAATGTAAGTGATTGTCATTAAATTTTAATAAGTGGCTTGCCCAAGGATTAGAAATAGCAGCAGTATTGGAAAAGCACTTGCCAAGCTGTGAGTAGGTGGCACAGAATGTATCCTTGTTTTTAAAACTAACCTTAGAGCAGTGACAGCAAGAAAGTTGGAGAATTCTATACATAAAGAACTTCTCTTTGACCTTAGGGAGGGGCCAGAGCAGAATGGAACAGTTGTGGGAATGAGATGGGGACTAGAGACCACAAGGCAAGGATGATGCTGCACTGAACACCTGGGTGAGAAGAGAAGCCCCCAAGGCACTTCCAGCCAATATCATAGTGAAGAAAGATCTGTAACTTGCTGGATACCCTTATGCCTAAATTAAGTGTCCGATTACGTCAAACATTTGATAAGCTCTTACAACATTCTAAGTCCCCTGATCTTTGTTTTACGTGTATTATCTCATTCAATCTTCACAGTAGCCCTTTGAGATAGTGTTATGAGCTGAATTGTATCCCCCACCCCCACCCCCAATTCATATGTTGAAGTCCTAACCTCCAGTAGCTCAGAATGTGACTGTATTTGGAGACAGAGACTTTAAAGAGGTGATTAAGGAGGAACTTGGGTGGCTCAGTCGGTTAAGTGTCTGCCCCTTGATTTTGGCTTAGGTCATGATCTCAAGGTTCATGAAATCCAGCTCCACGTCAGACTCTGTACTGACAGCACAGAGCTTGCTTGGGATTCTCTGTCTCCCTTTCTCTCTGCCCCTCACCCACTTGTGCTCTCCTCTTCTCTCCCTCTCTCTCCTGCTCTCTGAAAAATAAATAAATAAACATTTTTTTTAAAAAAAGAGGTGATTAAGGCAAAATGAGGTCATATGGTGTGCCCTAATCCATCATCACTGGTGTCTTATAAGAGGAAATTAGGACACAGACAACACAGAGACCACAGGATGACCATGGAAGACACAGCAAGAAAGCAGCCATATACACCAGAAGAGGGGCTTCAGAAGAACCCAAACTTTCTGACATCTTGATCTTGGACTTCTGGCTTCCAGAATTGTGAGAAAATTACCTTCTTTTGTATTTTGTACCTTCTTCTGTAGTATTTTGTTATGGCAGCTCTAGCAAACTCATACCAGTAGGTACTCTTATATCCTTATTTTATAGAGGAGGACACTGAGGATGAATAACTTGCCCAAAGTCACATATCTAGCAAGGGGAAGAACTGTGATTTAGCCTCAGGAAGCCTGCTCCAGAGCCCATATTCTTGATTACTGTGCCTTATGGATCATTCTAAAGAGTAGATGCAATTCTTCTGAACTACCTTTGTTTTCTTTTTAAATCCATATTATTTGGTTATGAATATATGCACTCACATCACCATCTGGAGTCAAGTCTCATTTCTGCAAATTACCAACTGATGTCAAGCCTCAGCATCCTCATCTGTAAAGTGAGGATGATGATAGTAGTATCTCCTTCTGAGAGTTTTTAGGAAAGTTGAATGAGATATTGTGCACATAAAGTGCTAATCACTTGGAAAACATTCAAAAGCTATTTGCTATTATTATCAGATAGCTTGAAAGTAGGAGTTCCAAGATTCAAACACGGAACTAGCTTGGTCAAAGCCAGTGCATATAACCATTACATAGAACTGTCCAAGGTTCCTGAGCCCTTGCTGAAAGACACCAGGGCTATGGAGTTAGACAATGGATAGTTGTATTCTAACCCTGATACACAGAGTTGTGTGGGTTTGAGTAAGTTATTTAAATTCTCTGAACCCCATCTTCCTATTCTGTAAAATTGAACAACTTAAGCTCATATGGTTTAAATGAGGTAAAATATGTAAGTTGTTGGTCACGCAATAGATGCTCAGCAAACATTAGTAGAGAGGATTTCATCTTTTGTAGGAGGTTAGGTTCTAAATGTATACCACCCCATCCTATAGTTCTTAGGTACTAAAATTTCAGACAACTGAGATAGACTGAAGAAAACAAACAAAAAGTCTATTTTCAGATGCAGAGACATTCTGCCTTTAGAATATTATTAATCCTTTAAAAATCAGTAGTATGTGGAAAATTGTAAAGAATTAATATTTACCTATAGAATTTACTCTTTACTTATCTAAAGTCTCCAGCCAGTCATACTGTCTTTCCTAGTCAGCTCAGGCTAATATTACAGAATATCATAGACTGTGCAGCTTAAACATCAAACATTTCTTTGTCACAGTTCTGGAGGATGGAGATCAGTGTACTAGCATGGTTGGGTTCTGGTGAGGACTCTTCCTCACTTACAGATAGCCACCTTCTTTCTGTTTCCACATATGGCAGAGAGAGAGCTCTAGTCTCTTCCTTTTAGAAGGACACTAATCCTATCACAAGGGCTCAACTCTCAAAGTCCCTACCTCCTAATATCACATTGGGGGGTAGGGTTTCAACATATGAATTTGGGTGGGAAAACAAACATGCAGTCCATAATACTGCCCCACCTACTGACTTTAATGATTTGGCCTCAGGATGAGCAACTCACCCTATCCTAATCAAAGGCATTCCTTGGGGAAATAGGGGTGGGGATGAGGCAGAGAAACAGAGAAAACAAGAGAGATGTTCAGTTCTCCATTTCTTGGATCATAAGCTGTAAAGATGCTACTTTTAGGTTGTAGATGGTCACATTCACCATCCCATTGGAGAGCCTAGAAAGTAAGGCCAACATGTGTGCAGAAGATGGGTTGAAAGATGGATAGATTCTTTTTTTTTTAAGATTTTACTTTTAAGCAATCTCCATACCCAAGGTGGCCCTTGAACTCTCAACCCCAAGATTTAGAATCACATGCTTCACTGAATTGAGCCTGCCAGGTGCCCCTGAAAAATGGAGAGATTCTTAATACTGTTTGAGACCTTATGTTTGAAATATGTTTACATCATTCTTTCACATCCCCCCTTTTTTGTTTACAATAGTTTCAATTGGCTATCTCTCTAATGTTCCTATAAGAATCCCAATAAAAACCATCTTTCTCTTTCTCCCTCAATCTCACACATTATCTCTTTTTGACATGAGGCTTGTCATTCATTCCTTCAACCATTCAACCAATAAATATCAGTGGCATCTCATATTTATAGGTCCTATGCCAGGCAATGGGGACACAAAGATTAAGACCCTATCCCTTCCCTTTAGAAGCTCACTGTCTAGAGGAGGAACAAGGGAACAGATGCAGTGTAATTAGTATGACAGAGGGTCACTGAGATTTTGAAAACTATGTGAAGGGTTTCCTGGACTATGATCTTGAGTGAGTCACCTAAACTTTCTGAATGTCAGTTGCTTCATCTATAAAGAGGCCATCATAAAAAATATTATTTCACAGATGATTAAATAAAATAATGTGTTTTATACTGGAAGCAAACTGAAAATGTTAAGAATTGTTCATATAATCACAAAATGCCTAAATAACCGTACCATACCTTTCCTTGTAAGCATCTGTATTATTCAGAACTCTTGGGTTGCAAATGACAAAGATGCAACAAAAAGCTGACATAAGCAGCAATAGAAACCAGCTGCTCACATGATAGGGTTGGGAATCAGTCTCTTCCCTGCTTTCCTTTCCTTTTCTTTTTTAAAAAAATTTATGTCTTGAGTAAACATTTTATTTTATTTTTTAAATTCTTTTAGTGTTTATTTATTTTTGAGCGAGAGAGAGACAAACAGAGTGCAAGCAGGGGAGGAGCAGAGAGGGAGACACAGGCTCGGAAGCAGGCTCCAGGCTCCGAGCTGTCAGCACAGAGCCCGATGCGGGGCTCAAACCCACAGACCGCGAGATCATGACCCGGGCTGAAGTCGGACACTTAACCGACTGAGCCACCCAGGTGCCCCTCTCCCCTACTTTTCTATCCATGGTTGGCTCCATGCCCCAGCAAAATCTTCCCAAGTTATAGCAAGATGGCGTTGCTGGCTTTGTGGTAAAAAATATATATATATGGTCTGTGTGATACTCCCATTTTGAAATTTGTGGAAAATCCCTTTGAGGCTTAGTACATGGTCAATTTTCATAAATGTTCTCTGTGTTCTTGCAAAGAATGTGCATTCTTTATTAATGGAAAGCTCTTTGTGTGTTTATTAGCTCAAGCCTGTTAATTGTGTTGCTCACATTTTATAGATCATTGCTATTTTTTTTTTCTGAAAAGTGTATTAAAATCTCCCATTATGATTGACTGTGAAAGGACCTGAGAGAACTTTATGGAGTGATGGTAACATTCTATATCTTGCTGGGAATTTAGGTTACAAGGTGTATGCATCTGTCAAAACTCAGCAAACATACACTCAAGATTTGTGTATTTCATTGCATGCAAAATTTGTTTCAAAAGAAAAACTTGCAACTAGGTAGTCAACTTCAGATAATAAGGTCTTTAAGGGAAAGGAAACTGACTGCAACTTACTTTGGAATGCATAAAAAATAAGATGGGTTAATAAATGGATAGAAAGAGAGATGGACAGTTGTGTGTAAAAGCAAACTTAGAGTAAAATGGTAGAATTTAGGTAGTAAGTATAGGCATGCCTTGTTTTATTGTACTTTGCTTTATTGTGCCTTGCAGCTACTGTGTTTTTTACAAACTGCAAATGTGTGGCAACCCTGCTTTGAGCAACTCTATTGGCACCAATAGTATTTGCTTACTTCATGTCTCTGTGTCACGTTTTGGTAATTCTCACAATATTTCAAACTTCTTCATTACCATTATATTTGTTATGGTGATCTGTGATATTCAGTGTTACTATTGTAATTGTTTTGGGGCTCCGTGAACCAAGAACATATAAGATAATGAAATTAATCAGTAGATGTTGTATGTGTTTTAATTGCTTCACCAACTGGCCATTCCCCTTCGCTCTTCCTGTACGTGGGCTTCCATGTTCCCAGAGACACACAATATTGAAATTAGGCCAATTAATAATCTTACAGTGGCCTGTAAGTGTTGAGTGAAAGAAAGAGTCACACACCTCTCACTTTAAATCAAAAGCTACAAAGGATTCATCTTAGTGAGGAAAGCATGTCAAAAGCCAAGGCAAGCCAAAAGCGAGGCCTTTTGTGCCAAACAGTTAGGCAAGTTGAGGATGCACAGGAAAAATTCTTGAAGGAAATTAGAAGTACTACTCCAGTGAACACATGAATGATAAGAAAGGGAAACAGCCTTCTTGCTGATGTGAAGAAAGCTTTTAGTGGTCTGGAGAGAAGATCAAATGGGCCACAACATTCCTTAAACCAAGGCTTAATCTAGAACAAGACCCCAACTATCTTCAATTCTTTGAAGGCTGCGAGAAGTGAAGAAGCTGCAGAAGAAAAGTGTGATGCTACCAGAGGTTGGTTCATGACGTTTAAGGAAAGAAGGCTTCTCCATGGTGTAGAAGTGCAAGGTGATATAGCAAGTGCTAGTGTAGAAGCTGCAGTAAGTTATCTAGAAGATTTAGCTAAGATCATTAATGAAGGTGGCTTCAATAAACAACAAATTTTCAATGTAGACGAAACAGGCTTATATTGGAAGAAGATGCCATCTAGGACTTGCATAGCTAGAGAAAAGTCAAAGCCCAGCTTCAAAGCTTCAAAAGGACAGGTGACTCTCCTGTGAGGGGATAATGTAAATGGTGACTTGAAGTTGAAACCAGTGCTCATTTACCATTATGAAAATCCTAGGTCTTTTAAGAATTATGCTAAATCTACTCTGCCTGTGTTCTATAAATGGAATAACGGAACATGGATGACAACATACCTGTTTATAACATGGTCTACCGAATATTTGAAGCTCACTGATAAGATCTACTGCTCAGAAAAGAAAGATTTCAAAATATTACCACTCATTGACAATTCACTTTGGACACCCAAGAGTTCTGATGATAATATACAATGAGAGTAATGTTTTTATGCCTTTGAACACAACATCTATTCTGCATTCCATGGATCAAAGGGTAATTAAATTTTTCAAGTGATATTACTTAAGAAATACATTTCACAAGGCTCCAGCTGCCATACATAGTGATTCCTCTGATGGATCTGGGCAAAGTAAACTGAAAACCTTCTGGAAACCATTCTAGATGCCATTAAGAACATTTATGATTCACGGGGAAAGGTCAAAACATCAACATTAACAGGAGTTTAGAATAATTTGATTCCAGCCCTCATGGATGACTTTAAGGGTTCAAGACTTCAGGGAAAGAAGTCACTGCAGATGTGGTGGAAACAGAAAGAGAACTAGAATTAGAAGTGGAGCCTGAAGATGAGACTGAATTGCAGCAATTTCATGATAGAACCTAAACAGATGAGCAGTTGCTTCTTATGGATGAGCAAAGAAAGTGGTTTCTTGTGTTGGAATCTAGCCCTATTGAAGTTGCTGTGAAGATTATTGAAATAACAACAAATAATTCAGAATATTACATAAACTTAGTTGATAAAGCAGCAGGAGCGTTTGAGAGTACTGATTCCTATTTTGTTAGAAGTTCCACTGTGAGTAAAATGCTATAAAACAGCATCACAAGCTACAGAGAAATCATTTGTGAAAGGAAGTGTCAATAGATGTGGTGAACTTCATGGTCTTATTTTAAGAAATTGCCATAGCCATCTCAGACTTCAACAAACACCCTGATCAGTCAGTAGCCATCAACAGGAAGGCAAGACTCTCTACCAGCAAAAAGATTACAACCTGCTGAAAGCTCAATGATGGTTAGAATTTTCCAGCAACAAAGAAATTTTTAATTGAAGCATGTACATTGATTTTAGAACTAATGCTACTTCACACTTAACAATCTACAGTAGAGTGTAAACATAATTTTTATATGTACTGGGAAACCCAAATTATTCGACTGTCTTGTAATATTTGTTTTACTGCAGTGGCCTAGAACTGAACCTGCAATATCTCCAAGGTATGCCTATATTTGAGTATACACTCTACGAGTCTTTCAACTTGCAGTACATCTGAAATTTTTCATTAAAAAATGTTGGAGAGGGGTGCCTGGGTGGCTCAGTTGGTTAAGCATCCAACTCTTGATTTCAGCTCAGGTTATGATCTCACGGTCGTGAGATTGAGCTCCACATAGGGGTGGATCCTATTTGAGATTCTGTCTCTCCCTCTGCCCCTCCATCACTTGTGCTTCTCTCTCTCTCTCTCTAAAATAAAAATAAAAATAAATAAATAAATAAATAAATAAATATATTTTTTAAATGTTTTAGAAAAATTTTAGAAAACTTTCTAAAATGTTTTAGAAAAGTTTCTAAATAGTTTTTAGAAAAAACGTTTCTATTATGAGTGCTGATTTGCTAATTTCTCCTTGTGATTCTATTGATTTTTGCTATACATATATTGAGATTAAGTTATTAGATCAATATTAGCATTCCTTTTGCTATTATTTCCCTAGTGTATAGTCTTTTACCTTTAGTCTTTCTGTTTCATTATGTTTTTAGAGTGTCCTTTGTAAAAATCAAAATCATAGACGATATCCATTATGACGGGTGCCTGGTGGCTCAGTTGGCTAAGCATCTGACTTGGTTTCAGCTCAGGTCATGATGTTATAGTTTCATGAGTTTGAGCCCTGCATCAGGCTCTCCACTAGCAGAGTTAAAATTAAAAACAAACAAACAAAAACACAAGAACTCATTCCTTTGTAAGACTAATACTCCATTTATGTATATACCTACTGAGCCACCCAGGCGCCCCTGATTTCTCCAATTCTTAAATCACGCTCTTTGCATTAGTCTCCCTCTTTTTTTCTGCTTCATTATTCTCCATGAGTTTGTCCTCTGTATCACTGATTCGCCGCTCTGTCTCATCCATCCTTACCGCTGTGGCATCTACTCGAGATTGCGGCTCAGTTATAGCATTTTTTATTTCATCCTGACTAGCTTTTATCTCCACAGAAAGGTATTCTAATCTGTTTTCAACCCTAGCTATTATTCTTATTGTTATGATTCTAAATTCTGGTTTGGACATTTTGCTTGTATCTGTGTTGATTAAGTCCCTGGCTATTGTTTCTTCCTGCTATTTCTTTTGGGGTCAATTCCTTTGTTTCGTCATTTTGAAGGAAGAAAAGAAACCAATAAGGTAAAAAAAAATTAAAATTAAAAAATTTAAAACAACACAAAAAAATCAAGTAAAAGGATGCTACATGCTAGGTGTGCTCTGGCCTTGTTGTTGAAAGGAGCTTGATAGATTAGGGATAAAAGGGAAAGATAAGAAAAGAAAAAAAAGGAAAATGTTTGAAAATTTGAAAACATTAATACAATGAAAAAGAATAAAATGAAATGATGGAAGTAAAAAAATAGAATTTGAAAAAGTTACAAAAAAGTAAAAAATATAGTAGAAAATTTTAAAGAAAAATAATTTTAATAGAAATGGAAAATAAAAATAATTTTTTTGCTTTCTGTGTTCAAGAATAAGAAAAGAAAAAAATTGAATAGATGGACCAGCAAACAGATTGAAGTACAATGGAAATTACATCAGTTTACCCTAGAAGTTGAACTATGAAGCACTTTATAGTCCGTAAAGCAGGCAGAGAGATTTGTGGTGTTCCTGAAAAGCGAGGTTGGCCCAGTTGGGCGGGGCTTAGTGTAACAGCTCCATTCTCCACTAGATTGCAATACTTAGCTTACTGGCGTGGATTGTTGTGGCCCTTGTAATTGTGTATGTGTATACATGGGAGGGGTGAAAATGGCATCACCCAGCTACCCAGTTTCTAGTATCAGAACTCTGTGCTCTCCCTGACCTGCAATTGCGCACACGTCTTTGCCTCCGGATTCCGTTTTCTAGGTGTGCAGGATGGTTTACTGTTGATCTGGTTGTATTTCAAGGATGAGAGATGCAAAAAAAAACGTGCATGCTGTTCCGCCATCTTGGCCCCTCCCTGTTCAATTATCTTTAGAGAAATGTCTTCACATTTTTTTCTCACTTTTTTTTTTGGGGTTGTTTGTTGTTGAGTTGTAAGAGTTGTTTATATTTTCAGAATATTAACCCCTTATCAGATATATGATTTGCAAATATTTTCTCCCATTCCCTTTACTCTCTTGACAGTGTCTTTTGATACACAAATATTTCAAATTTTGATGAAGTCCAATTTATCAATTTTTTCTTTTGTTGCCTGTGCTTTTGGTGTCATATCCAAGAAACCATTGCCAAATCTACTGTCATAAGAATTTTCCCTGTGCTTTCTTCTAATAGTTGTATAGTTTTAGCTCTTACATTTATGTCATTGATCCATTTGAGTTAATTTTTTGTTTATAGTATGAGGTAACGATCCAATTTCATTGTTTTGCACATGACTATCCACTTATCCCAGTACCATTTATTGAAATGACTATCCTCTTCCCATTGAATGGTTTTGGCTTCCTTGTTGAAAATCAATTGGCCATATGTGTGAGGGTTTATTACTGGGCTTTCTATTCTATCGGTCTTTATGTCTGTCCTTATGCCAGCAATACATGGAAGCAATGGTTTTAATCATATTAAATCTTAACATGATGGGGATGTCTGGGTGGCTCAGTTAGTTAAGCATCTGACTCTTGATCTCAGCTCAGGTATTAATCTCAGGGTCTTGAGTTCAAACCCCACCTTGGGCTCTATGCTGGGCATGAAGCCTACTTTAAAAAAAATTAGAGATTTTATTTTTAAGTTATCACTATACCCAACACAGGGCTTGAACTCACAACCCTGAGATCAAGAGTAGCATTCTCTTCTGACTGAGCCAGCCAAATGCCCCCAAACATCTTATTCTAACATAGATTGCTGATGTAAGGCAAGAGATGCCTGTATTTTCTTTCTACACTCTATTGGTCATTGCTACATTTTAAAATATGCACACATGACATCATATCTAAAGTAAATCAAGATCTCTTTAATCTTCTAGGCATAAATGTATATTATATATTTTAACTTAGAATCATATTCTTCCATCTTCGTTGTTATCACTGTCCATGCATTTTTATTTAGTATTATTTTTATTAAAAATTTTTTAATGTTTATTTATTTTGAGAGAGAGACAAGTGCAAGCCAGGGAGGGGCAGAGAGAGAGGGAGACACAGGATCCAAAGCAGGCTCTGAGTTGTCAGCACAGACCCCGACGTGGGGCTTGAACTCATGAACCATAAGATTATGACCTGAGCTAAAGTCCGATACTCAACTGACTGAGCCACCCGGGCACCCCTATTATTTTTATTAAAATTTTTGAGAAAGAGGTGGGGGGGAGGGACAGAGGGAGAGGGAGAGAGAATCATAGGCAGGCTCTATGCCCAGTGCAGGGTGGGGAGTAGCTGACTGAGGGGCTCGATCCCATGACTGTGAAATCATGACTTGAGCTGAAATCTAGAGTCAGATGCTTAACCAACTGAGCCACTCAGGTAGGTGCCTCACTGTCTGTGTATTTTTAGTTCCATCATCTAGCTAAAGCCCCCCAAAGTGTTATTTTTAAAATATTTACTGAGGTATAATTTATATACAATAAAATTCACTCTTTTCAGTTTTAACAAACACATACAGGTTTGCAACCTCTGCCACGATTAAAATACAGAACAGTTCTAGTGTGCCTGGGTGGCCCAGTTGACGGAGCATCTGCCTCTTCACCTCAGTTCAGGTCATGATCTCATGATTCATGAGATCAAGCCCAGGGTCAGACTCTGTGCTAACAGCACAGAGCCTGTTTGGGATTCTCTCTCTCTCCCCATCTCTCTGCCCCTCCCCCACTCTATTTCTATCAAAATAAATAACTTAAAAAAAACACAGAATGGTTCCATCATCACCCAAAATCTCCTACTATTCCTTTGATATTGGCTCCTCACCACACACTAAATCTTGGGCAGTCAGTTGTTTGTTTTCTATCCCCATTGGTTTTGCCTTTTCATCAATGTCACATAAACAGAATCATACCCTTTTGCATATGACTTCTTTAACATGGCATAATGCAGTTTGCCATTCAAACATGCTGTTGGGTGTATCAGTAATTGGTTCCTTTTAATTGTTGAGCTGTGATCCACTGCAGAGATGAACCATAATTTATTTATTTACCCAGTTGAGGACCATCTGGATTGTTTCCACATTTTGACAATTATAAATAAGGCTATTATAAACATAGGTGTACAGATTTTTCTATGAATGTAAGTTGTCATTTCTCTAGGGTGAAATACCTAGAAGTGATATTGCGGAGTCATATAGTAACTATATATTCAACTTTATAAGAAACTGCCAATTTTCCAGAGTGTACCATGTTGCATTCACACTGGTAAGGTATAAGTGATCCAGTTGCTCCATATCTTCACTAGGACTTGGTATTTTTTGCTTAATTTGAGCCATTTGAGTGGGTATCTCATTATGGTTTTAATTTACATTTCCCTAATAACTATGATGTTGAACATCTTTTCATGTACTTATTTTCTTCATGGGTAAAGTGTTCAAATTTTTTCCTATTTTCTATTGAGCTATTGGCTATCTCATTATAAAACTTTGAGAGTTCCTTGTATATTATGGACACAAGTCCTTTATTAGATATGTGTTTTGAAAATATTTCCTTCTAATTTGTGGCTCATCCTTTATTCTTTTAACAATATCTTTTGAAGAGCAAAGGTTCTTTTTTTATATATGTTTTTTAACTTTAAATTTTATTTTATTTCATTTTATTTTTTGAGAGAGAGAGCAGGGATCAGGGGCAAAGGGGGAGAGATAGAGAGAGACAGAGAAAATGAATCTCAATCAGGCTCCATGTTCAGCACAAAGTCCAATGTGAGGCTCAATCCCACGACCCTTGGATCATGACCTGAGCCAAAATCAAGAGATGGACACTTAACTGACTGAGCCACCCAGGTGCCCCAAATGGTCTTAATTCTGAAGAAGGCTAATTTATCTTTTTTTTTTAATTTCACGGATTATATTTTTATATAATATGTAGGAAATTTTTTCCTGATCTAGGTAACAAAAATATTCCTCTTTGTTTCCTCCCAGAATTTTTACAGTCTTAGCATTTAATGTAAGTCTATAATCCCATTTGAGTTAATTTTTGTTTATGGTGAGAGGTTAGGATTGAGGTTCATCTTTTGCATATGGATATTCAATTGTCCTGGCAGTATTTGTTGAAAAGACCATCTTTTCTCCTCTGAATAATCTTTGCACTTTTGTCAGAAATAAATTGAACCACATTGAGATACCTCCTCATGCTCACTAGGGTGACTAAAATTAAAAAGACAGATAATAACAAGTGTTGGTAAGAATGTGGAGAAATTAGCTCATGGATTGGAAGAACAAATATTGTTAAAATGTCAGTACTTCCCAAGGAATCTACATATTCAATGCAATCCTTATCAAAATAACACCAGCATTCTTCACAGAGCTAGAACAAACAATCCTAAAATTTGTATGGAACCAGAAAATACCCTGAAGAGCCAAAGCAATCCTGAAAAAGAAAACCAAACCTGGAGGAATCACAATCCCGTGCTTCAAGCTGTATTACAATGCTGTAATCATCAAGACAGTATGGTACTGGCACAAGAACAGACATTCAGATCAATGAAACAGAATAGAGAACCCAGAAATGGATCCACAAACGTATAGCCAACTAGTCTTTGACAAAGCAGGAAAGAATATCCAATGGAAAAAAGACAGTCTCTTTAACAAATGGTGCTGGGAGAACTGGACAGCAAGATGCAGAAGATTGAAACTAGACCACTTTCTCACACCATTCACAAAAATAAACTCAAAATGGATAAAGGACCTGAATGTGAGACAGGAAACCATCAAAACCCTAGAGGAGAAAGCAGGAAAAGACCTCTCTGACCTCAGCCACAGCAATTTCTTACTTGACACATCCCCAAAGGCAAGGGAATTAAAAGCAAAAATGAACTACTGGGACCTTATGAAGATAAAAAGCTTCTGCACAGCAAAGGAAACACCAACAAAACTAAAAGGCAACCAACGGAATGGGAAAAGATATTTGCAAATGACATATCCAGACAAAGGGCTAGTATCCAAAATCTATAAAGAGCTCACCAAACTCCACACCCGAAAAACAAATAACCCAGTGAAGAAATGGGCAGAAAACATGAATAGACACTTCTCTAAAGAAGACATCCGGATGGCCAACAGGCACATGAAAAGATGCTCAACGTCGCTCCTCATCAGGGAAATACAAATCAAAACCACACTCAGATATCACCTCACGCCAGTCAGAGTGGCCAAAATGAACAAATCAGGAGATTATAGATGCTGGCGAGGATATGGAGAAATGGGAACCCTCTTGCACTGTTGGTGGGAATGCAAATTGGTGCAGCCACTCTGGAAAGCAGTGTGGAGGTTCCTCAAAAAATTAAAAATAGACCTACCCTATGACCCAGCAATAGCACTGCTAGGAATTTACCCAAGGGATACAGGAGTACTGATGCATAGGGGCACTTGTACCCCAATGTTTATAGCAGCACTCTCAACAATAGCCAAATTATGGAAAGAGCCTAAATGTCCATCAACTGATGAATGGATAAAAAAATTGTGGTTTATATACACAATGGAGTACTACATGGCAATGAGAAAGAATGAAATATGGCCCTTTGTAGCAACATGGATGGAACTGGAGAGTGTTATGCTAAGTGAAATAAACCATACAGAGAAAGACAGATACCATATGGTTTCACCCTTATGTGGATCCTGAGAAACTTAACAGAAACCCATGGGGGAGGGGAAGGAAGAAAAAAAAAAAAAAAGAGGTTAGAGTGGAAGAGAGCCAAAGCATAAGAGACTCTTAAAAACTGAGAACAAACTGAGGGTTGATGGTGGGTGGGAGGGAAGGGAGGGTGGGTGATGGGTATTGAGGAGGGCACCTTTTGGGATGAGCACTGGGTGTTGTATGGAAACCAATTTGAAAATAAACTTCATATATTGAAAAAAATAAATAAAATGGCTTGTATTGAATCCATAAATCTATTTAGGAAGAATTGACATCTTAATGATATTGAGTCCTCTAATCAGGAAACAAGGCATATCTTACCATTTGCCTCAGTTTTCTTTGGTTTCTTTCATCAGTGGTTTTGTAGTGTTTAGCATACAAATTTTATACTGCTTTTGTTATATTTATATCCATTTCATGCTTCTTTGGGTGTTATTATAAATGGTACTGTTTTTTACCTTCCATTTCTGATTGCTCATTGCTACTATATAGAAATACAATTGATTTTTTTATGCAACCAGGTATTTAATGACCTCCTGAATGGCTTATTGGTTCTAGTAGCTTTTTCTGTTGTTTTGCTGCGATTTCAACAACCAGTGGGTCAAAGATGAAATCGGAAGGGAGACAAAAAAATTTTTTTTGAACACATGAATATGGAAGTATAACATACCAAGACTTATGGGATGCAGCAAAAGCAATCCTAAGGGGGAGATTGTAGTGATAAATACCTGCATTAAAAATAAAGATGGGGCACCTCGGTGGCTCAGTTGGTTAAACGTCCGACTTCAGCTCAGGTCATGATCTCACGGTTTGTGAGTTCGAGCACTGCATCTGCTGTCAGCCCTGAGCCTGCTTCATATCCTCCGTCTTCCTCCCTCTCTGCCTCTCCCCAGCACATGAACTCTCTCTCTTTCTTTCTCAAACATAAATAAACGTTAAAAAAAATAAAAAATTAAAATAAAGACAGATCTCAAATAAGCAACCTAACTTTACACCTCAAGGAACTAGGAAAACAAGAACAAAGTAAGCCCAAATCTGATAGAAGAAAGGGGATAACAAAGATCAGAGCAGAAATAAATGAAGCAGAGAATTAAAAAGCAACAGAAAATATCAACAAAGCTGAAAGGTTTTTTTTGAAAAGATAAATGTATTTGAAAAACCTTTAGCTAGACTTACCAAGAAAAAAAGAGAGGACTCAAATAAATAAAACTAGAAATGAAAGAGGAGACATTATAACTAATACCACAGAAATACAAAGGATCATAAGAGATTACTGTAAACAATTAAGTGCCAACAAATTGTACAGTCTAACAAAATGGATAAATTCATAGAAACATACAACCTGCCAAGACTGCCTCATGAAGAAATAGAAACTCTGAAGAGACCAATAATGAGTAAGGATGTTGAACCAGTAATTAAGAATGTCCCAATAAAGAAAAGTCCAGGACCAGATGGCTGCGTGGTTAAATTCTACCAAACATTTAAAGAAGAATTACTGTCAATTCTTCTTAAATTCATCTAAGAAGCTGAAGAGTAGGGAATGCTACCAAACTTATTTTATGAGACTAGCATTACCCTGATATCAAAGCCAGCTAAGGATAATACTTGAAAAGTAAACCGTAGGTTAATATCCCTGGTGAATATAGATGCAAAAATCATCCACAAAATATCAGCAAACTGAATTCAACAACACAATTAAAAGGATCATGCACAATCATCACGTGGGGTTTATCTGTGGGATGAAAGGATAACTCTACATATGCAAATCAATAAATATGACACACCACATTAATAGAATGAAAGATAAAAATCATACAATCATCTCAATAGATGCAGAAAAAGCATTTGACAAATTCAACATCTGTTCATGATAAAACCTCTCAACAAATTGGGTATAGGAGGAACATATCTCAACATAATAAAGTCCATATATGACTAACCCACAGCTAACATTATACTCAGTGGTATAAAGGCTGAAAGCTTTCCCTATAAGATCAAGAACAAGACAGTTGTCCCCACTCTCAATACTCCTATTCACCATACTACCGGCAGTCCTAGTCAGAGCAATTAGGCAAGAAAAGCAAATAAAAGGCATCCAAATCAGGGGTGTCTGGGTGGCTCAGTCAGCTAAGCATCTGACTCCTGATTTCAGCTCAGGTCTTGATCTTGGGTCATGAATTCAAGTCTTGCATTGGGCTCCACACTGGGCGTGAAGCCTACTTTAACAACAACAACAACAAAAAGCAAAAGGCATCCAAATCAGAAAGAAAGTAGTAAAATTATCTGTTTGCTGATGTCATGATCTTCTATATATAAAAATCCTAAATAAATAAACTTAAAAAAATACCAAAGACTCCAAAAACTGAGGCACCTGTCTGGGTCAGTCTGCAGAGCATGCAACTCTTGATCTCAAGGCCATGAGTTCGAGACCCACACTCAGGACAAAGTTTACTAAAAACAAACAAACAAACAAAGAGCCTCTAAAACTCTTAGAACTCATAAGCAAATTCAGTAAATTTTCAAGATACAAAATCAACATATGAAATTCAGTCGCATTTCTATACACTAACAATGAACTATCTGAAAAAGAAACATGCAATTCCATTTAACATTAAAAACAATAAAATACTGAAAAACAAATTTAACCAAGGAAGTGAAAGATATATACACCAGAACTACAAGACATTGATTAAAAAAAAAAAAAAATAGAAGAAGACACAAATAAATGGAAAGCTATCTCGTGTTCACGGATTGGAAGAGTTAATATTATTAAAATGTTCATGCTACCCAAAGCCATCTGTAGACCTGTTGGTCCAATGTAGATGTAGATGCATCCTTATCAAGTTTCTGGTGAAGATGTGGAAAAGCAGGAACTCTCATTCATTGCTGGTGGGAATGCAAATTGTACTGCCACTTTGGAAGACAGTTTGGCAGACTCACATAAACATAAATACTCTAGGGGTACCTGGGTGGCTCAGTCAGTTAAGCATCCGACTCTTGATTTCATCAGGCTCTGTGCTGTCAGCACAGAACCTGCTTGGGATTCTCTCCTCTCTCTGCCCCTCCCCTCCCTGGCTCATGCTCTCTCTCAAAATAAATAAACACTTAAAAAAAAATAATCCAGCAATCACACACTTTGGTATTTACCCAAAGGAGTTGAAAACATGTCCACACAAAAACCTGCACATGGATGTTTATAGCAGTTTTATTCATAATTTCCCAAACTTGGAAACAACCAAAAATGTCCTTCAGCAGAGAACTGTATATATAAATTGGTAAGTCCAGACAATGGAGTATTATTCAGTGCTAAAAAAGGAAATGAGCTGCTAAGCCACGAAGAGACATGGAGGAACCCTAAATGGACAGTACTGGGAGTGAAAGAAGCCAATCTGAAAAGACTACATACAGTATGATTCCAACTATATGACATTTGGAAAAGGCAAACTATGGATTCAGGGATTACAGAAATGTTCTACAGAGATATGTTACACTTTGTCCTGCAGGGCCTGTGGGTATCATCAATCCTAGACCAATTTTTTAAATCATTTCTGGGGCGCCTGGGTGGCTCAATCAGTTAAGCATCCAACTTTGGCTCAGGTCATGATCTCAGGGCTTGTGAGTTTGAGTCCCTCATCGGGCTCTGTACTGACCGTTCAGAGCCTGGAGCCACTTCAGATTCTGTGTCTTTCTTTCTCTCTCTCTGCCCCTCCCCTGCTCACACTCTGTCTCTCTTTGTCTCTCAAAAGTAAATAAACATTAAAAAAAAATTAAATCAATCAATCAATTGATCAATCAATCATTTCTTTGCTTGGGATGCTAATCCCAAGGACGTAGAATGGAATTCTGACCCTTTTCTCATCTTTACATGTATATCAGAGATTAAGTATTCTTAAGTTAACTTTGTGACTCAACGATGACATCAAGGACCCAAAAATTTCCATCTTTCCACTCTGCTGTCCATCTATAATATTCTTCACCATGGTCGTAAGATGGCTGAAGCAGACATAGCGCTGCCTAGAGAAGAGGAAGGGGGAGTTTCTTTCCATGCATCCCTTGCTATTAGGGAAGAGGACTTTTCTTAGAGTCCCTTTGCAGTCTTTCCCCCAGGTCCCATTGGCCAGGAATGAGTAACCTGCCTATATCCTATCCATGAGAGAGACAGGAAGAGTGAATCTGAGCATTTTCCAGTCTCTCTACTGGGAGGTAAGCTCAGTTGTGATGAAAGAACAAGTAAGAGGAGGAAATGGCTTTTTGGTAGGCCACACATCCAAACATTTCTGTGAATGTGAACTTGGAGAAAAGATATTTTGTCACTAATTCAATTCACCATATTGGTTGAATTCAGTATTACTTTTTCTTTTTTTTTTAATATTTATTTTTGAGAGAGAGAGAGAGAGAGAGAGAGTACACACAGGGGATGGGCAGAAAGAGAGGGGGACAGAGGACTGAAGAGGCTCCCTGCTGAAAGCAGACAGCCCAGGACTCAACCTCACAAACCATGGGATCATGACCTGAGCGGAAGTCAGCCATTTAACCAACTGAGCCACCCAGGCACCCCAAATTCAGTATTACTTTTATAAAGAGAATGAAATATGGCTAATTAAAAAAAAATCTTTCCCAGGAATCCAAACCATTTTAACTAACCTCCTAGCAATAACCTCTAGCAAGAAACCAAATCTATTTAGAAAGCCAAACTTATTTGTGCAATAAGGAAAAAGCAAAATGTTGAGGCTTTTAAAACATTTTTACCTTTAATCCCTTCTATGACCCAATGAGATAAATGCCAGTACCCTCATTTTACAAATAAGGAAACTGAAGCCTAGAGAATGCAGTTGACTCACTCAAAGTCACACAGCCTGGAAACCCAGCCGAGCAGGTCTGCCTGGCTCTAAAGTCCATCCGTACACTTTTCTTTGGGCCATTCTTCCTCTTGCCTCCCCATCCCAGTTATTTGTTAAGGATCAGATCTGAAGATCAGGAAAGCAATTTCCTTGACTTCAACTGGGCCTAAGACATTCATCTTGAAGTCAGAAACTGATAATCAGAGTCGGGCATGCTATTAAGTAATCCACCGGACAGGTCCTTGATTAGCAACAGAAGTGAAATTCTGCCAGACTATCTCTGGGGATACCACTTAGTAATACTAATTTGAGGGTAAAAATTAATCTGGCTGGAGAGTTAATTCCCTCCTTGATTCGAGCAGCTGTCCTAAGAGAGATGTCCACTGAGGTATTCAGCTTCCTGGTCCAGATTTTCTGCAGATGAGATTCCAGAAGAGCCAAACTTTCCCACAGCACCTAAACTGCTCTTCACTGGCACTCCAGTCACTGATGTACTGTTTACCCTCTGCCTTCCCTTCAAGGTTGCGAACAGCAAAGTTCAAGGATCTCCCCCAACTTGCCCACCACTAACTTCCAGGCCCTGCACAATTCCTGGTACACAGTAGCACTCTGTACAAGCTTATGCAATTAGTTGATTAAAAAATCATGGAAAACACGAGCATTCAGTTATCACCAAATTAAGTTGAACTGTTTGTACTCAGGGTTTGCAAAACTCCTAATGGTAAGGTTAGAGCCTTTGAGGGAACCTGCCTCTGTGGTACCTGCTAGTCTTTAAGGATTTTCTGGGAGCAGTCACTGCTGCTCCCTGTCTTTCCTATGCCCCAGATCTGAGGTTGTGGCCCAGGCACTGTTCCCTTGTGCTAGACTTCAGGCTTCCTTCCTCGTAGCCCTCTCCCGGGTGACCACAAAATCCTCCTAGATAGCAGTATTTCCTTAAAACCAGGAAAGAGGGACCCTTGCTCTTGGTCCATGTTTTATGGATATGATATATGGAGCATATATATCACAAACATACATTAAACTTGGGTAAAGAACACACAGACCCTTCTGTTATTGATGATCTGGTGCTTAGTCCTAGAACTGTTCAGTCTATAATCCTACACATCCACTCTCATGACTCAGGGCAAGTTCGTCCATAACTCTAAAGAAAAAAAAATACCACATTCAGATGGTTTTCAGTAGCTTGTGCCACTGCTTACATTCAAGACAGACAGTTTCAGGTCGTAGTGGATTTGAGTGGTGGAATCATTTGGATAAGAGAGAAGACAAATCAATTAGTTTGTCAGATTCTTCCCCTTGTCTGAGCATGAATGTAATAGATTCTCGCATGGCAAAACACTGTACCGCCCAGTCGACCATAACTTGCTGCTTTCTGTGTTCCTTTCTCTGGTTCCGAAAGCGCTCAGAAATTACTTCTATATTCACAAGAGTTGCACATGGTATCTGAGAAACATTTTGCAGTACTGACAATTTTATTACTCTTAATTTTACATGCATGTTTGTCTAGATGTAACGTGAACGACATGTAATACCGATTCTCCACACGGGCAATGCAACCAGGGTCGCAACCAGGGTCGCAAATTATGTTACTTTAACAAATTTTCAAACAGTAATTTCAGATTTCTTTAAATGATTTTGATTAAAGTTTTTTTTAATGCTTATTTATTTTGAGAGAGAGAGAGAGATAGCAAGGTGGGGCAGAGAGAGAGGGAGACAGAGAATTCCAAGCAGGCTCCGCGCTGACAGCACAGAGCCCAAAGCGGGACTCGAACTCAAGGAAGCGTGAGATCATGACATGATCGGAGCCGAAATCGAGACCTGGATGCTTAAACAACTGAACCACCCAGGTGCCCCTTGATTTTAAAATTTAGCTTTCACTTAGTATAATTATATTTTGCCTTATAATTTTAACAATTTTGCATATTTTAGGAGAAAAAGAACTTTTGAGAAAACATACATGAACAATTAAAATTTTTAATTATAATATTTTACATTTGCCTAAATTATATTTTGGATGAAAATAACTCAAATTTCATGTATTTTGAATAAATCTTTAACCCTATAATTGGGCTCCTGTCAATAGGACACATTACGTGAAAAACCTGACAGAATTATTAGTGATATTTCTGAATGGACAGAAAGAAAAAAAATTACTAGAATCGATACAAAATTATTTATCTATTTAAAAAGTTTTTAATGTTTATTTATTTTTGAGAGAGAGAGAGACAGACAGAGCACAAGCAGGGAAAGGGCAGAGAAAGAGGGAGACACAGAATCCAAAGCAGGCTCCAAGTTCTGAGCTGTCAGCACAGAGCACAACATGGGGCTTGAACTCATGAACTCTGAGCTCACAACCTGAGCCAAAGTCAGACGCTTAACCGACTGAGCCACCCAGGTGCCCCCCAGAATTATTTATAAATTATGTATCATTTTATTATTCTATGAACAAAACACTTATACTATTCACAATAATTAAATCCAGCCATCTTCAATATTGTGCTGACTTTCAGTCATATAAATTGGCTTTATACACATTTTTCAATTTTGACATTACGAAGGTATAGTGTCAAGGTAGGAGGACAGAACATGTTTTATTAAACAGTTTCCCTACCTGATATAACTGTTAAGTATTTATACACATGGTACAGGGTCCTCCATTGGTACTCTTGTCCCAGGTTCTGCACATGTTCTGGGTAAAGCTTCTAGCGGGTTTTTCTGCTTTCACCCTCACTCCAAATCTATTCTCCACATGGAAGCCAGACCATAATTGTTCCAAACAGGTAGAGTCCTTGTCACCCCCCCGAACCACCCCCCCTCCCCCGCTGGAACCTCTCCAGCAGCTCCTCCTTGTCATTTAAATAAATTCTGAATTCCCAGCTTAAGCCTCCAAGCTCACCCTTTCATGAGCTGACTGTTCCCATCTCTCCTACCACTGATCAGCCCTTCTCACCCTCAGCCTTGCCTCTCCAGCTCCCAAAAGCATCCCTTCTCCTTCTCAAACACAGTAAGTTCACTCCTGCCTCAGGATCTTTTCTCTGGCTGTTTCTCCACCCAGAAGGATCTTCACAGATCTTCATGCAGCTCATTCTTTCTCATTGTTTAGGTCTCAGTTCAAAAGTTGCCTCCCTCCTGGGGGGTCTGGCTGGCTCAGTGGTACAGCGTGCAGACTCTTGATCTCAGAGGCCTCAGAGTTAAGCCCCATGTTGGGCGTGGAGCCTACAATAAACAAACAAGCAAACAAACAATAAAGTAAAATAAAGTAAAATAAAATAAAATAAAATAAAATAAAATAAAATAAAATAAAATAATAAAAAGTTGCCCCCTTAGAAAGGCTTTGATTTTTTTTCTTCCCATGTGTACTGAGCAATTACTGTGTGCCTGGCACTGTACCAGGTGCTCTATAGGTAAGCCATTTAAATCTTCCAACAACGTAATGAGGCAGGTGCTTTATTAGCTCAGAGAGATCAAGTGACTTGCTCAAGGTCACACAGCTGAGAATTGGTGGTGCTGGGATTTGAACCCAGGCTGCTGAGCCCCATTCTTTTTTTTTTTTTTAAACGTTTTATTTTATTTTTGAGAGAGACAGAGTGTGAGTCGGGGAGGGGCAGAGAGAGAGGGAGGCACAGAATCAGAAGCAGGCTCCAGACTCTGAGCTGTCAGCACAGAGCCCAATGCAGAGTTTGAATTCACAAACCATGAGATCATGACCTGAACTGAAGTTGGTCGCTCAACTGACTGAGCCACCCAGGTGCCCCAAAATCTTTACTTATTTAAGTCATCTCTACAACCAATATAGAGCTCAAACTCACGATCCTGAGATCAAGAGTTGCACGCTCCTCTGATTGAGCCCCCAGGTGCCCCTAAATAGATCATCTTTTACAAACCTCTCCCAAATAAAATTCTAAATGAAGTTGTTATAGTTGTTGTTGTTGTTGTTGTTGTTGTTGTTTACCTTGAACTAACTTTGAGAATTTCAGAGGGTCTCTGGAACATCTCAAAAAAGATCTGTTCTCTCTCCCTATAAAAAGGGAAATGTTTATAATGCTTATTTGGTTTATTAAATTTTGTTTATTAATAATGCTTATTTGGTTTATTAAATAACAAAGTAAGCATGCCAAATAGGAAGTGATGTTTAACCTTCTTAGTTTATATTTGTATGGGTATGTTATTAACATAAGTGTTCCAGAACTTGTATAAAATTCCTAAAAATCTGATAGGCCCTGGTTTAATGTTACCAGTTATAATTTCAGGTTTCATCTTAAAATGTTTTGTGTCATAGAAACATGTGGTTTTGGAGTGCTGGTGGGGGTCTGGATCTGACGGCCAAAAAAGAATTTTTGAGATGTCTTTGGTGCAAAAAGGTGATTTTATTAAAGCAGGGGGACAGGACCCATGGACAGAAAGAACTGCACTGGGGTTGTGAGGAGTGACTGATTATGTACTATGGATTTGGGGGAGGTCAAGGCAAAAGGGAAGTTTTTGAAAGGACTTCCATATGCAAGAGCTTTAGGAGCTAAAGAGGGCTCCTAAGATACTGGAGGCCTAGCTATTGTCAAGCTAAGGTTGTTTTTCCCTCTAGCAAAGCATTAAGACAGTAGGGAGTTCCTGGAGAAGTGTTACACTCAGCCTGCCTCAAGTATTTTTCAATGGGCTGCAGGTTATAAAGAAATTTAATTTTATTTACATTTTCTTCTTGCCTTTGGTACCTACATCACTATGGAGGGAAGGGTGATGTTAGGCTGATGTTAGGAGGCTGAGTCTATGGGTTTCTGGAGGTTAGGCTATTGATAAGATTGCCTTAGATGTCTCGTACTTTACTAAGACATATGTAAACTGATGGAGACTCAGGTCCTGCATGACTGTGATCTCTATGACTTAATTGTTTGTTTTTCCGTTTCCTTTGTTCTTGGGCAGACAGGAATGCCTGAGGATCATCACACATATCCCATGGCAGGGAAGAGTTACTAGCTTGTGCTTTGCCCTCAGCTTGCCTTTGGCTCCCTCACCAGAAATAACCAAATTTCCTTGTTGATTCCATCATAATAAAGAATGATCAGGGGCGCCTGGGTGGCTCAGTCGGCTAAGCGTCTGACTTCAGCTCAGGTCATGATCTCACAGTTCATGAGTTTAAGCCCCATGTCAGGCTCTGTGCTGACAGCTCAGAGCCTGGATCCTGCTTTGGATTCTGTGTCTCCCTTCTCTGACCCTCCCCTGCTCACACTCTATCTGTCTCTCTCAAAAATGAATAAACTTAAAAAAAAAAAAAGAATCTTCAGATCTTTAAGCATGGATATTTTTAAGTCTTTTGTCATTTGCACTCTAATGCTTTTGCAGAAGTGAGTTTCATGGAAAAGACCCCACCAAGTATTCTTGACCATTGACACCACTGCCAAATTATTGTTAGAAATAAGCCCATCGACCCAATCAAAGGAGGGATGCAAAGACTCGGAGCACAGTGAAGTGAGGTTTTAATCAATGTTCTTGCAAGAGCAGTGTCTGGTGGATAGGCACACTCGGTGAAGTTACAGCAATTTATTTCCTAGTATGCAAGTCCCTCCTCTGGTTCATTATTGGCTGATACTACAGAGGTTTACAGCCTTACCCAGATGTCACCTATGCCCATTTAGGCAAAAAGCTGTATGATTGGAGTAAATGTATATTCCCTGAGGTGATGCAGAGACTCCTCCCTTTGTTCTTTCACAGATGCCCATTGCAAAGCCAACAAAAATAAGCCCATGAAACAGGGGAAAAAGGACCAGGAGGTGAAGTGTCTAAGGGCTTGGGACTTCATTGTGGTGGGTGGGGTTTATACATATTTCCAATAGGTTGTAAACCTACTAGTAACTAGACAGCACAGCTTTTATTTGGTATTTCTGAAAGCTAATCTTCTCTCTTACTTCTCACAGGTATCAAAAGTTGGGTGCATATTTCACAACTGAAGAAGGCCACATCTGACATTTGGTCCTGCGTGAATGCTGAAGACCTCAAAATGAAATTGACTAGGAGGAGAAGTAGCTGAAATCAAGGTAGACTGCTTTTTCCCAAGAAGTTAGATTGATGAGGGAGCATAAGGTAAGCTGACCTCCTTCCCCCACCCCAGGGGGGGATAGTGTGGCATTTCTCAGGCACTCCTGGCTGCCCTAAAGCTAAGAGAAGGAGAAGACAAATGATTAACTGATAAGAGATCACAGTCAAATAGGACCTGACCCTCCATCAGTCTTAGTATATTATGAGAAAAAGGCAATCTTACCAATAGCCTAACCTCCAGAAACCCATAGACTCAGTTTCCTGGAGCCCCAACATTACCCTCCCCTTCATAGTGATGTGAGGAACAAAGGCAAGAAGGAAATGGTAGGTGAAATTAAATTACTTTGTAACCTGTAGCCCATTGACAAGTACTTGAGACAGGCAGAGAATAACATTTTTCTAGGAACTCCAAGTCCATAGTATATATAATCAGTCACTCCTCACAACCCCAGTGCGGCTCTTTCTACCCATGGGTCCTGACCCCACGCTTTAATAATATCACCTTTTTGCACCAAAGACATCTCAAGAATTCTTTCTTGGCCGTCAGCTCTGGCCCCTCACCACTCCAAAACTGCATCAGGATCTAAGACATTTCTTTCCATTCCTCTTTCCCTTTCTGACCATTCTTTTCCTAATTCTTACAGTATAAAGGTCTTTATTATAGTGTCTTTCTTGGATCAGATGGCTCCCCCAAATGTAGGGCAACAATCAGGTGGAAGTTGGTTGTACTGGTCATGAAAGGATTAACTCAAGGCAAAACAAAGGAGATAAAAGTTTATTGAATACACCACAAGGAAGCAGCAGGTAGGACATCAGAGGAGAGACTGTCTACAATGAGACAGTGGGTGGGGATTGTTTTTAAAGGAGGAAGGTGAGGAAGTCTGGTGATCTATGGAATTTTCCCATTTTTGTTTAACTGTGTCTGGTAGTAAGTAGCCCATTGCGTAGTTAGGGTCTATGGATCTTTTGAAGTGGGTCCTCTGATGGGCCAGTCTGTATTCAGCCAGAGGGTCACCGTGGGCCATTTCTACATTCCATTTTTCAAGTCTGTTTGCCTAAAAGCAGCCTCTACATTTTGATTCTTTTCTTCACCTTTTACCTTCTCCTGGCCTGTAAAGACAATGCCACTGTGCACATATCTCAGGCCATTATAAAGGAAGGTAAATCGACTGTTGGATTTGCTATGCTGCTGGTAATCCTATATAGTTCTTTCTGCTTGTGACAAACTTCTTCCTGATTTCCAACGCCTCAGTTTCTCCAGAACAATGTTGCTAGATAAACACCTCTGGGGAAGTGGAGACATGTGAAATACACAAAATACGTAAACAAGTCAACTGGCTTAAAGAAGTATCTTCAGGGGTGCCTGGGTGGCTCAGTCAGTTAAGTGTCTGACTCTTCATCTTGGCTCAGGTCATGATCTTGCAGTTCGTGGGTTCGGGCCCTGCATTGGGTCTCACATTGGGTTCTGTGCTGATGGTGTGGAGCCTGCTTGGGATTCTCTCTCTCCCTCTTCTCTGCCCCTACCCTTGTCTCTCTCAAAATAAATAAATAAATTTAAAAATTAAAAAAAAAAGAAGTATCCTCAATATTCTAGCTGCTTTAGATCATGAATATTGTTTGGCTGGTAATAATTATTATTGTCTCCCTACACGCTACATTCTCTCAAAGTTTTAAATGCATGTGTGCAGCCATTGGTCATCCACCAAATGATCTCTCTCCAACTGGAATGACAACAGAGAACAGAAGGATGAAACCAGTTCCAAGAATACAATCCTGACATCATCTCTTGTGTATATTATACTGAGACCTGTAGAGACAATGGTAACTAAGAGTCACACTAATACTGATTTAAAAAAAAAAAATCAAACCATTCAAGGGAATGATCAAAAAAGGGGAAGGGGGAATCAATTTTTAGGCCCAAGGTACAGTCATTCCTGCCTGGGGTACCAGGTTAACAAACTGAAACTCAGATAACTTTCATGTCCCTGTAAATACTCTGCTTGACCAGAAACACATTAGATTTAGCCAATCCCCAAATGCCAAGCCTGAAAGAGGACTTCAACTCTCTCCATTTTGACTTCAAACTTTCTAATTGATTAAATTCTTCTTTCCAGTTTATTACACAACTCAAGCAAAAGACCCTGCAGACAAAGTATCCACTTATGGGAACCAAAACTACCTCCTGAAGCAGTAAGGACTGCCCTGAGCCAGCCAGATCCCACCCATGACAATGCTGGACCATACCTTTACTGCCTTAGGTACCCACCGAACTTTGTCCCACATTTTCCTTATATAAACCTGGAAATACTTTCAGCACTTCGAGAGTCTTTGAGATCTTTGAGATGCTAGTCGGCTGTCTTCCCCTCAATGAAATAAATTCCTCTCTTGTTTCACTACTACTTATTGCTCTGCCTTTAGATTTTGTCAGCAGTGAGTGGATAAACCTGGTCTGTTTAGGACCCCCAGAGACAGGTGCCCTTGCATCCCTGTGCCCCGGCTACCGGCCAACTCTGGGCTCTATACTTCCTTCCTTCTTTCTTATTTATTTTCTATTTTTTCTCTTCCTTGTTACTTATTCTTTATTCTATAAAATCTTCCTGCCTCCTGCCCCATTTTGCAGTTCTCTGGACCTTGGGAACAGAGACTACAGCTTCATGAGGTACTAATTACAGTTTGTTTGTATTACCGGTTAAAAAGAAACAATAAGCCCCCAAATGGAGTCAGTTTTGCTTAGCATCAAGACTTAAAGCCTAACCTAGTTGGAGCTTCAGCTTCTCCCAGGGGCGGAATTTTGAACCAATTATTTGGCAATTTCCTAGTCAGCACTAGTGAGGTAATCTGCACCATAAGACCCTTTGTCTTCCCCTAAGGAAAGGTAAACTTGGCTGAAATGTTCAACTCTTTTAACTTCCTTGCCCCATCTTCCTTCTGACTATAAAATCCTTCCATTTTGTACAGTTCCCCTGAGCGCCTTTCTACTTGCTACCTGGTATGCTGCCAGGTTCATGAATGGTTGAATAACGCCAAATTTACTTCGTTGAATTTTGTTTTTTTAACACACCTAAGTTGTCTTTTTAAAAAAATCATTTTTGGGGGGCGCCTGGGTGACTGGGTCGGTTGGGCTTCCGACTTCGGCTGGGGTCATGATTTCACAGTTCGTGGGTTTGGTCCCCACGTCGGGCTCTGTGCTGACAGCTCAGAGCCTGGAGCCTGCTTCGGATTCTGTGCCTCCCTCTCTCTCTGCCCCTCCCCCATTCACATTCTGTCTGTGTCTCTCAAAAATGAATAAACGTTAAAAAAATTAAAAAAAATTAAAAAATAAAAAATCAATTTTTAAAAATTTTTAAATGTTTATTTTTTTTTCAACGTTTTTTATTTATTTTTGGGACAGAGAGAGACAGAGCATGAACGGGGGAGGGGCAGAGAGAGAGGGAGACACAGAATCGGAAACAGGCTCCAGGCTCCGAGCCATCAGCCCAGAGCCTGACGCGGGGCTCGAACTCACGGACCGCGAGATCGTGACCTGGCTGAAGTCGGACGCTTAACCGACTGCGCCACCCAGGCGCCCCTAAATGTTTATTTTTGAGAGAGAGACAAAGTGTGAGCAGGAGAGGGGCGGGGGGCACAGAATCTGAAGAAGGCTCCAGGCTCTGAGGTGTCAGCACAGAGCCCAATGATGCAGGGCTTGAACCTGCGAACCACGAAATCATGACCTGAGCTGAAGTCAGACACTTAACCCACTGAGCCACCCAGATGCCCCCTCAAAAAAATCATTTTGTAACAGTGATAATCTGTTAGAGATGAATACTATGTATAGTATAGTATAATCTCTGTATAGAGATGAACTATTCACCCATGAAGTAATGAGATTTGCTACAAAATTATTCTACTGAATGAGGAAAGATTGATTAAGCAATCGTTTGGTTTATGTTGATTATTGCTGAAACTGACGAATGAATACATGAGGGGGTCATTATACTATTCTCGCCACTTCTTTGAATGTTTCAAATATTCCATTAACAAAAAAAGAAAAAAGAATATGGTGCTTTTCAATTATAGAATTTTAACACAGTTATGACTCCTGTTTCCTTTGATAAAATGGGTTGACTATAGGAGCATTATAATCACAGGGACGTTTTGAGGAGCAGTGCAAAAAGAAGTGCCTTATGAAATGCTGTTTTATTATTACTTACTATGATTACTATGATTGCCAACACTAACTAGTTGCCTTCAAGCGTTCCCTCTTCCTCTTCCTGCAATGGTTTATTCCAGTCTTCCTCTTCTTTCCCATAGTTCCTCCCTCCTCGTTCCCGTACTAACATCCCTCCCGCAGCCTCAGTGGTTTAGCCCGGCTTCCCCAGGGGAAACCCCGAGGGGCGGAGCAAGAGGGATCTAGGAGTAGCCCCGGCTACCTCTCCCTAGACCACTTGGATCGCTCCGCATTTGGAGGTGGGCCGGTAATCACGGGGCAGGGCGCGAGTCCCGGGCTCGGATTGGCCAGGGCCGAAGTAAACATCCGGCAGGGTGGGGCGGGGCCGGAAGTGGAAAGGGAAGGCGGCGGCTGAGGCTGTTCGGGAGGTTTCGGAGTTGGTGCCTCCAGGTGCCATGGGCAGGGCTGAGGCGCGCTGAGGGGTCGTGGGGTGCTGAAGGGGAAGCCGGGCTGGGCCATGGCCGGCGCTAGGGCAGCCGCTGCCGCCTCAGCGGGGCCCTCGGCTTCTTCGGGCAACCCGCCGCCTCAGGAGCCAGGGCTCGGGGAGCTGCTGGAGGAATTCTCCCGGACTCAGTACCGGGCCAAGGACTGTAGCGGGACGGGCGGCTCAAAGGTGAGTTCGAAGGTGTGATAAGCACAAAGAGAAGTTCCTAGGTTTGAGAAGTTACAGACGGAAAGGCTGAGGTCAGGGATCAGAGGAAGGAGAGCGGGAAGTTACCGGGGTCTGGACCTGGAGAGTAAGGGTCGGGTTTAAAAACCGGAAAAGAAGGAACTGGGCACACAATGAGCCAAGAAAGGACGTCCTTTGGTTTGAAACAAGGGGTTTGGAGGTCAGAGCTGAGGGACCATGTTCAGAGATTAGAGAGGGGAAGGTGAGGAGGGTTGTTCCCGTGTATCAGATGTGGGTACAAAAGCCCCCAGGTTTAAATGGTCTAGAGGATTTCTCCTGGTCAGAGGTCAGAGTGGAACCGAGACAAGAACCGGGTGTGTTGCTTCCTTATACAGGCTTAGCATGACTTTAGACTTAAGCTCATCCCTTTCCTTCCCCTAGCAGGAAAACAGCCCACACTGTCTCTATTCCTTTATCAAAAGCCAGTCTCAGTTCCTCTTTTTTCTCCCCTTGGGATTCCCTTTAGTCTCCTTATTGCCATATCTGGAAGGCATCCAGTCTAGTAAGGCCATTCCCATCCTAGGTACTGTTTGACAGTCAAACAGGAATCTTGGGAATCCTCCTCTTAATCCCCACGTGCTGTTGGTAAGTTTAATATCAGGCTTTCTAGTGGGTTCTGTTCCATTCTGAGCCATGGAACTTAGGGAACCGCTGGAGCATACTGCACTTGGCATCATTCTATTCTCTGGAGTAACCTAGGGGAGACTTCAGTAATGATGGGACTTCCCCACTCTCCAAACAACAAAGTGTTTTTCAGAGCTTAGCCTGAGGACCACCTGTTTCAGCATTCTTTGTTTGTTTTTAACTTTATTTATTTTGAGAGAGAGCATGCAAATGAGGGTAGGGCAGAGAGAGAGAATCCCAAGCAGGCTCTACACTGTCAGCACAGAGCTGCATGCGGGGCTCAAACCCACGAACCATGAGATCCTGACCTGAACTGAAGTCGGACATTTAACTGACAACCGCCCAGGTGTCCCTGTTTGTTTTTTTTAATTGTTTTCATTTGGATAAATAAACTTTGGTCTGTGAGTTTTTATTTTTTACTTTATTTTCTTAAAGTTTATTTATTTTTGAGAGAGAGAGTTGAGTGCGAGCACGAGTGGGAGAGGAGCACAGGAGGGAGAGAGAATCCCAAGCAGGCTCCATGCTGTCAGCACAGAGCTGGATGTGGGACTTTATCGACGATCCTGGGATCGTTACCTGAGCCAAAATCAAGAGTCGGACACTTAACAGCCACCCAGGTGCCCGTGTCAGCATTGTTAAAAATAAAGGTTCCTTGCTCCCATCTATTTCTACTGAGTCAGAATTTCTGAGGGTGGCAACTTGGAATTTGCATTTTTAAATAGGTTTCATCATGATCCTTATGTATCTTAAAATTTGAGAATTCCTCATCTAAGCCACTATGAGTTTTTTCCTCTTCCATCTTATACCCCTGAAGATTAGAGTGGTTATGAATTAGACCTGACTTTCACGACATCTGGCCTTAAAGCCTCTCCAAGATTCCTGATCTCTTGTTGACTTCTCAAGATATTACATGTCTTATGCCTTTTTTCTAGTGGACCTTTCCCCGAACTAAACAAGAACAGTTTTAAGAGAAGCTCTTCCTTCTATTTGACAAATAAAATAGAGTGTAGGGAGATAGCCTTGTGTGTAGCTTTTACTCATTACAACAACTAGAATGTCTAGGTACTTGTCTGTGGCTGTAGAATGGGGAATAATCTGGAGCCAAGGGAAGAAAATGGATTAGTGCTAAAGTAACCTAGAGCAAGAGTTCTTTATATTTTATGGATTGTGGACCCCCTTGAAAATCTCATGAAAACTGTAATCCTTTCCTTGGAATGCTTAACAGTTTCACTGCAACACTGCGGGGCTTAGAGACCCTCCCAAAGCATACTGCATATAGATTAATGAAATACACATCAGGGCCTGTGTCCCAGCAAAGTGTCTCTTCCAGGCATTGAATAATAATCACTGAGGCACATGTCATTCCCAGTGACCTGTCCAGGTCACGAACTGTCTAATTCTCATACTCAGAATCCCAGAATATTCTTTATGCTCAGGTGTCCTCCTCTGTGCAGGTTGAGCGCATTGAGAAGAGATGTCTGGAGCTGTTTGGCCGAGACTACTGTTACAGTGTGATCCAAAATGTGAATGGGGATATCTGTGGCCACTACCCCCAGCACATCGTGTTCCTGGAGTATGAAAGTTCTGAGAAGGAGAAAGACACGTGAGCATCATGTAACTAGAGTGTGCCTGTCTGGGGAGGCTCTGACAGCTCATCCACCGAGTCAGGAAGTTTGTGACTGGGTGGGGAGCTGGGCGGGGTAAACTCACTTTCCTCAGGTTTGAAGCCTTCTTGGTGTCTTTGGTTCATTCAGGGTTTGATAAGTTAGACTGACAAAGTAGTATGGCATAGAGTGAGTGGTTGGAAGTCACAGTAGTGGACTGTTTCTCCCCTACCTAGCGCTCACTGACTTAAGACAGCTTATTTCACACCTCACCTTTCTGAACCCTAGTATCCTTTTTTTAAGAGAGTATAGGTGGGAGGTATGCTGTGTCAAAGTTCTTAAGAGCACTTAACCATATGTAGAGCTTAAGAGCCTGAAGTCTGTGGTCAGACTGCTTGAGTTACACACTGGTTGTATAACTATCTTGAGCAAATTATTTAATCTTTTTGTCTTTTCATTTTCTCATCGGCAAGTCTCTGCCTCTGTTTAGAAAGTGGCTAGTGCAATCCCTGATGATAAGTGGGGCTATTACAAGCCTGGCGTATTTATTGTAAGAATCAGAAATAAGAGCTACTGTTTACTGAGGGCCTACCAAGGCCTGAGTGCTTTCTGTGGGGTAACAACAGGTGAAACAAAAACAGATATATAAGGCACCTGCCACAGGATACAACCTGTAGGCTGTTTGACACTAATAAATAATCACAGCCTGGAGGCTCCAGGAAATGGTTTATGTTGATCTCTGAGTTTGTTCCCCTAGTTTCCGTGCTTGCTGCTGATTTTAAGAGAATCCAGGAACTGTTGTTCACAGGATCTGTGAAAGCACGGCCCTGTAGGTGCGATATTATGATGAGTGCTATAGTAGAGTCATGCTGTGCAGTGTGGCAGGCCCTCGCTATTCAAAGTGTCCCTTCAGTGCACCCAGGAACTGGCTGGAGACTCTGAATCTTTGGCCCCAGAGCCACTGAATCAAAATCACAGCCTAACGAGATGCCCTAGTGATTTGGATGCACATTAAAGTTTGAGAAGTGCTTCTGCAGACAAACCAGGGAGAATGGTTAATTCTGCCTGGAATGTGTGTGTTTGGGAAGAACCCATGGTAGAGAGCCTCTTCAGCTGGAATTAGAAGGATGAGTCGCAGTTCTGACACGTCCTAAAGGACCAATTTGTATATGGTCTTGATCTTCAGGCCAAGGAGTGTAGACTTGTGGGTGTTAGTGGTTTTTATTATGTTAGTATCCCCTAAAATCATAGATTTTGGGACCCCTGAATCAGGATTTCCAGAATCTACATTCTTAGCTCCCTAGATGAATCTTATATATGCTGTAGCCTGAGAGCCACTGCTATATGCCACAGGGAGTCAGAGAAGGCTTTCAAGTAGAATAACCAGGTCAGAGGAGTTTAAAGACTAAACCTTAGTTTCCTTATCTGTAAAACGTAATGTCTACTAAGTGTGCCGTTTCACGACGTTGTGGTGGGGTTCACTAAGAAAAATGAATGTGTTAGAAAAACAGATTGTATGTAGATGATAGAAACTGTATCATATCCCCAATTGTGTAGCTTAAGAACCCCAGGGATCTCTGAGCCTAAAGATTTGGGCTTTGTGATGGCTCCGTTATACATGGTTTCTGTCTCTTCATAACTTCTTTCAGAATTAGGTAGACTCACCATCTATAAACCCTTACGCTAAAGTTTCTGAACAAGATCTCTTTTTCCTTGCCCTCACCCTCCTCTCCACCCCCTTCACTTTTGGCTGGTGGTTTTACCTTGGTGCCCTGATGGCATTCTGGTATTAAGCTCAGTTGTAGTCAGGATGGTGCTTCTCCAAGCAGACTCTGAGTGAATCACCTGGGGCTTTAGTTATAATGCAAAATCTGATTCAGTAGGTCTGACTGGGGCCTGAGCTCCTGCATTTTCTCACCAGCTGCCAGGTGATACCAGACCACCCTGTAGTAGCAGTGCATTAAGGAACTCAGTCTTGGTGACCTCACAGAAGCTTTTCCTGGAAGGAAACCAGTTCAGTGCTGACTCAGTCTAGCCCTTAAAGAAGAGGAAACTAATAATGTGTGTTGAGTGCCTACTGTTTGGCAGGTGTTAGGGTTCCACACAGTAGCTCACTCAAGTCCTGCACCTACTCAGTGAAGTAGGTAGTATCACTTCCATTCATTGTACGGAAGAGAAAGTTAAAACCCAGAGAAGTAACTTGCCTTTCCCTGAGATCACAGAAGTGGTAAGCAGGATGGGTTTAAAATCTGTGTCTTCCTCACTCTGCTGTGTCCATCTGTCTGCCTTTTCTTTCTGTCACCACCACACTTCTTCCACCAGCAGGGTCTCCCCTTCTAGGCCAGGGCCGTGGTGGTATATTCATAACCCTTAAGGAGTTACTGGAGTTTGTTTTACTTTTTACTCCTTCTAAGGCCTTGAATTCTGAGTGGGCAGTGCTGTTGAATTGAAGAGAAGGCAGTACATGCACATTCAGATGAGAGGAAGCAGAATTTTTTGTTTCTTTACATACCTGGCTTTGGTGTTAATATGACACTAATTAGACCCCATTACACAGGATAGAACTGGATTCAGGAAGCAGTTTAGTTCTGTTAATCCCCCTCCCCGGTTTAGCCCACCATCTGGGAATAGAAGCCTGGACAGGGATCTCTGAACAGCCAAGACATGTGTTTGTCAACAAGAACTCCTTGAGCTGCTGCCATGTGGCAGTCCCCAGGGATGCAGTGGAAGCCCTGCCAGATAGATGAAGTCCCTCCTCTTAGGTCTTGTGAGTAACAAAGACCAATAAATAAGCAGTGACAGTGTAACAAGAGACGGAATTAGGGGATGTACAGATGAGGCCTTGGGGGGTGGTGGTTAAGTTCTGTACCTAATTCCCATGTGGGAGGGGCTGGAGGCTACCCCACACCACCAATTCTTGGACACCAGTTGGGTGTCCTATAATTCAGCTCAATTCTGCCACTGTCTACCCAGAGATAGCATCAGATTCCACAGGTTGATAGCTCAGTCCCACAAGACCAACATAAATATACAAGCCATCATTTATTCACTCAGTTCTGAGTATCATGTGCCAGACACAGCTCACTGCTTAGCACTGTAAGAAAAAGATCCTAAGGCCAAGAGATAATAAAAATAAAAACAGGAACCACTGAGAACAGAAACTGAATCAGTTCTTTGAGTAGGAGAACCAGCAAAATAAACCACCTAGCCTAACCAGAAAAAAAGTACGCCTGCTTCTACATTAAACGACTGCCCAGAGCCCCTACGAGGGAAATACTGGCATGTTCTCCATCTTGGTTTTGTGGAGTTTGTGGAACGGATGGTCTCAACCTGGGAGAATCCAATGCAGTTTCAAGGCATTTAGAACTCAGAGGGAGCTGCTGCTGTGACTAAGTGAGATTCTGTTGCAATAGATGGTGCTGACCAGATCTGTGAAAATGGCCTGAGGCCACCAGAACGTGAGAGGAAGACTGTTGTGGACAGTATTATATGTGCTCTCTGTTTCGTATTTTCCTGGCATCTAAGTTCAATTAGATTATTTTGTACTGAGGTGCCTTTTTATTTCATAGAGAAACTGAGTGAGGGGAAGTGGCAGAACTTGGTTTTCAATGACCCATGAATTTTCTGGGGCCTGGTGGGGGGCCAGTGCCACCCTACACACAGCTTGAAGAGCACACCAGCCTCTTTAAGTTTGCCTTTCTTCCTTTCTTCAAAAAGGGGAAAAAAAATTACAAAAGTAACATCTTAAATCAGACCTTACAGAAGAATACACCATGGGAAGTGTAAATTCTGTTCCTTTACCCCCTTGTTGTCTTCCAAGATCATCAAACTGTTGGTCCAAGTTTTTATTTGAAAACCCCTTTTTAACTTCAATTTCAGACCCCCACTTGATAGTAGTTATTTTTTTAGTAACTATGTCTTGTGAATAGATCTATGAAGACTACTAAAAAATCAGCAGTATTTCTAAAAGACTTTATTAATCCCTACAACATCCATATAGGCCTAAAAAGATACCACAGATGTGTAGGAGGCATTGAACTTACGCATTCAGAAACGGTTATTTGTATGTGTGTGCCGTGTGCCTAGAAGGATTAGGACATAGAAGGAATTAAATGCCCTCTAGGACTTGACCTGGAAGTGCAGCCCTTCTAAGGAGGGAACAGGAGTGTCTTCCCTCCCTTCTGCTCACTTGATCTACTTAGCTTCCCACTCTTTAACTTTCCTGCCTCTCATTTCTTGCGCAACCAGAAGCTCTGACTGGCTGATGTGGAGTGTTTTGCTCAAGATGGGTAGGTGAGTCTTTAAGAGGAGACCCTTTTTTTTTTTTTTTTTTTTTTTTTACACGGGTCTACTGATTTGACATGGGTGTGCCTTGCCGGAGCTTATCTCTCAACCTGACTCCTGTTTTGGAAGTTCCCTTACCACACCCAGTGGATTAACTACTTTATTTCTCCATGCCACACATAGCTTCTTTTTACTTCCATTGCTCCAACATTACCTGCCCTGTTTGCTGTTTGGACTGTTAGAGACAATTGGGATGTTGAGGAAGTTTCAGAAGCTATCACCATGTGAGATGTGAGCCTTCAGCTTACCCTGCCCCCTGAAAGTTCACAAAAATGGCACTATGATTTCCATACACTCCCCAGGGCACCTATTGTCCTATTATGGGAGGAAAAAAGTGTACTTTAGACATGGTCAACACCCAGTTTGCTGTGTGTGTTTCTGTTTTGTATCCCATGTCTTCAAAGTAGCTTACTGTTTTTTTCATCTTAAAGCTTCTAAAATCAGGATGACTTAAATTTTAATACCTATAATACAGCATTTTTTTTCTTTTCCTGAAAAAATTTATCTGTGATCTAGATTTAGGGATTAAAGCATTTACTAAATTCCAAATGAGTATTGACACACACATATGCAGACCTCTCATGGGGTCTTTGTGAAAACACACACACACACACACAAACACAATGCCCACTTAGAAACCAGTCTGACCTGTCTCTTGCCTGTGCATTAGGTTTCAGAGCACTGTGCAAGTGAGCAAGTTGCAAGACCTCGTCAACCGTAGCAAGACAGCCAGGTGCAGAGGACGGTTTGTGTGCCCGGTGATCCTGTTCAAGGGCAAGGTAAGAACGTACCATAGCCTCACACTCTCTGAGACCTTCTTCAGGGTAACTGGCTTAATGCAAAGTGTAGGGTTGTCTTGTTCTTGGCATTTGCCAGCCCAGTGTTAGGTAATTACTGGGTGCCTGGTGCTGTGCAAAGAAGCCCAGAGAAAACAGACCAATTCTTACACCACCTTTCACGGTAGTCTATGTAGGGAAGGGATAGTCACACCAGAGTACCCCACCCTGTGTTTTGGAGACTGCCTAGGTTCATATCCTGTCTCTTTTACTTCTTTCTATACACGGCCTCAGTTTCCTTGTCTGTAGAAGTAGGAATGACAATCATACCTACATCAAAGGTTTATGGGGTAGATTAGATCAAGTAAGTTAATACATTGTTATGTGTTCATTCTTTCAATCATATAATTTACTAAGTGTTTATTGAATGTGTATTATGTTTAAAGCCATAAGATACATCAGTGTGTAGACAGTCTTTACCCTTATGGAGCTTTTACTCTAGTGATGGTTGTTAATTTGGGTCTCCAGTGTGGTCTCATTTTACCTGTCTTTTCATAATCCTTTAATGTAATGGATGGTCTCGTTTTGCAGATGAAACAAAGGGATTAAATAACTTTGCCAAGTTTACCAAGAGAGCTGGGGGTTTGAACTTACCTGGAGTTCCCTCAGGCTTCCACACTGAAATTTAGGGTCCTGCGGTGTGGTGTAAGAGAAACACAGGGCTAGCAGTGTGGATTGAGCCACTGATAGCCTCATTTAGAGAGCAGGACATAGCTTGAGAGCAGCGGAGGAAAAACAATGCTAGCTGGCAGACGGGTGGGAGAGTTTTCTGAGCAAGTGATGCAACATGGGAAAAGGCATGGAGACAGGAACTAGAGGGGCCAGGACGCCTCCCTCACTGAAGTGGAAGGTTCATGCCAGGCCAGAGCATGGAAGGGACTGATTGCAGGAGGCCAAGTGCTGACCATGGTGCTTGCATTTGCCAGGAGAGCAGTGTGATTTTTGAACAGGGAAATACAGGATGAAAGTAGCTTTTTCAGGAGGATTAGTCTAGGAGGAGCGGACTGAAGTAGGGAGAGCCTGGAGGAGGGGAGAGGAGCAAACGCAGTCTCTTTATTCAGTGGGCAGATACTTGAGGGCACATGTTGCAGTCCCAGTGTCTTGCAGAGTCCAGCTGTGGTTATCCAGTGGGTGGTTGAGTGCCAGGGCAGCGAGGAGGAGAGATGTGAGCCTTGTTTGGACCCCTTTGTGCCCTTCTTTTGTAAAATGGGAGAAGGGCAAATGTGAAAGGGGGTTAGGAAAGGGGACTTGAATGAAGGCTTCCTTGGGAAGGTATATTTTAGGGAAAGCTTGTATGGAAGCTCCTGAAGTTGATCACCTTACAGCTTTTTGTGCCCCTTCCCCCTTTGGGAAGTTGGCATCTTCCTGCAAGTTACTGAACTCCAGTTTAAAGACCACTGCTCTGTGGAGCATAGTGCTTGTCACTAGAAATTATATAGGTAATACTCAAACCAGTGTTTCCCAAAGTGTGTTCCAGAGAACAGTATTTTTTAAATTTATTTATTTATTTATTTATTTATTTATTTATTTATTAAAAAAAAATTTTTTTAACGTTTATTCATTTTTGAGAGAGAGAGAGAGAGACAGAGCATGAGTGGGGAAGGGGCAGACAGAGAGGGAGAAACAGAATCCGAAGCAGGCTCCAGTCTCTGAGCTGTCTGCACAGAGGCTGATGCGGGGCTCGAACTCACAAACTGCAAGATCATGACCTGAGCCAAAGTCGAACACTCAACCAACTGAGCCACCCAGGCGCCCCCCAGAGAACAGTATTTTAAGGATATGCTTGTGAAAAGCATTCTCTGTCACACAATGATAGTAGATTTGGCCTAGCCTCCAGGCTCCAGATTCATAAAGTATGTTGGTACATGTACATTAATATAACAAAGGCTCTGAGACATCTTGTAGCTGAGAGACCTGTGTAGCTTTGTCAAGTCTGGTGTTTCTCATTTGTCTGCAGACCATGAGTAAGGAACTTTCCTGAATGTGTTTTGGAAATGCCACGCTGAACAGCTGACCAAGTGGGGTTGCTGAATGGCAGATTGTTTGCACTTACAGACTAGACAAGTCTAGGAGAAAAGAGCCTTAAACCACCTGATTTCAGAGGAAGGGCAGTGAGTAGAAGGATTATTCCAAGGAGTCCTTGGCATTCATAAATGTTTATGAGGGCTTTGCCATTAATCCCGGTTTCTTCTATTACACCTTCTTGTCCAGGCGGCGCGATACCGTTTCATACCCTTTGGCTTCCCCTGACACAATCGGTGTTCACTCACTTTATACCTCCCTACAGTGTGCTTCGTTCTGCTTGTGTGTTTGAATGTCTGTAATTTCCTTTCTGCCTTAATCCCTTTGAGGACAGGGGCTGTGTCTGACTCTCGTCCTTCCAGCACCTAGCAAAGTACCGACCTGGCTTGTAAGTGCAAGCTTAGCTACTACTCTTGGATAAAGCAAGAGTGGGCCCTGTGCTAGTGTGTAGGGTGACAGATGAATAAGGCGGTCCTTGTCCTTGTGGAGCTCAGTGAGTGGCAGGCAAGTGGACAGGCGGTTGAGAGCAAGGTTAGGAAAGGTAGGAGAATGGGATCTCATCCTCGGATTTGTGGCACACAGCAGGCTCTTGGTAACTAGTGCAGCGATGGCAGTGTTTGTTACCAGAACTTCTCTGCTGGATTCGGGAAGGCAGGTATGTTAAGAAGTGCTTGCTTCTTCAAAACTCAGTTCAGTGTGGCTAGTGCAACTAAAGAGCTAAACATTTGATTTTATTTCAGTCAATTTATAGCTGAAACAATAATAAATTTTTTTGGTTAAACAACACTATTTGGGGGCAGGACTGCTTTTCCCTTTAAATGCTAAAAGTAAAGGGGCATCTGACTAGCTCAGTCTGTAGACCATGTAACTCTTGTCTCAGGGTCATGAGCATAGAGATTACTTAAAAAATTTCTTTTAATTACTGAAAAAATTGCTAAAAGTAAAGCATTCTAGTTTAGATGTGCTGAAAGTGTAAACTACAGATCAGGTTTTGAAGATTTAGTACAAAAAAAGTAAAATATTAATGGTTTTTAAAGTGATTATATGTTGTTGTAATATTTGAATATAAATGGGTTAAATAAGATTCATTATCAAAATTTTTTAAAGACAGTTCAAGCATTTAAGGGTAAGATGTTCTCCCATGCCATTTTTTCCCCCAGCACTTGTATCTGGCTTTTAGACAGTGAAAATTAGGACACGTCATCTTTCTCTTTGTTTCCTCCCGTAAGAGATGGGGAACAAAGGTCTGCCACTTTTTTCCCTGTGCCAAAGTTGGTTACGAGACGAACAAATCCTACAGAGTGATGTTCCTTGTGCAGAATTAGAGGCCATTCATAATTAGACCAATGGAGGGCATTCACAGTGCATCCTGATTTCTCAGTCAAGCTTAAAGTGCAGAAATGGCGGGATCATGGATTGGAGCCATGAGGCTAAGCAGCAGTAGTCAGGGGTTAGAATCTGCAATGCAGTACAGCTTCTGCCAGGTTCCACCTCAGGACCTTTCTTCAGAGGGGGTTGGTGCCTCACTTGGGGAGTTAGCCAGCTCATCCTCTCTCTTCAATCTGATGAGTCCTCTGGGCCCAGATCTGACTGCCTGACTTACCGAAAAGGCAAGGACAGATCTAAGAGTATGGGAGAACTGGGACAGAAAGAGGTATCTGAACCTTGAAAAGAGTTCAAGAAACAGTCTCAAAACTCAGGAGCCAAAGACAGTGTGTGCGTGCTCTGAAAAGATTTAACAGAAAATATGCAAAGAGTGTGATTTGGTGCAAGCAACTTAGGTGATGGGGGGAGGGCAGGCATGAGAACACATGCTGTTCAAATGCCAACAAGCTTTCCCAAGTGGCTGCTGAAGGCAGGTCCTGGTGCTCAGTGGCCGACACTGTCTCCTGGGCCGGCTGGTGGCCATCGTGGCCAGGCAGATGCTGTTGGGGTTGAAGGTCATTGTTGTGCCCTGTGAAGACATCAGCATTTCTGGCAATTTCTACAGAAACAAGTTGAAGTACCTGGCCTTTCTCCACAAGCCGAGGAACACCAACCCACCCTGTGGCCCCTACCACTTCAGAGCACCAAAACGGATCTTTGGGTGGACAGCGTGAGGCATGCTGCTCCACAAGACCAGCCAAGGCCAGGCCGCCCTGGACTGCCTCAAGGTGTTGGATGGGATCCCGCCACCCTATGACAAGAAAAAGCAGGTGGTGGTTCTTGCTGCCCTCAAGGTTGTGTGTCTGAAGCCTACATGAAAGTTTGCTTACCTGGGGCTTCTGGCTCACGAGGTTGGCTGGAAGTACTGGGCAGTAACTACCACCCCGGAAGAGAAGAGGAAAGAGAAGGCCAACATCCATTGGTGGATGAAAAAGCAGCTCTTGAAGCTACAGAAACAGGCTGGAAAGAACCTGGAGAAGAAAATCGACAGATCTACAGAGGTCCTCAAGACCCACAGACTTCTGATCTGAGCGTAATAAAAATGACTGTTGATGCCTCAAAAAACAAAAACAAAAAACTGTCAAGTTGAATGTGCCCTCCCTACTTACTGTGAGAGTTTTGTGGGTTCTAAAGCTGGGGATTGGCTCTTCCCTGCTCCAGTTCTCCACTTCCCTGCTTCTGCTTACTGGGATGGTCCCTGCAGAGCAGGGACTCTTAGTAGGATCTAGAAATGGGTCCGTGGATGGACTTGGGAGAGTCTAGAAACCTCTAAAATGTGAACTGTGGTATGTACATTTTTTTCTGGAGACAGTTGCTCATTTTCATCAGATTTTCAAAATGCTTGTGGACCCAGAAAGAATGAAGCAGCCCCCATGGGAGTGCCTCCTGCTCAGGCCCAGGTCCTTAGTTGCAGGCTTCCAGGACAGCCTTCCCGCAAATCTCTTGTCCCCAGCCCTAAAAAACCACCCCACCTTCCTCAGGTGGCATCCAGGTTGCTTTTCTGTTACCTGCCCTCTCTCTCAGCCTGCCACTACCTCTAGAGAGCCAGAAGGTGACCTGGTGGCTCCCACCCACAGCCCTTTCCTTATAGCTACATAACTGTTTCTTTCCCATTATCTAACAGAGAAGAAGCCTTCAGGCAGTATTTTCACAGTCTTCCAAGGACCCGCTTTACATTGCCAGTCTGTGTAACCCATTCAGGAATGAACCTCACCCCTCTGTCAAATAGCCGCCCCTCTCTCTGGTGTGATCTCCTATCCCCTCACTGCCACTCCCAGCCTTTAGTGAAACTTGGGGGTGCTTGCATATGCAGTTACAGCTACTACATTTCCTTGATAAGGAGGAAAGAGATGTAATTTCTTTAAAAAAAAATATATATTCCTCCCCACATTTCTCCCTTAATTGACCCACCTGCTTCAAAGGTTGCTCACCCCTGCACTGAACAGTTCCATATGCTGCTCAGCATGCAGGCTTTGGAGGTAGGTGGGTCAAATGAAATCCCAGCTTGCCCCTCATGGTATGACCTTACACATCACTTCACCTCTCTGTGCCTTTCTTCTGTGAAGCAGCAACAGTGCATGCCACCTGCCACATCTACCTCATGGGCTTATTGTGAAAATTCAGTGAGACGAGGCGGGAGCCACCTCTGCCAGCAACATGTTCAAGGTAATTCAGAGGTCTGTGGGGCCAGCCAGCCTGAGTCTGCTCACCTTCAAAGTCTATGCATCACCTAAAAAGGATTCACCTCACAAAACTTCCGTGAAGGTTAATGAGCTTTCACTCTACTCCGTTCCTGAGAGTCCATCTAAATATGTGGATGAGCCAAGGACCCAACTTGAAGAAAGCATCTCACATATCCGACATTATTGCGAGCCATACACAAGTTGGTGTCAGGAAATGTACTCACAAACTAAACCCAAGATGCAGAGCTTGGTTCAGTGGGGGTTAGACAGCTATGAATATCTCCAAAATGCACCTCCTGGATTTTTTCCAAGACTTGGTGTTATTGGTTTTGCTGGCATTCTTGGACTTCTTTTGGCTAGAGGTTCAAAAATAAAGAAGTTGGTGTATCCCCCTGGGTTCATGGGATTAGCTGCCTCTCTTTATTATCCACAACAAGCCATCGTGTTTGTCCAGGTCAGCGGGGAGAAATTATATGACTGGGGTTTACGAGGATACATAGTCGTAGAAGATTTGTGGAAGGAGAACTTTCAAAAGCCAGGAAATGTGAAGAATTCACCTGGGAATAAGTAGACTGCTCCATGGCTCTGCCCATTTTAATCAGTTATAGGTAAACATTGGAAACTCCATGCGGTAAACCAGTATTTCTACAGAAAAAATGGCAGAGAAGTCAGTACTGAATGTAGTAAATTGGCTTTCTTCTTCAGGAAAAATTAAACGAGACTTCTTTGTTATCTTGGGTGATACCATACTCCAAGTGGACTAATTGGAAATCTTTTCACCTAGAGATAATGTCCAGCCTTAGAGCTCGTCATTCTCATGTTGCTATTTATATACATAATTAAAATTCCAAGTTAAAAAAAAAAAAAAAAAAAAAAAAAAGAAAATTCAGTGAGACGATAGTGTAGGGCGCCTGGGTGGCTCAGTTACGCGTCCGACTTCGGCTCAGGTCATGATCTCGCAGTTCGTGAGTTCGAGCCCTGCCTCGGGCTCTGTGCTGACAGCTCAGAGCCTGGAGCCTGCTTCAGATTCTGTGTCTCCCTGTATGTCTCTCTGCCCCTCCCTCACTCATGCTCTGTCTCTTTCTGTCTCAAAAATAAACATTTTTTAAAAATTAAAAAAAAAAAAAAGAAAGTGTAAACGTTTCATTGCCAAGCCCAGCACACATCCATATGCAGCAACATCAAATCTTACACATGTGACTGCCACTATATCTAGCCATTTACCCTTAGTAATGCTTTGGTGCCACCTGTTTGGAAGAGATACCCCTCTTGACAGAGGATGTAGATTAAAAATTCCAGGCATACTTTAGACTGACTACTGTGGCCTCGAAGCTCATAAGACTTTGGGGAGTGCTCCTGGACTCAGAAAATGGGCCTAGAAAAATGAGGAGTCCCAGGAGTTCCTCCAACTGTGCACACTTGAGAAAAATATCTTGACCCGTTGGCCAGAGGGTGCAAACTTGCAGACCTAATCTACAACAGAGTGATTATAGTTACTAATATTGTGTTACATGCTTGAACATTGCAAACAGAGGTGATCTTGTGTTTTCACCACAAAAAAAGATTGTATGTTAATTGTATGATGTGATAGAGATGTTAATTAATGCTATGGTGGTAATGGTTTAATAATACATGTGTGTCAAATCAGCTTGTTGTACACTTTGACACAAATATTGTATGTCAGTTCTATCTCGATAAAGCTGAGAAAAACAAGAACAAAAAAAACCCAGAAAAGCATCTGAAAATGTTGTTTCTCTCCCAGCACATTTGCAGGTCAGCTACCCTGGCTGGATGGGGGGAGCTATATGGACGCACTGGCTACAACTATATTTTCTCAGGTAAATGTTGAGCCACATCCTCTAAGAACAAGAACCAACTTATAGAGAATAGCCACCCATGCCACAGTGGCATAGGTAGAGAGTTCGAGTAAGCTCTGGAAAGACCAGGGGCCTGGTCTTCACTCAGGGAGATGCTGGGGTAAAGTAGACTGCCAGGCATATGGGGCATCTGGGCTGACAGACATGTAGAGCTAGAGCAGGGTGGGAGGAGCCTGGTCCAGAAGCCCCTGGGAGGAGCCCCGTGCAACAGCCTTGGTGCTGACAGGTTTCTCTGGCAGGAGGTGCAGATGATGCCTGGGCAGATGCAGAGGACATCACAGAGGAGGACTGCGCTCTTCGGTCAGTGCCAGGTTGTTATGGGTCTGGGCTTATATTGGGGATGGGGTCAGTGACCATTAGTGGCCATTTTCATACTGATGGTGTATATAATCACCACTGGTACGGGTGAGTGCATTGGTTCACTCCTGCCACTGCTAAATCCATGCCCCTGAAATAGAGTTGTTAAGGTCCATCCCATAGCTTCCACCAGAGCTGATTTTATCGAATGCCTGAGGAGTCTCTCTCTATCCTACATAATATCCCAGCCCCAGGGTCCACAGGTCTGAGACAGGGTTCAGACATCTGTGTGTGTCTTCAAGCCCCATGGTTTCCAGGGGGTGGCCAGGGTGCTGACAGCCAACCTGCCAGATAACACACAGCACACCTGGTGCCAAGGCACAGGGCAAGGGCTGTGGTCCCCATATGGGAGACTCAGAGACTAGACGTCCCAAGTTCATCAAGTTGTTATTGATGCCATAATAGAGCTTGATGCAAAGAACTCTTTTAGACCCCCTTAAAGAGAGGAAATGGGTTGGTTCACATTCTTCCTGCCTCCTTTCCAAATGATTTTAGAAAATGACACCCAAGGATGTTTTGGAAAAGCTCCTTTGCATGGTCTGTACCCGTGGAAAGTCTTTAACTGGTGTCAAACATCTCTGGAATGCACACAAGCACCCTAGTAAGATCAGCTGCCCCAAATCATGGCTTGGTGCATGAAAACTCATCTCACTATGCCCAGTTCTGCCTGTTAGTTCCAAGAGCAGCAACCCTGGCTTGTGCTCAAGAATGTTTGGCTCTTCCCCTGGGATCAGACGACCTCGGCCTCAGCCAGGCCGCCTTCCATAGCATACGCTGTTCTTGGCGAGGAGACTGCTGTGTACAGCAAAGCAGTGGGCATTAAAAAATTAATGGGGACTGTTTACTTGTTCCACTTTTGCCTTTATCTGTATGACTGTTCAAAAGACAGCCTGGAGGATTAGGAAAAATTTTATCTCTCTGCTTCTTAGACCTGCTAAGTAGAGGGAATTCACCTGCTACTATTCCACGATCAGTTGATAAAATAACTCTCAAAGTCCATCTCCCAACACGCATTTCACCCTGTTACATTATGAGAAAATCCTATGGCTAAAAATGATCATAAATGGGAAAAAGGGTGGGTGGAGGGAGATAAACTCTAATGGAAGCTCAAAGACTCTATCAGCCACCAGCTTGCTGCTTTTTAGAACTCAGAGATTATCTTGAGTCTTCTGGCTTAATGTCAAGTAGTGCCCAAAAGCCCTTTCCCAGTTTTTGGCTGCCAATTGCTCCCCTTTGAAATGAGTCCCAGAGAGCAGAGTAATCTCTTAGAAAGTCACCTTCCCTGAAACCAGTTGTCCTGTCTTGGCCCTCCCTCTGTCTTCTGGAGAAGGGAAATAGAAGTTCTTGCCAATGACATCTATACCTCCTTGAACACGCTCCCTACCCCCCACCCCCCAAACTTCTCTGAACAAATGTGTAGTACATCTTCTCCCCCTGGCTCTTTGTTTCAGAAGTTCCGACACACATCTTTTTGATAAGGTCAGAGGCTATGACATCAAGCTGCTTCGGTACCTGTCAGTCAAATACATCTGTGACCTGATGGTGGAGAACAAGAAGGTGAAGTTTGGTATGAAGTAAGTACAGGGCACCTGCTGCGAAATGGGCAGAAGTGATGTGTTCACAGCTTTTCAGGTCAGTGTTGGTATGTAGCAGTGACCAAACGCTCACCACACGCTGGGCCACATGCTGAGGGCTCTCTGTACATCTTCTAGCTGTATCTTCAAACGCTCTTGCAAGGCAGACTCTACTACCCCTCTCTTCCAGGTGAGAAACTGAAGCACAGAGAAGTTAAGTAACTTGCTCAAGGTCATGCAGATAATAACTGAGGCACCATGAGTCTCTAACCTGTGCTGTGCTGCCTCCTTCTCTTAAATACTCTTGAAGGTTTTTCCCTTGGTTCCAAGCTCTCACCATCTCTGGTGGATTAGACTCTCTTTCTAAATGGAACAACAACAAAAATCAGCCTGTGCCCAATTTTTATTTCACATATAGACTAAATCTTGATATCTGATAGGAGAGAACATTTGAAAATAATGAGGTGATGAGACTGTAGTTTTTCCCAACACTTTTTTTCATAATATTGACTCTTATGTTGAGTTTGTCTTACAAAGTAGGGCATACTGAGGCCTTACAACTTAGCATTCTGTAGGTGCCTGAACATTCCCTTTGCCCTTCTTCCCTTCATCTGTCATAATGCCCTAAGTCTTTCCCTGTCAGATGCCATTTGTCCGTCCTGTTTAGGAGTGTCATCAGTGAATATTGGAGAACACCAAAGAGGCCAGAGTCTCCCAAAAGGCCCCTTTGCACATTGTCTCAGTTGCTTGCTCTCGGCTGACTCCCCGTGCTGGGTCAGGGCAGCTGTGCTGTCCTCATTTGTGGGGCTTAATGGGAAGCTTGTTCTGCTTATGGTTGCTGTCGAACTAGAGAGTAAAACCTCTCTTGCTTGAGAAGTTGGAGTAGGAGGCAGAGAAGTTATATTTCTCGATTGTTCAAAGTAAGCACTGCTAAAGGAAATCATTCCTGATTCTGAATAGTAGTTGTGGGTTTGCTTGTTTTTTATGTTTATTTATTTATTTATTTTTGAGAAAGAGACTGCAAGCGGGGTAAGGGCAGAGACAGAAGGAGACAGAATCCCAAGCAGGCTCCATGCTGTCAGCACAGAGCCCTATGCGGGGCTTGAACTCATTTACCATGAGATTGTGACCTGAGACGAAATCACGACGTACAACTGACTGAGCCACCCAGGTGCCCCTGAAGAGTAGTTTAGCAAGAGGTTCATTTGATGTTGTAATTGCTCATTGGGGAATGGTGCGTATGTGTTGTGATGCCATAACACATTGTGTCCTGTCTTGTAGTGTAACCTCCTCCGAGAAGGTGGACAAAGCCCAGCGCTATGCCGACTTCACTCTCCTCTCCATCCCATATCCAGGTAGGGAGCTCTTTTCTAGTCAAGTGACAGGTTTCCTAGGACCAGGAGCTCTCAGAGGCCATTTGCAGGCCTTCTACACTTAGGTACATAGGCACCCGGGATCTTTCCCGGAACATCTTACATTGATCAGCATAGGACACTGTGAGTCTCACTCTTAAGCTCTCACACTTAGGGTAGGACACTGTCCCGGAAGGCGCTTTCCACTCCAGGGATTGAGTCCTGGCTCAGGTACTACTACTACAACCTTGAGCGAGTTACTTCACCTCTCCAAGCCTCAGGTTTTCTCAGATGTCATTTGGAACTTGGAAAGGCTTAACTCAAGGTTTTGTTGTGAAGCTTAGATGAGATCGTGTGTGTCAAAGTGCCCTGTGCAGGTAAACTATTTAAGCGTAGAACAACGTCACTAGTACTCTGTGTCAGCAGCTAATCACACTGCACTGGCCCATGTGGATGTGAACCTTTGAATGTCTGTCTTAGGGTGATCAAGTTATTTATGGAAATTGCCCCAGGTGAGGTCCTTCTGGTGATAAAGAACATAATTGCTCTGTCTCCAGTTTTACACGGTTGGTGGCCTCACCATGTTATAAGGCACTTTGGTGTACACAGAGCTAGCTGCATTTGTCTCTGGTGCACAGATCTGCATACAACCTGTGGCCAGGGCAGTATTGTGTGCACTGGACGCTAAAGCTGTACTGGTCCAGCTGGTAACATTTAAGCTTTCTGACAGTACCTGCTTGTCCAGCAAGGGAGGCCAGAGAGCCCTAATGTCTGCACAAGACAGCAGCAAGTGTGCTCTTTCTCCTTGAAATGTCTCGCCTACTTCTCAGTATCAGCATCTGCCTTCAGTCCTGCACTGGACCTTGTCTCCTCTTATTGGAGCCACATAGCCAATAGCAAGGTGGGCCCATGATGGCAGGTTGCTGTTCAGCGAGGTCTTCTCATTAGAACGACAAGTTAATCTAGTACTTGGTGGGAGAGGGTATCCTCACTGGTGTGAGCTGGTGGTATCCAAGCCACAACCTGTGATAGCTTGGCACTCTCACAGTGGCCTCCCCTGGAGTGTCACTTCACTCTTCTCTGCCAGCTTAGTGGTTAGTGCCATGCAGAGTGGGGCGTGAGTGCCAGCCATAGTACTGTGTGTCCTTGAACAAGTCCCTTAACCCTACTTATCACTGGCTTCATCCTCTCCATAAAATGAAGAGAATGGTGCTTATTTCATAGTGAAGTGCTGGAACCATCCCCGGCAGGTCCTCAGTAAACAGCAGGCTAAATCATGGGTACGTGGAGGAGAGGCTCAGGGAAGTTCCTCTTCTTGAAAGCCACTTTGGGTAGATGCAAACCGTCATGATGCTGCTGTGGGCTTGACAGTATCAGAGCCATGTTGTGACAGAAGTGTCCTACCCAGAGTGTCTGCGCTGGGGCTGTTAGCTCTAAAGCTCATTTTCAGACCTAGCTCTTGACTCCCAAGAGATGTCTTGGGGTCCACAGACCGAAGTACTCTGCTCAACAGGAAAGCTGTGTGAGGAACCAAGCATCACTTTCTTTTTTTATATTTCATTTCTAAGTAGAGCTGGGTTTAGAAAAAATAGTTTTGGTAAAAGTTTGCATACCACTGCTTCAGAACTGGAGCACAGTATCCTTTCTGCTGTAGTGAGGCAACCCGTTACCAGACTCCCGAAACGTTAACACCCTTCGATGCAGTTATTCAACAGACCACAAATGCAGCTAATGTGGGCCTGGGGATGTTCATCCCGCTGTCTGTTTATACCAGCAGAATGCAAGAAACATTCTCCTTAGAGTGACGATGACATAGTCATAGAAGTATTGCATACTCATAGAAAGATGCTTAAGACGCCCAGCGGGACACAAAATTGTATAGTATGTCAGCAGTAGAGGGGAAATGTGGTTACACGAAAGGGTGAGGAAGAGATATGCCAAAATGGTAAGACGATACAACCTGTGGATTTTTTCCCCCTGTTCTTGCCAAAGTATTTACATACTACATCTGGCAATTGGGTGTGTGTGTTGGTGGGAGGGAAGGAGAGAGGGACCAATAGAAACCAAAAAGCCAGAGGTGGGGAGGATGCCACCACACACCCAGGTGAGGAGCAGGAGAAGCACTTTTTACCTGCTATGCTTGTGTTCTTGAATTTCTTTACAAGCCTGAATTACTTCGTCCCAAGGAAAAGAAATAGTTAACCATTGACAAAACCCAGTCACAAACTGCAGTTTGGAGCTGTTCAAGGCATCTCAGCTGAGTCCTCTAATGACTGTGAGGCCACACAGGAAGTCCGATGCTGTCATTTCTAGCTCTGTCCAAGTAACTTGGGCTTGGACTGGCCCTTGAACAGGAGAAGTGTTCTGGGAACACTTCCTTCAGGACACCAAAATAGACTGAAAACTCCACAGCACAAGTCTGATTGGTTTTCGCCTTGAGTGAGTGGCTCTTCTCACCCCCGCTTTTGGTCCCACCCTTGACTTTCAGTGGGTTTGGAAGTCTCTTCAGGTAATGAATGTCAGGCATTGCCTTGGGGACTGAATCTATTTTAATTCCATCCATTTCTCCCATGAAATTGCCTCTGCATCACAGCCTGGCCAGAGCTCAGCCTAGAGCCTGCAGTATTGATTTGAGCAGGTCGAGTTTGGGAAAACAATCCTTCAAAGAAGCTCAGAGAGATAATTGGTGTCTTTTCTAAACCTGGGCTCATAATTCCAGGGCCTCTGTCTGATATTTATGTTTCTCCTTTCTGCCAGTGAAGCATCCTGGAATAGGCTGGAGTGTTAGAGCTGAGGATTGTTTCCTGACTTCTCAGTCAGCAGCGAGGCCTGAGGGATTAGAGTGCAGAGAGCATGGGCCGTGTCTCCAGACTTTCCTCTCTGAAGGAGCCCTTTCTGTCCTCCCTGGGGTGGCCTCCCACAGGAACTTGGCCCAAGAGTAGCTGGGGAAGTTCCATGTGAGTTTTTTTGGCCTGTGGCCACCTCCACACAATTCAGACAACTGTTGGATTGCCTTTGGGGACCTCAGCAGACTTGCACCTGTGGCCGGAGGCGTGTGCGCTCCAGAGTTTGTATTGGTTCTGGTTGAGGAAGTGAGAATTACTTCAAGAAGCTACCTCAGAGTGCCTTCTCCCACTCTTGTGGCTTGGAGCCACAGCAGCCCCAGAATGCTTACTGTGCCGTGGCATACAAGCAAGCCTCATTCTCTGTGAGCCAAGCAGTTGAGTATAAGCTGCAGGGCTGGCACTGTGGGCTCTTCTCACAGTGGCATAGTCATAATAACAGTGCGCTGTCATCTGAAAGCCATTCGCACCAGTGCTTCCTAGGTGTTTTATATATATTGTTTCATTTCATCTCGAACCATTATACAAATGAAAAAATCAAGGCTGTTTGCAGTCACAGAGCTGAGTGAAAGGCTGAGATTTGAAACTGAGAATGTTGCTGAAGCCCTTTCTCTCCACTGTTCCTCTCTATATTCCTGAGGGCCTACCCTGGCGTGGTTTCTTTCAATTTCTCTAGAGAACGATTCAGAAAAGTACCTCTTGGCCAGGTTTGTTGGAAATGGAAATGTCTCGTGAGTACCTGTCATGTTTCAGGCACTGTCCATGGTCTTTTCCAGTATGTCCCTGGAGGCCTGTGATGTCAGTGTTAGAGAGAGTGACCCTCAGTAACTAGATAAGTGACTGCAGAAAGTGCTGCCGGCACTCAGATTATAAGCCAAGCTTTGTTTGCCGGCTGTTGGCGCTTCAGGGACATGTAGGACAAAGGGACCTAGAAGTAGGGAGAAGTGACCAATAACCACGGAGCCCAGATGGAGAGAGATACAAAGAGGTGTGCAGGCAGGCAGTACCTCATCAGGAAGGCTTGTAGTCAGAAACCAAAGGAGTACTGGAGACTCATTCCCTAGCTGTCACCTGCCTGTGCTAGTCCCCATGCGTATCAGCTGTGGCCTCAGATGGGGCTCACCAGCACGGAGAAGTGTGTGAGCTGGTGGTCACCTTGGTCCTTCAGCACTCAGGGGCCTCTCAGGAAACTGGATTAGCAAGGGTAATACCTTAACTCTGCCCTTCTTTTCCAGGCTGTGAATTTTTCAAGGAATATAAGGATCGAGATTACATGGCTGAAGGGCTCATTTTTAACTGGAAGCAGGTATGAGCAGTAACATTTATCAACTTAACATTTTTTTAAATGTTTATTTATTTTGAGAGCACAGGGGAGGGGCAGAAGAAAAGAATCAAAAGCACAGAGCCCAATGTAGGGCGCCATCTCATGAACTTTGAGATCATGACCTGAGCTGAAACCCAAGAGTCAGTTACTCAACCGACTGAGCCACTCAGGCGCCCCGGTCTTAACATCTCTTTGCAAAGGGAGACCTGGAGAACAGCTTGCAGTCTTTTTGGAGAAAACAACTACCCTTTTCCTTTTTCTTCTCTTCCATGGATGAGTATCATTATTTTCCCTCCCTCTTTTCTTTGTATGTATATGTTTATATATATACATATTTTCATATATACTTTCATATATTTTTTTATATGTACTTTCCTGTCCCCCTGTAATTTGTTTCTTCAAAGGATTTTTCAGGGACAAAATAGGAAATCTCTTTCCTGTCTGTTCCACCATCTGTGTAAAAAGTGGGACCAGCATTCTCTTCCTTTCCCAGTCAGCGGGAGCAGGCCACAGGAGGCTGCTGGATGCTGAATACAGATTCACATGTCTGTCTCAGCAGCAGACACTAGAATGGCCCACTGAAAAGCTCCACTTGGAAGCACTAATCTGGTCCCTTTGATTTTAAAACTGTCACTTGCTGGGTAGCATAGGCATCTGGCCTGGAGAAGGCAAGCACTGTGGAAGGCCAGACTCTGGTAGACACAGCTTCAGGGCCATGACCTTCCCTGTCACCATGGCTTCTTCTGGTGGCTGGCCTGCATCTCACAGGTGTCTTTCTGTCCCCAGGACTACGTCGATGCCCCACTGAGCATCCCCGATTTCCTGACTTGCTCTCTGAACATTGACTGGAGCCAGTATCAGGTGAGGGGTCCAACTCGAGCAGGGTGGGATAGGGGAGGGGTACAGGGGGGCCCTGGTACTGGCCCCAGAAGTCCTTCACGCAGATACCAGAAGGTCTGACTCGTGCCCTCTGACTTCTCACAGCCTGGGAGAGAAGGAACTGATTATCCATTTAACTCTCTCCTGATTTGCTCTTGGCCCAGAAAATCAAAGCTTTCTGATCATGACTCACTCAAAGATGTACATCCACCAGCAGGTTCTGTTTCCAGAGGACCTCATGGAGTCTGCTTTTCCAGCTCTGGTCTTTAGCGACTGTTTTTCATTTTTCCTTTTAAATGCATGTTCTGCCAGAGGAAGTGCAGAGCTGTCTGACCTCGTTTGATTATAGAAACTTTAAAATTATTTCCATTGTGCTGTCTCCCCTCTCACCATGGATGGAGCCCCAGTCTCCATGGATCCCTCTCTCTACGATGTTTAGCCCACTGTAGAAGCCCCAAAGGCCATCAGCAGTGTCCTTGCCACTTGCTTCAGCCGAGACCACTATCCTTGCTCTTGCCACTGCCTTCCCTGCGTCTGTTCCTTCTACCTGGCTGCCACTTCGTCACCTCCTCTTATCTGGATGACATAGTGCCTTTAGGATTCTGCTCCAGTGTCTACTCCAGGAAAACTTCCCTGATGTACCTCCTCTCCCCTCTCCCCAGAGGGTTGGATGCCTGTATCTGCATCCCCTTTTACCCTGAATATGTCTGTCATGGAATTTTCCACTGAGCTGTAGTCACCGATTTAGAGATCTGCTTCTCCATCTCCAATAGACTGAGCTTCAGGAGGATGGGAAGCCATAGCTTGTGCATCCCCAGCACAGAAACTGGCGTGAAGCCTAGAGCCGGAAAGGCCAAGCCAGTGAATACCCAGAAAACATTCTGTTTCCCTCCCTTTTTTCTGTGCTCCCAGGTCTGGCCAGTTCCCTTCCAGCCTTCAGATCTCCCTCTGTCTGAGAGGCCCAGCTCACCTGGTAGGGAGCTGTGTACTCCCATATCACCGTGGGCTCTGTTGTCCTAGACAGACTGAGTGGCCAAAGGAACCCGCACGTTTCCTTCTAAATTTGTTGTATGCAGAGGTGCCGGATAGGCCCTACCGCGGGCCACCCTTACTCTCTTTTCTGGCACTGTTGTTTCTCCTTGGGCACAAACTGGGTCTGTTGAACTACTTACTTAAACAAATAAGGTGCGAATGTACGGGTTTGATGTGTTGATACTGCCAGGGGTGTATGTCTGTTCAAGAAGGAGTCCTGTGCATCTGAGGAGGAGCTCTGCTTAGTAGGTGGAGGCATTGGATCCAGGCTGCAGCTCACCTGGCCCTTCTCTCACCGCTTCGTGGCTTTGAGCAAGTGGCCTCACTGTCCTCTACAAGTGGAGCTGACAGCGCCTGTTTCAGAGTTGTGGCGAGGTTCAAGTATGATCACAGTGTGAAAGTGGCCTCTTAACTGAAATGCCAGACCAACTTTAATGATGATAATTAAGAAGTAGGCTGCTAGCTTGTTAACTCGAGAGAGTGAACACTAATAAAATCCTGGGCACAAAAAGTAGACGGGCAGGGCATTTTCCCGCGATGCCTGCCTCTCCAGTATTGCTCAGACCCAGAGTCTCACTGGCCCTCCTACCATCCTCTTCCTCAGTCCACATGTAGGCTCTGCCCTGTCTGCCCCTTCAGCACGAGTGTCAGGACTCCCTGTTACTCCTCCTTACCTCCCCAGGTGATCTTGTTTGCCATCCACTCTGTTACCCCCTGCTAGGTCACCACGCCCGGAACTCTGGGCCAGGCCTTTCTTGGGGATCCACACCTATATCACCTCTTACAAGTGTCCTTTCAGGCAATACCCTAAACTCAGGATTCCTGAAATGGAATTGGCCACAACCCACAGCATCCCCCGGCCGTCCACCACTTACCCAGATACTCAAAGTTGAAACTTGGGGGTTTTTCCTCCCACCTCCAATGCCAGGGTCATCGGTTCTATAAATCTCTGCCCCTGGTGAAACTCTCCAGACCTTGCCTCCATCTGTTGTACCACTAAGCCTAGTCTAGGCCCCGTCATCTCCTGGCATCTCGCATCTGAGTGGGGCCACCCTGAGGCGGGACTAGAAATCGTGAACGTAAAGCACTTGAGTAGGGCCTGGCAGATAGCAGTACTCAAATGACGGTCAAAGGTCATTATTGTCACCCCTTCCTTAGAATGTGCCACTGACTTTCCCATTTTCCTCAGAGTACAGTCCAGTGACCCTTATGTGGGCTGCTCAGCTCCACACAGTTCAGCCTCGTTCTGGTGACTAGCCGTCCTCTCCCTCTTCTCCTCCAGTCACACTGGCCTCCTTTTAGCCCCTTAGAGAAGAGTGTTCTCCTGGTTTGCACATGCTGTTCCCTCTGCCAGAAACACTTGTCTCCTTTCCCTTCCCTCTTATATGGATGTCACCACCTTCAGGAAACTTCCCTCCTGATCCCCATGGATCATGCTACGCTCAACCTGCTGGCTGGTTACATGTCCTGCAGGATCCTACAGGTGCCTTTTAGTCAGCACACTGGCGGCAGTTCTCCTTGTCTTCCCTCTCCTGCAGCCCTGTTAGGGCCCAGGCCATCATGGACCCTGCTGTTTGCCAGGGAGGGGCCCTCAGTTCATGTTCACAAGTGTGGGAACACTTCTGGCAGTACATGTTTTGGTGTTGCTGCCCTCCACATAACCAGATTGAATTCCTTAGAGGTGTGCTCATTGTTTCTGGGCCGCAAGGCCCCTTCCAGTGCCTGCTTCTCCTCAAGCTGGAGCCTGACCATGAATAGAGAGGTAACATTCTACTCCTCATCCCAAAGCACTAAGCCTTGAAGATGCAAAGGATTCCAAAACGGCCTCCGCCCTCACTAGGCTCAGTCTAGGAAAAGAGGCAAAACATAATCGTCACCTGGGCAGCAGAGGTATTGATCTATGGCTACTAAAGACTCAATAGAACATAACGGGCGTGGGCTTTTGAAGGATGAGTACGAGTTTGCCAGCCATGGGGAAGAGTACTCCAAGCATAGACACATAAGCAGTGGCATGGTGCTCCGCTCTATCCCCATAGACTTTTTCATGGAGCGCTTAGGAAGAGAGTCCCCGTAGTATATAGCACGTGACTGCAAAGGTGACTCTCCCAGTCTGGCAGGGCTGGGTTCTGCCCCAGCTCAGATTAGCTGTAGGACTTTGGGCCTCTACCAACCCAGAGCCCCCCCCCCCCCCAACCCCCCCCCAGCCTCTGGTTCCTACCCCAGCACTGGGCACAGTGAATCTGCTGCCTCTCCCTGGTCATTGGTATCCCCTTCCAGTAGCCACCATAGTTACCGGAGCTCTGCAGGCTACAGCCCTGCGTCACTTCCTGCCTTCTGGCTGCTGCAGTCTTCCCTGGCTTACCTGACCTCCCCGGACTTTGTGCTGTCACATAGCTCCTGCCTCCTCCCTTCCCCCTCCTGCTTTTCCTCACCCACAAGAATTAACAGCTCAGAGGAAGTCTGTTGGCGATGGTGTGTATGACAGGTTGAGCCAGATGAGTGACAAGACCCCTGTGCTACTACGGGTAGCAACTTTATTAGTGCAGTGCTGCAAGCGACCGTCTCAAGAGCTGCTGAAAGTGGGTCAGAGCTCTCCAGGGGCTGTGGAGGGTCAGGTAAATGAGCCTGTTTTAAATTCCTGGGAAAACCATTATGGTTACAGGTGCCATGTTCACCCTCCCCCAGGAAGTGCTTTCTCACTGGCACTTGCTGCCCTCTCCACACAGCCCCAGAACAATGATACGTAGTTGTGTTAGGAGGCTTCCCCCAGCTAGGGGAGCGGGCACTCAGAATCGGGTCAGGCCCTCCCATGGAATTCCAGATTCCAGTAGACTGTTTCTCAGAGCGTCTGGTCTGGACCTTTTGCTTGGGCTAGAACAGAAGTTCCCATCTCTTTGCAGTTTTTCTTATATTTCATCTCCCACCTCATGGACCTCCTGTATTAAAAGATCTTTCTGCCAAACAGACTATACTTATTATTTATCAAAGGACAGAGTTTGCAGTGAATAGCAGTAAAACATGAAAGCTACATGGTCGATGAGACGGTTGATATTTTCTCTGATGTGATCATGGGTGAAAGAATGGCTCTTTGCATTTGGCAGCAGTGGTCGTAGGCTCAGGCTCTTTGTTTGCTGCCACCAACTCCGTGGACAGCTGTGCTGGGAGCCCAGGGCTTAGAGGAGGCTAACGTGTAGCTGCTGCTGGGTGTGGGGCTATGAGTTGCCCAGGCCCCTGCGTGGCTTCCCATCCCTCACCATCACATCGTGTTAGAGCACAGGGTGATGGTGGCCCACAGGGTAAGGGTGCAGGGAGAGCGCTCTTGGAGTGGGGAGTGAAATGTCAGATTATCTGGGATTTAGGGCCTGTGGACAGTGACCAAGATCCTGGGTCTTGTTGTCTCAGAATAACTGTTGGATTTTATTTTTTAAATCCGTTGAATTCCCTGAGTTAAATATCAATACCAAGAGACCTTTTATCATTCTTCAACAGAGTTGGGACCTGGTGCAACAAACACAAAACTACCTGAAACTGCTGCTTTCCATAATTAACAGCGACGGTGAGTCTGCCTCTGTGTGAACTCTCAAGCCATTGGACCTTCTGGGTATTCCCAGGTCATGATACTGTGAACATGTTTGTTGGGGTCACACACCTACCTTTTGCTTTATGGGAAAAGGATTTGGGGATTCCCCTGTCCATTGGCATCTTTGTTCCTCTTTCTCAAAACCTTAGAAAACTACATTGTGCACTCCTTACCATCTGAACTACACACAGTGTTTCTACACTAAGGGCAGCTGACCTTTGATCATCAGTGTTGTGTGTGGTGTCAGAAATGCCTCTTCTAATTCAGAAAGATGAGAGAAAAATCAGTCCTGGTTTCTTACTGGGCACACACAAAAGTCCCTAGAGGGCCTGTTCTCCAGATGGTACTCTAGGCGGCTTGGCTGTTGTGATTGGTTGGGTCTGTCATGCTCAGTGTCTCTAGGGTGGGCTGGTGGACTCATTGATACCAGTCAAGACTTCTGTGGGGTTGCTCTTGCTCAAACAAGTAAAAACGTGTTAGCTTATATAACCAAGAAAGCCCCACAGCAGAGCCAGGTGCCTAAGAAATGTCACAAAGAATCTCCTTGTTTCTCAAACCCACTCTCCTTGTTTCTGGTTAGCTTCATGGCTGGCACCCATTCTTGACTTGTATCCTGCCATCTTACCTCCCCTGAAGAGAGAGTGAGCCTCTGTCCCAGAGCTCATGCTCATTGGCCCAGTTTGGGTCAAGTGCCCATCCTTGAACCAGTCACTGTGGCCAGGTGTACAAAAAAGTCATACCAGCCTCTGGAATTAGGCAGTGGTTCTCTACCTGGGCAGTACTGCCCCTCAAGGGGACCTCTGGAGAGGTGGCTGTTGTAGGAATTGGAGAAAGCCTGCTAGCATTTAGTGGGTCCTTAGCCAAGGATCCCAAATGTCCTGTAGTTCCTGGGAAAGCCCTGCACAGTGAAGAATTGTCTTCCCCCAGAGTAACTGTAGGGCCCCAGGTGGGGAGTTGCAGACCAGCCTCACCTAAAAGACCTGCTTGGGCAGCACTGCTTTCTAAGAAGTACCTAGAAAGATAGCCAGAAGAAAGAAGAAATGCTGTGTACAGAGACAAGTGCCTATCACCCACCCCTTTCCAGAACTAGGTTGGAGACGAATCTTGGAGAGGCCCACCAGGAAGAAGGAGAGTAGGGCTAGCCTGGCTTTCTGACACCAGGCCAGGGCGGGAGCATGTCCCCTACTCATCCACTCGTGTGCTTTTCTTCTGGGCCTCCTGTTGTGTGGTTCCTGAGTAGATGACAGCGGGCTGCTGGTACACTGTATCTCGGGCTGGGACCGGACACCACTCTTCATCTCTCTCCTGCGCCTTTCCTTGTGGGCTGTGAGTATGGATGGGCTGGGCTGTGGAGTCAGGGAGCTTTCAGAGGCCATCTACCAAGATCTACCCTTTGGGAGAATTAGGACTGTCTCCAGAAAATCGAGATTTGGAGTGAGGGACCCCAAGTGTTGAGAGCAAGTGCCGGGTTCAACACTGTTCTTGGGGCTTTGGGGCAGCCTGGTTGTCACTGCGTCTGTGGTTGCAGTTCAGCTTCTGAGACAAGGAGGGGGCTTTATCGTGGGGGTCACCTTTCTAAACTTGGCAGTCTCTCTGGTTTCTTCCAGGATGGGCTTATCCACACATCCCTAAAGCCTGCTGAGATCCTCTACCTGACTGTGGCCTACGACTGGTTCCTCTTCGGGTAAGCCTTTGGGGAATGTCAGGTTGTTGGGTGGGGGCAGTGCCTTGGGAACTGCGTTTCCAAGTGTATTTGGGTGTGGTGGCTTGTGTGACAGGGCTAGAGGTGAAGACACTCCCTCCTCTTTGGGGAAGCCTGAAGGTGCTTGTTAGGCCCCACCTGAGGTTGTAGTGCCAAAGCCAGGGTCTCCCCACTGTGACTCCAGTCCCCCTTTGACTTCCTGTCATGGCGCTGCTCTCTTTGACCTCCTCACCTTCTTGTTTCAGGCACATGTTGGTAGATCGGCTCAGCAAAGGAGAGGAGGTGGGTACTATGAGTAAACACCTGGGCCCTGAGACCATTAGCATGACTTCTGTTTGGTGTCCGCACAGAGGGAGCAGTTCCTTGCTCCATTGTGTAGGGATCGGGCAGCACAGCCCGAAAAGCACCAGCACTATAGCCCCAGTCCTGACCCTCTGTTCTTCTCCCTGAGGTAGAGATAAGACATTTGCCTTCACTCACTGCAATCACCTCATCTGTCATTTCTCTTCCCCTTGCTTTTGCTGCCATTTTTCTTATGGGTGACCTTGTTTTCTGCACTCAGTTATGGAACCAAGTTACAAGCTTTTCCTTGGCCCCTCAGCCCTACAGCTACAACCCAGAGGCTCTTTCCTGTCTCTTTTCCTCATCACACCCACTCAGCAGCTTTGAAGCCCCAGGGCCAGCCGACTAAGCAGAGTCTTGGCCAACTGCTCACCACCACCCCAGGCCCAGACCAGGCACAGCCAGCAGGGCTCCAGGGTTCCCTTACTCTCTGGGTGCCGTCCCTTCTTTCCCTCTCTGTCGTCTCCACACCCCATCCTTTTCTGCTTTTTGCAGTCTTTGCCTCTTTGGTGGGCTTGTTTTTCAGCCTGTTTGCCCAGCGCATAGACCAGGAGTCAGACCCGAGTTTGAACCCTGGTTTTCCCACCTATTACCTGGTGACCTTGAGTAATGTGATTAACCTTGGGTCTCCTGGTGTTAATTGTGCTGCCTCACAAAGAGAATAAGTCTAGGTGCCCAGTGTGGGAGCTGTCACACAGCGTTAGCGCTTTCTTTTCTGCCCCCTGTCCACCCACCCCCCTTTTCCTGAAACGTCTTTCTCACCCTCCTGAGGCTGCCTTCTTTCCAAGCATCTTATCTTGTGCCTCCTCCTTTTGTTCCTCCCTCTCAGCGGCTTCTCTCCCCTTCCAGATCTCTTCTGAGTGCTTATCGCATCTGCCAGGGCTGCAGAGCTCATAAGCCTGTTCCTCAGAGGCCTCCGTGAACTCTGTCAGAGGCGGTGACTTTGGCATTGAAATTGGCACATAAAGCCCCTTTGCAGCCTGTCATTTTGAGACTCACTGGTGCTCCAGAGCATTCTGTACACCACACCATCTCCCTTACCCCCAAGGGAAGGCAGATTCTGCCTTCAGAAACTGGACAGTGGATGAGGCTGAGCCCAACAGGGTCTGGATTCAGACCCTGGCCATCTCTCAGCATAAACAAGAGGGTCTTCTCAGCTGGGAGGGTCAGTTTTCAGGGTGTGGGCTTTTTTTTTTTTTTTAAATGTTTTAACATTTATTCATTTTTGAGAGACAGAGCATGAGTGGAGGAGGGGCAAAGAGAGAGGGAGACACAGAATCTGAAGGAGGCTCCAGGCTCCAAGCTGCAGCACAGAGCCCGATGTGGGGCTCAAACTCATGGACCGTGAAATCATGACCTGAGCTGAAGTCAGATGCTCAACCAACTGAGCCACCCAAGCATGCCTGGGCTTTTCCCTAACCCCAACCAGACACTCCAGACACTGATGCTTTAAAACAAACAAAAAACAAAACCTAGGGGCCTCTTAAATAGCACTCTGTCCTTGTCTCCAGCCCTCGAGGTTCACAGCGTACTGGCATATTAAAGACTTTAAAGAGTCTGTGGTGAAGACACCTATTTAATTTTATGTAACACACATTTTCATACTGACCCCACCTGGGTACCTGCCTTCCCTTTTTGGGGGTGGGGGTGGGGGTTGTTTGTTTGAGGAAATCGTCTGGGGTTCTGGGATAGTGTGTGGGTGTTTATCTGAGTGAGGGTTTGATGGGCCACACCTTTCGGAGTCACTGTGGAGTTTATTTAAAAAGTGCAGAGACTGCCTTTTTTTAAACATTTGTTTATTTTGAGAGAGAGCGCACATACGCATGCAAGCAGAGGGGAGGGGCAGAGAGAGGGAGAGAGAGAATCCCAAGCAGGCTCTGCACTGTCACCTCAGGGCAGAGCCTGACAAGGGGCTCGGACTCATGAACCGTGAGATCAGGACCTGAGTGGAAATCAAGAGTCAGCTGCTCAACCGACTGAGCCACCTAGGCTCCCCGCCCCCAGAGACTGCCTTTGTGCACTTCATGGAGGCCCATTTGACTAGGGCACTGGCTGGAAAGGAAGAGAGAGAATTTGCCCAGAGTGGTGGGGATGCAGCTAGAGGTCAGAAGCTCTTCCTGCCTGTGCCCATCTCAGATTCTGAGCCAGATCATGGCTGTCCCTGAACCCTGGTCGTTTTGAACTACTATATCTGGGTATTTCCCCTACAAAATCTGATCCCTTTCCCTTCCATTATGTTCCCACGGTGTCCATTAATCTCACCCCCAAATAATCTCTCTCCCAGCTGTTCTTCCTGGTTAGCCTCTCTCCTTGGGATTCTTAGAAGAGGCTGAGGGGGAAAGCTGCCATTCCCTTTATCCTTTTCAGTAGCTTGAGAACATGCATGTTGAATTTGAAGGTGGTTGGAAAACTCCGTGGCTTACCCATGTATGAAACCTTCCTTGGCTCCGCCCAGGCACATCTGCCCGGTCTGCTAAGCCCTTTCCCACCTGTACTGTTTATAGAGCAGAGTATCCATCAGGGTCCCCGAGGCAGGGCTGTTAACTGTCAGCAGGCTGACCAGGTGGCTGGCTGCTAGATTCTCTTCCTTGGAGAAAGCTGTCTTCTCATGTGTATTGCTTTTTGGTTTCTTCAGATTTTCTTCTTCTGCTTCAATTTTTTGAAGCATATCATCTCTGAGGAGTTCTCTGCTCTGAAGACACAGAGGTGAGGAGAAGGCTTTTCTCTCACTCTGGGCAGGGCGCTCTGGGAAGGACCATTCTGGGAAGGGTAGGCAGGGTCTCACTCACTGTCTTAGCCTTGCCTGGCTTCCCTGCCTGCTTGGCAAGCTGACCTCTGAGGCCAGGGTAGAGATCCCTGGTGACATCTAGTCAGGGAAGAGGCTCTTCTGCCTGTGAGGCAGGGCTGGGGTCTGCCTGCAGTTATACTAGCAGAAGGGCTTTCGGACCAAGGAGTGGTCTCTGGTGACTAAGCAGGGCACACTGCTGCAGGGAAAAGCCAGCCGAAGCACAGGAGGACTCCCGACACTCCAGTCTCTGGCTGAGGCAAATTCTTCTGCCTGCCCTTCCCTGGGCTGCTGCAGCGGTGTGTCTGTGTCGCTGTGCAGCCCACCATCGTGGAACAATCTGCCTCCAGCCTGGGAAGCACAGGAGTCTTGTCTGGCAGTTGCCTTACGACCTCTGTGAGAGTTGGTATCTTTTCTGAATTCACTTGCCTTCCAAATCCAAGCTCCTAGGTGTGTTGGACCAGATTGAACTCTGGGGGGCCAAGGTGAAAGGAAGGAGTCAGACTTTGCTGGCCTCTCAGAAGTGGCCTGATGTTTTGCAACACTCTAGGTAGGACATGTCTCATTGAGTTGTCAGTGAGTTGGAGCTTCTTTCCCGGGCAAACAGCATGCCGGGCATGGGGACGACAAAAGAGCCCCCGGCCCCGAATGTAATTCACTATTCTGTTTCTGTTTATAGGAGGAAGAGTTTACCAGCCCGGGACGCAGGCTTCACTCTGGAAGATATCTGTATGCTGAGTGAGTTACAGGCCCCAGCAGGTTTCCCTTCCTCTGTGCATATTTCTTAGTATAGACCACACAGGAACTGTTTGTTCTAGAAACTTCTCTTTCCAGCTGTATGGTATGGAAGAAGTGGGGGACCAGTAGTGTGAGAAGATAATGTGCTGACTGATGGCACTTGCTTCTTTCAGGACGAAAGGACCGTGGCAGCACCACCAGCCTTGGCAGTGACTTCTCTCTGGTCATGGAGAGCTCCCCAGGAGCCGCCGGGAGTTTCACCTATGAGGCCGTGGAGCTGGTCCCTGCAGGAGCACAGACTCAGGCAGCTTGGTGAGGGGCCAGGCTGGAACTAAGCTTGCTCACAGCTGTGGCCCAGGGCCACCAGCTCCAGGGAGCCCCAAGAACAAAAGGGACCCCCGACAGTAGGGCTGAGAGCACAGCTCCCTGTCCTGCTGTCTCTCCTGGACCTCAGAGGCCAGCCATCTGGTTGGTGAGGGGCACTGTCCGTGGTGGCCCAGGAACATAAAGGACCGGGGCTCTCTGTGAGATGAAGAAAGAAGCTGCTGGGCTGGGCAGACAGGGTGGGGGTGAGGGGAGGCTGGTGTTAAGAAGACTCCCTGGAGGAGCTCCCTTGTATCATTTGCCTGGGAGGTTGCAGGCGGCGGGGGGGGGGGGGGGGGGGGGGGGGGGAAGACAAGTAGAGAAAAGAAGAAAATGAGAAGGGACTACAAAATGATGATTGGGAATTGGGGACTTGTTGGAGGGTAAACTCCTCTGAGAATCTGATGACTCTGTCTCTAGACAAATGACTCAAAATTTTGCATAACATTTGGAAGGAGGGGCAGTTTCTGAGCTATTAGTTACAAATCTAGCATGTGCTCTGAGGCCAGTAGGCCAGCATTATTTGGATGTCACAGTCCCTCTGAAGACCCAGCTCTTGCTGCCCATAGCCAAGCCTGAGGGAATACTAATGTATACTCATTCTTATGTGGCATTTTCCCAGTAGAAGGAAGGACCGGGCCCTGAGATATGGTAAAAGTGGGCAGAGGGCTTGCCTGGGGTGGCCCCTTGGCCAACAGCCCTACTCTTTCTACTGCAGGAGGAAGAGCCACTCATCCTCTCCACAGAGTGTGCTCTGGAACCGGTCACAGCCCTCAGAGGACCGCCTGCCTTCCCACCAGGGGCTGGGGGAAGCCAAGTCTTCCAGCTCCTCATCCTCGAACCATTCTGACTTTTTCAGGATGGGTAGCAGTCCCCTGGAGGTCCCCAAACCCAGGTGAGGAGCTCCAAAGCCCCTAATGGTGGAGGTAGTTAGCCCTCCCCTCTTAATAAGCCTGGAGAGTGGGGTTTCAGCCCCTGAGCTGGTGTCTCAGGTGGTTCCTTGGCATGCAGCCTGGTCAGCAGTGTACCCAGGAGGCCAGAGGGGTTGGCCAGGCTTGCAGGCCCACCCCTATTTGGAGGATGTGTTAGTGTTTGGGTAAGAGCTAGTCTGCAGCACCAATTGAAGACTCCTTCCCAGAGCCCTGGCAGATAGGGAATCCAGAAGCTGTACTGGTTACAGTGTGATGAGCAGGGGGTTAGGGCTGCCTCCACCTATTGCCTTTGGCAGGTCTCAGCCCCTGGGCCCTCATATTCTGTTTCAAGAGATGGACTCAGATCCTCAAAGTCCTTTTTGGTCCTCATATTCCATGTCTGAGTTGGAGGGGCGGTGAGGAGAATAGACAGTAGTGAGCTAGGCTAGATGTGTGTGGCTCCGGTGAACCTTGGGAGACTCTACATCTGAGAAGTGCTCAGCCAGATGTACAAGTGTGGCTGGAGCATGCTGCAGAAATAATGTTTCCTATAAGAGGTTGAAGCTGAGCACTGGGTAGGTAGGGGCTTAGGATTGAGGGATGGCCTGGCACTTGGGGAAAGCATTTCCTAGCATTGCCATGTTTTCCATGTCATACACACAGGGAAAGGATCCTGTGAGTTGCTTTGTTCTCTAAAGTCTTGAGAATGTCTGGCCCTTCTGGAGAGAACAAAGCAGGGTGTGGCTTAAGAGGTCCTTAAGAAATTCCAAGGAGAAAGGGGCATTTAGCATAAAGAGCATGAGCCTTAGAGTCTAGCCCAGATTCGAGCCCAGCTCTGAAATGAACTGCTCCAAAAGTTTCAGGTCTTACCAGCATGCATGTTAACAGTAAGGAAACCAAGCCCCAAAGTCACAGGCATGTTACAAGGAAAGACCTGAAATTTCTGGAACCCTCTTCCCATCACCATCCTCTGGTTTTTCTCCTTGGGCAAAGGCAGGCAGTGGAGGAAGGGTGCCCTTCTCCACACAGGCAGAGGAGGTCAGCTGTAGGCTAGTAGGAGCCCCGCAGAGTGCACGGGCCCAAGGAGTCCCCTGTGCTCACCTTTAGAGAACCCAGAGCACTCACATGTCTGCCAGTGCTATAGCTGCATCCACTAAACAAAGATTATAACTCCTTTGACCCCACAGGAGGTTTGGTGAAGGTGGCTGAGCAGAGCGGGTGCTGGGCAGACAAGTCACAGGCCTGTGCGCGTTCTTGTCCTGTGTGCCCGCTGCCATGGCACCCTTGTCTGCACGCCCAGCTTTCCTCAGGCCTGTTCGAGGGCCGCAGTGGCCCTACATAACCCTCGCAGTTCTGGGCTGGAACTCTTACTCACTGTCCCTACCTCCCTTCCTGCCTGTGCAGCATTGCTAGACAACTGGGAAAGAGACCAGAAGATTCCTCTTATCCTCTCAGGTCCTGCTCCAGTCTCAACTATCCAGCTGCTAGGGGCTCCCGCTGAGGTGGCACTCCATCACCTCTTCCCACACCCTAGCTTTTTATTACCCCTTCTTCTTGCCAAGAAATCCTACTTCTCAATCTTGTGATAGTTTTCGTCAGCATCACAGTGGTTTTTGCCTGCACTGGGTGGCTCAGACTCTGAGGGTTGGCCCAGGAGAGCTACAAAGGCCCCTCCCTAAGGAGACCAGAGGGCTGGGGGAGTCCTCTGGCCTCACAGCCCTGTGTGCTTGGCATAGTCGAGACTGGGATAGCTGGGCCAAAGTGGGGCACAAGGCCTTGGAGAGGCGTGGGCAGGGCTGCTTTGAGGTGTTTGGCTCTGCCAGTCTATTCTGGGAATGCCTGCTTAGAGCCCAGCTGGTCTGGCCAGGCAACAAGGTTCTGGACTGGGAGCCTGTTTGCCAGAGGTTTTGAAAGACTAGATTATTCAGATTTGGAGCATTCTAATTATGTATTTCCATTAACATTAAAATTAATTTAGTCTCTTTTATCTTAAAGTGCCTGAGGGATCCTGTCATTAGCTTCCCTGCCTGCCTCTCTTAGGTAACAACAGCCAATCAGCTTTTTAATGCAGCAGGGGGAACTGCATGGAAAGAACCCCTATCTGTGACAGCTGAAATTTCCCTCATGATGTGAATTCTCTGGGTTTCATATGCTCCAAATTCTCTCTTAAAGCAGGATTTTCCTATGAAAAGAGTCAGCGAAGCTTTGTTCACAGTTAAGAAGTAGGTGTTGTGCTGGGAAGAAAGTTCTGTGGGGTGCTAATTCTTACCCAGCCCCAACACTGTACTCCTCTCTGAGAAGACTTGTGGCTCTTTTGCATTATTAGTTGCCATGCAGCAGCTTCTGATTGAGCTGCATTTCTGGACTATTGTTAAATCTCTCATCAGCTATAGGGCTGGGGGCTGGGAGGAGGCAAGACCACTGCTCTGAGCTCATGTGCCTCCCAAGGTCCTGGTTACTAAATGGCTCAGCCCCATGTGGCCTTGGTCTCTGCTCCTGAGTCAGACATCTTTAGGGGTGGGGGGTTGCTAGCACAGCACTGTCCACGCCTGAGGAGGGATGGTGCCACCACTGAGCCCAGCTTGAAGCCAAGCTGCCTAAAGAGCAGATTAACTTGGCTAAGGGACACCCAGCAGCCTGGTTGAATAGCTAAGTGGAAACATAGGAACCAACTTCTGTTGCCCAGCTAGCTGCTCTTTCCCCATCTTTCACCACATACCAACTGCTCAGTATAACCATTGAGCTCTGTCCTGGGCTGTGTTTAGTGAGGCAGAGAAACCAGATTGCTTTCTGCAACACATAGGGTTCCTGTCTCATGTTTAACATTGTCTTGCATGGGACCATAGCTCCAAACCAAGGATGAGTGGTGAGAGGGCATTGCCAGCTTAAGACCCAGAAAAGGACACTTAGAGCCATTAAAGATTTCTTGGGCTGCTGCAGGAATGCAGTTTCATTCCTTCCATCCTTCCTTTTCTCTCTCTCTCTCTCTCTCTCTCTCTGTCTCTCTGTCTCTGTCTCTCTCTCTGTCTCTGTCTCTCTCTCTCTCTCTCTCTCACACACACACACACACACACACACACACACACACACACACACACACTGATGTTTGTTTAAAGTGTGGGTTGGGGAAAACTGATGCTTCCCCATTCCTGGAAGCATTCAGTTAGGCAGAGGCTCTGGAACCATCATCTGGAGGCTTGAGGGTTGTTGGTAGGGCATAAGTGTAGATTAGAGGTGACATCCAGGCCCTCTCAAAGTTTGGGATTTTAGGTCTTGGCTCAGATAGTCATTCCCTACATGACTTCAGACAGGTCACTTGAGGACTTTGGGCTTCTATTTTTCATCTGTGTAATGAGAGGTTTAGATGGGCAACACCCAGGTTCTTCCTAGCTGTGTACCTTCAAGCCTTCTGCATCAGCATCATTTCAGGTGCTTCCAGAGGCAACTAACAGAAAACCCATCTCGATAGATTTAAACAATAAGGGAAAACTTGGTTCTTATGGAAAAGTCCAGTGGAAAAATGACCTTCCAGTGTAGTCTATTCAAGGCTCCAGCTCCATTTTCTTGTGGTTCTTTACCCTTCCCTTCTTCTACATGCTAGCTCTGCCTTGACAGCTTCCCTAATGGTGAACAGCCACTTCTAGGACACCCTGCTTCCTTTGTCACATCCAGGAATCACAAAAGGGCCTCTTTTCTAATCATGGATCGGAAGCTCTGTGCTTTATTCCAGTTGGAAATGATGTGCCCATGCCTGAACCAATCCCTGAAGTCCCTCCCACCCTTTATCAGGAAGGAAGATCAGTGTATCATGAGGCTGGCTTAGGCTAGTCCCAGCTTTGCCCGCCAGCTGTTTGTAACTTGGAAAAATCACTTCCCTGCTGAGCTCAGTTTTTTCATTCCACCTTTAAAGTTCAAGTAATGATCCTGGCTTACCTAAGTTTGGGTTTAAATTACACAACGGAGGGGCGCCTGGGTGGCTCAGTCTGTTGAGCGTCTGACTTCAGCTCAGGTCATGATCTCGTGGTTTGTGAGTTCGAGCCCCGTGTCGGGCTCTGTGCTGACAGCTCCAGAGCCTGGAGCCTGCTTCAGATTCTGTGTCTCCCTCTCTTTCTGCTCCTCCCCTGCTCACGCTCAGTCTCTCTCTGTCTCTCAATAATAAACGTTAAGGAAAAAAAAATTTTTTAATTAGATAATGGAGCGTAGTATCTAGCACATAGTAAATACTCATCCTTTCCATAAATGCTCAGTAAACAGTTGTGGTAAAGGACCTGTCCTTATTCACATATCTGATGGCATACAGGCCATGTCAGGGCACTAGGCTGCTAGGTAAAAGGCCAGGCCACGCACTCAGGCCAGACCTGTTCATTCTTGCCTCAGCTGTGTGGGTTGGGGCCAGCTCTGCTTGTATGGATATTCTTGTACCTCCTTCCAAAAAGGACTGTCTAAAAGATACCTGCCTGAGTCCTGCCCACACTGGGTGCCTGACAGGAGGTGGGGAAAGATGGGAGGTGGGGAAAGATGGGAGTTGTGGCTCTAGTCTCCTGGGCAGAGACAGGAGCCCTCTGAGCTTCAGGGATGTGGACACATGACCTTGGAAGAATCATTGGCTCCACAGTTCTCCAGTTTGAGAATAGCTTGGCCCCATGTTCCCTCTGGTCCTGTAGGCAGGAGATTGGAAGAGCTAGAACTCAGACTTCTTTTTCTGCTGCTTTGTGCTTGAGTAAAGAACCAGGGCAGAAGAGTGTGGAGTCTTGATAAAGCTGGTTAACATACCTGGGTACTGAGACCGTCTTGAAAGTTTTCCTTTTTATTACTCAGCAGGTGCAGTCACTTGTTCTAGTGACTATTTGCTTTCATCTTTAGGTGTCCCCTCCAGCCAGCTAATCTGGCACTTAAGAGCACCTCTCTGCTTCGCATAGTCCCTTGCTCTTAAACCCAGGAGCTGAACAGTTGCTTTGCAACCCTTCCTTTGACAAAAGCCTCAAGTAGGAAGATTCATCTGCAGCCTGTGTGCTCACTCTTGTACAAGATGCAAAAGATGGTTGCTTGTTGAGATGGCTTTATGTCCCCCTATTGCTATGTGTGCTGCCTACTTCATTCCACAGCTATCCCTTGGCCACTCCAAACGTGGTTCTTGCCTGGGCAGTGCTAACTGCTGGACACAGGGGGAGTAAAAGGAAGTGCCTAGCTTAGGGGACCAGAAATCCTCACATTCCATGTTCCTGCCATTTTTCCATTGGTAGTGTGAGTTTCTGATAGCCCAGGGAGGGGGGCGGCGAGCAAGAGAAACTTACGTGTTTCCAGGAGTGCCCCATCCTACTCAGCATCCCATATGTCCCCTCAAAACTCTGGTGTTTAGCAATTGTTTTCGTACAGACCGCTAAAACTGGAAGAGAAACTCTGCCCTGAAGTTTGAACAGTAGATGAGATAGATTTGTGGAGCCATGCTGACCTGAGGGGAGTTATGCTGACTGAAGGCCCAGGATAACCTGGAGGAAGCAGAGAGAAAATACCAGACTGTGGCATGTGGTCTACCCTCTCCTGGGCAGCTGTCTCTTTGATTTACAGACTGCTTGAGCCCTACCAAGTTTCTCCATCTAGAAACAAGGAAACACTTCTTTCTAGGGCACGAGGGGCTTCCACCAGGTAGCAGACCACGTCCTGTTCTCATCCCTAATGCTGCTGTCACAAACCTTCCAGGGTTTAGCAGGAATGATGAATGTGGAAGTCTCTGTGTTGCAGGGGGTTCCTATTCATGGCAGCTTTAACGTAGAAAACCATCTGTTTTCCCTGGTCTCAAGGTGGTTCTGTTGTAGGACAAATCTGTTATCAAACTTGCCTTCAAAAAGCTCTTCTTGCATTTACTAGCTATGGGACCTTGAGCAAATGTCTTCACCTGTCTGAACTGCCATTTTTCTCTCTGTCTGTTAGATAAAGATGGTTAAGGATTACCAGAGATGCAGTACCTGGCCAGAGCATCACTTAGGTGGCAGCTGCTTGAGGATGAGCCTGTGCTGGCCACTTATGAGGGCTGTTGCCTCAAACTAGGAGACCCTGATGCCAGCTAACTGGGTGGGCCAAGTTCGATGAAGGTCCTTCTCCGTTCCCCACACCCTACACCACTATGCATGCTTCTCTCTTTCTGGGTCTCTATAAGAAGCACCTTCTGCTATTCTTGAATAAAGGATCAGACATCAAAATTGATGTACCCTTGGGGATGGAGACCTGGGGTAGCCAATGAAAGAGCCTTGTTTGATGTCTTATTATCTCCTCCCCTCCCCCTCCACTTCCACTGGCTAGACTACTGCCCTGAGACAGTAGAGAGAGGCTAGCTCTCAGCGAGAAGGTGGTGGCAGCAGATTCCCAATACAACTTTCCTCTCCCTGCACACCGCTCCTCTATCTGAAAAAGGCCTGATGAAGCTGTCAAGTTGCCTGCCTGATTCATCCCTTCCCTCTGGGCATAGCCAGTGCGTTTGCTGGGTTGATGCCTCTGAATACAAACTATGGCTTCTGGAAGGTGCTGCAGAGAAAGGGGGGCGGGGGTGGCTCAAGGCTCCCATCACCTTATTCTTCAATCTAGGTCACCACCCTCCACTGTCCCCAAGAGGCTTTTTCTTGCATCACTCTGATAAGACCTCAGTGGCTCCTGGGTTCTGCCTTGCCCACCTTGCCAATCTGCATGCTGGGAGTAAGAGGTGATCCTACATACCTTGTTCTGGGGGCATCCAGGCTTGCTTTCCCGCTCTCCCCTCCATTTGGTGCTGTTGAGATTGTACTTGCTCTGTCAGCCACCAGGGCAGGCATGCCCTAACCTGAGGCTTTGGTTGCTGGCTCACCTCTTCTCATTCTGCTTTGCTCTTGTTCTTCTGCTTCTGTCTTTGCACAAAGCATTATCCTCACAGCTGATCTGTCTTATGGTCTATACTCTTCTTTCTCCATCACAACCTATCCAGCTGTTTTTGTACTTTTGAAGAAAGTGCTTGATGTTACAGAAGCTCCACCAACAGAACCTTATGGCTATGACCCAGGACCACCATAGCCGCCCCCCACCCCTCCAGGGCCACCCCTGTCAGGCATATTGACTGACTGTGCATCATCTCCCCTCTCTCTCCTCTCTGCCCCAGATCAGTGGACCATCCCCTGCCCGGATCCTCTCTCTCCACAGACTTTGGCAGCTGGCAGATGGTAACAGGCTGTGGCAGTATTCAGGAACGGGCTGTCCTGCACACAGACTCCTCTCTCCCTTTCAGCTTCCCGGATGAGCTCCCTAACAGTTGTCTGTAAGTGTCTTGCTTGAGAAGGCAGGATGCTCCCCTGCCCATGTCAGAAGCTGGTGAGCAGTCAAGAGTGTTGGTTAGGAGTGAGGCAGCAGCTGGCCCCAGGGAGCTGGCCTGGGATCGCTGCCCCTCCCCAGTGGCTCAGCTAAGTACACCTCACTGCTCCTGGACTCCTGAGGTATGAAAGAGGCCTTATGGGCTGCACAGGAAGTGTGCTACAGAGTGTGTTCATACGCCCCAGCTCCCAAAACTCATCCACGGGTGTCTCAGGGCACACCCTGAGGGAAAGCTGGCTGGACTGTAACTATAGAAGGTTCTATTTCTGTCCAAGGCTTTGCCTGACATGCGAATCCTTTGAAATCAGAACAGTGGGGTAGTGAGAGTAGGTGTATGGTGGAGACCAGAGCCAGAATGGAGTTAGGTTAGCGCGAGGGCTGTGCTCCTCCAAGCAGAATCAAGAGTTTCTTGACATTCCCTTCCCCCCTTTTGTCTTCTGTTTTTGCCTCTGGTCAGGAAAGAGAATTGGACGGTGATACTAAATCCCAAGCCTGTAAAATCCTCTTCCTTTAAGCCTCCAGTACTGGGCTTCCAACTCTTGTAGTGTATCTGCCTGAGTGGCTGCCCCCTGCCTGCTCTACTGCTTCATGGGTCCGGCAGAGGAGAGCCCCTGGTGGTCTGGGAAGCAGGGCCTGCCCCTCCCCGCGATGGGCTGAATGAACTTCAGGTGCTGGGGATTCATCATCACCACCAGAATCCTGCTCATACCCACTAGTGCTGACTGGCCGGAGGCGAGTTGCCCTGGGCAGTTACGAAGGATCAATCCCTGAAGGCGGGCAGAGACTGGATCTTAGGATTCTAGGACAGAATTGGCCCAAGAGCCCTCCCTAGAAGAAGCAGACATTTCTGCCCCTGCTTGTTAGCACCCCTCACTTAACTGGCATTAACCACTGAAACAGTGATTTGGAACAGATGAGAGTTCCAGCCCCAGATCCTACAATTTATACCTTGGGTAGCTCTCTGATGTCCTAGCCAACCCTCAGGGTCTGGGTGGTTCCCAGGGGAAAGCTAGGTTCTGAGTTATCTTATGGCTTCCAGAATTGCAGTGTAGAGGTGGGGTCAGGGTTGATTCCTGGTGAAGTCACACAGTATGTGGATTTAGTGCTTGGGCTTTGTTATCAGAGAATTTAGTCCAACTCCTAGCTGCTCTGCTTACCAGCTATGTCATTGGGTGTCAGCCCTGACTTCTCTGAGTCTGCTAGTTCATCTCTTGAGAGGGACTGGCACTAGAGTGTCTCTGCCTGCCTACCTATTGCCTGCTGTGTATCCTCAAGTAGATCACATGTTCTCTCTGGGCTCCAGTTTTCTTATCTCTAAACAAGCTGATCTCTCCCCCTTCTGCCTCCCAGAAATAAGGGGCAGTAAGAATGCACACATATAGACCTTTGGATATTCCATGTGAATACAGACTAATCTGAATCTCTCCCGGTTATATGCTGTAAAGAAAAGCTGAAGAACACATGGCCTCCAGCCTATAGGACACCTAATTAAAAAGTAAAGGAGATCTAGGGCCACACATCTCCCCCAAATGCCAAGAGAAACTTGGGAGTTGTTCACGGTATTGCAGGAATACAGTATCAGCTCCATTTTCTTAGTGCTGCTGCAAGAGCTACTTCACTTTCCTTCACCCTAGAACCTGCTGCTCCTTTCTCTTTCTCTCTCTCACACTCACTCACCCACTCATATATACCACTCCCACCAGTGTACTTTCCCTAGGTCTCTTCTCCCCATACCTACCCTAGGACTGTCATTTATCTTCATACCTCCCATCTGTTTCCCCCAGGCCCCAGGGTGCAAGTCATTTGGGCTTGAGAATTGGAGACATTGCTGCTACTTCTGACAGATTCCTGGGAGGGATTATGCAGGGATTGGTCTCTTAGGGGAAATTTTGGTATAAGTTAGTGGTCAGGGCTAGTTGTGATTTTAGGTGGATGGGAACATAAGGGCTCATGTCATAGAAGTCTGACCCCTGGAAAAAGCCCTCCAGGGCACAGTTACAGTGAACAACACGTGAGTTCCTGACCTTTCCTCTGATTCCATGTCCCTCCCACCCCTAGACTGCATACCTTTTACTCCATAGGTTGGGTGTGGCTGGTACTCCTCTTCTATTAGAGACCTTTCAAAGTGTCAGGTAGCTTCATTCTTTGATAAGCCTGAGTTTTCATGTACTTGTTCCCTTTCTTTTTTTCTTTTTTTTTTTTTTTTTAACTTGTTCCCCTTCTTGACTTATAGTTACAGGGCAGGGAGAGAGGAGAGGCTTCCTGTCTTCCACCTGTGATCAGTGTTTGTAGAGGCCACTGAAAGAAAAGCAGATGGAAGCAGAACAGGAATCCTGCCAGAAAAGCCAGCACCCTCCTAGCAGTTTGCCTGGAGATCACAGTGACTGAAGGTGTAGGTAGAGCCTCAGGGGCTTTCAGTTGAGGGCCTCTCCAGAACACTGCCAAGAGTTCTCTCCCAGGATGCTCCAGGTCCTGGCATCAAGAAAGCTGAGGCCGTTGGTCAGCCAAGGCCTGGTGCCTCATCTTGTGGTCTCTCCTTAGGTCTATGATGTGTGCCTCACATTACTCTTACTGAGGAACGGGAGCCAACAGTTGGGGCTAACTCCCTCCTGCTTACCTTCCCCTCCTCCCCAGTGCACCAATAAAGCATGCAGCTTCTAGGCAGGAACAGTAGCCTGACAGCTGAGGGGAACAAGGCCAAATATTTGTGGCTTGAACCCCAGAGGTAGTATGGCCACAGGACAGATGCTGGCCTTGAACTTTCACATGCAGGATTGGTGGTGTGGTATAATCATGAGGATGTTGGACTCTGCCCCAGGGTAACGCACTCATTCTCCCTCCTTCCCTCCGTCCTCATAGGCTTGCAGCCCTCAGTGAGCGGGAGACTCGGCTGCAGGAAGTACGCTCAGCTTTCTTGGCCACATACAGCAGCACAGTGGGGCTTCGAGCAGCAGCCCCCAGTCCCTCTGGTGCCATCGGAGGCCTGCTGGAGCAGTTTGTCCGTGGCGTTGGACTCCGGGGCACCAGCAGCAGCACCTTATGAAGTAACCAGCCCACAACAATTTCCTGCTCCTCTCACCTGAGCCCTGAGCAGAATCAAAACCATGCCCGGACAAGGGGTGCTTCAAGATAGGGAGAAATCTTCTCACTCCTTCTCCATCATACACATGGCAGCCCCAAAGCCAAGCAGGGCCAAGGACAGGGTTCTCCAACCCCCAGCTTCCTCACTGGTGATCACCACCCCTCTTGTCACTGCCTTTCACCCACCCTAGTCTTTGTTGGGATTCCCATCAACTCTCAGAACTGTGGGGAAGTTCCCTGGGGCCTTGTGAAGGCTGAGACCTCACGAAAAGACTTCCCTCTTCCCATTCTTGTTTCCTGGAGAGGAGGGGATCACCTGCACTGAGAATGAGGCAGTTTGACACAGATCACAAAATAAAATCTTTTTGAACAACTGCTCTCTTGCATTCTCGTTTGATTGCTGTCTTTGTAGGGTTATTTGGAAGGTTCTTACTGTTCTTCCTTGTGCAGGAAGGGATTGGGGTGGGGGCAGGTAAAGCAGAAAGACAACTGAAGACAGGGTTGTACCTCTTAACTCCTGACCCATGAAAATCTCAGTGAGATGAGGACATGTAGTCACAGGTGGTTAAAGTGGGAGCAGTGATTCTCAGACATCAATGGACCCTAGTCATGTGGGAAGCCTATTCACACAGATTCCCCAAGTACTAGAGGAATTTAGATGGGGTTGCTGAGATCTTCAATTAGCGAGGAATGGGTAGGGGTGGAGGATCTTTCATTTTTAACAAGTTCTGCAGGCAGCACAGTCCTGTTACAGGTGACTAGCAGCCCCTGCCTTACGGAGCCCTGACTGGTGGAGGGACTGGCTTCTGGGGCTTTGGAGACAGTAATTGATGTGGGGAGAATGGACCTGGCTGACTACCACTCTCATCTGCAGTGTGACCTAGATAGAGTAGATTGCATCCCCACAGTATGTCTGCATCTCTAATACCATGAAGTCAGGGTTCAAAGACATGGGCAAAGGGCTTTTCACAGGGCTCTAACAGCCATTTACTGAGCTCTGTCTCTTCACACAAAAGAGGTCATCAGTGTGACTGCCCAGAGGAGGGAAATAATAGCAGTGGACATATTTTGAATACTTACTGTGTACAATCCCCTGAGCTAAGGATTATCTCAAAATTTTACATCACACCAAGTAGGTACTATTGTAATGAGACTGGGCCACAGAGACGTTGAGTAACTTGCCCAAGGTCACACAGCTAGTAAGAACAAATGTACCGTCCTCCTATCCGGAGACCAAAGCAGGGCGGAAGTGGGAAGGGGGAGAAGCAGATTGTTCAGGGAGCAGTTCAGGAAGAGGAAACGTCCCCAACGCCCACCAGGTGCCCCAAACCATTCAGCACCGCGGACAGCTCTCAAAGGTTTTTTGGGTTTCGCCAGGGAGAAATGCGCTGGGAGGGACTCCCAAGGTATGGGCTGGACTTGGGGTCGGGGTTAGGTTCCCGGCAGGCTCGAGGCTGCTCCAATGGGGCGGGGGCCACCCGCAAGGCCGGGCGGGGCTATGTAGCCATCTGGAGTCACTGCCGCCGGCGGCCACAGTCAAGGCGCGACAGGCGGGAGTGCAAGCAGGGCTGGAAAGAGTGCAGCCGCCGCCGCCGCCGCGGCGGCACAGGGGCCGGCCCCGCCGCTGCCGCCGCACCTAGCCCCGGCGGCCCCTGTCTTACAGCTTCCCGCGGTTCCAGCCACTCGACCAGCCATGTCTCTCAGCGGAGCCTCTGAGCGCAGCGTCCCGGCCACCAAGATTGAAATTACCGTGTCCTGCCGGTGAGCGGCCACGCTGGGGAGGGCGTAGGCACTATCCCTGCCCCAATCGGCTGTGGGGCTCGGCGCCAACAAGAGCTAGACCCCGGGGGAAAGAAGATTTCACGGCCGGAAAATCTGATTCAGACTTAGGGGAGTCGCTGGCAGGTTCGGGGAGGGGGTTTCTTTAGACAGCTCCACCCGCAAAAGAGGGTTCAGCCTCCGGGTTCAAGGGACGGGTCACAGGGATCCAGTAGGATCTGGGCCTCAGGAGGACAAAGTTCTGGGTCTGACCCTCTTTCCTGGGCCCTTTAAGACAGTGTGGATGCATACACCACGGGTCTTGAGCAGATATTTCCGGTGCTGTCCAGGGTGCTGACAAGGGGGGGCCTCCCTTCCCCCTCACATCCCCACCCACCAGTAATGAGGGAGGGAGATGCGATTTGAGCCCCATGCCTCCCCGGGGTTCCGAACTGAGGGCAGAGTCCAACCGGGGCAGAGTCCAGGCACTGGGCTCCAATATGACCCACCCTCTTTCCGTCTCTCTTTCTCTAGGAATCTGCTGGACCTCGACACCTTCTCCAAGTCCGATCCCAGTAGGAGGCGCCAGGGACGGGAGGGGGAACTGGGGTCTGGGCGCGACTGAGGGGCGGGGAGGGGTTCAAGCCAATCTGACATCCCTCCCCACCTCCACCCTTGCCTGCAGTGGTGGTGCTTTACACGCAGAGCCGGGCGAGCCAGGAATGGCGAGAGGTGAGTCCTAGAGCCCTCTCCCAGCCAAGAGCAGCCCCCGGGGAATCACCTGCCCCCTTGCAGGAGCCATGCTGACTCTCCCTCCACCCTCTATTCAGTTCGGACGGACAGAGGTGATCGACAACACGTTAAACCCAGACTTCGTGCGCAAATTCGTCCTCGACTACTTCTTTGAGGAAAAACAAAATCTGCGCTTTGATGTGTAAGCCCTGCCCAGATTCCGGGGTTGGACCGCTCCCCAGCCTGGATCCAGGAGAAATTCTGGCAGACCCCTCCCCGGCCAGACTCCCGGCCTGGTTCCTCCACCAGGCCATTGGATCCCACTCTGAAGGCCTCTACCTTAGTTTTAGCTCAGTCCCCAGGTCTAGCTTGGTTCTGCCCTTAGGTCAAATCCATTCCCCAGATCCGGTTGGGCCCAAAGCTTTGCTCCCTAATTTAGCTCAGGCTCCATCTAGGCCCCTCCGGCCGGTGATATGACTCCACCCCCACCAGGTCCCAGTCTTGGCCTTGCCCCAGGCCTGATTCTGTGACCGTGATGCCCTAAAGGAGATCCAGACTGAATTCGGATGCAAGGTCACTCCCTCCTTCCACCCAAAATTTTAACCAGTATTCAAAACCTGACCCCTTTTTCCAGCTCTCTCCCACCAGCCCCGCCTTATGCTGGTTGCACTCTCTTCCCAGGTACAATGTTGACTCCAAAACCAACATCTCCAAAACGGTGAGCGAGCAGAGCATCCCCTGGTGGCCTGGCCAGGCACACAGGAGGCACTCAGTGTGTTAAATGACCCTCCTTAGAATTCTCCTATCCCTCAACCCCAACTCTACCCTCTTGGCCCCAAACCCACCCTCCTGGCCCTCCTTTCCTGCTCCTGCCTCATGGTGTCCCGCCTGTGCCTTTTACTCACTGTTCCTCTTCCTTCTCCGCCACCTCTCGGACATACAGAAGGTGAGGCTGAACGGGGCTGGCTGTGGGATGGGGCGGGGGTGTGGAATGGAAGGGGAAGTGTGGGATGGCATTGTGGAGAGCAGTTTAAACTGGCAGCAGGACCAAGCAGCAAAGCTGGCCTGGGGATTCCTCCTTTAAAGCACAGACAGGACAATACTTCTAGCATTCTGCCACCTTGGAACACCCTCGTCCAAGCAGCAGTATCACCAGGGCTGGGCTGGGACTCTGCAACCCCGGCCCCTCCCGGCCTTCTTGACTCCATGTCCTGGTGCAGGATTTCCTTGGACAAGCGTTCCTGGCTCTGGGAGAGGTGATCGGAGGCCAGGGCAGCCGTGTAGAGCGACCCCTCACGTGAGCTGAACCAGAAGGGGTGCTGGGGAAGGGTGGGTGCCTCCAAATTTTCCTCCCAAAGATGCTGCTGACCCAATAGCAGTGGAGGCTGGAATTCTCCCTGGTTGGGAGCTTTCAGTGGTTCCCCATCACCTCCTCCCCCACTCCCCCACCCCACCCCCACCCAGGAAAGACCAATCTCCACCCAGGGCTTTGTTCAAGTCAGTCTCAGGCAAGACATGTCTTGTTCTCAACCTCTGTCTCTCTCTCTCTCTCTCTCTCTCTCTCTCCCCCCCCTCATTCTGTCCCTCTCTCCTCACTTTTTCTAAGTCTGATTCTACCTTTCAGGTCCACTTTCAAGCTCTTTTCCTCCAGGAAGCTTCCCCTCACTAAATCAAGTCCCCTGGAATTTCCATTACATTCACTTACTAAGTATTTATTAGCATGTTTTGTATGCCACACCCTGTGCTAGGCACCAGGAACTTATCCATTCCATAAATACTACTGGGCATATACTCTATGTCAGCCACTGTTCAAGGGGCTTGGGTTGTAATAATGAACAAAACAAAGGTTCCTACCCTCAAGAAGCTTATATTATAGAAGAGGGGAAGAAACTGTATAAAATAGACATAATAAATAAGTAAATTACATATTAGAAGACCTTAAGTGCTATGGGAAAAAGGCAAAGTAGAGCAGAATTAGGAGGATCGGAAATGCTGGGTGGGTGGGACTTGCAATATTCAACAGAGTGCTTGAGTAGGCTTTATGGAGGGGTAACTTCAGAGCAATGACCAGGAGGAAGTAAGGAAGTGAGCCATGCAGATATCTGGAGGTGGAAAGCAGAGGAAGCTGCCAGTGCAAAAGCCTGATATGTTCAGAGAGCAGTAAGGAGGCCAGTGTGGCGGTAGCCAAGTGAGCAAGGAGGAAGAGGAGGTGAGATTGGAGAGTTAATAGTTTAGGGCCTTGTAGCCACTGTAAAGACTAGCTTTTATTCTGAGTTGGGAGTTAGTGGAAGGCTCTGAGGAGAGAAGCGACATGATCTGACCATGTTTCCAAAGAATGAAGCTGGTGCTGGATTGAGAATAAACCTTGGGTGGACAAAGGTAGTAGCAGGGCTCCTACTGGAAGACTATTACAGTAATCCAGGAAGGTAGCAGTGAAGGAGGGAAGTGGTCAGATTCTGGATACAACTTGAAAGGGGAGCCATCATGATTCCTGACAGATTGAATATGGATGTGAGAGGAAAAGGGGAGTCAAGGATGACACCAAGGCCTTTGGCCTGAACACCTAGAAGGATGGAGTTGCCATAAATGAGATGGTTAAAAAAGGAGACTAAGAAGGAGCATTAAGGAAGTAAGAGGAGGACCAAGAGAAGGGGGTATTATCCTGGAGGCAACGTGAAGGTGTGTATTGAGGAGAGAGTGACAAGCCATGTTAAATGCTGCTCCAGATCAGAAGTTCTGAAGGAAGAGGTGGGGGTGACAGCCTAGTTGGAGAGGTTTAAAAGAGAATGGAAGACAGGAATGAGAGTCAAGGAATCTTTTAAGAGGTTTTGCTGCAAAGAGAAGAGAAAAGGAGGAGTGGTTAGCAAAGGAAGTGAGGTCAGAATAGGTTTGCATTTTTTAACATGAGAAAAATTATACTACATTTGTATGTTAATGGGAAGGATCCAATAGAAACTGAAAAATAGACATAATTTAAAAAGGAGAGAATTACTGGAATGCTGTCCATGCACCGGCAAGAGTGTGTGGAATGTAGCACACAGTGGAGGGATAAATAGGCACATGGATAGTCATTTATAGCAACAGTTGCGTGGGTGAAGATACTGGAGGCAAGGTAGGTGTGGTGGGAGGTCCGTGGACATTCTCATCTGGTTGCTTTAGTCTTGTCAGTGAAGTGGGAAACAAGGTCATGGGCTGAGTGAGGATGGGGGAGGAGGAGGCTTTCCAGGTTTGAGGAGAGAAGAGGAGTGAAACTGCCATCTAGCAGAACTGGAGAGTGAAGTATGATTAAGGACCCTCTTGAGGTTTGTGGTCATGCTTTAAAATGAGACCAGTTAGGGACACCTGGCTGGCTCAATAGAGCACGTGACCCTTGATCTCAGGGTCATGAGTTCAAACCCCATGTTGGGTGGAGAGATTACTTAAAATAAATAAATAAATAAAATGTAAAAGAAGAAATGAGATCAGTTAGCAAGATTTGTGTTTTCCTCTGGCCACATTTAGTTGCACGGGTGCAGTATGGCTTAGGCAGAGAATTGTATTTAACTAGGGCTGTGGTTCTGCCAAATAAGTATATTGAAGTGACAGAAGAGCAATGGATAAGGGGTAGAATGCAGGGGAGTGATTATTATAATCACTGACTGGAATTCACATTGGGTCAAGGGGATGAGGGAAAACATTAAGGAGGCAAAGAACAGAGAGAAAGCTGAGGATCAGAGACTTGGTCCTGGATGTGTAGGTAAAGAGTCCCTGTATTCCTCACACTCTGTCTTTTTAAAGCACAAAGAGTCAAAGATCGAAAGAGCCAAACAAATGGTTCAACATTCATGTTAAAAACGATGAAAATCACATAGCAAGTTGGAGTCAGGACTTACACCCAGGACACTCCTGACCTAGATTTCTCTCTGCCATACTTTGGATCCCTTTGGGGAATTAGGGTTCACAGGCCCATATCAGCAAGGCCCCTGATCACTTGGATACCCAAGGCAAATCGGGGATGGGTGTGTCCTGGTATGTGCCCAGGACGCATGGAAGGATCCCTTCTTGGGTCAGGAGAGGATAAGGCTGCCCTTGTCTTTTTTATTTCACTCTTCACATTTATTTCACTCTTCAGAAATCACACCATCTTTGATCTAACAGAACAGCCCTTTGCCCAGGTCTGGATAGAAATTCCTCTCCCTCATTCAGGACTGCTACATCACACTCTACTTGCCTGTCAGCTTTGACATTCCACTGGCAGCTCTCTGAGGGCAGAGTCTACCAGAACTGGAGAGTACCATCCGGCCAATTCATACCTAGCACAGTGCCTGGCATATGGTAGATACCAAGGTCTGCTTTGAGAAGTATCACCACCTTCAATATCAATAAAGCCTCCCAATTGCTTGTCCTTCCATGTACTCATTCAGATCTTTTCATAGCCCTGAGAGGTGGGAATTATTCCCATTTCATAGCAGAGGGAACTAGGACCAAAAAAGGGGAAATAACCTACTCAGGATTCCAAATCCTATGTCTTTCCTAAGCTACCATTATAACATGTCCACCTAGGCCACAGCAGCCCCTTCCTTACAGACTTTAGACCCTCTTCCCAATCAAAGGCAGGGCCTTCCCCACCAGGAAAAACCCAGGACAGAAGGGGATACATTTAGGGGACTGTCAGTAAATTGCATATTGAATCCCTGGCCCACTCACTCCCAGATTGGTTTCCCCAATCTTCATTGCCTACTCTCCCTCCCCTCACAAAGAGGACTTTTCTGCTTCCAGGGGTGTACCAGGCAAGAAGTGTGGGACCATATTGCTGACTGCAGAGGAGCTTAGCAATTGTCGGGTCAGTAAGGGCCATATGCTAGACCCACAAGGCTCCCTTCTCTCCCAAACCCCCTTTAGTGGACTGTTTGAAGCTATGAACAATTTGGATGTCAACAAGCCAAACTTCATCCCTAGGACATTGCCACCATGCAGCTGTGTGCAAACAAGCTGGACAAGAAGGATTTCTTTGGGAAATCAGATCCCTTCCTTGTGTTCTATAGGAGCAATGAGGATGGCACGTGAGTCAATGCTTTCTCCAGTGGCACCTACCCCTCCCCAGCTGTGGCCATGGGCCCATTATGGCTCTTAGGCTAGATGTGGGGCATCTTAGATTCCACTGGGTCCTGAGCCCAGAATTCACTCAAGGCAGAGGACAAAATGTGTTTAACAAGTGGGGAAATCCCAGGGATCTCCAAGAGTATGAGGACCTATCTCTGGGCTCAGTCCTACCCCCAATGCAGGCTCCAGTCCTCTTGCTCCTCTCCAGGTTCACCATCTGCCACAAGACGGAGGTTGTGAAAAACACACTGAATCCTGTGTGGCAACCCTTCAGCATCCCTGTGCGGGCACTGTGCAATGGAGACTATGACAGGTCTGCTTCAGCGTAAGCTAAGGATTAAGGGAACAAGGGTATGAGAATGGGGTTCCTGGCCCCAGAATGATGGCAGAAGTAACAATAGTTTTGGAGGATCCTGTTTGGCAAGACAGAGTTTGGGGCATGGAGATAGGTAAATGGGGAAGCAAATGGATGGCCACATAGATGGACAGGAGGATGGATGGGTGGATGGGTAGATGAAAGGACAAATGAACAAATGAAAAACCAGATACATGGATGGATGGTTGGATGGATGGGTAAACTGGTGAATGGATGGATGGGTATATGGATGGGTGTATAAGAGGCTTGGTGTGTCAGTATAGTGGGAGATGAATGAGTGGATAACAGATAAATGGATAAGTGGAATGATGGGCAGATCAGTGGATGGACAGATGATGGATGGATTAAGAATGAATGAGTAGATGGATGGGATATGAGAGATTGTTACATGACTAGAGAGGCAGAGGGATGATTGAAAAAGCAGGAGAACAAACAGTGAAAGGTGGATTGATGAATGGATGGTAGATGGATGGAAGGATCATTGGATGAATTGTCTGATTAATAAGTAGGTGGATAGGCTGACCATATGAGCTAATAAATGGACAGTATGAAGACAAGTAAGTGGGTGGGTGGAAGGATGGATGGGTACATAAATGTATGGCTATATAGATGAATGGATGATCAGATGGACAGACATCAGATGGTTGGGTGTTTAGTTAGATATATGAATGGACAGACAGATGGATGCTTGCATACATCAGTAAGTCAGTGAAAGCCTGGATGTATAGTTATATGGGTAGATAAAGATAGGTGTTAATAGGTAATTAGATTGGCAAATGAATGGGTAAGTGGATGTCTAGATGGATAGATAGATGGTTGTCTGTACTGTAACAGATATATGGACACACAGGAGGACTCAGGCATAGTAGTTAGGAACAAAGTGTTTGGAACCAAGATGTTTGAGGGTTTTTTTGTTTTTTTGTTTTTTTTGTTTTAAGATGTTTGAGTTTTAAGTTTCAGCTTAATCACTTACTAGTTATGGTCCTTAGTCGAGTTTTTGTCTTTTGTACCTCTTATCTAAAAATAAGAATAATAGTACTTTATAGGATGGTTGTTAAATTAAATGAGACAATCAATGAAAGTACTGATAACAATGCCTAGAATATAGTAACACTCAACAAATAGTAAAGAAGAGTAACACCAAGGGTGCCTGGGTGGCTCAGTCAGTTAAGCATCCAACCTCGGCTCAGGTCATGATCTCATAGCTCATGAGTGCAGGCCCCATGTCGGGCTCTCTGCTGTCATCACAAAGCCAGCTTTTTGGATCCTCTGTCTCCCTCTCTCTCTGCCCCTCTCCCACTAGTGCTCTCTTTCTCTCTCTCTCTCTCTCTCAAAACTAATCAACATTAAAAAAACAGAAATAGCAGTACAAATAGCAGTAAAAGAAACAGTGGCAGTGGCAGTAGATAGCTGGGTATGTGCATGGGCTGATGAATGAATAAATAGGATGGATGGACTAATGGGAGGATAGCTGAAGGAAAAACAGATGGGCATATTGGAGGATGATTTGTTTATGGTTAAGTAAGTGGGGGTGCATCTAGGATTTATTGTACACACCTAACCTATATTTATCTCCTGCATTTCAGAACAGTGAAGATTGATGTGTATGACTGGGACCGGGATGGAAGGTAGAACTGCCCCACATAGTACTGTCTTCTCCTGTAGTTAATTCAAAGACCTTCCTATAATACATAGTACATTCACCAGGAACCCAAAGTGGCCTTGTGAGACGTGAGTGGTAATAATAGATGCCAAGACCTTGAGTACACCTCTTCCCTCTTTCCCCTTAACTTGGCCTCTCTTATGGCCCCAACCCCAGTGCCCTGCAGCTCAAGTAGAGAGAGGGGATATTGGGAACAAAAGACTACTTTCAGGGCTGGCTCCAAGCCAACAGTAGCCGTTGCTCACCCACCCCTGGCCTCCCTGCAGCCATGACTTCATTGGTGAGTTCACCACCAGCTACCGGGAGCTGAGCAAGGCCCAGAACCAGTTCACAGTGTATGAGGTGAGAACTCCAGCCTTGTCCAGGTTTCCCAGTCCCTCCATCCCAGTGTTCTCAGTCTACAGCTCTCTTTCTCTATTTCCCACCATCACTGTTATCTTTTTCACTCAGGTACTTAACCCTCGGAAGAAATGTAAGAAGAAGAAATATGTCAACTCAGGAACTGTGAGTGCTCCCTAAAGCTCTAGCCCTCCCTAGATCCTTCTGCTTCCATTCCCACAGACAAATGTTGGGGGTACAGGAGGGCTGTTGGCACAGATTACTTGAATATAGTAATGTTGGGCACAAGATAGCACCACTTAAGCTTATCTTTTGGTTTCTCACTTGAGAAAAATTGTTTGAACTTTACTGTTGCAGAATTTTTTTTTAAACTTAAGTTGTATTTCCCAATTTAATACATTTTTGTAAATCCAAATCTATTTCTGACAGCTTCCTCTTTTTTGCCATTTTAGAAATTGGACAGGGTGGGGGGTGTGGGGCAGAAGGTGGAATCATGTGCCTCTCTGCCTTCTGCTACCCAACTGCCCACTCCAAAGTGGCAGGGCTGCCTCTCTGTCCCACAGGTGACGCTGCTCTCCTTCTCTGTGGACTCTGAATTCACTTTTGTTGATTACATCAAGGGAGGGTGAGTCACAGGCCAAGTTCTGTTCAGCATTGAGTTACTCCCAATTCTAAGCCTCAGTTTTTTAATATATGAATGTTTAGGGTCCATGGAAATAAACTTTTAAACACTTGGCAAACTATAAAGTGCTCTGCAAAATGCATAGTGTTGCCCATCTTAGTTCTCTTCATGGAGCTGCCTTTCATGCCTAGCTTCCAGTGCCCCCTGAGAAGATGCCAGACCAGTGGTCTTCGAAGATGACCCCAGTAACCTGACTGGGATCCAGATAAAAATCGTAGCCAGGCAAGAAGGAGAGGCCAAGAGAGAGGGAAAACCCAAACAGACCAAAGAGGACATTCCACTTGGTTCAGTAGTGGTAGGCAGACCTGGGTAAAGTGCTTTGCTTCTCTGAACCTCACTTTTCTCCTATGCAAAATGGAGATATTAATTACTACTTCAAGGCTATAGTAAGGGTTAAGTTAAATTACATAAATTACATAAACTTATCACACAGTAGGCATTTAATTCTACTACCCAGAATGTGCTCCATGGGCCAGCAGCATCTGCATCACCTGGGAGTTTGTTAGAAATGTAGAATTTCAGGCTCCACCCAGACCATCCAGATCAGAATCTGCATTTTAGCACTATCCTCAGGCTATTCATATGCACACTAGTGTTTGAGAAATCCTGGCATAATAAGTATTAATCCCTCACTTCTCAATCCATCTACTTCCCCGACAGGACACAGCTGAACTTCACAGTTGCCATTGACTTCACAGCTTCTAATGGTGAGGCATGGATGGGAGAATGGGGTGTGGAGGAATTCTAAGGAAGTCATTAGGGATTGGCCTGGATTCTCACCTGGAGATAAAAGTTCACCTACCTAGGAAGCCCAGGCTTGAGGCAAAGCCCAACCAGGTTGGGACAGGAGTTTTGGGGGGAGATTATTCAGTGTAATGGCAGGGAGGGCAGAGGGTACAGGAAAATAAGTGGGTAAATGAATCAAAAACGTTGAAAGAAGAGATACCTCAAAAGTGGATGAGTACATTAATGGATGGGAGATAATAGGGGTGTAAGGAGAAATGAAGAGATAAATGGCTGAGTAATGACTGGGTGGGCAAACAGATGAACAAACCAAGTAGGTAGATGGGTTACGGAGTGAGTACAATAGGTTGGACAAGTGGATGCATGAATGGGTACACGGGTGGACAAATGGACAGATGTTTACATTGGAGAAATAACAGGTAAGTAGATAGGGCAATGAATGAGTGCACAGGTGGATGAATCCATATGAAGACAGAATGAATGGAATGAATAGGAATGAATGGATGGGTGATATTTGGGTGTATATTGAATAAGAGAATGGAAAGGCAGGTAGAAGAGATGGATTGGTAGATTGAAAGATGGATTTATATCTGGTGGATCGGAGAATGGATGTGTGGATAAGTGGATAAAGTGATGGATAGATAGAGGGGTTGGTAGGTGGACAGATGGATAAACGAACATATGGATGATTTGGGCATAATAACGAGGGAGTACAAGGGGTGGGTGAATGGATAGGTGGTTGTATATATACACAGACAGGTGAATACATAAGTGATCAAGGTGACCATGAGGCTGGGGGTCCTTTGTCCCTACAGGGAATCCTCTGCAGCCCACCTCCCTGCACTACATGAGTCCCTACCAACTCAGCGCCTACGCCATGGCCCTCAAGGCAGTGGGAGAAATCATCCAGGACTATGACAGTGACAAGCTCTTCCCAGCCTATGGCTTTGGAGCCAAGCTGCCTCCAGAAGGACGGATCTCCCACCAGTTCCCCCTGGTATAGTATAGACCAGAGCCTAAACTCCATGCCCTGGCCTCTGGCCCACTCATGTTGGTGATTTTCTTCTCTTCATATTTCTTCTAAGGATCAAGTACCGCAGAGGACCAGGAAACCATGAGAGGGTGGCAGAGAAGGGAGGGGAGCAGGGTTGGAGTTTGGAGGGGAGCATGAGAGTAATCGGAAAAAGGAGTGAGCTGGGATCAGAGTACTCCTGGGTTTACCCTGCATGGCTCAGCCCAACAAGGCATCTTCCCTGACAGAACAACAATGATGAGGACCCCAACTGTGCAGGCATCGAGGGCGTGCTGGAGAGCTACTTCCAGAGCCTGCGCACAGTGCAGCTCTATGGGCCCACCTACTTTGCTCCTGTCATCAACCAGGTAGCCAGGTAAGGGAATTGGGTGGGTTTGGGGGGAATGAGGGGACCCAAATAGGGGACTGACTTCCCAAGGATAGTCAAGACCACTCTTGGCTTAACCTGGGCTTTGGGGAAAGGATACAAGTTTCACTGTTGGCCAGGCTCTAGTATAAAGAGGTAAATGCTAGGGCTCCCGGGTGGCTCAGTCAGTTAAGCATCCAACTATCGATTTTGGCTCAGGTCGTGATCTCATGGGTTCATGAGATTGAGCCCCCCATCGGGCTCTGCACTAACATCCCAGAGCCTGCTTGGGATTCTCTCTCTCTTCCTTTCTCTCTGCTCCTCCCCCACACGCATGCGCGTGTGCTCTCTCTCTCAAAATAAATAAATTAACATTTAAAAATATATAAAATAAAGAGGTAAATGCCTTATTCTGCGGTAAAGAGGATGCACAGACAGTGTCAACAAATTACCCCAACTCCATTCTCTGGGAACAACAACTCAGCCCTCAAGTTTGGGGAAAAGAGAGATGGTCCTATAGCACAATGGTTAAGACACAAGCTTTGGCATCAGACCTGGGAGTGATCCTGGCTCCACCACTCACTAACCATGTGACCTTAAGCAGCTTAGCCTAAGTCCCCATTTTCTCCCTGTAAATGGCCACAATAATGGCTAACAATAACACCTTCTTGATAGGAATATTGGGAGGTTAAAATTAGATAACAAAGTAAGAATTATGAGCACAGTGTCTGGCCCATAGTAAGTGCTCAATAAATGGTAGATTAAAAAATGGGAAAGTAACTTCTAAAAATAAAAGAGTAACTCCAAATTTTCAGAATAAAAACAAAACCCTGAGATCACAATCACTTTTTAAAATGTAAATAAAATAAAATGACAGAACTAAAACCAAACATATACCATTAAACATAAATTGGGGGGCCACCTGGGTGGCTCAGACAGTTAAGCGTCTGACTCTTGGTTTCGGCTCAGGTCATGATTTCATGGTTTGTGAGACTGAGCCCCGCTTTGGGCTCTGTGGTGACAGCATGGAGCCTGCTTGGAATTCTCTCTCTCTCTCTTCTCTCTCTCCCGCTCCCTCCACTCGCACACACTCTCTCTCTCTCAAACATTTTTTTAAAAATTGGGTAAGTTCACCTCTTAAAAGAAAAAGACTCTCTGAATGGCTAAAAAATAAGTAAACTCTATGATATGCTGAATAGAGGAGACCCAGCTAAAACAAAGTACCTCAGAAAGCTTGAAAGTAAAAAGATTAACCAAAAAAAAAAAAAAAAAAGAGAGAGAGAGAGAATACAAATGGAAGGATTTCAGGGATATTTATGTCTATACACTTCCCATTTCCCTAATAAAGATTGTTTATGTGATTCATAGTGAGGATAATAGTTTCTTTTAATTATGAAAGCAACATAGCATTGCTATAGAAAATTTCAAGGATGGAGAAATGAAATAAGAAATCATCCAAAATACTTCCCATGGGAATGTGGATGTATATGTAGTTCTTGACAGGATTTTCCTTATGAATCCATAAATGCAGTCAAATTATATGTTGGGGAACCTGACTGGCTCAGTCAGAAGAGCATGCAACTCTTGTTCAGGGCCATGAGTTTGAGTCTCAGGCTGGGTGTAGAGATTACTAAAAAAATAAATAAACTTTAAAAAATTACATGTAATATTTCACTACTGATTTTTTTTCACTGAATATTGGAGCCTCAGCATATTTTTTGTTGTTATTAAACAGATTTTTTAAATATTATCTTAGTTCACTAATTCATTCATTCATTCAATAAACATTCAATAAAGAGTCAATGTAGCATGAATGTGGGCTGTGAAGCCAAACTAGCTAATTTGGTGCACCTGCTCTACCACTCACTAGCTGTATGACTTTGAGCAAGACCCTGAACCTCTCTATGCCTATTTGCTCCATTGTAAAATGAGAATAATAATAGTAATATCATGGTAGGGGGGCACCTGAGTGGCTCAGTCAGTTGAGCATCCAACTCTTGATTTTGGTTCAGTTCATGATCCCAGGGTTGTGGGACAGAGCCCTGTGTCAGGCTCTGCATGGAACCTGCTTAAGATTCTCTCTCTCCCTCTGCCCCTCTCTCCCACTCATGCTCTCTCTCTCTAAAATAAAATAAAACACTTAAAAAATTGAAATATCATAGGATTGTTGTGAGGGCTAACTAAACTAATATACGTCAAGCGCTTAGTGCCTGCCACATAACTGCTATAAGTGTAAGCTATTACTATTATTGTCATTATTACTATTAAAAGGACATTTGCTGTATTCTCAGTTCTCTGCTGGTACACTGGAGACTCACAGATGAATCAGATCTAGTCTCTGCCCTTAGGAGCTCCCACCCTGGTGCAGGAGACAGAAATATAAATAAATCATTACTTTCCATAGGCCAGAGCTTCCCAGACTTTTCCAGCAAGTTGCCTGTTGACAAAGGCAAGCAATTGCTTCCCCCAGGGGAATCTTAGGGGCACAGCTGAAAGCAACCTGGCTGAAAATGTCTTTGAAGACAACATGTTTATCTTAATTCATGCAAATTTTACATTCTCTTCTTGTGTCCATGTTTGCTTTAATTTGGATGGGGGGAGGTGGGGTTTTTTAGTGTTTATTTATTTATTTTGAGAGAGCAAGAGGGAAAGCATGCCTACGAGTAGGGGAGGGACTGGAGAGAGAGGGAGAGAGAATCCCAAGCAGGCTCTGAGCGCTGTCAGCATGGAGCCTGATGTGGGGCTCCATCTCACAAACTATGAGATCATGACCTGAGCTGGAATCAAGAGTCAGACACTTAACCAACTGAACCACCCAGGCACCTCCAAAAAAAGGTGTTATAAGTATACTTACAGTCATCTAGCTTTATGCACCAGATCATACAGTAGAATGGATGTTCTAGGTATCCTGTAGCCTTGGGTTCTCCCTACACATGCTGGTACCCTCATGGGTGTGAAAACCCATGTGGAAGGGCTGACAGCCCATCTTGGTTGACAGTATCCAAGAAGGCAGAGGGAGAGGAGGGTATAACCTAGTCTGAGAGATCTACTTTTGGAGAGGACTGCTCAGCTTGGCAAGTTGGAGTTTTTATAAGAGAATACAGAGTAGGCCTGGCAGGAGGAACCACATGTGAAAAGCCCAGAGTCATAAAGGGGCAAGATCAGGAAACAATGAACAGTGTATTTATGACCAGAATATACAGTGTATATGGAGGAGCATCCAAAAAACAGGCCTGGAATGGAGAGTGAAGGAATCAAGAGCTCAGGGCTTTAGGTTTAGTTGGGTTCTTTTATTGAGCATTTGAGATGTAGCTTGGGTAAAAAAGGAACCTAAAATTTAATTCTTTTTAACTTAATTAAATTTCAATGGCCACATGTGGCTAGGGGCTACCTTATTGGATAGTGTAATTCGGTCCTTTCCAACCCACACAGAACCTTTGTGCTCTCCAAAGGTCTCATTCTTCTTATATGTAAAATAAGTGGACTGGACTAAATGACGTCTGAAGTCCTTTTCACATAGAAAAATCTTGGATTCAAAGATTGATGGTGAGAGAAGGAAAAGAAGCTTGGAGCAGTTTTTAGACTGGCTAAGGACCCAGAAGCATAGGCAATGGGAGGTGGCCAGCAGAGGGGAGAAGGAAGAAAGAAGAAATGAGTGAGAAAGGGAAGAAAGGCAGCCTTCAGCCTTTGGTCTTGCCCTAAAATCTTTCTATGAGCTGTCAAAGCCCTGTGTAGTCTGGCCCCTGCCCCATCTCAGCCACAAGGTCCACTCTGCTTTCCTCACTTTCTGGGCTCCAGACAGGGTGGGCTTCCTTTAGTCCCATCACAGGGCCCTTGTCTATGCTGTTCCCTCTGCCTGGAATGATCCCCCTCCTTCACTTAACCTCTCCTTCACCCTCAAACATTGTTTCCTTAAAGAAACTTTCACTGACCTCCTGGACCATGTCAGGATCCCCTACTAGATACTGTCATAGCAATGTCCCTTTCCATCACAGTACTTATCACAAGTGTAATTTTACACCTATTTCTGTGACTCTGGGATTAATGCCCTCCCTTGAGAGGGCTGGGATGAATTTGTTTTTTCTCATTGTGTACCTCTGGTGCCTATCATAACACAGTACCTACCATAATAAGTTCTCCATAAATGTTACTAGAGGGATGTCAGGCAGGCATCCAGGTCTTGAGAAGGAGCATGGGCTTTAGAAACCCCAGTCCTTACCCACTGCTTACACACTGGCTGTGGAAATTTTAGGGGTAGGGAATTCTCTTGGCCTCTTTGGACTTTCAGCTGGATTCTGATCTTGGACTCTCAACCAGGGCTGCAGCCAAGATCTCTGATGGTTCCCAGTACTACGTTCTGCTCATCATCACTGACGGGGTCATCTCTGACATGACGCAGACCAAGGAGGCCATTGTCAGTGTGAGTTTAAGGAGGAGGGCTTGCCAGGGAGGGTCACTGTTAATAACTGTGAAGGAGTTGAGATTTTATCCTACTTGCAAGCTAACAAATTAGTCTACCAGTTTCATGGATGCTGGCAGAAGACACAAGACTCCTGGATCAGAGACAAAGGACTTTGTTATTCTCAGTGATAGCAGTAGCTCAATTATCAGCATTTGCTCTGAATCTAGGTCCCAATTCCCACAAGATCATATTAAGAGGGCCAAATGACAGCTGCACCCACAATGGAAGACATTCTACGATAGAAACCCTGAGTTTAGGGTATCTGAATCTTTCATAATGGGCAGTAAGCATATCTGCCCTTTGTTCCAGTGTGAGATACTTTATTATAAATTGAATAGTACACAAATCTGCCCTTTGCTCCAAAGGAAGACATTATATCTTTCAAGGCTATTTGATATGCAGACATCCTTGAAAAGATAATCTTGAACAAAGGAAATCACTGCCTCTGCTTGCAAGATGTGCAGAAACATGATACATGCACAGAGAATTGTCCCCAACAGTCACCTCCATCATTATGACTGTTCACCCCAACCATTCAACTCTTCCCTCACAGGCCTCCTCACTGCCCATGTCTATCATTATTGTTGGTGTGGGACCAGCCATGTTTGAAGGTGAGTAGGACGGAAGGGTGTCCATGAGTGAGACCAAGAACTGGGGAAAATAGGGGAGGATCTGGGCACCCAGGCCCGCCTCACAAAAAAAGATAAGATGGATGCTTGTGTTAGACCTTGACCAAGTGACAGACCTTCTCTGTACATATTTCCTTATTATAACTGAGGCTGTTGATACGAATATTTCCCTCCTGGGGTTCCTGGGAGGATAGAATGCATGGGAAGGCATAATAACAATTCCATAACAATGCCTAATATTTGTTAGGACTTTAATACAACCATTAAATATTCTCATGATGACTCCAAAGTGAGCTAACAGGGAAGGGGGTAGTATGGGTTGGTGTGGGAAAGGGCAATCAGCTGAGAGGTGTCTTCTCTGTAGCAATGGAAGAGCTGGATGGTGATGACGTGCGCGTGTCCTCTAGGGGACGCTATGCAGAGCGGGACATCGTTCAGGTAGACCTGACCGGGGAGAGGAAGTCATGGAGCCAAAAGGCACAGTGAGAAGGAGAGGCTAAGCTGGCAGCCACTCTCCCTTACTGCTTTCTTATTCACCTACCTTTCTTCCCGTTACGCTTTCAGCCTTCCTGCCTTCATTGAACATATTCTTTTTGAGGAATAGGCAGGTTGCTATAGCCATTGTGGATCCATAGTATAGGATATCCCCAAAGCCCATGCCCTCTAGTGGAGGTAACCAATAATAATCACAACAGTTAAATATCTCATTAGACTATGATAAGTGCTCCAGAGGAACAGCAAATGCCACTATGAGAGCTTATAACAGGGACTGACTTAGTAGGATAGTCAGGAAAGGCTTCTATAAGGAAATGACATTTGAGCTGAAACCTAAAGGAGGGTAGAGGAGCAGCACATGCAAAGGCCCTGAGGCTCAGCAGAATTAGCCCAAACATGGAAAACACAGGAGGCCAGGGTGGCAGGATCCCAGTAAGTGTGAAGAAGAGGGAGCCAAGGCCTTGCTGGTCATGGTGATGATTTGGAGTTTTGTTCTAAAAAATTGGAAAGTTCTTGGAGGATTTGACATAGGGGACTGAAATGGTCAGACTTGCATTAAGGGGATCTCTGTTGCATGGAGGGTTGACTGCAGCGGGTACTGTTAGTAAGGAAGTCTCTGAAGTAGCAGAGGGGAGGATAGGGATCTGGACAGGAATGGAAGCAGTGAGGATGGAGACAAGAAGCAGGTTCAAAAGATTAAGAAAATTTTACAAGAGTTTATGCTTTGATTAAATGGTGATGGGGAGTGAGGAGGGCTTCAAGGATGACTCTGTTTTCTAGCTTGAGCAACTAAGTCAGTGATAGTCTCATTGATTGGGAAGGGGAAACCTGGAGGAGGAAAAGATTTGGCAGAAAGGGCCAGAATTCAGTTGTGAACACTTAGGGTTTGAGGTATCTAAGACAAGTGAATGGATATAATAATATGGGCAATTAAATACATGGCTCTGGACCTTAACAAAGAGGCCAGGGATGGATGTATAAATTTGGGAGTCAGAGAACAGTTTTGAAAGTCATGGAAGTGTATGAAATCACCCCGGAAGAGAACTGAGAGACGTGACCAGGTTTAGAGATCAGGTAGACCTAGAGGAATGGGGTTGGGGAAAGGAGCATCCAGAAAGGAACAAGAAAATCCAGAAGAGTGTGGTATGCCAAGAGTGGAATGTGTTTAGGAAGATTATGGTCAAATGTAATGAAAAGCTAAAGAGAAGTCAAGCAAGATGAGGACTGACAATTATTGCCCACTGGACTGATTTGGGAACAGAGGGACTATTACATTAGCAAAAGCAGTGTCAGTACTGCATGAAGCTAAACTGGATCAGGCTGATGGTAAATAGAAGGTGAGAAAAAAAGGAGGTGGGGAGAAAGTAAATGTGGAAAGCTGTCCAAAATAGAGGGAAAGAGCTAATGTGATATTTGGAAAGAGATGTTAGGGGTCAAGGAGGAAACCCCCTTACTGCTTCCCTTCCCACTCCTCTCTTCCCTGGCCATTACCCACACCTGACTGTCTGTGCCTGTCCCAGTTCGTCCCCTTCCGAGACTATGTTGACCGGTCCGGAAACCAGGTGCTGAGTATGGCCCGACTAGCCAAGGACGTGCTGGCTGAAATCCCAGAGCAGCTGCTGTCCTATATGCGCACCAGGGATATCCAGCCTCGCCTTCCACCTCCTGCCAACTCCAGCCCAACCCCAGCTCCAGAACAGCCCTGAGGAGCCCACTTATTCAATAACTAGCAGTCTGCCTGCCTGCCCACCCACTGCTTTTGCTGAAAGCCAGAGGCACTTGGAGCCCTGGACCTCAGTGAGTCTAGCTTGGGGGATCAGTGCTGGCTGGTTGAGCCCTCTGCCCCCTCACCCACAGAAGGGCCTGGCATTGTCACCACCTCCCTGCCTTCATGCCAATAATAAAGCTGATCTTTACTCCACCTTTGTCTCGTGGTTCTTGGGGAAGGAGACTAGGGGACCCAGGTCCTGGGGCCACACCAAAAGAAGTGAGCAAAAATAGCTTCAGTTCATCCCTCACCTGCTCTCACTCTCTCTCTCTCTCTCAAAAATAACACATTTTAAAAAATGAGTGAAACTTTGTATGTGTGCATGTTTTTTTGAGGAGAGGCCCATAGCTTTTGTCAGGTTTTCAGTGGGGTTCCTGACCTCAAAAAGGGTCAGCTTTACAATGACTCTAACTCTGCTTTGATCAATTTATTCTGAATCTTTTAATAAGGATAATAAAAACAGCTAATATTTTGAGAATTCACTACATATCTAGGTGATTTACAAGCATATTCTTATTGAATCCTCACAACAATCCTGTGAGGTAAGCACTATACTTTATCTCCATTTTACACATCAGGAAATGGAGACTCAGAGAGGTTCACTTATTGAAGAGAACTCATCAGTTCGACTCCAGATCCCAAGATCTTCACCAGCAAACATCTTCCTGGAGTGTCAATTGTATTAGGATATTTTTCAAAAAACATCGTACATGAAAACACATACATTATACTGAGTTGAATGCAAGGTTTGCATTAAGATAAAACAGAAACTTCCATTTGTTTTGGGCTTTGCCCCCAAACCCTGGAAGACCCTTTCGATGCTGTTCTTTGGATGGCAAAACTGAAGAGCAAGTACTGCTTAACAAGTGGACTCCTCCCAGCGCCCAAGTTCCCCAAAGTCCCCAAGAACTGACAATAGTTTTCGATCTCCCTTTTATAAATAAGGAATTTAAAGTAGGAAGAACTTAACAACATGTCTAAGTTCATACGGCTACTAAGTGGCCCAGTCATATTAAAACCAGCTGTCTGTTTTGACGGTCTTCCAACCCCCCACCCATAGCCATGATGCATTTTCTACCAACCCTAAGGGGTTCCCAGTTTACCATACACAAGCCCTTTCACATCCCACCAGCCTTCTACACCTCCCCAGATTCGGCCCCTGCCTTCATACCCACACTTTCCCTTCAGTCCTGCTCCTTTGCCTTTCCCAAGCTCCTTCCCTTTCCTTTGGCCACGCCCGGTAACCCTAACCTGGCCCCGCCCCTTCCCTCTAGCCCCGCCCCTTTACCTTTTCCAAGCCCCGCCCTTTTACTTCAGTCTCGCGTCGTTTTTTCCTAGTTCTGTCCTTTCTCCCCAGCCCAACACATTCCAGGTCCATATAAAGCCCCGCCCTTTCTTTCCTGAGGCCCACTCTTCTGTTTAGCCCCACCCTTTCACCGTTGTTCAGCCCCTATTCTCCTTACTGAGGACCGCTTTACAGATGTCCCCGCCCACTCCCCGCAAACTCCGCCCCTTGGACTGGTTTATTCTCTTCCAGACCCGCCCCACCTCTACCCATAACTCCGAGTCCTTCCTTAGGCTCCAGCCAGCGTCCTTCTTGCTCCCGGCCCTGCCCCCAGCCCCGCCCCGTGGCTCCGGCCCCGCCTCGCCGCCTTTCTCGGAGACCAAGGCCAGGTCCCCACTGCAGCCGCGGCGCCAGCAGGGAGGGAGGGAGGAGGCAGAGGGGGAAGGGAGAAGGGCGGGCTCCTCAAGCCCAGCCCCGCGCTCACCGTCCGTGTCCGCAGATTCGCTACAAACGGCCCGACCACTCCGGATCTGGAATACCGCGACTTCAGCCTACAGGAACTCAACTCTAAGGTGGAGGTGCTACGGAAGTCATGTGGGGTGCCTACGGGCCCTTCCGAGTCTCAGAGAAAGGCCTCTCAAGACTCAGCAGGCGGGCGGGGATCTGTGGCGAAAGTGCAGATCGACAGCGCCGAGACGCCGCGTTTACCCTGCGCAGACGCCGTCGCCGCCGCTGCTGCCGCCGCCGCTGCCACTGCCTTTGCCGCCACGGTCTCCGCCGCCGCCGTCCCCGCGCTGCCTCCGGGGTCTTCCATTGTTCCGGCCGTGCCGGGTCCCGAGGCCGGACAACCTAGAGGCTCTCGAAACCGGCGGCGGCCGACGGAGTTGAGACACCAGGGCGCCGGCGGGACCGGGAGCGGCAGGGGTCAGCGCGGGAATCCCGGGGAGCCGGGGCCAGAGCGTGGGGCGGCAGGGTGCCGGGGTGGCGAGGTCTGCGGTCTCCGGAGTTGGGGCTCTCTCTCCCCGGCCCGTCTTTCCCCGCCGGCCTCCCCAACTGGGGTCGGAGCCCCGGCGGGCGCCCCCGGCAATGAGCCCGGACTCGAGGTGGCCGGTGAGTGCGGGCCTGGGACCAGGGCGGGAGTGGCCAGCGGGGAAAGGCTAGACTACTTTCGTGGGGCGTGCACTGAGCTGCCCGGTCCGAGGGCCTCTTGGGCCACTCGAGCCGGGAGAACTGACAGTGCATTAGCTCCCAGCCCGCGTCCCAGGGAAACAGAGTATCCTCCAGGGCTCCCTGGGCCAATGGCAGGAGGGGAGCCTTGTTTAACATGTTACACTTCGACAAAAGGGAAACGTCGCCGCATCCGGGAGAGGGCTGCGGGCACCGCCTGGGCCCGGCCTGATCCCTCCGGCCCCCGCCCCCTACTTCCTCCAGCCCCCTGAACTCTGCCGCCATACCCCTGTGGGCTCTGGGTCTTCCTCACGGGCTTCCAGTCTGAGTTCTTGTCTCCACCCCGTGTGCCTCTGCCGCCCAGTCCCAGTGGGACATCTGCCGGGGGCTCTGTGCTACTTTGGGAGCCAGGGCAACACAGATGCAGGATACACCAGGGACCGACCCATCATTGAAAGAGAAGAGCTTGCCTGTTCCTCTGATTGGTTTGTGTTTAAAGACACAGCTGCAGGTAGGAAGTAAAAGTGAGTTGGAGTAGAGGGAGTAGTTTTACCGATGTAGAAGTCAGGGGCACTGACAGAGAGGCTGGAGCAGCCCACTTGGCTTGGCTAAGTCACAGGAGAGAAGCCAAGAGATGTCACCGTTTGTCTAGGAGCTCAGGGTGGCTTTGCCTGGAATGGTGCCAACACCCTAGCTGAATTGTTGAAGTCAGCTAGGCCTGGAGAAATTGGGGCAGTCTCTGACCACGTTGGGCTTCCTGGGGGCTGGTGCCATCTGCTGTCACTACTCACCCAGGAACATTGGAGAGGAGGAAGGGAAGGCCCTGAGGACCAGCATGGAACTGAATGTGCCTAGATTGTCATGCTCTTGTTTGTACTCTTAAGTACCTGGTTATCACTCCCAGAGCCAGGGCCAGGGCACAGGCTTCCCCTAAACACCTCAGAAATGAACTGCTTCTTTCTGTAATGCAATGATTTCTGCTGGTGACCAGGATTAAATCATTGGCTATCCATTCAAACTTCTACATGGGTTAACACTAGCCTTCATCTGTCAGATGATCTGATGATCCCCTCATTCAGTATTCATTAAACAAGTTCTTTATTCATTTGCCAAAAACTGAGTGTCCACTACATGCCAGGTCCTGGGAATATATAGAGGTGGGTAGGCTCTCTGATGTCTGTACTGTATAGCACCTGGTCTAGTGGGAGGAGACAAAGAACTTCCAGTGTGGTAAGTGCCTTGGTGGAGATGACAATGGAATGCTATGGAAACACAGCCCTCCGTGGGAAAGACAAATCATAACAGAAGAAGTGACATTTGAGTTGGGTTTTGAAGAATGAGTAGGAGCTCACCAATCAGGATGGAAACCATTTCAAATCTTGCAGGAATGAGAGGTTATAACATTCAGGGAATGGCAAATTGCCCAGGGTAGACAGAAGCACAGCTGTAACTAGTGAAAAGAAGAGTCTGGAAAGGAGGACTAGGGCCAATGAAAGGGGTACCTTGAATATCATCTTAGGAAATTTGTATATTATCCTGAAATAAGTGGGGAGCATCAGGAAGCTTTTAATCAAAAGATTGACATGGCTGTTGCTACTTGGTAAAAGATCACTCTGGCCACATTATGTGAAGTTAGGCTAGAATAGTTGAGATATGGGGCAGGATGACCAGGCAGGAGGCGATGAGGCCCAGACTGCCCATGGTATGGAAGTGATGGCATTTGGAGTCACTGTAAAGGTGGGCTGGCCAGGACCTTTGGGGAGAAGGGGAGGGCTGGAGAGAGTAGTGGATGACCAGGAACTCTTCCCCAGGCCTGTGCTAACTGATTTGTACATTCTAGATGTGACAGCATGGGGGTGGACTTTGATGTGAAGACTTTCTGCCACAACTTGCGGGCAACTAAGCCACCATATGAGTGCCCCGTGGAGACCTGCCGTAAGGTCTACAAGAGTTACAGTGGTATTGAGTACCACCTATATCACTATGACCACGACAACCCACCACCCCCGCAGCAGACTCCACTCCGCAAGCACAAAAAGAAGGGGCGCCAATCACGCCCAGCCAACAAGCAGTCGCCCAGCCCCTCAGAGGTATCCCAGTCACCCGGCCGTGAGGTGATGAGCTACGCGCAGGCCCAGCGCATGGTGGAGGTGGACCTGCACGGCCGAGTCCACCGCATCAGCATCTTTGACAACCTGGATGTGGTGTCAGAGGATGAGGAGGCCCCTGAGGAGGCTCCTGAGACTGGTAGCAACAAGGAGAACACCGAGACACCAGCTGCTACTCCCAAGTCAGGCAAGCATAAGAACAAGGAGAAGCGCAAGGACTCCAACCATCACCACCACCATAATGCTTCTGTGAGCACCACTCCCAAGCTGCCAGAGGTGGTATACCGGGAGTTGGAGCAGGACACCCCCGATGCCCCACCCCGGCCGACTTCCTATTACCGGTAAGGCCACCTCCACCTCCCAACTCTGGAAAACTGGTCAGGCAGGGCTCAGGAGCTGAGACGTAACAGGCAGCAGATAGGAGAGTGGCAGAGATAAAGGATAGCAGAAGCACACTGGTCCTGCCAGGGCGGTGAGAGGAACGTGCCCCAGCTAATGATGGTGGCACTTACTATATACTGCCACATGCCCGGCCCTGCACTGGGTACTTTGCAGTCACTCCTTTATTTTATTCTCCCAATTCTCTCAGGTAGGTATCGTTCTCATTTCACAGATGAGGAATGCACAGTCCAGAAAGGGGGCCAGACTTACCGAAAGTCACATGCCAGTAGATAGTGGAACTGGGATTCAAATCCAGGTTCCTCTGACTCCAAATCTGCACTGTTTTCACTATATCAAAAAATCATGTGTCTGGTTCCTGATCCTCTCCACTCCATCACTGTGTAACCTTGAGAAAGTTGTCTGGCTTCTGGTTTTCTAATGACCCCATCTGCAGAGCAGGTATAATATTCCTCTGCCAGCCTAGAGGTAGAAGACTAAGTGCACTGATTTCATAAGGTCCCTAAAGCAATTTGCAAATCTGCAGAGGTAATTTTCCCACCATTCTGTTACTGTCACCCATCCTTTAACATGTGTAAGCAATATTTTTATCACCTATGGTTTGTGCTCCTCCATTGGCCCTTGTATTTATTTCACTTAACTGTTTCTTGGAACCCCACTTCCTTGCAAAATTAGTCATGGTGGCTCTAACAAAGTTACAGGCATAAGGCCAAATTCCTTTAACACAAGGTAAGAAATGAAGGGGTGGGGGCAATTTGGTGGTGGAGCTATGTACAGAAACCTTAGCTGGAGGATGGGAGAAAAATCAAGTATAAACCTTCTCTCCGAGTCTTGGCATCCAAGGCAAAGAGGGCATTCAGATAAGTTAAGGAGCAGTATTTGGTGTCAACTAATCAGAAGGCCTAATCTCTGAGAAGGACTTGTAAAGGTTTTTATATGAAAGGTGGTTTTTGTACCAAAAGTGCAATCCGTGTGATGGTATGCCGAATCTCAGTTCTTTAAAATCAAGTCTGTGGGCACTCCAGTGATTTGGCCCGGTATGTCACTTTGGTCCCTCCCTTGTTCACATGTTATACAGTCTCCTCTTCCTGTCTTTCATCCATCCAGCCCAGCTTCACCTCCTTCTCCTTCTGGCTTTGCACTGACTCTCTTTTATGTTAGCAGTGACTGTTAGGCTCACCCCCCAACATACAAACCCTTGTTTGGGCCAGCCTTTTCTCCTAAGGGCTCTTCAGCCTTCTCTGCTCTGATAGGCAATCCAAACCAGTTCCTTCCACTCCATTTCTTCCTCCCTCTGCTCAGATTCACTCCTTATTCCTGGGGATCAAATCTGTTCTCCAGGGCAGCAATTCTCAGCTGGTACACTGTGATCAGCTGGGAGGTATGTTGCATGTCATTTATTACTACTGTTAGTAGAACTGTCCAAGTTTTGCAAATGATATTTTTTATGTATAAATTCGAGAAGATTTGAGGTCATCTCTCTAACAACACCAATTTCTCTTGCTTGCATCTAATATATGCTTTCTTAAGGAGAAAAGAGGGTGGAGTGTAGGCTGGTGTGCCAGGAATTGTACATGACATGCAGCCTACATTATCTGTGCCACAGCCTGTAATCTAGGTGCACTGTGGGAGTGTGTTATATACCATCGCATAATGTCACATATGTTATGGCAGAGCAAAGGTTGAGAACAAGTGCCAAGGCCTAGCAGGGGCTGGATAGTTCATACAATCTCTAAGCCACACCCTTTTTCAAGGATGAGGACATTGCGGTCATTTGGGGTAAAGGGCTAAGAAAGAAACTGCTTCCTATAGATACGGTATTTTAGTTTCCTCCATTCCACCCTCAAAATGCCTTTGAAATGAACAACTGTGCCTATTTCTGTGTGGTGAATCAGACATGGTCCTTGCCTCTAGCCTGTAGTGGAGGAGTTAGACACATAAATAGTTATAATACAAGGCAAGATAGCTCAGGGCTATACAAAAGCTAATAATAAAGCTAAGGTTTATTGAGTACTTGCATCATGCCAGGAACTGTTCTAAATACCTTATCTGTATTAACTCATTTAATGCTCACAACAGCTGTGTGAAATAGGTACAGGTTAGCATCACCACTTTATAGATGAGGAAACAGAGGCCCAGGGAGATCACCTTATTTGCCTGCTGTCATACAGAGCATGGCTCCCAAGCCTATGCTCATCCGGCCTACTCTAGCACCCAGAGCTCCATTTCTCTTGTGGAGAGGGGAGTGGAGGGACAGAAACTAACATTTATTTAGGGCCTGCTATGTGCCACTTCAGTTAGCCCATTCATTTTTTTAAATTCCATTTAATCCTGACAAGTGTCTTTGGGAGTAAATAGTAGCATCCTCATTCTCTTATCAATAAAACTGAGTTCAGGAAGGACCAGTGATGTCTTGAAGGTCAGAGTGGCAGAGCCAGGATTTAAATCCATGTTTTCAGAAACCAAAGCCCCATTCTTTCCATTGTGAAACATATATATATATATATATATATAACATATATATAATTTGCAAGTGATACTTGGGGACCTTTCTTCTCCTAACTCTGCACCATCATCCAGACCTATAGCTTTACAGTACCAGAGTCCAGGCCGCCTAGAGCATAGCAGGGGCATGGGGAGCCTGCTCTGTATGCCAGGCACCTAGAGCAGCCCTCAGCTCCAGTCTGGCTGGCCCAATGAGTGTGTAGGGTAGAGTCTGAATTCTAGTTCTGCCACTTCCTGGTTGTAGGACCTATCTGTGTTAGACAGTTAATTAACTTCTCAAAGCTTCATTTCTTCATCCTCAAAATAAGGGCAATATGAACACTGATGCTATGGCTGTGGTGAGAATCAATGTGGTAACAGTACAATGCTTGGCTCATAGTAAATGCTCAGTAAATCTTAGCTATTCTGTTATCTTCCAAGGCTATCCAAAAAACAAACACAATACCAAGAGTTTGAGGGAGCCCTGAGCTGCATTAGCTGACATAAGACCCATGGCAACTCCATTCAGGATGCCGCCAGTTGGTAATAAAACATATATATAATTTGCAAGTGATACTTGCAGACCTTTCTTCTCCTAACTCTGCACCATCATCCAGATCAACCCGGTAGGTCCTAGCTGCCCTACCCTCCTCCCTTCAGGAGTTTGGTTGAGCCTCCGTACCCCAGAGGAGGTGGTATAGTAGCTAGTACACAAGCTTTGGAGTCAGCAGGCCTGGGTTCATACCCCAGCTCTACCACTTTCTCCCAAGGGAGCCAGAACAGGTGAATTAACTCCCCAAACCTTAGGTTTCCTTTTCTGCAAAACAGGAATGATTACAGCACCTGGGGTTAAGGTGAGGCTGGAATGAGACAGCATAAGTAAAGGCACAGACCTGGCAATGTGTAAGCATCCAGCAATTGTAACCCATTGTCTTTAGGGGAAGGAAATCTCAACTATATGATGCTGAGCTGCCTATGTGCACTGCAGGTACATTGAGAAGTCGGCAGAGGAGCTGGACGAGGAAGTAGAATATGACATGGACGAGGAGGACTACATCTGGCTGGATATCATGAATGAGCGGCGGAAGACAGAGGGTGTGAGTCCCATCCCGCAGGAGATCTTTGAGTACCTTATGGACCGGCTGGAGAAGGAGTCCTACTTTGAAAGCCACAATAAAGGTGACCCCAATGCACTAGTGGATGAGGATGCTGTGTGCTGTATCTGCAATGATGGTGAGTGCCAGAACAGCAATGTCATCCTATTCTGTGACATGTGCAACCTGGCTGTGCACCAAGAGTGCTACGGTGTCCCCTACATCCCTGAGGGCCAGTGGCTGTGCCGCCGCTGCCTACAGTCACCCTCCCGTGCTGTGGACTGTGCCCTGTGCCCCAACAAGGGTGGTGCCTTCAAGCAGACAGATGACGGGCGCTGGGCCCATGTGGTGTGTGCCCTGTGGATCCCTGAAGTCTGCTTTGCCAACACAGTCTTCCTGGAGCCTATCGACAGCATCGAGCACATCCCACCAGCTCGCTGGAAGCTGACCTGCTATATTTGCAAACAGCGGGGCTCAGGGGCATGCATTCAGTGCCACAAGGCCAACTGCTACACAGCCTTCCACGTGACATGTGCCCAGCAGGCTGGCCTTTACATGAAGATGGAGCCTGTGCGAGAGACAGGTGCCAATGGCACTTCTTTCAGCGTCCGCAAGACGGCCTACTGTGACATCCACACACCCCCAGGTTCAGCACGCCGCTTGCCTGCCCTGTCCCACAGTGAGGGTGAGGAGGATGAGGATGAGGAGGAGGATGAGGGTAAGAGTTGGAGCTCAGAGAAGGTCAAGAAGGCCAAGGCCAAGTCCCGGATCAAGATGAAGAAGGCACGGAAGATCCTGGCAGAGAAGCGGGCCGCAGCACCTGTGGTGTCGGTGCCCTGCATCCCACCACACAGGTATGTGGGGAGCAGATGGATAGGCTGGTAAGGGAAGAAGAAGCCCTCCTAGAGACTGATAGCCCCGAGTGGAGTGACAGGGTTGGGTTCTCTTATTAGAAGCTACAAAGAAGGTCAAAACAAAACACCAGATTCCAAAAGAAGTTAGCCCTAGCAGGTCACCGGACTTTTATCTTAGGAGCCAGAAATTTCAGCTTTTATCTGTCAGATCTAACATGTTTTCAGCTGCCCTTCATTTTATGGTCTGGTTTAAGTAGGAAGAAAGAGGATGTAGTAGCTATCAGCCACAGTGGCAGAAATACTCTAACCCTGAACGGAGAAATGGAAGGAAAAAGGGGGAAGGAGTTGTGAAGTGGTCACTACCACAAATGAATCCAAATGACGGCTGCCATCATCAGTTATTTTTAACTTTCTCTTGTGCTGTCTAGTTAATTTCCTCTAGTTTACTGCTCTACAATTATACTTTATCCTAAAACCTTACAAGGCTCAGGCTGAGCAGGGTATCCCAGAGTCAAATAGTACTCTGGGCTGCTGTGACAAGAGCAGTCTTAGAGGCCAAACTCCTCATATGAGTTCACCCAACTTCGTGAACAGGGTCAGGGATCTGGCTTCATGCTGGGAATTTGGCTTCCTGTCTGGTACTGTTTGCTCTTCTTCGCATTAAGCCAAGTGTCACAGGCCTTTTTGACAATAGACTTACTCCAGATTCAACTCCATTCAGGAATTCTCACCAGCCAGAGACACCTGTTCTGCTTAAGAAAATAATGGCCCAACAGGTTTTTCTCTTTATTCCTCGCTTCGCAGGCTCAGTAAAATCACCAACCGCCTGACCATCCAAAGGAAGAGCCAGTTCATGCAGAGGCTACACAGCTACTGGACGCTGAAACGACAGTCACGAAATGGAGTCCCGCTGCTACGTCGCCTGCAGACACATCTGCAGTCTCAGAGGAATTGTGACCAAGTCGGGGTACCGTGTCAGATTCCCTATGGGCTCTGGGAACTGGGGCCAGGGACATAAAGGACTGAGATATGTGATAATAGTTTTCAGTGTCCGAGAGCTTAGGCTATTTCCTCCTTTAAAGTAGCCCTCAAACCAAACTCAGGATGAGATCCTTACAGATTGTCTGCACGTTAAAAGGGCACTGTTCCTGTGTGTTCCTTCATGCATTCATTCAACAAGTATATACCAACCATTGATTCTGTGCCAGATCTAGGGGACACATAGGTACAGGAATTCCCACTTTAGCTAGTGAGGCTGCCAGTGAATTACTGTGCTACCTCCTTCAGTTTTACCTGACATTGACCCAAGCTTCCTGGGCTCTTCCCTCTGGCCTTTCTTCTGGCTTCCTTATCATCTACCAATCCCCTTCTTGCCTCTACAGAGAGATTCTGAGGATAAGAACTGGGCCCTCAAAGAACAGCTCAAGTCCTGGCAGCGCCTCCGGCACGACCTGGAGCGAGCTCGGCTGCTGGTGGAGCTGATCCGCAAGCGGGAGAAACTCAAAAGGGAGACGGTGAGTGCTCCTGGGTCAAGTCTGTTTTTCAGAGGAGAAAACATTCCTGGGACAAGGAAAAGCCTTTGTCCCCTGGCCAGGAAGCAATAGGGCTGATGCTGGAGTCAGGTCTCAATGGTGCCCAGTGTGTTCTCCAGCTCACTGCAAGCAGCATGTCACAGAAGAGGATGAACAGGACCCTCAGTTATGTGATACAGGTAGCTGGCACTGGGAGTTCAAGGAAGAAAAAGGCCAGAGTAGTCAGGGAAGTTTTCACCAGGTGGGGCCTTGTAGAAAGTAGACCTGAGTGTGTCAGCTGTGGGCAGGAGAGAAGGAAGGCAGTTTCCCAAACCAGCTGCTACCATCCCTTCAGACCTCTTCCAAGGGACTGGCCTGGGCCTGGCTGATCGGGCCTTTATGTGTGTCAGATCAAGGTCCAGCAGATCGCCATGGAGATGCAGCTGACCCCCTTCCTCATCCTCCTTCGCAAAACCTTGGAGCAGCTCCAAGAAAAGGACACAGGCAACATCTTCAGCGAGCCGGTCCCTCTGTCTGAGGTAACCGAATTGGACGAAGTAAGAATCCCTTCCCCTCACTCCACCTTTCTGTTCCTCTCCCAGTTGGACCCCTGCTGCAGGTCTGGGCCAGGGACTAGGAGGGGACTGTGAAGAGAGGGGCTGGTGGCTCTGGGGCTCCAGGATAACTGGAGCCACATGCATCACCTGGACTCTGTCTTGTCCCTGTCACACCCCAAGGGCCCAGAATGGGAGGCAATCTGCACTCCTTCCCCAGAGGCAGGGACTGAGTCTGCCAAATGAATAATCCCAGGGCAGGAAGACACTTTCGGGGTGCTGAACCCTAGAACGGAGACTTTAGAAGGCTCAGCACCTAAAGAACCAGCTCTGAAGCCCTAGGTCCTGACTGGCAGACTCTTCTCTCTAAAAGGTATAAAACGAGAGGCCCGAGGCAGTAGCCTCCTTATAAATCTTAATGATAAGTAAAAGAGCTATAGGAATGCAAAGTGGTGTTATTTCCAAATGATTGCCCTAGCCATTTTCTTACTGAAGCCTCTTGGCTCTAGGAGGTAGATTTGACTGTAATTTCATCACCATTTTCCAGGTGAGGAAAAAGAAGGCCCAAAGAGGTTAAGAGACTTGCCATGGTCACACAGCTTGTGACTGGTAAAGTCAAGACTAGAATCCAGCTTTCCTTTCCCCTGTGCTATATGCCTGCCTCTAACTGTGGTGGGAGGAGGTTGCTGGATGCTTTTCAGGGGGTGGGGGTGTTAGGAGCAAGGGTTCAGGGTGAATGAGGAGTATATCTCCACTTAGCCACACCTACCCTGCTCTCCCAGGTACCTGACTACCTAGACCACATCAAAAAGCCCATGGACTTTTTCACCATGAAGCAGAACTTGGAGGCTTACCGCTACCTGAACTTTGATGATTTTGAGGAGGACTTCAACCTTATCGTCAGCAACTGCCTCAAGTATAACGCCAAGGACACCATCTTCTACCGGGCAGCAGTGCGGCTCCGAGAACAGGGTGGCGCTGTGCTCCGCCAGGCCCGGCGCCAGGCAGAAAAAATGGGCATTGACTTTGAGACGGGCATGCATATCCCCCACAGCCTGGCTGGAGATGAGGCCCCACAGCACACTGAAGATGGTGGGTGATAAATCATGCTACACACATAGAGGCCAATGCCAGGGATGAATGGCTTTCCAAAAGTCCCCTACTGGGAACAGGCAGTGTAGGCAGGAAGTAGCTAGCCTGAGCAGTGGCAAACTATCCCCAGGAATGCTCCCCAAGAAGCCAGACTGGGTGAATGGATAGCAGTGCCTACCCTTCCACATCTTGGTGCTGCTGTTTTACAGCTGTTCCTGGTGAGAAGCCAAAGGGAAAAGAGTGGGTTTCTTGTTGCCTGCTCAGATTCAGGGGGCCCAGAGGGCTACCCTAAGTTTGACCTTTCCCCACCCCCTGTGTCCACTCCTAGCAGCAGAGGAAGAGCGGCTGATCCTGCTGGAGAACCAGAAGCACCTGCCAGTGGAAGAGCAGCTGAAGTTGTTGCTGGAGCGGCTGGATGAGGTGAATGCCAGCAAGCAGAGTGTGAGTCGTTCACGGCGTGCAAAGATGATCAAGAAAGAGATGACGGCACTGCGGCGGAAGCTTGCCCACCAGCGGGAAACTGGAAGGGATGGGCCTGAGCGTCATGGCCCCTCCAGCCGGGGCAGCCTGACACCCCACCCGGCAGCATGTGACAAGGACGGGCAGACAGACAGTGCCGCTGAAGAGAGCAGCAGCCAGGAGACAACCAAAGGTCTGAACCCCTAGCAAGGTGGACCCCAAAGCCAGCTAGACTTGACTCTGTAGCACACACTCAGCCCCTGCCATCCCCCAGGCAGAGGTCCCTCCTACACAGCTAGCTGTACTTTTCTCCCTCATTCCCCATTCAGGGGCCTCTTAGCTGCCTCTCTGGCTATTGGTATAAGGGACAATGTTCCCAATTCCCTAACCCCCCAGATCATCTCCCAACTCTAGCTGGAGTAACAGTCCTATAGGCCCAGGGCATACCCTGGGTATCTACCCTTCCCACATCAGGCCCCTCACCAACTCTCCTTCTCTCTTTCTCTGCTCCAGGCCTGGGTCCCAACATGTCCTCAACCCCCGCACATGAGGTGGGCAGGAGAACCTCAGTTCTGTTCTCCAAAAAGAACCCGAAGACAGCTGGACCGCCCAAGAGGCCGGGCCGGCCCCCCAAAAACCGGGAGAGCCAGATGACCCCCAGCCACGGAGGCAGTCCTGTGGGGCCCCCCCAGCTCCCCATCATGGGCTCCCTACGTCAGCGCAAGCGGGGTAGGAGCCCCCGGCCCAGTTCGAGCTCAGACAGCGACAGTGATAAATCCACAGAAGACCCCCCAATGGGTGAGCCTCACCATCACCCAGCCCCCCGAGAGAGTGAGCAAAGTTGCCATCATTCCCAACATAACTCCCACCTGTCCCTTCATTTGCCCATAATATATCAGAGCTAGAAGGGCCCTTAGGGATCCTTTAATTCAGTCCCCTCATTTTACAGATGGGGAAACTGAAGTCCAGAAACACTGACCCAGCTAGATTCCCATCCAGGACCCTCTCCATTATATCACTTCACCTTTTCTCTTCTCACCCTCCTTGGGGATTTCCTGCCCTTTAAGCCATTTGTGTCTTAAGGCCAGTAACTGCCAAGGGCAGTGTGACGGGTGGGGCAGGACTATGGCCAACTGTGGCAGACACTGCCCAGAACTGGCTCTGCTGGCCAAAGTTGGAGGAATTTTCCAGCACAGAAGGGAAAGCCGAGCTCCTAGTCCCTCTTACCCCCATGCCATCTCTCATCTACATCTTCCTGACCGATTCCTTCCCTCCTCCCCCTCCCCCCAACCAAGACTTACCAGCTAATGGCTTCAGCGGTGGAAATCAGCCAGTGAAGAAGAGTTTCTTGGTATATCGTAATGACTGCAGCCTTCCCCGGAGCAGCTCCGACTCTGAGTCTAGCAGCAGTAGCAGTAGCAGCGCTGCCTCAGACCGAACCAGGTACCAGCCCTCCAGATCAAGGCCTGCCTCCAGGATGCCCTTTGAAGTTTCCCTCTGGGAAATAGCATGGCAGCCACTTCAGTCTAGATTAAGATGGCTCAGACCCAAGGTTCTCTGCAAAATAAATGGCATACCTAAGAACGTCACCATAATGGAATAGTGGGAACCATCCTGGGTTAAGCTGATGCTGTAGAGCAGAGAGCGTAAACTGATGCCTTGTGGCCTGGATTTGGCCTGCAGACATATTTTGTTTGGCCAGCATGGTGTTTAAAAAAAAAAAAAAGGAATCTAGTACTGCCACATAAAATTCCTAGTGTCTATATTCTTTTTAAAAATCCGATCTGGCAAATCTAGCCAGGGAATGCACTCATCACCACCACTGTTAAATCCAGCCCATGTCAGTCACACTATTGCCAAGCCCCCAAGGGCTTTTGAGTTTGAAATTTTTCAAGTAGCCTCAGTTTTCCAAAATTCTTAGACCTGGGGGTTTAAAGAGAGGACAACTACTGTGTCATTACCCACTCTACCCTCCTTTAAGCTGAGTTCTTGTCTTGTCCACAGCACAACACCCTCAAAACAGGGCCGGGGCAAGCCCTCCTTCTCTCGGGGCACATTCCCGGAAGACAGCAGTGAAGATACCTCAGGCACTGAGAACGAGGCCTACTCCGTGGGCACTGGCCGCGGCGTGGGCCACAGCAGTAAGTACCCTCACCCAAAGCCAGGGAAGCCGGGGGCCCGGTATCAGGGCCTTGCCAGCCCCCTGGCTGCTGATCTGCTCCCTCTCTCCCATTCCTGTGAAGTGGTAAGGAAGAGTCTGGGACGGGGAGCTGGCTGGCTGTCAGAGGATGAGGACTCCCCACTGGATGCTCTGGACCTGGTGTGGGCCAAATGCCGAGGGTATCCATCATACCCAGCTCTGGTAGGCTTCCCCTTTTCTTATCATATCCCTTGCCTCCCAACCCCAGATCGTAGACACAATTAGCAGACTTTACTTACTCTCTGCTGAGCTGTAGAGAACAAGGGTCTTTGGCAGATAGACACTTAACAAGTTCCTGGTTAGTTTTTCCATCTCTCCCTTTTCTTTCCCTTTGCATCTTGGAATCTGGAATAGTTCATCATGAGAAGCCAAGGGTCAGCAATGCAGCCTTGTGGCATGATAACCTTTCTGTGTCCCAACTTCAGAGGTAGTTTCCCAATTCTTGTATAGAGTAAGTTTCGGGGAAGAAGGGAACTGAACCAAACAAAGGTCTTATTACACCCTCAGATAATTGATCCAAAGATGCCCCGGGAAGGTATGTTCCATCATGGGGTTCCTATCCCTGTGCCCCCCCTGGAGGTGCTGAAACTTGGGGAACAGATGACCCAGGAAGCCCGAGAGCATCTCTACCTCGTCCTCTTCTTTGACAACAAGCGAACCTGGTAAGGGAGGAGGGGAGCAGTTTCTGTGACTCATACAGCCACAGATGCAACCCTGGGTATGTGGGCAGGCTGCCAGGAAACTCCAGCAACAGACAGACTGGGCTATCACAGATCAGTGGGGGAGGGACTTAGATCTTTGAGCAGAAGGGTTGTGAGGGTTGTGTTGACCATGAGTCTGAGAGACTGAGTGGGCAACAGCTGACAAACAGCTGTAGCTAGAAGCTAGAGGGCCATCAGTGACTGTGACAAATGTGCTCCCCACCCAGAATCAGGTGGCTTCTAGACTTAGTTTTCCTGTCTCTGCCTCCATGGTGACAAGATGAGGATAAAATAGATATAAACATTCAGGCTCTCAAATCTCTGTTCTGTCACATGTATGTAATGCAGTGTTTTTTGTGTATTGTGTGCAAAGGATATTTAATGTCAGTAAAGTCTGCCTGAAGCCTATGGGACAGGGTACCTATTTCAGGTTAGGTCATGGCCCCTTTTTGCACTCGTAAATACCCTGTGGTTACCCCGTAATGTGACTGTTGAGTGGGTGCTTTTCATCACTAGACTATGAGCAGTTCCTTGAGGGCAGGGACTGTTTCTCTTAGACTCTGTTACCCCATTACCCACCAGAACCAGGTTGCCCAGAACCTCCTGGGCACTCAGGAGGTGTTTTTGAATGAGTGAAGGAGTGATGAAGGCTGATGCTTGTTGCTTTCCCAGAGATGACTTATGTGATCCTCACCTCGTCCTACAGGCAGTGGCTGCCAAGGACTAAGCTGGTTCCTCTGGGCGTGAACCAGGACCTCGACAAGGAAAAGATGCTGGAGGGCCGCAAATCCAACATCCGCAAATCAGTGCAGATTGCTTACCACCGGGCTCTGCAGCACCGCAGCAAGGTGCAGGGCGAGCAGAGCAGCGAGACCAGTGATAGTGACTGATAATGCCCAGCACAGCCCAACCTACAGTGCCCTGCCACCTCTCTCCTCCCCCTTTGCTCACTGTCCTGGAGTGGCACCGGCCTCTGCACTGACTCATTCCTGGTCTTGGGGCCAGTCTCAGGGGAAGCTGGGTGGGGGAGGTCCCTCCCGCCCTGAGTGCAGCTGGACTGTACAGAACACTCCAAGGGCCCACGGCGGCTCTGCGCATGGAGAGGGGAGGTCTCACTGGCCAGAGAGCCCCAGAGACCTCAGCATTGTAGTGCAGGGTGGTGGGCCAAAGTTAGGACACTGCATAAAACAGGCCATCCCACCACCTCTGTCTGCTCTGCTCATGCCAGGAGAATCTAACTGCCTAGTGGCCTGAGGCCCTTGCAGGTGGTGAGGTGAACGGGCATCTGCCCAGCCTAGCAGTGGGATTGATGTCTGTCCAGCCCGGAAGAGGGGCACTAGGTGACCCCCCTCCCCTGCTGTTGTAAATACTGTAATTAGCGGAGAATTTAAATTATTCTCATTTGTAACTGCGTTTCCGGGTCGCGCCAGAGTCATTTGGTACTAAAAAAGACTGGGGCCTGTCCCCACTTCCCTTTTTCCCATAGATGCCCCCACCTTTCAAACTGGTTTGTATTTATTTCAAAGGAAGAAAATATATTGATTCTTAGAAAATAAATAGTCTGTTTGGAATTCTTGGGTTCTTGCCTTCTGCCAGGGCAAAAAGATAAAAAGTGAGGTTGTCCCTCAGGGATGGTAAACAATTGGGCTCAAGAGGTTGCTGGTTGCTGTGCATGCTGCATTTGTAAGACGACAGCCAGGATAATATGATAGCTCCCATTTCCCAGGCACTCACTGGGTGGCAAGCCTTTTTCTAAGCACTTTTAGATACACAATTTTATGTAATCCTTGCAAAAACTATAGGGAAAGTTAATAAGGTGGTTATCTCCACAAAGATACTGAGGCTTAGAAAAATTAAGTAACTTGCCTAAGTTCCCACAACTAGGAAGGCGCAGAGCTAGGATTTGAACTCCGGTCTCTGTCTACAAAGCTGGCTCTTTAACCAGTATTCAGAACTAACTGCTAGAAGAAGTCTACGGCTCCTTCATGAATTTCAGAGGCTTCAAGTCCTTTGCCAGTAGGTTAGTCCCAAGTGCTTCAGAGTCCCCATAGCTGTGACCTTCCCGTTTAACTGGGGACCTAGCAGGTATGTAGAGGATTGCTCTGCATTCATTCCCAACCTTGGCGTCTCCTTTACCGATGATTCATTCAGTTACTGCAGGAATGCTTTCCAAGTATGGGACACCTGTGGGCTGGCACACCTAGAGAGGATTCAGCCACAGGAGGTAGTTGCCCAGGGCCTTGCAGCTTCGGAGTGGAACAGACAAAAATAGCATTTGTCTGATAATAACCATGCACGTGATGCTCCTCCCTACTAGGTACTGCGGGTGGGTCACAAATCTTGCCCTTAAGGAATTTGCGGTCTACTCACTGAACCACAGTAACTTCAGATCACAGCGCTATGAGGTGAAAAGTGGCCCAGATAAAGTTCATGTCTCCTAGGTCCTTGCTTACTGTCTTCCTCCAGAAGGGAAGAAATTACATAACACATCTTTCTTGGGCCCAGGCAGCCCGCCCTGGAAACTGGAAGAGGCAGACGGGCTGCCTCGCGCCCACAAGCCCCAGTGGGCACAGGGTGTGAGATGATGGAGCACTGTTTAAGGAATGCCCTGCGACTGAAGGGAGCAGCTGGGTAGCGCGGGGCGCGGCAGTCGGAGGACGAAGGTCTCTGACGGAGTGAACTCTGAAGAGACCTGACTGGAGTCGAGGCTTGGCGAGGCCTTGGAGGGGAGCGGCTTAGCGGGCGAGCGCGAAGACTCAATCCTCAGGCGGCGGACGCTGTGGAGACGTCTCGGCCGCTCGGAGGGGCCCGAGCTGTGTTCGGGTCCAATTCTCAGTCAGGAGGGCGAGTATCTGACTGGAGAGGCTCGGTGGAGAAAGGCTCTCTGAGGGTGGTGGGGGACAGGATTTGGCTCTGCGGGCGAGCAAGCCATGAGGAACCCCAGGGTTCCGAGGAGATCTGGCAGTGCGGATTGGGGCCTGAGGGCGCATTCTGCGACCGGTCGGCGGCGGGCGGGGATCGGACACCCTTGCGTGCCCAGTGCAGACAACCCCAAAGGCAAGGCCAAGAGCGGGCAGCGAGCCCAGCGCGCGCCAACCGCTGCGGCCCCTCGGAGAGACCCGCCCATCCGCCGTCACACCCTATTCTCATTGGTGCCTATTCTGCTCGGATTGGCTACCTCCGGATCCAATAAGCCAGGCTTGAATCCTACTTCCGGTGAGAGCGAAGTCGGCTCCCTGGAGAAGCCGGAAGAGTGCGTTTGCGCGCGCTTGCCGAAGTCGCGGCAGCTCTGAGCGCAGTGGTGCGCGCCGGGAGGCGTGGCCGGGAGAGCATTCATAACGGGAAAGGTCAGGAGGGTTGGTGCCCTGGTGGACTGTAAGGGGCGGGGCCTGCAGGGAGTGGAGGAATTAAATGAAATTGGGCGGGCCTTCAATAAACTTTTAGAGGCTAGGGCTTAGTGGGCAAGGCCTTAAAGAGTGCTGACTGTGTGGTCAAGGTCTTTTGGCGATGAGTGGAGCTGGTACTGAGTGGGCGGGGCCATTATGGGGCGGAGCCTGGCGTGGAATTGTTAGCTGGGTCCTTTTTGCTCTGGAGCATGAGACATCGTACTCTAGCCTCTTTCCCGGCCCTGTGGGCCTCCATCCCCTGTCCACGCTCGGAACTGCGCCTGGACCTGGTTCTGGCTTCCGGACAGTCCTTCCGGTGAGTGACCCTGATTCTTGGCCCCTCAACACTGCAGTTCTGGAATGTAAAGGAATTTTGGGGGTGATGGAAGAAACCTCAGGGTGCAGAAGAGGAAGCAGACGCGGGTGGTGAGCTTGTTTACCTCCTTTCTAAGGGGGAGGTAAAAAGCCAGTGCAATGCGGGTGCCTGGGCGCTGCGCTGACAGCGTGGAGCCTGCTTGGGATTCTCTTTCCCCCCGTCTCTCTGCCCCTTGCCCGCGTAAGTGCAAGCGCGCGCGCACACACACACACACACACACACACACACACTCGCTCTCAAAATAAATAAACTTTAACAAAAGAAACCAAAAAAGGGCCAGTGCCTTGTTGTGAGAATCAAACGACTTTGCATTTCCTAAGTCAGTGTTGTGTATGGAGCTGTTGTAGGATGGGAGGGCCCTAAAGGGTGCAAGAAGGAAAACTGAGTACCAGAGTTGCTGTGTGCCTGGGGGCTCAGGTGGAGGGAGCAAAACCCTGCGTACTGGACTGGCGTGCTGGGGAACCAAGTATGGACACTGACCCAGACTGAGGAGCAGATCTACTGTACTGTGTACCGAGGGGACAAGGGTTGGGTTGGCAGGCCCACACCAGAAGAGCTAAAGACTGTGCACCAGTACTTCCAGCTGGATGTCAGCCTGGCTCAACTATATCACCACTGGAGTTCCGTGGACCCCCACTTTCAAGAGGTGGCTCACAAATTCCAAGGTGAGTACAAGGATTGGGACAGGGGTTGGAGTTCTTGTAATTTGGTTAAATTATGCAGTTTCACCATCTGTAAAATGGGGATTATAATCCACTTCATAAGATTTTATGAGGATTAAAGGAGCTAATACGTGTAAAGTTTTGCTTAGAATAGTGCCTGATATATAGTAATTATTATTACTATTATTGTTTTGCTGATTACCATAGTGTGGTGACAGGATATTGAGCCACATCCTGGCTGTGTGACCTGGGACAGGTGACCTCATTCATTCTATAAATATTTACAGAGCATCTGCTATGTGAACAAAACAGACACAAATCCCCATGGACACAAATCCCCACGCTCGTTGTGTTTACACTGTGGCTTCTTTATCCCTGGAATGTAAAGATAACCCCGACCTATGAGGAATGAGCGCTCTGGTGTTGTTTTCTCTATCAACGCTTTCCCTCATTCCCCTAGATCCTCCTAGATCTTCAGTGCCTAGGATCTGAGGGTGGGAAGAGGCCACTCCTGACACCAGGTCTGTATCCTACCGCCTACCTTTCTGGTCTCCAGGTGTTCGACTTCTGCAACAGGACCCCGTCGAGTGCCTTTTCTCCTTCATCTGTTCCTCCAACAACAACATTGCTCGCATAACCGGCATGGTAGAACGCCTCTGCCAGGCTTTCGGACCTCGGCTCATCCAGCTGGATGATGTCACCTACCATGGCTTCCCCAACCTGCAGGCCCTGGCTGGTGAGTAGGTGGGTCCCTGCGCTCAGACCCTCCAATAGCTTTCAGGGTCTGTTCGGTTCTCCCCTGGTCCCCATCTCCCATCTCAAAGCTTCCTGCCTTCCCAAACACCCTCCTCATCCAGAACCATCTTGCCTGGTCTGATCAGCCCTGCTTCATCCTCCCTGTCTGTCCTTGAAACGTCAGCACCTCACTAGCCTGTGCTTTTTACCCCATAGGTTCACTGCTTCATAAAAAATTTAAAAAACACATAGTATACAGTAGTATGGGGTTAAGACCACTCTTCTGGAGAATACCTACATCTGAATTCTTCTGGCATTTGACATCTACCTATATGACCTGGAGCACATTATTTAATCACTCTGTGTTTCAGTTTCTTCATCTGTGGAATGGGAGAATAATGGCACTTACCTATCAGAGTTGCCACAAGGGTTAAGAAATACACATACTGCACATAGTGCAGTATTTGACATACAGGAAGTATGCAGAAAATTAAAGTTGCTAACTCTACAGTGAACCCAACAATTTTGCATCCAAGAACATATATGTTCTTTATACCAGCCTTGTGAGGGAAGTATTTTACAGAAGCAAGTATATCAGTTGGTAGATGTGAGAATAAAGCTAGAAGAAGTGCTTAGGGACTGCATAGCAAGGAGACAGGATACCTAGAGAAAAGAGAATGTTTTTGGTGCTTAGAAACCCAGTATTGGGGGGAAAAAAAGAAACCCAGTCTTGGGTCTCAGCTCCCAGCTTAGTAGTCATAAGACCAAAAGAATTCATTTACCTATTGAAGCTTCTCTTATTTGTAGGATGGGAATAACAGTTTCTATCCAGAAGGGTTTGAGTGGTGAGTAAAGCAGTCGTGAGGCAGGGTGCTCTAATAGGCTTAAGAGCACACGCATTGGTTTCCCAGACCTGGGTACAAGATCCCATCTCCACCATGTCCTTTTTTGAACAAGTTATTAACCTCTTCTAAGTTCTTATTTTCTCCATCTGTAAAATTGGGAAAATAGCCATACTGTTGTCCGGGTCCTTGAGAAAAGCATAATGTACCTAAAGTACTTTGCCCATGCATAATACCCAGCACTTGATAATAGAAGCTGTTATATTGTTATTATGACCATTATTTTAGATCGTGGGTGTAAATGCACTTTGGAAAGGATAACTGGGGAGTTCCTCCAGGGCAGCAAGTCCTTCTTAGTCCCTGCTCCAGTGACCAACACTGGGTAGTAAGTGCTCAGAAAATATTTGCAGAGGAGCAAACTCAGGCTTTAACCCTTTCTTTTGAATATGCAAGTGTCCTGGGGTCTCACAGAGGGTGATGAGGTGGGAGAGAGGTGCTTAGGGAAAGCATTCCTGTAGGGGGTAGAGGCCTCACACACTAGCCTGAAGACAGGAAAGATTTGAGGATCCCTGACCCCTGCTTTCTTCCCCATTCACCCACAGGGCCAGAGGTAGAAGCTCAGCTCAGGAAGCTGGGCCTGGGGTATCGTGCCCGCTACGTGAATGCCAGTGCCCGAGCCATCCTAGAAGAACAGGGCGGGTTGCCCTGGCTGCAGCAACTGCACAAGGCCCCCTACGAGGAGGCCCACAAGGCCCTCTGCACCTTGCCTGGGGTGGGCACCAAGGTAATGTCCCAGGGGCACAGGAGCTACCCTCACCATTCACGCAGAGAGTAGCAGAGAAGGAGACAAGGCAGGCCTGAGAGCTGGGTACATGCTTGGCTTCTGGAGGCAGGGCAAAAAGGAGAAAGGATACAAGCAGATGTTTTATTAGAGAAAATGCAAAGTGCAGAAAGAGTATAAAGGATATTGTCCCAGGGCACCTGGCTGGCTCAGTCAGAAGAGCATGCAACTCTTGATCTGAGGGTCATGAGTTCAAGACCCACATTGGGTATAGAGATTACTTTTTAAAATAAATAAATAAATAGACTTTAAAAAAAAATGACATTGTCCCTTGAGTGCATTTTTTAGAAAGGCCATTTGTTCTGATGCACATATACACTGCTCTATGTATGCAGAATTTTCCAGAAGGAATCATTGGAAGCTTAAGAGTGGTTACATTTGGGAAGACAAATCAGAAGATGTTTCTCCTTTTCATGTTTTTATCTTGAAATTTTACGTACTTATAAATCTTTTTGTTTAATATCAACAAGGTTAGCTAGCAGTAAGATGATTGGGAATTTGGCATTTATTTTCTTCTTCATACTTCTCTATAGTTTAAAAAATAGAGTTTTGTTTAAAAAACTTTTTTTTTTTTAAGTTTTTTTAAAGAACCTCAACCTAACATTAAATCTTGGTTATGCCTCTTCCTAGCCATGTAACCTTGGCCAAGTCACTTCATCTTTCGGAATCTCACTTTTTTGTCTGCAGAATAGATGTAGTAACTGCCTTCTTCCCAGGTTATGATGAGGAACTGGCCTACATAGATGTTTACACAGTGGCACTCTCATCATACCTATTTTAAAAAAATTCTTTTAATGTTTACTTATTTTTGAGAGAGAGAGAGAGACAGACAGACAGACAGAGCATCAGCTGGGAAGGGGCAGAGAGAGAGGGAGACACAGAATCCGAAGCAGGCTCCAGGTTCCGAACTGTCAGCACAGAGCCCAATATGGGTTTCAGACTCATGAACTGTGAGATCATGACCTGAGACAAGTAGGACTCTCAACCAACTGAGCCATCCAGGCACCCCTCATCATATCTATTTTTAAAATTATTAAAAGAGAGTGTGTATTGATTGAAAGTATAAAATAATAGTAACCTCAGAGTGGAGGAGGAAGCAGCCAACTTTGGGACTAGAAAGAGGATGCTGGTTGGATCCTGCCATTCCTCCTCTGTGGCTCACTCTTTGTCTCTCAAAGGTAGCTGACTGCATCTGCTTGATGGCCCTAGACAAGCCCCAGGCCGTGCCCGTGGATATCCACATGTGGCAGATTGCCCAGCGTGACTACAGCTGGCACCCCACCATGTCCCAGGCCAAGGGTCCAAGCCCCCAGGCTAACAAGGAACTGGGTAAGGAGAGAGTGGGATGCTGGGGCTAGCAGCGGGCTGAGGTGGTAGAAACTTTTCATACCTCTCTGTAAAATCCCACTCCTGTGGATAGGGAATAAGTAGGAAGGCCAATTAATTTCACCTTTTCACTTCTGGCATAGGAAACTTTTTCCGGAGCCTGTGGGGACCTTATGCTGGCTGGGCCCAAGCAGTAAGTGTTCTGAGGCTCCCTCTCCTCCTCCAGCCCAGACCCCATAAGACTCCTCCCCCCGTCCTGACCCAGTAGACCCTTCCACCACCACCATTTCAGGTGACCCTACTGGACTCTACCCACCCCAGTCCTGACTCTAGTGGATGTTCCTCGCCCTGGCCCTGCTGCCTGTATACCTCTCCACACTGCCACTGGCCCCATCAGTCCTGACCCCGTGTACCCTGACCCCATGCAGTGTCCTTCCCCACTGTCCCCAGGTGCTGTTCAGTGCTGACCTGCGCCAACTCCACCGAGCTCAGGAGCCACCAGCAAAGCGCAGGAGATCTACAGGCCTTGAAGGCTAGGTGGGGGGCACTGGACAAAGGGATACCCCAAATACCTTTCCTCACCTCTCTTCCCCATCCAGTGTCATGTTGGGAAGAGGGCTTCTTGCAGCTACCTCAGGGGCCAGGTACCCTTACATTAAGTAGTTTGCACAACATTGTGGGGTGGAGGTTATCTGGTGAGACAGAGCTACTATGTTTTTATCTCTTCCCTTTATTACAAGAAAGAAGAATAAAATAGAAACATTTGTATGGAAAATGCAGTGGAGGAGTGATAGGGAAAGGGGTGGGAAGGCAGTGGGGCTGGGTAACTCCAATTCAGGGAGGGAAGGGGAGCAGGCTGCCCCAACCCCTCCCACACAAAGGATCTGGACCCTGGATCTGGGGCCCTAGAGCTGGGGGGGCAGAGTAGGGGACATTTCTGAGCCCGGCTCCACACAGCCATCTCGACAGCAGCAGCCAGACGCCGGCCCTACATGGGGAGAGAGAACAAGATTGGTCGTAGGAGCAGACCCTCCACTCCAGCCTGTATGTCTCTTCCCACCCATGCCCTTCCACAGAGCACTGGTCCTCACCCCCAGCTGCTGGTGTCAGCAGCTCCCCATGGCTCGCCGTTGGTCCCTGTCCCTCCTGGCTGGTGCCCAGCTGTAGCTTTCTCATATGCCGCACCACAGCCGTGGCATTGAAGGCTTGCTGTGGGGAGAAGGGGAAAAAGGGACTTTTGAGAGCTGGAGATCATGGGACAGGGTCTGGCAGTGAGATTCATGGGGTGGTTTTGTCATTTTCATTCAGGTGTTATTGGTTGATCCCCTAAAACTCCCTGAAACCTCTACAAGGCTTTATTAAATTACATTCAGCCACATTATATATTTACACAGATAATGCATATATATATATATATATATATATATATATATATATATATATATATATATGTAATGTGTATACATGAACAAGTATATACAACCCTTTATGTATAAATTCATATTCACATCATAGCAAGCACTTAAAATAGCAGTATGTGTCAGGCACTGTTCTAAGCACTTTATTTGGCAATTCATTTAATCTTCACAAAGGTCTTTGAGGTGGATACTATTAGCGTCACCATTGCCAGAGGAGAAAACTGAGGCACAGACAGGTTAAATAACTTACCCCGGTATGTGTATCATTCTCTATTCAACATATCTACGAAGGTGTCCCACACATCCTTCATATTCACCATGTCCAAAACCATAGTCATCCACCCCAAGACAGTTGTGTGCCCCTGGGATCCCCATCTCAGTAACAGTACCACCATTCACCTTTTCCCCAACCAGAATCTTGGGCCAGCCTTTGACATCTCATCTCTCTGCCAACATCTCTTCTACCATCACTTCTTGTCAATTCTACCTCCTAAAGGACTCCTGAGCCATCCACTGTTCTCTGGTCCAAGCCCTCACTGTCTCCTGCCCACATCTCTGCCACAGCCTTCTAAGGGGTCTCCCAGCCTTGACTCCATACCTCTCTCTGCATCCTGAGAGCCCTTTCCAGAGGGCAGGTTACTGCTAAAAATCCTGGGTCTCCTCAGTGTCCTCAGGACCAAGTTAGTTCTCCACTGTGGCACTCAAGGCCTCTACTTCCATCTCCAGTCTGGGCTCTTGCCCCACAGCTCCTCCATTCCATCCAGACTTACTACTTGCACTTCCCTGAATGGACACACTCACTCTCTTGCCCCTGGACTTCTGCATACTGGTCCTCTCTGCCTCAGACATTGTTCTGTTGTACCTGGCTAATTCCTACTCAGCTGTCAGGTCTGACAGGTCTATCAGGCCATCAAATGCCCATATGTCCCTTCCAGGACCCCATAGGTTGGAGTAGATGTCTCTTTAAGAATTATAGTGTTCCAGGGTGGTGCAGTTGGTTAAGCATCCAGTTCTTGATTTCGGCTCAGGTCAAGATCTCATGGCTCATGGGATCTTGCCCCGAATCAGTCTCCACACTGAGCATGGAGGCTGCTTGGGATTCTCTCTCCTCCCTCTCTCTGCCCTTCTCCCACTCGCAGTCTAAATAAATAAATAAACAAACAAACAAACAGTAAAGAAGAATTATACTGTTCTTGGCAGTCAGGGACTCACTGGGATAGAATGTCAGGGAGTGTTGAATGAATGAATGAATGAATGAATGAATGAATGAAGTTCTTGTAAGTGTCCCTGAGCAGTTACTGTGACATGGTGCTAGGTGCTGTGTGAGCTGAGGCCTGGAGAGAGGTGGGGAGGACGTCTGGGGAGGCTGGGACCCAGGACTAGGGACATGGGCTCACCTTCCACTTGCTCTTGGCAAAGTTCTTCTTGATCTGTTCGCTCACCGACTGGTGAATATTCTTATCTAGAGCCGTATCTCCTGCAATCCTAGGATGGGGTGTGTGGAGGGTTGTCTATGAAGGCAAAGACAGGTTTGGGGGCCCCAGACCCCACCCCAGCCTGCAGCTTATTGGAGCTCTCACCACGGGTGCTGCAAGGCCTGCTCACAGGTGAACCTCTTTTCTGGATCCTTCTCCATCAAGTGCCGGATGAAGTCTTTGGCTGAATCCCCAAGAAAACAGCAAAGAGAAATAGCATGATGGTACCTGCGGATACCCCCAACACAAAACCCACCCCCTTGGGTCTGGCCTGGCATCCAAGCAAGACAAGAGGCCAGATCTGTATATGTACCGCCCGACCCCACCTGTACTCTTAGTCTCTAAGCTCCCCCCACCCACCCCAGCCTTCCAGTTCTCTCCTTTTTCCCTTAAGAAAAACTTGTTCTTAAAAAAGATTCTGCTCAGTATATTCACAATGATGTGTAAGTGACCAATAATGGCTTCACAGTTTTGCCTCCTGGTAAGAGGTACAAAAGAACATATGAAAACTTCTATGGTGGTATTTCAGGCATAATGAAGTCATTGGGTGTGGTATTTTCAAAAATACTAGTTTTGAAGACTGAATGAATGCCTACAAGTTTCTCAGCCTGGGGCCAGGCAGAGGGAAGCACCTGGGGTGCTTGGTGTCTGGTCTCGAAGACAGCTCTTAGTTTGGGGCTGGGGAGTCTGACCAGAGGTAGGGCCCAGGGGAAGATGGCAAAGGATCAAATACCGGAGTCAGAGATGTCGTCCCAGTAAGGAGAGTCAAATTCGTACTCGGCCTTCAAAATCTGTTCAAAGAGTTTGGCATCATTCTCGTCATAGAAGGGGGGATAACCGCAGAGCCTGGGCAGGGAGAAACTCCTCCTCATTTCCACTTTCAGTGTACCCATTGGCTCCAATATGGAGCTTTGAGGTAGTCTCAAGAGTCAGGCAACACCCACAGGAAGCAGTTCCCCCTTTTACAAAGGGGAAATCTGCCCCTCTGTGCCTTGTTCACTCCTGTCTAGCTACACTGGCCTGTTTCTTAATTTGCTACCGTCTTTCCTTCCTCAGGGCCTTGCATTTGCTGTTCCCTCTGCCCCCACACCTCAAATGTCTTCCCCCACACCTCAAATGTCTGTCTCCCTCACTTCATCCAGGAGATAGCCTAAGAAATGCCTTTTTTCCTGACCTCCTTACCTAAAATGGCATCCATCCCCATCTCCCTAACCCTGCTTGATTTTTCTTCATAGTATTTTACTACCTGACATTTTATAGATTTACTTGTTTATTGTCTGTCTACTGTACTAGAATTTTTGCTCTCTCAGGGCAGGCACTTTGTTTTCTTCTCTTTTAAATCCCCAGTACTTAGCACAGTGCCAGAAACATAGTATGTGTTGAATGAAATAATATTAGTCATTAATAGGTAGGTATACACTTGGATGGCAGGAAGAAATAGCAGAGAGGAGAAAGAGGGCAAAGTAGGGGAGAGGAGAATGCTAGAGCCACATGCCCCAATGGCCAAGACCCTACTCACAGAATGTAGGCAATGACCCCAATGGACCAGCAATCCACTGCCTTGCTGTAGGGTTTCTGGGCCAGGACCTCAGGAGCTATGGAAGAAAGGAGACATGGTGGTGACAGATCTCTGCCCTGCAGCTTCTGATTTCTCCCCTATCCATGGCCCCCGCCCAGGGTGCTCCATACCCACATATCCTGGGGTCCCGCAAGCTGTGGAGAGCACACTGCCAGGGTCCTCCATCTTGGAGAGGCCAAAGTCAGAAATCATGATCTTGGAGTCTTCATCCAGGCTGTAGTACAGCAGATTCTCTGGCTTGGAAGGTGGAGGGGAAGGAAGAGGTAGAGATGGCCAGAGGCTGGCAGAACCTTCTGCTTCTCCAAGCACCACCTCAAAGACATCACCCCAAAAGCCACTGTGGCTTCACAGCTGCCATCTTGGTTGCAGGCACAAGAAACTCAAGGAAATTCTCAAGGAAGTTAAAAGTAAAAGACAAGGGCCAGAAAAGACAAGGGACTTGGGAATGTGAGTGGGAGTTTTCCATAAGCCAGATTTGTATTGTGAGGCCCTAAAGAATTTTCAAGCACCTACTTTGTGCCAGATCTTGTGCTAGTGCTTGATTTCATCCTTACCACATCCCTATCAGGCCAGTCTGCCTAATCCCACTTTACAGGTCAGAAAACTGATGCCTTGAGAGGCAAAGGGACTTGCCTGAGAACCTACAGTTAGGGAGTAGCAGGGACAGAATTCAAGTCCAGATCTGTCTCACCCCAGCGCTCTTCTAGACTGGAGGAGATGTACTACAAAATGTGAACCCCATCATAGTCTCTGAGGTGTAGGGTTTCACAGGGGCTTCTGGCTTCCTTTTTTATGTTTTGCTGTCCCATCCAAGTTTTCTACAAAGAGCAAAGTGGGACTTTTATTATCAAAAAAAGACCAAGGCACTATTTGGATAAAATAGCAGCACCATTCACCTGGGTGTCCATTTGAGCGTCCAAACCGGAATGGGAGGAGGCAGTTTAGGGTTTACAGGGTGCATTTTGCAGATGGGAAGCCGAGGCTCGGGGATGGGGTAAGAGTTGCCCCAGATCACACAGTGAGGGGTATGTGGAGGCCGCACTCGGCACCCCAGCTCACCACACACCCTTGCACCCCACCTTGAGATCTCGGTGTACGATGCCCAGGTCGTGCAGGTACTTGACGGCGTCCAGCACCTGGAAGATGAGGCGGCTGGCATCCCGCTCCGTGTAGAAGCCTTTCTCCACAATGCGGTCAAACAGTTCTCCACCGGACACCCTGCAGCCGAGGACAGGGCAGTCTGGCCAGAGAAGCTAGGGGGGGGCGGCGGGGAGAGATGTGAGCAAGGGGTGAGGCCACTCACAGCTGCATGATGAGGTAGAGGTGGCCCCCACTCTCATAGATGTCATCCAGGGCTACAATGTTGGGGTGCTTGATCCTGAAAGGAGAAATGAGGTGGTTCAGAGCTGAGGATAGCTCAGCTACTTTCCTACACTCACCTTGAAGAACCACCACTGTAGACCTAGGCAGGACAAACCAGGGTTCTGGGTCCCAAAAGGAAAAGCTGATTCACCATGATTTATTATGATGTAATGGAAGGTAGGAGAGCACAGAGAGATAAACACTGGGCTCTGGCATCAGACACACCTCGGTCTAACCTGCCTCCACTATGTGCTATTTGGGGACAAATCTTTTTACCTCACAGCACTGATCAATATATGATTTTAACATGTTTCTGGGTGCCTGGGTGGTTCAGTCGGTTAAGCAAGTGATTCTTTGTTTTTATTTATTTTGAGAGAGAGAGAGAGAGAGAGTGTGGGGGAGGGGGCAGAAAGAGAGGGAGAGAGAGGAGAGAAAGAATTCCATGCAGGCTCTGTGCTGACAGCATAGACTCACACTCGTGAACCATGAGATCATGACCTGAGCTGAGATCAAGAGTCAGAAGCTTGGAGTGGCTCAGTTGGTCAAGCGTCCAACTTCGGCTCAGAGCCTGGAGCCTGCTTCAGGTTCTGTATCTCCCTCTCTCTCTGCCCCTCCCCTGCTCATACTCTGTCTCTCTCTGTCTCTCAAAAATAAATAAACGTTTAAAAAAAAAAAAGTCAGAAGCTTAACTGACTGAGCCACCTAGGCACCCCAAGCATCTGACTCTTGATCTCAGCTCAGGCCTTGGTCTCAGGGTTTTGAGTTCAAGCCCCACATTGGGCTCCACACTGGGCATGGAGCCTACCTTAAAAATAATAATAATAATTATTATTAATTAATTAAAAAATAAAATAAAAAGTGTCTGTGTTTATAAGTTTATCAGCCTCCCCCACCAGAATGCCAGCTCCAGGAGACCAGGGGCTTTATGTTACCGTTGTTCCTCCCACACCGGGTGTAGGGTAAGTGCTCACTTATTCATTGAATATTAAGCCTGTTTCCTTATCTATAATATGAAGCCAGTGACAGTACTTCCCTCAAAGAGTTGGAGTGAGGATCACGTGAGAAAATGCAGGTAAGAATCTTGGCACAACGTCTGGCACACAGTGAATGCTCAATAAATGAACCGATGATGGTGACTGAGCTTGACAGGGGCCATGGCTCTGCCACAAAGTTGCTCTGTGACCTTGGGCAAATCCCTTACCCTCTCTGGACCTCAGGCCCCCTCCCACACCCAATAGTGGAAATGACCAGTTAATCCCTGACCAGGGTGGTTGGAAAACTCAGGCGAGAGGATAGAAGTGAAGGTTCTCCATAAGCTTTCCAGTGAGGGCAGCAGGTTACACACAAGTATAAGCAAATTATAGACAGTTGGCTATTGATTTAGTCAGGGGGCTGTGAGACAGGTATTTTTGAACTTCCTGAGTGGCTTTAATATGTACGGGGAATTGAGGTAGGTCTTCAGTAACACCAGTTGAGATGTGATGGTCCAAGCTACGTTCAAGGATTGACTTTTAGATCTGAATGAACAAGTTAAGCCACTATAAACAAGCAGTGGCATTAGCTGTTGCAGCAGACACCTGAAATAAAGGGACCTTTAAAGTGCTCCACAATCCTACCAAGTGGAGATTATTACCCCATTTTATAAATGAGCAATTTGAGGCTCACAGGTTAAATGATTTGCCCAAAGCAGAGGTAGGAAGAGAATAGGAGGAGTCAAGGCAGGGTCAACCCACACAGAGACAGTGTGGCCCACGCACTTGTGCAGGACAGCGATCTCGTTCTCCATGCTGCCCTCCTTGCCCTCCAGAGCCTTCTTGGCGATGCATTTGATGGCCACCAGCTTGTGAGTTCTTTTATCTTCTGCCAGGATTACCTCTGAGAAGGCCCCCCTGCAAAGAAAGGGGATTCATGAGGTGAGGAACTGAACCTTAGCTTCCCTTCAGCCCTTCTTTCATACCCCTATGGGTATCATGACCACCTGTGGACCATGAAGATGAGATGAGCCTCCCTACATCACTCTTCCAACCCCTGGTCCCTGAGGTGGTCACGTGACCCACGGCTGGCCAATCAGAATAGTCTATCCTTGGCTACAGTAATTGGGTCACATGATGCAAGCCAGGTTACTGGCACTTTGAGAATAAGGTGCTCTTTTTCCTTCCAAGCTGATAAGATGCAACCCTGGAGCTTTTGGTGGTTATCTTTGCCACCACTTGAGGAGGGCCTGCTTGAGAATGAAGGCAACACAAATGAAATCAGAGCTAAGAAATTTCCTGGTGACAAAGATAATTTCCTGATAACATCATGTGAGCCCCTGGATCCAGCCATGCCTGAAGTTTATGCCCTGGGCATTTTGATTCATGCAAAATTGATTCATTTCTTTTTCTGCTACAATTTCAGTCATGGTTTACTTAACACCTTTTATAAATTTGAAGAACCATCAGCATCACCTGGGGACTTTAGAAGTGCAGAATCTCAGGCCTTAACCTCAGACTTACTAAATCAGAATCTGCATTTTTAACAAGATCCTCAGATGATCTGTATGCTCACTGATTGTTGAGAAGCAATATTTTACAAGTTAGTTAGAAAGAACAAACTCATGTACTAAAGTTCACTGATTGATGAAGGAAGATTTCCTAGCATCTTCTTTCTAGGACTATTTGTGTTGCCTGGGATAAGAAATCTAAGTCAAAGAAAAGCATCTCTTATGGCAAAATCTCAATCATCAGAATAACTAGTGACTGTGATAGCCTCATTGCTGGTTTCTAGTCATGTCCCTCTCCAATTTACCCTCCATGCTTTGTTTGGCCAGAGTGACTATCCTGAATTGCAAACCCATCAAAATATCTTAAATGTCTTCCTATGGTCCATGAGATAAAGTCCAGCCCCCATAGCTTGGCTTTCAAGGTCTTACATGACCTGTTCTCTCTTCTCAGAGAGAAGCATCTTCCACTCTTCCCCTAGCCTCTGATTACAACTCTATCATTCTTCACCTCTTTCCACACATAACGTGCTTCTCAGCCTTTGCTTAGGCTTCCTTCTGGCTGGAATGCCCTTCTCCCTCTCTGATAAGTGCACTTCTACTCATCCTTCAGTCCCTAGCTCTAGGCAGTAGCTATCACTCTGAGCTCTACAAAGTCCTCATTCCTGACTTTAACAGGAACACATCATATACCCTGTTGTCATTTTCCCTGGGTGTACTTCCATCACATATTTAGGATCAACTTGAGGGGAAAAGATCAGGTTTGAGTTATTTCTGGATTCCCACCACTGAGAACAGAGCCATGCCCAGCTTCATTTCCTAAACCTAGGCCAAAATCCCCAGCTCTTGGCCAAACATTGGAAAGACTGGCTCCTTCATTCTCCCCTACTTTGTTCTCTTCACAGGAACCCAGAGCTGCAGCCAAGAGCAGCCTCTGTTCCACCCACTGTCAGCCAGAAGTGAAAAGATGAGCCAGACTGGGCCATGGCAAGGCCGCTGCAGGGCCTGGACTATAGCAAACAGGAAGCAGTGATAAACTGACCAGAGGAAGTACCACCCTGGATGCAGTCTCCCCAGCCAGCCAGGCCCAAGAGTAAGGACCTTACCAACCCCACACCCCGGCTCACAGACAGCCTCCCCCTCCACCCCCGCTTGCCTGCCCTGAGACTCACGTTCCCAGAACATCACGGAAGTCGTAAATGTCCCTAATGTCCTCCACCTGCTTCCAGCTGGGGCCGTCCACTGCCCCCGGCATGGCCCACTGCCCCCTGGCCACAGCCAGGGCTCCTGAGAAGGGAAATGAAGGGAAAAGACTCAGTAGGGCCCAGCCTTCTATGTTGGGACTTAGGAAATTGAGGCCCCATTCAGTCATTCAGCCTGCATGTATTCATTCCTTGATTCATTCATTTGACAAAGTTATTCAGCAAACTCACTCACTCACTAGTCTTTTGTTCACCCAACAAATCCTCATGCCTAAAGGAAAATCCTTCAAGGTGGCAGCAGAATTCTTTTTTCAACAAAGTCATTTGTTCATTTATTCAGCTCCAGGTTTCTCCTTCTCCAAATCAAAACACTCAGGAGGATGCTGACCTCCAGGAGAACAGCAGAGAAGACCCCAGAGCAGCTTGTACAAGTAAGTGCACAGCCCTGGAGGGTTCCCCCTGTCTCCAGAACCAGGAATGTCCCAGCCCCACCCTGGGAATTGCTGGGGTGTCTCCTCTCCTTCCTCTTTCTTCTTCCACCCAGTCTCTCGGAAATCAGGTTTCCGGCAGCCTGGGCTTCCAGCAATATCTCAGCCACGTTTTTAAATAGCTCCTTCTGCACTGTTACCACGGCAACAGCAGCCACAGCTGGAGCTCCCCAGGCCACCTATTATACCCCCTCTCCCTCCTGGCTCCCTGTTTGGGTCCCAGAAGCCTGAGAAATGGTCCTACCCAGTCTGTCCCCTCCTGGCTTCTTCTGACCCTGCTCCAGCCTGTACCTTTCTTCAGAGACCTCTGTCAGCAGGGAGTTCTCTCCCCATTTATCAGATGGAGAATAGGGAGACTGAGGTTGGAGACAGATATGGACTGGGTCCAAAGTTGCCCAAATGATGACTGGCTGGGGCCCAGTTAAGCTTGCTGAGTGCCAAGGACTTTGACAGGGCCACTCTCAGCTTGTCCTTCCAATATGCAGCCAGACTGGAGCCCATTCAGACCCAGTATGCTGTGTGACCTCAAGGAGGGCACTTCCTGTTTCCCCTGTGGGAGAATGAAAGGAAGGTGTCCTGACTAGAGTCCCTGGTGTGAGACCCCACTCCTTGGATAGGACCTTGTTTCCAGGGGGTCCTAGCCACCCATCCCAGGAGCAGAAACTTCTAGGAAAGGAGATATGATGGTAGGCTCTAGAAACACAGTTTTAAAGCCCACTTGGAGGCCTGGCAAATACAACCCTTCTAGTTCCACACATATCTCTGCACCTGGACACACCACACCAAGCTCCACCCACAATACCTGCCCCCAGATTCAGTACATTCCATCCCCAGATACCCCAACACCTGATCATACATGTGTACCCAGGCATCAGCACACATGTCCAAAGATACACTCCCCCAGACATCCTCACATCCCAACATCCCTCCCACAGATCCCTCTTACACCCCAAAAACACACATCTGCACACACTTAGACCACATCTCTCTCTCTCTCTCTCTCTCTCTCTCTCTCTCTCTCTCTCACACACACACACACACACACACACATATTCCTCACCTATGTACCAGACATCCCAGATACACTCATACCCTTCATCCTGTTTCTATACACCTTAAAAGCTCCTATGTTCCAAACTGAACCCCAACTCCTTACATACCTAACTTCAAACATCCTCAATACACATATAGCCTCCACTCTTACCACCCTTGAGCCAGATGCTAGCATGCACCACACCTGGACACACATCTGCAACAAAAACACTGATTCCCAGATATCCCCACCCATAAGGATACCCTTACACTGTAGCTCCGTATCTGATGCACACGCTTGTGCTAAGACATTAGCACACCCCAACACGGCCCCACATATTTATAGCTCCAATGCCCAGTCCTTCCACATTCAGACCCATCTGAACGCAGACGCACCCACACGCACACCCTTCCCACCTTCCGACATTACCCACTCAGTTCCCCACCGGCCGCCTGGCACCTGCGGGGCCTGGGGGCAGAGGTAGGAGAGAAAGGCCCTGCCCTGCCCTGCCCATCCAGAGTCTAGCTCCCTTAGGCACCTATCCCATCCCTGGGTGAGAGGATCCAGCGGCTGGTGGGTCCAGCCGCCCCTCCTCGGAGCCCAGGAGCACAGGCGGGTTGGCCCCCGGGCTGTACCTGCGGCTGCCCCGCCGCGGGGCTGGCTGGAAGGCCCGAAGTGGCTGCAGCTGAGCTCTGGCTGCCGGCTGCTGTCTGCCGCCGCTCCGCGCCTGGCCCGCCCGCCCGCTCGCTCGCTCCCTCGCTGAGGCTCGGCTCGGGCTCTGCTGGCTCCCTCCGCCCGCCTGCGGCTCTGATGTCAGTGGAGGAGGAGCCTGCGGCGGAGGGACGAGGGACTGGGAGGCACCGCTGCGCTCCCGGGCTGGGGAAGGGGCGCGGCGGTTGGAGGGGAAGCCCCTAGTTCAGGTCAGCTCCTCTTCTGGACTTTTCCCTCCCTTCCTCTCCGTAGGGCCCCCATTTCACGGAGGGGACAACTGAGGTCCAGAGAGATGAAGGGTTCAAAATCAGCAGTTGGTCAGGGCAAAATTAAATTCGAATCCAGGTCTGTGTGATGCCAGAGTCTGGCCAGTTCCACCCTGTCGCCTTGTGGAGTTTCAGACTAGTCCTGGAAGCTCCCTTGGGAATCTTGGGTTCTGTCTCCCCTTTCCTCTCACCGTCCCCTTTCCCCCAGTGCCCAGAAGGGAATCAGGCCCTCAAAAGGGCTCAGGAGACTGACGCGGGTTGGGGGGTGGGGGGGGGGGGGTGATGGCGTAGAGAAAGGGGAAAGCAAGAGTAAACAGTGAACAGAATAGAGACAGTCGTAGGGTGGGGTCCCCAGTTGACAGGCAGAAAAACAGACCCGAAGTCCCTTCCCTCGGGAGGCTGAGCTGAAGTTCCAGTCCCCTGCACCTGCCCCTCAAAATAGGTGTGGTGCCCTGAGGGCCTGGGACTGGGAGGGGGAAGGGAGGAGAGGGAGTTAAATCAGGATCCCAGAGGAAGCGAGCCAGAGACCAAAGCGCCACGTGACTGGCTGGGTTCCTGGGGTTGATGGCTAGGCGCCAGGTTTGGAGTGGGGGGTGGAGCACAAACTGCTCCTGGGACGTCGGCAGGGGGCCAAGGGACCTGACCAAGGTCCTCTTGCACAAGGCTTTCCTTGGGAAGAAATTTGGTGCAGGGTGAGGGAGGGAGCAACTCAAAGGAAGTGTGGGTGGGGCTGGACTGGGGCCAGTCAGAGGAGGCACATGCTTCGACCCCCACTCTTCCTCCATCACCTCCCACAGCCCCAAACTTGTGCATTTTCCAGCAGGACTTGGGGAGAGGACAATTCTGACCCCAACTCAATTTCAGCTGGCTTTTACTTCTCTTTTCCCTGGGACTAGATCAGGGGTGGTTGATGTATTATGCCCATTTTTGCCCATTTTACAGATGAGAGAGGATGATGGCTGAGGTTCCTAGAAAGGCTTTAAAGACTGATTTATCTGGGGGTGCCTGGGTGTCTCAGTCCATTAAGTGTCTGACTCTTGATTTCTGCTCAGGTCATGATCTCAAGGTTCATGGGATCAATCAATCCCCAATCAGTTGGGATTCTTTCTCTCCCTCTCTCTCTATGCCCCTCTGCCTCTCTCTCTCTCTCTCTCTCTCTTATCTGAGTCACATTTCACCTCTCTGAGCCTCAATTTTTCCATCTGGAATATGGGAATATGTGACCAACTGAGAATTCTATGAGATAATAAATGTGAAATGCTTGGAATACCATAGGGGTTCAGATATGAGAGCTAGACTTAGTGTAAACTGAGGCTCAGAGAAGGGACCTGATTGTCCAGGGGCAGGAGACACAGGTCAGTTTCCCTGTCCTGAATCTCAGTATCTCAGACTTCCTAGTTCATGGGGAAACATATCTCCTACCCAGGGCTGAGGCCCTACTCTCCCCTAGACCACCAGTACACCCATTGATCTAGAATTATTTCACTACAAATTCCTGTTTATCTCATTGACAACATTTCTGAGGTGATAAGGTGGCCTCTGTCCTTTCGAGGACTTGTACACCTTTTATGCTCTGTTTTACACGTTGCCTGCTTTTGAGCATGTCTGAGGGCACTTACACTTTACTTTTTTAACAAATACATTCTCTGTCTTTTTAAAAAAAATTTCTACTAAGTAAATAATTACATAAGATACTAAAAACACACAAAGACCATCCTTGTCACTGATCAGATTCTTTCACTTGCTAAGTAGCAGAATCCTAACCTAAGCCAGCTTCACCAAAGAGGGACCTGTGGCTCACAATAGCTGACTGCAAGATTGAGGGAAAAACAACATGGATCAGGGTCTTGGAGACTGGAACTGGAGACACAGGGCTCATAGCATTTGCTTTCTTTTTTTTTTTTTTTTTTTTTTTTTTTAACGTTTATTTTTGAGACAGAGAGAGACAGAGAGAGACAGAGCATGAACGGGGGAGGGTCAGAGAGAGAGGGAGACACAGAATCTGATATGGGCTCCAGGCTCTGAGCTGTCAGCATAGAGCCTGACGCAGGGCTCGAACTCACAGACCGTGTGATCATGACCTGAGCCGAAGTCGCCGAAGTCGGACGCTTAACCGGCTGAGCCACGCAGGCGCCCCAGCATTTGCTTTCTTGTATCTCTCCTTGTCTCAATTTCTCTGCACGTTGGCTTCCCTTCCTCTGCAGAGCTCTGCCTGGCAGGAAATGTGGTGTGAGGTAGCCTCAGCTTTCCAATGCAACCCATCAGGAAAGCTTGACCCAGTTTTCATATATCAGTCTCAGGGAAGGACTCTGATTATTTTCTGCTAGAGTAACATGCCTACCCCTTGGCCCCAGACAAACTATTGCCAGGGAAATGAAGTACTGTATTGGGTAAATGTACTGTCATGGGCAGCCACACCAGAGTCAAGGGGTGAAGAGGCGTGTCTTGCCAAAAGGAAATAAAGATGCTGGGCAGGCATGAATAACACATCTATCCCAGCCCTGCTCCCATCAATCAGAAATAACTAGTATTAGTATTTTTTGGTACCTATTCCTCCAGACTTTGGGATGCATGTATTTACATACACATTTCCTCCTACAGTCCCAACCCCCAATGAGCATATTTCATGGTACTAAAACAAAAAGTCAAGGACAGTCAAATAGATGAAGGAAAAAAGGAAAAAATCCTCTTCTCTCCTTTGTTATTAAAAAAAGATGACCAAACAGCTCAGACACGTCCATCAATTCTCGCACACAGAAAATAAGCCATTGGAGGGGTGAAAGGTTTTCTAAGATTAGAGAGAATGGAAGAATTCCTATGGAAAAGATGGACAAAGTTATGTGCAAAACAGAAAAACATTCTTTTTTTTTTTAAAGAGTGTTTTCTTTTTTTTAATGTTTATTTACTTATTTTGAGAGAGAGAGTGAACACAAGCATGTGAGCGGGGAAAGGGAAGAGAGAGAATCCCAAGCAGTCTCCGTGCATCAGCACAGAACCAAATGTGGGGCTCTGTCCACGAACTGTGAGATCATAATCTGAGCCGAAATCAAGAGCCAGAGGCTTAACCAACCGAGTTACACAGGAGCCCCCCCAAAAAACATTCTTTAACTTCTATTGCTGGAAACAAACAAACAAAACCTTACCCTACTCCAAAATCATACCCAGCATTAAAAGGCAAACTTCAGACTGAGGAAATGTTTTATAGACAATGGGTTAATATTTTCTATTATGTGAAGAACACTGAACATTGATAACAAACAGACCCAATAACTGGTCAGTGGAGACAGATAAAACACAATAAACATAGGACGTTTTCTACCTCACAAGTAATCAAAGCAGTGCAAACTAAAAGGCCATTAATAGCCTTTCAGTTCTGAAGTTTAAAAAACTAGTGACACTGAAATTGTCAGTGTGAGCAATGGATACTTCTGTATTTCTGGTGGGAAAATGACTTGCTAAAATCTTTCGGAAAGCCGTTTGGCAATATGCATCAAAGGCTTCAGTAACGTCCAGGCCTTTTGACCCAGGCATTTCTCTTCTGGGAATTAATTTCAGGGAAATAGTCCTAAATTAGGACAAAGCTATATGCTCCAAGATACTTGAAGAAATATTTTCCAACAGCAAAATTTAGAAGAAATCACCAAGAAGGGAACAGTTAAAAAACATAAGGTATGCCTATGGGATGTAATATTTCACAGTTCTTAAATTGATGGTAATGCAACCTACTTAATAAAAGGACAGAGGCACCTGGCTGGCTTGGTCAGCAGAGAGTGCACCTCTTGATCTTACGGTTGTGAGTTCAACCCCTACGTTGGGCATGGAGCCTACTTAAAAAAATAAAATAAAAGGATGAAAATGCTTGTAATGTTAAACAGGTATGCAGTTTGGGAACTTCAGTGTAAAATGCAAAATGTATGTTATTCATAGCAGAATGGAGAGGAACATCATAAATGTTAACAATGGTCAAAAAATCATCTGATTTTGTTTCTTTTACTTCTCTCTACATGTCTATATTCTCTAAACTTTGTTGAGTAATATTAACTTTATTTTTTTTAAGTTTATTTATTTTGAGGGGGGGAGGGGCAGAGAGAGAGAGTGAGAGAGAGAATCTCAAGCAGGCTCCATACTGCCAGTGTGGGGGCTCAAACTCATAAACTGTGAGATAATGACCCGAAATCAAAAGTCAGACACTCAACCGACTGAGACACCCAGGCGCCCTGAGTAATATTAACTTTATAATTAAAAAGTCACTTTTTAAAAAAAGTATGCCAGGAGACGGTTGGTATGTACCAACTTGGTGGTCAAATTTTAAAATTTTATTTAAAAAATAACAAACAGGTGCCTGGGTGGCTCCGTCAGTTAAGTGTCCGACTCTTGATTTTGGCTCAGGTCATGATCTCATGGTTTGTGGGATTGAGTCCCATGTAGGGGTCTGCACTGTCAGTGCAGAGCCTGTTTGGGATTCTCTTTCTCCCTCTCTCTCTGTCCCTCCCCCATGTGCACGCCCTCTCTTTCAAAAATAAATAAATAAAAATTTTAAGAAAAGATAAAAAATAACAAAGAAATAGAGAAGATTTAAATGTCACATCCATCAACATTTTTCTCTCCTACTATTGAAACAGTGATGGCACATTAATAAAAGTTTGGGGTCAGACAGACCAGAGTTCAAACTCTGTAACCCTTACCAGCTGTGGGACCTTGAACAAATCATTTCATGGCTCTGAGCCTCAGTTTCTTCATCTATAACATGGCATAATCATACTGATAAGCATACCTACTTTGTAGGGTTATTTTGAGAATGAGACAGAAAGTGACTTTCAGCCACTAGGCTAGTTCCCTCATTGTCACTTGGATCCCCAGTATGTACCTGGTGCATAATAGGTGTAAGAAATGAGACAGAAAGAGAGTTTTTTTTCCTCCTTTTATAGCTATCAACTGCCCTGGGACAGCTGCTTTTAATATTATTTTTCCTTCCGTCCTTTAAGCCCCACATGTTCCATTCAGGCTCCAAATTTGGGATTTCCTTTCTGCCCTCATGGTGCCCATCCCTATTTTCTCATGCAGTCAGGAGCAGCCCATCTCAGCAGGCTCAGAGGTCCCTCTAATGTTTACCAGATCTGACTGCTTTGTCTTGGTTAACACAGGCATATTCTGGGACAATGATTCTTGTGCTTTTCTTTGATAATCAACCTATAATTTTTTAAGTTTACTTATTTATCTTGAGAGAGAGTTGGGGGGAGGGACAGAGAGAGAGAGGGAGAGAGAACGAGAATCCCAAACAGGCTCTGCACCACCAGTGCAGATCCTGATTTGGGGTTCAAACTCACAAACCGAAAGATCATGACCTAAGCCAAAGTTGGATGCTTAACCAACTGAGCTACCCAGGTACCCCTCAATGTATAATTTTGTGTGTGGTGGTGCTGGCAGGTCCAGAGAGGGACACTTAGAATAGGGCCCTAGAGTCTACAAAACTGGCTTACAAAACTGGTTCCCCACCAGCTATCTGATCTGGCTCTTCCCCTTTCTGTTTCCTAGTTTTCTTATCTGTAAAACAGGGTAATGGTCTTACCTGCTCTGATGTAGAATCATTGAGAAGAGCAAATACGAGAAGTCACATATCTTGCAGAAGTATCCTCCCAGAGCTGTCTTGTAACAATATGGCCTGAGCTTTCATCAAAGGTTGTGATAAGAAATCACCATGTGAAACTCAATCTCCATTGTTGTCAGATTTATAGAGAATATTATCAGTATATGACTCCAGTGGAGAAGTTTCCTCAGCATGAGAAATTATTGGATTTTTCTGTCAGGAAAATTGGAAGATGCCCTTTCCTCTGATATCAAAGGAAGAGACTGATTCATCTTATTGCCGTTTTTGTCTTGGCTGCCAGGAAGCTTAGAGCTAAATCTGATGCTTAATGACAGCAGTTCCATTAAAACTGATGGGCTTAATTTTATATTTGTATTTCATGAAACTCATTGTACACATCCTCAATCATAAGTTTTCTCAAATTCTTTTGAGAAGAAGGAAGGAAGGAAGGAAGGAAGGAAGGAAGGAAGGAAAGAAGAAAAAAGAAAGCAAGGAGGGGTGCCTGGGTGGCTCAGCAGGTTAAGCGTCGACTCTTGGTTTCTGCTCAGGTCATGATCTCATGGTTCATGGGTTTGAGACCTATGTCAGGCTCTTCACTGACAGTGAGGGGCCTGCTTGGGGTTCTCTCACTCCATCTCTCTGCCCCTCCCCCATTCATGCACATGCACGCTCTGTCTCTGTCTCTCTCAAAATACACAGACTTTAAAAAGAAAGGGAGAAAAAAAGGGAAGGAGTCAGGTATAGTTTTTTTTTTCAGAGAGAGAGAGAGAGTGTGTGTGTGTGTGTGTGTGTGTGTGTGTGTGCACACGCGCGCGCGTGCACAGGGCGCACCACTTGTGCAAGGAGGGGGAAGGGCAGAGGGAGAGGAAACAAAAGAATCTTAAGCAGGCTCCACACCCAGCGAGGAACTCAACCCAGGGCTAGACACAGGACTTGATCTCATGACCCTGAGAGCTGAAATCAAGAGATAGATGTTTAACCAACTGATCCACCGAGGTGCCCCAAGGTATACTTTGAAAAGCATACTTGGCTCACTGTAGCAGCTAAAATATAAGTTTGATTTCTCTAATAGACACGGAGAATAGTTGTGACTTAAATAAAATGGAAGGGTATAGCGATCTGGCCATAAGTAGTCATACCAGGCTGGTATGACTCAAGGTAGGAGGGATCCTGGCTTCTTCTTATCTTGCTGCTCCAGAGTTCCCATGGTGTTGTCTTTGACCACATGTTTCAAGATGGCTTGCCACCAAGTCTCATCCCAGCCAGGGACAAATGGGAACATGGGGGGCACATGCCTTGGGACTCATGACCTCATAGTTACACACGTCTCTTCCATTCACATCCTATTGGCCAAAATTTAAATCACATGATCATATCTAACTTCAAGAGAAGCTGGGATATTTAGTCTTTGAGGTGCTATGTTCCACTAAAAATCAGGAATCCTATTAACTATAGAATAGATTTTGAAGGATATCTACCAGCTTCTGTGGCATCCACCATCTCGGATGTATTTTTTGCACATGATTACACTCCAGCCTGCCCTAATTTCACTCTCACCCCCTCTAATCAGTCGGGCTTCCATGCTGCTCTCAAAGTGCTTTCCAATTCGGAGTGCTATTATGGCACTCCCCTGCTCACACACCAACCCTGAATCCCTAGTACCTAGAAAAGTCATTCTCAAACTTTAACATGCATCAGGAATCACCTGGAGAGTATGTTAAAACAGAGATGTCTGAAGCCCCCTGGCAGAGCTTCTGATTCAGTGGGTCTAGGTCCTGAGAATTTGCATCTTTAGTTAAGTTCCCAGGTGATGCTGATGCTGCTGGCTCAAGGACCACACTTTTGTTTTTTTAAAGATTTCATTTATAAGTAATCTGTACCCCCAATGTGGGGCTCGAACTCACAACCCCTAGAGCAAGAGTCGCATGCTTTACCGACTGACCCAGCTAGGTGCCCCCAGGACCACACTTTGAGAACCACTGAACTTGAGACTAAATCCCATGCCCCTTAACCTGCTATTCACAGCCAGCCTGTTCTCAACCTACTTTCCAGCTTCATTTCTTATCCTTCCCTTCCCCCTCCACACACCCAAGGCTCCAGTCACAGTGCAGTTCTCACCTCTAAGCAGGCCAGCTGTTCACACCTTTGTGCCTTGCTGTTCCTTTTGTCTGCAATGTCTTCTGCCTGGCAACTTCCTTTCCACATCCTCTCTGAATCCTTTCCTGACCCTCTAAACTGTTGTTAAGTCATTCTGTGCCCTAGGTCCCTGCAGACTTTGTACATTCTTCTATTATGGTTCTTCACAGAGCTCTCAGCCATGGCAACAAGGTCACTGAGTGAGGAAACAGGAGTATGAATGAGGAAAGGGAGGCAAGCAGATGGAGTGAATGAACAAAGGAGGTGAGTGAAAAGAAGAAATGATGAGTTAATACATGAACAGGTGAGTTATGGTCCATTTGTGTTTGGTTGTCTCCATTAAGTCCTGAGCTCTGGAGCAGAAAGGGAAATTACTCCCTGACCACATTAGTACAAAGTTACAGCCGTCACTTACTTCTTAGCAAGATTTAACTGGGACCCAGTATCCATCAAGCCAATCCCCCAGAGTGTTCAGGAGCTGGCAGGGGCTGGGGACTCACACTGGGTCATTTCCTGACATCAGGGCTTAACCTCCATTCAATCCTCCCTATTCTCATGCACGCTGGTGTTTCCAAAAGTCAGTTATAAGACATTTGGGACTGTGGAGAAACAATGATGGTGGATGCCTTTCAGGGCCAAGATACAAAAGGCTTTTTCACCAGACAAGTGATAAGGTGTCAGGGTTGTTTCAAATTAAAATAGTAGGTTTGAGGTGCTAGAGGTTCCCCCCCGCCATGGGGAACCCAGCTTCCTCCAACACCCATAAAGGAAGTCTCCTTTGGCTCCAGCAGACACGGATGTGGCCATTAGAAGGGACTCCCTGGCCCACTGTGGTTGTCAACTCAGCGATGGTGCTGAGCATTTCCTGCACCACAGCTGTATAGTTTCAGAAGGCATTGCACCTCTTTGAGCTTCACTGTCCTCCTCTGCAGGGTGGAAATAGTTCTATTCACCTTGTAGGTGTGTGGTGAGCATCAAAACATGCCAGTAGAGGGCCCAGTGCAGCACTAGGCAGATAGTAGGTGTGCGACAGAGAATAGTGTTCTCGCAACTGACCCTTCAAAGTCTTTTCCCTCATGAACCAGGCCCAGTCAGAATTCTGGGGTTCTTCCTCCTATTTATAATACCTGTCTTCCTCTCTCACAATTTTACCTAATTTGGGGATCTCAACTGTCATCCTACCTCCTCCATAAAATGTTCTCTGCTCCTGGAACTCTTTACCAGTGATGCTTCTCTGGGGAGGTCTGGCTTAATGAACATGGAAGTGAATGGTTAAGCAGGGGATCTGCAAGCTGCACAGGTTGTGCAGTGCCCAAACCTAGGAGTGTCATTCATATCGGCCATAAGGGAGTGGGGCCCCAGTGAGTTCTATAATGAAGAGTCTGTGTCTGCAAGTCAAATGGACTTGAGTTTGAATCTTGCCTCAACGATGATTTATTAATTGCTGATCACCTAGGCTTGTTTTCCTCATCTGTGAATGGGATGTTATTAGTACCCACCATGTGGGGTAGCTGAGATTTGTAACTTAACAAGTTTAGAACAGTGCCTGGTACAGAGCTAACATTTACTGAGTACTTAATTTTATGGCCAATTCACTAATCAAATTCATTAATGAAATTAAGTGTTAGGTGTCTTTTCTGAGAAGGTTCTAAGCAATCTGCGAACAATGAGTCACTGAAAAACAGCAGCCAGACTCTGCACCTAGTGGGAGGCAGGCCCTCATGCTGTCCTCTCTCAGAACTCCACTCCAGCCTTCCTTCTTGCCAAAGTCCACTTTCATTAGTCAGGCCCTTTTTTAGTTGACAAGTGATGAAACACCAAAGCAACCTAGCTTAAGCCTAAAGAAGCATTTGTGGACTGATGTAATTGGAAGGTCCAATGGGAGATCTAGGGCTCCAGCTACATCATTAAAACTTTATCTCCTTCTCCATCTCCTGGCTCTGCCTTTCTGAGTTGGCTTTATTCTCAGGCAGGTTCTTCCCCATGGCAAGAAAGTGGGTCACCAGGTGGTCTAAGCTTACATTCTAAGGCTTTTGACCCAAAAGAAGAGAAATCCTCTTCTCTCAGCATCAGAACAAGCTTATGGAAGGCCTCTGATTGGCCCAGTTCAAGTCAGATGTCCGTTCTTTGGACCAATTATCATGGATAAATAATAGGGTGCTGTGACTGGCCAAGTTGGGGTCATGTATCCATCCTAGTTTGACAGTCCCACAAGAGCCATATGGAATGGGGAAGCGGCAGGTCTAACAGTAGTGCTGAGCATACAAGAATGTTGCCTGTCCTTGACATCCTTCTTTATGGCTCAGTTCACAGGTCACTTCCTCAGGGAACTGTCCCCTCCCTTGTCCTGTGTAGACCTCAACCTTCCCACAGTAAATTTACAAATTATTTTCTGACTCCCTGACTAATCTGGGACCAACTTGAGACAGGGATGAGAGCACATTTATTCATCTCTATCGCCTATACCTTGTTTCCTTCCCGGGCTGTGGAAGAGACATTATTGGTGGCCTATCCAGCATCCATTTCCCCATTCCTACTCAGATCTTTATTGAGTTCCCCCTTCTTTCCCCATTGCCTTGGGCTTGGTGGGGAAGCAGACTCCACTCTCACTAGTTAAAACCCATCAGAGTCATCCCTTGCCACAGTGACTGGTTCAGGAATAGGCATGTGAGAGTTTGTTTGGGCCAGCGAGACATAAGGATATTTGGGAGAGGCTTCTTGCTTTTGGGTGGGCCAGTGAAACCAGTTGGCTCCTTCCTGCCCTCTCTTGTGCTGGATGTTGACTGCTACTGGCTGCACAGCTGGAAGAAAATTCAGTTTAGGCAAAAGCTGACATCATAGAAGGCAGTACAGAGATAACCTGGACCCTTCATGGCCCTGTTGAGATGCTGGGTTGGCCAACCCTGGAGGCCATCCTGCCCCAGGACCACCAAGCCCCAAACCAACACATTTCCTTGTTATGAATCCACTTGGAGCTGAGGGTATAGTTACTTGCAGCCACAAGTACCCTGAGAGCTCTTCCTGAATGAATGACATGGGTGAGTGTCCAAAGGCTGAGAGCTACCAAGCATGCCCTCCCCTGTCACCCACACCAGTTCTTTTCTTTTCTTTTTTTTCTTTCTTTCACACCAGTTCTTTTCTAACCTGTAGTTAACAGACATTCAAAGATTTGGGATACTTTAAAAAAAAAAAAAAAACCACAGCAGTCACTTTACTTTTAGGTTTGCACTTTACAAAACCACAAGGGAGAAGTCCTTGAGGGAAAGAGGGGAGGGAGTGGGGGATAGTAAAGAGGGGGAAGCACAGAGTAGGCCTCAGGCCAGCCCAACAGGGCCTCCCATGTCCTGGTTGTACAGAGCTAGACCAACAACTTCAGGGAAGGGCCACAGACCTCTACAGACTGTCATCATTTGACATTAACAGGCAGTCACAGGCCTAGGGTTCCGGCAGGCCAAGGAAAGAAGTGGGCTCCCTAGCCCTCCTTCCCCCAGGCCAGGGGAAGACAGTCTGAGGCAGGGGTGAAGTCTACCCATCCAGCAGCTTTAGGATGCTCTCACGTTCCTTCAGAGTCTTCCAAGCCTGGTCCTTCTCCTTCTTGGTGGGGGTCCGCTTCTTCTGCCGGGCAGCCATGATCTTCCGGAAGGCATCCATGACCTCGTTGTCTGCCATGCGGACCCGCTGTCTCAGCTCCTGCCGGCTTACTTCCTCCTTTGCCAGCCTGTAGGGACCAGCCAACCAAGGTGTCATGGGAAGCCCACCTCCATAGTGGGTCCCTCTCCCTCTTCCAGACTGAATCCACCTACCACCCCAGGATGGCACTCCTGTGGGCTGTTTCATACCAAAAAGCAAAGTTACTGAACCACACTTCTACGATACTATGTGCTAGTTACTACCTTAAGCCCTTCAAATATGTCAGCACAGTTAATCCTCATAACAGCCTTGTGAGGTAGGTACTATTATCCTGATATTACCAGTGATGACAGAGGTCAAGGAGAATAAAAAACACTCCTAAATCCTACAGCTAGTGAGTAGGAGATCTGAATTAAGGCAGGCTGGCTCCACGCAATCATCTTTAAAAGGTATTCTAGTGTTAGCAGAAGATCTGCTGACTTCAGTATCCAAATTCCAGAGCAACCTAAGGGTCTAGGCAGCCTGAGTGGGTGAGATGCCAAACCAACCCCTGTAAATGAAATCTGACCTATCAATTCCACTGTTGGTGGAACTGGAAGGTGGCTTAGAGATGCGATCTAGTCCAACGTGTTAATTTTCCAGAAGGGGAAGCTGCTGCTCAGGGTAGGAGATACCTTGCTTAAGGCCCTGGAGCTGGTCAATAGCAGAGCTGAGGACTGGATTCTAGGCTTCTAACAACCCAAGCTAGTTCCTTCACTGTCCACTACCTTTTTTAGAAGTTTGTTTATTTGTTTATTTTTAATGTTTTATTTATTCTTGAGACAGAGAGAGACAGAGCATGACCGGGGGAGGGGCAGAGAGAGAGGGAGACACAGAATCCAAAGCACCATCTGAGCTGTCAGCACAGAGCCCGACGTGGGGCTTGAACCCACAAACTGTGAGATCATGACCTGAGCTGAAGTTGTACACTTAACCAACTGAGCCACCCAGGTGCTCGAGAAGTTTGTTTGTTTGTTTATTTATTTATTTATTTAGAGAGAGAGAGCGCATGAGAGAGCACGTGCGCACTCGAGTGGGGGTGAGGCAGAGAAATAGGGAGAGAGAGAGAGTCCCAAGCAGCCTCTACACTGAGCCGGACGTGGGGCTCAATCTTGTGACCGCAAGATCATGACCTGAACCGAAATCAAGAGTTGAACGCTTGACTGACTGAGCCACCCAAGCACCCCAGTGTCCACTACTTCTATATCTGCACATCTTTGTTTCTCCCTCTCATTCAATCTTTCTCTCCTCTCCACCCCACTCAGTATCTCTTTCATCTGTTATTTCTCCTCTTCTTGTCCTTGCATGAAAGGGAACTAGAAAGAGGCTTTGCATTCAGCCTTGGGCTCAAGTTGCAGCTTGGTTGTTGACTGGCTGTGTGACCTTCAGCAGAGTACTCACTTCATTGGCCCTTCACTTCCTCATCTAGTAAAGAGGTGAAATACCACCTACCCCCTGGACTGTAGTCCAGATTAAACAGGAGGGTGTAAATAAAGTCCCTGGCACACAGCAGGCACTCAGTAACCCTTATCCTTAAGCACTCCCTTAGCAGTTTGTCACCAAGCAGTTCCCCCTCCTTTTAATGGTGCACCTCTTTACCAATTACCCACTTGTAGACCACAAGCCCTTTGCTGTCCCTCTTCCTAGCCCCCAGTACAACGTGTTAAGAGACAGGCAGAGCTGGCCAAATGCGTGTGCCCTGCCCTGTTGTGGCTCTGTGAGGCAAAGACATACACCTGCCCGTGAGAAGCAAGGAGACTCAGTTGGACGACTTCTCTACCTCCCCTCAAAAAGGGCAACAACTACCATAATCTCCCTCCAGAGATCACCTATACTTTTGTCATGACCAATGCAGGGCAAGATGGATGGGAGTCAAAATGAAATGAAAGACATTCTGACTAATTTCTTAAAGAACTGATCCTAAAACAAGGCAATTTCCAGTGAAGAGCCAATAATAATCATGGATGTCCAACAAAATGTTAACAGTTGATAAATCTAGGTACAGAGTATATTGGCGTTTACCATACAACTCCTTCAGATTTTCTGTGTTTATGAAATTTTTCATAAAAATGTTAGAGGAAAAGAAGATAAGCATGAAAAGATTAAAAAAATAAACCATGCAACAATGTGAATATAGGTAATACCACTGAACTGTACTTTTTAAAATGGTACAGAGTCAATTTCATGTGTTTCTTTCACCACAATTATAAGTAGGTAAATAAATAAATCACAGATGTCTAAGCCTTAGAGTCTGTGGTATCTGGCAATATTTTTTTCAAGGCTCTCCTGGTGATTTAGAGGCCCTCCCAGGGAAGCCTATTGTAAAGCGCCCAGAAGGTGACCAGCAGCGACCAAAGCCTTCTCAGCCACTCCCAGGCCCGTGCATCCCGTCCACACTAACCTCAGCAGGTCATGCTTTTTGGTGCGGTTGTGGGCACTGAGCGCCTTCAGCTCGGCCTGCCGTTTGCGCAGCTCTGCGAGTACCTCATCTTCCGAGTCCTCTGCGGGGCGGTCCTCAGACTCCAGCAGACCCTGGGCGATCAGCTCCTCCTTGATGCGGCTCTCCAGGGACTTGGTATGTGGTACACTACAGGAAGGTAGCACTTAGCTCAAGGGCCAGCTTAGAGGGGGGACCCGAAAGGTTCCCAAGGCTAGTGACACATTCCTTTCTCTTTGGGCACTCCCTATCTATCTAGGTATAAAAATATAGAGAAAATGATACGAGCTGGAACCCTGAAACTCCTAGAAAACCTAGGAGTAAAGCTCCTTGACATGGGTCTTGGCAATGACTTTTTGGCTGTGACACCTAAAGCACAGGCAATAAAATAAAAAACAAGTGGGACTACATCAAACTACAAATTGCTTCTGCACAGCAAAAGAAATCATCAACAAAGTGAAGAGACAACTTACGGAACAGGAAAAGATATTGTAAACCATATATCTGATTAGTTAATATCAAAAATAAAGAACTCATATAACTCAAAAGCAATAAACCTGCCCAATTAACAAATGGGCAAATATCCTGCACAGACATTTCTCCAAATAAGATATACAAAACACCAGTAGATACGTGAAAAGATGCTCAATATCCCTAGTTAAGGTATCTTGCACCCCCATGTTCACTGGGGGTGCATTATTCACAATAGTCAAGATATGGAAACAACCTAAATGTCCATCAATGGATGAATGAATAAAGAAGTTGTGGAATGTATATATATATACACACACACACACAATGCACACATTCAATAGACTGTTATTCAGCCTTAAAAAAACAAGGAAATCCTACCATTTGTGACAACATGGATAGACTCTGAATGCATTATGCTAAGTGAAATAAGTCAGAGAAAAACAAATACAGTATGATCCCACTTATATGTGAAATCTAAAAAAAAAGTTCATAGAAAGAAATCAGACTTTTCATTACCAGAGGAGGAGGGTGGGGGGAAGGGAATTGGGGGAAGGTGGTCAAAAGGTACAAACTTCTAGTTATGAATAAACACTGGGATATAATATGACTGTAGCTGACACTGTTTTATGTTATATACAAAGTTGTTAAGAGTGTAAATCCTGGAGGGCCTGGGTGGCTCAGTCAGTTAGGCATCCAACTCTTGGTTTTGGCTCAGGTCATGATCTCACGGTTCGTGAGCTTGAGCCCCACATCAGGCTCTGCACTGACAGTGTGGGGCCTGCTTGAGATTCTCTCTTTCTCCCTCTCTCTGCCCCTCCCCTGCTCCCAATGTCTCTCTCAAAATAAAAAATAAAAAAAAAAAAAGAGTGTAAATCCTAAGAGTTCTCATCACAGAATTTTTCTTTTCTTTTTATTGTGTCTATGAGAAGATGGATGTCAGCTGAACATGTTGTGGTGATCATTTCACAACACACGTAACTTACACATGTAAAATCAGACCATGTACATGTTTTGTACATTGTACATGTATACCTTAAATTTATACAAGGACGTATGTCAATTTTTTCTCAATATTTTGGAAAAAATACAGAGAGACACACATGGTCTTATTTCAAACATAGGCCAACACATGTGAATTGTAAAAAAATCTAGAAAAACCTATAATGCTAACAACTCAGAGAGAACCACTATTATTTACGTCACTATTATACACATTACTGTTATTTTGCTGTTATTAACATTCCACATATAAAACTGTGTTTTATTAGGGGTCCCTGGGTGGCTCAGTCAGTTAAATGTCTGACTCTTGGTTTCACTCAAGTCACGAATTTGTGGCTAGTAAACTTGAGCCTCGCATCGGCTCCATGCTGTCACTGTGGAGCCTGCTTCAGATTGTCTCTCTCTCTTTCTCTCTGGCCCTCCCCTGCTTGTACTCTTTCTCTCAAGATAAATGACCTTAAAAAATTTTTAAATATGTTTATATTTTGTTATATAATATTTATTTACTATCTATATCCCAGATTTTGTCTCATGTCATTTCCTATCTTTTATATTATTCTAGTTTTCTATATACACACATTTAAATATATGCTGAGTAAAAACAGGATCAAACTGTATTGTGCTACAACTTTTTCTTCACTTAGCACTTTAGTGTTTACCTTTTTTCATGTCAATTAACTGTGTTTCTCAAAAACGATTAGTAGTTATAAGTAATTTTACCATATGGAGTTATATCAATTTAGCCAAACAATCCATTTCAGTTGGACATTTAGGTTGTTTGTGGTATGAACAGGGCTATGATGAACAACCTGTACTTAAGTCTGTGCCTGCAGAAATGCTGGGCCAGCATGCACATGTGAAACTTTCACTGGGCTTCATCTAAATGCCCTCAACCTCTCTTAATGAAGACCTTCCCATGTTAGGATAAAAGAAGTCAACAGAAGCAGGGACCAGATAGTAGGAATGTGGACAGGGTTGTCACTCACCTGAAGGGCTTGTTCTGATTGCGGGGAGAGGTGCTTGCCCCGTCGGCCCCTGATTCTTTCCCAGACATGTCAGGAATAGGAGAGTCCTCCATAGGGGAAATAATATTTTCCTAGAAGAACACAGAAGTGGGACAGAAAAAAAAAAAAAAAAAAAAAGAAATGGGAGGGAGAGAGTAAGAGCTGTAATATTTCCATTTTCTTGCTCTTCCCTGACCTACAGTCAGAGTCTTCAGTCTTCACAGACCAGAAATATTCTTTCATTGCTTCCATCGCTCTGGAAGCCTTCCCAAACTGATTCCAGGAAGCTCTGATCATTTTAGAAATGCCTTTTTTACTGATACCAAAAGAAGACAACACAGAAAAGCAATGAGAAAACACTCAACAACAGTAAAGAGAAGAGCCAAGGTTTGTTAAGCGTTTGGAATGTATGTTAAGCATGTTGTGACAGAGGCTGCTGGCTGTCCAGCTACACTACATTTCCCAGACTTCCTTGTGGTCAGATGTGGCCATGTGACAAACTCTCTCCAGTGGAAAGCGATCAGAAGAGATAAGAGCCACAGCCAGTCATGGCCATAAACCCCATAAACCTTCCTTCACACATTCTTCCTTGCTCTTTTTCTGTGGGCTTGGAGTAGTAATCATACCCAGAATGACCTTGTGCAGAGCAGGTTTAGGGTGGCAAAACCATCATAGATGGGGTCCTTGTCTGATGGGGTGGGGCTGAGATCTCTCCCCTCCCCCACCTCAGCCAATCTGGAACACGTGGCCCCAGACTGTTACACGAGAGAGAAAAACACTACTGTGTTTGAGCCAGGGAGAAAACTAAGGCTCAGTGAGGTGAAAGGATGTGCCTAAGGGCCAGATAGTGGGCATAAAGAAAGGGACTCTGTATCTGGGGTTTGAATCCTGCTTCTGTTTATTAGCTGCATGACTCCAACCAAACAGTTCCTTTTTCTGAGCCTCAATCTTTTAGTATGTAACATGGAGCAAACCGCTGTCCTTGCCTCCAACAAAAGGATGCGTGGAAAGCCCCTTGCACAGGGGTCAGCCCTTAGCCAACATTCAGCAAAAGTAACTGTGGTATAGTGGCTACTTCTGGGAGAGGTTACAGACTGGGGGGGTTGACACAAGAGAGGCTTGTGTAGGATATTGGCAAGCTTTGTTTCTGTTAGGCTATATATACATGTGTGCTCATATATGAAAATTTATCAATTTATACATGTGATATCTCTGCACCTTTATAAATATGTGATATACTTCAAAAGAAAATAAAACATTAAAACAGAAAGCATGCATAATTCTGTCTTGAGTTAGGATGCTCACCTCCACCAGGGCCTGTAGGAGGCGCTGCGTCAGAGCACCAAAGGGGCACCCATCTTCGGGCTGTTCATGCTGGGCCTCAGATTTCTTCAGCAGGGCATCCACATCTGAAGTAGACAGAGAAGTGGTACACAGGTGGGCTAAGTTCTTCTAGGAATTCAAGTCCTGGCCTGGTGTGGGCAGGAAGGCGAGGGGCCTACCTTTAGTGTCCAGTTCGGTCAGTGGCCCCATAAGGCCTTTTTTCTTGTCTGCCACGGCTGCTGCCCGGGCCCCATCCTTCTGTTCCTCCAGCAGGTCCTCCTGTGCCCAGCGTTGGGAGTAGTGCTTCCCCAAGGGTGGGATCTGGTGGGGAGATGCCACCCGGCCCAAAAAGGGTAAACACTGGCAAGCCATGCCTGGGGTTGGTAGGGGCTCTCTGCGCACTTTGGGCACTGCCAAAAAGCTCATGATTCGTTCCTTCACTTATCTGTCTCCAAGTACCTACCCCAGGGCCGAGGCCTATGCTTTGCGTAGATGGGAAGAAACAAAGGAGATAAAAATCTATATGCTCACAGTCTGGTAAGGGAGACAGGTACATAATGAACTAAGACACACACAGGGGCCAGTATGGAAAATTTCCAAGATACAGGTGCAGAATGGTATGTGTACACGGACCATCTCAAGTCACAGCTATTGTCCCTAGAAAGAACTAGGAAGCTTAGGGTCAGGAGAGGAAATCGTCTTTTGTATTACTTGAATTTACTACTGCCTATATGGACTACCTTTTCAAATAAATTTTCTTTTTCAAGTAAGTTTTTTAAAAATTCAAAGAACTGATGTGCTAGAGGTAGGTCAAGGTGCTGTGGCACATGAAAGAGAAATTTTCTGCAAGCTATCTGCAAAGGCATTTTGGTGGAGATAAGAGATCAGTGCTTTGAAGGATGAGCTAGTTTGCCAAGGGAAAAGGAGGAGCATGTACAGAGGCCCAGAGACCAGCAAGGATCCTGTGTGGGCCTAGAGTGAGGGTAAGGTGCTTGTTGGGGCTGGTAAATGCAGCAGTGAGGAGGGGGAATGACTGAGGAAACTGGAGACGGGTGGTGGGTCTGTGTCACCAAGGACCAAACTACTTGGAATCGATCTTGTGCCAAAGAGGAGCCAGAGGAGGCCTGGGAACAGGGCTGTGTCACATCTGATCATGACAGCTGGACTATGGGAGAGTTCTCCCAAACACTTCTCTTATTTTCTACATTTTCTTTGATGGAAACTGTTTTATTTACATCATAAGAAACCTAACTTTTACATACTAAAGAAAAAAAAAGTCCCTTTGGAGACAGGGAACTGTCTTGACACCACTTGGACAAAAACTGATGAAGTCTTGAATCAAAGCAGAGGGGCACCTGGGTGGCTCAGCTGGTGAAGCGTTTGACTTTAACTCAGGTCATGATCTCACCATTCCTGAGTTCAAGCTCCGACTGAGGCTCTGTGCTGACAGCTCTGAGCCTGGAGTCTGCTTCAGATTCTGTGTCTCCCTCTCTCTCTGCCCACTCGCATTCTGTCTCTCTCTCTCAAAAATAAACAAACGTTAAAAAAAAAAAAAAAAAAAAAAGCAGAGGGGATGGAGATGTTGGTACAAAGAACAGCCTCACTGAAGGAGATCCATTAGGATGTATGTGGTGATCATTTGGAGGGTATAGAGAGGAAACAGTGCAAGAAGAAAGCTGACAATTAGAGCCAGGGTGCCTGGGTGGGTTAATGCGTTAGATAGGAGGTTGGGCAGGGAGGGGGAAGGAAAAAGATACATGACTTTGGGATCTTTGATTTTGAGGCACTTCTCAAGTCCTCTAGTTCGTCACCATGTCTACTAAGGTCCAATGTTTCTACCTTGTAATGTTCAGCTTCATCTTCTGGTGGTTTCAGTAGTTCTTCTAGCGTGCGTACCTCCTCACTGGTAATATCAGCACAGTAGGGCTCCACTGAAGCCCAGAACCTGCAGGGAGAAGCAGATCCTGAATGGGAATCTCCTGTCCCACCAGCCTCAGTCCCAGACCCCTCCACAGCCTTTACTATTTGAATCCAAAGGCCCCTCTATGTTCTCTGGCCCGGAACCTGTTGGGCGCATCATTCTTGGGGATCCGTGGCACATCAATTGGGTCATCAGTGAATTCATATTCCTGGATCTTGGGCTGAAGGTTTTTGGATTTGGGCCGTCCGGGGCCAGGGCCAGGCCCATGTCCCGCTTTTCCTTCCAGTTTCTGCTTCTTCGGCTTCCCATGTTTGGGGGGAGCTCCAAGCTCGTGGTCTCGACCCAGCTTCAGGAATCGGCGATCACCTTTCTTATCTTGCCAGTCAGTGAGGATCTGAAATTTACAGAGGACTGTCACTGAGAGGGAGAAAGGAAATGAGAGGACAATTCTTTCTCCTAGTGAAGAATTAGGATCTAGAACTTGAGAAGACTCCAAGGTCTTTTTATTTACCCATCTCCTGTTTAGTAAACTCCTAAGCATCCTTCAAAACTCAGCTCCTTTTCTGTGCCTGCCTCACAGAACTTTATTCATATACTTGTCATCATTCCATTCATTTGTCTGTATTGACTCACCTCTGTATCACCCAAACCACTTACAGTGTTTAGGTCAAACAAATGATCATGCCCTAGTGCATGTTAGCACTGGAATATGCTGGTGGTAACTTTTGGGGGAATGCAAACAAGCCTCCCAGCAAACCTTCACTTCAAATGTCACCACAACTGGGAAGCCTTCTCGACATCAGTTACCCAGCTTCTTAGAAGCTATAATACAACTGATTATGCCACAGCCCTGATCAAAAAGCTTCAGTGCACTTTCAGGGATCACAAGTTAACTATTCATCCTTTGAGCTCCAATTAAAAAGGCCTCTTTGTGTCTCTGACACTTTGTACCTCCACTGCAGGCCCAATTGTGTTGTTTGGTCAACCTGGAATGAACAGGATACCTTGTCTTTTCAACTAGACTATAAGCTACTGGAGACCAGAAAACTTATCTTAACTATCTCTGTTCCCCAGGATCTGGCATAGTATCTGGCCCACGGGGCTGAGGGGATATTTATGTTGTCAACAGAAATGATCAGAGTAGTACCAAATAACATTTGAAATACTCAGGGTCAGACATCAACCGATGTTTTGCAAAAGTATCTCTTTTAATCCTCACAAAAGCTCTGAGGTACCTCCTATGATTCATCCCTGTTTGCAGATTTGGAACTGATGCTCAGAGATAGGAGGCAACTGTCCCAAAATCATACAGCTAGGAAACAGCAACACTAGCAAGTGCTTAGGCCAGGATTCAAATACAGGTCTCCTCAGTCCCGTTCCTTTAGTACTTCTAACCATAACCAACATCACCTGTATTTGTCTGACCTCCCTTTCCCTTTAGTTGGCAAACTCCCTGAAGACCAGAAGTGTCCTAATAATTACTTCTAATGACTAGCACCCAAAACATAATGGGGGTTCGGAGGTCAGTAAATTAGAAATCTTGAAATTTATGAGGATTGTGCACATTCTTGTGTATTCTACATGTCACCTGAGCCCAGTTTAGGCCTCTCCTCACCCCTCTAAGCTCCTGTACCTCAAGGCCTCAGCTGGTGGGGCTAACTCAATGACCCATCCCATCACTTGTCACAGTCCACCCTGGTGATATCCTCTCTGTAGGGTATCACCTGGGTTTCAGCCTCGAGAACCCGTAGGCGCCGGCTGGCAGAGGAAAGTAGGGTCTCAAGCTCCAGCTGCAGAGTGTCCAGCTCCTCAATGCCGATGCCATCATCCTCAGAGCGGGCCAGCACTGCCGTGTAGCGTGGACAAACCTTCAGGTGGTCCACAGACTTGAAGTCATGGAACTGCAAGGGGCAGTCCTTCAGTTCACTCATGGCCCAGGATACGGGACCCTGTGGAACTGGAGAGAAGAGAGCCATGGATAGGAGATAAAATGGGAGAAGAAAAGTCGAAGAGCTCCCTCCATCTAGGGACAGTTTCAAGGGGAAAGCCAGGCTTCAGTACCCTATTGACAAGGTCAATGGCACAGCTCCTACTCAGAGAGCCCTTACTGTGCATTAAGCTAAGGGCAGACGTTTTACTGGTTTCTCATCAATTCCTCACCCAACCCCATAAAGAGGGACAATGGTGACCTACACTTTACAGATAAGGGAACTCAGATTCCAAGGATTTTACCTGCCCAAGTTTACCAAGATGCAATCTGAATCCAGGTAGTTTTGAGTCTGTGTCACTAATTACCATGATATACTATGCCCTGTCTTTCTGATGCTCTTCTGTTCTCCACTTGGGTTCTGCTAAGCCCCTGAACTCCAAACATCCATTCTTACAATGTTAATGTTCTCTGTGCCTCCCAGCCTCTCCTTGTCTCACCCCTTCCCATCTTTGTCCCTTCTCTTTGCCCCTGACAGTGGTTAAGAATGTGGGATGGTTGGGGCACCTGGGTGGCTCAGTCAGTTAAGCGTCCAACTTCGGCTCAGGTCACGATCTCACAGTCCGTGAGTTCGAGCCCCGCGTCTGGCTCTGTGCTGACTGCTCAGAGCCTGGAGCCTGTTTCAGATTCTGTCTCCCTCTCTCTCTGACCCTCCCCCGTTCGTGCTCTGTCTCTCTCTGTCTCAAAAATAAATAAATGTTAAAAAAAAAAAATTAAAAAAAAAAAAAAAAAAAGAATGTGGGATGGTAAGGGGTGCCTGGGTAGCTCAGTTGGTTAAGCGTCTGACTTTGATTCTGGTCATGATCTCCAGGGTCATGGTTCAAGACCCAGGTTGGGCACTGTTCTGACAGCTTGGAGCCTGGAACCTGCCTCGGATTCTGTGTCTCCCTCTCTCTCTCTCTCTGCCCCTCCCCCTCTCGTGCTCTGTGTGTCTCCCTCAAAAATAAACATTAAGAAGTTAAAAAAAAAAAAAAAAAAGAATGTGGGCTGATAAACAGGACATACCTGGGTTCAAGCCCAGCCTTTTACCATTTTCTATTTACATAGCTCTGATTATGTTTTTTAACCTTCCTGAGTCTCGATTTTCCCATCTACAAAATGGGGACAAAAGAAATCTGAGTCTGTTTCCCCATAAGAAGTCTGAATTTGTAAAATGGGGATCACAATAGTACCTACCTCCCCGGGATGTTCTGAGGATTAAGAGAGGATGCTCGTCAAGAGCCCAGTTCAGTGCCTGACACAGAAGTGCGCCTGTTTAATGTCTGGCCCCTCCCGTGGGTCGCCCCAGTGACTCGCCTTCAGGGTCCCCGTCCTCCAGGGACCCCCTAACGCGGCCCCTACCCCCTCTACCTCCTCACTGCAGCCTCCTGCAGCCTCCTACGGCCCCCAGGCCGCGGGAGGGGTTGGGGAGTTCCGGTTGGTGGGAGCAACCGCCCCGGAACTGGCTAGGGGCGGGCCCCCTGCAGAAGACGCGCGGGTGGGAGACGCGAGGGAGAGCCCAATATGGCTTGCGGGGAAGGGTTTGCAGGCCGCGAGCGAGCCCACTGCAGGTGGGATGGGGGCGGGGGTATGCCTCGGGCCTACTCTGGGGAACAGCCGGAGGCTGGGGGCGGGGCTCGGCAGCCGAGATCTTAGCCCGGCAGTTAGTTCCGCCGTGCCCCAGGGGCTTCAGGTAGGAGGGGCCCAGAGAAAAGATAGGGGCGCGGAACCGGAAGGAACGAAGAGCTCCTCTGCCTCGCCTTGTCCTAATATGGTGCCCAACCTGAGGCCGGGCTGCACCATTGCCTGACTATGGGGAAAGACAGCAAAGACGACAAGAAGGCCAAAGTCACAAGCGAGAGCTACACTCATAACGGGATAGGCTTGAGTATTGATCTAAAGCTTCGGGAGTCTAAAAATACCGAGGCAGTCCTAGCGGAGAAACTTCAAAAGGACCAAGTGCTCCTAGGCTCCCCCTTCTCCGCTCGGAGCATAGATGGTACCTTCCGGAAGTCCGGGCGGAGACTGAGGCTGCGCTTCTCGCGAAAGGGCTGGCGTCGCGGGGCTGGCCACTTCCGCACTTCCGCTTTCCGGCCCAGCCAGCGCCCGCGATGGTGAGAGAGCCGGGCCCCGGGCCAGGGACCCCCGCTGTTTTGCCTCAAAGCTCTGGGTCTGGGGGAGATGCGGCTTTGCAACGGAGAGGCCCGGGGCCGAGGGATGCTGTGGGGTGTGGGGGCGCGATGAGGCTGGGAGAAAGAGGGCAGGGCGGGAGCCAAAGTGAGGAAGGGGCGAGCGGGGGACGCTCTCGTAAGAAGCAGGCCTTGCAGCTTCATGGTCTGGCTTTTGATGCAGGTGGGGAATTGTGAGGCATGGAGGACGCCGGAAGTGGGGCTGGTGATAGCGCCTCGAAGACACGTAGTAGGCCTCATTGCCCACAGTAGGGGAGCTGAGGCATAGAGTAGGGTCACCTCCTCACCTAGAATAGAACTTCACTAAATACACTGTCCTGCTCTCTCCTGCCTGCTTGACCCACAGTTTCTCAAAGGAAGTGTCTACACTTCCGTATCCCACTCTTCTTATCCCCTGCTTTGCTTCTACCTCACCGAAGTATCTCTTATGCTGTCGCCACCCAGACCTCTTCCTGGTCAGAACTCAACCCGTGTTAGCCTTACCGTAGTCCGTGAGCTCTGATACTACTGATCCCTCCCTTCCTGGAAATCCTCCCCTTTGATAAATGTGGGTGTTCCTGGGAGTTGAGACTGGCTCACCACCTTCCTCTTTACATTTGTCCTAGTGGTACCTATCTAGTTTCTTGGCTTTGGTGACCTTGTGTGTTCTGGTGACTCTTGAATCTGCCTTCCTCGCTCTCTTTTAAGGTTTGCCTGGAAATCTTGATAACACGTTCATAGTAGACCTCCAGATCAAGGCCCATTTTTTCTCCTAAACTTGCTTTTCTTTCTGTGGTGCTGTGGCTTTGTGTCTTCTTACCTCAGCTAGAAACCTGGATTTTCTCAAAGTCAGCTTTATTGAGTTATTACATGAGAATGCATTTTATTTGTATAAGGGCAGGTGTCATGAGGCTTGCCCCTTAAAAATTATCCTTTTTAGATTTATCACTTTTGACAAACACGATCATGTAAGTACTGCGATCAAGACAGCAGAATGTTTCCTCAAAAAACTCCCTCACGTCCCTCTGTTAATCAGTCCTATCTTCTCATTCCAGCACTGATTTTTTTTTTCTCCTATAGTATTCTTTTTCCATATTGTCATATAAAAGGAATTCTTCAGTGTGTGGGCTTTTTAATGTGGTTTCTTAACATAGTGCACTTGAGATTCATCTATGTTGTGTGTATCAGGAATTTTTCCTATACTATTTATTGCTGAGTAGTGTTTCATCAAATGGGTGAAACATGGTTTGGTGGGAGGTGCTTTTTGATTCCATTATCCTCTACATCTTATGTCAGTCCAACTCTTGTGAGGACTCTCTGCTTGTCCTGTCCACCGCCCCAGTCCAGGTTCTCATCACTGCTCCTTGAATAACCCTCTTTGCCTTTTGTCTCACTTCCCTCTCCAGTCCATTCTCTGCAGAGCCCCCATGCAACTGTAGTCATGTAACTTCCTCCTCAGAAAGCCCCAACAGTTCCTTACTACCTAAAAGAAAGGCTAAGCTTAACAGTCTGGCATTTGAAATTAGCCATGAATCTCTAGGCTACCATTGCAGCCTCATCTGCTGAACCTAAAATGCTTCCCCTAGGGGCACCTGGGTGACTTAGTAGGTTAAGCATCTCTTGATCTCAGCTTAGGTCTTGATCTTAGGGTTGTAAGTTCAAGCACCACATTGGGCTTCATGCTGGGCCTAAAGCCTACTTAGTTAAAAAGGAAAAAAATGCTTCAAGTATACAGCAACACTGTACTCATCGCTACTTCTGGAACTCTTAATGCCCTTTTGTGTTATTTTAACCTTGTTTATGCTATTTCCATAATATTGTTTAGAAAAGGAGTAAGACACTGCATTTGTTAGGTACTGAGCAAGGTGCAAGGAATATAGATTTCAGTAAAGGAGACCAGGAAGCTTAAAGTCTAGTGAAGAAGAAATCACCTTATTAAATAAATATAAAAGATGTGTCATTGTAGATTATAATAAATGCTATCAAGGGGGAAGTCAAGAAAGGCCTCTGTAAAGAAGGAAGAGGCCTTCCCTAAATAAGCCAAGATCTAAGGGCTGACTTAGGTCGAGAGGGGAAAAAAAGCCTGCAGGTAGATGGATCAGCCTGTGTAAAGCCCTGAGGTGAGAAAGAACTTAGTTAATACAAGAAACTGAAGATAGGCCAGTGTAGGTAGAAGCTGATCCCTCTACTGGGAATGTCCTTAGTATACTTTTCCTTGTTGTAAAATCATTCTAATCCTATTTTCATCTTCACCTCCAAACCAGTTTCTTCTGGAAATGTAATTTGTAAGTCTAATTATGTCACATTTCATCCTCCTTTATATCATAGTCACTTTTTCTGTCTCCTCTACCCAGTGGAGCTATTTAAAGGTAGAGATTGTCTTTATGTTTTATTTTTTCCCCCCACCCTTAAAGGTAGAGGTGGTCTTTAAATTCTTAGCATCTGGATCAGTGCCTGGCACACATCCATTGTTGGCTCAAAAGACAGATTGAGAATAGTCCTTCACCTGCATGCCTCTCGACCAGAGTTTCTCAACCTCAGTACTGTTTGGAGTTGAATAATTCTTTTTTGTGCATTGTAGGATGTTTAGCAGTATGCCTGGTCTCTACTCATTGCCAGTAGCTCTCCCACTCCACCCCCAGTCCTGTCAGTGAAAAATGTCCTGACATTGCTGAATGTCTCCTGGCAAGAAAAATGGTTCCCTGTTGAGAACCACTGCTCTAGACTTAGAATGAAATGCACCTTGAAGGCTTACTCTGTTTGGTTCATGTGGTCTGAAAGGCAGGTACTGTCAGTACCGTCTGGCTCCTTTGTAGCTAGTGTGGGGCGGGGGCGGTGGCAGTGGGCAGTGGGTTTGCAGAGACAGACTCTGATCCTCCCTTTGGTTTTTTCTTACAGACTGCCACTCTCCGCCCCTACCTGAGTGCCGTGCGGGCCACGCTGCAGGCTGCCCTCTGCCTGGAGAATTTCTCCTCCCAGGTTGTGGAACGACACAACAAGCCCGAGGTGGAAGTCAGGTAGGGCAGAGAAAGGTCAGGGTGGGGATGATGGGCTCAGCCCCAGAGATGGCAGTTGTCTGGAGGCTACCACAAAGTCGCATCCTGGAGTTGGAGACAGCTACACTTCTGCAGTTCACTTATTTTGTCTTGTTGCCAGATGAACAATCGTTCCCAATTCACAGTTCGGAAAATAGGGTCAGTGGGTTGGCAGGACAAAACCCAGGGGAGAAACTCCTCTGGAACCAAGATTGCTTGGCACAAGGTGTGAGTTCTCAGAGTGGGGCTGTTGGTCAAGTATCTCCTGTGGCATTACTGAACCCAGTTTAAGGAGAGGGTGGAGAATTTTGTTATCCAAGATCCCATCTCCATTCTTTTGTAATTTAAAGTTCAAGGGCTGTGTTTCCCTGCCTCCCTGGACTCATCATTTATTTCAGATATTCCGTATTTTGGGTTATTTTCTCTTATCTGATATATGTTTTGTTAAATATTCTGTTTCCCTTTAAAGTTTAATCTGAGACATACATAAGTGAGATAAGCAGTGTTACCACACCAAGTTGAAATGACTTGAATTTAAAAATACTGAAAAGATGTTAGCATGTGTCATGTTGTTTTACTTAACATACGTTTTCCACTAGGCATTTTAATTGCCAGTACACATAACTGTAGATTCAGAGGCATCAAAATGGGAACTGAGCTGAGAGGGGTCTTGATGCCAAATAAGTGAATCATTCGTGAATTGATAATTAAAGGAGACCAAACTGTGTTTTGTTTTTAGCTTGCCCTTTTATCCCTAAGGCAGCCTCTCTCTTCTCATTCCCTAAATGGTGTATGGGTTTGCCTGTAGTTATTAAAATAAGAGCTGTCATTTGTAAAGCTCCTACCATGTGCCCCGCACTCTGTTAGACAATTGACCCTTTTTGATCTCTCTCAATCCTCGCCAGTGAAATAGGAATCAGTCATTTACAGATGAGGAAATTGAGATTCCAACAGGGTAACTTGTCCAAGGAAAGTAACAGAGGAGACTGGATTTCAAAACCTTTTCGCCCTGACTCCAGAGCCTTGCTCCTTCTGTTGGAGAACACGCTCGCTGGCCCCCATCTTGGAGCACCCCTACTTGTGAGTCTCCTCTTCCTTGGACTCTATGGTCTCAGATAGAGATTCCAGGTCCTGCTGTGGGGTCTCCCTGAGCATTCTGTTCCTCTATAGTACAGAGGCCTGTGACATTGTGTTTCAGGAGTAGCAAAGAGCTCCTATTGCAACCTGTGACCATCAGCAGGAATGAGAAGGAAAAGGTTCTGATTGAGGGCTCCATCAACTCTGTCCGGGTCAGCATTGCTGTGAAACAGGTGAGCTCACCACTGAGCCCCTGCCTCCTCAGGAGGCCAGGGATCCTCATCTGAGAGAGCTGTGCTAGATTCAAGGTGAAAAGAAACCCAGGCTCTATTTTCTTGACTGTACCTAGGGAATGATTTGCCAAATTCAGCAGGTCAGTAGAGTAGACAGAGCAACCCTGTCTTCTAGGCCTTGCTCTGGATTACAAGTCAGGAAACATAGCAGCCAAGGCCATTGACAGTTTAGTGTGAAGTCAAGAATCATTTATAAGAAAGGGAGAATAAGTCCAGTTCAGAAAAATAAATAGTACCAGTATCAATTTAATAGCTATAACCTCTGAAAAAGAGATTTAGGATAAAGAACAAAGTGTAATTTCTTACGTTTTCTCAGGTGATGTTTCACAAGTGTGTGATATTCCTATCACCCTTATAATTATTGCCATATATATGTATCATCCGGCCAGTTATTTGTTTAATGGATTTCCTTAAATTGACTTACTTTTCTTTATTTAAATTTGTTTGAAAACGAAACTTCGTGCTGTAGGAGAAAAGCAACATCACTTGACAAGTAGAGGGAACTCCAAAAAAATAAGTTCATTGAAAGAAAACAAAGCTGTTATTTAGACTAGATACTGTTACCTACAGAAAACTCTGTCCTTGGGGGCCTGCTCTGTTAAAAAGGGAGATTAACAAGTGTTGGGAGGTGTTCAGGGCATACCAGCACCTAGTTGCAAAATTCTTCCATTAGAAATAATGAGAATTCAGCAGAGAAAAACTTTGGGGAGTTTTTGATGTTCATTGCTATTAAAGTGGAGATCACCTAAATTTATTTCTGATAGCCCCACATGGTATATGTCATAGACTTTTGAAAATGCAGCACTGGTGAAATGGGCAGGTGAGGAAGAGGCTGCTCAGAATGTAGGTATGAATTCTGGAAGGAGCGGATAAAAACCTCGGGTTTGCCAGAATTACCTCTCTGGAATGGGCGAAAGTGAGACTGTGATAATGTCCTGTTAAGTTGAAGACGCTCTAATGTAATAGATATTCAGTTGGCAACCAGGTGCCCCACAATTCAGGCAGTGTTTGCTCCCAATGGCAAACCCCACTGCTTGCAGCAAGCCTAGGAGAAATTGAGGTCAGAAGATCAGGGCTACAGGTTTCTGTTAGCCTAAGATGTCAGATTTAGGGAGACCTGTTTATCCTTCACTCTTACTAGGCTGATGAGATCGAGAAGATTTTATGCCATAAGTTCATGCGCTTCATGATGATGCGAGCAGAGAACTTCTTTATCCTTCGAAGGAAGCCAGTGGAGGTGAGACTATATGACCCACATGTTCATAATACCCAAGGTTCTTCCACCAAGTCAGCTGTCACTGGCCAGGGATTGTTCACAGAACCTGGATTGTTTCTCCAACTGTAGGACAACCGCTCCCTGAGTTGAGAGTGGGCCTTCATTTTGGCTGGAGTGGGAGTAAGAGGGATTAGAAGCTTAGGAGAAGTTGGGCCCACCTCAACCATGGGAAAGGCAAAAAATATGAGATGCATTGCTCATCTTCCTAGAGCCTTAATGGCAGAAAGGGCACGATAAATCAAATCCTTTCTGAGCTCTGCCACCACTAAATCATTGTCTCTCAAGGCCACAGTTGACATTGGCTCAGTTGTTGCTTGACTTTGTACTTGAGTACTTTCCACAGATTCTCTGCCAAATCAACTTAAAATAACCACAGTGACTGAGTAGCTACCATGCAGAGCCACATGTACCATCAGATGTGTTGGCCAACCTCGTCCTCATCCTGAGCTAAAATCTCTCTTCCTAAAAAAGTAAATAAAAATAAAAATAAAAAAAATAAAATCTCTCTTCCTGCTCCTAGATCTAACCTCTGTGGCCACCCAGAACAAATAAGATTGCTCCTCCACACACAACCAATCCCATCCTTATCCCATAGTGTCTCTTCTCTCTGGTTGATTAGATTCTTCTGTTAGAAGATTTCAAGTACCTTCATTCTCCCATGACTCATTCTGCATGCAGCTGTTTGTATCACAAACAGCTTTCCAGGGGTGCCTGACACAAAATTCTCACCTGGGGTCCGTTCCTTGGACCCAGCATAGATACCCTAGCAGAGCAGGTGGGCTGCTGCCTGAAGGACATGTGACTTGGGAGAAGATCGCAGCCAGTAGGAAGCATATAGCTGAGTGACCTTAGAGGACATGGTCAACTAAGTGCCCTGGAAAGCTAATTCTCTCCTGTTTTTTCTCTTCCTCCTTCCTACTGTCTTCCTTCCCCAGGGATATGACATCAGTTTTCTGATCACCAACTTCCACACAGAGCAGATGTACAAACACAAGTTGGTGGACTTTGTGATCCACTTCATGGAAGAGATCGACAAGGAAATCAGTGAGATGAAGCTGTCGGTCAATGCTCGTGCACGCATCGTGGCTGAGGAGTTCCTCAAGAATGTAAGTGGGAGGACTTACTGGTGTCCCTAAAGAGGAAGGAGGTGCCATGGGTTGAGAACTTAGAATCTGGCGGTAAAGTGGTGCCAGCAGTTTGTATTTCCTGAGGCCTCTAGGACCTTCTGGTGGGTGGCACGTCAGCCAGGTGCCTTGGGGCTGGAGGACCTGAGGGTCATCTTTGTGAGCTGCAGGGCATTTTCTGTATTTGAGTGTCTCCAGGACACCTCTCTTAGTCTCTCATGGAGACTTAGACGCTCCTTTGTACATCTCAAAATGTACACAGTCCTCTGTATCTAGTTCAAACCCCAGGTGAGGCAAGTTAAATCCACATGGGAATTTTCCAGGAATGTAGGGCAGTTCATCATAGTGTAATTCCACTTCTCAGACAGACTTAAATATTTTCCTTCAGTGTCTGTTTCTCAGGCTTATAGTCATGATTACTTTCATGGCTTCAGTCCTCCAAATCTCTCTTTCATTTGTTTGTGTCTTCCTAACTAAAAGGACAGCAGTCCTCTGAAGAGGAGGAATTGTTTACACTGATGAGCTGATGACACAGTTGCTCTAATTTAGATATTCAAGATATCCTGCCTTTTTTTTTCTTCTTCCAACCAGTCTTTGGTTTGTTGACATGTTCTGCTCAGAGTCAACTATGATCTCTAGATGGTAGATTAAGTGTTTACTCCTAGCAGTACATACAGATCCAGCCCAGAAGGAATTCAGATTCCTAAAAATGGAAATTACGCCTGCTTCCCCTGGGCTTTACTTATACGGAGGGCAGCCAGTGTACAAAGTAGCTGCCCTGTGCATGCAGAGCAGTGTGCTTGTTCAGATCACACAGACTTTGTGTGAGTCCGGCCTTGCTGCCTACTTGGGCATGTTCCTGAACCTCTCAACAAAGCCTCAGTTTCCTTAGCTGTGAAATGAGACTGTTAATACGTACTTTTCAGTATGGTTGAGCATTAAATGAGGAAGTATATACAGAGCAGATCACCTGGTTCATAGTAAGCTTTCCAAGTATTGTAGCACCAGAGTTTTATGGCAAATGCACCAGGAGGCCTTTAGGTTCAACTACGAAAGAAAATAGTTCTTGTCCCGATTTATTATTTGGCTTATTCATTCAAGAGTCATTTAATCATAATAATTGGATTTCTGTTGTTTAATCCCTGAAACAATCTTTGAGTCAGGTGTCATCCCTATTTTATAGATGAGTGAACTGGGCTTTGGAAGTCAAATCACCTATCCAGGACCCTCAGCTAGTAAGACGAGAAACCAGGACTTGGAGCTTGGTTTTCAGATTCAAAAATCAAAGATAGTACCATGGCACTTGGCAGGGGTCACATACTCAAGTGCATGCAGGGGTCAGGCAGGTAATAATGTGTGTGAGTGAAGTGGGCTATTGGGAACCTGGTAAGCATATGTCTCATCTGAAGAGGACCACTACCATAGAGCTCCTGTTCATTATGGTTTCATCTTCTAGCTTGTCAAAAGAATCCCCAAGTCTGGATTTGTATGCAACATCTTGCATATTTTCAAGGTTGTAAACTAATTCCTATCTTTTAAAAATACTTTATGGGCCAGACATTGCTCATTATTGGGCTGGGTTCAGTTTGTGGGCCAATTGGACCACAGCTTCTGGTCTGTAAAATGTCCAGGGCCGTTCTGGGTACCATGAAGGATACCTGAGGTCAGAAAACATTTCAAGGGCCTGTTATGGTTGGAGATCCACCCAGAGCTTGGCACTAAGTACCAGATCCTGGGTCCTTCTACTCTGCTCTTCTGGCCCTCTGAGTCCTCAAGTGCTTGCATTTAGGCCTCTCATCTCTAAAGAAGGCAACCTCAGTTCACCAAGTGAGGCACTGTGACAGCTTTATAGCAACCTCCATGACAGGGCTAAGGGGAGCTGGGGAAAAGCCCACCTCACCCTTAATTTCTCTGCCGTGTTTAGTGCTGGGTTTAAGGCTAGTGCCCTGAAGGTCACTGCTGAAGGCTGACTGAATTAGAGCATGCCCCCAAGGTGTCCTGGGACCCAGCCCTTTCCCCCAGAAATCTGAGCACAGTGGCAGCTCTCAGATCAGCCCACCTCCCCAGAGCAGGCCTGCCAAGATACATACTGTAATAACCACCATTCACTGCCTCTTGGTTCTCTTGACAGTTTTAAACCATCTGGCTGGATCTTGAGGCCTTCCCCCTCAGACTCCCCCGTGTCTCTGCAAAGGCATCCTGGAGTTACTCCCTAGAGCGGCGGCGGAGGCAGCAGCAGCAAGCAGCAGCGGCAGAGCGGGGGAGCTGGGTCGGGGTGGGCATTAGATGCGGGAGGTGGGTGGTGTGCTTGCTAGCTGGGCAACAAAGCAGCAGTGGACCTGCCCCAAGGCCACAGGTGCCTGGTCAGGCTGGCTTCTGATGTTCAGTCCCCTGGGCTGGGACAGATTTTTTTTAACGTCTTGAAACTTAAATTCTGTGCTTGTAGGAGACTGAAACCTTTTTGTCTTTTTTTTTTTTTTTTTTTTTTAAACAACCTCCACCTCCAGTGGCTGTGACTGGTCCCAGTGATTGTACCATATTGGTCGCTGTGGGTCTGGGCGGGCCTGGAGCCAGAAGGCGACTATTGTCTCCCTTTCCCAATTACCCCCTCCCCAAGCCCCAGGTGGGGAGGGAGGGAGGGAAGGAGGAAGGTTTCAGACTCCAGTTCTTTTCCCTTGCTGTCTTATTCCTGAGCCTCCTTGGTCCCAGTAGAAGTTGTGGGGACCCTCTGCCAGCTTTCTGAGCTCTACCTGAAAATGGCCACCCAGCACTGGTTGAGGACAAGGGCTGAACTGGTGGCCACCAGCCATGTCCAGGAGCTGGACCCTGAAAGCCAGGTACCTCTGGCCGTAGGGGCCACTTTGTGCCCTCCCAGTTGAGAGGGGCCACTGTTTCGCCTTGTCTGTCAGTGCAGTGCCTGTGCTAGAGGTGGAGAGGTGAGTCGTCCAGAGCTTCCTGAGCTGGGGCTTTCCTGCCTGCTCTGGCTCCTCTGCTCCCACGCTCGCTGTACCTTTTCTTATTCTGGTGGATCCCCCCTGCTCCCCTGATTAAAGTCTCTTCTTGCCCCTTTGGGGCTGCATGAGGTCTGTGCACTGTGTGTATGAAAGGAGGGGAGGTGGGGCATTTTCTTCCCAAGACCACATAGCTGGTAGTTAGGCCTGGGAGTCCCCATCAGAGGTAGTCTCCTGATTGGCTGACATTATGTTGTGCCAAGGGCCCCCAACCAGAGACCCCATTATAGTCCAAGCACCACTCATTTCTGAAACTGCTCTCTGCCTATACAGAGCTTTGGTCCTTTTCATATAAAGAGCTCAGTTGGGCTAAAAGGTAACCTCAGAGAGATAATAATTCCATTTTATGACTAAGGAAACCAAGGTTCCTTGAGATGTAGCAGCTTGCCCAAATCTCCCAGCTAGTGAGCAAGAGGGTAGACTTCAAATCCAAGGCTTCTACCTCTATCTGTAATCACTAGCCACGTGTGGCTGTTTAACTTACTACAATTAGGTAAAGCTTAAAATTCACTTCCTCAGTCCCACCAGAGACATTTCAGGGGCTCAATAACTACAAACGACTACTTCCTACCATGTCAGAGAGTACATGCGTGACATTTCCATTGTTGGAGAAAGTTCTATCGGACAGCACTAGACTTTGGTGACTGCTTGAAGTTAAGAAACAACAACAAACACTTGTGTTTGAGTCCTGACTCTCAAGACTGAATTTGTGTGAGTTCTATTTATTCTGTGCTTCAGTTTCTTTATAAAGTGGAGATAATGTAAACAATCTGACACAGTACTTTTCAAATAGGCACTAAATAAATGATAGCTGATCATTCCACCAGCACAGTATCTAAACTGATAATTTTCATTGTGCTAGGCATGGAGGTGGTGGGGGAGAGACCTTATGCCTGTTCGAGAGAGTTGGGGGATGGGTAGTGAAAACTAATTGTGTAAATTGGTGTATTGAAGTGTTTTCATATTCACAAATCTGGCAGTCTATAGTGGGTGTATTTATGGGAGGGGAGGGGGTTTGGGAAAAGTTTCAGAAGGGTTAGCCTTTGAGCTGAGCTTTCAAAAGAGTTTCTTCCAAATCACCAAAGAAGTCTCGAGGTAATGTTAAAGGGAAGAGGGATAGAGGTGGGAGTAACCTGAACAGCTATCATCCCTTTTATGACATTACCTCTGTGACCTCCCCAACTGCTGCCTTACAGAATTAGGTGTGCCCTCCTCTGGGGCACATGGCTATGTTCTAGCTTTGCAGTAAATGTTAAAGATGCTCATGGTGAAGCTGGATTTTCACTAGAGTATGGCAGCTGCTCACACAACCCTCACAGGACAGCATTGCCAAGGTGAGCCAGCCATTTCTCACAGATCTATCTCCCAGGGTCCAGAGCCCCTAAAACCAGGTTTGAGGCTGAGGAGAAAGAACAGACTGGATGGTTGCCAACAGCCTGCCACCTTCTGGGGGCATTCCTTTTGGGAAGCCCAGTCTCCAACCAAGGGAGGTTGGGAAGAGTGATCTCAGGTTGAGGTTGGCTGGACAGTGAGGTTGAGGATCCACCTTCATTGTACTGGCAGATCTACCCCGTAGTTAACAAAGCTGGGTTCTTAGACCCGAGTACTCTTACTTGGACTCTGCTTGAATGAGCACTGCTGGAGTTTGTACCTCAAATTGCTCCTTTGGTACTTTTGTGCCTAATAGGTAACCCATCTGAGTGATAATGTGTACTTATGTTAAATAAGAGTGGGGTTTTGGAGTCAGACCTGAGTTCCATTGCTGGCTGTCCTGTGTGATTTTAGGCGAATTAACATTTTGGAGCCTTATTTATGTCACCTGTGACCTTGGAAGATCATACTTTGCCACAACCTCCAAAAAGGTTAAGTCTGCAGTCTGGAGGGCTGTGGCTGTTAACATTTTTTCTGTGGTTGACTCAAACAATAATCTGTTTTCCTATTTCTGAGTTGGTGGTGTGGGGTGGGGGCAAGGGGGAGATTGTGCTGCACTCTGTACTTTCCCATTGTTTCCCCCATATACTGCCCTGGCTTTCAGATCAATCCCCAAGGGCCTTACCCTAGGCCCATTCGCCTTGCTCTGTAGATCTGATCCAGTTTCACTAGGCTCCAGCCACACTGGTTGCCTTTTAGTTCCCAGGGAAGGTTCTTACCCTCCTCAGGGCTGTTGCTGAGACTTTCCTCTCCCTGGAATACTATTCCTTTTCTCTTCCCTAGCCAACTCCTGACCTCCTTTATGTTGTGTAGTCTTCAGCTTAAATGTCACCTCTTCAGAGAGGACACCTTTGCCTTCTCTAAACTTTATCCCCTTCCTGGTTTCAGTTTACTGCTTGTTGATTGCCCTTATCATACCTACAGCTGTTTTATTTCTTTGTTGCTTGCTATTTTGTTTTCCCTCCACTGGGCTGTAACCCCCATGAGGTCAGGGGTCACCTCTAGTTTCTTCTTCCAGTCTCCAGCACCTAGCTTGCTGCCTGCCTATCACGGTTGCTGTCTATAAATACTGTGGAATGACCCAAACCACAGGAACCATGACCCTGAAGTTAACTGGCAGTGCGGTGCTCTGTGCTTCCACCTTCGGTGAGGTCCGGATTTTAGCCCGCTGGAGGGAGTCCGCAACCCACTACCTGAGCCCTGATTGTGCCCGGGGAATGGTTTCCAGGGCGACAGCAAACAGAGGGCGGGGCCTCGGAACTGAGGGCTTCTCTCCAGCCTCCGCTGGGCCCTCCCCTGAGTAGAGGCGGTGTGCAGAGGGGAGGCGGGCTCTCGAGCGCCGGGACAGCGCTTGCCGTGAGCGGCGCATGCAGGGCCCCGGCGCCTCCCTGCTTCTGAGCGTGGGGGAGCTGGGGGCCGCGCCACGGGGTTCTGCTGCCTGGTTCTGCCGGGAGGGCGGCCCGGTGTGCAGCTGGCGGCGGAAGCCGCAGCCTACGGAGTCACGCACCAGAACCTCCGCCCCATGGCTGTGTGCGCACCACACCGAGTTCCAGCCTCCCGAGAAGCTGCCGGGACCTGGGCCTGCCTCCGCCCGTCCCGAGGGGGCTCGCGCAGGCCGCAAACGCGGGGCCGGGAGGCCCGCCGCTGCGCGCGGCCTAAGCCGCGCGTTCGAGTTGCCGGCCTACGGCATCCACGCGCAGAGCACCGCGGATCTCTGCCGTTTCAGGTCCCCGCACACCTCGGCCCTGGATGATGCCCAGTCACAGGAGGATGAGGCCCGTTGCGGCCTGCCCATCCTGGTCGGAGGTGGTGGAGAGGACGAGACGATTTGGGGTGGGGGGAATGAGGGGTCGGGAGAAGTGCGGAGTGTGGGTATACGGATGAAGGGTGGAGAAAGGAGTGTGGGAGTCGGGAGGCCTGGAGAGACACTAGGCCGAGCTCCCAGGCTGCCCCATGCCCACTCCGCATCTTTCTGCAGGTTCCCTTGTCCTCTGGCGAGGATTCTCCAAGGCGTCTCACCACATGGGCCGGCTCAGAAACGCCAGGATCCACGTGGAGAGAGCTGTCAAGGTCGGAGGGGGCTGGGGGGTGCCTAGAAAGGGCCCTGAGAATGGCTTAATCTGCCTCTCCGAACTGTATTCCTTCATTCTTTAAAAAGAAACGAACAAAACCAAAAACCTTGATCCCACACCCATCTTAAAATATTCCCAATTCTTCAGTACCCCTTCTTTGTGGAATTGTCTAACTTATTTACCTGGGATTCACCACTCAGCTCTTAGCCCTCTGGTTTCTAGCCTTAACCCACTCCCATCCGTCCCAGTCACTCTGACCTCCAAGGAGCCAAATCCAGCAGCCCCCTTTCTGTCTTAATCTTGGTCTGGTGCCTTGTGTCACTCTACACTGCTGCCCCACATACCCTTCCCCCTTGGCTGTCTGCACACCCCTAGTTTTCCTTTCTCCCTCCCTGGGTGCTAATTTTCAGCCTTTGAAGGCTCTACAGGGCTTTCCTGGTTCCCTGGATCTCTCTCCACACTGATCTTCTTGGCTTTGGATCCAGTCAACATGCTGTGCCCTCTACATGCCCTTGTCTCTCTTTTGACTCCACACTCCTTAGATCCATCCCCCTACTTGACATGTCCACCCAGAGAGAATTTAGAAGCATTTCAAACCCATGCCCCAAACCATATTCTTGATTTTCCTGCCTAAACGTGTCATCCTCCCTAATCTCCGGTCTTCCTGTCTCCGAGTTCTCAAGCCAGAAATATGATCTTTCTGTTTGTTCACCCACACATCTAGATAACCATGTTTTGTTCTTGTTTTTGTTTTTAAGTAAACTCTCTGCCTAGCATGGGGCTGGAACTCACGACCCTGAGATCAAGAGTTGAGTGCTGTACTGACTGAGCCAGCCAGGCACCCTGCTCACCTACTACACATCTAACCCCATGAGCAAAACCAGTCATGTCTATTTCCAAAGCGAGTCTCCACTCTGTCACCTTCTCCACATCTTCACCCTCATTCTAGAATGCTATTGTGATTTTTCTCCTGCCCAAACCACGACAGCCTTCTAACTGGTCTCCCTGGTCCCCTCTCCTGCCTACCCCTTTCCCCTCCATCTGTTCTCTGTATAGCAGCAAGCCAAACTTATAAAGCCTCCAAGCATATCATGTCCTCACTTTGCCTTTATTGCTTCATGCTACCCTCAATATAAAATTCAAGTCTGTTCAAGGCCTGCAGGCCTTCCTCAGTCTCCTGAAGCTACCACTACCTGCTTCCTTAGGAGCTCTGCCCTCATTTTCCACACCCTATCCTCCCTGGCTTCCTTCCAGTTTCTTCTGATCTCTGTTCGGCCTCAAGACCTTTGTACATGCTTTTCCCTCTGCCTGAACTGCCGTTTGCCTAGTTCTGTACACTCCTTCTTACCGTTCCCATGTATGTATTTCTAGTCTCTCTAGGTCCCTGTTGAGCATCCAGTTTTGGGAAGCAGCCAACCTGGATTTAAATGCTTTTTCACTTAATTACTCTGTGGCCAAACTATTCAACCTCTCTATGTCTCTGTTTCATAACCACTTAAATGGGGATAATAGCATCTATTAAAAATACATATTATTAATAATACATATAAGCTAAGCAGTGCATAGTAGGTGCTCAATAATTGTTAGCTATTACCATTATAATTGTTACTATGCATATTTATTTCTCTATGTGTTTATAATTTGTCTCTCCTATTAGAACATAAACATTTCCTGAAGGCAGAAACCAGAACTGTCTGGTTCACCACTATATCCCATATGTCTGGCACTTGGATATTACTCACTGAATAAGTATCCTTCTCTCAACTTACAGCAGAAGAAGATCTTTATGATCCAAGGCCGCTACCCAGTGATACGGTGCCTCTTGCGCCGGAGAGGCTGGGTGGAGAAGATGGTCCATCACTCAGGCACCACCCTGCCGCCACCCCAGAAGGATCTGGATAGCTCAGTAATGGGTGATAGTGACACCACTGAGGGTGGTGAGCCATTCCCTCCCTTTCCACAGGCTGCCCCTCCTGAGTCCCTTTCCTTTGGTTCCCTCTATCCCAGGGTTGAGACTTTGGTATGGGCCTATGGAGCAGGGACAGGGGCCTCACCAGGCCTGGGCTCTGCATCCACAGAGGATGAAGACGAGGACGAGGCGTTTCGGCCACCACAGCTGTTTGACTTTGATGATTTACTGGAATTTGATGATCTAGATGGGACACATGCTCTGATGGTGAGGGCCCCGGGGGCTGGCAGTGAGGGACTTAGAGGGAGAGCAGTAGAGTCCAGCTGGGTCACCTCAGAGAAGTCCTTTCCTTCTCTGGGCTTCAGTTTCCTCATCTATAGTAAAAACTGCTTCTATAAAGCCTGGATGCGCCAGCAGAGTGGTGAGGGACACAGTGGGGCTCAGACAAGGCTGGCCTGGGATCAGAACTCTGCTAGGTTATAAGCCAGCATAACCTGCCCACCTAGTAATTCCCCCTTCCAAATAAAACCCCCTTATTTCACATCCTTTCTCTGCCCTTGGCAAGCGAAGGCTGGAAGGAAGTGCCTAAAAAGCTCTGAAAGGTGCTGATATGATGGTATGGAGGTGAGGACACCTCTGTGTTGAAGTGAGGACACTTGGCTTTAAATCTTGGCACCACCACGTACTAAGCTGAACTATACCAAATTGTCGTTTTTTTATGTCAGAAAAAGTTGAACACTGGCAGTTTCATGTGGCTCAAGCCTGTGAGCTCTTAGATAAGTCACTTACCCTGCTTGTGCCTCAGTTCCCTCATCTGTGAAATGGGGATAACAATAGCACCTACTTCATGGGGTTCTGATGAGCATTAAATGAATTGATAGGAAAACCACTTAAAAAAAAAAAAAAAAGCACTTAGAACAGGGCCCGACACATGATGTCATTGCCTATTAGTAATTCTACCTCCCAGAGTTGTGGGAAGGATGAAGGAGGTAGAGTCCTGAGAGAGTCTTTGTCACACACTCTGTGCCCATCAGCTTGGAGTCACTGTCCTGTCACTGATAGCCATGGGCCAAAACAAAGGTGTGGCATTTGGTTGTGTGGCTCAGTCACTGCCTAGGGGCACCTGACCAAAGGAGTTCTGCCAGCCAGCCTGCTTTCTGCTCACAAGTATGTGCCCTGGAGGAAGAGATGTCTCTTCTTACCTTATACCAAGATGGAGTGTGGGCTAGAGGCCACCTTGGAAGCATACTCTTCTTCCATTCACACACGCACACATACACACACACCCACACACACCTACACACACCGGCTCAACAGAGTGAGGAGAAGTTTCTCAGGCCTTGTGCTGAGAAACACCAGCCTCCCCTGTCTCCTCTGCTCTCCCCAGTCCCGCATGGTTCGGAACGAGATCCCCTATTTCATCTGGACCACTCGGCGGGACGTGTTGGACTGTCAAATCCTCTCCAAGGATCAGATGATAAACCACTATGCCCGGGCTGGCTCCTTTACCACAAAGGTGGGTTCCCCAGGGGAGAGGGCATAGTAGCTTCTAACCCACTAGTCCTTGGGCTGGCAACCCCACTCCCTGCTTTCCTTGTCAGTAAGAGTTCTTAGGAGGTGGAGAGGAATATAGTTCAGTGAGATTTGGAGTCAGACAGGCCTGGGTTCAAATCCAACCCCTGCAGCATATCTGGCAAATGTACACATAATGACTAAGATAGATTCCGGGATCCAAACAGCATCTGGAGCCAAGAAAACACCAAATCCAATGACTGTGAACAAGAGACTCCTTACCAGTTAAGCAAGGGGTATCTGGCTGATGGATCCATTCGATCTTACCTGGGTTTATTAACAAGTGTTTTCACCTCTCTGAGCCTCAGTTTCCTCTTGTTTATTTTTTTATTTTTAATTTTAATTTTTATTCTTCATCCATTTTTTTTTTTTTTTTTAATTTTTTTTTTCAACGTTTTTTATTTATTTTTGGGACAGAGAGAGACAGAGCATGAACGGGGGAGGGGCAGAGAGAGAGGGAGACACAGAATCTGAAACAGGCTCCAGGCTCCGAGCCATCAGCCCAGAGCCTGACGCGGGGCTCGAACTCACGGACCGCGAGATCGTGACCTGGCTGAAGTCGGATGCTTAACCGACTGCGCCACCCAGGCGCCCCTCTTCATCCATTTTTGAGAGAGAGAGAACATAAGCAGGGGAGGGGAAGAAGGAGAGGGAGACAGAATATGAAGCAAGCTCCAGGCTCTAAGCTATCAGCACAGAGCCAGATTCAGGGCTTAAACCCATGAACTGGGAGATCATGACCTGAGCTGAAGTCAGATGCCCAACCCACTGGGCCACCCAGGTGCTGAGAATACCAATACCACCTATTTTGTAGGGTTCTGGCAAGAATGAAGAGCTTTATTATTAGAACCTACTAGTATGTTATTGGTGCGGGCTGGGAAGATATCCTAAAGGAGGCAGGTCTTTAAGAATGTGAAAGGATGGGGACACTTAGGTGGCCTAGTGGGTTAAGCATCCAACTCTTCATTTTGGCTCAGGCTTGATCTCACAGTGCTGACGGCTCTGCTCTCTCTCCCTCTGCCCCTTTCCTGCTCATGCTCTCTCTTTTTCCCTCTCTCTCTCAAAATAAATAAACTTAAAAAAAAAAAAAGAATGTGAAGGATGGATAAGAAGGATATAGGGCATTCTTGGCAGAGCAAACTGCATGGGCATACATAAGGAAATGGATGAGTGAGTCAGGCCTATCAAGTGCAGCAGAGGCTCTGAGAACATTTAAGCAGGGTCTCCCTGAGCTGTCTGGGCATGCGGCAAATGTGGGAAGTCCCTTGAGGTGCTCTGGGAAAGTCCCACTGTGCCCCCTCAGTGGCTAACTCCATAGGTGGGTCTGTGTCTCAATCTCCGGAATTTGCCGTGGTTTGATGAGGCTGATGCTGATTCCTTCTTTCCACGCTGCTACCGCCTGGGTGCTGAGGATGACAAAAAGGCCTTCATAGGTAAGGAGATGCCAGCCCCATGCCTGGACCCCCAGGCTAAAACCCTGGTTCGTGTTAGAGAGCAAAAGGCCTCTCTTTAGATGCTCTCATTCACTCCAGCCGACTTCCTTCTCCATTTCCAATCCTTATCTTCCCTAATGTGACTCCCATAATGAACTTCCTAGCTTGGTCAACCCAGACCTCCAGAAGAGCTCAGATAGCTTAATTTGTATTCTAAAGCAGGTTCTCAGAGTTGGTTGATTGGTTGAGTTTAGAGTCCACTGTATATACCAGGCCTGTGGCAAATTCCACTGGGTAGATTGGGTTCCAAACCTAGAAAAGGCTGTGGACTTTGGACTTCTAAGGCAGAGTAGTTTCCGACTTCAGAACATGTTCCAAGTTCAGGTCAGAATTTGGGTTCAGATTAGATGCTAGGTTTAAATTCATCTCCAAATCTGACATAGGTTTTGGGCTCAGGTCTGGTTCTCAGGCTAGAATAAGTGTCAAAAGTGTATCGGAAGGAACAGAAGGGGAAAATGAGACAACAGGTCTAGGCAAGATTCTGAAGGCAGTATATATGCCACATCAGATTCTAGGCCTGGATCTACAACTGCAACAGGAGCCAGGTTCTAACCCCAGAGTCTAGAGTCAGAAGGTAGTTAGGTTCCAGATCCAAAATGGGGCAGGTTATGATCAGGTTCCGGAACCAGAACAGGCCTGAGCCTAGGGGCTGAGCAGGGTATCCCCTGCCCCGGGAGCAGAGGACTTCTGGCTGACAGCTGCCCGCAACGTTCTCAAGCTGGTGGTGAAGTCCGAATGGAAGTCGTTCTCTATCCAGGCAGAAGAGGAAGAGGCCCCAGGTAAGTACTATGGTTACCTCCACTCCCTACCTGTTTCATTTATCCTTCCACCCATCCATCCATGTGTTCATCTACACATCTGTCTATGTATTAGCCACATCCATCTGCCCCTCCTCATCATCTTTCTTCTTCCCACCCACCATCCATACATGTACCCACCCACTTGTCCATCCATCCATCTACTCACCTGTCTAGTCCCCCACCCCCACCCACTGAGCTCACATTCACCCGCCCATCCATTTATCATTCATTTCCACACTGTTGATCTACTCATTCACCTACCTTCTCTCAGCTCCACACTCCTTATTGATCCATCCTCTCCTCGACCTACCTTCCTTCCCATCCTGCCACAAACTCATCTACCTATCTACCCACCTGCTTTTCCGTTCTCCTATCCACCATCCATGTATCCTCCACTCCACCCACTCATCTGTTCTTCTTTCCCAATCACCCACCTGTCTTCTGATCCACTTGTTAATTAATCCACTGCATCATCCAGCCATCCCATGGGCCTGGCATGTGACCAAGCAGTATAGAGAGGACAGACTAAGAAGACATGGTCCATCCCTGCCTGTGGGGAGCTCAGGTCTCAGATGAGGAAGAAGCAGTGAAACCATGTGCTTTTATGTGGTCTGAGGACCCCTTGTCCCTTGTGGCAGGGGGCAGGGGTACACAGAGAATCCCTTACTGCATGTTGGCTCAACCCATTGCCTGCCCTTTCTGTCTCTGAACTTAGTTCCTACCTCTGAGTGTCCATCCTATTATCCAAGGGCCTATCAGCCATGGATTCAGGAAAGTAGGGGGCAGCTCTACTGGATAGAGGAAAATTCCTGCCTCTTCCAGAAAGAGTTTTCTCCATTGCTGTCTCCTGGGTGTGTCAGGTGAAAAGAAGACTGTTGTGTGCCAGTATCAGGGACACAAGGGACTTATGTGTGTCAGAGGTCCCAGGAACAGAGAGGCTACAGGTGTGTGCTGGGGCTATATCCTGAGAGGCTTTGGGGCATTTAGGGTAGAACCTCAAGTGAATAACAGGTCCTGGAACATTGGGGCCAAGGGTGAGTACTAGGGTCACAGGTGAATTTAGAACAAAGCCTCAGGTAAGTGACAGGTCCCAGGACAGTAGAGGGTACAGGTGTATACTGGGCCTCAGGCAAATGACAGGCCTTAGAGCATTGGAGGCTGTGGCATATGTCAGGTTATGTGCCTTGCGTGTCAGATAGTGACAGGCCCCTTTCTGTCTTCAGGAGACAAGCAGCCCAAGAAACAGGAGAAAAAGCCAGCGACAGTGTCCCCAGAGTTTGTGGATGAGGCTTTGTGTGCCTGTGAGGAGCACCTTAGCAACCTGGCTCACATGGACATCGACAAGGGCCTGGAGGCGCCACTGTACCTCAGCCCTGAGGGCTGGTCCCTCTTCCTCCAGCGCTACTACCAAGTGGTCCAGTGAGTACCTCTGCCGCAGGGCTGCGGGGCCTGGGCAGGTTCCCCCTGGCCCTCAGGGGGCTTCTGTGTTCTGAGCTGATGCTCAGAGATAGACTCTCTCCTCCCCAGGCCTCCCACTTTTGTTTGCCCTGCCTCTACGTTCAAGAACCTCGGGGGCTCCCACTGCCTTCATGACAGGTTCCAAACCATTCTTCCTGAATCTTGGTTGACGTGCCATAATTACTGAGATCATGGCCTGTGCTGTCAGATAGTCCTGACTTTTAGCACCTTCCAAGCTCTTTGGCCTTGGCAAAGGTCATCTCTCTGAGCTTTACTTTTCACATGCAAAATAATGTCTGCCTCCAAGGTAGGATTAGACAGGATAATTTGTGTTATGCACTCAGTGTAACTCCCAGGATTCATTCACAAAATGAGAGTCTGTCAAGTCATTTGGGATTTATCCTGGAGGCCAGTGTTTCCCAAAGGATGCTCCATAGGATGCTTAGCTCTGTGGGACCTAAATCGATTTGATGAAAGAAAGGCTTTTGTGGTCAGTTGCATTTGGAAAACATCAGGTTAAACAAAGTTAATGAATTTAGGCTTCCTTGATGCAAGACTTTTCAGAACCTGTGGGTGGTGTCAACCTCCAAGAGACAGACTGTGCACTATATCCTGTACTTTTGTACAGCCCCCAGCCCCCGCCCTACCCCAAGCATCCTGAGAGGTTGTGTTCTCAGAACACACTTTGGGAAAAAGTTCTCAATCAGAGGAAGGGAGTTGAGTTGAGACGGGAATTCGATTCAGCAGAGGTGTGCAGGAGAGAGGAAGGGAGAAGCGCCCCCAAGGCAGGAGGGCACCCAGCATTTATTGAGCGCTTCCTGTGTGCCCAGCATTGTGCAAGTCTCCAAAAATGAAGTGTAGTCCCTGCCCTCAGTGGGTGTACAGCTCAGGTGGGGAGGCTTGCAGCAAGTCAGGTGGGAGTGCTAAGGGCCTCAGCTGGGGTGGTTTTAATAGAAAGGAATGGGCAGACTTAATGATTTTGATAGGGGAGACTAAAGAATTAATAAATGAACTTAGAATGAATGACATACTGAGCAAACCTTCATTATTGATAAATAATTTGTATCTGTTTTAAATGTTAGAAATTAAAAACTAGGTGACCCTATACTACCTTAACTACCAGAGAAGTATCAGAAAAAGCCCCTCCTTCTTAAACTAAGAATTCTCAAGACTAAGAACATTAGAACATGAGTCCTTTGTATTTCTAGATGTGAGGTAAGTTCTAGAGAGCCTTAGGCACTTCTCAAAAGTTGGGATTATGTAAAATATTACATCATATAAGGGTGCCTGGCTGGCTCAGTTGGTGGAGCATGCAACTCCTGATCTCAGAGTCATGAGTTCAAGTCCCATGATAGGCATAGAGCCTACCTTAAAAAAAAAAAGGTTTTGGGGTACATGGCTGTCTCAGTCAAATATAAATGCTGTTAACTGGTTCACTCACTGAAGTTATGGATAGTTAGCATTCATTAATTTATGCAGTACTTATGGCTATGTTTTCAACTGCTTTTTTTTAAGTTTATTTATTTTGAGTGAGAGAGAGAGAGAGAGAGCACAAGTAGGGGAGGAGCAGAGAGAGAGAGAGAGGAAAAGGGAGAGAATCCCAAGCAGGCTCCGCACTGCCAGTGCAGAGCCTGATGTGGAACTCAAACTCAGAAACTGTGAGATCATGACCTGAGCTGAAACCAAGAGCCGGTTGCTTAACCGACTGAGCCACCCAGGAGCCCCTGTTTTCAACTTTTTTAAAAACACATACATGGCTCACCAGCCAGGCTTTTATCAAGGTTGACTTCCCACAAAAACACTAGTTGCTTTTTTGTTGTTTGTTGTTAAATATAAAAATGGTATTGTTATGTCTAATGTACTTTTTCAAATGACACATGCCCTTGCCACCATCATATGACACTTCCCTGGGCCAAATCACAGGTTTATTAAGCAGATTCCCTATGCCATGGCCCACAGAAAAGTTTCCAGCAAACCCTCTGGAAATAGAAGATTTAGGACTTGAGTGTGAATTTTCCTAAGAGGCTATGCCTAGCCCCCACCATTTGGCTGTCTCTGCTTCTGGTGCTTTCCCATTGGGTGCTGCTGCCTCATTGTTAAAAGAGGTATAAGTTCTTCAAGGCTGCAGACATTCATAAGGCTAAGATGTAAAAAGGGATTAGCATCTAGTGGAAGCTTCCTTCCTATTCAATCAGAAGAAAAGGAATGGGAGAGTGTGGATGAGGCTGCCATCTAGTGTATTTCGTGACTTGGTTTAGTTCAGGACATTTGTGTCTTGTAGAGAACAGAGTCTGTCTTTGTCCATGAACTCTTATCTGCACAGCCCAGTTGCTGAGGCAGGCAACCATTCATCCACTCAACAGACTTGGGGAGTACCTAAAAGGTGTACTGCTGGGGGATGGGAATACAGCAGAATAGTGACTGTAAAAAATGTTCCTGCTCTCATGGAGCTTGGATTCCAGGGGAGGGAGACAGATACAATAACCAAATAAGCGTAGGTGTGGAGTGGTAAGTGATGAGACGAGAAACAAGCCAAGGAGATGTGTGATACAGATGTGCTTAGGAAGAATTAGACCAGGAAGGGACCCACCTATCAACTGGTGTTAGGTCCAGGTTTGGAGGAATATGAACCCCAAAAAGCACCTGTGGGTGGAGGGATCATACAGGACAGCATTTGCATTCTGACTCAGCCACTTAACTCAATATGAGGCCTTGGGCAAGTCTCTGAACTCTCCCAGCTTCAGTTTACACAGTAATACTTCCCTGGCAGGGCCATAGAGAAGATTAGTGATAATATATGTGAAACCCCTGGCACCATGCCTGGCACATAGTAGTGCCTCATCATCAGATGCTGGTGTGATTAAATTCAGCTGAAGGCAGTTCTATTGTAACAGAAGGTAGGTGGCAGAAGGTGGAATGTTGGAGTAGGAGGGCGTGTAATAAGTGGAATATCCCCCTTCTTTCATATTCTAGCATTCTCAGATGACACCCTAGGCCAGTTAGAATTTGGGGGTCAGCTTGAGGGTGGGATGGAGGTTTGGAGGAGACCTATCTGGCTCTCTCGGGGGAGGGTGTGACCTAGGCTGGTTGGACCATGGCCAGGGGGCTTGTGTTTCCTCTTGCCTTGTCCACCAGGCTGCCCCCAGACCCAGCCCTGCCCAAGTCCCATCATCTCCCCACAGCGAGGGGGCAGAGCTCAGGCACCTCGACACTCAGATCCAGCGCTGTGAGGACATCCTGCAGCAGCTGCGGGCTGTGGTGCCGCAGATAGACATGGAAGGAGATCGCAACGTCTGGATCGTGAAGCCGGGAGCCAAGTCCCGAGGACGAGGTGGGAGTCAGCCCCTGTTTCCTGCAACAGCACCCTACAGCCTGCGTCTCTAAATACAGGCTAGGGAGGTTAGTAGTGCAGGCTGTGTTGGACCCAAACTGCCTGGGTTTGAATCCCAGCTTTGCTACTAATAGCCTGTGTGATCTTGAGTAAGTTACATCACCTCTCTGAACCTCAGTTACTTCATCTGTAAGGGATGATAATAACTTCCTGTGAGGTGAGGATTAAATGAGGTATTGTGGCTAAATTTCAGCATGGTGCCTGGCACAGAGTAATCACCCCACAAACGTTGGCTGCTGTGATGACGATGTCATCTTCTCTCCTGCCCTCAGAGTTGGGTTAATGCTTTAGGTGTGTCTGGTGATACTCATGTGCAGTGGTCTGTCATCTATGGGCTCTCTGATTTGACCAGTGCATCCTTGTGAAGTATAGCACAGTGGTTAAAGTATGGATGCTGAGAGCCAGACTACATCAGCTCTGCCTCCTACTGTCTGTAAGACTTGGGGCAGGAGAGTCAACCTCTGTTCTACTTCATTTCATCATTCGGTAAATGGAGCCAATATTACCTACTCCAGAGGATAAGTGAGTATAATATGTGCTTTTACATAGTAACTGCTGTATATGTGCTATTATTTTTTATCCTGGCTGCTCAGCCCAACGTGAATGGAATTATAATAGGGGAGCCAACAAGTTGGGGTGGTGCATTAGCCCAGCCTTAAAAAACTGGTTAAGGACTCATGAGATGTGGAAAACAGACTTTTTGCACCAGACCCTCCAGATACTGAGTTTGTTCATGTCCAGGTGAAGCTGTTAAAGGTCCAGACACTGAGTGACATCCACATGTCACTTCAAAACCAGCATCTTGGTCTTTTCTTTTCCTACCTTGAAAATACTTGTGTTGTTTTTTTCTAATTATAAAAATATGTATTTATTATTAAAAAAAGATTAGACAATACAGAAATATAGAAAAAAGAAAGCAAAAGCCACTCTTGATTTCACTGAGATAACTACTGTTAACCTTTTGGTGTGTTTCTTTCTATACTTCCTTCCCTGCATTTGGGGAGGGAGAGAGTGAGGGAGGGTGTGTGTGTGTGCGCGCATGTGTGTTGTTTTATTAAAATAATTTTTTTTAACATTTATTTATTTCTTGAGAGACAGAGACAGAGCATGAGCAGGAGAGGGGCAGAGAGAGAGGGAGTCACAGATTCTGAAGCAGGCTCCAGGCTCTGAGCTGTCGGCACAAAGCCCGATGTGGGGCTTGAACTCATGAACCAGGAGATCATGACCTGAGCTAAAGTTGGATGGTCAACTGACTGGGCCATCCAGTCTCCCCTGTTTTAAACACCATATTATTCTGTAGCCTTCTTTTCTCATTTATTATATCTTTCCATGTCAGTATAACTCATCTCTTTTTTGCATCTTTCTTTTTCTTAATAAGTTTTGGACTTCATTTTAGTACATCTAGATCTGCTTTTTCTTTTTTTCTTGTTTTTAGCTTACTGTTATGTACACATTCAAGATACACAAAACTAGAGAGAATAACACAGTGAATCCCCATGTACCTAGCACCAAATTTCAAAGTTGTATCTCCATTTTTTAGAAAAGCTTAACTGAAATGCACATGTGATATTCCAACGAAAAGGTGTGAGCATACAACTCGACAAATTGTCACAAAGTGAACACACTTGTGGAAAGTACCCAGATTATGAAATAAAATACCTGTACCCTAGAGGGTCCCTCCTGGACCCCTCTTAGTCTCTATGTCTACAAAATGGTAACCCCTATTCTGATTTATAATACTATAGATTAGTGTTGCCTAGTTTTAGATGTTACATAAAAGTACAGTATGTACTCTCTTATCTCATTCTGTCTCATAGTTGCATACTTCACTCTTGTTTAGATGCACTGTCATGGATTTACCTAATCCATTTCTGATGGATATTTAGATGGCTGCCAGTTTTTTTCCTATTTATTGTTGATTGACTGCCGTTACAAGCAACACTATGATAAACATCCTGTGCAAATATCTTTTGGGCTTAGGATAAATTCTTAAAAATGAAATTGCTGGGTCAATGGACATGAATAGCCTTAATTTTTGGTTATACAAGGCATTGTATTCTTGGGAATCTTGGTGATCATTCTGGCCATTTGAGAAAGGATCTGGTTTGGGAACTAGACACAAGTTATTCTGTGCCATTGGCAGGTGATCAGTCTGCTTTGGGTGCCAAACAATGAAGGAATGAGATTGACTTGTGAGTATGTATGTTTGCAATGTGATTCTGATATGTATCAGCATTAAAATGATGCCTTTTAAGTATAAGATACTTAATGTCACTTGCATAAAAGAGATAAAATTAAGATAAGGCAATTATTTTCTACCTAAGAGAATGGCCAAAATAATCAATAGTGTTGGGTAGGATGTGGGAAGATACATAATCTCATATACTTTGCTGGGAGTGCAGACTGGTAGAACATCTTTGGTAATATAAAATGAAAAAATGTACATACCCTTGGAGCCAGCATATCTACAGCTAGGAATTTATTCTACAGGTAACTAATAATAGTGATAGGAGTTAACATTTACTGAATGCTCACCATGGGCCAAGAACTATTCTGAATCCTTAACATGTTTAGTTAGATGTATAGAATCTTATCAAACTGAGGCACGTAAAATCTTCCATAACTTGGAAGGATATCCATTGAACCTGGAAGCAACAATTGGCTGCCTATGGGAAAGAAGTATTTTTAATTGTATGCCCTTTGTACTGCCTGCTTTTATGTTTTATATTCTGTTAATTATTGGGAAAATCTAATCAAAGTCATATATGCATATGGTATTTTAAAAAGCCCAATATGGTTTGAATTTTTATGCGTGCATATATTACTTTTCAATTAAACAGAAGTGATTAATTAAAACAATTTTTTAATTAAAAAATATTTTTTAATGTTTATTTTTTTGGAGACAGAGCGTGAGTCAGGGAGGGGCAGAGAGAAAGGTAGACACAGACTTTGAAGCAGGCTCTAGGCTCTGAGCTGTCAGTACAGAGCCCCATGTGGGGCTTGAACTCACGGATTGTGAGATCATGAACTGAGTTGAAGCTGGACACTTAACTGACTGAGCCACCCAGGTGTTCCCCCCGCCTCCCCAATTTCTTTAATCTTTAGCAGATGCTCAGCTTTGCCAAAGAGAACAGGGTTCTGGAGAAGCACTCTTAAGTACTTGGCCCTATCAGTTCCATGGTCCCCTGGCCCTTACAGCCCAAGCCTGACCTGATCCCTGACCACCCTGTTTCCCCCGTAGGCATCATGTGTATGGACCACTTGGAGGAGATGCTGAAGCTGGTAGACGGCAACCCCATGATGATGAAGGACGGCAAGTGGGTGGTACAGAAGTATATTGAGCGTCCCCTGCTCATCTTTGGCACCAAGTTTGACCTGAGACAGTGGTTCCTGGTGACTGACTGGAACCCACTTACCGTGTGGTTCTACCGTGACAGCTACATCCGCTTCTCCACACAGCCCTTCTCCTTGAAGAACCTGGACAAGTGAGCCCCATCCCTTGTTTCCTGTGAGCTCCCTGTCTAGCTGGGGAGCTGACAAGCAACAGGTGGTTCCCCAGTGCAACGCTGGGCTCCACACACAGACTGCACACAGGCAGGTCCCCTATCCATCCAACAGATACCTACCAAGTGTGTTTTAGCATTTGAGATACAGCAGTGAACAAAACAAGAGCCCAGCTCTGAAGAGTTCACATTCCCGCACATAAGCTGGATATGTATGAAATGTGTCTGCCCATGTCCTACCCAACGCTATTGATTATTTTTGCCACTCTAAGTAGAAAATGGTTGTCTTAATTTTATCGTTTTTAGAACAAGTAATGTTAAGTATCTTATGCTTATAAGGCATCATTTTAATGCTGTTACTCATAGATAAGCAATGAATGTAATAAGTAGAATTATCTAATAGGTAATAAAATGATACATGTTATTAAAAAAAGACTGTAGAGCAGGGTCGGGGTGCAGGAGAAATGCGAGAGCAGAGAGTCAAGTCGCAGTATTAACTTGGGGGCTGAGAGAAAGTCTTGTTGAGCCCTGGGTTCAGATTCCATCTCTGCAGCTTCTAGGCTGTGTGACTTTGGTCAAGTGAAACCTCTTTATGCTTCTTTTTTCACATCTGAAGAATGGAGGCAGTATTATGAAACTCATAGCTGTCGGTTACTGAATGCTGCGTATGTGACAGGTGCTAAGTGTTTCATGTATATTATCTCAGTCATTCATGAAAACCCAGTGAAGTGGGTACTATTACTACCCCATTTGACAGATGTGAAGGAGCATTTGGGTGAAAAGATCTCACAACTAGTCGGTGGTGAAGGTGGGACTTGAGCAGTTTGACTACAGGGCCCATACTTCTAACCCACCTTACCTTCCAGGAGCTGGAAGGGTTAACTGAGACTAATGTACATAATACTGTGGCCCCATAGGTAGTGCCCTCAAAGGGATAAGACTGGTTCTGGCCCTAGAAGATTGTGGTGGCACCCAGATCTTTGTCCTTCTTGTCTACCCTAGCTGAGCCCTATCTCAAGGTGAACAGTCCAGGGTGGCCCAGGGCTGGTTCCAGGGTTTGCCTGCCTTCCCCGCATTTGGGTGGGAGAGGCACAGGGAGTCAGACCTCAGCTTTCTGCTTTTTGCCCCAGCTCAGTGCACCTGTGCAACAACTCCATCCAGAAGCACCTGGAGAATTCATGCCATCGACACCCGCTGCTGCCCTCAGACAACATGTGGTCAAGCCAGAAGTTCCAGGCCCACCTGCAGGAGATGGGGGCCCCAAACGCTTGGTCCACCATCATCGTGCCTGGCATGAAGGCTGCTGTGATCCATGCCCTACAGACCTCCCAGGACACTGTGCAGTGCCGGAAGGCCAGCTTCGAGCTTTACGGTGCTGACTTTGTGTTTGGTGAGGACTTCCAGCCCTGGCTCATTGAGATCAATGCCAGCCCCACCATGGCCCCCTCCACGGCTGTCACCGCCCGGCTCTGTGCAGGTGTGCAAGCTGACACCCTGCGCGTGGTTATTGACCGGCGGCTAGACCGCAACTGCGACACGGGAGCCTTCGAGCTCATCTACAAGCAGGTGAGGCTGCTGGGCCTAGGCAAGACCCCAGGGAGTCTGTCCCCTCTTCCACGCATCCCTGTAGTGAAGCACAGGGCACTGTAGTCAGACAGTCCCAGTTCAAGTTCTGGTCCTGCCATAGTGACTCAGTACAGCCACTTTTCCTTGAGCCTCCATTTTCTCATCTGTAAAATCAAGATGCTGTTACCATCTTTCTCATAGGGTTTGGGAGGGTGAAAATGAGTTAATATGTGTGGATCATCCTTATGATCCAGTAATTGCACTAGTGGGTATTTACCCAAAGAATACAAAATCACTAATTTGAAGGGATAAATGCACCGTATGTTTATTGCAGCATTATTTACAATGGCCAAATTATGGAAGTAGCCTAAGTGTCTATTGATAGATGAATGGATAAAAAAAATGTGGTATATACAGTGGAATATTATTCAGCCATAAAAATGAAATCTTGTCATTGGCAACAACATGGATAGATCGATCTAGAGAGCATAATGCTAAGTGAAATAACCCAAGAAGAGAAAGACAGATACCATATAATTTCACTCATGTGGAATCTAAGAAACAAAACAAATAAAGAAAGGGGTGGGGGGGGAGACAAACCTAAAACCAGACTCTTAACTATAGAGAACAAACTGATGGTTACGGGGGGGGGGGGGGGGGGGGGTGGGGGGGGGTGGGATGAGTGAAACAGGTGAAGAGGATTAAGAATACACTTATTATTTTTTTTTTTTAATGTTTATTTATTTTTGAGAGAGACAGAGACAGAGTGTGATTGGCTTAGGGGCAGAGAGAGGGGGAGACACAGAATCCGAAGCAGACTCCAGGCTCTGAGCTGTCAGCACAGAGCCGGACGTGGGGCTCAAACTCACGAACTGCGAGATCATGACCTGAGCCAAAGTCAGATGCCCAACCGACTGAGCCACCCAGGCGCCCCTAAGAGTACACTCATCTTGACGAGCATTGAGTAATATGTGGAATTGCTGAATTGCTATATTGTATACCTGAAACTAATATAACACTGTGTTAACTACACTGGAATTAAAACAAAAAAAATTAATTGTAATACAACAACAAAAATATACATGTGGATCATGTTTCTAGAGATGCATATAGCAAAATGTTAAAATGCTAAATGTTAAATGGCTTCAAATCCTTGCTCAATAACTATGAGCTGTGTGACTTTGAACAATTCCCTAACCCCTAGGGTTCTCCGTTTCCCCATCTGTAAAGCAGGACTGAACATAATCCCTACCTCATAAGGTTGTGATAATTAAATGAAGAGATAGGTAAAGCCCTTCAGAACAGCACTTGAACATCATAAATGCTACATGTTTTAGCTATTATTACTACCTAATAAGGTCCTCAGGTGTCTCATGATAGACGGCATCACTTATAATGCCTGGACATACAGTAAGAGTCAGTTAGTAGAAGCTGCTACTGTTGTTATTATTGTTGTTATTATTTTATTCCTTGTATAATAATTTTACTCACCTTGTTCCAGAAAGAGATTTGAGTCCACTTATTGGAATAGAATACAGTTTTTAAAAATCAGTCAGAAAACCAATTTCAAGGGTTGCTGAACTCTGCAATTTCTCATGGTAGTTAAATTCAATATCCTAATTCTAAGTATCGTTCTGATTAGGATTCGGCTTCTATTGGGGCACCTGGGTGGCTTAGTTGGTTAAACGTCTGACCCTTGATTTGGGCTCAGGTCATGAACTGGCTGTTGTAGAATCGAGCTCTGCATCAGGCTCCGCACTGAGTGCTGAGTGTAGAACCTGCTTGGAATTCTCTCTCTCCCTCTCTTTCTGCCTGTTTCCCACTCATACTGCCTCTCCCAAATAAATAAACATTTAAAAAAAAAAGTATTTGGCTTCTATCAGAGTTTGGCCATAGGTAGAGAACATGCTGATTACATGACCCAGGTGTCCTGGTCTTTGTCACAGTTACTGATCATAAATTAATATTGGCATATTGGTTTCAAAAAACAAATATAAGGGCAGGAAAATAAGACAAAACCAAAGGGGAAGGAAACATTCTAGCACAATGGTTCCCAAATGCTGGTTCACAGGCCAAAATCACCTGGCAAACTTTCCAAATGTACAGGAGTCAGGAAGCCCCACCCCCAGAGACTGTTCTGAAACGTCTGGCTTAGGGACTACACATCTGCATTTTTCAGATGTCCTAGTTGTCCCAAAAATCTTTCATAGCTTTTTTTGTTTTTGTTTTTAATTTTTATTTATAAAAAAAAAATTTTTAAGTTTATTTATTTTGACAGTGGCTGCACCAATTTATATTCCCACTAACAGCATACAAGTATTCCCTTTTCTCCACATCCTTACCAATACTTATTTCTTATCTTTTTGATAATAGCCATTCTAACAGGTGTGAGGTGATATCCCATTATGGTTTTGATTTGGATTTCCCTGCTGATTATGACTTGGAACACCTTTTCACGTATCTGTTGGCCATCTCTTTGTCATCTTTGGGAAAAATGTCTGTTCAGATCCTCTGCCCATTTTTAAATAAGACTATTTGTCTTTGCCATTGAGTTGTATGAGTTCTTTGTATATTTTGGATACTAGCCCCTTATCAGACATATGATTTGCAAATATTTTCTCCCATTGGGTAGGTTGCCTTTCCCCTTTGTTGATAGTTTCCTTTGCTGTTCAGAAGCTTTTTAGTTAGATGTAGTCCCACGTGTTTATTTTTGCTTTTGTTGCCTTTGCTTTTGATGTCAAATCCAAAAAATCATTGCCAAGACCCATGTCAAGGAGCTTACTGCCTATGGTTTCTTCTAGGAGTTTTATAGTTTCAGGTCTTAAATTCACTTTAATCCATTTTGAGTTGGTTTGTTTGTGTGTTACAAGGTAGTGGTCCAGGTTCATCCTTTTGCATGTGGCTGTCCAGTTTTCCCAACACCATTTATCGAAGAGACTGCCCTTTCCCCATTGAATATTTTTATGCCTTCTTTGTCATAAATTAATTCACCATTTATGTGTGATTATTTCTGGGCAGCTCTGTATTCTGTTCAATTGATCTATGTGTCTTTTTCTATGCCAGTACCATACTGTTTGATTACTATTGCTTTGTAATATAGTTTGTAGTCCATAAGTGTGATGCTTCCAGCTTTTGTTCTTCTTTCTCAAGATTGTTTTGGGGGCACCTGGCTGGCTCAGTTGGTAGAGTGTGTGACTCCAGATCTTGGAGTTGTAAGTTTAAGCCCCACACTGGGTGTAGAGATTACTTAAAAATAAAAATCTTAAAAAAAAAACATTGTTTTAGCTATGCAGAGTCTTTTGTGGTTCCGTGTAAGTTTTAGGATTTTTTCTTTTTGTGAAAAATTCCTTTGGCATTTTGACAGAGATTGCATTAAGTCTGTGGATTGCTTTGAGTAGTATGGATATTTTAATAATGTTAATTCTTCCAATTCATCAGCACAGAATGTCTTTCAATTTATTTGTGTCTTCAGGTTTTTTCATCAGTATCTTAGCTTTTAGTGTACAGGCCTTTCATTTCCTTGGTTAAATTTATTACAGGCTTTTGTTCTTTTTGGTGTTCTTTAATCTCTTTTAACCTAGAGCAGCAGCACTGTTTTCTCCCACCCCCAATAGTTTGTTGGGATCTTTTGAAGGGACCAGGTTGGTTGTTTTGTAGAACTGTCCCACATTCTGGATTTGTCTGATTGTTTCTTTGTGATGCTATTTAGCTTGTTCTTCTGTTATCTCAGTGTCCTATAAACTAGAAGTTGGGCCAAACAGCTTGCTAAGGTTCAGGTTAGACATTTTTGGCAAGAACACTTGAGATGTGATGCTGGGTAACTCATATAGTATCACAAAGCACACACTGTTGGTGTCTCGTGATTAGTGATGCTAAGTCTGGCCATGGGGTTAAGGTGGTAGCTACCACATCTCTCCATTGTACGTTGCATCCTCCCCTTTGCAATGATCAGTTACTTTGTAAAGTGATACTTAGGTGCACATGACACATTTTCCTGTCATCCTTTTCACTGACTTACTTTGATACCCAGTTTTGATTAATGGGGCTTTGCAGGAGCTCTGATATTTGTATTTTTTACAAGCTGCAAGTGATTCTGATAGATTCTAATCAGGATCCTTTGTTGACACAGAAAACACCTCACACTAGCTCAAGGTTAAAAAGGGGTCAATAGCAAGACACAGGGAGGCTGTCCTGGAGCCCAGCTGCAGTATGTATGGCTGGCTTAATCAGAACTGAACATTGTACAGAGGCTCCTCTTCTGGAACTCTTCCTCTGCCTCCTTCTGCAAATTTGCTACTTCATTCTCTCCATAGAATGCCTTCATTAATGCTCTCAGTTTCTCCTTCCCCATAATAGGTTCATGTAAGGCTGTAGGCAGGCTCCAAGCCTCTTAGCTATCTGGGTGACATAACTCAAATTCTGTCTGCAGAGAATCTGGCTTAACTCAGGAAGCTGTCCATCAGCAGTGGCTTATGGAGCAGAACCCTACACATTCCAGCAGGGGTTGGGAGAGCTTAGGAGGGCAAAGGGTAGGGGGTCCTAATAGAGGCATGACTAAGACCCCCTGACTCCACAGGGTTACTAATCCCAGGGGTTCTGTGACTTTCTAGGTACTGATTCAGGCTTCTCGAGCCAGACCCTTTAGAGAACAGAGATGGGCTCCCTGTTTCTCAACCCAGAAATTAATTCCATCCATCTCTGTCCTGATTCCTTCTGGGCCTAGGATTCCAGCACCACTGTCTGAACAGGCCTCATCTCCTCTTCTTTCCCACAGCCTGCCGTGGAGGTACCCCAGTATGTGGGTGTCCGACTCCTAGTAGAGGGCTCCACCATCAAGAAGCCCCTGGCAATGTGTCACCGGCGGATGGGGGTCCGCCCCGCACTCCCTCACCTGCTGACCCAGCGAGCCTCTGGGGAAGGCAAGGATTTGGGGACTGTTACTCACAGGTCAGCTCCTAGGAAGGTTGCTGGGGCCAGGAGCCTGGGGCACACTGAGAAGCCAGACTCCACTGCCACCACCTCGGCCCCCGGAAAGGGGAAGAAAGGCAAGGCGAAATGTGCCTCGGCCCTGGTCTACCCCAATCTCCGGAAGTGGGAACCCCCCAGCACCAGGATGGGCTGCATTTTCACCATGACCTTTGCTAGTGGGGACAGGCAACCCCACCCCTTGAACAGATTGCCATTGAGTCTGAAGAACCCCCAAGCCCTGGGTAAGACCATTCCCCCAAAACACCCCAAGGTCCCAAGGCAATTTCTTCCTGCTCTCCAAGCCCCTCCTAGCCACCTAGATTTGCAACCCCGCCGTAGCCCCACCAAAAAGACACCAGTAGCAAGTAAAAGCCATCACTTACAAAGTATTTTCTAAAAATGTGTGACCAAATGAGTATCGTTCCCTCCAAAATAGTCACCCTGCAAGGTAGTGGTACTTATTCACAGATTCCAGGACTCAGTCCCAGGTCCATCTCTCTTCAGAGCCCAAGCTTTTCCTGCAGCGGTATTCTGCCTTTGCCTCCACGCAAAGTTGCCTCTGGGGGAAAGGAGCTAATAGTTGTTCAGCACTTAACAACTTACACTGTGCCGCTACCCAACCAGCTCCTTTAGTCCTTACAACCTAGTGAGGTAGGTGCTATTATCCCCATTTTCCAGCCGAGGTATCAGGAAGTTTAAGGAAGCTGCCTGAGGTTGCACATCTCAGAAGGGGCAGAGCTGGGATGCAGACCCAGGTCTGTTGGGCTCTAAACCCTGTGTTCTTCCCATGGCCTCTGGAGGAGGAACTGGGAGGGCTCCATTTGCCATCTTACACCCCAGCCCTCCTCTTCCCCCACTCTCCACCCTCCACGCACACCTTGAGGGGCTGCTGATCAGCCTTGGGGCCTCCCCAGGCCCTCACGGCCCCTCTTGCTCCCACAGCCCCTTACCACTTCCCCAGCCTTCACACCAAGGCCGGGCTGCCTTCTCATGTGCTCCGATCCCAGGGGCGGGTCCTCAGACTGCAGCGCAGCAAGTTGGTGGGCTCTAAGGCCCTGTCAACCACAGGCAAGGCCTTGATGACTCTACCTACCGCCAAGGTTTTGATTTCCTTTCCACCTAACCCTGAGCTCAAGTTGGCATCCAGCGTCCTGAAACCAAGAAAGGTGGGCCTTGAGCCGTGACTCACACCCTGGTGGGCAGTGCTGAATACTGGGGTCAGGGCTGGAGGGCACAGGCAAGGGTAGCTCCCTGACTAGCTGGAGCCCCAAGGGAAGGGCTTTTTTCCTCAGAACCCCCTTCCTGAACAGATTTCCTGATCATCTCTTCCTCCCTCTTCCCCCCTTTCACACCGAGGCTGTTGCTCCCCAGCACCTTCATGGTCCCTGTCCTGGAAGTTCCTTGTGGCCTCTACCCTTCGAAGTTGGAAATCTTCCTAGCACCCACAGAAAGATCAAGGCCAAAGGCAAGTTCAAGGCCAGACTCTGTGACAGACCCAAGGCTGAGACATGCCTCATGAAGACAGCCTTCCAGGACCCCTGTCCTTGATCAGTGCATACCAGGGTCTAGGGAGCATGGGGGACGTGAGGCTACAGAAGCCCTTGCTTTGACCCTCACTGCCCCTATCCTGGATGCAGTGCCAAATAAAAAGGAGCAAGTGAAGTATCCTGGGCTTGGCTCCATTCCTATTGGAGGTTGAAGAGAGGGTAGGCTAAGGCCCTGTACCCCAAGGTCCAGAGTGAGAGCTATAGGCCATCAGCAACCTTCCACAAAGCAAGGGCCAGAATTCCCTCACTAGCGACAGATATGGGGCTTCCTATTCGGGGACTCCCTGACATCTCTGACCTTTGGATGGGGGGATAAGCCTCACTTTATAGATGAGGAAACTTACAGATGAATCTGAATGAGAGACATGGCTTGCCCAAGATCATATGGCAGTGAGAAAACTAGGACACTGTCAGACTGCTCACCACTGGGAGATCCCCAGTCTCCAAGCCCAGGGGAGAAGCTGGGCTAGCAGCAGAGTGACATCTAAGGGTGTTAGATTTATAACGTAAGATGAAAGAAGGATGAACCTTGCCTAAACCCAGCCCTTCTCCAGAGGGAGTGGGTCTGTCCCTTCCTTAGCAAGGGGCCATGGTTGCCTAAAAAGGAAATATCAGTAGTATTTTAGTATTTCTTAGTTGTAGTGGGTTGAATAGTAGTCTTCCCTACACCCAAAGATATATCTGCTAGGAAACTGTGAATAACTTTATTTGGAAAAAAAGTCTTTGTCAATGTGATTAAGTTAAAGATCTTGAGATGAGAGTACTCTGGATTATCCAGGTGGGCCCTAAATCCAATGACAAGTGTCTTTATAAGAGTCAGAAGACACAGACACTGAAGGCCGTGTGAAGATGGAGGCAGGCTGGTGTGATACAGCCACAAGTCAAGGCTTGGAGCCACCAGAAGCTGAAAGAGGAAAGGAAGGATTCACCCCTAGAGGCGTCAGAGGGCACAGCCCTGTTGACAACTTGATTTCAGACTGGCCTCCAGACAGATCTATGACAAAATTGATTTCTGTTGTTTTAAGCCACTCGGGTGTGGTAATTTGTTATAGCAGTCCTAGGAAACTAACAAGACTAGTCAAGTGGAGATACATATACTCTGATCCAGCAACTCTTGCATAACCGAACCAGGAAATGCATACAAGTGAGTTTACACCACTGTTGTGCCAATAGCCGAATGACCTGTCTGTTAACAGTAGAATGGATAGACTGGTGTGGCCATGCAGTGGAATTCAAAGCCACACCATACATCACAGATGCATCTCACAGCGTGGAGCAAGAACAAATCACAAAAGAACATACACAGCATGACTCCATTTATGGAAACACCAAAGTCGGGCAAAACGAAGCATATTGTTTAGGGATGCATATGTATGTGGAAAACCTTAACAAGACAAGCAAGGGAAACTCCCATGTCAGGATAGGGTTTCCAACCTAGGATGAACAATAGAACCCCTTGGGGAACTTAAAAGATTGATGCCAGGATCTCCGGCCCAGACTGCTTAAATTGGTATCTTTGGGGTGCAGAATCACAGGGAGGGTACGGCGCTTTTTTAAAGCGTCCTGAGAGGGAGGAGGAGGGGGTTCTACTGTGGGACCAGGGTTGAGAACTACTGCCCTAATAAGGAATAAGAGGCATGTTTCTGTTTCGTGCCCTGAGTGGTGGTTATATGGGTGTCACTTTGTAATTCTTTAAATCACAGAGATGTTTATGTACTCGTTGTATGTTTGATATATTTCAGTTTTTTACTATAAAAGATCTGAGATCTTCATTTCAATATGAAGTCCCCAGAGTAGTCAGATTTATAGGGACAAAGGAGAATGGGGGCTACTAGCGGATGGGAAGTCAGTGTTTAATGGGGCAGAGCTTCAGTTCTGTAAGATGATGTGATGATTGCACAACAGTGTAAATGTACCTAATGCCACTGAACTGTTCGCTTAAAAATGGTTAAAATGGTAAATTTTGCTATGTGTATGTTACCACAATTAAAAAAACAAACATTTCCTCCCAGCTAGAATTGGGACAGAAACAGCCAAATAAAAAGACCACATATTGAACTCAGCAGAAAGCGTGCTCCATGATACTCACTTTCTTAGCAAATCTTCAAAACCATACTATGAGGTAGGTACTTTTATTAATGCACGTCCAAAGAGATGAAGTCATTTGCCTAACACCATACAGCAGGTGGCCTAGGCAGGCTTTGATCTTAGGTGTGTCCGAATGCAGCGCCCAGGATCTTAAAGCAAGGCCTTACTGCATGTTGAGTACTGACATTCTCCTCAGGCCTCATCGTAGGTTCATCTCCCACCCCATCCCCACTGCTTTCCAGCAGAAACAAAAGGAACAGAAGGAGCATTATTGTTGGTGGAGCCCCAAGCACTGTAGGGTCCTGGAGAAATAAGAGGGCAAGGGTGCCAGAAGCTTCATGGGGGCCTCCCCGGGCCTCATGCCTGGAAGATGGAGACAATGCAGGTGGAGATGCAAGGGCAGTTGGGCAGCCTGGGAGGGGGTCAGGCAGAGGCGTCTGAGGAGGGCTTCATCCGGGACCTGGGGTGGGAGAGGCATGTCAGCGTTCAGCCAGGTTGAGTTCCAACAGCTCTAACCAAAATGTGAGTAAGGCAAATATTTCCTCCCTCCCTCCCCCGCTCCATGTCCATAATTTGTTATTCACTTCCTCCACACACACACACACACACACACACACACAATCACGCTATGGCAGAGACTGGGTAGGGTTCATTAAATCAGTTTCCACCTGTGCACACAGGTAAACATTTCTGAGTCCCTCTTGCAGTTTGGTGAGGCCATATGATAGTTTTAGCCAATGGAACAGGAGTGCAAGCATATGCCACTTCCAGACTTGGCCCACGAACACCTCCCACGTGAACCCGCACTGTCCTGTCTCCCTTCATCTGGCTGCATAGCAATGGCCTGGGTCCTGAGTGACTGCTTGGAGTAAAGCTCACCCACCCCACCCCCATTAATTGTATTTAATGTGGAGGGAAATTACTGTGCTAAGACTCTGGCACTTTGGGGTTACTCTGTTAAAGCAGATAGTTACCCTAACACACGCACACATACACCACTACTTTTACCCCTTATACCAAAGAGACCCAAAGGACAGCTGACTTAGAAGGGCCTTGAGAAACTGGCCCTTCAATAAGTTAAATTTCCTTATTGAACAGATGGGTGGCAGAATGAGGCCCAAGAGAGGGGATGTTACTTGCTCAGGGCCACACAGCAAGATAGGGCTACAAATAGCCTTGGAAGCCAAGAGGGCTACCTCAGTCCCAAATTTCATAGCTAATGTCTGAAGGTGCTGCCCACCCCCCGAAATGGCAGGTAGGTAGGCTTGGGTACCTGTCTTTGGGGCTTGGTGCTCTCTGCTGGCAGTAGAAAGCGCTGACCCAGGACAGTGCCCACGCGGGCAGAGTATGTGTGATCCCCGAGCACAGGGCAGAGCTGTAGTACCATGTGTACCTGGAGCTGACTGGGGAACACTGGGGGACAGGAGAGAGATGACAGGGTGGGCAGCTGCTCTATCTGCCCCACCCAGGTTCATCACTCCCCCTTTCCTCTGGGAAAACACCACCACTCCGCTCCCATTCCCAGATCATGTGGTTTCAGTGATGTTAATGCTACTGCTCCTACCTCCAGAGCAGGGTGAAAGACCAGGTCAGGACAGTCCTATCAATCCACCTGGCCTGTGGGATTCGCTTGTGAAGAGATACAACCCTGAATTTACTGCTGAAGCTACTGGAAACAAGGAATGCTCTTTCCTGTGAGGGTGCTAAACTGGTGGGGTGCAGGTCAGGAGCTGCTGGAGCCCTGGCCATCTCTACCTTCACCACAGGATAGCCTGTGGGAGAAAGAAGCCGACATGCCCGAGGCAAGAAGAAATGGAGAAACAGCTTCCAGAGGACGTCCTCTGAGCCTCTTGATCCAGGAACACCTAAACTTAAGTTGTATGAACCAATACATTCCCTGTTTTTGGATGACACCAATTTGAACAAGTTTTTGGGAAACTGACAACCAAAAGTACCTTGACAAATACAGAATTGGGGGGCTGTGTGCTACGCATGGTACAAAATGCTTTACTTATGTAAACTTATTTAATCCTCATGACAGCCCTATAAAGTAGATCCTATCATCATTCCCATCTTACACACAGGAAAACTGAAGCTCAAAGAGAAGTGACTTGCCTACCACCATAAGCTAGGATTCAAACCCAGGAGCTATACTCTGCTTCCATGTCTGGCAATATGGTGGACTGGATAATCTAAAAACCCTTTTGCTGGGTGCCTGGGTGGTTCAGTTAGTTAGGCATCCAACTCTTGATTTCGGCTCAGGTCATGATCTCACAGTTCATGGGTTCAAGCCCCATATATGACAGTGCAGAGCCTGCTTGGGATTCTCTCTCTGCCCCTCTCACACACTCTCTCTCAAACCAAATAAACTTAAAAAAAAGTTTAAAAACCCTCTTGCTATAAACCACCTAGAAACACCAGAAAAATAGAACAATCATCCTTTTAAATATGCATCTGGGCATATAGGAAAGTAAGATCCCAAGACCAAAACCAGGGGAAAACAAATCCAGAGCACACAGAGCCAACGTTTCACCTATTCTAGGGATGCTGCCAATCTTGAGTATCCAGGGCCCTTGGGGTTAAGTAGCTACCCAGGGGCCAGGGGTGAGGCCTTAGTACCCAAATGAAATACTAAAGGGGCTACATCTCCAGTGATGGGGTGGACTAGGAGCAAAAGCCAGTCAACGGTAGATAAGTGGGGAATGAGAAAGTTTCCGCTGAGAATTCGCAACCATGAGCCTGCTCTCACACAGGTGTGGGGCTCAAATTAACACTACTTGAGTGATATGTGAACTTCCAACGGAGACAATATTTAGAGAGATCCTGAACTAGTGACAGCCCTGGGGCATTTGACTGAAGCAAAGGCAGAACCTCTCCCGAGGGGCTTATCTACAGTGAGGCAACAAAAGACTTCCAAAGATAAAGGCCTAGCTGAACTTGAATTCACAATCCTAAATCACAGAGCAATGAGAAAACAATTCACCAAGTATTAGAGTTAGCATGAAACATCACAGGATCAGACCCTCCAGAATCTTAGACAATGAAAATATAGAAATACAACATACAAGTGTGTTTAACATGGCTAAAGACAAAAAAATAACAATTGAGAAAAAAAAGATGCTATATATATTTTAAAGGCCATTTTTATTTGTAAAACAACCAAATAGAACTTCTAGAAGTGAAAAATACAGCCAATGGATAGGCTGAACTGGCAGATTAGATCCAATTGAAGAGAAAACTATTCACCTGGAAGACAGAGCTAAAGAAATTACCCAGAATGTAGCAAGGATTAAGAAATGAAAAATATGAAAGAAAAGAGACCAAGCAAGGAGAATGAGAAGGTCAGACACATCTCTTAGGCATACAAAAGGAAGAGAATAGAGAAAATGCAAGAGGTGCAACACTGGAAGAGAGAACATTCCAGGATGGATGAAATATATTAATGTTCAGATTCAGGTGAATCCCAAGCAAGATAAATAAAACTAAACCCACATACCTATCAGATTTGGCATCGTGAAACCACAGAACACCAAAGACAAAGAAAAGATCCTGAGATCAGTATGAAAAAAATAATAAGATGAGCTACAAAGGAATGACCACCAGACTGACAGAAGTGCTACCTCCTCCAGATGGGCCTGATTACCTATCCCTGGGGTCCTTCAAATGCTCCCCAGGCTTCCATTAACACCACCACCTTCTTTCAATCCCCCTTGCCTCCTCCAGCCAAATAGAGGTACGAAGGCTGGCTGGGGCTCCAGACCCACCTGTCAGTGGCTGCAGTTGGACCAAGGCACAGCCAGAGCCCATGGCCACCACACGGAAGTGGCTGAGGGTCCTCTTGACACCTTCTTGGAAGTCTTTTCGGGATGGGGACTTCACTGGAATTACCTGTGGTGTCAGCCCCCAAGAATGAACAAGCTTCACACACACCTGGCACCTAAGCCCAGACCCTCGCTGCTGCTAATAGACAGGGCCATAGTATAAGTAGTGGTTACTTGCCTGTTTTAGGGGACAGGAGAGCCAGCCCCCCCGCCCCCCCAAGTCTCTACTCTTGATTCCTCTGTAGGGATAATATATTTGGAGAGTCCCCTTCTACTCCCTGCCAGACCATGACTCACAAGATCAACGCCATCAACGTGTTCCAGTTTCAAAGCTGCTTGGATCTTCCCCTCAGAAGTAGCTGGGATCCCATCAGTGACAGCACTAAGAAAGAGGCAGGAAGAGGTCACAGAGTGGCTTGCCAGGACCTCCCTACTGCCATGGGAGCCTCCCAGCACCACTCACCAGTAGGTGGCTGTGGGCCTCTGGGCTCTCCGTGAGTGGATGAAGAACTTTTGGAGGCGGCTGGCTGTCTGAGGACAACTGGAGAGGAGTACAAGCCCAGAGGTCTCTCTGGAGAAAGAGGATAAATCACAAAACTGAAGTCCCTTGGGCTCACCCCCAAAAAAGGGAGCATGCTTGGGAAGGCACACTGGCCTGCTTAAGGCAAAGCAGTCACACCAGAACTATAACTCAAGACCTCCTCCTGAGAAACAAGAAAGACTTTCTCATGTTTGATACTAAGACTACATAATTTAATGTGCTCATTTTGCCCTGGTCCCCAAGGAGCTCAGAGCCAAATGTCATAACAATTACCCCCACTGCTGAATGTCTACAATGTGCCAGGCATTACAGTAGGAATTCTGTGTATAATAGTTCATAAATAACTAAATTCCCCACAAGCCTACGAGTTTGTGGAATTTCAGAAATATTTCATCCAAGTACCGGCTCTAGTTGATAGCAGTTTTAGAGGAAAGAATATCATGGGTCAACGAGCAATGCCTGCCATGATTATGGTATTGGAGAAGTGACTGCACGCTGAGCATAGGTATGATTAGCTCTATTTTATTATTAAGGGAACTGAGGCTCAGTGAGTTTTCATGCTTTGCCTGTGATCACAGTTTGTGCGTACGGATTTGAACCCATATCTGTTCACTCCCTCCTTTTCCTTGCATCCTTCCTCTGTGCTCCCAAACCAACCTGTGGAAAATGTCTAGACCTACTCCCAAGCAAGTGTTCCCTCACCCAAGATGGATACCTGTCCTCCTACATTCCTATCACCGCCCCCACCATCACTTACTTCCCAGATGCTTGCACAACCTGGAGCTCCTGATCCCCAAGCCCCAGGGACTGGCTCAGCTCTGGCAGCACTGAGAACAATGTCAACTCTCCTGGTTTTCCTGGGGGGACAAAAAAGGAAGGAAAAGTACAAGTTGCTCTCAGAGGCCTTTGGCTTTATCCCACTGACCCGTTCTCTTCAGTATCCCCTCCCTCAGAACCTTCAAACCCTCTTTCACTACATTCCCATCCCCTGCCCGTACCTGTCACTGGTAGACCCGGTGGCTTATTCAATGTCACTAGAGGTCCTAAAACATATATTACATGAGCATGAGCAACACAAAAGCAGCAGTTAGAGTTTATAAAGTACTTTCTCAATTCATCTTATCTTGTGACCCCACTACAACTCTCAGACCTGAGTTATCAACTACACCCTAAACTGAATTTCTTTCTGTCCTTCGCATATGCTAAGCTAGTTGCTACCTTAGGCTTTTATACTTGCTGTTTCCTCAGTCCCAGATTTTCACATGTCTGACTCTTTCATATCATCTCGGCTCAAATGTTGCCACCACAGAGAGGCCTGAATCCCCAATCTAATATCTGCCACATGGTCATAATACCCTGTTTTATTCATAGCACTGATCACTAGTAAGTACTTTGTTCACTTATTTCCTGATGAATCCATTTCTGCCACTAAAATATTAGCTCCCTGGGAGCAGGAACCATATTTATCTTGTTCAGCACTGTATACCTGTGCCTAGAACAGTACCTGGAACAAAGCCTCTACTCAATAAACAGTTGAGAGAATTAACAAATCACTGAATGGAGACTGAGGCTCAGAGAAATTATTTTCCTACAGCCACACAGTAAGCTGATTACAGAGCCTCGATCTGACTCCAAAGCCTGTGTTTTGTCCATCGGTAAACAATTTTTTATGGCAATTCCTATTACCAAGTGCCTACTATGTTGAAGGCTCTCTAGTTATTTGCACCCTCTCACCCCCATCCCCAAGATGCTGAGGCTCAGACAGATTATGAGGCCTGTTCCAGGTCATACCACTAGTGGGAGGCAACACGAGGATATGACCCCCAAAGACTTTAGCAGGGAGCCCTGTCAGCCCCTAGAAGGCTCTCAGCAGCAGGCTCCCCTCCAGAGTCTGTGTGCAGCTGCCCCTCCCACCCCTCACCTTTCTGGTCCACTACTGCAGCCCTCAGCACATCAACCAGCTCCTCCCGACTGAGGTTCTCTAGCTGCAGCAGCCCCGGGAATGGCTGGCCCCCCAGGGGCCTCGACCGTTTGCTGGAGCCTCGGGGTCGCAGCCGATGTCTGAAAAAGGTAGAGTACGCAGTAGGAGGGATCACTCGTTTCCTGAGAGGTATCCATTCTTATCTCCCCACACCTTATATACTGCCACCTCCTACAAATGCCTCAAAATGCCTGGGGTGAGCTTCCCGCAAATTCAGGCACATCTGGCCCCATTTTACAGAGGAGGAAACTGAAACTCAGAGAAACCAAGTGAGTAGTTTAGGGTCGGTCACACAATAGTGGCGGGATTAGAACCCATGCCTACCTAAGTCCAGATACCACACACACTTTACCCCGGCCCCACCGTCCCACCCACACGAAGGGGCGGGTGAAGGGGTAATCACCCGGCTTCGGTGCCAAAGCCTGGGGCCTTGGGCACTGCGCGGACCCCTGGCCGCCGCCGCCATACACCCCAGATCCGGCCCAAAACACTGCAGCCACCCATCTCCCGAGCAAGGACAGTGCGCATGTGTGGAGAAGGGCCGACCCGCTCTCCCACAGCGTACTGATTGGTCAGATTGCCTGTCAATACGACTAGCGAGCCGGCTGGCTCAGAGGCGTGAGAAGGCGGAGCTTTACCTTCCTGCAGGCAGAAAATGTTTTACTCCCAGTCTATGCTTTTGAGGAAACTGAGGCACAGAGCAGCTAAGGAATTTACTCGCGATTACAGGACTTGTCTTAGGACAAAACAGGAACGAAAGATTAAGGTACTCTGATTACCATCCCAATTCATAGGAGCTTCTGACTTCAAAAAACCACCTGTGGGGCGCCTGGCTGGCCCAGTAGGTAGAGGATAGGATTTTTGATCCCCACTTTGGGTGTGGAGATTAATTAAAATTAAAATCTTTCTTTTAATGTCTTTTTTTTTTTTTTTTTTTTTTTTTTTTTTTGAGAGAGAAGAGCGCAAGCGGAGGAGGGACACACAGAGAGAGGGAGACACAGCATCTGAAGCTGGCTCCAGGCTGTCAGCCCAGAGCCCGATGCGGGGCCCAAACTCGTGTACTGAGAGATCATGACCTGAGCCCAAGTCCAATGCTTAACCGACTGAGCCACACAGTCACCCCTAAATTAAAATCTTAAAACAAAACACCACTGTGCCCAATTTTGTAAGGCAAATTGAGGGGGAAAAAAAAGTCCCCTTTGGTCCAGTAAGCCTGCTTGGAAGAACAGCCTGGTGCATAATCAATCCAAAAGAAGAAAAGGGCCTGAGGGAGAATGAGATTCACTACAGCATTATTTATCAAAACAAAATCAAAACAAATCTCAAAACTGAAGACATAAATTGTCCTATGATTAGCTCTGTAGGGGACATAAATCTAATATATCACCAATTCAACATTTTTTTAATGCTAACTCTATACCAGGCCCTGGCATCTCTGAGCTGGAATCAGGGATCAACAAGGCAAGCCCTGACAACAAGAAGTTCACCCAGTGGACACAGATCACAGCACACACAGCACACCACAGCCCACCTTGCTAAACCCTGTGCAGATGCTGAGAGAGTAAAAGGAGAGGAGCTGAGTGAAATCAGAGAGCAAGTTCCAGCATGTGTGGTGACAGAAGGGTTGTGAAGAACTAGAAATGCACCAGGAGGAACAGGTACTGGGAAGAAGGGAGGCAGAGGCAGGGACCAACAGGAGAAATGAGATGTTAAGTGAAAAACAAAGAACATGGGTTTTATCCTATAATTATACCTATACAAAACTTACATGCAGCTTGTGTATTGTTTATTTACTAAAAAAACTGTAACTTTCAATTCATTGTTCAGGAAAAGACTGAACATCAACAGAGGAGTGGCTAAGTCAGTTGTAGCATATCCATACTATGCAGCCATTGATTAAGGAATGTGTATGTCTGTATCTGCTTATGTGAATCAGTTTCCAAAATATATTAAAGCAAAAAAAAAGGGAGGACAAGTGTGACTAGAATATGCATATGTGTGTGTGATTCATATATATGTATTACATTTTATGCCTTTACATTTCTGAAAGGACACACAAAAACGAGATGGTGTTTGCTTCTGGAGAAGGAATCAGGGGTGAGAAGATGAATAATGATTTTACCCTTTGGAATCGTGTAAGTTTTTTTAATCTTGATATGTTTTGCTGGTTTAAAAATCTAAGCCAGATATGAAAGACTATATGATTCGTAAAATGTTTTAAATGCCAGCCAGGTGCCCCCCCACAAATAATTTTAAGTAAAACTAGGTAGATGGGGGAGCACCTAGGTGTCTCAGTCAATTAAGCATCTGTCCGTTGATCTCAGCTCAGGTCTCGATCTCAGGGTTGTGAGTTCGAGCCCCATGCTGGGCTCCAGGGTGGACATGAAGGCTACTTAAAAAAAAAAAAGAAAAAGAAAACACAGGGCGCCTGGGTGGCTCAGTTGGGTGAGCGTCTGATTTCTGCTCAGGTCATGATCTTGCGGTTGTGAGTTCGAGCCCCGCGTCGGGCTCTGTGCTGACAGCTCAGAGCCTGGAGCCTGCTTCAGATTCTGTGTCTCTTCTCTCTGTGCCCATCCACCGCTTGTGCTCTGTCTCTCTCTGTCTCTCAAAAATAAATAAATACATGTAAAAAAAAATTAAAAAAAAAGAAAGCAGTAGAAATGAATTTTTTTAAAGGCTATATGATTCTACTTACATGACATTTTAGAAAGGGAGGCAAGCTATATTGGCAGAAAAGAGTCAAGGGTGGGGTGAGTAGAGGTTGGGAAGTAGAGCATAAGGGAACTTTTTGGCATGCTAGAAATGGTGGTTACATAACAGTATGAATTTGCCAAAACTAAAAAACAAACAAACCCAAACTTAATTGTCTATACCTTAAAAGGGGAAAATTCATTTTACGTAAATTATACCTCAAGAAACTTATTTTTTTATTTTTAATTCAAAGATTTAAATAATCACTTTTTGAATAGATGTACCCGAATAGAGACAGAACTGACAAGACATTTGGCAAGAGTGCAAGTGGTTTTTATCTTGTTTTGGGCTCAGACAGTACTGTGCTTTGTCATAAGGCCCCACAGCATTTTAAAAACCCTCTTCTGAAAGGCCTCCTGTGCTTTCATAATAAGTACCAGCTTGAGCAAAAGTGGAAAGACTAAGGCCCAGGGGCTGGTACATGGTGTGCCTTAACTGCAACAGACCTCTCCTCCACTGAGGGCACTTGGCCATGGGAGAGGCCGTTTCCCCACTTGGACTGGCCTCAGGCTCTCTGAGGTCCCGTGCTCTCTGGAATTTTTCTTTCATATACACTAGCCTCATCAAAGACTGCCCTCTCCTGTTCACTGCCCACAGCTGGTATAACTCCATTAGTCTCCAGGTTCCTGGAGGAAAAGGAAGAACCTAATATTCCCTGAGCTGAGAGGGCTCAATGCCAAGAGACTGTGGTCAGTCACTCAAAACTTACTTGTGAAACTCTGAGTCTTAGGAGGAGGAAAGATTGGACACATTCCAAACTTCTGCCACCCTTAGCCCAACTCGGCTGATGACTAACTTCACCAGAGGGGCAGGTAGCTTACTTAAAAAAAAATTTTAAAAAAGAAATTAAAAAAAAAAAAGGACACTTGGCTGGCTCAATCAGTAGAGCATGCAACTCTTGATATCAGGGTTGTGAGTTCAAGCCCCAGACTGGGGCTTTTACTTAAAAGCGTTTACTTAAAAATTAAATAGGCGTGCCTGGGTGGCTCAGTCAGTTAAGTGTCCGACTTCGGCTCAGGTATTGATCTCACGGTTTGTGAGTTCGAACCCCGCATTGGGCTCTGTGCTGACAGCTCAGGGCCTGGAGCCTGCTTCAGATTCTGTGTCTCCCTCTCTCTCTGTCCCTTCCCCACTCTTACTCTGTCTCTCTCAAAAATAAACATTAGAAAAAATGTTTTTAATTAAATACATAAGTACATTAATGTTAAAAAAAGAAGAAAAGAAGAGGGGCAAGTTGGTCGTAGCCTCTGCATGTGCTTGTATGAACATGGTGCCTCCACATGGAAAGGCCTACCCTGCAGAGCCAGGACAGCACTGAGCCAGGCCTCTACCCATAAATGCAAGAGCAGGAAAGCCCAGAATAGAAACTATTTTCCTGTTAGCTCTGCACCCCTCCCACACATGGCTGCAGGTTTGGATCAGCAGCCAGCAATAACTCTCCAGACTCTAGCTTTGGCAACACAGGCCTTTGTACTTAATAAACCCATCTAGGCTTTATATTCAGGGTCATAAATGACACATTTTTGAATGTGAGAGTCATAGACTAAAGCATAATCACCTGCAAACTTTGCCTTTCATGCTTATCTTGTTTGAGTTGCCCTATTGTGGAAAAATGCCAGCTCACACTGATGAGAAACTAATATTTTTTGTGGCTACAGAACAGCTTATTTTGAAATCCTGAAGTTGACAGTGCTGAACATGAAAGGTAAACTATCTGGCAAGCTACGGAGAGCGTTGATGGAGGGTTCTGGTACAGCCTGATTAGTATGTTCCCACCTAAACACTTAAAAGGATGTAATAAAATGTAATACTGAGAAATTAGAAGAGTGCCTTAGTCCCGCCCTGCCACTCAAAGCCCTTCTGATAGGCAATTTTATTCTGGAAATTGTCCTTTACTGTTTTGGTTATGTGGTCTGCTCAAGTCTCTGATGAAGCAGACATTAGTTCCAGAATCAATTGCAATTTTTTTTTTTTTTTTTTTTTTTTGGGCAGAAAAAGTCCTGTACTTATAACCCCACATTTTGAAGAATGGTTTGACAGTAGATTCCTCTCCTCCCTTAGACCTTTCCAACCTTCCAGGCAGAACCCCACCCTCACCCCCAAAGAACACAGGCAAAGATGTATTAGCATAAATAATTTAATGCAAACTCTCTAGTAACATACACTAGTGGACTTGACAGTTCACTCAGGAGTATCAGGGCTGAGGGACCAGGAGGTGGGGAGCGTGATGAAAGTAGAGCATGTGAAAACAGGTAGCTGAGGGGCAGACCTCATGCTAGCCTGCTGGTGACCCGTCTTGGTCAGCTAAACTACCCTGGACAGGAAGTAGCTGGGCCAGGCTAAGAACGCTCAGTTCTCCTTTCCCGGCCTATCCCAGATTTCTGACCTTTTCCCTTGGGAAGCCTTCTTCATTCGAGGTCCTGGGAGGTGAGGAAGGTGTGGCAAGATAAGAAGCTGCCTAACTGGGTTTGTAGGTGCTACTAGCTGAGCATGGGGGCCCCCCGTCTAGTCCTTCTCTGGGGAATGCCTCCAAGGACTTGGTCCTTCACTGCAGCATCTTCAGACAGGATGGGATGAGCGATGGGGCCTTGGCATCAGGGGGCTGTCCTCCCTCTGTGGCATCCAGGAACTGCTGCATATAACACGATGTGCCAAGCAGCACATGGCCTGTGGCCTGCATGCTGAAGAGGGCCCAACGAAGAGCTTCCCTGGGTGGAAGAAAAAGGCACTAGAGTCAAAACACAAAGAAAACCCCTCCCTACAGCCTCTAAATGCTGCCTCCATAATTTCATAAATTGTAGAGTGATGTGTCAACAGGAACAGATGCTGCCTTCCCTTAGCAAATGGGAAAGGGTCTACAGACATTGCCTGCAATCATGCCTTATCTGAGATGTCCGTCACCTCCCTATTTTCTCATGGAAAATTCACCCTCATTTAATAAGACCTTTAATTTTTGTAATACTGCTTTAGGCCAGCCAGATTAATCTCCATCCCATGGCTCTGTCCTTCATGACCTCTGTTCTAGACTCTGAGACCTTTCCAAGTCATGTGTAGTCTAGCTAATGTTCAGAGCGCTGAACATGAAGATCTTCATGCTTGGTATTGCAGTGTAATGAGAACAGAACTTGAGTCAAATAGGCCAGAGTTCTAATCCAGTCTTATCAGCTGTGTGAAGGTTGGCAAACTGTTATAGTTCTGAGCTTCTGCTTCCCCAACCATAAAATAAGATCATACTATTTTGATCCCTCACAGCGTTCTGAGGTTGAAATAACCTAAGTCACTTAATGTGGAGCCTAATAGGTAGATGAGTAGGGTAAATGTGGGGTCAAGAGTAGCTGGTGGAATGCTTGACTACTTCAACCAGGTTCTTGTCCAAATCTATTTAAAAGAGATAGACGAGGAAGAGTCACTAGGGGTGTTTAGCCCTAGGGGAGATCAGGGAGGGGAAAACAAAAGGAAAATAAAGACTTTCTGGCTGGTATTAAAACTTACAAACTGTTAACCTTCATTCAATAAATGAACTTATGGTTAAGGTGTAGGGAGACAAAGATAATCAGAACTCTATAAACATCTACACATAAAAATTCTTTAAAATGTTAAAGGCTATACCTGAGAAGTATACCCATTTCTCAAATTAGAGTACTAAGGCTTAAAACCAGCTGTCCAGCCATAAATAGGAGGGAAATTCTGACACAGACTACCGCATGGATGGACCCTGAAAACATTATGCTCAGTGAAAGAAACCAGTCACAAAAGAGCAAGTACTGTGTAAGATCTCTAGACTAGGCAACTTAACAAGATAGAAAGTAGGACCCCCCCCCCACACACACACACAAAAGAAAAAGAAAGTAGAACACAGGTTACCAGGGGCTGGGGGAAGGGGGAGTGGAAAGTTGGTGTTTAACGGGGACAGAGTTTCAGTTTGGGATGATGAAAAAGTTCTGGAAATTGATAGTGGTAACCGTTGCACAACATTGTGAATGTACTTAATGCCACTGAATTGTACACTTTAAACCAGTTACAATGGTAAATTTCATGTTACATATATTTTAAAACAGAACAACAAAAATAAAACTATTATTAAAAAAATAAATATAAAACTATTATTAAAAAATAATAAAAAGCTGACACCATTAAGTCACCACACCTACTTCAGCTTGTTTTGTTTTTTTGGGTTCAGGTCTGAGAGTCTTACTTCCCCTAAATGCACTGAATTTAAAGGCTGAAGCTTCTATTCTAGGTTTTGAAATCTGCAAACTACCGGCAGCAAGCCCAGATCAAGATGGGGCATGATACGGTGTAGGAGGAATATGGGATTTCTAGCCACAGAACTAGGCTCAAGCCTGTCACTGAATGTCATCTCTGGCAAGGCTTCAGGTCCCTCATCTTCAGACTGGATATGCACAGAATTAACTCAGAAAGCCAAAAGGTCTAGTGTGCTCTAGCTACGTGTGTTCTGACAGAGCTCTGGGGACCCTGAGCAGGATTTCTCAGAAGGCCTCTAAGAACAAGGATCATATGCGTTATCATTCATTCGAATTACTGCTATGTGCCGGCATTCATCAAGGTACTGGGGGCAACAATGGAGCTTGTTCTGACATCTTGTTTATCTCTGGGTCTTAAGCTTACCACATATGGCCAGGCACACAGTGTGTGCTCAGTAGATGCTAAATGAAGCAATTGGGGAGGACTAGAATCTGTCAGAAGAAACTCGCAAGAAGCCATGCTCTGCTAGTCCCTAGCTTTGTGGCTTTGGCATCGTTGGATGCCTCTGCATCAGTGGCTGTATCTGCCTGATGGGGTAGGAATTCATTAGAACACCAGTGGAGCAGCTGAAATTGGGAAACATCACCCTAACAGTACTTGTACCCTAACAGTATTTGTCTTATGATTTAACATATTCTCATGCTTCCCATGTTACTTGATTAGACTTCCACAGTAAAGTAGAAAGTTTGAAAGAAGTTCATTCATCAGTACAAATGAGTATTGTCCACAGACTTGCAAGTTAATTCCATCTATGGAAGAACAGTTATTTCATTCCTCCCACCCCCATGGAAAAATCCAGTTTTGTATCTGTGAATTTATCTGTCTTGATGGAGCTGTGTATATTGAATTCTCCTTTGAACTGATTGTAACTTCTTGCTGGTTCTCCCCTTAATTAAAGGGTTCAATAAAATCTTTGACATGTGTTCACTTTTTAAAAACCAGTTAGAAGACTACTTAGGAAAACTTACTATTTTAGGTGAAAAAATAAGTTGTTATGGTGGAAGGTAATTAGAAAAATAATGTATCCCAGTTCCACCTGGAGGAGATATGTGTACCCCTTTGGCATCTGCTAAAGCACCAGTTCAGCCATAAAGTTCCAGAAAATGCTGCCATGCTTTGTCAGCATCAACACTAGTCCAAGGCCCTAGAAACCTGAGGTCCATGTGAACAGAGAGGGGCTCTCTCATTGCTGAATACCCACCCTATCCCCAGCTAATCCCAATTCACTCACTTCATGATGCGCTTGGCCCGGTAGCAGTGCAGGTCATAGGAAAGGGAGTAGGTGCCATACAGAGTGGCCTTCACATTCAGGCAACCAATGAAGTCCTGTGGGTTCATCTTGTATAGGTCAAAGGTTACACGGGCCACATCAATCTTCTTGCCAGGCTTACGGGAGAGGGAGAGTTGGTACCTAGTACTCTGTATCAAGAGAAGCCTGTGGTTGGCAACCTACCCCCCACACCCCAAAAAAGGACTTCTCCCAGACTCCCAATGTTCTCCCTACCACACAGGTGGGAACCTCACCTTCTCTGATGGGGGCTGCCATTTCTGCCCCTTCTGGAGGACCATGAACACTGTGTCATCCCCCAGGGCTTGGAAATACTCTTCTGTCTCAACAATTGTACCATCTTCCTCCAGCACCAGGAAGAAGGGCTTGTCTGCCAGCATCAGGGTGTCCCGGACCTGGAGAATAAGATCAGTGATGTTTCTGCCATCCCCATACAGCCACAGAGCATGAAGAAAATCCATATTACATCATCTCAGCTGCCAGGGAAAGAGCAAGTGGATAAGGATCTATGGGGAAAAGGCCTGGAATCCAGGCTTTTGCTGTGGGATCACAATCCAAAGATTCTGTATTATGGTCCTTCTTGGTACCTGGCTTCATGGTTATGTTCTGGAACAGTGCTGTCCAAAAAAATATAATGGGAATCACATATGTAATTTTTTATTGAGAATATAATATAATATACATGAATATAATTCACGTATCATAAATGTCACCTTTAAAAATTTTTTTAATATTTATTTTTAAGAGAGAGAGAGAGAAACAAAGGGCGAGCAGGGGAGGGGCAGACAGAGAGGGAAACACAGAATCCAAAGCAGTCTCCAGGCTCTGAGCTGTCAGCACAGAGTCCAATGTGGGGCTTGAACCCATGAACTGCGAGATCATGACCTGAGCCTAAGTCAGACACTTAACTGACTGAGCCACACAGGTGCCCCCAAATTCACCCTTTTAAAGTATACAATTAATGGGGTGCCTGGGTGGCTCAGCTGGCTAAGCCTCAGAATCTTGGTTTCAGCTGGGGTCCTGATCTTGTGGTTTGTGGTTTCAAGCCCCACATCAGGCTCTGTGCTGATGGTGTGGAGCCTGCTTGGGATTCTCTCTCTCTCCCTCTCTCTCTGCCTCTCCCCCGCTCATGCTCTCTCTCTCAAAATAATAAATGAGTAAACTTAAAAAGTATACAATTCATTGTGTTTTAGAATATTCACCAAGTTGTACAACCATCACTACTATCTGATTTCAGAACATTTTCATCACCCCAAAAGAAACCCAGTACCCATTAGCAGTCATTCCCCATCCCCCAGCCCATGACAACCTCTACTGTCTGTCTCTATGGATTTGCCTATTCTGGACATTTCATATAAATAGAATCATATATAATATGTGGTCTTTTTAGACTAGCTTGTTTTCCTTAGTATGTTTTCAAGGTTCATCTATGTTGCAACATGATTCATTTCTTTTTCTGGCCAAATTATATTCTACTATATAGGTATATCTCATTTTTAATCCATTCATCAGTTAACATAGACATTTGGGTTGTTTCCATTTTTTGAGTATTATGAATACTGCTGTTATGAGTATTCATGTACGGGTTTGCGAGTGAACATATGTTTTCAGTTTTCCTGGGTATATACCTAGGACTGGAAATGCTGAGTCACACAATTAACTGTATGTTTAACTTTTTGAGGGGCTGCAAAACTATTTTCCAAAGCAGCTATATCAGTTTATATTCCGACTAGCAATGTGTGAAGATTCCAGTTTCTTCACATCTTCATTGGTACTTGTTATTGTCTGTCCTTTATTTATTTATTTATTTAATGTTTATTTATTTTTGAGAGAGAGAGAGAATATGAGCAGGGGAGGGGCAGAGAGAGAGGGAGTGTCTGTCCATTACTTTAGCCATTCTAGTGGGTATGAAGCAGATTTGATTTGAATTTCCCTAATGACTAATGATGTTGGACATCTTTTCATATGTTATTAGCCGTTTATATATTATCTTTAATTTTTTAATGTTTATATTTGAGAGAGAGAGAGAGAGAGAGGAGAGGTAGAGAGAGAGGATCCCAAAAAGGCTCTGTGCTATCAGTACAGAGCCTGACATGAGGCTCTAACTCACGAACTGTGAGATCATGACCTGAGCTGAAATCAAGAGTCAGACGCTTAACTGACTGAGCCACCCAGGCACCCCATTTATATATTTTCTTAGAGAAAAGTCTATTCCATTTTTTTGGCCAATTTTTTTATTAAAATTTTTTAACGTTTACTTATTGTTGAGAGACAGAGCATGAACATGGAAGGGGCAGAAAGAGGGGGAGACACAGAATTCGAAACAGGTTCCAGGCTCTGAGCCATCAGCACAGAGCCCGACGTGGGGCTTGAACTCACAAACCCCAAGATCATGACCTGAGCCTAAGTTGGATGCTTTACCAACTGAGCCACCCAGGCACCCTGTTTTTTTGGCCAATTTTTAATTGGGTTATCTTTTTATTGTTGAGTTATAGAAGTTCTTTATGTATTCTTGATATTAGATCCTTATCATATATGAGATTTGCAAATATTTTCTCCCATTCTGTAGGTTGTCTTTTAATTTTGTTAATAACACATATTGATACACGGAAGTGTTTAATGTTGATGAAGATTGATTTTTTCCTCTGATTGCTTGTGCTTTGATGCCTTATCTAAGAAACCAGTCATGAAGACTTAACACCTGTTTACTTCTAAGAGTTTTATAGTTTTAACTCTTTGATACATTTTGACTTAATTTTGTTCATGGCATGAGGTAGGGATGCAACTTCATTATTTTGCATGTGGATATTCCATTGTCCTAGCACTATTTATTGAAAAGACTATTCTTTCTTCTGTCAAAAATCAATTGTCCATTGATACATGGGCTTATTTCTGGAGTTTCAATTCCATTCTATTGATTTGTATGTATTATGAGCTCCCAAATTCACATATTGAAATCCTAAGTCGCAGTACCTCAGAATCTGGCTGTCTTTGTAGATAGAGTCTTTAAAGAAATAATTAAAATGATGTCATTAAGATGGGCCCTAACCCAATATTACTGGTATTCTTATAAGAAGGGGAGTTTAGGATACAGAGACATACTCAGAGAAAGACCATGTAAACATGAAGACAGCCATCTATAAGTCAAGAACAGAGGCCTTAGAATAAACCAACCCTGATAGCACCTTGATCTCAGACTTCCAGCCTCCAGATTTGAGAGAAAATAAATTTCTGTTAAGTATCAGTCTGTGGTACTTTGCTATGGACGCCCTAGAAAACTAATAGAGTGTCTTTCCTTATGTCAATACCACAGAGTTGATTACTGTAGCTTTGTAGTAAGTTTTGGAATCAGGAAGTGTGAGTCTTCCAAGTTTGTCTTTTTCCAAGATTGTTTTAGCTATTTTGGTTCTGGTTCATAGAAATAATTCTATGTAAATTTTAGGATAAGCTTGTCAATATCTGTAAAAAGAGTAGCTGGAATTTGATGGGGATTGCACTGAATCTGCAGATCAATTTGGGAAGTATTGCCATCTTAACATTAAGTCTTCTGTGAGATCCTGACCTGAGCCGAAATCAAGATTGGACGCTCAACTGATTGAGCCACCCAGGTGCCCCTTTGGAAGATTTTTTAAAATTAATTTTGAGGGGCACCTGGGTGGCTCAGTCGGCTGAGTGTCTGAATCTTGATTTCGGCTCCAGTCATGACCTCACGGTTCATGAGTTCGAACCCCTCATCCGGCTCTCTGCTGTCAGCGCTGAGCCTGCTTTGGATGCTCTATCCCCCTCTTTCTCTGCCCCTCCTCCCTCTCTCTCTCTCAAAAATAAATAAACATTAAAAAAATAATAATAATAAATTAAAAATATTTCAAAGGCTTATTGTTATCTTTTAAAATGAAATCCCTCTGTTCTTTTCCATGGCCAATAAGGGACTTACACTCTGGTCACTGCCAACCATATCACCTTACCCTTTTTCCCTCACTCTCTGCTCCTTTCTTTATATTGCCAAACTTGGAAAAGCAGTCCAGATAGGCTGATGTCCTCCCTGCTCCATTAGTAAGATTCACTTCTGACCTGTGTTCCATCTTGGAAAGATGGACCCTCACTCTTGTTTCTCCTTGCATCCTTTGGAGTTAGGATTCTGACTTGGGGTCCCCAAACTCAGTGGCTATAAGAATCTCCTGAAGCAACTGCTTAAAATGACAACTCCTCAGCTTCACTCATGACCTAATCAGTCCCAGGGCGTGCATTCTGGGAAGCCATGTGTGACAAGTCCATTTTAGCACAGGAAGTGGTCCCCAGCCCTCAGGTGAAAAAACACTACCAAGTCTAGACTCAAGTGTGAAAAAGTCCTTTTGATTCAGGGCATAAAAAATTGGTGTGTCACAGCCACTAGCCTCACAAGAGAGGGGAGATTGGCTCCCATGAAGAAGAACAGACCTAATTCACAGAAACAGGGGAGGGACTCCAGAATAGAGGCTTAGGTAAGCTATGATTTCTATATGTTAAACAGACTGTAGTAATCAGAAGCCTAATCCAAATGTGTAATCTGTGCCAGGCAACTGGGACATCCCCTAGAGTGCATAAGCTAATGAGGCAGTGAGGCACAAGACTAATAAAGAGCAAGATTAGATGAGGCTATAGGAGAGGCTGGGGAGAAGTTACCCCCAGCCTAGTAGAGAGGGAACATGGAAACGGGAAAGGGTGTCATTCTTGGCTGCTGTTACTACCATCCACGAGAGCTGTGTGTCTTTTGTTTCCTGCTCTAGAAGCTTACCTGATCAATAGTTTGAAGAGTCTTCCACAGCGGTTAACAAAGCCTGCCATGGAAAGCCAGTGTAGGAGATGGATGGAAGAACTACCCTGGCTGAAGGGAGGAAATGGGGAAGAGAATCTCTAAAATCTTACCTATTTCCCCAACTTCCAGGCATGTGTACAATGGAAAAGAGAACCTAAGGGTCTTTCCAGTAAGAAAAATATGCTTCAGGGGCGCCTGGTGGCTCCAACTCTTGGTTTCAGCTCAGGTCATGATCTCACACTTTGTGAGTTCGGCCCCATGTTGGGCTCTGCACTGACAGTGTGGAGTCTGCTTGGGATTTCTCTCTCCCTCCCTCTCTGCCCCTTGCCAGCTTGCACGCACTCTGTCTCAAAACGTAAATAAACATTAAAAAATAAAAAAAAAAGAAAAATATGCTCTGAAAATGCCACTGATCTACTGTTGTAGATATAGGATGGCAATCCTATAGGTATTCTGCTGCAATATACTGCCCTCCCCTTGTCACCAGACAGACATCATTAATCCATTGGACAGCACTCCAGGCAGGCACTACCAACTCATTAGAGTGGGCATCAGAAAGGAAATCTTCTCACCATCTAACCTATGAACTCCATCCCTGCTGAAGTCCCAGCTCATGACTCAGAGGACAGAGGAAGCCAGCAGGGCCAGCTCTCAGCCACAGTCCCAGTGGTTGGGCTGTGCTGAGGGTAGTCCTGTCCCTCACCTTGTGGAGGAGGTCCTTGAGACTGTGCGCCATGATACCCTTCCGCACACTCCGGTCAGCAGTGCTTACTCTACAGGGCCGGGCCTTGGGGGCCTCCAGACTGGACTCGGTCAGTAGCTGCTGGGTCACCATTGAGGTGCAGGTGCTCACTGCCACATGCCTGCGGGCAATTTGGAGCATCAGAATGAGCAGCCTGCTGCCTCCCATCCCTCACCCCTCTCAGGGAATTCACTCCCCTACCCCTGTAGGTTGAGCTCATCATATTCTTCTTCTTCTATCACCCACCAGGCTTGCTCTAAGACTTACCGGTATCACTAAAAGTCCTGTTAGATCAATGCATCTCAAACTTCAGTGATCATATTAAGTCCTCAGGAGACCTGATTCTGATTCAGGAGGTCTGGGTGGAAGCTGGGATTCTATATGTCTAATAAGTTTCGGAGTGGCATTGATGCTGTTGGTCGACACTGACCATGATGAGTAGCAAGGTGATAGGAGACCCATCCCACGTTCCCCAATACCAACTTTCCTCTCTTGGCCTCTTTCTTCCCACCCGTAAAGTGAAATGAAGTGGCAAAGCTGAGGTCAATGTAAGATAGTTTTGAATTCTGATATACATGTTGTAGAACCAGAAGAGTAGAGGGGGAACCTCGGTTTTGGAGTCAGACCCAAGTTTGAATCTTGGTTCTACTACCCATTTGTTAGGTGATGAAGAGCACCTGTTCTGTGCCTCAGTGTCCCCATCTATTAATTTGGTGTAATAATCCCCACTTCCCAAAGTTGTGATGAGGTTTAAATGAGATCAAGAATGAAGGTCCAAGCACAGTGTCTACCTTTTTCTACTCAATATGTGGTAGCAGTGTGGGGAGAGGATGCCAACCTTAAAGTCACCTGAGGGCTTGTCAAAACTGCAAAATCTGGGTCCTACTCCAGACCTCCTAAATCAATATCTACATTTTAACAAGATGCCCTGGTGACTTAGGAGCTTGCTGAAGTTTGAGAAGGTCTGCCTTATAACTCACAGGTAGCTCCCCTTTGTTTCTACCCTTGGCTCTCCTCACCTGGAGAAGGACTTGGGGTAGAGAAGGCTGAGGGACTTCATGGCATATTCCATCCTTGTCACCTGGATAGTGTTGGGCCTGAGAACGAAATAGAAAATCTAGTTAGGGTGGGAACAGAAGGTCCCTTTCATCATTCGACACAGTGCAGCCTCACCTCCATCCAGTGAACCTCCACTCTGGTCTCTCCTCTCAACTCACACATGCTTTCCCAGCCCTCCTGTCCAATCCCATGCTTGCCAACTGGAACCAAACTGGAAAGCCCCTCTGGACCCAGGCTCGGCCCCATTCGGCAGCTCCTCCTTTCTCCCCAAGACTACTCACTCCATGTTTCTCCGACCCTGGCTCTGGTCACACTGATCAGGGATCCCCAGTTGGGTCTGAAGAGGCCCTATCTGGTTAGTTCCTGCCCCTGGGAGCAGAGTTCATGCTATGCTGGCAGGAGGTGAGTCACACCACCTCCGTCTTCTGGGGATTGTTTCCTCACCTACAGTCCAGAGACCTCACAGGCCAGGCTCACACAGGCCAGGCAGCCCAGTCTAAGCCCACTCTCTCTTTCGTGTGTCCTTGAACCCCTCCTGAGGCTTTCCATTGGCCAGAGGGATTTTCTGTGACAATGGATGATAGATGTGTTCTATATCCTTTCTTCCCAGTCCCAGAGCTGCGAGCTTCATGTGGCTATTGAGCACTGGAAATGTGGCCAGTACAAATGAGGAGCTAGATTTTTAACTTTAGTTAATGTTAACTAATTTAAATTGAAATAGCCACTGTGGCTTATAGCTACTGGCAACCAGACTGCACAGTAGAGATCCAGCTATCTGATAGCCCTGGGCTCACCTGACACTTTCTCTCCTAAACCTCTCTGCTTCAGCTCTTTCAAGCTCCAACTGTCTGTGGAGACAGCTCCCTCCACCTGCAACATACTCCTCTGGCCCAGGGCTAAACATATGCAACCTTGAAACCCCAATTTCCCTATATTCCACTCTTTGGAAAGCCATTTTAGATGGCTCACACAGTCCCCTCTTCATCTTGCCCTTCCTACTTCCTAGTCAAGTGTGCCTCATTGTCTGTTTCTGCCTTACCCCCACTGATCCTTGGGTGCCTCTCCCTGAGATGTTCTCCCTATTCCCAGCTCAGAGAGGGCCTGACACAGTGGAAGGGGCTTAAGGAGTGGTCATGGAACAAAGAGCCCCCTCCCCAGTCAGGTAAAATCAGTCTTTCCTTCTGACAACTTGGGGATTCTCTAGGCCAGCCCTATCTGTGAACCCCCCAACTAGCACTACCCAAGTCTGTTTGCATCAGCCTCACTCCTCACTCCCCGTCCAAAGCCAAACTCTGTCAAGTTCACTTCACCTGCTCTCCAGGAGCTGCCCCATCAAGACCCCAAAAACTTACCTCCCCCCTCACAGCTTCCTTACTTCCTTAAGACACTGCCTAGCCCAGCCCAGCCCTCCCTCCATTTTATTTCCAGGTCCCAGGGAAGCCCCTCCCCTGGTCTTCAGCCCCAGCTGGGGAAAAGAGCAGGGGAGTGAGTGTGCAGTTCTTTCCCTTGGGATTTCGGGCCAGCCTAACTTCCAGAAAAGGCCCGAAAGGAGGGGAAAAGGCATGTTTTGTAAGCTGTGGGCCAGGCTCAGGACGTGATATCAGTCACAGAGGGCACAGAAAACAGGCAGATGTGAGTTGTGTTCCCAGCTCCACTTGAGTTCACTGAGTGTAGACCAATTATCTCACTTCTGTGAACCCATTTCTCTCACCTGTACAACAGGGATAATCATTCCTGTGTTAGTGGATTGAGGTGAGGATTTGTGATAATAAAAGTAAAGGGCTTTGCAACAGAGACACATAATAGGTAGAAGTGAGTATTGGTGTTGTAATATTATTAATGAATAATAGTAGAGGGGTGCCTGGGTGGACACTCAATTGAGTGTCCCACTTTGGCTGAGGTCATGATCTCATGGCTCATGAGTTCGAGCCCCGTATCTGGCTCATTGCTGTTAGCACAGAACCTGCTTTGGATCCTCTATCTCCATCTCTCTCTGCCCCTCCCCAGCTTGCACTCTCTCTCAAAAATAAATAAACAACAAAAAAATAATAATAATAGTAGAGACTAAAGCTAGCTGAAATGTGTAGTGGTTAAGAGTATAAGGTCTTACCCTTGACCCAGCAATCCTACTCCTATATATATTCATTGTATCTCATTCAATCTTTATTTTATATATATAAAATAACCACACCCAACTAGCTAGTTTTATTGGAGGAGGGCACATGGCGTTAATAATGTGAAGACAGTTGGGACCTGAGGTTGGAAAGAACACCCTCCCCTCCCTATACATGGCTAAAGCCCCAAATAAAAAATAACCAACTATGGGAGAGCAGCTGAGTCAGCGACTGAGGGCTGGGAAGGGAACATCACGGAACCCAAGGGCAGCAGAAGAGATCATGCACGTGCTGGGAGGGCAACTAACATGAGTACAAGTCTTTGTGTCTTCCACATTAGTCCATATAAATATATATAGAGAAGTTATTCACTTTCCCCTGCTCTCCTCTCTGTTCTGTGCTGCTTGCCACAGACACAACTCCTCTTTCCATATATATATGTATTCAAGAGAAATGAAAACGTATGTCCACACCAAAACTTATACACAAGTGTTCATAGCATTGTTTATAATAGCCAAAAGGTAGAAACAACTCAAATGTTCATGAATTGGTGAATGGATTTTATCAGTAAAAATATAAAATGTAAAAAATGTAAAAATGTAGCATATCTGACAAACCATAAGAGACTCTTTTTTTAATGTTTATTTGTTAAAAAAATTTTTTTAATGTTTATTTATTTTTGAGAGAGACAGAGACAGAATGCAAGTGGGTTAGGGGCAGACAGGGAGGGAGACACAGAATCCGAAGCAGGCTGCAGGCTCTGAGCTGTCAGCACAGAGCCTGATGCGGGGCTAAAACCCACGAACCGTGAGGTGAGATCATGACCTGAGCTGGAGTCTGATGCTCAATCCACTGAGCCACCGAGGCGCCCCTAATGTTTATTTGTTTTTGAGAGAGACAGAGTATGAGTGGGGGAGGGGCAGAGAGAGAGAGGGAGACAGAGAATCCAAAGCAGGCTCCAAGCTGTCAGCGCAGAGTCTGACTGGGGACTGGAACTCACGAACCATGAGATCATGACCTGAGCCAAAGTCAGACACTTAACCAACGAAACCACCCAAGTGCTCCATGAGAGACTCTTAACTATAGAAAACAAACTGAAGGTGGCTGGAGGGGAGGTGGGTGGAGGATGGACTAAATGGGTGATGGGCACAAAGGAGAGCCCTTGTTATGATGAACATTGGTGTTATGTTTAAGTGATGAATCACTAGATTCTGCTCCTGAAACCAATATTACACTATATGTTAACTAACTAGAATTTAAATAAAAACTTGAAACAAAACAAAATATGGCATATCCATAATGTAATATTATTTGTCAATAAAAAGGATACATGCTACTACATGGATAAACTTTGAAAACATGCAAAGTGAAAGAAGCCAGTCACAAAGACCACATACATATTTGCATGATTCCTGTTGTATGAAATGTCCAGAATAGACAAAATTATAAAGACAGAAAATAAATTAGTGGCTGCTTAGAGCTGGGGAGGAAGGGGGATGGGGAATGATTCTAATGGGGAATAGTGGAGTTTCTTTCAGGAGAGATAAAAGTGTTCTAATCAATTAATCTAATTACCGTCTATTTAAAAAATTTTCTTGATGTTTATTTATTTTTGAGAGATACAGAGAGCAAGCAGGGGAAGGGCAGAGAGAGAGGGAGACACAGAATCTGAAGCAGGCTCCAGGCTCTGAGCTGTCAGCACAGAGCCTGATGTGGGGCTCGAACTCATGAACCGTGAGGTCATGACCTGAGCCGAAGTCAGATGCTTAACCAACTGAGCTACCCAGGCACCATAGTCACTGTCTATTTTAATGATAGTTGCACAAACTGAAAATGTACTAAAAACTATTGACTTGATCACTAGAGTGGGTGAATTGTGTGGTATGTGAATTATATCTCCATAAAGCTGTTTATTTGTTTGTTTGTTGCTACTTTTATAAGTGATTCATAAGACTTTTTAAAAAAAGAGTTCAGGTGTTCCTGGGTGGCACAGTAGGGTGAGTGACTCTTGCTTTTCGCTCAGGTCATGATCTCAGGGTAGTGGGATCGAGCCCCATGTCTCCACGTAGGGCTCTGCGCTGGGCATGGAGCTGCTTGGGATTCTCTCTATCTCCCTTTCTCTCTCCTCTCCCCTTTAAGTTTATAAATAAATAAACTTACAAAATAAAATAAAATAAAAAGTTAAATTAAAAAAGTGTTCACATTGTGTATCATCACCCAGAGTTTGTTAAAATTCAGGTTGCTAGGCCCCATCCCAGAGTTTCCAACTCAGTATGACTGGGGTGGAGCCTAAGAAACTGCACTTCTAACAGATTCCCAGGTGATCTTGAGTGTGTGACTCCTCAGGAACCCCACTCTGAGAACTAGAGGTCTAGCATTAGTTGTGTGATGTAACTCTTCTAAGCTTCAGTTGGATCTGATAAATGGGAATTAAAGATAGCTCCTGGGGTGCCTGGGTGGCTCAGTCAGTTAAGTGACCTACTCTTTTTTTTTTTTTTTTAACGTTTATTTATTTTTGAGACAGAGAGAGACAGAGCATGAACGGGGGAGGGGCAGAGAGAGAGGGAGACACAGAATCGGAAGCAGGCTCCAGGCTCTAAGCCATCAGCCCAGAGCCCGACGCGGGGCTCGAACTCACGGACCGCGAGATCGTGACCCAGGCTGAAGTCGGACGCTTAACCGACTGAGCCACCCAGGAGCCCAAGTGACCTACTCTTGATCTGGGCTCAGGTCATGATCTCATGGTTCATGAGTTTGAGCCCCGTGTCAGGCTCCTCACTGACATCATGGAGCCTGCTTGGGATTCTCTCTCTCCCTCTCTCTCTCTCTGCCCCTCCCCTTCTCACACATATACTCACTCTCTCTCTCAAAATAAATTAAAAAAACTTAAACTTAGTGCATCCTTCAGGCTCAATAAATCATCATCATTATTATTATTATTATCTAAATCCTTTCCTGGAGGAGCTCCCAGACAGCCATCAGTAATTCATTCGTTCATTTAGCAAATATTTATTAGGCACTTACTATGTGCCAGTCCTCCCAGGAGCTGAGAATACAGCAAGGAAGAAGATAGTCTTGTCCCATGCTTCAAGGAGTGGACATTCCCAGGGTCTAGGGGCACTCAGACCATGTATGAATATGCAAAATAAACAGAAGAATTTCAGATAATGATGTTCAACAAAGTGGTATGATAACAAATGGCTGGCAAGTTACATTGGTCTCTGGGTATAGGCAAAGCCTCAGAGGAGGTGAACTTCAAGCTAAATCCTACCGCTAAGAACCAATCTGTTTGAAGTCCTGGTGGAACATTCGAGGCAAAGGAAACATCAGTGTAAAGGATTTGCAAAGGGAATGAGCAGGGTGAGGAGACAGGAGCATGGGTCACTAAACTTTAAGGCAGTCCAAGAGTCGGGGTGCCTGGATGGGCTCACTAGGTTAAGCATCTGACTTCAGCTCAGGTCGTGATCTTTCTTTTTTTTAATAATTTATTTATTTTTTAATTTACATCCAAGTTAGTTAGAATATAGTGCAACAATGCTTTCAGGAATAGATTCCTTAATTCCCCTTACCCATTTAGCCCATCTCCCCAACTACAACCCCTCCAGCAAACCTCTGTTTGTTCTCTATATTTAAGAGTCTCTTATGTTTTGTCCCTCTCCCTGTTTTTATATTATTTTTGCTTTCTTCCCTTATATTCATCTATTTTGTATCTTAAATTTCAGGTCATGATCTTATGTTTCATGAATTTGAGCCCCACATCGGGCTCACTGCCATCAGCACAGAGTCCACTTGAGATCCTCTGTCTCCCTCTTTCTGTAGCCCTCCCCACCACTATCTCTCCACACTGCCCCCCACCCTGGCTCAAAAATAAATGTTAAAAAAAAAAAAAGACAGTCCAAGAGTCGGAAGAAAAGTACAAACAGTAGTTTGTACTGGGAAATGGATTGGGCCCCTCCTTTGGATATTCATACCTCAAACATTTATTGAATGTCTAACATGTGATGAGTTGTCCCATGGTAGGCCAATGGATGACTCAGAAGCAGTCTGGCCCTGATGAATCCCTGTGTATCATGGAAAGCAGACACAGATAAGAAAAAGATAACCACAGGGGCACCTGGGTGGCTTAGTCAGTTGAGCTTCCGACTTCGGCTCAGGCCATGATCTCATGGTTCACGAGTTCAAGCCCCACATTGGGTTCTGTGCTGACAGCTCAGAGCCTGGAGCCTGCTTCAGATTCTGTCTCTCCCTCTTTCTCTGCCCCTGCCCCGCTCACACTCTGGCTCTCTCTCTCCCTCTCTCTCTCAAAAAATGAATAAATGTTAAAAAAATTTTTTTAAAGAAAAAGATAGCCACAAGGTAAAGCCCAAGAGCATCTGCCTTAAGGTGGAGGATGGCTCCATGGACCTGAGAATTCTTCACAGTGCTCAGGAGAAGAGGATGGTTTGGAGCCCGTTGGCATTTATTTATTCAACAAGCATTTTCTTGAGCATTTATACTAAGCCAAGCACTATGGGCTGCTGGGGACACAGATGACTCAGTTCTTATCTCTGTCTGGGGAGCTTACATTCCAGTGGGAGAGGCAAATATCTGAGCAGTTCTTAAACTCTGAAGTGCCTAGAAATCATTTGCGATGCCTTGGAGTGGAGAAGGACTGTATCTATGACTCAAAACTGAGAAGTCATTAAAGATTATGCATTCAACTACATTTAAAAAGTATTCTGCATGTTCAACTTGTCATACCTGAGCAGAGTCAAAAGACATAAAAAAAGAAAGCTATATCGCAACTAATATAGGCAAGATGCTGATCTCCTCTCTCTCTCTTTCTCTCCTTCCTCATCTATCTATATATAAACTAAGACCAAAAACACGGTAGAAAAATGGGCAAAAGATATGAACGTAGTTTAGGGAAATGAAATACAAATGACCTTTAAACATATGAAAAGACATTTTAATCCCACGTATAGAATTAAAAAAATAAATAAATAGAAATACAACACAAAAGTACTCAGAGATGCGATTCTTCACCCATCAGACTAGCAAATGTTGGCAAAGCTGTGGGGAAGCAAGGAGTCAGACAGATTCACACATTGTTGGTGAGAATGTAATTGGTCTAACTCCTATGGGAGGCAATATGGTCAGATCTATCAAAATTACAGTCACCATATATTCTTTGACCCAGCAATAACACTTCTGGGATTCCAGATCTACTATAGATCTACTTGCCCATGAGTGAAATGTGCATAAGGTTATTAACTGAAGCTGTTTGTAATAGAAAAATATTGGAAATGATACAAAAATCCTACAAGAGAGGCAGGTTAAATAAATTATCTTATATTCATATAATGGAATAACACTAGGAAGCTACAAAAAAAAAATAAGTGAGAATGATCTGGGGAAAATCTCCAAGATCTATTGTTGTTTTTTTTTTTTTAATTTGATCTATTTTTTTTTTAATTTTTAATGTTTGTTTATCTTTGAAAGAGAGAGAGAGACAGAGTGCAAGCAGGGGAGGGGCAGAAAGAGAGGGAGACAGAATCTAAGCGGGCTCCAGGCTCTGAGCTGTCAGCACAGAACACGATGTGAGGCTTGAACTCACTAATCACGAGATCGTGACCTGAGCCGAAGTCGGTCACTTAACTGACTGAGCTACCCAGGCGCCTTCCAAGATATATTATTAAGTGAAAATAAAAACCAAGGTCTTTCATAGTGTGTATAATACAGTGCCTCTGTATTTTAAAAAGGGTAAAATAAGAATATGACTTTACATTTGGTTGTATGTGCTTAAACTCTGGGAATACATACAGTAACTTTAAAATGAACACAAAGTGTTTCCTTTGTTGGGTAGAGTCAGGTGGATTGGGTTTAGACCTGGGATGTGGAGCAGAGTTGAGGGTAGGAGTTTTCACTGTTGTATGTGTTTTAAAAATTGGAGAACTTCATTTTGATACAATTTGCTTTCTTTGTAATCTTATATATTTTATTTTGTGCATTTAAAAACTTCATTTTGGGGGCGTCTGGGTGGCTCAGTTGGTTAAACGTTAAACGTCCTACTTCAGCTCAGGTCCTTATCTCACGGAGTTCAAGCTCCGCATCGGGCTCTGTGCTGATGTCTCAGAGCCTGGAGCCTGCTTCGGATTCTGTGCCTCCTTCTCTCTCTGCCCCTCCCCCAACTTGTGCTCTGTCTCTCAAAAATAAATAAATGTATAAAAAAAAATTTTAAACTTCATTCTGAGTAGGGATCCCCAGGCTTCCAAGGAAGACTGCTGCACAAAAGCAGTCACAAATCACTGATCTAAATGATCATGCTTTTCAATCATTGCCCTTCCCTTCTGACCATTTGTATACTTTTTAAGTTTATTTATTTATTTTGAGAGAAAGAGAGAGAGAACCATTGTGTGTATGTGGGGCAGGGGTGGGGTGGGGTGGGCAGAGAGATAGGAGGACAGAGGATCTGAACCAGGCTCTGTGCTGACAACAGAGAGCCTGATGTGGATCTTGAACCCATGAACCATGAGATCATGACCTGAGCCAAAGTCGGATGCTTAACCAACTAAACCATCCAGGTTTTTGTATTTTAAAATACAATACATTTATATTTTAAAATAACAGCTTTATTGAGATATAATTTCCATACCATAAAGTTTTCCCTTTTAACGTGTACAACTCGGGGCACCTGCATGACTCAGTCAGTGGAGCATCCAACTTTGGCTCAGGTCATGATTTCTGATTTATGAGTTCAAGCCCCACAGCGGGCTTGCTGCTGTCAGCGCACAGCCCGCTTCAGATCCTCTGTCCCCCACCCCCTGCTCCTCCCCCACTTGCACTCTTTCAAAAATAAATATTTTTTAAAAAGGTGTACAATTCAAAGGTTTTTAGTATATTCACAAAGTTGTCCAATGATCATTACTACATAATTCTAGAATATTGTTTATGTTTATTAAGTTTTGAGAGACAGAGCACACATGAGCAGGGGAAGGACAGACAGGGAAACAGAGGATCTGATGTGGGCTCTGTGCTGTCAGCAGAGAAACCAATGCAGGGCTCACACCCCTATGATTCTAGAATATTTTTATCACTCTCAAAAAGAAACTGCATACCTATTACAATTACTTCCTGTTTCCTTCTGTTAAGCACTACTTTACTTTTGGTCTTATGGCTTTGCCAATTCTGGATATTTCATATAAATGGGATCATACAATATGAGGTCTTTTATGACTAGTGTTTCACTGAGCATAATATTTTCAAGGTTCACCCATGTAGTAGAATGTATCCTTCTTCACTGCCAAATAACATTCCATTTATGAACACACTACATTTTTATCCATTCATCAGTTGTTGAACATAGGGTTGTTTCCACTTTTTGACTACTGTTAAGTAATGCTGCTATGAACATTTGTGTGCAAATTTTTGTGTGGATGTATGTTCTCACTTCTCATGGGTATATATCTGGAAATGGAATTGCTGGGCCATACGGTAACTCTATATTTAATTTTTTGAGGTACTGCCAAACTATTTTTCCAAAGTAGCTGTACCATTTTACATTCCTACCAGCAATATTTGAGGGTTCCAGTTCCTCCACATCCATGGCAACACTTGTTATTGTCTGTCTTTTTTTAGCCATCTTAGTGGGTGTGAAGTGGTATTTGATAGAGATTTGGAAATGCATTTCCCTAATGACTAATGGTGCCAACCATCTTTTCATGTGCTCATTGTGCATAAATTTATTTATATTGTTTGATTGCTAGACCACATAAATGCATTATCTAGTCAATATTTCACATTAAAAATAAAGAATCACAGGCCCAACTCTGAAGAATGATTTATTTGGGTAAGGGTAAGACCCAGAAATACATGTTTTTAATAAGAATCCCAGGTGATTCTATCACAGACGGTCCTAGACCAGGCTTAACAGACACTGCAACATACTGGGCAAGAACCATGGGAACTGATGTGGGAGCAGGTGATTTTTTCTGGAGTAATGAGATAGATTCTAAAGGGTCAGCAGGATTTCCATAGGGCAAGAAAAGACATTCTAGAGAGTATAGGGAGAGGGGACAGATACAGGCATAATTTACCTCATTGTGCTTTACTTTATTGTGCTTCACTTTACTGAACTTTGCAGATATTGCATTTTTCATAAATTGAAGGTTTGTGGCAACCCTGTGTTGAGCAACTCTATCAGCACCATTTTTCCAGCATCAATTGTTCACTTCATGTCTCTGGGTCACATTTTGTTAATTTTCACAATATTTCAAACTTTTTCATTATTATTATATTTGTTATGGTGATCTGTGATCAGTGATCTGTGATGTTACTATTATAATTGCTTGGGTGCACCATGAACCATGCCTATATAAGAAAGAGAACTTCACCAACAAGTGTGTGCGTTGTGACTGCTACACCAATTGGCCATTTCTCTCCCCATCTCCTTCCCTCTCCTCAGGCCTACCTATTTCCTGAGACATAGGAAGATTGAAATTAGACCAATAAGTAATCCTACAGTGGCCTCTGAGTGTTCAAGTGAAAGGAAGAATCACAAGTCTCTTACTTTAAATCAAAAGCGAAAAATGATTCAGCTTAGTGAGGAAGGCATGTTGAAAGTCAAGGTAAGCTGAAAGCTAGGCCTCTTGCACCAAACAGCCAAATTGTGAATGCAAAGGAAAAGTTCTTGGAGGAAAGTAAAAGTGCTACTCCAGTGAACACACGAATGATAAGAAAGTGAAACAGGCTTATTACTGATATAAAGTTTTAGTAGTCTAGATAAAAGATCAAACCAGCTACAACATTTCCTTAAGCCAAAGCCTAACTGAAAGCAAGGCCCTAATTCTCTTCAATTCTATGAAGGCTAAGACAGGTGTGGAAGCTTCAGAAGAAAAGTGTGAAGCTAGCAGAGGTTGGTTCATGAGGCTTAAGGAATCTCTGTAACATAAAAGTGCAAGGTAAAGCAGCAGGTAGAAGCTGCAGCAAGTTATCCAAAAGATCTAGTTGAGATAATTAATTAAGGTGGCTATGCTAAGCAACAGATTTTCAATGTAGATGAAACAGCTTTCTATTAGAAGAAGATGCCATCTAGGACTTTTATAGCTGGAGAGAAGTCAATGCCTGGCATCAAAGCTTCAAAGGACAGGCTGCGTCTCTTGTTAGGGGCTAATGCAGGTGGTGACTTTAAGTTGAAGTCAGTGCTCACTTACCATCCCAAAAGTTCCAGGACCTTTAAAAATTATACTGAATCTATTGACTGTGCTCTATAAATGGAACAACAAATCCTGGATGATAACATGGATGTTTGTAATGTGCTTTACTGAATATTTTAAGCTGGTTGAGACCTACTGCTCAGAAAAAAAATTCCTTTCAAAATATTACTACTCAGGGCGCCTGGGTGGATCAGTTGGTTGGATTTCTGATTCTTGGTTTCAGCTTAGGTCATAGGGATCAAACCCTGTGTCAAGCTCTGTTCTGTTAGTGAGAGACTGCTTGGGATTCTCTCTCTCCTTCCCCCCCACCCCACCCCCATGCTCACTCTCTCTCAAAATAAACATTTTTTTCTAAATGTTACTGCTCATTGACAATGCTCATTCAAGAACTCTGCTAGAGATGTATAAGGAGATAAATGTTTTCATGCCTGTTTCATCCATTCTGCAGCCCTTGGACTGAGTGGTCATTTCAACTTTCAAGTCTTACTATTTAAGAAACACAATTTTCTGGAGCATCTGGGTGGCTCAGCCTGTTAAGCATGCAACTTTGGCACAGGTCATGATGTCATGGTTTGTGAGATGGAGCCCTGCATCTGGCTCTCTGCTGTCTAGACAGAGCCTGCTTTAGATCCTCCCTCTCTCTCTGCCCCTCCCCGCTCATGCTCTCTCCAAAATAAACATTAAAAAAAGACACGATTTTCTTTTTCTTTCATAGCCTTCACATTTAAAAAAATACAATCTAGTTATCTTATAGTATATCCTTAAATTTAATCTATCATCTCTTCATGATTAGATTCAGATTAAGTATTTTTGCCAGAAAGATCACAGAAGTGATGCTGTGTTCTCAATGTAACAGGATGTCAGTTTGTCTTATTACTGTTCAAGTTAACTTTACTTGGTTAAGGGGTACACCCCAGGTTTTTCCACTATAAAGTTACCATTTTCTCTTTGCAATGATTAAGTAATCTATGTGTCAATGATGTGTGCTTTTGGGACAGTTTCAGAACCTTTTAAAGTATCATTTCCCCATCTGTGAAGTGGAGACAGCGCTGTCTTAAACTCATATTAGAGTTTAAAAAGTGAACGTGTTTGATAATCTAGAAGATACGGTGCAGAAAGATGGCAAAAAGATGCCTTCCGTGCCGCTTAACTGCTTCCGCACTCCAAAAGGGCAGAGTCAGGATCGGGCCTGGTCCAGAGAGCGTGCGCGTGCGCGAGGACGTGACCACAGAGTCGGTCCTCCTGAGACAGAGAGGCCGGAAGTTGTCCCCACAGAAACGCGCCGCTGTTAGGGTGGCGAGTGAAGGCTCTGGTAACCGGGTGTTTAGGGTTCTTGGCCCGGTAGTTGCGGCGAGGGTCGGTGTAAGGGGCTCCGGGATTTGGGGCGGGGATAATGGCATCTCGGGCAGGCCCGCGAGCGGCCGGTACCGACGGCAGCGACTTTCAGCACCGGGAGCGCGTCGCCATGCACTACCAGATGAGGTATGAAAGTGAGGTTGGAAGCACGGAGCCCTTCTCTCCAGCCGGAACCCGTAGGGCTTGGGAAGAGGTGCCGGCCGGCCTCGGGGTCTTACTTCCACCCCGCATCCCGCCAGTGCGCACCTGCCAAGTCCCCTCCTCCCATGTTGGCCTAGGGCCTGTCCCCAGTTTCGGGAAGCCCCACTGCTGCCATAAACGCCACCCCGTGATCTTCCCTTTGCCTTGGGAGGGTCCAGTCCCTACCCTCTAGGCTCCTGAGTCTTCCGACGCTGGCTCCTGTGACCTCGGAAACCCAATTTTTAATTGAACTTCAGTTTCCTTATCTGTGAAGGGAAAAGTAATCTATTTAGGTTTTGGTGAACAATTTAGTGAGCTAGTAATTCGTGTAGAGAGTCTGTCCAATACATGGTAGCTGTTGTATTTCGGGCCGTTTTGGGGAATGTGGACCATAGAGTCCACCCTTTACTTGCCTGGAATGAATTTTATGAACATTCCCCTGTAAGGGGTATTTCTACATTCGTTTATTCAACAAATCTTTATTGAGTTTCTACCCATCAGGCATTGTGCTAGGCACTGAGGATACAGTAATAAGCAAAAACAGATCTGGTCTTTGTATGCATGTTATACCTTCAACAAAAAAGTTTCTTTTAAAAAAGACAAAATTGGGGGCGCCTGGGTGGCTCAGTCGGTTAAGCGTCCGACTTCAGCTCAGGTCACGATCTCACGGTCCGTGAGTTCGAGCCCCGCGTCGGGCTCTGGGCTGATGGCTCAGAGCCTGGAGCCTACTTCCGATTCTGTGTCTCCCTCTCTCTCTGCCCCTGCCCTGTTCATGCTCTGTCTCTCTCTGCCTCAAAAATAAATAAACGTTAAAAAAAAAAAATTAAAAATAAAAAAGACAAAATTGGTCCCTGCCTTCATGGAGCACGAAGTCTACAGGTGACTGATTTTTTTACCTCTACCTCTCCACATTTTCTATAATGAATACTTTTAAAATAAAAACTTGGAAAAATTGATTTTCTTTGCTTAAATCCATCAAACTCTCCCAGAATGTTTTTCACATCCTTCCAGAGTTTTGAAGAATGACAAGCTTTTTGGACTTTACTTTCATTGTTAATCCTTGGACCCTGCCCAAGAGATATCACAACCCGAACCGGTGTTTTGATGACTGTTCAGAGCAGAAACTGCCCTCAGGGGTGTGAAGAGGACACATTTAGGACCTGAGAGAAGAATAAGAGAAATATGTGTGCTTCCTTTGGATATAAAATCTATTCTAGCTGGGGAAATAATGAGCAGCCTGAGTTGATTTCCTCACTGCCAGTATCTCCTTCTTCTAGGCTATATTCCTGTGGTGCAGTCAAAATCATCTCTCTGAATACACAGCTCTGAGTTACTCTTTTGCCTTTTATGTGACTCATAGTCTTTGCAACTTCATATCCTGCTACTCCCCTTCCCACTGCAAAGTATTCCTGCTGCACCACCTGCTTTCCTGGAACACAGTGCTAATGTCTTTTTGCCTGCATGCTATTACCTCTTAATGGTATGTGCAGCTCCACCCACCCTTCAGAGCTCAAATATCACTCTCCTCCAGCGCCCCTTCTCAGACATCCCATCCTAAGCTGAACTGATTACTCCTTCCTGTGATCTCATATATCTTGCAATATATATTTACTAGACCTCTTCCACTTCATTTTCCTATTATTTTTTCTTTTGTTCCTGTCCCCCAAGCCTCCAGGCAGGGGCTGTATCTTATTCATGTTTGTATCCCAGTGTTCCGTTATAGTTGCCTAGCATATAGTTGGTGGTCAGAAAATTTTGAATGAAAGGTACTTCTTCCTCTGCTCTACCCCACAGTGTGACCCTCAAGTATGAAATCAAGAAGCTGATCTACGTGCATCTGGTCATATGGCTGCTGCTGGTTGCCAAGATGAGTGTGGGACACCTGAGGCTATTGTCGCATGACCAGGTGGCCATGCCCTATCAGTGGGAATATCCGTATTTGCTGAGCATTGTGCCCTCTCTCTTGGGCCTCTTCTCCTTCCCTCGAAACAACATTAGCTACCTGGTGCTCTCCATGATCAGCATGGGGCTCTTTTCCATAGCTCCTCTCATTTATGGCAGCATGGAGATGTTCCCCGCTGCACAGCAGCTCTACCGCCATGGAAAGGCTTACCGCTTCCTCTTTGGTTTTTCTGCCGTCTCTGTCATGTACCTGGTGTTGGTGCTGGCAGTCCAAGTGCATGCCTGGCAGTTATACTACAGCAAGAAGCTCCTAGACTCTTGGTTCACCAGCACACAGGAGAAGAAGCGTAAATGAAGCCTGCCTGATGGACTGCTCTGTGGGGTTGAAGCCTGGGCCTCCCATTGAGTGGAGTGAGAAGTAGAGGAGCTGCTCTGAAATCTTTGGTGATATTGGCAGCTGTGATGTTGGCAGCTAGTGCAAACGCTCTAGCGTTCTAGTCCACGTTCTGGAAAGCCCCTCCTGTTGCCATCAGCTAAGGTGGCAAAACTATATTTAACTTATTCCTGGTTGGCTGGAACTGGGTGATCAACAACTGTAGAACAAACTTGTTGAAGTTGAAGCCCTTCTGGGGTTTTCTTTAAGACCGAGCCTCATTCTTGCCTCTTGGTCATTCTCTCCACTTTCATCAATTACCCCTTAGCCACCAAGACTGAAGGAGATAGGGAATAAATCAAATTCTACTTCAATCTATAGGTTGTGGGGCAGGAAACATTTGCGAGGCTCCCCCTGCAGGCTGTGGCATTTTAATGAAAAGAACTTCAATAAAGTTAGAACTGCCTTGTCCACCCTGTGCCTTGTGTTGGGATTTGACAGAGTGTGAAAGGTATGTTGCTTGAGTGGCCTTAGGCCCTAGGAGGTAGGTAGTTTCCTGAGAAACCTGGAAGTAGCCATAGAGAAGTGAAGTGGCATAGGGAACATAAGTCATAGTAGCAGCCCTGCAACTGATTACCAGAAACTACCATGGGCCGTACATTTAATCTCTCCACCTATAAAATGGTCCAGTCTCATTTATCCTGCTTGGGTTATGGGTTCTTTTGGTTGGATATTCGTGTTTATCATTCACTGTTAACAGATCGTCAGTTATGTGTCTAATAATATATTATGGCATCCAAAAGATTTTTAAAGTATCCCTGCATGTAAGGGAGCTTGCAATCTGGGTGAAGCATGATATACATGTGAAACAACTAATGAGCACGGGATCTGATGGCATGGAACAGATAAGTTAAAAATGGAAATGGGAAAGAGACCTGTGAACTAAAGGCTCTTTTCACACCTAAAAGTCTGACATACAGTAAATATTTATTGCAGGAAAGATGTGTGTCCCTTTGTTCTTGTCCACTTGACTTTATTATTGTCTCTGGATGATATTCAGGTCTCTAATGGCAGATCTCTGCCCTCTCCAGCGTTCTAGTCATCTTTTTAACTCATTCTTTTATTCCATAAACATTAGGTATACACTCTCTCACTCTTAGATACTGGTAGTACTTCTGCAAAAGCTTTTTCTCTACATGTTCTGATTGTCATCTCAAACTCAGTGTGTACCAAACTTAGCTCCTTGTCTTCCACCTCATACCCACACCTCTTCCTGCATCCCTGTGGTGCAAGCAAGTACACCAAGAGCACAGCTCTAGATCATCATCAAGTCTACAATGTGCCACTATTTTTTGAACAATCAAAATACTTCCATCTTTTGACATTCCCAAGATGTGATTCCAGTGTACCAGTCTTGCATTATCTCCCAATACTCTCACGCAGTCTTTCTTGGTCAGTACAACCTCATGAGTCCTCATAATTGCTTTCATGTTTTCCCAGTTTGCTTAAATATTTCCCCTTTATACCTTCATATGCCTTTATTGCCTATCCTTCAAGATTCAGTTTATGTGGTAATTCTGGAGCCTTCTGGTTGCTTCAATTTGAGGAGTAAAGGGTTCTTTCTTTGAATCCACATGGCATTTTTATTTTACCTCTTATTGACAGAATTACTTGTTTACATGTCTTTTCCTCACCCCTTGCTCAGTACCTGACACATAGTGTGTACTCTGTTGAATGAAGTAACTTGACCTACTATAGAATGAAGTCAGGATGTATTGCATAGAGGAAAAAATTAGACTGCGGCAGGAGTAGAATTTGGAGAGTGAAGGAAAGCAGATGGAAATGTGTGGGTAATGGAATTATGTACATCAGGCACAAATTGATTATTTTCAAAGAATTGGGATGCAAATAAAAACTTTGAAAACTTTCAAAAATAAATAATGTTAAAATTTTCTCTGATTATTGGAATGATATTTTATAGTCTTAGAGTGCTTTTGAAGACCTATTATGGAAATAGCTGTGAATGGGGGAAAAAGCCATTTGTTTTATTTTTGTTTTCTGCTTGTTGGGTTATTGGGAATCTGCTTTTCCAGTCATTTTTTTTTCCTGCCTCAAGGTTGTAGCATTCCCCAAAGCAAACAAGATCCCCTTTGAAAGAGATCTTGAGTTAATGGGAAGAACACTATATTGGATGGTGGAAGATGGGTTCAAGTACCAGCACACCTAGTCCTATGGCTAGGATCGACACTGCATATTTCACAGGATTGTTTTGAAGACGAATGAAGTATTATGAAGATGTTTTGTGAACTATGTAACAGTATATAAATGTAAGGAATGGTAATTCCCTAATGTTTGCACATCTAGAATATAGGCATTGGAGGGACCCTTAGCATCTGGTCCATGAGAAAGGCAGTGTGGTGTAGTGGAGTGAACAGTTTCTGATATTAGATTGACTTAGGTTGGAATTCTACCTTTTGCCTTGAGCAAGATACTTGAGTCTCTGATTTTGATCTGACACGTGGGAATCATAGTAGCTACCGGGATTGTGAGGATTAAATAAAATACATAGCAGGTGCTTAATAAATATCCAGATCCCTTTCCTTGAAGAGCATTGTTAACTTCCCTTTCTCACACTGGGGGTCCCTACCTCCTCTGTTAGGCGTAATTTCTTGCCTTGGAATTCTAGAGGTTGATCCCTTCTGGAACAGCAGAAATGAGGAAGGGACACTTGTCCACTCTTGGTTTACATTTGTCTAATGGGTTGGCCCCTCTTGTCCAAGGTGTCCTAACAGTAGTAGGCACAGTTGCCCCAACAGACTTTAAGAATCAGCCATTACAGAAAGAGCCTGGAGGTGCTGCTGCATGGTCTGACCAGAGTCCATATAAGAGTAAGGCTCAAGAAAAACAGCTGTCCACGGCCCCCACAGTGTACTCTGTCTCTGAGCATGTTCATGGGCCTGCCAAGACTTCCTCAGCTGCTGGCTTGGTCCCCAAGTAAAGGTTATTAGAGCATGAAGTCTGGGGTCCGCTCCTTCAGACACAAACCACAGATGAGGCAGGCTCAGCCATCTTGCAAGAGGACAGGGCCTCTGTGCTACAGTTGGCTTTTACTCTAGTTGGCTACCTCTTATTTCCAGCCGGTTACTCCTGTGTTGACACTTGCCAAACAATCTCTGCTCATCTGGAAGTCTGACCACTAATTCACTGTCATAAGACCTGTTCTTTCCAAATCCTTCCTTCACATTGTTAACCCTACTAACTACATCACATTGCTAAATCTAGTATTTCCATGGACCATAGGGCCCAGAAACCCTCTGACTTCCCACAGATCTCCCCAAGCAGTGTGTTCTGGCAGAAAGAGCCAGAAAGATAGGGTGGTGAGTCCCAGCTCTCCATTTTTGTATTTGGGCAAATTACTTAATCTTCCTAGTGTTTTCCAGTCGGTAAAATGGTTTAATAAGACTGACCTCAAGGCTTGTAGTACTCATAAAATGAGATATGGCCCAGAGCCTGATAGTAAGAGTTTAGCAAATCTTGAACTGATTCCCTACTCTTTCCCAGGATGTGTTGGAACTCACCTTCTGTGCTTTTGACTTTAAATCATTTTTGGAACACTCTTCAGTCAGTAGGCAAACTAGCAGACAATAAATAAAACACACCTTCTTTTCTCTCTTCTATCTTTCTTACTCATCTTTATTCTTTTTCCTTTTCTAGGTGCTCGTGTTCTTCCCTTTCTATTCTTTTTTCCCTTTGTATGTGTGAATGTGGGTCCTTTTGTTTCTTTTCTGCTTCTCCTACCATACTTCAGCCAGGGTCAGGGAGAAATTAAGGAAATATTTTCACTGTGACAGAGCAGAAGATATAAGAGGTTAAGAAAGAAAAGTATTCTAGAATAGAACCAAGTCTCTTACTTTATGCCCTTAGCGTTAGAAATTGCATTAGTTATGTAGATCTAAACCACTTTGGTTTTGGTAAATATTGAGGGGGAAAACTACTTAACCTATCCTTAGTATGGCCAGACCACATTTTTCTTCCTTCATATCTTAACTAATCGGATTTTTAAATTTATTTTTGTTTAAATATTATTTTGTTGTTTATTTTTGAGAGGGCGCAAGTGGGGGAGGGGCAGAGAGAGAGGGAGACAGAATCTGAAGCAAGCTCCAGGCTCCGAGATGTCAGCACAGAGCCCAACAAGGGACTCAAATTCTTGAACTGTGAGATCATGACCTGAGCCGAAGTTGGATGCTTAACCAACTGAGCCACCCAGGTGCCCCTTAACTAATCTGTTTTTGCAGTGATCGGCTCCAAGGCCAAAAAACAGATCCTTGCCATGCAAACTCTTTTAGGTTCCCAGGAGCAGAGGGAGATGAGGCAGTGGGAAGAGAGACTACAGGATGGTAGAAAATGAGATGAACTGTGGGAGGCTGGCAGAATTGGAGCTCCCTTATGAAGTGTTCTCTCTCTTTTTTTTTAATTCTTTTTACTGTTTATTTTTGAGAGAGAGAGAGAGACAGAGTGTGAGCAGGGGAGGGACAGAGAGAGAGGGAGACACAGAATCGGAAACAGGCTCCAGGCGCTGAGCTGTCAGCACAGAGCCCGACACAGGGCTTGAACCCACAAACTGCGAGATCATGACCTGAGCCGAAGTCGGGTGCTTAACCGACTGAGCCACCCAGGCGCCCCTGAAATGTTTTTTATGAAATGAAAAGAATAATTATCACTTACCTCTCTCATAAAGTGATTAGGAGGATCAAATATGAAAGTGCTTGTGAAATGTGAAGCAGATAAATTGCTACTTAAATGTATCATTTATATTTATTCAACTACAAAACACCTATTTCTCTTTTTTTTTAAGTTTATTCATTTTTGAGAGAGAGAGAAAAAAAAACAAACAGGGGAGGGACAGAGAGAAAGGGAAAGAGAGAATCCCAAGCAGGCTCTGCACTTCGAGTGCAGAGCCTGACACAGGACTGGAACGCACAAAGGCAAGACTATGACCTGAGCCAAAATCAAGAGTCAACTGACTGAGCTGCCCAGGAACGCCCAAAGCACGTATTTCTTGACATCCACTGCTGTGCATTGGAGAACTTAACTAATAGGAAAGGGTCCTTATCTTCTGAGGAACTCAAAAGTTAGAGGGTATTTTTAGGATAATGAGTACAATGGGTCTTCAGACTGTGGACCTGAAGACTCAGAATTGGCCTAAAGAAGGTTATAGTCAGGCTACAATCTCAAGATGACTTAACCCTGTAGGTGTGCCCCAAACTTGCTTTCTATGTGTGTCACCAAAATGAGGACTAAAGCAGTTCAAATGCTCCATGAGCAGGAGGAAGCTGTGGGATGATAGGGAGGGTCCCCACAAAGCCTGGAGCCTCGTCAGCATCAGAAACCACAGAAAACCAGGTCAGTGCATGGGGCCTGCTCCCTCAGCTCCAGGGCTCAGCTATGAGTTCTGGGGCTTCCTGAACAGACAGTACTGATTAGAGGATCCTTGAAGCTGGAGGTCCCTTTGGCTTGGAGCCCTTTGCCCAGAAGAGCTGGGTGGAGAGAGGAAGCTAGGCTATAGTCCTGAGGGTCACCCAGGTAGGGAGCAGGAGGAGTATGGGAGCATGTGCGATTTATATGCATCCTGTAATGACTTTTTGTTGTTCTGTTCAACTCTAAGTGGTGCCTTGGTCACCATTGTCTCCAGGCCCCATTGCAGAACAGTGCTTAATAGCTCTATTAATTCTCTAAGTGAGGGGATGTAGCATGTCTCCAAGGAAGCTCCCAAGTCCAAGAGCGGTAGTGGGCGGGTGTTGCGGCAGTAGGAGGGGTTAAGAAATAGGTACAGCCCTCCATCCTCCTAACCCTGTGCTGGCCTCTTTCCTGTTATTTCTCTGCATGAGCAGGAGCCCCTTGCCCTCCAGGTGGGGGCAGTAGGATTTGGGGCAGGGGGCGGGGGGGGGGGGGGGGGGGGGGGGCGGCGTGAGCAAGCGTCCCTCAGTCCCTCCGCTAGGGGAAGGAATGTGGCCTGGCTGGCTGGTTAGGATCTAGGATCGAGGAGGAGCTTTGGGGCAGGGCGGGGCAGTGGCAGGCTGGCAGGCTGAGGCGAGGGCTCCTGCTCCCTGCACTCTCTGCTACTGAACAACAAGTCCCTGCCATCCTTCAGGCTGTGCAGCCATGTTCTGGGGGCTCTGACCCCACGGAAGTCCATGGGGAGCCCCAGACTGGCGGCCCTGCTCCTGCCTCTCCTGCTGCTCATTGGCCTCTCTGCCTCCTCTGGGATTGGCTGCCCCTATCTTCTGCACTGGAGCACCCACTGTCTGCTGGCCTCCCACATGGTAAGATACCCCCACTGCCCAGTGGGGACAGCTGCCTGCCACAGGCTGGTAAAGGTCCCCACTCTTCGGTCTGTCCTCTCCTGCCTCCCAAGTCCCTGTGCCCTGGTGACAGCCCCATTGTGTCGTTTATATGGTCTCAAAGGGGTAGCCAAGGTTCTGGTGTGCTGAGGGCCTGGGCAGGGTTGAGCTAGAAAGAAAAGAGCTAGAGTGGATGGGCTATTAGCTTATGGACCTTAGAATTAGGTGATTTGAACCAAAGACCCCAGGGAGAATGCCCCCCATGGGAATCTCTACTAATAATTCTTCTCTCTTTTCTTACCCTTACTGGGCCCTGTGCCTTCAGGAAGACGCACTCACTGGTGAGTCTCATTCCCTGCCCTGATTCTCTTCTTTGCCCCTTTTGTTCCAGATCCCTAATGAGCTAGTCATTTTTGTTCCCAAATTGGGAAGTAGCATAACAAGGAAAAATCACGGGGTTTAGAATCAAGACAAGCCTGGATTTGCATTGCAGTTCCACCACATACTCCACATGTGGCTGCAAGCAGTGCCCTTAGTCCCTCTGACTCTCCATTTCTGAGGGGTAGAGCAGTGCGGTAGAAATGATGGTACCATGAAAACTGTTGCCCCTGGGCTGAGGGGAGGATTAAATGAGAGACAGGATAATCTCTCTCCCTTAATTGACCCTCATTCCTGTCGGAGATACAACACTCCTTCATATCTTATGGTACATTCTGGTTTACAAATCATTTTCCCACATATTATCTTACTTGATCTTGACAACAGTCCTACTTTATGAATGAGGAAGCTGAGGCTTAGAGAGATCCGTCACTTGCTCAAAGCCACACATCTCAGTCTCAAGTGCAACTTGTCTGAGGCAAGAGGGACCTTCTTGGACCCTATCATTTGATTTTCTTATCATCCTTCCTAGGAGGGTCTGCTCATATTCCTTGCCATACCCAGTTGGCCCTTCCTGTGTCTCTAAAGTCCTGGTGTGCTCAGCTCTGGCTCCCCGCCTGCTATTTACACCTGCATCTGATGTCAAATCCTTCAGGTATGAGAAATAGCTCTTTGGGCCCTTCTCAGTGGAGATGGGAATTAGGAGCATTGACGGGGGGCAGGGGGCAGGGGTGCGGCAGTCTGAGGAAAGTGGGACTTATCATCCTAGAACAGATGTCTGTCCTATTGTCAACCTCAACAGAGACAGGTCATCCTAAAATAGCATAGCATGACTGATATTCATGGGTTCACTTTTATCATTTTGTGAAGGTGTTTCTCCTTTCCACTGGTACCAATTCTTGGCATTAAAATGTTTTAGTTCTGTGAGTTTCCTATTATTACCTTCTATTCACAAAGTAAGATCTTTCTTAATTCAAGTCTGTATTTTAATTGCCTAGCTTAGTGCCTGGCACATACTAAATGCCCAGACAGTGTTTAACAATTGGCAGCTTCTAATTTTTCACTGCTGTAAATAATGCTACAGTGGACATCTTTGCATATATATAGCTTTTTCTCTACCTAAGGAATTAATCCTTTTTTGACTATATCATAATTTTTAGGACTAAAGAAGCTTGATATCATTACCCTCCATGATCTCAAATGACTTCCTGCCTAACATCAGGCCACAGTTCCAGGTAGGGGAGGGGCAGTGAAGGGCTGGATAGCCAATGTGTCCTTTCCTGCGCAGACCTCCAGGGGGGCTGGATCCACTTCCTGGTGCAGAAATACAAAAAGTCATACAAGTTCCGGTTCTGTAGGAGACACAAGATGCCAGCATCTGCTCAGGTACTCCCCCTGCCAGTTCCAGCCCTGCCTTATACCCCACAGCCCTTTCCTTTCTGGCCTTTCATTTTGTTCTCTAGCCACATGAGAGATAGAGAACATGCTGATGAAGTAGACTATTCTGTCTGTTACACAGTTAGGGAAACTAAGGTCTAAAGGTTGAGCAACTTGCCTGTGGTACCCCAGGTTCCAGAAGCAGTAATAGAAGCCCGATTCCTGGCCTAAGGCCAACCCTGTTCTCTGCCTACAGAGGAAGCTGCTGAATAGCTGTTGCCTGTCTGAGAAGGGTCATCACATTGCTGTCCCCTTCCCAGACATCTCTCACAAGGGATCACGCTCTAAAAGGACCCAACCTTCATATGCAAAGGCAATGGAAGGTCTCCCCAGACCCAGCTCACAAAGGCATGGAGGTAGGCATGGGGTATGACCAGAGATGGGTGCAGCCAAGTAATGGTGACTGTGCTAAGGCCAAGAGACAAGACTACCAGTTCTCCTTCTCCCCAGGGCCCGAGTTCTCCTTTGAATTGCTGCCTGAGGCACGGGCTATTCGAGTGACCATTCCCCCGGGACCCGAGGTCAGTGTGCGTCTTTGTCACCAATGGGCACTAGAATGCGAGGAGCTGAGCAGTCCCTTCGAGGCCCAGGTATGGAGTGTTGTCTCCCTTTGAAAAACCAGATCACACAGCACTGCAGCAAAAAGGACCTCTCTGTTGTACACATGGGGAGACTGAGGCCCAGAGAGGGACAGTAATTGTTTATGACCTTACTACATTTCTGAAGTGCCTAACATTAAGCCTTCTTTGGATTAGACAGAAAATGCAGAAGGGAAAGGGCAGACAGAGAGACCTGGAGCAGCCATGAACGCCTAGCAGAGAAATGAATATGGCATTTATCCCCAGTGAGAAGACCGTTAATGAGATTCAGGTTGCACTAAGAAGGCTTTTCAATCCGCCCCGCCCCCCGCCAGGAAGTGGTCACATCTGTCTTGGTACCCTTCCATCTCCTTCCTTTTGTTGCTGCCCCTCAGAGAATGAGATGTTCCCCATTCACTCAACCTGGGCCCTGATACCCCACTTGAACCTCCAGTTGTGGATGCCCTTGTATGCACTTGGTATCATTTGCAGGGAATGAGGCTATACCTCTGATTCCCTCAGCTCTCTTCATTTATAAAAACAAAGATCATTTTAGATGCTGGCATTTAATTAATCAAGTTAATGCTTCTAGCACCTACCTGGCGTAGAGTAGGGTCTCTAGAAATGTATAATCCTTTCCCTATTTCCTCCCTTTCCCCACTCCATATATTGAGATACCCAGAGCAAATAGACTACAGAGCAGGGACCTCCCTTCTCCCTGAGAGGAAGTTTCTTGGTGAAAGAAATAACTCTCCTATAAGAAAAAAAATAACTCTCCTATAAGAGGACCTTGGCCAAGGTCCCAGCTTCCTGCTGCCCTTGTCCAGGGTGCCTAAACTCTTTCGGCAGGCACCTCTTCACTCCTTTTGCTGCTTTGTCAACAGAAAATTGTGTCTGGGGGCCATGCTGTAGACCTGCCTTATGAATTCTTTCTGCCGTGTCTGTGCATAGAGGTGAGCAGAGGAGAATGTATGGGTTGTCCATGGCTCCAGTCCTAGGACTCCTAGAGGCACAGTTGGTCAAGCATATCTCCAGTAAGTCAGGCCTTAAAAAGACTGGGTATTGATGAGATGCTTGGGAAGACTGCTACCAACTTGACTGTGAGCCACACACTGGGTCAGAGATGGAAGTGTCCTGGGACACTTTGGGGGGTGATCCCAACTTAGTCCTACCCAAACCCAGCTTTCCCTGGTTCAGACTGGCCTCATCCCACAGAGACAGAATACACGGTTGCCTTCACTGTGTGTTCTGAAGAGTCACAGTGGAGGCACATGTGGCCACTGCAAGGTTTCATGTGGCTCCAAAAGTCTTGTCCCCATAAGCTCTCCATAGCAGCTCTCCAATCCTTATGAAGCTGAGGTGCCTGGCGTTAAGACTTATTTGAACTAAACAGAAAATTCAGGGGACCTTGTTAACCAGGAGGAGACAAAAGGGAAGGTTCAGGCAGATACCTGAGGCAGAAAGCAACAGCCAGGGTGTTTGGGCAGTCCAGGGGAAGGGGTCCACACAGGGCACCGGACACCTTGGGAATCACTGAGGGCAGAAGCCAGGGAAGCCAAAAGTGGAGGAACATGGACCTCTCCTCTTTTTGGGGAGGATAGGTTCTGCTCTCCAGGGAGAAGAGGACTCAACCCCAGCCCCATACTTACTGGTCTTGCTCCTGTACTCTGGTCACACACCACTTACCCTTGCCCATACGCTGCCTTGCTTCCCCTCATCCATGCTCTGCCAGTTCAGGCAGCTTGCATCAGGGAAGGGTCAAGCCAGAATGAGTTTCAGATGTAAGTGATACAGGAAAAGCCATTCCTATGACCTTCCCTGACTGCTCTCCCCTGTCCCCGCAGGCATCCTACCTGCAAGAGGACACTGTGAGGTGCAAAAAATGCCCCTTCCAGAACTGGCCTGAAGCCTGTAAGTGCTGTACATATGCACTCTTGTGTATTCACAGCCTCTCTCTCTCTCTTACACACACACACACACACACACACACACACACACACACACACACTTTGCACCTATGCTGTGGAGGAAGTCCCAGAAGCCATGCAGGCACTTTCCGTGGAGTTGGTGGGGGAAAAGGGCTATCACATCTACCAATCAGCCTGCCAATATATCAGTATTGAACATTGTACTAGGCACTGTGAGAGGTTCAGAAATATGAGACCCAGCAGGTGGTGTTCTAAGAGGATGGACCAGAAATCTTGGGGTCACATCCCACTTATTCTTCTCTGAGTCTCAGTTTCTTCGTCAGTAAAGTAGTGATACCTTCCCTGCCTTACTTTCCAACTGTTGAGGAAATGAATGTTGAATTCAATATTTATGTGAAAGTGGTTGGTGATGTCTAAAATGCTGTATATATGTTATTATCCTAAAATTAAAGAGACAGGACCCTGAAACATAATAAATGAGAAGCACAAAGCAGCCTACAGTCCAAGCCATTGTTATAATTAAGGATTAGGCTGTAGATCATGAACTCAGGAAAGGGAGAATCCCATGCAGGCTGTCTGAGCAGAGAAGGTCTCTTATAGAAGATGACACCTGAGGTGGGCTCAGAAAATGGGAAGGATTTTATTTTTTTTAATGTTTATTTATTTTTAATAGAGAGAGAACAAGTGGGGGAGGTGCAAAGAGAGAGGGAGACAGAGGATTCGAAGCAGTCTCCATGCTGACAGCAGAGAGCTGAATGTAGGGCTTGAACTCACAAACCATGAGACCACAACTGAGCCAAAGTTGGATGCTCAACCAACTGATGCCCACCCAAGCAGGATCCCCATGGGCAGGATGTCAAAAGGAGAATAGGGAGGGGAACATTCCTGGTTCTAAGAGGAACCTAAGCAAAAATATATGGATTTTGAGTTTGGGAGCAGCAGGGAGCTGGCCAGAATGGAGGCACAGGAAGGAGAGGAGACAGTTTAAGTAGAAAAGGTCATAAAAAGTCTGGAGAAGGCGTGCTCATTTATTGGGTACCTAGACATTCCAGCAACTCTGCTGGCTGTCTTCAAAAAGTCATCCCCTGCTGCTCTGGGGATTGGGGTGCAAAGCGAGGCTGAGGCTGAAGCAGGGCCTAGGCCTCCCCAGGCCTCACTCTCTGCCCCTGCCTGCCGCCTACCCAGATGGCTCGGACTTCTGGAAGTCAGTGCACTTTACTGACTACAGCCAGCACAGTCAGATGGTCATGGCTCTAACACTCCGCTGCCCACTGAAGCTGGAGGCCTCCCTCTGCCAGAGGCAGGGCTGGCACACCCTCTGTGAAGACCTCCCCAATGCCACGGCTCGAGAGTCACAGGGGGTGAGACAGGCCTGCCCAGGACTCCCAGGACCCTGGGGCCCAGGGCTCTGCTCCCTGACTAACTCCCTTCTCCTACCACAGTGGTATGTTTTGGAGGGAGTAGACTTGCACCCCCAGCTCTGCTTCAAGGTACAAGCATGGGTGACAGGGGATGGGGAAGGGTATGGGTGGTGCCTAGAGCTTGCTGACTTGCCATTCTTGGATTTCTCAGTTCTCTTTTGGAAATAGCAGCCACGTTGAATGCCCCCGCGGGACTGGTGAGCCAATAAATGACCCTTTTGGGACCCCCTTCCACCACTTAACCCTTACCCAACTGTGACCAAGCCAGACTCTAGCCCTGCCCTGACTTCTCTATCAACCACAACCCAGCTCCAACCATTCCTACAAACAGAATGTCTTGTATTATGCTCTTTCCCACCCTGGCAGCCCCATCCTGGAATGTGAGCATGGATACCCAGGCCCAGCAGCTGGTCCTTCACTTCTCCTCGAGGATGCACGCCACCTTCAGTGCTGCCTGGAGCCATCCAGGCTTGGGGCAGGACAGCTTGGTGCCCCCTGTGTATAGCATTAGCCAGGTATGGCCTAGTAGCCAGGGTTTGTCCCTCACCCCCACCCAAGGTCGTGTTGCTAGGAGCACAGCAGGTGGAGGCAAGCAAATCTCTGACTTACATCATGTGATTATTTGTTTACTTGATCAGCCTTTGTTGGCTGGTTTCTCTGCCAGTCAGCAGGGTCTTTAATGGGGCAGTGTCTAATCCATTTAGTTTCTGAACTTACAGGGAATAAACAGAGGCAAGAGGCTGACCCTCTTACATCCAGCTGTCTTCTGACCCGGTCAGTCTGCCACATTTTATACCAATGCCCTCTCTGGAAACCCCTGTCCTCTTCCCCTGTGTTCCTGCTTGCCTCCACAAGGCACTTGGCAGAAGTTCCCTGACTGTCTTGGGAGACAGAGTCCCTGGAAGCTAAAGTCCTTTTTGCAGAATACTGTAAACCACTGACAGATTTAACTCTATTATGTGAACTGAGAACAGTTTGACTAGCAGACTTTCTTCTGTGGATCTAAAATAAAAACCATAATAAAATATATCCCCCAAACCATAGCACCAATCTGACTAAGCATGGTCAGCTTTTTCCAATTCTTTCTTAAATGCTCACTTGCAGCTTGGTTACTTGTTTTGAATTTTTTTTTTTTTTAACATTTATTTATTTTTGAGACAGAGAGAGACAGAGCATGAACGGGGGAGGGTCAGAGAGAGAGGGAGACACAGAATCGGAAGCAGGCTCCAGGCTCTGAGCCATCAGCCCAGAGCCCGACGCGGGGCTCGAACTCCCAGACTGTGAGATCGTGACCTGAGCTGAAGTCGGACGCTTAACCGACTGAGCCACCCAGGCGCCCCTGGTTACTTGTTTTGTATTCTATGAGGGCTCCCAGCAGACAGATGGTAGCAAATGTTTAAGATTTAACACCAAGCCATGCTTAAGATTTAAGACAAAGTCACATGGGATAACCTAAGATTGAGTGCTAAAGCCATGGACTCATCTCTCTCTGTGAGCTGGGGAAAGAGCACCTTCACTGAGTTCAGCCGTGGTTTGAGAGTCACTGTGTCAGCATCTGCTGACATCTGGCTGGAGAATGGGGTCTAGGACAGAGGTGGTACAGGGGTTGGAGGTGGAGAGAGTTTCCAAAAGATGGAGACTCTGGTCAATTCCCTAACCAACACCCAGAATGTAGAGTGGAGCCATACCCTGTCTGTAAACAGATGGCAATCAATTCTGTCCAGTTTAACATGTATTTATTACATCCCTTCTCTGTATCTACTCTGTATTAGACTCTGGGAGCTACAAGAAAAGTATTTTACACAGTCTCTGCCCCTAAGGAGTTCAGTACTAAATGAATACACACTACACTGTGGAAGATAGAGGGTGTTCACATGCACACTCACATGTGATGCTCTCAATAACCTGGTAAAATAAAGATTACTAGTCCTCATATATAAATGAAGAAACTGAGGGTCAGGGAGAGAGGTAACCTATCTCCATGCAAAGATCACACAGCTAGGAACCACAAAGGCAAGAGTTAAGCCTGACTTTTTAAAATTGTGGTCTTCTGACTTCACAACTTAGGTTCTCTCCCATGAACAAGCCATCCCCTCAGACATGTGGGACAGAGAAGGGAGGCAGGGTATAATTAGCCTCCTTGGTTTGTGAGCTTCTGGAGGACAGAGATGACATCTGTGTCTTCTTTCCTCAGGGCTTGACACAGAGTAGGCACCCATAGTATGTTTGTTGATGAATGCCTGATCGCCTGATTAATATGTATCTGTTCAGTGGTTCAGATCCAGGAATGATCACAGAAGGATCTGAGAATGAAGCAGGGGGAAGACTTTTTTGTCAGCAGTGGCACTTGGCTTTAAGCCTGGGTAGGATTTGGGTGGGGGTAGAGGGGAGTAGAAAGGAGGAAGAGCATGGGCTAAGACTCAGACTGGACAGAACCAGATGTGACTCTATGGGGATAGTCATTCTGTTCTTTGTTCCCACAGACTCAGGGGTCAAGCCCAGTGACGCTAGACCTTATCATTCCCTTCCTGAAGCCAGGGAGCTGTGTCCTGGTAAGGAATCTTACCCTCACTCTGCACATTCCCCCTTAGCATCTACTCTTCAGGGGGCACATGGGGCAAATGCAGTCTGCAAAAATGTTTGGTTTGGCCAACATGGTGTTTGAAATTGGAATTAGTTGCCACCATTTAAATATTGGAGAGTTCATATTTTAAAAAGCTGATTTCTGGCTTCTCCTCGAAAATCAGAAAACCTGGTACTGTGTCCACATTCAGGCATGGTGACAATGGGCTTGAGCTCAGTGGCATCTGATTACTTCATTCAGGGCCTGTGCCCTCCGGGTCCTCATGGACACCCTGGCCAACTTTGAGTTTATTTTTTGAGTTTGCCACTCTTGACCTGTTGTGTGCCCAGCCAGGGCTGGACCAAACACACCCTGTGCTGGAGAAATTCCCTATCCAGGGGAACTCCCCTTCTGTCCCCATTCAACTTCCCCTGGGAGGAGGGGCCACCCTGGCTTACAGGGATGGGGGGGCTCTGTGCCTTCAGGTGTGGAGGTCAGATGTTCAATTTTCCTGGAAGCACCTTTTGTGTCCGGATGGTGAGTTCTTGGGAGAGTGGGGTGGGGTAAGAAGGAGGATGGGCACTGAGGACCCTGGCTTGGCCTCACGCTGCTTGACTCAGTCTCTCATAGACACCTGGGGCTCTTGATCCTGGCACTGCTGGCACTCACCACCCTCTCGGGCATTGTTCTGGTCCTCACTCGCCGGCGCCCACTGTCAGGTAAGTACACTCGGGGGTAACCTGAGGATTCAGATCTGCACAACGTCTAGGCTGGTTGCCCCCCACCCTTCCCCTGCTTAGACTCCCTTCTCGGATAGTCAGGTTCGTGCTGCTGCACCAAGCTCTCTGCTACCCAGGGTGGGGAGCCTCAGGCCCCCTAGTGGTCAGGAATGGTTAAGGCAGAACAAAGGTCCCTCTGTGCAGGTGGTTACTGTTAAGAGTCTCTGCGCACGAGACTATTGGGGCGGAAATCCAGCTTGCTCTGCACCTGCCAAACCTGGCACCTAGACTTGGCCCCTTCTAGGGAGCTTTCATCTTATTAGCCCAAAGGCACAGTATAGGCTAAAGTTGCCTTGGGTACCCATCCACAGCGTAGATAAGGAACTAGGTTCCTACATCATACTAGTTCCTAGGCACCCTATGATGTAGCCCCAAGGCGGGGAGTGGGGGAGGGGAAGTGCTGGGGTGTCTCTTACCCCCCCCCCACCTTGTTCATCTGCTCCCGCCCCCAGGCCCGAGCCACGCGCGGCCGGTGTTGCTGCTGCACGCGGCGGAGTCAGAGGCGCAGCTGCGCCTGGTGGGAGCACTGGCTGAACTGCTTCGGGCAGCGCTGGGCGGCGGGTGCGACGTGATCGTGGACCTGTGGGAGGCTACGCGCGTAGCGCGCGTGGGCCCGCTGCCGTGGCTGTGGGCGGCGCGGGCGCGCGTGGCGCAGGAGCAGGGCATCGTGCTGCTGCTGTGGAGCAGAGCCGACCCCAGTCTGGCCGGTGGTCCGGATCCCGGCGCAGCGCCCCTGCGCGCCCTGCTCCGCGCGGCCCCGCGCCCGCTGCTGCTGCTCGCTTACTTCAGTCGCCTCTGTGCCAAGGGCGACATTCCCCCGCCACTGCGCGCCCTGCCACGCTACCGCCTGCTGCGCGACCTGCCGCGGCTGCTGCAGGCGTTAGATGCGCTACCTTCCACCGAAGCCGCCAGCTGGGGCCGCCTCGGGGCTCGTCCGTGCCTGCAGGGTCGCCTGGAGCTGTGCCGACGGCTGGAACGGGAGGCCGCCAAATTTTGCCAACTGAGGCTGAGCAGAGACAGGCCTAGGGGTACTGGCTGGAACCCCTGAATGAGCCTTCTACCCTTGAATCCTTGGGGTGCCACCTCGGGACTACTGGCCAAAAATCCTTACGCTGTCTGCCAACCTGGGAGCAGAGCACCTCCCTCACTGTCCCAGCCCCTTCCCCACGTGTGCCTGGCTTCTTCCTTAGGATTACCCTTTCAGAACCAGCAGGGAGAGTTGGTCTTTACTGAGGGCTCCACCGACCCCAGTCCTGTGGGGGTGGGGGAATCTTCCCACTTCTCTTCAAAATTCCGGAAAGAGTATTTTGCACATGAACCAGTCCAGGCTGGAGAGGCTGTGGGACAGGGATAGAGGAGGCAGGAGCTATGGCAGTTCTGAGTGAGGGGTGACTTCAGGGGGTGGGAGAAATTCCCTTTCTGAGCCAGGATACTGCTTTCCCAGACTGGAGCCTAGCCCAGAGGAGGATGGAGGGAGAGAGAGGGCCTGATCAGGGAAAGAGGTTTCAGCCTTGAGTGGCCAGGACACAGGTGTGACTAAGATCAAGAAAAATAAATAAAGGTGAATATAATGGATAAGCTAAGAGACACAATGTGCTTCTCTACTGTGCTCAGGATGCTGAGTTGGAGGGAGGGTCAGCACAGCCCTGCCTGGGGGTTGTTATGCATCAGTTTGTGGGCCCAAACCCTGCGTGTCCACACCTACAACCACATACTCCACATTCTCACAAGCAATGCCTCTGAAAAGGCAAAGGAGGACCTGGAAATTCTCACTGTGAACAGGTTCAGGAAGGTCCATTTGTCATGTAGCCAGCCCATGACAACAGCACAAATGGGGCCCCCTGTCTGCCTGGCTCTGAGTTCCTTTCCTCCATACCACACTTGAGCAGGGGCCAGGAAGTGGTGAAAAGCCCACTTTCTGGTGCTCTTTGTCCCTGCCTTTAGAGCTCCTGTCCCACAAAGGGTCACTAAGTCCCAGGGAGTACGTGAGAAGGGACCTGGAGTGCCCAGTATGAGGAGATTCAATAGGCACCAAAATCCCAGATTCACGTGGCAAGTGGAAATGCCCTAAGATTGCCCAGGCCCTCTTCCTTAGGGACTCCCAGGGTGAGTAAGAGCTCCCTTACTCAGCTGTGACTCTTCAGGGGCCCCTCCCAGCTAGGTGTCAGAGGAGGAGGAGGGGGAGGAGGAGGAGGAGGAGAGGGAAAGAAGGAGGTGAGGCCACCACCCCAGTCCAAGGCTGCTGGCTCCCAGGCCTGGTGTTGGTGGGAGGGACAGGGCGGGGCGGGAACAGCCAGCTGCCTGCCGGGAGCCAAAACGAAAGCACTCTGGCTGGGTCTGGGACGGGATTCAGGACTCCCAGGAGAGGGAGTGCTCAAGCCCGCACTGGGACCCCAGGCTGAGGAGGGATTCCAGCCCCTCCTGGGGCTGAGTGGGAATAAAGGTACCGTGTCTGCCCCCCCCTCTGGGGGGGGCAGGACAGGGCCTTGGGCCTTGGTGCCTTCTGGCACCTGGAAGATGCCTGTGCCCTGGTTCCTGCTGTCTTTGGCACTGGGCCGAAGCCCCATGGTCCTCTCTTTGGAGAGGCTTGTGGGGCCTCAGGATACTGCTCGCTGCTCTCCGGTAAGTCTGGGGCACTAAGAGTGTTGGGGAAGGCTCAGGGTTCAGTCTGCGGCCCATTGGGGCCCTAGCCTGGCTCCTGTCACTGTCACTACTGCCAGAACTGCCCTGGCTGGTCTGTCTGGTGCTGATGGGTTAAGAGAAGAATGGGGAGGGGGAGTTTGTCTTCTCCTGGAAGGGACTTGAACAAGGAGCCCTGGAAAGGTGGGCAGGGATCTCAGGCAGGGAAAAATGGCTACATTCGGTGGCATAAACTCTAACACATCTTTACCTTCTCCCCAGGGCCTTTCCTGCCACCTCTGGGGTGAGTAGCCCTACTTTTAGAAAGAAAAGAACTGCCCAGGTTGGCGGAAGGGATGTTCCAGTCCCATGCCTTTCACACCCACCTTAAGCCCAGGAAGAGCCCAAAGCTCCTTGTCCCTCTGGGGGTGTCAGGTACAACTACCCTATGGATTCTGAACAGCTTTAGCTCTCACCCTGCCCTTTATGCACAGATGGTGACGTGCTCTGCCTACCTGGGAGCATCGTGTCTGCCCCAGGCCCTGTGCTGGTGCCCACACGCCTGCAGACAGAGCTGGTGCTGAGGTGCTACCAGGAGACTGACTGTGACCTCTGTGTGCGTGTGGCCATCCACTTGGCTGTGCATGGTGAGCATGTCATCCCATAACTGTGTGTGTTCCCATGTGAGTGTATCAGGGATGGGCACAAGGACTGGGGAGTCTGGCAGGCAGTCCTGTGCATCCTCAGTGTTCTCCTGGAGAGCACTGGCCAAAGGATCCCCATGTCAGCCTGGTCTCTCTGTCTACCCACCCCCCCGCCCCCCCTCCCTCCCCCCAGGCCTGGCCCCTGCTTCTCAGCACTGGGCTTTCTGGAATGAAGCCAAGCCCAAAGCCAGCCCAGAGCTGGGGCCTGAGCTGGGTCTTGCTCTTGGGCCCTTCTAGGGCACTGGGAAGAGCCTAAAGGTGAGGAAAAGTTTGGAGGAGCAGCTGATCCAGAGCTTGAGGAGTCTAGAAACGGTGAGGAGAAGATGGCTGGCCCAACTGCCCCTTGCCACGGCCTTGCCCATGGCCCCTGGGCCTGACCAAACCCCTGCCCTGTTGCTCACAGCCTTTCTCCAGGCCCAAGTCGTGCTCTCCTTCCAGGCCTACCCCACCGCCCGCTGCGTCCTACTGGAGGTGCAAGTGCCTGCTGCCCTTGTGCAGCCTGGTCAGTCTGTGGTATGCAAAATAATGATAATACCAATAGCCATCTTCTAGATATGACATCTATGAGGCGCTGTCATGTGTGTTAGCTCTGTTTGCTGATGGCAAGGCTGTGGGCAAGCCCTTTCAGCCCTTTGTGCCTCAGTGTTCCAGTCTGTACAATGGGAATAAGAATAGTCCTACTTCATATGGCTGTTGTGAGAAATAGATGAGTTGGTACGTGTAAAACATCTGATGTAATGCCCAGCAGTAAAGGGTCTCAGGAAGTTTAATTTTCCCTTTCTTGTGTACTCCTTAAAAGTACCCATGGGGGTGCCTAGGTGGCTCAGTTGGTTAAACGTCTGACTCTTGATTTTGGCTCAGGTCATGATCTCATGGTTCAGTTTGTGGGATCGAGGCCCATGTTGGGCTCTGTGCTGACAGCGCAGAGCCTGCTCAGGATTCTCTCTCTTCTTCTCTCTACCCTTCCCATGCTCACCTGCTCTTTCTCTCTCTCAAAATAAATAAACTTATTTAAAAAAAAAAAACAACACCCATGAGCAAGGCATTATTATTACCCTCATTTTCCAGAGAGAGAAACTGAGGCTTGGAGAAAGGAAGTCTGTGGGCTGGATCTAGTTCTTGGACTTCCTGCTGTACCATGTCTGCTCCGTGTACATACTGTGGTGCAGGGTGTTGGAGCTTCTTCCTACCTCAGGAGGCCACATGTGTTTGGAAGATATATCTCCACCCCGGGCCAAATCACTCAAGCCTTTTGACTTCCCCTCCCGCCCCCAGCTCCCAGCCAATATCCTCTTGCCTGGAAAGTTATAGAATCGGAGAACATCTGCTGGCCTACCTCAATGGGCTGTCATGAGGACCCCTGAGGCACTGGGTGTGAGAAGGGGTTTCTGATCACCTTAGCTTTGACCACGAGATGCAGGACAGCAGGGTTGGCACAGGGACTCAAATAGCTAGGGCCCTTATCCCTGCCCTGCTGACACCCCTACTGAGGGGGTGTGCTTTAGAACTGGGAGCCTTTTTTTTTTAGCTTAGAATTGAGGGTCTTTAAAGGAAATGTTAATGGGAGAATTTCAGGCTATACAGTATAGCATCATTGGTTGGGGAAAGGGATGAGTGGAGTGGTCCATGGACAGGAGCTCAGAGCCCTTGGTCTGTATTCTGAGCCCTATACTACCAGCCTTCTGCCACCCCTCTCCTCACAGGGTTCTGTAGTATTTGACTGCTTCGAGGCTGCTCTGGGGGCTGAGGTGCGAATCTGGTCCTACACTCAGCCCAGGTACCAGAAGGAACTCAACCTCACCCAGCATTTGCCTGGTAAGTGGCTCCAGGTCCTGCCCCACCGCCCCCAGTCTCTTTCTTGTCTGGCCACTGCCATTCTGCTTTTATCCCCTTCCTTGTCCCATCTGTTCTCAGGCAGGTGTCTGAGCTCCTATCCTCCCCAGGGTCTATCCCTCTTGTCTCCTCTTCCCAGGTGATACTGCTTCCCAGTGCTTGAGGAAGGTGCTTTGGGCCCTGGATAGATGGGGTGGTATTTAGGGGAAGGGAGCCCTTCCCAGTGCTCCCCATGGGTCAGACCACTCCTCTTCTTTCTTTGGCCCCCAGCCCCACTGGTGGCTTTTCTGTGATCTCTCCCCAGACTGCAAGGGGCTGGAAGTCCGGGACAGCATCCAGAGCTGCTGGGGTATGATGGACTATGGCCAACGGGGCTGGAAGGAGGGAGGGACAGGGTCTGGTGTGTGAGGGACCCTTGGAGGTGGCTTCAGGTCTGGGCTTGCCACAGTCCAAATGCTCACAGAGCTCATTTAATTCATCACACATGAACTGCAGTAGCTCCTACTCTGTGCCAGGCATTGGGACTATGAAGATGAATCTCCCTTATGACAAATTTATTTATTAGTACCAGGGACATCTAGAGGCCCAAAATGTTGTCAAGATTATGGTACCCTCCCCCCACATACACACCATATATCAAGATAACAATAATGTTAAGCCATAAAATAAGGGCTAAGAAAGTCAAGGCTCTGATGGTTTTTCCCAGGTACTACTTGAATTTTGTTTTGCTTTGTTCATTTTTTTTTTTTTTTGAACTGGGGTATAACATACATACAGAAAAGTATGTAAAGAGCACTAAGTTCAAAGTCCAGTTCACTTAATTTTTACATATGTATACACTTGCATAACTACCACCCAGGTCAACCTATAAGCAGTGATGTTCTTGAGCTCTTAAATTTTTTCAATTTTATTTCCCTTTTGGCTCCTTAACTTAAGTTTGGCCTGTCTCTTTGGTAATTCATTAGAAACTACTCAGCACCAGAGCTTTGAGGCCACAGATACACATCATGCATTTCATATCTTCATTCATTCAGCAATCAATGATTCACTTATTCAGCAGATATTTATTGGGTGATTACTCTGCCCAAGGAATAGTCCTAGGTACTGGAGATTAATTGGTAAACTAAACTGACAAAGATCCCTGCCTTCACAGAGCTGACATTCTAGCTGGGAGTCAGGGTCAAGGTAGGGGTGATGGAGGGCACAATAAACACAAGGAAATGTGAAATATGCAGTAAGTTAGCTTGATTAGTGTTGTGGAGAACATTTGGGGAGGGGAAAGGAGGATAAGGAGGTTGGGGGTTGCAGCAGTCAGGGTTAGCCTCACTCGAGTGAAAAAAGACCCAAAGAAGTTATGGAAGGAGCCATATGGGTGTCTGAGGGAAAAGGGTTCCATATGCAGAGGGAACAGCCAGTACAAAGAGCCTGGAAGCAGGAGTGTATCTGGTGTGTTTAAGTAGAGAGGGCAGGGTGTCTGCACTAGATTAATTAAGGACAAGAGTACTAGGAAATAAGTTACAGTGGTCAGGGCAGCCAAATTGTGTAAGGTCTTGCAAGCCGTTATAAAGACTCTGGCTTTTACCTCTGGAAGTAATTTGGGGGGTCATCAGAAGGTTCTAAGCAGAGAATGATTTATCCTACAGTGGTTACAGGATCCTTCTGGCTGCAGAGGGAGAAGAGTGTGTCAAGATACTGGGCTGGCTGCTGGGGACAAAGTCTGGTCTGAGATGAGGACACAGGCTCTGCCCTCTAGGGGCCTTCCAGTCTCAGGAATTTGAAGGAACTCCAAAGGGTCAGTCAAAGGGGTGTGATCAGGCTTGGGTATGTAAAAGAGGTGATGGAGGTCTCTGTCTCTTTGCCTCCCGCACAGCCCTGCCCTGGCTCAATGTGTCTGCCGATGGTGATGATGTGCACCTGGTGCTGGACGTCTCTGAGGATCAGCGCTTTGGCCTCTCGCTGTACTGGAACCAGGTCCAGGGTCCTACAAAACCCTGGTGGCACAGAAACCTGGTGAGGGCTCCCTGTCCCTAAGTCCATTCCCACTCTAGGCTGATGCGCATGCTAAGGATGTGAGTGCATTATCAAAAGGGACCCTTGAATACAACACAGCGACCCCCACCCAAAGCAAGGAATATTGGTGGGGGAATAGCTACTTGCCTGGTTTCCTCGACTTTGGCCTCCAGCCTTCCTCCTCCTCATCTCTCCAACTTTCCCCCTTCTGCTTGTCCCACAGACTGGGCCACAAACCATTACCTTGAACCATACAGATCTATTTCCCTGCCTTTGTATTCAGGTAAGAGAAGAGTCCAGCTAGATGCCAGGGGAAGGGTACTGGAGAATTAATGAGGGGGGTGCCCCTTACCTTCCTTGTCTTACCATCCTCCACTCTCTTCTTTGAGGTGGGAACTATTGCTCCCTAGGGTGACTAGCCCTCTCCTGACCTTTGCTGTCCTGTCTTCTGCCTGTTGCAGACTCTGGATGCTTTTCCTGATCCTCTATCCACAGGACTCCTACTTATGCTTCATGGCCCCATTCAAATGTCACCTCCTCCTTGAAGCCTTCCCCTACTCTTCCAATTGTCTCTTTGTGCTCCCCTGGAAAGTAGAGAATGTGCTGTGAACTCAGACTGATTTGAATCCTGACTCTTGCCATTTGCTAGCTGTGTGACCTCATGCAAGTCACTTCACCTCTCTGAGCCTGTTTTTTGTCTGTAAAACAGGACTAACAATACCAACTTCATAGGACTCTTATAAAAGGAAGTATCCAGACTTCTGTGTGTTGGCTCTTCCCTCTTCTTCTTCTTCTTTTTTTTAAGATTTTATTTTTAAGTAATCTCTACACCCAGTGTGGGCCTCAAACTTACAACCCTGAGATCAAGAGTCACATGCTCTACCGACTGAACCAGCCTGGTGCCCCTCTTTCCTCTGAAAGATATCTGATTGTATGTCTAAATGGTCATCAGGTCCCATCTGTTTTACCTCTGACATTAATGTCTGTCATTCCCTCTACCTGAAATGCCCCCCCTCCTTCTTTTCTGTATAATCAAATCCTTCCAACTCAAGTGCCACCTCTTTCCCAGAGCTTTACCTCAATTCCCTGGCCTCTCTTATCTTCCAGTCTTCTTGCACTTGTCTTTCCTTGTCCATTTGTCACTTCCTTTCTTATTTGGGCACCTGTTTCATTTCTTCTTGCATATAACAGATGCTCAATAAGTGAGGGATCAATTTATTAATATATATATACATGTCTTATCCCTACTACAACTGAGAATTTGTAATTTCCTTGAAGGTAAGGAAATAGTACCTAATTCAAATTTAGTAACTCCCCTAGAGCCTTGCACAATGCCTGGCATGTAGTGGGTGCTAATTAAGTCTGTTAAAGGAATGAATGAATGAAACTCTCTAACTAGCACTGTGATAGGACACATAACAGACATTCATGAAACGTTTGCTGTGATATAAACGTCCTTACTGCCAAGCACAATGCCTGCTACATAGTGGGTGGTCTTAATTAAAAGTGTGCTGAGTAAATTAATGTATTATCTCTATATCTTAGCACAGGGCTAAGCAAAGAATAGATATGCTTTAAAAGTCTATTGAAAGAAATGGGGTGCCTGGCGGGCTTAGTTGATACAGCATGTGACTCTTGATTTCAGGGTTGAGAGTTCAAGCCCCACACTTCAGGTGAAGTTTACTAAAAAAAAAAAAAAAAAAATATATATATATATATATACACACACACACACACACACACACACACACACACACACACACACATTTATGCACTCCTGGAAGGAAGTAGAAGCCCGGGGGGCCATATTTCCTGACCATACGCATTACTGTTTTCTACAGAAGAGTATATATATATATTTTATTCTGAAAGAATAAATGAATGTGTCCTTAACACCTACCATACCACCTGGCACATAGTAGGTTCACACAAAGTGATCATGGATTTAATTATCAATGTCCCTAGTGCCTACCACAGTGCTAAGACACATAGTAGATACTCACTAAAAGTCTGTTGAATGAAGATGTTGCCAGATAATTGGCATAGAGCTTGCTGGAAGAATAAATGTGTGCAACTCTAGGGCTTTGCAAAGGGCAAAAACACTGGACGAGTGTTTATGAAATATCAGTTGAGTGAATACATCCCCAGTGCATAGCAGAGGCTAGGCTCCTGGAGGGTCAGCTCGGTTGAACTGACTTGTAGAACCCAGTTTCTTTTCCAGGTGTGGCCGCTAGAGCCCGACTCTGTCAGGACAAGCATCTGCCCTTTTAGGGAAGGTGAGCAAACTGGGGCTGGGGCCATGGTGGTAACAGTGCAGGTGGATGAGTTCTGGGTGCCCAGTGACCCCGCCCTCTCCTTGCAGACCCCCGGGCACATCGGAACCTCTGGCGTGCAGCCCGGCTGCAGCTGCTGCCCCCAAGGGGCTGGCGGCTAGATGCACCCTGCTCGCTGCCTGCTGAGGCCACTCTGTGTTGGCAGGCACCAGGAGGGGGCCCCTGTCAGTCGCTGGTCCCGCCGCTGCCACCAGCAAATGTCACTGTAAACGTAAGTGAAGCGGTGGGAGGCTCCTGGAAGGAAGTGGAAGCCCAGGGGGGCATATTTCCTGACCCCACCTATTACTCTTTTTCCACAGAAGGCACTTGAATTGCCATTGCTGAATGTCCACCCCAACCTCTGTGTCCAGGTAAGAAGGGGGCATAAGAGCTCCGGGCTAGGGGCAGGACCCAGAGTGGACCCCCCCAGATAATTCACTGTCTTCTGGACCCACTTTATCCTTGAGTCACTGGAACAAAGTAGTTACTTCTGGGAGTTCCAGTATTGATTTTAGCAGTGCCATGGGACTCTGGGCAAGTCACTTTACCTCTCTGAATGTCAGTCTCCTCATCTGTTTAATGGGGATGATAATAGTAAATACTTCATAGTAGTGGCTAAAACCAACACATGTTCCCACCCTGTAGAGCTTATGTTCTAATGGAGAAAGGCAGACAATAGACCTACACACTATGTTAAAATTGTATCTAAATACTATGGGAAGGGTGGGGAAGGATAAAGGAGGGTGGGGGTTGCAATTTCAAGTGGAGCAGTCAGATGAGGCCTCTTGGTGAAGGTGGTTAGATGAGAAGGGAATGTATAAAGACATGAAAAGAGCTAATTTAGGGTCATAAGGCCCGTTAGCACAGACACTCTCACAAGGCTAAGGCTGAGAAAAATGAAGTATTTGCTAATCATCCAGCCTTGAACCCTGATCTGCCTAAGATTAGGTCCAGAGTGCAGACCCCCCCCCCCCCCACATGACAGGCCTCCCCTTACTGTCCTACCCTTTATGGCCTTGGCTCTAGCTTTTTCCTGTGCTCCTAACCTTGGCCCCTTCTAAGCAGGTGAGCAGCTGGGAGAAGCTGCAGCTGCAAGAGTGCTTGTGGGTTGGTGAGTGAAGCCTGGAGAAGGCTGGGGCAGGGCCACTGTAATAGGGATGAAGCCTGGAAGTGCCAACTCTTGGGGGGTGAAGGTCAGGCACAGGAATGGGCGGGGGGGGGGGGGACAAGTGGCAGGCTCCAGCAAGTTTGGGTTTCACTCAAGACTGGGCTCTTACCCTTTCCAGACTCCCTTGGGCCCCTCAAGGATGATATGCTGTTGGTGGAGACACGAGACCCCCACAACAACAGATCACTCTGTGCCTTGGAACCCAGTGGCTGCACCCCACTACTTAGCAGGGCCTCCACGGTGAGGGCTAGGGGACCCTCCTCCATGCACCTTTCCAGTTCTATCTCAAGCCTGGCCTCAAATTTTCACAATATTCAATTTCCCCTCCTCGGTTCCAGGCCCTGTGCTGGTGTCTGGGAATGTGGGGGTGATTCAGACCTAGTTCCTGTTCTCAGAGGCCTCTTAGTAATCTCCATGCCCCATTCCCCCACTATTCTGCTCAGCTGCAGCTTGGTGGTCTCCTAAATGTGGTACCCCTAGGTGATAGTCCCCTTTTGTCTTGGCAGAGGGCAGCTCGCCTTGGAGAACAATTACTACAAGATCTGCAGTCAGGCCAGTGTCTGCAGGTGAGTAGGTGGCAGGAGGGCCCTGCTCCAATGCCCAAGGGCAATAGGCCTAAAACTCTGTATTTAACTTCTTCCATCTCTTCCTGTGCCTCACAGAGGGCACCAGGGAAACGCTCACTCTTCCTAGGTAGGGGCCTCCTCACTGTCCCCCTAGTACCCACTCACCATCTATTTGTGCTTATGTGTGTCCAGCCTTAGGGAAGCCAAGAGTTGAAGAAGCATAGTTCCTGTTCCCAAGTTGCTCACTGCTGGCTAGAAACCAGAAAACAGATAACCAAATTCATATGTGCTAAGCATTGGGTTCCATGGAAAGCTTCAAGGAAGGACATTGTGCCAGATCTGGCAAGGAGGAAGGCAATAGTCCAGGCAGTAGGCATAGCATGATCAAAGGCAGAGAAGAGAGGCTTGTGGGGAACTACAGTGTGTGTGTGTGTGTGTGTGTGTGTGTGTGTGTGTGTGTGTGTGTGTGTGTGTGAGAAATATGCATAGCTGAGGCTGGAAATTTGGAGATCAGGCTGGCCAGAACTTGTGTTGTGGGGCCATGGTCTTGGTTTTGTTTTACAGCTGTGGGATGATGATCTGAGGGCACTGTGGGCCTGCCCCATGGACAAGTGTGAGTATTACAAGAATTGCCCTTCCCCCTCCGTACCAGGAGCTGGAATCTAGACAGTCTTAGGGGCAGCACATGCAATGGCCTGTCTTTCCCTGGCTCAGATCAATCAGAGGGACACTCCTTCCTTTATTCAAAAGCTAAGACGAGAGCTCACAGAGAGTCTAGCATCACCAAAAAGGCACAATCCCTGCCCCCACCGCAGCCATAGAAAGCTAGAAAGACATTAGCTAAACAATCACTTACATTTAGTAAATGTGAGTTATTGAAGCATTTGCTATAAAATGTCTAAAACCATGAATGCAAATAATGAGGACCTGACTTAGATGGGGTGAGGCCGGGAAAAGGTTTGACCTGTTCTGAAGGCTGAGCTGAGTGAAGTGGGGGAAAAATGCTTTTTTGAGGAACTTCAAGGTGGCCATTGTGGCTAGAGGGTCTTCAGGGGCAGACTTCTATCACAAGGATGCAAGGGTCATCTAGGGCTTTGGGAGCTGATGTAAGGAATTGGATTTTATGTTAAGAGCAGTGGGAGCTTCCTGAAAGGCTATAATCAAATTTGTATTTTAAAAAGGTCTCTGGGGCTGCCATGTAATGAATGAACTGGAGGCAAAAAAGAGGTCAGGGACACCATTTGGAAGGTTGTTGGAGTCATCAAGAGAGTGAGGTCAAGCGTCCAGCAACACTAGGCTTAGGAGACAATCTTAGCTGACATTTGAACACCTACTATGCCCAGCATTGTAAGTGCTTTGTGAGTATTAATATATGTAGTCCTCACAACAACTTTATGAAATAGGTACTAGTGTTAACCCAGTTTTACAAAGGTGAAAACTGAGGCAGAAGATGAAATGACTTAAACAAGGTCACCCAAATAGATGGATCTATGTTCATATATTGACTCTGACACTACATGCTGTGGACTTCGGGCAAATCTTTCCATTTCTCTGAGTCCGTCAGTCACATATCGCAGCCCCCGAGATCTTTTAAATCTTTGAGTTTTTCTCCTTTGTGAATTGGGGTGAAAGTGTATGGTATCTAACTAGCGTATCCTCTCCTCTGGGTCTCCTAGACGTTCACCAGCGCTGGGCTCTGGTGTGGCTGGCCTGCCTACTTTTTGCCGCTGTGCTTTTCCTTCTCTTCCTTTTCAGAAAGGACCAAGTGAAAGGTGAGCGCTTCCGGGCTTCCGCACTCCCCAGAGACAGGGCTGGGAGTTCCCCTTGAGAAGGTGGCAGCCCAGCTCATGGGCTTCCCCGCCCCTCTCCCCTAACAGGGTGGCTGAGGCTCTTGAAGGAGGACATCCGCGCGGGGCGTAAGTGTGAGCAAGTGCCAGGCGGGGGGCCGCCCCTAGCGGGCCGGCCTCGGGCCGTCTCACGTCTTCCCTTCCCCTCGATTTTTCTGGCAGCTGCCACCAGGGGCCGGGCGGCTCTGCTCCTCTACTCGGCGGAGGACTCTGGCTTCGAGCGCTTAGTGAGCGCCCTGGCGTCGGCGCTGTGCCAGCTGCCGTTGCGCGTGGCCGTGGACCTGTGGAGCCGTCGTGAACTGAGCGCGCAGGGACCCCTGGCCTGGTTCCACGCGCAGAGGCGCCAGACCCTTCAGGAGGGCGGCGTGGTGGTGCTGCTCTTCTCACCTGGGGCCGTGGTGCTGTGCCGGGAGTGGCTGCAGGACGGGGCTTCGACTCCCGCCCCGCAGGGCCCGCACGACGCCTTTGCCGCCTCGCTCAGCTGCGTGCTGCCTGACTTCCTGCAGGGCCGGGCGCCTGGCCGCTACGTCGGGGCCTACTTCGACGGACTGCTCCACTCAGATGCCGTGCCTGCCCTTTTCCGCAGCGTGCCGGTCTTCTCCCTGCCCTCCCAGCTGCCCGGCTTCCTGGGGACCCTGCAGGAACCCGGCGACCCCCGCCCGGGGCTGCTGAGGGAGAGGGCGAGGCTAGTGTCTCAGGCCCTGCAGCCTGCCCTGGACCAGCTGCTTAAGGCTCCCGGGGATCCCGGGGACCCTGAGGACGGGACGAGGGATGGCACGTGAGGCAGGGGAGACAATCTGAATAAAGGCAGACGCTATTTTTCTATCCGTGCGTCCGGCATGTGTCTGTGACCGCGCCACTAGCCGATCAGCACACCGGCGGCCCTTTAACACCCGGACAGGTGCAGCCCGGCACCGCCTCCGGTTGGCTGACGTGGGATGACGCAATGGCACATGGGCCACCACCATTGGCTGTGGGTAGGCCCCGCCCTCCAGACTGCGGAGCTGGCGGATGCTGCACGTCTTACGCAGCCAGCGGCTGCGGTGGCGTTGGGGAGACTCAGCCGTCGGCGCCCGCGGGCTGGGTGGGTCATCTCTTCCTGCCCCGCAGCCTATGCGGATCTGGATCGTCCCCTGTCGACTAGTGGGCCGCGTCTTTGCAGCCTGCGGGCCGCTAACCTGACCCCCTTTCTTCATATCCGGATCCGGGCTCCTCCCCACAAGACCCGGGTTCCGTTCCGGACTCCTCCCCCCAAGACCGCCCATCCGGCCTCTACTCTCCTATTACTTGGACTCTGACCCATTCTCCCTAATTCTGCTGATCCTGGCCTAAGAACCCATATTCAGGCCTGAAAACAATGAGTTGACTTCTCCTTTGCCAAGGATTCAGGCCACCTCTCCCACCGTGACAAGGATAACTTATTACCATCTTGGAATTGCAGAATAGGCTCCTTCCTCACCACCTCCCCTCCCCCAGCCGAACCCCCGGGTCTAGCCTCTTTTTCTTACAATAACACACATCTGGGCTCCCAGACCCGCGGCACCTCAGAGCCAACCCTTTTCTTTCTCACCTGGCTCCTCCAGTGAGTCATCCCCATTCCCTCTATCTACAGGTTCCCAGCCTGGGTAAGACATGGCCTCACTGCCCCCCAGAGGCCTGGTCCCACCTCTGCTCTGGGGCCTAAGTCTCTTCCTTAGCCTCCCAGGCCCCATCTGGCTCCAGCCCTCTCCGTCTCCCCAGTCCTCTCCCCCAACTGAGCTCCATCCATGTCATACCTGCCGTGGACTGGTCGACAGCTTCAACAAGGTGGGTGCATGAGCAGCCTCGTGGGGGGCGGCCTAGCCATTATAGCACAGGGGTCTAGAGGAGTTCTGGGATGCAAGACTGCATGAGTCAGGTACTAGCTTGGTTGCTTACTAGTTGTATATAGCCTTGGGCAGTTTGCCTCTCTGCCTCAGTTCCCTGGTGAGTGAAATACCAAAGCGCTAGAATGTGTCAGGCACTGTACTTAGCCATTACTAATGTTCTCCATTTCCAGGGCCTGGAGAGAACAATCCGGGACAACTTCGGAGGTGGAAATACTGCCTGGGAGGAAGAGAAGTTGTCCAAATACAAAGACAGGTAAGGGGCTGGAGAGGTGGGTTCGTACACCTCACCTCCCAATCTCTGCTCTACTGGTGGGGGCCTGGAGACTCTTGGGGAGTCCTTATTCAACAAATATCACTGAACATCTATAGTACAGCAGTAGATAAGGCATGCAAAAACCCATTGTTAAGGAGGTTACATTCTAGTAGAGGAGACAGTGAATAAGTAAATAGATAATGTCATATCAGGGAAAGAATAGACTACAGAATGGTGGGAGGTGTGATGTTCAAGGTGTGACATTTAAACAGAAACCTGAAGGGGGCGCTTGGGTGGCTCAGACGGTTAAGCATCCGACTTCTGCTCAGGTCATGATCTCGCGGTCCGTGAGTTCGAGCCCTGCTTCAGGGTCTGTGCTGACAGCTCAGAGCCTGGAGCCTGTTTCAGATTCTGTGCCTCCCTCTCTCTCTGACCCTACCCTGTTCATGCTGTCTCTCCCTGTCTCAAAAAAATAAATAAACGTTAAAAAAATTTTTAAACAGAAACCTGAAGTAAAGAAGCAAGCTATGTGACAGTCGGGGAAGGGATTTAGACAGAGTGGGACTGAGCTTGATGTATTTGAGAAGAGGCTGGGAGGGAATGAGCGGAAGAGAGAATGGTACAACATGAAGCCAGAGGGGCTTGAAGGTTACAGAACGGAGTTAGATTTTAATTCTGAGTGTAATGGTAAGCCATTGGAAGGTTTGGAGCAGGGAAGTGATGTGGTCTTATTTATACCTTTAAAAGATCACTCACTGCGATGTAGCAAAAAGACTGTAGGGACCAGAGTGGAGAAAGCAGGGAGAACATTTGGGAGGCTGGTCTTAAGTGTGACAGCAGCATGAGCTAGTGTGGAATCTAGTGGTGGACATGGTGAGAACGGGTCAGATCCTGGGTATATTTTGCAGATGGACTGATAGGGTTTGATGATGGAATCATTATGGGGTATGAGAGAAAAAGTAGAATAAAAAGTCCTTAGGTTTTGGGACTGAGCAACTGGGTGAATAGTGCGGATGTTCTACGGTATAGGTAAAACTGAGGCAGGACCAGATTTAGAGGAGGGGTGGAATCAGGTGTTCTCTTTGAACATATTGGGCTGGGAGGTCTGTTAAACAGCCAAGTAGAGTTAGATTTAGCTGTGGGGAAATCAGGGGAAATGTAGGAGTTAGAAATATGAATTTGGGAGTCATCAGCATATAGTCAGTATTATAAAACCATGGAATGAGATGAGACTATAATGAATGAAAGGCCTGAGTCCTAGGCCTTCCCACTTTTCAAAGTCAAGTTGAGGGGCACCTGGGTGGCTTAGTCAGTTGAACATCCAACTCTTGGTTTCAGCTCAGGTCATGATCTCATGGTGAGATCAAGCCCCGTGTCAGGCTCTGTGCTACCAGCTCAGAGCCTGCTTGGGATTCTCTCTCCTCTCTCTCTCTGCTCCTCCTCCACTCATGTGCACTTGTGCTCCCTCTCTCAAAATAAATACATAAACAAAAAAAAAGCCAAGTTGAAGAGAAGAAATCATCAAAGACTTGGAGTTAGACAGACTTGGATGTCAGTTGTGACCCTATGTATCCTAGGGAAGGTCACTTAACCTCTGTGAGCCTCAGTTTCCTCATCTGTAAAATGGGGATGTTAATACTTGCTTTGACTATCTCATAGGATTGTGGTAAGGATTAAACAGTGATGCCCACTAGAAACAAAAGGTTTTGTTATCATGTAACATTGGTCATTTTCCTTTCCCTTCAGGGGCCTCAGTTTCCTCATTTAGGAATGAGATTGGGCAAGATAACCTGAAGAGCACTTTTGGCTGTATAGTGGCTCCTGTTTTTTGTTTGTGTTTTGTTTTTTAAGTCGTCTCTTCCTATATGCCAGGCACATGCCAGACCCTTTAAATACATAATATATATATACATAATATATGTGTGTGTGTGTATACATATTTAAAAATTTTTTTTATTACAGTAAAGTATATATAACATAAAATTTACCACTAGAGACATTTTGTACATGTATAGTGTTTTGCAGTCTTTACCACTCTCTAGTTCCAGGCCACTTTTATCACTCCAGAAAGGAACTCTGTACCTATTAAGCAATCACTCCCTGTTCTCCCCTTCCCCCAGCCCCTGGCAACCATTACTCTGCTGTCTGTGTCCATTGGATTGCTGATTCCATTGGAACCCATTTATGTCTGGCTTCTTTCACTTATCATGATGTTTTAAAGTTATTTACTTATTTTTGAGAGAGAGAGAGAGAGAGAGAGAGAGCAAGCTGGGGAGGGGCAGAGAGAGAGAATCACAAGCAGACTCCACAATGTTAGTGCAGAACCCAGTGTGGGGCTCAAACTTATGAACCATGAGATCATGACCTGAGCCGAAATCAAGACTCAGACACTTAACCAATTGAGCCATCCAAGCACCCCTTTTTAAAGCTTAATAAAATTTCATTGTATGGATACTACATTTTGTTTATCCATTCTTCAGTTAATGAATATTTGGGTTGTTTCTACCTTTTTTTTTTTTTTTAATGTTTATTTTTGAGAAAGAGACAGAGACAGAGACAGAGCACGAGCTGGGGACGAGCAAGAGAGAGGGAGACACAGAATCCAAAGTAGGCTCCAGGCTCTGAGCTGTCAGCACAGAATCTGACACAGGGCTTGAACCCATGAACCGTGAGATCATGATCTGAGCTGAAGTCAGACGCTTAACTGACTGAGCCACCCAGGCGCCCCAAGTTGTTTCTACCTTTTGGCTGCTGTGTATAGTATTGCTACAAACATTTGTGTATAAGTGTTTGTTTGAACAAACATTCTTTTGGGTATATAACCAAGAGTGGAATTACTGATTCATATGGTAATTGCATGTTAAACTTATTGAGGAAGTGCCAAACTGTTTTCCACAGTGGCTACACCATCTTTCATTCCATTCACCTTCACCATTCACCTTCAATGTAGGAGGGTTCCAATTTCTCCACATCCTGCCAACACTTGTTACATGATGTATTTTTAATCACATATACGCAGCAAGGGTATTATCTTCCATTGTGAAAATGCAGGAACTGAGATATCTTACAACAAACATGCAGGGCAGGTATTGTTTCCATTTTTCAGATGAGAAAAGAGAGGTTCAGGAGAGGTTAAGTGACTTGCCCAAGGTCACTCAACTAAATTCAAACCCAGGTCTGTCTGACTCGCTAATCAGTACCCCTTCCATTATGCCCTACGGCCTTTCCTTTGACATTGTCATGGCATGAGGGTGGGGGGAGAGGAGACCTTAAGGAGGGTGGTGGATGGGGTAGAACATATTCATACGATCCCTGCCCTGTCCGTTCAGTGAGACCCGCCTGGTAGAGGTGCTCGAGAGTGTGTGCAGCAAATCGGACTTTGAGTGCCACCGCCTGCTAGAGCTGAGTGAGGAGCTGGTGGAGAGCTGGTGGTTTCACAAGTGAGTTACTGGGGGGCTTCCCAGGGAGGGGGCCATAGGCAGGACCTGGTGGTAAAAGAGGGGGGTGCATGCTGGGGCCTGTGTCCTGGTTTGACTCCTTTTTCCAAACCTAGGTCTGCTAAGGACTTGGGGGGTACCCAAGTTCTCAGTCTGAGCTTCAATTTACCCCTCTGCCAAATGGGGAGAGGGTGTTGGTTGGGTAGTGTTATGGGTCTTATATCCAAGAAGGGTTGTATCACAGGTTCTTTGGGAGGGTGGGGGGTGGATAGCACCTCTGACACTGTCTCAGCCCCCCTCACTATCATCCCCACCTGCTAACCCCCTCAGGCAGCAGGAAGCCCCAGACCTCTTCCAGTGGCTCTGCTCAGATTCCCTGAAGCTCTGCTGCCCCTCTGGCACCTTCGGGCCCTCCTGCCTCCGTGAGTTTTTCAAGCTCCTCTTGGGGGATGAGGGGACTGACAAGGTCAGGGATCCAGTCCTGGCTCTACCGCATAGCTGGCTGTGTGAGCTCAGGTTGCCCTCATAACTTCTCTGGACCTTCGTTCTCATCTGCCTTTGAGAGCTGTTGAGATGAGCAAATCAGTGGGGAATGGCTCTGAAAAAAGATAAGTGGGCTAGACTGAGTCAGATGGGACTATGGTTTTTTTCATGTATGTGAGAAATGGCCCCACCCACCCCCCATTTCCCATGCATGGATCAGACCAGGCCCCATCCCCTGGACTAAGGCGATCTTCCTAGGGACAGGCGGGTGCTGCTTTGAAGCCCCCATTGTCATCATACAGTCCTGAGGGAGGAGCTAAACCTACTACCAGCCCCTTTTAGAAAACTCTGGAAGATTCAGATAAAAGACTAAGTGACACAAAGAATAAAAAATAGATAAAACAAAAAACAACAACAACAACAAAGGGAGAGTGACTAAGATGATAATTCAGTCTTTATAAGAGGAAAGATTTATAAATAACCTGTTCCACAGTGGGGTATTGGTTAAGTAAATTTCATATAGTTTATGATGAAATATTATGTTGCCATTAAAATTGAGTTTGCTCTCCAAAAATATTTAATGGTATGGGGAAATATTCTCTGTATTCACGATTGTGTTTATGATCTCACCTGGTTTGGTATCTGCCCACAGCCTGTCCTGGGGGCGCAGAAAAGCCCTGCGGTGGCCACGGGCGGTGTGAAGGGGAAGGGACTCGAGGGGGCAGCGGGCACTGTGACTGCCAGGCCGGCTATGGGGGCGAGGCTTGTGGCCAATGTGGCCTCGGCTACTTTGAGGCAGAGCGCAACGCCAGCCATCTGGTATGTTCGGGTAGGTAGCCAAGAGGCGCAGGGCTGGGCAAGGGCAGATGGGTTGCCTGCCTGCCTACCCTCACACTTCCCGCTTCTCACCCAGCTTGTTTTGGCCCCTGTGCCCGCTGCTCGGGACCTGAGGAGTCCAACTGTTTACAGTGCAAGAAGGGCTGGGCCCTGCATCACCTCAAGTGTGTAGGTGAGTGAGGCCCTAGCCCTAGGTCTGGGGAGGAAAGCAGCAGCCTGGACTTGGTCCCCATCAGCACACACATCTCTGGGCTAGACCACCACAGTTCCCAACTTCATGGTGATCTCAACCTGTTCGGGAAGGCAGAAAAGTAACCTAGAGTACAGACCGATCTTTGTACAGTTGGAGATGCCCCTGATCCAGCTCTGTAGAGGTGGGGAATCAGGAAAGGCTTCTTGCAGGAGGTATCCCTTAGGCCAAGTCTTGAAAATTGAGGAAGAGTTAGCCAGGGAAATGAAGATACTTAACCTGGGGTCAGGAAGCCTGGGTTCAAGACTTGGTTTTGGTCTCTGTGTAGCTATTTATATAAACGAGGGTAAAGGCTAAGCTGCTACAACAGAAAGGTCACCAAAGACTATGACTTAAAGAATATAGAGGTTTATTTTTATCTTATACCACAGTCTTAAAACAAGTGGTCCAGGCTGGCAAGGAAGTTCCACCTGTTACAAGCATTCAAGGACCCAGATACTTTCTGTCTTACAGTGTGGTCATCCCCTTGGGATGTTTTTGTTGCTTGAGGTACCTCCATGTTCCATGACCAACACTCAGGAAGTGAGAAAGGGAAGAAAATGCATGGAAGAGTCCACTTCTGTTGTTTTAAGGCCAAGCTAAAAGTGGAGCACATCATTTCTGTTTACATCCTCTTGGCCAGAACTCAATCATTAGGCCACACTTAGCTGCAAGGCAGATTGGAAAATGTCATCTTTAGTTGGGCGGCCCGAAGTCCTACTGCACCTCTGCCTTCGTGTTGGCACACAGCCGGCAGTCTCTGCCAAGCTATTTGAGTCTGAGCAGGTCCCTTCCCCAACAACCTTGGCCTCAGCTTCCCCGTTAGTGCGATAGGGATTGAAATCCGTATCCTGCCTGCTTCCCTGCAGACATCGATGAGTGTGGCACGGAACGAGCCAGCTGTGGATCCAACCAGTTCTGTGTGAACACAGAGGGCTCCTATGAGTGCCGAGGTAAGTGCTGATCCTGTAAGGAAGGAGTGTGGGAAGGGTAGAAGGGGCTGCTCCATGCCCTTTCCCCCAAGTTTCTGCCTTCTCAGGCACCAGAAAACCACCCCCCCCCCCCCAGACCTCTTCTGGAGCAAGGCTTCCCCCCCTCCACAATCCGCCTCGGGCCTAAGGGCAGCTCTCACCCTCTTCTCTCCTATCCCTTCTCCAGACTGTGCCAAGGCCTGCCTGGGCTGCATGGGGGCAGGGCCAGGCCGCTGTAAGAAATGCAGCCCTGGCTACCAGCAGGTGGGCTCCAAGTGTCTCGGTGAGTCTCCTGCCAGTGGGGCACAGACACCGTGAAGTGCCTTGCCCACCACAAATTGAGAAAAGCTGGAATGTGGACAGGGCAGGGGAAGGAAGGGTGGAATGTTGTTTGGGCAAGGGCAAAGGGGTGTCCGGATATGAATGAGATGGAGTCAGGGCTGCCATATGTGGGACCCTGGCAGTGGGGTTCTGACCCCGCCTCACCCTCCCTCAAGATGTGGACGAATGTGAGACAGAGGTGTGTCCAGGAGAGAACGAGCAGTGCGAGAACACCGAGGGCAGTTATCGCTGTGTCTGTGCCGAGGGCTACAAACAGATGGAGGGCGTCTGTGTGAAGGAGCAGATCCCAGGTGAGCCCTGTAGTGGCCCCCAGAAACCTGAGGAAGGGAGGTCCTCATCCAGGGGGAGGGCAGGCAAGCCCCTTCTCCAGGCAGCCATAGGCCCTGCCCCATCCCCACTGCCACCCATCCCCCATAAGGCTGCAATGAGACCCAAACCCTACATCTGATCCCCAGGCTGACTTTTAGCGGCCTCACACCTCCCAAGGCAGAAAGAATATGGCACTTGGTGTCAAATCCCCCCTATCTCCCTTCTTATCTGTCCATTGGGGCCAGTCCTTACCCTGGGCTGCTGACAGCTGTTGCAGGCTGTTGTTCTGAGATGAAGGACAACCACAATGATGACGATGGTGACTACTTCACAGCTCTTACCATGTGTTGACACTGTTCCAAGCCTGTTGCATGTATTAAGTTATTTCGCTTCTACAATAGGTCCAGTGCTGTTCGTATTATTCTCATCCTCACTTTACAGGGTGGAAACTAGGATGCCGACAGATGAAATAACTTGCCCAGGACCACATGACAAGCAGGTTGCAGAGCTGCGAGTCAAATCCATGCAGTCTGGCTCTGGAGCCAGGCTGGTACACAGGCTGTCTCCAGACTTGCCCACCACATGATCTTGGGCAAACCTCTTCACCGCTCTGAACCTCAGTTTCCCATTTATTGAGACAGGGACAATAACTGCCCGTTGGAGTTGTTCTCAGTAGTAAATGACATCATGTGCCGGCTTGCTGGGCAACCATGTGGCAGCAATGATGAGGTATGTGGGAAGCTCCAGGAACAGCGGGGGAGTGACAGGTGCTTCTCTTGTTCCTCACAGAGTCAGCAGGCTTCTTCTCGGAGATGACAGAGGATGAGCTGGTGGTGCTGCAGCAGATGTTCTTCGGTGTCATCATCTGTGCACTGGCCACACTAGCTGCCAAGGGTGACTTGGTGTTTACCGCCATCTTCATTGGGGCTGTGGCGGCCATGACTGGCTACTGGTTGTCAGAGCGCAGCGACCGTGTGCTGGAGGGCTTCATCAAGGGCAGATAATCCTTGCCACATTTGCAGGATCTCCTCCTATCCAGGCTGCCCCCAGAAGTCAGGCCTCTTTCCTGCCTGGACACTTGAGGCAGCTTGCTTTATTTTTGAGCGGGGTAAATACCACACCTCACACCTAGGCAGGTGAGACCCTTGGGGTGAAAAAGTAGCCCTAAATATGGATGCCATGAGATCTTGGCCTGGGGGAACTGGGTAGGCTTCACAATGTGTGTGAATTTTTAAAAAAGTATCTCCTTGTGGTGGCTGCTAGTGGGCTTTGGCCCCTGTCCAGGATGAGGGGGGATTCCCTCCAGGGGTGGGCCCATCACAGCCTCCTCCTGCCAGCTGCATGCTGCCAGCTCCTGTTCTGTACCCCTGCCCCTCAGCCGCTGATTATTTATTCATCTCAGGAAATAAAGGTCTTGGAAAATGGAGAAACTTCAGTCTCACTACCTGCCTCCTACTCCCTATGGGTTGGCCTGAGCTACTGCGAGCCCCCCCCCACCAACCCACCCTTGGGGAAATTTTCTAAAACCCTGGGAAATTGAGGGCTACCATGATGGAGAAGCAGTATAAGGAGGACAGAGGGGCTTGGCCCTGAAGTAGTGTTAGGAGAAGGGGATGGAGGAACCAGGCTTTGGAGTGGAGGTTCCTGGGTTCATTGCCAGCTATCATTTGCCAAAGGACCCTGGACAAATTGCTTTTGTCTCTGATCTTCACTCTTCCCATCTATAAAATGGGCATGATAATGCTTTCCACTCAGGCTTAATAGAATTAAGGAAGAGGATAAATACAAAGAGCTGAAAACAGTGTACAACAGATAGATGTTCTGTAGCCGTTATTCTTAAGGCTTCCCACAGTGGGGTACCTTTCCTTTCTGGGTCCTCCCCTCCCCAACATATAGGGGACTTGGGATTGCTGGGGGTCAGGGGTGGGGACTGCTACCTCTTCTCTGAACGGGATCCTGGCATGGCCAGAGGGAGGCATGAGCCAAGTCCTAAGGGTTTATTTCTTTGGCACAAAGAGGACAGTCAGTCTGGGCAAGCAAACCTCATCTCCACACTACGGAGTCTGGAGGGGTGTTTGGGGGTACCTGGACCCCATATCCCACACCCAAATCCATGCATGTCCACCCTGTATTCCGCATAAGTCACAGCCTCTGTGCAAAATACCCACTGAAAAAAATAGATATTTAAAAAACAAAAAATGGGGGCAGTTAGGTTCATGCCCCAATGTTGCCAGGGGCTGTAGTTAGATGGAAACCCGGGAATGCCAGTTTTTCAAATGTTCAGTTGTCCCAGTCGGCCAAGCCATATGGCCATCGAGGGTAGGGCCCCGGTCCTGCATCCCTGGACCCCTCAGAGCTCGATGGTGTCACTGGAGGCGCTGCGGGAGTCCCCGGGCTTGCAGCGAGGCTGGACCTCACTCTGAGGTTCCCCGGACCGGGAGGGAGTAGGGGCAGGAGCAGGGGCTGGGGCAGGCAGTAGCTGCACCGTGCTGGGCAGCTCATCGAGGGGCAGACTGTCCACCGACGACAGCCCGTGACGCCACGGGTTCCAGCTGATCTTGAGCGAGCCCCGGGAGAAGCTGTCCATGGAGCTGCCAGAAACCGCCCCGTCAGGTTCATCCGCGACATGTGGTGGGACCGGGCCGCGCACGCGCACGTCGCTGAGAGACCGGCAGCGGCCCCTCAGGAGCGAAGAGCCTGCGCCCTCGAGCTCGGGGTCGGGGTGGCTGCCCCGGCGCGGCCGCAGCGCGCCCCCGGGCGGCGGGGAGGACAGACCGCGCAGGCCACAGCGCCGGAAAACGCTGTCTCGCACCAAGTGCTCTCGGAAGAGCGCGGCGTCGATGCTGCGGCTCAAGTTGATGGGTGATGGCGGCCGCAGGTCCAGCTCGCTCATCGACGGCGCCGGCCCCACGCTGCTGCGGGACAGTCCAGGGCCACCCTGGGGACCACGGCCCAACGACGCAGCCGACCCCCAGGCGCCTGAACTGGGCGTGGCAGGCGGCCCACCCTCTGCTGGGTTGCGGATGAGGCTCTTGCTTATGTCCAAGCTGCCTGCACCCACGCCACTAGGCCCCGCATAGCAGTTGTTTGGTCGCTCAGGCACCTCGCTCTTGCCCGAGGGCGTGGGGCACGCCAGGCGCAGCAACTTAGCCCAGCAAGCGTGCTCTGTGGGCGGCCTGGGCCGCGCGGCGGCTACAGCGGCCAGCGCAAGGGTGAGGGCCCATGTCAGCTCCAGCAGGCGCAGCCAGAAGTGGACGCCCCACCAGGCCCACGAAAAGCGACCCACCCGACCTGGGCCCGGGTATAGCCAGAGCGCCGCTGCCAGTTGCAAGCCACTGGCCAGCAGCCCCAGCGCGCCGGCCACGGCCAGCAGCCGCGGGCCCGGGCTGGCATCCCAGCCCCGCGGCCCGTCCAGCAGGCGGCGACGGCACAGACAGAGTGTGCCCAGAGCCACGGCCGCACCCCAGGCACAAGACAAGCCCTGAGCCAGGAGGTTGAACGCAGGCCTCACTGACAACAGGTCAGTAGTCAGCAACCCCACGCCGTGCGCCAACGCCAACGCTCCCAGCAGGAGCGGGTTTTGCAGCTGCTGTGGCAGCCCTGCGCCCAGCCCGAGTAGGGTCAGGGCCGCCAGCGCAGTGAGCAGCAAGGGGAAGGGCAGGTTGTAGAGCACCAGGCCAGTGCGTAAGCCCAGCCGTGCCTGAGAGCCGTATGGGTCCGCGAGCATGTAGGCAGATCGAAGCCCCGACGCTATGAGCACCAGCACCGCTGCCACCAGAGCCAGCCGGGGCCCCGCAGGGGCAGCTGCCAGTGAGGCCAGTGCCAACAACGCGGGCAACAGGAAGAGCACCCCCACCCCATAGACGTGCAGCTCCCAGGAAAAGCTCAGCACCCGCCGCAGGGGACCCCAGCGCAGGGGAGGGGCGGTGGCATTGGCCGGGGGGTTGGTGGCTGGGGCTGATGCCATGGAGCTGGCTGAGGGCTCCGGAGGGGGTGGCTGGCCCAGGGCGCGCTGCGTAGTGACCCGAATGAGGCCCCGGCGTGACGTCGAGGGGGCCTGGACTGGGGGTGCTGGGGGATGGCTTTGGGGGCGCCCCGGCCACTCCTCGGCTTCATCTGCAATAATAACAATATCAGAATAACCCTTTGAAAAGTGCTTTTGATTTCCCACATTCTCTAGTGTGGTGGGCAAGTTATTTCACTTTTCTAAGCACATCTGTGAAATGGGGATGATAATAGTACCTACCTCATTGGATTGTGGGGAAGATTAAATGTTTAGCATAGTGCCCAACACCCAGTAATGTTAAACGACATGACCTATCACTTTTATTAATAATATACCAGCAGTTCTCAACATTGGCTGCATATTAGAATCACCTGGAGACGAACTGAATCAGAATTCCTTGGGATGGGGCCTGGGTATTGGAGTTTTTAAAAAACTCCTCCAGTGATTTGTGGGAGTTGGAGACACTGCACTAAATATATCCAAGTTACATTTACGAATATTCCATCCCCAAAGGGCAAATGACTTGTCCCAGAGTACCCAGTATTAGTTTATTATCCTTAAGTTTTTGAAGGAAGTCCTGGCCAGTTCCTTTAAGGAAGTATTTGTCCCCATTCACTCCCCGCCATGTACCTCGGTTTTTAATTATTAGACAGAGTACCCACTCTCCCCCAAACCCCTAGTCATCCCCTCACCTGGCTGCAGGGCCCCCACAGGGCTCTCTGTTCGATTTGTAGTTGGGCCAGGGTCCAAGGGGCCAGGGATGAGGGACTTGGGGGTACCTGGGGTCTCCAGTGCTCCTCTCACCCGCTGGGGGGAGATGGGGTCTGCTCCATTCATTGCTGCTATCTCTGAAATAACAAAAGCAGTTATCACTGTCTGACCATGCAGTGGTCCCCAAAGTCTAGTCCCCCCAAAGGGAGGCACAATCACACTCATTTGCCAGAATGAGGAAAATGGGACCCAGAGAGACCAGAGGTCACATAGAAACTGGGGCATCCAGCTCTGCTGGAACACCGTCCCCTCCCAGCCCTACTGGGAAACCTCCACTTTGATACCCACCTGGCTTAGGTTGCCCGTCAGGAGTCTCTGTGGCTGGGGGACCTGAGGGCTGGGGTCTTGGTGAGCTCCTCACATCAGAAAGATCAGCCTCTTTGGGTGAGGGACTTGGAAGACTGACTTCCCAGGTCTCCCCACCTCCAGCCTTCTTGGGGAGCTCAAGTGGTAGCTCCTCAGTAGGAGGAAGGCTTTTGGCCAATGCCAGGTCTGGCTGGGGCCCAGTCTCCTGAGAGGATGCCACCTCAGCTGGAGATACCAAACCAACATGAGGGGCTGCTGGATCTTGTTGGGTGAAGAGGGGGCTTTGAGCTGCCTCCTGGAAGTCCTCCTCGCCCCCACCCTGTTCTTCCAGCACTGGTGTCTTGGTAGTGCCCAAGTTGGGGGCAAGAGTCTGGGAAGGGCCCTGGTGGTCTAAGGGGGATATCTCTGAGACTCTGATCTTGGCTTCAGCCACCAGACCCTCATCTTTAGGTGGTTGTTGTCCCATTTGGCCTCCAGATTCCTCTGGCCCTGGGGAGGGAGAAACTGTAGCTATCCTGAGTTGGAGTCTGGGAGTTATGGGGATGAAAGTGAGATGGGGGAGACCCACTGGATGGGGGGCTGGTGCTTCTTGCTCCATAGGCTCCTGTGAGTCAGGAGGTCCTGTCCAGCCATGAGAACTTGGCCCTCGAGCCATCTGGAGATCATCAGTTACTGGGAGTCCTTCTCTCTGAGCCCTATGGGCTGCTTTAGGTCCGTGCAGGGCTGGGCCAAGGGGAGAATCTGCGGGCGCCTCAGGTGCTTCCTCGGCAGGCACCTGGGGGACATTGGAGTTCCAGGGGCTCTCATCTCTGGACTTCTGCCAGAAGAAGTCGAGGGCATGGGGCTCTGTGCCCATAGGGCCCTGGGGGTCATCTCCTAGGATCAGGTGTGGTTCCGAGTCCTCAAGTGGCTTGGGAAGGCGCCGGCCCAGAGCAGGGCCAGGCCCCAGGGAGAGCAGCAGCATCAGCAGTAGGGGGCCACATACACGGCCCCATGGGCTGGGGGCCATGGTCCACTCTGATGTGTGGGCCTAGAACACTCAACTTCCAGTCCTCACTGGATGAGCCTAAAAAAAGGAGAAGGGGGATGACATGTGAGCATTGGGAGCATCCATAGCTGTCCCAAGGCGGGTGGTGGCAAGAAAGAAAGAAAGAGAGCTCCCCTTTCCCCAACCCCTTCCTGTTCAACCCCTTCATGCTGCCCAGAGTGACCTTTTAAAAATGTATCTCTGGTCATGCCACTTGCCCTACTTCAAAACCTTTGGTGGCTCCCCATCACCCTCAGGAAATAATATAAGCTTCTCTCTTAGCCTTCCAAGGCTACACCAGGCTGCTTATCCCCTTCAACAACCACTGGGCTGTCCAATGCCCCAATCCTTTGCTCCTGCTGTTCTCTCAGCTTGGACTGCCCTCTCCCTTCTTCTTCACTAGCTGAAATCCTCTCTTTTTTTTTTTTTTTTAATGTTTACTTATTTATGAGAGAGAGGGAGACAGAGCATGAGTGGGGGAGGGGCAGAGAGAGAGAGAGAGAGAGAGAGAGAGAGAGACAGACAGACAGAATCTGAAGGCTCACAGAGCTGAGCTGTCATCACAGAGCCTGATGTGGGGCTTGAACTCATGAACCATGAGATCATGACCTGAACCAAAGTTGGATGCTCAACTGACTGAGCCACCCAGGTGCCCCTGAAACCCTATTCTTGAAGGCCTGGCTCAAATATCAGAGCAGTGAAGAGGGAGAGGAACATGCTCCTGCCTTTGAGGAGAGATCTGGGTTTGAATCCCAGCTTCGCTATTTCCTGGGTGAGTCACCTCACCTCTGCAAATCATGGTTTTCCCATCAGTAAAATGGGTATAAGAAAAGTACCTAATTCAAAGGAGCTCTTCCAAGACTTACCTAACAAAACACATTATATAGGCCAGGCCCATAATAGGAGTTTAATAAGCATTAGAGACCTTTTACTTTTCCCTTTGTCCAGAAAGCTTTCTTTCCACCAGCCCCCTGACGTATTTCGACAAAATATGTGAGCACATACTATCTGCCAGGCCCTGGGGATAAAGCAGTGAAAAGACTGACAAGATGCCTGCCCTCACTGAGCTGGCATTCTAGGGTAAGGGGCAGACAATGAATAATTTTAAATAAGATGAGCGCTGAAGAAAATAAAACAGGTTAAGAGATTGATGGGGGCTACTTTACACAGGGGGTACAACAGGAAGACCTCTGAGAGGTGACATCTAAGCTAGATGCTGATGAGAAGGAGCCAGCCATTTGAAGATAATGAGGGAAAAGTATTTGGCAAAGGGAACAGAAAGTGCAAAAGGCCTTGAAGCAGAATGAATGAGGTGAATTCAGGAAATGAAAAGGCTAGTGTGGCTGGAGCAGAGCAAAGGAAGGAGAAAGGAGCGAAGGGAGATAAGATCAAGAAGGTGGGGCTAGATCACAAGGGCCCTTGTAAGCCACAATAAGGCACCTGGATTTTATTCTAAGTATCACAGGAAGCCAATGCAGATGTTAAGCATGGAAGCAAAAAGGTCCAATTAAGTGTACTGAAAAGGGGGAGAGAGGCCAGTGCAGAAATCCAGGTAAGATAATAATAGTGGCTTGTTTCAGCTTAGACATTTCTTTCCCTGACACCACCTCCACCCCTTCCTATCATCCAGGTCACATAATGCAATCTCAGGTCTCCTCCACTGGCCTGGGGCTTTTCAAGGGCTGCTTTTGCATCTTTATTTCTTGCCTCAGGCCCCCTGCATATGCCTGGCCCTGGGTAGATACGCCCTGAAGTTTCCTCTTCTTGAGTCCCTAGTTAAGCCAGGGAGGCAGGAAGGTGGCCAGGAGACTGCAGGGCCAGGGAACAGCAACTATGAGAGAGGAGAGGCTTGGGTGTGTTTAGGGGCAGAAGCCCTGCTCCTTTCTTCTCTGGGAAGACTCCCTGGCTCCTCATCTTTGGTGGCTCACAGACCCCTTGAGAAACCAATGAAAGTTCCAGGTGCTCTCTCCAGAAAAATGCCAAGGTTCATCCAAAGTTGTGGACAATTTCAGGGGGTTCAAAGATCCCCCAAACTAGACTCTGCCTTAAAGTCTTGTTAATTTCTCAAGCATTCACTCTGCTCTGCTCCTAGCTGGGTGCTGGGGACCCAAAGAGAAGCCTCAATTGCAGTGTCAGGATTGGGGGGGGGGGGGGGGTAGCTGAGGAGGAAGGACTGAACAGCCACTGACACATGTCCTGGTTAATAATAGTGCTCCTGTGTTGAGCACTTACCCAGTAAGGCTCCTGCGCTAAGATTAGCTGCCTGTCCTCCATCTCACCCAACCCTCTCAACACAAGCAGGTGTGGGTATAACCATTTCATAGAGGATGAAACCAAGGTTCAGAGAGGTTTCGCAAATCACCCAAGGTCGCACAGCCAGCACATGGCCACACTAGGGGTTGTGAGACCTGCAATGGCTCATTTTGCACAGGGGGTCCAAAAGCTTTTCAGAGGAGGTAGTTGAGTTAGGCCTTCAGTGATAAGCATATGCCATCTGCTCAACCGCCCGCAATTCAAATGAGATGTAGGCATTTATGGGCACGGGGGAGGCTGCCTAGTCCTGGGTTCCCGCTACAGGACAGATTCTTGGGGGGATGGGGTAAAGGGTAGGGGGTATCTCTCTGCCCTAGGGACTGGAGAGAGGCCCGCCTGGGGGCAGGGCGAGGGCCGCCGCAGGGCAGCCTCCAGGACCTGGTCCATCTCGGGTTACCTCTCCTCCTTCGGCTCCTCTCCCCTGGCTCCGCGCCTTCCCGCAGTGTCCCGGGTGGGGGTGGGCACTGGTGCAGGCCTTGCCGCTCGCGCCCAGAAAGGGGGCTGCAGTCCATGCTCCCTGCCTGGGCCCCGTCATCGCCCCCTCCCTCGGCCAGCTCCTCACCTGGGCGCCTAGCCGGCAGCCCCCGCGTTCACCTTGCGCGCGTCCCTGCAGCCGCTCCCCGCGCCGCATCCTCCGCGATGCTCAGACTTGGCTAACAGAGCCCGGCGCTGCCGATCGCCGAGCCCGCCCACAGGAAAGCCATCCCCACTTAACCCTTTCCCCTTAGGGGTGGATTCTGCTCCCCGTCCTGACCTCCCCTCTCTCGGAGATTCTCAGGGCTAAGAGGGGAACCGAGGTTCCCTTCCGCAGCATCCCTGAATAAGGGACAGCCAATCCTGGTTTGCACACCTCGTGGAGCTCACTGTCTTTATACCTGTATACCTATATCCTTATAGGGATATATATATATACATACCCATATATATATACCCATATATATATATATATATATATATATATACACACCCATATATATATATATATATATATATATATCCATATATATATATATCCATATACACACACATATACATATATGTGTATATATGTATATATATATATATATATATATATATATATATATATATATATATACATATATACATACATACATACATACATACCTAGAGGTAAATCCTACTTACAGCTTGCTGTTTATCCTTCAGATCTTTTTCAATGCACAGTCACATATACGTTTTAAATAGAAATGAGATCATACTGTACATACTGTTCTGTAACTTGCCTTTCTTCTCTTCACGGTGGAATATGTGCTGGCACATTTTCCATGTAAATTTCTACAGCTCCATTTCATTTCTTGTATCTGCTGTTGAGAATTGGAGCATGCACTCAGCCTATACTTTTAATTTATCCAGTCCTGAGGGTGGAGATGTAGATTGTTTCTAGCCTCTTGCTGGCAGGAATAATAAGGCAGGGGCCATTCTTGGGTAGACATCTTGGGGCACAAGCACTAGTGTGCCTGTCGGATAATCTCCTACATGAGGTATGGTTAGATCTAGGAGTCTGCACATTTTCAGGTCTTGATAGACACTGTCAGAATGCCCCTGGTCCCTCTTTGGACAGCTCCTGATGTACTCAATGTCCACCATCGGGTTCAGTAACATTAAGAGAAATTTACACAAGGAATACATGTGGTCGTTAATATGATGTAAAATCTTTAATGCCATGGAGAAATTTCCAGGGTAGATTATTGTTTATTTATTTAAATTTCAGTCATTCTGTGTAAAAATCATGTAGGCTGATTGTCCCAAGTCAACACAGAAACGTTCAAAGAACACATTCAATGTCTTGTGGCCTCTTCAAATCTGCCTCCCCAGGTGTACCCACTGTTAGCATCATGTTGTTTCCTTCACTTATAAAAACATGTATGTGCATGCTATTCTTTTCACAAAAATGGGATCATACTAGGCATATTATCCTATAACTTTCTTTTGGCCTTAAGCAATATATGTTGGAAACGTTCTGAAGGCGATGCATACTTATAGCTCCACCCTTTTTTTCAACTAGCTGTGGAGTGCTGCATGATGTGGATGCACTGTCATTTACGCACATTCCCAACATTCTCCTACTGAACAGTATTTAGCTGGTTTACAACTACTTCTTTTCTACTAGAAACAATACTGCAATAAACATCCTTACATACCAATACGTACATCTTTATGTGGCGATACTCTGTTCTCTCAGATAATTATTTGTATGATCCCATTTTTGTTAATATCTACCTGGATGTATCTATCTATCATCCATGTATCTGTGTACCTATCCTACCTATCCTATCCCTAATTATTAGCAGGTAAATAGTAGTTGATGTGATTTTTATTTAATTTTGCTTTTCTGTTTACCAATATTCTACACAACCATGTATTTCTTTTGTGATCAGAGATAGGAATGCTAAATATCACTTAAAAAAGAAAGAAAGAGGGGCACCTGGGTGGCTCAGTCGATTGAACATCCAACTCTTGATTTGGCTCAGGTCATGACCCCAGGGTCATGGGATTGAGCCCTACATAGGGCTCAGTACTGAGCTTGGGGCCTGTTTAATATTCTCTCTCTCCCTCTGCCTCTCTGCCCTGCTTGCACTTTCTCTCTCTAAAATAAAAATAACAATAAATAAAATAAAGTAAAAAAGAAAGAAAAAAATTCTTCCTAGCATCAAGCTGAAATTTTCCTCCTGGTGTTTGCCTACCTTTGGCTCTCACAGAATAGCAACACTCAGCCCTCAGTTGTGTCTGACATGTTGCAGTTTGAAGAGTGTTCAGTCCCTAAGAGCCAGTAAATGGTGGAGTCCGAATCCAGCTTTTCTCCTTCTTCTTCCCCTTCTTCTCCTCCTCCTTGTCCTCCTCCTCCTCCTTCTTCTCCTTCTTCTGGGCCTGAGTGGGGGAGGGGCAGAGAGCGAGGCAGACAGACTCCCACAACCCTGGGATAACTTCCTGAGCCAAAATCAAGAGTCTGATGCTCAACTGACTGAGCCACCCAGGTGCCCCCAGAATCCAGCTGCTCTAATTGACTCTAGGAGAAAAACTGGGCTTTTCCCAGTTCACCTGATCATCTGACCAGCTCTACTATTTTCTTTGTGGGAACCCCTTCAGAATTGTAAAGGCACCTCTCATTCCTCTAGAATGAGGTTCTTTCAGCCTTTCTTCAAAGGACAGGATTCTGGGCTCTCAGCATTCTGACATCTTCCTCTGTTGGCTTCTTACCAAGTCAACAATGTCCCCCTTAAAGTATAACTCTTAGAACTGAACCCAGTTGGTGACAAAGCTGGACTTTCACCTCCCTTTCCCAGATTCTCCTCTTCCATTAATATGACCTCACACTGAATTAATGTTTCTGGCAGCCACATCACTTTGTTGCCCAGTATCAGTCTACTAGGTCCTCCCCACCTCTTTGTGTGCAGTTGGTTTCTTGACCCTCAGGGTAGGACTTCACATTTGTTTCTTGTTTATTTTTTTCTTGTTAGATCTAGCTAGTTGTTCTGATCTTGTGATAAGTTATCTGGATCCTGATTCTATACATAATAGATAATGGGCATTTTTTAACGCATTGTCCAAGATCCATCTCTCTTCCTGACGGCATCCTAACTTCCTTTGAGGAAACTGTTTTTTCCCCCATGGGCACTCTTAAGGGGAAGGTAGTTCTAGGGGCCCACTACAGAAGCTGAGGGGTCCAAATCCCTCCTGTCATTGCTTCCTGTGAACTCTCTGGTGAGATTTCTTTGGAGACGTTGAGATTCCTTCAGCAGGTTCAGAGCTGGCCTGGTTCTCTTCCTCAGTTTCCCCCGAGTAGGACTACCCATTCATCCCTGCAGTCTTGCTGGCCTTATAGTGCCCAATCCTACAATCCACATAAGACCAGCCAGCTGCTCCCTGAGTGCTCTCTTTGGAGGCAGGAGCCCCAATCTCATTGTTTCCAAACCATCTATTGGTAGGGGATTTGAGATTCTACACAAAGGCAAGTGAGATTATGATCCCTTTGGCCAGAGGCCAAGATGTAAGCTGATTCTATGGAAAGGGGAGACTGGCTGGGGGTGGAGATAAGTATAAATGGGGAACATGGGGAGCACAGGTATGGGTGGGGAGTATCCTGGTTCCAAAAGGAGCTGTCAGCATCATCCTGGAGATTCTGGAATGGCAGGGATAGGTGGGGGATGATTCAAGTATCTGGGAGATGGTTAATAGCTCCATTTGTGAAGCACTTAATTGGCCATGAAGACCTTATTACACGTGTTATTCTTTTTAAGTCCTTACAAGAACCTATGTATTATTATGCTCTCCGTTTTACAGCTGGCAAGCTGAAACTCAAGAGAGCTTAAGTAATTTGTTCAAAGTCACACAGCACATAAGAGACCAAGCTATAAGTCTGACTTTAGAACCAGTGCTCTTATTTTTTTAAAAATGTTTTTAATGTTTATTTATTTTTGACAGAGAGAGAGAGAGACAGAGCATGAGCGGGGTAGGGGCAGAGAGAGAGGGAGACATAGAATTTGAGCAGGCTCCAGGCTCTAAGCTGTCAGCACAGAGCCTGATGCGGGGCTCGAACTCACAAACTGTGAGATCATGACCTGAGCCGAAGTCGGACGCTTAACCGACTGAGCCACCCAGGCACCCCCTTTTTTTTTTTCTATTTGACATTTATTTATTTTGAGAGAGAGAGAGTGAGAGCATGTGTGTATGCATGAGTGGGGGAAGGGGCAGAGAGAGGAGGGAGAGAGACACGGGACTCGAACCATGAGATCATGACCTAAGCCAAAATCAAGAGACGGATGCTTAATTGACTGAGCCATGCAGGCGCCCCTAGAACCAGTGCTCTTAATACTGATGGCACCATCCTATCCCTGAGGAAGTACCTCAGAGAGGTAGATGGGAGGGAGACGAACATCCCAGCCCTTCCAAGTGGCCCTGCTGTGTTAGGCTATGAAAATAGACTCCAGTACATCTCTTTTGAAGGATCTTCAACAAAGTTGGGAGTTGTTGGGAGCAGCCACTGAAAAGTACCTTAGAGGCTCCTAAGGAAGGGGAGAGAGGAGGAAAAGGCAAAGGTGATGTGGCTGGCAATGATGAAGTCTCCTGCTTAGACAATGTCCAGGACAGTTGGCTGGCATTTTCATTCTGGCTGGTCACTCTGGCAGGCACCAGCAAAAAGACAGAACAGGTGGGAGAAGGTGCAGCCAGATGAACCTTCTCTGTGCTGTAAACTCGGAGGGTTGGGTGGAGAGTTACACTCCTTCACAGAATTTGCCAAATTAAGCCACAAGGGTTTCTGGAGTCTTAACTCATTCTTTTTCAGATTTTAGCCTCCAGCGATATCAGTTGAGTGAAACTTTTAAAAGATATTTTTGGTGTGAATAAATATGATAATCTGGTATACACTTTAAAACCACTGTTTCCTAGCCCATTCCCTCTCACTTCCAATTCCTGTCAACTCTTTCTGATATTTCTGATTATTTCTTACTTTTTAAAAAAATTTTTTTAATGTTTATTTATTTTTGAGAGAGAGACAGAGAGACAGAGCATGAGCAGGGAAGGGGCAGAGAGAGAGAGAGAGAGAGAGAGAGAGAGAGAGAGAGAAGAGAGACACAGAATCCAAAGCAGGCTTAAGGCTCTGAGCTGTCAGCCACAGAGCTCCACATAGGGCTCGAACTCATGAACCATGAGATCATGACCTGAGCCAAAGTCGTGCACTTAACTGACTGAGCCACCCAGACGGCCCTCTTCTGGTTTTTATATCTATTATCTAAGTGCCAGACTTGTACTGCTCATGTTATTTTTTTTTTCAGATTTAGACTTTCATCTATTGATTACCACTAAGGAATATGAAGATTTAGCTTTCCACATTTCTACGTTTTTCTGTACTGCTTTTGTTAATGTCATTATTCTTCTGCATTTACAATACTAGAACCATGAAACAATGAATCAAGCTGACTCAAGAAGTGTACTGTGATTACAATTCCTTTGTTAGATGTTGTTTTCCAGGGGTAATGCTTGTTTTTTTGTTTGTTTAAAAATATGCATCTATGCATTTATCACTAGTTTAGTCTCCTTAATCTTTTCTTGAAGTGAAAAACAATCTGAAGATTTGATTTCCCATCGAGATAGGAATACTTTACTTTTTTAAATGTTTATTTATTCTTGAGAGAGACAGAGCACGAGTAGGGGAGGGGCAGAAGAGGGAGGGAGACACAGAATCCGAAGCAGTCTCCAGGTTCTGAACTGTCAGCACAGAGCTGGACATGGGAACTGTGAGATCATGACCTGAGCCGAAGTCAGGCACTTAACTGACTGAGCCACCCAGGCGCCCCTAGATAGGAATACTTTAAAAAAGACTCACAGGGGTGCCTGGGTGGTTCAGTTGGTTGAGCGGCTGGCTTTGGCTCAGGTCATGATCTCTCGATTTGTGAGTTCGATCCCGTGTTGGGCTCTGTGCTGACAGCTCAGAGCCCGGAGCCTGCTTCAGATTCTGTGTCTCCCTCTCTCTCTGCCCCTCCCCTGCTCGTGCTCTGTCTCTCTCTCAAAAACAATAAACATGAAAAAAAAATTTTTTTAAAGACTCACAGAATTCTACAGAACAAATAAGTGGCTTGAAAAATGGATGAGGAGGGGCACCTATTTAAAAGAGAGTTAAAAGAAAAAAAATAAGAGTTATGAGACACAGCAATCAAATGCTACATGGGGGCCTTTTGGGGATCCTCATTCAAACCAATTGTACAAAGACATTTTAAGATAACAGGAAATTTGAACACGATTGGGCTTTAGGACATACTAAAGAATGTCTAATTAGGTAAGATAATGGTACTGTGGGTTATATTTAAAAAATTCCTTATCTGTTAGACATCCTTACTAAAATATATATTTTCTAACATTTATATATTTATTTTGAGAGACAGAGAGAAAGAGCAAGTAGCGGAGAGGCAGAGAGAGAAGGAGAGAGAGAATCCCAAGCGGGCTCCACACTAAGTGCAGAGCCTGATGCAGGGCTTGATCCCACAACCATGAGATCATTACCTGAGCCAAAATCAAGAGTCAGATGCTTAACAGACTAAGCCACGCAGGCACTCCACTTACTAAAATATTTATGTGTGAAATATGGGATTTACTTTTAAAACATTCCAGAAAAGAAAAATGGGTTTGGGAGATACATGAAAGATTGGCAAAATATTGACACTTAGTAAAACACGGTGATAGGTACATCATTATGTGTTCTTCCCTCTTTTGGATATGTTTGAAATTTTCCATAATAAAAAATTAAAAATGATAAAGAAATTCACAAAGAAATGGGAGAAAGGAAAGGTAGTACAGGGCTGGCATTTTGTGAGCTGACTGCAAAAATGAAACGTTTTGCTTACTGGGGACTAGCCCATCTTGGAGGAGCATGGATACATAACCCAGATTTCTGAACCCTGCTGGTCTTCCCAGGCCAGTTCCAGTGAGGCAGAGCCAAGAGACCTGGAAGGGAGGTGGGCAGGTAGATCAGGGTGAGAGCTAGGTCAGCAGGAGGGGTGGCAGGGCTGGGGGTGAAAGCACCTAAGAAGCTCAGGAACACACCAGCTGTCCCAAGACCCTCTGCAGCCAGACTCCGTCTGCAGTCAGTATAGTCTACACGAGGCTCTCATAGCCACGGTCACGAGAGATCTTGATGTCTGTGGCCAAGGACTAATGACCCCTGCCCACCTTAACAGCTTTAATGGGATATCACTCACATGTGCAAAATTTACCTATTGAAGGTGTACTATTTGGTGGTTTTTGTATATTCACAAAGTTGTGCCACTGTCACCACTTTCCATTTTAGAACACTTTCATTCCCTGAAAAGAAACCTGTACCCATTAGCAGTCACTTCCCATTCCCCTCCCCCAGGCCCTGGCAACCACTAATCTATGTTCTGTCTCCATGGACAGGACATAAAACACAGGATCATAAATGCGGTTTTTTTGTGATTGGCTTCTTTCTTTAGTGTGTTTCAAGGTTCACCCATGTTGTAGGCTGTATTAGCATTTCATTCTTTTTTTATCGCTGTATAAATTCCACTGTATGGATGTACCATATTTTATTTATTTATCTATTTATTTGGACATTTGGATTGTTTCTCCTTTGTAGCTATTATAAATAATGCTGCTATGAACATTCATATGTGAGTTTTCATGTGGATGTGTGTTCTCACTTCTCTTGGGTACAGAGTGGAATTCCTAGGTCATATGGAAACCTTATGTTATGCATAACCTTTTGAGGAACTGCCAGACTATTATCCCAAGGGGCTACACCATATGATCTGCTTTTGACACATGGGGAGACTGAGGCCCAGAGAAGGCAAATGTCCTATGCAAAGCTACACAGAACTCTAAGTGCAAGAAAGCAGGAGCCAATCATGTAAATGGCCCCAGTCCCTGCCCATTCTCACCCTGCCACGCCCTCACCCACTGTTACCCTCTCCATTCCTTGCCAGCCAGCAGCAAATCCCTTCACACCAGTCCCTCCCAAAGGCTCCCTGCTATCACGTCAGGATCGAGTTCACCTCTGAGGGATGATTTACAAGCTGCCATCTGGCCCCATCCTGCCTCATCTCATCTTTTTTTTAAAGCTACTGTATTGAAACCTAACTCACACACCAGACTCTTCACTCATTTAAAGGGTCTAACCCAATGCTCTCACATCTTTTTATTCTCTACCCTTCAGGGCCACACAGGCCTTGTTCTGGTTTTGTGAAAATGCCATCACCTTTGCTTTCAGGATCTTGCACACCGTCTCCTCTGTCTGAGATAGTCTTTCCTTAAGTATTTCCCTGGTTCTGTATATATTTCCTGTGATCCTTCATATCTTGGGATGATACTTATGCTGGAAAGCCTTTCCTGACCACCCAGGCTGGATGGATGGCCTGCAGGACATTCCCACAGTGTCCCTTGGATCACGCTATCATGGCATTGACACATCAGTCTGAACTCTTAAGGTCTGGGAGTGTGGCTTGTTCACATGCAGCGTCTGGCAGATGGTCAGTGAACAAGTGAATAGAAAGATCTGAAAATATGTAACACGACACTGAGCATATTGTAGAAGTCCCATAAACGTTTGCAGACTTTACTGCTTACCAGGACAAGGGCAATACCTCCTTCTGGTAACATTCCAGACAGTTTGTGTGATTAACAGGTAAAAATTATTATTTTTTCTTGTCTGGTGCCCTTGCCACTTTCTTCTGGCAACAGTACCCCAGTTTTCCTCTAAGGAATCACCTCTTTCCCACCTTTGGTCTTTATAGTTTAGGTGGGGCTAAATAGTCCCTAGAATTTACACATGACCTACATCAGGTCAATTACCTGACTTACTGGAAATTTTCAGAAAGGAGTGTTTTCTTTTCACTAAGCTCGTGTCTCCTTAAGAAGACAGCCTGCCTCAGACTAGAAGCAGAGTTGAGAAAGCAATGCAGTCATAATGACATCATTTGAGAACCTGGATCCAGCTATACCTGAAGCCAATTGACCAGTGGACATTCTGCCATTTACATTCCTTTTAAAAAAATTGCTTAAGCCAAGTTGAGTTTCTATAACTTGCAGCTGCAGCATTTCTCACACAGTAACCCTCCATGTCGTTCACTTATATACCCACCCATCATACCCCTTTTGACCAAATAGAAGAACCACACAGGTTTTTGCCCCCAAATGTAGGTTTACCTACTATTCTCAAATCTAAGTCATGATTATTTTTCTGTGTTGTGTTGTATCTCTGACTGTCCATATTAAGACTTCTGTGTGTGGTACTTTCCACACCATGATCAGTAAAAGGACACTTCAGATTGTCTTAAATGATTCTAGGTGTTAAGTCCAGGTTGATGGAAAGGTTAGGTGCTCATTTAGTAGCCTGGCCCAAACTGAACTCCAGGAAACACACACGATGAGCACTGTATGCTGAACTAGTGTGCTGATTCTGAGAAGAGCCTGATAAAACGAACAACGGTTTTTCCTTTGACTACCTGCTGCCAAGGACATGTGCATTTATCATCAACATGAGGGGTCAGAAAGAGCTCACATGTTTTATCCACCCAACTTTGCTACAGGGAAAAAGATAAACTTTGTGTGGGTGGAGGCAAAATGAAATGTTCAGAGATTCCTCATGGGAATGAGGGTGACATCACTCAGTCATCAAGTACTGCTTGTATTCCAACACAACCTGCCCTTTTCGGTACATACTATACCACACCCCACTTGTTCAGGGTCCAGCAAATTGTGGACGTTTTTTTAAAAACAGGTTTTCTTTTTAAGTTTATTTTGAGAGAGAGACAGTGCAAATGGGGTAGGACAGAGAGAGGCGCAGGGCTTGAACTCACAAACTAGGAGATTATGACTTGAGCCGAAATCAAGTCAGACGCTCAACTGACTGCGCCACTCAGGCTCCCCAATTGTGGACATTTTAATCTGTGGGCCTTTGCTGGTTCTATCCTGTCTGCTTGGAATGCGCTTCTACATTGCAGAACTCTTTTGAGACCGAGGTCAAAGGTTAGCTCCCCCTGTGGACCCCTGCTCCTTTAACATTGTGTTTAAGCAGCTATTTTAAATATCTTTAAAGGTCAGATTTTCTTAGCGTAGGTCTGTAGGTCACTATGACTAGGCTTTGGACTAGGTTCCTGGAGTTGTCTGGGAACTCTGTGCGTCTGTGCCTGTGTGCATTACTCTGGAGGGGGGAAGGTCAGAACCACCAATTTCTTATGTGTCTCTCCGATGAGTTCCTTGAGGGCAAGGGTCACATCTTTTTCATCTTTGACTCTTCAGCAATGATCCACAATGGACACTCATAACTGTGGCAGAAGGCTGTTAGTGACCCACAGAGGCAACATTTCACAGGCAGAGAAAAGAGGATGGTTTAATTGGTAGAGTCAAGAGTTGTTGGTTCTTGATTACAGTGTTCAACATGCAAATTACATTCGCCTCTTGGTACAGAAATGGCACCCTGCCACTTCCCTGGGACAGTTAATCCAGACAGAATGATTCCTAGGTCGCCCTTAACTACATGTCTGCCAGCAATTGCCCTTTCTCCCTTCTTACAGCGATATGCAAACTCTTACCCAGAATAACTGGGAAATGAGGTCTTTTGTTCAACTGAGTAGCCATATTCGGTACAGCACTGTGGATCTGTCAACGGATTTGATATGTTCTGAACTCCAGCTCAAGACCTCACATTATGTAACCTATCTTTGATGATCCCAAAGGCACTTGAGAATCCGGCAGTGTCTCAGTGTCGCCGATTTTCACCGGACAGTGTTAAAGAGATAGAAGGCTGGCTAAGTCTGTCCTAGCCCTGGGTATTCAATCTGCAAAGAGCTTATTTGAATCAGGTTTTGACATGTTTGCTGTCTATGTCACTCTGTAGGCTCAAAATGGAACAACACAGGGAGCTTTCACTTTGCTCATCCATAGCTCCTAAATTTTCAGTAATGAAAATGTATTATTTGTGTAAAGAAAGTTGTACAAATACTAACAAAAAATTAAAGGTAAAACACAGGGTGTTTGGATCCCAAGAAAACAAGCGCTCACTGTGGTCAGAAGTCAGGCTGATTGCACTTAATAACTAGGTATAATTGACAATGCTTTTTCCAAAGACTGAAGTTTCGCTAAGTTTTATATATTATTACTAGCTTGAGTATTCCCCCTTTGACTTTCATTACTAGAGTCATCAGAAGGAAAATGTAAAACATTTTAAAAACAGCTGTTTCTGGGCAAGTCATCCAGCACAGACTCCTCAAATCTCTAGTTTCAGACATACAGGGGAACCCGGCTCAGACAAGAACAATTCTTGCTGCACACCTGCCAGCTCATGCATCTTCCTTTTTATTCCGAGAGGCTCCAGCTCAAACCAAAGTTACAAAGTCAGGCACTACTCTGAGTTCCTGATACAGCAAATCCCTGCTTGGTCTTCAAAAAATAGAGGTCTGTAATTCCTTTTTGAACATGCCTTCGAAGTGGAGGTCTTTGGCCATGAGCTCCTCTTCGACATCATCTAGTGCCCACTGGTGATCCGTCAGCTCCAAAGCTTCCCACTCTGTCTGCAAAGGAAGAGGACACCAGGGCAGGGAGAGGAGGGCTGTTACTAAGAGCAGTGCTGACCTGGGAGCATCTATTCCGCCTAGCAGCTGGACTAAGCTATTTGCATGTATAAACTCATTTAATCCTATGAGGTAGATACTGCTAATTGCCCGGTCTGCCTCCATGCTCAATTTATAGGTGAAGAGAATAAGGCTAAAATAGGAAAACAAATTTGTCTAAGTGAGTAACCAATTACATTTTTTTTCCATTTTTAAAATTTACTTTATTTATTTATTTTGAGAGAGAGCAAGAGCGCAACTACTGCTTTACTTTCTGTATCTTTGGATTCATGTATTCAGGATAGAATATGTGGCCTTTTCTTACTGGTTTCTTTCACTTGGGATGTTTTCAAGGTTCCTTCCTGTTGTAGCAAGTATCAGTACTTCATTCCTTTTTAAGACTATATATTTCACTGAATACTTCCATTGTACATACACTGTACTATTATTCCCAAATGTTTCATTTTGTTCACGTGTTCATAAGATGACGGTACATGTGCATTGTTTCTACTCTTAGAATATTCTTAGTGCTCTGAACTTTTCTTTCTTTCTTTTTTTTTTTTTTTAAAGATTTTATTTTAGGGGCACCTGGGTGGCTCAGTCAGTTAAGCGTCTGACTTTGGCTCAGGTCATGATTTCACCGTTTGTGGGTTCGAGCCCTACATCGGGCTCTGTGCTGGCAGCTCAGAGCCTGGAGTCTGCTTTGGATTCTGTGTCTCCCTCTCTCTGCTTCTCCCCCGACTGCACGGACTCTTTCTCTCTCAAAAATAAACATTAAAAAAAAAAAGATTTTTTTGTTTTAATTTTATTCATTTTATTTTTTTAAGTTTATTTATTTAGAGAGTGAGTAAGCACATGATACAAGCAGGAGAGGGATAGAGAGGGAGAGAAAGAAGCCCAAGCAGGCTCTCTGTGGCCAATGCAGAGCCTGATGTGGGGCTCAATCCCACAACCCTAGGACCATGACCTGAGCCAAAATCAAGAGCTGGCTGCTCAACTGATTGAGTCACCCAGGTGCCCCTAAGACTTTATTTTTAAGTAATCTCTATACCCAACATGGGGCTTGGACCCACAACCTTGAGATCAAGAGTTGCATGCTCCACTAACTCCAGGTGCCCTTAGGAGTTTGTGTGGACATAGGTTTTCAATTGCCTTCGTTATTTACCTAAGTGTGAAATTGCTGGGTCATATGGTAGCTACGTATAACTTTTTTAGGAAAGGTTAAAACTGCTTTCCAAAGTGGCTGCACCATTCCCAGCAAGTAGGACAGTTCCAATTTCTCCACATCCTTGTCAATACCTGTTAGTGTCCATCTGTTTTTATTATAACCATGGAGTGAGTGTGAAGTAATATCTCCTTGTGGTTTTGATTTGCATTTCTCCAGTGGCTAACAATGTTGAGCATGCTTTCATGAGATTATTGGGTATTTATATAATTTCTTTGGAGAAATTCTTATTCAAAACTTTTGCCCCCTTTTAAACTGGGTTGTCTCTTTATTGTTGAGTTCTAAGAGTTCTTTATTCTGAATACTAGACCCTTATTAGAGATATGATTCGTAAACATTTTCTCTGATACTATTTTCTTTCTCTTAATGGTGTCCTTTGAAGTACAAAAGTTTTCATTTGACCCAGTTCCATTTACCTGCTTTTCCTTTTGTTGCTTGTGCTTTTAATGTTACATCTAAGAAGTCACTGCCTAATCCAGCATCACAAACATTTTACAACTACATTTTCTTCTAAGGGTTTTATGGTTTTAGCTCTTACATTTAGGTCTTTGACCATTCAAAGTTTTTCCTTTTTTTATTGTGGCAAGAAAGATATGTAACATAAAATTTGCCACTTCTAACCTTTGTAAGTATACAATTCAATGGCATTAATTACATCCATAATGTTGTGCAACCATCACCACTATGTATTTCCAAATTTTCCATCCCCTGAAACAGAAACTCTGTACCCATTAAGCAGTTAAGACTGTTCTCTCCCCCACGAAACTGTCTTGGCACCTCTGTCAAAAGTCAATTGATATTAAATGTAGGGGTTTATTTCTGACCTTTCAATTCTATTCCATTGATCTGTATGTCTATCCTTATGCCTGTCCCACAAAGTCTTGATTATTGTAGCTCTGAAGTAGGTTTTAAAATGAAGAAGTATGAGTCTTCCAACTTTGTTCATATTAAATGCTAGTTGGGCTATTCTGGGTCTCTTGCATTTCCATGTGTATTTCAGGATGAGCCTGTCAATTTCTGCAAGAAAGGCAGGTGGAATTTGGATAGGGATTGTGTTGAATTTGTAGATCAATTTTGGGAGTACTGCCATCTTGATAATATTAAGTCTTCTAATCCATGAACGTGGGTGTCTTTCCGTTCATTCAGGTCTTTAATTTCTTTCAGCAATGCTTTGTAATGTCACTATACAAATCTGTCTTTCTTCTGTTAAGTTTGTTCCTAAGTATTTTATCCTTTTTGAAACTATTGTAAATGGAACTGTTTTCTTAATTTCATTTTCAGATTCTTTATTACCAGTGTGTATAAATACAACTGTTTTTTTTAACTTTTTAATTAGAAGTTAAAAAAATTTTTTTTAAGTTTATTTATTTATTTTGAGAGAGACAGAGAGAGCACAAGTAGGGAAAGGTCAGAGAGAAACGGGGACAGAGGATCTAAAGCAGGCTCTGTGCTGACAGCAGAGAGCCTGATGTGGGGCCTGAACTCACAAACCATCAGGTCATAACCTGAGCTAAAGTCAGACACTTAACTGACTGAGCCACCCAGGGGCCCCTTAATACAACTGAATTTTTGCATATTTATTTTGCATCTTCTAAAACCTTGTTGGACTTGTTTGTTACCTCTAATAGTTTACCTTGGGGGCTCCTTACAATAGTCTGTATAAAAGACAATGTTATCTGCAAATGGAGGTAGTTTTCTTCTTTCTTTAAAAAAATTTTTTTTTTAATGTTTATTCATTTTTGAGAGAGACAGACGTGAGCAGGGGAGGGTCAGAGAGACAGGAAGACACAGAATCTGAAGCAGGGTCCAGGCTCTGAGCTGTTAGCACAGAGCCCAATATGGGGCCTGAACTCATGAACCGTGAGGTCATGACCTGAGCCGAAATTGGATGCTCAACCGATTGAGCCACCCAGGTGCCCCTCTTCTTCCTTTGTACCGTGGATGTCTTTTATTTCTTTTTCTTGCCTAACTGCCCTGGCTAGATCATCCAGCACAATGTTGAAGAGAAGTGGCAGGAGTGGATGTACCTATCTTGTCCCTAATTGTTGAGGAAAAGCTGTTAGTGTTTCACCAGAGTTAGCTGTGGGTTTTTCATTAGATGCCTTTCATAGAGATGAGCAAGTTCTCTTCTATTTCTAGTTTGTTTGTTTGTTTGTTTTTTAAATTTATTTATGTTGAGAGAGAGCCCAAGCAGGGGAGGGGCAGAGAGAGAGGGAAAGAAAGACAGAATCCCAAGCAGGCTCCACACTGCCTGCTGTAGGGCTCAATTCCACGAACTGTTGAGATCATGACCTGAGCTGAAATCAAGAGTTGGACGCTTAACTAACTGAGCCCCCCATTTCTAGTATTTATCATGAAAAATTAGTGATGTTTTTCTGTACAAAAATTATACTGGATATATACACTGGATATATTCCAGAGTCATTTCATGAAAAGGCTCTAAGTATCGATTTTTTTTAAATGAAATTTGTATCTGATGTCCACAGGGTCCAAACAGTTCAAAATATTCTAAAAGTTTACCTGCTACCTCTGAAAGGACTGTTTTTACAGCTTCATTTACAGTGTGGGTTAAATTTGTGTGAACATTTAAAAACTAGTAAAAGTACCAAGAATCTCCAATTCGCTTAACAGCTGTCTCAGGAACAAGAAACATGTAAACTTTTAAAATACATTTTTTTGCTAAATTTAAATTTAAATTTAAATTTAAATGATGGAACCACACACACTACACTCACTTCAGGGAACTTATCTTTAAAGTAACTGTCTGGTAATGCCTTTCAGAGCTTCAGTGAAGCTAGAAGGAGATGTAAGTGTACCTTGAAAGCTTTGTTGGTGTCTGCAGGCATGGCCATGGCTGCTCCAGTCATCTGCTCCTGCATCATCCGTGACTGGTCAGCGGCTGCAGGGTAAGATACACCTACATGAGTGCCAGGGTTCAGCAAGCACCCAGCACCCTCAGGGAAGAACGGCCCTTACACAATACTTGCAGTTGCTCAGTGGTGTGTTACAGAACCACAACTGGCCCTGCCACACACTGGCTATGTGTCCTAGGGAAAGTCACTTACCTCTCCTGAAAAATGGGCAGGGGAATAACAGAAGATAACCAAAGGAAGTGCTAAACTTTCTTTCAAATTTAAACAATAACAACATCTATCAGTTATTGAGCAACTACTTCATGTCAGGAGTGCTTTACATAGTCTACCTCATCTCCTAACAACCTACCCTGAAATTACTTATTAAGGTCTCTAAGGTACAAACAGGCAGAGGATTAGAGTGGTTAAGTAACTTGCCCGAGGTCCCAGCCATTAAACAGGAGAGCCAGGATTGGTGTTGGCAAGAACGCAGGTCAATGAACCAACTGGCCAAACCAGGCCTTCTTTCAGCTTCAGCTTACAGGCTTGCATCACTGGTCCTGGATTCCTCACATGAGGGTATCAGACTTCAGGGAACTAAATATTGTCCCTGTGATTGCCACAGAGTTCAGATCTTCAGGTGACCCTGGATTTTTTTTTTTTTTTTTAAGATTTTATTTTTGAGTCATCTTTATACCCAACGTGGGTCTTGAACTTAACAACCCTGAGATCAAGAGTCACATGCTCCACCGCCTGAGCTCCCCAGGCACCCTGACCCTGGAATTTTTAAGACTCTTGTAGGATACCTTAGAAACTTAAGAATAAGTTTAAGGAGTGAAGCATTGTACTGAACTATGTCAACAAATAGCACAAACTATGTGAGTCTTCTGGCCCTGGCGTGAATGATTCGTCTATCAAAATATTTGCTTATTAAACACAACGTATTTCTTACCATTATCTTGGCCCAGAATCAGAGAGTAAATGCTCCGAAGCCCAAAGACATTGAGGAAGTACCAAGATGCAGAACTCACCCTAGAGAGCAAAAGTGAAACAACGTAGGGAGTTATTTTAGCATTAACATAGTTCACACTTTTCTATCACCCAAAGAGTATACAAAGAAATCAGAGAATGTAAAGAAATCATTTGGGGTAGGTAACAGTTGGCATAATCCACCCCTGGCATTTTGAGTAGAGTTTCAATGAGAAAAACCAAAAACCTATTCCAGTGAAGTGTGCAAATTACAAATCTTGTTCTTTAGGCAACACCACTTTTAGATTTTGGTGTGTGTTTTTATAAAGGAAAGAAAGTTCTTACCAGGATGCATCTAATGTGAGTAGTTCAATTCCTTGCTGTAGCATAGGTTTAAAACGGAGGGTCAGTGGAAATGGGACTTTGGCTGCAGAAAAGAGAGAAAAAGTTCACAATCCCTCCTTGCTTTTTTAAGAATAGTTTAAGTGTGGATGCATGTAATCTTTCCCTGATGAGGTGGGAACTCTGTACCATACACAGTTTGGAAAATGATTTCTACCAGGAAATTTGTGTCAATTTCTGAAAAAATAACTGTCAGATGTCACTCTGTTATAGTTCCTTGAACACCAGCTTCTCCAATGCTTGCGAAGCAGGGACTCTGAGCTATGACCTACAATCAGAAAAGAAACTTGCACTAATCTGTTAAACCCAAATTGGAACATGTACACATAGAGAACTATGTTACTAAGAAACAAAATTGATTCAAAAAAATTATAAACAAAGACAAACAACTCACCCCAACACCTAGAAAATAAAGTCAAAACATGCTTCCCTTCATCCTACTTAACTAGAATTAATTTTGGATACAAATGAGCAAGCCATTTGTTTAAATTCCTATTTGAAAAAGCATCCATATCATGAACTTACCATGAGTTTGGAATAAGAGACAAAAAATCACAGGATATTAAATTTTTTTATTCAAAGAATGTGATTAGTTTCCAATAGAGAATATGGGACCCATTATATTAGTGTCTCAACAGCACTGGGATTTCTCTGAACAAGGACATGGGAAAGGATCATAGATGAAGTAAACCTGAAGTATTCTGGGTCTATAACTTACTTGTGACAAAGCCTGAGAATGTCATGTTGATCCATCCACCAATAAGAATCATAGGGAGAACATTTGTTACATTGCCTTTCATCATGTCTGTGAGCATAGTGGGATCTATAACAAAAACAAGAGACCACTACATTTTATGACTGTCGACAAAGACTTCTTCCTGATTTTGTGTAAATCTTATTTTTTTAAATGTTTATTTATTTAAGTAATCTTTACACCCACCATGGGGCACAAACTCATGACCCTGAGATCAAGAGTCACAGGCTCCTCTGACTGAGCCAGCAGGTGCCCCTTAATTTATTTGATAATTAAAGTAATACACAAGTTCAATGTAAAAAATTCAAATGACATGGAAACATAAGATTTAGACAGTTTCTCTGAGCCCACTCTCTAAACACTTTTAACTGTCTGTTGCATATCTTTCCATCTTTATACATACATATATAAAATATGCACATATATGTATATACACAATAGTTTCTCTTTATATATACACAGTTAAAGGATACTATGCTTAAATTCTACTCCTTAATTTTGAAAAGATAAATATATTGTGACTGGTATAATGTCCCTCTCTTACTGTTTTCAGTGTCTTCATAGGAGTCTACTGTGTGTGGTCACACTGCTTTTGGGTGGATCTATAGGTTATTTCTAATTTTTTTTCTTTTTTACAATAAACACTGTTGCCAACAACTACCTAGTACATAAATCTGCATGTTTATGTAAGTGTTTCTGTAAGAGAAACTCTTAGAAGAATTTCTAGGTCAAGGGGTTTGAACGTTTAAAATTGACAGATACTGTCAGACTGTCTTTCAACAATAGTGAGAGGGCCTGACTTCCCATGACCTTGACAGTATCAGCTTTGTCAAGCTTTCGATCTTTGCCAGTTTAACAGTCTAAAAAGGACGTCTTGTTCTAATTTTCATCCTGTGGATTTTAGCGAAGTCAAGTATCTTTTCACACACGTAAAGGTCTTGTTTCTTATGGGTTTTCTAAAAGATTTATTAAAATCAATTCCAGTACCTTCTGTCTGGGTTTCTTACCTAGAGAAATGGGTATTAAAATGCGAGAACAGCCAATACAGAATAATAAATTATTCTGTTTTACTTTAAAAGTGCTACATTTTTTCCCATGACTGGGATGAGTGGAAGAAATCTGTGAGAGCAAAAACTGTAGGGTGGGCCAAGCAATCATGTCTGACAAAGAAATGGCTGGGCTGGGGGAGTGGTAAGAGCTCCTCCTCATTCAGGCAGAAGCCGGGTGGCCATCTGTCAGCAACAGGATCCAGGCACTGGGTGGGAGCTGGGACTGGGATGCTTTTCCGACTCTGCTCCGCAGAGCCCTGGGTCCTGGGGAACAGCAAAGGGAAGAAGACACAGGGACGGTGGCTCTAGCCTCCTCACCCCCAGACGAGAGCTCTTTTTAAAAAATCCACTTTATACACTGGGGTTCCCAGAAGATTTATTTGAAAAAGAGAACTCCACTTGCATAGGTTCCCCATACTAGATATCTCTAAGGTCCCTTAGATTACTATCTTACACAATTTAACATTTCAATAAATCAGCATCCTCCCTCCCCTCCCCCCAACTCATGTTAAGTATCTTCCTTAAAGATGACAGAAGGAATCAACATACCAGTCATAGGAGAAGGAGGCACTACCTTCCTTTTAGTTTTTTTGAAAAATCCATCCTCTGGGTTGTTGAAGTAATATTTTCGTGTCAAGAAAGACTAGTAGAAAAGAGAGCTTTTTAAGTTTTAAAACTGTGACATAGCAAACTGTCAAATTATTCCCCAGAGGTTGAGTCAGAAGGCCTTTGGAATAGGCTGTTGCACTCAGAGCTGGCAGCCAACCTGACACTTTAGCTGAGTCACATTTAAAAACAATTTCCTAAGAAGGGTGAGGTCACAATGACAGTAGACACCACCAGACCACAGCTTAATTACAGATTTGCCAGACTTCAGCTTTCCCCAAAGAGTCCCCTTATAAAACATTCAGATATCTACTGCCTTCAACAGTGAATTGGGGAGCTTTTAATAAAAGATAAATGAGTACCTGTTTGGGAATGTATTTTCCATTTTCCCTGAGGACTCTGCTTCGAATTAGGACTTGACTGAAAAATACAACCAAGACAATGAGATTTTTAAAACCGAAACACTAGAAGAAAATGAGAGAATAAAAGTAGACCTATTTAAACACAAGAGAGGGCCTAGTTGGCAACAGTCCTGTGGGGACACTTGTCAAAATACGAGTGTCCTTAAAACCAATATAACATATTTAACCCAACAATTAGGTTTTCAAAGAAGCATTTTTCAGAAGTCACAGTGTTCATGACTAAAGATTTCTTAGGAAGACACATTTGGAACATCACACTCTGCTCTTTCTTCCTTTATAATAAGCTAAGAAGGAACTTTCTCTGAGTGAAAAAGAGTAACAGTTGGATGCTCCTCAGAAGATGTGAGGGCAGGAGGAGGGAGGAAGGGTGAAGATAAAAGAACAAACTTTTTAAACCCTACAGAGACATGACTACAGGATTTGACAGGGTTGCTATCTGACAGACAACAAATAGAAGAAATTCCATCACGATTCAGACTGCTAGTAAACTCTCAATAAACGTTTCCTGAATTAGTACATCATTTGGTGATTTCTGAATATAAAATCATTAAAGATAATAGAATAATAGACAGTGATACAAGTGGGTGGTGCTAAGATAAACATACCATACAGAACAGAGATCAAAATACTAATGTTGGCTAGGTTTTCAAAAGTTGTTTTATTGGGGGGAAAAAACCTCAAGTTAATGGAAATCCTTCTTGAAAAGTGAAAAAAAAGCAGACAGAAATGAACAAAATGAAAACTGTGTGCCTAGTTTTCTCTCTCCTCCTTAGGTGTTTTGTTTGTTTGTTTTGTTTTGTGCAAAAAAGGTGATTTTGTTAAAGCACAGGATAGGACCAGTGGGCAGAAAAGACCTGCTCTCTCTCCTCCTTAGTATAAACCACCTGCTCTAATCAGTCAGTCAGTCCCCTTAGGGTCCCCTTGTCACCATATGCATATTCTAGCCTCTCCATCTGCTGGGAATGCTCTAGTGCCACTCTCATTCAGGAGTTCTACCCCATCATATGTTAACACCTTCTTCAAGCCCCACCTTCTCCATGAAACTGCCTGGTGCCCTCATGGAATTCTCTCTGGTCTTCCTCCTCTTGACTTCATTGGCTCTATACCCAGGCCTACAGAGGTGACATGTAATATGTTCTGTCCCTGGGAGCTAATCTAAAGTTACTCCAAGTGTGGCCTACGTACCAATGCTGGTCTGTGACGAGGTTAAGTGCAGACATTGAGAGTAAGTGTTTAGAAACTTTTATAGGGGCGCCTGGGTGGCTCAGTTGGTTGAGCATTTGACTCTTGATTCCGGCTTGGGTCATGATCCCAGGGTTGTGGGATTGAATCCCATGTTGGGCTCTGTGCTGAGTGTGGAACCTGCATGGGATTCTCTCTCTGTCTCCCTCTGTCCTTCTCCCCCGCTTGTGCACCTGTGTGCTCTCTAAAATAAAAAAAGAAAAAACCCAAAACCAAAACAACATATTAAAAAAAACCTTTACATTAATTTGTTATTCCACAACATCCAAATATATACTAAAATATCTTACAAAAGCACCAGTCTATGATCGATTGGAAATCAAAAAATCAAAAAACTGGACCTTCACTGATGTTTAGGCAGCACTGAGTCTAGAGTAACAGTAAAAATTTAAGCTCTGGGGGCGCCTGGATGGCTCAGTTGGTTGAGCATCTGACTTCAACTCAGGTCATGATCTCGCAGTGCGGTGTTTCGAGCTATGCGTTGGGTTCTGTGCTGACAGCTGGGAGCCTGGAGCCTGCTTTGGATTCTGTGTCTCCCTCTCTCTCTGTCCCTCCCCTGCTCATGTGTGCGCCCGTGCGTGTGCACTCTCTCTCAAAAATAAATAAACATTAAAAAAAATTTAAGCTCTGGAGTTGGACAGATGGGTTCACATCCTGGCTCTGCCACTTATTAGCTATGTGACCTTGGGTGAGTCATTTAAATTCCCCATGTCTCCTTTCATATTCTGTACAGCAACAGATTTATTCTTAGACAAATACTTTTTGAGCTTCTGAATGCCATGTACCATATTAAGTGCATGAACAACAGTGATCAAAAAGCAAATACCTCATAAAGGTTAAAGTCTAGTGGGAGAGAAAGACATTGATCAAATAACCATAAGAATAAATGTGAAATTCTCCTGTTATGTCCTAGGAAGGAGAGATGGATATGATGGGAGTGTATAATACAGGGATTTGATCAAGTCTAGGAAGTCAGGGTCTGGAAAAAAGCTTTGATGAGGATGTATGACTAAGTTGGAATCTTAAGGATGACTAGAGATTACCTTGGCAAAGTGCTGGAGGGAACGGCATGGACAAAAGCCCTGAGGCAGGCATAAGCACTATGTCTTTGAGGACCTGAGAAAAGGCCACATGGCTAGAAGAAAGAGAACTACAGAAAACATGGTGAAAATGAGACTTGAGAGATACACAAGAGCCACACTATACATAAGGCCACATGGGTCCCACTGTATTTTTTTAATTGTGGCAAAAAATACATAATATAAAATTTACCAATGTAATCATATTTAAACACAAAGTTCAGTAGTACATATACATATATAAACACAATGGAATATTATCAGCCACAAGAAAGGAGATCCCGCCATCTGCAACAACATGGTTGAAACTTGAGGGCATTATGCTAAGTGAAATTAGCCAGACAGAGAAAGACAAACACTGTATGACCTCACTTTTATATGGAATAAAAAAAAAAAAAAAGTCAAAAAGAAAATAGAATGGTGGTTACTGGGGGCTGAGGGAGATGGACAGATGCTGGCCAAAAGGTACAGTTAGAAGATGAGTAAGCTCTGGGGATTTAACATACAGTATGGTGACTAGAGTTCATAAAACTGTGTAATGTACTTGAAATTTACTAAAAGAGTAGACTTAAGCATTCTCAACATCAATTAAAAAAAAAGTATGTGAGGTCATATATATGTTAATTAACTGGATTATGGTAATCAATTCAGAAAGTATATGTATGTCAAATTGTCATATTCTACATTTCACATAGCTGTAAAAAAACCCTGAAATTATGACATGCTACAATACAGATGAACCTTGAAAATGCTGTGCTAAGTAAAATAAGATGGGCACAGGGGGACAAATATTGTATGATTCCACTTACATAAGGTATCTAGAATAGTCAAACTCATAAAGACAAAAAGAATGCTGGTTGCAGAAAGTGGGAGGAGACGGGATGGAAAGTTATTACTTAGTATGTTCAGAGTTTGTTTGGGATGATGAAAATACTGTGGAAGCAGATGACGGATGATGGCACAACAGTGAAAATGTACTTAATGCCACTAAATTGTATACTTAAAAATAGTTAAAATGGTAAACTTTATGTTATGTATATTTTACCACAATTTAAAAAAAAGAGTGGGTACATGTCTGGCTCAGTTTGTGGAGCATGTAATTCTTTTTTTTTTTTTTAATTTTTTTTGAATGTTTGTTTATTTTTGAAGGAAAGAGAGACAGAGTGTGAGCAGGAGGAGGGGCAGAGAGAGGGAGACACAGAATCTGAAATGGGTTCCAGGGTCCGAGCTGTCAATGCAGAGCCTGACGACGTGGGGCTCAAATTCACAAACTGTGAGATCATGACCTGAGCCAAAGTATGTCGCCTAACCGATTGAGCCACGCAGGCGCCCCATGTGGAGCATGTAATTCCTTATCTCAGGGTTGTGAGTTCGAGCCCCATGTTGCGTGTGGAGTACTTAAAAAAAAAAAAAAAAGGAGAAATACTGAGGATTTTAAACTGAGTTATTCATACATGTTATTTTGTTTAAAGTGATTACCACTGTATTTGGCATATCCTAAGCACCAGGTTAATGGTATTTGTTATTTTTCTTTTGCATGTTTTATCACTTGGACTGAAACTCCCTGACAGTAGGGTCTTGACCTTGTCTTATCTTATACCCCACAGCATATGGTACAGCACAGGGCACATAACAGGTCCTCAATAAAAACTTGTTCAGCATAGATAATTCAGAACTTCTGCAGATACTGTGATCAAAGAAACTCAGGTACATCTCCTATACTTACACTGCTGAGCAATTTCGTAGAATTGGGGTTAAAACCATGACCCTGAAGCATTTCAACCCTAAATCAAGGTAAACTTAAATTATCTTGTATATTCTAAACACTCACTTTCTCTGAGGTCTGCAAATGCTACAAGACATTTTTAATTTTACATTTTTGCTGGTTTTTTTTAAGTATTTACTTTTGAGACAGAGATGGACAGGGGGGAGGGGCAGAGAGAGAGGGAGACAGAATCTAAAGCAGGCTCCAGGCTCTGTCAGCACAGAGCTGGACACGGGGCTTGAACTCACGAACCTGTGAGATCATGACCTGAGCCAAGGTCCGACGCTTAACCTCTGAGCCACCCAGGCGCCCCCATTTTTACTACTATTGAAAAATAAGTTCTCATACTGGTTATAAAGACAAAGTGGCTCTCTTGCATTGCTAATTTGCAATTGAAACACTTTTCTTAAAAGGAAGCTTTAGTTTTTAAAGTTGGTATTTCTCAAACTGGGGTTTAATCATATATTAAAGACCTGAGTTTTTTTTTTTCCTTTCCTAAGAGTCAGTATATTCTTTGAGCTTGAGCACCATTTTTTACATACATTCTATTCCTAACTATGTTCTAATATATTTTATCTATATATCTTTCCATTTTGGTTTAATATATTTTAGAAAAATTTTAGTAAGTTTTGAGGCACTAGAAGCTTAATAACTTATGAAACCAAATGTCCCATTTTGTGACCATTCAGTCTAACAGACACTTATACTGTGTTTATCTATTATATTTTAATGCTTATTTATTTTTGAGAGAGACAGACACAGCACAAGAGGGGGAGGGGCACAGAGAGAGGGAGACACTGAATCTGAAGCAGTCTCCAGGCTTTGGCCTGTCAGACAGAGCCTAATGCAGAGGTTGAACTGAGAGATCATGACCTGAGCTGAAGTAGGATGCTTAAGTGACTGAGCCACAGAGGCGCCCCAACTTATACTGAGTTAGAGGAGTGTTTTACAACCAGAAAACACTTTGCCTTGGTTTTTGGCAGGTTTAGAACCAAGTGCTCAGCATTCTATCCGAGTTCAAAGGATAACTTGGTGGGGTACTGTCACACCATGTCAGAACTAGCATGGTCTAGATACCTCACATAAAGGAAGGAATAATTATGACCAGAGATGTTTGAGTTTTCTCCAAGACAGTGGTCCTGCATGGGGATGGTACTGTCCTGTAGGTGGCCTTCTGGAAATCTGTCGAACTTTTTTTTTTTTAATGTTTAAAAAAATTTTTTTTAATGTTTATTTATTTTTGACAGAGAGAGAGAAGAGAGAGAGACAGAGCATGAGCGGGGGGGGTGGGGTGGGGAGGGTGGGCAGAGAGAGAGAGTGAGACACAGAATCCGAAGCAGGCTCCAGGCTCTGAGCTGTCAGCACAGAGGCCGACACAGGGCTCAAACTCACAGACCTCGAGATCATGACCTGAGCTGAAGTGGGACGCTCAACCAACTGAGCCACCCAGGCACCCCTAATGTTTTTATTTATTTTTGAAGGAGAGAGAGACAGAGCATGAGCGGGGGAGGAGCAGAGAGAGAGGGAGACATAGAATTTGAAGCAGAATCCAGGCTCTAAGCTGTCAGCACAGAGCCCGATGTGGGGCTCAAACTCACGAACTGTGAGATCATGACCTGAGCCGAAGTTGGACGCTTAACCGACTGAGCCACCCAGGCGCCCCTGTTGAACTTCTTTGATTGTCAAAATGATGGGGCAGAGAAGAAAGAACATGTAACTGTCATTTATTTGTTAGAGGAAAGGGATGCTAAGTATTCCTCAACGCTGGAGACAGTTGTGCGACTCAAAGAACTGTCTCGTATCTCATACTATTTTGAATATCTCATCGAATTGCTTTTAATTATCTGAGCCTCAAACCTAATTCCATTTTTTTTTTCTTTTTTTTGGACAGGGGAAGGAGCAAGTGATTTTTATATATATTCAATTTCCAGGTATGCAACTACCAAGTATATATAGGGAAAATTGCACTTTGTTTTGTTCAGAACTTTATCAAGAGTAGTTCAACATTTAGTAAAATCACATCCAAAACACTCCCTTGTGTAGTATCTAAGTAGCTAACACACTGTATCAGCCTACAGTTGAACCTGTTCCACTTAAGGTGATTTTACAGTGAGGCGCATGCTGTGACTTTTGCATTACGCTTTTTAGGATCATTGTGAACAAGCACTTATGAAATAAAAATTAAATTAGTTTTTATTGTTCCTTAGTGTTACAACTAGAGCATTATGTCATTTTTGTTAGTGAAGCATAGTCGACACACAGTGTCACATTAGTTTCAGGTGTACAAAACAGTGATTTGACAACTCTGTACATTGTGCTACGCTCAAATGTGCAGCTACCATAGGCCACCATACACCGCTATTACAATACCATTGACTATGCTGTATCTTTCATCCTTGTAACTTATTCTTTCCATAACTGGAAGCCTGTACTTCCCATTCCCCTTCACTCATGTTACCCATCCCCCATTTCCCTTCCCTCTGGCAACCATCAGTTTGTTCTCTGTATTTATGGGTATTTCTGTTTTTGTTTGTTCATTTGTTTTGTTTTTTAGATTCCACATATAAAGGAAATCATTTGGTAATTGTCTTTGTCTGACTTATTTCACTTAGCATATAATACCCTTTCGGTCCATCCTTGTAGTCACAAACATTAGGTTGTTTTTTAACAAAACATTTTTTTCTATAGATTGCATGAACTGTGAATTTCATCTTGGGCTAGAAAAAGGGGCTGTTGGTGTGCTATCATTCAAAACATCATTCTGAAATCACATAGTGAACCAAGAGCAGAAAACCGGCAGAGAAGCTATGACAGCAGGAATTGTGGTTGAGAATTCAACTTAGAGAGTGAGACTGATTGGACTTCAAATACAGGCACAATATTCTGGTTATTTTGGAAAGGCTAATTAACTTCTCTGGCTTTCTTTTCTTCAACTGTAAAATTGGGTTCAGAATTATGTAAGTTGAGGTTATTGTGAGGATAAAATGAGAACAATTAAGGGGCGCCTGGGTGTTTCTGTGGGTTAAGCATCCAACTTTAGCTCAGATTATGATCTCACGGTTTGTGGGTTCAAGCCCCACATCAGGCTTTGCGCTGACAGTGCAGAGCTTGCTTGGGATTCTCTCTCTCCCTGTCTCTCAAAATATATAAACTTAAAAAAAAAAAGAACAATTTATTGGTGTCAATAATAAACGTCATATTGCATCTTTCTATAGCCATCCTTTCTTTGGTGAACTAACTTCAGGTTATCTCTAGGAGATCGGTTCTCATCAGTTCTGAAACTGATGCCACAGGAAAATAATTGAAGTGGCTGCTGTGGTGTAGTGGAAAGAACTCCAGATTTGGGAACCAGAAAATGTGGCCTCAAGTCATGAATGTCACCCTTTGTGACCATGAAACCTCTTAAGCCTCTGTCTCTGTAAAACGGGACAGCAGCATCTATCTCATAGAGTTGCTCTGAATTTTAAATAAGTTAATAAATGCAAGTGCTTAGCATGGGTAGAAATGTTGGTTTGTTATTATTCTCAGCATATTGGGAAGTACAACTGAAAATGATAAAGCAGTGCTTCCCAAACTTCAGTCACTCTCATTCCATGGTTATGATTTTTGTCTTATTTAGCACTTCTACTCTTAAAAAGTTAGTGTTTTTTACGTGTCAACTTTTTCTACTTACGTGTTTTAAAATAAATATCGAAATTGCCAACCAATGGAAAAACAGTATTAGTTGCCACAAATAGAACTTTTAACATAAATACAATGAAAACAAAATTTAATAAATTTTAGCAAGATACCACTGCCTGTGGAAAGTTCTGAGGCTTGCTCTTTCTTAAAATGGGAGATTAATAAGTGTTACGGAAGTGTTAAAGAAACAGCAACATTTACCTGGGAAGGTCTCTGAAAATAATCACAACGATTGGCTGGAAAATGTTTTTTATTTTAATATGGAGGGGGCACACGTCTAGATTCCTAAAATCATCTCAAATTACCTCTCCCCACAGATAAATACTGTAATGAAGCACATGAGTAACAAGTTGCCTCTATTCTTGGAAGGGAAATGATAATTACAATCCCTCACATCTCTATGGCAGTTTTACATTTGCACAGCACTTGGTTACTTAATCTTAGCTGACCACCACAGTAGTTTGGTAAAACGGGTAGTATAAACACACCCACCTCCTATATAGTTCATTGATAAGAGGGTTAGCGACTGGCCTAACAACATTAACAGCAACAATTTTTTTGAGCACTTAATACGCCCCAAGCCCCGTACTAAAGGCTTTGTAGCCTTCATATAAAAGTTAATCCCCACGCCTGCTCTATGAGGCATGTCCCGTTATCCTCATTTTACAGATGACGAAAGTGAAACACAGAAGCAACACAGCCAAGGTCACCCAGCCAGGGGGAGCGCGATGTGAACCCGGACAAACTGATAAAACCCCTGTACTTTCTTGCCCAAGGTCACGGGGGAGTGAGGCCGCCGGAGAGGGAAGGCGCTGACCTGTCGGAGACTTGTTCCTGGGTGAGCTTCTTGTCACTCTGCAGCAGGATGGACACGTAGTGGCGGATCATGCCCACAAAGAAGGTGATAATAACGATGGGCAGGACCACCCAAAGGCGGATGTTGGAGTCGAGCAGCAGCTCTGGCCCCGCCATCTCACAGAGAGCCTGCTCCCACCAGGTGTAGCCGAGTTTCTTTTCCCCGAGGCACGGAGGTCCCTCTTTGATTTCGCCTCCCGGCCTTCTCCCGCCTCTCAGCTTGGCTGGCCCCAAACCCTACTCCGGCCTCGGCCCTTGCGCACTGCCCCAGCCGGGCCGCCCGGCAGCGCACTTCCGGCGCGGATGTTTTGCGTCACGGTGAGGCGAGACTTGGTGGCGTCAGCGTGGTGTAGCGCCGGGCGCGTAAGTCGAAAACGAGGGGCGGAGACGGCTTCTCGCGGGTGAGAGGAGTCGCGGTCGTCGTCTCTCGAGGCTCCGAGCGTCTGTGGTCTGGTCGCTAGGTCCCGGCCGAGTCCGGCCTTTCCTTCTGGGGCTCCGCGCCCCAAACGTCGGCCTCCTCATCTGCCCTGTCGTGGAATTTAGCCCCCCAGGTACCTCCCTGCGTCGTTAAAATAACAAAATGAGAAAGGCTTTTACCCCCAACTCGTTTCCGAAAGACTTAGTCCGGACAGCTGGCCCAGCCGACCAGTCTGTCCAGGCTTCTCTGGAAAGGAGGCATGTTACGGGCTTGCCCCCTGATGTCAGACGGCCATGATTTACCTTAATTTTTCTGTCTATAAAATGGCTGATAATGGTCATAGATACTTCACGAGGCAGCGGATGAAGAAAACGCTTAGCAGGGTGCGTGGTAGTTAGTAAATGTTAACTATTTTTGGAAGACATCGTTCTAATTAAGAGTGAGTATCGGTGGTAGGTAGTGCGGATTCTGGAGTCAGACTGCCTTAGGATCCCATTTATGCCACTGAAGGAGAATAATAATGGTACCTCTCTCCAAAAGGTTAGTGAGTAATGAGGTATTCATTATAAAGCACTTAAAATCGTTCTTGTTAGTTATTAATATTTACTTGCCTGCCATCCATTCTCATTTAGCGAATATTTCCCGAAATTTTATTCCAGGTACTGTGCTAGGCACTGGGGATGCTGAGATAAGTCATTCCGGGTTCCTGTTGTGAAGGAGCCCTGCAGTCTAATGTGGTGTGGTAGGGGATCCTATATACACTCTGTGGAACAGGGAAGCTGGAGTTGCAAACCGCCTTGGGGATGGGAGGAACATTTTTCAAGGAAGATGACATTTGGCCATGTCTTTCAGGATTAGTAGTTTCCAAGCAGAGAGGAGCGTTTCAGGTGAAAAAAAAAACCTTATGCAAAAGTGCTGAGACCAGGAATGTTCTGGTTTATGAGAGACACTAGGAGGCCCTTAATGTGGTTCAGGCCCTCCCCTACCTCTGCAGTTTCATTTCTTCTTTGATTTTTTTTTTTTTATGCTTATTTATTTTTGAGAGCAAGAGTGGGAGAAGCGTGAGTGGGGGAGGAGCACAGGGGGGACACAGAATCTAAGCAGGCTCCAGGCTCTGAGCTGGCAGCACAGAGCCCGATGTGGGCCTCGAACCCATCAACCATGAGATCATGACCTGAGCCGAAGTCAGATGCTTAACCCACTGAGCCACCCAGGCACCCCTCTGCAGTTTCATTTCTGACTACAAGCTCCTTACTTGTTCACTGTTGAGTTTTTCTCTGCCTGGACTACTCTTCTCATACATCTTCTATTGGTAATCTCCTGTTTCAGCCTTCAGGTCCCTGCTTTAATACCATTTTCTCAGATGATCCCTGAAAAATTGTCCCAGCTTTTCTTCATCTCCCCTACCCATATCTAGACTAAATGTCCATGTAAGCCCTCATAGCATCCTGTACTTTTGTAGCACTTACACAATGTAGTTAAGTAACTACATCAAGATCATTCATTACTATAATTTAAATTCCCTGAGGGCAGGGATCATGTCTTGTTCACAATTCTAACCCCAGCACCTGGGACAGTCTCCAACATATAATCCTGTATTAACGAGTTAAAGGAGATGGTAGATTGGGGCTAGATGATGAAGGATCTCGAATGTCAGAAAGAGAACTGGGTTTTATCCTTCAGCAGGAAGAAAGTGGTCTGGCTATAGAGGCAAGTAGGTAAAGTCTTGAAAGCAGGGGAGTATTGACCAGATACAGGAGTTGAAATTCTCTCAGCACCTGGATTTAGACAGTATTAATGTAAAGACTTCTTTGGTATAGAAGTGTAGAAGTTCTTTGGCTTTTGATAGAGTAGTTTTCTTTGAGCTATAGCTTTGACTTTTCAGGATTTATCTAGCTTCTAGAGGGTAACTTCTACCCTCTGACTTTGCTCTCAAAAGTAATTTAATTACAGAAGACTTTGGTCAGAATGGTTCCCAAGAGAAGGCCGTCAAAATTGGAGGATAAAGAAAGCCTGACAGAAGAGGCTTCCAGTAAGTATCTAGTTATTTGTTGTTTTATTCCCTATAACAAATGTGTGAGGCACTTACAGAGAAAGTTCCTCCTTTCAAGCTGGGAATCATCACGACTTAATGGTTAGAACACACAGAATCTGGTATCAGGAGATTTGGGATTGAGTTTCTGCCTCTGATTCCATGTATGACTTTGGGCATGCCCACTGTCTCTGAGCTTCAGTCTCCACATCCCTAAGAGGAATGAGTATTATAGAGCTCATCTACTTACATCATCTAGATGGTGAGAAAAAGGTACAACATAGTCTGTATCCTTTAAACTTGTGGTCCCCTTTCCTCCCTTAAAAGAAATTATGGGGGCATCTGCCTTGCTCAGTCAATAGAGTGTGTAACTCTTGGTCTCGGGGTTATGAGTTTGACCCCCCCCCCCATATTGGGTGTAGTAGAGACTGCTTAAAAGTAAAATGTTAAAAAAATTACAATACAGATAGACTGATGTATGAAGGAAAGGCATCATATCAAAGCAAACACATTAAGGGTGAAGAAACAGTGTAAATTCTGTCCATATGAGAATGTGGTGGACAGAGGCCCTAAGAGTTCTCATGAAAAGAGGTTGATTGTCTTTTCATTTATTATACTCATCTACTCTGTTAAGGTAGTTCTAACTTGTTACATCATTAAAGGAGAAGAATAAATAATCATACTTAATTTCAAGTATCTGTTTTGTTTATCATTATTTAAATTTATTTGTTTGTTTTGAGAGAGAGAAAGGGAGAGAACTCGAGCAGGAGAGGGGCAAAGAGAGAGAGGAAGAGAATCCCAAGCAAGCTCCGCAGTATCATCACAGAGCCTGATGCGGGGTTGAACTTTCAAACCATGAGATGGCCTGAGCTAAAATCAAGAGTCGGACACTTAACTGACTGAGCCACCCAGGCGCCCCATTTATTTTGTTTTATTACTTCTCTTGGGTTGAAAACCTTGGGATAAAACCACTCTGGGCTTTGTACTCAAAGGCTTGATGCAGGAGAATCTGCCTGATTCTTTCTACCCCTGCATCAAGTTGCGTGCATCAAGATTATTACCTCCTGGAGAACTTTTTAAAAATCACACGCCCAGGACCCATACCTGAGATTTTAATTGAGTAACTATGGGATGTGACCTAAGAATGCACTTTTTTTTTTTTAATGTTTATTTACTTTCGAGAGACAGAGCACAAGAAGGGGAGGGACAGACAGAGCGGGAGATATCGAATCTGAAATAGGCTCCAGGCTTTGAGCTGTCAGTGCAGAACCCAATGCAGGGCTGGAACTCACAAACTGCAAGATCATGACCTAAGCTGAAGTCAGACGCTCAACCGACTGAGCCATCCAGGCGCCCCTAAGTTTATTTATTTTGAGAGAGAGAGAGCATGCACATGCAGGGGAGGATAGAGAGAGAGAAAGAGAAAGAATCCAAGCTAGGCTCTGCACTGACAGCACAGAACCCAATGGGGCTCGATCCCGCTAATCGTGAGACCATGACCTGAGCTGAAACCAAGAGTCAGATGCTTAACTGACTGAGCCATCCAGGTGCCCCAAGAATGTGCTTTTAATAAGCTTCTCAGTGATTCCAGTGCAGTGGTTTGCAAACAACAGTTTGAGGCACCCTGACTGCTTTAGAATTTGGGTGATTAAACAGTTCCATGGTTATTTTTATTAGAAGTGGCATGTTTTGAATTCTCCAAATCAAAATGCAATAGATAAAAATAATTCTATTTATTGATTGTTTTATTTGTACGCCACTATGTCTGACCATTGTTAGAGATAAAATTTTACTATAGCATCAATTTCAATATAATTCTTCAAGAACCCATCAACTTTCCTCTTAGGGTTATTCTAAAGTTTACATTTTTTAATCTTTACTGTTTGTCACATTCTTGAAAATTTTGTTTGTTTTCAGAAGCCAGCAAGCAACCACTTTCCAAGAAGACAAAGAAGTCTCATATTCACAATGAAGTGGAAGAAAACGACAATGTTTTTATAAAGCTTCTTAAAACATCAGGAGTTATTCTTAAAACAGGAGAGAGTCAGAATCAACTAAGTAATATTTTAATTTAAATCTTTTCTCTGGGTTTGGTGCAGGGCTCAGCACTGAATCATGGATTTTCGAAATAGAGGCAATGAAGATTAAAAATAGAAGTATTGTCTTTCTTGAGACAAAATTAACGTTGAAATTGCTTTTTAGAGAATATTGTTATAGTTTTTGGTTCTGATTAATGCATGTTAAGTAAAGTAATTCTAATTTTTTTTAGAAAAAATTATATACTTGTATTACTTTGTGTTTTATTGTGGAAAAATAAATTAATACTCAAGAGTAATTAGATCTGTGTCAGAATAATTTCAGACGAAAATTTATAAAGCCATGTAAAGCTCTGCTTTTAGGGCATAGATTACTTTATTCTGCTAAGATTATGGCATATCTTTTTTGGTACACTTAATAGCTATCCTCTATCAGAGCTAAATCTGTTTTACGATGGGTTTAGAAAATTTAGCTCTGAAATTAGGTTGAAAATATCTTTATTGGCTTCATCAGGCAGGAAACATAGGTCTTTAGGAAAGTAAAAGTATAGTGGGAGATATTAAAGATTCTGGTGACCATCTGTTTTTTTCCTCATAGCTGTGGATCAAATTGTTTTCCAAAAGAAGCTCTTTCAGACTCTGAGGAAACATCCTTCTTATCCCCAAGTATGTGTTTCTTCCTGGTACTTTTGCTTTTTCCAGCACTACTCTGGAATTGGGGATTTAAAGATGCAGGCATAGGGGTGCCTGGGTGGCTCAGTCAGTTAAGTGTCCGACTTGGGCTTGGGTCTTGATCTCAACGGTTAGTGAGTTTGAGCCCCACATCGGGCTCTGTGCTGAGAGCTCAGAGCCTGAAGCCTGCTTCAGATTCTGTCTCCCTCTGTCTCTGACCCTCCCCTGCTCACACTCTCTCTCTCTCTGTGTCAAGAATAAACATTAAAAAATTAAAAAAAAAGATGCAGGCATAAAGTTGAATGGGCTAGAATGATTTTTAGTTAATCTACAGCAAATGTTAAACTAAAAATCTTAACTCTTAACCTTTTTTTTTTCAATGTCATTAAGATAATAGAAGAATTTGTTAGTGGCCTGGAATCCTACATTGAGGACCAAGACAGTTTCAGGAACTGCCTTTTGTCTTGTGAACGTCTGCAGGATGAGGAAGCCAGGTATGGAGTGGAGGCATAGAATCTTGCTGAAGTTTAAGCTGTTAACACTAACCAAATTGCGGGTTGGGGATGAGGGGAGAATGCATTTTTTTTGTAATTTCACTTTATTTTTATAACCCTTTTTTCTTGGGGCACCTGGGTGGCTCATTGGTTGAGTGTCCCACGTGGTTTTGGCTTAGGTCATGGTTCCAGGGTCGTGGAATCAAGCCCTGCGTTGGGCTCCATGCTAAACATAAAGCTTGCTTGAGATTCTTTCTTTCAGTCTGCCCCTCTTCCTGTTTCTCTCAAAAAAAAAAAAAAAAAGAAGAAGAAGAAGAAGAAGAAAAAGCAACTCTTTTTTCTTCAGTTTTAACCTAACCTTTAAATTATTAATTTATGTTTATGAGACTAAGAGCCCAGGGTGTTTTCTGGAGTGTGTCTCATCTGTGTTGATAGAATTTTAACTCTCTTAACAGCCTGGTTTAAGAGCCATCTTCTCATGTTCTGTATTTCTGGTATAAGAGGATAGTTTCTTTTTAAATATTGTATATTTAACCAATTTTATGAAGAAAAGATGGTAAAAATATTAAAACAGGGAAAACAGAACAGAAAACGAATGTCTTTTTTTTTAACAGCATGGGCGCATCTTACTCTAAGAGCCTCATTAAATTGCTTCTGGGAATTGACATATTACAGGTGAGACTGTGCCACATTTTCTGTGAACAATAGATGGATGTGATTTGTGGTGTATGCCCAAGTATAAATGGCATAAAGGGTCAGGTAGGGTTAATCGGAGAGTTTGGGTTTGCAGTAGTTTACCATAGCCCTGTTGCAGAAATATATCTGGTAAGCCAATATCTGCAGCTTTGGACTGAGCTAATTTAATTAGCTCAGTACATTTCTTTAAAATATTCTATATTCCCTCAGCCTCTGATTCTTGATTTGTAAAGCTTCCTCTTGTGTGTCTGTGTACCTTATATATCTCTGCCATATTCACATTTGTATCGTCTCCTATATAGGTTTTTATTTGCTTATTAACTTGATTTACCCTTTTCCTCCTCCTCTCTTTTAATATGTTGAGTGGATAATGCTTTGACATGTTTTAAATGTTTCACATTATAAAAACATATACAGTGGAAATTCTTGTTTTACCCTGTCCTCCATTTTTTTCTCTTTTTTTCTTTCCCACTGCTAATCTTCCCACACTCCTATCCCTTCCTTCTCTTTGGAAATCTTCAGTATAATTTAGTTAGATTAAATTTAAGAGCCCTCTTGTTCCTCTGGAGTGAAATCTTCTCTTTTTGCAAACTGTTGGATAATTTTTTAAGTCTGCATTTCATGAACTAACAGTTGTCATCATATTTAATATTATTATCTGATTATTTTAATACTGCATAAATCATTTTGCAATTTTTTTAAAGATACATTAATGACAAGTCTTTGTATTTCAACAACTTATATTCGAGATATAGCCAGCATTCAAGTGGCCATTCTTAAAATGAGATTTTAATTATACCAGAGTTGTTCCTCCCAGAGCTCTTGTTGGAGCACATTATGGCTAATTATATATTTCTGTTGTGTATTTCAAGACCATCTCCTAACTCCTTATGTCTTCTTTTTCAGCCTGCCATTATCAAAACCTTATTTGAAAAGTTGCCAGAATTTCTTTTTGAAAAGTAAGTGGAATTACTCTGGAATGCTTAAATTACTTTTGTGTACTTAAGTTTCTCTCTGAAAAGATTACTGTGAAACATTGGTTTCTCTAAAAGTCATATTGATCGTGACACCAGATTCTTAAGTGACTACTAAGATTTTACTAGGTGTATTTTGAAAAAAATTTAATCTGTTTATATGACTGCATGTTCCTAGAAGGATATACCATAAACTGGTAATAGTTGTCTCCAAGGAGGGGAGCCAATTGCTTGGTGTCAGATGTTCTATGAATACCATTCTTTACCTTTTCAATTTTATGATGTATGTGTGTGACTTTTTTTTTTTTTTTTTAATTAACAACCTAATAGAAAAGTAGAAAAAGGTCACAAATAGATAATTCACAAAGAAATACAAGAGTGTCAAACATTTTTTTAAATACTCAGTTTCACATTTAAAAAAAATAAAAAGTAGGGGATGTGCCTGGGTGGCTCAGTCAGTTAAGTGTCCGACTTGAGCTCAGGTCATGATCTTGTGGTTTGCAAGTTTGAGCCCCGCATGGGGCTCTGTGCTGACAGCTCAAATCCTGGAGCCAGCTTCAGATTCTGTCTTCCTTGCTCTCTGCCCCTCCCTCACTCTCCCCCTTTCATGTTCTGTCTCTCTCTCTGTCAAAAATAAACACTGAAAACGAATTAATGCTCAGTTTCATTAATAATTAAAAATACAAATTTAAAACAATAAATACATTTTTTTCCACTCTCAAAGAATCTTTGTTATTCAGTGTAATGAACAGTCATGCTTTTACATTACTAATGAACATAATAAACTGGTTGAAGTCATTCTGAAGGGTATTAGGTTGTGTGTATCAAAACCTTCCTTAGGTTTTGCATACTCTTTTTTTCTTTAATTTAAAAAAAATTTTTTTTTAATGTTTATTTATTTTTGAGAGACAGAACATGAGCAGGGGAGGGGCCGAGAGAGAGGGAGACAAAGCAGGCTCCAGGCTGTGAGCTGTCAGCACAGAGCCCAATGCGGGGCTTGAACCCACCAACCATGAGATCATGACCTGAGCCAAAGTCAGATGCTTAATCGACTTAGTCACCCAGGCGCCCCTACTTTCTCGTTTTTAATGTGTGTTTTTTCTTTTTTTTTCTTGAAGTTTGTTTATTTTCAGAGAGAGAGTGAGACAGAGGGAGCAAGCAGGGTACGGGCAGAGAGAGAGGGAGATAGAATCCCAAGCTGATAGCGTGGAGGCTGACATGGGGCCTGAACCCACACACTATGAGATCCTGACCTGAACCAAATTCAAGAGTTGGACACTTAACCAACTGAGCTACCCAGGCACCCCTAATATGTGTTTTTTCTAGGCCTTGTATATAATAATGATAATAATAATAATAATAATAATAATAATAGTAAACTTACAGATAGTTCTTTACAAATTTGTGCTTTGCCTGAATGGCTCACACTAGTTGCTTTATGTCTTTTTCAGCAGTTACATTTGACTGCACTAAACAAACATTGAGAACACCGTCAAGGAAAGGAATGGAAGGTTGTCCAAAACTGTAGACATAGGAGATTGAGGAAGGCAGAGACTGTCATTTTGGGGGAAATAATAAGTGAGCCAGAATTTCTTCATCTATAAATGATTTTCAGTACTTTTACATAATCTAATTTGACCTTCTGTGTTTCCAAAGCACAGTGCTTGCTTTTATTGGTACTTATCATAGTGATGTATTTAATATTCTACCTTTTAAAAATATTCTTGGGGCTGTGTGGCTCATTGGATTAGGTGTCCAACTGTTGATTTCAGCTAAGGTCATGATCTCACAGTTTGTGGAATTGGCACCGCATCTGACTCTGCGCTGACAGTGCTGACAGCACAGAACCTGCTTGAGGTTCTCTGTCTTCCTCTCTCTCTGCCATAACCCCCCCGCCTCAAAATAAATAAATAGGGGCGTATGGCTGTCTCTGTCGGTTAAGCACCCGACTTCAGCTCAAGTCATTATCTCATGGTTTGTGAGTTCGAGCCTCAAATCTGGCTCTCTGCTCTGAGCTTGGAGTCCACTTTGGATCCTCTGTCTCTTTCTCTCTCTACCCGTCCCCTGTGTTTCTCTCTCAAGAATGAGGAAGCATTAAAAAATAAATATAAATAAGTAAATAAATAAATAAAAATATTCTTCTTACTCAGTTTATTCAAATTTATCGCCTTGATTTTTTTTATGTTATTATTAAGAAATACTCTACAGACCTTTTTTTAAAAGTTTTTTTTAACTTTTTAAAAATTTTTTTCTTTTTTTCTTTTTATTTTTGAGAGAGAGAGACAGAGTGTGAGTGGGGGAGGGGCAGAGAGAGAGGGACACACAGAATCTGAAGCCGGCTCTAGGCTCCGAGCTGTCAGCAAGAGCTTGTTGTGGGGCTTGAACTCACAGACTGTGAGATCATGACCTGAGCTGAAGTCGGTCGTCCAACCAACTGAGCCACCTAGGTGCCCCACTCTACAGACCCTTCTTAACCTTTCTTTAAATGCTCCCCAGATGCCGCCACTGTTAACAGTTTAGTGCATCTTCTTGGATCTTTCTCAACATATACGTCTCATGATTTTCTTGTATCATATGTCTGTCTAACACAGCTTGTAATGTGTAAATGTTCAGTAAGTGTTCATTCAGTGTCTGAAATGTTTTGTGCAGTATTAAGGCTTGCTGTTGTGTAAGTCAGAAAGGCTAAGTTTCTGTCTTCTTGTCCTAACATTTCAGTGTGAACAGTGATGGACTTAACATGCCCAGACTCATCATCAGTCAGCTGAAATGGCTTGACAGAATTGTGGATGGCAAGGTAGGCTTTGGGACTTGTTCTGTCTCTTAGATTTAGAGAGTCTGTTTTCCAAATTTAACCAAACTTTTGGAATTTGCAGGGTTTTTTTTTCTTAACTGAAAATTCACATTTTTCTGTTTATTTGTTAGCTTTTTTCTCCTGTCATAATTTGAGAATCATGGATATTTCACCTTTTAAATTTCTCCAAAAATTTTTTTTCTAATTATGATGAGTAGATATCATCTATTAAATAAATTAAAAGAATTGAAAAGAAGTTAAGTAGCTGTCCAAAGTTGAGAGATTACTGTTTTATTTCTCAAAAGGTATGAGATCCCACACCAGCCTACCGCACTGCAAATATTTAATTTGATTGCATATGAGGAAAGTTTTAGAAAGTTTTTGCAATTAATGTGAATTGTTATTAAGCACCTCAAAAAATTGGATCTTTTTTGAGCCTAGGGTTAAGGCCTATTTCTTTTCAGAATTCATTAATTCATTCTATTAATTTTTGTCAGACATTCTAAGGCTAAATCTTTATTTGGAAGAACATGAGTTTTAGAATCTCCTGTGGGCTAGAATTTTGGGTCTGTCACTTTTTGTGTATCTTTGAGCAGCACATATCCTCACATTTTAAAAATGGGAACTATCGGTGTACCTGGCTAGCTCAGTCAGTAAAGGGTGCAACTCTTGATCTCTGGATCATGAGTTCAAACCCCACGTTGGTCATGGAGCCTACTTAAAAAAAAAAAAATGTAAAAAAAGGGGGCGGTGGAATTGTCACACAGACTCCAGAGTTGTGAAGATTAAATGAAGTAAAGTATATAACAGACCCATTAGATAATATAGTATCCACTGTACTTTTTTTTTAATGTACCATCCCATGTGTGAAAATTCCTGGGTCATTTACCTCTCCATTTAGGCTTTGAGTTTATGTATAGGTGTCATATGATACACAAGATAATTCCAGCTATACATTTAACGAGGAGGAAGTCTTTCTCTGTTCTTGGTAATGTGCAACAGTTCTAATGGCCTCTTCCACTGCAGGATCTCACCACCAAGGTCATGCAGCTGATCAGTATTGCTCCACTGTACCTGCAGCATGACTTTGTTACCAGCCTACCTGAGATCCTAGGGGATTCCCAGCATGGTGATGTGGGGAAAGAACTGAGGTGAGTAAGTTCCCACTCTGGCAGCCTTATTGCTGCAGTATGAAATAGTAGTGGTAACATATTGATGGCATCTACCTTCCATGAACAGGTATGGGATTTGACTTGTTTTTGTAATAATGAGTATATATTTGATGCATAAAGTAGACACATCTACTTTTTTTAAAGTGGTATACCTGTTGTGAATATGAAGTCTGGGTTATGATTAGGCGTATAAACATAATCCCTTTGTTTTGTTAGCATATCTTCCACCCAAGGAGTCCTCAGTTGTGACTGCATGTCCCAATCATTTGTGGAGCTTATCAAACATCTATATATTCTTTAGTCCCTAAATGATTCATTCTGATGTACATCACATCAGACCCAGTGTTGAGAGCATTGCTTACTATCATTTATGTGAAAAATAGTAATTGGTAGGGCAGTGATTAAGGAAGGGAGAACACTATCCCTATGTAATAGTGTTTCTGTTTTAATGCAATTTCTTGCTTATCCTTGAAATAGTTTTTAAAAATTCAATTTGTAATACTTCCTTTTCTTTAGATGTCTGCAAAGCTACCTCTAGAAATGTCCAGTGATTGCTTGCCTTTGTGTTTTTGGGCAGTATGCTCCCTCTGGGTATAGCACTATACCATCCACTTGGCCTGCTTAATTCCAGCTTGTCGTTCTGCATAGCCTTTTCTTAGAATCCATCACTGTTCTCTGCTCCTGTAGCACCCTGCATGTATATCTATCCTACTTGCCATACTTCATTGTAATTGGTGTAGGTTTTCTTCTTCTTCTCCTTCTCCTTCTCCTTCTCCTTCTCCTTCTCCTTCTCCTTCTCCTTCTCCTTCTCCTTCTCCTTCTCCTTCTCCTTCTCCTTCTCCGCCTCCTCCGCCTCCTCCACCTCCTCCACCTCCTCCGCCTCCGCCTCCGCCTCTGCCGCCACCGCCTTCTTCTTGCTTTATTATTATTTTTTTAAGTAGGCTCCATGCCCATTGTGGAGTTTGAACTTACTGAGATTGAGAGTCATGTGCTCTAGCAACCTAGCCAGCCAGACACTCCTGTTGTAGGTTTTCTTTTTCCTTTTTTCCTTTTCTCAGGAAGGATATGTGCCAAACTCAGTAGTAGTTACCTCAGGGTACTAGAGATGGTGAGGAAGAGCTTCTTGTTTGTACTCTGTTGTTTGAATTTTCTGTAATGAGCATGTATTTTTTAAAAATCAAAACAATTTTTAATGAAATAAACTGTAAACAAATTCAGTGGAAACAAAGTGTATCTTCTCTTCCCATACTCTGAGTGATTTTTCTAAGTAATTATCTGCTCAGCTCTGTTAAAAGTTGCATAGATTTTCTCTTTTTCCACCATTCACAGTGACCTTTTGATGGAGAATACTTCACTCACTGTTCCTATCTTGGATGTCCTTACCAGCCTCCGACTTGACCCAAAGCTCCTGTCTCAGGTAGGAAGGACTGTGCTGTACAGAAACATAGCCCACTTTCTTGCCTCCCAGAACCAGTGTCAGTCATTGCCTTGAAGCAGTCATACATGAAAATTTGATTTTGAAACAATATTGAATGATATTTCATCTTTTTTTTCTCTTTTTGATGAATTTCATTTGTCGTAGTAGGATGGATTCACTTTTCTGTTTTAAAGCAGTAAGTTTTAATGGATATCTTCTATTTTGCATAATATTTATGCACTGCTCTCCATAGGAATAACATTTTTACATGTCTTCCTCCAGCTAGTGGAAAATTTAGGCTCTAAATTGTAAGATAACACTTTTACATTTATCACCTGTTTTTTTTTAATAGTTATACTTTATTTATTCTTAATTTTTAAATATTTCTTTTTGAGAGAGAGACAGAGACAGAATGAGAGTGGGGTGGGGCTGAGAGAGTTGGAGACAAGGAATCCGAAGCAGCTTCAGGCTCCAAGCTGTCAGCATAGAACCTGACACAGGGCTTGAACCCACTAGCTGTGTGATCATGACCTGAGCTGAAGTTGGATGCTTAACCGACTGATCCACCCAGACACCTTTCTTTCTTTCTTTCTTTCTTTCTTTCTTTCTTTCTTTCTTTCTTTCTTTCTTTCTTTCTTTCTTTCCTTCTTCCTTCCTTCCATCCTTCCTTCCTTCCTTCCTTCCTTCTTTTTCTTCTTTTGTATATGAGCAGGGGAGGGGGTGGGGGAGAAAGAATCTTTTTTTTTTTTTAATGTTATTTTTTTTTAATGTTTGTTTACTTTGAAAGAGAGAGAGCAGGGGAGGTGTGGGGGAGGGACAGGAGAGAATCCCAAGGAGGCTTCATGCTGTCAACACAGAGACCGTGCAGGACTGGATCTCATGAACCATGAGATCATGACCTGAGCTGAAATTGAGTCGGCTGCTTAACCACTGACCTACCCAGGTGCCCCTTATCAGCAGGTTTTGAGGAAGCTGTGGCATTAACAATGGAAAGCTTGCAATTTGCAAAAAATAAAAATAACATGAGGTGTTTTTCTTCCTAAATTACAAGTGAGAAAACTGAGAGAAGTAAGTTTTCTAATTTTACATAAAGGTCCGTTCTTTATTGAGGTATTAACAAAAAATATTTAAGGTTTTCTTGCTTTTTATGTGTAGGTCCGCCAGTTGGTGATGGGTAAGCTGTCATCTGTCTCATTGGATGATTTACCTGTGATAATCAAGTTCATTCTTCATTCTGTAACAGCCACAGATGCACTTGAGGTACGCTTTTATTTCTCAACAAACACCAACAGGGTGCTAGATCCTTTAGAGTACAGAGTATAGCAGTAATGCCCTTGTGAAACTCAGTAATAGGAAAGAGACTTATCTAGATTAAGATGCATCAAGATACATTATTTAAACTAATAGTTTTTAATTGCTCTTCTCTGTCCCCAAACTAATTGATAATGCTGATTAATCCAGATAATATTCAGGGGATAGAATGGAAATAGTCAGATTTATTGTTGCATATAAGTTGCTACAGGTTGTGTTTGCTATTTCAGTATAATACCTAAAGGAATTCTGAATGGCATAGTTTTGAAGGGCATGACATACTATCCTTGCATTAGCTATTGTCATCAGCTCTCCTTTTCAAGATGTCTTGTCTAAGATTTAGTAATTTTTCTTAGTCTTTCAGGAGATTGTTAGGGTTCTATTGAAGGAATGGACCGTGCCTATCCACTATGAAAGGGCAGAACACATAGCTTAATAATTATTTTCTACAGGTAATTTCTGAGCTGCGGGAGAAGTTGGATCTGCAGCATTTTATTTTGCCATCATGGTTTCATGCCTCACAAAGCAAGTTGAAAAATAAAGGACGACAAAGGTATGTCATCATCACCTCCCACCCTTTTCCTCACACAGTCAAGGAAGGTTTTCTGACATTTATCCTGAAGCCAGGACAGTAGATCTGAATACTTGGAACTACAAATACTGGTAGTAATATTGTTGACATGTACTACCATACAGTGGTTCAAATCCTGTGTACATGGTACATGTAATGTGTGTGTACATGTATACATGTGTGGGTTGGGTGTATTATTCTAGCTTTTCAAATCAATCCTAGGTAGACTGCAGTACAAATTTATTAGACTGCAGTACAAGTTATTAGCCACAACATGAAGTTGTGGCTTGAAACAGGCAAATGGCTAGTAACAGGAACCCAGATCTTATATGTCTCTCTCTGGTAAGTGGAAGAATGATTTTTTTTCCCCCTTTTGCTACTTGTAGTTCTTCAGGAAATCAAGAAAACAGCGGTCAGGACTGTGTTACTCTCTTCTTTGATGTAATAAAGTCGGCTGTTAGATATGAGAAAATCATTTCGGAAGCCTGGATTAAGGTAAGTGAGATCTTGGTGACTTTGAACATTAAGGAGAAAGTAGGTGGCAATCAGTGACAGATATGTAAGTAAAGGTGGAAATAAAAGTGTTAAAAGTCAGTCAAGTAGACATGATAGAAGATGGTTGCCACATGGGCAGATTGGTTCTCCAATAAGAGAACAGGGCATGCTGAAGAAGGTGAAACGTGTTCTACTTATGTGTTAAATATTTCTGTGACCCTTATTTTTCTAGGCAATTGAAAGCACTGCCTCAGAGTCTGAACACAAGGTAACATTCACATACTATGACTTTCAAGTACTGCAGGCTTGAAATTAATTATCCTAGCTAGTTTTCTTCTTTCCTCTCCCTCTCTCCAGTCATCCCTTCTGTGCCTTCTGTGCCTTCTGTAGCCGCTCTAATCAACATTAGCTGTCTGGGGAAGATAATCTGGGGGGATGATTTGCCACATGGTCTTTGCTGCTCATTTGGGCAATAAAATAAACCTAAACTATCCATAACGGAAAATGTTAACATTTCACACATACATGGCAATTTATAGTCCTAAGAAGCCAAGTCCCCATAGATGAAGTGAAGACAGGACTCACCTGGGGCATGAGTCAGGTCCCTTTATCTATCAGATTACTACTCTTCCTTCTACCAGATGGCATTGTCAAGATAATGGCATTCGTGTTTTACTTTCCTTTGCTCATGTCACCCTGACCAGAGTGAATCCATCCATTCCCTGTCAAGACAGGGGTACTGACTCTGTCTTAATTATGGATTTTTTTTCTTCTGTCAAGAAGCCAGGTGATTAAGTTTCTTATGCACTAATTGGTTCCCATTAAGGATTTTTCTTTTAGTTGGAATCTGGTTTTGTTAGATTATCTAATTGTTGACTTTTAAAAACCTTTATGATACCAAATGAAACAATGAAACAATATTTTTTTTGTGGAGGTGGGATCAAAATACCCCAACACAACTGTTTTTATTTTATTTCTTTAAGGTTATCTTCTTTTTAAGTTTATTTAGTTTGAGGGTGGGAGGGGCAGAGAGAGAGGATGCCTAGCAGTCTCCACACTGTCAGCACAGAGCCCAACATGGAGCTCAAACCCACAAACTATGAGATCATGACCTGAGCTGAAGTCAGACACTTAACCAACTGAGCCACCAAGATGCCCCAACTGTTTTTATTTTTGCATAACCCTTGGCCACCTGCATACCTGTTTTTACAGATATATAATTATTATATAAATATAATTTTGTATTCTGGTTTTCTCTTGACATTATGTCATAAACATTTTATATGCTTGTGCATTGTTTTTATGTCATTTTTAATAGCTGTATTCTAGTATAATGATTCTCAATTTTGGTGTCTAAGTGAATTGGGCTTTCAGTGAAGGGATGTTCCAAGTAATTTTTTTTTAATTAAAACACTTAACCTTTATTAAAATGTTATTTTTTGAGATATAATTGACATATTACATTAGTATTAGGTATACAATATAATGATTCAGCATTTGTATTTATTGCAAAATGCTCTCCACAGTCTCGTTAACATCTGTCACCACATGGTTACAAACTTTTTTCTTATGATGAGAGTACTTAAGATCAGTTCTCTTAGCAATATCTATGCAATATGGTATTATTAACTATCGTCATCATGCTATACATTACATCCCCATGACTTATTTATTTTATAACTGGAAATTTGTACCTTTTGATCCCCCTTACCCATTTTTGTTTAAAATTTTATTTTTAGGGGCACCTGGGGGGCTCAGTCAGTTAAGCATTCGACTCTTGATTTTGGCTCAGGTCGTGATCCTGGAGTCGTGAGATGCAGCCCTGCATTGGGCTGTCTGCTGAGTGTGGAGCCTGTTTGGGATTCTTTCTCTTCCTCTCTGTCCCTTCCATGCTCACTAGAGCATGCACACACTTTGGCACACAAGCTCACATGTTCTCTCAAATTAAATGAATAAACTTAAAAAAAAAGATTTTATTTTTAAGTAATCTCTATACCTGATGTGGGGCTCAAACTTATAGCCCAGAGATCGAGAGTTGCACTCTACAGACTGAGCCATTCTGTTGCCCTTTCCCTTCACCCATTTTGCCTCACCTTCTATTTCTGGCAACCACCAATCTGTTCTGTCAATGAACTTGGTTTTTTGTGTGTTTTGTTATTTATGAGATCATAAGGTATTTGTCTTGCTGTCTGACTTATTTCACTTGGCAGAATGCCCTCAAGATCTGTTCATATTGGGGCATCTGGGTGGCTCAGTCATTTAAGCGTCCACCTCTTGATCTTGGCTCTGGTCATGATCTCACTGTTGGTGAGTCTGAGCCCCGTGTCAGGCTACACACTGTCAGTGCAGAGCCTGCTTGGGATTCTTTCTCTCCCTCTCTCACTGTCCCTCCCCCGCTCAAAATAAATAAATCAACTTAAAAAAAATTCTGTCCATGTTGTTGTAAATGGCAAGATTTCATTCATTTTATGGCTGAATAGTATTCCAGTGTGTGTTTATGTGTGTACATATGTGTACATACCACATTTTGTTTTTCCACTCATCCATCAGTGGACACTTAGGTTGCTTCCATGTCTTGTGCAGGGATCATGGAGTGCAGATATCTTGTCGAATTAGTACTTTCGGTTTTTTGCTTTTTTTTTTTTTTATGTTTATTTATTTTGGAGAGAGAGAGGCAGAGTGTGAGCAGGGGAGGGGCAGAGAGAGAGAGGGAGACACAGAATCCAAAGCAGGCTCCAGGCTCTGAGTCCAACATGAGATTGAAAAATGAGATCATGAGCCCGACTCACGAACCATGACATCATGACCCGAACCAAAGTCAGATGCTTAACTGACTGAGCCACCCAGGCGCCCCTAGTACTTTTGGTTTTTTGAATAAATACCCAGAAGTAGAATTTCTGGATTGTATACTTCTATTTTTAATTTTTTAAGGAACCTCCATACTTTTTCCACAACGGCTGTTGTGGAAAAACTCACATTCCACCAGCAGTACACAAAGGTTCTCTTTCTCTGCATCCTTGCCAACATTTGTTATCTCTTGTCTTTTTAGTGATAGCCATTCTGACAGGTGTGAGATGATACTTCATTGTGGTTTTGATTTGCATTTGCCTGATGACTAGTGATGTTGAGCATCTTTTCTTGTGTCTGTTGGCCATTAGTATGTCTTGAAAAAATGTCTGTCCACATCCTCAGTACATCTTTTGATTGATCTTTTGGTCTTGAGTTGTAGGAGATTTTTTTTGACCTGCTTGACTTTTGTAACCATTTTTTTTTTTTTTTTTTTTTTTAAAGTAATCTCTACATCCAATGTGAGGCTTGAACTCACAACCCCAAGACCTTGAGTTACTTACTTTTCTAAATTTTGGCTGAAATCAGGGCTGGGGTTATCAGGCAGTTTTTGTAGTACAGAAAGAGCAGTTTGGCGTCCCATAAGCAGTTTTTTAAAACCCTGAGCATAAGAGGACCAGAAGAATGCTAATAAAGACATAATTAGGCATCTTGTGAACCATCACTATTTGGCCATTCAGTGTTGTGACCCTTGGGTGATTATTCCTGTTGAAATAAAAACCTTTCGAATTGGAATTTTATAAGCTAGGAATGGTGTTTCTAGGTGAATTTTCAGGATATTAGAGGGGCCAGGTGCCTCTTTAACCCTTTTTTTTTTTTTTTTTTTTTTTTAACAAAGTTAATTCAAGCTAATTGGGGGAAAAAAACTGGGGAGAATCTAAAAATGTTAAAAATAAAGTTTCCATGGGACACCTGGCTGGCTCAGTTGGTTAAGTGTCCGACTCAATTTCAGGTATGGTCACGATCTCATGGTTTGTGAGTTCAAGCCCCTGGTCAGGCTATGTGCTAACAGCGTGGATCCTACTTAGTATTCACTCTCTCCCTACCCCTTACCCCTGCTTGTTTGCATGCTCATTCTCTTTTTGAAAAAAATAAGTAAATAAAGTTTCTCTTTACTGTCTGTTCATTCTTCTTGTATAATTACTCTTACAGATTATTTCCTATTTATATACAAGGTGTATTTGTGTGTGAGTGCAGGTGTGACTTTGAACCTCACGTTGGGCTCTGTGCTGACAGCTCGGATCCTGGAACCATCTTCAGATTCTGTGTCTCTGTCTCTCTCTGCCCGTCCCCAACTCACATTCTGTCTCTCTCAAAAATAAATAAATATTTAAAAAGTTAAAAAAAAAAGAAAAATCCTTTTATGGTTATTGTCTTGCAGGTTGCTTTTTTTTAAACTTTACAATGTCATGAATATCTGTCAAAAAATATAGTATACCTTGTTCTTCTTAATGGCTGCATAATATTCTGACTTTAATTTTTTAAACTTAAGAATTAAAATAAATTTTTTTTAATGTTTATTTTTGAGAGAGAGAGAGAGAGAGAGAGAGACAGAGCATGAGTTGGGGAGGGGCCGAGAGAGAGAGGGATACACAGAATTTGAAGCAAGCAAGCTCCAGGCTCTGAGCTGTCAGCACAGAGCCCGATGCAGGGCTCAAACCCACATACCATGAGATTATGACCTGCGCCGAAGTTGGATGCTTAACCAGCTGAACCACCCATGTGCCCCAAGAATTTAAATTTAAGAAAAGAATTTAATTTTTTTCATATTTACAGGCATTTACAGTCTCTCCAAATTTTGAGAAAGTATTTTTCTAATAAATATATACCGAGGTTGGCTAGTGATTGTTCCTTAATGTGAGGATATTCAAGGTTATTTCTGTAATAATATCACTTCAACTTACATTCCAATGATTTCATAAAAGATACCAGTGGTTAATAATTGTGGCAGTTATTTCTCTGAAAAATATTTGTGGGTTTTGTGAGGAAAAGAAATGTAGATACTCCTATGGAGTATGTTGAACAAATGAGTATCACCCATTTTCTGTTTTCATGGGGAAAAGTTGAGAGCTACTATTTTATGGAAATAGATGTACTGATACATTAAACTATTTCTCTTTTGTCATTGACAATAGATTTTCGACATAGCAATACTTTTCATCATCTATAGCACCAATACTCAGGTAAAGAAGTATGTCGAGAGGGTGCTAAGAAATAAGATTCGATCAGGCTGCTTTGAAGAACAGCTGCTACAGAGTACATTCTGTATTCATTACGTGGTAAGTATCAGAGAATCAGACATTAGTCTGAAAGTTACAGAGCAATCATATTTAACCTTTCCTTTCCAGTGTGGGAATCCTGACAATACCACCTTTCCTGGATCTTCATCTTGGATAGCTCAATATATTGCAAAACATAGTAGGGTTGTTACTTACCTTGATTGAGACAATATGATGTTAATAAAACCAACCTAAGACTGGTGTCCCATCTTTTTAGGAAAAATGTCACAAAACTGGTTCATGTTGAACTTCTTAAACTCAAGCTCCAAATTCTGTTTTATAGGAAATGTTTTAGTTCAAGTCTTCTTTTTTTTTTTTTTAATGCTTATTTATTTTTGAGAGAGAGAGAGAAACAGAGTATGAGTGGAGAAGGGTAGAGAGAGAGGAAGACATAGAATCCGAAGCAGGCGCCAGGCTCTGAGCTGTTAGCACAGAGCCTGACGTGGGGCTCAACTCTCAAACAATGTGATCATGACCTGAGCTGAAGTTGGAAGCTTAACTGACTGAGCCACCCAGGCTCTCCTTAGTTCAAGTCTTCTAATTACATACTTCTATAACTTGATTTTTAACCTGCAATGGAAGGCTTTACAGCTCCTATATAAAAATTTCATCTTGTTTCAGCCCATTGTTCAAGTGGATTGAGACTTTTGAATCTTAACTTTGCATTGAACATTTTAATTATCTAGCTCTTTGTGATCTGTAGCTTTGACAAACTTGCCTTCTGTATCCTGTTCTAAGCAGTTTTTAAATGTTTATATATTTTTGGGGAGAGAGCAAGGTAGAGAGAGAATCCCAAGCAGGCTCTACTCTGTCAGCGAAGAGCCTAGTCTGGGGCTTGAACTCACGAACTGTGAGATCATGACCTGAGCCGAAGTCAAGAGTCAGAGGCTTAACCAACTGAGCCACCCAGGCACCCCATAAGCAGTTTTTAAAAACCCTGAGTATAACAGGACCAAAGGAATGCTAATAGAGACATAATTATGCATCTCTTAAACCATCACTATTTGGCCATTCAGTAAAGTGACCCTTGGGTGATTATTCCTGTTGAAATGAAAACCTTTTGAATTGGAAATTCAAACTAGGAATGGTGTTTCTAGGTGAATTTTCAGGATATAAACAGTGTATACCTTTTTAGGAAACTGGGTACCCAGTGGTTTATGGCTTAGGAACTAATGAGAATATGCAGTTGAGTTTTAAAATTGTGTATTTAGGGGGCACTTGGGTGGCTCAGTCAGTTAAGTGGCTGACTTCGGCTCAGGTCATGATCTCGCTGTCTGTGAGTTTGAGCCCCGTGTCGGGCTCTGTGCTGACAGCTCAGAGCCTGGAGCCTGTTTGAGATTCTGTGTCTCCTTCTCTCTGACCCTCCCCCATTCGTGCTATGTCTCTCTCTCTCTCAAAAATAAATAAACATTAAAAAAAAAAAAAAAGATTGTATATTTAAGACTGGATTTAGTGTTTGTGTTATCTTACAGTCCTTTCTGTGCTTATTTCTGGCAACAATACGTGTTTTGGGCTATGGTTTTCTAAAAGGCAGAAACCATAAGTAATTTTTTATTGCATTTTCTTCAGCAAAGTATTACACCCAATTCAGTGCTTAATTTAAGATTTTTTTTTTTTTTTTTTTTTGGTATTGTGATGGTATCAGTAAAGAAGCTAGACCTAAACTGGTTATATTTACTTTGGGTCCATTAATGTTCATTTTCTGCCTTATTGGTGAGACATGATCAGTTCTCTTTTTGATCTTCTTTAAAAGAAATTGGTTTAGTTAATTAGTGTTGAACCTTATATTTTGATTTCAAATCATAACCGTGGCAGAACAGGCCTAGGGAGGCAGTATGATTGAGTGAGGAAATTGGGATTTAGAATATCTGGATTCTAGTCCCAAATTGGGCAGATAGGAACAATGCTGTTAGGCTTATAATTTAACTTCTTTGAGCTTCCAGGTTAATTCTTATCCATATGGCAAATCCCACCAATCCTGAGAGAAGACTCAATGATGAAGGATAATTTTGAGTAAAACAAAGGTTAAGTTTCCTTAAGTTAAAGTGAGAGTTGGTCAGGAGAACTCTGACATCCTATAAGGGTTGGCACCTCTTGGTTCTGTGTTAACTAAATTCCTCCCACAGCTTCTTTTTTTCTCTCTCCTCTTTTCCCCTTAAGGTCCTTAAGGATATTTGTCCATCCATTCTGTCGCTGGCTCAGAGTTTCGTGCACTCCCTAGACCAGAGTATCATTTTGTTTGGCAGTCTCCTCTACAAATATGCATTTAATTTTTTTGACACTTACTGCCAGCAGGTATGTTGAAATATTTATCTTGGAAAGGAGGGAACGGAACAGGAAGAAATGCAGTTCCAAGTGACTTGCATGTGATATGTTTCTTTCTTTCTTTTTTGTTTTTTTTAATGTTTATTTTTGAGAGAGAGAGAGAGAGAGAGAGAGAGATAGAGCATGAGCAGGGGAGGGGCAGAGCGAGTGGGAGACACAGAATCCAAAGCAGGCTTCAGGCTCTGAGCTGTCAGCACAGAGCCCAACATGGAGCTCGAACTCGGGAACTGCGAGATCATGATCTGAGCCGAAGTCAGACGCTCAACTGACTGAGCCACCCAGCCGCCCCTCGTGTTTATTTCTTGCTGGTTGGAAGGCACTGATGTAGAAAGAATTCTGAACTGGGAGTTGGGAAAACTAAGTTGTAGTCTACTTTCAATAAAATGAAGAGACTGGACTAGAAGATCTAACTCTGCGTTTTGAGCTCTAAAATTCTCTGAGTTAAAATGAACATCCCATCTAGTCTATTTCTGAGTAAACCTTGGCTGAAAGGGCTGGGGTTATCAGGCAGTTTTTTTTTTTTTTTTTTTTTTAATTTTTTTTTTTTTTTTAACGTTTATTTATTTTTGAGACAGAGAGAGACAGAGCATGAACGGGGGAGGGGTAGAGAGAGAGGGAGACACAGAATCGGAAGCAGGCTCCAGGCTCTGAGCCATCGGCCCAGAGCCCGACGCGGGGCTCGAACTCATGGACTGTGAGATCATGACCTGAGCTGAAGTCAGACGCTTAACCGACTGAGCCACCCAGGCGCCCCTCAGGCAGTTTTTATAGTACAGAAAGACCAGTTTTAAAACCTAGCTGCAAATAATCAGCTGCCAGTTGATCCTGAAGTTGTTCTCTAGAAAAAACTGTGATGAAAAACAAATGAAGGAGAAATAACTGAGGACATAATCCTATTCCTACGAACATGAGACACAAAATTTAATAGCACATGTCTAGAGAGGGAAGACTGTACTTGTGGAAAGTTGGAAAGTGATTATGAAAACAAAGAACAGAGTGTCTTAATGTGCATTTTTTGTACTTGCTATATACTTAACTGTTAACAATGTTATAACATTTGAATTGAACTTGTAAAAACAAAGAATTTTGAGAATCTTAAAGCAGAGCAGTAGATTCAGCTGGCATGAGCTAGCTACTGCAGTTGAGAAAACTGTATGCCTCTGTGGAGCAGTAGTATAAAGGAAAGGGAGAATGGCATGTAAGGTATTTTCTTTGGAACCATCTTAATGTCTTAGAGATACTGTCATGATCCATGGGTGCTTGAAACATACAAGTCTAACCTAGAATAATCTTAAAATCCTTTAGCTCTTTGAATTCCATCTTTTTTTTAAGATTTTTTTTTTAGTTTTTAAAATTTTTTAAGGTTTATTCTTAAGAAAGAGAGGGCAAGACAGAGAGTGAGCAGGGGAGGGGCAGAGAGAGACGGAGACACAGAATCCGAAGCAGGCTCCAGGCTCTGAGTTGTTAGCACAGAGTCTGATATGGGGCTTGAACTCATGAGCTGTGAGATCATGACCTGAGCCGAAGTTGGACACTTAATGACTGAGCCCCCCAGGCGCCCATAATATTTTATTTTTAAGTAATCTCTATACTTGACATGGATTTTGAACCCACAACTACAAGATCAAAAGTCACACGCTCCTCCAACTGAGCCAGTCAGGTGCCCTAAGTTCCATCTTTTTAATACATTTTAATAGATACAACCATAGCTTAAAGTATAGTATTTAACCAGTATGAGAAAAGAAAGGGAAAGACTTCCAGGGAACAAAATCAGGAGGGCTTAGATGATGCTCACTGATAAATTTTGAGAAATAAGTCAAGAGTAGATGGTACTATAGTTAGATTGGCATAATCCTAAACCTCTGAATCCAACATGAATGAAAATTACATTATAGAATTAGACAACAGGATAGGGTAGGTTGGGATTTTCACCAAGTGGAGATTGGAATGATATCAGGCATCAACCTGAGTCATAATGGTTTCAGTCATATTTTTATCCACACTGTTTCTTGACTCTACTCTGTAGGAAGTGGTTGGTGCCCTAGTGACCCATATCTGCAGTGGGAATGAAGCTGAAGTGGATACTGCTTTGGATGTCCTCCTAGAGTTGGTAGTTCTAAACCTATCTGCTATGAGGCTGAATGCCATCTTTGTGAAGGTATCTAGTCCCTCTGGTGACATATATTGAGTCGTTTTTCTTTCTTGCATGTATCTGAGAGTTATCTGGAATCCATTAGTAACAATTTAATTTGTATTCTAGCTATTAAGTGCTGTGATTGGTAGGAGGGGATGGGAAAGAGATGAGGTGATGGGCAAATAATAGAAAGAAATGACTCATTTATGTATGTATTAATGCATTCAGCAAATACTTCTTTATGCCTGTGTGCAGGCTTTATTCTGGGTGCTCTGTATATAAAACTTAGTTCTTGATTTTGGTGATAGTAGAACTATGTCCATAAGCAAGTCACTGTAAATACAACATGAGAGATCTCTAGAAAGATGAAGTGCTACAGATATACTTGGCAAGAAAATTAACTTGGCCTGGGAAACTGGGTATTTCTTCAACAAATAGATTTCAGTGATTCTTGAAGGTTGGGAATGATTTGATAGGAGAAAGTAAAGGAAGTGCATGTAGGCAGAGGACAGTTCAAACAGAAGCAAACTGGCACCCAGGTCTTTGGTATACATGAAGGATGACAAGTAGACTAACATGGTTGGCAAATGGGATAAATGGTGAGGGGTGTTGGGAGGTGAGGCTGGGAAGACACAGGATAGGGCCAGATTATGAAGAGTCTCAAATACACTGAAGTGTTTCAGCTTTTTTTTTTTTTTTAAAGTTTATTTTTGAGAGCAAAAGAGAGCATGAGTCGGGTAGGGGCAGAGAGAGAAGGAGAGAGAATTCCAAGCAAGCTCTCCGCTATCAGTGCAGGGCCTGACATGGGGCTTGAGCTCAAGAACTGTGAGATCATGACCTGAGCTGAGATCAAGAGTTGGATGCCTGACTGACTGAGCCACCCAGGTGCCCCTAAAGAGTTTCAACCTTATTTTATAGACCATAGAGAGCTATTACAGGCTTTTAACAAGGAGTTGACATAATTGCGTCTGGGCTTTGAAAGGTAACTATGTAGGCCTTGTTATCCCCATATCAGGGATGATAAAACTGAAGTTTTGCCCAAGGTCGAAAAGTAATTAGTTTCCTTGTGACTCCTTCTACATCTGTAGAGAATGAATAAGTAATTCATGGAGTGAAAGCTGATAAGGAATAGGGTCAGAGATATAACTTGTGGCAGAGTATTGTTTTCACTGAGAAGAAGGGAAGGGTGGAGAAAGTAGGGAGAACTAGGAGGTATGTTAGGATGACTAACCCTTTGGGCTCTGAGCAGCTTGATAGAACTTGAGCTTTTGTGGAATGGATGCCTGGCTATTTGTGTATACTTCTTATAAGGATTTTAATTTTTTTATTTAAAGGAAGAAAATATTAGTTGCTGGCCTTATTGTTGGCATTTTTTTTTTCTCACAGGGCATTTTAGATTATCTGGATAATATGTCCCCTCGGCAGATACGAAAACTCTTCTATATTCTGAGCACACTGGCATTTAGCCAACAGCATGAAGCCAGCAGTCACATCCAGGTAACATGCAGTGTATTGAGAAACCTTTAAGCCTTTAAACTTATTGAATTGAAATTCACTGACCAAAATCACTCCAGCCTGTGTACTAATAGAAATCAAGTACACAGCCATAGTTTGAGCACTTACTCATTCTTTTCTTACCACAAACATTATGTGCCTACTGTGTACTAAGCACTGAAATGGTAAGTATATTAGAATTTCTACCCTTAAGTAGCTCGGTCTATTAGGGTCTGTAATCAGCTGACCGTGGAACTAACAAAAGCCATTCAGGTTCTGTACTGAGTGCTGTGGGGACACAGAATTACCTTGTTTCCTAGGGAGCATCTGCTTCTAACGTGAACGTCACCTAGGCTTGCTTTCATTTGTGGACACCATTTACTGAGAAAGTCAGGCAAAGGGACTAAAACTAGAGGTTAGGTTGCAGTCATAGCTCATAGCTCTTTTGTACCGTTAGTGCCACCCTGTGGCAATATCCATACTGGACTGTGACTTTGAACAACCAACACTTTTTGTTAATTAAAAAAAAAAAAAGGCTAGGTAATATACATACATAAATTCAAAAGGTATAGAAAGTGGTGAAAAATAAGTCTCCTTTCCTCTCAGTCCTCTAAGCATTTGGTTCTCTAAAGGCAATTGCTGTTATTAGTTTATAGCTTTCTGAGATGTCCGAGCATTTACAAATGTGTATTTACCTATATTCCACTTTTTACCCTTTTGTTCTGCATCTTACTGTTTTCATTTAGCTGTATATTTTGGAGATGGCTTCACATGAGTAATGTAGAGCTACATCATTATTTTATTTTTTAATGGTGGTTAAAACATGCATAGCAAATTTTACTATTTTAACCATTTTTAAGCGTACAATTCAGTGGCATTAAGTTCATTAAGAATGTTGTGCAACTGTCACCACTGTCTCTATCCAGAACTTTTTGTCATCCCAAACAGAAACCCTACCCATTAAGCAGTAACTCCTCATTTTCTTTCCTCCGGCCCCTCATTACCTCTAATCTACTTCCTGTCTCTGAATTTGCCTGTTCTGGGTACCTAATTGAAATAGTCATATCATATTTCTCCTTTTATTTCACTTAGCATAATCTGTTCAAGGTTCGTCCATGGTGTAATATATATCAAACTTCATTCCTTTTCATGGCTAAATAGTATTCCATTGTATATATGTAGAACATTTAGTTTGTGCATTTATTTCTTGATGGACACTAGCCTTTTTTCACCTTTTGGCTATTGTGAATAATTCAGCAATGAATATTGGTATAAAAATATCTTTTTGAGTCCCTATTTTAAATTCTTTGGGGTATATACCTAGGAGTGGAGTTGATGAGTCATATATTCATTCTGTGTTCAGCATTTGGAGGAACTACCAAACCATTTTCTACAAAAGCTGTACCATTTTTCATTCCCGTGAACAATTGGGGATTCCATGGTTTTATATCCTCACCAACACTTATTTTCCATTTTTTAAAAATTTTTATTTTTGAGAGAGACCACACATGCGAGGGGTTGGTGAGGGGCAGAGAGAGAAGGAGACAGAATCCAAAGCAGGCTCTGCGCTATTAGCACAAAGCCTGATGTGAGACTCAAACCCAGGAACTACAAGATCATGACCTGAGCCAAAGTCAGACACTCAGCCTGCTGAGCCACCCAGGCACCCCACTTATTTTCCATTTTGTAATAATAACCATCCTACTGGGTGTGAAATGGTATCTCAGATGGTTGATATGGTATGACAAATGTTTGTCTTGATTTGCATTTCCTTAATGACTGATAATTTTGAACATCTTTTTTTTTTTAAATGTTTATTTTGAGAAAGAGTGCAAGTGGGGGAGGGGCAGAGAGCAAGAGAGAATCCCAAGCAGGCTCCACGCTTAACATGGAGCCTGATGCAGGACTCAATCCCATAACTCTGGGATCATGACCTGAGCTGAAATCAAGAGTCAGACACTGAACTAACTGGACTGCCTTGGCACCCCTAAATGGTCTGTCTTTTGTTGTTGACGCATAGGAATTCTGTATGTTTCCTGGGTATTGTCCCTTATCAGATACATGATTTTCAAATGTTTTTTCCCATTCTGTGGATTATTTTTTTACTCTTGATAGTGTCCTTTGATGGAGTTTTGATGAAGTCCCAATTTATGTGTTTTTTTCTTTTTGCCTGTGCTTTTGGTGTCATACTTAGGAAAAACTGTTCCCAGATTCAAGGTCATAAAGATTTTCCCCTGTGTTTTCTTTTTCTTTTCTTTTTTTTTCCCCCTCTGTGTTTTTTTGCTGAGAGTCTTATAGTTTTAGCTCTTAAATTTATATTGTTGATTCGCTTTTAGTTAATTTTTGTATGTCGTGTAAGGAAAGGTTCAGTTTTGTTTTTTGTGTTTGTGGGTATCCAGTTTTTTCAGCACCTGTTCTGTGTGTGTGTGTATGTGTGTGTTTTAACACCTTTTATTGAAAAGACTGTCCTTTCCCTTTGAATAGTCTTAGCACCTTTGCAGAAAATCAGTTGACCATATATGACCAAATAAGGTTTATTTCTGGACCCTGTTCTATCCATTAGTGTGTATGGGCTTCCTGTGCAAGTAGCACACTATTTTGATTACTGTAGCATTGTAGTAATTTTGAAATTGGAAGATTGTATGTGTAATTTCAAAATTGAAAATTTATTTTCTTTGGGGTGCCTAGGTGGCTTAGGTCATGATCTCACAGTTCATGAGTCTGAACTTCATGTCAGGCTCTGCGCTGACAACTCAGAGCCTAGAGCCTGCTTTAGATTCTGTGTCTCCCTCTCTTTGCCCCTCCCTTGCTTGTGCTTGCTCTCTCTCTATCTCCCTCTCTCACACTCAAAAATATTAAAAAAAGAAAAATTTTTTTTGTTTTCAAAACTGAAATTTGACAGAACAAATTTGTTCTTTTTCAAGATTGTTTTGGTTATTTGGGGTCCCTTAAAGTTCTATATGAATCTTAGCATGGGTTTTTCTATATCTGCAAAAAATTCTATTGGGATTTTAATAAGGATTACAATGAATGTGCATGTCACTGTGAGTACTGTCATTATCTTAGCAATATTAAGTCTTCAATTCATGCACATGGGATATCTTTCCATTTATTTAGGTCTTTAATATCTTTCATTGTTGTTTTGTAGTTTTTAATGTACAAGTCTTTTGCCTCCTTGGTTAAATTACTCCTAAGTATTTTTTTTCTATTTCATTATTTTAGCTGAGCAGACAACAACATTACAATAATATACATATCCTTATCAAGCAACTATCACAACATTAATAGCTATAATGTTTGAACATCTGCCTTGTTTTTGACATTGTTCTAGGACAGTTTTGTAATTTGTCTCTCATAAAATCTTCCCCATTTTATAGATGGAAAAAAATTGAGACTCAGATGCAGTGACTTGCCAAGAGCCACACAGTAAATGATAGAACCCTTGCTATTTTAGCTATTTTGGCTCCAATATCCACAGGCTCTTTTGCTGTACTATTCTAGCATTTTCATCTTTCTTTATCATATCTCTTTGCAGGATGATATGCACCTGGTGATACGAAAGCAGCTCTCTAGCACCATAGTCAGATACAAACTCATTGGTATTATTGGTGCTGTCACCATGGCTGGCATCATGGCAGCAGACAGGTATGCATGGAAATTCTGACTTCTGTGGCTCAAGGTCAGTTAATTAAGTTGCCACCTTACAAATAAAGTGTACGTTGTGTAGGCAAAAGTGTTTACAAAAGTAAATATTAAAATCGTAATAAGAGAAGTAAGCAAGTATTTATTGCAACTTTTCTATTTTCCCTTCTAATCTTGGCTCTATATACTAATATAATTTTTTACAGAATGTGATTATAGTGATTACAATCTGATGGTTAAAAACTAGGGATTACCAAGAAATAAAGTTCTAGAAATATTTCTACAAAAGGGGAACCCTGAGCCTCCTGGGATGCATTTTTCTGCATTTACGCCTCCTAGGCACTAGACATTATAGGTTTCTCCATTGCTGTGTTTTTCTGTCTGGGACATCGTGTTTGATGCATATAAGGTCTTTCTATAGATTTTTTTTTTCCTCTCTTGTACTTTGATGCCACAATTGTAGCACCTAAAGGAGCATCTGTATTGGGTCTTGATAAGATGTTGCCATTGCAAAATGACTTTGGAATTCCATTTATGCTTCTTAGAGATAATTTGTTAAGGAATTCCTGGGACCTCAGGAGACATCCTTAGAATCAGCATTAGTAATTCATGGAGGCTACATAGTGTACTGATTAAGAGTTCATTCATTGGAGCCATACTGCTTGAGAGCACCAAATGCTTAGAATAATGCCCAGTGCTCACTCTTATGATTATTACTAATTTAATGTGCCATTAAAAAAAAATTAAGATAGCCATTATCTGCTCTAATCCACATTTTGTGTATAAATAGTTCTGTGTCTTCATGTACTTTTATCTCCACTCACATTCCAGGGATGGCAGGACTCAGAAACTTATTGCCAGTACTTAAAAAAACAAAAAAAGCAAAAACAAAAAAACTTATTGCCAGTTCTTACAAAATATTACAGAAGTGAACCTAAAATTCCTTGTTTTTAGAACTAGATCTTCAAGTTTGACCCAAGGGAGAACAGACGTGAGCAATGAACAGTACACGCAGGTGAGTTCTTGTAATGTATTTGGATATGTATATGGGTAACTGAGGAGTTGCTTCTGGTCACTGGCAGTTTACCAAAAAGACTTCTTTTTTTTTTTCCCTCCCCAAATCTGTTTTCTTGAATTCATAGCTTTTGTGATTTGTACCACTACTGTGGCACCTAGAATCTACTGGTGTGGATTACATTTATTTCTGTATCTAATCTCCTTAATTAAATTGTAAATTCCTAGAGTGCGAGAACAGTGAGCCATGTTTGCAGAATAGGAGATTGACTGGAGCATAGGGACAAGTAAGTGTAAAATTGGAGAGTTGGAGATAAAGCTAGTCCAGAGATAGAAAACAGAGGGCCTGGAATGTGAATCAAGGCATTTTGATGTAATTTTTTACACAGAGGTATTCTTTAAAGGTTTCTTAGCACGGACATGGCATAATCAAAGCTTTGCTTTAGAAAAATTAATCTGGCTGTGGGTGTCTGATGGATTGGAAAAGAGATGAGTTTAGAAACAGATGGGCTGGTCAGGAAGGTCAGGAAAACCTCAGGCGAGAGGAAGTAAGAGCTTTGCCAGTGATACTGGAAGGAAAAACTACTGTTTGGGGTGAACAGTGTTTAGGAAGTGTTGGCAGCCCAGTTGCTGAACCATTCTTTCTCTTTGGCTGCTCCAGGTGACCTCGTTGCTGCAGTTGGTTCATTCCTGCAGTAAGCAGTCTCCCCAGGCGTCCGCACTGTATTATGATGAATTTGCTACTCTGATCCAAAGAGGAAATCTGGCTCCAAAAGCCTTGGTAAGGCCAAGTATCTTTTAAAGTAGTGAAGCATGAGGGCTGCTTTACTCCGTATTCTTTCTTCAAGCCCTTCTGTCTGTTGCAGTGCAAAAATAGATCATCCTGGGGTGCCTGCGTGGCTCAGTCGGTTAAGCGTCTGACTTCAGGTCAGGTCATGATCTCGCAGTTTGTGGGTTCAAGCTCCACATCAGGCTTTCTGCTGTCAGCATGGAGCCTGCTTCAGATCCTCTGTCCCTCTCTCTCTCTCCCTCTTACCCTACTCACGCATACACGCGTGCTCTCTCAAAAATAAATAAACTTAAAAAAAAAAATTGGTCATCCTGAGAGCTTTCCCATATTCTAGTTGGGAAAGCCCTTCCCTAGGCCTCACCTCTAAGGCCTCCTTTACATAGTAACAATAATAATAGCAATGATGAGGTTGGTGATAATATTGTTGATAATGTTGATAGCCTCCATGTTTTCTGTGCCAGGTACCATGTTAAGCATTTTTCATGTATTATATGTTTTCTACTTCTAATAATGGGGTACATATTATTGCTATTTCCTCCTTAGAAATGACGAAACTAAAGCTTAGAAAGAGTAATAGTTTTTCTAGGGATCTACAGCAAGTACCCCCTGGGCTGTATGCCTTTTTTGTTTGTTTGCTTCCTGAAGGAATGGGTTGGGCAGACCATCTTTAATGATTTCCAAGATGCCTTTGTGGTGGACTTCTGTGCTTTTCCAGAAGGGTAAGTACTGTTTACCCACTAACTTGATTGTACTGGTGAAGAAATTATGTCGATGGATGGTACAGACTTGAGAATGCTCTTGACCTCAGCCAAGTCTGGCTCCATCCCATAGTTTCTTTCCTCCCAGCCCCAACACTCCAGCTCCAGAGTTGCTCAAAGCTTCCCCACTTGTTCTTTTTGTTTCTCACTTCTCCTCAGAGAAGTTCTCTTCCTAAGAGAGAAGATTGGTTTGTTTTAGTAGTTTCCCCCGTAGATTTGTATACCCTTGGGGCATCAAATTCTGGGTTCTCTTTACAGTGACTATCCATTTCCTGTGAAAGCTCTCTATGGACTAGAAGAATACAGTAGTCGTGATGGGATCGCCATCAACCTCCTGCCACTGTTGTACTCTCAGGACTTTGCAAAAGATGGGGGTAGAATGACTTCACAGGAATCGGACCAAAAGTCAGTGTACTTTTTCTTTAACTTCTGTTACTGTATTGAATGTTCACGGGATATTCCACACTTGTTGCAATCTTTTGGGAACTTGATGGAAAAGGGTTTCTCCTAAAACAGGTTGTTTTTTCTTAGTCCCTGTGGTTGGGGTCTGCATTGCCTAATGACAGCCAACAGGTACTCTGTGAGGCTATTTTCATTTGTTTCTTTCTCCCTCCCATGAACATACTTGTTTTCCTCCCTCCTTCCATTTTATCTCTGCTTCTCCTGACTCATGGACATTCACTCTATTCAGCCTCTGTCTCCCTCCAGTTTAGTTCATTGTTTATTTACTGAGCACCCATTAAGCTCCTTGTCATATGTTCTAAAAAGTAGACATTTATTTTGGGCAAAACGCTTTAATTATAAGGTGGGGTTCTTTATAAACATGGATTAATATGCCTATAAAATATTGTTTAGAAATGGATTTTTCCTTCCCAGATTGGTGTCTCCATTGTGCCTGGCTCCCTATTTCCGGTTACTGAGGCTTTGTGTGGAGAAACAACATAATGGAAGCTTGGAGGAGATTGATGGTTTATTAGGTATAGGATGAAGTTATCAGATCCTTTCTTCTTTGTAACCTTTCTCTGGTAATCTTAGGGAGGGAGCAAACCAGTACATGGTGTGTAGGGGAAGGAATTTTTGAACTTCACAGAGTAAAATAGCACTAATAATGAAACTGCAAAGATGATATATAAAGATTCCCATCATATTGACAGATGAATCATCATCATAGTTCCTTGTTGCTTTCTGGTCCTTGCATCTAATTTTGTAAAAACTTCTTCATGATATTAAAGATGGCTACATACTAAGGCAGTAATTTTGAGACTGCCCAAAGCTTCACCTTCAAATATAAGTTAAAGGGGAAAATAAGTATAGGAGATGTAACTCTAGGGGTAGCATCCAGGTTCTGTTGACTCGAAATAAAGGGAGTTAATAATGTTTGTTCTCTTTCAGATTGTCCTATATTCCTCACTGACTTGGAGCCTGGAGAGAGGTTGACATCCATGTCTGTTAAAGAGCACTCATTCATGTGTTCACTCATATTTCTTACTCTCAACTGGTTCCGAGAGGTAAACATAGTTACTGGGAATTTCACCTATTGTCTATAATTCTTCTTGAAAGGAAACTATTTCCTGGTTCTCATGGGACTCTCTACAGAAGTGCCTGGCTGGTTCAGCTGGTTCAGTGGGTAGAGGCTATAACTCTTGATCTCAGAGGGGTCATGAGTTCAAGCCCCACATTGGGCATGGAGCCTACTTAAAAAGAAAAAAAATTGGGGCGCCTGGGTGGCGCAGTCGGTTAAGCGTCCGACTTCAGCTCAGGTCACGATCTCGCGGTCCGTGAGTTCGAGCCCCGCGTCGGGCTCTGGGCTGATGGCTCAGAGCCTGGAGCCTGCTTCCGATTCTGTGTCTCCCTCTCTCTCTGCCCCTCCCCCATTCATGCTCTGTCTCTGTCTCAAAAATAAATAAACGTTAAAAAAAAAAAAAAAGAAAGAAAAAGAAAAAATTACTAGCACTAACCCCTGTGTGCTTCTCCAGCTGTTATGTCCCACTTTTCCCCAATTACATGTACCTTTTGATGTAGCCAGTTCAAAATACTTAGAATTCACTTAATAAGTTGTTCATGCTTTACTACTACAAGCCTTTTTGTTGTATTCTTGCTTTTGACTGGAATAACCTCACCTTCTTCACTGTGAAAATACTGTTCACCCTTGCATAGGTATGTACTTAATGTTTTAATTCAGTGAGATCAAGTGAGTGATGGTTTTCCCCTTCCTTTAGAATATGTTTTGGGGGTGCCTGGGTGGCTCTGTCAGTTGAACGTCCAACTTCGGCTCAGGTCATGATCTCGCAGTCTGTGAGTTCGAGCCCCACGTCGGTCTCTGTGCTGACAGCTCAGAGCCTGGAGCCTGCTTTTAATTCTGTGTGTGTGTGTGTGTGTGTCTCTCTCTCTCTCTCTCTCTGCCCCTCCCCTACTCATGCTCTGTCTCTCTCTGTCAAAAATAAACAGTAAAAAAAATATAAAAAAATATGTTGAGTGAAATTCATAATAATGAAATATGAAAATGACAGTAACATATATTTATATCTCACTTCCTTTCTTATGTATATTATTCTGAGAATGTGCACTTAAATTATCTCCTCTTATGATTACATTTCTATTATGATGTAAGCAGGATAGGTGTTGTTATCCTTGTTTCGTACCCGTGGAGTTGCAGATACAAGAGAGTTCAAAGTCAGTAAGTACTCAAGTACTTACATTATGCCAAATGCTGGGCTTATTTCTATATTTACAGTATTAAATCCATATAATAACTGCATTCTCATTTTATAGTTGAATAAATAAAAACTCAGAAAGGCTAATGAGTTGGCCAGGTTCACACAGCTAGCAAGTAGCAAAATAGGACTTGTTTCACCAAAGTGTGTGCTGTCTACTCACTGCTGTTCCACCTTGCTACTTAACTAGAAATCAGTAGAACTAGGATTAGAAGTCAGATCTCCTGTATTGGCCCAGGGCTTTTTTTTTTTTCCTTCTCCTCTATAGCACCTTACTGAGAACACTTTTACATTACAGATTAAACTCACAGATACTGCCACTGAATGGCATTTTTTTTAAAAAAAATTTAATGTTTATTTTCAGAGAGAGTGTATGCGAGCAGGGGAGGGGCGGAGAGAGGGAGAGAGAATCCCAAGCAGGCTCTGGGCTGCCAGCACAGAGCCAGTGGGGCTCAAATTTACAAATTCTGAAATAATGACCTGAGCTGAAGTCAAGGGTCGAATGCTTAATTGACCAAGCCATCCAGGCACCCCGGCATTTTTAAGCTCTGGATGAATAATGCAAACAGGGTTAAAACTGCAACCATTCAGGGACACCTGGGTGGCTTAGTCAGTTAAGCGTCCGACTTTGGCTCAGGTCATGGTCTCGTGGTTTGTGAGTTCTAGCCCTGCATCGGGCTGTGTGCTGACAGCTCAAAGCCTGGAGCCTGCTTTGGATTCTGTCTCCTTCTCTCTCTGTGCTCCCCCTCCCCCTGCCCCACTTGTGTTCTCTCTGTCTCTCAAAAATAAATAAATATAAAAAGAAAAAAAAAAACTGGAACCATTCAAAGAATGAGAATATAATTTGTCCTTTGCCAGGTTGTAAATGCCTTCTGCCGGCAAACGTCACCTGAGATGAAGGGGAAAGTGCTTACCCGGTTAAAGCATATTGTGGAGCTCCAGAGAATCCTGGAAAAGTACTTAGCAGGTAAGGAAAGTGTCTTACTGTAACCTGGCTAGGATAGCAATGACGAGATAAAGAACTTTACTTTTTTTTTTTTTTTTTAACGTTTATTTATTTTTGAGACAGAGAGAGGGAGACACGGAATCTGAAACAGGCTCCAGGCTCCGAGCTGTCAGCACAGAGCCCGACGCGGAGCTCGAACTCACGGACCGTGAAATCATGACCTGAGCCGAAGTCGGCCGCTTAACCGACTGAGCCACCCAGGCGCCCCTAAAGAACTTTACTTTTAAGCCAGGCTCAATGATAGCCATCCTCTATTCGTCTGGGACAAGAAATGTATACTCAAAATTAAAAACAAACAAACACACACACACACACACATATATCTATATATATGCGTATATGTATATATATCCATTTTCCTCCCTTTGTTACCTCCAGTTACCTCTGAGAAATCTGTTTGTTTGAGAAAATGAAAAATAGCATTCGTTGGGCTTTTGTAAAGTAACTTTTCTTCTTTAGAAGTCAAAATTTCAGAGGCATCTAGGTTCAAGCATCCCAACTCTTGATTTCAGCTCAGATCATGATCCCAAGGTCATGGGATTGAGCCCTGCGTTAGGCTCTACACTGTGTGTGGAGCCTGCTTGAGATTCTCTCCCTCTGACCTCCACTGCTCACACGCACGCTCTCTCTTTCTAGAATAAAATTTAAAAAAATAATAAAAAAGAAGGCAAACTTTCAGTGCCCTTTACTTTCCTAAACATAGTGATAAACCAGGAGTAAAGCTGAAAGACTGGGGCACCTGGGTGGCTCAGTCAGATAAGCGTCCGGCTCTTGGTTTCAGCTCAGGTCATGATCTCACAGTTCATGGGCTCTATGCTGACAGTGTGCTACCTGCTTGGGATTCTCTGTCTCTCTCTCTCTCTCTCTGCCCCTCCCTTGCACTCTCTCTCTGTCTCTCAAAGATAAATAAAATTTTAAAAAACTTAAAAAATGATACCTCTGACCAATATGTACACTTGTTTTAAAATGCTAGGTAGATGGGTGCCTGGCTGGCTCAGTCAGAAGAGCGTGAGTCATGATCTTGATCTTGATCTTGGGGTCATGAGTTCAACCCCATGTTGGATATAGGAATTACTTAAATAAATAAGTAAACTTAAAAAAATAAAACGCTAGGTAGATTCTCTGGGGAAATCATGGAGTCTCCCTCAGGTCCTCATCTAAATAATTATGTGTAAAACAAACCTCTGTGTGACCTAATTTAAATATATTTAGATTTTAAATAGAGGTTAGTTTATTTTTAGTCTTTATCTGCTTGGATATTTTATATCATTTTATAGAATGGTTTTATGTTAATTGATTATAATCATTTAATATGATACTCCTATAAGACATCTCTGATCATTTTGCTATGCCAAAACAATTAATGTTGGGTAACTTGTATGTATCTTACAAGCATTCAGCCAGTCAGACGATGCATTCTAACAGGGTTATGTGATGGGTATGCGTTGAGCGTTGTCTCTTCTCTTTTCCAGTCACCCCATACTATGTTCCTCCTCTTGCACACTTTGACTTGGAAACTTTAGATGTAACACCTATTACTGCTGCTGCTATTTCAGCAAAAATCAGAAAACAAGGAAAGATAGGTATGTTCTCTCCATCTTATCCTGTATATCCATAGGAGCCATAATGAATTAACCTAAGAGGTCATATGCACCGAGGCATCATTAACTGGAGAGATGATGTCATTGAATCTTTAATTGGCATGGTTATAAAATGAACTATAATACAGGGTTATGAGATTACCTCCTCTACCCCTAGATAGTCTTCAGCAAGTTGTTTTCTAAAGGCATGATATTTAGCAAACATGATTATTGATTACTTGAGTTACTTTTCTCTTCTTGAAACAAAAGGAGGAAGGAAACGGAAAGCAGATGGCAGCAAAACATCTTCCTCTGACACACTTTCAAAGGAGGATAGTTCAGAGTGTGTCCCTACACCATCTGATAGAAGCCAGCTGGAAAAGGTACTGGAATGATGGGTATCCATGAAGGTGTGTGACAACCCAGTAAGATTAACAAAAGACCAGCATTATTCTCTGCATTTTACAGAGAGAAATATTAGGGAAAGGAGAGGCAAACGAACTCTCCTAGGCTTTGGGGTGATCCAGTAGCAGAGTTAGGGTTAGACTCTAAGTCTTTATCACTACCACACAGTGTTTTCTAGTTATTTTCTTGAATGTGTCACTCCGTTTTTTATACCCCAGCAGTACTTTTAACTCCCTTTCGTGACATTTATCAAATTCTGTTTTAGGATATGGTTTTAGATATACTGCTTTTAGCCTCTTCCCCACTCTGATCTGAGATTATCAGCTTCTCAATGAATTGAGATAACATGAAATGCTTAGGACAGTTTCTGATAGTTAATAAATAGTAGTTCTTTTTTCCTATAACTTTACCAATCACAGAGTAGGTTATATGTTTATGAAATTGCCTAAACCACATCGATTCCAATTATTTCTGTTTTTTCTGTTTATTGAGTATTTATTATGGATAGCTCCTATAATCTAAAAACCCAAGATTAGTAGTAGTATCTACATTTAATAGGTAAGGAAACTAAGACCCAGAGAGAGTAAGTGACTTGTCCAAATTCACACAGTTAATAAGTGATTGAGCAAGGATTTGAACGCAGACCTGTCTGGTGCCGAAGCTCATCATTTTCTGTACCATGCCATGACACCTTGGTTTGTCTAGTAGTTCATACCCAAGTAGAAACCAACAAAGGGTCTTAATAGGTGACCCCTATCCCAGTCTTAAATTAGGTGCTTTTGTCTTAGGAATATTTAGGGACTTTGGTGAAAGGAGAATGGTGATATGCTGAAAAAGTAATTTTTGCACAAAATGAATGCATAATTGCATTTTGAAGTCCTCATGAAAAATCAGGTTAATATAGAAGCTTTATTTATTCTGTTGGTTTGCTGCTACTTTTTCCCCAGGAGTTCAAAGGGAAGGAAGAAAAGCCATCAGTGTCACTACAGAATTACCGTTTTTTTTTCCGAGAACTGGACATTGAGGTCTTCTCTATCCTGCATTGTGGGCTTGTGACCAAGTTCATCTTTGATACTGAAATGCACACTGAAGTAAGTGACAGAGCTGAAATCCTAGAATTTAATCTTCTTTCAGAAAATTTCTCATCTCTACTCTTATTTTAATAAGAGTACTATGCACTGAGAGAAGTTAGACTCTGGCTTCCAGAGGTTTTATATGTAGTGAAAGTAATTTCGAATAATCATCCTCATAATTTTTTTTAACGTAAACAATTTTATTTAATTTTTTAAAATGTTTATGTATTTTTGAAAGAGAGAGAGCATGAGTGGGGAAGGAGCAGAGAGAGGGCAGGAGACACAGAATCTGAAGCAGACTCCAGGCCCTGAGCTGTCTGCTCAAAGCCCGACGTGGGGCTCAAACTCATGAACCGTGAGATCATGACCTGAGCTGGTCGGATGCTTAACTGACTGAGCCACCCAGGCGCCCTGAGAGAATGAGACTCTTAAGCAGACTCTGTACTCAGTCCAGAGCTTAACACAGGGTTCAGTTCCACCACCCTGGGATCATGACCTAAGCTGAAATCAAGAGTTGGATGCTCAACCGACTGAGCCACTCAGGCACCTGTTTATTTATTTTTAAAGTAAACTCGGGGCGCCTGGGTGGCTCAGTTGGTTAAGCGTCCAACTTCGGCTCAGGTCATGATCTCACGGTTCATGAGTTCGAGCCCCGCGTCAGGCTCTGTGCTGACAACTCAGGACTTGGAGCCTGCTTCTGATTCTGTGCCTCCCTCCCCTGCTCACACTCTGTCTCTCTCTCAAAATAAATAAAGATTAAAAAAAAAATTTTTTTTAAATAAAAAATAAAAAAAATAAACTCTAGGCCCAATGTGGGGCTTGAACTCATGATCAGAGATCAAGAGTCACATGCTGTACCAACTGAGCCAGCCAGGCACCCCCTTCATCATCTAGATGTTTATAAATCTAAGTTTTTTTACAATGTGTTAGGTAATTATGAAAAATCATGCCAAAGAGATGATCCTTATCCTAGGTTACAAATAATAAGCTTTTTAGATTATTCTTGGAGAGCAGCACTGTTCTGGTTTATAGAGGTTAATGCTGTTTTCACTCTTTCATGACATTTGTTCAGCCTCCATCAGAATGCTTATCAAGGTTTTTTTTGTGTTTGCCACTAATCTAGATGTTGGCAATTCAGTAGAGCATACAGCATAATGCTAGCCTTCAAATAGCTCACAATCTAATAAGGGAAGCACACATAGTTAGCAGTGTCTGCTATATTGATGGTCTGAACCAAGTACCAGTGAAACTCTGAGGAGAGAATGCTATTTATAGTGAAGTGGGAAGTAGAGGACATTTTCACGGAAAAGGTAACTTTTGATAAGGGATTTCACCAGAGTAGTTTCTCCAGGTTCAGAAAAAGAGGGGTTTAATTGGTTAAGTGTCTGACTCTTGGTTTTGGCTCAGGTCAGGAGTTAGGCTCTGCACTGACAGCACAGAGCTTGCTTGGGATTCTCTTTCTTCCTCTCTTTCTGCCCCTCCCCTGCTCACACTTATGTGCTCTCTTGCTGTCTCTCAAAATAAATAATAAAAACTTAAAAAAATAAAACAAGTAAAAAGAGGAATATCATGAAATTTTTTACCATAGGTTTTTAGAAAAATGTATACTCCTTTAAAGTAGAGATAGGATCACCCCTTCCCAACCCCAGTCTTTGTACATCAGCTTGGAGATTCTCCATAAAAGTATATTGAACGAATAGTTTGAAGTGAGACTGTATTTGGCTCATTCTGCTTCTGGTAGTGTAATACACTTATAGGGATCCTGTCCAGAGTTAGTAGTAGCAGAACATTAGCAGAAAGAAAATATGGGAGGAAGTAAACAGAGAAAAATGAAATTCCCTTGAATTAGTCATTTTTTGCCCCAGGTACTTAGGAAATGTACCTCGAGGCCACAACTGGAAGGATACACAGAGACATTTACTTCTAGAGAAAAAGTATGTCTTCTAAAACTGTGCTCGCTTGGATTCTTATTTTAATAATTTGAAATTTGTTTTACTTTGGGAATTCTTGACTTTATGATTTGTTGACAGAGCACAACAGCCATTTATATGAGGTAGGGAAATTTACCCCTTTTTTGGGAATGGTCAGATTCTTCATCCATTGGGAAGAGTAAACATGAAATGTGCTCCCCAGAAAAGATGGCTAGGACATGCTCGGAATTATCCTCTCTTTTCTCCTTATGACAGGCTACAGAAGTTGTGCAACTTCAGCCCCCTGAGCTACTTTTCTTGCTGGAAGATCTCTCCCAGAAGCTGGAGAATATGCTGATACCTTCTGTTGCCAGGAGAATCCCCTTCCTCAAGGTCCGTATAGGCAGAAGCACAGGCCCTGGCCTTAATGAATTTGGCAACAAGGAGATCTTAGTGAATAAGTTGTCACTTTCTCTGGCATTGTGTTTGGGTCATTGGGTACCATGACTGGCAGCCTCATTTCCAGACCATTCACCTTGATTTAGAAAGGAACTCTGAAACAAATCAAAAAAGTCACCTCAAACAAGATACATATTTCTAAATGCCTGGAGCATTCCTGAATCCTTTTCTTTACTTAGGTTTTGTTTTAAAAACCTCCCAAACTAAGCCCGTGCCCAAGCCTTCAATGTAGTAGTTGGCTATCTAGAGAAACCCAGAACCTCACATGTGTATATAATGTACAGATGTGCACAAAGCATCTGATAAAGCAGTTGGGTGATGCAAACAACAAAACATGAAAGGTTTAGGTGTAAACATTTAAACTTAATATATCCAGTTATTTGATTCATTTTTGTACCATTTACTATTTAATGGTCTTTTCAGCCTAAGTGATTTCTATTTTTATGTGAGCTTTATCTCAGTAATTATGGGTCTATTCTTTGCAAACAATTTGTATTCTACAAAAGCCAATGTAATTTGAAGATGGGACAAGATCTCTTTGTCCAAAAAGAGTTTTGGGCACATAACCACTTTCTTCTGTCCACTTCTACCTCGTGACGTAAGTCTGAGTAAACTCCTTAACAAATTCTTAGTTTCAGAGAAGCTATCCAGCAGTTTCTTCCCCAGTAACTCTGAATTTATTATAGAGTAAAGGACACCGAAATATTGGATTCTCACATCTCCATCAGAGATCTGCCCAACAAATTGTTCATAGTGTTGTTCAACTGCTGACTCCAATGTGTAACCATCTGGAGAACATTCACAACTATTTTCAGGTCAGCAGCCTATCTTATTATTATAGAAATTTAGAAATTACAAAGTGAACAAGAGATTTCATTTTTGGTTGAAAAATACTGAAGGAAAATGAGGGCAATTGCTGAAACAACTGTCCTAAAAACATTTTTCCCCTTTAGTGCTTATCTGCTGAGAATCCAAGTGTAGTTGATGGACCAGGAATGAAAGTTCAGGAGTACCACATAATGTCTTCATGCTATCAGAGGCTACTGCAGATTTTTCATGCTCTTTTTGCTTGGTGAGTAAGTGGCAGATACAGTAGGTGAAAATAATTAAGTATATACTTGCTTTTACTTGACAGTCACCAAGGCACTGAGGTAGAGAAAATAAGGGAAAGCGTCTGTAAGTCTTATATAAATATGGTACTTGTTCTCTTTGGAGTGTTTTTGTCTGTATCATTTCATTTGATCTTGTACCCTCTGTATCTTATGCGACCAGTGTTATAACTCATTTGAAAATTAGGTGGGGGTGTCTGGGTGGCACAGTTAGTTAAGCGACTGACTTCAGCTCAGGTCATGATGTCGCGGTCTGTGAGTTTGAGCCCCGTATCAGGCTCTGTGCTAACAGCTCAGAGCCTGGAGCCTGCTTTGGATACTGTGTCTCCCTCTGTCTCTCTCTCTGCTTCTCCCCTGCTTGTGTTCTCTTTCTGTCTCTCAAAAATAAATAAATGTTAAAAAATTAAAAAAAAAAAAAAGAAAAAAATTAGGTGACTTGATATTGTAACAAATCTGGGCATCTGATTCTTAGCTAGGTTTGCTATGGCAGGTTTTCTGTAATAATGCTGGAGAGATTGTTAACTTAAGAAGTTGTTACTGGGGTGGGTGGAGGGGCGCACCTGGGTGGCTAAGTTGGTTAAGTGTCTAACTTTTGATTTCGGCTCAGGTCATGATCTCAGTTTGTGAGATTGAGCCCTGTGTTGGCACAAAGCCCACTTGGGATTCTCTGTCTCTGTCTCTCTCTCTCTCTGACCCTCCCTCTTGTGTGCTCATTCTGTCTCTCCCAAAATGAATAATGACATTAAAAAAAAAAGTTGTTACTGGGGCACCTAGCTGGGTCAGTTGGTGGAGCTTGCAACTCTTGATCTCAGGGCCATGAGTTGATCTCAGAACCCCACGTTGGGTATAGAGATTACTTAAAAATAAAATCTTAAAAAGAAAAAAATTGTTGGGGCACCTGGGTGGTGTAGTCGGTTAAGCGTCTCACTCCTGATCTCAGCTCAGGTCATGATCTCATTGTTTGGGAGTTCAAGCCCCACATAAGAATCTGCACTGATGGCTTGGAGCCTGCTTGGGATTCTCTTTCCCCTTTTCTCTGCCCCTCCTCTGTTTGTGCAGGCCCACACATACACACACACACACACACACACACACACACTCTCTCTCTCTCTCTCTCTCTCTCTCTATCAAAATAAATAATAAATAAAACTTTAAAAATAAAGTTGTTACTAAACAACTTGTAGATAAATTCCAGGTTATATGTTAAAGAGCTGAATACATTTTGAGCTAGGGTATTTAGAGATACTTTGCGGAAGGAATGGGACTTCATGGGACCCTGAAGAATAGATGGCCTTTGGGAGGTAAAGGAATGGGCTGCAAGGCATGGCATGGATGAAAGTAGAAATGAAGAAGACACATCTCTTAATTGCTTTTGCTCCTCGGGGCTGGGCCCTGGCTCCTCTCTTCTCGTATAGAGGCTTTCTGGGCAGCCTCACCCAAGCTTAAATTTGTGCTGAAATTTATCTTCTGAGCTATAAGCATTTATATCCAACTGCCTACTCAATGCTTCCTTAGATGTGTCGATGACATCTCAGACACATCACATCCAAAATGACATTTATCATCTTCACCACTGCTCCTTCGGCCTTGCCCAGCTATGTAGATGGCACCGCCAGTTGTCTGAACCAGAAACCAGAAGTTACTCTTTGTTCCTGTCTCTTCCACATTGGGTCACCAAATCCTGTTAATTTTATCTTTAAATAACATCTAAATAGCCATCTAGCTATCTGTTCCTCTCCTTCTGCACTGCTTTGAGACTCACATCATCTCTCACCTGGACTAGTTTCACAGTTGGTCTCTGCTTCCATTTGCCCTCGCTCAGTCCTTTTGTTCACACATCAGAGTGGTCTTTCCAGTGTAAACCCAACCTTATTCTATCCCAACTTTGGTTCTGGTTGTCCTTAGATTTTTCTTGAGTGCAAACACTTTTACCTTATTTCTAAGGCATCTTATTATCTGATTCCTGCTCTTCCACTCATTGTTTTACACTCTGCCCTCCAGCTATATGGAACTAATTTCAGCATCTTATATTACTTTCACCTGGAAGACTTCACGCATACTCATCCTTCTATAAGGATCCCTATCTTCCTTGATCACCAGTCTTTTCTAATTCATCTCTGAGATCTGGATTTATTTTTTATTTTTTATTTTTTATTTTTTTTTAGTTTTTTAAAAATATTTATTTATTTTTGAGACAGAGAGAGAGCATGAATGGGGGAGGGTCAGAGAGAGAGGGAGACACAGAATCTGAAACAGGCTCCAGGCTCTGAGCTGTCAGCACAGAGCCCGACGCGGGGCTCGAACTCATGGACCGCGAGATCATGACCTGAGCCAAAGTCGGACGCTTAACCGACTGAGCCACCCAGGCGCCCCTGAGATCTAGATTTAAACTTCATTTCCTCAGAACCGTTGTCTCAACCCCTAGGACAAGTAAGCCTCCTTCCTCCCTCTCTAACCCCTAATTTTTTCCTAATTCTCTGGTATTCTCAGGGCCCTGGCTGGCTCAGGCTGTGGAGCATGTGGCGCTTGATCTCAGGGTCATGAGTTCAAGCCCCATATTGGGTGTAGAGGTTATAAATAAATAAACTTAAAAAAAATACTCTGGTATCCTCTTATGGTAAAATTTAGCACATTTTATTGTAATTGCTTGTTAATCTGTCTTCCTTGCTAGACCATGAGCTCCTTGGGAGCTGAAACCAATCGTTATTATATCCTCAGTACTTAAGAACGGTGCCTGACAAAAGATTTGAACAGATGTTTCATCAAGGATATGTATGGGTGGCAAATAAGTAATGCAAAAATATTCAATAGTATTAGTTATTAAGGAATTCCAAGTTGGGGCTCCTGGGTGGCTCAGTCGGTTGAGCATCTGACTTTGGTTCAGGTCATGGTCTCGCAGTCTGTGAGTTTGAGCCCCTCATCAGGCTCCATGCTGACAGCTCAGAGCCTGGAGCCTGCTTCCGATTCTGTGTCTCCCTCTCTCTCTGCCCCTTACCCTGCTCATGTTCTGTCTCTCTCTGTCAAAAATAAATAAACATTAAAAAAAAAAAAAAAAAAGGAATTCCAAGTTAAAATTACAGCACAGCTGAATTAAAAAGACTTACAGTATTAGTGAGGACATGGGGTAACTAGAACTCTGACATGTTGCTGGTGGAAAAGTAAAATGGTGCACCCAATTTTGAAACAGCTTTGTAGTTCCTTAAAAAGTTAGATGTATGGGAATGCAAGCTGGTGCAGCCACTCTGGAAAACAGTATGGAGGTTCCTCAAAAAACTGAAAATGGAACTACCCTACAACCCAGCAGTTGTGCTATTAGGCATTTATCCAAGGGATACAGGTGTGCTGTTTCGAAGGGGCACATGCACCCCCATGTTTATAGCAGCACTGTCAACAATAGCCAAAGTATGGAAAGAGCCCAAATGTCCATCGATGGATGAATGGATAAAGAAGATGTGGTGTGTGTGTGTGTGTGTGTATATATATATACACACACACACACACACACACACACACACATACATACATACACAATGGAGTATTGCTTGGCAATCAAAAAGAATGAAATCTTGCCATTTGCAACTATGTGGATGAAACTGGAGGGTATTATGCTAAGTGAAATTAGAGAAAGACAATCATATGACTTCACTCATATGAGGACTTTAAGAGACAAAACAGATGAACATAAGGGAAGGGAAACAAAAATATAAAAACAGGGAGGGGGACAAAACAAGAGACTCATAAATATGGAAAACAAACAGGGTTACGGGAGGGGTTAGGGTGGGGGGGGGGAATGGGCTAAGTGGGTAAGGGGCACTTAGGAATCTACTCCTGAAATCATTATTGCACTATATGCTAATTTGGATGTAAATTTAAAAAAATAAAACAAGTTATATATATATAAAAAAAAAAGATATACACCTACCACAAAACCCAGCCATTCTACTGCTAGGTATTTACTCAAGAGAAATGAAAGCATATGTCTAATCTACACGAAATCTTGTGTACAAATGTTTATAGCAACTTTATTTGTGATAGCCCCAAACTAGACACAAATGTGCACCAACTGGTAAATGGATAAACAAATTTTCATATGATGGAATACTACACACAACAACATAGATGAAAAAAAAAGAATTCTACTGAATAGAAAGCAAGACATAAGAGTATATAACATTTGATTCCATTTATATAGAACTCTAAGGAAAAGCATATAATCTTGTAGTGACAGAAACAGATCAATGGTTGCCTATTGCCGGGTGGGGGGATGGAGTGAAGGATGGATTTCAAAGGAATATAAGTAAACTCCTGGGGGTAATGGATATGTTTCCCCCCCTCCTTTTTTTTAAGAGACGACGTGAGTTGGGGAAGGGGCAGAGAGAGAATCTCAAGCAGGTTCTACGCTCAGCATGGAGCCTAATACAGGCCTCGATCCCATAATCCTGGGATCACGACCTGAGCCAGATTCAAGAGTCGGACGCTCAACCGACTGAGCCACCCAGGTGCCCTGTTCATTATTTTCATTGTAGTGTTGGTTTCATGGTTTTATATATGTCACCTGAGCAAACTGATCAACATTTTACATACATGCAGTTTATCGGATGTCAGGTCTATCTCAATAAGCTGTTACCCCCCAAAACTTGACCTATGATAGGCCCTCAGAATACATTTGTTGCAAGACAGAAGGACTACCACTGGTGATGTGGAGATGTTCCTAGAGGAGTAGAAGATCTAGGGGTTCAGATCGTGCTGGGTCTTAAAGGTCAGAAGAATTTGAATGTTGTACAGAGAAGCAATTTTGGTTTTATGATCAGAGCAAGGATATAATGAAATCACTGTTTTAGAAAAATCCTTTTGGCAGCAGTGTGCAAGACAGATTGGAAAGGGATGCAGAAAGATCAATCAAAAGGTGTCTGATCTACATATGTGATGATAAGGGCCTGCTTTATAGGGTGGCCTAGGCTTGGGAAGGAAGGGACAGTAGGAGATAATCTGAAGATAGAATTGTCAAGACTTCTAGAAGAAGGAGTAATTGTTTTTGTTTTTGTTTTTTGATAAAGAGGGCACAGGTGAGTGAGGGGCAGGGAGAGAGAGAATCCCAGGAGAGGCGGGGGAGGGAGGGAGGGAGGGAGGGAGAGAAAGAAAAGAAAAGAAAAGAGAAAAGAAAAGGAAAGAAAGAAAGAAAGAAAAGTGGGAGAGAAAGAGAGAGAGAGAGGAAAGAAGGAAGGAAGGAAGGAAGGAAGGAAGAAAGAAAGAAAGAAAGAAAGAAAGAAAAGAAAGAAAGAAAAGCAGGGCTCACCCAAAGTGGCATTCGTGATTTTACCTGAAGTGTGTGGCTCATGTTCACCCAAAGCAGAGCTTGAGCTCACTCAAACCGTGATATTATGACCTGAGCCAAAGTCAGATACTTAATGACTGAGCCATCCAGGCGCCCCAAGGAGTAAGTTTTTTATTGAGCACTTCTGTGGATTTGACACTGATTTAACAGTTGACCAAGTTATTCCTGGTTTTTCTGGGGAGGAAGGGTGAGACTTTCTCTAAAGTGTAAGGTATGAAGGAGAGCTTTTTTTTTTCTTGAAAATGAAGGGGGCACCTGGGTGGCTCAGTCTCCAACTTCTGTTCAGGTCATGATGTTGCATTTTGTGGGTTTGAGCCCAGCGTCGAGCTCTGTGCTGACAGGTGAGAGCCGGGAGCCTACTTCAGATTCTGTGTCTCCCTTTCTCTCTTCCCCTCCCCTGCTCATGCTGTGTCTCTCTTTCAAAAATAATTACTAAAAAAAGTTTTTAAATTTTTTTTTTTTTTCAACGTTTTTTATTTATTTTTGGGACAGAGAGAGACAGAGCATGAACGGGGGAGGGGCAGAGAGAGAGGGAGACACAGAATCGGAAACAGGCTCCAGGCTCCGAGCCATCAGCCCAGAGCCTGACGCGGGGCTCGAACTCACGGACCGCGAGATCGTGACCTGGCTGAAGTCGGACGCTTAACCGACTGCGCCACCCAGGCGCCCCTAAAAAAAGTTTTTAAAAAGAAAAAAACCTAGGAGGACTGTTGGGTCCTTAAGGCAAGACTGTTTTAGGTGCACTTTAATTTGTAATATGAGGTTCAGAGCTGTGACTGAATTGGTCACCTGGGTACTTTCAGTGCTCTAGTTCTCCATTTTCTCCATTAACTTGTTGATGGTATAGCCTGGAAGCCAGGATTCTCAAATGCTGTCCAAGCAATCTTCCTAAAACTAAGCTCAACCGTCTTACCTTGACTTTCCCTTAGGAATGGATTTTTTCAGCCTCATTGTGTTCATTTACTGTACTCAGCCCTTGAGGTCCTTACTAACCGACTGAAGCAAGGAGAACCTGACCAAGCCTTGGAGGAATTGCTCAGGTGGGCCAGACTACATATTACGGAGTGTTGTCCCAAGAAACTCCTAGAACAAGATTAGCAATATTTTTTGGAAACCACTTGGGTGTCTCCCAATAGTCGTGAGAGAAATCGGTGTTTTCAGCTGCTTTTCCTCAGTTATATGAACTTCGTCACGTACGTATTCAGATAAACCCTGAAACATTAGAAACTGTTGAACAGTCCTACTAAATCTTTGTGCATCCTTCATCCCCAAAGTTTGCCTTTTCAGGTAATGATCTTGAAAACACTAGTAATCTGTAGTGAACTCTTGATTATCCAGGAACCTACTCTGTCTTTTAGTACGGTAGGGTAGTTAGGTAGCAGTAGTTACCACTGATCTTCTCTCCATCTTGGAAGAAGAGAAGCCTAGGCTGAGGGCAGGCAGTGGAGGAAGGAGGTGAGGAGATCTAAGAAGCATGGCTCCCAGCATCCTATCCCAGCTTCTCCCCGAGTAATTTGGTGTTTCTCTAACCTACTCTATGCTGTCTTTGGGTCTGCAGTCATTATTTATCATCCCTATCAGGCAAGACCTTACTTTGTTTTAAATATAGTGCTTTTAAATTTGTTTGACTTCCTTTCCATAGTCAATCAGAGAGTTGACTGTAGTTTTATTTCAACTACAATTTTGAATTAATTTGAATTAATTGTGACTCCCTATCTCCCATTATTTCAGTACAATGAAAACTGACCATATATGGCACGCTTATTTAAAAGCTCTGCTTTCTCTGCCTTATAATTTCCTTTCTCTTGTCCCTATAAATGTAGAATTTAAGCCTTATTCTCATTGTGTTGCCCTAGGCCTTAAAGAGCAAATAATTTGTCCAGGGTTGCTCATACAAGCATGGCATAGACTCCTATTTGGGTCTCTGGTGTACGTGACTCTTCAAGGCCAGCATTCCATCCACGGGGCTCTGTTCTGCCCTGGCTTTCTTCATACAAGGTTACAGTTCCCTATCAGGGTCCTGAAAGGTGATGGCCACAAAAGCACCTGAAAATGATTAGACCATTAAATACATAAGTGGACTTGAACAACTCATGAATTTAGACATATCTGTAATATTTGTGGTATCTTTTTTGTTTTGTTGTCTCCTTTACAGCCAGAGCTTCAATTACTTGCAGAATTTCTCTCACAGCATTCCCAATTTCCAGTGTGCTCTTTATCTCATCAGACTTTTGATGGTCATTTTGGAGAAATCTACAGCTACTAAGAACAAAGAAAAAATTGGTGATGGACTCAGCTCATCTTTTTTTTTTTTTTTCCACAAATAGGATTAATAATTCAAGTTTGTAAACTTAGTGCTTCTTAGGAACTTGTACGTTTTACATGTAAATCCCCCCCATAACTGTGGGTGTGCCCTCTTGCTATATCAAGGAACTATGATTGATCTCTGCTGACATTGCTTAGTCTGATTGGGTTAGTTCAGTTGGCTAGGTAATTTTCTGTTTGCCTTCTGTTTATTCATGTCTTTTTTTTTTTTTGGTAAATCATCTGAGATATTTGACAAAAAGAGATACAAACTACAAGGTAAATAAAATGGGTGGGAGAAGGAGAACAAATCAAGATTAAGTTTAAAGAAAAGCTGAGCCCCATTCCTAATCTTTATCTTTGGTCATAGCTCTTAGAATGCAGCTCATTGATTTATACATCCTAATTGGCAGTACAGACAGAACACCAGAAGAAAATGCAAAACAAACCTTTTATTACTTCCTGTTAATTTCAAGGGGAGCGTTTGGTGTGAATCTGAGGTTGCCATGGCTTATTGGTCTGCCCAGGAGGAATAAGATTGGTTTTCCTACTGCTCAGCAGTGTGTGTCTATTCAGTTTATGTTTGTGTGTGTCAGGACAGGGTAAGAGGGCGGAACGTGTTGAGTCTTAGGTTTATTTCTGGTAGAAGGACCACTGGAGCAGGAACCCATGGCAGCTTTTTTCAAATTGTCTGTTAGACTAGGAACTTCATAGTAAATATAAAAAAAAAAATAATAATCCTTTTGGGGTGCCTGTGTGTCTCAGTTGGTTAAGTGTATGACTTTGGCTCAGGTCATGATCTCACAGTTCATGAATTCGAGCCCCACATGGGTCTCTCTGCTGTCAGCATAGAGTCCCGTTCTGATCCTCTATCCCCCTCCCTCTCTGCTGCTCCCCCTGCTCACGATCTTTCTCTCTCTCTCTTTCTCTCTCTCTCTCTCTCTCTCTCTCTCTCTCTCAAAAGTAAAGTAAATAATAATAATCCTTTTGATCATTAATCACCCCCCAAAAGACTGGAAAACAAGAGTTTGGTCAATTTTCCATGCGTGAAATGCGTTTGTCTTGTTTCTCCAACAGCTTCATTAGCCAAACAGTTCCTCTGTCGGGTATGGCCAAGTGGGGAGAAAGAGAAGAGCAGCATCTCTACTGAGCAGCTCCATACTTTGCTCAGGTGAGAGCCTCGGTTTCCTTACATGAGCCAAATAGTCCATTTTGTCACTGTTGGGATCTCTTGCCTGGTCAAAGACTGAGGAATTACTGTGGTTAGGGGGAACTTGGAAACCATGAAGTAGGTTTGAAATTAACAAAAAGTTGGATAATTGTATCATACAGCTGAAACTAATGTGACATGATATGTTGATTATACTTGAAAAATAAAATAATTAACAATTTGGAATATGTAGATTGTAAGATCCTCTAGTTCTGTTTTATATTGTCAGCTAGTTCCTTATTATTAAATTATAGAGGAGAAAAGGGAGGAGTCTGTAGTTGTATTGTGCCTTGTTAACCAGAGTTTTGTAATTTTTTTTTTAAGTTTATTTATTTATTTTGAGAGAGAGAAAGAGTGCATGAGTAGGGGAGAGGCAGAGAGAATCCCAAGCAGACTCTACACTGTCAACAGGGAGCTGGATGTGGAGCTCAATCTCACAAACTGTGAAATCATGACCTGAGACACAGTCAAGAGTTGGACACTTAACCGATCGAGCCACCCAGGCGTCCCCAGAGTTATGTCGTTATGTATTGCCTACCATATCCAAGACTCACCCATCACTTCCAAAGTGTCTAACTGTATTTCCAATTAAAACATCATTTCCTTTACCTCCTGACAATTGTCTGGAATTTTCATCTTATTAAGAATAAATGCTAGGGGTGCCTGGGTGGCTCGGTTAAGTGTCCCACTTTGGCTTAGGTCATGATCTCAACAGTTTGTGGGTTCAAGCCTCATGTCAGGCACTGCTGAGAGCTCTGAGCCTGGAGCCTGCTTCAGATTCTCTGTCTTTCTCTCTGCCCCTCCCCCAATCATATTCTGTCTCTCTCAAAAATAAATATTAAAAAAAATTTTTTTTAAAGAATAAATGCTAGTAGTTATTGTAAAGCTCAATAGCTGGTGATATCTCAAGAAGGAAATCTTGATTTAGGAATTCTGTAACATGTGTTCATACTCCTATTGCTCTCAATGCAGCATCTACCTGGAGCATACAGACAGTGTTCTGAAGGCCATAGAGGAGATTGCTGGGGTTGGTGTCCCAGAACTGATCAGTTCTCCTAAAGATGGATCTTCCTCCACATTCCCCACCCTAACCAGGTAAAGGAGTTCTCTCTTCCAGTTCTTTCCCTAAGTTAGAATCACATTGTCCAATGTATGTGGTTTCCAAATAACCACCTTACCCTTCATCTAATTCTATTACAGATGGTAGGTACAGTAATTCATTCAACACATAGAACGTATACTGTGCATTCTTTCCAAGGGGTTCTCAATCAACCCATGTGAAAGGACCTTAGTGACGAATGAATTTTCAGTAGAGTCTTCAAAGACAATAAATATTTAGTCACCAAATGTGTCTTGTTAGTACTTTCATCCTTTAAAAGTGAGACTAATATTTTAACCACCTTTAGGATAAAATGATTATAGTATCCAATCATGTGTACATCTCAGTGGGTTTTTTGTCTCATACAAAGTTTATAAATTACTTTCACATTCTTTATGTCATTTAATCCTTTCATCGATTCTGTGAGTAGGTATCATTATCCCTGTTGTAGTGATGAGGAAAATGAGCGTTAGACAGGGAACTTACTCAGACTTACACATGCAGTAATTATGGAACTAGGAACTTGAATTCAGATCTTTTTACCACCACTTCATGGCTCTTTCCATGCCACTACACCGTTTCCCTTCATAAAGTTAATTCCATTGTTTCACAGGCCATCTTCTTGGACTCCTTTTTTAATCCTTTCAACCCCCACCCCCATTCTTTTACAGTGGACCCTAGTGAAAGGAAATTCAGAGAGGTGGAGAAGGAAATGATTTTTGGTTCCTTGGCTTCTTCCTAGGAAGTTCTATCTAACTAGTCATCCTTGTGTGGGTGTGCATATTTTCCCCTTTTAGGCACACCTTTGTCATTTTCTTCCGAGTGATGATGGCTGAACTAGAGAAGACAGTGAAAGGTCTTCAGGCTGGCACAGCAGCAGACTCGCAACAGGTGGGTCAGATACTCCCAGCACAAGAGGTAGACCTGACTAACTAGGAAGCTTCTGTGTCTTCTATTTCTTGGGTCCAGGTTTTCTTCTAAGCTACTTCCTTTGAGTTACAGAGATCCAGGATTCTTTTTCAAAGAACTCTTGGCTTAATTTCTTTCCTGTCAGTTTGAGAGAGGATTGGGTTCTGTATTCCCTGGCTACTTCCCAAGGGAATGCTCAGGCTTCTCCATAAGCCATAGCCCTGGAAAAAATGTCTTTGGTCCCATGCCTGGCAGCTTGCTGCTTGTGAGCTGGTATGAGGTGAGCAGGCCTGTTTAAGATGCTGTCACGCTGGGCCTTGGCAGTCCGCTAACCAGAGCTGAGCTAGACTGCTGACAGCATAGGTATCAGAGAAGCCACAGGGATCTGAACACCAGCAGGTGTGTTACAGAGGCTTTTTCCTATTTAGACGTTACTGAAGAGGAGTTTTCTTTTTAGAAACTCTCTCTGAGGTACCTTAGTGTTATATGTATGCGGGCCTCAGAGCCATCTTGTGGGTGCACTGGTAAGATCTCTGAAAGAATAATTGGCTTAAATTAATCTCTGAATAGCTTTGTAATCCAAGACCCATATATTATTGGGAATACAATAATAGAAGTACTTGGCTGATTCAGAAGTGCCTGTATATTTGATTACCCCCAGATTCATGAAGAGAAGCTCCTCTACTGGAACATGGCTGTTCGAGACTTCAGTATCCTCATCAACCTAATAAAGGTGAATGTGGAGGCTCCTTGACCCACCTCACCAGCTAACTATAGAAACCAACAAGGGTCCTGGCTTCCAAAATGGACCTTCCTGCTCCTTTCCCCACCCTTCCTTGGGGTTTGTTCTTCCCTGTCTTCCCTTATCCCTCTACCCATCCTGGATAACCCCTTCTTCTCTGAAAAGGCAATGTCTTTTTCCTTCTCTTCCTTCCTCTTTCTCTGTCTGTGCCACAGTACTATTAAACAGATCTCACCTTGTCTTGGGTCCTCTGTGATCTGAGTACATTCCCACTAGCTCCCTTTTCCAATCCTGAATGCCTTCTTTATCCCTCAAACACAATGTGTACTCTCACCAACTCCATGATTTTGCTAGGGTATTCTCCCAGCTCAGAATGTCATTCTCTCGCCTTTCTGCCTCTCAGTCCATCTGTCTTAAGGCTTCACTTCAAGGTTTGGACCTCTACAATGCCATCTTAATATCCCTGAGTTAATATCCCTGAGTTAGAGTAAATTTCTTACTCTTCTTTGCTTCCCTCTTCCTTTTTTTTGAATTTCAGTGATGGTGATTACTTTAATTTCTGTTTTGTAATTAACCATTGACATGCCTTTTTCATTTTAGAATTCTCTACACCGCCCAGAGCTGTGATTTGCACAATGGGGAAGAGGCTGGGGGTGCTCAAAGGAGCAGACCTCAGCTTTGGTTTCTTGTCTTTTGTGTCTCCAGGTGTTTGATAGTCGTCCTGTTCTGCATGTATGTTTGAAGGTGAGAAAATGACCTGGCCTTCGTTAGTATTTATTGTTCCTGTGGATCTCTAGAGATGGCCTTAGCAGAAAGGAGTTGCTTAATACTTTGTCCACAAGCCAGAATTTTCAGAATCTGTGCTAACAGGTGGTAGTTTAGAAAAGACAATGGATATGTTTTCCCATACTAGCTGGATGACTAGAGAAGCTAATTTTGCTATGAGTTTGAAAATTTTTGGTTTGAGTCTTAGAACTAGCAGGAGTAGATTCAGGGCGGCTGACTTTAAGAACAAAAGTCACTCCTGCCATTCCTTCCCAGGCAACAGGGAGGAAGGAGGGGTGGGTGATTGCTCTTTTTAAAGCCCATCGCTGGCCTCATGAATGTGGAAGCTGGTATCCTGATAACCACTGAACTCCTCTCCCAAGAGGAGAGCCCATATTAGCCTTAGATTTGATGACGGGTCAGGAGCTAGGGAATGTTATTGGGAGAATGTGTCTTTCCGACTCCTGATGGTTCCTTCCAAGTGAATAGCACCTTATTCTTGTTATCTTCTAGTCCCTCTCTTCCTCTTTACTCTCTCTGCCCTGGCCCAGTGTGGGAGATGGGTGAGTAGGGAGAGTGGTTTATCTGATTATTAAATTTGGCAGTTGATTATGTGCTTCCTCATCTCTATACCTTTTTCCTTTTGGGTGTAAGTGGTCCTTAGGGAGATGCGGTCCTCCTCTGTTTTCTGTGCTCTCATTCTTACATGGATCAAGGCTTCTGTTCATTGTCTGTGTCTAGGGTAGGTAAGTTTGCCTAACTCTGAGGCTTAGTTAGCAGGCCCATTTAGTTTTTGAATTAAACTTACATTCTCCAAATTAACCTTTTGGATTCCTCCCTGCTTATTTTTTATATACAAAAATAAGATAAAGCCCCTGGGCTGGGTGATGCTATGCTACCTCAGGCAGGGGCCGTTCTGGTGAAAGACCTCAACAGAGGTCATCACCAGTGTGTCTCTTCTCTTCTTCAGTATGGACGTCTCTTTGTGGAAGCATTTCTGAAGCAGTGTATGCCACTCCTAGACTTCAGTTTTAGAAAACACCGGGTAAGAACTGAGAACACAGAAGAAAGGTGTGCTCTGTACAGTTACTCAGAAGATACATCCATGGTGACTCCTGAGCCCGGAATGGGGGTGGTCCCATTCCTAGGATCTGGGCCACCATTCTACTCCTTTGGTCCACTTCAGCTGTCACCAAAGATGCCCATATTGGACCAAATATTTCAAAGTAGGCTAAACTCCTCAGACCCACTCTGATTTAAACCCACCTTTCTACTTTTACTCCAGATCTGGGGGTAGTTGTTCCTTTTAGCTTGATTTTATTGTGTTGCTGCATTCCCAGCACCTCATGGATCAGTGTGTCATTTGCTTATTCCTTTGCATTTCTCTAGGTCTACCCTCAGAAATAACAATAATAATAATAGTAATAGTAGTAAACAGCTCATTGTGTCATAAACTTTTTGCTATTGTAATGGATAGTCTGGAGAGTTTTTTTGGCCAAGTGAGATTCAGGGTTAGAGTAGTGAAATAAGGATAAAAACAAAGGATGATTCCTTACACATATTTAGCAAGTTTGCAAGACACTCTCACAGTATTTGGTTGGTTCCTCCTTATAACCTAGAAAGAGAAAGGGAAGGATAGCTAGTTAGTCCTCACTTTGAGGGCCAAATTGAGATCATTACCAATACAAGGCTGGGACCTGCAAGGTTTATCCTCTTTGGAGCCCTTGGTTGCATCTAGAATGAAATGAGAGCATTTAATATGGTATTTATGAATTTTGTTGGTTGTAGGAAGATGTTCTGAGCTTACTGGAAACCTTCCAATTGGATACGAGGCTGCTTCATCATCTGTGTGGGCATTCCAAGGTAAGAGGGGAGAGCAAGTCATTGCATCATCCTGCCTGTTGGCTTAATCTCCGTGTGATCAAGAGATCCATGGGCTCCACTTCCTTCATCCTTTTTTACCCTTCCTGAGTCTTTATTTTTGAGACTGTGTGTGTCCAGAGACAGTTTAATTCAGAGTGGTCAGATCCTTAGTTGCTAGTTGAAATTGGGCAATCACATAGAGAGGAGTTTCTGGCTCTGAAGTTTGACTCAAACTCCATAGCACTATTTCCTGTAGAAGCTTCTCTTTGGTGAGAGATAGAGAATGTTGGTGGATGTGTTGCTGCTATAAAGTACTCTGGGTGGGAGGAATGTTATATAAGTGATGATTTTCTGCTAGAGACAAGAGGTGGTTCTAAAAGCAACCATCTGTAGAGCTTTTCAGGCTCTACTAACTTGTCAAAGAACACATCTGTCTCTTGTGAGAACATTTTACCATTAGAGGATTTTTCCACTTGAAGCCTACAGTTGAACCATTGTCACTTTTTGTCTGAAGGAATACAGAACCACAGAGCTCTGTAGTCACAGGCAAACCAAATAATTCTTCAATCCAGTTCCTATGGCTCACTTCTTCACTTCGTTCTAACTTTAGAAGGTGCTGAACAGTGGAGTTATAAGGGATACTCTGTTGTTTACTATCAGTATAATACACATTCAAGAATATTTTAGGTGAATTCCTTGATAATTAGTCAATAAGAGGTTATGAAGAAGAACCTAAGGTGTCGGTGTTAGGTCTTCTAGGCTCTTTTAGCTTGAAGGAGAGCTGCCATTCTCTTTAGAGATGGCTGTTTAACAGAAATGTGTCTCTGGCCTGTACTGGGAGGACCTGTGCTATATTTTAGTGTTCACGATATCAGGAATTCACAAGTTTCTGTGTAGGAATGTGAAAGAATGATAGTCCAAGTGAGTTGGGTGCATTGGTTTCTGTTCAGATTCACCAGGACATGAAACTCACCAAACACGTGCCTTTGCTCAAAAAGACGCTGGAGCTGTTAGTTTGCAGAGTGAAAGCCATGCTCATCTTCAACAATTGCAGGGAGGCTTTCTGGCTGGGCAACCTCAAAAACCGGGACTTGCAGGTAAGCCTAGGGGCATGCCAGTGATAATCTACTCCTGTTCTTTGTGAGAGCATCAGAAGGTATGTCAAGGAGGTCAACTGAGCCCTGTTCTCTCAAGACTGTTTTCTCTTAAGGCTATGGCCATTTTGCTCTTAAAGTTAGGGCAGATTGCTTATGGTCTTAGTCATGGGCTCCACCCCTCATCATAGCCAGCAAAGGCACCAAAACATGCCACTGATAATAACAAGGGCTCAGAGATAGAAGAGCCAGATCAGTAAAACCTCTCTCCTCAACCAGAGTGGGCTCCTGTTGAGAATCTACTGAGGGTAGATTCACAACATTTTTTTATATGGACAGACTTTTTAAAAAGTTATTTTGGTTTTTTTTTTCCCCTAACCAGTCTGTCTTATTTCTGAAATTATTCTCTGCCTATTTTTAACAAGTAAATATTTCTAAGGTCTTTCACCTGTCTGACAGAGTGTGTGAGTGGGGAAGAGGCAGAGACAGAGGGAGATACAGAATCTGAAGCAGGCTCCAGGCTCTGTGCTGACAGCTCAGGTCTCAAACTCATGAATGGCAAGATCATGACCTGAGCCAAAGTTGGACACTTAACGGACTGAGCCACCCCAGCGCCCCAGAAATTGTCATATAGGGTACAAGTCCTTCTCATTCACATATACAATAGTTCAGGGTTTTATAATCTCATATATGAAAAGAATAGCACCCCAGAGAATTAGTTTCCTTTTTTCACATGTGCTTTATGAGGTACTGTTATTTCCGCTGTACTGTTGTTTTTTTTTTAAGTTTATTTATTTTGAGAGAGAGATAAAGAACGAGCAGGGGAGGGGCAGAGCGAGAGGGAAACAGAACCCCTAACAAGCTCCGCCCTGGTAGTGCAGAGCCCAGTATGGGGCTCAAACTCAGAAACCTTGAGGTCATGACTGGAGCCATAACCAAGAGTCAGATACTTAACCAACTGAGCCACCCAGGTGCCTCTTGCACAATACTATTAAACAAAATACTATAATAAAACAATACTGTAGTTTCCCTGAGAAGAGTAAAGCTCAGAGAGGTTAAGTAACTTACCTAAAGTCATTTAGCAGTAAGTGAGAGGTGCCAGGATTTGAGTCCAAACAGAAATGATGAAAAGCTGATGTCTTTAAACCACTTTGTATGCAGTGTTCAGCTTCTACATGGCCATTTGTAGTTGGTGTGTTGGTGGTCATATACCTTAAGGTATTTGGGAAATTTTAGAATGATACTCAACATTAAATGAGTCACCAGTACATCCTGGCCTTGTAAAATCTAGTGTGATACTAGAATGCAACAATAGACTTCTTATAAAACTACATATTATATGGGAGCCACACTTACCTCAGAAAGTGTGATTATCACTTCTCTAGGTACTAGATCACAGTTTGGTGTCTGTGTTTGACCATGTTTGAATGGCTAGAATATCTTGTGTTATCTACAAACCAAGCCTTTCTCACCTTGAGCCCCCAAATATGTTTATTGTAACCCACCATTTTTCTTGGCCCATCTGCATTTAGGGTGAAGAGATACTATCCCAGAATTCCCAGGAGAGCACAGCCGAGGAGAGTGAGGATAATACAACATCCCAGGTCTCCAAGAGCAAAGCAACAGAGGTATCTCTGCGTAAGGCCCCAGACTGTGCAGTTGACAGTTGCATTTTGTTAAGTCAGTAGAAAGTATAGAACTTGCTTTTTTTTTTTTTATCTTAAATCCTTGTGAGTCGGCACTACTTTTATTTTTGTCTGTCATTTTATTTTATTTTTATATATATATATTTTTTTTTTTAACGTTTATTTATTTTTGAGACAGAGAGAGACAGAGCATGAACTGGGGAGGGTCACAGAGAGAGGGAGACACAGAATCTGAAATGGGCTTCAGGCTCTGAGCTGTCAGCTCAGAGCCCGACGCGGGGCTCGAACTCACGGAGTGTGAGATTGTGACCTGAGCCGAAGTCGGCCGCTCAACCGACTGAGCCACCCAGGCGCCCCTGTCATTTTATTTTTTTTAAGTTTATTTATTTATTTTGAGAGAGAACATGAGCAAGGGAGAGAGAGAGGGAAAGAGAGAGAATCCCAAGCAGACTCTCTGCTGTCAGCACAGAGCCCGGTGTGAGTCTCAAACTCACGAACCTGCAATCATGACCTGAGCCAAAGAAGAGTTGGATGGTTAACTGAGTGAGCCACCCAGGTGCCCCTATATATTTTTTAATGTTTATTTTTGAAAGCAAATGTGCATGTGGGAGCAGGGGAGGGGCAGAGAGAGGGGGAGACAGAGGATCTGAAGCAGCGTAGAGCCCAATGCGGGGCTTGAACTCAGGAACTGCAAGATCATGACATTAGCCAAAGTCAGATGCTTAACTGACTGAACCACCCAGTCACCCCAATGTTTATACATTTTTGAAAAAGAGAGAGAGAGAGAAAGAGTGCAAGCAGGCTCCACACTTAGTGTAGAGCTCAATGTGGGGCTTGATGTCACAATTGTGAGAATGACCTGAGCTGAAATCAAGAGTCAGATGCTTAACTGACTGAGCCACCCAAGCGCCCTTATGTTTTGTGTTTTTTTTAAGTTTATTTATTTTAGTAATCTCTACACCCAACATGGGGCTCGAACTCATGACCCCAAGATCAAGAGTTGCAACTCACTGACTAAGCCAGCCGGGTACCCCACCCTGCTTACATTTGTAATCAAAGACTTCTATGCTCTTCACCATTGCCTCCAGAAAAGCTTCTGTTTTTATGTGAAATTCTGTGGGGGCCAAAAGACTCTCTCAAGTTGTGGCATATGTTGTCGAGTTGAAAAAACCATTTTAGAGAGGAAAAAAGAAGCAGTCAGGTGTTCTCTGAGTGTTGAGAAGAATGAGTTAAACCATTTAAATATGTTTTGTGAATATATAAGATAGAAACATGAACGCATTTGGTGGAAACTAAAGCACAGAATCAAAAGCTGCAATCACTAAGGACTACAGTAAGAGAAGGGGTCCTTATTCTTTTCTGGGCTATTACAGATATTTTCAGGACTTTACAGAAAGCTGAAGAAAAATGAATATTTTTATTAAATTTTGTTACAATTCAGGTGGGTTATAGACACCAAGAAGCTCAAATTTAAGAACCCCTCCTGTAAAGCCTCTCTATAATGCAATTTGAGGCTGATGCAGAAAGATCATTTAATATGAAAAATACTCTTATTACATGGTCCTCTGTTGTATTTGTATAGTATACCTCTACCTTGTTCTCATAAAAAATTTTTGGAAACAGTATCTTATTAGTTTGGTACTTTCTCCTAAGCAAGCCTCCCAGATTAGAACTGGAAACTAAAGATTTTAATTTTTTTAAAGTTTATTTATTTTTGAGAGAGAGAGAGAGAGCAGGGGACGAGCAAAGAAAGAGGGAGACACAGAATCCAAAGCAGGCTTCAGGCTCTGAGCTGTCAGCACAGAGCCTAACTTGGGGGCTTGAACTCACTAACCGTGAGATCATGACCTGAGCAGTAGTCGGATGCTTAACTGACTGAGCCATTCAGGTGCCCCTACTGACCAAAGAATTTTATGCTGAATTCCTCTGGTGAGATACACCAGAATTATTTTAATTAAAAAAAAATTTTTTTTCTTAATCTTTGTTTTTGAGAGAGAGGAAGACAAGATTTGAAGCAGGCTCTGTGTTGAGAGCAGAGAGCTGGATGTAGGGCTCAAACTCACAAACTATGAGATCATGACCTGAGTTGAAGTCGGGGGCTTAACCGACTAAGCCAACCAGGTCCTCCCCACCCCCAATTTTTCTTTAATGTTTGTTTATTTTTGAGACAGACAGAGACAGAGCGTGAGGGAGGGAGGGGCAAAGAGAGGGAGACACAGAATCCAAAGCAGGCTTCAGGCTCTGAGTTGTCAGCACAGAGCCCGATGCAGGGCTCGAACTCACAGACCACGGGATCATGACTTGAGCTGAAGTTGGACGCTTAACCGACTGAGCCACCCAGGTGCCCAAGATACACCAGAATTTTTATTTTATTTTGTTTTATTTTTTTATGTTTATTCATTTTTTTTGGAAATACAGAGACAGTGCGAGCAGGGGAAGGGCAGAGACAGAGAGGGAGACACAGAAACTGAAGCAGGCTCCAGGCTCTGAGCTGTCAGCACAGAGCCCGATGTGGGGCCCGAATTCATGAACAGTGAGATGATGACCTGAGCCAAAGTCGGACGCTCAACCGACTGAGCCATCCAAGAGCCCCTACACCAGAATTTTTAAGTTAGCAAACATTTCATTCTATATTGAGTACCTACTTTGTTCTATATCACACACATGCAGTAGAGGTGGAGGACCATGGCTTATGTAAAAATCCTGTGAATTTGGTTCAGTTGCAAAATGTCATATGTTGCTATCCCAGTGGCCTTCCTCCATAGTCTTGGCTTAAGAGGTCACAATAGAAAAATAACAGGGGAGCCTCAATTCCTTTTTCAGATGAATGTTTTAACACCCGTCATTGGTTTTAATGATGATACAGTACAGTAAATCCTATGGGAGCAGTCTTGTAATTCATGGGGTTATTCAGATGACCTAAAATATCTAACTATCCTTTACCCCTTAGGATGGTGAAGATGAAGTAAGTGATGGAGAAAAGGAGCAAGATAGTGATGAGAGTGATGATGACTCTGATTAGACCACAGAGAGACTGCTGCCCCATCCCCATGTCTGCTAGCCTCTTCCTGTTTTGTGTTTAGGGTTTGAAATCTGTCTGCCTTCCTTACTGGAAGCATCCTGTTTTGTCACTGGGGTGGTGGGCTTTGCTGAATCCGCCAAATTTGAATTTCATAGGTTGTCTGTCATCATCAAAGACCTTGGCTCATGATTCCACTGTAGCATTACTTATCGGTCTTGGGCAAACGTGGCAGTGCTATGCTGTGGAATGGATACTGGGCTTTGGGAGCTAGTTTTGGAACTTTTAGAATTTAGGATTGTACCAGTTTTACAAATAAATTGTTTTAAGTTCTGCCTGAACTACCTCATTCCTCTTTCTGAATTTCCTTCATAAGTCAAGGATTACATGGAATTCAGTTGGGGTTTATGCAGAGAAATAATGGAAATTGGTGTGAACACATCACTTCTACCAATTAAAATCACATATTTCCTATTCTAAGGACCATCTTTACTTGAGATGAGAAAATCTTTGTGACATTTTTGGAGGAGTGACAAATTCCTGGACAATTCCCAAAGAAAGTCAAAAGGAAAATTCTGGCTGCTTTTTAAAAATTTTCTGGTCATCCTATAGATATAAGACAAAGAGGGAAAAGGCACCATCAAACTCATGTTGACTTTGTATATATGTTTATTTTATTTCCACATTATTCTGAGTTATACCTGTAATCTAGTTACAAGAATGCTACGAAATTACTTGTTGTTTATTAGAAGTAAAATAGTAGTACACCAGCTAAAATGGGGAGCTCTCTTGTGTTCCACCAGAAAGCCCAGTTTCATTGCTGCCTCCAAGTTCTTTCTTGCCAGGCTATAAATATTTATTTAATATTTGTTAATATTTCTACCCACTTTAGTACTCTCCAGTGGCATTAGGATGTGGTTGGTTAGGGTTTTTTGTTGTTGATTTTGGGGGGGGGATTATTTTTTATTATTTTTTTTAATCCTTGAACCATCTATAAATTTTTGATCCCTTCATCCTCATGTATATGGAAATCCATAATCTCCTTCCTTGACACCCCTTTGTTTCCCCAACTCATGTTTGGGGAACATGATGTGGTCTTAGATGTTGAAGTGAGTTCACACTAGGCTCATTGGTTTATATGGTTTAATGGTTCATCACATGTACATGTTAACGCTAGTTTGACTCTCTTTTAAATGTTGTTCAGCTTTACAGTGGAAATGTTCTCCCTTGCTCCGGTCACTGGCCTTCTTTGGAGGGGAAAGGAAATAAAGGGGTTCCTGAATTGTCACTGTGTGACAGAAAAGCAAGATTGCTGGGGTGATGTCAGTTTCCTTTACACAGACAGGTTTCTGTGAACTTCAGACACATAGTAAAAGGGCATGGTATAAGGAACAGGAATCAGATGGGAACCCTTTACTTGGAGTGTTGTAAGGCAAAAGTGCACTTCTTGTATGTTGCATACAGTAAGAGGATAGAGCGCAGCATCTGTTTGCACATGGTCACCGTCATCTGAATTTGAGGTTCCTTAAGTCCAGTGGGCCACTGGTGCTCCCGGCTGATGATTTTGCAAAAGGCTGATTTGTCTGAAACTCTGAAGGTTCCGGTCCATTTTGGTGGCTGAGCTGTGATGACCCTGCCAAACACGGAATCCACTCCACTGAGGCGGACAGGCTGGGGCTTCCTGACCAGCCCTTTCTTGTTGTTCATGGTTTGGAGCTCTGATGTGTGGCAGGGTAACTTGGGACTCACCCCAGGCTCCAGGAATGGGCTGTCTAGAACTAGAGTGACCTCTTGAAAGCACAGCTGCACTTCAAGGTCAGAAGGGGTATGTGGGAAGCAGGGGGAAGCCCTAAAAGGGTGCTTTGAAGAAGATGTAGGTGTTGTGTGCCGCAGCCATTGGAAGCTCTCGTCCAGTGGGGTCCATGGTGACCAGAGCTGGTATCCTGCCATTGACAGTCCTAAAGAAGAGGAATCAGAACATGGAATTTCCCTAGCATGGTTTTGGCGAGGGCATGGCCATTTAAATTCACATTTATTTGTTTCATTATTGACTTTAACTTATTCTGTAGTTCTCATTAACAGACTCCAATAGATGCTAAGGATACTAGTAATTCTATAAAGCGCAGTAGTGGATGGTCACAAGTATTGAATCTGGCAACTACTATGTATACTAAAACTTTATTAAGTCTTATCACAGGCCTCTGAAGGTAGGTTTTAACCTATTTTACAGGTGAGGAAATGGGTTTGTCCAAAATGTAATACCCCAGTTCACCATTATAACTGCTAAAGACAGAATCTACACCTCTGAGGTGGCAGAGGATGCTGGCACTTCATGATGAGACATTATTTGTGGTCAGAAGCTCAGAAGGGCCATGTCTTACTAGATATTTATGACTCTAAATCCCATGTACTTTATTTATACCAGGGGTTCTCAAAGTATGATCCTGGCACTAGCAGCTTCAGCACCATCTAGGAATGTAGAAATGTACATTCTTGGGCCCTACCTTAGACCCATAGCATTAGAAACTGGGGGTAGGGCCTTGCAATCTACATTTAAACCCTTCAGGGTATTCGGATGCACTTATTATTTGAGAACTTCTGATGCTGTCCCTTTTAAGGAACTTAGGTTTTCATTATTCTTCATTATGGAGACTGTCTCCTCTTGACCCTAAAAACCTGTTTTTTAACATAAGGGAACAGCTCTCTCAGAGCCCTGAGGTACTTATGTATCACCTCAGAGGAATTACACCAGGCTAGAAGGAAAAAAGGTTTCCAAAGGACAGTCTTTAAATAAATTTTTAAACATTTTTCTGATTCTTCTAGGTGTGTTTTATTTTTGACTTTGGTTTGTTATGGGAGACCCAGTGGTTAAGATCGTGATTTCCCCCCCTTAAAGGAAAAAGAAAGGGCTGGGAGGATGTTGCTAACTCAAAATTTATTCAAGTAGAAAATGGATTTTCCATCATTCTGCTTTAAAATTGCCAATATATAAAAGGTTTTACTGAATTAAGAAGCTAACATTTTTGAGCACCTATGTATTGTGTTAAGGGGCATAGCAGTTCCCTTTTCTTTCCAGTCAAGTATTTTTCTCTGCCCCTTCTCTCTTCTCCCACGAAAGGTAACAGCAGCAGATCTGATTTCATCCTATCTAGTAATTGCCCAAGAAATGTGAAAAGTTGACTCCTCCACCATAGTTTGTAAGACAGTAAAGTTAATTTTAAAAAAGGGTTGTCGGTTGCATCAAAAACCACAAAATACCTAGGAATAAACCTAACCAATGAGGTAAAAAGGTTTGTACACTGAAAACTATAGAAGGCTTAAGAAAGAAATTGAAGACACAAAGAAATGGAAATAATGGATTGGAAGAACAAATGTTAAAATGTGAATACTACCCAAAGCAATCTATATATTATTCAATGCAATCCCAATCAAAACAGCACCAGCATTCTCAAAGAGCTAGAACAAACAATCCTAAAATTTGTATGGAACCACAAAAGATCCCAAATAGCCAAAGTAATGTTGAAAAAGAAAACCAAAGCTTGGAGGCATTACAACCCCAGACTTTAACCTGCATTACAAAGCTGTAATCATCAAGACAGTATGATATTGGCACAAAAACAGACATAGATCAATGGAATAGAAGAGAGAACCCAGAAATGGACCCACAAATATATGGCCAACTAATCTTCAACAAAGCAGGAAAAAGTATCCAATGGAAAAAAATCTAGCAAATGGTGCTGGGAAAACTGGATAGCAACATGCAGAACAATGAAACTGGACCACTTTCTTATACCATACACAAAAATAAAATCAAAGTGGATGAAAGACCTAAATGTGACAGGAAGCCATCAAAATTCTATAGGAGAAAACAGGCAGTAACCTCTTTGACCTCAGCTGCAGCAACTTCTTACTTGACAGGTCTCTGAAAGCAAGGGAAATAAAAGCAAAAATGAACTATTGGGACCTCATCAAGATAAAAAGCTGCTGCACAGCAAAGGAAACAAAACTAAAAGGGAACTGACGGAATAGAAGAAACTTGCAAATGACATAAAAGGTTAGTATCAAAAATCTACAAAGAACTTGCCAAACTCAACACCTGAAGAACAATCCAGTGAAAAAATTGGCACAAGACATGAATAGACACATTTCCAAAGAAGAAACCCAGATGGCCAACAGACACAGGAAAAGGTGCTCAACATCACTCATCATCAGGGAAATACAAATCAAAACCACAATGACAAATCACCTCACACTGGTCAGAGTGGCTAAAATTAGGAAACAACAGGTGTTGGCGAGGATGTGGAGAAAGGGGAACCCTCTTGCACTGTTGGTGGGGATGCAAACTGGTGCAGCCACTCTGGAAAACAGTATGGAGGTATCTCACTATTTTTTTTTTAATTAAAAATAGAATTATCCTATGACCCAGCAATTGCACTACTAGGAATTTATCGAAAGGAAACCAAAATGCTGATTCAATGGGGCACATGCACCCCAATGTTTATAGCAGCACTATTGACAATAGCCAAAGTATGGAAGAAGCCCAAACGTCCATCAACTGACGAATGGATACATGCATATATATGTGCATATATATACACACACATACATGTGCGTGTATGATTTGCATATGTATACACACATACATACAATGGAATACTATTTGGCAATGAAAAAGAATGAAATCTTGCCATTTGTAACAATGTGGATGGAACTGGAGGGAAGGTATTATGCTAAGCAAAAGAAGAGAAAGATATCACATGATTTCACTCATGTGGAATTTGAGAAACAACAGAACATCATAAGGGAAGGGAAGGAAAAATAAGCTAAAAACAGAGGGAGGCAAACCATAGGAGACTCTTAAATATAGAGAACAAACAGGGTTGTTGGGGGTGGGGAAAATGAGTGATGGGCGCTTGTTGGGATGAGCACTGGGTGTTATATGTAAATGATGAATCGCTAGATTCTACTCCTGAAACCAAGACTACACTGTGTGTTAACGGGAAGAAATAAAAATACATACATACATACATGCATATATTAGGACCTCTTTTTGGAGAAAAGAATAAAATAAAAGCAAAAGAGTTATTGGTGACATTTCAAATCAGAAGACCTCTCCCTGACAGTGCTTAGCATAAAGGAGGTTTGTTGATTTCTTTCAACTGTTGTTTTTCCTGTCTTTGTACATTCCTTCATGTACTGTGTTCAAATATCTGGACTGCCTTAGGATGAGCAATTGACACTGAAGGGATAGTTGTCTATTACAAACATCCTGTGAAAGTCTTCTGATGCTTGATGTCATCACCCACTACATAGAAGATCAGGGCTGCACTGGTACAACACCATGGCAAGGTGGAATGTGCAGGGTGTTAACAACTCCTCAGCATATGACCAAAAAAGATTACTTAATCCCAGGATCCTTTTCCTGAATCCTTCACTCCTAAGAGCAGATAGGGCTGGAGGTAAAAGGCTTTATCAAATGCCCGGCTTAAGTGCTGGGCAGAACCAACCTGGGTTGAGAGGGGGCTTCTGAACCCAGATCACACCACTTCCACACAAGGTTAAAATGAAGACGATTCACTCCTCCACTCCCACCACCTGAAGTCACCGTCATCCACTCCAGTAGGGGTTCAACCTTGGAAGTCTGTTTAAGCTGCTTTAATAGCTCCCAGATAGGGAACACCTTGTACTCCTGGCCAAAAGTCTTCCCCTTTACACGCTCTTCCCGTTCCAAGGAAATAGGTCCCTCGATTTCCCCACCTGGGAAAGGGGAAGTGAACGTCCAGGTGCAGCTGAGATCCTCGTGAACTGTGAACTGCGATCCTGATCCGGAGAGGCTGAAGCTGCCGGGAGTGGGGGAGGTTCCCCTTCCCAGCAGGCAGAAGGGGCTTGTCCCCTGTGGGTCCCTAAACGGGGGTGGGGGCCAGACGGCTTTGGCCGAGGCGGAGGTGGCGGTGGGAGCCCGGGCCCGGTCCCACCATCCGGGCCGGGGGCTGACCTGCTGAACTCCGCGGGGCCGCACGCTCCAGAGTGGCGGCCGCTGTTCCCGGGCCACTTCTCTTCTCCACCAGGCGCCTGGCAACCGCCTTTGTGACCCAGGATGGGGCGGGGCGGGGGGGAAGCCCGAGCCGCCGCGGGGATGAGGGCTCCAGGCGCCCAGCTTGGGAGGTGTCAGCACTAGATTCTCCACCCCCACCGCCTTGGAACCCTTTGTCCAGGACTCGATTCGAATCCTGTCCTCTCCATTCTCCCTCCTCCTCTCTTCACCGCTACACCTTTGTGCTTTTGAGATAGTCACGGAGGGCGACACGCCCACTTCAAAAGGTGTGGTCAGGAACCTGCATGGAAGTCCCGGGACTTGTAGTTAGTGTTGAGTTAGTCTTTAGTCTTTTTTTTTTTTTTTTTTTTAAGTTTATTTATTTTGAATGGGGCAGAGGGAGAGAGAGAGAACGCGCACATGCATGCGAGTGGGCAAGGGGCAAAGGGAGGGGTGGAGAGAGAGAATGAGAGAGTGTCCCAAGCAGGTTCTGGCTTGTAAGCGCAGACAGAGCCCAACTCGGGGCTCCATCTCAGGAACCCTGAGATCATGACCCGAGCCCAGATCAAGAGTGGGATGCTCAACTGACTGAGTCTCCCAAGAGCCCCAGTCTTCACGCTTTAAACCACGCTCAAGACGTATTCCGGCTGAAAGCTTTTATTGCTGCATTGGTGTGGTCCCAGCACAAGGAGACAGTATTTATAAATGCTCACCTCACGAACAAGAGGAAAGGTACATGTCTTCCCTTGACTTCCTGACCCAAAATCGTTTTTCTCCCTTCTATTAAACCCCCCAAAAGGCAATGCTGTCGTCTTCTCACAAAGCTGAAGAACCGTTTCACCACAGTGAGTGATTTAACAACTTTGTAAGCGTCACTGCAAACAATGTCCCTGGAAGGCTGAGGGAAGACAGGTCTATACAACTAACTCCTATATCCCCTGTGCCTGGCTATCCCATTGCGTGGCAGTGTTGAAATATTCGTGGTGAGAATTAAACTAATGGTCCTTCCTGCACTTACCTTACCCAGAAATTGCCCTTGCACTTTTCCAACTATAGAGCACAGCATAAATAAGAACTGTCACCTTTTATCTGGCTCTTTGGGTGAAGCTGAACAGGAGAGATGGGGGGCATGGGTGTGGAGTCAGGCTAAGATCCTGGTTTGGAAGACCAGATGGTCTTGGTCTTGAGGGTCAAGAGGTCTTAAGGGGCAGAGATCAAGAACTGTCATATGTGTTGTGTGTGTGTGTGTGGCACCCTGTGGAAGGAAAGGAAAATGGAGAAGAGAGTTTGGAAGGGAAGTCAGAAAATGGAGAGAGGGACAGAGAGTGATGAGTCTAGTCTTGGAAGAGACTGAAATGATTTGAATTGCAAATCATTTTCCAGTAAGTTTATTTTTATTTTTTTGTTGATAAAAAAAAAAGAGACACTGCTATTTAAAAAGCAAAGAGAACAGTTTTTATTGCACAGTTGTGTTTTTTAAATATTAAAACCCCCAAAGTAAAATTATATAATTAAAGTTGTTGGCTAGAGAGGGCTTCGTGCTGTTAAGACATTCTGTACCACAGCCCTCTATACAGTCTGCCCAGCTCTAAGGGATACATTTTCGGACGTACAATTTGCTATCACCTCTGGCTCTGATACTCCAGCTCCACGTCTATCACACATATATGGAAAACCATAATCTCCCATGTTACAAGTTACTGATGACCTACAACATCAACTTTGTTGTAGCACTGTATGATCCAGTGCTTACCATTCTGTGTGCACTGTTTTCACGGATTGTCATGACAATAGCCACATTTGCTCTGCCAAAAGAGGATGCATTTCTTTCAAAGAGGCTAACAACATTGCCATGGTGCACATGCTATATTCATAGCTGCACAAATGATGGTCTAAGTGCATATGATTGCAAAAAAGACTCACATGACCACGTGTAATGCAATTGACACATTTCTTCAAGAATTTGATTCCACTCTGATTATTATCCATGAAGTCATTGACAAGATTCCCTGAGTTCTGTGTAACATATGACAGATCTAAAGACCGGAACCTTGTTCTCTTATGCTGAGGCAATCTGCCACCTGGAAGCACTACTTGTTGCACCAGCAGCACTCCCAAAGGGCTTGCCTCTGTAGCCCTGCATCACTCATCAGTAACAACTTCTGCTGTGAACAACTCCCACGCTGGCAAACCCATACTGAAGGACTGCCTGACAGCAAGCTCGATGAGCATACAGGAAAAAGCTGCAGAAGTCCAGAGGAATATTCTTCACTGTAGCATAGCACCACATCCTTGTGTTGTTTGGAATTGCAGGGGAGACCCTAGAATAGGTGTATAGGAAGTCCTGGAAAAAGAGAAGAGCTGAGCCTGACTTGTCCATGGAAGGACATTAATCTGGGGAAAAAAAGTTGGATAGATATGTGTACTTAATTTTCTGCTTTCTACATAAAAAGGAAATGTAAACTCATGAGTGTCTGTTTTGTGAAGAGTCAAGCACTGTGCTTCGTGTTTTATTTATCCTTTCTCACAGAATTCTCCCAACAATCCTAATCCATCCGTGTTGTTATTCCTGTATTGCACATGAAGAAACAAAAGCTCAAAGGGGTGAAGTGACTCCTCTTTGGTAGATTTGTGATTTGAAACTGAGATGTCCCACCTTTGAAGGAAAAGTACATCTCAGGCACCTGGGTGGCTCAGTCAGTTGAGTGACTCCTGGCTCAGATCATGATCCCAGGATTATGGGATCGAGCCCTATGTCAATCTTCTTGCTGAGCATGGAGTCTGCTTGAAATTCTCTGTCTCCCTCTACCCTTCTCCCCTGCTTGCTCTCTCTCTCTAAAATAAAAATTAAAAAAAAAAAAAAGGAAAAGCAGATCTATCTGATATATTTGTGACATGTGAGCAAGATACTAACTTCAACAGCATCACTTAGGAAGCAGGGTCTTGAATGGCAATAGCCCTCTGGATGCCTGGGGTTCGATATTTACAGTTGATATTTATTATTCTAGCATCATTTCTATGAATATGTAGGAGAGCTCAAGATAGACCCTAACCTGTTTTCAGATTGGTTCAGTGAAAAGATATTGGAGTCAGGAACCAACTGGTGAAGGTCCACCACTTATTTGACTGTGTGACCTTTAACTTTGTCATCAAGAGAAACCTCTTCCTGATTTCCTTCCACAGGGTTTGTGAGGGTCCAGTGAGGTAAAAGCTACAAAAGTAGCTTTATAGCTTGTAAAATCTCCTTTCTGAGTAAAGGACTGTTAGTAAAGGTTTCTTCCCAGTGGCATGTATTGCACAAAGCAGACTGTAAATATCCTCTTAAACAAATCTAAAATTGTTCATAATTCCACTACTTTGGTAAACAAGACAGTGACATTTTTTGTATATACTTCTTGTCCTCAAGCAGATGTAATTTTCATATAATTGCAATCAAAGAAAATGTTGTATTTTGTTTTCCCCTTCATTTATCACGTATGTGATGTGTCATAGAGTTCATAATTGCCATTTTATTTAAATAGCAATGGTATTAATGATATTAAGTAGCTGCATGATACCGTCGTAGGTGGCTATACCATCGCTTAGTTATTCCCCAACTGTGGAGATATAGTTGTTTTGTTTTTTTAAATAGACTGTCACAAAGAGCACCTTTGTGCTTAAACTGTCTCCCCCCACCCCTTTTTTAAACGATTTTCTTAATGTTTAGGTCAAAAAAGTTTGAATTTTTTGACAGCTCTTGCTATCAATTTATAAATTTCCTTAAGGAGTTGTGCCAGTTTACAGTGTGACCAGCTACTTAGGAGTCTATCAATTTCCCCTCCGTCTCTCCACCACTAGATATTATTGTTTAGAAAAAAATAATATTTTGTTCATTTGATGGTTGCAAGGTGGGTCATCATATTGCGTTGTTGAAAGCCTTTTTTTTTTTTTTTTTTTGAAAGCCATTTTTAAAATGAGTTGTATTTAATGTGGCTTAATTGACTGTACCCAACTTATTGCTGACACAAACCTTAGTTTGGAGCAGCTAGGGCAGTGGGTGTCACGTGGTCACTTGCCCCGCAAAGACCAAAACCGCCCAGGGTGGGGTACGTGATGGGTAGGGAGTGTCTCGGCGCTTGCGCATTCCAGTCTCCCCGCTGGTTTTTGATGCGACTTTTTTCAGGGGCGTGGGAGCAGAACTAAAACGCCGGCGAGGACTTGACATCGCGCAGGCGCATCACAATGTTCGTGGATTTGTGGGTGTCAAGGCATGGGTGTGGACTGGCAGCGCAGACGCACTGCCGGCCTGGAGGGTCGGGGCGCCTGCGCAGTCGCTCCTCCTTAGGCGGCAGCCATGGCGGGTCAAGAGGATCCGGTGCAGCGGGAGATTCACCAGGACTGGGCGAACCGGGAGTACATTGAGGTCATCACCAGCAGCATCAAGAAAATCGCGGACTTTCTCAACTCGTTCGGTCAGCGGGGGAGCAGGGGGAGGCGAGGGTGGGTCGAGGGCCACTCAGGCAGTTTGGCGATGGCGCTCAGAAGCTTTGAAGGGGCTTTCTCCGGGCTGGTTTTCGCGTCCTCCTTTCGGAGTCCACCTTCCCCCTGTCGCTCTGATCCTCAGGCTCCACTGGGCAGTTCCTGTGGGGTTATCCTGCGCCAGGCTGAGCTCATCGGCTTCAATGCTATCACCCCAGATCCATTAACAAGCCCTTCCTTTTTCCAGACTCTTCAGATCGCTCCATCCACCGTTTTCTTCTCTTTTCTTCTTTTCTTCTCTCAGCAGTAGCCTCCCTGCTTCCTTTGTGACCCGCTTCCATTCCAGTTCCCACTTTGCGCTCAATGTGCGCCTTTCAGAATGCAGCCGCAGCCGTGTCGCTGCTTGTGTAAGTCTCTTGAAGTTTCCTCATCGTTTTCAGGATCATTTTAGCGCCATGCCTTTTAGTCGCCCCTTCCCGTCTCTCGTGTTTCTTGTCCTGAGAGTGGTAGGAGACGAGATCAGAAGTAAAGTCCAGATTTTTAAGGATATGGAGCTTTCTATGTTGCTACTATCTAGCCGATAGTTGGTATTCTACTGCTTTTGGCAAAATCTTTCCTAGGCGTGGCTTGCTTGTGATAGTCTTAAATTCTTGATGCATTGTTCTGTGTCCTTCTGGACAGCAAACATGTAACAGAGACTCCCATCCCATCTTCTCCCAACTGTTTCTTTAGCCGAACTAGGCCCTGGGTAGACTTACTTAAGTAATTGCAAGGTGTAAGGATGACATCTAGTGATCTTTTTCCAACTAGTGTGCTCCTGTTCCAGCACTTCAGCCGCAAGCAACTAAGACTAAGTAGTGGAAACTGATGTTATAAAAATGATTTAAAGTAATTAATTTTCCAGTCAGAGGACTGATGCATTCTGAGGAGTAAGGTAACAGAACATGAATTTTCTTAGAAAGCATCAGCAAGAGAAACTAGATCTCAGTACAGAGCTCTCTCTCAAAGCTCCACTCTGGAGGACAGAGAATAAGAATCATTTCCTGCTTTCAAGGAATTTCTGTCTTGAAGATGAAATAATGACAGCTTTGGAACATCGGTTTTGTATTAATGTATTTACTTACAAAGTGTATAAGATTATAATCTTGATGTGCCTTGGCATGATGGATTTTCTCACCAGGGAATGAGGGTGAGGGCAGTAGTAATGAGAGAACAGTATAAATACATATGCAATTGATACATATTCGCACCCATAACTCGGTATAGATAGAGGTTGTAGGAGGGAATGATAGTCAACAAATCATAGATCTCATGTATCCTGAAATTGTTTAAGGACCATGAGTGAAGGAGTATGGTTTAGTAAAAAAGATACATGGATTTGGAGCTAGGAGACTCAAGTCGGAGGCTACACTAATGGATTGCAGTGAACTGAAAACATCTAAGAAATATTGAACCTATTTACCCTGCTACTCAGATAGTCTGGGTTTCCTCAGTTTCTTTCTTCCTAAGTTCTGTGCAAACGCTTTCAATGTTAGTTCTCATAATTGGTTTCTCCTGCTTTCCTGGAGAGTTGAACTATTACTGGAGGTTGATCACAGCATTCTTTACTCATAATCTTCCTTCAGAGAGAGGGCTGGAGAAGAGAAACCAAAATATTGCATGCTAGGGGAAAGATGGAAAGATAAGATCACAGCTTTGACACTTTGGCTTAGTTGGGAAAGGCAGTGGAAAGTAGTTGGAAAAATCACTGAGATGGAGAGTTTTAACTTTAAAAAGCAGAATTAAAAGACTTCACCTATCTGGTAGGATCAGAAAATCCAATCAAAGTATTAAGAATGTCAGTGAAATCAGTAAAGCATCTAAAATTACAAGTAACGCTGGGGCTGTTACTCAAAATTTAAGTGATCTAGCATGTCACTTCCCCGGATTTGGATCTGGGTAACGTAATAATTTCATTTCTGAGCACTGAATTGTATTAATAAACTTTAATTCATGTACATTTGTCTTTGACATAAATCTTCTTGGCATCTTTTGGTCACTAGATTTATAGCAGGCTTGGAACTGACCAGAAATTGAAGAGTTTGAGCTCAGGATTTGCGGGGGAGAAATGCCTCTTTTCTTGCTTTATAAACAAGGGAATACCTGCACTGAAATTTTATCAAATGTGTGGATCACATTTTGTGATCAAATAGAGGATAAAGACTTTTCTTTTTATTTGAGATTTCCAACAAGTCCTAGACTGAGGAAAAGTCACACAGAATTCCAGTGTTGAGGATTGGATCTTAAGGATTTCCTTAGCTTAAGCCATTATTCTCCCTTAATGCGATGCTAGTGGCCTAATGTTTGGAGTAATTACTAAATAGTTTTTGAAGATTGTGGGGAATGAATTTAGTCCTTTTGAAGAAAAATGACAATTAATTGCAATTAAGAATGGAATTATGAAGCAAGGTAAAAAGCTAAAGCCATTTGACTTAGTACTTAGGTGTACCTGAGGCAAGTTCTTGAAGACTGAGCATATCATTGATAGAAGAGTTTCGACCAGGACCAACAGGCCAAGAAACTGGATAAATCATGTAACACTTGAATATATTGTCTTGGCATTGAGTGACTCAGGATGAACTTGTGAGGGATATATTTTCCCACTCTAAGTCCTTAGTGTGACTCCTCAGTTCTGATGTGTAGATGTAGGGCTTATATTGAATTTATAATAATATGATTTGGTGGTACAGAGATTTACCAGGAGTTTACTTTGAGGGGGCATCTGGAGCTCTTTGGAAATGGCAGCAATCCTCCAGTCCCCATCCCGGCCACAGAGAGTCTCTGTAGGCTGCGTACTTTGCAGAGGAAACTGTTTTTTTCAAGACAGCTAATGACTAAATAGCTTTTACCCTGTGATTCCAGCAGGTGAGAGTAATATAGGTGGACCACCCACCTGAACCAGAGAACCCATAGATCATAAGGCAGTGATAACACCCAAACACTTGGCCTGTTCTGTACCTTGAACTGGGGACACTTCTAAAAACAGATTGTCACGGAAGATAGCTTTTTATTTTTATACCATTTTATCTGATTCTAAAGCTAATCTGTGCAGAGAAGTGTAACAAAAATAATAAGTGATATTTTTCTAAATGTCAGTTTTTATGCTTAGCCAACAAATGTAGCATGCCTGTTATGATCCCAGCTATGTGACACATCCTCTGAAAAAGGAATAAATAAGAATAAATGGTAGCCACTCCTGAGAAATTTAGAATTCTGTCAGAGAAGTAAGACATAACTACAACAGCAGTTCAAGAGAATGACAGTGTTGATTTTTGCAGGCTAAGGTTATGTGCATTAAGAGTTCAGAGGAGCTGGTAACTGGCATTTGTCAGTAGTGGTAATGGATACACAGTATCAAGCACCCTGGCTAGGACTGGTGGTGTCCTCAGTTAAAGTCTGGTGATAACACACTCATAAATGCACTCTGGTTTCAGATTTGTTCAGCTGCTGAGTGCTTTCACAGTGTTTTGCTTGAATCAATATGTATTTCTTGGGATCTGAAATAATGACCAGTTTCTGGAGTTCAAGGTTATATATTTCTCAACAGTGCTTACCCATTTAGGTCAGTAACATAGTGTTGTTCTTGGATTCCAATTCATTACCAGATTTACAGAGCTTAGAACAGAAACAGCTGTCCAGGAAGGAACCCTCCCTCTCACCACCCCACCCCCCTGCAGATAATTTTGGCATGTTTCTTTTTATGGGAAATGACAGGTTGTTAGTGGTAACATTCATGCTCTTACTGAATAGCATACATGGTGTGCCTTTGAGCTGCTAAAAACCAGATTGAAAGAGATTTGGTCCTGTTGGGCGGTCCTGGCAGTGAAGGTGGATCCAGGAAAAGGAGCGTGCTGAGGTCTTTGTACTCAAGCTAGATCTAGGAATTAGAAGCAGCAGCACTAGCAGATAAAACGATTTAAAAGAGGAATGGAGAATGTCCAGAATAGGCAAATCCATAGAGACAGAAAGGTGAATGGTTGCCAGCAGTTGGGGTAAGGCTGAATGGGGAATGACTGCTCATTGGTACAAGGTTTCATGTAGGGATTATGAGGATGTTCTAAAATTAGATTATGGTGATGGTTGCACAACTCTGTTCTAAAAACTATTGAATTGTATACTTTAAGCAAGTGAAGTTCATGGTATATAAATTATATATCAATTAAGCTATTTTTAAAAAAGAATAATGAAGATGGGTGAGTGGGAAAATACCTAGTATGGAAACAAAAAGAAAAAAAGGAACCAGTAAATGGAAGAGTCAGGCTATAAGCATATTTTAAGAGATGTGGGGAGGGGACTCCAGGCTCATTCAGTCGAGTGTCCAACTTCTGCTCAGGTCATGATCTCACAGTTCGTAAGTTCGAGCCCCACATCGGGCTCTGCTGACAGCTCGGAGCCTGGAACCTGCTTCAGATCCTGTGTCTCACTCTCTGCCCCTCCCCCCACCTCGCATTCTGTGTGTTTCTCTATCAAAAATAAATAAACATTAAAAAAAGAGATGTGGGGAATAGGGACACCTGGGTGCCTCAGTCAGTTAAGTGTCTGACTCTTGATTTTGGCTCAGGTCATGATTTCAGTTTCGTGAGTTTGAGCCCTGCGTTGGGCTCTGTGCTGATAGCACAGAGCTTGCTTAGGATTCTCCCTTTGTCTTTGCCCCTCCCCTGCACATGCTCGCGCGCTCTCTCTCTCTCTCTCTCTCAAAATAAACAAACTTGAGAGAGAGAGAGAGACAGAGAGAGAGAGACAGAGAGGTGTGGGGAATCAATTACGGCCTCAGAGGTTCCTAAAGATGGTAATGTTGTGTGTGGTGGGAAGGTACCATCCAGGGCAGTAAGCGAACTGGGTTCTGAACTCAGCTGTGCTACTTACTATTTTGTTCCATCAGTTATCCAAGATGGGCTTTGGTTTCCCCACTTGTAGAATTAGTAGAGTCACACTAGAGCCAATTTTTTGTTCTACTGATACTAATATGCCAGAATCCATCTTTTTTTTTTTCAAAAACATCTCTGTGCCAGGCAAGATACTAATATTTCAAAGATTAATAAGAGTATCTGCCTTTGATGAACTCATTCTAGTGGGGAGCAGACATGGAAATAAAGATAAATTATAAATACATAAATATCATTGGGCTATGTAGCATGAGCATTTTCTCGTGTCATTAAGTATTCAACCTTGTAATTTTGTTTGCGTGCAGGGGAGGGGCAGAGAGAGAGGGAGAGGAAGAATCTGAAGCAGGCTCCTGGCTCTGAGCTGTCAGCACAGAGCCTGACCTAGGGCTTGAACTCTTATTCGGACACTTAACCAACTGAGCCACCCAGGCACCCCTTGTTTTGTTTTTTAATGAGTTGTTGAAATGATGCCTTTTTTGTTTGTTTTTTTAGTGACTTGTTAAAAAGATGCAAACTTGTAATTTTTAATGGTTGGTTTTAATAGTCTTTCATAAATATGCCCTACTTCATGAAATCATTCGTAATAGTGGTGAACATTCTTTTTTTTATTTTTTATTTTTTTGAAGGAGAGAGAGAGAGAGACAGAGCATTAGCAGGGGAGGAGCAGAGAGAGGGAAGGAGATACAGAATTCTAAGAAGGCTCCAGGCTCTAAGCTGTCAGCACAGAGCCCGATGTGGGGCTTGAACTTACAAACTGTGAGATCATGACCTGAGCCGAAGTCGGATGCTTAACCGACTGAGCCACCCAGGCGCCCCAAGTGGTGAACATTCTTATTTATTAAATCTGTATTCAAAGGGGGAAATGATAACTAAGACCAAGTACATAAACTATAAATTCAACCATAAATGTACAGCAGAGGGAGAATTATATCCATCTGTCAGAGACCTCTCAGAGGCCCAATTTGAAGTGAACCTTGAAGAAGAATGTTTAGACAGGCAAGATGAGTAAGATTTGGACATGGAGAAGATTTGGACGTGGGGTTGAGGCAAAATCTGGGTGAAGGAAAATTTGTCGAAATAGATGCCCAAGTGCTTTTGCATAACAAGGAAGAGATGAAGAGGAAGTTGTGAGCTAAGTGTTAAATCATTGAGTGGGAGATTGTCTTGGAGAGAGGATATTTTAGGCTTAAAAAGTGAAGATTATTGAGGATGAGCAAACAATGAAGTTGGAAGAGGTAGGAAATAATTAGCATGTCTAGAAACCTTTTCTCCTATGTGTTGAGAATGGTTGGGGAAAGAGTAGTAAAGTGGTTTCTGTTAGAGGAGTTTGCAGAGGAAAAGGTATTTTAGGGGAAATCTGAGGTTTCATTTTGGATGAGGTAGAGAAAGAAGATTAGAAGGGTAAAGGAAGAAAAGGAGTTTTGCTGTTTTCCACAGATGGAATGTGGGCTTCACAGGGTATTTGATGTTCTCCCAAGTTTTTTCTCATTCTGAAATGCCTGCACACATAGTGATGACACATTAAGTACCTTCCTAGAGCAAAAGCAGTGATGCCTTTCCTCCTCTCCACAGTCTCTGCTGCTTTCTTGGCCTCTGTTTCTCCTCCCTGTTGAGATTATTTTCTTCCTGTTGTTGCTTCCCCTTTCTTGAAACTCTTGGTTTGCCTTTTAGCAAATAGCCACCTGTACAGTGTTGGTGTGTTAGTTTTTACTGGCTGCCATAACAAGTTACCATAACTTTAGCCGCTTTTATCACATAAGTTTATTGTTTTACAGCTGAGTAGATTGGAAGTCCAACATCAGTTCCCTGGGCTAAAATCAGGGTGTCAGCAGGGCTGCCTTTCTTTCTGGAGACTCTAGGAGAAGATCCATTTCCTTGCTCATTGAGTTGCTGGCAGAATTCAGTTTCTTGTGGCTGTAGGCCTGAGATCTCTATTTCCTTGCTGGCTGTCAGCTGAGGGCTGTTCCCAGCTTCTCAAGGTCACTGGCATCCTTTGGCTCATGGTCTTCTTCCTCCATCTTCAAAGGCAGCAATAGCAGGTTGAGTTCCCCTCACACTTTGAATCTCTTCTTCTTCCTCCACCTTTTCCCTGTCTCTTACATTTAGGATTTGTGATTAGATTGTGTCCATCTGGATAATCCTGGATCTCAGGGTCCTTAAACTTAATCAAATCCACAAAGTCCTTTTTGTCGTGTAGGATACATATTCACAGGTTTGGGGGATTAGGTCATGGACATCTTTAGGGGTTATTTTCTCTGCCTACCACCCTTGGTAGGAAGTTCAGCAGGTCCATTCTAAGCAGCTGTGTTCCTAATATAATTCTCACCTCTTCTGCATTCCCCTGCTTTGCCCATCTGCTCTCATTTGGGCTCTGCATGATATATCATTCCTCCTCTTCAGCTAGGGGCTGTGTGTACGTGTGTGTGTGTGTGTGTGTGTGTGTCTGTGTCTGTATTTGGAATGACATTAATCCTGAACATCAGTCTCCTTTTACCAGATATGTCTTGTCGTTCAAGACTTGCAACACTAAATGAGAAATTGACAGCCCTCGAACGGAGAATAGAGTACATTGAAGCACGGGTGAGTATGTCAGGGAAGGTACTTCCTCATGACGCTAGGCAAGGGTTGTACAGAGAGAATGCACATTTCTACTTGTTACTGAAACAAACATGGAAGCAATAACAGCCTTAGAGAAGTTAATGGACTTAGTTCCCTGGATTTGACCCAGGTTTCTGGACTCCAAAGCTGTTATCTTTCTTATCACTCCCAACTACCTAGGATCTATAAAAAGATTTTTTTACTCTTTGTGAATTTATCTAATTGTCAATTTCCTTTGACAGGTGACAAAAGGTGAGACCCTCACCTAGAACTGTGCCATTGCTGCTGCTGGGAAGTTGCTTTACAGAACACAGGCCTACGTGGGAAAGGCCCCAGCAGCCTCAGCTCCTTCCTCTCTCCTTAAAGAGCAACAGGGCTTATTCTTGTTTTTCTTTTTTCAAAAGCGTGGCCTTTGGGCTCTGCCATGTACATCGGTGTGTGATGTGGCATGTGGGAAGAAGTCCAGGGGAACTCTCGGAAACAACATTAGGCATTTTACCTTTTAAGTAACATTTTGTAGAACTGTTTGTCAACGTATTTGAGGCGTGCAGAGCCAGACGCCTGGGACTCTTTGTTAAGGTCCTCCCCACCTCCTTTTCTCCCTCTCTCTGTCTCTCTCTCTCTCTCTCTCTCTCTCTCACACACACACACACACACAACACACACACACACACTTTCCTTACAGCTCTCATTGCCTCTGCATTGGTTCTATAAACAGTCTTTGTCTGCTTTCCACCTTTGGTGGGGGGGGGTGGGAGGCAGTCCTGTCTGAGACACTTATGCCCCGGCAAGGTGGCCACAAGAGAATGTTGTTGGTAACCCACCAGTTTCTTGTCCTTTTGGGGAGGTCAAGGCCAGGCCCCCACTTGGCTTGAAGGGACATTTTCAGAATTTTCTTTCTGTCACTTGGGGTGTCTTTGCCTCTCATATTTCCCTAATAAACTCCTCAACTTTATTTGACTGCTGTGATTGTGGTGGGGAGAGGAGCTAGAGATGGGGCTCACCCATTCCACAGAAATCTGACGTGCGGGATGATTACTCTGACATAAAACTCTCAGATGTTGCTCTTTGATCAAAGTCTAGGTTGCCTACCAGCTGGAGCCCCTCCATGTTTGGACTTTTAGTTGACTGATACATCCTGGGAATCATTTGGTCATTCAGCAGACATTTCCCAGGTACTTTATGTAGGCATGTTATGCTCCAATAAAAGCTACAGCACTGAATCAGGCATGATGCTTCTAGTCTACTGAAATGCCAGCATCCACACAGTTTAACCGCAGCCCAGGGCAGACTATTAGTTTTGTCAGGTAAGAGCTAAATGTCTATTTCTTTTGAAAAGCAAAGAGTTTAAACAGAAGGGTCTAAAACTTTTCATTCTGGAATCCAAAACTTGCTATGAACTTAGGCCACCCTACTTCTAAAGGTTTATTTCTTATGTAGAATCTCTGTTTTAGTCACATAGAAGTCCTTATGCTCCAAGCACACACATTTCCCTCCATTCAAATCGTATTTGCTATTCAAGGGTAGCTTGAGTCAAACCTCTTCTAGAAAGTTCTCCTAGACTTTACTTTTCATTTAGTACTGCCCTTTTCCTTTTCTCAGTCCCTCCCATCCCATCTTGCCATGCTAACACTACACTTCAGCTCTGGATTTGATCTTGTTATGAGTCATTCTCTGGTGTAGTGTCTACCTGGTGTAATATACATGAGTACCTTTTCCTGTATTGCCCAGCTAGGTGCCTTGAGGAAGGCGGGTGGTCAATAAACACCAATTAAATTGACTTGTAGAGCCCAAGCTGCTTTGCATTGTCACATCTTTTGGAACCTCTGCTTAGACCTTTGGAAGGTCATTTTAAGTAGTACCTTCATTTAAAAATGGGATTTTTCAATGGAGACAAACCTGACATCCTTTCCTATAGTAAGTGTTATTTTTGAACACTGTTGAGCTCATCAGTACAGTGCTCTTAACAGTCACTTGAGTCACTTGAGTTCGTTATTCATAATAGCTCTGTCCTGTCCAGGATGAAGTAAGTACTTCTTAAGTTCAAGATGTAGGTCATCTGGTGCTCCGCAGTCAGAGTAGCAGACCTTTATTGAGTTCCTGCTATATGCAAGGACTATACCATGAGTTAGTGATAGGGGAAAAAGTGATGGTAATCAACAGAAATAGGAAAAACCCTTCCTTTATAAAATGTTCAATAAATTCCTTATGGTTGTATGGATACTAATCTGTTAATTTATTGATACTGAAGTAACATTCCTAAAAAAAGTTAGTGTCCTAAGTAATGCTATGTTGCTAATGGTAACTTGCTGGTTGTTAAGGAAAACAACTAGTAATATTTGATGTGGGAAACAAGGGAAGACAGAACACAGCCTCCCGCTGGTAGTAACCCCTTCATCACCTCTGGCACTTCAAGGTGTGAGAGTGCTTTTCTGTGTTACCACTCCCTTTATAAAATGAGGCCCTGGTTTGCTCAAGGATATGTAGCTTGTGTTGTCTATAATTTATTATTACATGTGCTAGATGTGCTCATTGCTTTTTGTACTTTATTTCATTTAATCCTCAGACTTTAAGAAGTAGGCATTCTTATCTCCGTGTAATAGGTGACGAACTAGTTTCGAGAGGCTAAAACTTGTCCAAAGCCATACGAAGTAAGGGAAGGAACTGGGATTTGAACCTGGACCTACCTGACTCAGACTGTTCTAACCATTCTTTGATTCTGACTGTGGTATATGAGATCTAAAATTTATTTTCTCATTCCCAGGCCAGTGCCCTTTCACTGTCCTCACATGAGACACTACACACCTGTGTTAGCCTTACATGCTTCCATCTTTTCTTTTGTTAAGAAGGCTTCACAGGCTGTCCTTGCTGTGTCTGGCAAACACTGTTTGCATTTATGTCTGTGTTGCATAGTTTTGCTCCTAACCGCTTCCTTTCTCTGAAGGTTTGATTTTATGCTGTATGTTCTGGAAGCCTTGCCTAAGGAATTTAATCCACTCTAGTGCTTCCTCCAGCTATTTTGGGTTGAGCCAAAAGAAGCAGCTGTATTCCCCTTCTGAAAGACCTTATCTGGTCAGACTCCAGAAACTGGAATTTACTCTCATGTCATATGAGTCTTTGCTCACAGGTCATTGCAGTCCATATTGTTAGGTTAAACAACCATTTATTTTTGTCTCCAGGGTGTCAACTTCTTCAACTTAAGCAGTAACAGTTCCAAAATACTAATATTTTATCCTTACTGAGGATGATAAAGTTCTATTTTACATTTTAATCTGCATTTATTAAATCATTCTGGTCTTTCTTTTAAACACTAATGTTCAGTGCTTATAACAAAACTAAGAGGTTGACAGGGTAGTTCTTTTGATTTGAACTGTAAGAAGATAGAGTTTCAGAAGGATAAAATATGCTCAGATTTGCTAAATTCCAGTTGTTCTCAGTCACCTCATCATAATGAAAAACTAGATTGAGTTCATTTTCTCCTGAGGTTTGACATAGGGAAGTTACCCGCATGGTGCCTCTCTTCCTTTCCTTATGACATCTTAATGATTTCTGAAGAAAGATAATTCTGAAGGACTTTCCTGTTTTCTAATGTGAGTGGGAAATGAGCTATATATGACAAATCTCTCCACCATCCATAGGAACCTTCAAGAGAACCTCTTGATTCTCTCATACTTGGAAATAATTTCTGCCCTGCAGTTTGGTTTAATTTGCATATTTATCGAAAAACTAAAAAGTAGGGGGTTTGAGCCAGTGAGCTATGAGGATTACACATCTCTTGATAATAAAACAGTTTTCAATCTCTTGAAAAGCTAAGCTTGACCTAGATTTCAGAAGCAGGAAGAAATAGGGAACTGATGTTTTTGGCATTAGAGATGTACGGAGTTCTGTTATGTTGCTCTTGTTACTTAGTACTTTGAATTTTCCACCTTTATTTCATAAAGCTGAAGGCATGTTTATAAACAGTATTTGTTATTGTAGGCCATGGTGAGTGGGACAGAAAGCCCATTGTTCACCTCCAGGCTCCTTCCCAGCTATTGTACTCAGTTTCAGACTGTTGCATGTGAGAAAATCTTTGTCCAAACTTGGGTTTGGAGAATGTGAGTTACTCTGGCAGTTTGCAGACAGTCGGTGCCATTAGGAACTGTACAAAAATACAGCTGCTGTCTGAAGGCAGGTGTGGTTGTCAAGTAGATTATATAACAGAAAATCAGGTGATTTAGGGCTCTCAGGTTTATTTTCTGAAGAAAAGCTAACCTTAATTCTAAGTTGTCTAAAGATTAGGATTAGCTAGCAATAAAACTCACAGAACTAAGACGAGAAAGAATTTTAGGGATAATCAAGTCTACTCTTGCCATTTTAGAAATGAATAAACAAATCCAGACAGGTTGTGTGACATGCCCATCCACTTACCTGGTCAGGCCAGGCCAAAACTAAAACCCAGGTCTCTTATCCCCGCTCTGTGCAGAGCTATTCAAGGACTCACACATCAGGTTTCTGTTTTCTGTGCAGTGCTGGTCCTTTATCAGCCTCTCCTTGGATCGCATTGATAACCTGACAGAACAAAGAGCAACTGTCACGTTTAGCTAAGTGTTACCCTTTGGCATCAGTGTTTGCATCAAAAAACTCTGGGGCAGGGTTTCCTGTGGCTCTTTGGGCACCTTTGGGTTTGTTGAGATGACCCAAGTATGAGGTTGTTATTGTGCCTTAATCTGCATCCCCCAACAATAACATGTTTTTAAACAAATAATTTTATTGTGAAACAATTTTCAGGCTTGTAGAAAAGTTATAAGAATAGTACAAAGAATTTATATATATTCATATAACATATTTTTGAATTGAGAGTATTTATTTTATCCCCAAATTTGAACTCATTTAATGTGATAATCCCAGTGTGACTTTAAGAGTTCACATGGACAATAAGTGCATTATAAGGAGAAACACTTTATTAATATACTTTTTTTAAAAGGAAAATGTTTAATTCAATAAGTAATTCAGTTTGGCTTTGACAAACACTATGCCTAAGAAGTTGTTTATTAGCATCAAATACATTGTAGGTCTCCTGTGCGTAAGGCACTGGAGATAAAATGGTGAGAAACAGACATATAGATCCTGCTCTTAGAGAGTATAATGTAGTCATGGTTCACTGGTACTTTCCCAGACAACCCAGAGGATACCAAAATGACATTTCATTTAAAAACTCAGGAAAAAAAGAACATAGAGGAACAATGCAGTATCAACTTTATTAAATAGGAAAGATATCACTGGCCAAAGTTTTATTTGTCAGAATCAAGTTTTTTGTTCTGTTATTTGGTTACTTTAGTTTTAGTTGTTTGTTTGTTTGTTTTTTTTAAACACCTGTGATAGTCATACGATACTGCATATAGATTACAGGTACGCATAAGTATATGAGAAGCACTAAAAATTGGCCTGGATAAAAGAACTATCAAAATTCATCGATAAAAAATCTAATAAATGTTCAAAGGGCTTCAGAGACAAAACGATGGCAAATAAGCTCATGAAAAGATACTCAACATTGCCAGTCACTGGGAAACACAAATTAAAACCTCAGTGAATTCCCACTATACGATCTATTAGAAGAGCTAAAACTTTAAAATAACAAAAAAACTAATACCAACTGCAGGCAAGGATGTGGAGCAACTGGCACACGCCTGCCTGCGTTGCTGGTGAGAATGCAGTGATAGAGCCACTGTGGGAAAACACACTTCCCGTGTGACCCAACGATTTCACTCCTAGATGATTCTCATTTAGGACAAGTGAAAACTTATGTTCACACACACACAAAACAACCTGTATGCAAATGTTTATAGCAGCTTTCTTCATGATTGCTGAAAACTGGGAACAACTCAGTGTCCTTCAGTTAGTGAGTGGATGGCGGAATACCATTTGGCAATGAGAAGGAATAAGCTGTTGATACAACATGGATGAATCTCAAATTGATTATGCCAAGTAAAAAGCCAGGCTCAAAAGGCTATGTACTGCATGATTCCATTACATGACATTGTGGGAAAAGCAACACGAGGGGCAGAAGACAGATCAGTGGTTGTCAAGGCTAAGGCCTACAGGTAGAGGTTGGTCACAGCATCTTTTGGGGGTGATGAGATACTCTGTATCTTAGCTGTGGTGATGGTTACGTGACTGTTTTGTCAAAACTTGGATCTATACACCAAAATGTGAATTCTATATGTAAATTTAAAATAAATTTAGGGGGGAAAAGAGCCTGAATAGATACACGTCCAACTTGAGATAGTTATTGCTCCTGGGGAGGAAGGAGGGAAATGGGACCAGGGTGGATGTTAAAGGGGATTTTAGCCTCATCATATGTTTTGTTGAAAAAATAAAAAAGTAAATATGATAACATACTGTTGAATTTATACGGTGAGATTATCAGTGTTTGCTTTATTATTTGTACTTCTTTGTATTTTCTAATTGGTCAAAATATAAACAAGGCAGAATGTATCCTTCTAAAGGAAAATTTATAAAAGACATTAAAATAGAAGGGGAGAGAAATAACCAGTTATATTAAAATATTTAGGTGTATTTTCTTCTATTCCTCTCTTCATGTTTGCTTTTGCATAGTGGAAAGTGTAATGTAAGAACAATATAGCCTCTAGTTTTGCTTGGTATATCCTAAAACATGTTTTCCTTCCTCTTAAATAGTCTTTGTAATTATTTGCAATGATGTAATATCAGTCTTAAGCCTTGCATTTAAATAACTGCTCTCATTTTACAGATGTAGGCATTTCTGTAATATTATTAAACTGGTATGTTTCACTTTACTAACCTGGAAGTACAAATGAGGGTATGTTGGAATGAATCTTGTAAATTTTGATGTCTCTGAACCATTGTAATTTAACAGGAAGTCCTATCTTTCCTTGGGGTTTTCCTCCACAAATGTTTCCATGTTGATGTTCAATATAGCTGGAGGTCATCCCTGCTGGCCACTCTTCCTGCTGGAAGCCATCAGGATACTTTGTATAATGTACTTTCAAGGAAACTCCATGGCAAAATCACCCAAGGTTCTGGTGTTCCTTTGTAGATTTGCCTGACTCCTTGGATGGGACTCTTGCCATCATTTTCAACAAGGCAGGAAATGATGAACCTCTAATCCAGCACACTCCTCTGACCACCGTCTGCACACCCTTATACATGCTTCCAATTTTTTAAAATAAAACATTTATATGTAAATGTTTTATTTTTTGAGAGGGAGAGGGACATGGAGTGCAAGCGTGGGAGGGGCAGAGAGAGAGGGAGACAGAATCCAAAGCAGGCTTCAGGCTCTGAGCTGTCAGCACAGAGCCCATTGCAGGACTTGAACTCACAAACTGCGAGATCATGGCCTGAGCTGAAGTCAGAGGCTTAACTGAGCCACCCAGGGGTGGCAGAAAACCATGTAACTCGATCTCGGGGTCATGAGTTCAAGTCCCATGTTGGATGTAGAGATTACTTAAAAATAAAAAGTATTAAAAAAAAAAAATTGATTTGGGTCAATTATATCTCAAGACTGGGGGAAAAAGGAACTGATTTAGTTTTCATTACAAAGGTAATAAAACTATATTCTAAAAAAATGGGGGTGGGGGAATAACTGCATAAAGGTCACCACACTATACATACAGTTTGATAGCTTTTCCCCCTGTATTTTTAAAATTTTCAATGTTTATTATTTTGAGAGAGAGAAATGAGTGAGGGAGGGGCAGAGAGAGAGAGAGGGAGACACAGAATCTGAAGCAGGCTCCAGGCTCTGAGCTGTCAGCACACAACCCGAAATGGGGCTCAAACCCACAAACTGTGAGATCATAACCTGAGCAGAAGTTAAACACTCAACTGACTGAGCCACCCAGGTGCCCCCCTGCCCTGTGCATTTTTATTCATTTCCAAATTCTAAATAAGCCTTCTCTCATTTTGATAGGGTTGCCATTTTCCAGTATGGTTTGGAGAATTTTGCATCAGTCTTTCTTGTCAGGCAATTGAAGAAACTGGAATGAAGTTGCTCCAATGGGTCATCATACATCTAAAATCACAAATCAAAACCTCTTCTGCTTTTGCAGATTTGGTTGAGAACAGCTGCCCAGGAGTATAGCCAAACAAAAAATTTTTATTTGTCCATTCTCCCTCTGCCATTTCTTTTAAATGTTAGGGCCATAGTGTTGGTCTATGAGCATAAATATATGTCTCTCTTTGGTTTGGGCCTCCAAATGGATTTTCAGTAAGTGGTAGGACTGTCGGAGTCCTGGACTTAGAGGCAGGATATAAAACCAATGAGAAGAAAACTGGATTGGGAAGTCTGCCAATGAGCCCTTATCTGACATCCTAGGTGGGTATTTGTCTGATGCTAAATGGGAAGGGAAAACTTTTAGCTCTATTCTTCAAAGTTCATCCCAGATAAAACTCCTGGGAAGACTTGCCTGAATTTTTCAGGTCCAGCAAATGACTTTACACCTTGCTCTTCTACAATCAATATCATATTCTAACAGCATGTCTTGTATGCTTGCCCAGTAGCCTGTGAACATTTTCAGGACTGAGACAATGTGTTTAATTTATAATATTAACTGCTGAGAATTGCTCTGAGTGCTTACTATGTACTAGGCACTTACCACTTCCCCCTCAACACTTGGTCAGGGGACTCTCTCTCTCTCTCTCTCTCTCTCTCTCTCTCTCTCTCTCTCTCTCTCTCTCTCTATATATATATATATATATATATATATATTAAAATTTATTTATTTAGAGAGAGAGTGAGTGAGCACAAGTCGGGGAGGGGCACAGAGAAGAGAGAATCCCAAGCAGGCTCTGCACCATTAATCAGTGCATAGCCCAATGTGGGGCTCAAACTCAGGAACCCTTGAGATCATGACCTGAGCTGAGATCTGACTGTGCCACCCGGGCGCCCCTGGGACATACTTTTTAAAAATGAGCAAGGTCTCAGAGAATTTAAAGAATTCTGCCCGGGGCGCCTGGGTGGCGCAGTCGGTTAAGCGTCCGACTTCAGCCAGGTCACGATCTCGCGGTCCGTGAGTTCGAGCCCCGCGTCAGGCTCTGGGCTGATGGCTCGGAGCCTGGAGCCTGTTTCCGATTCTGTGTCTCCCTCTCTCTGCCCCTCCCCCTTCATGCTCTGTCTCTCTCTGTCCCAAAAATAAATAAAAAACGTTGAAAAAAAAAAAAGGAATTCTGCCCAACATCGCAGATCTGAAGCTACACCTGGAATGAGAACCCAGGTGGATGTGAATTTCAAATCGCACATAGACTGCAGTATCAAATATTATCCCATTTTCAATTTCCGTTAATCCTTTTGATTACGTCCAGGACAAAGTTGGTTTCACAGCTAATACTTGGTGCTTAACATCTAACACTTGGCTAACCGGTCGAACCAAGAAAGAGCAGGCTGAGCGCTTTTAACAGACTATAGATAAAATTTAACTGTTTTGTTTTCATTTAACTTAGTCCCACTGTACTCTTACGTGGCAAATGAGAGCGAATTTCCACTGATGGTAGTGGAAATTTCTTAAACTTGTTCAACTGCTTTGCATATGTACAGAATACCTTTAAAAGGAAGCACAAAGGGGCACCTGGGTGGCTCAGTCCATTGAGCGCCAGACTCAGGTCATGATCTCACCTCAAGGTTCGTGGGTTTGAGCCCCGCATCAGGCTCTGTGCTGACAGCTCGGAGCCTGGAGCCTGCTTCGGATCCTGTGTCTCCCTCTCTCTCAAAAATAAATAAATGTTAAATTTTTTTTTTGTTGTTGTTTTGTTTTGTTTTGTTAAAGGAAGCACAAAAACTGGTAATACTTCTTGTCTCCGCGGAGTCTTTATGGGTGGCTGGGGGAAACTAGGAGGAGACGGACATTTTGACTTTATTATATTCTTCTACACAAAATTCGAATTTTGTGACCGAAGATGGAGACAAAACAAACGAGAAAATTATTAAATAAATAATAGCGCATTTGGTAGGGAGAATATGGCAAAAACCATGAAGGTCTTAGAATAAATGAAGCTAAGGAAATGCTGTGTCAAAAACTTAGCGGTGCGAAAAAAGAATCCACTTTACAGAGGAAACCGTGGACGAGGTGGCCCAGCGTCAGCCTCTGCCTCCTGAATGCTCGGTTTCTGTGGCTGGAGGTTCCACCTGCGCTTGCGCACAGTCTCAAGTCGGCCATTTCTGCGAGCATCTTCCACAACCGACCGAGAGCGCGCAGAAACAGCACGCACGCTTGCGGGGACGCGCACGCACGCGCGCCGCGCCCCACCCCGTACGGCCCCACAAATCCCGAGGCGGCGAGGCCGGGGTTGTCTAGGCTCCGGGAGGTAATGCCCCGGAAGGCAGGGAACTTGGAAGAGGCCGAGGCCGGTGTGGAGGAGGTGGACGCGGAGGAGGTGGGCCCTGAAGAGTACGGCGGGGAGGAGTCGGGCGCCGAGGAGTCTGGCCCGGAAGTGTCTGACCTCGAGGAGCCGGGCGCCGAGGAGGAGATGGAGGCTGGGCAGCCGCGACCGGTGCTACGCTCAGTGAACTCTTGCGAGCCGTCTCAGGTCATCTTCTGCAACCGCAGTCCGCGCGTCGTGCTGCCGGTGTGGCTCAACTTCGACGGCGAGCCGCAGCCGTACCCGACACTGCCGCCCGGCACGGGCCGCCGCATCCATAGCTACCGAGGTAGGTGAGCCGGGGTCGCCCTGGCCCGGGCCGGCCCAGCCCGGTCGCGCCTCCTGCTTTGTCCCGGGGCGCAGCGAACGCCTGCTGGTGCCCCAGAGAGGTTGTGACAGATCCAGGTTGACGCTGCTACTAGGTGGCAGCTAATTCTTTCTTATAGGACTGAGTAATTTGCATCGGAGGTGGCTTTTCCCCCTTACACGTATATTTACCCCTAAAAGTGCTCCGTACCTAATGCCCGTTTGTTCATTACGTCTCTGAGAGAATCTCACATTCCCGAGTGTCCCCAGTGGGCCAGGTCCGCGTTAGGTCCCTGCCCTTCATGGAGAACACAGTCCAGTCGGGGAGACAGATGCATGCATAAACAGATGAGAACAAGGCAGTGTCACAGTTGCTGCAGGAGGAACGGAGCACAGCGGCCCGTGGGAGCTTGGAGCAGGCACCTAGCTCAGTGAAGGGAAGGGGTGTGTAAGTTTCAGTTAAGGACAGCTTTCCAATGGATCGTTTTGCCTTGAGAGTACGCGGTAATGTTTCTCAGACCTTTACTCCAAATTTCCCCTGATATTAAAGAAGGGAGAACACAGTTCTTCCAGGGATCAACATTTCTGTAGTCTTCTATTTTATCTAGGAAATTGTGTGAAATTTTGTTTTTTTCATCTAAAATTTGTCTGTGCTTGAGTTAACATAAATTTTTTTTAGAGAATCTTTTTTTTATTTTAAGTTTTATTTATTTTGAGAGAGGGGGTGGAGAGAGAGGGGGGCAGACCATGACCTGAGCCAACAAAACCTAGAGTCTGCCCCTCAACTGACTGGACCACCCAGGCGCCCCTTAATATAAACTTTTTAAAAATTACTTACCATGAGGGGCGCCCGGTTGGCTCAGTAGATTAAGCATCCCACTCCCAGCTCAGGTCATGATCTCACAGGTCCGTGGGTTCAAGCCCCCCATCGGGCTCTGTGCTGACAGCTCAGAGCCTGGAGCCTGCCTCAAGTTCTGTGTCTCTCTCTCTGCCCCTCCCCCACTCACGCTCCGTCTCTCTGCCTTTCAAAAATAAATAAACAATAAAAAAAAATGACTTACTGTGTGAATGTACTTAATGGCACTGAACAGTACACTTAAAATGGTTAAAATGGTCAATTTTATGTAAGTTTTACTATAATAAAATTTTTTTTTACCAGTTTACATTTCTTAAAATTTCCCACCAAATCTTCAAGTACATTTGTGTCCCAGGAACACATTCAGACATGCTTTCCACCTGCCTTAAACAGAATGTTAGTCCTAGGGAAGGGGGGGGGGGTTGCCTTCTCTCTCTCTCTCTCTCTCTCTCTCTCTGTTTCTGTCTCTCTCTCTTTTTGCATATGATGTATTTGTTTCTAAATTCACGTATACCTTACATACAGTAAAACGCACAGATCTTAGAGATTGATGCATTTTTTTTTTTTTTTTTTTTTTTTTTTTTTTTTTTTATTTTTTTTTTTTTTATTTTTATAACATTTATTTATTTTTGAGACAGAGAGAGAGACAGAGCATGAACGGGGGAGGGGCAGAGAGAGAGGGAGACACAGAATCCGAAGCAGGCTCCAGGCTCTGAGCTGTCAGCCCAGAGCCCGACGCGGGGCTCGAACTCACAGACCGTGAGATTGTGACCTGAGCTGAAGTCGGACGCTCAACCGACTGAGCCACCCAGGCGCCCCGAGATTGATGCATTTTTGACAAATACGACACCTAGATCAAACTATAGGTTAAAACATTTCCATCACTCCAGGAAGTTCCTTCCTGCCCCTTTCCACTCAGTCCCCTCCCTTTCAGAGGCAACCATTCTTTTGATTTTTCACACCATAAATTAGTTTGGTCTATTCGTACAGAATGTACCTTTTTCTGTGTGGCTTCCATTTCTGAACATGATCTTTTTGCATCTTCTTGTTCTTGAGAAGCACAGATGTAAAGAGTTGTTGAAGTTCTTTTAGTTTGCAGTGTTGGGTGTGATTCGCAATGCATGTGTTTGCTTTTTGACCACGATAGCAGAAAGGGTGCTGTATTTGAAGCCTCAAGTATCTGCTCTTTTTCCCTTACTGTCCTCGTTGCCTTGAGCAAGTCCCTTGGCTTTTTCAGATCTATTTGCTCATCTGTAAATAGATCTGTTGTGAGGACTGAGTAAGGTAATATTACTGGGAGGGCTTAGTAAAATATTTAAGCAGCGTGGGAGGCAAGGACTTCAGGGTCAATCCAGGAAGATGAAGGAAATGGGTGTGTGGCTACATAACAGCCTCTTCTTGTTTTAACAGGTCACCTTTGGCTTTTCCGAGATGCAGGAACATATGATGGGCTTCTGGTTAACCAAACTGAACTATTTGTGCCATCTCTCAATGTTGATGGACAGCCTATTTTTGCCAACATCACACTGCCAGGTACTGATGTTCTATCTTACTTTATAAAAAGATAAGGCTGGGGGTGCCTGGCTGGGCTCAGTGGGTAAAACATGTGATTCTTGATGTCAGCATCGTGAATTCAAGCCCCACATTGACCATAGATCCTACTTAAAAATGAATAAATAATTATTTAATTAAAAATGATAAATCAAAAGATAAGGCTGTTGGAATAAGTAGAGAATAAGCAACTTGAAGGATCCAAACCTTTATTGGTTTTTGCTGGATGCTAGTCAAGTTATCCAACCTTTCTGTGTCCTTTTCTCCACTATAAATAAAATGGAACTAATTTATTTGTATCTTCTATATTGAACAAAGATGTGGTTGCTCAGAAGCTCTTTGGGCTTGTCAGAAATGAGCTGAATTAAAATACCTGATTGTCAGGGTACCTGGCTGGTTCAGTCGGTAGAGCATGTGACTCTTGATCTCAGGGTTGTGAGTTCACGCCTCACATTGGGAGTAGAGATTACTTACAAAATTTAATAAATAAGTAAAATATCTCATGTAATTATGAATACATTTTCGTTTCCCTGGCCTTAGAGCAGAATTATGCCCTAGAGTCTTAGAGAAGAATAAAGTATAGAGAATGAGATATCATGGCTTCTAGTGTTGTATCTTTTTTTTTTTCTTTTTTTTCTGAGAGTGTGAGAGAGTGTGCCTGTGAGTAGAGGAGGGTCAGAGGGAGAGGGAGAGAGAGGATCTTGAGCAGGCTGTACGCCATGAGATCATGACCTGAGTGGAAATCAAGAGTTGGACACTTAACTGAGCTGCCTGGGCATCCCTAGTGTTGTACCTTTTAATGTTATTTAACCCACTCAAGCTCACAGTGCCAATCAGGGGTTAAAAACAACACACCAAATTGAATGTTAATATCATGGTTTACGATTTGTTTAAAACTCATTTGATTTTAAATAGAAAATGACCTATGACCCAGTAATTGCACTACTAGGTATTTATCCAAGGGATACAGGTGTGCTGTTTCAAAGGGGGCACATGCACCCCCATGTTCATAGCAGCACTGTCGACAATAGCCAAAGTATGGAAAGAGCCCAAATGTCCATCGATGGATGAATGGATAAAGAAGATGCGGTATATGTATATAATGGAGTGTTCCTCGGCAATCAAAAAGAATGAACTCTTGCCATTTGCAACTATGTGGATGGAACTAGAGGGTATTATGCTAAGCGAAATTAGTCAGAGAATGACAAATATCATATGACTTCACTCATATGAGGACTTTAAGACACAGAACAGATGAACACAAGGGAAGGGAAGCAAAAATAATATAAAAACAGGGAGGGGGACGAAACAGAAGAGACTCTTAAATATGGAGAACAAACAGAGGGTTACTGGAGGGGTTGTGGGAGGGGGGATGGGCTAAATGGGTAAGGGGTATTAAGGAATCTACTCCTGAAATCATTGTTGTACTATATGCTAACTAACTTGGATGCAAATTAAAAAAACAAAAACAAAACTCGATTGATTTTATTAGGTTGAACCCAAACAAACTATTCTAGTGGGTTAAAAAACTCCAAATACTGGGGCACCTGGCTACCTCATTTGGTGGAGCATGCGACTCTTGATCTCGGGGTTGTGAGTTCAAGCGCCATGTTAGGTGTAAAGATGATTTTAAAATAAAATATTAAACACCCAAATACATGTAGCTTCATAAGGTTCAAACTGATATGTATGTATAGATCCTATCTTAAGGAAGTAGGTGTATAAAAATTGGTAAGTTAAATTGATAAATGTAGTAAATTTTGCCTTATAGGATACCCTTACAGTGTCAGTTTCCCAGTGAGCTTAAAATAGAATTGGAGGGGTACCTGGGTGGATCAGTCAGTTAAGCATCTGACTCTTGATTTAAGGTCTGGGTTTGTGAGATTGAGCCCCGCATTGGGCTCTACGCTGACAGTGCGGAGCCTGCTTAGAATTTTCTCTCTCTGCCCCTCTCCTGCTTGTGTGCTTGCTCTCTCTCTCTCTCTCTCTCTCTCTCCCTTTGTCAAAATAAAAAAATAGACTAAAAATAATAAAAAATACAAATAAAATCTTAAGAATTTTTTAATGTTTATTAATTTTTGAGAGAGAGACAGTGCGAGCTCAGGAGGGGCAGAGGGAGGGAGACACAGAATCCGAAGCAGGCTGCAGGCTCCGAGCTGTCAGCACAGAGCCTGATGTGGGCTCAAACCCACAAACCAGGAAGTCATGACCTGAGCCGAAGTCAGTTGCTTAACTGACTGAGCCACCCAGGCGCCCCCCAAAAGTAGAAATAAAATATACTTGGAGTTCCTCAAATCCAGTTACAGACTGTTTGGTTATCTGTTGCTGTGTGAGAGCTACCCCAGAATAACAACCACCTTTTTATTTGTTCATAATTCTACAGTCTGGGCTGAGATCAGCGAGGGGGGTTTCTGCTCACTGGTGGTGGTTGGTGTGGCTGACTTCTGCTGGCAGGTTGGCAAGAGGTTGAGCCTCTCTTCCATGCTTTCTCAGGGCATGACCCTCTTTGTGTGGTGTCTCCTGCCGGGTGGCTTGGGACTCCTGAGAGCATAAAAGCAGGAGTTGCCAGGGCTTCTTTTTTTTTTTTAATTTTTAAAAACTAAACAATTTTTAATTTAATCTAATTAATATATTTTTAAAAGTTTGTTTACTTATCTTGAGAGCAGCGGGGGAGGGACAGAGAGAGGAGAGAGAGAGAATCCCAAGCAGACTCCATGCTGTCAGTGTACAGCCCAACACGGGGCTTGATCTCATTTACTGTGAGAGCATGACTTGAGCGGAAATCAAGAGCCGGACACTCAACTGACTGAGCCACCCAGGCACCTCTTAATTTTTTATTGGAGTGTGAGCAGGGGAGAGGGGAAGAGGGAGAGGGAGAGGGAGAGGGAGAGGGAGAGGGAGAGGGAGAGGGAGAGGGAGAGGGAGAGGGAGAGAGAGAGAGAGAGAGAGAGAGAGAGAGAGGACCTTAAGTGGATCCACACTCAGTGCAGAGTCTGATGCAGGGCACAGTCCCACAGCCCTGGGATTGTGACGCTCAACTGACTGAGCCTCCCAGGTGCCCTTAAGTTGCCAGGGCTACTTAAAGCTTAGGTTCAGAATTGGCACAATGTCATGTCACCCACGTTCAATTAATTAAAGCACATCACAAGCCCAGCCCTCTTATAAGGGGAAGTTATACAAGGTCATGCATACCATGAGATGTCCATTAGGGCCATCACATTCCCCTCTGCCACAACACATGTACTCAATTTTTTTTCCTCCAAAGTGAGGTGCTTCTATAGTAAGTGGAATTGCTATGGTTGGCAAAGCGTCTTGCTCATTTCTTGTCCCAAGGCCCGAATCTGCTGCTGAGGTTTTGGTTTTCTGCATTTACAGTGTATACTCTGAAAGAGCGGTGCCTCCAGGTTGTCCGAAGCCTAGTCAAGCCTGAGAATTACAGGAGACTGGACATCGTGAGATCACTCTATGAAGATCTGGAAGACCATCCGAATGTAAGGAAAGACCTGGAGCGGCTGACACAGGAGCATATTGAAAACCAGCGGATGGAAGGGGAGACTGAAATGAAATGAAACGAAACTGAAATGAAATTTGCACTCCTGAGTCTCGGCCTTAGATGGTACTGACTAGTCTTGATCTACATTTAGGACTGGTCACTTATTCTCAGATTCAAGGTGTCTCATTCCCGGATGGAAAAATCCTCCATTGCTTAAAGGAAAGTTAACTGACTTCACTAGGCATTGTGATGTTTAGGGGCAAATGTCACAAAATGTAATTTAATGCCTGCCCTTTCTAGAAGTATTCAAGTATTCATCAAGTAGTTGCATTTTTGCCTCCTAGTAAGTCAGGAAAGTTTGTATGTAAGGACTTTTGTGTAAGTGCTTCAATGAGAATTGCAGCATACTCTAAAATTGTAAGAAAGCAGTGGCATCTGCTTTTAATTGCTGTGCTGTGGTTGGTGACGTGTCAGCCTCCCACTTGGAGAAGACAGACATGTCCTTGAGGCAGGGACAAGTCTGTCTTCTCTTTGAGACCCCAGTGCCTCACACATTATGAGCCTTCAGTCAGTGTTTGTTGAATGAACAAACCAGTGGATACTTTGGTAGAAAGTGTTTGGAAGTTTTGCCCTTTTTTGGGGGGTGGGGAGGTGGGACCTTACAGTGTATACCATAAACAAATGTTTTAAAGGGAATTACTTTTATAGAAAGCACTTTTTATAACTTTCTAAATTTTGTGCTTTTCTCTGTCCGCTGTTGTTGCAGTGCTCTTTTATTTGTTTCTAAACCAGGATTAGCTTTGTGGTGATCACTTTTTTTAAACTTGACAGCTGAACTGAAGATAGGAGAAAATAGCTGTCCTCTTAATTCTAGTATTAAGGAGCTACTGCTGTACTGCAAATAGGTTTTTGCCAAGTGTGGATATTTCTGTTACTTTTTGTAAATCCATTACATTTCTGTTTGGCTTAGCATTTTTTTTTTTTTTTAATGCTGCCAGCATCTTAACCAGGGGCCAGTGGTTTTGGGTGCTGGGGACCACTGAGGAGAGCCACTCTTGGGTTCATGTGGACTCACGAGGCTGCCTGGTTTAGCATTTTTCATCAGGCAGGAACTGGTGAGACTTTGCACCTGGCTGGAAGAGAGGTGGAGGAAGGAAGCCCTCCATCTCTGGGATTACTCACAACACAGAATGGATTCCTGGAGTAGCTAAGAATGTTTTATAGTTTTATAAATGTACAAATCCTTTCTTATAGGCTGGACTTAAATTGATTAATTCAAATGCAATAGTTCTATCAGTCTGATTTTTTTTTTGGTAACTAATAGTTTAAAAAAAAAAAAAAATCCCCCCAGTAGAGAACATTTTGGTAAAGACAGTAAAGTAAAAGGAAAAAAAAAAAAAGATCACTGTAGATAAATTACTTGAATACAACCACTAAACATTTTGAACTTTTAGCCTCTTTAGGGCATCTTGTGGTTGGTTTGGTTTTACGTAGTTAAAATCATACTGAATATACAGTTTTGTATTCTACCTTCTCAGTTAAAACTTTATAACTTAAATATTTTCCCATGGTATTATAAGCTCTTTTCAGACATTAGTGCGGTCTTCCTTTTGTAAACAGTGGGATATTTCTTGGCATCTCTAGTTCCTGTACTAACCTTTGAGCACAATTTCTGTGCTCTGAAATCAGCATGAACAAGACAATGCTCCACAGTTTCCCCTAGACTTTGTTTCACCTAATCTTAAGCCCCTCTTTCAACATTGAACAAATCGATTAGCTTTTGTTTCTTAAACGCACTGTAGCACTCATTCAGTGACACACCTCTCAGTGTCTACCGTGTTACGAGTTGTTGGGTGGGAAGAAAGAAATCCTGGGGAGCTGGTAGCAGTACATATTTGAGGGTGGGATGGGATGGGGGATGTAAGGACGTAAGGATTAGTTCAATGTTGGTTGTTTTTTTTTTTAAACCTGTCTTTGTCCAAATGAAATTCGTGTTTCTCTTGTGAAACCATGTAGATTGAGTACTGTGTTGTTTTGTGTGTTGTCCAGGAGGATTAAAAACCTGTAGCATGAATAATATGTTTTTCATTTGAAATCTTATGACTGTATCAAATGTATTGCTCTTAAGAGACTGTGATGTTTTCCTATTTTGAGTTAAAAAAAACTGTTCTTTAATACATTAAATGGTGCTGAGTAAAGAAAATAGGTGGGGTGTGTCTCAGTGTTACTTCAAACAGGCTCTGTTGTGAGAACTGTGTTTCTTTAAAGACTTGAAGTGGGGAGGGGCATTGAAAATACAAGCACCTGTCTTCATGCTCAGTCCCTTTTCTTTTGTTTTTATTATTTATTTTTATTTTTTAAATTTCCTTAAGTAATCTCTACACCCAATATGGGGCTCGAAGATCAAGATCAACCCCAAGACCAAGAGTCACATGCTCTACTGAGCCAGCCAGGCCACCCACCCTGGTTTTATGTATGTATGTGTTTGATATTTAATTTTTCTTTCTTTTCTTTTTCACCGTGTTTTATTTATTTATTTTTAATTTTTATTTGCTTATTTTTTCTTAAGTAGGCTTCGTTCCCAGTGGGGATCCCAACATGGGGCTTGAACTCACGACCCTGAGATCAAGACCTGAGCTGAGAGGTGCCTGGGTGGCACAGTCGGTTAAGCATCCAACTCTTGATTTTGGCTCAGGTCTTGATCTCACAGTTGTGAGATCGAGCCCCAAGTTGGGCTCCACACTGAGCATGGATCCTACTTGGGATTCTCTGTCTCCTTCTCTCTCTCTGCCCCTCCCCGACTTGTGCTTTCTTTCTCAAAATAAATAAACATTAAAAAAGAAGACCTGATTTGAGATCAAGAGTTGATGCTTAACCCTTAACTGACTGAGCCACCCAGGTGCCCCTTGCCATTTTTTTAATATTTATTTTTGTGAGAGCATGAGTGGGGAAGGGTCAGAGAGAGAAGGAGACGGAGAATCCCAAGCAGGCTCTGTGCTGTCAGCACAGAGCCCAATGCAGGGTTCCAACCCACTGCGAGATCATGACCTGAGCCAAAGCCAAGAGTCAGACACTCAGCCGACTGAGCCACCCAGGTGCCCCCACCATGTTTTTTATTTTTTCTAATTTTCAAAAAAAATGTTTATTTTTGAGAGAGAGTGTGAGCAGGAGACAGAGAGAGAGAGAGGGAGACAGAGAATCTGAAGCAGGCTCCAGGCTCTGAGCTGTAAGCACAGAGCCCGACACGGGGCTCGAACCCACGAACCAGGAGATCATGACCTGAGCCAAATTTGGGCTCTTAACTGACTGAGCCACCCAGGCAGCCCCTCCCCCCCACCGTGTTTTATTTTATTTTTTTCAAAACACTTTCTTTTAGCTTTATTTTTCATGTAAAAATGAAGTATCACTGTGAAAAAAATTAAGCCTTACAGAAAAGCATTAAGAAGAAAAGTACTCACATTGGGAACAAAGGTGTTTGTTTTTTTTTCTTCCACATAAACAGAACCAACCTTAACAGACACGTCACTGAAGAAGAAACACAGTTGGCAAGTAAGCATATGAAAAATGCTTCACATCATGTCACCAGGGAAATGCCAATTAAAATGAGATACCAATACATACCTATTAGAGTGGCCAAAATCTGGAGGATTGCCAACAAATGTTGGTGAGGCAGAGCAAGAGGAATTCTGACTGCTGGTGGAATGCAAAATGGTACAGCCACTTTGGAAGACAGTTTGGTGGTTTCTTACAAAACTAAACATTTTATTATTATATATTCCAGCAATCCTGCTCCTTGGTATTTATCCAAAGGAGTTAAATGCTTGGGTATTTATAGCAGCTTCATTCCTAACTACGAAAACTTAGAAGTGTCTTTTAGTAGGTGCATGGCTAAATAAACTGGTTCCAGACAACAGAATATTAATCAGCACTAAAAAGAAATGAGTTGTCAACCGTGAAAAGACATGAAGGAAACTTTAATGCACACTACTAAGTGAAAGAAGCCAATCTAAAAAGGTCACCCAGTGTATGATTTCGGCTGTGTGATGTGGAAAAGACCAAACTATGGAGTAAAAAGATAATGGTTGCCAGGTTATGGAGGGAGGGTGGGATAAATAGGCAGAGAACAGGGTTTGTTTAGGGCAATGAAACTCCTCTGTATGATACTCTAATAGTAGATACGTGAGTTTTTGCAACATGGAATATACAACACCAAGAATAAACCCTAAAGTAAACTATGGACTTGGGGTGATAATTATGAGTCAATGAGGGTTCATCAGTTGTAACAAAGATACCGCATTGGTGGGGATGTTGATCGTGGGGGAAGCTTTGCATGTGTGGCGGCAGGAGATGTATGGGAAATTCCTATACCTTCCTCTTAATTATGCTGTGGTTTTTAAATTAAAAAAAATTTTTTTAATGTTTATTTATTTTTGAGAGAGAGAGAGAGAGAGACAGTGTGTGAGCTAGGGAAGGGGCAGAGAGAGGGAGACACAGAATCCAAAGCAGGCTCCAGGCTCTGAGCTGTCAGCACAGAGCCTGATGTGGGGCTCAAACTCACAAGCTTTTAGATCATGACCTGAGCTGAAGTCGGACGCTTAACTGACTGAGCCACCCAGGTGTCCCAATTACACTGTGATTTTAAAGTCTATTTAAAAAAAAAAAAAGGTGAGTGGTTACCATTTTATCAGTACTTATACTGAGAAGGTTATGAAAGGACAGGCACTGTCCTAGAAATCAACACACTAAGGATATGAAATAGATAGCAGTGTTTTGGACTCTTGACACGTGAGCACCAATGTGAACTTTTCAGATACTTTCACACAAATTTCCTGTAACCTGTTCTTACCAGCTCAGTCCTACTCTATGCCAGTCACTGGGCTGCCTGATACCCCTTCAGTAGTTCCCTTTTCTGTCAGCACACTTAAACTGCCTGCCCCACAGAACACTTCTGTGGGGCTTCCCCTCACCGCACATACCCTGTAACCCATTGGCAGATCATAGAAAAAATGGATAACCTTACGATGTTAATCAAAAGGATTTGGGCAATAGCCCTGGATATATAAAAGAAAAACCCACAAAACTTGTTTCAAAGTTGGAACATGAGGGGCGCCTGGCTGGCTCAGTCAGTGGAGCATGTGGCTTGATCTTGGGGGTTTGAGCTCAAGCTCCACGTTGGGTGTGGAGATTACTTAAAAATATTATTTCAAAAAATATTTATTTATTTTGAAAGAGAGAGTGAGCAAGCACGAGTTGGGGAAGAGCAGAGAGAGAAGGAGAGAGACAATCCCAAGCAGGTTCCATGCTGTTAGTGCAGAGCCTGACATGGAGCTCGACTCCCACGAACCGTGAGATCATGACCTGAGCTGAAATCAAGAGTCGGACGCTTAACTCACTGAGCCACCCAGGCACCCCTACTTAAAAATGTTAAAAAAAAATATCGGAACATGAAACCTCTGGAAAGTATGTCAGCATAACATACATACAAATAGCAATATGCTCTCCCTGTTCTTCAGGCAGAAAACACAAAAGATTGCCTTGCACCACTTGGGAGAAGTTGAGTCTTAGAGTCCTGCATTGGCCCCACAAATGTTAACAGAACTAAGACTACTGTAAGGACCAAAGGAAATCATAGCGAACCATTTTATCTTCAGATAAATTGAAGGAGAGTTCCTTGGTCAAGGGATAGCTTAGCAGCATTGTGCTTGAGAGGGAGTGGCATGAGATGACATTCTTCACCTTTAGGAGGTCCCACACAAGAATGCTGGGAATGTGAGGATGATTCTATCAGGTCTGGAATACCCTGTCCTGGAACAACTACAGGGAGAAGGGAGGAATTGTGAGGGTGGCCTGGTGTGCCCCTGGAGCAGCAGTTTTCCTCCAAATATTGGTTTATAGTTTTCCTTGATAGACTCTAGGACTGTCCTACGTCTCTTGTATATAAGAAAGCAGACTCCTCTGGAACAGACCCCAATACTGAAAATAAATGTACATCCCAAATAAAGGGAAGGAGGGAAGGTGTTCATTCTCTTTCTCCTATCCCTCCTCCCTCCGTGTGTGTGTGTGTGTGTGTGTGTGTGTGTGTTAATAGAAAATATATTGATCTCCACCCCTGGTTCCCAGCACATAGTTCCTAAAACCCTGGTAAATTCCTAAATGATAAAGCACTAGAAGCATCTTTTGTTCTAATGAAGCAACTCTAGGTAGGCTTTTGAATGGCTCCTGGCTGGGGGCTGGTCACCAGAAAGATACCAAGTCATGATTAGAAGCTTGGGATTTTCAGCTATGCCCCATCTCCTACTTCTGCAGAGAGGGCAGAGGGGATGGAAATAGAGTTAATAATTGATCCTGCCTCTGTGGAAGCCTCCACAAAATCCTAGCAGTAGGGGGTTTGACAGCTTCTGGGTCAGTACACTCCTCTAGACTGGGAGGGTGACGCAACCCAACCCCATGGGCACAGAAGCTCCTGCACCCTATGTATCTCTTCATCTGGTTGTTCATCTGTATCTGTCTATCTATTTATTTATTTATAAAGTGTATTTATTTTGAGAGAGAGAGAGAGAGAGCGTGTGCTGAAGGGGGAGCGGGTGAGGGGCAGAGAGAGGGAGAGAGAGAATCCCAAGCAGATTCTGTGTTGTAGAGCCCGATGTGGGGTTTGAGATCACGACCTGAGCCAAAATCAAGAGCAGAGGCTTAACAGACTGAGCCACCCATGTGCCTCTGTATCCTTTTTTTAAAAAAGTAAATACTATAAGTGTTTCTTTGAGTTCTGTGAGCTACTCTAGTAAATTAATTGAACCCAAGGAGGGGGTCATGGGAACCTCCTATCTGTAGCCAAGTAGTACAGAAGTGGTGGGTGACCTGGGGCACTGCTACTTGCCATCCACATCTGAAGCAGGGAGGGAACAGTTTTGTGGGAATGAGCCCTTAATCTGTGGGATCTGACACTATCTTTGGGTAGACAGTGTTAGAAGTAAGTTAGGTTGTAGCACACCCAGCCCGTGTTGCACAGAATTGCTTGTGGGGAATTACTCCCCTGCCTCCACATTTGGTGACCAGAAGTGTCAAAAGCTAAGTGTTCTGTGTAAATAAAGGAGAAACATAGAGGAGAAGGTAGAACTGTTTTTTGTTTTTTTTCCTACCCAAGAGGAGGAGAGAGTAGGACTGGGTTTTTTCTCAAAGCCCTCTGGGAAAATTAATAAAAGGAAAACTCGCTAAAATGGAATCAGGAAGCCAGTAGGGGGAGCTCTCACACCCTACCACTCCTGATCAGTTGCATATCCATAGGAAGAGATGGACCTTGTGGGTCTACACTACTTTACCATCCCAGTAGGAGAAAAAAAGGTTTACCTCTTCTCCCAGCAACAGCGCAGCCAATGAGACAACTCAGCCAGTGAAAAGTCACTATACTTTAAACTCCCAGTTTGCTCTAATGGACTTTATGACAGCACTCCCAACTCCCCTCTTTCATCTATAAAAGAGACTTCTCTTTTGTTCTGCGACTTGCCTATGGGTTTTGCAGTAGCTTGTGTGTCCTGAATTCCAATTCTCTGCTATTTCTGAATGAACCCAATTTTGCTGGTAAAATAACTGACAGTTTTTTTTTTTTCCACGTTTTATTTTATTTTTTGGGACAGAGAGAGACAGAGCATGAACGGGGGAGGGACAGAGAGAGGGAGACACAGAATCGGAAACAGGCTCCAGGCTCTGAGCCATCAGCCCAGAGCCTGACGCGGGGCTCGAACTCACGGACCATGAGATCGTGACCTGGCTGAAGTCGGACGCTTAACCGACTGCGCCACCCAGGCGCCCCAAATAACTGACAGTTTTATGTTTAAGGTTACCTACTCTTCTGGAGAATGATCATGTACTATTGTGGTAGGGTCCCCTCCCTAAAGGAAAAACAAAAAAACAAAAAAAAAACAAAAACCCTCAAGGCAACCTGGCTATATGCATACGTGACAACATCCCTCACGACCTTGTAACATGAGACCATTTAATCAGACTGCATGCTTGTGTGTTACCATATATGGGAGACAAAGAAGTAAAAAATAAATAAAAACCTACACCAGGTGGCATTCGGGGCTCAGTTCTTTGCATATGAACCCAACTATGAACCCAACTGAGCGGTGCCAGCAGGAATAAAGTTGCTTCCTGGAAAGAAAAGCCTTGGTGTCACGACTCTTTGTGCGAGAATCCTGCTACACTATCAGAAAAAAACAATGAAGATATTTTTATTAGACAGAAAAAACATGTGCAAAGTACACAGAGAAGCTTTGATATTGTTAATCCCCTATCATCAGTCTTCTTTTCTCGTCCCAACTTTGTGATAAAACACCGGTTCTCAACTCTGCCTGCCCATAATTAGAATTACCTGGGAAGATTTTTAAAATGCCAGTGCCCAAGTCCCACCCCAGTCTGGATCTTCGGAGGCCAGGCTGGGCATGTACAGTTTGTCAAAGGTAATTAGATGTGAATAGGTCTAAATGACATACCTATATAACTGATTACATTCAGCCTCAATAACTGTTTCAACTGATTGTGGGAGGGAGGGTATTGGCCAGAGAAAGCTAATTAGGGGAAGAAATGAACTGTGCAGGATCAAAGGAGATTTCTCTTTGTGGTGAGGCAATATTATAGAGTAGAAAGAGCACTTCCTTTGGAGTCAGAATTGGGTTGAATCCTGTCACGTGGCCAATTTGATTTGGCCAAGTTACACAGACTTATGCCTCAGTTTTCTCTTCTGTAGAATGGGAACAATTAAACCTACCTTATAGGGTTGTTGTGAGGATGCCAGATAATGTATGGTAAATGCTTGGTATTTGGCAGGGAAGCGGTAGCTCTACTACTTAGTAATAACAAAGATCTTACTTTGAAGAATTTATTCTAAAGAATGGGGACCAAGATGTGCCCCTAAGATGATCTGCTCAGGCCCTGATCTCTCTGATCAGATCTCTCTGGAGAAGAAAATGCTAGGACTCAGATTCCGAGCCCTGAGGATGGGATGAGAAGGAAACTTGCCAAAAACCCAAGGAAATAGCAGAGAGAGGAGTTGCTGGGGCTTGTCTATCCTGGACTAGGCTGAATGCAAATCTCCTGTGGTTTCAAAGCCCCATCAGGGGGAAGAGGCCTCATGGCACTAAGGGAGGAAAGCTATGACCCATGCTCTGTGCTTGCAAAAGAGAGGGAGAGGCAGGAGGAGGAGGGCTCTGCAAGTAGAAAACATGAGAGAAACAGAAGGATCTATGCTCTGGGCTGTAGGTGCTTTCCCATTCTATTCCACCGTCAACCACTGCTGAAACACAGGACTTCCCATGAAAAGCAGTCACAGAACACTAAAATATGCCCTAATTCCAACATCAAAGGGGTAGACTCACATAAAATCAACCCTTTACTGGGCTAAGCACTTTACTGTTTATCCCAAGCGTTTGGAGGTCCATTTAAGCTTCACACCAATCCTTCGAAGTGATTATGGGAGGATATCCAGTTTACAAAAGAGAAAACTGCAGCCTTGCTCAGGATAAAGTACCAGACAGTGACAGAACTACCGCTTGTATCCAGGTAGAATTCTAAGGTGGTGGATGCTTTTTTCTTTTCCTTTCTTTTAAAAATGAATTTGATGTCCTTTGATCCTTTGTCCTCTGATGGATTGTGGGAGCACTCTTCCTGGAGCTTTTTTTCAATATTATCAATGGCAGCTACCATTTTTCGAGTCTATTCTCTGTACAAGAAAGACTATAGTAGGCATTCTATATGGGTTGTATAAATTGATTTAATCTATTTCTCTAGCTCACAACCCTAGGCAATAGAACTCATTAGTACCATTTTATAGATGTGGAATGCAAGGTTTGAGAAGTGAAATGGGTTGTCCAGGGACACAAAACCTGTTGGTGGCAGAACCAAGGCTTGCCCCAGGACTTTTTGCTTTCCTTTCAGGTTCCTTCTGCAGCCGGATGTTTATGGCCACAAAGTGGAACTCTAGTTTATTTGCTCTCACTGATGTTGCCCAATCTCTTGGAACTTCTCTATTTCTGTGTAAAAAAGGGGATAATACTGGGATGCCTGAGTGGCTCAGTTGGTGAAGCATCCAACTCGTGATTTCAGCTCAGGTCATGATCTCACAGTTGTGAGATCAAGCCCCTCATGGGGCTCTGTGGTGGGCATGCAGCCTGCTTGAGATTCTCTCTACTTCTCCTTCTACTCCTCTTCCACTTGAGCATGTGCGTGTGCACACACTCTCTCTCAACAAAAAAGGGGGATAATACTATCTATAGCATAGGCCTATGAAAGTTACAGAAAATGATTTATGCAGAGCACATGATAGGTGCAGATAAGTGGTAGTTATTATAATAAAGAGGCAGTTTGTAGCCAGTGATCAGACTGTTTGGGTTCAAATCCCAGCTCTGTCACTTGTACCTGTATGATATTCGGCAACTTACCTAACCTCTCTGTGCTTCGGTTTCTCATCTGTACAATGGGGGTAATAACCACACCTACCTAATAGGTTCATTGAGAGGAGTAGGTAAAATGACCCAGGTGAAGTCTGCACATCGTAAATGATCAATAATACTAGCCACTATTAGTGTAAGTTCTCCTCCTACTCAATAATTCAATTTGCCCTGAAATCTCTTTTATTCTGCTTTCCCCCATTAAGATTTATTACCTTCTAAGATAATAATTCAGCATGCCACCCCCACTCTCTTTCATCATACTTTGCTTTTATTCTCTAATGTTACCTATCATGTTCTATAGTGCTAAGTTATTTACTTACTTAATATTTTACTGCTTATTGTCTATATTCCTCCAGGGTATGGATTTTGTCCTTTTTTTCTTTCTTTAAAAAAAATTTTAAAAAATGTTTATTTACTTTTGAAGGAAAGAGAGACAGAGCATGAGCGGGGCGGGGTGGGGGGGGTGGTGCGCAGAGAGAGAGGGAGACACCGAATCCGAAACGGGCTCCAGTCTGAGCTGTCAGCGCAGATCCCAACATGGGGCTCGAACTCACAAACCATGAGATCATGACCTGAGCTGCAGTCGGTCACTTAACCGACTGAGCCACCCAACACCCCATGTCCTTTTTTCCTCAGAGGCATTGCCAGCACCTAGAACAGTGTCTAGCACATAGTAGCTGTTCAATGAACACTAACCCTTATTATGATAAAGTCTATCTTGTCTACCCTATTTAACTGGCTCTCAATTCCTAATTCCCCTTAACCAACTTTCCTTTTTCTTTTTTGTAATAGCATTTACTACCTTTTAACACACCTCATAACTTATTTATTACATACTTTTATTACTTATCATTAGTTTTCTTCTCCCACCATCTAGGTTTTAAGTCCCATGAAAGTAAGGAAGTTTGTAGATTTTCTCCAATCCTGTATCTCCAATACCTTGAACAGTGCCTGGCATATAGTAGGTAATTAACAGAATATTTGTTGAATGAATTCTATGTGGCGGAGCGCCCGGAAACACTGGTACTGGAGTCAGAAGTCCTCCTGGGACTGCCACTGAAGTCCTCGTGTGTCCTTAAACGCGTTCCCGCCCCACGTCGCCAGTCGGTCCAGCCGGCGGGGCGGTGTCGCGCCGCGAGTGGCCGCTGGGGGCGGTGGTGCCAAGCGCCCGGCCCGCCCACTTCCCCGGAGGAGGTGGCTGGCTGGCTGGACCCGCCCGCCCCCGGAGTAGAGAAGCCCCGGGTCCCCGCGGGGCTGCCCCAGTTGCCGGCGAGCCTGCCCGCCGGCCTCCGGAGCCCAGCCATGTCCTGCTACATCTACCAGCTGCCCGCCTGGGTACTGGACGACCTGTGCCGGAACATGGACACGCTCAGCGAGTGGGACTGGATGCAGTTCGGTGAGTGGGCTCCCCCTGGCGACCCCGCCACCAAGCCCCCTGCCCACCCCTGTTTAAGTGGGTCCCGAACCGAGGGGCTCTTTGTGCGGCCATTCCGGGCCGGAGCCTCGTCGTGTATCCTCGGCTGGCCACCACCCCTTATCTGGACACCCCCCACCCCTCACCACTACCACCGGGATTGTCTGGAAGGTGTTAGACGATCTTTGAAAATTTCTGTTGTTCATCTGTCGCTGAATAATGACCGGCTCGACTTTGCTGTTTATGGTAAAGCTTATCCTAATAGCTCTATCAGCAATTACTGTGCGCTTACTGTGCGTCCCGCCCGGATGCAGGCACTGACACGGATTATCTCATTGAATTCCCACAAGGGCCTATAAAGTGCATGTTTCTCTTACACCTTTTTACAGACGTGGAGACAGATTGAGAGAGTGATGGAGTAAATTCCCTACGGGCATGGCGTTGCTAAAAGGTTGCTAAACTCCTTGGTGTGTTTGTTTGTTTGAGCTTGGTAATAGGCAGAGAGGGCCTGGCACCTGGGGCGGGGCGGGGGTGGGGGGTGGGGGTGGGGGGACGCTGCGCGCCTCTGGTCCTCGGATTCCCAAGCAGAGGTCTGCATTCCAGGCTCCACCTCCTCCCAGCTGGTGACTTTGGACAAGTTGCTTCACTTCTCTGAGCCTCAGCTTCTTAATCTAAACTGGAGGTTCTTGTGAGTAATGAAAATTACGCAAAGGCACCTGACACTTAAGTGTCAGATTCTTGTAAGTAATAAGGAAGTATTAATAATTATTATGTTTGTGTTTGATGTCATTGTAACTGGTACCACTTTATTTTTAAAATAATCTCTATATTTTCTTTAAAAAAATTTTTTTTAACCTTTGTTCATTTTTGAGAGAGAGTGAGAGCGAGCCCTAGTGGGGGAGGGGCAGAGAGAGGGAGACAGAATCTGAAGCAGGCTCCAGGCTCTGAGCTGTCAGCACAGTGCTGGATGCGGGGCTCGAACTCACGCTTAACTGACTGAGCCACCTAGGTTCCCCTAAAATAATCTCTGTATTTTCTTTCGAATTTAGATTATGATATGTACCATTTATACAAGAGTGTATGATATATGCACAGTTGAAAGAATAGTAATAAAATGAACGTGTTTTTGTTATCCATCAGTTTGAGCAAATAATATACCTTTTAACCTAGTGATTCTCAACCAGAGGTGATTTTGCCCCCTCGGAAACACATGTCTGGACATTTTTGGTTGTCACAGCTGGGGGCATGCAGTGAGTAAAAGCCAGGGGTGTTGCTAACCGCCCTACAATGCACAGGACAGCCCCCTCCACGTAGGATTATCAGGTCCAAAGTGTCAATAGTGCTCAGATTCAGAAACCCCGTTTTCAACCAGTAACAAAAATAATACACGCTTATTGAAAAATAGCGTGGCAAACAAAGATTAGCTCAAATTCCACTACTCAGGGATAACCATTCTTATTTGGATGCTAATATAATAATGATAATAAACAGCAACAACTTTTGCTGCCTACTTCCTATGTGCTAGCAGAGTGCTATGTGATTTATACCTTCTAGTATATAATAATAAATTTACTTATGTGCATGCATTTTTCAAAAATTGTATCATTTTGTACATTCTAATAGCATGCTTTTTTAAACTTAAAATATTCAGGTATTTCTCCTTGCCAAGCAATGTTCCTTAGCAACATGGATTTAGGTTTTATTTTTAGCTTGTATTTTTGTTAACTATTTTTAATGGAAAAAGCAACACATGCATTTATAAAAGTAAATAATACAGCAGGGGTGGGGAGGAAGGTAAATGTCTTTCTTCTTCAGGGTCTTCAGTCTCAGTCCTCTCCCCAGAGGCGGTCACTGCTAACATGTCAGGACACCTCTGAGAAAGTCAGGACACCACCTGATCTTCTAGACTGTTCCTTTGTTCCAATGACCTGTGACTTATCTACTTTGAATGTTTCCTGGGCAGTGGACAAATTTTGTATAAGAGACTCCCTCTAGGTTTTTTTTTTTTTTTTCATGTCGGCCTTGACTGTAAACACCAGAGGAACTTCTGTTCCTAAGATATTTTAAAGGTACACCTGTGGCTTTTTTTTTTTTTTATTAAAGTTTATTTATTCTGAGAGAGAGAGTGAGCAGGGGAGGGGCAGACAGAGAGGGAGAGAGTCCCAAGTAGGCTCCTCACTGGCAGTGCAGTGCCTGATGTGGGGCTGGAACTCACAAACCGTGAGATCATGACCTGAGTCAAGATCAAGAGTCAGACACCTAACCAACTGAGCCACCCAGGTGCCCCCAACACCTGTGGCTCTTTAAAAGCACTTTATGAGATATAATCCATATGCCATACAATTCACCCATCTAAAGTGTATAATTCAATGGTGTTTAATATATATAGAGAGTTGCATATCCATCTCGACAGTTAATCTTAGAACATTTTCGTTGCCCCCAAAAGAAACCCTATACCCCTTAATTGTCAACCCCAACATTCCCACCACATACCACTCATTTTCCTCAGCTTTGGGCATTACCTATTCTGGACATTTCATAGAAATGGAATCATACAACGTGTAGTCTTTGGTGATTGGCTTCTTTCATATAGCATTAGTGTTCAAGATTCATCTCTGTTGTACCATGTATCAGTGCTTCATTTCTTTTTATTGCTGAATAATGTTGCACAATTTATTATCCATTCACCAGTTAATGGGGTTAACATTTGTGCTCTTGCACATACTTGTGTACAAGTTTTTATGTAGATATATGTTTTCATTTCCCTTGGTAGATACCTAGGAGTGGAATTACTGAGTCATATGGTAACTTTATATTTAACGTTTTGAGGAAGTGCCAGACTGTTTTCGATATTGTCTGCACTATTTTACAGTCCCTCCACCCGTGTACGAAGGTCCAATTTCTCCATATCCTCCCCAACACTTGTTATTATCTGTCTTTTCACTGCTACCCATCTGAGCAGGTGTGAATGGTATGTCATTGTAATTTTGATTTGCATTTCCCTAATGACTAGTGATGCTGAGTATCTTTTTATGTACTTGTTGGCCCTCTGTACATCCTCTTTGGGGAATACCTCTGATTTTTTAGATCCTGGAGACACCAGAATTGCTCAAAGTCTTCAAAGACTTCCAATTGTGATTTAGGATATAATCCGAGCTCTACCGGGCTTTCCCGATCTGTCACAATCTGACCCCCACTGACTTCTGACCTCTTCTCCTTCCACACTTGCTCTTGCTTGCCCTGCTTTCAGCCACATCGGCCTCCCTGGTCCAGGCTCAGGGCCTCTGTATTTGCTGTTGCCTCTGCCTGGGACATTCCTCCCCCAGTGTTCACCATGGCTCCTTAGTTCCCTCTTGCCGCTGTAACGAATTACCACAAATTTAATGGCTTAAAAACAACGCACATTTATCATGTTACAATTCTGGAGGTCACAAGTCCTAAAATCAAGGTGTTGGCAGGGTTGCATTCCTCCTGGATGCTCTAGAGGAGAACTCATTTTCTTGCCCAAATGTATCAGCTTCTAGGAGGCTGCCTGCTTACGTTGGCTCGTGGCCTCTCCCTCCACCTTCAAAGCCAACAGCAAAACATCTTCAAATCTCTCTCTGACGTTTGCTTCTGTTACTATATCTTCTCTGAATCAGACACTGCTGATTCCCCCTTGTAAGGACCCTTGTAATTACATTAGGTCCACTCTGATCATTCAGATAATCCCATCTCAGAACCCCTAATGTGAGCCCATCTGCAAAGTCACTTTTGTCATGCAAGGTGGTTTTGGGGTTTAGGATACTGACATCTTTGGAGGGCCATAGCCCTTCTGGTCTCAGTTCATACTTCACCTTATTCCAGAGGCCTACCCTGCCCCCCCGTTACTCTGTACCACCACTGTATTTTATTTCCTCTGTTCCACTTAACATACTTTGATATTACCTCATTCCTTATTTATTTATGTGTCTCTCTCCCTGGAGAATGTAAGCACCATGAGTGCAGAGACCTCACCCATCTGGTTCACTCCTATATTCCCAGAGTCTAGGACAGCACCTGGCCAGTGGGCAGACATTCAACAGCCACTTGAACAAATAATGAGCTGAAGGATGTAGGAATGGCGAGGACGTGGGGGGTGTGCACCTTTTATCCCACTGAATTGGCTTTGGCCCATGGTCAACCAGCTCTCCGTGTTGGCGTGGGGCTCGCTGGGCTGGGAGCTAGCCATGTTGCCCGTTTAGCTGCTCCTTGCCAGGTCACAGTATTGTCTGGCTTCCTCTTCATCAGAACTAGTGATCGCCTTTGTCCTTCCATTGCTAAAGAGTCTTTGCTTCTGTGAATCATTTAGAAAAGAAAAGAGGGGTACATGGGTAGCTCAGTCAGTTAAGCATTTGACTCTTGGTTTTGGCTCAGGTCATGATCTCCTGGTTTGTGAGTTCAAGTCCCGCAATGGGCTCTGCACTGACTGTGCAGGGCCTGCTTGGGATTCTCTCTCTCTCTCTGTCTCTCTTTCTCTTTCTTTCTGTCTCTCAGAATAAGTAAATAATAAACTTAAAAAAAAGAAAAGAAAAGAAAAAGATAGTCCCTTAGGGCAGATTGTGGTACTGGGGGGTACGTGGGGTGGGAAGATCCTTTGTCAGGTGATTTAGAAAATCACATGGCCACATATGCGTGCTCTTTGGATTTGGCAACTGTTGGGAGACATTGTGGCTGCTTCCTGTTCATTTCCCTATGATTACAGTGGCATCCATTTTTTGTCTTAGGGGAAGACAGGCTTCTTACAGCGTCATCCACCCAGGTGTTTTCCAAAGGGCCTGAGGGCAGGAGTTGCTTTGTTGGACTGCTCCGCATCTTGCTCAGTCATGCATGTGCTAGCCTTTGTGCATCGCCCTGCTTTGTCCCGGTCTAGCTGTATGATTTCGGGCAAGTGACTCTGAGCCTTCTGTTTCCTCATCTACAAAATGGGAGTGAGTTGCTGAGATGCTTAGAGGACATGTTAGGGTCTTTTGTGTTTTCTCCTTCTCTTAGCCATGGAGGAGTCCCATTAATCCTGACAAGGGTCATTTGACCCTACATCACTTCCCACTGGCCAGGAAACATTTCAGGAGGCTATGTCGTATCTGTTTGAGAGGGCTTTGAGCATGAGGCAAGGCTTACTACTCTCAGGTGAACGAACTCCTGCAGGATTCAGGGACTCAGATCCGGTGGGATGGTCCCACGTGGTCTTAACCACAGGGAACAAAACCAGGTTTTCATAGAACATAGGTGGCTTAATAATTACAGTTAACAGTTATATCATATTTTCTATGTACGAAGCATTATTCCAAGTACCTCTGTATATATGACTAATCTGATCCTTGCAACAGCTTCTGAGGCAGGTGCTATTGTTATCCTCATTTGCAGATGAGGAAACTGAGGCACAGGAAGAGGTAAAGGTCCTTCCTAGGTAGCAGAATAGGATTTTGAACCCTGGCCTCAGAATCCAAAATTTAGGCCCTGAACCACCCCTGTCCTGTCCTGATTATATAAGTATGTATTTTTATATCTGTAGAAAAGTTTGGAAGATTAGAAGCAAAAGTATGACCAGTGTGGGATGATCACAGAGACTTTGATTTCATCCTGTTAGCCAATAATGACCAAGTATTTCTTGTGTGTGCTGAGAAAAGAGTTGGGAACTTAGCAGGGCCCTCAGTGCTGACTCATTCCCCCAAGATCTCTATCTTGCCTTGACCTGTTTTAAGGGCCTGGTTAGATGTTGATAGGTTAATGGGTTAAGAATTGTCACTTTCATGCAAATGTGCTTTCATGGAAATGTTCGAAGTGCAAGGCGCCTCAGGGCTGGGTTCCTATTTCTCTTGTGTTGCCTGTAAGGAAAGTGCACCCCACAAAGGTGTGATGGAACACCACACCAGGGTTTCTGTTTTTCCCACTACCTCTGAAGAGTGGGAGGCATGCTGTGCCGGTGAACAGGTGAATAGCCGGGTGCATAGGGAAGGGGGCAGGGAGAGGTGTGGGGGAAGTGTTCCTTCCTCTTCCCTCCCCTCTTTTCTCTCGGCTTCTAGAAGCAGCCCCTGACCCTGCTGACATCATTTCCCACTGACCAGGAATCTGGCCTGGGGTTTCCAGTGACTAAAGTTGCAACTGAGAACTTTCCATCCCCTAACAGGCTTTCTCTCTGCAGAAAGATTGAGGCTGTCTCAATCTTTCCCATTCCTCCAGAGGGAGGGGATTGTGCAATATGATCATGTCACACTCCCTGGCTCTGAGGTCTTCGGTAGGTAGCGTCTGTGGCTCTTAGGATCAAGTCCAAACTCTATATAGCCTGGCCTTGGAGGCCTTTAATGTAGTCCTGAGCTTTATCTCTTGCCTCCCCTTCCCCACTCAGTTCACTTATGTTTGTATTTTTCAAACAGAAATCTCCATGGGCTTCTGGTTTATTCACCACGGTATCTCTACAGCTTGTCACAGGCTTGGAGCACAGAAGTGCTCAGTGATGTTTTGCCGAATGAATGAACAAATGAACGAACAACTTGATGTTTATATGCATTTCTGTTCCATGATTTCTGAAAATCTGGAACTGAAGTGTGATTATTTTATTCCTAATTAGGACAAAAAAAGCCTCTTTCACTTTAGTAAACTCAGTGGAATACATGTGACCATTCAAAATGCCATGAGGAAGAGTTTGTAACAACTCGGAAAATGCTGATGGTATAATGTTAGTAAATGAGAGCAGGATGCAAAATCTTACAGTCCAGCAACAGTGCATCTAGAACCGCTCCTGTGTGGAGGGGAGGGGAGAGGAGAGTTTTGGAAAGAGAAAGTACCCTAGTGGGATGCTGTGTAACATGTTATATTGGTGTTTTTCTCCCCTTTTCCCCCCAAGTTTTCTTTAGTGAACAACCATTAATTTTATCATGAAAAATGGAAAGCAGGAATGCTTTATATTTAGTATTGCCAGCAGCAGCCACCTGCAAATTTTGTAGTGTTTCTGAGTTGGCAATGTGCTTTTAGATGCATGAGCTCTCTTTTTTTTTTATTTTATTAAAAATTTTTTTTAATGTTTATTTTATTTTTGAGAGAGACAGAGTTCCAGTGGGGGAGGGGCAGAGAGAGAGGGAGACACAGAATCTGAAGTAGGCTCCAGGCTCTGAGCTGTCAGCACAGAGCCTGATATGGGGCTCGAACCCATAAACCATGAGATTGTGACCTGAGCTGAAATTGGACACTTAACCGACTGAGCCACCCAGACGCCCCTAGATGCATGGTCCTTCTTGATGTCTGTAACAGTTCTATGAGGATGCTGGGCCATGGGTCCATTTGTTCCTTAGTTCTTTCTTTCTTTCTTTCTTTCTTTCTTTCTTTCTTTCTTTCATTCATTCATTCATTCATTCATTATTCCCCCTCCCTTGCTGCCAAGGCTAGGACTTAGGGGTGAGGAGAATGAGATGCCCAGGGCAAAATTTAAGGAGGCACCTATTTTCCAGCTACTTCTCCAGCTTCTGAGATCAGCCCCGAGAGTGAGATTTTGCTCCTGAGTACCTTAAGTTTTGCCCCTGAGTGCCTCCTTTACCTCACCTTGGTCCTGGTCTTGCCCCCACTCTGTACCAGGTGCTGTTCTCTGCTCTGGGGATCTAACAGTGGACGGAACAGATAAAACTCCCTGTCTACATGGAGCTTCTGTTCTAGGAGGGGAGGCAAGAGAAGTTCTATTACCTGCCCCCTCTTACAGTTGAGGAAACTGAGGCTCCTACCAGTGAGGTGACTTGCCCGTAACAGACAAACAGCTAAAGCTCAAGGCCGCCCCTGACCCTCTCCTCCAGTGGGTTCTCTCCTAAGTTTTGTGTGGCTGTGAAGTTGATATTTACACTGAGGTGTCAAAGTGCCAGTCCCATGGGTGTCAGGTGGACTCAGTGCTATAACTCGGTCTGCCTGTGGATCCCAGCTACAGGTAGATTTCAGGTGTGAAGGGGAGCGAGTGAGAAGCTACTGCGGACAAAGACCGCTAGCCTGGTGACCCTCTGGTGGAAGTACTGCCTTTCTGACGCTGAGATGGCCTCTCGCTTGCCTTCTAGCCTCCTATGTGATCACAGACCTGACCCAGCTGCGAAAGATCAAGTCGATGGAGCGGGTGCAGGGCGTGAGCATCACGCGGGAGCTTCTGTGGTGGTGGGGCATGCGGCAGGCCACCGTCCAGCAGCTGGTGGACCTTCTGTGCCGCCTGCAGCTCTACCGCGCTGCCCAGATCATTCTGAACTGTGAGTATCCAAGGTGGCCCGCTCAGCCGCCCGCGAGCAGGTTTCCGCAGGAGCCGTACCCTCTGGCCTTGGAACTTTTCTTCACCTTAGAAAAAAAACGTAACTGACAGAATTTACCACCCAACTAAGAAATTACCTCTGGGAGAGCAGTTGGGTGGCCAGGGAACCAGATATTGGAGAGAGACTTTTCTATAAGTTCTTCTGTACCTTTAAAAGTCTGCTTCTCTATTCCAAAAGTAAATTTAAAAATAAGGATTAAAAAGATAGCTATACATAAAAATCCAAAAGAGTCTACAGTAAAAAATGATTTATGTCGTCATCCTATATTCTCAGTTTTACTCCCCAAGAAGGTAACCACTATTAACAATGTCATGCCTATCTTACTGGAAGTTTTCTGTGCATTGGTTAACATATATGTGACATCTACAACTACCTTTTTTTTTTAAAGATTTTATTTTTAAAGGAATCTCTACAGCCAACGTGGGGCCCAAACCCACAACTTCAAGATCAAGAGTCAGTTGTACACTCCACTGACTGAGCCATCCAGGTGCTCCTGTATTTTGAGTTTTTAAAATGATTTTATTTTATTATTTTTATGTGTATTTTTAAAATGTTTTTTTTGAGAGAGAGAGAGATAGAACAAGCAGGGGAGGGGCAGAGAGAGACATGGGGATAGAGGATCCAGAGCCGGCTCCGTGCTGTCAGCACAGCAGTAAACCCGACATGGGGCTCGAACTCACTCTCGAACCATGAGATCATGACCTAAGCCAAAGTCAGATGCTCAACTGACTGAGCCACCCAGGTGCCCCTTAAGTTTTGGTTAATGTTTGTACCAATATTACTGGAGCACCTGGGCGGCTTAGTTGGTTAAGCATCTGACTCTTGATTTTGGCTCAGGTTATGATTTCAAGGTGGTAAGATTGAGCCTGCATCAGGCTCTGCACTGAGCGTGGAATCTGCTTAAGTTTCTCTCCCTCCCTCCCTCCCTCTGCCCCTTCCCCGCTTGTGTGTGCTCCCTCTTTCTCTAAAATAAAAACTGGAGAGCCTGGGTGGCTCAGTCGGTTAGGCATCTGATTTTGGCTCAGGTCATGATCTCGCAGTCTGTGGATTCGAGCCCCATGTCGGGCTCTGTGCTGACAGCTCAGAGCCTGGAGCCTACTTTGGATTCTGTCTCCCCCTCTCTCTGCCCTTCCCCTGCTCACACTCTGTCTGTCTGTCTCTCTCTCAAAAATAAAATAAAACATTAAAAAAATAAATAAAAATTTAAAAATTAAAAAGATATCTGGATCAGTATTACCAAATTACCCTCTTACCTGCTATTACAACAGTGGTGGGAACATATTTAGCAGGTAATAATCGTTCTCTGCCATGAAGAGATGCTGCAAAATTGAAGTAGAATTATGCCAAGTGCCTTGTGTTCAGCCAATGCTTAGCAGAAGGCAGGTGGGTCATGGCTACTCCCATCTAGAACCCATCCCTTCTCGTATCTCCAAAGAGACCCCTTCAGTGTGGGGCAGCAAGCCGGTCTTTTAATAGGTACTTTCTGAGCCCCTGCCTAGTGCCTGGTGCTGTCCTAGTTTCTAGACGACAGTGATGGGCAAAGCGACAGGTCCTTTGCCCTCATGGAGGACATAGTCATATGAAGATATAATCAATGGACAGGAAAATAAATAAAAACAATAGGTTGGAGTGAGCAGGCAGGAGATTCTCCTAGAACATGTTAGTCATGGAAGGCTAAGAAGTCGGAGAAGGTGAAATTGGAGGGATGGAAAGAAGACAGCCATGTGAAGAGCTGAGGTAAGAGAGTCCAGGGAGAGCACTGGATTTTGAAGGAACCAGCGTGAAGCTGGTGTGGGAGTCAAGAGCAGTGCATTCTGAGCCACAGAGACCTGCAGAAGACCCTATGTGGGCTCTGGTGTTGTCCTGTCTGGGGCTTTTGGTCTGGGAAGAAGCTGGCTGAATCAATAGACACAGGTTCAACACTTTCCCGACTGCACCCCAGGAATTCTGGAATCATGGAGGGCTTCCAGGAGGAGGGATGGTAGGATCTAGAGCAAAGAGCTGATTGATGGGGGCTTAGAAACCTCCACCCTCAGAGGTGGCAGGAGAATAAGGGACATTGGGGTGGCCCTGCGGGTGAGGGGATCTAGAGATGAAGCCCAAGGCAGGATTTCGGGTACACCACAGAGGTAGATCACCTCTTGGGCAGGGAACGCTAGTGGGACAGTGAGACCATCTCTCGCCCTTAGGCACGTAGCGATTCTTCAGGATTTCGGGTGTCCAGGGACACAGGGCTTCCGCACACCCACCAGATCTTATTAGATGAAGGACCGTTCCTCTGCTGGCAGGATTCTCTGCCTGGGGCAGGTTGTGGGGAAGATCCTGCTTACACAGCAAGCAGTGACACACCAGTGTGGGACTCGGCCTGTTCCCTGCCTCCAGGCCCTAGCAGCGTAATCTCTGAATCAAGAATGGGCACATCTCAAAACATGGCCACCCCCAAACTTCTGCAGCCTCTGCCCCTGTCTGGCCAGCCTCCCCCAGCTCACCATCTTCCTCAGACTGGGGAGGGGTGGTCTGCTCAGCCCCCAGGCTCCCCAAGCCTTTGGGAACTTCCTGAAACCCCTCCCTACCCTGCCAGCCCTTCTGTCCTGAGAGGGTTCCCTTAAGTCCAGTCAGACAGCATCCTTACCCTCACATCCCCAAGGCCAGGTCCTCATCCGGGTCAGCCGGGGGTGGCTGCGGTTTTACAGGAAGGTGGTCAGGCAGTGTGGCTAAGCCCTATTGTTACATGGGCAGGTCCTCCCTTTCCCTGGGCTTAGTCCCACCTTTGTCCAGTGGGGGTGGGCTGGATGCCGTCTGAGCCCCCTCTGGACACTCGTGGTGCCGTGGCCCCCATTGTCCCTCAGACCTTGTTGGTTGGTGTGACCGACGCCTGCCCTGTTTAGCCATGCGCAGACCCTGGCTCTGGCTTCTCTGTGTCCCCAGAGCCTGGCATGTGGTGGATATGGAGATACGATTAGCACTGACTATGTCCTCAAATATTTTTCACCTTTTGAGAGATTTAATGGTAAACTCTTAATGGGTTGGAAAAGAGGCAAGGAGGGAAGGGGTCGCTGGAGGTGAGGGGAAATGCCACTGGGTCAAATGCAGTCAGAATCTAGCGGCCTGGGCTTCTCCAGCCTAGCCCACTTCGGGGAGGGGGCCAGTGGGTTGGGGCCCGCACGGCACCCTGGTTTTGTCTCTGCTGAGCGGCTGAAACACTACCGGGATGTCCTGAGCCCCGAAAGCAGACAAGTACCAGGCATTGAGACAGGCCTCTGGTTGGACACATCAACTTGCCATTGACGTCAAAACCTGACTGTTGACTAATCTTGAACATGTTCTTAACGATTTGAGGTCAACACACAATATAGTGCCAGATTTAAAGAAGCCACTCATTGTGGCACGACACTTTAAGCTAACCACTGACTGAGCCCTGAGCTGCCTGCTTGCCTCCTCCCAAAAGCCCCTTGAGGTGGGTGCTCTAAGGAGCCCCTTCTCCACCTAAGGAGACTGAGGCCAAGAATGGCTCAGTGACTCCCCCAGGGGCATAATTCTGGTCGTGGGTACAGATGGAGGTCACACCCAGGCGTGTCTGGATCCAACACCCTCATGCTTAGCATTTTTCACAGAAACTTCACTGAACACAGCATTTGGGCTTCCAGGCAACAGTGATATTTTTTCTGTCAGCTTCTCTTCTGTTTAGAATTGTACTCAGATCCCCACTTTCCTGGTCCAGCTGCCCTCAACCTGTCAGGACTGTGGGAGTCTACCTTTGCCCCTCAAACCTCTCCTCTCTCCCCCTTAGCCCCTGAGGAAGAGAGACTAACACTTGTTTCCACATCCACAAATCCCCTCGATGTTCTTCTGACAGTCTGGTTGTGTTTTTACTATTGTTTTACGTCCTCAGGCAGGACACTTCCCCTTTCTATTTTTGTCATTAGTTAAAAAAAGTGCCATAAATCTCTGCCCCTTTTTGGAGGTAAATATAGAGGGCATATTCTATATGTGTGAAGCGTTTTAAGTTTCTGTATTCTGACTAGTCAAAGCCATTTTCCCTTCCCTAATCATAACTTAGTTAAACCTTATTTTGCATTTGCTTGAGGAAGATTGCTTATGAACTTGATCAGCTGCTTCCGGCAGTTTGAGAACCTGATGTCTGCCTACCACTTCTTAAAGGGCCTCTAGAATAGATTTGATAGAAGCATGCTTGGAAACCGCACACACCAGAGGTCCTAGGTATAAATTGGCTTCCTTAGAGACTATATTTGTATTTGTATCTCCAGGTGCTATATTTGTATTTAACAGAGGCCTTCTGAAGATTGTATCTGAACTGAAGGGCAGTGTGTGGGGTCCCCTGGGGGCCACATTGCATCTAGTCTCTTGAAATCAAGTACTGTGGGTGGTCGCTGTTCTGACTGTGTAGAGACCTGGGTCTGTGGGTCTCTGTCCCTTGATATTTTCTCCACCTTCATTGCCAAGACTGTTGTTATTCTATTTGCCAAACTCCTAACATTAAATGTGATAAGAATTAGAATAGGGGCACCTGGGTTCCTCCAACTGAAGCATCCAGCTTCTGTTCAGGTCCTGATCTCATGGTTCGTGAGTTCAAGCCCCACATTGGGCTGTCTGATGTCAGCATGCAGCCTGCTTTGGATCCTCTGTCCCCTTGTCTCTCTACCCCTCCCCTCCCTCTCAAAAATAAATGAACATTTTAAAAAATGCCTTAAAAAAAGAATTAGAATACATTAGTACAGAAGGCTTACCACCCAACTGCCCATTCCTCTGGCAAATTTGTTTTCCAGTGTCAACCCCTTTTTATTCTCTGAGCCGTGTCTTGGTGGTTGTCTGTATTAACATTTCTGGTTCACTGCTGTTACTAAGGGCAGACTCCAGTACTCAAATAAGGTGCACGCCTAACTTGCCACCCAAGCTGTCGGCCAGGACCTAGTCACATGATAGCACCTAGTTGCAGGGGAGACTTGGGGAATGTAATCTGTAGCTGGGAGGTTGTGTGCCTAACTAAAGCTTCTATTACTCTAGAGGAGGAGGGAATAAATATTGGAGGGTCAGCAGTCTCCCTAGAATTTTCCCCTTTGGGCTACCCAAATATCCATTTATACCTGCCTTCCCACAACTAAAACGTGCTCACCCCTTCCCCAAGAGAGACAAGGCCCGAGGCCCTAATCAGTTTCTTCCTTTAGCTCAAGGCCCAGGATCTGTGGGTGATGTGTAGTCCTCGGGATCAGCCCCCAGTGGTCCAGAACCTCTCCACCAAAGAGAAGTTACCTGCTCCCCTTCCCCCAGCACACTCAGAACCCAGTGGTGGTATCTGCACAGGGAGCCATGCTCACAACTGTCCCGTTTGAAATGAGAAACACGCTGTGGTCACTGATCTGTAGCAGTAGACATCTGGCAGAGCAGCAGGTGTAAAGGTCCATCCCGGCCAAGGGAAGTAAGTTTTTGGCTTGATCCATCTGCACCCCTTGTTCTTCTTGGTAGATCAGGGGTTCTCACTGCGCCAGACCTCCAGGCATCAGCATCGCCTTGACCTTGTTAGGAATGCAAATTCTGGGGTCTCACCTCATCTTCGGATTCAGAAATTCCAGGGGTGGGGTCTGGGTCTATGTTTTACAAAGGGGTGAGGGATGGGGGCAGGCACTGGGGGGAGCTTCCCTGTTCATTATTCCCTGTGGCCTCATCTGAAGTGGGAAGTGAGAAAGGTCTGCCCTTAGGGAGGGCCACTTGGCTTGCACAGCCTGCTTCCTGTTGGTCTGGGAAGTGTAGTTTTTAGCCAGGCAATCATATGTCTAGCTAAAACTTCTAGAATGTGTGAAGACAAGGGGAATGGGCATTCTCTGCCTTATTAGTACTGTCTCTAAATAATGTGCTTATACTGACCCTTTCATATTTATTTATTTATTTTTTTTTTTAATTAAAAAATTTTTTTAATGTTTATTTATTTTTGAGAGAGGGAGAAAGACAGTGCAAGCAGAGGAGGGGCAGAGAGAGAGGAGAGAGGGAGACACAGAATCCTAAGCAGGCTCCAGGCTCTGAGCTGTCAGCACGGAGCCTGACGCAGAGCTCAAACTCATGAACTACGAGGTCATGATCTGAGCTAAAGCCAGATGTTTAACCAACTGAGCCACCCAGGTGCCCCTAATTTTTTAAGTTTTCTTTATGTATTTTGAGAGAAAGAGAGTATGGGCACACAAGCAGGGAAGGGGCACAGAGAGAGGGAGAGAGAATTCCAGGCAGGCTCTGCACTGTCCACACAGATCCTGATGCAGGGCTTGAACTCAAGAACTGTGATATCACGACCTAAGCTGAGACCAAGAGTTGGATGCTTCACCTACTGAGCTACCCAGAGGCCCCTCATATTTATTTTTAAATGCAACATACAAACTTTATTTTATTTTTTTTTAAATACAGCATGCAAACTTTTAAAAAAAGAATTTATTTTTAAGTAATTTCCACATCCAACATGGGGCTCGAACTTAAAACCCCAAGATCAAGAGTGGCACATTCTACCACCTGAGCCAGCCAGGTACCCCTAAACTTTATTTTTTTTAAATTCAACATATAAACTTAAAAAAAGTTTATGTATTGATAGAGAGAGGGAATAGAGAGAGAACAAGTGGGGGAAGGCAGAGAGAGAGAGATGGAGAGAGAGAGAGAGAGAGAGAGAGAGAGAGAGAGAGAGAGAGAATCCCAAGCAGGCTCCATGCTGTCAGTGCAGAGCCTGATGTAGGACTTGATCTCAAAACTGTGAGATCATGACCTGAGCTGAAATCAAGAGTTGGACCCCTAACCAATTGGGCCACCTAGGTGCCCCACAAACTTTTTTTTTTAATGCATCATACAAAGTTTATTTTTTGTCCTTTTCATATTTATTAATTTAAATATTATCCACTAATTTCCTAGAAGAAGATTTGGCTTATACATAACTTCTCTACCTTTTAAAAAAAAATTTTTTTTTTCAATGTGTACTTATTATTGAGAGACAGAGCATGAGCATGGGAGGGTCAGACAGAGGAGGAGACACAGAATTTGAAGCAGGCTCCAGGCTCTGAACTGTCAGCACAGAGCCCGGCACGGGCTCAAACCCACCAACTGCAAGATCATGACCTGAGCCGAAGTCGCACACCCAACCGACTGAGCCACCCAGGCGCCCCACTTCTCTCCCTTTCTAATACATTTATGTCACAATTTTTAGTTCCTCAGTAGATTGCTTTTGTAACATTTAAAGAACATCCTTACATTTCTGGTTCTTTCTTGGTCAGCTCTAGGCAATGCCTATTGATTCCCCACTTTGTAAGATGAAATTGCCCATTTTCTTACCCTTTCTTACCCTGTTCTGTCCACTTTCACCTCCCAACTTTGGGTGAAGACCAGTTGTAAGTAGTCCTCCATGGATGTTGTTATAGCTCCAGGCTCTGGTAAGCCCACAGGAAAGAGCTGGCTCTTGGGTGAAACCCTAATCTCAGGGTCAGGACAGGCAGGGGAATGCTGTCTGTGTGTCCTGGTTGATAGATGTCTGTGATGGGGAAAGTACTGTGTGCATAGGGCATCTGCAGGGCGAATCATAGTCTAGAGTAGCCTTTCCCAAAGCATGGGTCTCAGAAGAGTACTCCAGCCAGATACCCCTGCTGCAAACCAAAAGCTCATGAATAACTAGGGCAATGCTGTATGCTTTATCAGTGGCCCCTACCTTTGGAGATTCACAATGTAAACCATCATATTAAGGCTCTGATAAGTCCCGTAGCAAAGACCTGCTTAGGCCCATGTTTCCATTTATATTTGATCATGGGACCCCTTTTGATGTGATACTTGGAAATAATCCCACAGAACCAACACACTGTGGGAATCACTGTTCTAAAGAATGGTGACCATGGTGAAATTGCCAGACATTTCAGAGAGGCCTCATGATGGAGAGACCAGGGGATCAGGAGCAGACTTTTATGGTCAGGCTGCATTCAGCATCAGAAGAGTCTGTCCCAGGGGGCCAGGGCTGACCATCACCCTGGGGCTCAAAACATGAAGATCCTACTCCTCAGAGGGACTTTTCCAGACTCTGAGCCTTGGGAGGGGACTGTAAGCCAGGCTCCAGAGCCCAAGTTCTAGCATCTTGGGTGCATAGGAACTGGAATACTTTGACAGAGGCCAAAGTATTGGAGCTGTGACTTCCAGCCAAAGACAGATCAGCTGTCATCACTGCTGAGCTCTACAGCTGGTTAAATGCCACCAAAGGCAGGCCTAGGAGCTGAGCCTGTTGATGGTGAGGACCAGATGGCTCTAGCTCTGAGGAAAGAGGCTGGAAACCAGCTGTGCCTAGCCCGTGAGATAAAATTCGCCCTCATTCATCCTCATAGAGAGTTAGGTACGTGGAAGCTGGGCAGGGGTCAGTAATGAACTAAAGAAATATTTATCAAGTGGCTACAATATGTCAGGCACTAGGGACACAGCAATGAAAATACAGACACGGTCCCAGGCCTCAAGGAGCCTGCAGTCTAGTGTGGGAGACAAATACTAACAGGATGATGACACGGAGACCATAACCAACCGCAGTGTGAGTGCTTGGGGAAGTGCATGTGGGGTGATAGCATGAAAGAGGGCAGGATTTGATCTCATCAGGGCAAGCTTCCCTGAGGAAGTGAAAACTGAGCTTCCATTCGAAGGCTAAGTGGACCTAGTGAGACCTCGCAAGCATTTCTAGGCAGAGGGCACAGCATGTGCAAAGGCCTGGAGATGGGAAGGAGCGATGTTTGAGGACTCAGAGAGGCCGTGGAGGTCTCAGCTAAAGGACATGTGAGTGTGGGTGGGCTGAGCCTACAGAGGGCGCAGGGGGCAGGGTCAGGCCACTCAAGGCCTCACAGGCCATGGTCAAAGGTCGGCTTTCTCAGGGGCAAAGGGAAGATTTTGGAGGGCTTGTTCCTGGGGTGTGCCCATTGTTCTGTCCGCTATGTGGAATAGGGGTTTGTGAGGTTCCGGGTGTGAGAATCTGAGTGGGAGAGCAAGAAGCTTCTGGAATCATTCCTCCTGCTGTCACTGTCTTCTCGGAGTTTTCTTGTGACTTTTGCAATTTTCACGTTTTGTTTTGGTTGTGCAACCTTGACAATTTCTAACTTTTGGTTTGGCATCTCAGCCAAAGTCATTTCCTTCCTGGAGCTGGGCTCTCATTGAATGGGGAATTTTTGGCTGCTGTTTAAAAGGAAACAGAAGAGAATGATCTCTTTCTTTCCAAAAGAGCCCGGGCTGTTGCAAGGGCCGGAAGAGGCTCCTGCATTTGCTCTCTTGGAAGGCTTCCCAGGATCCGCCCGTTTCCAACTGCTAGGGAATAAAAAAACATGGATAGGATTCAGGGTCACTGGAGAATTGCCCCTGGAGGTTGGCACTGTGTTTGGCCAGGATTCCCCCGGGCCTGGAGTCTGCCCATCTGAGTACTAGTTGTAACTTGTATTTTGCACCTAATATGTGCCAGGCAGGCATCTTCTCTCACAAATCTTATTATCCCCATTTTATAGATGTGGAAACTGAGGCTCAGAGATTGACTAACATGCCCAGAGCCACATTGCTCATAAATAATGGGCTGGGATGGGGACTTACACCCTTACACCCTACTGGGGTAGGTCACTAGATGGTAGGTGTCAGGTCTCACTTTCCCCCTCTGAAAAACAGGTACACATATTGCCCTGTCTATTTTCTTGTAAACTAGGAAACTTCAAAACAAAAGAGATGGTGAAGTTTTTTAAAAGTTACTGCTGTGTGGCTCCGGACAGATCATCTGACTTTCCTTCCACACACTAGCTATTCCACTGGAATAAAGCAAGTCTTTAATCACTGTGGGTTTTTTGGGGAGTTGTGTGAGAATGAACAGAGGGTCTATGCAATGCATCTAAAGCAGTTCCCAATTGTTTATTTATCTTTGAGACAGAGAGACCACAGTGAGTGGGGGAGGGGCAGAGGGGGGGAGAGAGAGAGAGAGAGAGAGAGAGAGAGAGAGAGAGAGAGAGAGAGAGGATCGAAGTGGGCTCTGCCCTGACAGCAGCAACCCCTGTGCGGGGCTTGAACTCACGAACCATGAGATCATGACCTGAACCAAAGTCGGATGCTTAACCGGTTGAGCCACCCAGGCACCCCCAGTCCCAAATTTTTTAGAGAGGAAAGGTAAGAGCTGGTATGAAAGGAACGGCCATTTACTGAACTCCTGCTCTTGTAAGTAGGCTTCCCTGGGTTGCAAGTTTCGAACACTTTGAGATCATCCCCTAACTGGGATAGGCTAGGTTATGTTGCAGTCCCAGATAAACCTTGAAATCTCAGTTGTTCAACACAACAAAGATTGATTCCTTAACGTCCAGTGCTGCCTCCTGCATTTTTGTAGCTGGCTTTGTCCTGTGGAACACATAGCTCCCAGGGGCAGTGTGGCTGGGGAAGAGAGGGCTGAAAGAGGCTCACTGGCTCTTAATGGCTTTGTCCAGAAAGTGATGATAGCATTTCCAGTTAAAATCCATTGGCCAGAACTGGTCACGTGGCCCCAGCAAGAGAGGCTGGGTTTGAGAGGAAGCAAAGGACTGTTTGGTCAACAGTGTCTCGCCTACAGGTTTCCTCAGTTCATGGGGATTTATGATGAGGTTCTACCTAACCATGGCCTATGCGATCTAACCCTTGCCCAGCTCTGTCACTTCATCTGTGCCACCTTCTCCTTCATTCATTTAGCTCAGCCACTAGGGTCATCCTTCATTTGAGGAGATACACCGGGCGGTTTTCTGCCTCCGGACCTTCAAATATGTTCTCCTCAGAATGCTGGTCCCTCCCCAGCTCTTTGCATTCTTCCCGGGGCTAATGTTTCTCATCTTTTGAGTCTGTCCTTAAATGGTATCTGCCCACAGAAGCCTTCCGAGGCCACCCCATGTAAGTAAGTCTGTCACGTACCCTCCCCTCTCTCAAGTTTGTTTTCAGTGCAGAACTTCTCCCAGGTTATAATCAGAAATCTCTTATTTAACTAGCTTGATGTTGGGATTATGTCAGTTTTGATAATGGATGGCATCCCCAGTCCCTAACACAATGAATGAATGAATGAATGAATGAATGCAGGGTAAATCATTTTAGCAGCTAGTGGAGTACAGGTCAATGGAAAACCAGAGACAGAGCAATTAGGAAGGCTGATTAGGAGGTCATTCTCTCAGATTTGCCTGATTTTGTGTCTAGCTTGAATTGGGAGTTGAGTGGTGTGTGTGTGTGTGTGTGTGTGTGTGTGTGTGTGTGTGTGTGTGTGTTGGACTTTGGATATCCGGGAGGGTCCAGTCCAGAGCTGAAAAGGGGAAGGAAAAAGGAAGATCCAGAAAGCTATATTTGTCACTGATAATGCCAGCTGGCACCAGGATTCTTTAGTTATGGCTGAATCACTTTTATTTGTGCTAGAAGGCTACATTTCAGCCACATGAGTCAGCTGAAGTGTGAAAACACACATACAAATATTACATCACTGTGTATCTCGAGAGCTGTGAAGGGAGGGAGGGATTTCCAGATTATGCTCACTGAGGAAAGACCTTGTTGGCAAAGTCCCCTCTGCTCGAGTGTTTGGCTCCTGGGTTTGCTACAGTATTCAGTGTCCTTGAGCAGCTGGGGGGGAATCCCCAGGCCCCTCTCCCAAAGGTTCAACATGCATCAGCCTTTCACTTGAGGGAAGTGGGTCATAAATAAGTGAAACAGACATAAGATGACTATTCTGGGTTTTGCTTTTTTGAGTATATAAAACAGAGAGAGCAGTTGAACCTGCTCCCCAGAGCTGTTAAATAGGCCATGCATAGGGGCGCCTGGCTGGCTCAGTTGGAAGAGCATGTGACTCTTGATCTTGGGGCTGTAAGTTTGAGCCCCGCACTGGGTGTAGAGATTACTTTATATATATATATATTAAAGTAGGTCATGTGTATGGGAAAGCTCTTAAGACAAAGCCTGACCTAGGGTTGGGGATAGTGATCATAACCATAGCAAATAAGAATAATAGCTTATATCTGTTGAGCCATTGTGTGTTTCATCCTCACAGCTACTCCGTGGGAGTGAGGGTACAGGGCCTCTCATTTGTCACATGAAACAGGTCACCTCGCCAGTGAGCCTGACTGCGTCTGGTGGGAAGCATGCCAAACGCTGTAAGCTCACTATCCCTCTGGGTTAAGCCAGTGGTTCTCTCAGCTTTACCTGGGGAACCTTCAGATACATCCAGGCTCTGATGCCCCACAGCCACTGGGCCTTTTGAGACCATGCCACTGCCTGCTGAGAGTCACGGTTTCCATTAGAGGACTGAAAATGTTGCCAATAGCCATTCACCCCATATGCTTCCTTCAGAGACCCTAAGCTGAGAACCAGAGGTTCTTTCTCTGTGCCTTTTGGGCAGGGAGAGAGGGCAGAGGATGGTCATTGAAGCAGTTTGTGCCCTGTCCCTGACCTTGGGCTGGCTGCTTTACATATCCTGTCCCACTGAGTCCTGGGGTAATCCTGGGACAGGAGGGTTATAATTACTCTGATTCCACAGATAGGTGCAAATGATGTTCAGGGTTGAGAGAGTTGCCCTCGGCACACAGGTGGGAATTGTAGAGGCTGGATCTGGAAACAAATGGAAGCTTCCTCACGCTTAGTCTCTGTTCTACTCTTTGATCACAGTTTATATTTTTGTTCTTTTTTTTTTGTTTTTTGAGAGAGAGAACACGTGTGCATGAGGGAGGGAGATGGGGGGGAGGCAGAAGAAGAGGGAGAGAGAATCTTTTTTTATGTTCTTTTTTCTTTAAGTTTTGTTTGTTTAAATTTTATTTTTGAGAGAGAGAGAGAGAGAGAGAGAGAGAGAACAAGTGGGGAAAGGGCAGAGAGAGAGGGAGATAGAATCTGAAACAGGCTCCAGGCTTTGAGCTGTCAGCGCAGAGCCCGATGTGGGGCTTGAACTCACGAAACATGAGATCATGACCTGAGCTGAAGTTGGACGCTTAACCAACTGAGCCACCCAGGGGCCCCGAGGGAGACAGAATCTTAAGCAGGCTCCATACTCAGCATGGAGCCTGATGTGGGTCTCTGTCCCATGAGCCGAAATCAAGAGTTGGATGCTCAACTGACTGAGCCACCCAGGCGCCCAAAAATACAATTTGTATTTTTGGATCTCATCATGCTGCAGAACCAACTTCACATGTGTAGAATCACTTTGAGAATATAATCCCAAGGGAGAAGAGCGTGAGGCTGTGCCTATACATTGGTCATAGAAATGCTATAACCAGTTTGTTTCCAGTCTTGGCCTTGGCAGACAGGAAACTTGTGGTGAGATTTCAAGTTTGTCACAACCCTTTGTCGTGAATGCTTTGGCTTCCTTTGCCCTGCCCTGTCATTGATGGTCTATTTTTACCTCAACAGCACTCAGGTGTCTCAGCCTGAAAGAGTGGGTGTTGTATCTGCCCGGCTCTCAGAGATCAGGTTCCTATAGGCATTAAGGGTAGAGAGCCACATTTTCTCCTTCTCGTTTTGAAGGTGGGAAAGGAGGCTCGCAAAGGCCCACGGCATAGCTTCCGACGACTCAGATAAGGCACCGGCAGCTCAAGAAGAGAAGTGGAGTTGTTTAATGTTTATACATCTTATTTATTGTCAGTACCTAAAATACATCTGAAAGCACGCTGAGACAGGGGTTTCACAGGAAACTGAAATTTGTCATCCACCTGTCACTGTGGGCCTGACGTGGAGCTCTGTCAGCTGACCTCTGTGGCTGGCTGTGGCCTTTGAAGGTTGACTGGGTGGAAGGGTCGGTGTCAGCCAGGAATGTGCTGGCAGGTAGACCCTGCTGATGTCATAGGACAGTTCTCCCTTCTCCGTGTGGGGACCCCCACTCCCGAGTGCTGACATGTGACCCAGGGTGCCAGCTGTAGGCCACTGCATGTCACTGTAAAAGAATAAGAAAAACAAAGAGGAAGGCTGAAGTCTCCTTAGGATGAAAACATAATGAAGTCTTTATTTCCCACATGGGTGGAGGCCATAGAGGTCAGCCCCAGATGGTCTGGTGGCCTCAATGTTCCCGTCAGCTATGTCCTGACAGAGAGACAAAGATTTGAGCAGAAAGAGAAATGATGAAGTCCCCAGCAATAGGACGCTGCAGTGAGGTCAGGCCAGGATGTTCACCCTCCCCACCCGCCCCTCCATTTGATGATGAGGAAACCAAGGCTCAGCCGGGGCCTCAGACAGGGGAAGGTGCTGTTTTTTTCTGGGGCCACAGACAGCTCAGGGTGCAGGTAGGACCTTCAGGAAGGCAGTGTAGCTTGGGAACATCTCCTGTCGTGGCCTGGCGTCTGCAGGAAGTCGCAGTCTTGGGTCCCCTTCACCAGCTTCATTGCGAGGGGAGCTGGGGCCAGGCTGTAGCGGGCCTCGTGAGAGGAGCCCCCACTGCCCTTCTGCCTCATACACAGATGTCCTGAGATACCACCATGGTGGCCCTTTGAGGAGCACAGGAGCCCCCGCCTTGGGGCAGTGTGTGGCGGGAGGGTCCTGGGAGAGGCGCCAAGCCAGAGAGGGGAGGGCAGAGGCGACGAGGACTCCAAGTGGCATGGGGTGGCCCCTTCCTCCTGGGGCAGGGGCACAGGGTTCACTTTATACCCACCTGGGAAATGGGAGGCTCTGTCCCCACTCTGCTCACCAATTCACATTCATGGCCGGCGATCGTTCACTTTGTCATTTTTGCACGAGGGCATGTGGAATGAACGTGGAGGTGTCATATAAGGCAAAGGTGTGTGACTCCATGGGTCTGGCTGCAGGGCTGCTGCTGGAAAGGACTCCCCTGCTTCTAGGCTCTCAATTTTGGCCAGAAGGTCTTCGGCCTCAGGTGGGGGTGGGGGTGCAGCCTGGCCCATAGACAATCTTCTGAGTGCCTGGGGACCCCAGATAGGGGGTGGGGGATGAAGTGTGCATTCTCCCCGGGGGTCCCTGCTGTGGGTGTGAGTCCTGCCCACGGCCCTGGCCTCCCCTCCTTCCTGCTTCAGTGAGTCTTTCCTCTGCCTTCTCCCTCCGGCGGGTCTCCTCTCCTCCTTGAACCGCTGGTTCCCTACTTGCTACTTCCAGGGTTGTGGTGAGGATACTTGTAGTGAAAAGATCAAGAACACATCTTGGTGGGTGGCAAAAAACCAGAAGTGAGTCAGATCTGAATCTAGAGAGATGGCCTGTTTGCTAATCTAGGTCAGAAGGGGTCTCTGGGGCTGATGACTACTCACTCTACCTTGGAAGACTCAGTTCCAGTCATTATTGTAGCTAGCTTGCTTCCGGATTTTTATCCCTCTCGGGAAACATACTTTACTGTGCAACTAATGCATGACCATCGTTGAAAATTTCTACAATGTGAATAAACGGAAAACTAACCAACCAAACCCATGATGTAAAATAATTGATAACCACAATTATCAATTGCGGGAATAATCACTGTTCACGTTTTGTGTATATTCTTCAGGTTCTTTTTTTCTTCGTTATTCTATGCTTTCATATTTTACAGAAAACTGGTTACATAGTCTGTAGACTCTCCTGTCACTCAAAAGTGTGTTAACCCTTTTCCATGTCAAAGGAAAACATTTAGTTGCTATTAAAGTGAAAAGAAAACCCACACAAGTTAAAAAACTTAAATGAGCAGTCACATTTCTAGAGAAAGAAAATAGAATGCTCTTGCCAGGGTCTGACGGCGGGGAAGGATGGGAAGTTGGTTTTTAATGGGGACGGGGTTCAGTTTGGGAAAGTGAAAAGGTTCTGGAGTTATCTGGTGGTGATGGCTCCATGGCAGTGTGAATGGACTTAATGTCACTGAACTGTGGACTCAAAAACGGTGTAGGTGGTAAATTTTATGTCTTGTGCATTTTACCACAATAAAACAGATATAATAAAACTAAAAAAGAAAAGTGTCGATGGTTCAGAATTGTGTTCAATGAAAACTAAGATTCACATCTTACCCTCCTTATACTAAATATTTTTAAAATATAATAGCAACAAGGGGCACCTGGATGGTTGAGTCGGTTGAGCGTCAGACTTCGGCTCAGGTCATGAACTCATGGTTCGGGCGTTCGAGCCCCGTGGCGGGCTCTGTGCTGATAGCTCGGAGCCTGGGATCTGCTTTGGATTCTGTGTCTCCCTCTTTCTCTGCCCCTCCCCTGCTCACACTCTGTCTCTCTCTCAAAAATAAAATTTTAAAAAAACATTAAAAAAAATTTTTAAAAATATAATAACAACAATGAAGTTCCCATGTTTGGAGCTAAGCAGACACGTGCACTGTGTCCCTTAGTCCGCACAAAAGAGGCGAAATGTCAACCGAGCTGGGACTTGATAGAGCTTTCCATTTCAGAGCCTGAACTCTAATCAGCTCCGCTCTGCTGCTTCTTTTTCTTTTTTTTTTTTTTTTTAAAGATTTTATTATTTTTTTTAAAGTTTTTTTTTCTTTGAGTTTATTTATTCTCAGAGAGAGTGAGCATGAGTTGGGGAGAAGGAGAGAGAGAGGGAGGGAGGGAGGGAGAGAGAGAGAGAGAGAGAGGGAGGGAGGGAGGGAGGGAGGGAGGGAGAGAGAGAGAGAGAGAGAGAGAGAGAGAGAGAGAGAGAAAGATATTCACAAGCAGGCTCCATACACTGTCAGCGATGTGGGGCTTCATCTTATGAACCGCGAGATCATGACCTGAGCCGAAGTCGGCCACCCAACCGACTGAGCCACCCAGGCGCCCCTGTTTCCTCATTTCTAACCTGATGAAATGCAAACAGCTTGTGGGAATCAGAAGCATGCCCCTGGCACTCTTGGTGCTCAGTGGATGTAGTCTCTGTTTGCAGGGCTCCCACCTGTGAGACAGGGAAGGATGCACATGATTCCACTGTGTGTGGAAGGGGAACTGTAGGACTGCCAGACTTGTGTATTTAGGGGCTCAACTAGGCACTTGGTGAGGTGAATATCTTTAATTTCCTCACGTGTTCAGGGGAACGTACAGTCTATAAAGCCCTTTCACGTCTATGTTCCCATTTCCTTCCTCTCAACAGCCCTGTGAGGTAGGCAAGCAGGCACGATTGTTATTATCCTCTCCATTTTATAGGTGAGGAAACAGGCTCAGAGAAGGAGAGTGCCTTGTCCAAGGTCACACAGCTGGCAGGGTTGGAAGCCTGTTTTGTGTGACTCAGTGTCAGAGCTGGACTGATCACAGGAGATTGTTGTCTCCCCCCATTACTTTCCTGGGGAGGCTGAGACCCAGGAGGCAAAGAACCCAACGGGGCCCAGTGAATTCTAGGGAGAGCCCGGAATAGACCCCAGCTCTCTGACTTCTAGACCCAGCGACTTGGTGGCTACCCCACTTCATGGAGTAATACTAACTTTCTTTCTTTTCACCTTGTTTCAGGGAAACCAGTTCCTGAAATCAAATCCTCTTTCCCGGATGCTGTGAAGCCGGGAAGACCTTTGGCAGCTTCTGTAAGAAACACTGAAGATGAACAGGGAAAGGGGCAGTCTATGAGGCCAGCCGCCTTGCCAGGCCCGGGTATTTTAAATTAAAATTTTAATTTGGAGTAAATGTATCTATAAGGATTTTCAACTCAGCATATAATAGCAAAAAATTGGGGCACCAGGCAGGCTCAGTCTGTTAAGTGTCCAACTTCAGCTCAGGTCATGATCTCATGGTTCACAAGTTTGAGCCCTGCATCGGGCTCTGTGCTGACAGCTCAGAGTCTGGAGCCTCCTTCAGATTTTGTGTGTGTCTCTCTCTCTCTCTCTCTCTCTCTCTGCCCCTCCCCCACTCACAGTCTGTCTCTCTCATTCTCTCAAAAATAAATAAAAACATTAAATTTTTTAAAATAAAAAAATAGCAAAAAATTGGAAACAACCATGGGGATGGTAAAATTAATGACAGTCGGTCATAACAATACAATACTGTTAAAAATGATGTAGATATTTTTACATATGTGGAAACATGCTCATAATATATTGAATTAAAACAGCTAAAAAAGTCAAATGACAGAACATATACCGTTTATTATCACTTTTATAGAAAGAAAGAAATAACTCTGTAATTGAGGGCTCTCTATGTGTCGGACATTGTTCGGAGCACTTCAGAGATGCTGACTTATTTAATCCTCAGCTGTCCAAGTTAGGTATTTTGATTATCCCCATTTCACAGATGAGGAAACTGAAGCACAGAGAGGTTGAACAGCCTGCCGAGGTCAAATGCTTTGGGGCCCAGGTATTTTACCTATGGTTTTACAAGTCCCCAGCATGGGCTGATCCTGCTGCTGGCTCCGGCTGGGAGCCCGATGACCTCTCTGTCCGTTCTCCACAGGCCGCCTTACCCTCACAGCTGTGCGCTGAGGGCACTGATGGGAGCTGCCTGCCCCCACTCCCCCACCTTTCTCCCTAGTACCAGCCTGCCGCTTTGTGCTTAAAACATTCTTTTTAATGTTTATGTATTTTTCTGAGAGAGAGACAGAGTGTGAGCAGGGGAGGGGCAGAGAGAGGGAGACTTAGACTCTGAAGCAGGCTCCAGGCTCCGAGCTGTCAGCACAGAGCCCAACGCGGGGGCTCGAACGCCCACGAACTGTGAGATCACGACTTGCGCCAAAGTCAGATGCTTAACCGACTGAGCCACCTAGGTGCCCTGCTGCTTTGTTCTATAGCACCTGAGGCACTGAAAGGAAAAGTGATTTGCTCAAGGTCACACAAGTAGAAAGCATGTGAGCAGTGTGATTTAAATGCCCCTGTCCCTAACCACCGCACACACCGCTATCCCCAAGCCTCTCAGACCGCTTGTGCCCATGGAAGGGTTCAGGAACAGTTTGCCAAATGATGGAAGGACTCAGCCAGTGGATGACTTCCCCGGGGGGTGGGGGTGGGGCCACTGCATACATCCATGTGTCCATTCTCACCACCCCTCCCTGGGGGCCTGGCCTCCCTTCTGCTCTTCTGTGAGCTGAAGTTCCCAAATCCATGAAATCTCAGTTCATCGATGCTGTTCCTGAAGCCAGAGTCAGCATTGGCTGGGAGGAGCATGCCTGGGGTTTTGTACAGAGCTGTATTTGAGTCCCACCTCTCCCTTTCTAGCAGGAGAATTACATAGCTTCTCTGTACCTCGGCTTCTTCATCTAAAAAAGTGGGCACAATAGTGAAAGCCTATGGCATCGTGTTGTAGTAAGGAATCAAATACCTCAGTGTTGCTACCATGTAAGCGTTTATTAAATGTCAGTTAATATTAACAGCATTCTGGGCACCCCAGATAGGTTGAAGCTGGGAAAATAATTCTGGCGCAGGAAGTCTGAATTGTTAATTGTAGCTAAAGATAAAAACAAGCAAAAACAAGTGCAGAACTTTGAGCAGCAGTTAGAGATAAGGGGAAATGGTCCTAAAGCAAATGTGAAAGTGGTTGATGGCCAGAGGAAAGAGTGATAGTAAAAGAGGGAAATTCTAGGGGACTGCTGGTCCAGATGGAGGAGGTGATGGGGGTTGCAGTTTCTTCTGGTATTCCTTACCTGGGCTACTGTAGAAACCAGCCTCATCTGGAGAGACCTTTGCACTGTTCAATCTCTTAAATGGCCCTCGGGAGCACATGTGCCCCCGCAAGGGGAGATGATAAACACAATCTACAGACAGAGAGGGGAAGCCAGTGGTCTATCTTTGCCCAAACTAAAAATAATCATTAATTTCATCAGTGACCCAAACCTTGTCTTCTCTTGGGAAAACCCTAAGGTTCCATTGGGCCCCAGATTTCAACATGACTGATTATCTTGTTGGGGTGGAAAATATGGAGGTGGTGGCGGGGGAGGACAGAGATGGGTGGTGACAAAGGCGCCCTTCTGTGTGGGAGACGCTGGCCCAGGAACTTCTGGTGCCCCACTGAGTTGTAACCCAGGGACGTGGGGGCTCTGGCTGCTCCCCACACCCCCCAACCCTGGACAGCTGGGGAAGGATGCCGAACCTATTGAAGCTTCATGGCTGTGAAAGTGGCAGGACCAGGATCCAGCCCAGGCCAGTTGTCCCGGAACCCACGAGGTAACCCGTCTGTGCCGGCTGCCTTGTGGGTGGAAAGGAAAGGGGGAAGAGACATGGAGGAGAAAAGTACGTGAGCAGCCCATTAAACAGATTCAGAGACAAGGGCTTTAGTAGCTTGAAATACTGTCACAAAGCCTTAGCTGTAGGAGAGGCCATTGGGTTCTCAGTCAGCATCTCTTATCCTGCACGTATTTTTACCACGTTTGGTACTCCCCGTGTGCCAGTGACGGAGCTTGTGTTTTGTAACTGTCATCTTGTTTATTTAGTCTGGACGAGAACTCTACAAGGAATGGGCTTTTATTGCTCTTTTTACATTTTATTTATTTATTTAAAAAAATTGTTTTTAATGTTTATTTATTTTTGAGACAGGGAGAGACAGCATGAACGGGGGAGGGTCAGAGAGAGAGGGAGACACAGAATCCGAAGCAGGCTCCAGGCTCTGAGCTGTCAGCACAGAGCCCGACGCGGGGCTCGAACTCACGGACCGCGAGATCATGACCTGAGCCGAAGTCAGACACTTCACCGACTGAGCCACTTTCTCTTTTCACATTTGAGAAAGCCCAAAGAAATGAAGCACAAGTCACCCAAGTGCAAATCTTACTAAGGAAGGAGCCAGGACTTGAGCCCATTTCTCTCTGATGCCAACAAAGCAGACGGGGAAGCTGTAGAGGCCACTCTACTGCCAGCCACAGGGCCGGATGCAGAAAACCCCCAATCAGATATAGCACCACTCTGACATTCTGTCCTCATGCCTTCAGTGACACAACTCAGAAGGACAAGATTCAGGGTATTCTTCTTAGGGAAGCAGACATGCCAGAAAGATTTCTGTAGGATTTTTTTTTTTTTTCTTCCAGTAAACGTTTGGCACATGGAGGGTTAGTGATTTGGAAATGACCTGTGTGAAGATGAGTGTCTTCCTGGACCCAGTGCTTCCCCCATGCATTTACAAAGCAAGGGCTGGCTATTCTCTGATTTGTCCACCTTGTGGTGTTGGCTCATATCCCATTCTGTTTTCCCTACAAACCACAGGGATAAATAGCCACTCCTCCAACTAGTAGCCCTCAGATGTCACGAGGTCAGACCTCAGTGACCACCCTCCCAACCCAAGAGGCCTAGTACAGCCTTCAGGTGAACCCCAGGCATCAAGCCAGACCAGAAGGTCATGGTTTATCTGAGGCCAGTACTGGCCCGGGAGTCACCGGGCAAAGGGAGAGGAAGAGGGACCATGTGTGCAGTGAGAGCCCCTGTCGTGAGGCAAGCTCTGGGCTGGGGACAGGACAGAATTTGAGGGAAGAACCGGGAGGGAAATGGAGTGGCCTGGAGCAGCCTAGAGCAGCGGTCCCCCAGGGTGTGGAGCCTGGCTCCCCAGTGGTACCAGAGAGCATGCGTGTTAGAAAAGATGTATATCTCATGCACAAAAAACTAGGGGTTTCAAAGCTAAATACATAATATGTGAATTAAAGGGGATTGAAAGAAAAACATCAAGTAACTCACAGGGGAGGCGGCACAGAGACATGGCCAACAGTTAAGAGATGGATGAACATGACCACAGTCTGGGGGACACAGGCCAAGGGTACTGAGCCAAGGCCAAGAGCAGGCAGGGGCATGGGTAGAGGCAGCGGTGGCAGGGAGCCTTACTCCAAGGCAGGGTCCCTGGGCCTGCCAGCAGAGGCCTACATTGGACTAGGTCACCTGAGAAGCAGGAAGATTTTCACCGGACAGGGGCGTCTGGATGGCTCAGTCTGTTAAGTGACTGACTCTTGATTTTAGCCCAGGTCATGATCTCACGGTTTGGAGATCAAGCCCCATGTTGGGCTCTACTTGGGATCCTCTCTCCCTCTCTCTTTGCTCCTCCCCTACTGTGTGTGCACTTTCTCTCTCTCTCAAAATAAATAAATAAACATTAAAAAAAGAGAAAGATTTTCACAGGACAAATGCCTGAGAGAAAATGGAGAAGGTAGGTGCTGGGCAAGGCTGGGAGAGACTTGGGGCCCAAGGGAAGGAGAGAGGGTGGGAAGTTTGGGTGGGAGTGTCTAAGGCAGGCCTACCTGGTGTCTTTAGGGAGATCAGGACCCTGGGTCTCCCCTTAATCTCCCCTCCACAGTCATTTACTGGGGGGAGCAGCCCATGGGAAGCACAGGGGAATGTGGGGGATTGATTTGAGAGGGCGGCAGGTCTCTCGGTCAGCTGCCTAGAAGTAGCAGCTGGTCTAGAACAGCAGCCCCAGGGAGAGAGGCTTAGGATGCACCTCCTCTTGGGCCTTGTGGGGATAAAAGATCCTCAGCTTGCATTACGTGAGCTTTGTTTTATCAGCTGCCTGGGTTAATAGTTTAGCGAGCCTGATACTAGTTTCAGCATGGTGCCCTTTTCAGTCTTCTGAATTAAATTTTTTTATGGTCAAAGTTCCAGATTAATCACTCATTTCCTGATGTTGTAAACCAGAAATACCTGAAGCAAGTGGATTGGGCCAGCAACCCTGGGGTCAAGGCCAGGTTCCCTTGGAGGGCTGGCCCCAGGTTACTCAGAGACCATCCTAGCCATGGGGCCGCTGGGTATTTCCACATGGGGACATCTGAAGCTCCTGGCTTCTGGCTGAGGCCTGCTTCTGCATTGATCAGCCACCGCAGCCTGTCTCATGCCTAGCTTGCACCTGCTCTAGTTCATCTGACTCCAGACTGCTTTGTTAGTGTTCAGGTTAATCTTTTGGCGGAGGCTGGTGGGGAAATGTCACCTCTTTAACCTGGCTTTTACTGGACCCCAAACTACACTTTAAGCCTTCTCTCTCCTGAATCTTCTTCATTTACTAAGTGGTGAAGAACATGGACTCCAGAGTCATGACTGTGTGCCCCTGGAAAGGTTGCTTAACCTCTCTCTGCCTCAGTTTCACCGTCTGTAAAGAGGAGATGGTAATGGTCCTTATCTCCTAGGACTGTCTTGAGGTTTAGATGACGTGACAGTATTCGCTAGTTAAGCTTGCCTGGAATATTTTCTGCATGCCTGTGCTTCCCTGCTGTCATACCTCCACTCAGCCAGTCTCACTCCCTCAATGCCTTCTGACCTCATAAGCACTTTTCGAAAACATTTCCCCATCTTTCAAGGTCAAATGCTCCTTCCTCTGTGAAACCTTCCTTGGCCTCCCAAACTGCTTTGGTGGCCTCTCCTGCCTCTGCCCTTGGGAGGCTGGTTATTGACATGACTGCTGCAATGGAGTTTATTGGAAGGAGGGCTCCCTAGCTAATCACCTCTGTGTCTTTCACTATTCCTTGTGTGGGAGGTGGGGCGGAGTAGGGCTTGGAAGTCACACGGATCTTCGTTGGAAACCTGGCTCTGCCACTTCATTGGCTGTGTGCCCCTGAGCACGTAGCCACCTCCTGCGCCTCCATTTCTCCACCCATCAACTGGGAATCACATAGAACCAACCCTGGGGCTGTGGTAGAGCTTCACTGAGGTAACTTGTAAGGAGTGTGTGGGCTGGCCCCTGGGGGTGTCAGAAAGTAGCAGTTGTCATTTGGGACACAAATGTGTGTTTGTGGAGTGAATGAGAACCTGGTTTGGTGTGGGAACTGGTTGAGGACCCCTCCTGTCTTCCTCCTTTCCAGGGCCTGCTCCAGCCCGAGCCAACCTCCTGCCTCCTTCCGAAGATGCCCCTCATTCCTTAAAAACCAACTTTCCTGTTTCATCTGATTCAAAGGTAAATCTTCCTCACCCCCAGGTGCTACCTCCCCAGCTTGTGGCTCTCACTCAAAAACCCAATGTATAGGGGTGCCTAAGTGGCTCAGGTCATGATCTCAAGGCTTGTGGGTTCGAGCCTCACTTTGGGCTCTGTGCTGGCAGCTCAGAGCCTGGAGCCTGCTTTGGATTCTGTGTCTCCCTCTGTCTCTGCTCCTCCCCCACTCACACTCTATCTCTCTCTCTCCTTAAAAAAATAAACAAACATTAAAAATTTTTTTTAAAAAGAGAATGTATTGGGGTGCCTGGCTGGCTCAGTGTGTTGAGTGTGCAGCTCTTGATCTCAGGGTAGTAAGTTCAAGCCTCATGTTGGGTGTAGAGATGACGTAAATAAGCTTAAAAAAAAAAAAAAAAAGCAATGTATTTACTTCCTTGGATCAGTCTAGGCTCTAGTGGTTAGGGGGATGGGGAGAAAGTAGACTCGTGGAATTATTCCAAGCTTCTAAGATTCTACATGCAGGCTGTCAGTGCAGCTGGGTGCTGGGGGTTGGGGGTGACTGAAGAGGGTTCATTTCAGTGAATACATGTAGTTCTTTTTTAATTTTTTTTTTTTAACGTCTATTTATTTTTGAGACAGGGAGAGACAGAGCATGAATGGGGGAGGGTCAGAGAGAGAGGGAGACACAGAATCTGAAACAGGCTCCAGGCTCTGAGCTGTCAGCACAGAGGCCGACACGGGGCTTGAACTCACGGACTGTGAGATCATGACCTGAGCCGAAGCCGGATGCCTAACCGACTGAGCCACCCAGGCGCCCCAGTGAATACATGTTTTTAATGAGCTTTTCCATTATTTCTGTTTAAATGAGGGCTGATACATGGCATCTTTTTCCCCCTCACAATATGTAAGTAATGTTACATTTATACTAAGTCATTTGCTTACAAACCACCTCTCTTCTAACCTTTTTTTCAGCCCAGTATATGTCTGAGTTACCCTGAATATTCAGTGTCTTGGGTCCAGGGCCACGTATGACTTTTGTGGGTGTTTAGGCACTTTTGCCTTCCTAGGCCTTTTCCTTCCTTTGTTAAAAAAAATAAAATAAGATTTTTTTTAATGTTTATTTATTTTTGAGAGAGAGAGACAGACAGAGTGTGAGTGGGGGAGGGGCAGAGAGCGTGGGAGACACAGAATCTGAAGCGGGCTCCAGGCTCTGAGCTGTCGGCACAGCGCCCGTCGTGGTGCTTGAGCTCACAAACTGCGAGATCATGACCTGAGCAGAAGTTAGACGCATAACCGACTGAGCTACCCAAGCGCCCCTAAAGATTATATTTTATTTTATATTTTTCTTTTTCTTTTTCTTTTTTTTAATTTTTTTTAACGTTTATTTATTTTTGAGACAGAGAGAGACAGAGCATGAACGGGGGAGGGTCACAGAGAGAGGGAGACACAGAATCTGAAACAGGCTCCAGGCTCTGAGCTGTCAGCACAGAGCCCGACGCAGGGCTCCAACCCACGGACCGTGAGATCATGACCGGAGCCAAAGTCGGACACTTAACCGACCGAGCCACCCAGGCGCCCCTAAAGATTATATTTTAAAATTGCATCGGCACAAAGATGAACACAATCCAAACTGGATTAAAAATTAAAAACATTTTCTTTGACTCTAAAAGTTCATTTTTGCTCTTCTGACTTTAAAGTAAATCAAAACATTTTGGTGGGCCTCTACAGCTGTCCTGGGCAGGGTGCCTGGCGGAGAAGCCAGTGCTTTGTGGGTCTGGTTAATGAAGCTCTTCCATAAAGAAGATGGGCACTGAAGCATGTGTTTTTAAATAATAATTTTCAAAGATAGTGTAATAATTGGGTGAATGATCATGGTATAATGTTAAATGAAAACACCAGAAATCAAAACTAGGAGTATGGCATGATCCCAATTTAAAAAATAAATCTGTACATCTACTTTATAAGAACTATCTTCAACATTAATAGCAGTTCAGTGGATAATGGGATCATGGATGATTTTTTTCCCTTCCAATTTTCTAAAACTGTAAGAGCAGATACAGCTTTAAAAAAAAGTTAACTTTCTGTGCATCTATTTTTTTAAATGTTTTATTTGTTTTTGAGAGAGAGACACACACACCAATAAATAACTACTACTGCGTTCGCATTTTGATATATTTTCTTTAATCTTTTCTGTATTCATATATGTGTGTGAATAAACACATTTAATAAATATAAATTTATTTATATTAAGCACGAGCTCAGCCATTGATCAGCTGTGTGACCTCATCTCAGCTCTCTGACCTCCTTGGTTCTCACCTTTGTAAACTGGGGAAAAAATAAAAACCCCCAATCATGTGCCAGGGACAATAATATTTTCCACATTAATTCCATATTAAATTCCATCTCTCCTCTCTGCATTCCTAGGACGTTAGCGTCTCCATTCCTAAGCAGGAAACACTTTTGAGTATGGCTGAAGACAGTCTTTTCTGGAGTGAGGCAGACGTGGTCCAGGCAACTGATAACTTCAACCAAAGCCACAAAATCAGTGAGGGGACCTTTGCCGACATCTACAAAGGGCAAAGGCATGGCACGCCATTCGTCTTCAAGAAGCTCAGAGAGGCGAGCGCTTCTTTGTTTCTAGTAAGGGGTGGAGCCTGTATGGGTGAGGCTGAATTTTCATGTTTCATTGTCTTTTCCCACAGGTGGCCTACTCAGGTCCGGGATCTATCGAAAAATTCTTCCAGGCAGAGGTACAAGTTTGTCATAGGTAAGCCCCCCCTTTGGAAATACTTTGTTTAATAACGATGACAACTAACCCTTATATAGTGCTTTCTGTGTGCCAGGCATGTCTTAAGTATTACACATCTAAAAATTCACTTAATCCTCACGAGAACCTTGTAATGGAGCTGCTGTTATCAGCATTATTTTACACAGGGGCAAATTGAGGCCCAGGGAGATTAAGTGTCTTATTCAAGATTCCACAGCTAGTAAATGGCTGCATAGTCCATGCTTTTTCTATGTAGCAACTATATGCATAGATTAGACTTATCACACAACCTTGGTTCACTTGGTCCAGCTCGTTCCTTTCATTTTTTGAGATGGGCAGAAACTGACGGTTTCTAACTCCAATGGCAAATCCATCTTAAAACTGTATCGCTCCAGAGCAGGAATTGGCAAACGATGACTGATGGGCTAGATCTGGCCGTGCCTGTGTTTGTCTGGTCTGATTGCTAAGAATGGGTTCTCCATTTTCGAATGGTTGAAAAAAAGAAAAAGAAGAATATGTCATGGCACATGAAAAGTACATGAAGTTGAGATTTTGGTGTCCATAATAAAGTTGTACTGGGACACAGCCACACTTACCTATTTCTGTATTCTCTGTGGCTGTTTTTGTATGATAGAGTATAGCTGAGTAATTGCAACAGAGACCATATGGCCTATAAAGTCTAAAATATTTACTATCTAGCCTTTTACAGAGATATTTTGCTGACCTCTAGTCTTGAACAATAAAGGCCTTCAAAAGTCATCCTGAAACCTGCTCCTTTTACAGATGGGAAACTGAGGCTGAGAAGTGAAGTGAGCCTGCCTGTCACAGAGCTGGGTGGGGATTGGGAAAGAAAAGGGGAAGGACCTAGGAAGACTCATTCTGGCTCTGCCGTCACTGATGAATTTAACAAATGCGTATTGGGCACCTGTCATGCTCTGGATGCCAGCTGTCATTCAACCTTGGCAAGTCACTGTCGGGGTTTCCTCTGCCAATGTGTAGCCTTGGGCGAGTAATGCATGATTACTGGAGAGTATTTTAAGAAATAAGGAAAATCAGGGGCGCCTGGCTGGCTTAGTTGGTAGAGCACACGACTCTTAATCTCAGGGTCGTGAGTTCAAGCCCCACGTTGGGTGCAGAGCCTACTTAAAGGAAAGAAAAAAAGAAAATCAGAAATAAGGAAACAGAAATCACCTGTTTTCCATAGCATCTATAAATAACTACTACTGTGTTCGTAATTTGATATATTTTCTTTAATCTTTTCTGTACTCATATATGTGTGTGAATAAACACATTTAATAAATATAAAATATTTAATAAATAAATAAAAACATTTAATAAAAGATGAAAGTATAATTCCCCTTCCCATTTTGGCAAAGTGCTTTTCTTGAGTTGGCAGATACTCCTTCACTGAGTGGGCAAATGTTGAGTTGTCAAGACCCTTTTTTGGCTCTAGAGAGTACAGTTGTGAAGAATACACAGCCCCTGCCTTGGGGAAGTTTAGGGTCTGGAAGGGACTGAGTGTAAATGACTCTCATGAGTGTGAAACGTGCAGTAGCATGGCCTGGGGAAGTGGGGGAGGGCAGAGGGATTGGATAGGAGGCCATTACAATAGTCCTGTGGAGTATCCATCAGGGCCTAACTCAAGGCAGAGGAGGGAGGAATGAAGGGGACAGTTGGAAAGCTATTTATGATGGTGAATGCTGACTAATTAGATAGGGAGGTAGGAGGGTTTCCACGAAACTGGATGGATAGTGGTGCCCTTTGCTGAGATAATAACCGTGGGCATGGAAGCAGGTTTGGGACTTGTTGAGTCTAGACTGCTAATCTGCAGCATCGGAATGCAATTAGACATTCAGGTCTGGACCTTAGGGACGGGCTGAAATGAGAGACGTTGGGACATTCCTGATACAGGTGGGAGATCCCTGGAGACACAGCTTATCAAACAAGATGATGAGCTGGGGATACTTACGCTTCAGAGGAAGGCAAAGGAGAAGGGTCTTAGGGAAAAAGGCCATGAAAGAACAGTCAGAGAGGTAGGAAGAGGGTCAGGAGGGAATAGTGACTCAGAACCCAGCAGAAGAGGATTTCAGGAAGAACCCAGTCCTGGGAGTCAAACAGACCTGCGGTCTGATCCTGGCTTCACTGCTTGCTGGTTGTGACTATGAGCCAGTTCCTTGACCTCTCAGCCTCTGTTTCCAGAAGATGGGGTGGTTAAGATGTTATGTGCTACCAAGCAGTGAGGCAGGATAAGCTTGAGCTCCTTGACTTCAAGCTTGTTGAAGGCAGGTAGTTTTCATCTCTCTACCCTGATGCTCAACCCTCAGGGGTCACAGCATTTGGTACCTGGGAAGCCACTGGTGGCCTCTGAGGGGTAGCGGGGGCAGAAGAGGGGTGGGAGGTGAGGAAGTGGAGCAGTCTTTAGTTATTCTTTCTGTCTGACTCCTCATCTCTGCACTAATTCCTGATTTCAGATGCTGCCACCCCAACGTCTTACCTTTGCTGGGCTTCTGCACCGGAAATCAGTTTTACAGCTTGATCTACCCATATATGGCAAATGGTTCTTTACAGGACAGACTCCAGGGTCAGGTAAGGGGCTGGATCATGGTCAGAGAACAGGACCAGGTAGCATCTAGGTAGGGACTCAGGGTTTAAGGACTTCCAGATGGGAGAGGGGCCATCCAGAGAGAATTTAGGTTGGGGTAGATAAGATCTGGCTAAACATCTTCAGATAAAAGCCTATACAAATTATTTGACAAGAGGCATTTCATTTAAGTCAAGAGCAAGACAAAGGTATCCCATAGCACTCATTTTATTTAACATTGTTCTGGGGGTGCTAGTCAATGCAATAGGACAAGAAAAATAATTAAGAGATACAGAGTATGGGAGAAGAGGAAGCAGATTTTTATTTGCTGAGAATGCTATTCTATTTTTTTTGAAAGCTTCCAAGATTATTCAAAAAATTTTAGAAAACTATATAAGATTAAATAAGAAAATATTAATTTATATGAGAAAATAAAAATTTAGCCACTTTGCTTATTAATAAAAATGCAAAAATCAACAGTATTAGCCAACAGCACACCTGTGCAACTTACAATAGCGTCTCAGGTATAGCACTCTGTTCTTTTTTTATTTTATTTTATTTTTTATTTTTTAACATTTACATCCAAATTAGTTAGCATATAGTGAAACAATGATTTCAGGAGTTGATTCCTTAATGCCCCTTACCCATTTAGCCCATCCCCCCTCCCACAACCCCTCCAGCAACCCTCAGTTTGTTCTCCATATTTTTTAGTCTGTTTTGTCCCCCTCCCTGTTTTTATATTATTTTTGTTTCCCTTCCCTTATGTTCATCTGTTTTGTCTCTTAAAGTCCTCATATGAGTGAAGTCATATGATTTGTGTCTTTCTCTGACTGACTCATTTCACTTAGCATAATACCCTCCAGTTCCATCCACATAGTTGCAAATGGCAAGATTTCAGAGAATGCTATTCTATTATATATTTGCTTCCATATTTATGGACTATCTCTGGAAAGATACAAAAAAACTGGTGTCTTGGCTACCTCTGAGGAAGTGAGCTAGGTAGCTGGGGCATGGGACAGGGGGAGAAACTTTTACTACATACCCTTTGTGCCTTTCACATATTATGTGAGCATCATACCTACTAAAATTACAGTTTTAACAACAAACAAACCTCCTTCCCGTCAAATCTTCAAATAGGAGGAAATTTTATTCCACAGGAGATTACTGCTTTCCTTAACAGAGACCAGACAAAGCAATTATTTGTGATATAATAATGATCATTAGCTTTATTGTGCTCTTGCTGTGTTCAAGACACCATGATAAAGGCTTCTCCTTCAGGCCTTGCCACAACCCAAGAGGTATCTCCCATTTTCTAAAAGAGGAGTCTTTGGGGCTCCTGGGTGGCTCAGTCAGCTGAGTGTCTGACTTCAGCTCAGTTTGTGATCTCATGGCTTGTGAGTTCAAGCCCTGCATTGGGCTTGTTGCTACAGTGCGGAACTTGCTTTGGATCTTCTGTCCTCTCTCTCTCAGCACCCCCCTTCTCTCTCTCTTTCTCTCTCTCAAAACCAAATAAACCTTGAAGAAATTGAAAAGAGGAGTCTCTGGCATAGAGAGGCAAAGTGTCTTGCCCAGAGGAACAAAGCTGACAAGTGTCAGAGCCGGAATTTAAACAGGGTTCATGTGGCTCTAAACTTCAGAGGTTTTGAGGAGAAACCTGTTAGCAAGGCCAGTTCTTACAGGATGTGGGACCCAAGACGAGACTTGAAAAGTAAGTAGTGACTTAGCCTGGACTTCCAGTCTTAGAACAACTGTGGCAGTGCCTGGGGATGGTGGGGGCTTTAGCTCACCCCACAATCCCCATCAGCCCTTGTGAGGTCTCCCTAAATACACATAAAGTTGGTGTAAGGCCCATATGCTTGGTGAGCTAACACAAGCTCCGTAGCTCCTCTCCCAGCCATCCCCTCCTAGAGGAAAATTCCAGAGTTTACCACTCTATAGTCATGATAAAAATAGCTGTAGTTTATTGAGCACCCACTGTGTGGCAGGCACTATGCTAGGGGCATACCATATATTCCTACACCATATCCTCCTTTGAATCCTTAGAGCAATCCCAAAGCATAGGGGTTTAACATTTAATAACATTTCCATTTTATAACTGAAGAAACCGAGGCTCAGAGACGTTGAGTGTCTTTTCCAAAGTCACACAGCTAGTGCGTGTCTGAGCTGGGATTTACATCTGGATCTTCTCATGTTAAAGCTGGTACCCTGCCAGTATTCCATGCTGGCCAAACCCTGTTGCAGAGGAAGTGAAGGTCTGGAGGAGAGACAGGAGCTCGTTGGGACTTTAAAAAGACACAGGCATAGGGGCACCTGGGTGGCTCAGTCAGTTAAGCATCTGACTTTGGCTCAGGTCACGGTCTCACAGTTTGCGAGTTTGAGCCCCGCGTCGGGCTCTGTGCTGACAGCTCAGAGCCTGGAGCCTGCTTCAGATTCTGTGTCTCCCTCTCTCTCTATCCCTCCCCGACTAGTGCTCTGTCTCTCAAAAGTAAATAAATGTATATAAAAAATAAAAAGACACAGGTGTGACTCTTTCTCCTCTTTTTTCCTTTACTTAGGGTGGCTCGGACCCCCTCCTCTGGCCCCAGCGTGCCAGCATCTGCTCTGGGCTGCTTCATGCTGTGGAGCACCTGCACAGCCTGGAGATCATCCACGGCAATATCAAGAGGTGAGAGAGGTGGGCCGCACCCTGCTGACTACCTGTGCTGCGGGGACAAGACAGCACACGTTCTTGTGTCCCTTCCTCTCCCCCCACCCCCACCTCTTTTCTCTGTGGCTCTCTCTCCCCATCTCACCTCCCTTGGGTCTCTTCTGTCTTTCTTTGTTACTGTCTCAAAAATCAGCGTCTGCTGTCCTCACGAACTACCCGTCTGTCACCCCGTCTTTTTGAGCTGGTGTTTTCCCAGCGAGCACCTCACATGCCGATGTATTTTACTTCCAACCCAGTAGCTGGTCTGGACCTGGATTTTGAGCTTTTCACTCAGGGTCTTCTTGGAGAACTGTCCCCTGCTTGTGTATCTGTTGGCAAGAGCAACTCGTGTCAGGGAATCTTCCTGAAGGGTAGGTGTGCAACCCAGTATCTCATGCTCCCAAGAACACGAGAGACCAGTCTGGGGACTGGAAGCATGGGGAGAGATTCCAGAAGACACCAGAAAATCTGGCAAAACTGACCTCAAAACCATAGAACTCATGTTTCCTCAAAGTTCTGTGTTTGGCAAGTGGGATCCCTGTCCTCTTTTTTTGTCCCTGATTTTTGTTTGATTGCATAAACAATTGTAATAGCGAGAAAGGAAATGAAAGGGTGAGAGGTCATTCTGGCTCTGGCACCCTGACTTACACCTGGCCTCCATTTCTTCAGCCCTTGCCCTCACAGAAGTCTTAGCCTTAAGGGAGTACTGTTACTTGGTTACCAGTTCACATTTTCTTTTTTCCCCCTTTATTTAAACAAGGCAGATATTTCCCTTTATTGCTTGTCATCCTTTTTTTTTTTTTAATTTTTAATGTTTATTTTTGAGAGACAGAGAGACAGAGTGTGAGTGGGGGAGGGGCAGAGAGAGAGGGAGACACAGAATCCGAAGCAGGCTCCAGGCTCTGAGCTGTCAGCACAGAACCCAACGTGGGACTTGAACCCACAGACTGTGAGATCATGACCTGAACCGAAATGGAATTGGACACTTAACCAACTGAGCCACCCAGGCGCCCCTGCATTTCACCATTTTTAGTGACTTTGTAGTTTTCTGTTGAAGGATTTACCCATAATTTACTTAACCACTCCTAATAGTGGATATTAGAATTGATGTTTCTTTTGTAAACAACTATTTAGGGTTAATTTGATAATTTTCACACACGTAACTTAGTTGTTTTCTTGTTTGTTGTTTGTTTTTTCCTTTGAAGTACTTTCTGAGAATGTTTACTCCCACAGATTAGATGACTAGGCTCAAGAATGTTTCTTATTGCTTCCCCTATTCCCCATGACCTGGGCAGGACTAGTCACAAAGGACGGTGGCCTTCAGACTTGAGTCAGTTGGGCCAGAACTTGGGGTCGGAACAATTTTGGAAGGGACCAAGCCCTCATAGGCTATCGGCTTGGCAAACTGAGGTTGATGAGGGTTTGACATCTGTGGGGGTCAGGAAGGCCACACCTCTTTGGCTACACCAATGGCATGCCTGGGGCAGCACAACTAATCTTAGCTCTGTCTTCATTTCCTGGTGGGAGTGGGTTCCCACTCCCTGCCCTTTCAGGACTGGCTCAGAAAATCCAGATTGAGGGTCTTTTTTTTTTTAGTTTATTTATTGTGTGTGTGTGTGTGTGTGTGTGTGTGTGTGAAAGAGAGAGAGAGAGAGAGAGAGAGAGAGAGAGAGAGAGAGAGAGATAGAGAATCCAAAGCAGGCTCCGCACTGTCAGTGCAGAGCCCAACACGGGGCTCAAACTCACGAACCATGAGATCATGACCTGAGCTGAAATCAAGAGTTGGATGCTTAACCAACTGAGCCACCCAGGCACCCCCGGATTGAGAGTCTTAAGTGACCCTTAACTTGTAGGGGCCAATGCTGCTTACTGCAAAGTTGTTTTCCAAAAGGGTCTCCTTGACAACCTCTTCTTTCCAGCTCAAACTGAGAAAGTTCTGTCTGCTTTCTTTTCCACAGCTCCAATGTTTTGCTAGACCAAAACTTCACCTCCAAGCTGGCTCACCCAATGGCTCACCTGTGTCCTGACAACAAAAGGTCAAGATATACCATGATGAAGACTCACCTTTTCCAGGCCTCTGCTGCATATCTGCCAGAGGATTTCATCAGGGTGGGACAGCTGACAAAGCGAGTGGACATCTTCAGCTGTGGAATAGTAAGAGCTTCCTTCTGTGCTTGGGCTTTGGCCTGTACCTATTTGTTCTCCCCACAGCTCCTTTGTAAGCATAAGATATAATAGAAGCCCATAGATATATTCCATCAAAGTACAGTAGGGGTTGGCAAACTATGGCCCCCAGGCCAAAACTGGCCCAGGGCATATTTTGTACCATCTATAACTAAGAAAAGCTTTTACATTTATAAAAGATTTAATAACAATAATAATAAGTGAGAGAGACTTGGTTTGTGGCCCACAAAGCCTAAAGTATTTACTGTCTAGCCTGTTACAGAAAGTTTGCCGACCCTTAAAGTACAGCTACTCATGAGTGTCCAGCTTCTAGTAGGCTCCTTAGTGCCCTGATTCCCAGCCAGCCAGCCATCTAATGGTCCAACCAGTTGTCTGTTCATCTTTGTCCATCCATCTGTCCAACCATCTGTTCACTTAGTCATCCAGTATCCATCTGTTCAACAGCCACCCACCGATTTAGTATCCACCTCTGCTTCTACCCTCCCTCCTCATCACTGCCACCATCTTGTCCTATCATCACTGCGTGCTGGGCACTCTGAATATAAATGTAACTAAAACACAGTCCTTCCCCCAGGAGCTCATGGTCTGACTATAACAGCCTCCAAAGTATTTCTGTGGAACATCCTCGCATCTCTGTAGGTTGGATGTGTTTTAAGGCTTTTATGGCCAAATAGATATGAGAAATGCTGGGTTAAGTAAAGTCCAGCACATTTCTTTATCACAAAATTAATCAGAGACTTCAATATGGTTATGAGCCTTTAATTTAATTGGGAATTCACCACAGCTGGGCAAGTGGTATACAGCATTTCCCAAATTTATTTGACTGTGGAACCTTGTTTCCTCGGTATCTTTCAGCACCAGTGTCCCATGGAGCCCCATCTGGGAAATGCTGGCTGAGAAAAAAAAAGTGACAGTCTCTGATTGACCTTTGCCAAGAGCAAACACTTGCCTCTCAGACCTTGCCCTCTCTCTTCCTCTCTAGCCTTGAACTTTGAGCTTCCTCTCTCTGACCCCAGTCTCTTATCTGTCCACCTCTTGCACTAGTGCCTTCCCCGAGCCACCTTCTGCTCTTAGCCTGACCTCCATATATCAGATTCTGCTTCCTTCTGTCTCCTATTGGCTCTTCTGGTTTCCTTGACCCCATCAGGGGTCAGTGGCTCAGTGATGCTTAGTGGGGCTAGGCCAGGCTCCTGCTCATCTTAAGAACCAGCAGGACTAAACCCTGAGGCTACCAGGCAATACAGTGCAGAGCTTAAGGGCAGAGGTTTGAGTCCCAGCTTAGTTATTTTCAGCTTTGTGACCTCAGCTAGGTCACCTGTAACTCTGGGCCTGTTTTGTCCTCTGTAAAATGGAATAATGATAGGTATGGAGACTAATAAGATAATATATATAAACTAGTTAGCACGGTACCCTGCACATGTCAAGATTATTATTATTGTGGTGGTAGTTATTATTCCTACCCTTATACCCTCACTCTTGATTTCTGTTTATCCTTGAAATAAAAAAAATTTTTTTAAATGTTTATTTACTTTTGAAAGAGAGCATGTGCTTGAGCTGGAGAGGGGCAGAGAGAGGGAGACACAGAATCTGAAGCAGGCTCCAGGCTCTGAGCTGTCAGCACAGAGCCCTATGTGGGGCCCTAACCCATGAACAGAGAGATCATGACCTGAGCCAAAGTCGGATTCTTAACTGACCAGCCACCCAGGCACCCCTACCCTTGAATTTTTAACTCAACTCTTGACGTAACAATTTTTTTTCATTCATTCATGCATTCATTCATTCAGTGCCCACTGGCTCCCTTCACTCTTTTTCTCTGCCCTGCCACTGACACTATGATTTTGAACTCTGGTTCCTCCAGTTAGGAACACTGCATTTCTCAGTGGTTTTGTTTGTCTGTTTGTTTGTTTGTTTGGTGAACACTGAATGATCTCCATAAAAGGTTCAGCACAGAGCCTGTCTGTACAAGGGGCAGAGTGAATGTCTATTTATTCATTTCCCCTCGTCCTTCCCTCTCTTCCTGGCAGGAGCTGGTTGGGAATCCCATTTCAATTTGCTCCCATCCACTTGCTACGGGGTGCCCTCTGCTGCCCCCTCCTGGCCCCTGCCAGTCTGTAATTAATCCTGCAGGTCTGTCCTCTGGGGATAGGATGCCAGCTCAGATTTTAGGCACTTGCCTGAAGATCACCTAAGTGATTAAGGAAGAGAGTCAGGGGCACCTGGGTGGCTCAGTTGGTTAAGCTTCCAACTTTGGCTCAGATCGTGATCTCTTGGCTTGTAAGTTTGAGCCCTGCATTGGGCTCTGTGCTGACAGCACAAAGCCTGCTTGGGATTCTCTCTCTCTCCCTTTCTCTCTGCTCCTCCCCAGCTTGTGCATGCACACTCTCTCTTTCTCAAAATAAATAAACTTAAAAAAAAAAGGAAGAGAGTCAGAATTTAAATCCAGGCAGTCCTGTCTGATCGTACACCCCTTAACCACTATGCTCTTATGTCTGCTGAGAATTTCTGTTCAAAGCAGGTGTTCCCTATAATAAGACACATATCATGGTTTGTCAAAGCTGTGGTGTCTTATACTGGTGCAGGGGTGTGCTCCTTCTGTGCGTGGGTGAATTAATGAACAAATAATGTTAATAAAGGCTGAGGAAGAAACATGCTACAGATACTGCTGAGACATGCTGTGTAGAATAGACATATATACCCAGACTCCTCCTTTTCCTGAGACTGATGTAGCAATGCCTACTTACCACTTTGGATGGTTTTTTTAGTGAAATGATCTTTAAAATATAGTGTGTGGGCCCCTGGGTGGCTCAGTAGGTTAAGCATCAGACTTCTGATTTTGGCTTAGGTCATGATCTCACAGTTCATGAGATCGAGCCCTGTGTCAGGCTCAGCGCTGACACCATGGAGCCTGCTTAAGAGTCTCTCTCTGCCCTTCCCCCACTCATGCTTGCTCTCTTTTTCTCTCTCAAAATAAATAAATAAACTTAAAAAATAGACTTAAAAATAGTATGTGTACATATATGTATATAGATAGATATGTGAGTATAAGTATGTGTATACACATATTTATATATAAATATATAGTATGCATATATAAATATACATATATATTTATGTGGATATACATATGCATATAAAACTCATGGTAATACACACATATTTGCTTTCCATCATTCCTGACTTGCTATTTATTCAAACCTTCTACTAGCAGCTGGGTGTTGTGTTTAGTTGGAGGAGGTGTTTAGTGATACTCTGATGTTCCAGATTTGGGGCAAGTGTCTGTCCTGGCAAATGGCAGAGCCAGGCCTGGAGCTCAGCTTTTGTTTCTGAGAAGAATCGTCTCTCTTGGCCAGAATCTGCTGTCTGAACTTCTGTATGAGTGTCTGAACAATGCTAACTGCATGTCCTCTCCAGGTGTTAGCTGAGGTCCTCACCGGCATCCCTGCAATGGATAATGACCGAAGCCCAGTTTACCTGGTAAGGGAACCAGTCACTTCTGGCTCACAGCTAGCAGGGGAGGGATCCGGAGGGCAGAGACCTCTACTGTACCCATTTTACAGATGGTTATGAGGCCTCAGTCTAGGGTTTGATCTGCAAAGTAACCTTAACTTCTCCCCTACTTACCAGCCAGCCAAGAATTTATTTTTTGTGATAAGAGAACTCAGAATGTTTAGGGGAAACCCATTTCTTCTCTCCACACATCCGGCAGTCAAATAGGATTTGTTTTCAAGTTGGTAAAAGTGAATTTCAGCCCTCTTAAATGGGTTTATATAATAAAAACAATAATTTCCATTTTGAGGGTTCAAAGAATTAGCATTCCTATGTATATACATACAGTGTAATTTCAAAAATATAACAGCACAGCCAGACTCTGTGTTTGGCACCTTGCATATATTATCTTTCTAAGTCATCTCAAAACCGCCACAAGATTGCTAGGGTCATTGCGTTCACCCACACTTGAGAAAAGCGGGCTCTGAGGTTTGCCTGAGATTTCAGCTTTACTAAGTGTCAGAGCTGGACTTCCACGTCAGGTCTTTCTGGACTACAGATCCTGAGTTCTTAACCCCGACACTCGGCTGACTGTTTAATTTTCGTGACAGTGCAACCATATGAATTCAAGATTATTATCATCCCCATTTTTCTGATGAGAAAACTAAGGCCAAGGTGAAGAGATTTGTCTCATGCCCCCCAGTGAGATCTGTGGTAGAACTGGGATTTGAACCCATGTTTTCTGCAGAGTTCCAAATCCTTTTCATCAGTTTGAGAGGGGAGCACCTTTCCTGACTTGATGTTGAGGCCATTAGAGCAGTTGGTTTTTTGTGGCTGGGCCCCAAAAGCATCCCCTGGGCCCTGGGGTGGGGGGCTGAAGGCCTTCCTACACACAGGAAGCCATGACTTCTCCCTTTGCTGATCCCCCCAAGCTCTGCCACTTTTGGGCCACCGAGCCCCAGATACTGCACAGAGGTAGGTTTCAGGGCAATTTCAGGTAGGTGTGGGGCAATTTGAGGTGGTTTCTCCTATTCTGACAGTTTTCTTTTCTTTTCTTTTCTTTTCTTTTCTTTTCTTTTCTTTTCTTTTCTTTTCTTTTCTTTTCTTTTCTCTTTTCTTTTCCTTTTCTTTCTTTTCTTTTTTTCTTTCTGCATTTTATTTATCTTTTTATTTTTTAATTTACATCCAAGTTAGTTAGCATATGGTGCAATAATGATTTCAGGAGTAGATGCCAGTGATTCATCCCCTACGTAAAACAACCATTGCTCACCCCAACAAGTGTCTTCCTTAATGCCCCTTACCCATTTAGCCCATCCCCCCTCCCACAGCCCCTCCAGCAGCCCTCAGTTTGTTCTGTGTATTTAAGAGTCTCTTATGTTTTGTCCCCCTCCTTGTTTTTATATTATTTTTGCTTCCCTTCCCTTATGTTCATCTGTTTTGTATCTTAAATTCCTCATATGAGTGAAGTCATATGATATTTGTCTTTCTCTGACTAATTTTGCTTGGCATAATACCCCCCCAGTTCCACCCACGTAGTCGCAAACGGCAAGAGTTCATTCTTTTTGATAGCCGGGTAATACTCCATTGCATATATATGTACCACATCTTCTTTATCCATTCACCCATCAATGGACATTTGAACTATTTCCATACTTTGGCTATTCTGACAGTTTTCGTGAAGTGAATTCCCTAGCAGTCCTCTGGGTCTCCCTGGATGAATGTCACAGGAGAAGGAGCTTTTTGAGACATTTATGTAAAATTTTCTGGAAGGCATTTTTTGTTAATGGTTTCTAAAAATGTGGAGGAAGGGACGCCTGCTGGCTCGCTCAGTACAGCATGAGACTCTTGATATTGGGGTCATGAGTTCAAGCTCTATGTTGGGCATAGAGGTTACTTTATAAAAATGTGGAGGGTATAATTTTTTAAAAATCTTAATTAAAAAAAATTAAGATTGCACATGTATTTAAGATTTGGGTCAGAGATGAAAGCTGGTAACACCTAGTGTGGTCCACGGTAGGAGGAAGCTGGCCTTTCCTTCACCCTCGGGTGAGTGTTTCTGGCCACAGTGTTTTCGGAGGTCATTAGGTGGTTTCCATCAAAATTTAAAATGGGCGTGCCTTCTGATGCAGCAATTTCACTTGTACATAGGGACACACACATACAAGGGAGGAAAGACAGATGGACAAGAACGTTGATTGTAGCATTATTTATGTTAGTAAAGAGCTGCAAACAAGTGAAATATGTGTCAACTGGGAGGTAGTTAAAGAAATGACAGTATAATCACACACCGTGGAAATTCCATGAAGTTATTCATAAATAAGTTCATGAACATAAGTTTATAAATATTTATAAGTAATGAGGACAAAGTGTATAATGTGATAAATTTTGACATATGTATATATCTGCAAAATCATCACCAAGCCACGCTCATGACTGTGCCTACTACCTCAGAAGTTACCTCTTCCCCTTTGTAATCCTCCCTGCCCATCCCTCCCAGCCCCTGCCATCCCCCACAGCCATTGATCTGCTTTTTGTCACTGTACAAGGTTCCATTTTCTGGACTTTCATACAAAATAAATCATAGAGAGAGTACTCTTGTCTGGATTTTTCCACTCAGCATGGCTATTCTGAGATACATCCATGTTCTTTGTGTCAGTGGTTCGTTTCTTTTTGCTGAGTAATGTTCCTTTGCAGACATGTGCCACTGTTTGTCCCATCACCTGTTGATGGACATGTGGGGTGTTTCCAGTTTTTGATCATTACACATACAGCTGCTAGGTACTGTTGTATGTGGGTCTCACTGTGGACATGTGCATTCATTTCTGTTGAGGTATAATTCACACTTGTGAGGCGTATAGAATGGTGTACGTCTTAGAAAATGTAGACATTTATGTAACCAACACCACCACAATCAAGATATGGAGTATTTCCATCATTCCAGAAAATTCCCTTGTGCAGTTTTACAGTCAATGCCTTCTCCCCACTTCCAGCCCCTGGCAACTACTGATCTAATTTCTGACTGCATAGTTCTTTTTTGGAATATCAGATAAATGGAATCATAGAGTGTGTACCTGTTTGTTTCTGTCTTCTTCCACTTAGTGTGGTGCTTTTGAGATTCATCCATGCTATTTTGCATACTAGTCGTTCATTCCTTTTCTTGCTGAGGAATATTCCAATGTATGGATGTATGACCATTTGTTTAACACCAGTTGTTGGACATTTGGGCCACTTCCAGGTTTTGGCACTTCCAAATAAAGCTAACATAAACATCTTATAAAAAAAAATAATGAGAGGGGTGCCTGGGTGGCTCAGTCAGTTAAGCATCCAACTTCGGCTCAGGTCATGATCTCTGTTTGTGAGTTCGAGCCCCGCGTCGGGCTCTGTGTTGACAGTTCAGAGCCTGGAGCCTGCTTTGGATTCTGTCTCCTTCTCTCTCTGCCCCTCCCCACTTGTGCTCTCTCTGCCTCTCAAAAATAAATAAATGAAAAAAAATTTTTTTTTAAATAATGAGAAAGACACGTATGTTTTGACAGGAAAATATCTCCAAGTGAAAAAAGCAAGTTCAGAATACTTTTATAGTTTAATCCCATCTTTGGCAATAAGTAGATGAATGAATAAAAAAAACTTGTAGCTTACATTTTCTTATTGGCAAACTGGGATAGATAATATTACCTACTTGGGGCGCCTGGGTGGCGCAGTCGGTTAAGCGTCCGACTTTAGCCAGGTCACGATCTCGCGGTCCGTGAGTTCGAGCCCCGCGTCAGGCTCTGGGCTGATGGCTCGGAGCCTGGAGCCTGTTTCCGATTCTGTGTCTCCCTCTCTCTCTGCCCCTCCCCCGTTCATGCTCTGTCTCTCTCTGTCCCAAAAATAAAATAAAAAAAAAAACTTAAAAAAAAAAAATAGTACCTACTTAAGGGGCTTTAGTGAAGGTTGAGTCATATGTACCTAAAACAGTACCAAAAATAGTGACTTAGAGCGGTGCCTGGGTGGCTCAATCAGTTGAGTGTCCCACCCTTGATTTCAGCTCAGGTTGGGGGATCATGCCCTGGTGACAGGGTCTGTGCTGAGCGTAGAGCCTGATTAATATTTTCTCTCTCTCTGCCTCTCTCTCTTTCTCCCCCCCCCCAAAAAAAATTAAAAGAAATTAAAAAGTTAAAAAAAATACCAGTGACTAGAATATAGTAAGCACTATATGAGTTAACTATTAACTATGATTACCTCTATTTTAATAACTCTTAAGTGGTTGCTTGCCACTATAATAATTATTACATATAACTAATATGTAACAAAAGTAATTATACCTATAGACTTCTGTAGCAGAAGGTCTAGGATAATATAATCCAAACCACTAGCAGGTGTTACCTTTGGCAAGTGAAATTGAAGAGATAATCTGCATATTTGGTTCCAAAAACCCAACCGCGCCTCTCTCCCCCGCTTCTCTGGCCTCAGGCATGGCCACTTCTTGAAAGCCCCTTTTGTTATGGAGAATTTCGAAGATGCACAAAAGTAAAGAGAAGAGTATAAGGAATCTCCATGGATCCATCCCATCAGTTATCATTATCACGCTTTTCTTATTTCTTTTGAACCCAAAAAACGTGTGTGTGTGTGTGTGTGTGTGTGTGTGTGTGTGTGTGTGTGTGTTAAAGCATAGCCTAAGGGCACCTGGGTGTCTCAATTGGTTAAGCTGGTTGATTTCAGCTCAGCTCATGATCTCACGGTTGGTCATGGATGAGATCTAGCCCCCGAGTCAGGCTCCGCGCTGTGGGTGGAGCCTGCTTAAGATTCACTCTCCCTCTCCACCTGCTCTTCCCCCTCCTCTCTCAAAAAAGAAAGAAAGAAAGCATAGCCCACGTATTATATTATGCCACCCATAAAATACAGTTTTCTTAATTCCTTAATATCATTTAACGCCCATTCCATATTTAAATTTCCCAAGTTGTCTCCAAAATTGCTTTTTAAAGTTGGTTTGTTTGAAACTGATACACACAAGGTCCACATGTTGCCTTTAATTATGTTTCTTGAAACCCTTCTTTTTTTTCTTAAAGTTCTTTAATTTAGATAATCTCTACACCCCATGCAGGGCTCAAACTCATGACCCCAAAATCAAGAGTTCATGCTCTTCTGACTGAGTCAGCCAGACGCCCCTTGAAACTCTTCTAGTCTCCAACTGCACCCTTCCCCACTTTTTCTTTCCACATATTGCATTTTTGCATAAAGTGAGTCATTTGTACCGTAGACTGTCTCATGTTCCGGATTTTTATGTCGTTGTGGTGTTCTTATTTCTCTATTCCTCTTATCCTGAGACTTGGTTAGATTCATGCTCAGTGCTGCTTCCTAGATGGTGCTGGGTGCTTCCCACTGCATCACAACACGATGCGCATAGTGGATCCTCCTCCTTCTGGTGCTGAGGTTCATCAGTGGGTCCAGGTGGAGTTGCTGACTCCACTAAGTTCGCTAAGTTTCCCCATCACCCCCCGTGCTCTTAGCGTCTCTTGATGACTCTTGCCAGATGAGATCCGTGATTTCACGGGTGGTGGGGAGTCAAATGGTGAGCTTCTGCCCCTATCATTCTTTCAGGGCAGTCGTTTTGAACAGTTTCTGACTCTGTTTCAGATGGTGGTAACCTCCATATCTGTAAATAACACCCTTCTGGTGTTTATTGATGTATCAACTTTAAACACCATGACAACTTCTTAAAATATGTATATACAGTTGGGGTGCCTGGTTGGCTCAGTCAGTTGAGTGGACTTTGGCTCAGGTCATGATCTCATGGTTTCTGAGTATGAGCCCCGTGTCAGGCTCTGTGCTGTCAGCTCACAGCCTGCATCCTGCTTCAGATTCTGTGTCTCTCCCTCTCTCTGCCCCTCCCCTGCTCATGCTCTGTCTCTCTCAAGAAAAAATAAACATGAAAAAAAAATTTAAAAATATATTTTAATATGTATTTATTATTGAGAGAGAGAGAGAGAGTGAGAGCACAAGTGGGGCAGGGGCAGAGAGAGGGAGACAGAGGATCTGAAGCGGGCTCTACACTGACAGCAGAGAGCCCAGTGTGGGGCTTGAATTCACAAACCATGACACCATGACCTGAGCTGAAGTCAGACACTTAACAGACTGAACCACCCAGGCATCCCTATATTTATATTTAAATATATATTCATATTTTATATTATGTACGACATGGAGCTCCATCACTTTTTGCATTTTATATAGCATAAAATATTATACAATATTTATAGTGCATATAACATTGTATATAACATAAAGTACATTGAAATATTTGCATATATTTACATGAGTAACTACATAAAATACTACATATTCTATGAAATATAATTACAAATATGTACACATATAACATACTGATTAAAGTATACATTATATATAACAGAATATGTGTAGAAAATTTATATTAAATGTTTTATGTACACAAATATATCACAAATATAAAACATAAATGTAAATGCTTCGTATGATACAACAGATTGTTGTATCAATGACAAGATGCTATAATGCTGTATGCAATATGCTATATGTTATATCAATAAATATACATAATTATATTACATAGCTCCCTATACTATATTTAATATATTTAATCAATGTATTTAATATATTTGCAACATATTTACATATTTGTAAATATGTAAATATATACTTATGAAATATTATGAAACATAATTTATACTATTTATGTTTATATATTTATATAAAAATATATAGCATAACTTTTGTCATATGCATAGTTTAGATTTCTGCTAAGTAGTATAAAATATTATAAACCTTATAATATATAAATATAAAATTTATAAAATTGTAAGTATACACAATATTTATATAGTAGATCTCCTATTAAATATATATGTGTTAGGGGCTCACTCAGTAGAGGATGTGACTCTTGGTCATGAGTTTGAGCCCCATGTTGGGTGTACGAATTACTTAAATAAATAAAACTTTAAAAAATAATAATGCTTCTCGAACTTTAAAAAATAAATAAATATACATGAGTCAGAATCCTACACCCTAAAATATGTATTGTATATCAAAAAAATGTGCCTGTAATTGTTAATAAGATTAAATTATGAATGTAAATAAAGTTTTTAGCATGGAGTACTATATAAACCATAGCTATTGCTACTATTTATCATGGTCACTAATAGACTATTGAATCTTTATTCAGCGTCGAGTGTCACACTTCATGCCTTAGATGCGTTACATCTTTTAATCTTTGTGTTAGTCCTATTATCCCCATTTTCCTGGTAAATCAACTGAGGCCTATGTTAAGTCCCTCCCTGGGTGGTACTGGTGTATTATGGAACACCTTGTACATATAGGGAACTTAGCAGTTCTCCAGTTCTGGCTTTTTTCCTTGTTTCTTGGATCCTTGTATGCTTTTATTTCTTAAAATCCTGTTAAAAAATTTTTTTTTACATTTTATTTATTTTTGAGAGAGAGAGAGAGAGAGAGAGAGAGAGAGAGAGACAGAGCACAAGTGGGGGAGGGGCAGAGAGAGAGAGGGAGACAGAATCTGAAGCAGGCTCCAGGCTCTGAGCTGTCAGCACAGAGCCCAATGTGGGGCTCGAACCCACGAACCGTGAGATCATGACCTGAGCCGAAGTCAGTTGCTTAACTGACTGAGCCACCCAGGCGCCCCTTAAAATCCTGTTTTCTGCGAAGTTTTGCAGCCCTGGTGTGTCGCAGGGGATGGTGGGGAATGTGCAGGTTGAATCCCACATCCCTGCAACTCACACTGGAGTGTTTATCCTCTTCTTCCCACAGAAGGATTTACTCCTCAGTGAAATCCCAAGCAGCACCACCTCACTCTGCTGCAGGAAGACGGGCGTGGAAAAGGTGATGGCTAAGGAGATCTGCCAGAAGTACCTGGAGAAGAGAGCTGGGAGGCTGCTGGAGGACTGCGCCCAGGCCTTGGCCATGGCTGCCTGCCTCTGCCTGCGGAGGCGGAATGCCAGCCTGGCAGAGGTGAGCCTCACTCTCAGCCTTTACCCTGGCGATGAGCCCTGCCCTGGGGTGGGTGGGCCTCCCGTCCCGGTGGCCCTGTGGTTCTGCTTTACCAGGGACTAGGTTAACACTCGGGGTTGAACCCTTTACCGAGATGTGATTTCATAAACCTGAGCCTTATTTGGTTGCAAGCATCACAACTTAATGGAGCTCATAAGAGCAAAGCAGGGAAGCCAGTGAGAGTAGCTCAGGAACCTGAGGGCGGTGTGCTGGGGGCCTCAGGAAGCCCAGGATCCTGTACTCAGTTAATAGAACTCTGCTTTCCCTGAATCTGCTTGATTCCTCCTCTCCTCTCTGTGGGCTCCCTTTTCTTGACCCGTGTTTTGGTTAGGAGATATGGCCATGGGTATTATGTATATGCTATGGTTCTACCCCGACTGGGAGATCAAGTCTCCAGGTCCCAATTCCAGTCTCTCAGTGAGAGAGCCTGTTTGGCCTACCTAGAGTCATTGTCCATCCGTTGGCCAGTCAAGTAAGACAAGGGGAGTGGGGCCCAGTTTATAAACCTGGTGGTCAGGGGGTCAACCCAAGAAAGTTGGAAGGGCTAAGTCCTAGAGGAAGGGAGCATCCTTAACCCATGGGCCAGGCAGATATCCCAGAAATCAAACATATCAGGGGCTACAGCATCTTTCTATGCATGTGATATAGAGTGGTGGTTTCCATGGTAACAGGTATAGATTTGTGGTCCATGCTGGGTATTTCTAAGGACCTAATGATTGCCCGAGAGGACTCTCAGGCCAACAGTGATCTTCAAGTGGTGTTTGGCAGAGAGGGACTCCTTGCAGTTACCTCAGGAGTTGCTTTTGGCAGCAAGAGGGCTCGGGGAGGTGCAGGCCCCACCCGGGACTACAACCAGACACCCCCTTTTACTTCACATAATTGTACTGAGTACTTAACACTTCATTTGAGGAAAGGGCTTAGTAGCTGAAAAAAAAGTCTTTGAACACCACCGCTGTAGCCCAGGCCTGTCATTTTATAGATGGGCAAGTAAAGATCCAGAGAGGAAAAGATGAGGCCACAGAGTGAGTTTCTGTCAGAGCTCTCTGGACTCCACGTTCATTCCCATGTCCACCATATTGCACTGGGATGTGGCAGGAGCTAGAGACCCAAGTGGTTGTTCTTCGCCTGAGCTGTTCCAGGTGCCAAGTGGCACAGCATTCATTCAGTACTTGTGTGTTGGGCGGGGGGGATCAAATCGGTGAACAAGGCAGGTCCAGTTCTGCTTTTCTGGAGCTCACAGACAATGCGTAGTAGTCATCTGTGTGGTGAGCACTATAGCATATGATGGGGTCCCACCCAGGAGGATTTTCCCCAGGTAGTGATTGTAAGCAAAGAGCAATCCAAACAGAAGAAGCAGCTCCTGCAGATGTCCTGAGGTGAGAGAAAGCCTGGCTTAGTCAAAGGTCTGGAAGAAGGTGTAAGTGACTACAACAAGAAGCACATGGGGAAGAGTGGCTTGTGGTGAGGCTGCTGAGAAAGGAGGAGCCCAATAATTTAGGGCTTTGCAGGCACAGTTAGGATTTTGAGGAAGACACTAGGGGTTTGAAGCAGGGGCAGGACGTAATCAGATTTATGTTCTGAAAAGATCTGTCTCCCTGAACCACTTATTCTTTCATTCAGGCTTTCATCTCTTCATTTATTTTATTCTTTTGTTCAACGTATTCGTTAAAGGACACTCGATGAAGCTGTTATAATGAGGAGACTCCAAAATACAGTGGTTTAAATGAGATAGAAATTTATTCTCTTTAGCTGAACAGCTTCAACGCAGGCAGTTCAGAGCTGATGTGGCAGCGCCACTTTACTGGGGACTCCAGGCCGCCTCTATATTATTGTTGTTCTGCTATCCTTACTGTGTGGCTTCCGTTTCAGAGTCCAAGATGGCTGCTCTAGCTCAGGCCATCACATCTTCATTCCAGCCGTTGAAAGGGGGTTAAGAGGAAGAGGAGAACACACTCCTTACCTTTTAAAGGTGTGACTTGGAAATGCACACATCACTTTTTCTCACACCCCATAGGCCCTAATCTAGTGACATGGCCACACCTAGCCACAAGGGAATGAGGTTTTTAGCTTGGCGAATATTTATTTGGTACATGCTCTGAAGATTTGTCTCAAGAGGTGACATTTGAACTGGACCTTGAAGGATGAGGAGGCATTAGTTATGTAGAATAAAGGGGATAGGGCATTTAAGGTATACAAAGAGGAATGAGAAGTGATCCTTGCCCTCAGTATTGCACAAATAAACTGGGAAGATGAGAGGTCATCTGGGTCATGGACTTGAAGACAAGCAGGCCTGGGGTCAGTAGTTCTGTTACTTACTGGCTGAGTAGCCTTAGGCAGGGAACTTAATTTCTCTGGTCTTTTAAATTTTTTACCTATAAAAACTCACTGTGCATCACATTCAAATGTGCTTTGTAAATTGCAAAGGCACTGAGCAAGTGAGATGTGTCATTGTTATTAAGGGTATATCTGTCTGCCCTTTGTGCGTGTGTGTGTGTGTGTGTGTGTATGTATGTATGTATACAAAGAAGAAACATTCCTTGCCTGCCTCCCTCTGATTTCCTAACCTCCCTAGTCAGAAATGTCCTCAAGGGCAATATCTATATTACTTGGGGCATTTCCAGTTGAAAGAGATAGAATTTAAGTCAAACTCTTAGTCACACACGTACCCACACACACAGGAGGGGGGCCTGGGAGGGAGTATATGAATGAGTGAATGAATGAATGAACTTATTGGCTTACATAAACAAATAGCAGACAGGAGACACAGGGTCTCAACCAGCAAAAGTGCATCTATCTCTATCTCTGGCCTCTGTTTTATTCTTTGTGGGGGTCTTAATTTTTCCTGCTGTGAACAGGTTTTCTGTGTGGGTAGGGAGTCTGGATCTACCACTAGAAAGGAAAGTGGAGTCTTTCCTCAAGAAGCGTTAAGTAGAAAGGTTCTGGAGAAGGATTCTGGTTGACCAGCTTGGGTCACGTGATCAAACCTTAACTCATTGAGGTCAGAGGAATGGGATACAATGTTTGGTCCATCTTGGTCATGTGCTCTTTTCAAAGGCACATCCTCTCTTCTTCCAGACAGAGCAGCAAGAATCAACATTTGATTCTTCAGTCTCCCTCTTTCTCTCTCTCGGCCTGGGAGACCCGTAAGATTTTTGATTTCAGAGAAAGTTCTTATCTCTCCTCTCTCCAAGGTGTGTGGTTCTGTGGCCGCTGTGGAAGAGCGGCTGAGAGATCAGGAGATGTTGTCCCCTTGGAGTGGGCTTTCCGAGAGCACAGGCTCTTCCTCCAACACCCCAGAAGAAACGGACGATGTGGACAATTCCAGCCTTGATGCCTCCTATTCCATGAGGGCAGCACCCAGGGCTGGGGATGTTGCCTCACTCCCCCCTACAGAGGGCAGAGAAGGCAGGCTGCAGGCTGATGGGGGAATGCCGGCAGACTCCTCCTCTGGAGCCTATGCCAGTCCGGAGCCTCCCCAGGATGGTAAGTGTGTGGAGAACAGTGTGCTTACACAAGCTCGTTTATGGGTCTCTAACTCAGCCTGCCATTTGTTCCTTCTGTTGCTCTAATTCATGCGTTCTTTGATTTTTCAGCTGTTCACCTACTAGCTGACTGCACAAAGAGAAGCCTTGGGTGGGGGTCATCCTTTATACTTCCCTCTGTCTCTGGCTGCCTATGTCCAGCCCATCACCCAGTCCTATCCATTGGCCTAAATATCTCTCAGCTCCATCTGCTTCTCTGCATTGCCTGGCCCCTCTTGGCCAAGCTACTGTCTTCTTGCTGGATGACCACACAGCCTCCCTGTGTCCCCCCGATCCACTCTGGCCCCTTACCCTGTCCCTTCTCCAGCGACCAGCCAGCATAGTTTTTAAAAACAACTCATGTCACCCCTTGTTTAAAGCCTTTGTATGGCCCCCCATCATACTGAGGGACCAAGTCAGAATTCTTCCTATCTCTCCGTCTCCTCTCCAAACACCCCAGGCTTCCTTCTGAAATAAAAATTTGGAAGGCCTGGGTGCCGAGGTGGCTCAGTCAGTTGAGTGTCCAACCCTTGATTTCGGCTCAGGCCATGATCCCAGGGTGGTGGAGTGGAGCCTGCTTGAGATTCTCTCTCTCCCTCTTTGCCTCTCTTCCCCCACTCACATTCTCTCTCTCTCTCTCTCAAATTAAAAAAAAAAAAAAAAAAAGAAGACCTTTTTAATGCAGTGTCCTTGTCCATTACTAAACATGGCTTAATGAATGTCCCAGGCCCTACCTCTACCTACATCTTCCTCCCATTGGGAGAAGAGAGGAGGGAGAAGAGAGAGAGGGTGTAAGTGTTCATGCCAACGTCTCCCACCCATGAGAAGGAGCGTGGAAGGCCCCGCCTTTCTGAAAAGTGGGGGCAGGTGGCAAGGCTTCACTGCAAAGGCAGAAGCAGGGAAAATGCTCGTTATGCTCAGGGCCTGATTCAGAAACCTGATTTAAGTGAGAAACTGACCAAGTCTGACTTCTAAGAATTATAATAGTAACTATTTCTAAATGCCGTTCATTCAAGTTCTTTCTTTAAATTTTCTGTTGAACGCCAGCTACAGAGACTTCATGGAAGATTGAGATCAATGAAGCCAAAAGGAAACTGATGGAGAATATCTTCTTCTACAAAGAAGGGAAACTGGACAGCCTTGAACTTTTTGGCCCCTGATAACTAGAACACAGCTGAGGATCCTTGTCCTCAATTGGAAAGATAAACACCAAATCAAGAAATAGATCTGATGCCGAATCAAAATCTCCCAGGAAACACCACCCCCCCGGCTTTCCTGGGCCGGGAAGAAAAGCTTCCAGAGTGAGCTAGGGAAGAAGGGACCTCAGCTTTTCAAGACAAAAAATACAGGAAGTCATCATCCTTTCTGGGATTTGTCAGTCAGAGCAGGGTATTAGGAGACTGAAGTGTAAACCGCGGTCCATGGGCCCAGGATGTGGGCGGTTTTATGGGTTTGGCTGTGTGTTAATACTGTTACCCAGCTCACACCCCTCAAGAACTGCCGGGGAGTGCTGTCATTTGTACTTTCCAAAGTTAAGATCTCTGGGTCACATTTGCCACCAACTCCTGCAAACTTCCATGGCCTGAAAGATTCTCAACTTGTGTGTCCTAACGCAGTTCTTAAATTCACATACCAAGGCCTCGAGTTTTACAAATGCCAGACACCTGGCAGAGGACTCAGTAGGTTTTCCACTTTCTGCATCTTGTAACCCACAGATATTTATTTAACGCCCACTCGGCACCTTTATCCTCCCATCCCACTAATGCTAATATTTTCAGTGGAGATTTTATTTTGAGAGTATGTATTATTTATGAGTGAATGAAGAATCTGGAGAGCTAGTTTCATGTCTGATTCTGCTATTTAAACCACATATTTAATTTCTGGAAACTTGGTTTCCTTGTAAGTAACACCTGTTCGTTTTCCTTCCCAGGGCTGTTGGGAGGAACAGGTGAAATGGCTACAGAAGTACTTTGAAAATGCACTTGCCCTGTTTTATAAAATAAATAAAAAGACAATAAATATAGATTTCTGCCATGTACTTAAGGTTTATGCAGTGGGTATTTTTTTGAAAAGTCATGTTGCAAATCTTTTTGGGAAACATCCTGTTTTAAATTCAGTGTGTCCTATTTTAAATAGTCCTACTATTGTAATGATTTCTTCTTTTCGTAAAATAAAAATACATGGCAGGGGGGCACCTGGCTGGCTCAGTCGGAAGATCATGTGACTCTTGATCTCAGGGTGGTTGAGTTTGAGTTCCACGTTGGGTGTAGAGATGACTAAATAAATAAACTTAAAAAAATACATTGATAAAGTTAACAGATATCTTGTAATTAGTTTTGATTGTATCCAGATGAGTTTGTTTGGAAAGGGTGCCCTGTCCCACGGGGTATCATGGAGTGTCTAAGAGTTGGGCGCTGCCTCTAAATGTTGATTGTTAGTAGCTGTGTGATCTGTCAGGTTAGGGAGTTACCCTGAGCCTCTGCTTCTTCATCTACACAATGGAGAGAATAAAAAGTACCCTTTTCATGTGTTTGTCATCAGGCCAAGGGGAAGAACTTGCTTGGTGAAAGCATTCAGTAGTCCCCCAAGAAGTTCAGCTTTGTACTGATACGTAACAAAGATGAGTGTGCTCGGGTCTCAGGGGCAGCCATGTGTACTGACACCCCTGTTTTAAGCTCTAATGGCTGTGAGGAGTCAACTAGAGTGTGTGTTATATGCCCCAACCAGGACCTGGAATGTGGCAAGCACCTTACAATTGTGAGTAGGGTCTTTTCAGGACTAGTGCCAGTAGGGTACTGGTTATCAAGACATACCAGCATTTCGAGAATAGGGCTTCATACATTTCTGGAGAAGTCAGTGAAGGGGCTCCTGGGTTATGTCAGCTAAGCATCTGACTTCAGCTCAGGTCATGATCTCACGGTTTGTGAGTTTGAGCCCCACATCAGGCTCTGTGCTGACAGCTCAGAGCCTGGAGCCTGCTTCAGATTCTGTGTCTCCCTCTCTCTCTCTCAAAAATAAATAAACATTAAAAAAAATGGAGAGGTCAATGAACCACTCTGACAATCTGATGAAAGCTACAGACCTTCTCCCCTCAACAGGATGTAAATATGTGCATAGACATTTGTGGATATGAATTCCAGGGGGGGCTCATGGGCACCATGATGTCTTTCTATGGATCCTTAGAGGGAAGGCCTTTTTTCCCCAAGTTAATAAATGTACATGACCAAAAAAATCCAGTACAAACCATTACATGCTAGGAAAAAAGCCTTTTTTCCACTGGGGTTTTAGTCTCTTGCTTCTTCTCTCCAGAAGTTACCATTGCTGCTGTTTGGGGTATCCTTCCAAAGATGATGAAAATTTTATCTTTTTGCTTAGCGTCATTAATCATTAGATTTCATTAGAAAATTTTCATTCGAAGATCAAAACTGTGAGTTAGACATGGAGTTGGAATTTCTGGCTTCAGTGTGGGTATGTTTTTTCACATCCTTCCTGGCCATTCTTCCTCAACAGTACTTTTGGATTACTTTAGTCTTTTTGCCTGGTATTCCACTCTAAGGATATTTTATAATTTATATAATTAGCTTCCAATGCTGGATGTTGAGGTGGTTTCATTCTTGTTACTACAAAGTGCTCCTTCCAAAGAGGCTGTACCAATTTACACGGAATCAGGTATGGGAATGCATTTCCCCCCATCCTCAGCTACAAAGAATATTATCTTGCTTCTTGATCATTGCTGATTAATAGGTGAAAATTTATAATTTTATTCGTATTTTTAAGTGACAAGTGGAGCCATTATTTTCAGATATTAAAGAGCCTTTCGTAATTTGTGTCTGTTTCTTGGTTGATTTCTGCTTCCTTGGTTCATTTTATTTTTTTTTAAGTTTTTAATTCTAGTTACTTAACATCTGTTTCTATTTTAATACTTAATTATCTTATTAAGACAGTTTTTTACATAGTAAGGACATCAGCCCTTTTTTATGTGTTGCATTTTTCTAATATTCTTTTAACTTTGATATTTTTGCCCGGCAGAAATTTTACATTTTAGATTTTTGTATCGTCTTTTTTTCCCTGTGGCTCCTAACTTCCAACTCTGCCACTCTCTGGGTGTGTCACTTGGTCTCTGAACCAGTTTCCTGCTCTGCAAATGGGGTCATGATGTTAGTGCGGGTTCGAGGAGAGTATCGGGACCTGAACGCGTCTAGCTAAGGGTTGAAGCGCTGAGCAGCAGGGAGAGACACTGTAGGGTAGGGGTTCGCGGACGCCCCCAGAGCCGTGGAACGCTGGCGGGCGGAACTGCGGCCCTCCCTAGCTTCGCGCTCTTCGGGCCCACGTGAGTGGCTCCGCCCCGCCTTGCTTCCGACCAATGCCTCCAAGCCTCCTGACCAACAGGCGAGCTCCGTCTTGCTCGGAGTCCCGCCCCCTGCCGATTCGAGCAATGGGCGTCCCCAGTTCGGCGCAGGACCCGCCCCCGCCGCACGCCGGGCCGTGGGCCGCAGGGCTCGTTCCGGGAGGCGGGCGCAGCGGAGGCCGGTGTGGCCGGAGCTCGGGCGGAGGCCGGGCGCGGGCTGCAAGACTGGGGCGGGAGGCGAGCGGGCGGCCGGGGTGGGACGTTCCGGCCGTGGGGGCGGCGGGGGCGGCGTCTGGGCTGCGGCGGCAGGGGTCACCGGGCGAGCCGGAGGGTGTCTCGTGGCGGCCGAGCGCCGCACCGCTGCCTCCTGAGGGGCGGCTCGGGCCCCTAGGGCCCCGGGCTGGTCGGCGGGGCCGCGGGAGCAGGGCGGGCTGCGCGCCGGGTCTGGCCCTGCCCTGCGGCCCGCCCTCGGCATTCCGGGCCTCTGGACCACGCGCCCCCCCCAACCCCCCAAAGGCTGAGGGTCTGGTAGCCATGTGTGGACCCTAAAGCGCCTTGTAGTCTTTTGAAGCGCTTTGACATCTCGGAAGGGCTCTGTACTGCAAACTAAATCGTAGCGCTTTGTAATCCCGGAAGCGCTTTGACATCTCCCTAGTAGCGCTGTGCAAACTGAAGCGCTTGGCGATCGCGGAAGCACGTTGTGGGGTTTGGAAACCAAACCGACGCCCTTAGTAAATCTTGGATCGTTTTGACTAAGGCGAAGCGCTTTGGAATCGCGAACAGTAGAAGCGCGTTGGTATCTCCGAAACCTTGAGAACTGTGATGGGCAGTGGAAAGAACGGGGAAAGGTCAGTGAGGCCCCTGGCTCTGACCTGGCTTGCCCTCCTCCAGGGGGCCCTGGGATGGCGGGGGTCTGCGGAGGGGTGGTGTTGGAATCCAGGCCCCCTCTTTACTTTGCAGGTGCCCATGGCGTCGGAGCGGCGCAAGGTCAAGTACCACTGGAGCAGCACTTCGGAAGGGTGTCCCCGCAAGCGCAGCTGCCTCAGGGAGCCCGGTGATGTGGCCCCCTCCAGCCGGTCAGCTCCTAGCTCTGCGTCGCGTTCAGGAGGCACCAGCAGCCCCAAGCGCCTGAAAGCCCAGAAGGAGGACGATGTGGCCTGCACCCCGGGGTTGCCCTGGGGCTCATCCTGCCGCAGAAATTCTTCCTCCTCCTCCTCCTCTTCCTCCTCGCATTCCTCTGGCCCAGGTGTGGGCGGGGCTGCCCCCAAAGGCTGCCTGATTCGGAGCACACGGGGTTTCCTGTCATCGTCCAGAGGATCCCCTCTTCGCTCTGCCAACCCCTCTCCGGAAGAAATGGCTTCTCTAGAGGAGGAAGCCTGCAGCCTTAAGGTAGGTGACTGGGAAGTCTTGCAGTCGGTGAAGCCCTTGCACGTGGCTTGAGATATTGGTGGCAGGAAACTAAGAAGGGTCATGTCTTTAAAGACCTCTGGGGTCTTCCCAGAGGTCTACGCAAACTCCGAACACCCAGCAGTTGGTCGGAGCGGGGGGGCGGGGAGGGGGCAGGCTAAAGTGCCATAGAGAGGTAGTTTTCAAACTTGGCAGCGCTTCAAAACTATTTGGAAAAGCTTTAAGGTGCTTGTGCCTGTTTCTCATTCTCATTTAATTGGGCTAGGGTGTGGTCTGGGTTTCCAGATTTTTAAATGCTTCTCAAGTAACTGTAATGTGCAGTTTAGGTTGAAGGATTACTGCATTAGAAGGGGCATGGCAAGTTCAAGAGACACCGCTGTGTTTATGTCAGTTGTAAATGTAAGGAATGGTGCCCTTGTAATTTGAACCTTTCTGAGTCACAGAACTGAGAATCAAAATTTGGTTCTTGGGCCGCCTGGGTTGCTCAGCTGGTTGGGAGGCTGACTTCGCCTCAGGTCATGATCTCACAGTCTTTAGCTTGAGCCCTGCATTGGGCTCTGTGCTAACAGCTCAGAGCCTGGAGCTGGCTTGAATTCTTTGTATCCCTCCCTCTCTTCCCTTCCCCCACTTGTGGTGTCCCCCCCACTGCCCACTCAAAAATAAACATTTAAAAAATAAAAAAAATTAAAAAAAGAACTTGGTTCTTGGTGTGGCTTTTCACCAGAGTTAACGGTTTCTAGCACCTTGGGATTTTGCTTGGTGGGTAGGGTAGCATCTGTTTTGGAGCTTAAATATTTAGTTCCCCATTAGGAACATGCAGGAGGATTTCTCAGAGGAGGTACATTTCATCCACCCCTTCATTTTATATTAACTTAAAAAAAGATGGATAAAATTTTCTCAGCCTTTTGCTTTTGAGAGGGAGGTGGTGGTGGTGAGGGAACGTTGAACATGAGTCTGTGAGAAGTAGAAGCAAATGTAATTCATCTCTCATGGTCTGCTGTTTCCCCAGTGGAGAGGGTGAGTACTAGCTAATGTCACTGGCTCTACCATGAGCTTCATCCACTCTTCCAGTCAGGTTTGGAACAAATATTTATCGAGGGCCTAGATTGTCACAGGCAGTGCTCTAGTTGCTTGAGATTCTCCAGGAACAAAACGGACGTCACCGCCCTCTTAAGAGTTTGCATTCTGGTTTTGCAGCTCTGGACCTTAGAAGGTGAGGAGTTGTGTATGTGGAGGAGTGGAAGAAAAGTCATAGTTGGGTGAGATGAGCTGCCTTCCGATAAAGTGATCTTACAAAAGAAATAAAAGGCAATGAGGAAAGTGGATTGATCTATGAACTTTGGCTCACTGGTTAAATTACATGGAACTGAGAAATTAGGCTGTCGTTGGCTGTTGATCCTGTGGATCTCTTAGGTGAAGTGGGCCGGGTGTTCTCACTGTGCACCTCACACGACTCTTGTATGGCACGTGGATTTTTTTGTTTTTGTGATTTCAGATTCTTACGTCTTTGGCATAAGAATACATATTGAATATGATTCAAATGTAAATCAGGTGAATATCAGTCTTGGCCCGTATAATTTAATCTTGCCATTAATCCTTGACATGATTCACTTGATTTGGGCACAGCATAAAATAATGTCAATTGATTAAGTTTTACTTTGGTGACAATTAGAGATAGAATGAAGCCCTTCAAGAGGGGTGGGAATCTTTGGTTGGTCTTTCAGGGGTGCTGTATTCCTGGCTCAGGCTGTCCTGCAGACCAGGAACCAAGATTTGAAGATATAGCCTGTGATCCAGGTGGGTGTAAGTCTATCATGGACCCATCTGTATCTCATTTAGGCCTAAGGGCCTTCTTATGCCAAAAGCAATTTAATGGTTAGCTGCGGAGTCATGAGTAGTCCGGTCCTGTCTCAGAAGTTGTGAGGTTAGTGCTTTGCCTTCAGTCCATAAGCTCTTGAGGGTTCCTGAGTACCAAGCACTCTGCTGGATTGTGGAGCCGTGAGATGGCTTCTCAGGAGCACATGTTTTGGGGGGAGGCTTGAGAAGTCACGAGACTGCCTCGCGATGTGGTGCGTGGAGCATATGAGTGAGCCCAGGATGGAGGCTAGCGAGCGAGGTGGGGGCAGGTTGCAGCAGGGCTTTAGTAGCCAAGGGAGTTTGGATTTTGTTCTAAGCCATTAGAGAGTTCTATAGAACTCTGTACACGGGGAAGGCAGATTAGCATCTTTGAAAGGTCACTCATGTTCCGTGAGGATAGAACATGAGCATGTTGATACTGTTAATCCTAATTCTTCCTCTCTAGCCCTGCTAAGGGTTGTTCCTATAGTGCTTGCTAGTTTGAAAACAAGGTGTGGTACTGGCCTCATCTTGATGAAATACAAAATGCCTTTCTTAGTTTCCTCTCAGTCTGCACCTCTGCCCCTCTTGCTCTGCAGCCACGTCCAGCTTGTTTGTCTAGTAAGTCGTAAGTCCTAAGTCCCGTCAGCAAGCACAGCCCAGCGGCACTCACAAAAAAATGGCATGTTCCCCCCTCAGGTCCTTCTAAGGTCCCCTTACTCTTACTTTCTACCCACTTATCCGCCTGTTCTTCATTTGCTCTGTAAACTTTGGGGTACACCCTTGGCTTTGTGTGTGGGTCCCGCATCATCTGTCTCCTCCCTAGTTTCAGCACTGAGGTCTCAGCCAGGTCACAGGATATTCACAGGGGAAGATGCTTGCTTGAGTCTTTTCTGGCTGCAATAACAATGCCGCAGACTGGGTAGCTTGTAAACAGTGGAAAATTATTTCTTACTGTTCTGGAGGCTGGAGTCTGAGATCAAGGGGTCAGCATGGTTGCGTGAGGGCCCTTTTCTGGGTTGCAGATTTCTCCTTCTGTCTTCACATGGCAGAGGGGACAGGGAAGCTCTCTTGGGGCCTCTTAGATGAGAGCGCTAATCACATTCATGAGGCCTCCACTTTCATGACCTAATCACTTCCCAAATGACCCACCTAGTACCATGACCTTGAGGTTAGAGTTCACCAAAGGAATTTTGGGGGGACCCATTCAGACCATGGCTAGACTAGGCAATTTGGAATCACTAGATGCCTGCTGGCCCAGCCTCTTAATATTTATTCCTTATTACCTCTATCTAGGACAGTTGTTGGAGAAGTTTTCTCAAATTCTAATGGTGGCTGAAGATCTTCGTTTACTCTTAGAGTAAGAGTTAAATTTATCTGTTGTGAGCACCTTCACCTACCTGGCCTTTAGTCTTTAGTATGACCTACCTAAATTTCTACTTTCAACGTAGGGAAGGAAGACTGGAAGGGAAAAAATTGAGCATTTATGATGTGATAGACCTTTATCAAATATGATTTTCAATGTTTGACCCATAAGCTCTCATATAATCTTGAAAGGCTTGTGAAATAGGGAGTAATATCTTTACATGTCAGTTAACAAATATTTACATATTGATTAACAAATGTTTGAGCACCTAGTATGTGTAGGCTCTGGGAAAAGAGGCTCAGAAATGTTAAGTAACTTGACCAAGGCCGTATACTTGTATGTGGTGAAGCTGTGCTGTAGTCCCAGATCTGTGGGACTTCAAAGCCTGTGTTCTTTCCAGTGCGGCCCTCTGGAGCACCTGCTCTGTCCTGGCCCAGTGTTAGAATGAGGGATGGAGAGATGAGGAGGGCAAGATCCTCCCCTTGAGGAGCTCTCTGCAGGGTGGCACAGCCCAGACATAGGAAGCCATTGTGTATGTTGGCTCTCGAATGACAGAGCTTTCCTGTGTGATCGTGGTTCCTGCATATTCACCCAGCAGATGTCCAGTGCTCGGGTGGTAGTCCGTGCTAGCGCTTGGAGGTGCGAAGAATAAGGCCGTGGTTGAAGCACTGAAAAGTCATTCATCACTGAGCATTGTGTGGAGTGCTGTAACAGGGGTATTTAAAGTACTGAGAGTCAGAGGGATGAATGACTAACCATCGAGAAAGTCCTCACAGAAGAGGTGCCCTCGCTTGCATTTGCTCCAGCACCTTTCTTCATTCCCGGGCACTTGGGTGTGTGGAGAAAGCTGGGAGATGATGCTGGAAAAGAAGCTTGGGGTTGAGCCTGTGAATGGCTTCCGATGTCATGCTCGGGAGGTGGGGATGTATCCTGTGGGCAAATGCAGCACGAAGGGTTTTAAGCAGAGGCGTGATGGGGCACCTGGGTGGCTCAGTCAGTTAAGCGTCCGACTTCAGCTCAAGTCATGATCTCGTGGTCCATGAGTTCGAGTCCCACATCAGGCTCTGTGCTGACAGCTCAGAGCCTGGAGCCTCCTTCAGATTCTGTGTCTCCCTCTCTCTCTGCCCCTCCCCTGCTCGCACTCTGTCTCTCTCCCTCTCAAAAATAAATAAACATTAAGAAAAAATTAAGCAGAGGTGTGAGGTTGCCAGATTTTAGAACTCCTCTGGCGCACTCTAGAGAAAGGATGGGAGGGATTAGGCAGGAACTGGGTAAGAACTGTTGGCAGTTGTGCAGGTGGGTGAGGACTAGGGCTGGAACAGCATCTCCACTGAGTCTTTGCCCCACCTTCAGAGATGGATAATTCACCAAGCCATGCTGCCAGGAAAAATGAAATCTCTCCTTTAAGGAGCCAGGTTGTTGGCCTTTTCTCTTGAACTTTCTGCCTAATCTTTAACTTTATAGCCTCCTATTCTGAAAGTCTTCGGTAACCTGGATCCATTTCGGGTCCTCACGGCCTTTGACATCTCAGCCTTTGCTGCTATTTCTCAATTTTCATATTTTTGCCATTCTCCTTTGGTTTCCAGGATATTAGGGGGTACTTGAGTTTGCCTACTAGTTCTGCCACTTACAAGGCATATGGCAGTTTCCCTCTCTGTACAAGAGGGATGACAGCTGTGGCATCTCTGAATTGTAAGTCACAAGGTAACACAAGGTATGTTATTTGAATTCTAACACTTTTTTCTCCCACAAGGATAGTCCTGGTTTTCTTTACCAGGATGGGCAAAATGGTGGTCCATAAGCTGAATGCGGCCTGCTGGGTCCTCAAAGTACTCAAAATTTTGGAAATTGCACATTAAAAATATATGCCTCCTGTCCAGACCTCTGCCTTGAACTGGGGACTTGAGGGACCTTCTTCTCCTTCCCTACTTTCTACTCCCTTTTCCTGTGTTATTTTTCTCTCTGGCACTTTTCACTCTCTAACATATATATTGCCTTTATTCTGGTTTTCCCTTTGCTCACCAACTAGAATGTAAGGTGCAGTAAGCAGGTGTTTTGGTATGCTTTATTGAATGCTAAACCCTCAGATCCAGAAGCGTGCCTGCCAGCATATAGTAAGTGCTCAACAAAAAATTGCTGACTGGATGAAAAAATGAGTTAAATTTGAGATTTCTTGTTTTACTTGGAAAACCAGAATCTTTAACTCTGGATCTGTACTTCCAAGCGGTGGCAATTGGTTTGAGATGAGGAGCTGTGACCCATCAGACAGTACAGGCGCTCCTCTGTTTGCTGTCGACCTTGTCTTTCCGTGCTGTCCTACACCTGCCCTCGGCCAGGGGTTGGAGGGTGAGGAGAGGGGTAGCTCATGGCCCAGGGAGAGGTAGAGAAGTCAAAGAAGGGATTTGGAGCCTTCCAGGATGAATAGTAGTTTGTGAAATGTGAAATGAATACTAAGGCAAGGGTATTCCAAGCAAAGGAGATTAGATTTGCCTATAAAGGTATATAAGAGGGTGTGACGGGAATGCTGGAGGCTAGCAGGTGGTTGGTGGTAGAGATGCGGGCGGTGGAGAAGCAGGCTGGGAAGTTGTGGCTGTGCCCTGTAAGGCAAGCCCAGGGAACCTCCAAGTTCATTTTTAATATTTGTTAGATTTTCTCAAATAAGGAAAGGTACCAAAAAAAATGGTTTATAATCTCCTTTCCCAGATAATCCCCGTAGACAATTAAAAAAAAGTGTTTACCATGTTAGAAAATTCAGAGGTTCAAAATGAAAGTAAAAACCACCTTTCCCGTCCATTTCGTCAAAGCTAGTAGATGCCAACAATTTGAGTACTGCTAGTAAAAAAATAGCATGCCCTGTTAGTGTCTAGATTTATATATTTCAAAAGCCTTAAAAAAAAACAACAACCAAAGATGATATGTGCTTCCTGGAAAGAGTTCAAATAATATGAGAAGTGTGTAAAATAAGAGGGTAAACCTCTTTATGTAACCACTTGCTTCCTGATGGACAGTAGAGAAAAAGTATCAGCGACCTTAGTGTGGCGTTCTCTCTCTGTCTGTATACTTGAGAGGAATTTAATGCAAATGAATTAGAACAAGTTGTAGGGACTATAGAAGGCCTTGGGATAATGGTCAGTCTAGGTCCTGGCTGGGAAGGTTTGGACTTCATTGCTTTTGAGATGATTCTAGAGGAAGATGTGTTGAGTGTTCTTACCCCAGGCTGGGATTAGATTGGATGCATTTCACAGTAAATTAACATTGAGAACAAATAGTGTAGCTCCTGGAATGAGTGAGTGCTGAGGGGAAGGAAAGAAGGGACTGAGACTTGACCTGTGTCTCTGAGGAGATTTGAGGTCGGGGGTAGTTATAGTCTCTGGACTGACCCTGGTGCACTCTCTGGGAGACGAGACACCTCCCAGCACCAAGGTTTTGATTTGGGGGAAGGAGTTTGTAGAGAATTTCAATAAGGCTTGCACCCTGCCCTCAGGACTTGGGAGATTGGAGTCTATTGCTCCCTGGGTCCTTAGGTCTCTTGGACTCTTAGATGTGGGATTGGGTTAATTGACCCTTTTATTGCTGAAAATTTGGGGTTCTCTTTTGTGTATGTGTGTTCTGAAGTGTTTGGTGGTAGTCCTTGGCCTTAAGGAACTTACATTCTAGTGTTTTTAGATTGTTTATCTCTCAGTTCATTCCTGCCCCCTACAGTATGAGCGTATGATCTAATGAGCAGTAGAAAGTGAATAGTAAGAAATGGCAGCAATTCAGGCCCTTTTACAGTGGTACTTCTCAATAGGTTGGGATGGAAACCACCTCCAGGAGAGAATCTTTGTCCTAGCCACTGTCACTTTGCCTATGATTGGTGCAGCCACCACTGATTTATGATTTGCTGAGTCCTTGCTATATGAAATCGCCCTTGGGACAACCCTTTCATGATCTGTGATTTTTTTTTTTTCCCCCTTCCAGGTTGATTCGAAAGATAGTTCTCGTAACTCCACAAACTCTGAATTTGCAGCCGAAGCTGAGGGTCAGAATGGCACAATTGAGGAACCAAACAAGGTCCAGAAAAGGAAGAGGGATAGGTTTCGAGACCAAGGCTCTACAATGATCTACTTGAAGGCTATCCAGGGCATCTTGGGAAAGTCGATGCCAAAAAGGAAGGGAGAGGCTTCCACTAGGGCCACACCAAACACAAGGGAGCGTCCCAGCCGTGGAGAAGGGCCAGCCAGGAGTGCCACTGTGTCTCCTCCTCAGAAAGGGAAAGAGTCAGCCCCAGAGGTAAGAGCAGAGGAGGAAAAGGCTGTGCTGGAGAGGACCAGCTTCTGCGACAGGAGAGTGGTGATAGACCCTCAGGAGAAACCCAGCGAGGAGACACCTGGTGACCGAAGGACAGTCATTGACAAGCATTCTCCACCTCTGGAGTTTTTGGATGACTCTGACTCTCATTTAGAAAGCCAGAAGGTGAGTTGAGCTTACACCAAGTGTTAGGTTTTTAGTTCTCTTGATTTTATGTTATTTGGCCTTTGTAGTTTGATCCTAGGTGTTCTTCGTTAAAAGCAGCACTTGACTTACCCAGGATTCCAGGACGAATTGATGATTCTCTTCTAAAATACTTTCAGAGTTTCTAAGAAGTCTCAATACAGTGCTGAGTTTTCTTTCTTTAAGATTTTATTTTTAAGTAATCGCTGCACCAAACTTGGGGCTCAAACTCACAACCCTGAGAGCAGGAGTTGTATGCTCCACCAACTGAGCCAGCTAGGCACCCCCCAACCTTTTTTTTTTTTTTTAAATGTAGACTTTATGTGTGTTAGGATGTGTGTGCCTGCCCTAACAAAATGGATAATGGCTTAAAGAAAATAGAAACTTGGCTTCAGAAGAATGGCTTCGTAGTTTCAGGGACACTGGTGCCCTCTGTCTTGATGCCCTGTTCCCTCAGCTCAGTTTCCGTCTGTGACCTGAGTTGGCTACTCTGAAGGGACCCTGAGTACATTACATTGACATTCTAGCCAGTAGGAAGGGGAGAAGAGCAGAGGAAAGTACACTCCCTCTCTTTTAAGAACTTGGCTCAGAAGTTGTCCACATCATTTCTGCTTTTATTTATTGACACGAATCTAGAATCCTGGCCAATGCCTAGCTGCAAGAGACTCTGGAAAATTAACTTTCATCTGGGAGATTTACACCCAGATCACCTTTATTGCTCTTGAAGGAAAGAATGGTATTGGAGGGACACTAGCAATTTTTAACACAGTTTATAATTGGGGGGAAAAGTATTCCTCTGTTGTACCCATCTCTACTTATCCTTTACTTACGTCTCTTGAGTAGCAGCTCCTTGAATCTCTTTAACTCTTTCTTCTAGTATCTCAATATTTCTCAGTGATCTTGCACTGTGTATTGATTTTCTAGTTGTAGACATCTATGGACGTGCTATGCAGAAGACGAGAATTTAGTTTGCTGCGCTAACTTTGGCAGCACCACACCCATGAACCTGTTACCTCTTCTCCTTGCAGCTCCCTGTGTTGTTGTCATACAATTTCTGGCTAAATCTATTGAAGATTTGTTATTCCCATGTTCCTAGCCCGAATCATCTAATATACTCTGATTACATTTTTTGTTTTGTTTTATTATTTTTGAGAGAGGCAGAGTGTGAGTGGGGGAGGGGCAGAGAGACGGAAACAGAGAATCTGAAGCAGGTTTCCGACTCTGAGCTATCAGCACAGAGCCCGATGCAGGGCTTGAACCCAAAAACCGTGAGATCATGACCTGAGCCACCTGGGCGCCCCTGATTACATTCTTATAAAAAGTTTATCTTCCTTTGAGAGCATCACTGCCTTGTTTTTTCCCTTTAGTTTTCTTCATACCTGTCACTAATTCATCCCCAAACTGCTAGTGCCATAAAATTCTCCTCAATACTGTCAAAATAAGTAATCTCAGTTTTCTTCTTCCCTGTACTTGCCTTAGTTGTTGCCTTAGAATTCCCCCTTTTCCTGTTTCCTTTCATTTTTGCTTTCTTTGTGAGTAATTAAGGTAGGTGTATATAATACTTACTGCCCGCCCCCCCCCCCCCCCCATTTTTGACATACTTAATGTCTTGGTTTTTTAAAAATTTATAGATGTTTATTGTGGAGAGAGAGAGAGAGAGAGACAGAGCGACAGAGTGTGAGCAGGGAAGGGCAGAGAGAGAGGGAGACACAGAATCCAAAGCAGACTCCAGACTCTGAGCTGTCAGCATAGAGCCCGATGTGGGGCTCAAACTCAGGAGCCATGAGATCATGACCTGAGCTGAAGTTGGACACAACCGACTGAGCCACTCAGGCGCCCCTGACATACTTAATTTCTAGGAACACTAGTTTAATGTTTTGAGTATTCCTTTTTTAGAGCATCCTATTATTGTTTGAGATTATCATGCCTTGTCTCTTTGAGAATATTATAGGTTTGTTTTGAGTTTTCTTCTGCTTTCTGCACTATTTTTTCACTGAGTTTCCTTCTCACTTTTTTCCAAGTATTTTGGTTTCTATCTTTTGTGGTAGAGCTCTCCTGGGATGTGTTGGCTGTCTGTTCATATTTAAAGATGGAGCTTTCAAAAGATGATTGGAAGTCCTAAGTGCTGGCTTCAACGTAGAGTGATGACATTGGGTAATTTTGTGGGGGTCCCAACTGGATCTGTGGCTTGCTGTTGACAGGCTGCTCAGTGTCCCCCAGGGGAAATGCTCTGTTCCTCCACCTAGGAGATATACATCTGGCTGCTGCGGTTCTGGGAGTCAGGGTGAGGGAGGTACCTGGGTTGTCAACTGTCTAACGTGCGATGGTCGCTCACCCTTGATTGTGTGTCCATTGTCCCTGATTATTCCATAATCTCCTTGGCTCAACTTTTCCAAGTATGAACCTTAGTCTTTTGCTGGGTGGAGAAAGGGCGGACCCACCTGCACAGGATGAGAGGAGGGATCTGGGGACCTAACATCACAGATTCCAGCTCATTCTCCTGTTTTCATCTCTAGCTTTACCTTCATTTTCAGAGGTCGAATACTTCCAACTGAGTCTTTTGGGGGTCCTGTACTGTGGCTCACCCTGGGTTTTTCTCACTACAGGCTTAGGTTTTGGCTGTCTCTGATCTGCTTATCTGATAACTGTTCATCTGTCTGCTTTCTAGCGGCTGATTTTTGTGTAATTAGCTTTGCTGTTTATTCTATATGCTTTCTCTTTGTAGGTTTATGTCTTTTCAAGTCATTTCCTATAATTTTCAAAGGGTTTTTTGGCAGGAAGGACAAAAACCACATGTGCTATATTTAACTGGAAATCTCAAGAACAATATGTTTTATAACCTACTTTTTCTACTAACTATATAATGGCTGCGTTTCCTGTCTGATGTTGATCATGATCTTGTTGGGCCACCTGAAATTCCTTTGTATGGATGAACTTTCCAAACTTACCCAGACTTCTATTTGTCAGGCAGGGCATTTAGATTGTCTTTGTTAAGTATGCATTTGGAGGAGGCATGAAATGGTAGGTAAGCACTGAGTGTTGGGATCAGGTAATAAGGGGTCATACCTTGGGCACCTGAACTGTGATCATGAGAAAGCCGCTTAACCTCTTTGAGCCCCAGTTTCATCTGTGTAAAAGTCACAGTTCTTGAAATCTTATCATGGTTAAACAAAAGGATCAGCAGACTTATTTTGTAAAGGGTCAGGTCATATCTTAGGTGTTGTGAACTATGTGGCCTGCATTGGAACTATTCAGTTTTGCTGTAGAAGCATGAAAACAGAGATGGTATTTAAGTGCACAGGCCTGACTGTTCAGTAAAACTTTGTTTACACCAACAGGGAGTGCATTGGATTTGGCTTATGGGTCACAGTTTGCTGAACTGATAAATGAAAACGCTTTGCTCAGTGACTAAGTATATAGTAGGACCTCAGTAAATGTAACTTTAAATTTTACCATATTTGTGTGAACCTAAGGCAATCTTCAATATAGGTAACCTTCCATTTTCTTAAGAAAACGCAAAAACCTTTTCTTGGCCAACTTGACTAAGCCTTTCAGGAACTTAGATCACATAATCATAAGTCTGTTTATGGTATGTATTTGTAGTTACACTTGCATTTTCAAATTCATATATTTTCCCCACTCTGCCATTTTTCCCACTCACTCATTTCATTAAATTTTATTGAACCTTTGCACATGTCTTTGACATGGTCTTTGCTGTCACTGGAGTTACTTTTTGAGTCAAGTAGTGTGATTTCCTGAACTTCCCTGATAATAAGAATGGAAAATCTGACTCAGGAGGTCTGAGATGGGCATTGATGTTTGTTTGTTTGTTTGTTTGAATGTTTTTATTTTTTTGGGGGGGAGGGTCAGATAGAAGGGAGACACAGAATCTGAAGCAGGCTCCAGGCTATGAGCTGTCCTCACAAAGCCTGATGCGGGGCTTGAACTCGTGAACTGAGAGATCATGACCTGAGCCAAAGTCAGATGCTTAACCGACTGAGCCACCCAGGTGCTCCTCAAGTATTTTTCCAATGTCTCTTTATGTGCAGTCATTTACCATACTGCTTTTTAAGAGTGATAATTAAAAAAATTTTTTTTTTAATGTTTATTTCTGAGAGAGAGAGACAGAGTGTAAGCGGGGGAGGGACAGAGAGAGAGGGAGACACAAAATCTGAAGCAGGCTCCAGGCTCTGAGTTGTCAGCACAGAGCCCGATGCGGGGCTCGAACTCACAGACAGCAAGATCATGACCTGAGCTGAAGTTGGACGCCCAACCGACTGAGCCACCCAGGTGTCCCAAGAGTGATATTTAAAAAACAAAAAGTGCGGGGCCCCTGGGTGGCTCAGTTGGTTGAGTGACCGACTTCGGCTCAGGTCATGATCTCACAGTTTGTGAGTCCGAGCCCCGCGTCGGGCTCCATGCTGACAGCTTGGAGCCTGGAGCCTGCTTCAAATTCTGTGTCTCCCCCTCTGTCTGCCCCTTCCCTGCTCATGCTCCATGTGTCTCTCTCTCAATAATAAGTAAACGTTAAAAAATTAAAAAAAAAAAAATAAAAAAATAAAAAAAAAAGTGCTCTTTAAAAGGTTTGTTGAAAATGACGTTGGGCAAACTGTGAGGTCATATCCTCCAGAAATGATTATTAAATCTGGTACATCTCTTTGCTTAACCCCACCCCTCTATTTTTAAGAAATGAATTTAGGGAACCTTCCTATAAGCATCCAACATTAGCTTGGTTGAGGTCCGTTTGGGGTCATTTGTCCTCCTCACATAAAAGAACGTACATCTTGCAATACAGGAGACTTTGTAAGAACTAGCATATAAAATGCCCCCTTTCTGAGGGGTTATCTTCAGGGATAAAACCTTACCTTCTGTTCAGGTGCTTTTTGTAATTTTAATCAGATTAGTTATTTAAAGAAATGGCAGAATAACTTTAAAGAGCTGGATTGCAAAGATGTTAATTGCATCTGAGAATGGTTTTAACTTTCAAATGCACATATACAAAAGTAATGATTCTAGTGTGTCTTAGTGGAAAAAAAGAAAAAAAAAAAAAAACAACTTGTCCAGCTGTAGCAAGACTGCAAGTTTTTATTGTCTACGTTGGTGGAAATTTCCACCATAAGTAAGATGGTTTTTGAAGGATTATTCTCCCTTAGAGATTAACTTGTAGAAAACTTTGTTTTTTTTTTTTTTTTTTTTTTTTTTAAGTAAACTCTGTGTCCAATGTGGAGCTTGAACTTGCAACCCTGACATCAAGAGTCACACACTCCACACTGACTGAGCCAGTCAGACGCCCCTGAAAAACCTTTTATGGGAAATTTCAAGCATATTCAAAGTAAATAGACTAGTGTAACAAATCACCCAGTTGCCTGTCACCCACCTTCAGGAGTTCAGATTAAATGTTAAATGTGCTGCAATTTAGGTTATCTTGTATCTTAGAAAATATTATTTTTTTAAAAAGATTTTTTTTTAATGTTTGTTTATTTTTGAGAGGGAGAGAGACAGAGACAGAGCATGAGCAGGGGAGGGGCGGAGAGAAAGGAAGACGCAGAATCTGAAGCAGGCTTCATGCTCTGAACTGTCAGCACAGAGCCTGATGCAGGGCTCGAACTTATGAACTGTGAGATTGTAACCTGAGTGGAAGCCAGACGCTTAACTGACTGAGCAACCCAGGCACCCCTAGAAAAGGTTCTTGTTTGGATATTTCTGTTACTCAGGAAAGGAGTAGCAAGAAGAAAATCTAAAGTGGGAAAGTATCCTATGGGAAGTTTATAATTCATTAACATTTTTGTGACCAGTAAAATGTGACCATTTTGTTTCCTTTTGGAGTATGGGTAGAGGTATGGAAGGTTAGTATCCTCAGTAGAAACAAAAAAAGATTTCTTTTCCATTTTAAGGAAGTAATCAATTTATTCATCAGGCTTCTTTAGAATAAATTTTTTGTTATGTGATTTGTATTTGCTTATACAAGTATTTTTAGGAAAACACTTTGTAAAGTGTGTTTTGCTGCTCAAGCTGACTGGTCCTGGAGGGTATAGATGGCTTCGTTAACTAAAAGAAACTAGGAACAGTCTTTTTTGCATGAGTTGAGATCTATGTGTTTACTGTATTTCTCAAACCTGATTTGTATAAAAGTGACATGGAGAATTAAATACGGATTCTTTGGGACCCTGTTGAATTAAAATCTCTTAGGGTGGGGTAGCCTTAAAAAGCCCCCAGTTGGTTCCAATATGAAGCTAAGTTCAGGAACCATTGCCCCATTTATTCTACAGATTAATTCATCAAATATTTGTGAGCACGGTATGCTAGGCACTGTTGTAAGTGTTTGGAAGATATGAGTGAAGAAACCAAAAATTCCTGACCTTCGGGACTTCTGTTTTAGGCAAAGCTAAATTGATTTAATGTAATGTGATCCACTTAACCATTGCCATGTAGTGGCTGAAACTAAATGTTTTACTTTGCTCTCAGTTTTGTGAGTGAGGAATTCAGAAAGGTCTGGACAAGGCAGGTCTTGCTTGGGGGTGGAGGTGGTGGTCTGTCATGTGCTTCTGATGCAGTTCTTGGGAGGCCTGCATTCCGAAAGTTCATCAGGGCTGGACGGGCAAGGTGCTTGCTCATGTGGCTGGCAGTTGATGCTGGCACCTACATGGGACCTCTCTAGCGTATGGTCTCGGCGTTCTGGCCTCTTCTATGGTGGCTGGCTTCCCTGGGAGGAGCAAGCTGTCAGAACAGAGGGGAAGCTGTAAGGCTGTTCTGACCTAGCCTTGGAAGTTGTCCAGTGTCCCTCCTGCTGTGCTCTCCTGAGTGTTCTCCTGTGAGTCACTAGGTTGCCTTAGGTTTGAGGGGAAGGGAGGGGTCACAAACCCCACCTCTCCATGGGGAGTAGTGTTAAAAGCATTTGCAGACACATCTTAAAACCACCTTGACTGTGCAGTTTGCATTTGGAATGTATTGGAGACACGTTAGAGATGAGACCTGCTGGGTGCTGCTTTTCTCTAAAATCCCCAGCACACCAGGTGTTCTAGAGAGCAGATTTTCTCCAAAGGGATCATTCAGAAAGGGAGTGCAGGAATAGCATCCCCTTTAGGGATGGTATTCTAAGACTGTGGTCACAGTTGTTTTCCTGAACCTGATATGACTGGTTATAGCTGTAACCTGGCTCACATTCTGGAAATTACAAGGGAACCAGGCAGAAAGTAAGCCAATGCAAGGCCTTCACTGTGGCCAGAAAGACAAGCCAGAGTTTATGTTCTGTGATGACAGTGTGAGAGGCTGTCTTCATTCACACAGGAGGGCTCACCCGTTGTTTGTTTTCTTTTCTGCAGCCTAAAGAAAGGGAGGTGGTGATAGAGCGCACCTCTTCAGGAAGTGACTGGTCTGATGTAGACGAAGTCTCCACAGTCCGATTCTCTCAGGAGGAGCCCGGCTCACTGAAACCCTCCACAGTTCCAGAGCCTTCTGCCTTCCCCACTGACTATGTCATGTACCCAGCTCATTTGTACAGTAGTCCGTGGTGTGACTACGCCAGCTATTGGACCAGCAGCCCCAAGCCTTGCGGCTACCCCTCTGTGGGCGCCGGCAGTGACACGCTGCAGGCAGGGCGGAGCAACCGGGGCCTCCTGAGTGATTGTCCCCCTAACTCTGCAGCAACTTCCCAGAATACTTCCAGAGACCAGGAGGCAACAGAGGAAGGCACATCCCAGAACTCCCGTTCATTTCATTTCTCCAGAAGCTCGGAAGAAGAGGTGAAGGAGAAAAGAGCACTCCAGGAGGAGATGGCACCACGTCCCTGCGGAGGCCACGCATCCGGCTCCCTGCCAAGGAGCCATCGGGGGTCAGGCCTAGAAGAGGGTTTCATCGATACCCACTGTCACCTGGACATGCTGTATTCCAAGTTGTCTTTCAAAGGGTCCTTTACCAAGTTCAGAAAAATTTATAGCAGCTCCTTCCCTAAGGAATTTCAGGGCTGCATCTCTGACTTCTGTGATCCTCGGACACTGACTGATTGCCTGTGGGAGGAGCTCTTGAAAGAGGATCTGGTTTGGGGGGCCTTTGGCTGTCATCCTCATTTTGCACGTTACTACAGTGAGAGTCAAGAAAGAAATCTTTTGCAAGCCTTAAGGCACCCCAAGGCTGTGGCATTTGGGGAAATGGGCTTGGATTACTCGTATAAGTGCACCACGCCTGTCCCAGAACAGCACAAGGTAATGAGGGTCTCCTTAGTTTGCTCACAGTTTTATTTCCTCTGTCAGTTGTTGAAACCCAACAGTAAAGCTTTCTCTGCTCTCGTATCTAGAGAATTCAGAGCCCCTAAAAATGTGATGGCTCTTGTCCAGACCCTCAAGATGTTACTTGTCACATGATTCACCAACTATTATCTTTACACTTGATTGTGTAGGAGAGGGGGATAGGTACTCTGTGACATCTTATGGCATGATATATATATATGGCAAGACATTTGTTACTCTTTTTGGGAGGCAACCAATTTTGTTCAAACTATGTTTTTAATCTGATTCTAAAGTTAAGTATGTTAGTAGCAGAATATTTTGAAAATACAAAAACATGTAAAGAGAATTTCCCATCCTGCCAGAGATGACGACTATTACCCATCTTAGTACTTGCCCCTGTCCAAGTATTGTTTTGAGCACAGACATTTGCCAGAGGAAGGGTGGTTCGAGTATTTCAGTGGAAGTTTCTGATTTGGGAAGGAGCAGGACAAGAGGAAAGACCCTCCCACGTTGTCACTGCTCACACTGCCAGGTTGCATTTGTTGTAGAATTTGTTGTGTGCTGTCTTCGTGCTGATGATGCCTGGTAGGCTGGGTCTGCATGCCCAGTACGTTCCAGGCCTTGGTGAGAGGGCTCGTGGATGCCAGCCTGGGCAGAGTTTAGCAAGCCAGCTTTCCCTTTAGCATTGTCCCCTGCCCGGCTCGGTCAACCTCTGCCATGCACTGATACTGTGCCCCATTGATGCTTGCATCTGTGGTTAACGGTGTGAGTTAAGAGAGGGAATCTTGTAGAGTCAGAGGTTTCTTAGTTTTCCCTTGACCAAAGAGAAAGTTTAGAGAAGGTGTGGTACTCTTCTGCTGAAGGACTCCAGACCTTTATACACCTTTAGGAGAGAGATTCCAATTTGAATACAGTTGTCCATGGCAACCAACTTGCGTGCAAGGCTTAAGAGTTAATTTACATAAGAAACGATTTCAGATGCTCAGATGCTCCCAAAGGATCTCTTTAAGATGAGTTTTCTAGGACCTGCTACGGTTACTAAATTTGGAACAGGGTGATTTTGACTTGATCTAATTTTCAGACAGGTGGGATTTTATTTGTGCAAATGTTTTCAATTTTTTACTTTAGTGAGTTTCTAGTGTAAATAGTGTTTGTGTTCAGAATTAGGTTTGTCTTACACAAACCTCTTGTGTGTCCACAGTTCTTTTCGCTAATACTAGAAAGCTTGCAGTTCCTGGCTTGTGGCAGTCATAAACTAGTCCAAAGTGAATGGAAGAATAGCTAAATCTGAAGACATAGAAAACAGATTTTTAAGAAAGTGAGGAATATTAATATTCAGCTTTCCTGGTTTGTTTCCCTGGCTCAATGCAGGTGTGGTATGGAAAGAGGAACAGTTGAGAAATGTATGCACTAAGGCAACTGGAAGGAAGAAGAGTATTGTGTTTAATTGTATAGCTGGGGTTGATTGAATGCCTACTATGTGCCAAGAAACGTACTAAGTATTTCACAGTAACTTTTCCCTTTATTAAGTTATTATGGTAACGGGGCACCTGCGTAGCTCAGTTGGTTGAGTGTCCACCTTCAGCTCAGGTCATGATCTCACGGTTTGTGAGTTTGAGCCCAGTGTCAGGCTCTGTGCTGACAACTCAGGGCCTGGAGCCTGCTTTGGATTCTGTGTCTCCCTCTCTCTGCCTCTCTCCTGCTCATGCTCTGTCTCTCTGTCTCTCAAAAATAAACATTAAAAAAAGTTATTATGGTATCAGATCTGCACGTAGAGGCCCATAGGGCGTGCTGCGCAACAGACATCTTGAAGGTGTAGCAGAGGGTGATAAAATCCTGTGGATATCATCTGGCTTGGTGGGAGGGGACTCATGACTGGAAAATGGCGATTCAGAGGAAACACATAGCTGGCAGCGGGAGGGGAAGATAAAATATTTCTGTAGAACACTGACGACCACCAGGCTGGATGGAGGAAGTGGATGCCTTGTTCTTGATGTAAATCTACACTCAGGCACCAAAGTGAGAAGTGGTGGGACCTAACAGCTACAATAGGTGGATGTCTGCACGGAGTTGGATTTACCTAAAAGCAGAGTGGTTGACAAGTTCTTGATGAATATTTTACCTTATGAAGGGAAGAAGATAAGCTGATGGAAGAAACCGTATCTGGCTAAGTGATAGGGTGCCAGCTCTGGTTGGTTATTAGAGCTTGGTTTCTGTTACCTAGTATTTTCTGGAAGGATTGGGAAACAGAGGAAAGCAAAAGAATTGGGGGAAAATTCAATAGTTACCCTGCTACTCAGAGTGAACCACTGTTAACTTTTTCCTTGCTTATCTGTGTGTTCGTAGATTTAACTGCCTATTGACTCCTAAGAGTTAGTTCCTGGATAGTTCAGGTATGAGTTGCACACATCAGCTAGCATGACTATCAGAATCTCTTGGTATCTGGTTTCAAAAGACAGGGAGAGTGGACTGGCCTTCCCTACCTGGGCTGTCTGATCCAGGCGGTTTTTGCCTCTAGTTGTGTTTGACTGAAATTAATTACTGGGGAATTGAGTATGCAAGAGCTGCCTGGGCCACCCCTAGGAGAGACTGATTGACTCAGGAATTCCTGGAAATAATGGATCCGTGGGAGAACCAGAGCTCGTACAGGCGGAAGAAGAGTAATTATGCTGGGTCAGTAGCTTCCCCCCGCTTGATTCCCTACTGGTGTTTGTCAGCTGGATTCCTGGTGATGACAAATGCTCTAGGTAGCTCCAACCCAGCCACAGGGTCCTGCCTTCTAACACGTCTTCTCCCATCTGCCTGTTTTTGAAATTTGGATGTTTTACAAAATGTTGTATTTTTAGTATAATTGTCCCTTGTAGAATTGCAAGGAACAAATGGCATGTCTAACAAGAACCTGTCATAGAATCATATGTCCATGCTTTTTAAAAAAGAAGTTAGGAAACAAAAATTAGTTTTGAATGTTTTTTCCACTTCTGAAAAGGTTCTGGTTTCAAATATATTTTGAAAAAAATACGCTTTTTATAACAGCTTTGTAGTATTCTACCCTAAGGCTATAGTTTGCCATTATGAACAATTTTTTAGAAGCAGGAATTAAGCCTTGGAAATTGAATCTCTTGTGACCTCCGGCTTCTGGAGGGACCCAAGGAGGGCAGCTGTGTTGGGGAGGGGATCCAGCGAGCTGTAGATACAGGGCTAGACCGTCTTTGAAGACTCTACCAAGCATTCTAAGATTTTGGTGTCTGTGGTCATTTTCCTTTTGTTGAAAACACAGGTTAAACAAGAATGACATCAGAATTGGTATTGGTTCACTGTCACTGTTAGAAGAGGAAGCCCAAGCATTGGACTTGAAGATGTCATTCTCAAGTGAATATTACAGGACTCAAATTACCAATAGTAGTTTATTTGATGTTAAAAATGCAAACATGAATTCTGTTCCACTGTTAAAAAAAAAAACTCATGGAAACATTGTTTTAGATGAGGTCATTTGTTTATAATGAATTAATACTTGTGTTCTAAAGGTGAACTTGTTAGAGGAAAGGATAAGTTCTAGCCCCTTTTTTATTTAAATTCTTAACAATATGTGTATTTTACTAGTGATTTAAAAGTGGCTAGAGTTTGTTGTTGTTTTTTAAAGGTTAAACAAATGAAAGGTAGTGTATCAGTAGGTATTCACCTAGAAGGATATCTGATTTTGGTTGAGTAAAGAAAGTGAGTTAGAGAAAATAGGTAGTTTATTTTTTCAAATACTTGAGCACCTTTTGAGATCCACACATTGTGCGGGTGTGTGTGTGTGTGTGTGTGTGTGTGTGTGTGTGTGTGTGTATGCACGTACAACTTTGGAACTTGCGTGGAAGGGGATTACCTCTTGGGGGTAGGCGTAGAGATGGGTACGGTGAGGGGAAGGACATTTAACTTGATGTCCCTGAGCCCTGCCCTGCCCCTGCAACCCCACATAAGCATTGCATGGTGGTTGCTCTGTGGAGTGCCAGGGTTCAGATGTGGATTGTGGTGCTCCAGCTTCCAGCTGCGGATCCCTTGCCCTCTCTTGGAACCTCCTCTTCTTCAACTGCATGACGGGCCAACAATAGTACCTTACCTTAGGGTGCTTGCGAGAATCACAGGAATATACCTAAAGAGCTCTGAGCTCTACCTGTGAGTCAGCACCCAGTAAGCGTTAGCTGTTATTATAATACATTATGTAGTCTGCAGAATTGGGGACGATGGAGGTGCTCACTGCTCTGGGTGTTGTGGAGGTAACAGGCTTCTGGAGTGGCTCTGACCCACAGGTGTCCCTGTGCCTTCTCCCAGGTGTTTGAGAGACAGCTGCAGCTGGCCGTATCTCTGAAGAAGCCCTTGGTGATCCACTGCCGAGAAGCTGACGAAGATCTGCTGAACATCATGAAAAAATTTGTGCCCTCAGACTACAAGATCCATAGGTTAGAAGGCTGGAGCTTCGGTGGGCAAATGAGAGGAACACTTCTTTCTGTGTAGGATATTAGTTGGAAAAAGGAAAACTCACTGAGGAGAGGATGATCCTATCAGGTCTTTGTGACATAGTATCCCTTCTAAAGATGAAGTATTAGATTCAATCATGTGAGATTTCTGATATTTGACCATTTTTCACTTACACAATGGCAATTTCATATGGTTTGAACTAATATCCTAAATCACCTCTGAGCAACAAAGGGGCTTTCGTGACCCCGGTCCCTGGTGGCAGGCTACAGTGGAGTCTGAGCTCTCAGAGATGAAGGCCCTTGATCTGGGGAGAGATCACTGTGTTGTCCAGTGACTTAGCAAATAGAGATCATTCCAGGGCACCAAAAAAGAAATTCTTTCCTTTTTTGAATTTGAAAGTTCATTTTCTAGCCATTGAATTTCACGATGCATTTAATCTGAATTGTATCTAGGGGCTCAGTGTGGTAAACTCTTGATCTCCTACCTGGGAGATCAATGCCTACCTGTCCTAGGCATTTGCCTCGGGGTCCCTGGGAGCAGCTGTGGAGGCTGGCAAGTGACTTCCCGCAGAGAGTAGGGCTGAGTCGGGCATAAGGTGCTGTGGGAGCCAGAAGAGGGGCTGTTAGCTTAGCTTTGCTAGAAAGGGGCCAGGAGGTATTGCCTGGGCTGGCTCTTTCAAGATGGGTGAGATGGGTTAACTGAAAAAACGGAGCCTAGAACCCAAACCAGGTGTTGACAGGCAGCAGAAGGCAGTGGATTATCAGGCTAGACCGCCGCCTTTCAGGTGCCCAAGCGGAGAGGGCGACCTCTCTGATTGTTGTAGCACACACCAGAGATGAGGCACCATCCTCAGCCCTTTTGGGTGGGTGGGTTGGCTTCTCATGGCTTTGTTTGGGGATGGCTTTGAAGGAAGTCTAATGGGGGACAGGTAAACCAGGGCCAAGACGGCTCAGCGAGGTGTTGTGGCTGGAAGAAGCCCTGAATTTTCCGATTGGTTAACAATATAACAGTGGCTTAAGAACATGAATGGATAACACATTCAGAGAAAATTGACCTGTAGTCCCACTCTCTGATATCTTCATTTTTTTGTTTGCTTCCAGTTCATTTGGCTGCAGACATAGTTTTTTACCTATTGTAACTGTAATCTTGGAGGGGCCACAGGTTTTAAGTCTGCTTCTCTTCTCGTGTTATAAGCGCACCCTGTCCCTATATTGCTGCTGGATATTCCCTGTGGTGGCCACTTCGAGTGGCTGCGTGGGATTGGGCGCAGTGATGGGCTAACTGCTGAGCTTTGATCGCTGAGAGTCACCTTGGGTCTTACCGTGTTGGAACCATGGTGTTCCCGTCTGGCTACTGTGGAGTCCTTCTCTTGGATGAAATCTTTGTGTTTCTGGGAACTTGTCCACACAAAATCATTTGAAAGGGCCACTGTGTCTTGGGGGCAGTTGGGGGCTATTGCAAAGGGGGCTGTGAGAGGGGCCCTGATCTGGAAACCCTACCCTCCCCCCCACCAGGCACTGCTTCACTGGCAGCTACCCAGTCATCGAGCCTCTGCTGAAGCACTTCCCCAACATGTCTGTGGGCTTCACAGCAGTCCTGACTTACTCCTCGGCCTGGGAGGCCCGGGAAGCTCTGAAGCAGATCCCCCTGGAGAGAATCATTGTGGAAACGGACGCTCCCTACTTCCTGCCCCGACAGGTAGGGGTGGGTCATCAGGCTGAGTTGAGGCGGGTGTGGGGGGAAGGGGGGCGGTCACCTTTGCAAGGTTGGCAGGCCCAGAGCCCCAGTGACTTCCAGGTTTCACCCTTGGCTGTGTAGATGTCTCCTTGTTGTTGCTCTGCAGAACCAAAAGTCTAGGGGGCTAAGAAGCTGAAGGGTAACCACTCTCTTCCAGGCAGTGCAAAGCCCTACCCTGTAGAGGGTAGTCCAAGGAAGCGTGGGACCCTGCTCACCCAGAGCCCCCCATGACTAGGACTCTCCCTGCACCTGCAGGTAAAGGGGTCTCTACAGGGCAGCCCCAAAGAGGTCCTTGCTGGGGAAGGGACGGGGAGGGGGATCTGTGTAATGACTGTGCACAGAAGGCACAGTGATGTTCTGAATGCTTGATGTCTTCCAGGTTCCGAAAAGCCTCTGCCAGTATGCCCACCCAGGCCTGGCCTTGCATACGGTCCGAGAGATTGCGAGGGTCAAAGATCAGCCGCTCTCCCACACCTTGGCCATCCTGCGTGAGAACACCAGCCGCCTCTACAATCTTTAAGCAGAGAGGGTGCAGTCAGGAGAAAAAGGTCAGACTAGAAAAGGTCATCAAGATCATGTTACATGTTTTTTAAAAATCAGGACAAAAATTGGTTTCTCTGCATCTTCTTACTGGAGAGAATGTAGAACATAGGGTGAGCATTTAGCCTGATCTGTCTTGAGTGAACTTGGTTTGGGACCTTCTTCCTTTTCTCTCCCCACCCCTCCAGGACAACCAGTGGCCTGACAGAAGATGGGCTGGTTTGCTCTCTGCCTGTATGTCCCAGGTCAGGGATGTGTCTGAAGAGAGCCCCTTGGAACGGAGGAAACCAGGACAGGATGTTTGCCTCGAAGCCCCGTCCTAAAGCTCTACTTCCGGCCGGGGGGTGGGGTGGGGAGCAGCGTGAAGCAAGGCACGGGTAGGGTCTACCTCCCGGGGCAGTCAGTGACGCAGGAAGGGGCTGAGAGGAGGGCGCAGCGAGTTCGCCACTCCAAGTCCTGGTGCTCTGCAGCCTGCGACTTTGAGCAGTCTTCACAGACCCTCTCCTACTCGTCTGAGCACCTGTGTGTGTGTAACTCAGCTCCTGGGTCTCCGATATAAAGATGAACTCCCAAGTGGGAAACCTCCTCTGGGGGACGTTAACTGGAGCCTTGTCTCGGAGGTTTATGGTCCTCCAACCGAGAAGTCCTCCCCTTCTTTCCCTGGATAATGCTTCGGTTTGGCTGTCCCCGCTGCTGCCTCAGCTCTGCTTCAGCATGAGTGGAAGACCTTGGCTGCTCGTCTCACTGGTTCTTCTGCCATCGGTCTGGAGGGGCGGGGGACGCTCACTGTCCCGGGGAAGTCCTGGCCAATGGGGATATGGACAGACTGGGGGACTCCAGGAGGAGGCCTTTGGGAGGAAGAGGACCCCTGAGAAGGTGTTTCTGCTTACCGATGCCCCCAGGGCTACAGCTCGGTTGTGTTCATCTGGTAAGGGTTCAGTTTGCAGCAGATGCGACCTGCTAGTCTGCTGTTGGGACGTCCCACCTGCCTGTTGCTCCATTTTTGCCCCATTCTCCTGGAACACTGGACCAAGAATACTTCTGTTTCATCCCATGTAACAGCCCCTTATGTGCCCCACCCGGGTTGAGAGGTAAACCAGTTTAATTCTTCAGAACTCTGTTGGGGCTGCTCAGCCATGGTGTTGCTTTTGCCACACATGATCTTAGCCAAAAGGCCGAGAAGCGATGGTGTTGCTTATGCCGAACAAACAGGCCTGGTGTCTCTGCCTTTCAGTCCCCTCCCAGGGCTCTCTCTCCCTTGCCTTTGCCTCATCTGTGTCCTTTCTCCCATGTTGGAAGTGAGCGCCTCTCCTTTGACTTTTGAGAGGCTGGGTCATCAGGTTCTAAGCTGTGCTCTGCTCCCTGCCTGGTATATCTGTTACAGGCCCTGGAAGGTTCTAATGGTTGAGGGTTAAGTGTGAGGACACTCTGCACTTTGTCCAAAAGGATCCAATCTCCCACAGTAAGACGGGACACCTTCAGTCCCTTGTCTGTTTCTTGGAGGCCAGTAGCTTAATTCGTGAAATCCATCACTTAATGCTGGATTTCTCTAGGGGTTTTTGGAAGGTGCATTTGAGCCTCGTAAGCTGAAAGGGAATGGACTTAACGTTTCATAGCTGGTGTTTCTGTCTTGGCCTGGTGCACGTGTCACTGGCCTGGGAAGCAGGCCTTGATTCACTGTTGGCCTTCCATGGCTCAGCTGCGTGGCATTGTCTGTGCCTCCAGTTTGCCAACGCGGGGAATCGGGGGCTTGCTGTCCTGCTTGGAGGACTAAGTATTTCAGAGCGCTCTGTTGTCCCGCAAGTGAACTGCAGCCTGTACACCTCCTTTACAACAAGCCCTGTCAGTCAATACTCGCTGCGCTGGAAGCAGAGTGGTCCTGTGCTAGAGGGCTAAAAGTGATGACTAAGTGGATGTCTCTGAGCCTGTGCAGTCTCCCTGCCAAGGTAAAGCACAAGGTGCTATGTACTCTCATCTCTAGGGTTTAAGATGATCATTTCTGTGCTGTTACACAGTGGAACATGACTTGTGTGGGCGGTGAAAGCTGGTGGGCATTGTTTTTGACTTGATGGCTGACTTGATTGTTTTTGCTGTGCTGCCGGAATGCCTCTGTATGTCCCCCTGCCCCTTTTGGCCATCTCTTTCTGAAAATAAAGTGATGGGTCTTTAGCCAGCTCCCGTGCCCTCTGTGGTTGGTTACACTTCTCAGAGTGATAACAATCAAGTTGTTGCCCAGCCTTGTAACCTGAGAATCCAAACTTGGGGAGAAATTCTCGGGTATACATGTTATGTCTCTGCAAAATTAAACTGGTAATAAGAATACCTGGTACCTTCCTTCTTCAGAGTTCTGCTGCCCTCGAACATTAACCCATTTTACTGCCTGGGAATTCCGATGTACTGCTGCTTAGCAGTACACAGATCTTTGCTTTTCCTTTCTCCCCCCGGAGCACTGCAGTAGGAGAAACGGAGTACACAAGGGTAGTGTTGACAGATCTGTTGTAGTGAGGGGAGTCTTTGGACTATGGCCTCCTCTGATGCCTCTGGGCAAACTTGGGAGGAAATTCTGTGTCACTACTTTCAGTCGGTCCTCTAATTTTGTGCCAAGGTATTACTGAACACAAGTGCACAAGCCAGAAGTAAGCCTGTAAAAAGGAAGGCTGTGTTCCAAGAATGCTACAGATGCCTGTGCTGATTTGACGCCTGTGCTGATGCCTCGTTCGAGACACGGTCATCGATGATGCATTTTCAGCATAATTCCATCACTTTGTTTCCTCCATTCCTTCCCAGGAGAGCACACGGTTGATGGCATCTGCTCAGGGGTAGTCCTATTTGTGGCTAGAAATCTGCTGCTCTCGGCTCTTGTGGTGCTTCCATCTTTTCCTCTGTATTAAGTTTGGGACCAGTTACTTATTGTTTACCGTCAGCACGTTCACGTTTGCATCAGTTTTATAAAATAAGGGCAAATGGCCACTGAGCTACATAGTGACGGAACAGACTGCATCAAACAGAGATGGCTGAAGTACTGGTCAGTGGCCGGCCAGCCCCTGGATCACAGTGAGCGCTCATTCGTCAGTGATGGTTGGGGGCGTATCCAGATTAAAGAAGGTAACTAAGTGTGGGTCTTCATTCTTACGTTTGCACGCTGTCAGATGAATGTCTAAGCACACACCTATAAGTGTATAGTAAGTTAAATACATGTTACTGTACTAAGGTAGCAGGTATATTATAAAAAGTTTTTTTTTTTATGCTCCAAAACCAAAGTTTTTTATAAGGAGGATTTTTTTCCCCCAGCAAATATGTCGCTTCCCCCAGGGATAAATACATGCTCTTTCAGAGAAACTTAAGCTAGTGGCATCATTAAATGATGCATGGAGGCATGGGTTTAAGAAAGCTGACCTAGTCATAATCTCACAGTTTGTGAGTTTGAGCCCAGCATTGGTCTCTGCAGTGATGGTGTGGAGCCTCACTGGGAATCTGTGTCTCCTTCTCTCTAGCCCCTCCCCTGTTTGTGCGTGCTTGTTCTCTCAAAATAAATATTAAAAAATTTTTTAAAAGGCTGACCTAGGACCATTTTGGAAATGCTACATTTTCTCAAGTGTTTCCTCTGCTAAATTTTATTTGTCAGTTGTTGACTTGAAATTGTCCTCACCCCACTTTGATGTATTATGAAGGAAAATGAAAAACAAAAGAAGCCCCTTGGATTGTAGGCAGTCAGGCAAGGGAAGCAGGGACTAAAGATAAACCCAGGTACCATAGCTCTGGATAGGAGTCAGCAACAGATTTGCTGGTTGACTTTGGAAAGTTACTAACTTCTCTGAACTTCTGTTTTCTCCCTCTTAAGTGGGCTTGTGCAAGTTAACTGCGACTACGTTGAGTACATATAAGTTTATAGAACAATGCCTGGTGCACAGCAGGCATGCAGTAAATGGTGATGGTTCGAATAAATGAATGCCTGCTATGTGCCTGGTGTCCGTGTGGGGGATACTATGTTCAGTCTTGACAGTGACCCAGGGAAATAGGTGTTTTACGTGCGATGAGCCTGAGAAATTCATTGTCTTGGTCTGGATCATACCTCTGGGATTCAAATTTGGGTCAGGCTGAAGGTCCTAGCTTTGCATCACATCATGCTCCCTGGCCCAGGAGTGAGAGTACTTGTTCCACAGTGGGTGCTCAGCATCTACTTCTTTTCTTTTTCTTTTCTTTTTGTCATTCACTCAACTTATTTTTTTTTTTATTCTCAAGTTAGCTAACATACAGTGTAGTCTTGGCTTCAGGAGTAGATTCCCATAATTCATCACTTCATTATAACACCCAGTGCTCATCCAACAAGTGTCCTCTGTAATGTCCACTCCCGTACCCCCCAGCATGTGTTTCTTCCACAAATCACCTAGGTAAGTGGGAGAGTGCTTGTGAGTCCTTTGCAAAAGGAGTAAGCCCTTGTCTTTGTTTTGGAAGCATCAGGTGACTGTATTCCCCTCATGGCCTGACACCCATGCTGCCTTGAGCTCAATCCATGCATGCTTCTTGGGTTGCCAGCTGCCTTCCTAGGCCACTTTGACCATGTGTGAGCCTTGGATCCTCCTCTGGCTATTGAGAAGAGGGCTGACAGTGAAGAAAACAGTCAGCAAAACTAAAAGGCAACCGACGGAAGGGGAGAAGATACTTGCAAATGACGTATTAGATAAAGGATTAGTATCCAAAATCTATAAAGACCTTACCAAACTCAACACCCCCAAAAAACCAAATAATCCAGTGACAAAGTAGGCAGAAGACACGAATAGACACTTTTCCAAAGAAGACATCCGGATGGCTAACAGACAAATGAAAAGATGCTCAACATCACTCATCAGGGAAATACAAATCAAAAGCACAATGAGATACCACCTTACAGCTGTCAGAATGGCTAACATGAACAACTCAAGCAATAATGGATGTTGGTGAGAATGTGGAGAAAGGGGAACCCTTTTACACTGCTGGTGGGAATGCAAACTGGTACAGCCACTCTGGAAAAAGTATGGAGGTTCCTCAAAAAATTAAAAACAGACCCATCCTACAACCCAGCAATTGCACTATTTATCCAAAGGATACCAAAATGCTGATTCGAAAGGGTACGTGCACCCCAATGTTTATAGCAGCACTATCGACAATAGCCAAAGTATGGAAAGAACCCAAATGTCCATTGACAGATGAATGGATAAAGATGTGGTATATATATTTAATGGAATATTACTCAGTGATGAAAAAGAATGAAATCTTGCCATTCCCAACAACATGGATAGAACTAGAGTGTATTATGCTAAGCGAAATAAGTCAGAAAAAGACAAATATCCCATGATTTTGCTCATGTGGAATTTAAGATACGAAACAGATGAACATAAGGGAAGGGAAGCAAAAATAATATAAAAACAGGGAAACAAACCGTAAGAGACTGCCAAGTACAGAGAACAAACTGAGGGTTGGTGGTGGGGTGTTGGGTGGCGGGGTGGCGGGGGGAAGAGCTAAAGGGGTGATGGGCATTAAGGAGGACACTGGGTGTTATATGTAAGTGACTCACTTCTAGCAAGAAGAAAAAAAAAAGGGCCATGGGCCTGGTTAGTGATGATAAGAGTTGCACCCCTACTAAGTTATAGAGCTTAAGGATGTGGCTAATCTCCAGGACAGTGTGCTAGTCTCTACATCAGTGCCTAGGGGGTGGCCATCTGGAGGCTGAGGAAGGTCATTTCCCTGCATTTCTACTGCCTTTCTCCCTCTTCCTTCTCTTCTCCCACTGTGTTCACCAGTACCTTAAATTCTTTATATGGTGAATAATGCTTTTCAATCTTACTACTGAGGTTTAGAGGTAGATGCTTTCAGAAGCAAAGATTTGGTGTGCAAAGTGCCCATGTAGTCATATAGTCAGTGTCTAGACCTCTGGGAGACGCAAGTATGTGTGTGTGGTAGGCATAAGGGATGGACATGATGGCAAGCCTGGGGCTAGAGAAATGGGAGGAGGTAAGTGAGCATGATGTTTTCTCAGTTCTGTTGAGGATATCACCTGGCCAGGTGTGAATTTTCAGAAGTTTTATATGAGATTTTATATGAGAATCAACACCAGTTTGTGCCGAGTGGGTGATCTGGTTCTACTGTGTGCTCTCCTGCCTGAATTGAATAGGATCCAGTTGTCTCTCAGCCCCTTTAAATAAGCTGTTTATTAGCCCAAGGATCTTGTTAAAATACAGATCCTGGTACAGTTGGGTCAAGATTCTGCATTTCTAAGAGGTTCTCAGATGATGGTGATGTTCCAGGGTGCACGTGGTGTTCGTTGCTGAGGGTGGCAGTTGGATTTCAGTGTGCCTGCCAAGTGTGATCAGTGGTTAGTGCCAGTGGGGCTGTGCCTTCAGTGCCAGGCGATGATAGTTTTACTCGAGAAGATACGTGGCTCCTCCAGCACCCTGACAAAGGCTTTTCCGGGCTCTGCATGTTACCCCAACTCCGTGCAGAGGGTCGGCCTACATGTTTCTAATAGGTATTGGCAGTGCTTATATTTGGAGCCTCCTCGTTCTTTACCTTTTTCTCTCCTTAGTGATTCACGCATCATCTGTCATCACCAGCTCTTCAAAGACAGTTCACACGTTTTACGTGGAAGTGTAAATCACTGATAACTGACATTCCTCCTGAGAAGGCTGGTATCTTTGGTGGAACTAAGTTGTGGAACTTAAGGATCAAGTCTCAATTCAGCTGTGAGCTGGAGTTGAAAGTGTTTAGGAACACCTGCCTGGTATCAGCGAAGTACCCCGAGGCAGTGCCCAGCCTGGCCTACGTGAGGTGGCATCTGCTTTGCCGTGTCTTTTCGGGAGAGGACAGGGAGGAAGGAGAAATGGTTATTTCAGCCCTGTCTAGCAGTGGCTAGTAGCCGTTGTAAGCACCCCAGTTATGTATAACTTCATACTCATGCCTTCACATTCCCAGGATCCTGTTCTGATCTTGGATGTCACTTCAGTGGATGTTGGCTCTGATAATGTCACCTGAAGTTTCCTGGTCCCCCATCCTTGCTGATTGCTAAATAGCTCTCATTGTAACTTCACTGTGCTCAGGAAGCTGTGGTATTTTAAAAAAAAACTGTCTTCTGTTCCCTCCCTTTCTTCTCCCCTCCCTCTCTTGGTTTCCTAAGTATGCACACCTGCCTTACTACCTATCCCTCCTTGCTCTTCGTACTGACCATAGATTAAAAAAAATTTTTTTTTTTTTTTCAATGAAATGTGAAGTTTTCCTCTGGTGAAATAAATTTCCATTTTGAACGTTCGGCATACAGCATGAATGTTTATTCACCTCTTAAGCTAGTACCACTCAGAACTGGGTGTTGTTGCAGAAACAGTTTAAAAGCCAGGTGGGTGCTGTCAGGTTGGGAGGAAAGCAAGTGGGTCGTTCTAGTGGATGATCACTCATCTGCCAGGACCTCTGAAAAGGAAGAGGTCAAAATTCAGTGTCCACTGTCCTGCCAGTGCCATCATAGATGGCTTTTCTTCCACAATGGCGATGTCGGAGGTAGTGTGTTGTAATGCGGGGAGGAGGCATTGGCCTTGGCGTGTGGACTGTGTGAGTTGATCTTGTCACCTAAAAGCCGAGCCTCGGTTTCCTTCTCTGCACCCCCCAGGTAAGTGCCATGCTCCCTGCCTACCTCATGTGGTTGGTGGGGGTACAGGGTGACACCGTGTTAGTTAGGGAAGTGCTTTGTAGGTTGTAATGTGCTTCCAAAGGCAGGTGTTGGCCCCCGTGACCAGGAACAAATTGAATGGTTTGTTTTTATAAGCCAAGAAGGGATTCAGAACAAAAGCAAGAAATCTTTGCTTCACTGGCTGCAGAAGAGCCTATTCTGATGATAGCACTAATTCCTTTTGTTCACGAGGTGAAGTTATATAATAAAGGTATAATTTTATGCACTCACAGTGAGTGTTAGCTGCATTTTATGGTTAGGATATTGGGGTTCCCTGGGCCCCAAAGTTAGTGTGCTAGTTCTTGGAACATAGCGAGTGTGCTCTTGAAATACAAAGACTGTGTTCACCTCTCTTCTGAGCCACTTGGAAATCCCAGCCCAGTCTGCTCTCCTGCAGACATTTGGGAAGGAAGAATTAGAAGCTCTTTGTGAGGCAGTGGTAGGGGAAGAAAACTTCTCTTGTGTCACCCATAGGCTGAGCTCCATTTGGGACTCCATGGAGACTGAAGTGACCTGACTGGGGCAATGACTTACCATCGGCCTCTTGCCAAAGGATGTCCTGAAGAAACTTTCCCAGCGCCTGGCCATGCTGGTGGTACTGAGCCCCTGACAGCTTGATTCCAACATCAAAAGGGGCATTGAACTAGGAGGAGGGGTGGGGAAGACCCAGGAAGTGTCAGAGGTCACACCCTCCCACCTCTGCCCCAAACACACAGACCTCCCAAAGGATTTCCTGGGCTCTCCGGGTCTCATCACAGGGACAGGGAGGGAGGAGGGTGTGCGGGCCCAGCAGGTGCCAGTGAGAGGCCGCTCAGCCAGATTACTCGCCTTCTTAGGCCTGTTCTTCCCGCCCCTGCCATCTTCAGACTGACCTTGTACTCTTTGCTTACCTCTAGTGAGGTTGCTCATAAAAGCTATGGGGTTCCCGAGATTGCTCCCACTCCCCCTTGTAATTTTGGAAGACCTAAGTTTGAGGTTGCCAATGGTAGAATTTCAGACTCCAGTAGGGAGACCGGGAGGACAGTGGGTCTCGCCAGTGTCCTAGCAGTAGCCCGGGTGGTGGTCCCTGCCCCTCATCTGCCCCCACCTCCTCTCCCAGCCATTCTTCCTCTCCTGGGCACAGGTCTTTCCTTGTTCCATGGGAAGTTAGACAAGAAGCTGACCTTTGCCTGGAAAGATGCTCTGAGCCAAGTGCTCCCTTCTTTCTGTGCCTCTGTCTCTTCCCTTCTCCAGGGGAGCACCCTATTTTCCCAGCTCTGTCAGCACTCTAGCAAATGATTTATTGAAGCTCAGCTTTGGGTAAATGGGGAAGAGCTCTGTTTGCAGCCACATCATGGATTCCCCTACTTAAGAGCAGACTGTATCGTTATCTCTGTTCCTCTAGTAGCTGCCTTGGTACCTGGCAACCTGCATGCTGGTCACCGAGATGTCTGAACAAGTCACTGAGGGGATCCTGGTGGTGGGAGGGAGCCTTTGGTCATTGGTCCTTCTGCCGCCTGCCCTGGAGCCTCGTCCAGTCCAGGGCTGCAGTGACGCCCAGCGTGGAGCCCCCTTGTCTCCGCCAGGCTGGCCTAAGGCCTTGCCTCCACGCCGGGTGCAGTCCTCCGGGCCTCTCTGCCAGCAGGTACCGCCGTTATTCTCATTTCACACATGAGCAGACGTGCTCCAAGAGGTTGTGAGAAAAACAAATAGCTGCTTGTTGAAAAAACTGACCTTCCTCGTCTCCACTGTGAAGGTGGAGAGAGTGGGGAAGGACAGGATTGATATTTTAGGAAACTTTGGCCCGTCTGTTCTCTCCCATGGGCAATTATTTCTTTCTCTTCCATCCTGTGGCTGACAGGTGACCTGAATAGACTTCTTGGGAACCACATGAGCATGGGTCTGGGGGCCTGCTGGCTGGCAGGGCATCTGGAACTGGGCGGCCACATGGCAACTGCTGATGGGGAGGTTTGCTTCTGGTGACTTGAAAAGGCCCATTTGGCCTCAGTGCCTCATGAGTTCTGTCAGGGATGGGGGGCGCCGGGGGAAAGGACAGGACTTGGTCTCAAAAGTCTTACGGCTCTGAAAGCCGATTCCAGGAGGAACGTGTCTGGGGGACGGTGGGGGCCCGGGATGGGACAGGTGGAGCCCCAGTGCAGGAGGGGCTCAGGCAGTAGGTCCAGAACCCTGCAGCCAGGGATGCAGGCCTCCCCACCTCTGTCAGCTCCAGATTTCGGGTTCTAGTTGAGGCAGCACAGTCCACCTCTTCCAAGGCCAGCCTTTGTGGGAACTGGAAACTTCTGGTCATCCCATCTCTGCCTTGAGTCATCAAGCCACTGAAACCTCTTCCCTGTCTGGGCAAAGTGAGCATAGCCCGACTGGGTTGAGTGTCAGCCACAGGGGCTGCCGGTCTCACCAGGAAATTCCCCGGTTTGAGGATTTGTAGGAATCGAATGGGGCTCTCACATGTGGTGTGGAGGAGGCACCTGAGAGCACCCCTTGGTTCTGCTGAGGGTCCGAGAGCGGGGGTTGGGAGCTCATCCTTTGCTAGAAGAAGCTGGCGGGAGGGAGGGAGGCCAAGGCAGGACACACTCCAGCTTCTCGGGCCAGAAGAGACCAGGGAGAGGCGTTCTTAGGCCACTGTGCATGCTCCGTTTGCCAGACCAGTGAGGGGAAGGGGGGCTTGGGAGCTGGAGTCAGCCGTGACTGCAGGTCCCGCCTCTGCCACACACTGGCTGTGGCGTGTCAGGCACGTGTGCTCACCTGTCTGAACTTCTTTTCCTTGTCTCTACCACAAGGGCAATAATGTCAGCCCTACTTACCTCACAGGTTGTTGTAGAGATTAAATGGTGTGTGATAAGGGAAAGACAGTTTGCAGATGAGATCCCGGTCAATAGACACAAGCAGTGCGATAATTAAGGACTCCCCCAGGGGAATTCTGGTTCCACTGCATGGAGGTGTCTGTCATCTGAATGCTTGTCAGAACCATCGCCTTAACCACAGCCAGCCTTTCAGGAAAGTTGCATAGAGAACCCCTACAAAATCCCTTTACTCCCTCTCTGTCCTCATGTTCTCTTTATTTCCAAGCTTGCTCCTCACCTCGGGCAGGATTTGTCGGAGCCACGATAAGCCCCACCGATCCTGTCGTTGTCTACAGATGGGGGTTGGTGAGGGGCCACCAGAGATGGGCTGGCGGTAGCTGGCCTGTCCAGGGTGCTGTCTGCATACACTCCAGCCCCAGGAAAGGCTGGAGAGGCCCAGAGGCCACGAGTTTTCTGTGGGGAAATGCCTTCAGTCCATGACCAGCCGACTCTCGCTGGCTGTCTTGGCAACATGCGTGCTGGCTCCCCTTTGAAATCATCTGGTGTCAGCTAGCACCCCTGCTGTCCTGCTCATGGCTCTGGTCCTGTCCCGTTCTGTTGTAGCAAAGTCCTTTCTCTTAGACTTCTGCCTCCTGATGGGAAAAGACCTGGAGCCAGTTCAGGGTCAACTGTTTTGTGCTATTTTATATTTCGTAAGTAGTCGGTAGGTGGATCCCTGTTCATAGCCTGCCCTCCCTCCTCCCGTCCACTGCCACAAAAGCATAAAACTGCAGAGGAACCAACCCGGATTTCTAGTTCATCCTCTGCCCCTTCCACTTGACTTGTGTCTTCTGGGTGGATCAAGCCTTCTAGAGCTCGGGGCTGCAGTTTGGCTGGTGGCTTCTTGGACTCCTTTCTCTGCTGGAAAGAGGTATTCTCTTTTTAGGGCCCCAACCCTCTCCCTCTCCCCCGTATACTTCTGGAAGCAGAGTGAGGTGTGAACCTATGGTCAGACCCAGATTCCTCCTTTGTGCTCTTGGAGATAGCTGAAGCCCAGAGAGTTTGAGCCACTGCCCAGGTCACACAGCTGGCAGCTACATGGCAAGGCTGGGATGAGATACCCCAATTCGAATGCGGGGCTTTGTGGGGAGACATCTTACCTGTACTTTCTGGTGTTCGGGGCTTAGGAAGCTGGAGCCTGCCATGGCCAAGTCTGCCCACAGCACGCTGAAGAGCAGCAGGCTGCACACGGTCCCCGGGGAGGGCATGGTGTCAGGTGGGCCTGGAGGACAGATGGTCTCCAGGCAGTGGGCCCTCCCCTGTCTCCCTGTACCCCAGATCTGGTGAGGGGACTTGGCCCTGGGATGTCACTGCAGAGTAGAGAAGCTCTTCCTACCCCTGAGAGAGGGGCTCCCTCTGTTCACTGCCCCAGGTAGAAGCGAATTAAAGGATGTGTGCCCTCTATTCCCAGGCTGTTGAGCAGTGAGACTCCCCATGTTTGTCCTGGGCCCCAGGGAGCTTGTGCTGAATTTCTTAATGAAGGATCATGAAGCTGGGCCAGCAGGGTCCCCGGGGGATACGGGGGCTTGGGGGGCTCCAGCCGCCCCACGTTGTGCAGCCTCCCCTTTGTTCAGTTGGGCCTGTGAATGGCCAGCAGTCACAGTAAATTAAACCCATAAACCCACACATGAAGAGTAGAGAGAGAGTACCTACCTGGGGTTCCTGGTGGAAGTGGTGCCCGGTAGCTGTCTGGTCCTTATGTAGGAAGCCCTGTGTTTGTTTTAAACTAGCAACCCCTTCCTAACTTCCTGTGGCTGCTTTACATTCTTTGGGAACTCATATGCTCGTGTCCTCTGGGTAGAAATCAGCAGTGGAGGTCACATGCTCGGAGAGATTGCTGCGTTGGCACCTGCTCCAGCTGTCACCAAGTGGTCCCAACTCTGGTTCAGGTGGGAGGGGGGAGGCGGCTCAGGGGTCCAGGTCAGCTTTGCTGTTCTCTGCTGCTCTGCATACTCCCCTTCTGAAATTCCTCTTCTTCCTGGCTAGAATGAGGTGATGGTTACCAGATTTTTAAGAGTTTTTCCAGCCCCAACATGTTATTTTCTGTGACTGATGCTGCTTTGGCTTCCACAAACCTCTGGAGCTCATAGGGATCCTGACTCCGGAAAGTTTCATGCTTCCCCAAGCAGGGAAGTGCCATGATAGAATGAGGAGTTTGCTGGGAGGGACAGTGACACAGGCTCCTGACCGTCCTTTCAGAGGAGGAGGCGTGGGGATCGTTTCCAGAATGCGTCGGTTTGCCTTGGTGTTTCCTGATGTCTTGCCTTGTCTCCCTTCCCCTAGCCACGTTCTGAGAGGGAACAGACTGGCCCTGGAGGGAGAAGAGCTATGGCCCAGTGCTGGCACAGGTGACTACTCCCAGGGTGATGGGCCCCAGGCAGATGACTAGTAATCTGCCTTGTGTCAGAGCCGCTCCTCAGAGTGGCTTTGAGGTGATGGATGTGAAAATCTTCTGAGGTGTCATGCACATGACTGCCCCTTCTGTTCTGGCCAGTGGGATTTGCAAGTGTATGCTGTGGTCACACATTCTTGGATGATGAGTTAATTAACATCACAGGGGAATCCTTCCCTGTCTGGAGAGCTTCATCTAATTGGATGCCCAGGCAGTGACTCCTAAGGGCTAAATGAGTTGCCTCCACAGAAATTGTAGCATTTCTGAGCAGGAACTCTCTTCGTGCTGGGGCTCAGGGGCTCAGAGCTGGGAGATCAGGAAGGGCTCCTTGAAACAGGCAGAAGGTGAAAATGGAAGGGAGGGCATCACCCGGTGTGAGCAAAGGTGAACAGAAGGCGTGGGTGTATGTAGAGCGTTTGGGGTAAAGATTAGAAAGTTGGCTGCCTTGGATGAGGGTGTCCGTGGGCGGGGGGGGGGGGGAGGGTGTCATCAGGAGAGGCCTAGAAGATGGTTCTGGGTCAGGTTATACACGGTCTTGAAGGCCTTGCTAGTTCAAGGAATTTGGGCGTTTTCTGCAGGAGGGAGGCCCCGGAAGGTTCTTGAACAGAGGAGTGACAGGATTGTGGAATACAAGAGTTGGGAAGACCTTGAAGAGCTGGGAGGCTGAGCTTTGATTTCACTGGAAGGAACCCTGAACACCAAAAATGCCTCAGTCCCCTCAAAGCCACACAGCCTTCAGTGGCAGATGCTGGCTTTCCAGGTTCCTGGCTGCTAGGTCAGTGTCTTCCCTGATAGACCATCCTGATTGCACAGCAAACCTGGGATTCCAGAAAAATCTTGCTGTGAGAGGGGTGGGATTGGGGCAGGGGATGCAGTTAGGCTATCAAGGCAATAGAAGGCTGATCATCAAATGACTGGCCACCTGACTTAAAGGGGGCACTGGACCCTTGTAGAGTCTCTAGGGACAGTGGAGGCACGGGAGGGTCTGGACTAAGCCCCTTAGTAGAAGGTGGGGGACTAAGTACCTTTTCGTGGAAAACCTCTCATTGCCAGATTGCCATAAGGGCTGGAATCCCTCCTTTAGCCCCAGCAGAATGTGAGCATGTTTCCAGGAGGCCTTCCCCCTTGTCAGCCACCACCTGAGCTTAGATCTCTTGGCTCCTGGGTGTGGACAAATCTGGAGTTCTTGGAGAAGATTTGCAGCTTTTTCAGAGCCCCTTTCCCAAAAGGAAAGCCAAACAGAAGCCCTCACAGACCCAACTATGGTGACCAGGCACCTGCTAAGACATGAAGCCTCTGCCTAATCCGGATGCAGGAGCTGCCAGTGTTGATCCTAGATAAGGCTACCAGCCAGCAAACACCCTGCTCGCTCTGTTATCTTTGGGGGACAGAGAGGTGGCCAGTGTGTCGGGAATGACCCTAACCACATACCACAGAGTCGAGGCTGGTAGGGGGAGGGAGGAACATCTGATGGATGTCAGAACTGTTGAGGAAGGAGCCAGGGGACACCCAGAACTTTCCTCGCTGCCCACTCATAGTCATGGAAGTGGAGACAGGCATGCGGTGAGGAATGTACGCACATTGGAGCCAAGGGGAGTCTGGAGGAAGACAGTGTGACTCAGGGAAAGGACTGACTTTCCCGAGGCTCATTTTCTTCCTCATTCCTTTCAAGTGTGGATCATCTCAAGGCCAGTTTGGCCCCTCCCTGTCCTGTGTCTTTCCCAGAACTTAGCAGGTGCTCATTGCACATGCTTCTTGTGGATTGCTTGCTGGCTGGTGATTTCTTTCCCATTGTGGGGCCTTGCGGGCCTGCCTTAATGAATGGATGGGAAGCACTCATCACCTCTGAATTAATTGCTATATGTTAATGGTGTCTGAGAACAAATTATACACTTTCTACTACACTTCCATTTCTACTGACAATTAGTTGGCTTGTGTAGCACTTTTTTTCATCAGTTTGGCCAAACCTCTTGTCTGAATGAGGCAGATTTTGGGGTTGTAGAAAGAGGTTTTTATTTTTTGGTGATGGGGTTATAGATAGAAATTTTTTTCTGGTGGGATTTCTTTTTTGTCTTGGTTTCCATACTTTTAGGTTGGCATTGTTCAATAGAAATACCATGCCAGCCTCAAGAGCCTCATAAGTATTTTAAATTTCATTAGGAAATGTAAAACCCAGTGAAATCAACTTAATATATTTTCTTTAATCTAATAAATCTAAAATATCAGTTTGATGTGTAATCAATCTACAAAATGCTTAATGAGATACCAGACCCTGGTTTTCTTTTTACGAAATCTTCAAAATTCAGTGCACCTTAAACTTTTTCCAGTACATCTCTGCTCACACTAGCCTCATTTCCAGTGCTTAGTAGCTGCATGTGGCTTGTGGCTGCTGTACTGGACAGCACCATTCTAGGTAATCATGAGTATCATTCTTGCAACTCCCACAAGCTTAGCCATGCCCTCTTCCATGCCTCCAGCTGTCTGAGCCAGGTCTTTCCAACCGAGGCTTCCCGTTGTCCTGCCGTCATGGTGCTGGGGCCCCAAGAGTTAGTTTCTCCTACTTTTAATCTTCCTCCCCAACAGCTTCTGCTCTCAGCCTTAAAATATGCCCTGGTCTCTAATCCTGCAAGGGTCTATCTGGCACCGGCCTGCTTCCCTTCACTCTACCACCTCCAGGAATAACTTCCTTTCCCTTTCCCTTTCCCTGTTTCTTCCTTAGTGTACACTGGCCCCTCAAAACTCCAGAGAGAACTCCCATCTACACCCTGTGTTGAAGCCGTTCTCTGTGTGTTGCCAGTAGCAAAGCCATAGTCTAGGGACCACTAAGAGCCATGGGATCTCAGGATGAGGACTTCAAGGCTGTCTAATCTCAGTTTCCGGGTGCAGGCCTGTGCTGGGCTGCACTGGATTCGTGGCAGAGCTTATAAGGACACTGGGTATTTTTATACCTGATCCTCCAATTCTGATCTGAAGTGGGGCCCCAGAGTTTATATTTTTTAAAAAAATTTATTTACTTTAAGTGGTTATTTATTTTGAGGGGGGTAATGTGTGAGTAGGGGAGGGGCAGAGCAAGAGACAGGGAGAGAGAACCCCAAGCAGGCTCCATGTCCTGTGCAGCGCAGAGCCCCACGCAGGGCTCGATCTCATGAACTGTGAGATTATGACCTGAGCCGAAATCAGGAGTAGGATACTTAACCAACTGAGCCTCCCAGGTGCCCCTAAATTTTTATTTAAATCCCAGTTAGTCAACATACAGAGTAATATTAGTTTCAGGTATACAGTATAGTGATTCAACACTTCCATACAACATCTAGTGCTTATCATGACAAATGTCCTCCTTAATCCGCATCCCCTATTTCACCCATCTCCCCACCCACCCCTCCTCTGGTAACCATCAGTTCTCTGTAGTTAAGAGTCTGTTTCTTTGTTGGCTTTTGTTTTTCCCCATTTTGCTTGTTTGTTTTGTTAAGTTCCATATATGAGTGAAATCATAAGGTATTTGTCTTTCTCTATTTCACTTAGCATTATACTGTTGAGCTCCTCCATTCATGTTGTTGCAGATGGCAAGGTTTCATCCTTTTTTATGGCTGAGTAACATTCCAGTGTGTGTGTGTGTGTGTGTGTGTGTGTGTGTGTGTGTGTGTGTACCACATTATCCATTCATTAGTCATTGGAGGCTTGGGCTGTTTCCATAGTTTGGCTATTGTAGAGAAAGCTGCTACAAACATCAGGGTGAATGTGTCCCTTTGAATTAGTGTTTTTATATTCTTTGGGTACACCTAGTGCAATTGCTGGATTGTAGAGTAGTTCTATTTTTAACTTTTTGAGGTATCTCCATTCTGTTTTCACCAGTGGCTGCACCAATTTGCATTCCCACCAACAGTGCAAGAGGGTTCCCCTTACTCCACATCCTCACCAACATCTGTTGTTTCTTGTGTTGTTGACTTAGCCATTCTGGCACTTGTGATTTGTATTTCCCTGATGATGAGTGATGTTGAACACATTTCATGTGTCTATTGGCCATCTGTGTGTTTTCTTTGGAGAAGTGTCTGTTCATGTCTTCTGCCCATTTTTAAATTGGATTATCCATTTTTTTTGTGTTGAGATTTTTAGGTTCTTTATATATTTTGGACACTAATCCTTTATCAGATATGTCATTTGTAAATATCTTCTCCCATTCCTTAGGTTGCCTTCTAGGTTTGTTGATAGTTTCCTTGGCTATGCAGAAGCTTTTAATTTTGATACGTACCTATAGTTTATTTTTTATTTTATTTCCCTGCCTCAGGAGACATATCTTGAAAGAAGTTGCTATGGCTGCTGTCAGAAAAATTACTGCCTGTGCTCTCTTCGAGAGTTTTTATGGTTTGGGACTGACATTTAGGTCTTTAGTCCATTAAAAAAATTTTTTTTTAATGTTTTATTTATTTTTTTTGAGTGAAAGAGACAGAGCATGAGTTGGGGGAGGGGCAGAGAGAGGGAGACACAGAATCTGAAGCAGCACAGGCTGATGCAGGGCTCGAACTCATGAACTGTGAGCCAAAGTCAAATGCTTAACTGACTGAGCCACCCAGGCACCCCTCTTTAGTCCATTTTGAATTTATTTTTGTGTATGGTGGAAGAAAGTGGTCCAGGTTCATTAACTTGCATGTTGCTGTCCAGTTTTCCCAATACTATTTGGTGAAGAGACATTGTTTTTCCCATTGGACATTCTTTCCTGCTTTGTTGAATTTTAATTGACCATATAATCGTGGCTTCATTTCTGGGTTTTCTATTCTGTTATATTGGTCAATCTGTCTATTCTTGTGCAAGTGATCACTTATAGCTTTGTAATATAACTTGAAGTCAGGAATTGTGATGCCTCTAACTTTTTCTTTTTCAGGGTTGCTTTAGCTATCTGGGGTCTTCTATGGTTCCATACAAATTTTAGGATTGTTTGTTTTGTGAAAAATGATGTTGGTGTTTTGATAGGGATTGCATTGTGTAGGGATTGCAAATGTGTAGATTGCTTTGGGTAGTGTAGACATTTTCACAATATCCTTCCAATCCATGAACAGCGCACATCTTTCCACTTCTTTGTGTCATGTTCAGTTTCTTTCATCAGTGTTTTATAGTTTTCAGAGTATAGGTCTTTCACTTCTTTGGTTAGGTTTATTCCTAAGTATCTTAGTGTTTTTTTGGTACAATTGTAAACAGGATTGATTCCTTAACTTTTCTTTCTGCTGCTTCATTATTGGTGTATAGACATGCAACAGGGGTGCCTGGATGGCTCAGTTGGTAGAGCACATGACTTGTAATCTCAGGGTTATAAGTTCAAGCCTGATGTTGGGCATGGTGCCTACTTAAAATTAGAAATGCAGCAGATTTCTATACATTGGTTTTGTATCCTGAGACTTTACTGAATTCATTAGCAGTTCTAGCTAGCAGTTTTTTGGTGGAGTCTTTGGTGGGTTTTTACATATAATCATATCATCTGCAAATAGTGAAAGTTTTATTCTTCCTCACTGACTTTGAGGCCTTTTATTTCTTTTTATTATCTGATTTCTTTGTATTTTTTTTTTTTTTATTATTAGCTGTGACTAGGACTCTAGTACTGTGTTGAATAAAAGTGGTGAGAGTGGACATCCTTGTTTTGTTCCTGACTATAGAGGAAAAGTTCTCTGCTTCCCCTAGTTAGGATGTTATTACCTGTGGGTTTTCATATAGGTCCTTTATTATCTTGAGGTATGTTCTCTCTAAACCTACTTTGTTGAGAGTTTTTACCATGAATGGGTGTTGTACTTTGTCATACGCTTTTTCTGCATCTTTTGAAATGATCATATGGTTCTTAGCCTTTCTTTCATTAATGTGATGTATCATATTGATTGATTTGCAAATATTGAGCCACCCTTCCAACCCAGGAATAAATCCTACTTGATAGTGGTGAATGATTTTTAAATGTATTACTGGATTTGGTTTCTAGTATTTTATTGAGAATTTTTGCATCTAGGTTCACTAGGGATATTGGCTTGTGGTTCGCTTTTTTTGTGGTGTTTTGTTTTTATCTGTTTTTGGCAATCAGGGTGATACTAGCCTCATAGAATAAATTTGAAAGTTTCCCTTCCTTTTCTAATTTTTGGAATAATTTGAGGAGAATAGGTATTAACTTTTCTTTAAATGTTCGGTAGATTCGCCTGTGAAGCCATCTGGTCCTGGATTTTGTTTATTGGAAGTTTTTGGATTATTGATTTCAAGTTCTTTGCTGGTTACCAGGGTGTTCAAGTTTTCTATTTCTTCCTGTTTCAGTTTTGGTAGGAATTTATCAATTTCTTGTAAGTTATCCAATTTTTTGGCATATAGTGTTTCATAATATTCTCTTATAATTGTATTTCTGTGGTGTTGGTTATTTCTCCTCTTGCATTTATGATTTTATTTGGGTTCTTTTTTTTTTTGATAAGTCTTGCTAGAGGTTTATCAGTTACATTAATCTGTTCTGTTGGGCTTTTTTTCTTGTTTGTTTCTATATCATTTATCTCTGCTGTAATCTTTATTATTTCCTTCCTTCTGCTGGCTTATTTGTTCTTTTTCTAGCTCCTTTAGGTGTAAGGTTAAGTTAAGGTTGTTTATTTGTGATTTTTCTTGTTTTTTTAAAGTAGGCCTGTATTGCTATGCTCTTCCCTCTTAGAACTGCTTTTGCTGTATCTCAAAGGTTTTAGACCATTATGTTTTCATTTTCATTTGTTGCTAGGTATTGCTAAATTCTTCTTTGATTTCCTAGTTGACCCTTTCATTGTTTAGTAGCATATTATTTAACCTCCATGTATTTGTGGTCTTTTCAGATTTTTTTCTTGTGGTTGACTTCTAGTTTCATAGTGTTGTGGTCAGAAAAGCTGCATAGTAAGACTTCAGTCTTTTTGTATTTGTTGAGGTCTGTTTTGTGTCTTAATATGTGATCTCTTATGGAGAATGTTCCATGTGCACTTAAAAAGAATGTATATTCTGTTGTTTTAAGATGGAATGTTCTGAATATATCTTTTAAGTTCATCTGGTGCAGTGTGTCATTCAAAGCTATTATTTCATCAGTCAGAAAAAGACAGGTATCATATGTTTTCACTCATATGTGGAATATGAGAAACTTAACAGAAGACCATAGGGGAAGGGAAGGAAAAATAAGTTACCAACAGAGAGGGAGGCAAACCACAAGAGACTCTTAAATACAGAGAACAAACTCAGGGTCGATGGGGGTGGGGAGTTGGGAGAGCAGGGAAAATGAGTGATGGGTATTGAGGAGGGTACCTGTTGGGATGACCACTGGGTGTTTGTATGTAAGTGAGGAATCACAGGAATCTACTCCCAAAGCCAAGACTATACTGTATACACTGTATGTTAGCTAACTTGACAAAGTATTAAAAATAAAGAAATAAAAATAGATTTAAAAAACCCAAAACAAAAGCCATTTTTCCCTTGTTTATTTTCTGTTTAGATGATCTGTCCATTGATGTAATTGGGGTTTTAAAGTGTCCTATTATTGCATTATTATCAATTAGTTTGTTTATGCTTGTTTTATTTTATTTATTTGGGTGCTCCCATGTTGGGTGCATAAACAATCTTGTTGGATTGTCCCTTTTATTATTATATAGTGCCCATCTTTGTCTCTTGTTACAGTCTCTGTTTTAAAGTCTAGTTTGTCCATGGGGTGCCTGGGTGGCTCAGTCAGTTGAGTGTCCAACTCTTGATCTCAGTTCAGGTCTTGACCTTATGGTTGTGAGTTCAAACCCTGTGTTGGACTCATGCTGAGTGTGGAGCCTATGTAAAAAATAATAATAAACGGGCTCCTGGGTGGTTTAGTCAGTTGTGTCTGACTCTTGATTTCAGCTCCTGTCATGATCCCAGGGTTGTGGGGTTAAGTCCCATGTCTGGCTCCATGCTGAATGTGGAGCCTGCTTCAGATTCTAAGATTCTCTCTCTCTCCCTCTGCCCCTCTCCCCCACTCTCTGCCTCTCAAATAATAAAAACAAACAAACATCTAGTTTGCCTGATATAAGTATTGATATTTTAGCTTTCTTTTGATGTCCATTTGCAAGGTAAATGTTTCTCCATCCCCTCACTTTTTTTTTAATTAAAAAAAATATTTAATGTTTGTTTATTTCTGAGAGAGAGTGTGAGTGGGAGAGGGGTATAATTTTTTTTAATGTTTATTTTTGAGAGAGCACAAGCAGGGGAGAGGCAGGAAGAGAGGGGGACAAAGGATCCCAAGCAGGCTCTGTGCTGACAGCAGAGAGCCTGATGTGGAGCTCAAACTCACAAAGCGTGAGATCATGACCTGAGCCAAAGTTGCACACTTAACCGACTAAGCCAACCGCACACTTAACCGACTAAGCCAACCAGGCGCCCCAACTCTAACGTCTCACTTTCAATCTGCAGGTGTTTTTAGGTCTAAAATGAGTCTCTTACAGGCAGCATATAAATGGTTTCTTTTTTCTTTTTTTTTTTTTAATCCTTTCACCCTGTGTCTTTTGATTCGAGTATTTAGTCCATTCACATTCAAGGTGTGCAGGGCTTGAACCCACGAACCATGAGATCATGACCTGAGCTGAAGTCAGATGCTTAACTGACTGAGCCACCCAGGCACCCCAGTGTTTTTGTTTTTGATTTTAATGTTTATTTTTTGAGAGAGAGAGGGAGGGAGGGAGGGTGAGTGAGTGGGGAGGGGCAGAGAGAAAGGGAGACAGAATCTGAAGCAGACACCAGGCTTTGAGCTGTCAGCACAGAGCCTCAATGTGGGGCTCAAACTCATGGACTGCGAGATCATGACCTGAGCAGACTGAGCTACTCAGGCACCCCCTTGGTGTTTTTTTTTTTTTTTAAGTTTATTTATTTTAAGAGAGAGAGAGAGTACACATGAATGGGGTAGGGGCAGAGAGAATCCCAAGCAGGCTCAGTGCCATGAGTGCAGAGCCCAAAGCAGGGCTTGATCTCATGAACCATGAGATCATGACCTGAGCCAAAATCAAGAGTCAGACGCTCAACGGACTAAGCCACTCAGGCACCCCTACTGGTTTTTGATACAGAGTTTCCATTAGGTTTATATATAACCCCCTTCTGCAAATAGCAATCTGTATTAAGTTTATGGTTGTTTTAGTTTGAAGACCTTCTTTTTTCCTCTCCTCCCCATGTTTTAGGTATGTATATGTTACTATATTTTATATCCCGTTTTTGGTGTGTGTCTGAGTTCCTTGCCTGATTTTTAGAGAAATACTCATTTTACTGCTTTTGTGCTTCCTGCCTTTATACTGTCACTTTTAGTCTCTCCACTCAGAGAGTCCTCCTTACTATTTCTTGTAGGGCTAATTTAGTGGTCATGAACTCCTTTAGTTTTTGTCTGTCTGGGAAACTCTCTCTCTCTCTCCTATTCTGAATGATAGCCTTGCTGGATAGAGTAATCTTGGCGGCAGATTTTTCCCATTCAGCACTTTGAATATATCATGCCACTCCTTTCTGGCTTGCTAAGTTTCTGTTGAAAAATCTCTAGCTAGCCTTACGTGTTTTCTCTTATAAGTTAATGACTTCTTTTGTCTTACTGCTTAAAAATTTTATTTTATTTTGCAGATTTAATTACAATATGTCTTGGTGTGGGTCTGCTTCTGTTGATTTTGATGGGAGTTCTCTGTGCCTCCTGGATCTGGATGTCTATTTCCTTCCCCAGATTATGGAAGTTTTCAGCTATTAGTTCTTCAAATAAAATTTCTGCCCCCTTTTCTCTCTCTTCTTCTTCTGGGACTCCTATAATACGAATGTTACTACATTTGAACAAGTCATTGAGTTCCCTAAGTCTGTTCTCATTTTGTATATTTTTTTCTCTCTTTTGTTCAGCACCATTGCTTTCCATTACCTTGTCTTCTAGGTCATTAATTCATTTCTCTGTTCCTTCCAGCCTTCTATTCATTGCTTCAAGTATGTTTCTAATCTCATTTATTGTACTCTTCCTCTCTGATTCTTTTTTAACTCTTATATCTCTAAGGTAGGGTCTCACTGATCTCTTCTTTTCTCTGGCTGTGGGTTTATCTTATTCTTTCATTTGGGATAAATTCCTGTCCTTGCATTTTGTCTAAGTCTCTGCCTTCTTCTCTGTGTTAGAAAAGCCATTTATGTCTCCTGCTCCTTCTTTGATGTGGCTTCTTCTCTCCCTTCAGTTGTGGAGTTTGTTCTGTCAGTCTTCAGATCAATTTCTGGGATGTTTAGGATGATTTTATAGTTATCTGGTTATGTTATTGAGATGGGGCAATTCTAGGGTCCTCCTACTCCACAACCATCTTCTGACTATTCCCAAGGATCTGTATTTTAACAAGTATCTCAGGCAATTCCTTTCTGATTGTAAAATAATTGGTTACCTCGAGCAGAAAATTCAGCACCCCCCCCCCCCCCATATATTTTAATACCTTATTCTGGAAAGTCTCAAACACATAAAAAATGTTAATATAATGAATCTCAAGGCATCCATCATCAGCTTCAACATTTATTTACATCTTCCTCTGTTTATCCTCCACATTATTTTTTTGGGGGGTGGGATAATCTCAGAAGTCGTGTAACTTCAGCTTTAAAAACTTGAATGTAGGGGTGCCTGGGTGGTTCAGTTGGTTGAGCATTTGACTCTTGATTTCAGCTCAGGTCATGATCCCAGCATTGTGGAATTGAGCCCCACGTTGGGCTCTGTGCTGACAGCATGGAGCCTGCTTGGGATTTTCTCTTTCCCTCTCTGCCCCTCCTCTGTTCATGTACTGTCTCTAAATAGATAGATAAACTAAAAAAAAAAAAAAAAAAAGGCCTTGAGTATGTGTCTCCACAGATAAAATACACAGTTGGTTTGTTCACATCCGGAGCTCACATTTGGTTGACCAGTCCATGAAGTCTCTTAGTCTACAACAATCCCCTACCTGCCCCTCTCTTCCATCCCTTCATGCATTTTACACAACAGGCTATTTGTCCTGCACAGTTTTCTGCATTCTGGACTTGGTGGACCACTTTCTTGTGGCATTGCCTGACTTTATTCCTCTCCCGCCTGCCTCTCTAAACTGGTAGTTACACTTCAACACGGAGAGCCTCATGAACTTTTCACATAATGGAGTTATGTACCACTGATTATTGTCTACACTTTTTATTAAAAATTACAAAAGATGATTTTCTGTTCTGTTGATTTCTATGTTTTTTAGTATTTTTTCCTTTAGCAATTATTTTGTTAATTCACATACAGTTTGTACCAAAAGGCAAAATAAATGTAGGATTTTAAAAAATTATTTACTCATTTTCAAAATAAGGTTGGTGTCTTAGCAACCGGCAATGTTTTTTTCCTATAATAAACTTAGGGATTTTTTATATAAGTGTTTCAATGAGTTTTATAGTCCTTATTCCTTTAGATGCTTCTATATTTGATGATTCCCATGTGGTTTTGACATGACACTATACTTTAAAGTTTGAGAGTGCATGCATGCATGAGTGGGGGAGGGGTAGAGAGAATGTTAAGCAGGCTCTCCACTGACAGTGTGGAGCCTGATGGGGGGCTCAAACCCATGAACCGTGAGATCATGACCTGAGCTGAAATCAAGAGTCAGGTGCTTAACTGAGCCACCCAGGTGCCCCTCAAAACACTTTAAAAAAAAATTCTTAATAATTTATATATTTTTAAATTTACATTCAAGTTAGTTAACATATGGTACAACAGTGATTTCAGGAATAGATTTCTTAATGCTCCTTACCCATTTAGCCCATCCCCCCTTTGATAACCTCTCCAGAAACCCTCTGTTCTCTATATTTAAGAGTCTCCTATGTTTTGTCCCCCTCTCTGTTTTTGTATTATTTTTGCTTCCCTTCCCTTATTTTCATCTGTTTTGTATCTTAAAGTACTCATATGAATGAAGTTATATTTGTCTTTCTCTAATTTCACTTAGCATAACACCCATCTAGTTATATCCGGATGTAGTTGCAAATGGCAAGATTTCATTCTTTTTGATTGCTGAATAATACTCCAGTGTACACACACACACACACACGTATATATACATATATACATATGTGTGTGTGTATACACACACACACACGACATCTTCTTTATGTACATATCATATATATACATATATACATGTGTGTGTGTCTGTGTGTATATATATATATATATATATATATATACACACACACATACCACATCTTCTTTCCATTCATCCATCGATGCACATTTGGGCCCTTTCCATACTTTGGCTATTGTTGATAGTGCTGCTATAAACATTGGGGTGCATGTGCCCCTTCAAAACAGCACACCTATATCCGTTGGATAAATAGCTGGGTCGTAGGGTAGTTCTATTTTTAATTTTTTGAGGAACCTCCATACTGTTTTCCAGAGTAGCTGCACCAGTTTGCATTCCCACCAGCAGTGCAAAAAAGATCCTCTTTCTCCGCATCCTCACCAACATCTGTTGTTGCCTGAGTTTTTAATGTTAGCCACTCTGACACGTATGAGGTGTTATCTCATTGTGGTTTTGATTTGTATTTCCCTGATGATGAGTGATGTTGAGCATTTTTTCATGTGTCAGTTAGCCATCTGGATGTCTTTTTTGGAGAAGTGTCTATTCATGTTTTTTGCCCATTTATTCACTGGATTATTATTTTTTTGGGCATGTTGACTTTGATAAGTTCTGTTTAGATTTTGGATACTAACCCTTTATCTGATATGTCGTTTGCAAATATCTTCTCCCATTCTGTCAGTTGCCTTTTAGTTTTGCTGATTGTTTCCTTTGCTGTGCAGAAACTTTTTATTTTGATGAGGTCCCAATAATTCATTTTTGCTTTTGTTTCCCTTGCCTCTAGAGACATGTTGAGTAAGAAGTTGCTGCGGCCAAGTCAAAGAGGTTCTTGCCTGCTTTCTCCTCTAGGATTTTGATGGCTTCCTGTCTTATGCTTAGCTCTCTCATCCATTTTTAGTTTAGTTTTGTGTATGGTGTAAGAAAGTGGTCCAGGTTCATTTTTCTGCATGTCGCTGTCCAGTTTTTCCAGCACCATTTGCTGAAGAGACTTTATTCCATTGGATATTCTTTCTTGCTTTGTCAAAGATGAGTTGGCCATACGTTTGTGGGTCCATTTCTGGGTTCTCTATTCTGTTTCATTGATCTGAATGTCTGTTCTTGTGCCAGTACCATACTGTCTTGATGATTACAGTTTTGTAATACAGCTCAAAGTCTGGGATTGTGATGCCTCCAGCTTCAGTTTTCTTTTTCAAGATTGCTTTGGTCATTCGGGATCTTTTCTTTAGGCTATTCTGGTTCCATACAGATTTTAGAATTGTTTGTTTTAGCTCTGTGAAGAATGCTGGTATTATTTTGATAGGTATTGCATTGAATATATAGATTGCTTTGGGTAGTATTGAAATGTTCACAATATTTGTTCTTCCTATGCAGGAGCATGGAATATTTTTCCTTTTTTTTTTTTTTTTTGGTGTCTCCTTCAATTTCTTAAGCTTTCTATAGTTTTCAGTGTATAGAGTTTTCACCTCTTTGGTTAGGTTTATTCCTAGGCGTTTTATAGTTTTGGTGCAATTGTAAATAGGATCGATTCCTTGATTTCTTTCTGTTGCTTCATTCTTGGTGTATAGGAATGCAACTAATCTCTGTGCATTGATTTAAACAAATTTTTTTTAAGTTATTCATTTTTAGAGATAGAGCATGAGTGGGGAAGGGGCAGAGAGAGGGAGACACAGAATCTGAAGCAGGGTCCAGGCTCTGAGCTGTCAGCACAGAGCCCGACGCGGGGCTTGAACTCATGAACTGTGAGATCATGACCTGAGCTGATGTCGGACACTCAACCGACTGAGCCACCCAGGCGCCCCTGTGCATTGATTTTATATCCTGCGACTTTGTTGAATTCATGGATCAGTTCTAGCAGTTTTTTTGGTGGAATCTTTTGGGTTTTCCATATAGAATATCACATCACCTGTAAAGAGCAAAAGTTTCACCTCCTCCTGGCCGATTTGGATGCCTTTTCTTTGTGTTGTCTGATTGCCGAGGCTAAGGCTTCCAATACTATGTTGAGTAACAGTGGTGAGAATGGACATCCTTGTCTTGTCCCTGACGTTAGGGCGAAAGCTCTTAGTTTTTCTCCATTGAGGATGATATTAGTGGAGGGTCTTTCATATATGGCTTTTATGATCTTGAGGTACAATGCTTCTCTCCCTACTTTCTTGAGGGTTTTTATCAAGAAAGGATGCTGTATTTTGTCAAATGCTTTCTCTGCATCTATTGAGAGGATCATGTGGTTCTTGTCCTTTCCTTTATTGATGTGATGTATCACATTGATTGATTTGTGTATATTGAACCAGCCCTGCATCCCAGGTATAAAGCCCACTTGGTCATGGTAAATAATTAAAAAAAAATTTTTTTAAAATTTATTTTTGAGACAGAGAGAGACAGAGCATGAGCAAAGTGGGGGGGGGGGGGCAGAGAGAGAGGGAGACACAGAATCTGAAGCAGGCTCCAGGCTCTGAGCTGTCAGTACAGGGCCTGACATGGGCCTCAAACTCACAAGGCATGAGATCATGACCTGAGCTGAAGTCAAACACTCCACCGACTGTGCCACCCAGGTGCCCCTAATGCATATTTTTGAGAGAGGGAGAGAGCGTGAGCAAGGGAGGAGCGGGGGTGGGGGGGGTGGGGGGGGGAATAGAGAATCTGAAGCAGGCTCTGTGCTGACAGCAGACAGCCTGATACGGGGCTTGAACTCATTAACTGTAAGATCATGATCTGAGCCGAAGTTGGATGTTTGAGCCACCCAGGCACCCCTGAAAGATTTTAAGTAATCTCTACACCCAGCATGGGGCTTGAACTTAGAACACCCCAGATCAAGAGTCTCATGCTTTACCGATTGAACCACCCAGACACCTGGGGTCTTGTGTTTTAAAAGTCCATTCTGATAATCTCTTATCAGGGGCCTTTAACTTGGGAGTGTTTAGACCTTTTATATTTACTGCAATGACCTACAAGGTTTGGTTTAAATCTAACATCTAGCTATTTACCTTCAATCTGTCTCATCTGTTCTTTGTCCCTTTTTCTTTAAAGTTTGTTTCTTTTGAGAGATACAGAGACAGTATGAGTGGGGGAGAGGCAGAGAGAAAGAGAATCCCAAGCAGGCTACACACTCTGCCAGTGTAGAGCCTGATGTGGGGCTCAAACTCAGAACCGTGAGACCATGACCTGAGCCAAAACCAAGAGCTGGATGCTTAACTGAGCCACCCAGGTGCTCCTCTTTTCATAGACACTTTTGGACAAGTACATTTTATAATATCATGCTATCTTCACAGTTGGCTTGTTAGTTATACTCTCTGCTTTATTCTTTTAATGCTTGACTTAGGATTTAAAAATACAACTTCGGAGGTGCCTGGGTGGCTCAGTCAGTTGAGTGACTCTTGTTTTTGGTTCAGGTCATGATCCCAGGGTTGTGGGATCAAGCCCTGTGTTAGCCTCTGTGCTGAGCCTGGATCCTGCTTGGGATTCTCCCTCTGTCGTGCATGCTCTCTCTCCCCCCGACCCCTGCTCCCTCTGCCCTTCTACCCTGCTCATGCTCTCTGTCTCAAAAAAAAAAAAAAAAAAAAAAGAATCTGACTCTTGATTTTGGTTCAGGTCATGATCTCATGCTTCATGAGATCAGCCCCATGTTGGGCTCTGCACTGAGTGTGGAGTCTGCTTGGGATTCTGTCTCTCCCCCTCTCTCTCAGAATAAACATTAAAAAAAAATCAACTTCAGGGGTGCCTGGGTGGCTCAGTTTGTTGAGCATCTGACTCTTAATTTTGGCTCAGGTCATGATCTCACGGTTGTGAGACTGAGCTCCGTGTTGGGACTTGTAGTGAGTGTGGAGCCTGCTTAATATTCTCTCTGCCCTTTTCCTGCTTGTGCTGGCTCTCTCTTAAAAAAAAAAGTACACACACACACAAATACAACTTCAATATAATGCAGTATGCTTTCAACAAATATGACACCACTTCACATATAAGACCCTTACAACAAAATATTTTCAATTCCCCCACTTCCATTATTTGTGCTATTGTTACTTATTTTATTTCTATATAAGTTGTAAGCCTCTCAATGCAGTTAAAATAATCAATACTGGAGAGATAAAAGGAAAAAAAAGTATATTTACCCAGATTTTTTCTATCCCTGGTTCTCCTTATTCCTTGGTATATATCCAAATTTTCATCTGATATTTTCATTTTGCCTGAAGAACTTCCTTTGACATTTCTTATAATGCAGCTCTGCTGGTCATTATTCTTTCAGCTTTCATTTGAAAAACTCCTTATTTCACCTTTATTTTTGAAAGATATTTCACTAGCTATAGAATTGTAGGCTGATAGTCATTTTTATGTTATTCTTTTTTCAGCACTTTAAAGGTGTTAAATTTCTTATGGTTTGCATAATTTCTGATGAGAAGTTGGCTGCCATTCTTATGTTTGTTTCTATGTAGTATGTGTCTTTTTCTCTGGCTTTCATAGTTTTTAAAAATTTCAGCAGTTTTATTATGGGGTATGTATGTATGTGTGTTTAGTATTCTGCTTGGGGTTCTGATCTTGAATCTCTATGGTTACAGTTTTAATCCAGCTTGGAAACATGTGTTATTTCTTCAGATATTTTTTCAATCCTCCTCGCCCCTTAATTTTTTTCTCCTTGGGACTCTTAATTTACACAAGACTACTTGATAGTATCCCACATCTCAGTTGCCAGGTTTATTGTTTTGGTCCCTTCTCTATGTGCTGTTTGTATAGTTTTTATTGCTGTATCTTCAGACTTACTGATCTGTTGTACTGCAGTGTGTACCTGCTCTTCCTCCTGTCCAGTGTTTTCACTTCAAATATTGAATTTCCCATTTCTAGAAACTCCCAACTTTTTTATGTCTCATTTTCCTTATGTTCCTGTTCCTTTATATTCTTGAACACCTTTGTGATACCTGTTGTTAAGGTCTTTATCTGCTAATCCTGAGGTCTCTGATTTGTGTCCATTAATTTTTTTTCTCTTCTGGTTATGGGTCATATTTTCTTATTTGCACATGTAATTTTGGATTGGAAACTGGACATTGTGAATTTAGTTTCTAAGTGCTTAATTTTCGTTATTGCTTTAAAGAGTGTTGGGTTTTGATCTGGCACAAAGTGAAATAATTGTGGACCTCAAGGCTTGGTTTTCATGGTCCAGAGGAACCTGTGCTCTAGACCTAATTTAAGATTATTACTAAGGCGTGATCTTAGGACTCTACCCAATGCGCTGCATATTCTGAAGTTGTACTCTGGGTCTCAGGCACATGAACTCTTCCCACTCCTCTGAGTTCTAAGAATTGTGTGGTCTATTGGTTTCTGGTCATGAAGTTGTACCTTTTATTCATGTAGGTCAGGACTTGGTCAGACTCTAGGAGACATTTCTGTAGATCTGAGGAGCTTACTCTCTCTGAGCAGCTCCCTCTTCTCCAGGACTCTGCTCATTAGGTTCTAGCTTAGCATTCCTAGACTCTGACCTCTGTGTCTTCAACTTGACCACTAGACCCTGGATTGTCTCCTTGCCCTTTGGCCTGAAAGTTGCTCCTAGGCAGTAAGCTGGAGCAGCTGGTGCTCCCCTCACCTGTTTCCCTCACCCAAACACTGTCTTTGTCCTATGTCCATAAGCATTTGTTTCATGTATATTGTGTGGTTTCCTAGTTGTTTAGGGAAACTAATTTCTAGGGAAACTCTTAACAGCCATTACTCCTTCATGGGTGGAAGGCAGTGGAAGTCTCCCCGTTTTTGAACTCACTTGTCAGTGAAAACCTGTGAATCCCCTGGTTTCTAGTTCTCACATTGGCTTGCTGAGTTTTCTATTTGGGATGGATGAGTATTTGATGGTAATTTTTGGGTTACCTGGCTCATAGGATCATAACAACTCCCTTTTTTCTTGCCTATGCTGGTCCCACACAGGTATTCTAGGTATGAAGAGTTTGGCCCTAGGGTTTGAGGGACTACCTTAATGTTGTCTGGGGGTCTCATTTTCTATCCCAGTTTGCTTTGTTTTTGTGAAAGGATTAAAAACCATTGTGGTTGCTATTGTTCTTACTCTAACCAGAACTCTCTACCTTTTAAGTTACCTCTCCATTCATATCACTTGGGCGTGGCCCTTGAAGACTGACAGTGTGGTATTTCCAATTGATTAGCCTATTTTGTGGTAACGAAATTTGAGGGATTTTGCTTTTACCCCAGGAATAGTTAACACTTTAGCACTCTAAGTATAAACTATTACGGGTGGTAATTTTACTTACCTCCAGATTACCTTAATTGAGTCTCTGTAGTATAAGCCACAAACACAGCTTATGGCCAGGAGCCCACTAACCTACCACCAACCCACTGTGTGACACAGGACTAATTTCTTCTCATTGTTGATGGTAGCAGACACCATAAGGAAGACGAGGCCTGTCCTTGGGGGGAGCACAGAGCTTGTTAGGGAAGGCAGACAAGTAACAAGAGCTAACTAGAACTAAGGGGTAGTTTTTATCCCCTGAGAAGTGTACACAAAGGTGCCTTCTTGGGCCTTTTCTCATCTGAATAAACAGAAGCACAGTTCTCATACTGTTGTCCAAAGGCTTGGATTGTACAGAATGACATGGAGGCTGAGGGGCAGGGCTGTGGCCTCTATAGCCTTACTTCAAGCACAGTCGATCCACCTTTTCCGATTTTATACATTATGATCTAATATTTATTTCAAAACAGGGGTTTTGCTGCTGAAAAATGAAGGATGAGCAGGTAGAAGAACAGGGGTCCACATTTCCTTGTGCATGCAGCCTCCTGCGGTGAGTGGCCTGACCTTTTACAAAGCTAAGTGCACTCACATAAAGGTCTGCTGTGAGCACCACCCCACATTACAGCTGAGGAGCCCTCCACTCACATACTCTTCCTGAGTCGTGCCTTTGACAGCACCCACTCTGGAGTTGAGCTGGATTGGGACTCAAAGGCTAGCTTTACCACTTGGCAGTGGACAGCCCTGGGCAGGTCTTCCACCTTCAGTGCCAGTTTCCTCATTGGTAAGTTGGGGATATAGGCCTACACTGGTCTGTTGTGTTGCAACATAGGACAGCTCCAGTGTAGTACCAGCTCGCGATAGGTGTCAGTATAAATTATACCCGCTGTTGTGACGACCGATTCAGGTGAGGGTCTCAAGGCTTCTGCTAACAGGTGATACTAGGTTCAGGGTTGACCAGGACCAGAACCATGGTCTCCAGCACTGACAGGGTCCATAATCTGCATGAAGTGTACCCACTTTCCGGGCCAGTCTCTTAATTGTGGGTATTGGTTAATATTGCCCTGCGTTTGCATGGCACGTTATGGGTCACCTCCATGCATTAGTTCATCCGAGTCTTCTCTGTAAGGCAGACTTGTATTCCCACTCTCTGGAAGAGGATATGTGTTCAGAGGACACACTCCCCCTCACCGCAGCCCACGTCCAGTGTGACTGGAATCACAAGGATGTTATACAGATACCAGCTTTGTGTATGTCGGCTGGGGGTTCAGCCAGCCTACAGGGACCAGGGTCTTGGCGAATGTTGTTCTAATACACTGACAAACAGGAGTGAACATGAGCTTTTTAGGGAGGGGTTGGGGTAATGCAGGAAGAATTACAAGCAATATGAATTTATTTAACTATTTTGGAAACAAAACCCCCCAAATAATGCCTGAAACCCAAAAGGTACATAAAAATGGCCAAAAATATTTTAAAATAATAAATTTGAAGATCATTTGTAGCTTTTTTCTCCTAACATGAGTGCTTTCAGCAGGACAGTAAATTACAAACCATATCAAATCATGTTAAGGCAGATGATCTATCTGGTTGCACTTGTAACTACTCCTGGGGAAGGAATCTTGTTGGAGCTATTCCTCCCAGCGGTTTGGTCAGTTGGTCCAGGAAAGGGCAGTCCTGGAGTCAGCAGGAGGGGAGCTGAGCCTTTCCTGTCTTGTCACTGCTCGTTCTGCTGGCCCTCTGTGACGGAAGTGGACACAGAACCTTGGCCCTTGTTGACATCACTGATGCACACCCACTGCCCGTCGACAGACTCCTTCCACAGGGTCACCTGCAAGCCAGTGCACACAGCCTGTTACAGGTCTGCACCCTTCCCTCTGCTGTCCTTACCTTCCCAGATCTTCAGCAAGACGGTGACAAAGGATATTTCTGACTTAGCTCCCCCTCACAGGAAGAACAACAAATATTCATGAACAAGAAGCCACTGAGCAAATCCTAGAAGACAGGAATGTGGCTGAAGCACCCCCTGCCCGACCAAAGGGACCAACTCCTTGTACCAGAAGGATAGACTGGAAGGCTACATGCTGACTGCATGGCCCCCACCCAGGTTGACTCAACACCACGTTCAACTTCTGTTTTTCCAGGGGGAAAGGAGCACAGGGGTGACATCCAGTCACTCAGCGCTGTAAGTCATGGCCTCGTGGGATCCCTCATTCTGGGCTCTGCCCCATGGGGACTGCAGGCACATCTGTGGGTTTCAACTACTGCGAATCTGATGGTGACTAAGTGGGGTTCTTAAGTGGTCAACACCACAGGGGAGGCACGGTCCACCTCCCGGTCACCAGGTCCAAGTGAACCCAACTGCCCTCTTCCTCCTCCTCTAAGTCCGAGTCTATGCCAAGGGCTTGAATAAATCATTGGTCCCAAGTAAGACAGAATCATCATGCCCATGCACTGGGTGGGCTTCCCAGAACCGGCACTGTGTTATTAACAGACCAAGTTCCTAGCTGCAGAGCCCAAGCAGTAGTCCCAACCAGTATCTCTGCTCATCTACAGCACCAAGCTGGGGGTCCAGTCTGCCCCAGGGAATGCTCTACAGTGCAGTTCTGCCAGCTCTTGAACCTGGTCTGCCCCCACCCAGGCAGAAAGGCTGAGTCACAGCCCCACTTGCTGCAGTTCCTGGCTCTTGGTCTCTCATCCAGAAAGCCAATTTACAGACTCTTGTAGAGAGCCCAGTCCTGACTGTAGGAAGCCTGACTGGAGAATCCAGGTCACAGTGACACCCACTAGCTTCACTTGGGCAGGGAACTCGAGTCAGCAGTCCTACCTGCTGTTCTCACCCAGTGGAATACCCTCTATGCTCAGAACTCAAACAGTTGCTTCACTAAAAAACAGACCCTAACAGCAGCCACACCTGTCCAAGGACCAGGAATGACCAGAAACCCAACTGCGCTGACCGGTCCAACTGTCTGCCAAAGTGAGCCTGCAACGTTTGGAAGAAGGGACCACAACTCCAATGCAGATACCAACACGAGGATCACAGAAAGCCAGGTAAATGTGACACCACCAAATGAAACTAATAGAGCTCTACAATGGACTCTAAAGACAGGAAGACCTATGAACTGCCAAGAGGCCCTAAATAAACAGGGCTACAAAAGACATGTCAGAATCATCAAAAGTCAAAGAATTTTAAGAGCAGCTAGAAAAAAAAAGGTTACATATAAGGGAACCCCCATAAGACTGTGAGATTTCTCAGTAGAAGCTTTTCAGGCCAGAAGAAAATGGGATGACACTACCAGGCAAAAGTGTCCTTCGGCAATGGATAGACTTTCTTGGACAAACAAAAGCAGAGGGAACTCATCACCGCTACATCTGCCTTACAAGAAATGCTAAAGGGAGTTGAGTATAAATAAAAGGATGCTCATTAACACTATACAAGGCAGCATAAAACTTACTGGTGATGATAAATAATTAAAGTTGGATTCTGTAATGTGATGTTAGTGCATAATTCACTTCTAGCTCTAGTTTAAAAGATAATGTAGTAAGAAATAACCATTGTAGTTAAATAGCCATAACTACAATAACCTGTTATTACACATTATAAAATATATAAATTGTAACATCAATAACCTAAAATTTGAGGGGGAGAAGTCAAAGTGTTCAGATGTTATTTTAAAACAGAGTGTTTTAAAATGTCTATGTAAACCTTATAGCCACAAGGGAAAAACCTGTGGTAATATTAGACCAAAGAACATGACAAAGTCAAAGCATACGGATACCATAAAACTTCAAAACACAAAAAAAGAAGGAACAATGTATCAAGAAAACCACAAGAAAATAAACAAAATGGCAATTGTGTAAGGCCTTATTAATTAATACTTACTTCAAATGTAAATGGTTTAAACTCTCCCGGGGAGACAACACCTGGCTGAATGAATAAAATAAAACCAAAAACACAAGATCCAACAATATGCTTCCTATAAGAGATTCACTTCAGCCTTAAAGACAGAGATGGAGTAGGGATACTTTAAGCAAATGGCAACCACAAAGAAAGTAGAGGTAGCTATATTTATATCAAATACACTTTAAAGTGAAAATAGTAAAGAGAGGGGTGCCTGGGTGGCTCAGTTGGTTGAGCATCTGACTTCAGCCCTGGTCATGATCTCATGGTTCACGGATTCAAGCCCTGCATTGGGCTCTGTGCTGACAGCTGGGAGCCTAGAGCCTGCGCTTCGGATTCTGTGTCTCCCTCTCTCTCTGTCCCTCCCTCTCTCAAAAATAAATAAAATGTTAAAAAATAGTACAGAGAGACAGAGGGATCAACACACCAAGAAGATGTAACAATTATAAATATATAGATACCCACCACTGAAACATCTAATTATATGAACCAAAACCGAACTAAATGGAAATAAAGAGTAACAAAAAAATGGTTGGGGACTTTAATACTCTCAACAATGGAGATCATCCAGACAGATAATAAGGAAACAGTGGATTTGAACAATAGTACAGAACAAATGGGCCTAACATGTACATAACCTTCTGACAGCAGAACATACATTAAGTGCACATGGAACATTTCCTATATGTTACACCACAAAACGAGTCTTAGCAAATTAAAAAAAATTAAACCAATTATCTTCTCTAACCACAATGGTATGAATACAGCAAGATATCAATAGCAAGAGGAAACTGAGAAATTCACAAACACATGCAAATTAAACACTGACATTATTTTGAATCAAATGAAAAACACAATATACCAAAACTTACAGGATGCAGCAAAAGCAGTTCTTGGAAGTTCACAGCAATTAATGCCTACATTCAGAAACAAGACCTATCCCAAATAACCTAACTCTATGCCTTAAGGAATCAGAAAAGAACAAACTTTGTCCAAAGCTGGCAAATAATAAATATTAGAGCAGAAATAAATGAAATAGAGAAGAAAATAGAAAAGATTGACCAGAAGAGTTGGTTGGTTGACAAAACTAACAAAGTTTACCTAGATTAACCAAAGAAAAAAGAGGACCCAAAACAACAAAATTATAAATGAGAAAGGAGATATTACAACTGATCATCACAGAAATACAAAGAAAAATAAGAAACTACTATGAAACAACTCTATGTCAACAAACTGAACAAGCTAGAAAAAATGGACAAATTCTTAGAAATGTTACCAAGACAATCAGGAAGAAACAAAAAATCTGAATAAAAAATTTTATAAACATTAAAAAATTTTCTGAAATAGAATATCTCAACAGTAAGGAGACTGAATAATAATTGAAAATCTCCTTGTATAAAAAAAGCCCAGGGCCAGATGGCTTCACTGGTGAATTTAAGCTAACATGTAAGGAATGAATACCAATCCTCAAAATCTTCCAAAAAAAAAATTTTTTTTTTAAGAGGAGGAAATACACCCACACACTCATTTTACAAGGCCAACAACTGCCCTTATACCAAAGCCAGAAAAGGCTACTACCAGAAAATAACTTTGGACAAATAACCCTGATGAATATAGATGCAAACTGAATTTGGCAGTACACTAAAAGGATCATTCACCATGATCAAGCAGGATTCAGACATGGAATGCACGGACGGTTCAACATATGCAAATCAACCAATGTGATCTGTTTGTGATAATGCTTAACAGATTAGGTATAGAAGGAACATACCTCAATAATAAAGGTCATGTGATAAGCCCACAGCTAGTACAATACCCCATGGTGAAAGGCCAAAAGCTCTTCCTTGAAAATAAGCAATAAGAAAAGGGTACCCACTCTTACCATTCTTTTTCAATGTAATACTACAAGTTGTTGCCAAAGCAACCAGGCAAGGAAAAAAAAAAAGGCATCAGAACTGGAACGGAAAAACTAAAATTGTCTCTATTTGCAGATGACAAGATGTTATACACAGAAAATCCTAAAGGTTTCATCAAAAAGCTTAGATCTAAACAGTGAATTCATTAAAGTTGCAGGATACAAAATTAATGAAAATCAGTAGTGTTTCTATACACTAAGAATGAATTATTAAAAAAGAAATAAAATGATCCTTACGATAACAAAAACAATAAAATACTCATGAACTTAACCAAGGAGGTGAACGATCTCTACTCTGAAAACAAGACAGTGATGAAACTGAGAATACAAATAAATGGAAAGGTATCTTGTTCATAGATTAGAATAATTAACATTGTTAAAATTTTAATACTACCAAAGCCATCTATAGGTTCAATGCAATTCCTATCAAGATTCCAATGGCCTTTTTTTTTTTTTTTTTTTTTGACAAAAATAGAAAAAAGAGTCCTAAAATGTATATGGAACCACCAAAGACCCTGAATGGCCAAAGCAATCCTGAGAAAGAAGAACAAAGTGGAAGGAATCCTACTTTTTTTTTTTAAAGTATTCTTTTTTAAATGTTTTTTTGAGAGAGAAAGACAGACCATGAATGGAGGAGGGGAAGAGAGAGAGGAAGACCAAAGAATCAGAAGCAAGCTCCAGGCTCTGCACTGTCAGCACAGAGCCCGATGCAGGGCTCGAACTCATGAACTGTGAGATCATGACCTGAGGTGAAGTCGGATGACTGAGCCACCCAGGCGCCCCAGGAATCCTACTTTTTAATTTCAAGCTATTAAGCTATAGTAATGGCATAAAAACGAATAGATGGTACTGACATAAAAACAAATAGGTCAATGGAATCAAAAGCCCAGAAATAAACTCAAGCATATACAGTTAACTAGTATTCGGCAAGGGAGCCAAGAATACTCAATGGAGAAAAGACTGTCTCTTTAATAAATGGTGCTGAGTAAACTGGACATTAACATGTAAAAGAATAAAATTAGACCCTTATACCACTCAAAAAAACTAACTTCAATTGCATTAAACACTTAAATATAAGATCTGAAACTATCGAAACTCCTAGAGGAAAATATATGAAAACAAGCTATTTGGGTGCCTGGGTGGCTCAACTGATTACGTGTCTGACTCTTGATTTCGGTTCAGGTGATGATTCTCATGCTTCATGCCTGCTTGGGATTCTCTCCTTCTGTCTCTCCCTCCACCACTCATACACACGTGCATTCCCTCTCTGAAAATAAAAAAAAACTCTTTGACATGAGTCTTGACAAAGATTTTTTGGTTGTGACATCTAAAGCAAAAGTAACAAAAAATAAGTTAGCAGGACAGCATTAACTAAAAAGTTTCTGCATAGCAAAATAATCAACAAAGTAAAAAGACAACCTTACAAAATGGGAAAAAAATATTTGCAAATCATACATCAGAAGAGGAGTTAATATCCAAAATATCCAGGGATGCCTACATGGCTCAGTGGGTTGTCTCTTGTTTTTATAGATTTGTTTTAAATTTATTTATTTTGAGACTGAGCATATATGCGTGTGCATGTGCATGAGCAGGAAACGGGCAGAGAGAAAGGGAGAGAGGGAATCCCAAGCAGGTTCCGCACTGTCAGCCCAGAAACTGACATGGGGCTTGAACTCACAAACTGTGAGATCATGACCTGAGCCGAAATCAAAAGCCAGATGCTTAACTGCCTGAGCCACCCTGGTGCACCAATTAAGCATCCAACTTGACTCCTGATCTCAGCTCAGGTCTTGATCTCAGGGTCATGGGCTCAAGTTCCACCTTGGGCTCCACGCTGGGTGTGAAGCCTGTTTACAAACAAATGAAAACTCCCCACGCCACAATATATCCACAGAAGACTAAAACTCCATACCAGAAAGCCAAAAAATACAATTAAAAATTGGGCAAAAGACCTGAATAGAAGATTTCTCCAAAAAAGATATACGAAAGGCCAACAGGTATGTGATAGTGAGAGATAAGCATCTCACTCAGCATCTCTAATCACTGGGGAAGTACAACCATAGAATATCACCTCACACATGTTAGCATGGCCATCATGAAAAAGACAAAGACACAAGTATTGGCATGGATGTGGAGAAAAGGGAACTCTTGTGCATTACTGGTGAAACTATAAACTGGTGCAGCCACTATGGAAAACAGTACGGAGGATCTTCAACAAAATTAAAAATAGAACTCCTATATGACCCAGCAGTTCAACTTCTGGGTATTCATCTGAAGAAAATGAAGAGACTGTCTTGAAAAGTATCTGCATCCCCGGGGTGGCTGGGTGGCTCAGTCGGTTAAGCGTCCGACTTCGGCTCAGGTCATGATTTCATGGTTCGTGGGTTTGAGCCATGCATCAGGCTCTGTGCTGACAGCTCAGAGCCTGGAGCCTGCTTCAAATTTTGTGTCTCCCACCCTCTCTTCCCCTCCCCGGCTCCCGTTCTGTTTCTCTCTCAAAAGTAAACATTAAAGACACCCAAAAAACCAAAAACCAAATACTGATGTTGTTTTAACCAAGTTGCTACAGGTTCTGTAAGAGGATACGGGATACAGCAGTGGTTCTCAAAGTGTGCTGTCTAGACCAGGGCATCTGCCATAATGGGGAGCTTGTGAAAACTGCAAATTCTTGGGTCCGTGCCCAGACCCACTGATTCAGAAATCCTGGGGGTGGGCTTGGCAATCCATGTTTTAACAAGTTAAATACTAAAATGTGAGAAGTGTGCTAGAGGAAGACAACAGATAAGTATGTTATTTCAACACTGATATAAACAGTAGAATAAATAGCTAAGCACTGGAAAGGTTTATTTCTGGAGAATGAAAATTAGACTGCATTAAAAAAATCATAACCGGGGCGCCTGGGTGGCTCAGTCGGTTGAGCACCGGCTTCAGCTCAGGTCACGATCTCACGGTCCGTGAGTTCGAGCCCCGCGTTGGGCTCTGTGCTGACAGCTCAGAGCCTGGAGCCTGTTTCGGATTCTGTGTCTCCCTCTCTCTCTGACCCTCCCCCATTCATGCTCTGTCTCTCTCTGTCTCAAAAATAAATAAACGTTAAAAAAAAAAATCATAACCTAATAAAAACTACTTCAAGCTATGTACGTGTATCTGGTAAAAAATAGTAATGATTTTAAGAATTCCTGCTTTAGCAGCACCTGGGTAGCTCAGTCACTTAAGCCTCTCACTTCAGCTCAGATCATGATCTCACAGCTTGAGAGTTTGATTCCTACGTTGGGCTCTGCTGATAGCTCGGAGCCTTGAGCCTGCTTCAGATTCTGTGTCTCCCTCTCTCTCCTGTTGCTACACTGCTCACACTCTGTCACTGTCCCTCTCAAAAATAAACTTAAAAAGAATTTTTTTTAATTAAAAAAAAAAAAGAATTCCTGCTTTAGAGTCAGACTATTTACTACATATGCACTATGCAGAATGCTCTAGACTGCAAACTAAGTCCTTTAGTGAAGGAATGCTATGCAGACAGCAATAGAGTTGAGCTCTTTGTAGCAAACAGTGATAAAGAAGAGTTGAGAAGCATAAAAGAATAATGGCAGCAGAACCCAAATGTGGAATGTGCATACAACCAGGCACTTGCCCATTGCCTTGTAAATACTACTGTAGGGCTCCTCAGGCAAGTCAAGGTCGGCTGGGCTGTCCTAGGTGCCACCAAACCTGGGGCCTAGTCCCGCCTCTGGCACTTACTAGAAATAAAGAGGGTTACATTAGTTATCTTTGAGGGTCATTCCAGCTCTAAAGTTCTATGGCCTGGAGAAGAGGCCTGCTACATTTCTGGGACTACTGTACATGAAAGGGACCCCAGGCTGGATGAAAACTGCCCACAGAGTCTCAAAGATATACATATATTTATTTATTTAGAAAGCGTGCACGTGCGCAAGCAGGGGAGGGGCAGAAAGAGAGGAAGAGAAAGAATCCCAAGGAGGATCCACACCATCAGCAGAGCCCGATGTGGGCTCGATCCCACCAATTGTGAGATCATGACCTGAGCCCAAACCAAGAGTGGGATGCTCAACCGACTGAGACACTCAGGCGCCCCTCAAAGAGATACTATTTGTACTCCCATGTGCATAGCATTACTGACAACAGCCAAAGGAGGAAGCACCCCTGTGTACCAATGTATGTGTAAATAAAATGTGGTAGAACAGAGTATTAGTCTTAAAAAGGTAGGGAACTGACATATGGTACAACACAGATAAGGATACTACGGGAAGTGAAAGAGGCCAGTCACAAAAAGACAATTACTGCATGATTCCACTTACATGAGTTCCCCAAAGTAGTCAGATTCACAGATAGGAAGTAGGATGGTGCTTACTGGGGTCTAGGGTCTGGGTTGAGTGGAAGTTAGTGTTCAGTGGGGACAGAATTTCAGCTGGGGAAGATGGAAACAGTTCTAGAGATGCATGGTGGTGATGGTCGCACAATAATGTGAATGTACTCAAAACCACTGAATTGTACACCTAAAAATGGTTAAGATGGGTAAACTTTGTATGTATTTTGCCAGGATTAAAACAAAAAGCTGCCTCTAGGAAGGAAGAAGTAACAAGCTACTGCCATCTCCCTGGCTTACGCCTCTTCTCTCAGGCATACGGTCCATATATAACTTTAAAAAGCAGGTTTCAAAGCAGTGGTCATGACTGTTCAAGCACATTTGCTTTGTTGCTATACTGTCCTGAACTACTCTTTGTTTTACTGTTTTCCAGTGGCTACTTTGCCTCCATGTCCCTTCCTTTATATGGCTTATAGCCCAGTAGGGAGAGGTATATGGTGGGTGAATAATAATACTCATGAATTATACGGATTTTTAGAAATATGTCTCTTAGGAGTCTGGCAGAAACCCTCCTATCTTTTTGCTTTTGTTTATGAGGTATTTTTTTTTTTTTTTTTTTTTTAAATCTATTTACTTTTTGGCCGTGCTAATTGAATGTCACCATATGACAAGGTGGTCAAATGGTTAAGGTGATGGGACTATCAAGGCAGTGACTTGGGATTTAATCTGGGCCCGATTACTGGCTCTGCCACCTAAAAGCTTTGTGACCCCTGTGCAAGTCAAACCACTTCTGCCAGCTTCTTTTGTATTTGTAAAAAGGGGACAAACAACCTCTGGGGGCTTGGGGGTGGAGGTACAGGGGACTGTAAAATTTAATGATATAATTAAGAGACATACTCAAAACACAGTCCTCATTAAGGTTCCTTCTAAGCCTCTCATTACATGGGGAATTCAACTGTGCTTTCTAACGGGCCTAGTAAAGACAAACAGGGCCCTGTCTACCATGTCATGGAAGTGGGGTGTACCTTATTGTCTCCGCCTGAGACAGCCAGGATGTTGGCGGTGATGGACCAGCTCACATGCCACACAACATCATTGAACTTGTGCAGCAGTTTGGGGGACCACGTATTGCTCGAGACGTCATCACAGGTCCAGATGAACACACGACCATCCTGGGAAGAGATAGGCTAAAGTCAGGGAAGGTAAGGCAGGGATCTTGCACTGGGGATATCTGCTCAATCTGGAGCCATATTGGACTTTTGCAGGAATGGGGTGGGGGATTCAGCACAAAGCACAGCCAAGGCCCTCCTGGGTGTGCACAGCTGTGATGGCCAGTGTCCAGCCCAGCAGCCGTGCTTTTATCCCTTTACCCCAGGAACACGTTTCACATTCGAGTCTCCCAGGTTCCTGTGCTCATATTGGTTTCAGGTATGGACTTTGCATTGCTGCTAACTGTAAAATTTTCTCTGGGTTTTCCTCATGTCTGCCAAGTCCCCTCCTTATTTTGGCTCCCTTGGGCTCTGTCTATATTTTCTCAACCAAATAGGTATGGCTGTCTATAAACCGAGCTCAGTGAATGAGAAGGGACAAGTTTAAAAAGTCCCTCTCAAATTTAGGACGAAACATAACAGGCTCAAATGAAGCCTGGCTTAACCTTTGTTAGTGGGGGGTTAGCACATAATTTAAGGCTTGTCCTTGGTTTTTCTTTTGTGATCTGTGAAGATAGAATAGGTAGGTGAGTCCAAGACCTTATTAGAACTTCCAATTGCCCCTAGACCCCGCTTGGGAACACTCCCAGAATGTACCTGGGCAGCTCTATTTCCCAGCCATACAATGCTGAGGATGGGAAATTGGTCCCAAATTTGGCCCAGCTCGTGGCTCAGTGGAGACAAGCCACTTGTGCCTTTTGATCAAGCCTTCGCTACAGGATGACCTGGCTCTCCTACTTGCACTGGTCCAAAGGTGCCTGTTGCCCTACCCTTACCTTTAAAAGACTTTACCCTAGGGGGACTATAAGGGCTGACGGGACTTACTCAGAGATTAAACAACACGGGAGGCTCTCATGGGTCTGAGCTGACCTGGGAGCAGCTGGCGATGGTGCTGGTGGGCAGGCCAATGGAGGGGGCCCAGGCCACGTCTCGAACCCAGTCACTGTGCGCTTCTAGCTTCTGTTCCTCCTTCCACTGGCCATCCTCCTCCTCCCTGACAGGGGAGATGAAAGGAAGAATGCAGCAGGTTGCAGCCCAGGTGTTTTCCCACACCTCCATTCCACCCCGAGCCCATGGGCTTTGCAGGGGCCAAGAAGCTATTCCATCTTTCTGATTTCATTTATTGACTTTGTAGATTTTTACTCAGTTCAGCAGCTCTAAAGAAACCCTCCAAGAAATGCTCTGTTCCCTCACAGCCAATGGTGCCGGCAACTGGGAATTAGGTGAAGAATTAAAATGCTTGAGCAAGGCCAAGTTGTTTTTAAAGGATGTCCTCTGACAGGTTGAAAATGGTATTCTATCAGCAGGAGGGGAAAAAAGGGTGATCCTGTTTCTTGTGAACTGTGGCTGAGTCACAGTAGGTAGGGTGGAAGGTAAGAAGTGTCCCCTTGAGGATAAGTCCACCAACCCCACTTACTTCCACAGCTTGATGAGGTTGTCACAGCCGCCTGACGCAAACTTCTTGATGTAGTTGGGCTTCTGCCCCGATGGCTGGTCTATGAGGCTTCCAGGTACAACAGCAGGGGCCCAACTGACAGCATTGCAGCCAATCTGTAAGGATGGGGATTGGGATGACTTTGCCCTTTTGACTTGCAACAGAGTACTGCTTATGCAGATCCAAAGCTGCAGTTCATATCCCCTCCAATTCTCAGGACAGGATTAAGTAGGACAGCTATTTTGATGAATTAAGGATTAGCCACCATAATGCTTTTCAAGGAGCCCTAACAGTGCCTTTATTTTTCAGCAATATATTTAAAGTAGGAGAAACTTCAGGGAGTTTAAGAAACAGAACAGTTTTCAAAAATATGAAGGGATTCAGAAAACCATGCAAAGTAAATACATGGCTTAATGAATTAGTCTAAAGCATTCTTGTAACCACTACTTGCTCAAGACAGCAAATTACCATTTACCCAGGAAGCCTTGTAATTATGAATCATAGCCCTCTTCCCCAGTAACATTTTCCTAACTTCTAATTTCTTACCTTTTTTTCTTTTTAGTTTTGTCACCCAAATATGCATCCCTAGACACTACAGTGTGGTCTTGCCATTTAAATGTTTTTTTCAAAATCTTTTTTACATTTCCTCATTTATAGATTCCCCACTCTGATCTTTTTTCTTTACAATTTTTCTGTTGAAGAAAGACCAGTCATCCGACCTGCAGTATCTCAGGCTGATTTGTTCTTTCTCACTTGGTTCAACACTTTCCTCTGAATTCCTGAAAACTGTCAGCTGGATCCTAGACTGGATCAGACTCAAGTTTGACCCCTTTGTTAACACTACAGGCAGTATTCTTTCATTGGGAGGCAAATGACATCAAATTGTCTTTTTTATGTTATTAGCATCTGTCAACAATTTATGTCTCTTTCAATTCACTGGACATTACAAAATGGTGATATTGTAATTGTATTCACTTCTTTCTCATTTATTATTAGGAATAAGCTAGACATGAGGCAATTCCCCTCATTAATATTTGGATCCTCATGGGTGCAGATCAGATAGGAAAGGCAGGTCAAATGCTTGACACTTTTGAACTGATTTCCTGACGGTCTTCAAGGATGATTGATTCTCTCTTTATATATCATTATGAACTCATAGATCTAAGCATATCTGATGGGTTTCAGTTCATTTTTTTGACACCTAAACTGCAGTGTGTGTTCAAATTGGCTCTTCTGACATAATTCTAGTATGTCAAAATACATCTTTGATTATTTCTGTTAAGTATAACAAGATATCACAGACTCATCTTGTACATTTCCTGCCTCAGACCTGAGATCAGCCACTTCCTCAGGAATTAGGGTTTCTTTGGGTGAGAAATTATTTCAAAACTATAGACTGGTGCTAGGGATGCTCGCTGCCACATAATCATTTTATCTCATTTTACACATCAGTCTCAGTCACTGCCAATGTATGGAGGTGGGAGGGGCGTGTTTTGTGTGTACGGTACCAACATTAAAAGATTCTGACCTCCTGCTCTGCTTGTGCCCACTTTTTAAATAGTTGTCCATCCACTACCTTAATAGAGCACATGGCCAGTACATCCTATACTCTGCCTTATAACTCATTTGGTCTTATTTCTCTACAGTTAACTATACTTGATGTCTTTCCAATCATTTTTTTTTTGTCTGAAGCTTATTCTCAAGTAGATCCCTCAGGAAGGGCGAGTGGAAAGAAGTCCTTGAGTTTGTGTATAGCACTAACAGTCTACGTCCTTTATACTCCAATATAAAATTTTATGAAGGACTTTGAGGTATTGTTGACATAAAGGCACAATCTGATGAACTCTGACACAGGTATACTCTGTAAAACTACCACTACAACCAAGATAACAGACATGTTTCAAAGTGCTGAAAGAAAAAAAAAACTTCCAACCCAGAATACTCAGGGAAGTGAAGCTATTCAGAATTGGAGGAGAGAGAGTTTTCTAGACAAGCTAAACCTAATGGGGTTCATGACTACTAAGCTTACCATATAAGAAATGTTAAAGGATCTTCTTTAAGCTGAAAATAAAGGGTGATTAGTAACAACAAAACATTTGAAAATAAAAATCTCACTGGTTAAGGTAAATATAGGAAAGTTGGTAGGTTAATCACAGCTAAAGCTAGTATGGAGGTTAAAAGACAAAAGTAGTAAAAATATAACTCCAATAATTAGTTAGGGGATACACAAGATAAAAAGTGATGTCAGAAACATAAAATGTGGGTGGAGGGAGAGTAAAAAATGTAGAGCTTTAGAATGTGTTCATGTGTAAGTTCTTCTCAACTCCAAACAGACTGTTATAAATATGTTATAAATAAATGTAAGCCTCATGGTAACCACAAAGCAAAAATCTAAAGTAGATACACAAAAGATAATGAGACAGGAATCTAAGCATACTACTAAAGAAAGTCATCAAGCCATAAAGAGAACAAGAAAGGAACTACTAAACAGCCAGAAAACAATGAAAAAAAATGGCAATAAGTACATATCTATCAATAATCAATTTCAATGTAAATGGCCTAAATGCTCCAATCAAAAGACAAACGGTGACTGGATGAAAAAACAACATGCATCTATAGGCTGCCTAGAAGAGATTCACTTCATACCTGAAGACACATAAAGACTAAACTGAAGGGTTGCAATAAGATATTCCATGCAAATGGAGGCAAACAAACAAACCAAAACCTGGGGTAGCAATGATTAGGTCAGACAGAATAGAATTAAAAACAAAAACTATAAAAAGAGACAAAAGAAGGGCATTCCAAATGATAAAGGGATTAATTTTAAAAATGGGAAAAATATAAGCACATGGAGACTAAACAACGTGCTGCTAAACAACCAATGGGTCAATGAAGAAATCAAAGAGGAAATAAAAAATACACTTGGAAAAAAATGAAAATGGAAACACAATGGTTCACAATCTTTGGAATATAGCAAAAGGAATTCTAAGGGGGAAATTTATCGCGATACAGGTCTACTCAAGAAACAAATCTCTAATAATCTAACCTTATACCTAAAGGAACTAGAAAAAGAGCAAACAAAGCCTAGGGGTACCTGGGTGGCTCAGTTGGTTAAGCACCCGACTTCAGCTCAGGTCATGACCTCATGGTCCGTGAGTTTGAGCCCTGCATCGGGCTCTGTGCTGACAGCTCAGAGCCTGGAGCCTGCTTCAGATTCTTTCTCCTTCTTCTCTCTGCCCCTCCCCCACTCGCACTCTGTCTCTGTCTCTCAATAACAAATAAATGTTAAAAGAATTTTGGAAAAAAAAAAAAAGAAAAAAAAGAACAAAGCAAGCCCAAAGGTGGTAGAAAGAAGGAAATAATAAAGATCAGAAAGGGAATAAATAAAATAGAGACTAAAACTACAACAGAAAAGATCAATGAAAGAGCTGGTTCTTTAAAAAAATTAAAAAAAAAATTGATAAATCTTTGGCCAGAATGATCAAAAGTGGACTCAAATCAGAAATGAAAGAGAAGAAATTACAACCTACACCATAGAAATATAAAGGATTATGAGACTACTATGAAAAATTATATGTCAACAAATTGAACCACCCAGAAGAAATGGATAAATTCCTAGAAACATACCATCTTACAAGACTGAAGAGGGGCGCCTGGGTGGCTCAGTCGGTTAAGCGGCCGACTTCAGCTCAGGTTACGATCTCGCGGTCTGTTGAGTTCGAGCCCCGCATCGGGCTCTGGGCTGATGGCTCAGAGCCTGGAGCCTGCTTCCGATTCTGTCTCCCTCTCTCTGCCCCTCCCCCGTTCATGTTCTGTCTCTCTCTGTCTCAAAAATAAATAAACTTAAAAAAAAAAAAAAAAAAAGACTGAAGAAACAAAATCTGAACAGATAGATTACTAGTAATAAAACTGAATTGGTAATCAAAAGACTTCCAAAAAAAGTCTAGGACCAGACAGTTTCACAGGTGAATTCTACCAAACATTTTTTTAACGTTTTACTGTTAAGTAATCTCTACACCCAATGTGGGGCTCAAACTCACAACCCGAGAGATCAAGAGTTGCATGCTCACCAACTGAACCAGCCAGGTGATCCTCTACCAAACACTTAAAGAAAGAATATCTGCCTTCCCAAACTATTCCAAAAATAGAAAAGGAAGGTATTCTTCCAAATCCATTCTAGGAGGCCAATGTTACCCTGAAGAACTCATGCAACTTAACCTCCGAATAGATAATCTGATTAAAAATGGGCAGAGGACCTGAATACACAATTCCCAAAGACATACTGATGAACAGACACATGAAAAGATGCTCAGCATCACTCATCATAAGAGAAATGCAGATCAAAACCATAATGAGATAGCACCTCACACCAGTCAGAATGACTAGTATCAAAAAGACAAGTGTTGAATATGTGGAAAAAAGGTAACCCTTGTGTACTGTTGGTGGGAGTGCAAATTGGTGGAGCCATTGTGGAAAACAGTAAGGAGGTTTCTCAAAAAATTAAAAATAGAATTAACATATGATCCAGCAATTCTACTTCTGGTTATTTATCAAAAAAAGCAAAAATAAAAACACTAATTCAACAAGACATCTGCACCCCACCCCATGTGCCCTGCACATTATTTACAATAGCTAGGACATGAAAGCAACCTAAGTGTCCATCGATGGATGAATGAAAAAAACCCAAAAACGTGGTGTATGTACACACACACACACACACACACACACACACACACACACACACGGAATATTCAACCATAAGAAATGAAATTGTGGCATCTGCAACATGGACAGACATTGAGGGCATGAAAGACATTGTATGATCTCACTTATATGTGGAATCTGTTAAAAAAAAAAAAAAAAAAAAAAAAGACAAACATGAGAAAAACCATGCTCATAGATGATACAAAGAACAGATAGGTGGTTGCCAGAAGTGGGGTGTGAGGTGTGTAAAAGGGAGTCAAAAGATAAACTTTCAGGTATAAAATAAGTCACAGAGATGTGACTATAGTTAATACTATACTGCCTATCTGCAAGTTGCTAGGAGAGCACATCTCACAAGTCCTTCTTATCACAAGAAAAAACTTTAGATTTTATTAAAAAAATTTTTAAGTGTTTATTTTTAACACTTTGACAGTGTATATACAGTGTGCTCTTGGCTTTGGGAGTAGGTTCCCATGATTTATCACTTATATATAACACTCAGTTACCATCCCAACAAGTGCCCTCCTCAATGCCCATCTCCCATTTCCCCTCCCTGCCCTGGACCACCCCCCCTCCCCGCCACCCCGCGCATCAACCCTCAGTTTGTTCTCTGTATTTAAGAGTCTCTGTCTCTTATGGTTTGCCTCCCTGTTTGTAACTATGTATTTTTCCCCCATCCCTTCCCTCATGGTCTTAAGTTTCTCACATTCCACATATGAGTGAAAACATAAGATACCGGTCTTTCTCTGACTTATTTCGCTTAGCATAATACCCTCCAGTTCCAACCACGTTGCTGCAAATGTCAAGATTTCATTTTTTTTCATTGCCAAGTAGTATTCTATTGTGTGTGTGTGTGTGTGTGTGTGTACACACACACACACACACACACACACACACACACCACATCTTCTTTATCCATTCAGTTGATGGACATTGGGCTCTTTCCATAATTTGGCTATTGTTGATAGTGCTGCTATAAATATTAGGGTACATATGCCCCTTCAAATCAGCACTCCTGTATCCTTTGAATAAATTCCTAGGAGTGCTATTGCTGGGCTGTAGCGTATTTTTAATTTTTTAAAGAACCTCCATACTGTTTTCCAGAGTGGCTATACCACTTTGCATTCCCACCAACAGTGCAAGAGGGTTCCCCTTCTTCCACATCCTTGTCAACATCTGTTGTTTCCTGAGTTGTTAATTTTAGCCACTCTGACTGCTGTGAGGTGGTATCTCAATGTGGTTTTGATATGTATTTCTCTGGCATGAGTGATGTTGAGCATCTTTTCATGTGTCTGTTAGCCATCTGCGTGTCTTCTTTGGAAAAGTGTTTAGTTTTGAGACAGAAAGAGACAGAGCGTGAGCAGGAGAGGGGCAGAGAGAGAGGAGACACAGACTCCAAAGCAGGCTCTGAGCTATCAGCACAGAGCCTGACGTGGGGCTCGAACTCATGAACCATGGGATTATGACCTGGGTTGAAGTTGGAAGCTCAAATGAAAAAATTTGGGGGGTAATTATATACAGTGACAAATGTTAACTAGTCTTATTGTGGTAATCATTTTGTAATGTATACAAATACTGAATCATTAAATTATAAATCTGAAATAAAAATATGTCAATGATACCTCAGTAAAAACAAGAGGTGATTTAAAAAAAGTATTTTACTGAAAAACAAAAGATAAATCTATCCATTGCCCCTCAAAGTTTCCTTTGGTCTTTTTCCTAATCCCTCCCCTAGCCCTGCTCTACCCCAAAATTAAATGATCTGCTGTCACTCTAGTTTACTTTTTCTAGAATTTTAGATCAATGGGATTTTTTTAATCTGATTTTTGTCACTCTGTGTAATTATTTTAAAATTCATTCTTCTTATGTGTGTCAGTAGTCATTTCTTTTCATTGCTAAGGAACATTTCAATAGTATGGACAAAACACAATTTGATCCATTCACATGTAGATTATATCCAGTTTTTGGCTTTTAAAGCTGCTATGATCTTTTGTATGAACTTGAAAGTCAGTTTTGCTGGTTATAAATCCTTGGCCCACACATTCTTTCCTTGATTATTGTGATTTTTTTTTTTCTATGCATGGATCATTGCTGTTCAAAAGTCTACTGAAAATCTAATTTTGTTTCCCTTGTAAGTCACATGGCTTTTTTCCCCCGGATGCCCAAACGATTTTGTTTATTTAAAGGCCAGTAATTTTATTACAATTATGTCCTTTATGCTAGTGATTCTGGGTTGATACTTTTTAAGCATTTTATTTTTTTAAGTAGACCCCATGCCCAACATGGGACTGGAACTCATGACCCTAAGAAGAAGAGCCATATGGTCTATCAACTTAGCCAGCCAGGCACCCCTCTGGGTTGAGATTTCTTTTTTCTCTAAAGTTTATTTATTTATTTATTTATTTTGAGAGAGAGAAAGACAACGCTCAAGGAGAATCCAAGTAGGCTCCACATTGTCAGCACAGAGCTTGATGCAGGGTTTGATCCCTTGAACCATGAGATCATGACCTGAACTGAAAGCAAGAGTCAGATGCTTAACCAACAGTGAGCCGCCCAGGTGCCCCTGGGTTGATATTCTTAAGTGTAGAGCATGCTCTCTCAAAATGCAATTTCAAATTTTGTTTTAAAATTTTAAGATAGTTTTCTTGAATTAGTTTTTAGTATTTGTTCTTTTTTCTTCTTCAGGAGTTCTTCATATTCATGTTTGATCTTTGCCTGTCTACTTTCTTCTCAAAATCTTTTTATCTCTTCATTTTTAAAAAAAAAAATTTTTTTAATGTTTTATTTATTTTTGAGACAGGGAGAGACAGAGCATGAAAAGCGGAGGGTCAGAGAGAGGGAGACACAGAATCTGAAACAGGCTCCAGGCTCTGAGCTGTCAGCACAGAGCCTGATGCGGGGCTTGAACTCAGACCACAAGATCATGACCTGAGCCGAAGTTGGCCACTTAACCGACTGAGCCACCCAGGCACCCCTATCTCTTCATTTTTTTTTTAAGAAATACTATTTTATTTTCTTTTTATATTTTAGTTAATATACAATGCAATATTGGTTTCAGAGGTAGAATTCAGTGATTCATCACTTACATATGACGCCCAGTGCTCATTACAACAAATGCTCTTTTTAATACCCATCACCCATCTAGTCCATCTCTCATCCACCTCCCCTCCAGCGACTCTCAGTTTGTTCTCCTCATTAAGAGTCTTTTGTGGTTTGTGTCTCTCTCTTCTCTTTCCTCCTTTCCCATATGTTCTTCTGTTTTGTTTCTTAAATTCCATATATGAGTGAAATCATATGGTATTTGTCTTTCTCTGATTGACTTATTTCGCTTAGCATAATATATTCTAGCTCCATCCACATCGTTGCAAGTAAGATTTCAGGTTTTTTTTTTGATGGCTGAGTAGTATTCCAAAAATATGGAACACTTCATGAATTTGTGTGTCATCCTTGTGTAGGGGCCATGCTAATCTTCTCTGTATTGTTCCACTTTTAGTATATATGCTGCCAAAGCAAGAAGAAATTTCCTCTTCTTCGCGATCTATTTCTCTTAAGACATTATCTGTTGTTGTGTTTATTTGCTCTTGTATTCTTTCCAGTTTAGTCTTTATTACTGAAATAATTTTTCATTTCTGATTTTTTCCTAAATTCTGTCACTTCATTTTGAAGTTTTTCTAATTATGACTTGTGGTATTTTTTTCACACCTTGTATCATTTAAAAAATGTTTCTTAGCTTGATTTGAAATAGCAGGTGAGAGTTTGATTCTGTTTTGTGGGCATGCCTTTCTTTCATTGCTTGTCAGGATGTTATTCTGTATATTCTTTTTTTTTTTAATTTTAAGTTTTTACTTTAATTCCAGTTAGTTAACACGCAGTATTATATTTAGTTTCACAGTGATTCAACACTTCCATCCATCACCCTGTGCTCATCAAAAGTGCCCTCCTGAATCCCCATGATGTATTTCACCTATCCCTTGACAACTTCTTCCCTGGAAAATTTTTTTCCTAAGAAATAACTTAAAAACATTCAGAATGCTCAAGAATTTAGTTAAGGATAAAGCTCCTAAAAATTCCTAATGTATATTACATACATTCAGAACAATGTAAATTACTCAAATAGTTTATTATACCAAAACCCCCTTAGAGCCTACCTAACTACATCCCCTCTTAAATTAGAAACTTCCATGATAACATGCTGCTCACCAGCCTCCAAACCAGTTTCTATATTCTTTCCCTTTCTTGTGAGTTAAAATTTACGTAATTTCACCTCAAATGCTTTTGTTATTTTTATGTGAAATTATTGTCCTGAAAAAGTGAGGTCCAGGGAAGCCTTTCTAGGTTGAGAAGTCTGTTTTTGTTAATAAATGTGCTGACAAATATGACAACTTGCTTTCAAGATTTCTTGGCTTTGTTCCCCTCCCTGACTTTGGTCTATATACGTGCTTTCCTTTTTCTGTGTCTCTCTCCTGCTCGATTTTGATTTCTAGTAGTTTCTCCTCACCAGGGGCCCTGTCGTGGAAACAAGCCTTAGTGGGTCATAAAGGTCAGATTTCTACAAGTCCCTTTAGTCTTTCCCAGGGTGAGGGGCTTGCACTCAACTGGTAGGACAAAGTATTAAACCCCTCCCAGTCAGTCCTCCAAAGATAATACAGATGGCTAGTAAGCATATGAAAATGTGCCCAACTTCATTAGTCATTAGAAAAATGCAAACTGAGGCCACAGTGAGGTACCGCTTCACACCCACTCGGATGGCTATAACAAAACAAACAAACAAAAAAAGATGACAGTAAGATTTGGCAAGGATGTGGAGAAACCAAAACCCTTGTCCACTGCTGGAGGCCATGTAAAATGGTATAATTAACCTGGAAACTCAAAAAGTTAAACAGACACTTTCCATCTGACTTGGTAATTCTACTCCCAGGTATATACCCAAGAAAACTGAAAACATATGCTCACAAAAATTCTTATACATGAAAGTTCATAGCAGTATTCACAATAGCTGAAAATGTCCATTAACGGCTAAATGAGATACATAAATTCACAGGATGGAATATCACACAATCATACAAAGGTATAAAGCACTCATACTATGATATGAATCCCAAAAACATGTTAAATGAGAGAAGCCAGTCACAAAGGACCACATTTGGCATACCTCATTCAATTGTGTTCCACTTCATTGTGCTTCAGTTACACCGTGTTTTTTACAAATTGAAGGTGTGTGGCTACCCTGTGTCAAGTAAGTCTATTGGTGCCATTGTTCCAACAGCATTTGCTCGCTTTGTGTGTCTGTCACATTTTGGTACTTCTCACAATATTTCAAGCTTTTTCATTGCTATATTTGTTATGGTGATCTGTGATCAGCAATCTTTGATGTTATTATTGCAACTGTTTTAGGGTGCCATGAATTACACCTATATAAAATGACAAGCTTCATTGATAAATGTGCATGTTTTGACTGCTCCACTAACTGGCTGTTCCCCCGTCTCTCACCCTCTCCTTGGGTCTTCCTATGAGACACAAACAACACTGAAATTAGGCCAGTTAATAACCTTACAATGACCTCTAACTGTTCAAGTGAAAGCAAGAGTCACGTGTCTCTCACTTTAAATCAAAAGCTAGAAATAATTCAGCTCAGTGAGGAAGGCATGTCAAAAGTTGAGACAGACTATACAAGCTAGGCCTCTTGCACCGAAGAGCCAACATCTGAATGCAAAGGAAAAGTTCTTGAAGGAAATTGAAAGTGCTACTCCAGTGACTATGCTAATGATAAAAAAGTGAAACCACCTCACCACTGATAAGGAGAAGGTTTTAGTGGTCTGGAGAGAAGATAACACCAGCAGCCACAACATTCCCTTAAACCAAAGCCTAATTGAGAGCAAGGCTCTAACTCTCTTCAATTCTGTGAAGGCTGAGAGAGGTGAGGAAGCCACAGAAGTGTGAAGCTAGCAGAGGCGGGCTCCTAAGGTTTAAGAAAAAAGGCCATCTCCATAACATAAACGTGCAGGGTGAAACAGCAGGTGCTGATGTAGAAGCTGCAGCAAGTTATCCAGAAGATCTAGCTCAGATCATGAATGAAGGTGACTACAGTAAACAGAGTTTCGATGTAGATGAAATAGCCTTCTATTGGAAGAAGATGCCATCTAGGCATAGCTAGAGAAAAGCCAATGCCTGGCTTCAAAGTTTCAAAGACAGGCCGATTCTCTTGTTAGGGGCTAATGCAGTTGGTGACTTGAGGTTGAAGCCAGTGCTCATTTACCATGCAGAAAATCCTAGCGTCCTTAAGATTTATGCTAAATCTACTCTGCCTGGGCTGTATAAATGGAACAACAAAGCCTGGATGACAGCACATCTGTTTACAATGTGGTTTATGGAATATTTTAAGTCCCCTGTTGAGACATATTACCCAAAGAATCCTTTAAAATGTCCCTGCCTGGGGGAGCCTGGGTGGCTCCGTCGGTTAAGCGTCCCGCTTCAGCTCAGGTCATGACTTTGCGGTCTGCAAGTTAGAGTCCTGTATCGGGCTCTCTGCTGTTACCATGAAGCCCACTTCAGATCCTCTGTTCCCCTCTCTTTCTACCCCTCCCCTGCTTGTGCTCTCTCTCTCTCAAAAATAAATGAAAGTTAAAAAAAAGTATTACTGCTGACAATGTACCTGGTCACCCAAGAGATCTAATGGAGATTAATGACAATGAGATTAATGTAGTTTTCATTCCTACTAACACAACATCCATTCAGCAATTTCCATGGATTAAGGAGTAATTTTGACTTTCAAGTCTTAAGAAATATATTTTGTAAGGCTGTGGCTGCCATGGTGATTCCTCTGATGGATCTGGGCAAAGTAAACTGAACACCTTCTGGAAAGGATTCACTGTTCTAGATGCCATTAAGAACATCTGTGATTCATGGGAAGAAATCAAAATAACAACATGAACAAGAGTGCAGAAGGAATAACTGCAGATGTGGTGGAAAGAGCAAGAGAACTAGAAGTGGAGCCTGAAGATGAGACTGAACTGCTATAATCAAACGATCCAACTTTAACACACAAGGAGATGCTTCTTCTGGATGACAAAGAAAGTGGTTTCCTGAGATGGAATGTACTCCTGGTGGAGATGCTGTGAAGACTGTTGACATGACAACAAAAGATTTAGAATATTACATAAACTTAGCTGATAAGGCAGTGGCAGGATTTGAGAGGATGGACCCCAAGTTTGAAAGAAGTTCTGCTGTGGGTAAAATACTATTAAACAGCATTTCATGCTACAGAGAAATTGTTCATAAACGGAAGAATCAATAGATGTGGGAATCTTCAAAGCTGTTTTCTTTTAAGAAACTGCCCCACCACTCCAGCCTTCAACAACCACCACCCTGATCAGTCAGCAGCCATCAACACTGAGGCAAGCCCCTTCACCAGCAAATAAAAAACAAAACAAAAACCAAAAAAACACACACCCCCCCCCAAAAAAACAAAAAAACATTACAACTTGACTACTCAGATGATGCTTAGCATTCTTTAGCAATAAATTTTATTTAAGGTACATAGTTTTTTAGACCCAATGCTATTACTGTATACTTAATAGACCATAGGAGAGTGTAAATATAACTTTTATATGCAATGGGAAACCAAAAAATTCCTCGACTCCCTTTACTGCAGTGGTCTGGAACCAAACCCACAATGGCTCTGAGGTATTATAGGATCTGCCTGTATTATAGGATTCCATTCATACGAAATGTCCTGAATAGGCAAATCCATAGACAGAAAGTCAATTAGTGGTTGCCTAGGTTGGGGGTAGGGTGGAGAGCGACTGCTAAGGAGGATTCTTTTTGGGGTGATAAAAAAGTTCTGAAAATCAGCAGTGATAATTACACAATTTTGTGAATATACTAAGAACTACAGAATCATATATTTTAAAAAGGGGTGAATTTTGTAAGTAAATTGTATACTAATTTAAAAACAAAAAAAATGCAAAACTTCTTTCAGTTTCAGGTGCTGTTCTTACACTGGCCAGCTATGGTTTCCAGTGAACACGGTTGGCTGCTTTGTCAGTTAGAAGGCACTCCATTGCTTCCTGCTTCCTCCTGCTCAGATACCAATACCCTAAGGCCTTTGGTTGTTGGTAGTTTATTTCCCTCTGCCTCTACTTTGGAGGTTGTGGAAATACCTCGTTACCTCCTTCTGTTGTAAATGTGGTTACTGAGTTTTTGGTTGTGCTACCTAGTTGCTCTGTTGGTTTTTACAGAGAGATGAGGAAAGACTGAAAAGCTATGATGCCATTCCCCACCATCTTCCCAGAAGCCGCTCACCCTATTCATTTCTGCAAGCTAGTCAGCAGATAAGAATCCAAGCATCTCAAGTAAAGACCCTGACACAGGCTCCTGGGGCCTTGAGGGCTGAACAGGCTGTGGATCTCTTAAACTCGAGAGGCGCATAAGTACAGCGTCAAACTTGAGAGCTACCAAGTTTCCATCTGGGTAGACTGCAGAAGAATCTGGGGCCACCAAAGTTGGAACTGTTATATAGTGAGAAGGCACAGATTCTGGGTTCTAACGCTGACACAGGACCTTCTCTAAGTCGTTTACTTTTTCTAAGCCTTTTCTGTGTCAACATAAAATGGGAACAGGACTGCTTACCTTGCAAATCTGTTAATTTGATAATTTCTTCTTTCATTGACAAATGTTTGTGAGGATTACGTGACACACAGTAGGGGCTCAAATGGTGTGAGACACTCTTCCACTGTCCATAGTGCTTTCTTATTTCAACCATAATATCCAATGAATGGAAATGCAAGGCACTGAATTCCTATGATGCTCTTTATAACACCACTCAGTTCGAGGGGGTCCCAATGACCACTGCAAGCACGTTAACTTGAGGCGTCCATGGCAAAGGTAGCAGGTAGGCAGGCTGCCACTACCACCTTGCCGGTGCCCTGGCCCTCCCTGACTTGGGAGCTTGCAAGAAGGCATCTGTGCCAAACCCTGTCCTGGGCTGAATGAGGCTGGTGCAGCTTGGGGCCTCCCTGGATGCCGCCTCTGTCTGACTTCAGAGCAAAGCGGCTTGAAGTTGCCCCACCAAACAAGTCTGAGCATCAGTCCTTCCCAGCCCCCCGCAGAGCAACGACACAACTCCTGCCACTCTCTAGGGAGTTTCCAGGAGACACAAGGCAAGGTAGCAGAGCTACCCTCCACATGCAGGCAGAGTCTGGACTTACAGTGTGAGCATTGTTGATCTTTTTCACTTCCCACTGGCCCTCTCCGGTGTATGTCAGCAGGGAGATGGCCCCATCCGAGCTCCCACAGGCGAGGATTAGGCCATAGTCATGGGGGGCCCAGCACACAGAGTTTACTGTGGGAAGGAGGGAGGCACAGTTAGTAGAATTTGCCAAGAGGAAGTTTCACTTTTGTCAATTAAGAAGATTTAAAAAACCCATCACCTACGACTATCATAACTTCATAAACTATAGTCTACCTTTACAAAAAGTAGGACGGGGTGGGATAGATAAAGGGGATTAAGGGTGTACTTATTGTGATTAGCACGGAGTAATGGATAGAAATACTGAATCATTATAATATACATCTGAAACCAATATAACACTACATTAATAAAAAAGTAATAGGAAAAAAAGTAGGACAATAATCTGAGAATAAAGGCCAGTACTTAAAATGAATAAACTTAAAAAAAAAAATGCACCGTGTTGTTTTTTTTTTTCCTTTCTTGATTTGCTTTAGACTGGCCTTAGGTCTTAGCGCCTTACCTCTGCTGCGGACAGACAGGAGAAAAACCAACCAAATCCAAGGGATAAACAAGGAGCACCATGAGGGGAAAGGCACCAGTGAGCTTCAGCCACGACCGGTGCAAGGCCCCGCCCACCCGCTCCTACCACACTCACGGTACCTGAGGAGTCGTGGCCTGTGTGCTCATGTGTCTTCTCCCAGGTGCCATTCTCCTCTTTCCAGATAATGACTTTCCGGTCATAGGAGCAGGATGCCAGGATGTTCCCATACATGGGGTGGGCCCAGGCCACTTGCCACACAGGACCCTCGTGACTGCAAGGGGAGAGGATCAGAGGCGGCTCACATGGGCCACAGGAACCTGCGGTGCTCTGCCAGCCACTACTTTGGACCCAACTGAATGCCTTCCTTGATAGGCAGATACAGTATCTTAGGACAGAGCCACCTAAGAATTTTATAAGGGAGAACTATAGGATGTCACCGCCAAAAGGGACCTTTGTTGGGACGTGAAAGAGGTCACAGAGGCTTTGAAAGCAAGTCAGGACTCTAAGTTAGCCTCTTTGTTCCTACACGGCAGAACCTCCCTCCCTCATCCCGCAGTGCAGCCGACAACACTTACACCTGCCATCATCAGGAGAAACCTCTCAGTCTATTCATTTGTGCACTGATCAATCTAGGGTTTGCACCCACAAATACTCAGGAAGTATTTACAGAGTGAACTGCTACTCATCCTTCCACAATGGCTAAGTCTTGAGTATCTGTTTCATATTTTTCACTCTTCTTCTAATTTGTTCAAGGGCATGTCTCTGCTCTTCTGATCTTATGCATTCACCTGGTAAGTACTATCTGAGCACACACGCAGTGCTAGACTCTACTAGGACCGTCTCTAAGGTGCAGGGAAGGGTGGGCACCAAGCACAAAGAAGCGGCACGGCAGAGGCGATGGCCCAGGCTCTTTCACACCCACTCGCCATTCACTAGCTGCTTGACTTTAGGCAAGGGCCATGCCCTTTCTACGGCTTAGTCTCCCAATGGAGATATGAGCAAGGCTTCTTTCATACCGTGCTCATGAGGGGAAATATTGGTGATAACTCACATATAAAGCTTGGAACAGTGCTGGGCACAAGAAAAGAAAAAACCACTCATGCCTGTTAGTTGGTACTGCTGTTCCTTGTTCACTCCTCTACCCCACTCAAAGTGTCCTCCTCCCTCTGGCTGGGACAATTCCCAGTCCCACAAAGGAGCTGCCAAGCAAACTCACAGAAGACTCAAATGTCCTACAACTAGCATAGTTTTAACTGAGGCAAAAAAAAAGAAAGGGTGTGTGGATTTTTTATTCCTGTAATATTGCACATCTTTTGAACCTAAGAAAAACAGGGCAGAAAGGACTGAGTAACAGCAGACGTGCCCGCTTCTGTTAGAGCTGGCAGCCAGGCACCTCTCTGTGCAGCCATGGGCTGCTGCTGGCCAGGGAAAGTAGCATGTGACCCCTTACTCAATTTTTGACACTCAGGAAGAGGGGAACTTCTAGGCCCATCTCCCCAGAAGGCTACTTAGTTATGCCTTTTTTTTTTTATATAGAAAACTTAAAAAAAATTTTTAATGTTCATTTGCTTATTTTTAAGAGAGAGAAAGAGCATGAGTGGGGGAGGAGCAGAGAGAGGGAGACACAGAATCCAAAGCAGGTTCCAGGCTCTAAGATGTCAGCACAGAGCCCGATGCGGGGCTTGAACTCACGAACTGTGAGATTATGACCTGAGGCAAAGTCGGACGCTTAACCAGCTGAGTCACCCAGGCGCTCCAAGTTATGCCTTCTTTAATTAACAAACGTGTAATGAGCCCCTATCTGTCAGGGGTTCTTAATTTCTTCTGTGCAGTCTGGTGAAGGAAATGGTTGCTCCCTTTTCAGAATAATGGATACAACAAGCTAGGATTATAAAGGAAATCTAATTATACTACAATACGGTTAGTGAAATGTTAAAGAACGATTTATAATACAGTGATACGTGTACTTCTCAGTTAGCACATTAATAAACTCTAGTGGCAAGTCTAATAGCCACTCTTAGTTCAGAGTAGTGATGAGTGTCAGTGCTACTGAGACAGCTACAACTGTAATGTGATATGAAACCATGTGTGTCTTCTACTGGTAATAAAGTTACAGGTGCTCTGACTTCTGTGGTTTCCAGCCTACCTCCAAGGTTGAAGGAAATGCTAAATATCTGAGTCACTGAAAATAAAGATGTGATTTTTTTCCCTCAGCCCCAGTTCACCAAGCCCTGAATTCTATACACAGAACACTGGAGATCCATGGAATCCAGGTCAAGAACTCCCATTTATTTGAAAGGCAATGGAATGAGGGAAAGCAGAAGTGTGGCCACAAAAACCAGCCAGGATCTCAAGAATCTCAATAGGGAGATGAAATATGGCCCTTTGTAGCAACGTGGATGGAACTGGAGAGTGTTATGCTAAGTGAAATAAGCCATACAGAGAAAGACAGATACCATATGGTTTCACTCTTATGTGGATCCTGAGAAACTTAACAGGAACCCATGGGGGAGGGGAAGGAAAAAAAAAAAAAAAAAAAAGAGGTTAGAGTGGGAGAGAGCCAAAGCATAAGAGACTTAAAAACTGAGAGCAAACTGAGGACTGATGGGGGGTGGGAGGGAGGGGAGAATGGGTGGTGGGTATTGAGGAGGGTACCTGTTGGGATGAGCACTGGGTGTTGTATGGAAACCAATTTGACAATAAATTTCATATTTAAAAAAAAAAAAAAAAGAATCTCAGTAGGGAGAGAATAAATCAAACATTTGTAAATATTACTGAATATCTGCCATGGGTAAATAGGCAAATTTATGGGATTTATATAATTACTAATGCATTTTTACATTAACATTATTCTTACATTTCTGCCTTTCAGGGCCACTTTAGATCAAGTTGGCTAAACAAAGGAAGGTCATTTCCCACTTTTAAAGGCAGCAGTAGCTATTGAAAGCACGTGGTGAGCAGGCCCTGCCTGGGAGGAGGCAGCATCAGCCCATTTTGAGGGTGAGCAGGTGAAGGCCTTGCCCAAGGTCTTCTAGTGAGTATCTGGGTGGCAAAGTTGGGATTTATTCCTGGATCCATCAGCCCGGGATGTCTGCTGAGGGCAGTCACTTGGCTGGGACCTGGGTGTTCTCTCTGCTAACTGCACCATGGGGCTCCTCTGATCTGTGTTCTTAGCTTTTCCTGCCATTCTTGAGAAGCCCAACCATTCTCTGAGACCTTGCCCAGGTGTGGCTGCACTCACCCCCTGAGGTCGGCGATGAGGATTTGTCCTCCATTTCGCACATCGAAGATTTTGACGGACCTGTCTGATGAGCAGGTTGCCAGGCGGGTGCCATAGTAGTCCATCTGGGCATCGTGCTGCAAAGGGAGGATAGCTCAGGAAGCCTGCAGGCTGGGCGGGTGGGGGTGGGGTAGTCACCAGGACAGTCTAGTTTGGACCAAAATTTACCTGAAATTAACCTCAAAGCAGCATCACTATCAGGCAACAAGCCAGCATCCCGACATTCCCATTTCTCTGACAGGCACTGTCTTTCTGAAGGGACAAGAAAAACCATACCTAGCTGCTTTGAGACCCTTTACAGACACGGGAAAGTCCTTTCCATCCTATTCTGTAGGGTGGGTATGGGAGACAAAACGCTGACTGGCTAGCCTCCCTCTTCTTCCTTCGTCAGGCCCCACCATGTTCTGAGGCTCTGTGGGCTACCGGGGAGGATACGTGGAGGTTCAGCTCAGCCCCAGAACCCAGGGCTAATGCTGATCCAAAGGAACAGCCTAAGACTGCCTGTAGTCCCCAGTGAGGTCCTCCAAAATGCACATTGGGCCTGGACACAAGGTTCTATTCAGACATTTGGGCTCCTTCCTCCAACCATGGCCTTGGATCCTTTGTGGACCTTTGTTCCTGGATTTTTACTAGACCTTTTTCCTAGTAGTAGGCCCAGTACCCCAGACTCTTCACCAATGCTTTAAATGTCACTAGTCCCACCGATGAACGGACCTTCTGGATGCTAACTGTCCATTCAGACCTAGGGCTGGTCCCTGCCCACAGCTCTTGTCTCCCTGGTTCCTCTGAGGTGCAAGGATGAGGCTTTGCCCCACTGAACATCCTGGTCCTTTCTGTTTGTTGCCTATTCCAAGGTACCTTCTTCAGTTGTCTCATTTTGGGGGTTTTAGGAACTATCAGCTATCATTCTTATGGTATTCAGGAGCAATTCCACTTTTTCAACAGAAGCATTCTGTCTGCTTCAACATTCTTTCCCCACCTCTCTCTCTACCTGAGGAAAACGTCCTGATTCTTCTTTGGAAGTCACCCCCTCAACTCTTCTAGGTCTTGGCTTCTTGGAAGGCAGGCAATGCAAGTATTAAGATAGATTTCTTGGACACTTCTCTTGCAGAGTGCCATCACACACTTCAACAGGAAGTAGGGCATAGTACCTACAGACTTAAATCCTATCTCTTTACCTTACCTGTTTTGCAACCTTGGAAAAATGACATAATCTCCTTAAACCTGTTTCCTTCTCTTTAAACGGGGCTAATGGTGGCATTTGCTTTAAGAGTTGTTATGAAGGGTAAATGAGATACTGAATGAAAGTATTTAGTATGAGTCTGACAGTAAGTGAACATGCAAACATTAGTCATTACTACTATGCCTCATCTGCTTCTCAAATCTAACCTACCCAAGCAGGTAGCATATCCATTATTTTCCCCATTTTACCTATGGGGAAATCAGTGCTGGCCCAGAAAAGTTAAGAAATTGGTGGGAGTCTCAGACTGCATTTTCTTACCCAAGGTACCATGCTGTCTCCAAGGAGGTGTGGTCTTACAGCTAGACCAACACATGACTGCATCCAAAAAAGATATACAACCACCGTGAGACCAGGCAACATCTCAGAAGCCCAAAAGCAATTGCTGGTGAGGTTGTGAGGGCAGGGAGGAAATGCTGTAAGCTTACTGAACAGGGTCTTGCTCAAAGGCTGGGCCTGGACTGCTTGGCCCTGCATGAAGGAGAGTCTGCATCTTTGCTGCTAGAGACTTTAATCTCTGGACCTTCTCCACTGCCCTGTCCTCTGATACCGAGCCCCGTGTTTGCCTCTCAGGAAACGCCCTGAGTTAATGAGTTCTGGTTCAAAGGGCTTTGCCCGGCCCACTGTCTGTGGTAGTCCTACCTTGGCTCTGCTTTGGGCTTTCGCGGTAAATGCTCTCTGCCTTTGTACTGAGTAACCTTCCTATTCTCTCTTCTTTCAGCCCTCTTTGCTATGGGGCTAAGAAGTAGCAGTAGGAGGAAGGCATGTGGGAAAACCATTGTTAGACCTTCGCACCTACGCAGCCTTCATCTCAGAGCAGGTTGCTCTGTTGCCTAAAGACTGAGGGCCTTGAGCTATAAACAATTCCCAGGTTCCTCCCACTATAGAGTGACCAGAATGTCAGAGTCCTGCCAATGTGGCAGCCACTTCTGGGAGAATAACCATATCCTGAGGTTACAGCCTCACTAAAGGGTGCAAAGCCACACTGGATTTATGGATGATCAACAGAAATGCTCCCCTGCACTGAAATGCACACCTGCACAGTGCGTGAGGGAAGGCTAAAGGAATACTTACAATCATGTCCTCATGGGAGGTGTCCACAGTGTTAATTACCGATACCTAAAACCAAAGATACAGTTGGTAAATCAACAGATGGCAGTTAGAATGCAAATTAAATCTATCAGTCATCTCTAAAGTTCTTGCCTGCATTTGTTCATTCATTCACTAAACATTTAGTTTCAGTATGTTCTTTTTGCCAAGAAATGGAGATATAATGAGTAAGGAGTATTTCTTGGGGCACCTGGGTGGCTCAGTTAAGCACCTTACTCTTGATTTCGGCTCAGGTCATGACCTACAGTAAGTTGGAGCCCCACGTCAGGCTCTGTGCTGCTGGTGTGCAACAGCTTAGGACTCTCTATGGGCACGTGCTCTCTCCCTCTCAAAATAAATAAGTATTTTAAAAAATGAAGAAAAGAAGTATTTCTTGCCCCAAGAATGTTGCACATAATTAACCCTGACATGCAAAGATAAGTACTTTAACGGTAGTTTACATGTACCGTAGCAGCCTGAGGGGCTGGTGGTGGTAGACATGAACTGGGGGTCAGATGATGAGAAATTTGCCAGGTGGCACAGGGGAAAAAAGGAAAGTCCAAGCAGAGGGACTAATATGAGCAAAAGTGGGGGGAATGGCAACCAGTCCTGGCTACGTTTGAGGGTAAAGAGGCACCCTGGGGGAGCTATGGCTGTTGTTCCCTTCCTGGATGACAGAGTTTCTGACGTTACAGGCAGTTTTTTACATAACAGAGTTAATACCTAAGATTTGGAGAGCCGATTCAAGTTTCTCCTGAAGCTGCTCCCTGGTCCACCACCTGTGACAGATCCTAGTCCCTCACTTACTGGGATCCAGGGTTGAGCAGCTTATAGGGCTGGAACACAGCGGCCATGGTCATCACCCTCCCATTCACTCTTTGAGGTCCAGCTCAAATTATGCCCCTGTTCTTGAAGATTCCAAGATTCCCCAACTTGCTGGACTCCTCTGAGTATCTTAAGCACTTAATGTCTACAACACTTCACATCGTTTCTTTCTTTTTTTTTAGTTTATTTATTTTTGAGAGAGAGAAAGCGAGAGAGAGCGCAAGCACACAAGCAGGTAAGGGGCAGAGAGAGAAAGGGAGAATCTGAAGCAGACTCCTGGCTCCGAGCTGTCAGCACAGAGCCTGATGCGGGGCTTGAATCCACAAACCTTGAGATCATGACCTGAGCTGAAATCGGACGCTTAACCAACTGAGTCACCCAGGTGCCCCCACTTTACACCCTTTTCTTCTCTTAACACAAGATGAACTCCCTGGACCAGGGTCTGTGTCGTCCACAGTTCTGAATCTTTTCAAATCACCCAAGCACAGTGCTTTGCAACCAAAAGGAACCCAGTGACTGCTTGCTCAATGAATAAATGAACAAAACCAGACAACTTTACTTTGCTCAACCACTATTTAAATTCTTGGGACAGAAAAGGACTGTAAGGGAGGTTTCAGTTTGGAACTGTATTTCTTTTTCCTTTCTTTCCTTCCTTCCTTCTTGAGAGAGAAAGAGAGCAAGCGAGCAAGCAGGGGAGGGCAGAGGAATAGAGACAGAGCATCCCAAGCAAGCTCCACGCCCAGTGTGCAGCCTGCCTTGAGGCTTGATCTCATGACCATGAGATCCTGAGAGGAAACCAAGAGTTGGATGCTTCACCAACGGAGCTGCCGAGGCACCCTGGAACTGGTACATCTTACCACCTCTCCCATTTCATTTTTTTCTGGTACAAGCCCTGAAGGTATAAAGTCTGATTTGACTTTTTGGAAAAGTGGAGACTGGAAAAGGACAGTTGCAGAGCAGTTCAAAAGGTAAATAACAAGTAAGCACCAGTTTTCTCATCAAATTCTAGGCTCCCTAATAAGCAGACCTCTAAGATCTGCAAAGGCAAGTATGGAAGATGAAGATTCTCTTACTCTTGCCAAGCCGTCTAGATTACAAAGTACTCTCTCAGATGCACCGGGAAGGACAAAGGGCAGGATTAATTGGAGCCATCTGATAACTAAGGAAATGAAGAAACCCAGAAGAGAGAGCATTAGCCAAAGTCAAAGAGCTAGTTAAAGGCGGAGCTGGAAAAACAGCCCCACCTGTTAATTCTCAGCGCACAAAGCTTTCCACCTGACCAGGCTGTCTATCTACAATATAAAGTAGTTGTTATACTGACTTCCCTAAATCAGCAGCTGAGGGCTAAGCAGAGTCAGGAACAAAGTTTACTGGTAGGTTTGCCCCAGGTCACCAAAGGGCCTCAGGAATAACTAGCATTTATTTTTAACCACCCTCACCCACCAGCCAGGATTGGTGGGAACCGCACTTCTGAAGAAGTGACTTTTTCTTTTTTTTTAAGGTCTTTTCTAAAAAAAGGTCCTTCTTCCTGAGCACCTCACGTTGTCTGGTCCTTGTTAAGTAGTAAGAGGCAGCCCTTAAAACAATTCAGTTCTTCCCAATCGGCTGAAGAGTTAAAATTTCATTTAGAGAGTGCTGAGTATCAGAACATGAGCGATTCTACTCAGCAGCTGAAGAATGAGGGGCCAAAAGAGATGATTAATGTCAAACCCTGCAGACCAAGAACTAAACCCAGTGTCCTGACTTCTGGTGTGTCCAAGCACACCCATTTTCCTGAGAGCACTGGTTTACTGTATTCCCCCTACTCTGTGCCAGTCTCCAGCGACATGATTTTATTCATTAGTTACCATTCAGTCATTCACTCAAAGAGTAAATGTGGAATGACTGTACGCTGGATGCCAGAGATTTAAAAAATCGAGCCCCTACCCTCAGTCATTTAAAAGCTCATCCTCACACCAGTTTCTTGAAGCGCCCATCGTACTTTCCGGCCCTACACCGAACAACTGTTCCGCATACATCTCTGCTGGGAGTGGTGGTAGGTGGTGGAAAGGACTGGTTAAGAGGGTTCGAATCTCAGCTCTGCCACTTACCAGTGGTGTAAGAGGCTTCACCTCTCCGAACCTCAAGCTTCCTCATGCGTAAAGTGTCGATAATAACAGCACCTATTTTGCAGGGCTGTTAGCAGGCGGAGATTATGGACAACGCTTGGAACTTACTAAGGGCTCAGGATACAGTAGCACCTACGGTGTTCTGGGTTTTGTTTTCATTTGTTGGGGGAAGAGAAAAAAAAAAAAAAGAAAAAAGAGCAAGAGACGCGGCAGCAACGCGGTCCGCATAGTTCCAAGAGGTTCTAAGGCCTCCCTCTGGCCTGCCCCTCCGAAAGGTTCCGAGGGGCAGGACCAGAGCCCCGCAAACCTCGAAGCGGTGAAGGGGAGCTGAATGGCCCCGGTCTGGGGCTTGAACCTCAGCAAGGTAGTGGAACCAGGGAGGGTCGCATCCCCGGACCCCACACTCACCATGCCTGCGACGGTGGGCAGCTCCCGGTCTCGGACGTGGCAGCTCCCGGCGGCGCCCCCGAACAGCTCACTTCCGGCGCCGGGCTGGCCGGCAGTCGGGCCGTGGCTCTAGAGCCTCCGGGTAGCAACGCGCTCCGCTCTTACGAAAGGTCCGTGCCTTTTCCGGGCCTTACCCCGCCCTCCCAAGGCCGCTCCCCTTCTGCGTGCGGAGCGCACGAGACCAAAGGGGTGGGGCTCTGGTTTCCAAGGCCCGGCTCATCCCGGGCCTTTTGGAATCCGCAACTGTAGCAGGTCTTCTCTTCCGAAGAGCCCTTGCCTTTTGCTGGGATCCGTACACGAAAGGAAGGATTCATAACTACAGCTTCACCTCCCTCCCTGCAGGTTCTGGGTCCAACCGGCCTTAGGATGAACATCGTAGGAGAGTAATTTTGGGGGTAGTGGGTAGACTGGTCCTAGTGCTTTCTTGTTAGTCCCTCCTCAGGACCCAAAGCTGGGACCGGAGGCAATGAAGGCCAGGGGATGCCAGTTACCAGAGGTTGAGCCCTCTCACCCTGCCCTCTCCAAGCCATGGGAGGAACCAACGCCTCCAAACTGCCCCTTCCCCACAGTCCTGGGATCCTGTGAATCTGGTCCATCAGGTGGATACCCCAGGCAGGGAGGGATCTCAGCTAGGCTCTTGCGGCTACAGCCCAGTACCTAAACCCCAGTATCCCCAACCCCTAGGTCCCGGGCTTCCTACAAGCACAATGAAAATGCAGTACTGCTGGACAGAGCCCGGGAGCTCCCCTCAGCCACACATGGTCAGGCAGCCCTGGACCTCTCATGGCGTTAATGAGTCCAGTGACCTAGGGTGGAGTCTAGGCTCCCCTTGTGTAAGTCACAATCCCTCAGTTTCTGTCTTGACACTAGATGGAAGAATTCTAGCTGGCGATGGTCACTGCTGGAGAGAAGATGTTAAGGCTCAAAGAGTGTGACAGACCTAGAGCATCAAGGAACTTTGGAGCAGGGGCCAAAGTTGTGTGGTGTTAAAGAGTTAAGTGCTGGGCCTCCAAGCAGTGGCTCATCCTTCTGCCCCCACCCCAGATTTCAAGATTATTTCCCTCTAATGGAGAAATATTGCAGGGATGTTGGCGGTGGAGCTAAGGGACAAAGGGGGCAGGGCGCTTGGGTCTCCTGTTCTTCAAGGGACAAGCCCTGGCCTTCAGTCTATAGCTGCACCACTGATTCTCTGGGTGCATCATTTCTCTCTGAGCCTTGTTTTTCTCGAGTGGAAAATGGGGACAATGACATTTTTGATATAATGCAAATAATATAGTTGTTATTAAAGGAATTCCCTGGTGTAGGCATTGAAGCTGGAGAGATTGTGGATTTGGGACAAGCAATGCAATTGTTTCTTATTCATTAAGGTATTTGCTGGTAGGACTGAAGCACACTGTAATATAGAAGTTTTGAGTGCCAATTCTGGCATCATGACCACTTGGATCACTTGTGTATCTTCTCCTTTCTCGGTGGGAGAAGCACTCTCTCTGAGGTGCTGTCTTCTCTTCTGTTAGGTGGAAATTATAATACCTACGCTGAAGGTTGATGTTGGGAGTAAATGGACCCTGGGATGTGAAACTGTTTGGAAGTTGAATGGGCTCATGGTGCTTGATCTGGAGATCAGTTCTCCCTGAGAAAGGCTGGCCTTTAGTGTGTGTGTGTGTGTTGGTGGGGGGAGGTGTGCATGTGCAACCCTCAACCTTTGGACCAACATTGAGACCATCTCTTGGTCTGGGCACATTCTTGTTTTCTGCTAATGCTTAGCGGAGGTTTGCACAGTTCAGATTCTTAGGGTGCCAGGCTCCCTTCTGCCTCCCCCATCCCCAGTAAGGGATGCCACCTACATCCTCTGTCCATACCTCCTGTCACCTCCCTCCAGTTGATCCTGGACTGGCCTCAAATCAGGCCATTCTTAGCTTTCCCCCATTTGTGCCCCTACCTCCCAGACCCTCTGTCCCCAAATCTCTTCCTCCTTCTCCTGAGGCCTCTTCCCCCAAAGTCTTTCTTTTTGGGACTGCTCACTGTTCTTCATGAAAGGCAGGTTAAACTTATCTCCCTCAAATGGTGGATGTTTGAAAGGTGTGGCCTGATGGAAGGAGAGAGACACCCACTGAGCTATGCACCCTTGGGCAAAGTGCCTTTCCCTCCCAGAGACTCAGTTTTCCCGAGTTCAAATCCACAGAGGACGAAGACCCAGCTGTCCTGCGGAAAAAGGCCTTGTGATGTGTACCGTGTCTGTGTTTCCACGTGTGCATTTATTGTTATTGCTCAGTATAGTGTTGAAAAGGCAGACAAATCCCATTAATTACAAAGAGCACAAGCCAGAGATACAGAGAAATAAAGAGTGTACAATAAGAGCACAGTCACTTCCCAGCCCCAATTGCCCCAGAGCCCCCCGGAGCCCGGGCAGCTCGTGGAAGCTGGAACGGCACCATTTCCTCGCTACTCTGTTATAAAATATGTGCACACAAGAGTTAGCAAAGTGTGGCGACCCCCGAGAGGAAAGGTCCGGAGGGAGAGCACCACAGGCGTTACAAAACAGACTTCGGGGGCTGAGAAGGTCCCAGAGCAGCCTCAAAGGTCTTGTGTTTGGTGGAGGGGGTGATGGCTGATGCCCAGGTCCTGGGATCCCTTTCCCTGTACTTGGGTGAGTAGGATCTCTACATCACAATCAGAAGAGCTTGCTTCAGAACTTGGACAAGACCTGGGGATTTTTCTGCTGTTGTTTGATTTAGGCCTTGGCTCTAGAAGACCCAAAGCCTTCAAGAAATGCACCCCTCCCATCTTCTGATGGGATCTCGGACACTAGGGAGAGAGTTTTGGGTAGGAGGCACGTCACAGTGCACCTAGCTGACAGCCTCCTGTAAGTAGAGCAAGAATGGGCAGAGGGTAAGGGTGGCGTGAAGGTCCAGGAAAGAAATGGCTGCATCCCAGAGGACCTATCATACAACCACTGAGAAAACTTTGGACAAAGAACAGGAAGTGAACTCCCTCCCCACACCCCCCCCCCCAAAAAAAAAGCAGTTCAGGAAAGGGGGATGGGAATAAATGTGTCTCCAGGAGGAGGATAAGAAATACAAACAACTGGGCCATACATCAGGTAGCTCCAGGTCTGGGAGAGAGCCTTCTTTCTCTTCTGGACTGGGGCAGGTGGAGGGTCCACCCCAGCACAACCAAGGGGGGGTGACTTTGGGTCCCAAACTGAGATTGGGAGGGGACTTGGTGGCCTCTCCTGTTGACACCCTTGCTTAGGGTATAGATGAGATGTTGTTGGGGGGAACATCCGGCCTCCCCCCAAGATTTAGGACACTCCTTTTGTTTCTCCTTTGAGACACTCTATTTAGCGACCCTGAGTGAACAGTGCTTACAATGGCAGGAAGATGTTTGCACGTAGAATGACAGGGCCTAGTATATGGGGTGGGGGAAGGGCTGGGGCTGGAAGAAGACTTGGCAACATTTTAAAGTTTACTTAAAAGAACAGCTGTGAGACAGTAACCAGCAAGTTTTGTTTTAAAAAAGAGAGAGAGAAGGGTATTTATCCTATCACATGATTAAACATATAAAGCGACAGTAAGTAAAACTGTATGGCTGGTGCCAGATGAGACACCCAGATAAGGGAACAGAAGAGAAATTCCAGAAATAGGCCCACATCTATATACACCATCAGTAGGTGGTACGGGGTGGGGGTGGGGGGGGCATTTCAACATGGCTGTGAAGAGTGGCTACTCCAGGGGTAAGCCACCCAGGCTGAGACAGGTCCAGAGTCCTCGGCCCAGTACCATTGTTGCCACTGGTCTGGTCTCAAAAGCAGGGCACCCTCCCTCTTGTCAACTCTGTGCTCCAGTTGGGACAAAGGAGGAAGGGGCCAGGGTGAGGTGAGGTGGTGGGAGCAATCGAAGCTGCTTCTGAGTTAGGGAAAGTGCTGCTTGTGTGGCAGGGAGGAGACATTTCCTCCCTGCCCACCTTCAAAAGTGGGTGATTCTCCAGCATCAGGGGTCACTCACTGGGCCCCTCGCTCTTCTCTCATCTGTTTGGGAGAGACAAATTGCTGAACTTAGACTTCAGAATGAATCTGCTACCTTCTCCTGGAGCCCTTGTCCAGAGGACAGAAAAGAAGCTACGTGGATGGTGCAGTCCCAAACTAGAAAAAAATATACATTACAGAATATATATTTACTGTGTTCTGTTTGATTTTGTTTTTTTCCCTTTTTTTTTAAAACCACAGACATTTCAGAATCACACTGCGGCAGTAAGAAGAGTCAGCGATCGAAGCATAACCATTGCATAGTATTAAATGAACAGAGACGGTGAGTTCTTTATTTACAGTTATTGTCTAGATAAAAAAATTCATAAAAACAGATGAATGGTCATAAATTATTTACCCCCTAATGGGGTGGACTGCCAAACGTACCCCATGCTGCTAGATATAGGACGCAGAGTGCAAGCTTTATGTACTACAGTGAGTTTGGACAAACCAATCATTTCCTCTGTGTGTGTGTGTGTGTGTGTGTGTGTGTCTGTGTGAGCATCCATCATTCCTGACAAGAAAAGACCAACGCTAATGTCGGGTGTCCTCCGTTACTTCCGCTGCTCCCTGTTCTCCAAGCTAGGCTCCACTCAGAGAAACCCCTCCTGTTTTTCCCTGTGTCCTGGCTCCAAATAAACAGGGAGCATGGGTGTGCAAGCACAGCTTTCCTGGTGTCGTGGAATGAGGTCATGGACACAAGATTGGAACAAAGAAGGTGGGGAGATGGAAAACCTTGAGAAAGGAAGCTACAAAAAAACACCGTGTTCCAAGGCTGCTCCATGTTTTACATGTGCGGGTCTCTACTTTCTCGGCAGGCGAGCAGTGGGCTGGCTTTTTGTGGTGTTTGTATTGGAATCCAGTAAGCATATCTGAGGGCTGGTCACCCCTTTGGGGATGCAGTTTCCTCTGCTGGGTACATTCAGAGATATTCCTTCACGACAATCAGGTGATGCTCTCGCACACGGAAGGTCCTCCTTCCAGGAAGGTTTTGCCAGGTGGGATGGGCTGACTTGGGATCCCAAACCCTCAGGTTTCTTCACAGCCACCCAGACGTAGGCCCTCCCAGCTGACTATGGCTCTTTTCCCGAGTGGCTCTCATCTTGTTTGTGGAAGAATTCTCTGGGCCTGGAGAAGGGAAGGGCCGAGCTGACACAGAGCAACTGTGGGAAAGGTCAGTATGAGGAATGAATTTTGCAAGCGAGGTGGAAAAGTGTTTGGTTTTCCTCGAAGCATGGGACGTCATCGATCATGGTATTCAAAATGTCTTTTGCACTGTACAAGTTTATGGAAAAAGATTGTATGCTGAAAAGTCTCAAAGCAAACTTTGTATTAAATACAAAAGTTCTTTTATGAAAAAAGCTGATACCCACAAAGTGCTTAGCAGTTAAGAGGCTGACGTACAATTAAATAAGCTCTCATTAAGTGGGATTACTAGTGCTGTTATTGTCTTGGGGGGAAAATAACCACCTTTTCTCACCTGTGATACTGTAGGGTTTCAGAATGGCTTTCTGTCTGGGAAAGCGAGACTTGCTGTCAAAAGGCTACAGTATATATTGCGACTACAGGAAGACAATTTGGTTTAAAAATCACACTGAATACATCTCAATATACACATCATAAGGTTCGTTCGGATCTAAATAGTGCAGAGAAAAAGGCTACTCTTCTTCAAAAATAAAAATAAAAATAAAAGCAGCAGGCCTTAATGATCCTCATCCAGTATGCCAACAGCTTATATGCTGCAATTTATAAGTAAATAAACCTCTAAATTACTAAAAAAAAAAAATCAACACAGTAGCATTTATAATATTGCAACACTACCTCAATCTCTGTACAGACAGTGCCAAAGAGAACCTTTTTTTTGAAATGCTCTTAGTAAACTCAAGCGAGTTTCATCGAGAGAAAAGTCTTCAACCAGAGCTTGGCGGACCCCATCATCCTCCTCGGGCCGGGCCGGCCGTTAGTGCTGCAAACCTAGGAAGCCTTCTCTCCTCCTCTCCCTGTGTCTACGGAGCACGAGCACGGTGTTAACCCACTCCGGATGGACACTCAGTAGCATTTGGCGTCTGCCTGAGCCTCCCGCGGTAGTGACATAATTGAACGGAAACAGCAGGCAAAAATCAGAGCATGGCTATTGTAAAACATCAAGGATGCAATCCAGGGAAGTGTCTGTTGGGCTGAGCTGTCTTTATAGCATCTCAGCCACCAGTGTTCTTAAACCGTACAAATAGCCAAAGACGTTATCTACAGGTTTGTAAACAAATTACATTCTTGTTTTAGGACATAAATAAGTTAAAATAGAGCATTTAAGCGGAAACAAGGCAACATGCCGGCAAAAAAACTTTATATATCTGTGTGTGTGTGTGTGTGTGTGTGTGTGTGTATACCTATCTATATGGACGTATACAGTCTTGCAGAAGTATACGTTGATATAGATACAAAGAAATGGATATAACCTTGTGAGTGTCTATGAAGTTCTTCGGTTCCATTGGTGCAAATTTACTAGGTGAGTTAAGCTCTGCAGTTTCAAAAAGTTGTTAAATTAACCTATGCAACTGAGACCATGCTGCGCAAGCATTTCAAAAACTCACAGACCAGTCGATTGGATAAATAGTCTCAGAAAAGAGTCTGTTGTCAGTTCCCGCCTAAGAAAACAAACAAAAAACCCTCCCCGACCCCCCCCAAACCAAACAAGGGGAGGACTGGAAGTGCACAGTACATTCATGCAGGGGATGTGGTGGCCTGGCGGGTGCATGGCTGGTCCGTGTTCGGGCGGGAGCTGGGAAGGGCTTGTTCTGGGAAAATCGCTCACTCCCGCAAGCCCCCCCTCCCCAAGGAGATCCCGCCCCTTGCCTCAAAGTGAAAAAGAGTTCAAACAGCATCGCAGCCAGAAAAAGGGTCTTTTGGGTGGAAATGTTGGTTTTCTCGCCAGTATTTGGTTTCCTGTTGTTGCTCGTTGCTGCTTGGGTGAGCTGGGTGCCTGGATGGGTGGGGCCCGGGGGTGGGTGGCGGCGGGGTCCTCAGCTAAAGCGACGTCTCCAGGCTGTGGATGGGGCTCCCTGGACTTGAAGAGGTAGCTGATTTGCTTGTGTCAGTCGTCAGATTGATCCCGCTGTCGATGGCGCTGTTGTTCTTGTTGAGCGATGACGGCGGGCTCGAGTTCTGCTTGAGTGCGGCATCTTCTTCCAGGTCGGTGTCGTCAATGAGGGGGATGTGGGGCTGTGAATCTTCGATCCGGAATTCGGGGTGAGCCATGAAATTATGGATGGAGGTTCGAGACTCAGGCTTTTCTAGACCTTCATAGAGAGAGCTACGGAACGCCTTCACGACGCGAATCTGCAAGGGAAACATAGGGGTGAGAAGCACTGCCCTGGGTGGGGGGCCCAGTAGCCAAGCTGGGGGGGGGGGGCTCGGAGGAGGGGTTGGGGGGAGGGGTCAGGGCACAGCAGGCGGCTGGAATCCACAGTCGCTGGGTGTTATGAGCATGGGAGGAGGGGGAAGAATGGAAGAGGGGCTCAGGTTATATGCATCCGAGAGGTTTTAAAAACTGCTTTGGTTTTGGTCAGAACTACAGCATGAGGACAGGAGGAATCAAGCCCCATCACAGAGATGGTGGGAAACAGTGGTTAAAGGAAGCATAGTCCACTCCGGCGGCCACCCAGACCTAGTGAGAGACTGAGCCTTGTTAACTTTAGAGCAGAAGTTCAACCATGCAGAAGGGGTGCGGGACCAGGTGGGAATAAAGGAGGAAGGAGGAGAGGCTATTTTTAGAAAATTAATCTCCAAAAAAACCACACACAGTTAAGAAACCATACAACATGGAACAGATAACGTCACAAACGGAAAAGGAACAGAAAGGGGGAGACAGTTGGATGAGCCGGGATGGGAGAAGACACACGAGGGCCAGAGAACAGGAACATCAAACCAAAGGCAGCAAAGCAAACCAAAGCCAACTCAGGGCTTTCTGGGGTGCAGAGCAGAGGCAGCCAGAAAGCACGAAGGAGCCGGCAGACTGATGACATTCATGGGCAGGAGCATGCCACAGTGAGGGGTCAGGAACCACACAGCACACACAGACAGACACACGGCTACACTTGGAAGCCTGGACAATGTGAACGGAGGTCTTTGTACCCAACGTTTCTTTCCTTCATGCATTTGGGAGGTAAACACTCGAGTATAGACTCAAAGCCCTGGCCAGTCATTGGAGTTGGCTTTGGGGTCCCTCATTTCCTGGGGTATTTGATTTACTTGTGCTTTGAAAACACAAAAACCCCAAAAAAGGAAGCCAGAATCAGATGGCCAAACCCAGCCCTGGGTGGGATTCTAGGGGGTGTGGACCTGAGCCACAAAACAGCATGTTCTTTCACCTTCTGTGACTTCGTTGGAAGCCATGGTTCTCTGAACCACGAAAGGGGGTTGGATCTTGAGTCTTCCAGGTTGGTGGAAAGAGCACTGGACTCAGAGTCAGGAAGACTTGAGCCTGAGTCCTGGCTCTGGCACTTTTGGTGCCTTGACCATGGGCAAGTGACCACATTGCCTCACTGGTCGTCCCCTGTCCTGTCTCACAGAGTGCAGAGGAACAGGATCCCTGTGTTGAAGAGAGGGGTCCCTTCTCCAGACTCTTGGGAGGGGGAAGCCATGCCTGTCATCTCCAGGGGCAGATGGAACTTGGGATAAAAAGGTACTTTCTCCTCTATTCTTAGCCCCAACTCAGAGTGGAGGCAGTGGCAGGGGAATACAAGGCAGCCTCAGTGTCTCCAAGGAGCAGAGCCTCAGCCGAGGTGGCCGTGGAGCTGAGAGCAGTGGCTGCCTCCACACCACAGACCCGCGGGAGGCAGAGGACCGCTGGGGTCCTTGTGGGGAGGCCCTTGCGGTCCCAGGATCTGTGGAACTCTCAGCTGAACCCAGGGGTATCTTGCTGGTGGGACACAGGTGGGGAAAGCGTGGGCCATGGAAGTGAGTTTTCTGGGTGACTGTGGCTGGTGGCTTTAAGTGTCATAGCTCAGGGTCTATTTTACTATTTCAGAGGGAAGTGTTTCTAAAGCACATAATATGTGTATCTATTTAGTGTGTACAGAGAAGGGTTTAACTTCAAGTTGGTCAGGAATCCTTTTCAGTCTTGTGTAAGACCCCACAGTTTTGATTTTGTTTGTTAAGTTTCTTTTGTTGTCAGCCATCATTAGTAGTTCTGATTTTTCCTTGTTTTCTCAAAAGCATCTCTGTCCCTTTTCCTTCTTATGTGCTGGGGCTGGGGACTGCATGGGAGCCTCCTTGTTGGAATCATGCTTTAAATAAGAGGTAGCAGGTGCCTGCAGATGCCATGCATTAGTGCTGGCCCTCTGACAGGCATTTCACTGCTCCGAGGATTCTTTCTCCCTGGATTCCCCATTCGTGGCTCTGCAGAGATTATTAAATATTCTGATCTCCTGATGAGCAGGCCACTACACCCTTGATTCAGTGAAAACAATGAAAAAGGTGTTGTGGGCCTCAGTTTTCTTATCTGTAAAATGGGAATAATAATCACTGTAACTGCCCAGCCTAGTGCCCAGTGTGTTCTGAGGCTGAACTGCAATAAGATGCTGGCTGGGGCACCTGGTGGAGGAGGAGGGATGGTGGCAGGACCCTGTCATGTGACTGAAAATGCAGAGGGGACGACACACAATGAGATGCAGGCCCCTTGCCCTCCCCCTGGCATGGAGACAACAGAGAGAATGAACTGCTCTGGACAAGACTGTGGGGACAAGACTTTTCGGGACACCCCACCACGGCCATCTCAAGTCTCCACTTCGGTTCACTCCGCGGCTGAAATGGAAAAAAAAAAAAAAAATACGGGAAGAAAAAAAGCTCTTCCGCCTCCCTTCCCTGCCTACCCTAAAGTGAGATTTTTGGGCGTGAGCCGCATTTGGGCATGGGGGGAGGGGAGAGGGGTGAGGACCGGGCCTGTGGGATTTTAGACATTTTGGTTTCATCGGCACAAAGGGAGTAGGACACCCATGCCCGTGTTGGAGGGCTCTGAGGAAATGCGTAGGCCCCGGGCTGGGACGGGTTCGACATACTCGAATGTTTACCCGGCTTCAGGGAAGCCAAGAGTCTGGGATTGATTCACATTCATTTCAGGCTCAAGGTTAAAGACTCACAACCTCTTTTAATTTCACTCTCTCTTGCTGAACTCTGTATCCAGGGTTCTCTAGCCCTCTAGGGAAACAAACACATGGAATATTCAGACAGTGGAGAGGTCTAGGCCCCACCCCAGAAGCAAGCCATTTTCTCGCCAACCCAAGATTGCACTAAGTCAGTTACCAAAACGCTAATGAGAGATACAGTTTTCTTTTCTTTCCTTCTTCATTTCTCCCCTTAAGAGATGCAAACTCCTTGCTCCTAGCAGTCCTCAGAATCAGGAATGTGACGGGGAAGTGGCAATAGAAGATGCCCACTCTGGTAGTGGCCAGAAAGTGGCCGGTTCTGGGTAAGGACCCTGCAGTTCTTGGCTTGGTTGGTTTGAAGGAGTAGGACCTTCACTGACCAACACGGAGCCTGCCACACACTCGCTAAATACAAAAGTGGTTTGAGATGGGTGCAGATGAGTGTAGCTTGGCCCTGGGTCAGAGCTGAATGTTAATTTTGTCCTGGATCACCAGCGGGGAGGTGCCCTTCTCCCCAGTCCCTGCCAGGCTGGTAGAAATTCAAGCAGAGAGACAGCTTTCTTGGCCTTCTAAATCCCAGAGGATTGGCTCCTTTCCACTGTATGAGACTATGGGCATGGGCACTGGTTCTGGAATGAAAATTCCACCTCTGCAGGCTCCAGGTCTATGCGCTTGTCTGGAAAGTGGTGTGCACTGGTGGGAAAAATGAGGGACTTTGGAGTCAGGCCTCTTGCCACTCACTTGGGTGATCTTGGTCAAGTCAGTCCACTTCTCTGAGCCTCAGTGTCTTTCTCAGTTAAATGGATATATTGAAGAAACTCCTTCCTCCTATTCATTTGCGAGGCATATGTGAAGTGAAGAATATGGGAACAGCTTTGGAAAACGCTGAGTGAGGCTCAAGTATAAGGCCTTATAGGCGTGTGCCTTTAAGTTTCTGGGGGAAAAAACCTCTCATTTTTGAGTGAGTCAGAAGAGGAAAGCACGAGAGCGGACGAGAGTTCCCACACAAACATTCCGGATGCCAGCCTGACCTGCCTGTCACGTCTGCATGCACCTGTCTGCCTGGCACCCTCTGTCCCACAGTGGTGCCTGGGGAGCGATGTGTGATGTGGTGGGGGGGCTCCTCACCCCAAGGTCATGAGTCAGAAGTCCATCCCAGGGACAGGGGTCCCTGGCCTTGGTGCTTAACTCTTGATAACCCAGGAAACAGTGGTTTGACTCCTTCTAGAATATACAGACTCCAGGTATTTTGAACTCAGAATGCATATGGCTATCCTCCTCTGCTGGAGAATCCCCAGGAGGAAGACCCTCCTCAGAGGAGGTGGGAGGCAGCCTACCTTTCCATCCCACCCAATTTGGGACCCCTTCTCTTAACTGTGGCTACTGGCTTCACACCTCCCTGTGGGAAGAAAGCCTTTGGCTTTTGAAGGGACCCTGGCCAGTAGCTAGAGGGCCCTCAGAGTCCTTGGAGACCAGAGGGTATGTCATTGTTATAACGACTATTCAGGAGAAGGAGGAACTGGGACTATTTATTTAGAGTTCACATTGTGACTGTATTGACCAAAATGTGTGTGTTGAAACCACAGAGGTCGTGATCTCTTTTGGAACCAGTACCCTTGGCTAGGGGGGATGGTCAGGCTCCCATAAAGCATGCTGAATTACAGTCTGGAGTCTCCAATAGAGGGTAGGAATACAAAATGCTTAAGGAGACAAGATGGCAATTGGATGAGGGAGTCACGCTTGACCATTCCTGTTGGGTCCTTGGAGAGGCGGGCAAAAATGGGTGTTTCTCTGAAGAAGTGTTGAGAGCTGATTGTTCCTTGGCTGGCCTTATGGTTTTATAAAAGGCACAGGAAAAGGTGAGAATGATATTACCCAGGTTTGAGATGACCAAGCTCTTTCCCTAGACTATAAGAGCTAAGGTGAGGGGCTATGCCACAGGAAGACTTCCAAAGGCTGCATGGGTACCCAGAAATGCCAGGTGGTCTCTGGCTGTGGCCAGGGTGAAGCACCATGCCTCAAGAAAGAGGCTAACCCGGGATGGACAAACAGCTGAGTGAGCACTCAGAAGCCAAACTGGCTGGCAGCCAGACCCAGCCAGGGGGCTGCAGGAGTCACCAGGAGGGGTGGCAGGAGCCAAAAGAAATGGATTTTTCAGCCAGTGGCTCTCCAGACAGGAACTTTTTTTTTTTTTTTAAGTGATCTCTACACTTGAACCAAGATCAAGAGTCATATGCTCTATCCACTGAGCCAGCGAGGTGCCCCTAGACCAGAACACTTGGTCATTGGTCTTCAAGAAAGGTGGTAGTGAGTGCTGAGCAAGGCCAGAGCTATGTGGACGCAGGAGTAGGTCAGCTGGGTGAGGCTCTCTGCTGTAAAGGGGAGGAGGAGGGGACCAAAGTGTTTCCTGCCCTGAGAAAGCCTGGCAGTGACTTCCTAGTGATAGTCACAGACATGCGACTTGGACACCATCTGCTCAAATAGCTCTCCATTTCACTTTGGCTTCACCTCCCCATTGCTGGGATTTTGTGCTAATGAGTGAACATGGAAGGGCTTTTGTTCCCCTTTCCGCACCCCCCCGCCCCCTTATCCTGTCTACCTGGCAGGGCTGCATCCATTGAACAGTCATGGGACATGAGCATATGCCATCAGCAGTCTCTCTGTGGCTTGTGTCTCCCACCAGAGGGCTCAGATGGCCCAGGTCCCACCCTGCATGCAAGTCCTTTCCCACCCAGTGGAAGGGGATGTGTGTGGTGGGTGTACTGTGTTTGGATGGGGGAACAAGCACTTTACAAAATATGGAGAGATGAAGCCTAGAGTCTGTTCCTCGTCAAAAGCTGGGCTAGAACAGACACACTGTGGCAATCTGAGAAGACGAGAACCAGGGGTTCCCTTATGGTTTGGGAGAGGCTGACTGGAGACAAGGTAAAGGAGGCAGGTGGCAAATAGACCCTTCTTATTCTCCCTGGGGCCTGAAGCCATGGGGGAGGGGTGGTTCAGAAAGATCTCGACAGGCCAGAAATGAGAGACCCAGGTCAGAAGTCTCCACTTGAGAGGAGGAGGTGAGCTTGGCAGGAGGGAGAAGATGGAGGAGGTCAGAGTACCCTGCTATCCCTGAGATGAGGAAGGGCCAGAAGCCACGGGTTAGACCAGGTTCTTCAGGGCCTCCTGGCACCCAGCCAAGACGTGAGCCTGGGCCCACCGTTTTGTACTTGAGGTCAAGCTGAATGGGTCAGGAGCTCTGTCCTTTCTAGAAAGGGGTCAGACTCTCAGTGTGCAGGGAAAAGTGTGTGTAAAGCAGTGGATGTCCTCAGATGTACAAGGAGAGAAGGCAGAGGTTCTGAACTACCAGGCTGTGATCTCCTTGATGGCCTGGGAGCCCTCACCGACTAGGATCTCTGACCTATAGTGACCCCTCTCTTGGCTGCACCCCACTGTGACTTGACTGTGACCCCTCAGGGCCTTGACCCCTGGTAACCCCCTACCTACCTGACTATAAGACTCTAACTGCTTGGCCAACTCTGACTTTGCCCTCATGGGCTAGGCTTTTCCTGACTGAGTATGATTCTAGACTGATCCTAGACTGACGCTTTGCCCTCCCCGCTGACTGCTGTCCCTTGGCTGCTGTGACCCTGTGGTGCTGGGACATTTGATCACGGGAAACTCCCCTCCAGATGCTGATCCTTTGACTGACCCAGACCTTTTTGGCCACTTTCAACCTTCACGACCCCTTAGCTGAGTGGTTAAATCCCTGACCCTGACCCCAGCCAACCCTGGCCCACCAAATGACTGCCACCCCATGACTGGCAATGCTCTCCTGACCAACTGGGACCCTTCTCTATGGCTCTGGTCCCTCAGCCCCCTGGGCCTCGCCATGACTGGCTGCCCCCCGTGTCCTTGGTGCCCCGGCCCCTGCCCGCCCAGCACTGGCGTCGGTGGCGCCCGAGGCAGTAAGGATTCACACTCACGCCCAGCTGCAGCAGGAGGAAGGCTGGTCGGAGAGGAAAGAGCATTGGACAACGACACGCGACTAGGGCTAGAGAGATTGGCTACGTCCTGGCTCTGGCTGGTGACGGAGGACTGTCTCCGCAGGGCCCCCTGAAAGGAGGCCCCGCTCTTGAAAGTATTGACTACTTCAATCTGCAACGGAGGAGAGAACGAGACAAGTTGCGAGAAGAACGGACACACAGCTACACGACTGACAGGCGCAACGCCACGAGAACAGCCGCAGCCACGGTGACAACGACAACGTCACTTAAAGTCAAACAAAGACTACCAGACACACTCAAAGCCTCTGCAAGATGTCTGCTCAGCTCCAGGCCCATCTGTAGGCCCCAGAGTCCCGGGGAGGGCTGGCCAAGGGGGCCGTGTGCTGGGGTCCTTGTCGTGGGGGAGAACCCAGGCTGTGTCAGGAGGCTCTTGGTCTGAAACCTGTCCCACCCCGACCCCGGCTCTCAGAGAGTGCTGTCTCCTGAACCTTGGTCACCCCTAAAACTAGGGGGGCATACCTACCTCTCAGGGCTGTGGAGGCCAATGAGAGGATGTTTGGGGGTGCCCTGTGGGGTGTGAAGCAGCCCAGGTGATCTTCTGTTTGTTGCCTAGGCCTGGCGGATCGAGGTAGGGGCTGGGCAGTACTTCCCAGAGTGATGGGGGGGCAAGGGACCCACCCTCTCTTAGTTTCCTAGTCCCCCGTGTCCCTCATCCCGCAGGGCTGTGAACGCACAGTGTGAACTACAGCTCCAGCCTAGGCAGAGGGCTGTGCAGGAGTGTGTGGGGCCTACACATTTGTGGCACGTGTCTCCGTCCTGGGGAAGGAATCCGTCCCACGTGTGTGCTTGGCTTGTGTGTCCTTGGTGTGCACGTGTGTGTCTGTGTATGTGTGGGGAAGACCAAACTTTGCTTCCCAGAGTGGCGTCAACACCCTGGCGGAGGGCAGTGTCTGAAGGCCCAGGTGGAGGACATGTAAGCACGTGTAGAGACGCCAGGACCTCCCAGGCTGACCCCCAGGCCCGGGAGAATGTGGGGTTGGCTCTGCCCTTACATGGACTGGTGCCCACCCTTGCACTGCCCCTCCCGGTGGCCGCCCCGCGACCCCGACCGGAGCCCCTCACTCACCTCAGCACTCAGGCCCCCTCCCCGCTTTGGGGCATCCCCCCTCGAAACCCATGGTGGGTGTGACCCCCAGTCTGACCCCTCGCTGGTCTGCGGGGCGAGGCGGAACATTCCTGGGGAGGCCGCAGCTTCTTCAGCAGCCACGGGAGCGTGTGTGTAGGGAACACGGCTGGTGAGATGGGAGAGCAGGGCCGGAGTCCGGTCTCTGAGTGCCTGTGGGGTGGCATGGAGCACGCCCGTCTCCGTCACCCACCCGCCCTGGGAGCCTCCCGTACCTGGGTCTGGATCCGATTCAGGCCTCGGAACCACAGGATCTGGCCCCGCCGCAGCTCCCTCTCAGCGTGGTCTATCTCCTCCACGTCCTCATTCAGCTCCTCCTCTGGGATCTCCTCCTTCTGCGTGAGCCTCCCCGCCTCCTTGAGGAACTTGAGCCTGCTGGTCGGGATGGTGGCGATGACCTGCAGGGGGTCCAGCGGCAGGGTGATGGGGGTCGTCCCACAGGTGGCCTCCTTCCGCCCTGCCACCCCACCCCCCTCTCCTCCCCACTTACCTACTCATGCTCAGCTCGCTCCTTAACTCATCCTACCTGTTCCTCAATTCCGTCTTGTATAATTGCTTATTGATTTGCTTTTTAAGTCACTCACTCATTCAGAGGAAAATCTTGGCCTTCAGGAGTTGGACAGATGTGACTTTGAATATGCCCCAGGCCTTACAGGCCACATGACCTTGGGTAAGTCACTTAATGTCTCTGAGCTCTGCCTTTCCCATCTGTAAAGCTGGGGGTAATTCTCAGAGTTGGAGGATTAAGCAGGGTGGTGTATCTAAGTTGCTGTGCATGAGCCTGGCTCATGGCTGGCCCTCAGGTCCCTGGGCTCATTCCTCCTGATCATTTGGTCCTGTGGAACCTGAGTGTGGGCAATAGGGGCCCAGGGCACGGGTACCTTGGGGGCAGCCAGTCCTAGGACTTGGAATGGTTGCCTTCCCAGAAAGGGAAGGCAATATGGGAAGGGGATATGCTTTTATCCTTAATCGTCCTCCAAAGGGCTTGTCCGTGGGGCTGAGACCTGAAAGACAGACCTTATGGGGAGGCTGAGGTGACAGAGATTAGAGGCCCCTTTCCTATCCTGTAGGGACAAACAGAGGCTGGCCTGGACACTCAGTCTCACAGGTTCTCTGGAGGTTTCAGCATTGCCCACCGGCATAATCCTCAGGCGTCAGGAGCCTGCTCTCCCAGAAGCCAAGAGCTCCCTGAGGGTGTGGGCTCTAGGAGGATAAAGATGGCCTGGCTGTGAGGGTGCCCAAGGAATGGGATTGCAAAGTCAAATCTAGTTTATCAACTTCCCAAAGAAGCTCCAAAGTTGCAAGAAGGACCTTTTTGGATGAAACTAAATTTTCTTCTTTATCTTCTATCTAATTTCTGCTACTGCAACTTCCCACTCCAGCCTGGAACAGCTTGAAATCAAGAACAATGTCTCAGGCAACCTGGGGCTCCCAGTACCTGGATGACGGAGCACCTTGGGAATAAGGCCCCCTTGGCCCAGATCCAGTTCCAGGTACTTCTCCCAAGCACTGCATCCTGGTCTGTCTGCAAGCAGACGTGCTCTGAAGGAGTGTGTGCACGTGTGTGTGAGCGTGTGTGTGTATGCATGTACACATGCACACACGCACACATGCTTAGGACTTGGGCAAAAGTAGGGAGAATGTTCTGGGTCACGGCTGGAAGGGCCCCCACAGAGCATTCAGCCCATGGTTCCCTAAAGCTGGGGAGGATCTCAGACACAGCACTGAATAGCTCTGAGACAAGGCAGCGTTCACCCCTCTTCTGTTTCCTTGGAGCCCTCTGAAGGAGTCTCTGCTTGGACCCCTTTAGACAACAAGCTGGCTTCAGGATCTAGTTAGAGTTTAATAACATAGTTCTCATTGCATTATTATTTTTTTGGTTAGCTTCTGTGTATGACAGATGATGCCGATTTTCTAATCCTGTTAACAACATAAAGTTGCCTTTTGAAATAATTTCAATTAAAATAACTGATTGGATTGAGGGAAACCATCAAGCAAATAGTAGGATCAGAGGTATATAGATCTATAGCAAAAATTATAGTGGTGGTACCCCAAAGACCAGTATTTGGGACCTGGGGCCAAACCCCATCGCTCACATGTCCAGAGATGGGGAGGACCTTGCCTAGGGCCAGACAGCGAGCCCAGGGCAGTCAGGACTTATTCCTGGGGCTCCCGGATTCCCTGTCCAGTGCTCTTTCTCTCCCTCTGCTGAGAACCCATCCAGAACGTACCTGACCCCAGACGAGCTCTCCCAACCCGATGAATATGCACCACATCCACTGGTCCAGCTGCAGCGGAGAGCAGCTGAACGGCTTCCCCCCAAACTGCACGATCACTATCTGGAGGTCAAAGGGGAGCACAGGGACAGAGAGAGAAAGAGAGAGAGAGAGAGAGAGAGAGAGAGATAGGCCATCAGGGGCCAACTCAGGGGTCTGGGCTCTCAGGGCACTGCCAAGGGGCCCCGCCTGTCCATTGCCCACCCCAGCCCAGGTGAGGGTGGGGCCTGGCTACCTGGATGGCAAAGGTGCCCAGCACGATGGTGCAGAAAATCGGGTTCCGGAAGATGCCATCAAAGACATTGCGCTCGCCATGGATCTTGCGGGCGTTGATCTCGTTGAAGAGCTGCATCATGACGAAGGTGTTGAAGATGATGGTGTAGTGCTCCGAGGGTGGCGAGTGCAGGGGTGCGTTCCTCCCACTGTCGATCTGGAACATCTTCTCGCCTGCCAAGCCGAGAGGGAGGGAACTGGGCTGAGGGCCACGGCTGGGGAAGACGCTGGCCCCGCGTGGGGGCCTCTCCTACACAGCCAGGTGGGTCATGCAGGTCAGAGGCGGTGCTCTGGATATCAGGGGGCAGAGTGGGCTTGTGCTGTTGCGTGGTCCTGAGTGTGAGTGGAGGAATAACAGAACCCTTTCTTCTCTAGGGGGAAAGACCTTGGGTGAACTTTACTTCGCTTTTCTGTGGAGATCTGATAAAGGTGGAATGCCAGCTGTGTTGTGAGCTAACACTGCTTATAGAAAGTGACCTCCAGCTGGCAAACTCATCGGGGACTGGGAGGACTGGGCGTGAACCAGGAATCCCTGGTGGAGCCTGTGGCCTTGGGCTCCCCTGAAAGGGCTACTTCTTGTAACTGAATGTATCCCTTGCTGAGGCCTCTGGAGACCCCTGGGGCTCTTACAGGAAACATCGAGTGCTACCTGGAGGTTGGGACTCCTAGGCCAGGCCGGCTCTGCCTATGTGGCCTCCTTCTCTTGTACCTGAGCTGTCACGTGATGGGGGAGAGTCAACCCCCCCCCCCCCCCCCCCCGGCTGCTGTGTGGACAGCCACAGGTGGCAGGCCTGATGTCATTCTATATCCCTTTGCAAAGCTGCGTAAGCAGGTGCTGGGAGAGCTTGTGGAATTTTCAGAGTGTGAGGTGTTGAGCTGAATCCAAGACCACTGAGGGTAGGTGCTCAAGTGGGGGAAGCCAGCAATTAGACCGGGAACCTGCCCTCTTCTCCCCTCCCCCACCTGGCAACCTTCTCTCCTAGTTTTTCATTCATGTGGCTTCTTCAAAGACTCTACACATAACCTTTACGATAGTCCTGCCAACACATTGCTTTCAAAATTTACACAAGAGGACTTCCCCTTGAGGAGTAGGGTCCATGCACTACCCACACCTGTGCCCTGGACTTAGCAGGTAAGTGCTCATTATGGGCATGGAAAGCCCAGCTCCTCACGTGGAGGGGCCCTGCCCCGGCTGGGGACTCCCAGCTGGCCCCCACTCCCTGTGTGACTGTGGACCAGCCCCTTCCCCACTCTGGGCCTTTCTGTGACCCAGGGGTAGGCTTGGCCCGCATCATCTCTGAAGCACCCAAGGAAACGAGGCCTGGTCTTTACCCAGGCTTCTGAGTTGGGCTGCGTCCCCCAGGCAAAGTTACCTCACCTTTGTGTGCCTCAGGGCACTCACTATAATGTATGGTGGTGGCACAGGTGCCGGCCCCACTGAGTGGCTGGAAAACCTAAATGAAGCAGCCTAGATGAGAATGCTGTGGAAATAGCTGGTGGCTAGGCAGGCATGCGGCACCTCCCCAGGGAAGTCTCAGTGAGGATGCCTTCAGGGGCGAGGATAAGGTGCAGGGATGGGTCAGAGGAGAGGCCAGAGCCCTGGGCTCCTATGGGGCAGGTGAGAGGAGCATAAATCAGCACTTGGGTGCCGCCTTGCACGGTGTGTATTCAGTTTCTGGAGCCGTCATCAGTGGCAAAGCCCTGGCTTTGGGGTGGGCCAGACCTGAGACGGGGCCTGGCTCTGCCCAGGAATTGCTCTGTGACCTTGAGCAACTAACTTCACCTCCCTGGGCCTCTGTTACCTCCCTGGCAAATGAGAAGGCAGATGTGAATCCAGAACGCTGTGTCTGGGCCACCGTGTCCCAGGTGGGCCGGTGGGGGACTCACCAACAAAAAGCAGGGTGAAGATGAGGGTGAGCTGGTAGACGGCATGGCCCAGGATGTTCTTCATCATGGTCCGAGAGATGAGGGGCTTGTTACGGCCGTATGGCTTCCTCAGAAGCAGGGTCTCGGTGGGCGGCTCAGTGGCCAGGGCCAGCGAGGCGAACGTGTCCATGATGAGGTTTACCCAGAGCATCTGCACGGCCTTCAGAGGGGAGTCCTGGAGATGGCAGTGGTGGGGAAGGCTGTCACGGGGGAGGTCAGCCCCACCTGCCGCTACGAAGTGCCGGGTATGGGTCTCAGCAGCGTCTTGGTGGCATCTTGAGTCAGCTCTGCCCAGTGGGTCTGCCCTAGGCTGGCCTGCCCGCTGGGCTCCTAAGCAGGCACCCAGCAGGTTTGATAGGCTTTCCCTTCCCCGGAGAACAGCCTAGACCTGCGTACCTGTGTTCTCTTCCAAAGAGAAAATAGAGTCCTCTGGGCACAATGGTGAGCAGCTCTCTGCCTTCTGGGAAACCTACCTACACCCCCACCATCTGCCTTCCTTCCCTTCACTCCCTGTGGACACATCTTTCCTGGCTAAGGCCAAGATCCCGTCTCCGGCACAAATCCCATGTCCTCACCCTCCCTCTGCCCTCCCCATTGCTGCTTTCCGCTCAGCTGTCAATGGCTCTGGTCTCTGCTATCCCACAACCAGTGCCCATGACCCCTGTCCTCTCTTCACTACCACCCAGTTCCTTTTTACCTCATCATCCCACTTTAAGCAATTATTGTGTGCCTCTGTGATTCCAGAAATAACACATTTGGTGGTGGAACATTTGGGCAAGTAAGGAATAACAGAAGAAGCTAAAACTCATCAGTGGTCTTGTCACTTACAGGCTGCTGCCATCCACATTCTGGTGTGGATGCTTGCACGCCTCTCTCTGGCTGAGACTGGGGTCCTATAGTGGTACCACTCTGTGCACAATCATATTGCGCGGGGTGCACTGCCTGGAGGAGCCGATCGACTGTCCCCTCCTCCCTCGCACACCCGGCTGACATGTCTTTAGGAGCCAGACTTTGGCCTCTCTGTGCTCCCCAAATCCCCTTCTCCAAGGTCACCAGCCAAGGTCTCCTTGTCACCAATCTAGAGACACATTTTGCAGCCTCATCTCCTGGTTTGGCCACTGCCTCCTCCTGGAGCCCGACCCCACTCGTCTGGCCCTCCTCTTCCTCTCTGTGTTCCTTCTCCATCTCCTTCAGGCTCTTCTTCCCCTGCCTTTTATTTTCTTATTTTTTAAATATTTGTTTATTTTTGAGAGAGAGAGAGAGAGGGGAGAGAGAGAGAGAGAGAGCACGTGCACACACACACACAGGTAGGGGAGGGGCAGAGAGCAAGGGAGACAGAGGATCTGAAGCAGGGTTCTCCGTGATAGCCCCAATTTGGGGCTCAAACTCATGAGCTGTGAGATCACGACCTGAGCTGAAGTCGGATGCTTAACCAACCAAGCCACCCAGGTGCCCCTTTCCCTGCCTTTTAAATCCGTGTCTCCCATGGCCTCTTCTTCAGCCCTGCTCTCCCCTCCACACCTGTCCCCCTGGCTTTCATTTTGGTGCCCACCTCTCCCCACTCTCCACCCCAGACTTCCCCCTCTGGTATGAGCCTCATCTACTGGGGGAACACCTCCATTCAGGAAGCCCACAGATTCTGTAAACCTAATAGCCTAAACTGAGCTGTTCGTCACGCCCCTGTCATTTCTCAGTGCATCCCCCAAGGCCCACTCTGCCTGCACCCCATACACTCACTCACTTCTCCTAGATACTCATCATAGCCCTTCCTCCAAGCCACCTCTCCCACCTCTGCCCTGGCCCAGCCAAGTTCCCCAGGCCCTGTGGCTTCTTCCTGCTCACTAGCCTTCTCTGTTTACAAGTGCTTCAGGGTCAGGGCCCCCCCCCACATCTCCACCAAGGCCTACATGGCCCTGCTGCCAACTTAGTCTAAGACCTCAGGCAAACGGATAGTCCACCCTGAACCTGTTTCCCCAGCTGGTGTCAGTGGGTCTCCAAGAAGCCTTGCAGGAGCTGCTGTGCTGCGGGAGTGTTCCCTAAGCCACCACTAGAGGGAGTCTCTCGCCCACAGAGCGGGAGAGGGCCCTTTGGGCAGAAGGGACCCACCAGCCACCTCCCAGCTCACATTCTCAGGATAGGGTACTGGGTGCTGCCACATGCAGCCCCAGGGGCTCAGAATGCAACAGAGGGGAGCAGCATTCCTGAAGCCACAAGCTCTTCAGGGCAGTGCTACCTTCCGGACCTCTGGGGGCTCCTGTCTGTGGGCAGGAGCTTGTCTGCCCATGTGATTGGCAGAAGGCCTTCGAATACCAGCCCTCTCCTCCCCAGGCCAGGCTGGTCAGTCCCTAGGGGAAGGAAGGAGGCTGTGGGAACAATGGCAGGTTCCTGACTGGTCCATCCTCTGAGCCTCAGTTTCTGCCTCTGTAAAATGGGCATCATCACAGTTCCCACCTCATGGGGCTGGGGGAGGAAACAGTGAGGCTGTAGACATGCAGGCCTGCTGGCTGGCTTCCCCGAAGCTCAGGGGATGGGGCTGCCCCTGACCCAGATAGTGATCCTGATGGACAGCTGCCTCTCCATGACCAAGAGCACCCACCTGTCCTCAGGGCCCCAGGCAAACAGGCCTCTCCCGTCACACTCCTGCCAGAACTGAGGCCCCCAGGACCCTGCCGGTTCCTTGTCTCCAGCCGGTTGCCGATACCCCTTGGGTCCTGCCCCGCCCTGCCTCCCTCTGGCCCTTTGGGGGCTCTGCCTTCCTTCAGGGATGATCTCTACTGCCTCCTGGAGCAAGGACCGGGCCTGTGCCTGGCTTGGGTCGTCATGGGGGTGAGGCTTGACATCTCTCATTTGCCAGATGACCTTGGGCCAGCCCCCGACCTTGCTGAGCCTCATTTCCTCGGGCTGGTGCCTGCACCTGAGGTCTGCGATGCAGCTCCTGGCCCTTGGCAGGGGCTCCCCCAGGCTTTGGCATGCCCCGCCCTGCCCGCCCCCCTGGAGGACCCACCTGCGTGATGCAGGCGCCTGTGAAGGCCACAATCACAGCCACTACGTTGACTGTTAGTTGGAATTGCAGGAATTTGGAGATGCTATCATAGACGTTGCGGCCCCACATCACTGCCTTGACGATGCTGCTGAAGTTGTCATCCGTCAGGATGATGTCCGAGGCCTCCTTGGCCACATCCGTGCCTGCGATGCCCTGTGGGGACACGGACAGGAGCCTGGGTGGGGCAGCTGGGGGGATGGTGAGCAGTTCAAGCAGCACCATCCTCCTCCCCTACACATCCTCAGTCCTACAACATCCCTCACATGCATACTCCCAACTGCATGGCCGGGACCACGTGGGGTGTGTGTGCCTGTACTTCTCACAGACCCAGCCCCCTGAGGCCAGCTCTCTGCCTTCAGGAAGCCTCTCCCTGGCCCATCCCCACCACCAACGCCTCCCCCTCCACACCCATTGCAGGGAGCCTCCCTCTACCCTTCCAGGAAGACCGTGGCGGGGGGGCCAGACAGCCCTGAGAGCACTGGGCACATGAGGTGCATGGTGGGTGAGCTGAGTGTGAACTGGGGGTCCCGCACAGTCAGCTGGAGGCCGTGCTGCCCACACCCCCTGCCTATGAGCTCCTACCAGGCACCACCCTGGGCCCGCTGTGAGCTGCCCCTACCATGGCGAAGCCCACGTCAGCCTTCTTGAGCGCAGGCCCGTCGTTGGTGCCATCCCCTGTCACGGCCACCACCTGTCGCTGCTCCGTGTGTGTGCTGTCGATGATACCTGTGGGGTGGGGCAGGAGTGTAATCTGGGCCCTGGGATAGACGCTCCATGGGGCCAGGGCAGCCAGGACCAGCCTGATTGTTGGGAGGGCCCTGGGCTGGGCACAGCTTCCTCTTTGGCCCCAGCCATGCCCCTCCCTGCCCCCCATCCTGGCTCTTCCCAGCTCCAGGCTTGCCCACAGCTGCCAGCACCTGCAGGGCATGTCGGGCACCTTAGCCCCCTGCGGGCTTGCGGCCCTCTGCGGTCTGGGCCCTCACTGCCTTTCCAGCACACTCTGCACTCTCTGCAGCCCTTGGCTCGGTGGCCACTCCAGCCAGAACATCTCCCCGTCTGCCTGTGTTCCAGGAGCTCCTCTGTTCTCCAGAGGCTGGGGTCCTACCACCTTCTCCCTGGGCCATCCAGTCACTCACTTACTGAGGAGGCCTGGGCTGGGCCATTTGCTGATGACCCCTGACCCACCATTCTGGCCTTGACCTCTCTCCAGACATTCACCCTCAATAAAATATAAAATATTCAGAAAGAGAATAAATAGGTGACACGTGGCTCCGTCACTGAGCTGGGGCCAGTGGAGAAGAGTGGGTGAAAGATGTCATCATGGGGTCCACGTGGAGTTTGAGAGGACATGTCCACGGACAGGACAGAAATTTGAATGTCACTCTTGACATGTCTCTCTCTCGTCCCGCACCTCACATCCATGGCCAAGGCTTGCAGATTGTGCTCCGAGATCCCAGGTGAACTATTCCACTTCTCTCTGCCCTGTTCCCTCTGCCACCAGCATCCCCCTGCCCTCTCCCTAACCCCAGGCTGCCCCTCCAATCTGCACAGCAGTGCCAGGGGCTCTCTCTAAGCCCTGGGACAGACCTGTCCCCTCCCTCCAACTGAGAGTCATTCTCTCACTGCCCACCCTGGCCTCGGGGTGACATCCATGTTCTTAGCTCCCTCTGAAAATTTGAAGTTCCCTGTGGTCAGGCCTCGCCCCCTTCTCCAATCTCCTCTTCTCTCGCCTCAGGCCGCCCCCAATCTGTGCTCCAGCCATAGGAATGGCTCTCGGTCTGCAAAGCTGGCTTCCTTGCCCCTGTCTACATGGGCTGTTCCCTCAGCAGCTGTGCTGTCACCCACCTGTGGTCTCAGCTCAGAAGCCACTTCCCCCGGGAAACCTTTGTGACTCCCTGAGGACCCTCGCCTGCCCTAATCAGATCACTGTAGCTCCCATATGTGTCTCCCCCTTCCTGTGCCTGGCAAACAGCAGCAGCCTATGGAATGAGGGAATGGATTCTTGACTTGGGAGACTTCGTAGCCTCCCAACACTCCCCCAGCTCTTTGCAAATATCCAAGTTCCACCCTCTTCAAGGCCCAGCTCCAAGGCCACGTACTCCGGGAGTCATCCTGGGCTGCTCCCCCCAGCTGGTGGCTGTCCCTGAGTCGCCCCCCAAGACTCGGCCTCCAGTCTCTGTCTACTGGGCATTTGAGGACTTTGTTCCCGTTGGTTCCCTCAGCCTGCCTACGTGCTCCTCTAGAGCAGGAAGGGGGCCAAGTTTTCCTCTGTGGCCCCTCAGGCTGGTACCAGCTTTGCCCCAGCCCTCCCACTGGTCCCAATAGAGGGGGAGCTGGGAGGACACCTCCTCTCACACCCCATTCCTCCACCTCTAGCGCTGGCATGGCCCCACCACCCCACTAACATGTCCCCACCGTGTGTGGTCACAAAGGGCCTTCCTGTGGCCATCTCCTGTGGCCACACCCCTGTTCTGTCTCTCTGGACCTCTCAGTGCCATTCATGCCATGGACTGTACCTTCCTCCTCAGCAGGCTCCCTTCCTTGTCTTCCTAGACCCCACCGCTCCTGGCTGTCCTCCTACCACTCTGGCGGCCTCTTCTCGGTCTCTCGGCCTCTGCCCATCGCTCACATGGGAGATTCCTGGGTTCAGTTGGCTCTCCCCACTTGGCACGCTCCACCTGTGCCTTAATCTTTCTCCTGAGTCCTGACTGCATGGATGGCCAGCTGTCTTCTGGACGCCCCACTTGGATGTCACAGGGCCTCCAGCTCAGCCAGCCCTAAACTGCACATGACACTCTGCTCTCAAACGTGTCCCTTGTGACTCCTCACATCCAGCTGCCCATCCAAAACCCAGGGGCCATGCTGACACATTGCCGGCTCTCAAACAGGTACAGACAGAGGGAATATGGGACCCCTCCCCTCTGTCAGACCTCCACTACATCCGAACAGCTGCTGGGCCCATATCCTTCTGCCACCCAAGCAGGTCTCTGACCCGTTGCCTTCCAGCTCCACCTGTGCTGTCACCACCCTGGTCCTGGCATCACCTCTCACAGATGGACAGCTTCGGTGGTCCCTCTGCTTCCAGGCTATTCTCCCCACAAGCGGGGAGTGAACTTTCTAAAACAATGCTTTCCCCTCAAGGCCCACCCAAAGGCTCCCAACCCTGGGCTAACAGCTCAGGTCAGCAGCCTGGCGTTCAAGGCCCTACGCGATCTGACACCGGCACCCCCTTCACTGGCTCCTCTCTCTCTCTTGAGGTCCCTGCCTGGTCAGGTCAGCTTCTTTCCACTCCTTCAAAGTGTCTGGAAATCTTCTGGGCTTTCACAGTGCAGTCCTCTTCCCTGCCTGAAACACAGGCCCTTTCTCCTGGAGTCTCAACCCACCTTGACGGCCTGTTAGGGGACACCCATCCCCAGCCTGAGTGAGAGGCCAACAGACAGTCCCACCCTTCTCTTCCACCAATGCAGCCTCCAGGTCTATGGGAGGAAAGCTATTTAATGTCTGCTGGATGGAATCTGGACCGTGAATTCCAAAAGGGAAGGACCATGTCTGCCAAGAGCAGGACCTTGCACTTAGTAGATCCTCAATAAACATTTATCAAGAGAATGAATAAGTAAATGAAGGAGTGATTGAAAAATAAATGGGGATGGGGTGAGGGGCCTCCTGCTCTGGTATCTGTGGTTCTGAGGTTCTATGTTTCTGTCCCTGGGCCACATCTGCCTCCATTAATGTCCTTGGGTAGTATTTTGGGAGGAGAATCTGAGATGCCCTAGGGATGACCTCAGCCAGAAATCTGCCCTTCTATGGCCATTTTAAAGATGGGAAAATTGAGTCCCAGAAGAGGAGGGACTTGCCCAAGGCTATAGAACAGGTCAGTGGCAGAGCCAGGATGGGAAGCCAGGAAGGCATGACTGTAAAAGTGCCCAGAACCTGGCCACCTGCATGAGCTCAGCAAATTGTATGCCCTGTATCCAGAAGGAGACAAGGAAGGAGAAAGATGTTAGCTTTTGGCCTCATTTCTCAGGTTGCTATTCCCGGGATAAACCACCCCTGGGGTCCTGGTTACAGTTGTTGGTTGGGGTCCTCAGAGAGCAGGCAGACCAAGGGTCTCAAACTCACAACTCTGGGGCCAGACTGAGAACACAAATAAGTGAAGTGCGCTGAATGTCAGATGACAAGGAGTGGTGAGGACTGCTTCAAATGTGAGGGGAGGGTGCCTGGGTAGCTCAGACAGTTAAGCATCTGACTTCAGTTCAGGTCATGATCTCATAGTTTGTGATTTCGAGCCCTGCATTGGGTGAGAATGAGCCCCACTTATGGTAAAAAAAAAAAAAACAAACAAACCCACAAGCCCCACTTTGGGTAAGCCCTGCTTCTCTCTCTCTCTTTCTCTCTCTCCCTCCCTCTCTCTGCCTCTTGCTCACTTGTGCTCCCCCCCCTCAAAAAAAGGGCTCTTTTAAAAAAAAGTGAGAGGAGAGTTTGTATAAAGCCATCCAAATTCAACATAAACAAAGGCACTGTACCAGCCAAATACAACACATCTCTGGGCCCCCCTTGGCCCTCAGGCCAAGAGGTTTGGACCTACACATGCCCAGTCTCATTGCTTCCTAGAAGAGTGGCACCCAGAGAGAAGATTCACAACCTCCCCATCTCACTGTGGCCCTTAGAGGGCCTCCCAGGGCTGCAATGGGGAGAGACAAGGGTTTTGCCGGGGAGAGACAAGCCCCTCTGTCCTGGAAAGAAGCTGCAGGCACCAGGAGAAGAGGGGGTTCTGTCCTCAGAACTGCCTCCCCCAAGTCTTACCTTTGACGAGGGTATGCTTGTCCGTGGGGGAGGAGCGAGCCAGCACCCGTAGCTTTGGCCAGATCTTATCAATTCGCTCTTGTTCAATCTGGAGAGGGATGGGGGGTCTGAGAGAGAAGCTGAGGCCTAGACAAGGGAGGGGACTCACCCAAAGTCACTGGGCTCTTAGTGGCACGCTGGCTGGCTTCTGCACAGTCACGCAGCCCCCATGCCTCCCAGTCTCCCATCCTAGCTCATCCCTCTGTGGACTCTTTGTGCTGGGTACGTACCTCCCCCTTCTCGTTGCGGATCCTCCGGTTAAACTCCTTGCCCTCCAGGCACAGAAAGTCCTCCCCAGGATGGATGATGCCACACTTGATGGCGATGGCCCGGGCCGTGTTGATATTGTCACCGGTGACCATGCGGACTGTGATGCCCGCTCGCTGGCACTTGCGGATGGCTTCTGGGACCTGGCAGGAGGGCAGGAGCCATGGGAGTGAGCACCACCTGGGGCAGGCCCTCACTGCCCCGTGGATTCCAGAGTGAGCCCTGCTCACAGGCAGCCCTATCATAAGGAGCCTGGATGACCATGAGATACCGATAGCATGCATGGAATATGGGCCATCTCCTCCTTTCCTGTGCCCATGGCAGGCATTGTTAATTGATCACAGAATCTTGTGATTAAACCCTGATGTGGTCTCAGAATTCTCAGTAGAGCCTCAGGCAGCTACCACCTATCACCATGATAGTCTGTCCTGAGATGAAACCACTGGCTATCCTGACTTGGGCAAGGAATTTGAGAAAGACCCCAATAACACCCTCTCAGATCTGGCCCCAGGCAGGAGTAGAATACTCTACTATTGCATGAGAATGTGCTTTATCCACATGCACAGCTTTATCCACATGCACAGTTCCTGCAAATTCAGTGACAAGTATGTTTGTGTATTTTTAGATTTTTTTGGGGGGGGGGGTTGGGGGGATACTGCACTTGGGAGCATTTTATTTACAGAATGTGACACTGGCTTAGGATACATACAAATGATTATGCTTCCTGTAAAACAGGACATTCCCCAGAGAGAGTAAGGACTGCCTCCTGCCCTGACTGCAATGATAGACTGATGTCTGGGCCAATCAGGCCAGAGTAGACTCAGCCAATCAGCAGGTGGCAGCACCCTCCCCTCTCTCCCCATCCCCCCAGTCCCTGCCCCTGTACAGAGTTGTGGATTTATCTGCCCAGCAATTAGGATGCAGAAACCAGCCTGGAGCTGCCACAGCCCTTTACACACAACACAGATCAACTGAACAAGTGATTCTTACCCATGGGCAGTGACAAATGATAAAATAATAAGGTAATATTTGCTATTTGCTGCACAAAGTCTCTGAGTGGAAGAGGACACGTCAAGGGCAGAAAGTCCGGTTGTATCAAAAGACCAAAGCACTTTAGAATCTCAGGCTTGGATTCAGGGAGTCTGTCTCCCCCTCATCTCGTACCCATAGTGTCTGGGAGGTCACTCCCATCCCCGCTCTGCAAAGTTGCTGCTGAGAGGGTCTGGTGATTATTTGATTACTGTGGCTGCTCCAAAAAGATATGTTAAAGTCTTGGGGCACCTGGGTGGCTCAGTCGGTTAAGTGTCCCACTTCGGCTCAGGTCATGATCTCACAGCCCATGGGTTTGAGCCCCGTGTCAGGCTCTGTGCTGACAGCTCAGAGCCTGGAGCCTGCTTCGGATTCTGTCTCCCTCTCTCTCTGCCCCTCCCCGCTTCTCTCTCTCTCTCTCTCTCTCTCTCTCTCTCTCTCTCTCTCTCTCTCCCTCTCTCTCAAAAATAAATAAACATTAAGAAAAAAAAGATATGTTAAAGTCTTAACCCCCAGTGCCTGTGAATATGACCTTACTTGGAGATTGGGTGTTTATAGAGGTAATTAAGTTGAGGCCGGTAGGGTGGCCCTCAGTCAGTGTGACTGGAGTTTTTATGAAGAGGGGAAATTTGGACCCAGACACACACGCAGAGAATGTCATATAAAGAGAAAGGCAGAGATTGGGGTGTTGCTGCCAAGGACCAGTAAAGATTGCCAGCAAACCCCCACGAGCTGGGGCTGGGGGAGGCATGAAGCAGATTCTCCCTCATGGCCCTCAGAAGAGATCAACCCTGCCAACACTTGATCTTGGACTTCCAGCCTCCAGAACCGTGAGAGAATCCAGTTCTGTTGTCTGAGCCACCCAGTCTGTGCTATTGCATCATGGCAACTAATACAAAGAGTCAGAACATTGTTTCAAAACCTGACTGTGGACAGCTCCTGCCTGCTGGTCCCCTTCCCGCCCTCAGGAATTTTAGAAACAAGGATTGATCTTGAAAATATCTAGCCTCTGTCCACCCCCGTCCACAGCATCTGCTATTCCCTCAGCACAGAGCGCCACCATTCCAAGTGGGGGCCACTGCCCAGCCCCTCCCCAGTCTCCCTGCTTCTGGCTTCGCCCGTCTTCCGTCGCTCCCCTACCTGACCTCCAATGACCTGCCTAGAGTTCAGCCTGGGGTGTCACTCCCTCCCAGCTGCTTATAGAGAAAATCAAGACTCCTGAGCATGGCCATCTTGTGGTAGAGCAGGGAACGAACATCATGAAGAGGCAGGGTCCCGGCCAAGGTCAGGAGAATGCACCCTCCAGCTACCAGAATCGTATAAGAGACCAGGTCTGTGGTGAGAGGTAGTGATCTCCCTGTCACAAGGGCTGGAGTAGGGTAAGCTGACCACGGGTCTCCTCTGGCTGCATTTCCAGGGCCTGAGGAAGAGCCCACTTGGGGCTGGGCAGGGGGCACATGAGCAAGGCCTCTGCCTCGTGCCATAGCTGCTGCTCACATAGGCAACCGTGACCTCTTTTTACAGAGCCAGAGGGAGTGGGGATGTGGAGTGTCCAACATCCTGCTTACATAATTGATCGATGTCCTCAAAATGGCTGTAACCCGGGCTGCAGCCCCCTGCTGTCTCCTGTTCAGAGGAACGGAAAGAGCCACTGCTCTTTCGGGGACATCCACCTGATCTGGCTCCTGCCCTCAAAGGAATAGTTTAGGTTTTGTTTGGTTTAAAGACGCTTGAAGTCTTGGAGTTGGAAGGGACTTCAGGTCATGACTCTGACTCTCTCCTCGTTGCCTAGCTCTCCTGCTAGGCATCCCAACAGATGGCCAGCCAGCTTCTGCTTGTAGGTCTCTGGTGACAGGGTGCTCACTCCCTCCCAGGCTGAACGCTCCACAGTGGAACAAGTCTATCATATCCTTTCACAGAATCGTTCTTTTTTTCAGATGAGAAAGCAGTTGCTCTGGGTCAGAGCTGTACCCTTGTAGGAGGCAGGGTCTTTGGTAAAGATCTCCGTACAACGGGCTCTGGGAGCAAGGAGAAGGGTGCCAGTACTTCAGAAGGAAGTAGATGCAGAGGAGAAATCCGAGAAAGCTTCCTGGAGGAGGGGACGTTCGAGTTGCTTCTGTTCAGCTAACACTAACTGAGGCTCTGGTGCCTGGCACTGTGCCCTGGCTGGGACTACACAGGTGACCACTTCATTGTGGCCCAGGCCACAGGGTTCTGTCCCATGAGAGACACTGGCACAGAAGGTGGGAAGGGTGCTGGAGGAAGGTGTGGCAGGTGATCTGGAGGGGCTGAGGCTGTGGGGCAGGAGCCGGTGGCCATGAAGCTGGAGAAAGGCTCGAGGTCAGAAGGTGCTGGAATCAGGGGCTTGCTCCTTCAGGCCTGGGAACCGTGGTAAGTTCTGAACTAGTGATGAGGTGACTGGCACTGTGTTTTAGAAAGACTAATACTTTTTAGGCTGTCTCGGGAGCTGCAATCTGCCTGCATGGAATCCTCACCCTCTGGGGCTCCCCAAAACAAGCTGGCTCAGGGAGAAAAAAGAGGCAGCTCATTTTTATGGCCCCCGCGCTTTCCTCTGTATGGTGGAGGCTTCTCTCCCTCTTGGAGAGAGGGCTCAGGGACCAAAAGGCTGGGCTGGGCTTTGCCCTGGGGTTCCCCCTGAGCGTTGGCATCCTCATCTGTAAAATGGGGATGATAGTCTACACCCCTCAGCGAGGCTGGACGATGCCATGACAGGGGTAAACAGTACCACGCATGGAGCCAGCCATGCTGGTGGTGGCGGTGGGGAGCCTGGCAACACACCTGACCATGGTCTTCCTTGCTTGTTCTTCCTGCTCTGGGAGAGGGGGAGGGGTGCAGAGGGTGTGGATGTAGATGCGGTGGGGGTGGGGCATAGCTGGTGTCGGGGACTTGGAGGGGCGGCCATTTGTTTGGGGCAGTGGGATAGTGTGGACGCTTCACCATGATTTCTGGGCCAGGTGCCTTAGAGGTCTGTGACCTGCCTAGGATGTGGGGGGATTCCAGAAACACCCCAGGGCATCTCCGACCTCCTTGAGATACTCCACCTCCTTTCTGGGCGGTGGCCCGTGTACCTGGACGTCTGTGTTGCGCTTCGGTCTGGCTTGAGGCTCTCATGTGCTTTGGGTCTACTACTCTTGCCTTTTTACCAGGCATTTCATTAGGCTGTGGGCTCTGGGGGGCAGGGACTGCTGATCGAGGGGCATGGCACAGGGTAGGTGCTTCGTAAATGTGGGTCATCACAAACAGTCTCTCTGCTTACATCCCTCAAAGCCTGACCTGGTGAACGGATTTGGATGGGGACATGAGACCCTTCACAATGTCGCTCCAGGCTCCTCTTCCTAGCCTCCAAAGTGGGGTATTCACTAGACTCCAAACACTTAGCATCCCTTCCTGGACACCTCTCTGCGTTTGTCCACGCTGTTCCCTCTGTCTGGAACACCCTCTCTCCCTTAACCTGTGTGTCAAAAGTTTCTTCTCTTTCAGGTGAGTTGCCTTCTCCTCATGAAGCCACTCTGGGTTCCTCCAACCCAATGGGGTGCTTCCTTAAACTGCACCAGCATTTCCTTGTATTTATTCATTCATCTGTTTGGCAAATAGCTACTGGACATCTAACTGTTCTGGCCACTGAGGATCCAGAGATGATGAAGACTCAAGCCACAAGGGCACCAATCTGGTTGAAATAGACTTTCCACATAGATAAAGTAGCTGTAAAATTTCAAAAAAAAAAAAAAATCCCTTCCTTTGCTAAAATTATCCAAGATTTTTCTCACTGAGGAAAAACAGCCAGGAAATGGGCGCTTCCTGTTTTCATTAAATAAAGGCTTTTAAACATCTGTTGTTTCTGGTGACACCCGTTGTCTGTGACTTCAAGGGCTCCAAACACCCCCAGATAACCCGGCAAATCCCAGACTGCTGCTCTTCTGATGGCTTTAGCTGCAGCGGCTTCGATCAGCCTCGGAAAGTGTACCCGAGGGAGCATCCTATGTGTTGTCTGGGGGGTGACGGGCAAGTCTGTTTCGATCTGTTCCGTTGTCTCGCTTCTTGAGGGAGGAAGGCAACGTGATTTGTCCCCTTGACAGATGGGAAAACTGAGGGAGGCAGGGTTTGTGCTCCAGGGGCAGCTGCCCAACAAATCTGAAAATGTTTGTACGACCCTAGAGGTGGTCCAGCCTGAGGCTTCCGACCAGCCTCACGGTGGCCTGGGAGAGCTTGCCAAAAACTGTGGGCATAGACACTCCGCGAAGGTCACCCAAGAAACTGTGAGGCAGAGACCAGGGGACTGGGGGTGGCATGGGAGGCTGCTTCACCCCTTCTGTGCTATGGAACCATTTGAATTTGGCTCTGTGTGTATCAATCACCCGGCCTAAAAACCAAATAGATCAAAAGCCATCCCCACCCCCACTGGGAGATGCTGAGTCAACAGGTCAGAGCTTTTATACTTTTAAGCAGTGCCACCAGCAACCCTGCTATGTGTCTCTCACTTGGGAATGTCCTACTCTCTCACTGTTCAGATGGGAGATCCTGGCTCCTGTGGGGCAAGAGGCTTCTAAGGCAGGGCAGCCCCCATGCTTGTCCTTTGGGGGCAAGGGAAGGTTTCTGGGTGCTTGGGTGGATGGCTCCGGGACTATCCCCAGCAGTCGGCTGTGGGCGCTGCCACGGGTCCTGAGCAGACCAATGCCAAACGTGGCCTACGCTGGTCTCATGAGTCCGAACGTTTAGGAGTATGTGCAGAAAAAACCTGTGGACGCTATAGGGAAACCGAGGCTCCAAAAGGTGAGGCAACTTATGTCAGGTTGGCAGCAGGCTGGATTCCCAGACTCTCCAAGCCTGCTGGTAGGGTGCCTACCTCGGGCCGCACGGGGTCCTCGATGCCCACCACACAGATACAGGTTAGGTCGTTGAGGATGTCATTCTCATTGTCCCAGTCAGGCTCCGGGCTGCTGGGGAAGTCACGGTAGGCCACACAGATGGTGCGGAGCCCATCACAGGCCATGGGCTCGATCACCTTCTTCACCATCTCATCCCGGTCGCGGGGCCGGAAGACCCGGGGCTCCCCTGCCCCGTTGAGGATTTTGCAGCACCTGGGGGCAGATGGGAGGGAGATGGGTAAGGTCCAGCTGAGGGCCCAAGGATCCTCCCTCTGACCAGCTTGAGCTCACCTCCCCCTCCCCAGTGATGCTCAGCTGGCCGTGGTTGGTCAACTAGTGTCCATCCAGTTCAACTCCCATAATGCTTCAGGGCTGGTCCAGGCCCCTGGGCCCCAGGGAGGGATGAAATCAAGACCAGCCAAAAAGAAATCAGGCAGCCTTCTTATAATATTTGCCCCAGTCCATTCAGCAAGAGCACATCTACTTTGATCTGTTTTATATTCACAAGATTTCATCTGAAAAAATTGTTCCACAACTAAAGTGATTTTCGAAGGGGAGGAAACTTAGTTATGCTAGTGGTTCTGGACCTTGCTTGCACATTACAATGGTTTGGAGAAACACTGAATAAATAAATACCTGTGTGTGAGCCCTGCCCCAGAGGTTCACCCCAACTCAGTTTGTCTGGGGTGAGTTCAGGAATCAATGTTTTTTCTTTTTATTTATTTATTTATTTATTTATTTATTTATTTATTTATTTAATGTTTATTTATTTTTGAGAGAGACAGAGACAGAGCTTGAGCGGGGGAGGGGCAGAGATAGAGGGAGACACAGAATCTGAAGCAGGCTCCAGGCTCTGGAGCTGTCAGCACAGAGCCTGACGGGGGGCTCGAACCCACGGCCCGTGAGATCATGACCTGAGCCGAAGTCAGACACCCAACTGACTAAGCCACCCAGGCGCCCTATTTTTTCTTTTTTTTTTTTTTTAAAGCTCCCTGGGGTGATTCCAGCGTGGAGCTAGAGTAGACTAGGTCACGATGAAAATCACTTTATGCTAAAGGAAGTAAAATGAGGGAGATTTAACACTGATGATGGAGAGCCCTTCCTGATGATCCAGTGATGTAGGGAGGAGGATGGGGAGGGCTCTCTGCAGACATTTATAAGAGGAAACGGGGAGAAAAGCAGTGGGCGAGGAACCCTGGAGGTGGTCCTGCCGTGGGACATTGGGCAGGGCCCTCCCCACACCTCTGAGTGCCAGATGGCCCTTCGGCCCAGCCTGTAGGACAGCCCGTGCTTCATGACTTGGTGGTCCCCGGCTCCCCACACCCCTCCCCGACCACTCGCGGCTTACTTCTTGAGCACGATCTCAGAAGCACCCTTGCTGTACATGCGGAAGCTCTCGTCCGGCAGCTTGATGACTGTGCTCATGGACTTGCGCACAGAGTTGAAGGTGTACACCTTGTACAGCTTCTCCTCTGGCATCTGGGTGCGCACGGGCTCATAATCCTGCTTCAGGTCCAGCACGAAGCCCAGCAGGCCGCACTCTGTCTTGTTGCCCACCTGCCGAGGCAGGGCACCCTCCTTCTCCGGGGGCTGCAGAGAGAGAGGCCCAGGTGGCTCACAGGGGGTTGCTGCTGAGGCCCTGGGGCCGAGCCACCCCCTCCCCTTCTCAGAGAGCCCTGTGTGCCCCCTTCCCACCACCCACACCCTCAGCCCTCTCCATCCAAGACCCAATCCTGGCTCTGGATGAAAGGAGTTAAGCAAGATCTGTGTTTTAAAAATCATGAACTCAGGGGCACCAGGGTGGCTCAGTTGGTTAGGCGACCGACTTCGGCTCAGGTCATGATCTCACGGTTTGTGAGTTTGAGCCCCGCGTCGGGCTCTGTGCTGACAGCTCAGAGCCGGGAGTTGCTTCAGATTCTGTGTCTCCTCTCTCTACCGCTCCTCTGCTCACGCTCTGTGTCTCTCTGTCTCTCAGTAATAAATAAACATTAAAAAAATTTTTCAAAAAAAAATCACGAACTCTTTCGGGGCACCTGGGTGGTTCAGTCAAGTAAGTGTTCTACTTCAGCTCAGGTCATGATCTTACCATTCGAGAGTTCGAGTCCCAAGTCAGGCTCTGCGCTGAAGGCTCAGAGCCTGCAGCCTGCTATGGATTCTGTGTCTCCCTCTCTCTCTGCCCCTCCCCTGCTTGTGTGCTCCCTCTCTCTCTCAGAAGTAATAAATGAATAAACTTAAAAAATATATAAATCACGAACTGTTTCAAACATAAAAGCAGGATAGAGAATAATTAAAGAAACACTGGTGTACCCACCATTCAGCTTTGTAGAACCTGAGAAATAGGCCATATTAGCTTCAGATTTTCCCTTTTTGAGAAGGAAAACATGACAGATACAGGTGAATCCCCCTGTGTATCCTTCCCAGTCTGCAGAATCCTCCCCTCCTCCCAGAAAGAACCTCTGTGTCAAATGTGGCATTATTATTACCCTGTGTGTGTTTTAAATGTTTATTTTTATTTATTTATTAAAAATTTTTTTTAATTTTGAGATAGTTCTAGATTCACATGCAATAAGAAATACACTCTTCCTTCAGTTTCCTCTAGTGCTCACCTGTGTATGACTACAGTACAATGTCACAGCAAGACACTGACACCGATACAATCAGACCCACCTCACTCAGACTTCACCGGTTTTACATGCACTCACGTGTGTGTGTTTAGTTCTATGCAACGGCATTGAGTGTGGATTCCCACGACCGCCAGCAGGAAGATACATGAAGATACACACAGTTCATGACAAGGATCTGATCCCTGTGACACCCTTTTTAGAGCTGCAGTCACCTCCCTTCCCCCCCACCCCCAGCCCTGGCAGTCACTAGTCTGTTCCCTATCTTTATCATTTTGTCATTTCAAGCCTGTTCTGTAAATGCAACCATACTGTATGTGTAACTTTTGAAGACTGGCTTCTTTTCACTCAGTATAATCTCCTTGAGGTCCAGGCAAGTTACGTGTGTGTCAACAGCTTGTCCCTTTTTTTTTTTTTTTTTAATTTTTTTGATGTTTATTTGGTTTTGAGAGAGAGAGAGAGGCAGAGAGGGAGGGAGACACAGAATCCAAAGCAGGCTCCAGGCTGAGCTGTTAGCACAGAGCCCGACGCGGGGCTCAAACCCACAAACCGCGAGATCATGACCCAAGCTGAAGTCTGATGCTTAACTGACTGAGCCACCCAGGCGCCCCTGAAACTGCTATGTTGTAAGTCAAAATGGTCAATTACATGTAGCCTAACCTACTGCATGTATGTGTGTGTAAGGAGACTGTAGACATTCTTCTAAAAGTTGTTTGCTCATGTAATTGCACTTTGAGAGGCACCTGTGTTTATGGTTCTGATTTGTTCTTTTTTTTGACTGTTCTATTGATTCCCTTCTATGACTAAGGCACAGTTTACTTTTCCCTTCTCCTGGTCCCTTCCGCTTTTCCTTCTTTCTACTCACTGATCTGACACACACTCTTTAGCACTGGCTGGGTGCTGGCCCTCTGCCAGGTGCTGGGCTGCATGAACACAAACTCCCACCCTGGGGTCTCAGTGAAATCATCACTCACCTCTCCCCCAGCACCTCTCACTTCCTTGTGTGGCTGGCTGAACACAAGCTGTTTCATGCCTCTGTGCCTTTGCCTCTGCTGTTCCTTCCCCCTCCCCTGCAAGGCAAACTCCTCCATTCCCTTTTTACTTTAAATTTATTTATTTATTTTTGATACAGAGAGAGAAAACACAAGTGGGGGAGAGGAAGAGAGAGAGAATCCCAAGCAGGCTCCGCACCATCAGCGCAGAACCTGATGTGGGGCTCGAAACTCACGAACCTCAAGGTCATGACCTGAGCTGATATCAGGCGCTTAACCAACTGAGCCAGCCACCCAGGCACCCCTCCTCCTTGCTTTTTAAGGGCCAGCTCAAATATCACAGTGTCTTTGACAATTGCTTCATGGGTCTGTCTCCCCCTGAATAAATGAGTTATCAGATTCGTTTCTCTGCAGGGTTCTCAGGACCAGCATAAAGCCCAGCACACAGTGGGCACTTACTCATTGTTGGCGGGATGGCTCCATGCAGATCAGAATGGTGGGAGAGGTTAATAGGTAAGAACAAGAAACCACCACGTGGGCTAATGGTGGGATTAGCCGGAGGGAATGGGAGGTGAACTCACATCCACCTGCACCCACACCCACGTGCATGCACTGCTCATTTTCCTTGCATAAAATTACTATGCAGCATCTTAGGTGGAGGTGGCTTGGGAGTGGTAAAAGGCACCACAGATAAACTGAAACCCTAGAGAGACTTAGAAGACGAATATCTACCTATGAAATGCCTGTGCCAACCGCACCCCCCCCCCCACTCCCGCCACCGCCATTAGTGGCTTTGCATGGGTCTCAAACCAGCGTTGTCCAGGAACTCTGTATCCTCAGCCCCAGCCCCTTGTCATATTGCTCGAACAATCTTCACAGACAGGAGAAGGTGGGGTCTGGGAGATGCTGGCATGGACCACTTGTGCAGGGGACAGGACGGCGACGGGACATAGCCCTGGCCAACTCCCCCTTCCACAGTTAGGGCTCAGGCCTAGGGAGCCCACCCAAGCGCTGTGGAGTCACTGGCATTGATAATGCGGTGGTCTTGAGACTTAGGGATTCATAGGAAGGACAGAGCCTTAAGCTCTTGTCCTCAGTTTCTCTGTCTGTAAAATGGAGAGACTAGAGCAGATGATCTCTAGCTGAGAGAAAAATCAACCATTTGCAACCCTTTTCTTCAAGTGGATCATGGTGAGGGATGCTGCAACAAGGTGGAGGCACAGTCCTCAGCGGTGGTTGAGGGCTCTGGGCGGGAACAAGGCTCAGAACGCCCTCCCTGCTCCCACGCCAAGCAGAACTATGTCTCCAGCACCATGGGCCTTGGAAGGCTCCCCACTCCTGGGCTCTTTCGTGGGATTTGATCTGGAAACAAAGGAACCTTTGGTACAGCTTCCCATTTCTGATGTTTGTGAAAATAAATTTGAAGCACTTCCCTTTGTCTCTGCAGCGTGGTATTATGTTGTGCTTTAAAAATGATATATTTATTTACTTACTTTTAATGTTTTCTACATTTTGATAATTAATCTTCTGGTGACCTCCAGAGTTTTATGTATTTTCCACAACAGTTTTTCTCCCCTCTCCACCAATGAAAGAAAATGACGGCTCGGAGGGCTTAAATAAAAATGCCTAATTACTTCTTTGCCCAAGAGAGCTGAGCAGTTATGCCTTCAAAATACCCGGCATTTTATTACCCTCTGTGAGATATTTTAATTTTCCTCTAAAAGGATTTCAAACAATCCATGGTTGCAAATGGCAGAGCTGCCTCCTACGTAATTCAATTTGTTTCCATGAACTTGAGCTCTGACATCGCCCACGTGCATTACTAAGAAGCAGAGGCCCATCCCTTTTTTTCTTTTGACTTTTTTTTTTTTTTAAATCTTGACAAACCCAGAGATTTTGCTATTGCTGTAGACTTTCCAGGAGCTTTTTTATCTCCAGGGCTCCAATTCTATAAGGGAGTTAAGGCATCAGTATTGTTTCCATTTTAACAGACAGGAAGCAGGCCCACGTGGAAGTGACTTGCTCTTGATCACAGACCTGCGGAGGGGCAGGCCTGGGGCTGTCCCCAAGCTTCCTGGCTCCCAGGGCAAGAGCTTCATCCAGCACATTCCCCAGTGTGGTCCTGAGCCCTCTGGGAATGCTGGGTGCAGCCACAAGGCATAATTTTGAGAGGACAATTCATGTCCCTGTTTTGGGATGCTGGGGGGTGAACAGAAGCAAGGGCAAGGAATGATGACTTAAAGAGCTACAAGTTACAAATAACATCCGCACAAATGAGATTAAAAAAGCATAGCTGGCATGTACCACCCCACACTCACTAGGGTGGCTATCGTAAAAAAACAAAACAGAAAACAACAACTGTTGGTGAGGGTGTGAAGAAACTGCAACCCTGCGTACTGTGGGTGGGAAGGTAACACGGTGTTGCTGCCATGAGAAAAACAGGATAGTGGATCCTCAAAAAATTAAACGATGGAATTACCATACTATCCAGCACTTCACTTCTGGATATATACCCAAAAGAATTGGAAGCAGGAGCCGGAAAAGAGATTTGCATGTCCGCGTGCATAGCAGCGTTACTCGCAAAAGCCAAGAGGCGGGAGCAATCCAAGTGTCTATCGACAAATGAACGATAAACAAAGTGGGGTCTCTCCATGCAACGGAATATTATCCAGCCGTAAAGTGGAAGGAAATTCTGACACATGTGACAACATGGATAAACCCCGAGGACATTATAAGTGAAACAAGCCAGTCACAAAAGGACAGATGCTGTATAATTCCAACTGTATTAGGTACCCAGAAGAGTCAGATTCACCAAAACAGAAAGTAGGATGGTGGGTGCCAGGGGCTGGTTGTGGGGGGAATGGGGAGTTAGCGTTTGATGGAGACAGAGTTTCAGTGTGGGCAGATGAAAAGTTTTGGGATGGATGGTGGTGATGGTTGCACAACAGTGTGAATGTACTTAACGCCGTGGGACTGTGCACTTAAAAACAATTAATCTGATTCATTTGATGTGATGTGTATTTAACCACTAAAAAACCTCTAAAAAGTCCCCCCCAAAAACCTGACAACCGTAGCATAGTAAACTATAGCATCTGCAATATGATGATTTGGAGCGTGTTCGGGAACGACTTTCCGCTGAGCAGCTGCCTCTGGTGGCCTAACCCGCTCTTCCTCACCCCTCAAGGACAGGCACTGGTGGGGAGCCTCCCTAAGGCCCAGATGAACCACCAGCCCACTCAACAGCAGCATCAGCAGCCACTGTTTGCATGGTGACTCTGCCCTGTCCTGTAATGGGCTTGTCACACGCACTATCTGGTTGTACCTTCCCAGATTCCTGGGAGGCCAGCTACTAGCATTCCCATTTCACAGCTGTGCACACGAGGCAAGGTCACACTGCTACGAAGCGGCCCAGCCAGGATTTGACCCCAGTGTTCTTGGCTCTGAGCCCACAGCACATGGTCTCCCCACAGCCCCGCCCGTCTCCACTGGCCCTGGAGATCTTTAGTTGACTGGGAACTTGCTGCTGATGGCTTTAGAGTCCAAGGGGATGGCGGGGGGACATGTCTGTCTTGCTTATCTTTACCTCCCACTTCGGGGTAGTCAATAAATATCTGTGGAATGAATAAATGAATAATCCCATGCTTGTGTGTGTAGGGTGCTGCCAATGGGAGGCCGGAGGGGGCGGAACTCTGGCCTCCAGAATCGTCGTCTGAAGGCCGGCCTCCCCAGGAGCTTCTCGGTGCTAGGCCTCCTGAGGAACGTGAGGCGCAGGGCTGCGGGATCTTCCCTAGAGGCTGGGAAGGCAGGTCAGTGTGAGTGTCCAGGACAGGTTGACACGGAAACCTTCCCAGGCTTAGCAGTGTATTGTGTGTATGTGTGTGTGTGTGTGTGTGTGTGTGTGTGTACAGTTGTGTGTGTGTGTGGTGTGTGTGTTTGTGCATGGTGTGTGAGTGCAGGTGTACGTGTATGTATGGGGTGTGCACAGCGTGTAAGTGCAGTGTATGCATGTGGTGTGTGTGTAGTTGTATGTGTGTGCTATGTGTGCATGGTGTGCAAGTGTAGTTTTTTTGTGTGTGTATGTGTGGTGTGTGTGCAGTTGTGTGTGGTATGTGCAGTTATATGTGTGTGGTATGTGTATAGGGCATGCAAGTGCAATTGTGTGTGTGTGTGTGTGTGTGCATGCACACACGCAGGGTGACAGCATGGGATGTAGGGATTAACAGCTCTGTTAAAAATCCAAATTCCCCATTTGGAGTTATTTGCTTTGAACTCTTCTCCCAGAGATGGTGTTTGCAAAAAAAAAAAAAACAAAAGAAAACAACCAAAACAGGTGTCAAATTCAGCATACAGGCCCCTGCCATTTCACAGAATCACAGCCCACCCCACCTCCCCATCTTAATGCCCTGCAAAGTCGCCTCCACAGTCGTCCACGCTTTTGGCACGCCTGGCTTGGCCAGAGCCCAGTCGCAGAGTATGGCTTGACTTGGGGACTCTGAGACTCATTGGAACATTCAGTTGAGCCCTGGCTTTGCAGCCAGGAGATCTGAGTTCAAGGGTTGGCTCTCTGCTTCCTGGAGCACTCCCTCCCCCTCTCTAAGTGCCCAGGTTCTAAGATTTATGGGAAATACAGTGAAGCAGCTCCTTCCTGCCTTTGAGGGTTACTGGGGCTCTCTGGGGTGAGGGGCATCTCAGCATGGGGTATGTTGACGACCCGGGGTTTCTCATTTGGTGAAGTTTGGCTTACCTATTTGGGCAAACCATCCTGCCAGGAAAACCCTTTTTGCTCTTTCCTCCAGAACCACTTCAGGGGCTCCAGGGAGATTTGTTTTTGTCTCAATAGTTTATGTTTTCAGAAATACGCCATAAACTTCCAACAATTCAGCTCCACAAGTCTCCATCCTCAGCTTAATAATTCAAATGTTAACTGCACTGTCAACCTACTTTCAAAGAGGTCTCATAAAATACAAAATTAAGGTCCGCTTGGCAGTTTCAGCACACAGAGGACACACGGTTGGAAAAGGAGAATGTTTTCCCAAGAAAGCACAAGAAGGCCTCCAAAGTCTGAGGAAGGAGGTATTTCTCTCTTAACACTCAGCTGTGGTTCTGAGAAGCTGCAGGGTGATGGAAAGAAGCTAGTAGAAGTCCTGATGTTCAAAGAGTCAGAGACAACAAAGGAAGTCTGAGGGTGTGCCAGGATTTCTGAGGCAGGGAAGCAATTTCTCACTAAAGGATGATTCACATAGCTTCTCTCAGAGGGCAAGTTTAGTTCCTAATGGTTAGAAATAAGACAGGAAAGAAGAAAGCTTTGCCATCCTCACAAGGATGGGGCTATGGGGTTGAAGCTGGCCCGCTGGGAGGGCCCTTCTAGACCACTTTTCCTGGCCTCCCTGACACTAGCCGTGGCCCTCACACCACTCTCCACCTCTGCCTGGGGTGGTTTTTCTAAGTACCACGAGCAGCATCCTTTCAAGGGCTTATCTGATGCCACCTAGCTGTCCCCGCCCCCTGCCCTCCAGCCTCGACTCTCATCATTCTAGCCCCAGAGAAATGCACAGGCCACAGATCACGTGAATGAGCCATGCATCTTAGGGTCCCTGGGCCTTTGCAGGGCTGTGTCCCTGTCTGCAATGTCCTTGCCCCCTTGCCCACTTGGTAAACTCCCCCAGAATTCTCTGGGCCCCACTCTGCCACTTGGTGGTCAGGAGCAATGCTGGGCAGGTTACTTGATATCTCTGCAGCTCAGTGTTTTTAGCTGCAAGATGGGAATGGTCATATTTGCCTTTATTCCCCTGAAGGGATATGGAGGGTCAAGGAAGATAGTGGCTGGCAAAATAAACGACAGAGGATAAGGCTCAGAAATAATAACAGAAGTAGTGAGAGTAATAACATGTGGACTGAGCACTTGCTACATGTCAAGCACTGTGCTGGGAGCCTCACATATATTTTCTCATCTGATCTTCACGGGAGCCCTGAAGCTGCCTCAAGGCAAAGGTGCGGCTGCGTGAGTTGGGTGGGAAGGGGTGGTGAGCTGCACAGGCTCCAGCTTGGATGGGGTTCTAATCTTGGCTCAGCCTCTTATCTGCTCTGGAACTCCAAGCATGATTTTTAACTTCTCCCAGCTTCAGGGTCTGAGCTATGAATTAGAGATGTGATGTCACCTACTTCATGGGGTTGTTATACAAGGCAGAATGGGGTATGCACTTAGCATCAAGCCTGGCTAAGTGAATGTTACCAGTTAGAATTAATTATGTACTCACTTTATAGATTTGCAGATTGGAAAACAGAAGCTCAAAGAGGTCAAGTAACTTGCTCAGGGTCACATGGGTGGTAAGTGCTGGAGCTGAGGTTTGAACCTTGGTTTGTTGGACTTCAGAGCCAAACCTCATTACTTCTTGGACTGGGTGTCCAGAAGTCTGGATTCCACAGGGTGACTTGGCACAAGTCCCTTTCTATTTCTGGGCCTCAGATAAAGTAAGGGGGCTGGACCAGTATGTCTCTAAGGTATGCAAACCCATGTAGATGACACCCACACAACCTACCCTTGCAAATACTCAAGTAGGTTTGTGTGTGTGTGTGTGTGTGTGTGTGTGTGTGTGTGTGTGTGTTTTAAGAATGAAAGGTGCTAACTAATTGGGAGGTCTCCGGATCAATGAAGACCAGAGAGCAGAGGGCAGCTGCAGAAGAGATCAGCTCAGTATGCTGGAGGGACCCAGAGAGCACTGCTATTGACCATGGGGCAGAGATGGGGCCAAACCCTACCTCTTGCTGCCACAAGAACAGGAAAGTAGAACACAGAGATAGTCCTGTTCTGAGCATCTTATTAATTTACATTCACCCATCCATTGCCCACATATTCATCCACCCATACGTCTAGATTTCCCAGCCTGGTTTAGAGGGTGGTTGGACATCTACTCTGGACCGAGCAAATCCTTACTCTTCTCAGGATTCCTCTGGGCCTAGAAGGACAGTCCCTTAGACACCCTTTGCCCCACATGGCTGGCAGGCCCTGGTTCTGAATATGACTGCCTGGACCCCGGGCCTTCCTTCTTTGAGATCACCCTGTACTAAAGATGCTGCAGGATTGGTTTCAGTGACCAAGAGCCTGGTCTGGACACTCTACTCAACAGCTGGCTTTGGAGTGTCTGTAAGTTGGCTTTGCCATACTTTGCTATGTGACTTTGGGTAGGACCCTTTCCTCTGTAGTCCTAATGCTTCCGCTGTCTGTTTATTGGCTAGCCTCTGCATTGCTACAAACGGAATCCTCTTTCCATGGGTGATTTTATTCAATGGGCAATTTAATGACAACACTAACCATACTTAGTGCTGAATACGAGCCAGGCATTGTGCTAAGCACTTGTCACTTACTAACTCATTTCATCCTCACAATAATCCTATCATTTCCCCCAAGAAACTGAGGCAGAGAGAGGTTAAGTAACTTGTTGACATTCATATAGCTGGAGAGGAATTTGAACCCAGGCTGCCTGGCTCCAGAGTATGAGCCTTAACCACTACCCTGTCATACCAGGGGACTCTGCTATCCCTTCTATACCAGTGGCCATCAGCCCCCAGCAAGGAGAACCATGTGGCCAGGGGTCTTTCAGAAAAGACCCAGAAAGAGAGGCACAGGGGTCCTAGGATGCTGGGGTTCAAGGCACATCAGGAGACACTGGTGCCTAAGTAAGAAGTAAGTGATTTAGCCTGATTACAAACCAAAGATTCCAGTTCTGGGGTCCCTGAACTCTCTTTAGTCTCAGCAGTTCACCTCCCCAGGTAGACTGACTGACCCCTGTCCTTTAAGCCACCTAGACACAACCAACATTGAAAATGAGAATTTAACTTTGCTGCCAGTGCTATGAAACACTGCCTAATTGAGATGTTTCATCAGCCTTCCTGGCAGATCCCAGAACTCCCTTTTATGGTGATTGCATAACACACATCTCCATCCAAGCCCACCTCGCAGGGCTCTGCCCACGCGGCCACCCCCTCGCCCGAAGCCTGCTCTGGGAATTGCTCTGCTCCCCTCTCTGCCACATCTCCAGGACAAGGTCATGAACAGCATCTCAGTGATTTTAGGGAGGCCTGGGAAACAGAATAGAACATTGCTGATCTCCCTTGATTCCCACATTGGGGTTGGGGTGGGGGTGGGGTGGGAAGAAGACAAAACATGGTCATTTCTGGCATCACACACGGGGTTCTCTATCGCCCATCTGCCTGCATCCTCCCGACCTACTTTCTCCTTTCCTCTGTGCTGCCTCCCGCAGCCTGCAGCTCTAGGGTGATGTGGGTGGCTGCTTAGCCCTGGACTGGCCGGTGTCTAGAGGCAGAAGTTGCCTCCTCCCCCTCTCCCACCAGCCCTCAGCCCCTCGCTGCTGCTGAGTCACACTCTCCTCCCCGTTTGGATAAAGCTTCTGGCGGCTCCCACAATCCAACCTGATGGTGATGCTTTGAGCTGGCTCAGGGGCAGAAGGGAGAGGTCAGGACTAGGGCACATTTGGAGGGTAAGCAAAAAAGCCCAGCCGCTCACCCAGAGGCTCACACTGCAGAAATGCCCTACACATCTGGAGGCTGACTGACCTCCGGATGGACAAGTCTGTGCTTCTCTTCATCTGAATGCTGGTTAATTACAAAAAAAAAAAAAAAAAAAAAAAGCCATCTGTGCTTCTAAACCAAAAAGGGATTACAGCATGATGAGTCTATGCAGCTTAGCTGAGACAGGAATATGATAGTTTTTCTTATCAAAGCTTGTGATGCTGCTACCTAATAGAAGTTACTAACAACAACGTCATCGGTGGTGGATTGTGAAAATGGCCACAATTAGTTCCTCTCTAAATCCGTGCCCTTTGCAATGTGACTTGGCAGTTCCTCCTGGCAAGAGATGGAGTCAGCCTCCCCGTTCCCCGGGTCTGGGCAGGCCTCTTGGCTTGTGTTGGCCAACAGGATGTGGCAAAATGACCACATGAACACACCTAGACCAGCCTGCCGGAGGAGGCGGGAGCGCACAGAGCCCAGGTGAACCATCCCAGCTGAGGCCATCCTAGACCAGCCTGCGGTGCTGCCGAGATCAGCAGGGCTGTCCCCTGAGCCACCGCAGATGCAGACGTGTGAGGGAGTCCTGCTGAGAGCAGAAGGACCACCCCGCTGAGCCCAGCCTGAATTGCCAGCTCACAATCGAGCGCTAAATACACAGTTTGATTTTGAGCCACTAAGTTTTGGAGTACAGCAGTCCCCCACTTATTCTTGGGGGACACGTTCCAAGACCTCCAGGGGATGCCCAAAGCTGCGGATAGTACCAAGCCCCATGTATACTATGTCTTTTTCCTCGATACACATATCCATGATAAAGTTTACTTCATAAATTAGATACAGTAAGAGAATAACACCTGATTCATAACTGATAATAAAATAGAACAGTTAGAACCATATACTGGAGGTATATGTGAATGGGATCTCTCTCTAGATATCTTACTGTACTGTACTCACCCTTCTTCTTGTGGTGAGGTGAGACAGTGGAGTGCCTACGTGCTGAGATGCAGTGAGGTGAATGATACAGGTATGTGACATGACATTAGGCTGCTACTGACCTTCTGATGTATCGTTAGCAAAGGGTTATCTGCTACGGGACCGAGGCTGACTGGAGGTAACTGAGACTACAGATACGGGGAGCCTACCGTAGTGATGTAGCAAAAGCCTGCTAATAAAAAGTGTGGAAGTTTTCTGGTAAGGGGGACAATGATGGGATCTAAAAAACACAATTAACACACTATTTTTCTGTCATATAAACACCATTGCTAAATCAAACGGAAACAAGTTGCTTACTCCACGACCATCCCAAAAGACACCAGCAGGATTCAAAAATACGAGTCACGTTGCTCCATCTGCCCAGAACTTGTGCCTCGCCCCACGGACGTTGTTGCTTCCCCCAGAGGAGGCTGCACCACTCACCAGAATCTTGGTGGTGTAGGCGCTGTTGATGGCAATGGCGTTGACGAGCAGCTCCATGGTCTTGGTGTTGATGGAGCTGGGGTCGGGGATCTCCTTGTAGTGGACATCGCCCACGTAGGCCTGCACGACTGTCATGCGATTGGTGGTCAGTGTGCCTGTCTTGTCTGAGCAGATGGCGGTGGCATTGCCCATGGTCTCGCAGGCATCCAGGTGGCGTACCAGGTTGTTGTCTTTCATCATTTTCTGGGGGAAAGGGGCGAGTGAGAGGGCGGCAGTAAGGAGAGGGAGCTGGGGGGCCAGAGAGCTGAGGGCATGGGGGAAACACGCAGTAAATGAGGCTCTGCCTCTGCTATCTGCCCCTTTGCCTCCCACAGACGCAAAGGGCATTCACTGAAACGTTGACATCTGAACTCCTCGTGTGTGTGCAGCCTTTTCCTTTACTTTGATTTGAACCATTTAGAAGATTTGATGAATTGACTTTGTTAATTTGAATGATGGAAATAATCTGTATTCCTTACAGAAAAAAAATAAAGGAGAAGGATGAGAAATTAAGGTTGGGTCCTTTCTGGTTACCTCAAATATTTTTCTCTTACGCCCTGACAGAAAGAACCATTCCTTATCTGGTTATGGGTTTTTTTTTTTCAAATGTACCATCTTTTGCTGGCACCTGGTTTTCATTTGGTTCCACCAAAAATAAATAAATTTAGGATAGATATGTGTGTTTATAGACATAGAACAATATCTGGAAAAATATCAAAATATTAATGTCATTATTTCTGGGTGGTAGAATTATAGGAGATTTTTATTGTCTTCTTTCAAAAATCTATAGATTCTTCTTTAAAAAAATTTTTTTAATGTTTATTCGTTTTTGAGAGAGAGAGACAGAGAGACAGAGCAAGAGCAGGGGAGGGGCAGTGACAGAGGGAGACACAGAATCCTAAGCAGGCTCCAGGCTCCCAGCCATCAGCACAGAGCCCGACGCAGAGCTCGAACCCATGAACCGTGAGATCATGACCTGAGCCGAAGTAAGACACTTAACAGACTGAGCCACCCCAAAAATCTATAGATTCTAAAAAAAATTCTATAGACTCTATTTTCTGCATTCAATACAGATTATAACTTGTATAATAAAAATCACAGATTTCTTTTCAACATAGATATATGGAAAAGAAAAACCAGCCATAATGCCATCACCCAGAACTGACACAGTTTATGTATCAACATCTTTTCTTTTCAAATTTATAGCAAAAATGAAATCCTACCATGTGTATTATTATTAATTTTCTTGTATTCGTCTTCCTCTCTGTCTTTCCAGCTCCACTCCTATAGCTTCTTTCAGGTTCTCAAGCAAGTCATGCAAATAAAGCCACTCTCCAGGAACTGCCACTCAGTGCAGGCCCTCCCGACACAGGGACCCTATCTGCCAAGGAGGGACATGAAAAGTTGCTAGAGGCGGAATCAGGCACAGTTCCAGCCTGTTCCTAGGAATCTGATTTCCTTTCTTCTTGCCCATTATAGCTCTTTGTAAGAAGGGTAAAAAGAAGCGCCAGGAGAATAATTTTAACACTAGTTCACGTCACTGCAAAATGGGTATCGGTTAGAGATCTGTGCTATTGCCATTTTCTCTTATAACACACTTAATGTACATTTAATGGATGATCAACTTACAGACTTATAGTCTGCAAAGTTCCTCCTCACTTTCTGGTCTGACTTTACTACAAGGATTGTTGTCAACCATTTCGGCAACTGAAAAAAGTCACGGCCGAGTGATTTGACCAGGATCACACACCTAATGTGAGGGTTAAAGTTGGGACAGGAACCCAGCTCTGTTGAACCTCACAGCCTGGATCATTCCATCAGGCCTCTGACCACCTGCACTCTCGGAAGAGGGTTCGTCTGTTGGGCTTCAGAATACATAGGTGGCTACCGAGCACTAGAAATGTGGCTGGTCTGACATGAAACATGTGGTACGTGTAAAACACATGTTGGATTTTGAAGACTTATCATGAAAAAAGAAATGTAAAATATGTGACTAGTGATTTTTATATTACATGTGGGATTGATAATAATTTGGACATGTTAGGTAAAGTAAATTATATTATTAAAATTAATGTCACTTGTTTCGTTTTACTTTTTCTTTTTAACGTGACTACAAGGAAATTTAAAATCACACACGTGGCTCATATTATATCTCTATTGGTCAGCGCTGATCTAAGTGTCATCTCTAGTGTTTTGATGGCGGCTCCCAGGGGGGTATGCCAGGCTCAGAGAGGGGACAGTTTGCCTCTCCTGGGTTGAGGTGCTGTACTAAGTTTATCAAGTGACTGTATCAAGTTTATCAAGGGACTGGTTGGGGTGCTGTACTAAGTCTATCAAGTGACCTAAGACAGCTGAAGGCACCAGGTGCCAGAGATACAAACTGTAGATGGTGCAGAGGTCTAAAGATGTCAGTACAAAATCCCCCCAAACTAACCCTGTGTGACTTTCAAAGACACCCTGAGCTCAGCTGGGTGGCCATGGGGGTCCCAACTCATGGCTGTGTGTGTGGGAGTCTCCATCTCTGGGCCCCAGGTCCCCAAGCAGCATCGTGTTGTGACCTGTTTGGGCTTTGGTTTGTGGGATGGAGTTTCTTCAAGAACCCTAAAACAAGGAGACGATAAGGGCCGTATCCTTTACACAGAGCTGCCACTTTCTGGCACCTGCCTGGAGATCTCTTTTCTGTATGAAATTACATCGGTGAGCCCGGTCCAAATTCCAACTTGGAAACTGACGCTCGCTGTGCCCTCCACCAGCTCTGCCAACATCTCGGAGAGAATGCCTTGTTTATAAACACGCCCTGGCCTCTGTCCTCACGGGGATGTCCTGGCATCCGGGCCCTGGGAACCAGGAGCGCAAGGTGGGAAAACCATGGGGCCAAGGGAAGAGAATGAGCCCGCCATGTGAACCAGGCTCAAAGTGCCCGTGGAGATGCTCAGCTCAGTGTTCAGGCTCTGTGGATGGTCATTGCCTGGAAGCAGGGGGCGGGGGTCTCTGCCATCTGGGGGGCACTAGGAACACCCCCCAAGACGCAAGTTTTCATAGTCAGCCTTCTTGGGCCTACCCCTCTTCATTAAACTTTTTTTTTTTTTAAAGTTTGTTATGCCCACATGTGAAAGTGGGAGCAAGCAGGGGAGGGGCAGAGAGAGAGAGAGAGAGAGAGAGAGAGAGAGAGGGAATCCCAAGCAGGCTCCACACTATCAGTGCAGAGCCTGATGCAGGGCTCGATGTCCACAAACTGTGAGATCATGATCTGAGCCAAAATGAAGAGTCAGATGCTCACCTAACTGAGCCACATAGGCACCCTCATTAAACTGCTTTTAAACCCTCTTCCATTTTCTGCCCGTCCCTTGAGAGGAGGGGGCTTCCTTACATCAGATATCTTTTGGTTTTAGGTTTATCTCTTCCCAAAGTTAGGGAGTACCCTCTGAGATTAGTCATAGAAGTACTACAGACTTCTACTTACATTTGGTGGTTTGGGGATGGGTTTGAGCCTACACGGTGACGTCTGCTCTTTGTGCTTTTTTGTTTTTTTTGTTAAGTTGAGTTGATTGTCAACGTTTAAAAACCAAGAGAGTTCATATTAAGTCCACGTTTCTGGCTTCTCTGGAAAATTGTGAAGATTTGGCAACAAAGGGGCTTCTCTGCAAGGCGACACTTGGCTGGGGTGAATGACGGCTGTCCCTGCAGCCAGGGTGTGGCCCTCTGGTTGTGGCCACAGGCCCTGGGCCTCCCTGAGGGTGTGCAAGCTTTGGGTTCCTGCATCCGTGTTCTCTCCCACCTTCCAGCGTGCCCCCTCCCTCCTTCTCAGCGCTTCTCTCAGCCCCAGCACTTACCCCACGGGCCACCCCCACAGAGCCCCTGGTGGGGGGGGCAGCCAACTGCATCCATCTGGTCCCCTCCTTCTCACCTTCACAGAGTAGGCCAGTGAGATGGTGACGGCCAGAGGGAGCCCCTCGGGCACGGCCACCACCAGCACTGTCACACCGATGATGAAGAACTTGACAAAGTACTGCACGTAGACGGGCGTGCACTCGGGTAACCACGGCTTCTTGTTGACCACGAAGGTGTCCACGGTGAAGTAGAGCACCAGGATGATCACTGTGATGGCTGACATCACCAGTCCTGTAACACGGGTAGGGGAAGACCTGTTCAGGGGCTTTCCTGGGGGTGTGGGCCTGGGAAGTGAGATGTAGACCAAACCCTTGGCCAGAAGGGCTCTGGGGCCAGGCAGACCCTAGCTCACATCTCAGCTCTGCCACTTACTCACTTTGTGGCCTAAGGCAAGTTCTTGATCCTCACAGAGCCTCAGTCTCCTCCTCTGTGCAACGGGGATGCACGTTTATCTCATGTTTTATAAGTATCAAATACGATTAGTGCGCATAAAGTGCGTAGCACGGTGCCTGCCCGACACCTTGCAGGGGCTCAAGAAATGTGTGCCGAGAGACCATGTGAGTAAGTTAGAACTGCCTGCATAGTACTCTCACACAATAATGATGTGCAGTTGGTACCATGTATTTACTCATTCACCCAGACACCTAGTAGTTCCTACTTCAGGAACCAGGGACACAGCAATAGAGAGGACAGAGTCCCTGCCCTTGGGGAGCCGAGACTCCAGAGGGGGAGGCAGACCAGAAACAAGCTCATGAACAAGATAATTCAGATAGGGATAATGCTGTGACGAAAAACTTCAGGATGACAAGACGGAAAGTGACATGGGCAGAAAATGAGAAAACGACCCAAATGTCCATCGACAGACAAGTGGATAAAGAAAACGTGGGGCACACACACAACGGTATGTGACTCAGCCTTAAAAAAGAAGGGAACCTTGCCATTTGCGACAACATGGATGGACCTAGCAGACATCACGCTGAACGAGAGAAGGCAGACACAGAAGGACTTACATGAGGAAAATAAATAGTCAAACTGATGGAAGCAGAGAGTAGAAGGGTGATTGCCAGGGGCTGTGGGGAGGGCGGAAGGGGAGCGTTGTTTTTCAGTGGGTACAGAGTTTCAGTTATGCAACATATATAAGTTCTAGAGCTCTGCTTTACGCTACAGTGCCTACGGTTACCAGTACAGTATTGTGCACTTCAAAATTGGGCAAGAGGATGGGTCTCCTGTTAAGTGTTCTTACCCCCAGAACAGAAAACAGGAAAACTCATGAAAGAACACAAGGACGTTTAGGAGGAGGTGGTGGATAGGCTTCATACCTTGTTTGTGGGGATGGCATCACAGGTGTATGCGTGTGTCCAAACTCATCAAGATGTACATTAAATGTGAGCAATTTAAAAAAAATTTTTTTTTAATGTTTTATTTATTTTTGACAGAGAGAGAGAGAGAGAGACAGAGCATGAGCGGGGGAGGGTCAGAGAGAGAGGGAGACACAGAATCTGAAGCAGGCTCCAGGCTCTGAGCTGTCAGCACAGAGCCCGATGTGGGGCTTGAACTCACAGACTGCGAGATCATGACCTGAGCCGAAGTCAGACACTCAACCGACTAAGCCACCAGGCGCCCCCGTGAGCAATTTTTTGTATATATGTTGTGTCTCAATAAAGCTTAAAAACAAAACATGGGCTGGCATGGGAGTGACTACTTTAGCGACGGCATCCAGGGAAGACTTCCTGGAGGAGGTGATACTTGAGAAGATGGGGAATGATGAGAAGGATCAGGCAGATGGTGTGACCTGCAGGAAGAGTGTTCCAGACAGAGGAAAGAGCAGGGGGCCCTTTTTTGGATGAGGAGACTGTGGCTCAGTGAGGGGAAGTGACTTGTTCAAGGCCACAGGCCAGAGAAGCGCTGCAGAATTAGTAGAGGCAGGTGCCTACCTGCCCGGATCCCCTGGGATCCCCTTGCCACTTGGGTGTGTGCGGCCTCCACCTGCTGTTGGTGCCAGGCAGGTGCCCCTGAGGCTGTGCACACCTGCGGCCGCTGCCAGAGGAAGCTCGCGTTTCGGTGATCACCGTCTCTTTGTCAGGAAGTGCCTGGGAGGGCACCCCACCCCAATGTGATGGCCAATATCCAATGGCTGAGGTGGGGGTCCAACAGCCCAGTCCCCTTGGCATGACTTGGGACAGACCCTGCAGAGGTAGGTAGAGACTGGGATTTCTCCAGAAAGTATCTGGCTTTCCCCCTGGCCCTGTCAAGTCTCTTACCCTTTAGAGGTTTCACCTGAGCACACCCTCACCCCTAAAAATCTTGCTCCTAGCCACGTCAGGCTGTGCTTCAGGGAATTCAGCCCAAGAGAGAAGGAGAGGTGGGGTGTGAACCTAGACTCTGAACTGCATTCTCGGCAAGGCTGAGGAGAAGGAGGGAGATGAGCAAGGGCTCTGAAGGCCATGGGGTTATCCTCCTCCTCCTCCTTCTCCTCATCTCTCTGTTCCCTGCCCCCCAGGGCTGCTGCCTGTTTTTGTGGAGTCTTCTCCAGGCCGAGAATGGAGGAAATCCCTGGGCCCATCGCTCGCCCGCCCCCACCTCCAGCTGTGGAACTTCAGGGCCGGCTCTACCCCCATCTGACAGTCGCAGGGGCGGGAAGCCAAGCTCCCAGCAGCCGGGAGCTATCACCAGGCCCGAATTTAAATATAGACAGTCAAGCCTGTAATTTGCCCCCCTTCTCCACGCAGTGGTGCCTATAATTAGAGCCAAGAGACAGCCAGGTGGGGAGGCCTTGGCGTTTGCTGTGTCCTCATGCGGGCGGAGAGGCCCAGGCCGTGTCAGCCGGGCGGGGCACGCCTTACAGCTGGGCTCAGCTTCCTGGGCCAGAGGGGCCACCACCAGCCATCACCTGGAGCCACCAGCTCAGTTGGGAAGCTGAGCTTGCACTGAGGCTCAGACAAGAGGCTTCTCCCTGGGCTCCTGTCACTGCCCTCAACCTCTCCCATCTTTCCTCTGCCCTGCAGCCGGGGTGGCTAATATAGAGCCCTAATCCATCCCTGCCCTCCCGTACTCCAACCTATTACTTGAGCGTCTATCGTCTCAGGACTCGGGCTGGTTGCTGTGGTAGAAAAGGGTGGGTCTCAGGGCCATCTCATGCAAGCCGCCACTTTGCAGATGAAGCACTTGAGAGCCAGCTTTGGGTCCCACTGTGCACCCCACGTTCCCCCTTGCCCCATCCACTGTGGCTGCACACTTACCTGCCTTGCCTATCTGCACAGCCAGCTTGGTGAGCTTTCCCTGCAGCACAGACTTCTCCTTCTTGTGCATGTTGGCCTTTTTTTTGTCGTCGGCATCGCCGCCCTCGGCACTCTTGAGGGGCTGCATCTCCATGGCGGCTGCCCCGTCCTGCTGTTTGGCTGCAGGGGGCAGAGCACGCACGCACACACACGCACACACACGCACACACACACACAGACATGCACGCACCGAGGTCAGCCTGCTGGGTGGGGATATTGGCACCCACCCTGCCTGCCCAGGGGAGTGTGGTGAGGCATTCATGCACTCCGCTGCCTGGACCCCTGTGTGGCTGGCACAGAAACCCTGCGATGTGGCGTCTGCCTCTTCCAGGTGGAGACTCTGGTCCCAGGGCCAGTGGTTGCCTTGGAGCTGGAATCCAAGTGCAACCAGGGAGTGACACAGTTCCACCTTGGATTCCCAGCAGGAGGAGGCTGGGGTCCCCTCTGGGCCTGAATAAGCCCACAGACCCTTCCCAAATGGCCCCTCACCTTTCCCCACATTCAGACAAGGCAGGTAGGCTTGGACTTCCCCAGTTGGTTCTTGAATATGTTGCTGGGATATTAAATAGTCACCAGACAGAAGGGACATAGGGGGCGTAAAAGATAAAAGAGAGTGTCCCTGTCCGTGGGTGACGAGCCTCCTCCTCCTTCAGTGGTGGACTGACTGGTGGGCCTGGGGACCTATCCCTTAGCCCCTAAGGATCTCAAAGAACCAGGTACAAGTCTTCAGCTAAATGGGCAGCATAGCTCAAAGGCTGGGGAAGAGCTGGCTCACAGGTGTCCCCTGTCCTCACCGGTGACGTCTCCATTTGGCCTGGAAATACATGAATCACAGCTATGCCCCCCAAAGACGTCAGGCACCTGTAGGTGCGGACATGTCTGCGTCTGGCTTGGCTCTCAGAGCCGGTGGGGAGGGGCTGCGGGGACCACAGAAGCCGGTTAATACAAAAGGGTTACCTTTGCTCTGGCTGGCGTCCACATTGCCATCCTGCATTTTACCTACACGACAAAGAATTTTAACAGACAACAGAGAACAGACAACACACGTTGATCATCACGAAGACGCAACAGGGCCACGGACATTCATGTCATAGAAGGAGGAAGCGCCGAGCCGACTCCGTCCCTCCATATAGGGATGCTGGGGACGCCCCGAGACAAGAGCAAACCTGGCCACCACATTGACTGCAGGGTCTGTCTTGATTCTCAGGGGCTTGGAGAGAGAGCTTCGGTGGGAATTATTTTGGCCCTGAGCATCTTACAGATTAAATGACAGCCTTTGAGGGTAAAAGGGACCACAGTAGGCTGGCAGGAATCAGAGGGGTTCTCAGGTCCCCAGTGATTAATTTGGCTGGTGCCTTTTGTGAACTGAGAGGAGGCAAAGGAAATGAGAGAGAGACAGGGAGAGAGAGCGAGAGAGCAAGAGCGAGAGAGAGAGAGAGAGAGAGAGAGAGAGAGACGAGAGAGATTCTAGAAAAGGGAGGAGTTTGGTCAATGTGCTCCTTACTTTCTGGCTTCAGGAGGGATGTACGTAAAGTTCTACTTTCTCCTTTTTCCACCTGGAGGAGTGTGAAGGCACAGCATGGACAACCCCCTGCCCAGCCCTATTGAGGGTAATGCATGCAAAGGCTGGGCAAGGGCTCCCCAGTGGTGGGCTCTGAGGTGCCCTGAGTGAATCCAGGGGGCCCAGTGGGAGTGCCCTGTCTCTCAAGGGGACACTGCTGGCCCCTCCCCTCCACTTAGGTGTGTGCTCTTTATTCTGCAGTTGACCAGCTTGGGCCCCAGTAGACAGGGAAGTTGGGCTGGTGGGTTCCCTGGGGTGCACCCCTGCCCCGGCCCTGCGTGCCAGGGCTGGGGAAAGGGCCGAATCTGGGGCTGCTCATCACCTAATCGGGGCTGCCTGGGAGGCCCCCTCCCCAGTCTTAGCCAGAGGCTTGGGGGCTGGGTTTGCAGCATGGCAGGTACTGGTGGTCACTAGTTGGCAGCTGAGATACCTGCCCTCACTGCTGGCACTGAGGAAAAGGGGTTTCCTCCTGTCCCCTGGGCTTGTCCACTGAGCTCACTCAGAGCTCTGCCCATGCGCCTTGCCACCTCAGGAGGAGTCTCAGTAGGTCAGACACCCTTGGCCATTTGCTGCAAAGGTGATTCTCACAGCTCACGTTCTGTGAGAACCCACCATGTGCCAGGCGCATCTATAACCCCCGTGATTTCATATAATCCTCACCACATCCCTACAAGGGCACTCCTGTAGTGCACCCATTTACGGATGAGAAACTGAGGCTCAGAGAGGCAGATGGCCTGCCCGGGTCCCAGGGGGTAAACGGAGAGCTGGCCCCAAAGTGCGTCTATGTTTCCACCTCCAATTTCAGAGAAAGCAGCAATCCCTCAGCCCCTCTGAGCCCAGAGGAGGGGCATCAAGGCGGCCTTGGTGGGATGGGGCTCCCGAAGCCCCTGTTTTGACACCAATTAGCTGTGCAGCTTTACCTCTCCCAGTCTCAGCTTCCACCTCTGTAAAATGGGATGCAACATTCAGCTCCCAGAGCACCTGATGGTTGCCTTAGTAATAACCACTTGCCCATTTAGCACTTTGAGTTTTGCGAGTGTCATCTCCTGTCAATCTTCCCAATGCCCTGCAGGTGGGATAAGAAGGATTCTCATCAGTCTCATTTTACAGATGAGGAGACTGAGGCCAAAGGAGGTTCAGAGGTAGCCCTCATTTCTGGAACATCCTGATCATAACGCTGCCTCATTGGTTCCATAAAACTGTCATCAGCATCACCATACCATGTTGTAAGTGACTCCGAGGGGAGAAGTGGCTTTCCTGGATCCCAGCCCCCTGCTATCTCTGCAAGGGAAATGCAGGGCTGTTCCCACTGCCTCGCACAGCAAAGGGTCAGTGACCCACCCTGGGGTTGAAAGAGAAGGGCCCTGTCGCTCAATTATAAAGCTCTTTTTGCTGGATTAAAAACAAAACAGGAAAAGCCTTTTTAGAGCAAACAGGAATGGACTACAACAATTATTTTTATTTTCAAAAATAATTTTACTAACTGGGCTAAAGGGCACTGGAGGACTCCTCTTTGATACTTGATTTTAGAAGACACAAAGGGGCCTTTATTTGCATTGCATATTATCAGATGCAACAGCCCATGTGTGTGCCCATTAACCAAGCTAGCAATTTCCTCTTTTATTTCCATAGTGATCACGTGGCTTGAAAAATAATCACCAATGCATATGTTCGAGGAAGGGAGAGGTGTTCTGGGGGTGCTTTGGTGCAGATGGCCTGGTTTCGCAGAAGCAAGGGACTTGCTTCTCCTCAGCCAAACTGGTGCTTGACTATCCCGGGAACTATGGTGGGGCAGCTAGGTCTGGCTCCACACACAACCTGGAGGGTGGGCTGTGTTTCAGGGGAGCTGGGATGGGGACCTGGGGTGGAGACTTGGAGGCCTTTCTGCATCAGATGCCAGATGCAGCTTTGACAACTAGGTCTGTTCTCTTCATGCATTGCCAGGGACATGGGTGTGAAAAACACATGTGTGGAGGGTTCACGGGAAGACGGCCTGATAAACAAGCTTTGGGGAGACTGACCACTAACTAGGTGAACTGGGGGATGTCCCCTCTCGCCTGTGCCTCCGTTTCTTCCTCTGTGAAATGTGACCATTTGAACCAAGATGACGCTCATGAAAAGCACCACAAAGTGTCCTGTAAATGTCTGGGGTCCAGAGTGATTATTTACTAATTATGATTATAAGTGATATATTAAATAGTGATATATTAATAAATGTTAAAGAAATAATAAAATAACAATAACAAGCGTAATGCCTCCAAGATTAATGGAATACACCCACTTTCAGTTGGGAGGGGGATGGGGGGGTGGAGTCAGGGGGATTACTGCCAGCTGGGTGTGTTTTCCATGTCCAAATCATCCTGACTTGGCTCAGAGGAGGGAGGGAAAGGAACAGTTAATTCTCTCATTGACCAAGGCTCAGCCTAGTGCTTCTCAACCTTTAATGCACACTGGCCTAGAGCCTGGAGAGCTTATTAGAACGCAGATTCTCATTCAGTGGGTCTGGGGTGGGGCCTGAGATTCTGCATTTCTAATAGGCTCCTAGGAGATGTCCAGGCTTCAGGTCCTCTGACCACATTTTGAGTAGCAACGGCGTAGAGTACTATTTCCCAAAGTATATTATGGAGCCACACCAATCTCATAAGATTCAGCCAGGAAAAGTCCTGCAGCCAAATCAGCCCGGGAAGCCCTCCATGGCTAACTTTCCACTATATGCCAGCCTATTCAAGGTTCTGAGAAGTCCTGCAGTGAGGAAGAGACCAATTCTGTCCCACGGTTCTTAACCATCTTTGACCACAGGATCCTTTTTTTGGAGATAGGACCGATAACTATCCCTATGAAGTTTATAAGACATACTCCTTCAGGAAATCCTGGATTAGGAAGAGGAGCACACACTTTAGAGCCTGCAGGCCTGGGTTCAAATGCCAGCCCTGCCGCTCTCTAGTTCTGTGACCTTGGGCTAGTGTCTTGATCTCCCTGAGCCTCAGTCTCCCCATCTTTAAAGTGGGGACAATAAACTCTGTATCATAGGGTTATCATGAGGACCAAATGAGGCCACGAGCATGAAATGTTTGCAAAGTGCCTGGTTTACAGTGGGTGGTCAAGTTCCCCATCTTTCCTGTAATTTTCCTCAGGATACTTGCGAGTTTCTGCTACAGTTTGGAAGTGAAGCTGCCTTTTTTTGGGACCGACCAGACTGGATGTAGTCTATATGTTCAACGAGCCCAGGAGGCTCACTGCTCTGGGGGAAGCAGAATACCACCTCCCGTTTCCTTCTCCCCCCCGCCCCCCCCCCCCGGGTTTGCCTATATCGGTTCTCCCTGTCACCCCTCGCCACTCCTCCATGACGCATGACACCTCCCACACCCCAAGCTGTTCTCCTTTCTCCTCCTATGCTTGAAATAGACCTACACCCGAATTAGCCCTTCTTGGCAAGGCGCGGCTCGCCGAAGTGTCTTGCTTGGCCCCTGACATCCACTAGGTGCTTCCATCATTGGTCATTTTGAATGCAGGTGGCTCAGCCAGAGGTCTGCGGCAGGGGATGGGAGTATGAGGTAGGATAGGGTCTCCATGTCGTCCAGGAGTGGTGAGGAGTAAATGATATAATGAATGAGAAACCCACAGCCCAGTGCCTCGTACACAGTGATGCTGTAAGACTTTTCCTTTCCCTTCGATTCTCTCGGGCAACAGTTTTATGATCAAGCCCTACAGCTCTTAGTCTGGGTGACTATCATGCTACCTAATTTGGGGACAGGGGAGCTTTCTGAGCAAACGGAAGCCTCTTCACTCTGAAGATGGGAGGGTATAGAAATAAGAAACCCTCTAAAGGCTTGGAGGCCAGTGAATACAATTCCTTCATGCCTGTGGGTAACGAGGTTAAAATGCAGACCCCATGTACAGTGGCAGCCCCCCCCCACCACCCCTCACCCCCGAGGGGCCCATAAGAATGCAGAGACTCAGGACAAATGCTCCAGCACAGGCAACAGCAGGAAACACCAGTCCACGTCCGAGGGACAGAACCAGGCCCGAGCCCAAGCGAGCCCCCTGCCCGTTCACTCCGTGAAAGAGAAGAGGAAGAAATGTTTATCTGTGGCTCAGCCATGCTATGGGGTGGGGCCAAGGGGCTGAACCCCGGCCTGGGTCCCCCCTGCCTCGAGGGAATTTTCGAGCCAAGGACTGGAGACTTCACTAGGGACCCAGATGCCAGCTTCAGCCCAGGTCCTGACCCCAGGCCTTCTTCCCCAAGCTGGGGCCAGGAATGTACTTAGGAGAGGGCCACGCCGGGTGGGATGCTGCTTCTTGGGAGTCAAATCTGAAGCCAACGTTATGTCCCTCTTCTGGGCTCCACTGGGGGTTGAGGGCCCACCAGGAGCCAGTGCCATTTTGGCAGCCGCAAGTGGGTGCGGAGCGGATTCCCCGGTGGTGGCTTCTCTCTTAAGCGCCTGCCCCACGTGAGAGGACGATTGTCCCAGAGCTGCCCATGCACATCCAAGATCTGTGCGGTCCAGAACAGGGAGAGGCAAGCCCAGAGTTGGGGGTGGGGGAGAGAGACGCCCATCCAACCGAGACCGAGCGCTCGCCATCGAAGACGTACCATTGACTAGGCTGGTATTTGCACTATCTACAGCATTTGAGCCTGCTGCACCATCGGCCGCTGTGGGGGTGGGAGGGATGGAAAATGCAGTGTGTCACAATGGAGAAAAGCAACAATGCAGAACAGCAACAACAATAAAGACATGAACCAACTTGCGGGAGGTAACATGACTATATTCTTTAAAAAAAAAAAAATCTCCGTTGGAAATCAAGAAACTCAAATTTGGGGGCGGGGGTGAAATGTTCCCATAGAGATGCCGTAAAAATCAGGGTAAAAAACTCAGACATGGAGGGTCTTTGAAATAAAACATGGCAGATGATCAATGTGGTTGGGTAGGATGCACCCCTTGGCCATGCCAATCGGGCAAGTCCCCGTCACAGGAGCTTCTATGAGAGGGCATCTGGCTGCCCGTCAGGGCCAGAGGGACCCATGGCCAGGAGTCATTTCCAAACCTTCAGTAATGGGTGCAGTGTGGGCATTCTGATTGGGTATCTGCTATGACTGCCATCACTGCGTCCCAGTGGAACATGGAACAGCCGTGGTGGTGACTCAGGATTCAAGCCCTTGACTCAGGCTACTGCCTGCGGCCACCTCCTCCTTCCTAACCAGCACTCAAAAGATCGCCTTGGTTACCCCCCCTACGAGATGCCCCATCATTTAATAGGTGATACCAAGCATGTCACACGTTGTGCCTGAGACAGAGAAAGTACTAGCAAGTTTCCCTTAGTTTAGAAATTACAAATGACATGAGATGCTCAAATCCACTCTGGTTGTTCTTTCTAGGCGTGGGGAAATGGGTTGAGTGGGCAGGAGAGGGAAGTGACACTAGTGGGCGGGGGGCACATGCTGAGTGGTGAGGGGAGCTGGGACAGGCTCTGTGGGGTGTGCACAGGAGAGCAGGGCTGTGGGGTCACAGGGTGGTGAGCGGGGCACTACATGCCAGTGTGTGGGGCTGCGGGCCCTGTGGTGGCGCCATGTGCATGGGCTGGCGGGGTGAGGGTCCGGAAGGGCAAACGGGCAGAGTGAGGCGCCGGTTCCTGCCGTGAGGCTGGCATCGCGTGGGGGCACAGTGGAGGGTCTGGTGGGTCAGGGAGCCTCCTCCAGCTGTGTGCTGGTGGCTTGGGGCCAGGGCTCAGTGCTCGAAGGCTGCTGCTATTTCTAAAAGCCCCATCTACCCTGAGGGGTGTCTTACTGTACCTGGTAGCTGAAGGCCATCCCCCTTCTTCACACCTGTGTGATGATTTTTGAGACACGTTAATGAAGGAGAAGCACATCCAGCCTCATCTGTGCGCACGCGCGCACACACACACCCACACGCACCCACACACACACCCGGCTGCACGCCTGTGCTCATCCTGAAATGGGGGCCCGGGGTTGGCAGGCTCTAAGCAATGACCCTGGTGGAGGTGATGAAATGGGAATGCAGAGGGGGCCCAGCCCTGGCCGTGCTGCTCACAGGGGCTTGAGAGGTGGGGCTGCCCTGTATATTCCTCTGCCCTGTCCTCCCACACCCCACTTCTTCCTTCTACACTGACACCCCCATCTCACTGGGCCATAGGTGTGTGTTCAGTAAAGGGCTCTGACCTGTGCTTCCGGGCGGGAGAGGCCCATCTTCCTACTGAAATCTTTGAGAACACTGGTCTGGCCTGTGGGAGCTTCTGGGTGCTTCTGCCCCTCACCCAGGACCCAGGGAGGCCAAGAAAAGGGGCAAAGCCTGTGTCATCCTGCCATACCCCGCCCACTGCCTATATCTGCCCCACCGTCTGCACCCTGGGGCCAGAGCTGGCCACAGCTTCTACGTCACTGTGAGAACACTGTCCTGACACCCTCTGGGGCTCTTGACAAGGACTGTGTCCTCAGCTTCAACCTCAGCTGTCTCCTGAGACAGGTTCTCTCCCACCTCTGGATTTCTCAGATCACAGCTTAGCTCCACTATTCATGTTGCTGGGGCTGCCATAATCTTAGGGAGACCCTTCTAGAAAATATAAGGTATTACCCTTAGGAACAAGCAACCTTTGGTTGTGACCCAGGCTCTGGGCCTGGTCGGCCATGGAGAGCTGGAGGTAGCAGGCCTGTCCCTAAAATTCAAGGAGAGCATTCTTATCTTCTTCCCCTGGACCCCAGATGGTGTGGGTGTTGTGGACCCTCCTCTGGAGCTTGGGGAAGGAGATAGGACAAAAGACTGAAGATGTGAGAGGGGTCTGTTCCTGAGACTGACTTTAGGTGTTGGGTAAGGAGCTGGCTGTGCAAGGGCCAGAGGCCTGGGCCTTTGGATTTGGGCCTGGGCTTCTAGGGTCTTCCGTGCATCCCTCCCTCTGCTCTGAGAGGCACTTGTAGCCAGGCTACCGGCTCGCTGCACCGAGGGGGAGCCCAGGGAGTAGGAATCTTGTTTCCAAAGTGGCAGAGGAGCTAGAACCCAGGCAAGGTGCCAGCTCTGGGGGGATAGGGGAGGAAACCATGAGTTTGGCCACATTCCCCAGAATCTCTTCTGCCCACATCTGGGCTGAGTCAGTGCTGGGTGGGTTTGCAGCCCTGCTCTGTGGAGTTGAGACTAATGGCAGGAGTGAGTGCAGGTGGGGCTTTCGACTCCGTATCAGGGCTGATGATGGGACCAGGTCACGCTCAAGGCTGGAGACTCAACAAAGTGTTCAGTGCCCTGGGCCTGGCCTGACGGGAGGGTACTCCATGACATGACCAGACAGACAGAGACTGGGACAAGACCCTGGAGATGGAACAGACAGAACCCTCCTGGCCCAAGCAGGGCCTCAAGGATGCAGGAGACAGCTGTTGGCACAGGGCATGGACATAAAAGTCACTCAATAACTATTTTGTTGAGTGAATGAATAAACGACAAAAAAAAAAAAAAAAAAAAAAAAAAGTGACCTGAAGAGCTCCTCTCCTGGTCTGTGAGGGGGTTGCGCTTACCTTTCTTGTCTTTCTTCTCTTCCTCCTCACCGCCAGCCCCCAGCAGGGTAAAGATGATGCCAGTCTGAGAATTCACACCCACTGCGGTCACTACCATCCGTCCAGAGCCCTCCATCACGTGGGTCCCTGGGGAGGGGGACGAAAGCCAAGTTACCGTTGCATGGGCCCAAGCCCCCTCCCCAGAGGAGTGGAAGGAACTGGGTCCCAGAAAGCTCCTGGCTCTGTCTGCCAAGGTCCTGGGGTGCCGCCCATGATTAGGGTTCAAACTATGCCCTTGGGACAGAGCTGTCACGGGCCTGGGACTCAAACCCTGCTACGTCTACCACCTACTACCTTCTCTTAGAGAGCCACCTCCCCACTCTGTCCTAGACAGGACTAGACAGGACTGCTTAAAATGGGGTCCACTCCCTCCCAAAGATCTGGGAAAGAACTCAGGGCTCTGTGAACTTGCATGAGAAGACAATGACATCTTGGTGTTCACAACCGTCTAACTGAAAGTTAGCATTTTCACCATGACATAGGCTACCGACCCCAGGAGTGTTAGTCGCCCGCGACGCCGTTACATGTATTACAAATATGACAGGTTCTTTGTCATGCGACTTTATAGCTGTTGCAGTCATTCATGCTCATCCTGATTTTACAAGGAAGGCAGCTATCAGACTGACCGCTGGATCTTGTCATTAGTGTGCTGACAAAGAAGCACATACGTTACTCTATCACACACATTTTTTTATTATTTTAATTATTTCAATATCATCGGCTTCCTTTGTGATCCAATGTATTTTATTTTATGCATTTTAAAGCTTTATTCCGACTAGGGGTGGCATCTCTGAGGACACCAGACTTCCCCAGGCTCCTTGGTGAAAGAAAGGTTAAGAACCCCTTTTGTAGAATTTTAAGATTTCCAAACTGGACTTTAAAATTTTTTTTAAAGTTTCTTTGTTTATTTTTGAGAGGGGGGGGCAGAGAGAGAGAGGAAGAGAGAGCGTCCCCAAAAGGCTCCGTGCAGGGCTTGATTTCACGAACCGTGAGATCCTGACTTGAGCCGAAATCAAGAGTCAGACACTTAACTGACTGAGCCACCCAGGTGCCCCTCAAACTGGTTTAAAGGGCCCTGGAATTCTTTTGAGGGGCAGGAGGGCTGGCTGTGGGGGGTGAGGGAGGCCTCTGGTCAGAGTGGCTCCACTTTTATTCATCTTTGGGGTTTCTGTGTCAGCTGCGCTTTGCACAGGCCCCTCCACCGTGCAGGATCAGAGGGCAGCCTGTCCAAGGTTCATTCGGGGGACTCTGTACCAGAGTGAGGATTAAATGCAAAGGTAAATCTGCTGAAAAGTGTGCTATATACATACAATGGAGTATTATTTGGCCTTAAAAGGGAAGGAAATTCTGATACAGGCATGAGCCTTGAGGACATTATGCTCAGTGAAATACACCAGTCACAGAAGGACGTCTATGGTGGATTCCAGTACAGCAGCTCCATAGAGCACTCAAATTCACAGAGGCAGAGACAGTGGAATTGTGGTTGCCAGGGGCTAGAGTGGGGAACTTATGGTGGGGGCGGTGTTCCCATTCAATGGCTCTAGAGGTTCAGTTTTGCAATATGAAGAGGTCTGGAGATGGATGGTGGTAATGGGTGCACAACAGTGTGAATGGATGTAATGCCACTGACCTGTATACTTGAGAGGGGTTAAAATGGTAAATTTCACGTCATGTGTATTTTGCCATGATAGAAAAATTGGGGGAAAAAAACCAAACAAACCCACTGAAGCTGGCTGTGACCTCACTGGGGAAACAAGGGGAGTCCAGGGAGGGCAGCTGGGACCCAGCCTGGGGAGGGGATGGCCACTACGGCAGCCTGGTTCTGACACAGGAGATACAGTGAAGCCAGCCCTCTATCCTCAGGCTGGTGCTGGGGACACATCACTGTGTCCCAGGAGCTTTCACAGACAGACAGGTCACTCACAGAAAGAGTTAACCTGCATGGCCTGTGTGGGGTCACATGCAGAAGGCTCCAAGGAACACATGAGGAGGCACCTTCCGTCCTGCCAGTGGTCCCTCTATTTAGTAAAGAACCTAGGTAAGTGAAGTTTGGACTTTTGGGCACCTGTATTTTTTTTAAATATAAATCCTTACTACCCAGGGTAGAAAGCTCTCTTCAATGCAGCATGTATTTCCTTCTCCGACAGAGAGGTGAGCGTCCCAGCCTGGCTGGAGCATTTCAGGCCATCCACAGGCCGCACAGTAAGAACCAGACAGGGGCTGAGCCCAATGGCCACAGACACCGACCCAGATGCTAAAAGGCCCTGATGAATTGCTTCTTGAACTCAGTTCTGCATTTTAGACTTTTTCCTTCTTTTTCTTCCAGACTGCTGGCCACTTCTCCCTGTTTTCGGGGTGACTTGTCTCTAGCAGCTTTCTGTTTTCTGGTTTGCTTTAGACCTGAAGGTTAGGTCAGCAAACTCAAGAAACATCTACCTTACAACATTTTCCTCAAGAAAGGAATCTATTTTCACCTTTCAAAAGGTTTCACCCACTCCTTCTTTTCTGTTCTAGGACCTGAGCGATATCCTGAGATTGTGTGTGTGCATGTGCTGGTGTGCATGTGTGTGCACCCATGTGTATATAGGCGTATGTGTGCGCATGTGTGTATATGTGTGTTCTAGCCTCTGGCCCTCTAAGATCTCATGATCTCAAAGTGCTTTACAGGCAGACAGATGGACACTCTCCAGTGAGTTTCTTCATGGTGGGTAAAGGTCAGTCTGTCTGACCGTGCATGGGTGAACCAAGGCATGAAGGCTCCCAGAAGGGGCATGCCGCCTGGTGAGGTGTAGCAGAACCCACATGGTCAGCTGGCTCCTTGTTCATTCTAAGGGCAGAAGGACAACACTCTTTCATCTCTGGGCAGGGCACAGTGGGGACCACAGGATGAGCTCAGACACTGACTAGAGGCCAAGCAGCCCAGGCCGACTCTGGAGCCCATCTACTTGCCCAAGAGGCACTAACTGGGAACACCAGGGCCCACTGACAGGACCCTGGTAATTACAGTAACTTGCTGACAAGATTTCTTGCGTACTGGCTCAGCTTGTGTGGGGTGGGCGGGGGACAGTTTGACAGCAGCAATATTAGACAGATGAGGAGCCTGGGGCCTGGAGAGGTCATGTGGGGGGTGGGGTCACCAGATTCTTCAAGGTGAGGAGTACAGTGCACTGATTCAGAGCACAGATGGCAGGGGCAGTGGCCAGTGCTGACCTCTGTAGGACACCTACCGTGGGCCGGGCATTGAGTCAAACCTTTCACACACCATTATCTCATTAGAGTTCACACCCGCCCTCAGTTTACAGAGGAGGAAACTGAGGCTAAGGGAGAAGTGGCTTGCCCAGAGTCACTGGCTGGTGGGGGCAGAGCTGGGATTTGAACTCTCCCCTCTCTCTTGAGCCTATCCTCTCTGTCACCTACCAGTGCCCACCCCAGGAAGCCAGGCCCTCACACCCTCGTCTCAAATGTATTCTGAGGAAGTTTCTCTGCCTCGTTGGTAATGAGGATGCCGCTCCCCACCTCCCCAGCCCTAAGCAGGATGGAAAAACACATAGGGGGCCAATTTCCACCCAAGATAATCAGACCCCAAATCACCTTTTAATCTAATCACTCCCATCACAGTAGGGAGCTGGTAGCTGTGCCTCAGGAGGTAGGGAGGAGGGAGGAGGAAGCCAAGGGGGCACCACACAGGACACAGGATATGGGGACACGGGGTGAAGGCGCAGCACATGCCTGCTCAGCCTCAGATGAGCCTCAGGGTGGGCCTCCAGGCCTCAGCATTAGATGGGCCAAGAGTGCTGGGGGGCATCAGCCGCCCCTGCCCTGGTCCTCCCTCCCCCTGTGCCCCAGCGGTCCCCCCCGCCACGGCTCTAACCACTGTCTCCCAGCCCAGACACCCCTGACATCATCTCCAAAATCCAAATACCTCTCAGCAGGCTTTGGATGAGACCCCAGCCTGCTCCACACCCTTGACCTCCGATTCTGCCCTGTGGCCTCTGCCCTGCGAGCGGGCAGCTGACTGGAAATTTGTGTTCAGCCTCCCACCTTTGCTCACCCAGTTACCACCCCCCAAGTGGCATTCTCCCTCCTCTGGTCCAAAACCTCCTCCTCTTGGCTTGGGACAAATGTCCCTCTTAGGTGGCCTTCCCTGATCCCCACAAGGGGACTTTTTCTCTCTCCTCTGGATTGCCCCACCCCCTGCAGTTTCCCCTGGGGATGTTTCCAGGCCTGGCTCCCCCATAGGCTGCGAACTACTTGCTGTAGGTTCGGACTGTGAGTCTCCTCTTAGCAGATCCCAGCTCATAGTTGGAAACTCCAGCCCCTTTTTACTGCTGTCTCCTTGCTGTGCATTTTCTGTGGTGGGTACGTGTTACATTTATGGAAAATCTCCACACCCTTCGTACACTGTCCTTATGGTTTTGCAAAGGGTCAGATTTATCCCTGCCTAGCACTCATCCCCACGCCGCACTGGGCCGTCCATCTCCCCTCCCAGGGGCTGGCTGCACCCTCCTCCTAGAGGAGGAGTTGAATGGACCAGGTCACCCCCTTCAGCTATCACACCCCAGCCCCAGATTACCCCACAAAGGGCAATGTTTAACCCCAAGGGCCGCAGCTGTGGTGGAGCCACGGGCATATGGGTCAAGGTTGACCAAATCTTCCACAGGAAAACGGCAGGGTCTCTGGGGAGAGGTGGAGGTGAGAACCCTTCAGGTTTGGGGGTCCCGGCAGAGCCTTGCACCAGGACCTCACTGTCTGTGGTCCTCTGCCATCATCTTGCAGCCTCCACCTCCTGTAGGTCTCACAGAGCCCCTTGGAATACACAAACATGGGGGGTGGGTAAACTGAGAGAGCCGTGAGCTGAGGGGAGGGTGGGACCTGGGAACTGGTCTGGTGTCTACTTCTGATTTCCTGTGTGACCTGAGGCCAGCCCTCTCCCCTCTGGGCCTCGGTCTGTCCTTTGTAAAATGGGTGGTCTATGTTAGGTCATCACCTCCGAGTGATGAAGTCTGGGCACCCAGGGTCCCAGAGAGACAAGGGCCACTCCTGGGTGGCGTAGGGCAGCCTCCATTAAAAGGCTGTTATCTTGGGAGTTGGGATCTTGGTTTGGATGGGCCAGTAGAGGCTCGTGCAGACAGACCGACTACGTGTGACACTTTCTGTGCACACCATGCTCATTTACTTGATGGACAGATGTGGTACAACGCCAGCAGGGCCCAAAGGGAGGTCCCTGCCCTCCAGGAGCTCACAGTCCAGCTGGGGTGAGGGGAGCAGACAGGAACACAGATCAATAACGACGCAAGACAAGAGAGACCTAGGGCCTGGTGGGCTGGCAGGGGGCGGGGGCGGGCACAGCCCAGGCAAAGATGGAGAGGTGGGATAGCACGATAGCCGCTCAGGGTCGTGAGAGGAGGAGCAAGAGAGAAGCTGGACGGTGTAATGGCCTGAGTGGAGAGAGGGCTGCAGAGCTGGGTCTCTGCTGGGTGTTCAAGGGGGGAGCCGCTGGAAGCATTTCCAGGGCAGGGAGGGAGACAATTAGTATTTAGTGAGCAGTCCCTTGTGCAAATACTGTCTGAGCTGCTTTTTCCACTTGGCTGTCATAATCACCCTGTGAGCGACCATCATCACCCCATTTCTACAGACAGGGAAGCAGCCTGGAGAGGTCATCCCCGCATTCAGCCTAGGGGGAGAGGGCCAGGGTGGACTGAGGGTGTCATGCCAGTTCTTTCCACCTCGCTGGGAAGGCCTGTAGTGAAGTGGGAGGCAGGAGAATGGAGGGGAAACCGTGTCAGCCACCCAGCGGCCGTCTGTCCACGACAGAAGGAGCTCAGGCCCAGGGAATGCTGGGTGTTCCACCAACCAGATGGCCTGTCCCGTCCCACCTGAACCTTTATCTCCTCCCCACACAGGCAGCAGAGGGTGGGCCAGAACATTCCCAACTGCTGGCTCAAAGGCCATCTCTGCTTCAGACTGGCTCTGGGCAGCAGGAGATGGCCCCCACTGTGCCTCGTCCAGATGTCAGCTGTCTCGGTCCCGAAGCCTTATGTAATGGCAAGTGGGGTGCACTGAGCCTCTGGTGGCAGAGCTGGAGGGGCCTAGTTGTACAGAGTGGGGCTTCTGCGCCCAGAGAGGGCAAATGACTGACTGAGGTTGCACGGTGTACCTCATGGGTACATGAGGGCATGGGTACATGAGGTACATGGGTACATGGGGCACAGCTGGGGGCTCAAACCTAGGGCTCCTCGCTCTTCTGGCTCTGACTTCCCAGGCCTCTTTCTGGACAGGAGAGGAGAGAGGTCTTACCTCCTAAAAGGTCTCTTTCTGGGGGTAGAGATATGAAGAAAGGATAAAGGCCATTTCTGGCCTTTCTGGGAATTATCATCTGCCTCCAGGCACAGGCTCCGAGCAAAGCCAATGCGGTTCCCAGCCCAGGAGCAGTTCCTTCATCATTATTGTTATCAACGCAGTTAATAACAGTAATAACACATGCCTGCAGAGCACTAGACAGTTTGCAAAGCATTTCAGCGCCCACAAGACTGTCCTCCTCACAACAGCCCTGTGAGGTAGGTTTTGGTGCAAGTACAACCCCAAGCCCCTCCCCTCCCCATGGCCTCTCTGGCTCAGCGAGGTGGAGTGGTGGCCCAGGGTCACACAGCTGTGAGCGGTGGAGCCGGGACTTGAACCCGTGCTCTATCCACTACACCCCGCTGCCTCTCATGGAGAAGAGGCAGGGTAGTGTAATGGAGAGAGCGCGGGCCGAGCAGCAGACTGGGACTTCCTGCAGTCACGGTGTCGTCCTAGGCTCCCTGGAGGCGGCGGCAATGGCGGCAGGTCTGGCTCTCCGTGCCTGGCCTTCTGCTTGGCAGGCAGGGTGGGGCAGCAGGCCTGAGAAGGTCTGCCGATGTCCTGGGCAACTTCGTGCTGTTAACGCTCTGGCTCCAGGGGTGGTGGAGGTGGGTGGGGGGTCGTGCAGGGGGCTGAGCCAATGGGCCTGGCTGGAGCTGGGCCCTGCTGCTTTTGGGGACACCCCCCCTGCCCCGGCCCCCTGGCTCCTGCCCCTTTCCCGGCCACATAGATGGCGCCTGGTCGCTGGTTTCCCAATGGAATTTACGATAGACATCTCAAACAGGCCTTGCTGCTGGGTCATAAAGTCACAGTGTCCTCAGAGGTGGGCTTGTGCATAGAGGCTACGGGAAGAGCTTGGGGCTAGGAGGCTGGAGGGCTGGGGTCTCGTTCTGGCCCTGCCTTCTGTGGCGCTTTACACTCCTGCTCTGGGCCTCAGTTTCCCCAGGTGTAAATCCAGACGAGACCACAGTTCTCTAGGGATCAGCGAATCTCCAGGAAGGCTGCCGAATCACAAGTCTAGGTATTTATTTCTCATTTATTTCGCTGCTTCCAAGGGGCTCTCACAGGGATTCATGACCTGGGGGCATGAGAGACCACGGGGTTCCATGAACGGAAGCTGTTGTGTCAAAGGAGGCGGAAGGGGCTGGACATCTAGACGCCTCACAGGGCCTACACTGGGTCCCAGCCAGGAGGATGCCGTGGGGACCGTTGATGGACACGAATACGTACAGAATATTAGTTAATGGTATTACATCAATGTTGGGTTTCCTGAATTGCTAGCTGTGCTGTGGTTATGTGTGAAAATATCCTTTCCTTAGGAGAGACACATGAAGTGGGGTGCCTGTGTGGCTCAGTCGGTTGAGCGTCCGACTTCAGCTAGGTCATGACCTCACAGTTCATGGGTTCGAGCCCCGCGTCGGGCTCTGTGCCGACAGCTCAGAGCCTGGAGCCCGCTTTGGATTCTGTGTCTCCCTCTCTCTCTGCCCCCCTCCTATTTGCACTCTGTCTCTCTCTGTCTCTCAAAAATAAATAAATGGTAAAAATTAAAAAAAGGAGATACACATAAAGTGTGAAGGGGCCAAAGGGCCATCACGACCACAAGACAGGATGAGCCTCCTGAGAACAAATGGGGCAAAAATGGTAACATCAGCTGAATCAGAAGGAAGGGCGTTCAGGTGTTCTTTGTACCAGTATTGCCACTTTCCTGAAAGTTGGAAATTATCTTAAAGTACAAAACTAAAACAAAAAAAACAACAACAACAAAAAAAAAGGCCCAGGTCAGAGTTTTTACTCCAGGGCTCACCCATATGTTGCTTGATCACACACACAGGCTTTTAAAAAATGGGAATTTCTTGCCAACAGTTGAACACTGTGAGATCATACACGAAAGCTGGATTTCTGGTTCCCCTTGTACAGAGGATGCTGCAGCCACACTGGGGCCAGGGTGCTTCTGCAGGCAGCAGCCAGAAGTAGTCATGCTCTTGGTGTGGCACCCACGCTCTCCCTGCCCGACCCCATGGAGGTGGGAGCTCGCGCCCCGTAAGCATTCTACCGTGCCTGGCCCAAAGACACCTCAGTCACGGGCCTGTGTCTACCTGTCCATCTTGGGAGACGAGCTCCAGGCCGTTATTGGATTTTCTTTGTGCCTGAACACTGGGGACATCTGAGTCTTTCTGAAGGCAGGTCTGTCCCCATTTGTCAGATGGAGAGGCTGAGGACCTGCGGGGCAGAGGTCATAGGTGGAGCTGACAGAGGTCTGGGACCTGGGTGTTCTGCCTCCAAACGCTGTCCTTGCTCCCCATCCCACAGCACCTCACGCCTGTACCATTTGCAAAGGATAGTCCCGTCCATCCATGCATGTGGTCCCCACAACAGCCCTGTGGGGTAGGCAGGGGGCGGGGGGGAGGGGAAGGGCCTTTGACCAACTCCCCCACTGCACAGAGCTGGTCTCCCAACATTGAGGCTCAGGGAGGTGGACAGACCTGTCCAGGGTCACAGGCTGGGCACGGCTGGGCCAAGTGACCCAGCAGCAGAGAGTTCCTTGCCTTCCTCTAGGTTGAACCACTGTGCCAGATGCCATGAGGGGGGTTTCTGAGCTACCATGAGGACCCTGCAGGTGCCCCCAGCCAGGTCCCTGTCTTCCCCAGGGGTCATTCAACTGGAAGGCCCAACAAGGCCTTCCGGCACAGGGAAGGCGACCAAGGTGTCTGTCCATGCACAAAAACGAGCATCCAAATGGCAGTTCTCCAGAGTTCAGAACAATCGAGGAAAATCCCCTGGAGGAGGCAGGCTCATGCAGGCTGAAGGTGGGGAGGAGCTGGATGGGGCAGATCTCAGAGAGGAGGAAGGGGGAGATAGTCAAGATGAAAGAAGACTCGTGAGCTGGGGTCAACCCATTTTATAAGCAAGGAAATGGAGGTTCCGAAAGGGTAAGAAGCTTGTCCAGGGGCTCCTAGCAAATGAGAGCAGTGGGGATTTGAACCCAGACCTGTTTCACTCCCAAGTCCAGGCTCCATCTGAGGAATAGGGAAGGGAACCAACCCGTTGTGGGCATCCCTCAGCTAGCACTGGGCTAGGCAGGGGCTTTGCCTACATCACACACCAGAACATCCCTACTGTCCTCATGGATCAAGAGAAGTGGAGCGACATGGCCCAAGGCCACACAGTGAGTTCATTCCAAAGCCCAGATCTGGCTCAGTCCAGCCCCACCCAGCTTTTTCTACAAGAGCCCCAGCCTTTTTCCTCTCTCTGGCAGACAGTGCTTGAGCCCCCACGCCATGTGGACCCATGGATGGGCGGGGCATGACCTCCTGGTAGCCTCACACCAGGGTTCCTGGCTGCTGGACCTGTCTGGGAGAGAGGATCCACGAAGAAGGGCATCCAAATGGTGATGGTGTGTGTTTATCTGCATACGGCCAAGGATGGAAGGGGCCCGTAAGAATGACATCATTAGATCTCTTTGGGAGGCAGAACTGGAAGAATTTTACTCTTTACCTTATCTGAGATGGTTTGCACAGTGAGAGACTCGGTCAACATGACGGGGCTGTGCTCGAAAGGGCCAAGCACAGTGTGGGTGTCATGGGCTGAAATGTGTGTGAGTGCCATGCTGTATGGGGGTGACTGCCCACGGGCAGTGGTGGGTAGAGAAGGCTTCTTGGAGGGGGTGGAGCCTGAGCAGATGAACAGGAGTTAAATGTGTAACAAGGAAGGGAGAGGGCCATCTAAGAGTGGGGAGCAACCTCAGCAGGGGCAGGGCAGAGGGAACAAAGCAAGGTGCACCTGTAGCAGAGGTACAAGGTGAGGATGGGTGTGATGAATCTGTGACTCTCAGGCCTGGGAGGGCATTGAATGCAGTGCCCATTCGGTGCTTGGGTCCACTCCACAACACCCCCAACACCCCACAGCCTGTCCAGGCCTGCTTACACACAAACCGTGACCAGGAACTCACTACCTGCCAGGCAGCCTCTTTTGTCCTAGAATGGTTTCGTTACAGAATTTCTCTTTCTGTAGACTGCTTTCTGTAGGGTTGCCTATACGCTCTTCTCACCCCCCCCATTCCCCGTGAGCCTGCGTGAATCATTCGGCCGTCCCAGCCCCATGCAGATATGTTTCAGAATGTCAGCACTACAGTTCACAGTCAAGCTCACCCTGCGCTCTGGCATTCTTGGTGGGTCCTGACTCTTGCTTTCTTTTTGCCATCCCCCTGCACTTCATGCATGGTCTCTGCAAAGTTGACAGGCATACTTTCCATGCTGAAACAGGATAGAGCTCCAGAGAAGCCCAGAAACCTCCCACTGGACTACCAGCAACCCATCAATCAGCACAAACCCACCCAAATCTCCTGGCCCCTAGCACATCCTGCTGTATCTTGCCCACAGGGGCATCCCAAGACACCTTGGCTGCTGTCTCGTGACATCTGGAGGCCCAGGGCCTATACTATTTACCTGGGCTTCCAGCTAGATGTATAGGTAAAGGCCCAAACAGTTGGTTCGACTTGGGCTGGCTAGCTGACTTCCCATCCCATCTCTGCACTGTCTGTGTCTTTTCCAGAGTCTCCCTGTACTTGTGCCCATCTCCTTGGCTGGTCTGTGATGCACCAAGTCAGTGATTCTGAACATTTTATCTCCTTAGCCTCCTGTGAGGTAACTACCCCTCCTCTCCCTTCTTCAAACTGTCTGGAACCTTCATCACCCATCCATTCAGGCCTAGTGCCTCCACTTGACTTCTGCTGATCCAGATGACCCACCAGGCCACTTCTCCCAAGGATGATTGCCTCTCCGTCAACCACTTTATCTCAGAGGTCAGAACCAGAGCCTCAGTGACATGAACCCTGATGTGGCCCTAAGTTCCAAGAAGGAGTTCAAGGCTTTATATGATCTCCTAGTCCCCAGAGCCTTTGCACTTCCTGTCCCTCTACCTGGAGTGTTATTTCTTCTCATTGTGCTGGTTTCAGCTCACAAGAAACCTCCTCAGACAGGCCTTCTCTGACCAAAAAGATTCCTGTCCCCTTTCTCAGAACCTCTATCTCATTACAGTGGTATAATGTCATCTGAATATTTGAAATTATCTTACATATTTGCTTGCTTGTTCCTTTATTGTCTGTTTCTTTTTACTAGATTTTAAGCTCCAGGAAGGTAGGGACCTTACTTGTCCCACCAACCACTGGCAAACAGGAGCTACCTAACAAATGTTGGTTACGTATGTTCTGGATAAATAAATGCCCCAGCTCCGATTTTCACTCCTTTCTCCCATCCTACCCTGCAGACATGCTGATTGTCCTCTGCGTATTGCTAGGACATCCCATATTCCTTCAGACTTCTGTGTCTCTGCACACATTTGCTTCTGCTCTGAGGCCCTTCCTCTATAATTCTGCTTGGCGAGCTCCTACTCACCCTTTAAAACCCAGCTCAATTCCAATTTAAGTGGTTCTGTCCCTTTTCTGGCTTTCTCGCATCTTCTCACTCCTCTACTGTGGAATGAGCTGTTTGCAGTCTACAGGCTGGAGGCTCTTACGGTCAGGAGGAGGCTCAGAATCATTGTGGGGGCCTGGCCCAGGGCAGCTTCTCAGATGATGTTTCCTGAGCTGCGCTGAGCAATGAGACCCTTTGTGTGTCCCCTCGAAGGGAGTGTCTCATCCAGCAGGTGCCTCACCTCTGCGAGGTCTCTCTACCTCCTCTCTTGCCCCCTGCAGCAGCCAGAATGAGATTTTACAAATGCAATGTGTCTAGTTCACTGCTTAAAACTATTCCAGATGACCCTCATCATACTTAGAACATTTCCAAACTAACTCTTCGAGAGGTGGCATCGAGGCCCTCCACCCCGTCCATTTTACTCAATTTCCTCCTGCGTCAGGACCTTTACACTTGTTGTTCCCTCGTATACGTTCCCCACAAATAGTCACTAGGCCAGCTCTCTCTCATCGTTCACACCTCACCTCAAACATGGCCCCCCCGCCCCCCGCAGCCACCTGCCTTCCATCGCTCTGCTTTATTTTCATCATAGACCCACCACCTCCTGGAGTTTTCACAATGTCTGGGGCTTCTCACTGAACCACAAGCTTCTCAGGGGAGGGGACTTGTCAGCCTCATTCATTGCTGTATCCCAAGTACCCAGCCCAGTGTCTGGCACATGGTAGGTATTCAACATAACTGTCACCTGATCGATCCTTCCCTATCCCTGATAAGAACAGCCTCTGGCATTTGACTTTTCAGAAGACCAAGTCACTAGAAAGTAAGTTCTATGAAGGCAGGGATTGTCTGTCGATTTTCTTTACTGCACTATCCCCAGGGCCTGGAGCAGTGCTAAGTACACAGTAGGCTCAAAGTACGGTTGTTGGGGGGAAAGGGAGGGAGTTGTCATTTGGGGCTGAGCTGGCTGGAGATCTGAAGCCAAGGAACAAAGTCTTTGAGAACTTCCAGCCTCATGAAGGGGACACAGGTGCCCCCCACAGCATAGAGGCAGGAACTGGCAATGGGAGTGACCCACCGTTGGGCCACATCTCACCTGACAGCAGCATGGGGTCCTTGTCCACGGACTTGCGCACCTGGTCAGACTCTCCCGTCAGGGAGCTTTCGTCGATTTTGAGGTCATTGCCCTGGATGAAGAGGCCGTCAGCAGGGAGAAGGTCACCTGGTGGTAGGAAGGGCAATCGAGTTAGCAGGGTCTCAGGTGGCTGGAGGGTCTAGGAACATTCCTTTGAAGGTTTGTTTGCAAGGTCAAGTTCACCATTGGGGACCAGCTGCCTAGAGCTCCCAGGGTGTTGGAACCAAGATGGCACTCATCACAGGCCAATAGGCAGCTGAAGACTGGAGCCAAGGTGAATGGCACAAGGCCTGGAGGGCTGAGGCTGGGCCCAAGAACAATCCTAGCTCAAGTGGGCTTGTACTTCTGTTTATAAAGTGCTTCTCTTGGCCTGGTGTGGATTTGGGGTCCAGTTTTCTCAATGATTCATTCTCTGGTCTCAACTACGGTTTGGGAAATTCTTCTAGGAGGGACTAGTCTGTCTTGGCTAGGCTGAGGAGACCCTATGACAGGTCACTTTATCAGAGGAAACCAAGCCTCCTAAGGTGGAGTGAAGAGGGAACTCCAATCTCTTCCCCATCGTCTGCCTCTGCTTACCCAGGACATATCTCACCTATACCCCCTTTGGCACCAGCCAGCCTGACCACTCTCTCCACGGTAGTATCACAGGCCCATCCACGTCCACTCCCTACAACACCCTCTATAGCCCAACAACCATCCATCAACAGCCCAATTATAGATGGGAAAGGGATTTCGTCTCATAAACCCATTCTGAGTGTCAGTGGTCCTTGGAGCATTATGTTGAGAAGGCTTCTGTATCTAGGCTTTGAATTGTGATTGATTAGTAATGTCTGTTACAGGTGGAGGTTTTGAGAGTGGTAGCACATGTGTCATGTATCTGCCATTTCTGACTTTCAATGGATTCTGGAATCCTACCTCCTCCAAGAAGTAGCCTTCTACCTCCCAAAGGATCTCAGAAGACATCCTACCTTGGGATTAGCTTTCAGGAACCAACCCCCTTCCCTGGGCCAGCCTCTTTGGGTCTGCCTGTCCTGTCCCGCCTCTGCCCAGACTCTAGCTCTAGCACCTGGCTCTGTGGCTGGGACGCTTACCATATTTGACCTGGGCGATGTCCCCAACCACAATCTCGGCCACAGGGATCTGGACCACCTGGCCAGCCCGAACCACGGTGAACTTCTGCTCCTGCTCAATGCGGCTCTGCAGGCCCCGGAACTGCTTCTCTTTGCTCCAGTCATTGAAGGCCGTGACCAGGACCACACAGATGACAGAGAGGAGGATGGCCGCCCCCTCGATCCAGCCCGCCTCCGCCTCCCCTTCATCCTCTGCCCCTCCCTGGGCCGTCGCACATCCTGCAGAGGGCAGAAGGAAGCAGGCAGGGTGGGGTCAGCCAGGCAGGCGGGGCCTCACGGGCCTGGATTTAAATCCCAGCTCCCCAAGTAAAAAACGTTGATAATTAGATGAACACGATCCAATTTATCCAATGTGTCTGGGTGGTGAGCCCTTCGGTTTCCTGTGTTGGTTCTAGGGGTGGGATCTTGGACAAATGATTCCATCTCTTTGAACCTCAGTTTTCAGATCTGTAAAAAGGGATGGATATTCTTTATCTGGGGGACCTATTGTGAGGGCTGAACTTCAGTGAGGTAAGGTCCATGGTGGCTCCAGCACAGACCCAGCAGGTCTGATTCATGAAGAAAGAGAAAAAGTGAGGATGTAACAGGACGAAGGCAGTCAGTATTGATCAGGGTCTGGAGCGCAGTTTGGCTGATGTGCTTTCTTTCCATTCTTCCAGCAACTGTGAGGCAGGTCTGCAGACAGCAGGCTGGAGGGCAGGAACCACGGTGCCGGGCCCGACCTCCAACGAGCTGGTTCTAATTCTGCCACTGCCCCTCCGTGATCCTGGGTAACTCACCGTCCTCTCTGTGCTGCAGTGTCCTCCTCTGCAAAACTGGAGTCACGGAGACCTCTTTCTAGGTTCCAGGAGAGGAAGGTGAAAGCCCCACCTAGAGCTTAGCACACAGCCCTTTTGCATCTCTGGTTGGATTTGATGCCACCCTCTAGGCTGTAGGCTGCTCATCTGTCCTACAGTGACTGTGCATCCCATACACTCTTGCACTGTTGAACATCCCAGTCTGGTTCCCCAAACTGCTTGAGGCCTGCCAGGCCCACCATGTGAACCAAAGAAGAAAAAAGCAGGCCTATCTGATACAAAAGCCTCAGGCCCTGCCCATGCAGTACTAGGTCCTAGGGTCTTTCCAAGCCCCTCCATGCACCCTGCCTCCTGTGTCCCCCAAAGGACCCAGAGAGGGAGAGTTACCTCCATTTACAGATGAGGAAACTAAGGCTCAGAGAGGTGAGGGAACAGCCAAGGTAGGTGTGACAGCCAGGACTAGCCCAGCCCCTTTTCCCCACCAGGAGGTGGTGAACTGCCCTTTCTATGGAAAATGACCCGAGTAGCATCAGACTATCCATCCCCGGAAAACTCAGAGAGCTTCCCTTTCGTGGTGGCAGGGCAGGGGACTGGACCAGTCACAAGTGACTTGTGCCAAGCATTCACTTTAGTTCTCAAGCTGACCAAGAGAAGTGGTTCAGAGAGGGCTGGCAACTCACCTGGGGTCATACAACAGATCTGGAGTTTGAATCCAGGCCTGGAATCTGGGTCTGGTCTGCCTACTGTCCCTGAGCCCAGTGGCCTCCTCTGCCATGTGCTGGCCTCACGTTGCCAAAGACCCTTGGCTAACTGTCTGGAAGTCCACTTCAGCCCCAAGGAAGAGAGAACAGTTTTGAGAGATCCCAGCAGGAGCTTCTGGGAAGCCAGAGGGTCAGAAGCAACATGACCAGAAGGCCAAGTGGTACCAGGGAATGTTTTCCAGCCCCTGGAGGGGTGGAGGTCAAGGCTAGCTGGTGGGCCTAAGCTTGGGACGGTACAGAATCATGTGGCCCAGCAGTATGTATCACTAGAAAATTCCACAGCTTTCACCAAACGAGTCACACTCTGCAGACTAGTAAACAACCGTATCACTGCACAAGGTCCTCGATGTCACTCTTTTTTTCTTTTGAAATTTCAGACTTTTGCAATAATCTTAAACTGCTTAACTGGACCAGCCTTTAGTGCTGATGATAATCATAATCATGCTAAAGTAACTGCCATTGGGCCAGCCTTGAGCTTGAATCCCAGCTTTGATTCAGTCACTGCTGGGTGCCTATGACCGGGCTACTTAACCACTGTGCCTCAGTTTTCTCATTTATAAAATGGGGGTGGTGACAGACACTCCCTCGAAGGTGGCTGAGAGGACAGAGGGAGAGCCTTTATGTAAAGCACTCACCCTCCTGAGCACATAGCCAACAAAGAGTGAAAGCTGCTGTTTTTTGTCATCCGGTGTGCAGAGTGCCTAAATGCATTCAAGTTCACAGCCAGCCTTGGATGGAGCCTGGGGCCCCAAGCTATGGAGGCGTCCAGCTGGAGTTCAGCTGCGATGACCGGGGGAGGCAAACAAGGGCACCTCTCCACCATCATGAATGACACCAGAAGCCCCAAAGCCTGGGAAACACAGGTGAACCTTTCTAAACAGAAACCCAATCCATGGAAATGTGCTCTTTTGGGCTTTAGGGGAGTGACTTGAGATACAGAGCCCCTGTTCTTTGCTTTATGGGACTTTTATTACTCTCTGCCTCTGCTACGTGCTTTGTAAATGGGAAGACTACTCTTTCCCTGTTGTGTATTTCATTGGTTCCCCCCCCCTGCCCCCCCCCCCCATTTACAGATGACAGCAGTCACTGCAGCATTTAGGACACTCAGAGATAACCAAGGACCATGGAAAGCCTTTGGGGTCTGGAATTGTAAAGACTGACTTTGAATCCTGGCTCTGCTGTGTGACCTTGGGTAAGTGACTTGGTCTGTCTGAGTCTCCGTTTGGACAGCTGTAATGTGGGATGACTTTGTGATCCCAGGGCCTAGTAAGGGCCTGGCATCTGTTGGGTACAAGATAAATGGTCTCCTTTTCATGAGCTACTCTCCCTGGACTGGCTTCTGGAAGCCAAGGGGGTGGTAGCTGAGCAGGGTTCACACTCTGTTCCCTTGACTCCCAACCCTGCCTGTTGCCTTTGCTGGTTCCATACCAAGGAGCCCTTTGGGTCCTTGAGGGCACTCTACTGGCCAAAGCCCATTTGTTTTTCCTTCCTTCCGAGAACTGTCTGATGGTCACTCTGTGCCTTGGGTGGGCCAGAGTGGGGCTGTGGATTGCTGGGTTAGGCCTTCAGCTACCAGGAACTGCTGGACCCTGGGAACAACTCCTGCTGCCCCAGATGCAATCAGGGAAAAGAGATGGGGAAATGGAAAGAAGGGGGGCACTGGGCAGACCCTGCTGAGGTCTCCTCTGGGGCCCCTTGGGCTGGGGCAGGAACAGGTTCTGAGCAGCCCGCAGCTGCTCTCCCTGGACCTGAGGCTTTGTAAGGTTCGGCTTTTGTCTGTGTGACCTCAGGGAACTTCTTGGCCTCTCTGGGCCTACTCTTCTTGTCCATCAGTAAAATGGGAAAATGACTTGCTAGAAGGTTACCAGGGCCCGGGATCAAATATGGGCCCTCGAAACTAGAAGAGACACAAACGTTTTCTAAACACCTACTATGTGCCTGTCACTCTGCTGGCACTCTGACACTAGGGGAGCTGTCAGGAACAGGGAGTTGGGAACACTGGTGTGCCAATCCCAGCTCTGTCATGAACATGCTGTGTGACCTCCCCCAAGTATCTAGAGGACTCTGAGCCAAGGAAGCAAACAGGAAAGTGCGGTGGGTGCCTCAAGGCTCTACGGTTTGTAAACCCATCACCAGCATCATTCTGGACACGACTGATGAAGCTTGAGTCTGACTTGGCAGGGCGGTGGGCCTGGCAACATGAAAGGTCCAGAACTCAGAGCTCAGGCCAGAGCCTGGGCATTGGGGAGAACGTATAGCCACAGAGTGCAGGAACTTCACTCTCTGGTGCTGGGATATGTGCAGTGGCTGCCCTCATCCACCCAGGTCTGGCCTGAGCTAGTGTCTCAGCTAGAGGTAGGGAGGGGCAGTGGAAAGAACTAGAAGACCTGGATTGAAAGTCGAGCCTTACTGCCTAACAAGCTGTGTGACCTTGGGTAGGTTCTTCCCCTCTCTGGGCCTTGGTTTCCATGTCTCTAGAAGGGAAGGGCAGCCTTCTGTTTGGAGGGCTGTGTGTGGGAAGGCTCCTCCTGGCATGCACTTGGAGTTAATCCGTGCTCTCACGGGACCCCCCTCTACCATCTGCCCTCTGACTTCTCTATCTTGCACTAAACTGGGTCACAGGAAGCCATTTACCTGGGGGGCATTGACTCAGTCCTGTCCCTTCCTGAGGAAATGCAGCTGAGTGATAGAGCGTGGGCTCGGAAGCCAGAACGTCTGGGTCTGAGTCATGCTTCTGCTGCTTCCTAGAGTGTGACCTAGAGAGTCATTTACTATCTCAGGGCCTTGGCTCCCGGATGATAACAGCACCTACCCACAGGGTTCTTGTGAAGATCAAATGAACTTCTACTGTAAATGCTCCCAACTAGTGCCAGCTACACAAATAGTTAGAAGAATGATCATTATTATTATGGTTGTGTGTTGCACCTTTAGCTGAGTTCAAGGCTTATTCAATCAAGTAGCCATGTGTAGCCTTCTACATTTTCTGTGAAACTCCTGCAAAGATTGTTGCCCGATATGCATCTCTTATAAGGCCCTATGTGAAAGTTCATCCCAGAATTCACTGTCAGGGGACACGCTACCAACCAAAGAAACTGTTTTCCTGCCTTGTTGATAGCCTGAGCTAAGAAAGTCATCCTAATTCCCTTTCTGCCTTGGCATCCAGGAAGCTTAAAGTCAAATTTAAATCTCAGTCATGGCAGGAAATATGGTTGGTTTATTTGCTTCCATTCCTTTCCTGTCTTTTCTGTTCAACTTCATCTTGTGAGATGTGCCCTTCTTGTGTCTTTAAACCCTTTCTGGGAAGAGTCACACAGGATAAAAAGCAACTTAGTAATATTATGCATAAAATTGAGGTAGTTGGCCTAAGAGACTCGGTCATTAGACTTGGGCAACTAATAGACTTGGGCAACTCTGGCTTTGGATGGGGTGAGGGGACAGGTGTTCAAGGAATTTCAGAGACCACCTCCTCATGTGGGAAATGAGGCCCATAATGGTTATTTCTTATAAGCTATTCACTTTTTATTTCCTTGCTTGAAGCAATGAACATAGTAGGATTATCTGTTGATGTAGCACATTCACTAGGAAAATGTCGAATCATAAATAATAACAAGTGTTTATAACATCCTACTAATGAAAAATCAGATTGTAAAAATCTAACAAAACAATATATCTTACGTGATCCCAAAGTATGTGTCTGTCTGTCTATCTATCTATCTATCTATCTATCTATCTATCTATCTGTAATGTGACATAGGTTTGAAAGACTGTGTCATCATAAAGGAAAGAGTCATTGAGTTGATAAAGCACTAGCTGTTAGCAGGTGCTCACTTTCTGGAATGAAAAGATGAGGGAAAGTTGAAGTTCTCCATTAGGAGTCCTAAGTTCTGACTTTGACAAGAGAAGGTCTGCTCCACAACCCTCCCTGGATGAGTGGGTGGTGCTTCCTCCGTCAACGGAGCAGTGTCCCCAGTCAGAACTCAGGGACAGATTTTGGGAGGCCCTCTCAAGACCAGGACTCCTCACGTGGGAAAACATGTTCGGCGTCAGCCTCACAAGTGTGTGGGTGATAGTGAACCAACTCTGGGATAGGAATGTGAAAGAGGAGGAATAGCGTGGATACTGAGTCTCTCGCACGCATGAAGGATGAGACCTACGAGGGAAACTGGGAGGAGGAAGCCTGGGGCCGTCACACCCATGGTGGTAGCAGGTCCAGCACCCACTCGGTGACCTCGAGTGAGTTAATGCCCATCTCTGTTCCTTGTTTTCCTCATCTTTAAAATGCACCTAATCATGGCCCTTACCTCATGGGGATTTAGGAAGATGACATCCGAGCTCAGAGCTCGGCACACTGTAAGTGCTCAATAAATGCTCACTGTAGTTCCTTCCACTGTTGGTGCAATCCTTGCATCTTGCACATGGAAAAACTGGGGACTGGGGGCTGTGGGTGGGGCCCTGTCCCCTGGGCCTCAATTTCCTCACCTGGAGGAGCCGTGGCTGAGTCCCGGGTACCCGCAGGTGCACGTTTGGTACAGGGTGGGGCGCTGGGGTCTTACCTTCATTGTTCTCTCCAGGCGGGTGGTAAAAGGACAGCCCCAGGGAGATGATGGCCGCGATTTCCAGGATGATCAGTGTCACATCTTGCAGTGCCTCCCACACCAGCTGCAGGAAGGTTTTTGGCTTCTTTGGAGGTATAAAGTTTTGCCCAAAAATCTGCTTTCTCTTTTCCAGATCTGGAGCGGTGCCCGGCAAACCTGTGGACAGAGTGCAGGAAGGTTGGCCTGGGAGAGACACTCAGCTTCCCGGGAATCATCCTGAATGGGGCTGGCCCCATGGGGAAGCACAGAGCGGGGGGTGGGGGTGGGGTGGTGGAAACAAAGCAGAAAACTTGCAGGCACCAGCCAGGCACCCAGCACTCGCGCCAGGCCCAGAGTGGGCTCCTGTGAAATGCCAGAGACACCATGAAGTGGGGTGAAGAGTGGTCCCCCACAAAATGATATTTCCGCATCCTAATCCATGGAAACTATGAAGGTGACCTTATTTGGAAATAAGGAAAACGGTCTCTGCTGATATAGTTAAGGATCTTGGCCTAAACCCAGTGTTAAGTGTCCTCATACGTGACGGAGGGAGAAGACACAGACCCAGAGGGCACAGGCCATGCGAAGATGGAGGCAGAGATGGCAGGATGCAGCCACTAGCCAAGGAACGCCGGAGCCACGAAGACGCTCAAAGAAGCAAGGATGGGAATGTCCCCTAGAGCCTTTGGAGGCCGCATGGCCCTGCCGACACCTGATTTCCAGACTTCCGGTCTCCAGAACTGTGAGAGAATAAATTGCTCTTGCCCAAAGCCACCCAGTCTGTAGCCATTTGTTATGGGGGGGACAGAAAGCACATACACACCACCAGGCCCACCCCCCACCACACCCGTGTGCCTGCTTTGCATTTCCTCCCAATCTCTTCATCGAGCACACACTTGGAGACCCCTGCCTTGGGTGTGAATCCCAGCCTGTGCCTCCAGCTCTGAGCCTCAGTGTCCTCCTCTGTGACGGGGATGACGACTGTACGTAGCCCATGAGTGGTTGTGAGCATCTCAGGACAGAATTCGTTAGGTCAGTGTTTGTTGAGCACCTACTATGTGTCCAGCACTGTTCCAGACACTGGGACAGAGCAGTGAGAGACACAAACAGAGCACCCTGCCGGAAGTGCTGACTTCCCAGGGGACACACAAGACGTGGTCAAGCGGTGCCTGGGGTGTGGCATACACTCAGTGGAGGCTAGTGGCCTGTCTCATGGACCATGGGGGTGAAGTGCAGTCCTCATCATGCAGGGCCGGGACATAGCGGCCCGCTTCCAACCCACTGTTTCTTCACTTCCAGACAATTTTCCCTGCCTCACCAATCCGATCCTTACTCCCTGCTCAGCAATCTTTGGAGGCTCTGCACTACCTCCAGAATAAAGTCCATGCTTCTCAGCTTGGCTCTCTGGCCTCTTGATCGGACCCCCAAGCCATGCTTGCGGCCACATTTTCACTACCTGGCCCCCTCCCAACCAAATCAGGCCAGTCCTCTGCTGGCGTGGCTTGTGTATACCTCCTGCCACATGTTTGGTCGGGTGTGCCTTCCACGTCCCTCCTCCCTGCTCCGTTTGCCTGTCTGCAAGTCCTCTCCCAAACTCATTCGCTCCAAGGTGTGGACAAGAATTGTCCAATTCTACCCATAGTTAACATTTGAAATCATTCCACTTGGGCTTTATTCCTTGAAATAAAAACTCCAATTCCTTTAGATTCCCTGGGACAGGGAAGCCATCATCAGTTCTGAACACCATGGTGTGAATGAGTTTCAGGCTTTTTCCTGGGAGTGGGATTTGGTAAAGGGAAGAAAGGAGAACTGGGGATAGTGGTGGGGCCTCGGAGGGAAAGGGCTATGACCAGTCAATACTGGCCTGTTATGGCAGTTTGCTGGGCTTTGACCAGTCATTTCCTTTTTCCAAGCCTCAGTCTTGATAATAGGAGAGTTCAGTAGGATGGGTGGGTCCTAAGGATCCCACAGGTTCCAAGGTTCCTGAAGTCGTCCTGCTGGGGTCTATTCACAACTCTTCGTAGGTTTGGTATAAATAAGGGCTTCACTAAGAAGAAGCTTAGCAAAACTGGGGCCAGTCTATCTCCTAGGCCTGTCCTGATTGATTCACAGAGAGTGAGTCTTTGAATCTTCTGAGGGTCTGTGATTCAAACGTTCTGGAGTGTGACCAGTTGAAAATGTGGGTATTCCCCAGTTCTGGGAGTCTGGTCATAGCTCAGGGGTTCATTCATCTGGGGATTCATGGGACTGGCTTTGAGATCTTGGGTCCTGGGACAGAGCACAGGGCAGGGGGTTGCAAATCTGCAGAGCCATGGGGCTGAGCAGCTTTTGTGAATGAGTGAAGTAGGTGGGTGGGGGCAACAGGGAGTAGTGGGGACTGGGGCAACATGAAGAATCTCAGTCATTTTAAAGGGGGAAATTATGTCTTAGCTCTTGTGGGAGAATGTGGAACCAATGAGGTAGATCTGTCAGTCTTCCAAGGGAAGCTGGACACCTGAAATTTGACGTAAAATCTTCCCATTAAAAATAGCCCAGGATGAAATACGATGTATCTGTGAGCTAGATTCAGCCCTGGGGTTGCTGGTGTGAAACCCCCAAGGCTATGGACTGGGGAGAGGGGAGGAGCAGGGAGGTGCCAGAGTAGAACAGCCTCCCTGTCTCTTCCTCATCTTTCCCGGGCTTCCGCCCTTCCCCAGCACTACACCCTGCCCTGCTCTGCTCCCTGCAGGTTCTGAGGTCTCCTCTGTTTTTTAGAAATAACAGCTCACAGAATAAAAATATTTGTGTGTTCTGTAGGGCCAGTCCCATTTAGAAATCTCTAGGCAGTTTCCACACAACAAACACCCTAGTATATAAACCCAAGATGGGAACCTTGGGTGTTGAGGTGCTCACATAGGGTGACTGAGATGACAGATGGTGGCCATGACATCTTGCTCACCCTCTTCCTCTTAGGGGAAGAAGGTGGGCTGAGCTGGAGATGGGGATACCCAGCCCCAGGAACTCAGATGGGCTTGAACTCAGATGTTATAGGTTCAGATGCCAGGTCTGAGTGACTTTCGGCAAGAGGCGTCGCCTCTCAGTGCCTCAGTTTCCTCATCTGTAAAACGTGAGTAACTGCAGGGCCTACTTCACAGGGTTGGGCGGGCCTTTGGCAGGATGTCTCGCGTAAGGTGCCCGGTGCTGTGCCTGGCACTGGGTGAGGGTATTGGTTAGTGTCGCTCAGTTTTAGGTGGTGTGTGTGATAATTATGGCCTGCCGGAGGAGGAAGACTTTGGACAGGTGGCATTTCAGTAAGATGGGGAGGAGATCAGTAAGATGGTCAATGTGAGGACAGGAACAGCAGAAGGGCTATATGACTGCAGACAAGCCACTTATCCTCTCGGGGCCTCAGTTTCCCCATAGGTGACATGAAGGATTGGCCTGACGGAAGGATAGGGGCTGGTGGCTCTGATACCTTGTATCCAAAGACAGTGGTTTTGAGGACATACAGGTGGGACCTCCCACTGTCTAATCCACCTATCATGTTTTCCCCAGGAGTGGAATCTCATAGTTTCCCTGCCTTCTGGCTGAAAATGAACATGCCTATTTTGGGGAGCAGAAACAACAGAAGGTGATGTGAGAGATGAATGGTGCTGGAGATTCAATTTAGATTAAAGAGCATCTCACCATTTAGCATATTAAAAATTAACATTCTGTGTCAAGTATCGCTGGACAAAGCCAACAAGGCCTTGAAAATTCAGAAACACAGTGCCTGGGCATTGATGTCAGAAGCTGTGTGGGGTTGTGGGTTTCTAATGTGAATTTCTTTTTTTGCACAAGAGGCAGAGGACAGAGTGAGGAGTCAGGTTTGTGGATGAACTTGGGCCATTTATCTCATCCCTAGGGGACTCAGTGTCCTCATCAATAAAATGGGAGCAAAGTAACTCGTAGACTGTGGTGAACCATGCAGAGAAGAATGTGTGCAAAATTGTACGGGCGTAGCAATTGTGCCTTCACAGTAAAAAGCCTCCCATCACTTGTACAAATTCTTCTATTGGAATCGGAATTTGTGTGTTCTATTAATCACGTAATAGGAGAAAGCCAAGCACAGAGCATGGGAAGCTTGGGTTGTACAGCAATTATTTGCTGCAATGGCTGTTTGCTATCATTAGATATTAGAATAACCTTTGTGCCAAGCTTCATTTCTATCCCGCTGTCCTGGACACAACTGGATTTGTTCCCAGCCTCTAAGCCCGTGCCCCTGCTAATCCTCATTCCTCTATGTGGATTGCCTTTCTCTCTCCTTAGCTCTTTCAGGCCCAGCCCTGAGTGCCGCAAATGGCAGCCTCAGGCCATGAGAGAGGTCTTGTTTGGTCAGCTGCACACTTGCACAGTGTTAAAAAAGTGATAGGGGCGCCTGGGTGACTCAGTCGATTGAGCATCTGACTCTTGGTTTCCACTCAGGTCATGATCTCATGATTTGTGGGACTGAGCCCCGCATTGGGCTCCAGGCTGACAGTGTGGAGCCTGCTTGGGACTTTCTCTCTTTCTCTCTCTCTGCCCCTCCCCTGCTTGCACGTGTGCGCTCTCTCTCTCTCTCTCTCTCTCTCAAAAATAAATAAAATAAAATAAATGATAATTTGTTGCTATCATTAAAAACTCAGGTACTTCCACATAAAAATCCGGATGTCTAGCTCAGCAAGGATGTGTGCGTGGACCTCAGGGAGCTGGAACCTGTGGATGAGAGCTCTCTGACCCAAACATTGGCCTCATCTTGGCTGGCGGACATGTTTCCTGTTAAGGAAAGCTCAGGGGGACAGTGAGAACCAGCTTAAGTTCTTCCAGGAGCAGAGGAAGTCTTTGCATCGCCTGGACCTAGCGCAGAGCTGGGGACCAGGAAGAGTGAGTGCAGGAAGGGATCCTGGTTTCCCTAGAGGGAAGGACTTTGTCACCAGTGGGCTGAAGTGGATGGATGTCTAGGGAGGAAGGAAAGGGAAACACACCCAGAGGCTGGACAACCCGCCATGGTGTCCTGTCACTAGATGCCAGGCCCCCAGCGACTCAGGAGTCTTTTCTCTAAAGAGGCCTGAATTCCCCCCCGGCCCCTCTGAAGGTAGAGAAAGTAGTTAGGATCCTATTAGATGGCGTGTATCCAATCTTCCACTTGCTTATTTAATTAATCGACAAATATTTATTGAGCACCTACTATAAGCCAAACATTGCTTTACATGTTGGGGACTCTGGTGCCAGGAAGGGTTTCCTGAAGGAAGTGTAATTGGGTGAGCTCAGAAGAAAGAGTGGGGGCTAATCAGGTGAAAGGGTCTGGGTAGGGTAAGAGGGTTGGCGAAGGCAGAAGAAACCCCAAAGGGCTTGGGAAAGGCCAATGTGGCTGAAGCATCTCCCGTTTGCCCCTCAGGAGAGGGGGCAGATGGTCTCCAAGGGAGAGGACACATCTTTTTGGTGCCACACGGGGTCCTCATTGAGCAGGCCTTGGAGTGCCGGGGCGGGGCTATCTAATGGATAGCGGAACTCATCTTGTTGCCCTCTTTCCCTTGCCTGCCTGTTAGCTCAGCACTGAATTTACAGTTCACTTCTTAGAGCTGCATGGAGGACTCAGTGGTACCTGTTGTGCCTGTAAATCATCATCTTACTTCTCCTTTCTTCCCTTTGTCTGAATTTCCTCACGAAAGTCATTAAAAATCTTTCTGTATGAGACAAACTTTTACAAGCTGCTCTGCTTGTAGGACATGCGTAATCAAGTAGGAAAAAAGGGAGTGTTGAGGTAGGCACAGGTGCAGGGATTCAGAGGTCAGAAGGAAGGGGCAAGATGAAGGAATGGGGGCATGTCACATATGACTTACTTTTGGCCCTGGTAATTGGGGGCTGGGCTCTGCTTTTCCTGTGTGGGGGACACTGACGTGAAACTCCTCATGCCAACCAGCTGGGCTCTGTGAAAAGTAGGGGGCTTTGGCCATTGGGAGGGGCTCAGGGTGACAGTTGGCAAGCCATCTGGATGACCTCTGACCTCTTCTTCCCTGCTCTGAGACCCCCACAAGGCTGAGCATCCTTGTTCCCCGCAGAGGGATGCCAGAGAACTTTTTCAACCCCAGGAAGGTAGCCATAATGAATGCTGCCACTGAATTTGGCTGATATTTGGGGGGCATTGCCTGGCTGAGTGAACCTGCCTGCTGTCTGAGCAAATGATTTCAAGGAGAAAGTAACTCTCCATCTGCTGCTCAGCGTTAGTGCAAAAACAAACTGCCCCCCCAGATGCCGGTGCTTGGCATATATTGGCCCTCATAAATCATAGATGCAGTTGTTACTACTAACTACCACACTATCAGCATTACCATCACTCTCGGCCTGGAATGTGCCTCCTGGATGTTTCTGTCAGCATGGCTGCTGTCTGAGACTGTCTGAGACCCACCACTGCAGCCACGCCACACCCCTACCTAGGTCCCGAGACTTGGTTTGGATGCCTCTTCACTTGCTGTGTGACCCTGAGTAGGTTACTTACCCTCTCTGGGGGCCCTCAGGTTGTTTCACTTGAGGATGAAACAGAACCAGGCTCTGACAGTGCTTTGTGAACTGTGACATTCTTCCTCCTCTATTGGGGTCACCCCATTATGCAGAATGTACACTGAGGCACAGAGTCCTTCTGCTGGGATGGCGACTGAGTCAGGCCCCTTGCCACAGAGTCCAGGGGTCACACGTGCCCTCCTCCAGCCTGATCTAGTTAGGGGTGGGCTGCGTCTGCCCAGAACAAATGCCCCACAGCGATCTTAACCTGATTAAGCTGACATAAGTCACTGGCTCACACAGGCCTGATCTGTCAGCTGTGGGGTGCTTAGTAAATTTCAGATGAAACAAATTGTGAATGCTTCCCCAGGAAGGCCAAAGGGGGCTTCATGGCTCTTGTGTGCATTTAAAAAAAGGGAAGACAGTGCAAACTGGGAAATGTACCCAGAAGGCAGGTGTGTGACTTAGTATGTGAGAGAGGCTGTCTGTGCAGGTATGCGTGCACTCGAGGGTGTGGCTGTGTCCGTGTGCACATGAGTGGCCTGGAGCTTCACGTAGGAGGGGGCGTCCACATGCTCCCACCCTGTCAGAGGCCAGGGAGAGTGGGCCGCTTACAAAGACATCACTGCTGAGATGTTTGGGACTTCACAATGCTCAAGACAAAATGGTGAAACGGTAGGAAAGACCAGAGTTTGAGCTTTGCCCAAGGCTACTTCTGAGCTCCGTGACCTTGGGCAGGTGACCTCCCCGGTCTGGGCCTTGGTTTCCTGGTGTGTAACTTGGGGATGAGGACAGCACTCGTCTCACAGAGTCACTGTGGGGAGGGAACACACTGGATGTGTTAGGTTGGACAGGGGCCTGGCTCGGGGTAAAGGCTTCATAAGCAGTAGGCTTGCTACTGTTGCTGCTGTTATTTGAGCCACCCCCAAGCCACTAGCTCCAAACTTGGTTGTATGTTGGCATCACTAAGGGGCTCTGAAAAATATTAATGTCTGAGCCTCAAACCTAGAGATTCTGATTGAAATGGACTGGGGTGTGGCCTGGGCCTTCGATGTGCTGGGTGAAGGACTTACTGGTTCCCAGACCCGCAGCTAGAAACACGTTAGAAATGCAAATTCTGACGCCAGCCCAGACCTACTGACTTGACCGCTTGGGAGTGGGGTCCAGGCATGTGTGTGGTAACAGCCTTCCTGCGGGGACAGGCTGAAGAAGGGGCAGAGGGTGGAGAGGACGTAGCTAACGTGCTAGGTGCTTTGGGAATGGCACTGCCCTCGAGCCTCACCGACCACCCTGGTTTCTGCCGAGGTTCTGAGCGGGCAGTGGCTTGAGCGGCTTACACAGCAGGTGGGGGACAGAGCCTGGACCAGCCTTGTCGATCTTTCCCTTCCTTCAGCAGCAGGTGCCTGCTCCCCCACGGCTGGTCTCTCTCCCTGAAGGCTGCACACGCATGTCAAGCTCACAACCTGCCTTGAGGTGGCAGAGGAGGGAATGAGTGTTGTGCTTTGAGAAGCTGACAGACCCAGAGTTGAAGCCAAGGGGGTCATGGAGGCCACAGTCAGACCTTCTGTCTCCTGCTGGTGGCTGAAGGAGCCTAGAGAAAAACTAGGAACAAGGTGAGGAGAGAAAGGAGACCAGAAGAGGAGATCAGGCAGCTAAAGGTCGAGCTGACAGAGGTCCTGCCCTGCTCTACAATCTTCCATGGCTCCCCATTCACAACTGTGACCAACTCCTGTGCTGGTGGGCTCTCTGAGGTTGTCCCAAAGGACTTCTCCCACCTCACTCTCGGTCTTGCTATGTTTATCCCTCTCTGCTGCCAAGCTCTTAAACATGTCTGGCATTTGCTGGTGTTTGTCTGCTGTGTCTATGTTCATTTGGCTCCTGACCCAGAAGGCCCACCCCTCCCCCATGTTGAGCTAGTCAGTCTTCTGAGACCCAGATGAAAATTCACTACCACCTTCTGAAAGCCTTCCTTGATTTACCCAGCAAGAGCAATCCATTCTTCTTTCCTTCCCTGAAACCATTTGTCACCCGGGACATTCACTAACACACTTACTTGGACATCCCTCCTGTGCTGGTTTTGGCCCTGGGGTCAAAGGCCGACAGACCCTTCTTCGCTGCCACTATCTTCTAGATTCCGATTCCAGCACACCCTAGAGGAGGCTGTTCGTGCCTGGGAGAGTTGGCCCTTAGGAAACTTCCTTCCCTCTCCTGCTTCTCTGGCGACCCGACATGGGGATGTGAATGCTGGGGCCGCCCCGAGGCCCCTGCACACACGAGCGATAGCCTGTGCCACCCATAAGAGCCGCTTAACACACCTGGGCTCAACCCCTCTGCAGAAAAACAGCCCGTGCCATGGGCATCCCTACGGTCTGCACCTGCATGTGTCTGGCCAGTCACCGTAAGTAGAGAGGAGATTTGATGGCTTTATTCCAGTGTGCACAGCGGGCAGGTGCCTGGAGTTCATGATCACATCATGGTGTTAGTGATTCCCAACGGATGGGTGCAGGAGGAGGGCTGTGTCTCTGAAATATCATGGCCCCAGGTGAGGTCGTCCATGGATCCAGGGTCTCTAATATTACGGGTGGCGATGTGGAGGCAGGAGCTCACACACAAAGCTGACAGCTGGTGTGAACGCGCACGGCCGCAGCACTGGCCGCTTTCTCCGTAGCACGTGGATGCGACGTCCATTGGCTCATGTGCATACACATGGACATGGCATGGAAGGGCACCAGGGCTTGTGGGCACCCCAGACGCTGTGTCCCTCTAAGCCACCTTGACCCACATGCGGACACGAACTTCTCCACTGATTTAAATCCACCAGTTACCTTTTCCCCGTGTCAGGCCAAGTTTCCACCCTTAGTCTATGGTAGGAATCCTTACACCTGTAACATCTCTCCACGCATGGTTCCAGAATCTCCATCTGGGCAGGGCAGGGGTATGGGGGAGTGTGGGAGTGGGTGGTGGCGATCTGGTTGGGAGGCGGGTGGCCAGGGGCTCATCTTGAAGCTGTGAAAATAGCAATTACCAAGCATGAGGGGTCCAGGGGAGCTGGGGCCTTGAATAGGGTTGCCAGATGAAATACAGGAACCCAGTTAAATCTGAATTTCAGATAAACAGCAAATAACTTTTTTTAGGAAAAGTTATATCTCATACAATATTTGGGACATACGACTAATAAAAGCATGAATTATTTTTTGTTTACTTGAAATTCAAATTGAACCGGAAGGCCTGTATTTTTCTTTGCTAAATCTGGTAACCTTACCCCTGAGGCTCCCCCAGTCCCCTCTCCTGGCTTCTCCACTGTTGGAGCAGGACAAGTCCTGTGGCCACCAGTCCTGCCCTCCCATCTGAGGATGAGGGAAACGAAGACCCAGAGCCGGGAAAGTGACCCAGCCCAGACACAGGGTGATTCAGCTGTGGCACTGCGGCTGGGCTCCTGATTCCCGGTGGAGGCCCTTTTCACCAAGGGAGGGGACGCTAGTCTCACTCAAATGAACAGTGAGCTTTATTGCACACCCCCAAACGATGGCCATTTCATATTCTCTCTGTGTGTCAATCTCATTTAAGGGATGTGATTCAGACTGTCCTGAAGTGACCTCTGAGAAGCTTTTATCTCATTCCCTTGGAAAAATGGAGGCCAGAAAAGCCATTTTTCTCTTCTGTGACAGGGTCTTGGTGGCTGAACGTAGACACGGGAGAGCTCATGAGAGGAGCTTCTCTATCTCCCCAGGAGAGGGCGCTCTGCACAGCTGCTGCCTGCAGCCTCCCTGGTGGGGACGTACCAAGGCGCAGAGTGCCGGTCTTGACCACTTACTGAGGCCTTGAGCAAATGGCATCCCCTCTGTGAGCCTCAGTTTCCTCATCTGGAAATTGGAGCTGAGGGGCAATCTTGCTCTGTCCGCTGGGGTTAAGATGAAAGGAGGAGAGATGTGGGAAGTGCCTGGCAAACAGCTGATGCCCAGAACCCGGCCAAGATAGCCCTTTCTTGCCTCTGAACTCAAATGCCACCCCCACATGACATCGCCAGAGGGGCAGAGTATATATGCCTTCTCACTGACCCTTTGGGGAGGCAGGGGGCTCCTCACACCCCCATCCCTCCACTACACTGGGACCGCAGAGGGGGCCAAATGTGCACGTATGTGCAGTTATGTGATCATCCCTCTATCCACGTGCCTTGCATTTAATTCTCCTGGCCATTCTATGAGTTCTACGCATTAGATGGCTGGACAAACCAAGGCTCAGAGATGTCAAGTAACTTGCCCAGCGACACAGAGCTAAAGCTGGGATTTGAATCTGGATCTTTAAGGGTCCATAGCTGTACCCTTTCCACACTGTGCCAGGCTTCAGGACCTGGCACTGAAATCAAAGCCAAGAACTTTACCATTCTCCTGCTGTTCTTGAGACAGCCTTTTGCTATCAACAGAGACTTGGCAATGGACAAGGGGTAGCTTCCAGGATGCCAAGCACCTGAAGGAAAATGGGAGAACTTAGTCACCAGGCTGGGTGTTGCCAAATATTTGTGTTGTCAGTGAGGTCTGGATTCTTCCATTAACGTAAATAAAAGTCTCATATTTTGAAAGGGAAAAAAAATCTGCAAGCCCTTCAAAAGCTACAAAATTTATAGAAAAACGCCTTTCTGTCTTTGGAAGGCGAGCGGGCTGAATACACTGTCATACATAGTGTACCATAAAATAGTACTATGCAACAGTTAAAAGAAATGAGATGCGGGGACGCTTGGATGGCTCAGTTGGTTAAATGTCCGACTTCGGCTCAGGTCATGATCTCGAGGTCTGTGAGTTCGAGCTCCGTGTCGGGTTCTGTGCTGACAGCTTGGAGCCCAGAGCCTGCTTTGGATTCTGTGTCTCCTACTCTCTCTGCTCCTCCCCCACTCATGCTCTCTCTCTCTCTCTCTCTCTTTCTCTCTCTCTCTCTCAATAATAAATAAACGTTAAAAAACATTTAAAAGAAATGAGATGCATGTCTATGTACTCCCAGAGAAGGCTCTCCAAGACAAACTGGGGAGTGGAAAAAAAGCAAGTTACAGAGGAACATGTAGTTTGATTCCATATATGTAAAACAGACAACTCAACAGAACAACAGCTTCTATTTCCTGTGGGTACGTATATATGAAAATGTGTAGCAAACGGGCCTATAAAGATCTGCTCCAAACTCATGGAGGTGGGACCTCTGTGGAGGAGGAGAAGGTGCTCGGATTGACTGTACAATCATAGTGGTCAAGGGGACCCTATTTTTGACTGAAATATTTTTAAGCAGGAGAAGGTGCTCATGTTTTATTTGAATAATTCAAATTTAATTTAAAGAGGCAACGAATATGTACTACAAGAAAATATAGGTTTGTCTCCATATAACCTTTGGAGAGAGTGGGCTTGGGGACAAATACTCTGGGATTAAAACCTTGGCTTCATGACTTACTACCTGGGTGTTGCTGAGTGAGTCGCTTCACCTTGTCTGTTGCAGGGGCTGTGGTGTCTGGCCCAGAGCCTGGTTGTGCAGATTAAAATGGGGGGGCAGGTGCGACATGCCACACACATAGGAGGTGCTCCGTGTACAATGGCCATCATCGCTTCTTTCCCCCGAGTCCTGTCCTCATCTCCCATCAGGGTCCCCTCTTGCCCCCAACCCTATTACACCACCCAGAAAACCTCCCCCACCCAAAGAAACGGTTGTCTCAGATCTGCCCACTCTCCTCTACTGCCTGCACGTTGGCCCAGGCCACCATCACTGCTCACCCTGGGGGGCTTTTGTAGCCACCTCGCTGGTCTCTCTGTTCCCACTCTAATATTCTTCGCCCAACAGCCAGAGGGATATTTCAAAAGTATGGAATATATGGTGTTAGCGTCAGGCCCTTGCTTAAAATCCCCCAGTGGCTTCCACTCCCTGTACAGTGGTGGCCTTCACTTTCTTTTAAGTTTTTTTTTTTTTAACGTTTATTTATTTTTGAGACAGAGAGAGACAGAGCATGAACGGGGGAGGGTCAGAGAGAGGGAGACACAGAATCTGAAACAGGCTCCAGGCTCTGAGCTGTCAGCACAGAGCCCGACGCGGGGCTTGAACTCACGGACCGCGAGATCATGACCTGAGCTGAAGTTGGCTGCTTAACCAACTGAGCCACCCAGGCGCCCCAAGTGGTGGCCTTCACTTTCTTCTGCAAACTCACTGCCCCCTCTGACCACTGTGCTCCGGTGACTCTAGCCTCTTTTCTGCGGTTTGAACACAAATGCTTTTCTGCCTCAGGGCCTTTGCACCTGGTGTTCCCTCCCTTTCCTGGAATGCTCTTTCCCCCTTTGCACCTAACTCAGCACTTCCTTTGGCTGAACCTGTCCCTCTCCCTGCCCCCAGAGAGAATGTTCTCTTTTGAATGGTCTCAGAGCTCTCCAGAAATCCCTTTTATTTTTATCATGATTTTAATAATTAGTAATGTAACTCGTTTTTCTTAATGTTTGACTCCCTGTTGACTGTAAGATCCATGCAGGCAGTGAGTACATCTGTCTTGGTCTGATACACACTAGATAGACAGACACTCAATTCAATAAACATGGGGCCTCTCCTAGACAATTGCATGGGGAGAAAGGAGGTAAGGAGGGGACAGTGTGTAACTCCAAGGCAATTCCTGCTCTGGGACATTTTCATGCTGAGATCTGAGGGGCAGGGGAGAGACTAGGGTCTCCTCAAGTCACCCCCAATATGGCCAAGGCCACACTGCAATGACCTCAGCGGCCTCCTCCGTCCTTGTTGCTGATGGGAGGGATGGAGAAGCCCACAGCCAGCCCCTGCAAAGGGACTTGCTGGGGAAACACCCAGGCCAAGCCTCATGCTGGGGCATCCCTCACACTTCCCACGTAGGGGGCTGAAGTGGCTGCTGGGGAAAAAATGTCAGTGAGATCTAGTATCAGACATATGCCAACGCAGGTAGAGGCCTTCATATCTGTGACAGCAGCTTCTCTCTGTTGCTAAAAAAAAAAAAAAAAAAAAAAAAAAAAAAAAAAAAAAGCAGCTTCTTTGAGGACTAGGAGGCAACTCCTAGAAATAGATGCTCCCTCAGGATGAAAGAATTCGGGGGTGGGGGAACGGAGATGGAGAGGGGAGGAAAAAGATGGTGGTGTGACAGTTATGAAGCAAATCAGAAAACCCACGAGGACCCCAGAAAGCTGAGGGTACCTCTGTGAAAGCTGTAACCGGCCGGTAACATATCTTATACTGGCATTCTTCTCTTCCCTGTTGTACCCCCCTCCCCTCCCCACTCCCTCTTGGGATCACTCCCAAATATACCACCTGCACCCCAGCCTCGACTTGCGCTCTGCTTTGGGGGGAGCCCTGAAGAAGGAGACAGGTCGGTAAGTGAGACTTGTGTGAGCAAGGGTGCAACACAGCCCTGGGGGCCGGCTTCCCGGGTCGACCTTCCTCCAATCACTGGCTGTGACCTCCCTGGACCCTTCCGCCCAGGGGCTTGGATCAGCTCTGTATGGGCCCTGGCCGCTCACAAATTCCCAGGTCCTCCTGCACACTTCTCTTGTAACCGTATCACTCATTCACGAAGCTATTAACCTTTAATGAGGGACCTTTTTAGGCTGCTGGGTCAGCCCTGTGGCCGCTCACCTCGTGGATGGAGCTGCCCAGGGATGAGGGTGCACTGTGTGCGTGGCACACACAGAGAGGGTCCCACCCAGGGTGTGGGGCGCCCTGCCGATGATGTCACTCTGGTGGCGAGCTTCTTTTCCCCTCGCTCTGCCTTCCGTGTGCCCGCTCGCTCTCTGCCTGGCCGTTCACCAGCCTGGCTGCCCTTCTGGCTCTCATCCTTCTGGGGTGGCTCTCAGCACCTTTTTTGGGAAGCCCCCCCACCCCCAGCAGCCCCAATCCGACCTGATGGCCCCATGCTGCTGCCTCCTATCTCCACAGAGGTTATCAAATGGCATTTCAACTGACCCTTCTGATTACTTCATTTCGAGCTCCTCAAAGGCAAGTCCTGTGTTGTGTCATTTTGTGTCCTTGGCTGTGGCTGGACACAGGAGACGCCACGTGCTTGTGGAGGGAGGGAGGGCTGTTGGCTGTGCTCAGTCACCACGTGGATACAAACCCCTCTGGTCCAATCATTCACCCTCCTGATCACCACCGACAACACTTCACGGTTCCCCCGTGCCGGGTTCTGTGCTCACAGCTCTGCCACGTATAAGTCCATTTGATCCTCAAAGTGACTCCTTGTTGGGGGGGGGGGGGTACGGTTAACAACTCCTTTTACACACAACTAGTACGGGCAGGGCTGGACTTGAACCCAGGGAAGCTGGCTTGCATTCTCTTCTGAACTGCTGTAGTGTTTGGCCTCATGCATTCGATCAAACGTGACAGTGCTCCTCCCTGGTACCAGTACCCCCACCAAACAGTGGTCATACACAGCTGAGCAGAAATGGTAGGTGGACACCCACCTGGAGGCCTGACTGGGTACTGCTGATACCAAATATGCCATCTCAGAATCTTTAGAGAGCAAGTGGGACGTGCATTTCATCTTGATCCTCTGGGCTTTGAACTGTGTGGTTACAGCATCCAACGATTACCCGTGATTCCAGCTGTACCCCCTTTAAGGCTGTGTGACCTGAGGTGAGTCACTCACCTTCTCTGGACCTCTTGGGTTATAAAATGGGAGAACCCTGGAGACTCTAGAGGCCGATGAGAAGATTATGTGAGGCCATGCATGGCACAGAGCGCTTGGCATAGAGTGGGCACTTAATAAATATTCCCTCAAGTCACCAGTTGGACTTCAGTTTCAACTACATAAGGCCAATAGCCTCGTCCTTTATGGAGGAGGAACCCGAGCCATTGGTGGCATAGCCGGGACCAGAACCCAAGTCTTGAGACACCGAGGCCCCCTGCTCTCGCCGCTCCATGACTCTGGCGGGTGTGTACGTGTCCCTTCTGGGAACGGTAAGCATTCGCAACCCGTGTCTATCTTGAGAGTTAACTGCACGCTGGTGGATGTTCTTTTGTAACTTAGATGTTTTGTGGATCTCTCCAAAAATTTGACCAAGGCCACCTCCATTGCTGCCCATGTGACAGAGAAGGCTCAGCGCCTCTTCCATTTCATGTATTAGATACCTCCCATCTGTCCAGCAGGAAGCTGGCTACTCCCCTCCCTACCTAGAAACCTGTTACATTCTCTACTTAGAAGGCCGTTGTTTTGGGACACAGTGTGCTCCCTTCAGCAAACTGTTTCTGAAGTTTTACTAACTCTAAGCATTAGACAGGATGCATGTGTCTGGCTTCAGGAATCCGGTTCCTGTGATGCCTAAGGACCCACGGGTCTCTGGTCAACCCCTCAGTGACATTTCTGTTGGGAGGCAAGTCCACTCTCTTCTGGGAGAGAAGAGACAGTTACTCTGCCAACCAGCCATGTCCCTGTTCTTGCCAGGTTGAAGGCAGGGACACTGAAATGCCAGCTGTGATGCTTACGTGGTGACTGGAAGGAGACTGAGAACATTTCTCTCTCTTTCTCTAGTTGTAAAACTGACAGTTTGTAGAGGAAGAAAGGTTGTCGAGCCTGGCCACTGGTGAAGCCACAGACAGCTCTAAGGCCAGCTCTTGCCCCAGTGTGCCAGACTGTGAACTGCATGAGGAGGCTGGTTGAGACTGGCTTGATACCTGGCACAGAGTTCCAGCACACAGTAGGTGCTCAATAAACAAGTGTGGCAGAATGAATGCCTGGAGGCTACAGATCTCACAGTATAAGAAAAACATCCTCCTTAAAGTCTTCAGCAAACAATGAAACTAAAATCAGTTGAGAACAGTTAGGCTTATCAGGAAAGTTAGTGATATTCTGAATGTGCCCTCAGAATATTATTCATAAAAATAAATACTTTTTCACTAAATTGGAATGAATGAATATTAAGAGCTGGGTGATTTCGCTTAAAAAGAGTTCTCTTTATTTATTTATTTTTTGAAAGTTTATTTATTATTTATTTATTTTGAGAGACAGACCGAGAGAGGGAGAGAATCCCAAGCAGCCTCCTCTGCACTGCCAGTGAGGAGCCCGACATGGGGCTTGAACTCACAAACCATGAGATCATGACCTGAGCTGAAGCCTGACACTCAATTGACTGAGCCACCCAGGTGACCCCAAAAGAGTTCTTAAAAAAAAAACTTTTAGAGCACCTGTGTGGCTCAGTCCGTTAAGCGTCTGACTTTGGCTCAGGTCATGATCTCATAGTTTGTGAGCTCAAGCCCCACGTTGAGCTCGGTGCTGACAGCTTGGAGCCTGAAGCCTGCTTTGGATTTTGTGTCTCTTTTTCTCTGCCCCTCCCCTGTTCTACTCTGTCTCTCAAAAATAAATAAACATGAAAAAAAAAACCTCTTAAGGAGTTTAAGTGTTTAAACTCTTTAAAATCTTTCTTTAAAAAAGAGTTTAAAGACACACAGAGGGAAAATTTCATGGTTCTGACCTTTATCTCAAGTGGTTTACACCCTGACCTTAACTTCCAAGGCTCACTGCTCCCACCTCTGCCCCTTCATTGCCTCCCTCCCTCTTTTATTCTGGCTGTCAGAGAGCGGCCCATTCTGAAGGCTCCCCTGGTTGCTTCTCATGCAGGGGCAACAAATAAATTTCCTTTTGCAAGTCGACTGTTATTGATTAGTAGGGTCTACTTGGAGTTGTGCTTGAGGAGTCTGAGCATTGGGATTGATGGGTGATGGATCTGCCACAGATGTGGGTTCAGAAAGTGGAGAATTAGTTGTGTTTCAGGTATTTGCTATGTCTCTCATCTTGTCTGCTCTCTTTTGATCCTTGGGCCAGGATTTTTATGGGACCCACAAGGTAGCCCCTGGTTGTTTCGTCCATGTTTCCAAGTCAGCAAGTCTAAGACCAATCTTATTGTTTCCTTCAAATCTATTCCTCTTTCTGGTCATATTGACAGCCTCTTTGGCATTTCTAGATTTGGCCTTTCTTCTTCAGTCTTGAGATCACCATCTGAATCTGGGCTTCCAGAATCTCTCGCCTGGCTACTGCTGCAATGGCACCTTAGGGAGTCTCTGTCCTTCCAGCCCCATTGCCTCTGACCCACAACATATGCTGCTCTGATCTCCCATAAGTGCCCACTCTCCACACTGGAACTTGCAATGGATCTAAATGCTCAATAAACAGTATCTAATATCTCTTGTTTGAGAGTTAAGACCAATCGCATTCGTTCGTTTGTTCATTCGTTCATTCATTCATTCATTCATTCCCCTTTCCTTTCCTCTTTGTTCATGTATTTGTTAAATAGACATTTTGTGATTACTGTCATGGAAAATGTCAGACATGTGTTGTCTCCTAAGGACACAAAGATAAACTACGCATGATCTCTGCTTTGAGGAGCTCACAGTCTGGGGTGGAAACAGACACCTAAAAAATTAACTCCAATCCAAGGTAATAAAATGACACTTGAAATGCCTCTCTTTCAACCTCTGGTTCCTTTTCCAGACCATTTCTTTCATCTCTCCTTTGGGATCTGACTCAAAGCCATTCTTCCTAGGGTTCTTCTCTCTCAGCACCTGCCACACTCTGGGGCACAGAATGATGGCCTGTCTGGGTCTACCTGCTTCTACTCCCTTTCCACCAACTGATGCTTTTGCGTCATTTCTGTATAAGGCAAATTGTCCAGCACACAGTAGGGCCCCACTAACAGTTGGAATTGAATCACTTCCAGTTTTTGACTAAATCTCTCATGTGTTCTATTTCTCCTCTTCAACCCCAATCTGACCTCTCAGATGGGCCATCCATCCATTTGCTTTGATGCTGGGCTTGGGGCCAGACTGCACGGCCCTGCCACTTACAGGTTGGGTATGTTAACCCCTAGATGCCTCAGTTTTCCTATCTTTAAAATGGGGATTATGATAGAACTTTCCTCATATATGTTGATGGGTTTAGGACAGGGTTTGGGACCTGGTAAAATTGCTGGCCACTACTATGGTCACAAAGGTCTTTCCCTACATTTTGGAAAAAGGCCCTTCTCTTTATTTATCCTTTTGGGCTGAACCCATTCAGTGTTTGGAATTGTCACCCTCTCCTGCTTGTGTCTACCTTGTATTTTGTCTACTGATTGTGAGTCCCTGGGGTCCTGTCCAGGGGGGTTGAGCCTTGGAGGGCTGTGGAAAGGGGAGGGTGGGTGGCCCAGTCACTTCTGCCCAGGCAGAATCATGGCCCCCACTGCTCACAGGTCACGCTTGATTGCCTAGCAACAGGAACATACATCTTGGCAACAGCTTGCAATTTTATGGGGAAACAAAATGTTCCTGATTAACCCTCAAATCACATTCCAGTGAGTTCTGTTCAGCCTGAGGCTGAGCAACATAACCAAAATGAACAGAACAGAGCACCAAGGCATGTGGTGGGGAGGGCCCTGTGCCCTGGGGCTGGGGCTCCGGCCATGGGCTGGGTAGGACAACACAGAGGCCCTTACCTAGATCTGGGTTCAAAAAGTGGCCTCATCACCTCCTCATCAGGTGAGCCTCTCCTCACCTGCCAGAGTGAGGATTTAGTCCCTGCCTTCAGGGCCCCAGTGAGAATAACACGAGAGCCATGCCACTCCCTCTTCTCAGCCCTGGTGGCTGCCTCACTTGAGAAGAAATCTCACACACCTCCCACAGCTCACAGGCAAACTCTGCTCACTCCCCTGGCTTCACCTCTTGCCAAATGTCCCCTCAGGTCCCACCTCCAGCCTTTGCCCCTGCCACTTCCCCCCCCCCAGCCCCCCAACCCCAGGCCTCCTACATGCAGCCTCCCTTTCATTTTCCAAGTGTTCTCTGCCTCCTGCTCCCAGGATCAGAGGATCCACTGTTACTCCCAACTTCAGCCCCTTGCTTATTTCCTACAGGGCACTTGTTACAAGGGACAATCTCAGGGATTTTGCTATTTATTTGGCTTTCTGCTAGTCGCCCACACTGGAATGTGAGCCCCATAAAGGCAGCAACATTCATTATTTTGTCCACTGCTGTGTCTATCTCCAGGGCCTAAAACGCCATCTAGCACATAGTAAGTGCTCAAGAAACATGTGTTGAATCAATGCATAACCAGATGGAGGGCTTTGCCAGTGCCTGGTGCTTAGCGGGTGTGCACAAGCCTTTGCGACCTTTATCTCACTTTAGGCTTTTCTTCTCTGCAAAGCTGAGTGAGCTGACACCCTTAACCCCCTGCTGCTTGGCCCCACATCTACTGGAGGAAATTCCTTCCTAGGGATGTATAGCAAAAAATAAAAATACCTGTAAACCGAAAAGCATGCTAGTAGGAAATCATCATGCCTAGCACTTTTCAGGGATAAAACTTAGGACAGAAGTAGCACCAGGTATCCCAAGAGGCTCTGAAATTTTAATACACAAAATAGGGAGAGGGGAAAAAATATCTACGATCTGAGGGCATATGAACACACTGAAAGGGCAGGGGTTAGGGCCACGTAGGCCTGGGTTCAGATGTCATCCACCAACTTGTTGCTGAGTAACCTTGAGCACACTGTGCCTCAGTTTCCTCATCTGTAAAATGGTGGTACTACGGAAATGAGATGTGGTATTTAAAGGGCAAGTCCCCCCGGCCACATCCCAGGCTCAGGATTAAACCCCAGGGATGAGACCCACCCTGGTCTCCAGCAGGATCTCCCTCAGCCTCCCATGTTGCGGCTGTACTTTTTTCATTACAGCACGGCTGACTCCCTGAGATGGTAATTGTTAGGACAATTTAGGTAAGCCTTTGGGGGTGACAAAAAAGCTGGCAGTTCCAGATCAAACAGTCAGCCGTCTCATGGGTCCGTCATCAGAACATCAGAGGGACAGTTTTGCAGCCTGGCCTCACATTAACTGCAGCAGCCAAAAAACTGATTATTCCAAACCCCAGTGCTCACTTGTTCAACACTGTCTGCTTGTCTGGGTAATTAGATCTCCCAGGACTTCAAGAGGATGCTGGCGGCTTCGTGTCAGCTCATGCGTCCTTGAGGCTGGCAAGGGGGCGGCAGGAACTGCTTCTCTGCCAGTCAGATCCCAGCCCCTCCCTGGCCAGTACATTCCCCCTGACCCAACCTCTGGGTGGGGATGAAAGGCCCACACCTTTCCACATCAGAGACAGGGAATGCAGGGGAGTCGGGCCAGGGCTGGGACAGGGAGGTGGTGGATTGCTGGTGGCTTTGGCCAGGGTTAGTCTCTGATATTTCTGTGGTCTCCCTGCTGAGCTGGGCGATGGGTTCCGGTTGGGGGAAAGGTGGACTGAGGAGCCTTCAGCCCGCACATAATATGCACACGCACATGTAATCACCATTCACGTTTTCATTTACTTAGAATCCCTGTTAGGTACTTGGGGATTCGGAGACAAACGAAACTGCCCTTGCCCTCAGGAAGCATAAAATCCAAACGTCTAGGAGGTTGCCTGCCTACCCACCACCTATGCTATGGCTGCCTCTCTCAAGTGGAAGAAAAATGATTTCGCCCTTTAGGAGGTAAGCCAAACTATGGTCATTTACAAAGCTACTGATAGTGTTCTACAGTTTCCCTCTGCAGGGATTTTTTTTTTTCCCCCTGCAGGGGGCGTGCCCAGGATTTTCTCCACATGCTTATTCCTCTGTGATTGGGGCAGTTTTGGAACCCTGTTTTCTCACTGAGCACTCAGTGACCTCTTGGAAGTTGGTTCTCTCCCAGCTGAGAGCCCCAGGTTTAACAAACTAGGGGGCCCTTTCTGACCCTGTGATTTCTCCAAATACATCCCAGCAAGGAAAGAGGTGGGGGAAAAGGAGGAGTGGGAAAGTTAGTGGATTCAAAGACAAATCCCAACTCTGTGACCCACCACTGTGTGATCCTGTGCAAGCCCTCTATGAGCCTCAGTTTCTTTAAAACAGGAGGCGGAAAATTCTTTTCTCCTATGGCATCTACGATATAGAAAGAGATCACAAAAGCTTGTCGTGCCTAGCAGAGTACCTGGCAGAGCCCAGGAAATGGACATAGGGGATCTGAAAACACTGAAAAAGCAGTAGCCCCACCAGAACTCACCCTCAGTGAACCAGGGAAAGCAATTCTTGGGGATCCAGCACGTCATTGAGGCTCAGGTTAAATATCACTTCCATAGGGAAGCCCTCCCCCACTGGCTGTCTAAGCTGCCCCTTCCCATGGTTGCCCTCAAAGTCCTTATCCACCTGATACATTTTCTTGTTCATTTATTAGTTTCCTGTATTTTTTGCTGGACTCCTATAAGCTTTGTGAGGGTAGGTATCTTTGTTCACTGAGGTATCCCCAGAACCTAGGACAGCACCTAGCAAACAAGCAGATGCTCAATAAAGGCTTCTTCAAAGGATAGATGAATTAAATGAATGCAGTGATTCTCGGCCAGAGGATGGTGCAGACCCCACCAGAGGATGTGTGAAATTTGGTGGGGAGTAGTAAGTGGTAGGGCATCTATAGTCTCAACATTATAATTATTATAATTTACTTTCAGTTATCTTTAATTTATTCTGGAATCCTAATATGGCACCAATGGAGGTGCAAGCTGTGTAGTTTTAAAGGAAGCTCTAGGGACTCTGGTCTCCTGTAGGCCTGGAAGCCTGTGTTTGAGGACTCTGCAACAGGGTGGCAGCTGGATCATGCCAGGCCTGAAGGCCACAGTGATTTTAAATTTTATTCTTTTTTTCTTTTTTAATTAAAAAAATTTTTTTTAAACATTTATTTATTTTTGAGACAGAGAGAGAGCATGAACAGGGGAGGGTCAGAGAAAGAGGGAGACACAGAATCTGAAACAGGCTCCAGGCTTTGAGCTCTCAGCACAGAGCCCGACGCGGGGCTCGAACCCATGGACTGTGAGATCATGACCTGAGCCAAAGTCGGATGCTTAACTGACTGAGCCACCCAGGCGCCCCTCTTTTTTAATTTTTTAAATGTTTATTTACTTTTGAGAGAGAGAGAGAGAGAGAGAGAGAGAGAGAGACAGAGAGATAGAGTGTGAGCAGGGGAGGGGCAGAGAGAGAGGGAGACAGAGAATCCAAAGCGGGCTCCAGGCTCCAAGCTGTCAGCACAGAACCCGACGCAGGGCTCGAACTCAGACTGTGAGATCATGACCTGAGCCAAAGTCGGACGCTTAACCGACTGAGCCACCCAGGCGCCCCGAATTTATATTTTATTCTAAGAGCAGTGGGGATCATTGTGTTTTGAGTAAATGGTGGTACAAGTAGATTCATTTTTAAGTCTATTCTGGCCATGATAGGGAGAATAACTTGGAGGGGGAGAGGATAGAAAAGGGAGGGGCTTATACATACATTATTTTCATTTAACTTTTCTGGTAACCCTGTAGGTAGGCATATCTAAACTCACTCTTCAGATAAAGAAACTGAGGCTCAGAGAGGGACTATAATTCACCTGTGGTCACACAGGAGTGAGCGGAGCGGCTGACATTGGATCTTCAGTTGGTGTACCTGTCCAGGACTTGCCAAACAGCCTCCAGCCCCTGGGCCTAGAATTTGGGCTCATCTTTTATAGCCCATTACTCCCAGACCTGGAGGCCCTTGAGAATGTTGCTGGCCAGAAAGAGTCAGGTGAGTGAGACCTGGAAACCATGATCAAGTTCATAGGCAGATCAGGCATCTGCCTGGCCCCCACCCTGGCCTCTCTCTCTCATATTTGGGCCTGAGCTCCACTGTGTTTGGGAGCAGCTAAAAACTCCCAGACTTCTGGCAAAGTCCCAGCACCACCCTGCGGGGAGCATGGAGCCCTGGGGATGCCCCCTCATCCCCTTTTAACAGCCCATTAAGAGAATGAAGTGTGGCCTCATCCAGGCCCAGAGTTTTATTCCCACAGGGGTGTGGCTTGGACAAGTGAGTCACCCCTTCTGCTTCTCAAGTTTCCTCATCTGCAGAATGGGGAAAACAGTGGCATTTTGGGATAGTGCTTGGGACAAGACGATGGCTGACTTGGCTATCACCGGAGGACTGGGCAGTCTAAATCGACTTCCTGGCCTGCCTTAGGTTGAGCCTTCTGCTGGCCACCAGGTGGTCCCTAATAAGAGGGCAGCCCCAGAAGAGCTTCTGGTGTGGGGATCTGGTTCTTCACATTGGACATCTGTGGCCATGAGCCAGGCACATGTGGCCACAAGAGAGAACTCCCATCTTCCTGGAGGGTCGGTGGGGCTCCCTGCTAAATCATGGATTCACTATGTTTAGGATGTCCACTCGGCCTGGTTTTGATATCAGGTCTAAGCCCTCAGGGGTACTTGTCTCTTATCTGGGCTACTCCAAACCCCTGAGGGTCTCTGTTCACTTTTCCCTACCCTTAGGGGTACTTGTCAAGACTCTGCCCTATGACACTCTTCCACTAGGGATGTCTGTGTCCTCTTGGGAGAATCTCTAAGGGTGGGCTCTCAGGCATGTGACAGGAGATTTAGTTCATGTACCTCCCTCCCAGGAGAAGGTGGGGAGGCTGGGCTGGGGTGGAGATGTGGCCCGGATGTGGCTGCTCTGAGCCCCTGTAACTGTCCCTCCTGGCTGGGTCCTTTGGTTTGCTAGTCTCAGGATTAAGCTTTGGATTATTTTTAGGGACTCTGGGACTTCAAGCAATGATGAATAAAAAAAAATTAAGAGGATATCATAAGAGAAAAAAATACAACTTAAAGAAATTACCGGGGTGCCTGGCTGGCTTAGTCGGTAGAGTATGTGACTATTGATCTCAGGGTTGTGAGTTCAAGTCCCATGTTGGGTGTTGAAATTACTTGAAAATAAAAATTTTTTTTAACATTTTAAATACAGAGAACAAACTGAGGGTTGATGGGGGGTGGGGGAGAGGGGAAAGTGGGTGATGGGCATTGAGGAGGGCACCTGTTGGGATGAGCACTGGGTGTTGTAGGTAAGCGATGAATCACGGGAATCCACCTCCAAAACCAAGAGCACACTGTATACACTGTATGTTAGCCAACTTGACAACAAATTATATTAAAAAGAAAAGAAAAGAAAAGAAAAGAAAAGAAAAGAAAAGAAAAGAAAAAAAGAAAAGAAAAGAAAAGAAATTATCAAAAGAGAAACAAAAGCAGGTGTTGGGTTTTGGCTGTCCAGTGGCTTCTTCCTTCCTTTGGGAAATTAGGTGCACTGGGAGGAGTCTTGGTGGCTGTCAATCAAAATGCTCCTCCCCCTTCCTGGCCTGGAGGTGGGCACGTGACCAAGCCAGGCCACTCACATGCTCTCTCCGTGGACTTGGAATCCGTGATGCAGCACAGCCAGCTCACTTCTGCTTGTAACAGCCCATTGCTACGTTTTCAGATAATTTTGTGAACTGGTTAGTGCAGCCATCACTGGAATTAAATGATTATACTTAAAATTTATATAAATTATATTCAAAGGGTAACAATATCTCACACTCATCCCTTCCTGATTATTTTACCAAATGTCACTAGGATCTGTGTCTTGCATAGAGAGCCCATTGCGCCCGATGGTAGAAAAAGGATATAACACTGTGCTGCGGCATATGTCTCTTCCCAACTCTGCTTTCAATGCCATCGTGTTGGGGACGTGGTGGGACTATTTGCACCACAGAAATCAGCACACACTACGAACAAGGACTCCTTGGCTACCCAGACAGCTGCGTGTTATACATTTTCCAACAAAGCACTGCTTGGAATCCTGAGGATCGTGGGGACCCACACAGCTGGAGTGGACTTTTCCCTACCCCCCATGACCCAAAGGGACATTGGTTCTGTCAGTCCTGCCACAGATCCAGACACATCCCAATTTCCCTCCAGAAAGCTGAGCCGGGGTTTTCAGACCTAGCTCCAACTTAGAGCATTCTGATCAGGGATCTTCCTCATGTGCTCAGGCAGTTTCTGTTGCTTACACCCAGCATGCCTCGGCTGACCCGTTTTAGAACAACATCCTCACAAATGCAGAGTGACCCTGAGAGAAAAACCATCGCCCTTCATCTCACCCCTTAACCCCAGCACCGGGACCTTCGGGATACTTCCTTTATGCCTCTTTCCCCTTGCATCTGTTTTTGTGAAGCTGCTGCCATGGTCAGTGGTAAACCCCACCTTTTTCCTATCACCTATTTCAAGAGCCTCATTCATTCTGCGTTATGTTCTCCGTTACTACCATTTTCTGTAGTGTTCCACGAGACACATGGAGAAGCTGATAATAGGCTTATGTGCTCTCCTAATACTGGGCATTTGTGAATTACGCCCCTTTAAACAAATTTTTTTTAATGTTTATTTTTGAGAGACAGAGTGAGAGAGAGAGAGAGAGAGTGAGCAGGGAAGGGGCAGAGAAAGAGAGGGAGACACAGAATCTGAAGCAGGCTCCAGGCTCTGAGCTGTCAGCACAGAACCTGATGCGGGGCTTGAATTTACGAACCGTGAGATCATGACCTGAGTTGAAGTTGGATGCTAAACCGACTGAGCCACCCGGGCACCACCCCCACCCTCCACCTTTTAAAAAAATATCCTACAGAGATGTGGTTTAAAAAGCTGGGACTATGGGTCAGGAGACATGAGTTCTCATTTGGTTTTGTGCCAGATGGCTGTGTGATCCTGGGCAGGATTTTTCCCTTTCTGGGCCTCAGAAACCTATGTGAATGATGACATCGGTAATGACAAGAATAATAATGGTTTTCATCCCCTGCAGGCTTCCTGCTCTGTGCTGTATGTTCTTACACGCACCTGATCATTTATTCCTCACAGGGGCCCACGAATAAGTACTAATTCACAGATGAGTAAACAGGTTCTGAGAGGTGAAGTCATTTGCTTGGCACAACACAGCTAGTAAGTAAGTGTCACAGTGGGGAGTCAGATGTAGGGCGTCTGTTGTTTAACGCTTAGGCCGCATCACTATTTCCTAATGCCCAGCGTGTGACAGGCTCTTGGAGAACATAGGTGCCCACAGAGCAGTGAGCTTGTCTGCCCGCACCACAGTCCTTGTCTGTTCCCATTTATGTCCCCACTTTACAGGAGAGAAACTGTCTTTGAGTGCAGAATGTTCTGGGTTGAATTGTGTCCCTCCACAACCATAAGCTCCAGCACCTCAGAATGTGATCATGTTTGGAGACAGGGTCATTGCAGGGGTGACTAGTTACTAAGTTCATATGAGGTTGTTGGGGAGGGGGTGCTAATCATGTATGACTGGTGTCTTAAATACAGAGGAAAGCTGGACACAGAGACTCATGGGAAGCCAGTGTTAAGACACAGGGAGGAGATGGCCATCCACAAGGCAAGGAGAGAGGCCCTGAACAGATCCTTCCCTCACAGCCCTTGGAAGGAAACAAGCCTGTTGACAGACACCTTGATCTTAGACCTCCAGCCTCCGGAACTGTGATACAACATATTTCTGTTGTTTAAGCTCCCTCCTGATCTGTGGTCCTTTGTTATGTGGCCTCTGGGAACAAACACAGAAACTGCACGGATGGATGAGAGAGGCGGGGCCTGGGGGGAAGGGTGGATGCATTGGGGGCAGAGGGGAGGGACTCTGTCCCCTTCACCACATGTAGGGATGACTCAGGGCTCCCCAGTCCCTGGAGCTATGTGCTCGGACAGGTCCCTTCCTTCCTGGGCCTCAGTGTTCCCATGTGCACCCCGGGATTGCTGGCTGGTCCCCGAGAGCTGTTCCAGACCTGTGGTTCTATGGGTGCCTGAGTCCCTCAGGCCCTTGTTCTTTCTGCTCTTACCCAGTTGAGCTGGTATGGGCAATGGGGGACAGCCCCAGGGAATGCTCTATTTTGCTGTTCTGTCCAGCAGATGTTTCCCAAGACCTCATCCGGCAGCCTGCCCTCAAGGCTGTTGCTCTTTTATTGTCCTCCTTGAACCTCTCCTGGCAACCTCTATGTCTAACTGACTGCCTTTCCAGTGTCAGACACCCTGATCACACCCTACCTGCAGGTGACCCTCCTTATATCTCTCGCATATTTCCTGCTTTGCCCGCTCCCTTGGGTAGCTGGTGCTCCCTAAGGACCCATGCTTGGTGAGTGCCCCAGCTGAACTCATTCCTGCATGCTTATTGGGTATACTCCATGCTAGGCACTGTTCTAGGTGCTAGGATAGAGCAGCGAACACCACAGGCCCACATCTCTGCCTTCCTGTGGCTTACTTCCCCCCTTGAGGGACTTGGGAGCAGAGACAGGACTTCTCTGTCATCTCCGGGCCTAGCCTCTCTGCAGGGTTCCATGCCTGCTGTTCTATCCCCCAGGCCCCGAGAGTGCATAATGCCCAACACAAACCTTTTGTCTCACCCTGAACCTTGCTCCACTCCTGTTTGCTAGTCTCCTCCACGAGCAGCCAGTTGCTGTCCAGAAAGCTGAGTCTGCACTGACACCATTCTCTTCCTTGACCACCTACCACAGGCTGAGACCTTCTGCTTGGTGCTCCTTCCTCTCCATCACCACCACCCTGGCCAGGTCGAACTCTGTCACCTCTCTCTTGGATGCCTGTCCCCCACTCTGCTCTGGCTCTATCCCTTGGGGTATCTCCCCATTACAACTAAGATCAGGGCTGCCAGACCAACTGTCTTGACCACACTGCTCCTCTGCTCAAGAAACCTCAGGGGCTCCCTCCTATCTCTTCACTTAAGCCCAAACCTTTAGCTCAACATTCAGATCCCTTCACAGAGGTTCCTAGCATGGGCTCTGGGGTTGCCTGCCGGCATCTGGATCCCAGTTCTTGCACCCATTAGCTGTGTGACCGTGGGCAAGTGATTTAACTTCTCTGTGTCTCCTTTTCCTCGTTTGTAAAAATGGGGATAATCCTAATGCCTACCTCATAGGGTTTGGGGAGTATTAAATGGGGGTAATAATGTATGTAAAGCTCTTGGAATAGTGTCTGGAAGATATAATGCTCAGTTACTCTCAGTTACCTTCCCCCAAGCTCCAGCCAAACAGAATGTATGGCTCTTCTTTTTACACACCCTTCTTTGCTTCTGTGCTTTTGACTGCACTGTTCCCTCTACCTGGAGTGCCCTTCCCTATCGCAAACCCTGCCTATCTCTCAACATCTTGTTCAAATACTGCTTCCTCTATAAAACCTTCCTAGATTCTTCAGTGAGAAGTTCTCACTTCTGCCTCTCACCTCCACGGCTTCTTGTCCAAAGCTATCCTGCAGAAAAAGCAGTCTTTGCTGCTCAGAAATAGTCCCTGGGACCACGGAAATTTCCAGGGGGCCTCCCTTTGGGGTGGAGGCTGATGCTGGCAGGGGGGTACTAGGGAACCATCAGCCGAGGCACTAATTTCCACTGACTATAAATAACTCTGGGTCTGAAACCACAGCAGGGGCCTGGATTGCGCCAGGAGGAGTAAGATAATCATTGTGCAGGGAGGGGGGCCTGTATAGATAACTTACCTGCCCTGTTGGAGCCTCTCGTATGACAGGCGGGTCTGCAGGGAGAGGCTGCTTCAGCTCTCTTAAGCTTCGTGGGACCCAGTCTGGGGGGAACACTGATGTTGCCCTAACACTAGAGCTGGTCCAGCCTGGAGTTACTGAACATCTCTCACCCCTCGGCCCATTTGGCAGATGAGATCACGATTCAGGGAGGCAAAGTCATCAGAAACAGAACATTTCTGGGGGCCAGAGAAATGCCCACGGGGCCTTTGGAAGTCAGTGTGTGTAGAAGCCGCCTTCTAGGGAAGGGCTGCTGGGCTGGGGCTAGGGTGAGGGGCCATGGGCAAGGCTGTGGAAGGTTTGGGGTGGAGCCTCAGGCATGCCCCCAGGATTTGAGGCCACAGTCTCCCAGAGGGAAGAGGGAACTGGGTCTGGCTGTGAGTCAGCCACCCTCTGTCCAGTCTGATGTCTGTACTACTGGGGGTGCGAGGCAGCGTGTTTAGAATTCTAGAATGTCTGAGCCTGGAGGAGCCTCAGAGACAACCAGACCCACACTCTTTATTTTCCAGATGGGGAGAATGAGGCACAGAATTGCAGGGTGAGGGTGGGCGGGCTTGAGATGGTCCCAGTTAATAAGGGCCAAAGTCAGGATGGTCCCCCCTGCATCTTCCTGGCTCAGTGTCTCTTCTAATACAGGTTGGGGGGCTGAATGTCCTTTCCCTGCACCCCCTGGGGACCCAACACAAGAGGACGGACAAACCTTCCCTGAGGCCCCACTGTGGGCCAGGCACTCCCTGTGCGTTTTCTCGTTGAATTCACAGACCAGTATGGGCCCTGGAGCTGTTTACCACCTGCCAATTCTACAGATATAAAAACCAAGGCGCTGAGAACTTATATAACCTGGCCCCCAACTCAGGCTTTTAGATACTCTAGTTTACTGCCTTTTTCTAATTTCATCAAAAGTTTTCAAATTTTTTTCTTTTCTTTTTTTAAAACTCTTTGTTAAAAAAAAAATCTTACCAGATGCTTCACCATGCAAAGCAGATAAAAAAGGAGCTGCTCTGGTACATGGTAGGGCAGGAAGCCCAGAGCTTCACCCACTTATCTCCTTGTACCCTGGGGTGCCTCTGTGGAACCCCAGAGAACCCGGTATGAGAAACGCCTTTCCAAACTTCAGTTCTCCTGCATTCAGCAAGTTCTTTGGCTCTTCTGGCCCATGAAGAGGAGCTGTACTCTGACCCTCTCCCAACCCCATCCCCATTTTTCACACTCTCACGGACAGCACAGACAAGTTAAATACCTATTACCCAAGCTGAGTCTGCACACATAGCATGAACCAACCAACTAAAAGTCACAGTCTACAAAAATCAATCCCCGGTCTGTGGGCCGGAGTTCTCTGCCCTTTGAGATGTCCCCTAGGCTCCAAGCACAATGCATTCCCCATTTCTTCCCGTGAACGTCCCAGGGCTCACCTCAGGGCCTTTGCTCATGCTGTTCCCTTTCACTAAGAGGGTGCTTTCCTTTCCACCTCTGCATATTCAGCTCATTCCCGTCCTTTGAGACCTAGCTCCCGAGAAAGCCTCTCCTGTATTTGTCCCCCATCAGGCATGGATCCGATCGCCTCCTCCTTTGACCTTCAGCACACTCCCTCTGGCTGCAGAGTTATTTTTGTCAGCAGAAGGCAATAGCTGAAGGATTATGTGTGCATGTTCAGGAGCCAGCCTGCCTGGGTACCAATCCTGGCTGGGCCCCTTTGACTAGTGTTGTTCTCAGCCTCAATTTCCTCATCTGTAAGCTGGGGATATGAACAATTCCTGTCTGAGAGGATGAAATGAGGTAGTGCCAGGGATCCTCCGCGGAGAGCCTGGTCTGAAAGCACTCGATATGTGTTAATGCATCCCTAGTGTCACAGCTGTCACTGGTATCATAGCTAGACGGGGAGGGTCTTCAGGGCAGGGAAGTTTACAACCCAGCTCTGCATACCCCCTTTCCCGGAAGTCTTTAGGGAGCTCTGGAGGGAGAGGGGGTCAGGAGGGGCTCCTCCCTCCTTTCCTCCTCCTGGACTGAGGCCCGGGCCCCTGCCCCTGGCTGCCCTCTCCTACTGGTTCTTGACTGCCTCTGTGACCTTGGAGTTGTCTCCTGTCTGACATCCTTCTCTCCTTGCCCTGGATGCTTGGATGGAGAGGGAATGTCTTGGAAGGCTGTCCCTGTCTTGGCTGCCCCACCTGTCCTGTGTACAGCCACATCACACAAACACCGCTCCTGAGGAGCCTGGAGAAGAGGAGTGTGGCTCAAGCCTGCACACAGTAAGTGCACAATACATACGTGGTCAGCAAGTGAATGTGTGTCAGCCTACATCTCTGCCTGGCATGCCTGAAGCAGGGGAAGCAGTGGGACAGTCACTGAGCACCTGTATCCACCGGTTCTGGGAGGTGGGCACTATGATCATGCCCTAACAAATGGGGATCTCGAGGCTCACAGGGATGGAATGACTCACTCAAAGTCCTCCAGGGTGGTGGAGTCAGGCCTCAAAGCCTGTGCTCTTTGCATTCCTGAGTAGGCACTTAGTGTTTGGTGCATATTTATTCTGCAGAGCAAAGATCTCTTCAGAGAAAGAATCAGGGCCCCCTTTCTCTCCAAGTGCTTGTTTCCCACTCAAGGGGCTGTTGTGAGGACCACACGAGGCAACCCAGTGGAAGAGCCTGGCCCTGAGGAGTTTGCACACAGCAAGTTACAGCTGCTGGGTAGTTCTGGGACTTGCGTTTTCCACAGTGGGTCTGTACAGCATGACACGCACCCATAAACGCTCCGCACAACTGCTTAGAGCCTCCACTCCCCTGTGGGTGCCTGACTGTGCAAAGCACCCACGAGGCCACTCAGCATTGTCTGTGGAAAACGAAGTTCATCCAGTCCTGCTGGAATCCACCCAGAAGCTCTTCGGTCAGCGGCAGGTCAGGGCTTTTGCTACCTGTCCTGTTCTCTTCCGGCCGCGCCCAGGCCTGCAGAACTGTTGGCCTAGCACACATTCCGCTGCCTCCGCCTGGGAGAATGGATAGTGTGTCTCAATCAACATGTGGGGTTATCTTATTGATGATTCAGAAAGATGTGAGGGTGGCATTCTGGAAAGCATCCACACGTGATTCATCAGACTTTCACAGAAAGCTAGTGCTTTTAAGGGATGTATTTTTCCTGGTGATGGTGGTGGGGGGGGGTGGTGTAAGCATTGCCAATCAGATATGGGGCTTTTTTTTTTTAAACCCACAGATTCCCCTGGCGTTGCTTGGGCCCACTGATCTGCCCAGATAAGCTGCCTTTGTCTTCTCTGCTAACTTAAACCCAATCTGCCCCTACAGTCACACACAGAATCCTCAGCATAGAATAATAACAGCTGACCCCGACATAGCACCTGCTGCATGCCAGGCACCAAGCATTTCGTGCATATTACTTGGATCCTCATAGGAACCCTATGAAAGAGGCACTGTTATCATCCCATGTTACAGATGTGGAAACTGAGGCACAGAGAGGTAGATAACTGGTCCAGTGCTCCACAGCTGGAGAAGAAGTGCAGCTGGGATTTGACCGTGACCCCTACTTGGCCACTTCACTGCTGGGACACGAGTCATATACCTACTTCTTGTGGACGGTCCCAGCTTATGCCCGCCACACTGGTGTAAATGTTAACAGTGCTGTGGTTTGGCTGTGACCCAAACGCTCCTTTACTGCTCAGCTGCTTCCTCAGTTCCACCCTTTCTCCTCATCCAGGCCAAGCTCTCCTCCAGGGCACAGAGCATGCCTACACCCTCCCCGCACACAGTGGGGCCTTCCATACAGTAGGCCCACAAGCATGTGTGGCCTGTGCCTCTATCTCCCTCTCCCTCCCACAATCTCCATGTGGTCTGGATGGACTGACCTGCATCCCTCTGGGGCGAGCATGTGACCCGGATCTGACCTATCCGCCTCTTCCTTCCCCTGGCCGCAGGGATTGGGTCAAGAATGGCCATGTGACTCCAGGTGGCCAAATGAGAATCTGTTCTGGGACCCAGGGGAGGAGACCATGAGGAAAGAGATGCCTCTGGCTGCTGGGGGGGCCAGGATGGGGGGGGTGTTAGCCTGAAGCTAACAGTGTGAGGGCCTGTCCGAGAATGAAACCAACACGGAAGGCAATGGAGGTGAAGGAGAGCAGGAGAGGGAGGGACAAAGCCCTCCTGCAGCACTGAGGGTCCTGGATCCAGCCTTGCCTGATGCTAGATGGTCTCTGCACCTTTCATTTGGCACAGGCCAGAAAATCCCGTGTTTTCATAAGCCAGTTTAAGATGGGTTTCTATCAAATGTAATCCTAATGGGTAGAAATACTCAGGGAATACGGGAAGATGATTCTTTGGAAGAAAACTTTGAAAGTATTTTCAACTCACTGTCTCCAAACGTGGCACAATTCCCATTTCAGGTCCAGAGAGTGTGAGTGTCTTGCTCCCGAGGTCAGGATCCTGCTTGGTGACAGAGGGGAGGCCAGAGCACCCCCTACGCAGCTTCCCCTCCTCCACCCATGCAAGTATCTGAGAAGGCAACTGCATTTCCTCAGCCTTTTTTTTTTCCGTTTTAGAGAGAGACAGAGAGAGCATGTATGTGTGTGCGGGGGGTGGGGGTGGGGAGGGGCAGAGGAAGAGAAAGAATCTTAAGTTCACTGCACAGCCCGATGCGGGGCTTGATCTCACGACCCTGCTGAAGTCAAGAGTCAGACTCAACCGACTGAGCCACCCAGGTGCCCCACTTCCTCAGCTTCTTATATACTTGGATGAGCTTTTCTCCTCCAGACCTCACCCCTGAGAGTCCTGAGTTCCACAACGGAACATGGGCCACTTCACCTGAAGACCCCGGTTGAGAGGCATTCTTGCACATCTCGGGCCAGGCAGTGAATTCCCCACATGGACCCCATGTCTGAGCGGTGCCCAGCCTCACCCTGCCTGGCACACTGCTGAATCTGTGGCTGCCTCGGTTTCCCTATCAACCTCTCCGGGCCCCCGTGATGCATGGGAGATGGAGAACATGGAGAAATAGAGTGTCACAATGATAAACAGACGATCCCCACTGCCTGGGACCCAGAGACATTTAAGACACACGTGGCCTTCACACCCTCCCCCGTGCCCAGCTGGTGGCAGCTCTGTGGATGATGACACGGGCCCTGCCGGGTCCGCGGATGTTCTGGTTTAACACTGTGTTTATGCAACATGAGGCACCGTCCCCATGATCCGCTCTCCTCTCCTCCCTCAGCCCCACTCTCTCCTCCACTTGGGCAGGCCGCAGGATTCATACAAAATTAACCAGAGGTTCTGTTTCACAACACTCCAGTATCCAGTTCCCACCCCACCCTGCTGCTGCCCCACCTTCTTTGTCCCCTTCTCTCCCCCACCAGGAAACACACAATGCAGGGGGCACCCAGAGGGACCTGTCTGAGCTGTCTTTTCTGACAGCCCGAGGTGCAGGTGTTAGGAAGTGAAGGACAAGGGGTGTTCCTGCCCAGCAGCTCAGGGCAATGCCACTCTGAGCTTAGGGAACTGAAGCCAGTTCCATGGGTGACACAGTGTGTCGTGTGTCCTGTGTCCTGTCCCCTGGCTACAGCCTCCCCTCTGTCCATTCCACCCCGCACCAGGGGTATCCCCAACCTCTTCTGTCTCCCTCCCTTCTTCTTATTTTTTATTTTATTTTAAAGAGATAGAGGGAGAGAGAGGGAGAGAGAGAGGGAGAGAGAGAGGGAGAGAGAGAGGGAGAGAGAGAGGGAGAGAGAGAACGATGGAGAGAGAGAACGATGGAGAGAGAGAGGAAGAGAGGGAGAGAGGAAGAGAAAGCGTGCAAGCAGGGGAGGGGGCAGAGGAAGAGAGAGAGAGAATCTTAAGCAGACTCTGTGCTCAGTGCGGAGCCCACGTGGGGCTTGATCTCACGACTGTGAGATCATGATCTGAGCCAAAATCCAGTGTCAAGACACTCAACTGACCAAGCCACCTCAGTGCCCATCTCCTTCCCTTCTTTCGGTGAATATGTGTTCAATCCCCCAGGTGTTGTACCAAGTGCTGGGGACACAGTGGAGAATGACAAACAGCTCCTGCCTCTGGGGGCTCACAGGCCACTCATCACCCATCTTTCCAGACTCATCACAAAGTAGCCTACTCTGGGAAGCCTTCTCTGGTAGCACTTTTACTCTTTGCTCAGTACCGTCTTATTTAATCGCCCCATTTTTCATGAGGATATGGCCCATGCATGTTGTTGTTGTAAGAAATATTTGATTATAATAATAATGACAATGAACGTTATTTTGGAAGTGTCTAGGATATGCTATATGCCACACTAAGCCCTTCATGTGGATTATCTAATATTCACATCCTGTGAGGTAGGTAGTGTTATTATTCCCATTTCACAGATAAGGCAATGGAGGCTTGCTGGGGGAAGTTAATTGAATTCTTCCGGTATGTCTCTTGAAGATAAGTGTCCCTTGAAGAGTAAGCCTGTCAGAATTTGAAGCTGGGCCTTGGGCTCTATTGTCCTATGCTGGAAGGGTATGGAAGGAAAGGAAGCAGTGGAGGGTAAGGAGGGAAGGGCATCACCAGAGTGGAACAGAACCAACAGTGGAAGAGGAAAGAAAGAGAACTCATTTCAGGGAGAGAGGCCCTCATAGGGAGCCCGTTTACCCCAGAGTTGTCACCAGAGTCAGGACTTCAGGGGGAAAGTCCAACACTGTCAGGTCATGGGAACTGAGTCCCTTGCCTGTGCTGGCAGTAGGTGGTACCCCGGGTGGGAGTTGAATTCTGCTGGTGTCAACCTCCCTCTATCACTTGCAGAGATCTTTTTGCCTAAAATTAGCTGGATGTGAAGGGGAAGGCTAATTTATGCACGGCCTGGAGCAGTTTCCTGTAGAGTGACTCAGAGGCCGGCTCCTTGCTGACGTGAGCAGACCAGGGGCACAGGGGGTGTCGGGAATGGCCAACCTGAGTCCCCGTCCAGGCCTGGCACAGCCCCAGACCACATGGCTTTTAAGCTGGGGGTTAGGGCTGGAGGCCAAGCAAGCATTTCTCGAAGTCAGAAGAGGGCTAAACAGGGCAGGACAAATGCTGAACACGAGAGAAAAGGTGGCCCCCAACTACTCAGGCCCTCATCGCACAGAAGGCGTCTTTAGAGGACTGTTCCCAGGTGCACACGCTTGGCTCAGGTGTGAAGGCACCTCTGGGGATAGTGTCCAAGAGAGCTGTGTCCAAAGTCTGCTCTGATGGGAACTGTGGTGGTGACCTCGAGCCCTCAGACTTCTCATCCACAAAATGGGATAGCCACGCATGCTTCTAGGAACACGTGCAATGAGAACACAGAAGGGCCTGGGAAAAAGTAGTCACACCGTTCACGGACATTGGCCAGCATTCCATGAGGGTCAGGTTCCACCTTTTCCAGAGAACATGCTTCTTCCAGACTAATGATAACCATAATGAAAACAACAGCAACAGGAGCTGACACTTATAAAGCACTTAGAGACCAGGCACTCGGCCTAATCTCATTCAACGTTCACAACCCATTTTACCAATGCGGAAATGGAGGTGGTTAGTCTCTGGGGCTGAATCCTAACACGTAGCACTATCCATGCACCAGGCATTGTTCTAAGCCACTGCACTTTGCCCTCACCACCCTATGAGACAGTCACTATTATGATCCCATTTTACAACCAAGGAAACCGAGGCACAGAGTGGTGGATACCTTGCCCAGAATCCCACATCTGGTAAATGGCAGGGCTGGGATTTGAACCCAGGTCACCCAAGTCTGAGGTCAATAGCATTCTGCTCTTTTGCCTCTCCCCAAACCTCTTCCAGCTCTACCTGCACTTGGGAGATCCTTCTAGGGACCAACACAGCAGAGGCTCTGGTTAGTCCTGCAGCGGCCTTTCCTCCTTCTCAGGGATCTTTCCCATCAGAGATCTCATTGGGTCCTCATGAAAAATTCGGAAGCCAAGACCGAGCGAGGTCAGACAAAAGGCCCCAAACACACACAGCTGACAGGCAGCAGAGCAATGTTCCGAGAAGATGAGAAAACCGGGTCTCCTTTATTCCCACATAACGCCTACCTTTTTGCAAGTACACTGGCATTCTGCGGGAGTCCACCTAAGAAATGCTGTTTTATGCCATGCTACATGCTTTTCCTTCTCTTTTCTCCATAGCCAAGTTCCAATGCCTCCTCCTACAGGAAGCCTTCCTTGACCTTCACAGCCCACCCACCTTGCCTCTCCTCTGAGCTCTGGGGTCCACGCTACACTTGGGCTGAATTATGTGCTGTTTTGGCTGCTCAGCCATATGAGCTGCTCCCTGTGGGCTGGGGACTCAGTGGCCACGTCTCAGGGTTTTACTGGGAAGTTATCCAACCTTGTCTGTGCCAGGTACCAGACTGGGAACTAGATGGGTGGAGAGGAGCAGGACAGGATCCCTGCCCTTTGGTGTGCTCCTGCTTTCCCAGCAGGACGCAGTGGGGGACACAGTAAACCAAATGGTAATGGCCCCGGACGGTGCTGGAGCTTGGCCGCAGGCCGTTCAATTTCCCAGGGTCCAAGAGCCTGTCAGGGGGGAGGGGAGGGTGGGGTTCTTAACACCAAGGTTTGTCTCGTATGCCAAGGTCCATGGCTTTGCTTGGAGGGGCTCTGCGAATGTGCTGATAGCGTGAGCCATGTCTGTAGTATGTGGGTGTTTTTTGTTTTTTTGTTTTTTTTCTGGGAAAAAGGACTACAATTTCATTAGGTTCTTCACAAGGTCGGAGGCCCAGAGACACTTAAGATTTTCCAACTCAAGAGAATCTCCTCGTCCCATAGAAAAGACAAAGATGACCAGGGCAACCCTGCCTCCCGGAAGGCTAGTGTGCCAACCTGATGGCGGAGATGAGCACGGATCATTCTGCCACAGACTAGGGTTCACATGAGGCCCAGGAGCCCCCAGGCAGGACTCCCTCCTGTCTTGGGGCACATATAGCCATTCTCAAGCCCTGGGCTACTATTCTCCTCCCCACCCTCAAACAAAACCAAACAACACCAAGAGAGCAAGGTGTTTCTAAACTTCTGCTTAGGTGAGCAGCTGGATCCCTAAGCAGCCTCTATAGGAAATGCGTTGAGGGTTGGTACCCAGCAGTGCCCAGGGCATGGGGACTGGAGTCAGGAGACAGGACAGGAGGGACCTTTCGGCCTTGGATTTCTCATCTCTCACATGGGGATAAGAATTCAAATGCTGGGGCACCTGGGTGGCTCAGTCGGTTAAGCATCCGACTTCGGCTCAGGTCATGATCTTGCGGTTCCTGAGTTCAAGCCCCGCGTCAGGCTCTGTGCTGATGGCTCAGAGCCTGGAGCCTGTTTCAGATTCTGTGTCTCCCTCTCTCTCTGACCTTCCCCCGTTCATGCTCTGTCTCTGTCTCAAAAATAAATAAACGTTAAAAAAAAAATTTAAAAAAAAAAAAGAATTCAAATGCTGTCTTCCAGCTTGTGATCTGTGCTTGGGGGAGAGATTATCATCCACTTTTTAGAATAATAATGGCTGCCACTTATTGAGCACCTACTGTATGCTCAGGCTTCTAGTAGGCACTGTGAGGTAGCCATCGGTTCCATTTTCCACAGGAAGAAACTGAGGCTCATTGTAGCCTCTTTGCATGGGGAGTGCTGTGGAGGTGCCTCACACCCATATCTTTGGGGTTTATGCAGGGAATTCTTCTCCCTCATGGCAAGGGGAAAGTGATAGCGGGAATGGTGACCCACACTCTATGCTCTGGTGCTCAGGCTGGGCTGGTTTCTCTTCCTTCTGCCTCACAGCGGGTGACCTGGCTTTGGTCCCCTTCAGAGGAGCACCCAGAAGCTGAAACCCTCTCTCTCCCAAGATCCTAGGCCTGTTCATTTTCTCAGTTACACAAAAGCCCCACACCCATCTCCAGGGCAAGACACATATGGGTATCTTTCACCTTTCCTGTGACGGCCCATCTTCCTGCCTTCCCTGTCTTCCAGCAGCTCCACGGCCTATGGCTGCCCCAGACACCTAGGGAGCCACCATCAGAGTTTGGATTTGGGACAGCTGGACACAACCCAGGCCAGTGACGTGGGTTATGGAGCTGGATTTGAATGCACAGTAGCAATGCTGTGGTCCCATGCTTAAACCCAGATGAGGCAGTTCCTGGGGTCTGGGGAAGGGAGGCCAGGGATTGGGTGTCTAGATCCCAAATCCAAGCACTGTGTTCAAGTCTTCCACACCTACCTTCCACAGGTGAAGTCTTGAGGCGCCGGCAGATGGCTTCAGTGTCCCCATAAGTCTCCTTGATCTTGACCACAGCCTCGGTGCCCCGTAGCTCCATGAGGGAGCGGAGCTCCTCCATTGTGCACCCGAACTCGCCCCCATGGCTCGACTCATTTCTTTGGTTTTTGGAGTAAAAATCGCTGTTGGTCATGTCACCCATGTTTGCCCCAGTCCCTGCTCAGGGTGGGCCCGAGAGTCAGCGCTGGACAAGAGGCTGCTGGGCGATGGCTCCGTGTGCCTGTCCTTAGCACAACCTCACTGGATGACTGTGGCTCCCGGTGGCCGACTTTGGGTCCCAGGGGGAGGGGGCGGCCGAGGTGGGCTGGCGACAGCGGTGGTGAGCTCCAAGGGGTGTCCCTGGGCACGGGGCAACGTCCAGGGGCCGGAGGGGCTCAGGGCTGTAGACCCAGGAGTCTCCATTCAGTGGGGCCCATGCTGCTCCCTGGAGCTGGCATCTACATGGTCAGGGGTGGTGGCTCCTGTGGGGGCAAGCACAGAGTGGTGACAAGGGTCAGGCACTGAAGGCTTCATGGGACAGGTGCTTAGGAAGGCCCAGCCTGCACGTGCTTGTACACACACAAACCACCCCAAATAACAACCACTACATATATACATACCCTAACGTGGGTGTTTCATACCATACCCCATAGCACAGCAGCAAACACTGTAAACCCAAATATACTGTGCCCACTTGGGCACTCCACAATATACCACCCCCAAACCACAGCCTAGTGCAACCTCGTAACATACCCTAACCCCCTAATCATCCACTCTGCTATTTAACACACTGACTTCATGACATGCACCCTGGTGTATACACACCCTCTGACCTATACAGCTCAGGGTGCTCTGTACACCTAACCTGCCTGCTTTTAGGTCCCATCCCCCTGCCATACACATATACCAACACATGAGTCCCACTTCACACATACCCTGATGGACACCCCCCTTGGCACCATAAACACTGTCACATGCAGTCATGCTTCTAGAAATACATCTTAATATTCCCACTCCCTTCCTCAAAAATACCTGTGCTCACAGTCTTGTTTACGCACACACACCACGCTCTCACGATCCGGAGCATAACCCCATCCATCCCCCAAGTACAGAGCCCCCAGGTCCCCCAGCATATACGCTTCCTTCATCCATGCCACCTACATCTGCTGATACACTGTTATCCCCCCTTTGGTTTCCCAGGCATGGGAATGGGAGAAAGCCTCCCACTTTCACCTGTAGCCCCCAACCACATTCATCAAGGCCCTTGGTCTGGCCAGAGGAGTCAGCTCATGCATATTCACCAGGATGTCACTGAGGACCCCGCTTGGCCCCAAGGATGAGCTGGGGTGCATGGAGCCCTCACCTGGGGGGTAGGGGGGCACAGTTCAGCACCACGGACAGCAGCCACGACGTCCTTCGGGGAGCCCGGGAGAAGAGAGCACGGACTTCTCCCTGCTGGCCTGCCTGTCCACCCTTGCAGAAGTGCCGTATCTGCAGGGCTGCCAGGAGAGAATCCAATCCACCCCGACACCCAATACCGGTGTCCAAGGCCCCCGGCAAGCGTTGGGTGACAAAGGGCCTCTGCTGAGCTTGGCTGGGCCTGGCATGGGGACTGGCCCCACCCAGTAGGCATAGACACCTGGCCATCCTAGGTCCAGGACGGTAAGGGGGAGGGGTGGGGAGAGGAAGATGGGATTGAGCCCCTGACCTAGCCCCAATTCTTTCCCCTTGTCCCCTGCCCCATTTCTTTGCTTCACCATCCTTTCCTCTTGCACAAAATTTTAGTGTTGGAGGCATTTTAGACTCAATTTCATTTTCTCAGTAAGGAACTGGAAGCTCAGAGATGGAAAGGAACTTGTGCAGAGTCACACAGAGGGAGGCAGTCCAGAGGTGGGATGGTCTCTGGACTCCCAGCCTGGTGCTTCTTCCCCTTCCCCTAGGGGGCGCTCCCTCCTTATTCTGAAGAGCAGAGGCTGATGGGTGAACAGTGCCTGATGGCAGTGAACAAGACAGGTTCCACAGTCAGAGCAAGACGGGTTCAAATCCAAGTCCTCTCAAATACTGGCTATGGGACCCTGGGCGAGTCCTTTCATTTTCCCAAGGTTCTGTTTCCTCATTTGCAAAATAATAATTATTGACTCCTCTACCTCCCAATTTATTGGGAACTAATTATAAACCACATTCAAATTTGTCGTGTTTCCATCTGGGTTGTGGGGCTTCCCAGCTATGGGTCATAGGGTGCTGGAGCCACTGGAGAAACTTTCCATGCCTTACAGGAGGGCAGCTGTATTCAAGGGTGCAGTAGGAAGCCTTATTTTTATCCTGGGAGCAGCAAGTATCTTATAGAATGAAATATAAAATGGTCCTGATGTCTTTAGCAGAGACAAAAGACACCAAAGAAAGAGTGTGCTTGGGGCTCCCACCCCCAGTCCTGTAGGAGCACTTATGGTCCTTGGCCATCTGAGCATGTACCACTCCCAGAAACCATGAGTTGGGTTTGACCCCAAAGGTGTATCCTTATGAAGAGCGGCTAAGGAAGGGCCCAAGGATGCCTGTGTGTGGACATGCCATAGAGGTTAGCTGCAGGAGAACTAAGAACTACAGTCTCTGGGTTCAAATTCTAGCTCCTCCACCTCCTAGTAGAATGGGAATCAAATGAATTTAATATCATCTAAAAAAAAAGGAAAGGGGAATAATAATATCTACCTTATAGGTACTATGAGGCTTAAATGAGTTATTTCCTGAAAAATAAAATATTACAACCGAACCAATAAGACTATTCCCATACAACACACGAAGGAACTGAGGTCAAGAGAGGTGAAGCAACTTGCCCAAGGTCACAGAGCTGGTAAGTGCCAGAGTTGGGATTTGAACTCAGGCAGTCTGGATCCAGAGGCACACCCTTAATCAGGACACTATGCTGCCTCCTCTTGTGAATCTCTCTCATGGGGTTCTCATGGGGTTCTTACGATGCATAAATAAAGTGCCGTATGTGAACAAGAAAGTGCTTTGCAAGCCGCAAGGGATTTTCTAAACCCGAGGTGCTGTTTTCTATCTATCCCCCTGCTACCTGCAGGGTGCCTTACAGGCACTGATAATTACATCCCTGGCAGCATGAGCTACGAGAATCGTTAGTAATAATTATATTTACAATGACAATAGTAGGCACGAGTTAATGGGCTACTGGTGATTTTAACTATTGTGTTAAGATGAACAATGATCTTCAACCATGTATTTACCCATCTACCTATCCACCCACCCATCCATCCATCCATCCATCCACCCATCCATCCATCCATTCAATAATTGTATTTCAGGCATCTACTCTGTGCCAGGCACTGGACAATCCAGACAGAGTTCCCACCCTCCAGAAACTGACATTGGGGATGAGAGACAATTAAATGAGTGACTTCTATAACATGATTGGTTTCCCATGATGGGGAGTGATAGTTGCTGTAGATATCTAGAGCAGGAAGATCTGATCTGGCCCAGGGTATCAGGAAAGATTTTTCCTCTCATTATGAGTAAAGAATATTTTTTTTTCCCATGCAGGTAAAGCAGGACTTAAGCCAAAAGATGAACAGAGAAGAAACTCAAATACACAGCTGTCTATTACTAACGGGTTGGGAGAGACATAGTAAAAGGTGCAGGAAGGGACCTGTACATATGGAGGGAGGCAATTCTGGGATAACAAAATTAGTTAAAAATCAGAAATCTGCCTCTGTAGGTAAATGATCTTAAACTTCCTTCTTTGAATAAAAACAGAACAAAACAAAACGAACTTCCTTCTTTGAGATTTCCCATTGCAGCTACCTCTTCTGATATGGCTTTTCCCCCACCACTTGTCCCCTACTCCTGCATCTCATGGGTGCATGTATGAGACAACCGTTGTTCTGGGCATCTTGGTTTGTCCTAACTTGTAGAGCTCACCTCGGTACTGGATCTGACTGTGGGATTTGCTTGATTTGAGAATGTGAAGTCCACGGGCACAGAAGCATCTATATGATGCCGCACAAATGATCTTCTGGCAGACGGAACTGAAGACCTGCTAGCTTGTATAGAATTCACTGAAAACTCCATACTTGCCCTATATCTGTCATAGAGCACTCTCCAGTATCTGGGCCTTCCCCACCCAGGCAATGGCTTGTTCTGCTCAGCACAGTGCGCTTTCCTTGGAAGCCTTCCCTGACCACCCAGGAGTGTGTAAATGCTCCCAACTCTGGACACCTCTCGTATCATACTGCACTTCACACTTTATTGTTCAGGCCTACTTAGCTGTGTCCCTTTCTTGGGAGCCTGAGAGCTCTGTGTGAACAGTAGCCATGTCTGTTTTGTACCTAGTATGGTGCCCGGCATTCAGAAGGCACTCTATAAATGCTTGGTGAATGAATGGATCAGCCCTTGGGTCATCTGTCTTTGGGAGGTATGACTTTAGATAGGTCCTCATACCTTAGTTTCCTCATCTATAAAATGGAGTAGGGATTCCTTTCCATATATGTTGCAGGTTTGCTGGAGGTCTGAAAAGATGTCAGAATCAGTAGTTGCATTTTTTTCTTTGAGATACATCCCCTATCCTCCACTCCCCAGTGTCTCTTTGTTATAATAAGGCACGGGTGTGAGGCTAAAACTAGAGCAGGCAGCTGTCTCCTTAGCTAAAGCCCACCAGACTCGGATTTTCTTACTGCCTCACTCAAATACCACATGAGCTACCACTCTATGGCTGAGGGATTAAATGAGCTGTGTGACTTTGGAGAAGTCACCTAGCCTCCCTGGGCCCCATCTGCCAAGTGGAGTTGACCTACCTGTCTTGCAGGTTGCTGTGGGAATGACTGATACACCTGTGTGTGGGCTCTTGGTGTGGCTCCTGGCCTGGAACAGACACTCTACAACACTGGCTTCTGTGTCTCTGCCTGACCCCTCTGCACCCCCTTCTTGGCAAGTGCAGCTTTCTCATTGTTGTGATGAGATTCATTTGCAGCCAGCACTCAACATGGTGCAGTCACCTCTGCCCTAAGCAACGGGCACACAGGCTGCTATGGACTCAATGTGCCCCTCAAGTTCATGTGTTGAAATCTGAATCCCCGATGTGACGGTATTAGGAGGTGGAGCCTTTGGGAAGTGCTTAGGTCATGAGGGTGGAGCCCTCATGAATGGAATTAGTGCTCTTATGAAGAGACATGAGAGAAATAATCTTTTTCGGCCATGTGAGCACACAGTGTGAAGACGGCCATCTGCAAGCCAGGAAGAGGGCTCTCATTAGGAACTGAATCTGCCAGCACCTTAATCTTGGACTTCCCCGCCTCCAAACATGTGAGAAACACATTTATGTTGTTTAACCTACTCAGTCTATGGTATTTTGTTATAGCAGTCTGAGCTGACTGAGACATTGACCTGAGCAAGCCATATAGCCAGGGTCCAGAGAGCTTCAGCAACCCATCAGGGGTCACAGAGCCAACTGGGGTCAGAGGCCCATTGAAAAGTCCCTCTCAGTTTTCTAAGCTCTAGCTGTGTGACACTGACCAAGCCCCTTTTCTTTCTGGGCTCAGTTTCCCCATGTGGACAGTGAAGGAATTGGACATGTTCTCTGGGGTTCCTTCAGGCTCTGATGCAGCAGGCCCTTCAGAATCCAGGGGAATGTTCTGATAATATTAGATTTATGCATTTCAGTTTCATCTTATTAGCATTTAAATGACTGTATTGTTACATTTCAATGACTCAAGAATAGGTTAGGGGCGCCTTAATAAAAGTCTCTGCCAGGAGGGATGCTGGCAGAGGAAGGAGCAATGTTTTTTTTTTTTTTTTTTTTTTTTTTTTGGAGTTAATTTAACAAAGAAGTAATCTATCTTTTGAAGGAAGGATTAAAAAAAACCCACCAAAACCCCAAACCAACAGCTTTTTAAATCCTAACTGAAGGATGATAGCTGGGACAATTACAAATGAAATATGTACTAAAAATAACTTTCGGATGCAGAACCCTTCTGTTTTAAGACATGCTGAATTTAAATGCCACCTTAATAAGTATTTTTAAAGTTCCTTTTTCCTTTGAGTTGTCAGTAGTTCCAATGGCAGATGTGAGGAACCCAGGTCCCATTTGGAGATCTTGGGCAATGAGGCCTGGTGCTGCCCATTTGACAGCTTTGTGGCTTGGGCAAGGCTCTTAACTCCTCCCTGTGCCTCAATTTCCTCCTCCTTACACAGAACCAACTGGACAGCTTACTTCATAGGGTTGTGTGAGGACTTATCAAGATAGAGCTTAGCCCAATTCCAGGCACGGAGGAAGAACTTGGTAAATGGTGACTGTTCTTACAATATCAGTTGAACTTACGTCCTGCCTCTGTCCTCTGCTCACCCACGTTGTCCCCCACGCTACTGTCCTTAGCTCAGAACTCAGACCAACTGTACCACAATACCACTGGCACTGCTCTGAAGGATGGGGAGGGTCCTAGTTTGTATAGCACAACTAGCTAACTAGTTCCTTTGGGGCAGGACATTTTCTTTCCTCTCCTGGATGCAAATTCTGGCCTTTCAGGAGTGCCTCCCATGCCCTGGTGATGGGAACCCTCCTCCTTGGTGCTGACCCAGGGAAATGGGTTAACTCAGCCAGGCAGCTGGAGACAAAGGGACAACTGCTTCTCCTTCAACCTCACCTGGAGAGTCATAGTCCCTCTGGGAGAGGGAAATATCCTTTATGTGTGTGCATGTGTATGAGAAGGAGAGAGGCTGATGGGTCTGGAGTGACTATGTGAATGTGGGTGTGCATGTCACTGTGAGTTCGCAGGGTCAGTGTCAGTGTGTTACGGTGGATGTTCAGCACAGCCAGTACATAGTCTGGGGACACACCTGAGTCAAAAGGAGTGTGAAAATGCCAGTATCAGGCTGAGCCTGGAAGTGACTTTGTGTGTGTGTGTGTGTGTGTGTGTGTGTGTGTAGGTATGTGTGTGTGTTAGAGGGTCCCTGTGGTGTGTCAGCAGACATGTGCTTAGTGTCAGTGACCCTGAAGGACAAGGCTTGCTGTGTGCAGGTCTACTCAGCATGAGTGCGTGTCTGTGAATGTGAGACAGAAATGTCTGTACCCACTCCCATCTGAGTGTGCAAGCCCCATGGTGTGTGTGTGTGTGTGTGTGTGTGTGTGTGCGCGTGCGCGCATGTGCATCAAAGTTGACAATGACAATTTCAGCTTGGAATTCTCACAGTTGGGGAGACAGAATGAAGAAAGAGGAAGGGAATTGAAAATGAATACCTCAGAAGCAAATTTAGTGCTATTTTTAGAAAACTCCTATCCTGTTAACCAGAAAAGGAAAATCTAAAAAAAAAAAAAAAAAAAAAAAAATCCCACAGAAACAGCCACGCATCAGCCTTGAAGGCACAGATGGCAGAATCAGGGCCAGGGGGTGGGCTGTTAGGGACCTGGGTTTTCTTGCATAGCTTTTTGCCCTCCTGTCTGGCCTGAGGGAGGGTCAGTCCAGCCCTTAGCTGCCCACCAGGGTCAACTCCTTCTACTGTCCCCTGTTCTCCAGAGGAGCTGCCAATGTTAGGTGGTAGGAAAAACTCAGTTTCTGGTCCTATAGGTGCCCCATGTACTCACTCATCCACCCACCCATCCATCCATCCTTCCATCCGTCCATCCATTCTTCAGCTGTCTGTCCATGTGTCCATCTCTCCAATTTTCCATCTACCCACCAAAAAAATGTGAGGAGGCGCATCTCAGACCCTGCCCTGGGCACTGGGATTCTGAGGAGAGCAAGGGAGGTGCTCAGACCCTCCTTCCTGCCATTTAAAATCTGCTCACTTTGCCACATAGAGCCCCAGTAACCCCATGGTCAAGATCTGTAGGCTGAGTCAAGTGATTCCTGTACACATTTGCTTCAGGTTTTGGGATGATATAACCCAAATGGCACTTGCCTGGGAACCATATCTTCTGGGTCCAGATCTTGGCTCGAGCATTACTATTAACAGTGATTGCTAGCAAATACTTCCATGGGCTATGTGGTGTTAATGCCCCTACCTTACAGGTGAGAAATCTGGGGCTCAGAGATGTTACAAATGACCAAGTCTATATGGATAGAATCTGGCATAGTTTAAATTTGCCTGGTCAGGTCCAAAGCCTCTGTGTCCCATTATCTTTCACCCTTTCACAGTATGGCCTTGGACTAGTGTTTTCTCCCCTGTACCTAAGCTTCCTTTTCTGTAAAGTAAGTGGGTCAGTTGGACAGATGCTCAGTCTCAAAGGGCCATTTTAGTGCCATCCTTGAGGATTCTTCCATCACCTGAGACTTGCTTCTCAGGGCACACACACTTGACTGGGTCTCCCGGCTGTCCCACTGTCCCCAGTATGTCCTACTTGACCTGGCCACTCAGTTGTAGGCCAAGTCCTGCTTGGGTGGAGGCAAAAGGAAACAGAAAAGTCCTACAACCTGGGAATCACAAGTGGATCTGAATTCATCTGCTACCTCTGACATCTCCTGCCCCACCTTGGGCATCTGCACAGCAGTGCCCGCCTTTCAGGATTTGTACACTTTATGTGCTCCTTGTTTAGAATTCTTCCCTTTAAGGAAAGTCTGAGAGTTTCCTGATGAAGCTAAAACAGTAACGTCAACTGTAGATGGAGACAAGAAAGCCTAGCTGAGGCAGTAAAGCACTGGGTGGGACTTCACTTTGGGCTGCAAGAGGGGACATCAGTGAGAAGGTTGAGGATGGTGGCTCTGCCCGGGGTAGACCAGCTGCTTTGAACAGTGTTCTCTGGTTTCAGCCAAATGCTTTGGCCACCTCCCCAGCCTCATCTCTTACCCTGCTCAACGCTCCCTACAGATACATTGAATGCCTTAAGGCCCTTTTTGCAGCCCTGAATGCCTCCAGCCTCCAGATCCTAACTGGCAATAGTGACACTGTCCTCTCCTGTCTTCATCTCCCTCCTTCTCTCCCACCCCCTGCTCTGTTCTGATGGATTACAAGCAGAGGCTGAAGAAAGGACAAAAAATGATGACAACAGCAACACTTAGATCATACATACTATGTGCCAAGCACTGTTCTATGCACTTTGTTTCTTATCTCACTTAGTCCTTCACAACAATCATGACACAGGGGCTGCTGACACTTCCATTTTACAGAGGAGAAAACAGAAAAAGAGACTGTAGTTATTGGTGTAAGGTGATTGATGAGGGGGTGGCAGACCCAGCTGTCAAACGTACACACATAGACATAGGTCCCCCACCTCCCAGGCTCACTCACATTCCTCTCACCACCAGACCAGGCTCCTGCCTTTTTCTCTGGTTTCCTATAGGGAAGCATAGGGTTTTGCTTGTTTAGTGCTCTGGCCGCACACAACAGATCACTGGCTGGTTGATGAGTCTTCAGGCTTCACCTCTGACTATGGAGCACTGGGGCCCAGGGAACTGTCTCTGTTGACGAAGTGCTGACGGATGGATAGAGGTGGGTGCTGGGGAGAGACTGGGTGGCTGAGGTCAGGAAACCTGATAACCGCAGGCCCTCTCTCTCCTGCAGGCTGACCAGCAGAGGCTGGGAGTGAGTGTTGTCCATGCAGTCATGATGCTGACTGACAGCCCCCCCAGGGGAGGACAAAGAAGCAGGCACTGAAGAACTAGCTCCACTGGGAGCTGTCCCTGAGGCAATGGTGCTGACTGGGGATTTGGGTGGACTTTAAGGACCAGGAGCCAAGGAGCTATCCATGTGCTATGGTGCTGACACAGAGCAAAGGGTTAAATGTGCCTCTAGGAGCTATCCAGGACTGTAGTGCTGACCAACAGGATGTGGGGTTGGAGAACCTGAGGTTTTTGGGTGTGGGTGGAAAGGGGAGGGCACAGGGTTTTTTCCATGAGCTCTGTGAGCAGGTGTGGGGAGGCGACCCCAGTGATTTGGTGCTAATGCACAAAGCCAGATTCTCAGGCAATGGGGTGTCCCAGTGAGCAGGCCTGAGCCAATAAAATGACACTACGCAAAGGGCCACTTGGGGGGCATTTAAGTGCATATGCAAAAGACCCAGCTTGGCTCATCAGTGCTATCTGTCACTGATGCCAGAAATATCATCATTAGTTATCCATGCTTTTGCATTGTGCATGGTCTTCTACCTCTGGTTCCTACTGGAACATATTTCAGTGGTAGCATCTCAGTCTGGCTGAGTTTGTTAAATTTTTTCTTCTGCAGAGTGTGTTATTCATTCACAGATGTGCCAGAGGATAAGTCTAAGTTTGGAGATTACTTTTTTTTTTAAAAAATTTTTTTTTTCAACGTTTATTTTATTTTTGGGACAGAGAGAGACAGAGCATGAATGGGGGAGGGACAGAGAGAGAGGGAGACACAGAATCGGAAACAGGCTCCAGGCTCCGAGCCATCAGCCCAGAGCCCGACGCGGGGCTCGAACTCGCGGACCGTGAGATCGTGACCTGGCTGAAGTCGGACGCTTAACCGACTGCGCCACCCAGGCGCCCCTTGGAGATTACTTTTGAATAGTTGAGTGGGTCCTTTGGGGTCCGGAGTATAAAGAAGCTAAGGCTAGGAGGAAAGTCATTCTATGTGGCCTGAGAATACAAAGGCCAGGAAACAACTAATGGAGAAGGGTGAAGAAAAAAGAAAGTAGGACTCCTGGATTCAAAGGAGGAGGGGGGTCAGACTGAGAGGGGAGTCAGACTGATGCAAGCACTTGCAGGGACTGGTGTGTGTATGGGTGCGTGTGGGGGGGTGTTTTTTTAGATTCTATGTCTCACTACTGTGGCCAGACTTCTAGGCTGAAGAAGAGCTGCCCCAGTTTTGTGACTGTGCACTCACTGCCTTCTTTGCCTCAGTCCAGGTTATCCCCCTTGGAGTCTCCCTGGTAGAAAGCTAAAGAGTTGTGTCAGGCCACTGACTTGGCCTCAGAACTGCAGGAAGTGAACCAAAAAGCCAGGAATCCAGAGGAGCAGCTGAGAGAAGGAGTTGCCTCTCCCACAGTCAAGGTTTCCCTTCCTTCCTCTCCTCATAAAAGCTTCTCTAGGTGGAACTTGGGGACTTCAGAACATGTCTGCTCAAGGTGCAGTTCCCTCAGGGCCACCTGTGTTGGCATCACTTGGGGGCTACTTGAAATATAGATACCTAGCTCTAAGTCTGTAAAGATGAGTCAGTCCAGTGGTGGGGGCTGGGACTTTTAAACAAGCAAAAGAACCATTGCCCTAGTGCTTTAGGGGTTCCCATTCCAGCCCCTCTTTCAGCTCTCTTCCTCTTGTAGCCAACATCCCCCCAGTTTTGGGTTCTAGAATCCTGCCCTGTTCTTGTGACCCAGCCTCTGGCTCAAAATCACCTCTGGTCCCTGTCTCTGCCCTTCCAAATGCTACTCCCTGTTGACCAGGTCCCAAGTGGCTTCTGAGGATGACTCCCACTGGCTGACTCCAAGGCCCTTTTCAGTATTCACACCCTTGCTATGCTGATGACTCCCAACCATTTTCCCCACTCTCCTGTGGCTTCTCTGACCAATTCTGTCCAGGGATCTGCATGGCATCTCTGTTTTGGGCCAGTTGTAACCTTTTCCTGTTTCTGCTCTTAACCCTCTTAAAGACCCACTCTCTCTGGGCAATACCACCCACCTAGTATCAACTTTCATCCTAACATAAGTGGTTCCCAAACCTACATTTACACCCTGCCCTTTCTCTCAAGCTCTAGAACCAACCTTCTATGACTGACAAATGTCTCTTTTAAAGGTCATTCAGGTCTTCATATTCCCCCAATGTCCTCGTCCTTCTGTGACTTGAGTCACTTATGACAACTAAAGCATCCCCAGGTCCCAGAGTTGACTATCAGGGTCACCCTTGACTTGTAACAAACCAGGTGCACAGATCCAGAGAGCAGTGGGGTAAGGGCTCAGGCTCCTTCCTCTTCCTTACCATCAGGACTCCTGATACTAGTTCAGTGTCCTCACCCACAGCCTCCCAAATGACCTCTCACTCCTCCTCCTTCACTTTCCCCCAAATAATGCTGGTGGTGACTCTCATTTACTGAATGGCTTCCATATGTCAGGAGTTGTGTTAGGCTCTGAATGTATATAACCCACAATAATCCCAGAGGTAGACATTATTAAGCCTATTCTATAGATGAGAAACCAAAGGTCAGAGAGGTGAAATAACAACATGCCTAAGATCACACAGCTAAGGAGTGGCAGAACTAGGAGTAGAACTGGGACCTGTCTGGCTCTAAAACCAACACAAGATGTTGCCTCTTGCATTTGAGCATATTACTCTCTAGATTAAAAACCATTTCTGGCACCTGGTACCTATTTAAGAAAAACATATTCATGACCATGGCATCCAGGATTCTGCCTGATTGGCTTGAGCTAAGTGGACTCCTTGCATTTCCTGAACAATGAATGCATGCTCCTGCCTCCCACCTTTTGCATACACTGTCCCCTCTATCCAGGATTGTCTGCCCTCACTCTTCCATTAATCCAAACCCTCCTCTCCAGGGCACAGCCTCTATGCCAACTTCTTTGTGAAGTTTTCTTCTGCTTCAAATTTCAGCCCACCCTTCCATTGCCAGCCTATCATGTGCAGATCATTCCTTGATTTGTACCCTCTATTCTCAGTCTTGGGGTGGGTTTTGCCAGCTTGCCTCCCTCGCTAGACCACGAACTCTTTGAGAACAGGGCCACACCAGCCCCCAGCACAGGACCACCCTCCACCAATGCTGGTTCCACTGCTGAGAAATCAATCTGACTAAGGAAAGCCAATGGGGACAATGAATCTTAGAGTGTGGCCTGCATTTGAAAAGTGGAAGCTGGTCAGCCAGATGGTAGACAGAGCTGATGCTGAATGCATCCAGGCAGGATGCCACAGCCTTACAGGCATCAAATTGGCATATTCACAGCTAAACCCTATGTGAGGCAGAAGTTACTGGTGTCCCATTGTACAGATGAGCAAAAGAGGCTTTGCCAGGTTGAGGAGGTTGCTGAGGGTCACAGAACTGTTGGATTTGAACTCAGGCAGTCTGCCGTCAGAGCCCCTGCTCGTAAGCAACAGCCTAATTTCCTTCCTGTGATGACTCAGAAGCTCTGGGTAGTGGTGGCTCAGGCAGTGAGACACATTGAAGTGTTTGGGTTCCAGTGAGGAGAGGTTCTAGTACTTCTGGATCACACTGGTCAAGCCCGTGGTTTCTGCCACACCAGTATTAGGTCTCACAGAGGATCCTTGTAGTCTGACTATTGTTCTTTTCTCCTCCTGCCTCTTCTCCATTCTCTATACAAAGCTGGAGGTCAGGGATAAGGGCAGGGCACTCAGAATCTGCCAGGAGGTAGTCCTAGGCTTAGGCTCAGGGACTATGCGGGTGTGTGGGGGCACAGGACAACCCTCTATGCTGAACTTGTCCTCTGTGTTGGCTGCTCTGACTCCATAACTATCCCACTGGCAGTCCCAGATCCCAGATTCCAGAATCCCACACCCTGAGGGCCTGTAGAATCTCTTTGGCTCCTGCATCCAGCAGGCCGGCATGCTGATTAGTGACCGTCCCAGTCGGCCAGCTCTGCGGCTCTACCCCTGATTTGGCGTGGCTGTCCTGGACACTGCAGAGATGAACAGAATCCGCCCGGCACCTTGAACAGATGGTGCCACTTCTAAAAATAACGCTGCACCACGCTCCCTGAGCAGCCTAGTCCCAGCGACAGAAGGGGGTGCGGGTGAGGGTGGGGGCTGCTGGCTGCACTCACCAACCATCTGCACGGGGACAGATGCAAATGCAGCCTCCCGGGAGAAACAGGCCCAGGGGACCCCAGCCTCACCGAAGCTGCACAGAACCATGGGCCTACTGATGACGCTCTGAGCCCTGAAATGAGAGTAAGCAAGGCCATGGCAGGTGTGTACAGCTTGGCTTTCCTCTACCCCCATCATTGCAGCTGCCCTAGCAGCCCTACCTGCACATGTTGCATGGCTGGGATCCCTATCTGGAGCCTGGAGCCTGGAGCCCTATCCCTATCTGGGATCCCTCTCTTTCTCGCCTGTTGCCTTCTACCCCATATCCGAATCCCTAGATCTACAACCCCTAGTGCCATGTCCTCTTGGGAATTTCCTCTGTCCCCCCAGATCTCCTTCCTTCTATGGATTCTTAAGCCACTTTTCATTTGACTCAACTTTGTAGGGTCAGAACCTCTTTGGGACTTAGAGTCAGAGAGATCTGGGTTAGAACCCTCACTATGCCCTCACTCAGTGACCGTGGATTAACCAAGGCAGCTGTCTGGCCTCAGTTGCTACATCTCTAAAATGGACATGATAATCCCCCCCCCCGCCCCCCCCCCCCCCAATCTTACAGGATTGTTGGGAAGATTATGGGAGTTCATGCAGGGCACAGGGCACCGGGCTCAGCCCAGAGCCAGGCCAGCAAGGGGCACACAATCAGCTGGAATGATAATGATTTCCACATGGGGAAATGGAGGCCCGGGGGTGAAAGGTACCACCCAAGGCAACAGAACAGGTGCTGGCATATCTGGGCTCAGGCCTAAGGTCTCACCCTCCTGAGCCATCCCCTTGATTCCCAGGATGCTCCAAGGATGTGTCTCACCTTCATCCTTGGGCATGATTTTCCCTGAGTACCAGTCTCTTCTTCAATCCTGAGAGCTGGCCTGGGCGGTCTAAAAGATGCCCCAAAGTTTCTCCATTTTTTGCTAAGAACCAGCCCTGAGCCTCCTCTCACTTGACCCCTGGCCCATCCCCTCTAGCTTCTCAAGGAGGTTCAAGTGTTGTCTGAAAGTTAAAGAGCTCAAAGGACAAGAGCTTCCATGGGTCCCAGGAGATCCCAATCCTTGGACCCAAAGTTATCAACATCCAACAGATGCCCCACAATGGCCTGCAAAGGCTCTCTTCCCTCTGTGTTTCTAGGCTTGAAGCCCTCTCTCTTTTTCCCATGTCTGATGATGGGGCAATTTATAGGGGCTGCGGGTGGGAGTGCTCTGCCTGCTTCCCTCTCCTCTAGTGAGGCATGGCCTAGGCCTTCTATCACCTTATTCTGTCTTTCAAAAGTCCTTCCCCAGCCACTTCTGCTCTTCCTTTATCTCCTGGGGTTCTCAATGGCTCTGGGTATCTCCTTGAAGAAGAGGGGGACCCACAGGGGACTGATCCAGGCCTGGATTCTAGGCTTCATGTTGTACAGTCTCTGAGGCCTCTGTGTGGGGTATAATCCAGGGGAGGTGGGTTTTAGGTTTCAGATGCAATCAGAACCTATGTTCAAGTCTGGCACAACTCCAAGTCAAGGGGTCTTTCTCCAGCCCTCCTTACTCACTCCTTACTCCTCTAGATATTTCAGTCCCTGACACCCCTGCTTTGCAATGCCCAAATCAGGGCTTCTGCTACCCTGGACTCCTTGTTACAAGGGACTGACAAGGTCAGAGCTGCCATCTTTCCCTTTTCAGGATCCGCCCTCACATGAAATTGGTGCCAGGATTGGGGGCCTCCAGTGTGTGCATCTCTAGTGGCTGATACCCCATGACATCAGGCTTATATGGTCCTGGTCACTGACTACCCTGTCTTGTACTACAGAGGTCCCCTGGAAGACCACCCCAGAGCAGAGAGCACCAAAGGGGCACCATTATTTGCAAAGCCCGACAGAAAAGCAAGAGGCTCTGATTCCCTGAGCTTATGCTACTCCAGAGACCAGCAGGACCTCAGGGGTCAAAGTCCCTAATGCTCAAGTCCCTTCATAGCACCTATATCAAGTCCCACCTGTGCCTGCATGCCTCTCCTGACAGGGGGTTCACTCCCTCATTCCATGATAATCTGTGCCAATGCTAGTGGTTCAAAGTTCTTTAGGTTGACCTAAATGCTTCTTCTTGCCAACTATTTTTAGTTTTATAGTTAATGGGCATTTTCTGACTCATGCAAAATAACCCTGCTCCCTCTTCTTCACTGAAAGTTCATGACAATGAGTGCATAGATGTGTGTGTGTGAGCATGCACACATCCAGAATGTGTACATGGCTGTGCAATCAGGCATGCGTGTACAAATGTGTGTCTGTATGTGTCAGAGCAGGGTGGAGCACATGTGTGGTTGCACCGAGAATGTGTATGAGCCTGCTTGAGCATATCTGAGCAGGGTATGTGTTGAGGTGTGCAAAAAAATGTACGTATTTAAGAAATAAGACTCTAGACTGTGTGTGTATAGGGGTTTTGTGTGAAGCGATGGGACATAGCAAAGAGTTTTATTACTTTCTTGAGACTATCTTAGGTCTCCTAGTTTGAGAGATGGGTGGGTACTGAGAGAGGGTACCCCCTAAGGCTCCAGAACAGAATAGAAAGCCAACCTGTACCAGATGCCTCGTCACTGTCTCTTGGGTTGTCTACAGGGTGGCCCTGAAAATCATGGTCCCCAAAGCATGCCACAGATGACTTCAGCTCTTAGGGAATGCGGCCGTTAGGGTTCACCCTGAACAAAACGACAGTGGTGACAAAATAGCATTTTATAAGAGTGTTCATAAAGTGCTTTTCAGTTTGAAGTTCAAAAGAACGCTTTGATTATTTCCATTTCACAAGCAGGAAACTAAGGTTTCAAAAATTCATTTCAAAAATGGCCGGTCCTACAGAGAACGACATTTCCAGAGGGCAGTCTGTGGGCTCAGGACCCTACAAGAACGTGTAATTCCAGGGCTGGTCATCCCCAGCATGGGTGGATAAGTCTTGGGCAAGCCCGGCTAGGAGATCTGCCATTAGTTGCCCTTGCTCAACTGTCTTCCCTCTTTGGGTCTCAGTCTCTCCATCTGTAAAATGAGGAGGTCAGACTAGATGGCTTCTAAGAGACCTTCACACGCTGACTCACGCTAAGTCTTGGACACTAGATCAGGCCCAGAGAAGAAGGCCTCTGTAGCTCTTAACACCCAACCCTGATGGGCACGGATTTGCCCATGGATCAGCCAGAGTCACCCTCTGGGCACTGAGACATCTATAAGGGGAAAATTTCTTGTTTAAATAATAAAAAAGCAACTCAGAGATGCCTTGTGGACCACTGGCCATGCCTCAGCACAAGCTTTTCCCTCCCTTCTTGCTTCTCTGCCTGGTGGACTCCTATTCACCTTGCAGGGCCTAGCCCAGGGGGCTTCTCCTCTGTGAACCCTATGCTGACCCCACCCTCTAAGTCAGAGTCAACTGATCCCTCCATGGGGCTTGACCATTCATGTCCTAGAGGGCAGGGGACGGTGTCCTCCATCGCCAGGTCCCCAGTGCACCTGACAGACACAACTGGTGCCTAAGAGAAGCTTATTGAGTGGCTCTAGGAACCTATAGTTTGACCCCAGGAACTAAGAGAGAATACGATTGCCTGGGTCATGGACTCATCTACTTCAACAAATGCTTGTGCTTGAATACAAAGGTAGAAAGCAGGCATTGAGTACCTACTGTGTACTCAGCATTGGCCTCCAGGAAGGAGGGAAGCTGTGACTGAATTAGGAAACAAGGTAACACTTCCAGCAGGGATGTGGCCACAGTAGCAGCCACATCTGAGTAGTTGTAACAGTAATAAGAATAGTCCTATGAGCAGCTAAGTTTTATTACTACCAAGGTCACTCCTTATATTCAGAAATTTCTCATGTATGATCTTGCTCATACCCATAACAGCCTCTGAGGTGGATGCTCTTATTTTCTCCATTTCACAGATGTGGAAACTGAGATTCAGAAGGTGGGCTGACTGGCCAAGGTCACATGAACATCTGAGTGGCAAGGCTGTGTTCTTGATGTTGGCATGCAACAGATTTCCAGACCCACAGCCAGCACAAATAGAGCTGTCCTGTGATGGGGACATCAGAGGAGTGAAACGTAGTGTGCTGGGGGTTCTGACAAAGCCACCATGGCCCTCCTATCCAAGGTGGAGGAATAGTGCCTGGCATCCAAGTGGGCTGGGGGCTGGGAGGAGGCTCCCAGGATTTTGCCATCTTTAGCATCCACTAAGGAAACCCCAGTGGGATTCTTCTCCCCTACATTGCTGACAGGTGCGAGGCGGGGGCTTTGGCTGACCTGGCAGGCTGGGTGTGAGGGGTGGGAAGCAGATGGCAGACCTTTCCTGTGTTTGGAAGAAGTCAAGAGTGAAATCCTGGACCCGGCAGCCTGGCCACATCACCTGCTGTTAGAAATGGCCCCCAGGCCAGAGGGCTGGCGGCCACCCAACATGGTTTTGCTGTGGAGTGGGAGGCCTGGGGAGGCAGGGCCATCAGCCCAGTCCTTTTCTATGGATAGCATGGCTATCCTATTGCAACTAAGGACTGTTACTGGAAGGTGCTCTTCACTGTATGGCCCCTTTTATCTCGCCTCTGACCCTGGGGCAGAGGGGGCAGGGTGTCCATTTTAAAGACAAAGAGACTGAGGCTGTGGTGAGGCAGGTGAGGCACCTAGGGTGCACCACGCAAGGAGGTGCTGATTCTCAGGTTCCTGTAAATGGCAAGTCCCCACGCTGCCACCAGTTGTCTGCCCTGCTATTTAAGTCCACCGGGATTACCCCTGCACCTGCCTTCCCCAGCCCCACCCCAAACACAGGGCTGAGGCTGAAAAGCTACAAAGAAATTCCAAAACTATTTTGGTAATTTTGAAGGAAACAGCCATAGTAGATTCTAAGGAATACCTGGAATTGTAAAACATGTTTAAAGTCAATGTCTCAGCTCTCAGTTCCCCAAGCAGCAACGGATTCCAAGGGAAACGGTTCGTTTCTCACCTCTGCTCATTTGGCAAACTTTTGCTGAAGGTCTGCTATGTGCCAGGTCCTATGAGATGCAACTTGGATAGAGGGGAGCCAGGCCCAGCCCTGTTCTGAAAAAGCTCTGCCCTATTCTCTCCCTGTGTGGTACGGTGCCTATGCTTTATAACAATTTAATAAAAACAATCACAATAAGGCCTTTTCTGTGCCAAGCTCTAGGCTAAGCACCAGCACATTTGTATATGTCATCTCATTGGATCCACACCACAACTCTGTACAGATATCCTTGTTATACCCATTTTGCAGAATAGAAAATAGAGGCAAAGAGAAGTTAAATTGCCTGAGGTCACTCAAGCAGGACACAGTGGAGCTGGGATGAATGCTCAATAAAATACTTGTTGGGTGAATGAATGAAAACACGGGAGAGGTCATACAGGACATCGTCCAAGTAAACATAAGGGTGATATTATTTGCTAAGTGTGGCCATGTAAAGAGCCCTGGGACCTCCAGGAGGTGGCATCAGGCCTCCCAACGACTGTGCTAAGAGAGGGTAGGAGAATTCTCCAGGCTTTTGGGCAAACTTGGGCTGCAGGCTTCCAGGAAGAGGGTGACAATGACAGCTGCCATATCAGTTAGCAGCGCGAGGAGGCTCCAATTTCTCTCTGTGCCTGACCACGTGCCCCACCTATAAAAATATCCCAGGCCAATGGGCCCCTTTACTCTGAAAGAGTGGGCTCTGAGACAGGCTGGGCCTGGGCAGGTCTGAGAAGAAGAGGAGGTCCCTTCTGGACTGGCCCAGGCAAGAGCCCCTGCCCTGGGTCCTCCCACTCCCTGGCTGCCCAGTGATGGGCCCCCGGCCTTCGGGGAGGGGGCTGCAGCCGGACACCCTGACACCCAAGCCTCCTGAGCTGGCACCTTGGTTGCCAGGCAACCATGCAGCTCAAGTTTCAGGAGTGGAGGATAGGGCTCGGGTGAGGGCGTCAGTAAATAATAATAGATACAGCCCAGCCCGGTAGGGCTACTCAAGATACACCAATCTCAGACGTGGACAAGGCCTGAGTGGTCCCGCTGTCATTTTGCAGATGGGGAGACAGACCTGGGAGGGAAGGGGAGTTGCCCGATGTGACCAGTGTTGGTGAAGAAGCAAGGGTCATCTTGGCCAGGAAGGTTGGAACAGAAATAACAGTTCAGAAAGTGATGGCAGGTAGAGCCGCCACGTGTAGGGTGCTGGCTTTGTGCCCAGCACTGTGCCAACAGCCCCTCCCACAATGGCCCCACTCATCCTCAAAACAACACAGCGAGGTGTAGATGTTATTTTCACGCCCATTTTATAGATGGGGAAATTGAGGCTCAGAGAGATCGTGCAACCTACTTCAGATCGTCCAGCTGGTGAATGGCAGAGGTTGGATAGGAACCCAGGTCAGTGTAACTCTGAAGTCTCTAAGATTCACCCTGACTCCGCACTGTCCCTAGGGACAAAAAGGGTATGGACTGAAGGACCTGCCTCGCAGCTGGTAGGCTTTGATCTCTTCAGCATCCCCCAAGAGGGGAGGAGTATTACCCCTCCTGGCTCAACCCTGAGGTGAGGATGCTGAACTCAGGGGTTAAGTGGTGGTCCCCAGGTGACCTAAACAGTAGGTGGGGATGCAGGATTTGAATCCACATCTCTCTGGCTTTAAGTCCTGGGCTGACCTGCTGTGCCCAGTTAACTGGCAGTGCCCCTCGGCCAGGCCTCCCAGAATCAGACTTCTCTGCCCCATGTCCCCCAGCAAGGTGAGATTTCTGGGTGACAGGACCCCACCCCCAGCCCCCAAGAGAGCCACCAAGCCCCAGCACAGAGCAGTGACCTTTGATTCCAGGCCACTGGACCTCTTCCTGGATTGCCCACACCCCCACCTCCCGCAACCTGAGCCTGCTGGGGACATGCAGGTTACCATGGCGACAGCACATCGGATACTGACCTGGGGACCCGCTGGCAGCACAGGGGAGGGGCAGGCTTTGCCTCAGAGGAATGGCTGGAGGGGTGGAGGACAGGGGGCCGGGGGTGCCCTGCGGCGGCGGCCGAGGTTTCTCTGTGGGCCAGGCTGGGCACAAGCTGCTATTTATAATTCTGCTGAATGGGCCCAATGACCCGACCTGCTGTCTGACCGCCCGGGAAGCCCAGCAGCTGCACAGAGGGCAGGAAACTGCTCAGGGACTTCCTCCTGACCCCCAGCTCTGACACAGGGGTGAGGAAAGGTCTGGGGGGGGGGGAAGGACAGGAACTACCCATGCCCTTGTCCCCCACTACCTGCATTAGTTTCAGCATCTACCCCTCTGGCCAATCCTGCCATCATCCCTGTGTTCTGGGACAGGCCGGGCCTGTATGTGTTAGGGGGAGGGGGGGCTGGAGCCTGGGCTCTGGTCTTACAGGGGCAGAGAGAGGCTGTTCTGGAGTGCTTTTCTGTGGAGGGAGAAGAGAGGGGAAAGGGGAAAGGGGAGGGAAAGAGAAAGGGGAGAACAAGAAGCTGTCAGATAGAGGGGAACTTGAGAGCCCAGGGGTGGGAGGGAGAAGGGGAGGAAAGGAGGTGGAGCAGGGAGAGAGAGAAGAGAGGGAAGGAGGTAGATAGAAAGAGGGAGGAGACGGATGGAGAGTGGGAGAGATGAGGAATGAGGGAGGGGGAGATGGAGGGACAAAGAGCCAGAGGAAGCGGAGTAAAGGCACTGAGAGTGAAACATGCAATTAGAAGCCCAGACGGAGAGGCACAGGAAGAGGGGAGGGACAAAGCTCCAGAGCATGTTCTCTTTGGCCGTGGAGGTCATGCCACCGGTCCAGAAGCCAAAATGCAAACATGACTCCGTCTCACGGGGTAGCTCAGTGGCCCGTGAGCAGGAGGAGAGAGGGCCTATACCGGTGCCTGTGCTGGCCGCCCAGCCCTCTCGGCCAGGGCGGGAGCTCTGGCTTGGGCATCCTGACTCCACCCCCTCTTGCCACCTGGGGGCACAGGGCAGGGCAAGGACTGCTCCAAGGTCACCGGAACCTGGCCAGGAAAGGCATGGTGGCAGCTCTTGGGGTTTGCTGGGCTGTCCGCCCTCGGATCCGGGTTATTTTGGGAGCTGAGCAGCTAGAACACACCTCCCTCCTCCCTTGTTCCTGGGCCAGTAGATGCTGACTCAAAATATTCTCTCAAGGAAACTGTCTCCCCAAAATCCAATGTCACTTCTTCTGAGAGGCCTTCCCCGACTCTCCCAGATTTAATTTTCTGCTCACACAGGGCTTGGCTTACTTCAGTTTTCAGTACTCATCTTCGGGAACCGCCGGCCGAGCCATACCTGCCCATCTGTCCCATCAGACTGTGAGCTTCAGGAGCAGGAGGGCTAGTTTCCTGGTACCACGTGGGATGCCTGCCACTCAGTCTTAATAAGTAGCATCCACAACCCCCAAGTAGCAGTGTCGGCCAATGTTTATTGAGCACTTGGGACGCCCTGAGAACTTTCCATGCACCAGCTCGTTTCACATCTCAGTACCCCTAAGTGTAGGCTTCGTTAGCAGGCCCCATTTTACAAAGGAGCACACGGAGCCTCAGAGAGGCTAAGTGGTTTGCCCAAGGTCTCAGCTGGGGAGTTGGTGAACCAAGACCCAAAGCAGTCTGATTCCAGAACCCACTCCTGTGACCACTAGACATATAGCCTCCCCAGCTCTAAGCTCTAAGGATTGCTTCCACTTCCTGGACTCTGTTGAAGAACTTTCTGTGGCTCCCCAGTGCCTCTCAGATGAAATCCGAACATCCCACCTGTGCTGGTTCCTGTCCTCTATGTGACCTTCTGTTGACCTGTCAGGTCTCATTCTCCCTCCTGTGATCTCCTGCTTCTAGGGGCCCTTCTGCTGTCCTCAGGTTTATTCACTCAACAATTATTTAGGAAGTACTTATTGTGTGCCAGGCACAGTGAGCTTGCTCCTGTTGGGGAAGACAGATCATGCAAAATGCTATGAAGAGAATAAGGCATTATGACCAGCCGCCTGGGGACTCATTTTGCCAGAGAGCTGGGGTCAGTGTGTTCCAGGCAGGAGGAACAGGACAGACAAATGCCTGGAGGTAGAAAGGGGTTGGGTGTGGTTTTAATGATCCAAAGAGGGCCAGCATGGCTGGGGCTTGACTGAGGGACAGTGAGCTCAGAGGTGGGCAGTGGCCAGACTGTGCAAACCTCTGAAGCCACAGTGAGGAATGTGGATTTTTGCTTCAGGTGCAGAGGGACATCTCGAAAGAATTTTAGGTGGAAGACTAGCACAGAGTTGTTTAAAGATCCATCAACCACTGGAGGATGAACTGTCAGGGGGTGAGAGGGAGGGTGGGAGAAAAGTGGTTACTGCATCACCCAGGCAGGCGGGGATGGGGTGGCAGTGGTGTTAAGGAGGTGTGGGCAGGTGGGAGTTAGGAAGTAGAACCAAATGAGTGAGCCAGGGGCCAGGGCTCAGGGGGTAAGGTGTGGATGGTGAAGGCTCTGCCTTTAGCAGGAGGGTGGATGGTGGTGCCACTTCCTGGGATGGGAAGTCTGGGAGGGGGCGGGTTTTAGGGGGGTGGGTGGACATGATCAAGAATCCCGTTTTGGACTTGTTAACTTTGAGAGGCTTGTGAGAAATCCAAGTAGAGATGCCAAGTGGCCAGTTGGATGACGAGTTGGAGGTGCAGAAGAGGCTTTGGCTAAAGATATAAATATGGGAATCAGCAGCTTAAGGATGGTATTTAAAGCCATAGGATAGAGTGAGATCATCGAGAGAGAGAGAGAGAGAGAGAGAGAGAGAGAGAGAGAGAGCAGGGAAGAGGCTCAGAGTTGAGGCCCCAGTTTAGAGGTCAAGTAGAGACAGAGAATGCAGCTACCCTAGCAGGCCTGATTGGGTGGCTTCCTGCTGTCCTCAGGACAGGGTTCAAAATCTGTAGCCTGACACGCAGGCTCTGCCTACTTCTCCAGTCTCATGTCCTCCGGCCCCTTCCTTCCAATCATAATAGACACCTTTGTGAGGTTCCGTGCCTTCGGACATTTGCGCAGGCAGGTGCCCTGCCCAAAGTGTCCTCCTATGGGCAGAGGCTAATTCCAAGCCTTGCTCTTCTGAAGCTTTCTCTAACTTCCTAGGCAGACTTTGCAATACCATCTGTGCTTCTGTGGCCTTCTGGAGACCCCACGCTGTCACTGTCTTCCTGGGAGATCCCTGCGGGAGGTGGCTGGTCCACTTGCGTGTCCTGGGCCCAGCATGCCCGTGGCGCATGGTGAGCCCTCCTGCACTCGGCGTCTGTCCCTGTGTCACCCACTAGTCTGAAATGCATCATCAGAGCTGGGGTGGGCTGAGATGACAGACTTAATTACTTCTAGTTTGAGCCTGGGCTGCTACTCTGAACAGACGCGGGAAGGAACGTTAACGGAGGGAGGAGGCGCATGGGCATGAGAATGCGGGGTGGCCACACTGGGCATTTGCTGGGCCTCCCACCTGCCACTGCGACAAAAGAAAAAAGTAAAAAGACAAAAGCAGATAACTGGCCCAAGCTCATAACAAGAGATTTTACTGTGTAGGAAATCAAAGAGTTCACCAGGGAGTGGGGGACCTGACCTGGAGGGGTCATGTCAAAGCTCCCGCACCCTCCCCAGTCCCTTTTATTCTTGTTTATGCTTGATGTCACCACCTGCATGCTCTTTCAGAAAGCCCCCTCTGCCTGGAGGGACTGAGGAGGGGAAGCTTATCCATCTATGAAGCACCTACTGGGTGTTGGGCACTCTGCATTTGGTCAAGGACACAGACTGAGGTTAGGCAGACCTGCACTCTGATTCCAGCTCTGCTCCTGGCTACGTGCCCTTGGGTGGGTCACTGATTTGCTCTGGGCCTCAGTTTCTCCATCTGTGAGATGGGGATATGTACATGTGCCTGCCTAGGCTTTGGGGAAGATGATGTGTGACAGTCTCTGTGAAACACTGAGCATGGTGCCATTTTGCAAACAGGGAAACTGAGGCTCAGAGAGGTCCAGATCATAGTGCTAGGATGGACAGAGCTGATGACTATGAACATTTCTTCCTTCGAAGCCAAAGTCCCCTCCAGTCTGCCATGCCCCGTGCACACATTCTTACTTGTCATACAGTTGGTTGAATCTGGGACCTTGGGCTGATCTCTGGGTAATTAAAGATGATTCATACAAAAGCTCTGCCCTCGAGGGACAGAGCTTCCCACCCACCCCTGACTATTTCATAACCCCTTCTCAGAGAAGCTGAGAGAGGGGACTCCTGACTCTACAGAAGAAGGTGAGTTTGCAAATTCCAAGCTCACAGGCCCAGTTACTTCCCTCTGGACAAGGCAGGCCTCCTGGGCTACCCCTGCGAGCCTCAGTTTTTCCATCTGCAAAACTGGCACAATCCTATTTCCCCTAGAAGATCACCAGAGGGCAAAGCAGAAAAGCACTTTGGGTGGCCTCAGCGCCATTACAGGGAGCTCCAACCAAGCTGTCTTTAGCTGAGGTCCGTGTGTAAAGGTCCTTTGTAAAGGTTTGTATAGATTGACAGTTTTCTATGAAGGAAGCCTGTCATTTTCACCAGCTGCTCCAAGGCGTCCCGGACCCCTCTGCTCCACAAAGACTCAGAATCACTGTCTAGCAGGACCAAGCCAACTCCCTGCTTTTCAACGAATGCTGTGTAGAAACAGCACCGAGGTGGTGGGGCCAGGAAACACAGTGGCTTGGGGATGATTACAGAGAGCGAGGTTCAAGGCTGGAACCCCTTGCTTGGAAACCCTCAGTAAAGCAAGGTCCCTTGAAAATCACCTCTCACTCCACAGCTTTCCTATGGTTCAGTGGCTCAGAATCCTGTAGTGATCAACTCCCTGCCATGCCAGTACAGCTAAGAAGAAAGAACTCAGGGGATGTGCTCTCCCAAGCAAAATGCAAAGCTCTTTTTTCCAGACGGCAAGTTCCTACAACCATAACTGATCAGCCTCCAGTTGAGAGGAAATTAGATTTCATCTGACTCCCCCATTAGTCCCGGGGACAGGAGTGAAGGCGACAGAGCTAGGCAGAGAGCTGTTACCATAGTGCACCCCAAGTCTGGCCAGAGAAGTAGACAGATGGTCTAAGTTGCACCCCAGTGAGATGCTACTCAGGGCAGGTACCTTGGAAAAATGCTCAGGGCTTAAATGCTCAGGGCTTATCTGCTTGGACAATCCACAGCTAGACTCATTCCAGAAGTGGCCCAAAGTGACTTAGTCTAGCCTCGTGGATCATAAAGTAGGTGACTCCACGGCAGGCCCATAATGTACACATCGTAGCTTGGAATATCAGCTGACAGCAGGAGCCTCACAGGTGGTTCCTCCAGTCTAGGCTCCATCATGAATGACAGACATCATCTTCCCACGTAGCCCCTCTACCTGGATGTCCCCGCACGTTGTACGCAATAGATCTCAAGTTCAACTTGTTAGTTAGTTTTTTTTTTAATGATAAGTGTTTTTTATACTTTCTCTGAAAAATCATTTCTTACTTCTAGGTGGTGAAAGATGTTCTCCCATATTTTCTTCTAGAAGCTTTATAGCTATAGCTTTTACGTTCTGATCTAGGAGTCATCTGAATTTAATTTTTTCATCTACTTTGCTTTTTATTGTCATTAAATCTATGGAACATAAAATTTACCATTTTAACCATTTTGACACATTTACCATTTTAACCACCATACAACCCATTGCCATTAGGCATATCCACATTGTTGTGAAGCCATCATCACCATCCATCTCCAGAACTTTGTCATCTTCCTAAACTGAAACTCGATCCCCATCAAACACTAACTTCCCATTCCCCCCCACAACCAGCCCCTGGCACCCACCATCCTACTTTCGGTTTCTGAGTTTGACATCTCTAGGCATCTCATATAAGTGGAATCCTACAGTATGTATGTGTCCTTTTGTGACGGGCTTATCACACCCGTCATTACACACAATGTCTTCAGACAATGTTGTCATCCATGTGTCAGAATTTCCTTCCTTTTTAAAGCTGAATGATATTCCATTGTATGGATACATCACATTTTGTTTATCTATCCCCATTCATTGATAGATACTAGAGTTGCTTCCCTCCTTTGGCTACTGTGAATCACACTGCTATGGACAAGGGTGTACAAACACCTGTTTGAGCCCCTGCCTTTGGTTCTTTTGGTTCTATACCCAGAAGTGGAATTGCTGGGTCATACGGTAATTCTGTTTCATTTTTTGGGAGAAACCATCACACGATTTTCCACAGCAGCTGCACCATTTTACTTTCCCACCAACAGCACACAAGGGTCCCAATTTCTCCACATCTTTGCCAATACTTGTTATTTTCTGGTTTTTGTTTTTTGTAATAGCCATTGTAATGGGTGTGAAGTGGAATTTCACTGTGGTTTTGATTTGCATTTCCCTGATGATTAGTTATATTGAGCATCTTTTCATGTGCTTATTGGCCCTTTATATATCTTTGGAGAAATGTTTATTCAAGTCCGTTGCCCATTTTCAAGTTGGATTGTTTGTTTCTTTTTGCTTGAATTGTAGGGGTTCTTTATATATTCTGGATATTAATCCCTTATTGGATATATGATTTGCAGGTAGTTTCTCCCATTCCCTGGGTTGTCTTTTCACTCTGTTGATAGCATCCTTTGATGTACAAAAGTTTTTAAGTTTGATGAAGTCCAATTTATCTATTTCTTTCTTTTGTTGCCTGTGCTTTTTTCATCATATCTAAGAAATCAATGCCAAATCCAATGTCATGAGGCTTTCCCCTCTGTTTTCTTCTACCTCAAATTGATCTGTGTGTGGTGTGAGGTAGGGGTTCAAACATAACATGTCTAAAACCCAACCCTCACATTTCCCCACCCCACCTCATTTTCCTCTGGGGTTAACTTAACTGTCACTTTAAAAGGCCTTATCTTCTCTCTACGTGGACAGCTCAGAAAATGACTCACTCCTGTCACTTTCCTCTCCATCATCGGAGTCCTGTTGATTTTGCTCTTTCTACATTCCTTAAAACTGCTCATCTCTCCACATCTTCACATCTCTTGCCCTTGTCCAAGTTTTTCTCATCTCTTGTCTGGATGGCCACAATAACCCCCTAATTGGCTTCCTTGGGAAAGCAATTCCAATAATATCACAATGTACTCCCCACCCCCCACCCATCTTGCTCTTAGAATAAAGACAAAACTCTTTAATGTGACCTTCAAAGCCTTCGATGGCCTGCCCGGGCTCCACCAGCCCCACCCAACACCCCACTCTCCTCACTCTCTGTGCTCCAGCCATACTGCTCACTCTCCCCACTAGGCCTTCATCTGTTCTGTTCCCTCTCCATCATCACCTAGGCAACTCCTACTTATCCTCCTATTCTCAGCTTAATCCCTTCCCTCATTCACCTTCTATACACTCTCTGTTGTCACATTCATCATGGTTTTGTTTTATATGTATTTGTGTGTGACTGTTGGATTAATGTCTGACACTAAATCACTGAGGGCAGGATCTGTGTCTGGATTTTAATCACTATTGTATTGCTAAGGCCTAGCACAGTGGCCTTACTAATACATAGTGAGTTATAGTTGGGGAGGGAAAGAAGGAAAGAAGAAAGGAAGGAAGGACAAAAGGAAAGAAGGAAGGAAGGGAGGAAAGGGGGGGGATGGTGGGTTCATATAGTGAAAAGATTGATATTCTTTGCTATAAAGGTTCTTCCCAAAGTGGGAAGCTATGATGTTCAGTGTATGATCACCAGGGGGTAAGGGGTGACACTCACTTTCTGCCAATTTCAGATTTTCTCAAACTTATTATATGACAAACACCATGCAGGCCCTTTCTCAGCCTGTTTCCTCATCTGTAAAGTGGGGTAATAACATTGCCCTGCAGGATTGTCATATTAGAAGAGATTGTGTGTGTCAAAGTGCTGAACCCCAAACACATTCTCCATAGATGAGCTTGAACCCAGCCATACTCCCAGATACAACCAAAGTCTCCTGGGTTCTATGTGCCTCAGCTTTCTCTTCATTAGCTGCCATATCTGGGCAAGGGCACATCCCTAGAATGGTACATGGATACTCAAGTCCCTTCTGAAGCATGCAGTCTTTGAAAACTGCCCCAGGCACATGCCCTAGGAGGCTTAAATCAGCTACACTTGGATCTGACCATACCTGAAACCTGGGTAGGACAGGAGCCTCAGAAAAATGCTCATGGCTCATCTGCTTAGACATCCAAAAGTAGACCCATTCTAGAAGTGGCCAAAGACTTAATCCAGTCTGGTGGGTCAGAAGGTGGGTAACCCCAATGTAAGCCTACTATCTCTGAAAAGCCTAGGCTCAGCAATTCTTTGCTTGAATATGACTTGAGCCAGTCTCCCTAGGGGGCAGGGGAGACCATGAGCTTCCCTTAGGCACGAGGTGAAGGCCAGAGTAGGTCCTGAGGAACTTGGACACAGCCTTGATGTTTCTTTCAGGGGATCTTAGCCTGCCCTGGGCCCAGGACTGGAGGAAGGGGCAGTGCCCGTGGCTGAGTACAAAACTCCCTCAATGGTGGGTCTCCTTCTGTCTACTGGCTGGGCTCCCTGCCCTCTCAACCCTCCAATCCTCATAGCTGGGGCCATCTAGACCCCACCTGCAGGTTCCAGGCTCTCTGGGCCCAGGTGGTCCGGAACTGGGAGGGGATTCAAAGATCCCAGGCCTCCAGCCTAGGGGGCTCGTGTCACCTGGGGAAAGAGGCCCCAATTCCAGGGACTGGCTCTTGCCTTGTCTCTGGCACAGAACTCCATCCCATACCCCAGTTCCCTTACCAAGTTCTTACCAATGCTCCTACTCCCACCTAGACCCCAAGCTTGGTACAGGCTTTCTCCTAAGTGCGTTTCAATTCCATCCTCTTCTTTCCACCTCTACTGCCACCATTGGTGCCCACCTGAGTGATTGCACCAGCCTCCTCCTGGATCCCGCTGCTGCCCCCCCTGTTCCCACAACGCATTCTCCACACAGCAACCACACCGATATCCCTAAAACATAAACTAGATCATATCACTTCCCTACTTAAAGCCTTCCAATGGCTTCCAGCACATGCAGAACTAGGCCCAAAGTCCTCACTGAGATCTCTAAGACCAGGCCCATCTGCTCTGGCCCTGCTGATCCTCTTGCCTCCTCTCCTTCCTCTTTACCTCACACACCTCCTGCTCCAGCTACATTAGACCTCAGTCTGCTCCGAACTGTTATGCCTCATAACAGAGCCTCTCTTTTTTGCTGCAGTTACTGATGGGTACAGGAGCTGTAACCTTCCTGAGAATGAAGATAACACAGACGCAGGCTGAGCTGAGAAATGGAAAGATCTCATCTGAGCACCAAGATACAACCACTCCTGAAGCCATCTACCCTATTTGTTTCCTGTGAAGTTAGCTAATGCATCTTTTTTCTTTAAAAAATTTAAGAATTTTATTTTTTTTGGGGGGGGGAGAAAGGAGACAGAGAAGGGGGGAGAAAAACAGAGAGAGAGAGAGAGAGAGAGAGAGAGAAAACACGAGTGGGGGAGGGGCAGAGAGAGAGAGAGGGGGACAGAGGATCCAAAGCTGGCTCTGTGCTGATGCGGGGCTCCAACTCATGAACCACAAGATCATGACCTGAGTTGAAGTTGGATGCTCAACCTGCTGAGCCACTCAGGCACCCCATGCGTCTTTTTTTCTTAAGCAAACTTGAATTGGCATTTATATTACTTGCTTCCAATTAATTCAACTGGCCAACCCTTCCTCACCCCACCCTATCCCTTTTTCTGTTCCTCCAACATTCCAGCTCCCACCTCAGGGCTTTCGTCCATGCTGTTCCCTTTACTGGGAGTGCTCTTTCCCCAGATACCTAAATGTCTCATTTTCTAACCTCTTGAGGTCCCTGCTCAAATGTCACCTCCTCAGGGAAGCCTGCCCTGACTACCTCCTTAAAAATAACAAGCTTCATCACCCTCTACCCTACATTATTTTTAAAATAATACTTTAACCACATATATTATATATTCACTTATTGTCCATCTCCCTCCACTAAACTTTAGTGGATTGTGTTAGGGTGACCAGCTGTCCTGGTTTGCCTGAGACTGAGGGCTTTTTTGGGATGCAGGACTTTTGGTGCTGAAACCAGGCATGTCCCAGGCAAACCAGAACAAGTTGATCACCCTAGACTGCCTTATTTATTTACCATAAAATCCCACTGCCCAGACCAGTGCCGGCACACGGTAGATGTTCAATATACAGTTGAGTGGGTCAACGACTGCAGGCCCTGGGCCGGACAGTGCCATCCAGTATTTATGTACACTGTTTTATCCCACCCTCATAGCTGGCCTGGGACGTGAGCCCTATTGGGACCCCCATTTTGCAGATAGGGGCCTGCCCACACAACACAGCTGGGGAAGCAGGGCTAGAATGCAGCTCTGTCAGCTGCCCAAGTCCAGCTCTTCACTGGTCTGCAGTGTGCACCTCCCAGTTACAGCTCCTCTGCTCATGCCAGCGGACCCTCAGCCTGTCACCTAACAACCACAGCGGGGCTCAGAGAAGCCCCACCCCTCACTTTTCTCCACTCAGATGGGAAAAACTGGCTCTAGGCCAGCCTGTTCCCGGCCAGAGTGGTGGTCAGGGGAGAGGGAGAGTGAGTGGTCCAGGAGCTGGAACCCCAGAGTGTGGCAGCCACTTCCCCTGAGTTGCACAGACCCAGGGCTCCGCCAGCTCCTGGTGTCCCTGACGTCTTGTCAATCCCAGCTGCCTTCTCAGCCCGCCCTCACTCCTAGGGCTGAGCTGGAGAAAGCCTGTATTCCCCCCACCTACAGGGCCTAAATGAAAACACTCTTCCCTCCTGAGTCTAGGGAAAGGGCTGTGTCTGCCATCCCTGCCTTGCCACTACCCCGTGCCCTGCCTCTCCTGCTCAGAACAAGGGAGGAGCACTGGGGGCAGCAACGCTTCCTTCCCTCAGGCCAATCTACCTCTCACTCAATCCCTACAACCAACCCTTGGGACAGGTGCTCTTTTTCATCCCCATTTCATGGATGGGGAAACTGAGGCCCAGAGAGGTGAAGTCACTTGCCCAGGGTGACACAGCTCATAAGGGGATTCCCACAGATGGTTCAGGGCTGTTTCCCAAGCTCACCTGTTCTCTGCTTTACCTCATCTTGCTGGTGAGGGTGGTGATGGAGACGACCAAAGTCGCTGATATTCATTGAGCCGGGAACCTCACTGCATTTGTGCAAACCACTTGTCTCCACTTTACAGATGAGGGAGCTGGACAGCACAGGAGTGAAGTGACCGACCAAGATCATGCACACAGCACAGAGGTCTCTTAATGGGACCAGACTCCCCTCCCCCTCCCTCCTTCCTTTCCTTCCTTCCTAGCAACCTACCTGTGCACCTGCCCACCAACTGACCAATCTACTGAGCATCAACGATGTTGAAGGCCCTGCCCGCATTGCCAACACCACACCAAGCACTAGCGGCAGGAGGAAATCCTGGGCTCTTGCGGCAGTCCTGGCTCCTGGCCCCGCACAGCTGGAGATCCCTTCCTGAGAGACCGCCTGGATTCCAAACCAGGATCCCCTGGGTCCGATTAGCAATCCGCTTGGGAGTCTCTCACTGGGGAATTCTCTGCATGTTTCATTCTGGGATCCCAGCTGCTGTGTCCCCTGCTTGGCCACCAAGGGGCTGTTTCTTGTAACGAAGTGGGGTGGGAGAAGGGCCATGGGAGGTTTTAATAATTCCATTGTCGGAAATTTCCATGCAGGTGGAAGAGACCTACTGGCTGGCCTCCAAATGCTTCCCTGGAAAAACTTCAAAAAGGAACTGCCCACTGCAGCCCAGAAGGATGCTGGAGCCACCTACACAAGGGCTCAGCGGTCAGTGCACCAGCATTAGCCCCCAGATTAGAGCTGGACACCCAGAGGCCCATGGATAAGGGGAAATGAGGACCCTTTTCTCTTCTGGAGGGAAGTGTGAAAGAACAAGGGAGGTGCTCCTTTGGGAGGAAGTCACAGCCTGGAGTCCATTTCTCTGCCACTTGCCCACTGTGTGACCTCGAGCAGTTCCTAGACCTCTCTGAGCCCAGCTTCTCCCTTGTGAAAGAAGGCAATTGGCAGGATGCTAAGGTCGAAGCATCGATGAGTGGTGGCTCTGACTTTGGGTCTCCTGAGTTTCAGGGGCTGAAGCCAGAAAGGGTACAGAGAAATAGAGTCCCAGAGAACTCTAGAGGCATCTAAAGGGACCCGAGGCTTCCTGGGAGGGAGTAAATGAACTGAACATCCTGCAGGTTCTGGAAGGTGCTAGCTGGGGGCTGAACAGGGAGCCTCCTCACTGCCCAGCCCCTCCCACGGGCATGCAGAGCCTTCAGCTGACTCTATACGGGGGTAAGGGGGTCAGCCTGAAGGACCTGCATACAGGTGAGGGTCCTGGGATGCTCCCAGCACCTCCCCCACCTTCACCCCCACAACCTTCCCACTGCCGCTGGCTTTGGGCATCTCTGTGGCATTCCAAACTCTCCAGTGCTCACCAGGGCTCCTACCTTGGTTACTTCCTCACTGTCTGTCCCCAGGCTGCCCTAGTCCAGGCTCTGTCTTCACTCACCAGCCAGGCTGGCCTCTGCTCTTCCCAGCTCTGACCCCGTCCTGCTGAATGCCCCGCAGGGCCCCTAGGCCCCTTGCTCCCCAGCGACGGCAGAACTGGGGCGCTGACCCAGTGCAACACCTCTCCCTTCACCTAACATCTCTCCTCCAGATACCGGAAAAGCCCCTGACACACTGGAGGCCACAAAAGTATGGCCACACCCAACAGTCCGAGAAGAATCCCCTGCAGATCAGGAAAAGAGGCGACTGCCTACAAAGACCTGAGTTTGAGCCCCAGCTTCTCACTTTCTGTGCAGATTCCTTCACAGCTCTGAGCCTCGGTTGCCTCACCCATAAAATGGGGATGAGGCCATACTCCTTGCACTGTTGGCATGAGGGTGAGAGGAGAATGAGGTAGACGTCTTGGGCACAGAGCCTGTTCTGAAACAGACCCTGGGTAGGCCTGACTTGAGCGGGACCCCATCCGTGAAAGGGACTGGGTGAGGCCTCGGTGTGATGGGTTGGAGGGGGTGTGAGAGGAGGGAAGTGTGGCGGGGGCAAGAGGTGAGGGAGGATTTAGGAGGCTGGGGAGCCACTGTCATCATGAGAGTGGCATCTGCTTTTTCAGCCGGGCATTGGTTGTATGCCGAGCACCAAGTTTAAAGGCTTCTTGTGGCTTCCTCACAGGTCCTGCCCAGGAAGGTTTATTACCTTATTTTACAGCCATTGAAACTGAGGTTCAGAGGAGTAAGGTTACCTGGCTGGGAGCGACACAGCTAGGACCTGTCCCCCTGAGCTCTGCACTGGGCGAGGGCACAGGAGGGGAGCAGTGGAGTGACAAGAAAAATTAGAAGAAAACGTAGGTGATGGAGATGATTACCTGTCTCCAAATTTTCTCCAGAGACAGGGGTAGGTGGTAGGGGGAGAGTGGGGTGAGGGAGAACCTTGTGCGTCCTTCCTGCTCACCTCCACAGAGAGTCATGAAGGCCGGGGCTAAGCACTGGCTGTCCTGGCCTTCTGTGTGGCTTGGCAGGGGCTTCCCTACTCTGGCCCAAAGGCCTGCTGCTCTGGCTGACCCCTTGGCCAGGACTCAGCTCCTAGGGCCTGGGAGCCAGGGAGGGTCACTCTGAGAGAGTGCTGAGTGTCAATGGCAGAGGAAGGCTTTTGCAGAAGCTTCTGGCAACATCCTGTGAAATCCATGCTCCCAGTACCCACCTCACAATGGCCTTGAGTGGATGCTGGTCTAGGGCATCACTGAATAAGCCAGTGCCTCTGGAACCTGCAGCTTAGGGGTAGTGAGTTAGATGAGGGGATGGTCTGCCGTAGGCTCATGGAGACACTCAGGGCAGGAGCCAAACCTGAGGGACCACGTCGGCATCCTTCAATCCCACTCACACCACATCACTGTCTGGTCCAAGATCCTTCTGTGGGTGCCCATTTGGTCACACAGAAGTGGATTCAAACCCTACTCTGCCACTTATTAGCTATGCAACTCAGTTTCTTTACCTGGAAAATGGGAATTTCATCACCAATTACCCAGAATTGTGCAAGGGTTGAATGAAATGACATTCCCTTTCCACATGGTAGCCAGAGGGGTCTGTATATGTGTCTCACCCCAACTTAAGACCCTTGAATGTCAAGGTCAAATCCAAGCAGCAGAACAAGCCTCGCTCTTTTCCACTCAGGGCCCTTTGCACATGTTGATTCCTTTGCTGGGATTGTTCTTCCCCCAGATGGTGGCACATCATCTCAAATGTCATCTCCTCAGTGAGGCTCTCCCTGACCATCCTACACGAGCTGTCCCAGGCAGCCCCTTTGACTCTCCTGTTAATTTTTTTCCTTGAAACAATCACCACTGCATGGAATTACTTACTTTATTTATTAGTAAGACCTCTTCCCCACTACCTCACATGGTACCTGGCAAGTAGCGAGAGTTCAAGAAATATTTGTTAAGTGAACAAATAGATATATAATGAACCTGAAACACAGTGGGCCTTAAGTGCATGCTGGCCCTGTTTCCTTACCCATTCCCAGTACAGCTTTCCCCCTGAGCACATGTGTGTGCATACACACACACACACACACACACACACACACACACACACAAAGTTAATCTCCAAATGAAACCAAAGATCAAGAATCCCAAACAAGAAAACCCTGTGCTAGGAAGGGGACACTAGGGGTCATTAGGGTCCCAAGACCCTAATTAGGGTCCCTAAGTTGTAAGGCTTACCCGAGGCTGTAGAAAGACCAGGTCACTAGAAAGGGCATGGGGCAATCCCTTCCTTCTCAGCATGAAGCTGGTATGCCACTGAGCCCTTGGGAATAACCTGCATTCTGTCTCTGGTTCTGTAGCCTAAAGGGAGTGAAGAATTGTGTCTTGTGGGCAAAGACTCGTCTGGTTCATTCACGCCATATCCAGTGCCCTCAGCTCAGAGTAAGTGCTCACTGAATGCTTATAAATGAATAAATGAATGAGGGTTCGGTTGGACAGCAGAAAACAGAGGAGATTGGCCACGAGCGTCCATGGGCATCACCAGCTTGGACACGGTGTCGAAACCTGTCCAATGTCACTCTCTGAGAGTACCTCCAATAGTACTCACATCCTCTCATGCCCCTGCTCAAGAACCTGTAATGGCTCCTACAGCCTCTGGGAAAATGTTTGGATTCTGTAGTCTGGCATTCAAGGACTGCCTACTTTCCTCTCTCCCTGCCTCCCTACCTCCCTGCCTTCATCCATCCCTCCATCCCTCCAGCCATCTGCCCACCCATCCTTTCATGCAATATTCACTGGGTGCTTCCCAGGTTCCAGACAATGTGCTAGGTGCTGGGGTCAACCCAGCTCTTCACTTTTGTAATGAAATTATCTTACCAAATATCCACCTGCAAATCCTGTCTGCTCTACCTTCAAAACATGAATAGTGCGATCACTTCTTACCACAGCCACAGTCTCTGCCCTGGCCCAAACCACCACCTTGTTGCCAGGCTCACTGCGGGAGCCTCCTCCCTGGTCTCCCTGCCTCTCATCCTGCACACCCCATCTGTTCTCCACACACAGCCAGAGAAAAACCAAGACCCTCTTCTGTTCAGAATCCTCCCGTGGCTCCTGCCATTCTCCCAGGAGAAGCCAAAGTCCCTACAATGGACCACAAGGCCCTTCATGATCTGTACTCCCCACCCTCTTACCTCCCCGAACTCCTCTCCTAACATCCCCCCCCGCTCATCCCCCGCCCCCTCCCCCCCGGCCACTGGCCTTCTCATCATTCCTTGAACCAAGTGAGCACACATCCACCTCAGGACCTTTTCGCTGGCTGCTCCTTCTGCCTAGAACCCTCGTCCCCAGATAGCCTCGTGTCTCCCTCAGGTCTCTGCTCAAATGCTCCCTTCCCAGGGAGGCCAGACTTGAACCCCTCTTTGAAACAACGGGCTTCATCTTCCTTCCTTGGACTTATTTTTCTCCATATTCCTTGACATGCCACCCACTTATGCCTTCGCTTATCATAGATCTCCACCCCCTTGATTGCAAGGCCATGAGGCAGTGAACCAGCTTACTGTACTCAGCGTGATGTCTTTGATGCCTGGAGCACAGTAGGCCCTCAGCTGCTGTTTGCAGAGTGAATGAATCCCCCACTCCTTAGGCATGGGTGGTTATTTTCTTTCTACGAAGGACTTTCACATTCCTTCAGTCAGTGGTTCCCAAGTGTCTGTCCATAATCATCCCATTAAACAGATTTGCAAGCCCCTGCCCGGGATCGGGTTCGTAGGTTCTCCCCAACCTGCTTCTCCTCTCACCATCTCTGGGCCCTTCTAAAGGGCCCCCACACCAGCTGGGACTTAGCATGTCTCCCTCGCTGCCCCTCTCCCCCAGTCCAAAGCCCCGTCAGCTTGCCGACTGTCACCTACCTCGTGGCAACCCACGGCTCCATTCTGTGCTTGCTCACCTGGATGCCTGACCAGCCTCAGGCCTCATCCTCAAACCCCTTATCCCCACTAGGGCCATGGGATCTTCCAAATGGGCCAGCCTGGTCACATTACTCCCCAGCTTAGAAGTGTTCAGCCCACTGCCCTTGGCTTGGCCCGGCCACCTCTCCGGCCGAGCGCTCACCGCCCCCGCCTGGCACCTTCTGCTCTGGGCGGCTGGTGGTGGCTTCCACCCCCACTCAAGCTGCGCCTTTGCCTGGAGCACCCTTTCCACTTCCTACCTTCCTTCCAGTCGGCTAGCTCTTATTTATGCTTCCACTTGGCTGCCGTGTCAGGACCCCTTGAGGTTGTTCCCTGATAGCCCAACCAAGGGCTGGCGGGTGGCATCTCCTCCAGGCTCGGGTATCCCGGCCGCCTTACCTAGCCCGACTGATAGCACACTGGTCTGTGGTAACTGGCCTCCATGCCAGACCCAGTACTCTGGGACAGTGAGGTGACTGTCATCATGGTTAGGCTGAGGGCTTTGGAGTCAGGATGCTGGCCGGGTGCCCTCGGGCAGGTCACTGTATGTCTCACAGCCTCAGCTGCCTAACGTGTAGAACGGGGAGAACGCCTGCCAGAGGCATGTGGTATTAAACAAGTCCCACAAAGCACTTGGAACGGTACCTGTGCGCATGTCAGTCAAGGGCATTCTGGTTCGGAAACTGGCACAGGGAAGAAGCCCAGGGGCCTCTGACCAGCAGGTACATCTGGCTGCCCGGGGCCTCCTCGAGTGTGCTGGACCCGCACCTAGTAGAGGCTGGGCCTGGGGGACAGCAGATCCCCTTGGCCTCCCTGTGCCTGTCTCCTTCCTAAGAAGCTTCTGTTTGCTTCAGCTGAATATTTTAAAATGCATCTTCTTTGTTTTGGGGGTGAAGGAAGCATCTTTCCAGGTTCATGTTTTCTGCCCTTTGGTGTGTGTTCTCTCCTGACCTTTGGGCCTGTTTTCTGACTTCACCTCCTGCCCTGGTTTGCGCGTGGCCTATTTTAGCCGACCTTTTGCACCCAACCTTTTTTATGTGAGCCAGACTCCCTGCCTCTCTCCTCTGGGTCTCAGCTGCTTGGTTGAGGAGGGGGTGGCGATGTGCCCTGCTTTGCTATGCCATCCACTTTGAGGGAGAAGAGGGAAGGAGGGAAGTGCTGACACCTCGTCCCAGACAGTGCACGCATGCTGGCCCCCGACTGTGGTAATGAGGGCACAGAGAGGGCACACCACAGCTGGGAAATAGCAGAGCTGGCAGCTCTCAGGCCCTCGCCCTCTGCACAAGCCTCTGCTGCCTCTCATTCAAAGACTGCTGAGCTGCTAGGATGATGGCCAACGTGCATCCAGGCACAGGGTAAAGTCACAGGTATGAGTAAAAAGATAACACAGAAAAGACACAAAACCCCTCCGGACTTACACCTGCCAGTGAGTGAAAGAAGAGACAGGAGAAAGTAATAGCAAGTTGCCAGATTTTGATGATTCCAAGTTGAATTGCAGGTTGCACCAGGATTTTGCATATCACCAAGAAAGAAAATGTACTTCCAATGAAACTCCGATGTGCCATCAGCTGCAAGATGCATCCTGGACTTGGGGTCACGAACTCGTGGGGAAAATGTGCATCCCCAAGTTGACAAAACAGGGTATGGACCGTGGGATGTGGGGAGAGGAAAAGGAGTCCTTTAGCAATGGACCTTCTGTATCATTCTATTTGCTTCAACAAGCATGCCATTAGTTTTGTAATTCAAGTGACTGCAGTTTAAACAAAGAAAATAGGGTTTTCCAAGTGGTAGCTGCCTGGTTTCTTTTCTGGCCACCTCATGGGCTGGGGACACAGTAATTGGCAGCTCTGGGTGCCCCGCTGGGGGCTTACGTGGGGGAGGGCAGGTAAGCACCAGGCACGCTCTTTCCAGAGCTCAGCCTGTGTGGGTCTAATCAGCAGAGATTTCCCTTTATTAAGATCTGGCCCCCAAACCCATCATTAAGGGCTCTTCAAGCTCGAAAGTCCACAGTGGACCACAAACAACAGACAAAGCCCAACTTCCCAGAGAACAGGAGAGCTGAGAGCTCTTCCTCCCAGATCTTCCTCTGCTTTATTCTGCCTTGCACTGTGTTACAGGATTTACAGACTCGTCTGGCCTTCACCGCCCTCTGCCCAGTCAGAATGTAAAGGGCAGGAGACCACGGATCACATCTGCCTCACTTAAGGCAGCAGCCCTCACTCACTGTCTCCTACTCTCTCCACTTCCCTCCCTCCCCTGGGGCAAAGAGAAGCTCATTAGAAGCAGGTGGGTTGAGTGTGGGGTTTCTGGACAACCTCCTGCAATCATTTCCACTAGGTCAAGAGTAAAGTTGAGGAAGGACACTGTTTTCTCCTTCACAGCTGCACGAGAAAGACAGCCTCCCCCCAGTGCTAGGCCCTTGAATACAACAGTCAATGAGGCAGACAGGCTTCCTGTCCTGAAGGAGCTGATTGTCTAGAGGGGAGGCAGACAAGAAACAAAGGAATAACTACAAAAAAGAGTGTCAATGTGATAAATGCTTGTTAAAAACCAATTGGCATGACAGGGGGAGCCCTAGATGAGGGATGGCCTCAATGGGGAAATGTCCTTTGCTTGATGAGAAGGAACCTATCATATAAGGAGGAGGAGAAAAAGCATTCTAGATAAGGAAACAGCATGTGCAAAGGCCCTGAGACAGGAAAGAGGCTGGTGAGTTTGAGGAATGGAAAGGAAGACAGTAAGCTAGAGAAGAGTGAGTGAGGAAAGAGGGTTGGGATGAGTGGCGGGCACTGAGAGGCTTGTAGGCTATGGAAAGAGCCTGGGTTTTATCCTGTGCATCATGGGGAAGACTGTAGTTTCAAGCAGGGAGTACCACAGTCTGATTCATATTGTTAAAAGGGTCCATCTGGCCACTTAAGCAGAACAGATGATGGGGGGGGGGGGGAATACAAGAGAGGATATGGGGGAACCAGTGAAGAAGGTCACCCTTTCATTCATTCAACAAGTGTTTATTCAGCAATGTTTTAATGAACCCCCCCCCAAAAAAAAAAACCCACAAAAATAAACACAAACAAAACTCATTGGCTAGGGCATGTGTCCAGAGGTCCAGGGTCTGGTGCCTGGAAGCTTACAATAACAGGACAGCCAGGAAGGTCTTCCTGAATAAGGAGGCATTTCAGTGGGGTCAGAAGGATGGCTCCAGGGTGCTCCAGGGGTGGGCACAGCTTGGGCAAAGGCTTGGAGGTGAGGGAGAAGGTCAATGTGTATTGAACAGCTAAATTCCTGCCTGACTTAGTGGCTGAAGTAATTAACTGCTAAAGGAGAAGTGGTGGGAAGGCAAAGTGTGGAGGAAGATGCTGGAAGGGTTGTTGGGGGATAAATCACAGGTGCACTGAATAGATGCTGAGGAGCCTGGGCTTTACTTGCTTGGCAATGGGGACACTGGAGGCCTAGACTGGAGAGTGGCGGCCAGATGGACATTCTGAGAACCGCCCCCCCCCCCCGGTGGCCATGAAGGAGGGAGGGCAAGATTCGGGCAGCGAGGGTGAAGGATAGTGCATACTCCTCTTCCCATTTTGATTCTATGAGTAATAATACCAGTAATAATACTACTAATAACAATATACTTCATAGAGCTTCCTATTAGGAGTGTCAGGCAGTGTTCTAAGCTTCTTACACTTACTACATTATTTAATCTGCATAAGAACCCTATGAAGCAGGTACAATTATTTACTCCCATTTACAGGGGAGGTGACTGAGGCATAGAGAGGGCAGATAGATCACTTGCTCAAGGTCGCACAGCTAGGACGCACTGGGGCTGGGAATCAAGTCCAGGCTTCCAGGCTCCAGAGTCTGCTCTTAACCACTGCCCCGTGCTGTCTTCTCCCTGTAAGACCCCACAGTTTTGCATTCTGGAGTTTTGTCTCCTTGACAGAGAAAACCCTCTCTGGACAGTGCCCTTGGCTGCCTTCTGAAGCCCTAAAAACACAGCAGTAAGTCCCTCAACGTACATAAACTGACCAGCTCCTGCTCACAGCACCGCTGCTAAGCCAGTGACCAGAAGCAAATCCCTGAACCTCACTGAGGGAGCTGTGTCCCCCTCTGTAGAGTGAGGAGAGAATGCCACCTTCACAGGATGGACATGAGAACTGTGTGTCGCTAACTGGCATGATAATCGCCAGGCACGGGGCAGCCACTGGGCAGGGTCTTTCACTCATACCTTACATAATCTCCACAAGGGAAACAGCCATCTCCCCCACTGCGCAGGTGAAAACACTGAGGCTCTGAAAGGAATAGTAACCACCCACAGAACACAATTTGTCAGTGGCAAAGTTGGGCTCTGAGTTACGGTTCCCCCCAGTAGTGTCGAGGAGGGGCTTAAGGAATGTAAGACTTTTCTTCCCGCAGTGTAGACCGGTGTGGCTCCAGTCCTATAAGGGTTACTGGGGTGTCGTTTAGGGAATGGGGAGGAAGAGCAAGGATGTGACTGATTCCTGGGACCCAGGCCTGTGTTTGCCGAGGCGTCAGCCTACTGTGCACAGCTGTGTTGGGACATGGGCCGGGTATGCATGACCCTGTTCCCGGCTTGGGGTCTGTCCCAAGGCCTCACCCTTTCTCCTGGACGGTTGGGAGGTATATGAAATTTGAGGGGTGGCAGCTGATAGCAGGACAGAGTCCTGGGCTACTGGACTCGCAGCAACCTCAGGCAACTTTGCTCTGGGCCTCAGTTTCCCCTTGAACCCAAAGGGCATAGCAGGATGATGAGGGGCTGGGCCTCCCCTGAGGCCTGGGAGCCTGCCTAAACCACCACACTTCTCCGAGACCCAGTCTCCTCCTCTCCAAATGGGTCCGTCACACTTGCGAAGGGTAAAGGAAGGCGTGCTTGCAGAGAGCCTAGCACAGACAGTGCTTGCTTAACAGCTGATATTATTATGCCAGGTTACCCTGAAGGCCGCAGTGAGGCTCGGGGGAGCTCGGTGTGAAGGCTTGTTGGCCACTTTCCAACATGGCATTTGCATTCATTTCTAGCTGCAGTCCCATTGTAGAGGTTGGTCTCTGGAGTTCAGAGAGGTTCCCTTCCCTTTGGAGGTCCCAGGGTTAAGGGAAGCTGTTGGAATTCCGTTCTCTTGAGGCCATCAGGGAAGAATGAGGCCACTGAGAGGGCAGAGAAACACACAGAAACAGCCCTAGACCCTAATGCTCAGCCACACGTGAGCATAGGGGTGGCCACGAGCCCAGACTTCTTCCTATACTGGCTCCATTTTATAAATGAGAAAACTGAGGCCTTGTGGGTGGTGAGGCAAAGTCTGGGACAGAGGAGTTACTCACGGTCCAGCCCCCAAGCTGGGCATCCGCTATCAGCCACCGGCTACCACCTTCCACCTGGGGCTGCATCGGCTCCCCACTGAGAGCTGGCTCTGGAGCGGATTCATCTCTGGGCTTGGCACGGAGCTCGACACACGGCCTGGCACATACCAGGTACTCAGCCAATATTGGTTTTATCGATTTACATTCTCTTCCCTTTTCAAGATCCTCTGAGCTTGGAAACTTGAAACTGGCTGGAGGTGGGATGGGGAGAAAGGCCTCATTTTAATCTGAAGTGAGTCATGTAAGTTGATAAATTTAGAAGTGGCCTAAAGAGCTCTTGATCTCCTGCCTTCAGATAGTTGCTAAAAGAGACTGGTTCTCAGCAACCTTTGCATTGCAAATACACACGTCAGCATGGACACTGTCGGTGCCCCACCTGGGTCCCCCTCACCAGCCTGCGGCACTGGTAACCCAGCTGCCAGGCTGTTATACCTTCTCTGCAAAATTGCCTTGGAGTCAACAGGGGCTGCTGCCGTCCCAGGCTTGCTCCTAGGGACCTCCACCCCAGAGCCACATGGATGTGCACATGCACAGCCTTGAGCTCCCTCCCTCTAGCCCTGTCCCTTCCTCATGACCTTGACTAGCAGCAATGCCTGGACAATTTTGAATCTTAGACATTTAAAGTCCTAGGAGGCACATCTAGCCCCACTGTCCTTGTTTTAAAGATGGAAATGGGGGCCCAGAGACGGGCTGTGATGGGTCCAAGGTCACTTGGGGTGTCTGTCAAGTTAGGCTGCACCCAGGTGCCTCCTTCCCCACTCCCATTCCAGTTCATTCTGTGGCCCTGGCTCTGCCCAGTGGCTGGACCAGTTGGCCAGCCAGGGCTTCTGCTCTCTCCAGGAGGGAGTTTTGCTGTGTCAACTCTGCAGTAGCCACTGAGAAATCACTTGGAGGCCAGGAAGTGCTGGCTGGTAGGCATGCAGGGTGGCTGGCAGGCTCTGCTGACCTTGGGCATGGCCCAGCTCAGCCCCCTCCCCTGTACTGGGGTGAACAAGCAGAAATGTGAAGGAAGAAGGAAATCACTTCCGGAGAGAGCTCCAACCCAGAGGATGCTGCATCCGGCTGCAGCTTCTAGAAATCTCCCCTCTCTTATGGAGAAGGCAAGGACCCCCTTCTCCGTAAGAATCAGAGCCCTGGACTGATGTGGGCAAGAAGGCAATATTGGGCTGGGGCCTGGACACTGGGGAGAGTCAGCTGTGTGACCTTGGGCATACCCACATGCATCTTGGCCTCAGCTGCCCCATCTATAAGACGAGTGCAGTCTGTATTGTTATTATTTTATTGAGCCCAGTGTCTATTTTAGCTGCCATTTATTGAACTCGAAGAGACTCATTAGGAGTTCATCAAATAATAACTGCCTACACTTCTGCCAAGCATTGCCCTAAAGCACTTTAATTTTATTTCCTTCTCCTAGCAATCCTAGGAATTGGAGACTTTTGTTATTCCCATTTTATAGATGGCGGGACCAAGGCACAGAGAAGTTAAGACACTTGCATGAGGTCACACAGCAAGGAAAGAGTAGAACAGGAATGGGAATCCCAGAGTCTGTTATTTATACTACAGTCTTTGTGGTTTGTTTTGGGCTACCAATTATTAGGCACCTACTGTATAGGGGCACCCTGCTGGGCATACGATTCACACATAAGCTTGCCGACTTCTTACAACAGCCTTGGGAGGAAGAGGAAACAAAGGCTCCTGGGGGATGCAAGGAAATGCCTAAGGTCCCGCTGTGATTGAGGTGAGGAGGCAGGCAGGGGACTGACTTCTTCCCAACAGCTTGGTGGTTCTAAGTTCTCTCTGGGTTTTATCTTATTTACCATATTTCATGGACTCTATCGTAAGACGTATTGCTATTTTGTATATACTGAGGAAAGGAAAAGACATGACTGGTTCACTGTGACATGCCACAAGTTGTAACAGGCACCCCTCTTTCAGAGGTGTCAAAATGTGCATCTGGGAGTCCACATGGTGCAGCTTTATTCACAACAACCCTGTAAGGTGGGCACTATTACTGTCCCCATTTTACAACCGAGGGAACCAAGGCTCAGCGCCCAGGCCTCGGGTTGGATGTCACCAGGCTCAGCCCAGACTTGGTCCTGAATCACCATGCTACATCACTGCTAATTCAGCCCACGTGGGACGTGCACCCTGCCCTCGGGCACAGGTCAGAACGCTGAGGAGACTCGGTCACCTGAAGCCCAGCCCCCCTTGCTCTGGATGAGGTTTTGGCCCTCACCCAGTGCAAAGGCCTCAGGCAGACAGGAAGACACCTCCAAATGACTTCCCAAGGAACCCGGCCCCCCACCCCCCACAGCTCTACAGCCTTGATGGAAAAACATGACAGCTCACCTTCCCTTGCCAGCCTTGAGCTGTTGCCCCAGGCCAACTAAGCAGGGGTCTGAGGCAGCCAGGCTAGAGTGAGCTCCTTTGGATGACAGTCCCCATGGCCCCTGCAAAGCAGTCCCTGGGTGGCCAGACATGACCCAGTGGAGCAGCCCAAGCCAATGTGGAGAGCACCACAACTTTATAGAAAACTGCCCTCGGGGTGGGCATGGGAGCCCCAGAGAGACCTGCTTCCTTCCTTCGAAGCTATATGGCTCTTGGACCCCAAACGGGGTTGTCTGTTCTTGGCTTCTTCCCATAGCCTCTTCCAACCGCCCACTCCACTATAGCACGACTTCCCGGGGTCTCTGCAAAAATTAAATCCACCTCTCCTGGGACTAGGACTTGCCTCTTCTGAGGCCATCTTTAACGAAGTCCTCCGGGGGCCTTTCTCCAGAAGCAGGACAGAAGCTCAACGTTTCTGAGTGTCTGGCATGATCGGGACCCCATTTGTGACAGTTTTCTATCTATCATGTCACACACACTATCTTGTTAGGTGGGTCTCTTCAAATCCCCTTTACATCTCAGGGTGCCAAGCTCCCAAGCTCAATGGGGCAAAGATACTGGCTCAAGGTCACAGCAGTAAACACTGGCATTAGGATTGAAATTCGAGTCTTTCCCATGGCACCAGGGAAGGCCATTTCAGTACTGATCTCTGAGCCAAGGGCTCCGTTTGCATCACTTCCCCAAATCCTTACACTATAGGTAACAGTACGATAACACTATTGTATCTCTATTTCCTCCCAGGCTTCAGTGGACCGGACCATAACCCCAGGCCAGGTACTTCACCTGAATCCCTTCTGCCTCTCAGGACATCTGGGAAGGTGGGTACTTTTATGGAGAGGTAAACTGAGGTCAAGTTCAACCACTAGTTCAACCACATGCAGCTATTCAACAGTAGAGCTGCTTATCAGGATGAGGCTTGGAATAAGCAATTACCCTCCCACACGTGAAACGAACAAACATTTGGAAAGTGCTGGAGGATACATTTTAGCTATCAGTGATGACTATCAATGGTTAGCATTTTAGAGCTTGGCAGTTACCCCACAGGTTTGGTGTCGCTCTCCCCATTCTCCCGATGAGAGCCACGAGGTCTATAAGAGCATTGAGTGGCAGAGAGAAGAAGGCACTGTGGGCTCTCGACCCTCTGCTGTGCAGGTCTCCTGGGCCTAGCATAGCCCCCCCGATACCTCCAAGCTCCCCTGCCCACCTCCAGCTCTCCTTTCTGGGGCTCAAGAACCACCCCCCCCCCCCCCCCAGGTCCTGGATCAGCTCAGGACTGGCTAGAATTCCTGGCTCACGGGTTCCTGGGTAGAAGCAGCCGCTAGCCAGCTCTAAAAAAGATGGCAAGGAGAAAGAGCACCAGAGACCTGGGTTCAAATCCCAGCTGTGCCCCTCGCTTGCTATGTGACTCAGGCACATTCTAACCCCCCCCCCAGACCTCGGTTTCTTTATCTGTAGAAGGGGTGCTTGTGAGGAAGCAATGAGACACTGTGCAAAGGACTTGCTAATAGTGAACTAGTAAAATGGTAACAATTGTAGTGGGCCGAAGTGTCCCTCCCAAGTTTCACGTCCACCGGGAACTTCAGTATGTGGCCCTATTTGGAAATAGGGTCTTTGCAGATGTATTTAAAGATCTCGAGATGAAACCATCCTGGATGGATGGGCCCTGTATCCAGTGACTGGTGTCTTCACAAACAGAAGAGAGGACACAGAGACACAACAGAGAAGGTGATGTGACAATGAAGACAGAGATTGCAGTGATACAGCCACGAGCCACTGAGCTCCAAGGGTCGCTGGCGAGCACCGGAAGCTGGGGATGAGGCGCAGTGTGCCAGCTCCCTCAAGGCCTCCAGCAGAAAGCAGCCCTGTGACGCCTTGATGCCAGACGTCCAGCCTCCAGAACCAGGGGACGCTAAATTTCTGTTGTTTCAGGCCACTCGGGTCGTGGCCATTTGCTGTGGCGGCCACAGGAAACAGAGCTGTTATAAATGCTGCTGCAGTTAAACCTCAGCCTTGCAGTGTCTCAGGCCCTTCAGCCCAAGGGCCAGCTGGCAGGAGACTCTACCCTCACAGAGGACACGAGGCAGGCAGGATCGCTGCCCCCTCTTTCAAGGAGAAACTGTGAGACCTGGGGACTGACACGACTTGCCCAAGGTCATCCATCCCTGACCGAGCTGGGCCTGGAACTCCTGGAACTCGACTCTCCTGACCCTCAGACCCAGGCCTCCTCCCCGACACGTGGGGACCTCTGTAGCCTCAGGGACTGCAGCCCTGGCCTCCTCCCTCTGCCTCCATCAGGCCGGGCCATCTTGCTCTCTACTCCCCTGGAGGGCTTTCCTGGAATGCGTCTAAGGCCTTAAAAACACTCCCTCCCTCCAATGCGGGGCTCCCCACTGGAGACCAGGGTGAAGCCCTCAGCACATCCCCTGGCACACAGTAGGTTCTCAGGGGTTGCTGAGAGCGTCCCCTATTTTGTATCGTCATCATGCAGCAGCCCTCCGAAGTGGGCACCTATTCCCATTTTACAGACCAAAGGCCAGGGCCCGAAGAGGTAAAGCAACTGACTCAAGGGTCAAATTCTTAAATGCCCGAAGTAGGTTTCTAGCTCACAACTTAGTCTGATTCTCGATCTCGACAACTTCCACTCACTGAGCCACAAATACTGGCCACACCCTGAGCCTGCCACTCAATGTCCAGTACTTTCCCCACTTGCCCCTTGCAACAACAGCCTGAGAGGTCACAGATGGGTGAACTGAGGCTCCACCCTACTGCCTTGAACTCTAGAGCCTTGCCATCTTTCCCATCAACTATCACCACTGTCTGTCTCTGTCCACGGGGACATCCTCCCTAAATAGTTTCTTGTTTGGGGCTCCTGCTCAGAGGGAGAAATGGATTATTGCATGTTTAATGTTCTGGCCTTGGAGATGGCAGGGTGGGCTGGGGTGCCCAGATTCCACATAAGAGACCCACCCCTGTCTCCCACACTGTTCTGTGTGTTACAGGGGAGGTTGGGGAAGGGGCTCATCCACCCCCACAAAGTGTGTTTGCATGTGGCATCTGGAACTTGCACCCCAGACAGTTCTCCTGCAGCCTCTTGGGAGCTAAGGGGGGAGGTCGAGAGAAACTACACTGTGCACCTCAGGGTCCCCCAAGTCCCCAACCTTCACCCTGCACCTATGATGTGCCAGCTGCTTCACACACATCACTCAGAATCTTCCCAACAGCCCTTCTAGAGAGGGGAACATTGAGGTTTACAGAGGACAAGCCAATTCCCTCACTGCCATAGAGCTGGGGAGAGGCATCATGGCGACTCAAACCCAAGACTCAGGGAGCCTCTTAGGTGCACCCCTCCCAGCCACACTGCTAAGAAAGATGGCCCTGTTTGCCATGTGAGAAGGGCCTGATTTAGGGGTGCAGGGTGCAGCCAGAGGCTGGGGGCAGGACAGGGGACTGGAGGGCTGGAGATCTGAGTCTCAGTCTCATTTTGCCACCAAACTGCCAGGTGACCTCAGTTTCTCTGGATGTGACAGGAGCAGGTGAATAGCATGATGCTCCAGTTACTCCCAGCTGTGATAGCCTCTGAGCTCCCCCAAATCCACCCAGCCACCTCGCTCCACTGGGTACACAGCTACAGAGATAAGAACCCAGGGACACCTGTGAAAACACACCTCCCGGGACCTCCTGAATCACTGGGCGGGGGGACCTGGAAATTTGTCCTCTACCAGGTGATTCTCTAGGTTCATTAATATGCCAGAGACCCATCGGCCTAGAGATTTCCCTTCCTTCCTTCCCCTCCTGACTTTGGCCAACTGCAGCAGGAAGGTGCTCGCCGGCTCAGGCTCCAGGCTCTGATGCCAATGCCACCTCTGTGCACAGCTCTCTAGGGTGCTCGAGGTTCTCAGATCACTGTGGGGGAAGGCAGGGCAAGAACAGGCATGCCCTGGTCACAGAAGAGGAGACTGAGGTGCAGAGGGACAAAGCAGCTTGCCCAAGGTCATACAGCTGGTCGGAAGTAGAGGCTGGGCCCGATGCACTCATCATTTTAACTTGCAGTCAAACAGCTGGGGAAAACCAGGAACCAAACAGGCCCCTGCTGCTTCACACCTGGGACCTGACGGAGGCTGGCAAGACACCCTACTCTCCAAAAAGCACAGTGTGACCTTGGACAAATCCTTTCCCCTGGCTGGGCCTCAGTTTCCCTGTTATGAACAGGTCCAGGCCAGGTAACTTTAGAATGCACACATCTGCATTGGCTTTCTAGTGCCATCAGTTCCACCAGGTAAAAGGTGGCAGAGCTGTCTAGGACAGGGCCACATGTGCCTGGGGAGGGCTCTGCTTTTGCCCTCAGGAGACTCTCTGGACCCTTTCCTGGAGTCTCATCCCCAAATCCCAAGTTCTTGGACTGTTGGTTCCCAAGATGTTGGCACCCTAAGTTGAGGCTGGCCTCATGAAAGAAGGGAGGGGAGGGTCCAAGACGGCAGGCAGGGAAGCCAATGGCCTGGCTTCCACCCTGTCTCTGCCATGTTCCAGCTGTGTGGCCTTGGATAAGTGTCTCTACTTCTCTGTGCAGCTTCTCATCTATGGCATGGGAATAATGTGGTCATGGGAGGCCCCCCCACCCCTGAAGCGATGGATGCAGAACAATTAGCTCAGTGAATGCTAGCTGGCTTACTATTATGTACCCAAGTCTTCCAACCCATATCTAAGCTAGGTGGGGAGAAAGGAAGAGGGGCCAAGGGGAGAAGAGCATTTCAGTCTCTCTACAGCATCAGCCACAGGCAGCTTTTGTGATCTGTGATCTGGAGAGAACTTGGGGGCTGTTGGCAGTGTCCTGGACCCGAGCTCTGAGAGACTCCCTCCAGTGTGCAGGTTTCCTGGTGCCAGAGAAGTGGGGTGGTGGGACTGGTCCAGACTCCTGGTGGTCTGGGCTGTGGGCAGCAGCTGCTCCTGCCCCCTCCTCTGTCCCCTTTCCAACTCTGGGCAGCCTTCTCCACAGAACATCAATAACCTGACTCCAATCAGAGCTCCCTGGGAATCTGGGCTGGCCCTCGCCTGGCTGGTGTCCCTGTGTCCTCACAGGTAGTCCCCTGAGGGGTAAGCCTCTCCCCAGTGCCCACAGAGGCACCTTCACTCCCAGGGCAGATGTCTGAAAGCTGAGGGGTGGATGTGTGCATGAAGCATCTGCAGAGGTGCCGCGTCTGTGTGCCTGGGCTGTCTTTGTACATATGCAACCTACACTCCCCTGTGGGCACATTCCAGCATGCTGTGCGCCTGCTAATGCATGGACGGGCATGCAGAAATGGCCTGTGGGATACCACAAATATGTTCTTGTCATTTTCACATGGGGGCCAGCCCTCACATGGCCACATGCCACATTTGTGGCTGCTGCAGGGCACCACGTGCAGGCCAGTTAGCCCACATGCAGCCTCCTGCATTCCTGTGTTAGAGCTACGTGCATGTGTGGGTATGCTGCATTCACAGGTGTGTGTGTGTGTGTGTGTGTGTGTGTGTGTGTGCATGATGCATTCATGTGCATGCTGTGGTTTGCAGGTGAGCAGGTGGTATCCAGGGATTTGAGCTGTATTCACATGTGCTGAAGTGTATCTATGGGCACAGGAACTCTGTATGTGTATATGATTTGAACACATACAATACACTACTATGTGTCCTGTATTTGTATAAGTGTATCTGTGGCTGTGTACATGCCCTGATGAGAATGGGACGGGGGGTACAAAGGTAGCTAAATAATATGGGCCATTTGCATCTTTCCTGAACTCCCCCTGCAGGGTTCCCTCAGAGCCGTCTTAGCCCCCTCCCTGCCACTGCTCCTTCAACGAAGTTAACAGGCGGAGGCCCCTGAGGCCTGCGCTCCAAGCCCCCTCCTACTGCACACGTCAAAGGAGAATTTCTCCGGATGGCGCCTGCAGCTCCTGGAAATGCCCCAAACGTCAGCTCTGCCTCCTCCCAGCGATTTGGAGAGCAATGCAGGCAAGGAGGGGAACCCATTCTGTGCTGGGCGAGGGGCGCTCAGCGTCACGCCAAGACCCTCTGCTGGCTGAGCCTGCCCACTCGCTTACCCTTCTGAAGGTCGAGCCTGGCTGGGCCTCTGTGTGGGGGCCCCAAGACCCCTGGGGCACTTGCCTGACTAGGGCAGGCCAGCCCCAGGGACCCCTCTCCATACAACCTAGGTGACCAGAGGACAGCCATGCATGGAGTGACCCCTTGGCTACAAAGGGTGGCTGCGCAGCTCACCCATGGGGAGTGCAGAGACCCCCCTGATGGATTTCCTCAGTCTTGACCCTTCAGGGGGCAGGGAGGAGCCCCAGGTACCTAGCTCTCAGCCAGAGGCCACCCAGACTGGCCGAGGAACTGGGCATCCGGGCTGAAAGTGCCAACTCCACCACCCAGCATGACTGCTGCAAAATGGCCTGGCCACCCCACTCGTGCCCCCCTCCTGACCATCTTGGGGACCTGGGGACTCATCCCTGCCACCACATGCCTTAGCTGGCCTGACCTGGTGGTCCTGGCACACTGCAGCCCACCCTGCCAGAAGGACCCTCTGTGGGAGTCTCCCTCTGCCTCTTTCTTGCAACCCAGTGGGGGCCGGCCAGGAGGCACCCTCTAGTCCTCTGCCTCTCCCTGGGACAAGCTCAGAGGGGAGAGAACCTTGCCCCCTGCTACCGGCTTGCCGGCCCTTGCATAACATCCATCGGGGGCATTTGCTGAGCAGAGGCTGCCGGCATCTACCTGAGACCCTGGGCATCTGCTTGTCCAAGGCCCCCTGCTCAAGTCCCCAGCACCACCGTCCTATCCCCCAGCACACGGACCCTCACGCTAGTGTCTCCCTCGGCGGCGGCTCCCAATGCAGCCTCAGCTGCTGCCAGATAAACAAGCCGGGCTCCCACCAACCACCCCCCCCCCCCCACACTGCCGCCACCACCATCAGCACTGAAAAAAATCAAATGAAATGAAACAAAATAAAATGGGTGAGGGAGGAAGGGGAGAACGGAGTGGGGCGCTTTTTATTTTTTATTTTCTCATGCTGGGGGATGCCGGTACTTACTTGGCTACGAAAATCACCACAAATCCGGCACGATTTCCAGGCGGGCAGCCCCGTAATCGCGGTGCGGCAGCTGGTGCCGCGGCTGAGCCCAGCCAGCGTGCCCGGGTCCCTCTGCAGACTGTACCATCCTGCCCGAGCAGGTGGGGGGGCGGGGGGGGGTGCGGAGGCGCCGGCGCCGGCTTCTAGGAGAGCATCTCGCTGGCAAAATGCAATCTCGGGGGAGGCAGAGGCCGCCCCTGCCGCTGAGCTGCCGGAGGCTGGGGGAGGGGGCGGAGGACGGAGGACGGAGGGAGGGACGCGGGGAGGGCTTGTTCTGGTGGGGGGACTGGGGGAGGAGAGTGGGGGCGGGGGGGTGTGGACCGAACCACCACGGTGTTGTTTGCGGTTTTAATTCCTCCCGTGGGATCATGAGGAACTGAAGCTGGCAGAGTCCCAGGAATATGCCTGCTCCCCCAAAGTAGGAGGGAATGTCAAGGGCATGGTGAGGGTACTGTCGGGGCTGAGCCTGAGTGGAGGGCGTCCTGCGACTGATGGTGGTCATCGGGAGACCGTAAAAGGGGAGAGGGAAAGATTTTGCTCAAATGGCCCCAGGTCACCCCCTACTTTCTGAGGGACTCCTTCAGCTATGCAGGGGCTCTGGTGTCCCCCTCTTTTTGGTCAGGGCACCCCCAGACCAAAGGGGGGCAAAGGTCACATAGGGGGAGAGCAATGGACTCCACAGAGACTAAACACATCTGTGGCTGCAGGTCCAACATAGCAGAGCCGGTACTGAGCTCCCCGCTGCCATCTAAACGCCACCCCAGCAGCCCTGTAGCCCTACCTATGGGTACTCCCACCTGCCTGGGGGCTGCAGGGCTGGCAGAAGACCCCTTCAAGAGGCTAGGCCGTTTCTCTGCTCACAGGTGCACACCAGCAGGGGTGTCTACAAACACATCTCCTGTATCCACTTCATCTACAGGGACATCTGTGATGAGTTGGGGGACTGACCATACTGGGGTTGGCTGGCCATGTCCAGAGACTCCAGGGACCCCCAATAAGGAGTCTGCAGGAATGCAATCCCCACCCCCCCAGCCAACCGCTCACTTCTTCCCGCCTCATCTGCTACCCGTTTAAGTTCAGACCTGCTGCCCCTTTAAATCCAGACTGGTGGGAGGACAGACCCAAGATCAAGGTTAGGAGGTCACAGTAGGTGAAGGGGCTTCTCTTGGATTCTGAGGCCTCCCTTTCCACTGCCCTACCCCTTTAGAGGAGGGGTGCCCTGCTTGGGAGGACGGCACGGAAAGTGGGAGGACCTTCAGGACCACTGTCTCAGGGCACCTGTCAGCGTGGAGGGGGCGCATACTGGAGGAGGGTCAGGGCTGGGGGTGGCCCTGGAAGGCAGCTCCAGATTGAAGCTGCCTCTTTCCCCTGTCCCCACCCCCTGCCCAGTTCTGAGCTGCCCGCCCGAGCCTGAGCGTCCCGAGCTGCCTCTCCATCCCTGGGCTGGCACAGAATATCAATTTGTCTCGTTAAGCTGAAAGTCTGCACTGCACCAAAATCAGAACCTGGCCGGGCAGAGGGGCCGAGGGAGGCAGAGAGCTGGGAGCGAGTGCCAGCGGCAGGGCCTCTGTCAGCAGGGCCGTGCTGATACTCCTTGCTCTTTATTTCCCTAACCCCACCAAGGGGTCCCATTCTGCTCCTGGGCCAGGCAGGGAAGACACTTGGCTGGGGTTCCACCTAGGACACAGCTCAGAGAAGCTCTTGCCCCCACCAGTGGCCCGGGACAGGGAGCTCCCATGTTGGCTCCTTCTTCGGGGCACAGATGAGGGGCTCCACTGGTCCCCCTCCAGGTAGACCTCTCAGTCAGATCCCACCTTAGGAGAGGCCAAGCCAGGAGTCCCCCACCCCTTCCCCAGGGCCTAGGGGCAGCCTCTCTCCTCCTACACAGGGCGAAATAAGAGCGTTCTGAGATGGCCGGGGTGAGGGTGGGCAGTAAAGGGGCAGAGGGTGAAAGGCTCATTGCAGCTCACGTCTGGTTGGAGTAAATGTGTCTGTGCCAGGAATCCCACCGTTATTTCTGCGACATCATTGGCGGGCAGAGGTGGGGGGGGCGGGGAGGAAACCACTTTTCCTGATTACAAAACAAACAGCCCCACAAGGGGCCAGTTACGAGCCACCACTGCCACAGCAATAATCCTTTCGGCGTCCAGCACACTTTACAGTTTGCAAAGCCCACTGCAAAACAGTGAGTCGTTTGATCCTACCACGATAATGACTGCTGTGAGCACCTGAATTACAATGAGAAATTTGTGTGTGGTAGCCAGGGTAAGGTCTCTCAAGCCAGGAGGGGGTAAATCAAACCTGTGACCTAAGCCTGAGGACGCCAGGCCCATGGCTCCCTATCTGTGAAGGCCAGCAAGGTGTGGGCCGGGTGGGAGCCCCAACACTCATCCTCTTGAAAGTCCTGAGTCCTGCCTGCGCGCTGGCCCCTGTTTAGTATGCACTGGGCCCTCACCAGCCAACACCAAACTCTCAGGAGCTCGTGGATTTTTGTTCCCAGAACCTAAGACTAGAATGGACATCTGGTTAAGCTCCCATCTCCTTGGTATTTCAGGCCTTGTTGTGCTTCAGCCTCTGTGTCTGTACCCCAATTACAGGCTGCCCCCTAACTTCCGAGGCAGCCCAAATGTCGACCCGCAGAGTCTGAAGGTTTTTCAGTATGTTTCGACCATGAACTCCTATTCATCCTTCAAAGTCCAGCTCAAATGCTGCTTCCTCAGATAGTCCTTCCTGATTCCACCCAAAGAACCAATTCATGAGTCTGGCCTGGCTCTGAGCACACGGCATTGTGATGGTCTACACATCTGTCTCCCTCACTGAGCTGTGACCACTTCAGCTATGTCTCCAGAGCCCCAGCTCCTGGCATGTGGTAGGTGCCACAATAAAGGCTTAAATGAATCCAGTACTGTGTGATTTTGATTTATCACATGTCAGAACCAGAAGGACCTTCACGGGCTCCTAACCATTTCTCCCATTTTACGGCTGAGCAAACTGAGGCCTCAAGAAAAGGATGTAAATGGCTTGCCCAAGGTCACCTAGCCACAGACATTCGTCCCCTGCCCTGCTCCCTGTGCCTCCCCTAGGCAGCAGACACACCTAGGGCATCTGGCCTGTCTTTCCAGGATATGCTGGGGGGCAGGGGGTACTGGGCAGGCAGAGGTGTTGTGAAATCTGACTAACAATGGTGCCAGTGTTGCAACTCCGGGAAGGTTAGAAACTACAAGGCAGGGTCACCCACGGGGAAGAGGGGGAGAGAGGCAGGAGGCTGGCCAGGAGGATTACTGATAGCTTCTGCCTCCAGCATGATTTGGCTTATGGTGAACAAGGATTGAGGGTTAGGGTTGGGGGAAGGTATGAGAAATAGAGCAGGGCTGAGGGGAGAGCCAGCCCAGTCTGATTTTCAAACAGTCTTTAGTTGTCCAGACCATGTCTCGGGGGAGAAATCCTAGAGCCAGAGAGTAGGGGAAGTAGAGGGTCAGTCTACCCAGGGATAAGGGTAGGGATGAGGTCCAGTCTGATGAAGGCAGTTTGCATAAAGGAGACAGATGAGGTAGGTCCAGACGGGTCTCAGGGAGGCAGAATCAAATGCAATCAGACGCCAGCTGTGTCCTTTCTGGGAGACAGATTCTCTTTTGCCTCCCCCTCTTGAAGGGAAGTAGGAATGAGGACCACATCTACCCTTGCCTCGTCCAACTCAGGGTCTTTTGACGCCTCGACAGGGGTCCTGGGGCAGGTTAACTGTTGTCACAAAGAGCTGCTGGCCGGAGCTCTTGGAGGATGAGAAGCTATTTCCAAAGGCCCCTCACATCGCTGCCTTGTCTGGCCTTCACACATCACCTCAGGAGAGACTGGGCTTCTTCCCATTTTATAGGAGGGAAAAATGGAGGCTCAGAGACCTCAAGTGGCTTGCTTAGGAGTTACAGAGCCAGTGAGGGCCAAGGTCAAGATTTGAGCCCAGATTGGACCCACTTGAGTTTGAGACCGTTCCCTCTGTCCCTGACTAAATTTACTCTAAGGCATATGACTCACGCTCTCCTAGGACCATGACCTTGAGGGGCCATAGAATGTGTGTCTGGGGACTATGTGGCCTGGCTTTTCCCAAGTCTCTCACCCACCTTGGGGCCCTATACCCATCCCACAGAGGTCCAAAACTTCCTCAGCCAACCCGATCCTGGTTTGGTGGTCACTCAGATCTGGATTCAAATCCCTGCTCTTTCACTTACTGGCAGTATTTGGGCCAAGGACTCAACTTCCCTGAGTTTTCTCATCTGTAAAATGGGAATAATAATACCTATTTGCCTGGGTTGCAGGCTAACGGAAAATGGCAGTTGTTATTAATAGAATAAGCACAGAATAAACACAGAGGGCGAGATTCTCCAGAAGGCCCCTGGGAAATGTTGTGGCGGTGTATGTGTGGGGGGTCTCTTCTAACCCTTCATCCTGTTGGATGATGGCTCAGATCCCTCCCCCGTAGAGCATGGGCAGGGCTGGCCTCTAAGAACCTGCCAATCCAGTGCAGACTTCTGACCCACAAACCCAGGCCCCCAGTGCCTGGCTCCCCCCACTGGTTCATGCTCCCTCAGTAAGAAGGGTTCAGCCTGACTTCTAACTTGAGGCACCATTCATATCAGCATCCTACCGTACGGCTCATGGTATGACCTCCACAACATCCTGGGAGGTAGGTCCTATTTTTCATCCCCATTTTACCGATGAGGAAAGTGAGGTAGAGCGAGGTGAAATGATGTTGCCAAAGGTCATACAGTGAGTTTGGGAAATGAGGCTTGAAACCAGGACTGTGTGAGTCCTCGCGCTAAGCCCAAGGACCCCAAAGGAGGTGGGTGTGAACTTGTATCCAGGGAACCACAGGACTTAATTTCCCACAGATCAGGAAAACCAGAGCCTGGAAGGCCTCCCCTAGCCTTTCAGTGGGGCAGGGAAGGTGTGTGGTGATGACTGACCTTGCTGCCCCTCTGTGAGGCCAGATGTTAGGAACAGTGGCTAGTTAGAGAGTTGGTACTTTCTCTCCTGCAAGAACACAGAGCCTGGGGAATCAAGAACTATTATGGGAGGGCTCCCTGGGGGAGGTTGCCTTTTCCAGGCCTGGGGAACATGGTCTCATCCATGCTATCCCTTTGGTTAATGCACATGCAAACACACTGCCCACTCCCATCTGTCCATCCTGCCTCCTCACCTTGGTCTCCCTCCTCCTTCTCCTGCTATCCTTCCCCTGCTTACCCATCCCTGCACCTCAGAGAGCTTCTCAACTCCTCTAAACCCTCTTTGGCTTCCCTGTGCCCTTAGCATAAAACCCAAAGTCCTTCCAAGGCTCATGAGGGGCTCATGAGAGGCTCATGACTATTCCAGACCCTCCCCATTATCCTCTATCCGTTTTCCCCCACACTAGGCCTCTCCTGCTCTCCAAACACACTCTTGCATTTCCATGCCTCTGTGTCTTTGCATACACCATCAGCTCTGCCTGGGATGCCTTCCCTTCCCACTTTTCTGCCTGGAGAACTCCTATTCATGCTTCAAGCTTCAGCTCCAGCAACCCCTCCTCTCTGAAGCCTTCCCTGATTTCCCCTCCATCATCTCCAACCCCCAACAAGAGTTTGTTGCTATTAACCTTTTTATGTCATGCCCATCAGGTTGGGGGAAATCCTTGGGGATCCTGGGGATCTCATTTGCTTGTATCCTCAGCACTGGGCACAGAACCTCAATAAATATTGATTGAACTGATGAGTGCAGGTTTGTTGAATGAAAAAGAAATTCCCCTGGTGGTTTTGAACTGGTATTTGCATCTCTCTGTAGCTCTGCAAATATTCTTTGCACTTGCTGGAGGTCCTGGGTTAAGAGTTGCTATTTCCTGAGCCTGTCAATGAATGGGGCTCTCTCTGCATGCGCACCTTGTGAAGGACAAAGGAGGACCTGAACTTCACTCTGACGTTCCTCAGTGAGGTCTCAACTGGGAATAGGATGCTTGAACCCAGGGCTGAACTCAAGGTGAATTGAACACCCAAGGAGGCCCTATCCCTCAATGCTCCCTCCCAGCCACCTATAGCCTGACATTTTACCATTAGTAATTCATTTATTCAGGATTATTCGGTCTAAAAATATTTATTTAGCTCTCACAGAATGTGAGGTACTGTGCTGGGGTTCCTAGTTGACATTTGTGTGTGTGTGTGTGTGTGTGTGTGTGTGTGTGTGTGTGTGTGTTTCACTCCTGCCAGAAGGCTGACTCCCTGGGGAAAGAAGAGGAGAAGGAAAGAGGAAACAGAAGGAGTAGGGATGATGGAGCTAGGACTGTCAGGAGAAGAGAAAAGGGAATCTGTCATTTGCTAAGTGCCTACTATGTGCCAGGCACTTAACACAAGAGCTGTCATTTACTCCTCATTGCTACCCAGGAGAATTTAGTGTTATCAACCCTCAATTTACAGGTGAAGAATAAGCCCAGGCAGGGCGAGTGGCTTGCTTGGGGGAGCACAGCTGTGTGGCACAGGACCAAGCATTCAAACCTAGCAGTCTGCCCCACAGCCTGCCATCTCTCTGGAGGTTCTCCTCCTGAGGAGGTGGTGGGGCCCAGCAGGGAGAGAGGATTCCCAGAGAGGATGGGAGCTGAGGTGCGACAATAGAGAATACTGCAGCTGAGAGGCCCACGCACTGACTGCTGGACAAGTGGACACTGTTGGGATTGTAACCAGTAAGGAGTTAGGGACCGAAACGCACCCATTCTGGCTGCTAGTGTGTCATCAGAATAGGTTGGAGGCCACAGGGAACATGTCAGCTATCTCTGCTGAGAGCTTTCCCGTGTGCTAATGCACATATCTATGCACACACCATTAGCCTGCTATGTGGAGAGCATCACTCCACATTTTACTGACGAGGAAACTGAGATCTGGGGAGTGGAGGTGACAAGCCCAGGGTCACATAGCTGGAGCCAGAATTAGAACACAGATCTTTCCCAGAAGGCTCACAGAGGAGAAGTGAGGTTATGGGCTCATAACCTTATGAGATTTCTAAGGAGCAGGGCTCTGAGGGGGACTGAAGCCCTTATCCTGTCACTGAAGCCCCCTCCCTCTGGGAGCGCCTCTGGTTCTGTCCTCCACCGCACCCCAACATGGGAGAGGGGTGGGTCCAGAGAGATTAGTAGCCAGAGCCCCATGGACTAGCTCAAATCCTGCTCCACTCTGATGGGCTGTGTGATTTGGGGCAAGTCTCTTGATCTCTCTGGCCTCAGGCTTCTCACCTGTAAACTAGGCATGGTGTCATCAGTTTCCTGCTTCTCTGTCTGCTCATTTGTTGAGCAAATATCCACTGATGTCTACTACTTTCCAGGTTCTATGCTCGGTGCTGAGGATACAGCAGGAAAGTCATGGTGTCTACTCTCAAGAGGATTTAGAGACAGATGCGAGATGAATCCACAAACCGATGTAAATTGACAAAAGGGTACAAGATGAAGGGGCAGAGGCCATGAGCACATTCAGCAGGAAGACCTGGTCACCCCTGGTGGGAGTTGCAGAAGGTTTCCCCAAGGGGGGAGTCACTGAGCTGAGGTCTGGAGTCTGAGCAGGAGTTCTCTAGGCAAAAGGAGAGGTGGTGTTCCTCGCAAAGGGAATGGCATGTGCAAAGGCCCTGAGGCTAGATAGAGCTTGGCAATTTTCAAGGAACTTGAAAGGGGGCCTGAATGCCTAGAGGGGAAGAGTGTGAGCAAGGGGCAGGAGAGGAGTGGGGGACTTGTAGACCACCCTCCAGATTTCTGTCCTTATCCCTGGAGTAGGAGGAACCTTAGACGGATTTTAAGAATTAAACAAAACGAAGAACATGAAGCCCTTGGCAAGGCACCTGCCACATGATAGAATTCCGTATTGTTAGACAGCTGCACCACAGTACATTGCACCTTCCACAGGTAACACATTCATTCAACAAACCATGATGGGGCAGACTCTGAGGCAGGGATACATCCGCAAGACAGAAAGGGGTCCTGTTGGCACAGAGTCATGGCTGTGAGTTTAAGAACATTCAATAGACATTTAGGACTCTCAAGTGCGCTGGGGAATGAGGGGAGCCACCTGACAGAAGGGGAAATGGAGGCTAGGAGAGGTGAAGGGACCCCTGCCCCTGACTGTCGGGGTGACTGATGTGAGAGCTGTGGATTCAGGACTCTCAATCCAGTGCTCCCTCCAGGATGTTAGATTGCCATAAGGGCAGCTCCACTTGAGAGCAGCTGGGCAGAAGAGATGCTATTCATACATGTTACAAATAGTAGTACTGAGAGGTAGCATTGCCTGGACAATTGCTACGTGCCAGGTACTGTTTGTTCTAAGAACTTTTCATGTTGTGGCTCATTTAATTACTACTTATTATCAGCCCCATTTTACAGATGATGAAACGGAGGCAGAGGGGCCATGTAACTAGAATGAAGCGGTCCAGCCGGCAAGGGTGTTGGGACCTGAACACAGACCTTCTTCCCTACCCTGCTTTAAGTATGGGGAATGCTTGGGCCCGGCCAGGGTGTCCAGCAAGCGGCCAAAGGGAGCAGGGTAGAAGCGGGATGTGGTGCTGGGCCTGAGGAGGGAGAATAGGCAGATGAGCTTGTCTGCCCTTGGAACACAGGCAATGCTGATGCAGCCTCAGCAGACTTCAAAGGTATCTCATGGGGGTGTCCCACTTTCTCCCCAGAGGAAATCCCCTTTGGGATCTGCCTACAAAGTTGGTGTATGTGGAATCATGGTCCACTGGCGCCAGGAGGTGCTACCATGCCCTCCCCCCCCGCCCCCCCATCATCCCTATCCTTCCATTTTATAGAAATGGATCCTGAGTCCCAGATAGGGGCAGCCACCTGTCTTGGGCACAATGCAGCAAAGCCAGGGCTGGGAGGCGAGTGGTGGTTCCAAAGAAGCCCTTTAACCCTATAAGAAATGCCCCCCCATCACCTTGTAGCACCACCTTGCTCAGAATCTATCTTTATAAAATATGGCTCCAAAGAACACCTGCACAGGGGCCATGGTCACCTTCCAAGGAGACCCTGCATCAGTGGGGATTTCTAGGCCTGGATGGCCCACTCCACAGGCCCTCTGTGGACAGGACTGTCCTTAAGGCTGGCCAACTCTCTCACTGCAAGGCCATGGACATGTTGCCCCTGGGGTGAGGCTAATTGCCATGGGCCAGAGAGGTGACCTGCTCTCTTGGGCCCTCCTTCCTGTACCCCAGCCTCCCTGCCCTCACACCCACAGGCCAATTTGCAACAATGAGGTACAAGAAGGAAATGGAAGGGTCTTGACAAACTGTAAGGAATTGTCAGATATAAGGTGCTATTTCTTTCTGGGGTATACTGCACAGTACAGCAGAGTGCTTAGGGGTCACAGAGATATGGGATGGAACCCCAGCTCTGCCACTTACTATTGCATGGCCTTGAGCTTGTCACTTGGTCAGTTAGAACCTCTGTGTCTAGGAGTGCCTGGGTGGCTTGGTCGGTTGAGCATCCAACTTCGGCTCAGGTCATGATCTCATAGTTTGTGAGGTCGAGCCCCATACTGGGCTCTGTGCTGATAGCTCAGAGCCTGGAGCCTGCTTCGGATTCCGTGTCTCCCTCTCCCTCTGCCCCTCCCCTGCTCATTCTCTCTCTCCCTGCCCCCCCCCCTCAAAAATAAATACAAAAAAATTTTTAAAAACCTCAGTTTCTATATCTGTGAAGTGGGAATAATAATATAATTGATCCAGTCTTCCAATAAAATGAGAGAGAATATGAAGATATCATTGGTTCATTCCTTCAGCATTAATTTAACACCTACTACATGCCTGGTGGTATGGGGACTGCTTCTTGGAGCAGGACTTTGTAGGAGGACACTCAGTTGCAAAGGAGAGAAGGAAGGAGCAAGGGTTTGGAGATCCCTGTGGGGTGCCAGGGGTGTGAGGGGAAGGTGGTGCTCCGGCTCTGTGCCGTTCCCCTGTGGGCGTTGTCTCAAACCTTTCGGGACTTCTCCTAAGGGTGGGTGACCATTTCCTCTGGGACCTGGTCAGGCCTCTCAGCTCTGGCCCCACAGAGGAACCCACCTATGAACCTCTGTCTGAAAATCCAGCCCCAACTTAGGTTCCAGAACCTCTCTGGCTGGAGGCTGGGTGGTACAGGGCTGGGGTGTGGGCACGGAAGTCACACACACCTGGATCCATATTCGGGCGCTGCTACTCACTGGCTGTGTTACCTTGGGCAAGTCGCTTCACCTCTCTGAGCCTCTACTTCTTCATCAGCAAGCTAGAGATAATGTCTACCTCAGAGGACTATACTGGGTATTGAAATACTACATGTAAAATACTTGGCCTGTCGTGTATTACATGCACAACTAATAGCAGCTTAAAATGACTCACATGCCCCTCCTCTGTTCCCTTAAGTAAGCAGGACATAGGCGTCCTAGCCTAGGTGGCTTGGCGTGTGGCAGTCTTGCCCGACGGTGTTCTGGAGTTGCGCTGGCTCCTGAGAGCTGATAGCATGTGTAAGTGATGTCACGGGTGTAGCTGTAATCTGCCAGGGTGGGAGCATTTATACCATGGAAACTGGCAAACACCACAAAGCAGGGCGCCCACCTCCCTGAGAGCTGGTCATTAAATGTTCACCAGCACACCACTGAGCCCTGGGCAGGAGCTCAATACCGTTGCCTGGAGTCCATTGCCTTGCAGTTCTGGGGACCCCTTTCTGCTCTGGTGTCCTTTGACCTGCCCCTCCAGCTGCCCTTGCCCATCCCAGCACAGGTAACCTGCTCTTGGGACTTCTCTCCTACCCCCCTGCCATGGGCTTGCCAAGGATGGCCACCCAGCCCAAAGGGATTTCAGTGTCAGACGAGGTGAGCCTGGCCAATTACCTTCTCTCTTCCTCTCCCCTTGGCCGCTCTCAGGGCTGAGCCCTTCCTAACCCACCTCCTCTCTTTTGTTTTACAGTTTATTTGAGAGAGAGACAGAGAGACAGAGACAGAGAGAGACAGAGAGAGAATCCCAAGCAGGCTCTGCACTATCAGTGCAGAGCCTGATGTGGCGCTTGGACTCACAAACCACGAGATCATGACCTGAGCTAAAGTTGGACGGACACTCGACTGACTGGGCCACCCAGACGCCCCCCAACCTACCTCCTCTTAACCACCATCACCCCAGCCACCACTTCCTCACTCAAACTCCCATCCCGAGGGGTCCACAATGCCCAGTGCCTATTTCTGTGATCTGTCCACATCTACCCCTCTTCTTCCTCCAGTCCCATAAGGCTGCTAGCAGCCAGCAGACTGCTGAATCTGGGGACAGGTGACCCGAGGTGGTCCTGCTCCTTTTTCCCCAAAGCCTTGGGCAAGCTGCTTCCCTCCCAGAGACTCTACAACAGGGACAGTGATAGATGTCAGGGCCCCACCATCAGTCAGGCGCTGAGCCACTGGCTTCACTGGCCAGTCTCATTCCTTATTTTCTCATCTGAAGAATGGGGACAATAAAAATGTCTCCCCCAGGGAACTGCGTGGTGATCCCAAGCAATAGCTTTTGTGAAATGGGCTCACTGACTGTGAAGTGCCAACCTAACGCCGTTATTCTACTTTGAAGGGCAGTGCTTGTTTAGATCTCCAGGTTTTAGATATGTGTGTGTGCATGTGCATGTGCGTGTGTTGAATGCCACAGCCGTGTTATTTATAGTCAGCTCTCATACAGGTTTTTATCATTCCTTGCCTGCGCGGCTAAAAATAACAAATGACAAAGGTCATGTCTGCTCCTACCTATTGGAGGAATCTACAAAGAATGAAGCTTTTGATTCACTGACTTGGGGAAGTGAGAACTCTCCTGCTGGCCACAGCCCCTGGAATTCTTCACCAGGTCTCACTGGCCCATGCCAAGGACATGGGGGAAGCTCAGGGAGGTCTGCCTGTCTCTCTGGGAGGGTGAGTCCTGGACAGTCACCTCTTCCACCAGCCTGGGGAGGACATGGGGGAACAACTGTAGATTAAAGGGCGGGAGTCCCAGGCCCTGGTTCCAGGGGTGTGACATGGGCCTCAGTTTCCCTGTATTCAAAATGAGAGGGGTGGAGAAGGTAGGTGCTGAGAACGTTCTCCTGATCCTAAATGCAGAGGTGCTCTAGTCTGATCTCCCTGCCCTCCACTCTGCACCACTGTGGACTCACTGAATATCTACCGGCCCCTGTTAATGATAATAGCATTGAGGATTCCTGTGATCAGAGCCAGTATTTGTAGGGTGCTGATGATGTGCCAGGCACATGCCTTTAGGTGGAGTAAACTCACTGACTCTACACACCCACCCGGGGCAAGGAAACTTGGCATCCCTATCTGACAGAGGAGGGAGGGGACAGAGCCCCAAAGGTGAGGTTGCATGAGTGCCAGCTGACACCAGGCAGTGATGGCTCCAGAAAGTGACCGGGTGTCTGCCGTCTGGGCATGTGCTTGGCACCAGGTACTGAGCTGGGAACAGCAGGCAGGAAGACTGACACACCCAGAGCTCACTTTTCCCATTACCGAGGGAGCCATGGTCCCAGCTATGATGACTCTCATGCAGTGTGGGGAGTGGCAGTGGAGGGACGAGGGCCTGGGGCAGTCTGGAGGAGGATGCCTCCGTATGGCCCCATGGAGGCACCAGTGAGGAGCTCACTTTACTTGGTCGTTGCCAGTGGAAAGGTGAAGGGGAAAAGCATTCCAGGCGGTGGGCACAGCAAGAGTGGGGCAGGGGTCAGGCGCAAGGGCAGGGATGCTGGAAAGGTGGGGCTGGGGAGTGGGGTGGGAGACACAGAAGGCAACTAGAACCCCACAGCAAGGAAATTAGCATTTTGCCCGTGGGCCAGAATCCCCCAGAACTTAGTAATGGTGGTTGCCAATTCCATGAGTATATATTTAAAAAAAAAATCAACTCTCTCTTAAAAAAAAGTATACACCTACTTGGTATTATCTTAAGCATATACAGCCACGAGATCATGGATTTGCTTTGCCAGTTGTATTTTTCTCCTAGCATGTTAAAATAAGTGCACGGCTATTAAAATAGAAAGGATGCACTTGTTCACTCCCCAGAATGGTGGCCTGAGTGTGCCCTTTGGGAAACACAGCTTGGCCTCAGCCTGCGGGTTGTTGTAGGTGGCTGATCTGATCTGGGTTGCGGTAGGACTTCTCAGCGATGAGAAGGGGCAGGAGGACATTCCTGGGGGTGGGCCCCCACCCCTATGGCCACATCTTGGGGTACCAGCATGCCCCTAGCTGAGCACTGCTCATCGCCTCCTTCTCGGCCTCAGCTCTCTGGCTTCCCCTGAGCCCGGGAGAGCTCAGTCCTGGATATACTCCTTTCCCAGCCAAGAGCTTCTGCGGCCCGCTCTGACCTCAATGACTAACACACATTCCTGGCCTAGTTAGAAAGCCCCTCGCCTCTCATATTTATAGCCACCTCCCGACTCCACTTGAGCCTCTGAGGGAGGCCTGGGCCTTCTTAGCCACCCCCGCCCTGCCCTGAGTCTTGCTTGTCCTGACAGACATTGTCAGACTCTCTTCTTTGAGAGAAGAGTGAAGTAAGGGTTTCATTCTGAGTGACAGTGGCCAAGTAGCTTCTCCTCCACATACCTCATCCGTAAGATGAGAGGCATCAGACCACCAGGTTGGGCTGGCTGTGGTGAGGAGTCAGTGAGATCCTGGTTCTGAAATACCAGGAATGACTAATGCTTGTGGACTGCCCATTATAGACTGGGCCATATTCTAAGCTCTGGACACATACCAACCCATTTAATTCTCATAACAACCCTATGAGGGACAGACTATTATTATCATGCCCGTGTCGCAGGGGAGGAAACTGAGGCACAGAAAAGTTAGGTAACCTGTCTGAGGCTACACAGCTAGCTGGGATTCAGAGTGGACTTCAGACTTGGCTCAGAGAGTGGGTCCTCATCCATACAGTGGACTTGCCCCCCATTTGTTCCCTGCCTTTGGGATCTCCTTACTTAGTTGAGCACATCACCCCTGTCTGCAATAAAGTAAGTGGCTAGGGCAGCCACATAATGGCCTCAGGCATTTCCCCCTCCGAGGAAGTTGGTGAGGACAGGGCTCATGAGGGAACAAAGCAGGAAGGGGCTGAGAATCACAGCTGGGACTTCTGTCACGGCACCTCTCTTTATACTGGGGGACTCTGAGTCCTTTTTTTCTAGGGAAAAAAGGAAGAGCAGGCTGGTATCTGGTGGCAAGTGAGAGGGCGGGCCATGGAAAGGGAGCCCTCGGTTGCCACGCTTCCAGCCCCACCCACTTCTGACTTCTTTGGCCCTTGCCTCTCAAAGGGGGAAAACATACAATAAATTTTATTCACCTACAGGTTTTAGGTTGAATGAGTCCCACGAGTGTTTATAGTAGCCAACAGGGATTCCAAGAGGGACAGGAGAGCTAATACTCTCAGGGGTTTACTCTGCATGGTGCAAAGGAGCAGTTGAGGAAATGTCCCATCTTGCTGCTCTTCCTAAAATCAGTCCTAAGAGATAAAACCCTGTTCTCAAACTCAAATAAAACTTCAAGTCGTGGTTTCAGGATCCTGGAGTGGAAGAAAGGTGTCGGGCTGCCTGTCCTTAGCCAGAAAATTGATGGCCGACCCTGATTTAATTAGCTTTTCCTTCCAATGATTTAGGGAAGCCTGTAATTAGCTCAGGGGCCCAGAGGGAGAGGCTGGGTGTGGGAGCCAGCACGGGAGCAGGCAATAAGGGGTGGGGGTGGGGTGGGGTAGGGGCTAGTTTGAAGCTCAGACTCCCAGTCCTGCCAGGTAATGGAGGATGGGAGAACCATCTGCTCCCCATGGCAGGTGGGTAGAGAGACATCCTAAATAAATGCAGAGTGAGAGAAGGGGGCTGGGCAGGGGCAAAAGCGCGAGCTTAGAGACTGTGCCTTGACATTTTGACTTGTATTGGACCAAACTACGTGACTTCTGCAGGCGACATATCACCACGGCTTCGGAGCCGGGCACTGAGGCTGAATTGCTGCAGATAAGCTCTCCAGGGCCCTTGCAGGTGCTGCGGAGCTCCTCCAATAGTGTCAGGCATTAAAGCAGCATTTTCCCAGCTAGTAGCAGGGCGAACCCCGCTCTCAGTTCTGAGGAGGAGGCTCCTGAAACAGGGCCTGCACCTCATGTAGGTAAGGGGTCATTAGCCAGACATAGGCAAGCTCTGGCCCGAGCCCCTTGCCAGCTGGACTTCAAGGGCACACACATCCCAAATGGGCAGATTGCCTCTCTATGGACCCCCAGCCCCTACAGGCCCGAGCTTAGTGGGTTTCCTTCCAAGCTCTGCACCTGTCCCCAGATGGTTTTCACAGGGAAGCAGAGCCAGTCCCACCTTTCGGGGATTCAGCCGCACCTCTGTGTTTCCAGAGAAACACCCATAAATAAGCAGTCCAGCAATGGTGCCGAATTTACAGGCCATCTTCAAGAATAAGACCTGGGACCTGGGACCAGGAAGCCTTTCATTCATAAACTTTCAACCTGAGAACTTTCACAGACACTAATAAACCCACAGCCAGAGGATGGTTTAGTGATTATGGATGGGTGTTTTAATCCTTGAGGACAGTTTGTTCTTGATCACTGAGCTGCCCGTGGATACTCTTTTTTGAGGTGTTTTGGGGACATCATTAGCCCTACCATGGCCAGTCAATATAGGAGCAGTGTGGAAATCATGTAAAGTGACAGTGGGAAAAGAGGTAATACTGCATAGATGTTTATAGCCCGGGTGCTTGTGTTGTCTGGGATATAAAGACAAATTGTGAGTGCCTTAGGGAATTTGGTCTGTGTGTGAGCAGAGAAGTCGGAGGTAGCCATGGGCCACGCAGGTAAGGAGCAAGCGCACTTCCTGACACCATCTTCAGAATGCTTACTATGTGTCAGGGACCATGCTACGTGCTTTCACATGCATCATCTCTAACTCCTACAATAACTCTGCTAGGGAGGCAGTATTAGCCCATTTATAGCAAACATTGGGAGGTTACTTGCCCAATGCCACCCAGCCAGAATGCGCAGAGTTTGGACTTGAATCTAAGTCTGTCAGATACCAGAGTCTGTGTTCTTTCACACTTTACAGAGGTGTGCTGGTGGGGTTGGAGATTAAAAGAAAAGGAGGACTAAATGGGTAGGCAGGGGGCAGAAAGGAAAGTAGACGTTAAATTCAGGTTTTTAAATGTATTCTGTGTACCTGCTATGAGCCAGGCCACCGAGATGAAAAGGACATAATGCCTGTCCTCTAGGGGCTCATGGTCCCGTGTACGTGTACTGCTAAGCCCTATGTAACCAGTCTTCCTTTCCAGTGTACGTGTACTGCTAAGCCTTACTTGAAAAGTCTTCCCTTCCCCAGTTCAGCAGCTGACCCTTCTACCCTGGACCCCTTCTCCCCGAACCCTTGACTGGTTTCTATCCTATTCTCTACCCCCAGCAATGTCTGCAGCCCCAGCCTCAGACTTGGGAACTAGTCTCATTGGTTGTTTGTGGGATACCCATGCTTTGCTTCTCAGCTGCTTTGCTTATTCCCTTCATCATAACAATTCTCTATGTGAGGCTCAGAGAGGTTAACTAGCTGGCTCAGAGTCACACAGCTAGGAAGTGGAAGAGCCAGGATTTGATCACATATCTGTCTGCCTCCACAGCCTGAGGCTTTCTCTGTGATCCTGTCTCCCCTGTGACCATCATGCCCATTTCCTTTCTATCTTCCAGGTCATTCCACTGGAAGTGACTTGCTTTGAGCAGAGCCTCTGCTGAAACCGGCTTTGCACTTGTTAGCTGGAGGGAGGAGATACATTTTGGACAGCACCCAAGAAAAAAGACACTCGAAATAACTTTCCTTCATGGCTCCTACTGCCAAAATGCACTGAGCCCCAAATGGGAGCAGGCCTCTGCAAGACTCACATTGATGCTGTCCCTTTGGCTGGGGTTTACAGCTGACAGTGCACTTCCCAAGTATTACCTCATAGATCCCCACAGCAGCACTGAGATGGGTGTCCTGAACCTCCTTTACAAATGAGGAAGCTGGAGGCTCAGGATGGTAATGGGACTCGCTCAAGGTTGCGTCCCTACCTGGGGGTGACCTTGGATAAGTCATGTTCCCTCCCAGAGCCTCAGGTTCTTCATCTGCAAAGATGATGATGGTGTTGGCTTCCCAGAGTTACTCTGAAGGTTAAGGAAGAGAAAATAGGTGGAAGAGTCAAGCACAGAACCGGACCCACAAGAACTCCTCCACAGCTACTAGATGCGTTAACTCTCCACACAAAGCAAAGATCACAATCATGCAGACCGAGTAAAGAAAGGCCAAGAGTGAAAGGTTCTCGGGCTACTCCTGTACACACAGGCAGGCTGGCCGCTGCTGACAATGATAACAATGGCTGATTTTTATTGTTTAATCCTCTGCACATGCTGTCTCATTTCACCCTCATCACCAGCTGCAGGAAGTGAGTACAATATTTATCCCCATTTTACAGATGAGGAAATGGCGGTACAGTCTGGTTAAATACATGGGAGCCAAAGAGAACTTTTTCAGTAAGAAAGAAAAGATAACTCAAGTTCAGAGTGTGACAAGCCTGTAAATTAACTCTCTTCCCCAAAAATACTCCTCTAAAACTTCTCTCCAGAACATGACTCCCCTCTTTTTCTTCCTCAAGCCCTCTAGCTATCATGTAGTGACTTCTTTACAACAGAGCTCCTCCCTTAGTCACCACAGAGTGGCAAATGGTAAGATTCAGGAACCCCCGGGAATCCCAGGCCCTTACCTGCTAAGCCAGGGCCGAGAGTGAAGCTGGAGCTTTATACATTGTAAGTCTCTGCTATGGCTTTGGAAGTGGGGGTGGCTCTTGCTTCACACTCAGCTACACCCTGATGCATGGTGCAAATGGTATTTAATTAACAAACATCAGATTTCAAATATGCTACTAAAAGAACTCTGGCCTGGAGAAAATTCCCCTTTTAGCTCTCTTCCCTCACCTGGTCCAAAGTCTGATTGATTACCTGGGGAACCCTGTGGCTTGCAGCCAGGAGAGGGAAACCAGCATGTTGCCTGTTGACTGCACTAAGTGGTCAGACACAACAGGTTCAAGCATTTCTCTCTGGGCCTCAGTTTCCTTTCCTCTAAAATGCAGGAGAAAAGTAAAAGAAAGCAAACTGGCAGGACTGGACTGGGGTAGAGGCTGCAAACCAGCCACTTGGGAGAGCAGCCAGCTTAAAATAAATTTGTTTGTTTTGCTAAGAGCTTAAAATAAATTTGAACTAAGTGCCAATGTTTAAAAATTGGGAAACTGTGCATAAGAATCCAGATTTCTGGCTTCTCTTAAAATATTGCTCAAAAAAAGTGCTGCCTATCCTGGGGTTGGCTGGAGGTAGGTGAGGCCACAGAGATGGGCAGCTGGTCACCACTTCAGCCCTCTCCCCATGTGACTTCATTAAGGCAGGTTCTCACCTGGATTCAGCAGGTGAGTTAACAATGCCTGTTGAATCTCTCCTGAAAGTTGGGGCCCTTCCAGGGAAGAGACTGGGCTTTTGGCATACGACCTTTCTTCTATTTAATAAACACTCCTTATATGCCAGGGGTTATTTTAAACATGCCAGGTATAGTCCTAAGTGCTATACACACACCAATGAATTACTTCATTCTCATAAAACCTCGTGGAGTAAGTATGATAATTACCACACCCATTTTACAGATGAGGACAGAGGCACAAAGATGTTAACTCACTTGCCTAAGGCTACATGGCCAGTAAGTGACAGACTTGGAGTTTGAACCCTGGCAGACTGGTTCCCAAATCTGTGCTCTACCTGCTGTATAATGCCACTCACCCACCTTTTCTGGGTTAGTGGCCACCTTTTCTGGGTTAGTGTATGGCTTCGTCTAAGTTTCCATGTCCCGATATGAAAACTAAGTCATCACCCCCCTCCGCTATTTCTCTTCCCTCCTCTCCTATATTTATTACTTCCCTCCCTCATGGGTACTGCTCTTATCCCCATTTTAAGTTGAAGAAATTGAGGCACAGAGAGGTTGACTTGTCCAAGGTCATGTGGCTGGAAGCAGCAGAACCAGGGTTCAACCCAGCCAATCTGACTGCAAAATCTGTGCTCCTGGCCCCCTTTATCTCCCTCCACACACCCCTAAGAACCCACCCTTGCCACTTACTTCTTCCCGCCATTTCTTCACTCACCTATCCATCCAACACTCAACTCAGATCCTGTGCTGGGTATGGGGGACACCTATATGGTGCATCGAGGTTGGCTGGGGTGGGCAGGTGACATCCTGCTCCCAGAACAGGAACTGCCCATGACCACTCCCTCTGAAGTTGAGGCCAGTGGGAGAACTGGTTTCCAACTGACAGCCCTGGAGAGCTTAAGAGGAAGCAGCAGAGGGAAGCCGGCTGGCCCCTGCCAGCTTCTTGTAGGGCAAGGCCTCAGCAAGGCACTCAGAGATTCACAGACCCTATTCTGCAGCTGGAGTACTGACTGATCTTTGGGTTCTGGCTCTGCCACTGACATGCTACGGGGGCCCTGCACAGGGAGCTTCCCCTTTCTGGGCCTCGGTTTCCCCACCTGTAAAATGGGGACATTATAGCACTGGATGTTGCCAACTGGCAGCTTAGAGGCCAGATCCAGCCTACAAACATATTTTGCTTGAGGATCTGCTGAGTGATTTTTTTTTTAAGTAAACTTTTTGTTTTAGAACACTTTTATATTTACAAATAAAAAATGGCTAAAATAAAAGAACACTTTTATTTTACAAATTTACAACTACCAGGTAGTTGTCCTAGTATTAAGAGCTTATACTAGTATGGTACATTTTCACAATTAATGAATAAATATTGATATGTTAATATTAACTAAAGTACATAATTGATTCAAATTTCCTTAGTTTTTATCTATAACCCCTTTTTTTCCCCCTCCAGGATCCCACATTATATTTGGTCATCATGTCTCCTTAGGTTCCTCTTAGCTGTGATAGTTTTGCAGAATTAAAAAAAAAAAATTAAATTAGAATGCCTCGGAAGGCATGTTTTGGCATACTAGAATTATTCCATGTTTTGATTTGGGTAATGGTAACACATGTATAAATATATATGTAAAAATCACCAAGTGATACATTTAAGATTAGCATACTTTACCACTTCAATGTATGTATGTCATGCCTCCAAAAAAAAAAAAAAAAAAAAAAGAAAGAAACAAAGAAAGAAAGAAAACCTGAGTGACCCTCTCCAACTTGCCAGTCTCCAGCACTCCCTATTACACTCTTCTCAGAAGTGCTCATGCCTTTGTATCATCTCCATGGCATCTGTAATCACCACAAGGTATATAAATAAGCCTCTGCTAGTTTACTCATCTATAAAATGGGTATAATGATATTTTCTACCAGATAAGGCTGTAGTGAAGATTAGAGAGATAATGTATATAAAGTTCTTAGCACAGTGCCTGGTGCATAGTAAGTATTCAAGAAATAGGAACAATTATTATTATTGCTTGGGTAGTATTTACATTATTAAAATGGGTACATAACTAATCTTTCCCCTTAAAGCAAACCCCATCCTTTCCTTCCTCTGTGTCCATGCCTCCTCTTATGTCTCTGTTCCTCCCTGCCAGGGAAGACCCAAACTCTGATGGGCAGAAGGTGAAAGAGACAGGGACAAGTGTCCCACCAGAGGTGGTCCATCTGCTAATGGAACTGAGATGACTGAGGATGATTCCCAAACCTGTCCCCAAGGTCCAAGGAAACTTTGCTGGAAGTTGGAGTCCCAATTCTTCCCTTTCTTATGGAGCACCTTGGGGTATAAGAAGTTCTGCAGTTTTCAGACATCTGCCCCCCAAAGCTGCATCCTGTCCCCCCCCAAGCATCCCCTGGCCAAAGATTCTGGGGACAGTGGGGAAGCTGGCGGGCTTTTGGAGGGATGCTGTGGAAATCATGGGGAGAAGGTAACCTCCTGCCTGGCTCTCTGCTGACCTAGCCTCTTGGGGGGTGCCAGCTTTTGCTGTGGGGCACCCCCAGATCTGTGTCTGGAAGCAATGAGGTCAGGGAAGGCAGGTTCTCAGATGTATTTGAGTGACCTCTTGCAAACTAAGCTCTTGGTAAGATGTGCTGAGAGGTGACTAAAGAGGGTTGGCCCTCTGAGATGGCCACCTCTGAGATGGTGAGGTGAGCAGAAATCAGGGGCTGGAGGTTGGGAGGCCAGGGCTGGGTCTTGTCTTGCTCTCTGACTTTCTGTATGACTGCTGGTAAGTCCCCTTCCCTCTCTGAGCCTCCTTTTCCAATAATAATAATAATAATAACAATAATAATAATTGTGTCCCTGATGAGTCCCAGGCCACAGACACAATAGTTATTATTATTGTTATTATTATTATTATAGTAACAACAATAGTGATAATGGTGGCAGTGATGGTGGTGATAATGGCTCCCAATTTAAGTATGAGGTAGAGAATAAGCCCTTTATGTGTGCAGCATAATTTCATGCTTGTAAGTATCCCATGAAGTCGGTCCTGTAATTGTCTCCATTTCACATATGAAAAAAATGGGGCTCAGAGGGTCAAGGACCTAAGACTTCCCAGCTACAAAGTCTGCAGACACAGGATTCAAACCCTGGGTCTAGGTCATCTTCTTTGTGGCTACACCTATGAGATGAGCAAGCAGCCTAATGGGTCTCCTGACTTTCCTTCCAGCACTGACCCTGCAGCTCTGAAGGCTGGTCCCGGGTCTGGGGAGCAGCAGGGGGCAGGGACGATGCTCTGAGCTCCAGAGCACTTACCTATGCTAAGGTCTCTATGGTCTCATCTGACCTTAGCAACGGCCTTACGGAATAGGGACCGTTGGCACCACCTCCATTTACAGGGTGGGAAACTGAGGCACAGAGAGGCAGAGGTAAGCGTGCAGTCACACAGGTGTCAGGGTTTGAACCTGGGCCATGTGGCTCTGGAGCTCATGCTCTTCTATGCTTTAGCAGCCCTCTGGAGGAGGGGGGCCTGCAGAGCTGAGTGAGTCCAGAGACTGTCCCCCACGGGGGGCTCCTTGTCAGTCTGCACAGGGCTTGTCCAGACCAGGCCTCACCCTCCAGCCTGCCTCCTAGCCCAGGGCTCAAAGGTTTACAAGTACTCCCTCTTACATGACGAAGCTGTTTCCATCTCAGCAGCTCCCCCTGCACTGGAGACCCAGGCCCTTTGAGCAGTGCCCCGTGAACCCATTCTCCCATACCTGAGCTGGAGATGGTGGCGAATCCCCCGGTGTCCCCGATGAGTCCCAGGCCACAGACACAACCCCCCACTCCGACCTCTTGGCTTCAGCACGGACAACCACCACAGAGTGGCTACACCCTGCGAGGTGGCCACCGGATCCAGTCCAGGTGCCAGTGGGGCTGCCTAGCTTTCTGGCCTTGGGAGCAGTGAGCGGGGAGGGGGAGGTGGGGAGGGGCAGGGAAGCATGGCTGGCCTCCACAGTGCTGTGTGCTTGGCAAAATAGTAGCCTCTGCCAAAGGCAGCATGGATGGTAGGTGTTTCTGTGCCCCCGGCTTCCTTCTGGGCCACGTTCACTTGAGGCTTCTGATCCTATCAGTGGCACTCTGGCTGCTCCAGTCCTGGTTACCTGGAAGTCCTTTTGTTCTGAGGACTCCCTGTACGACTGGCTGGTAGAGAGTGGCCCTGGGACCATGAGGAAAGGGCAGCCACCATGTGTCCACCTGGCCGGACCCAAGAACGGAGGCTTCCAATGAAATGGGCCATGTGAGTGTGAACGCTGGGGACAGGGCCTGGCAGGGAGAGGTGGGGAGGGCCTGGGCCAAACACCCCGGATCTCGCCTCCTCCAGGAAGCCTCTCTGGACTAAAGGGAAGAGAGGTGACAGAGTCCCCCACCCACCTTGTCTCTCGGCCCCACGACACCCCTTGCTTGTTCCCTTAGAACATGCCCATCCTTTTCTCTCTGTTTACAGAGCACAGGAAGAAACCGTGCATTGTTTCCCGTCTGGCAGAGCAACGTGACTGGAGAGAGAGCACTTCCCACAGAGTGGTTTCCCGGCTTTTACAACCTTCCCCTTTGTGTGTTGACGTTCTGTTTTATTTTAAACTTTTCAGGTGTGAGGAACTCACCCCTATTTTGTTTTTCACTTTTAAGTGAATGGATAGTGTGCTAATCACAACAGTTCCTGTTTGACAAATACTAGAACATCTATGCTGCAAACATATTATTTAGTCAAGGTAGCATCTTCCTTTCCTTTCCAGATTTTTATTTCTTAAAATACAGTTTAAATCACACAGGTACCGATGAACACTGACTACGCCAGTGCAGGGACCACAGGGATGGCGGTTCTTATGGAGTGATCCCTGGGTGGGGATGTGAGGCTCTCCCAAGCGTGTTTACCTCTGCTGCCCCTTCACTAAGTAGCCCCAGACCACTGCAAGTTTTAAGCTTGAGGGTCTTATTTTTCTGAGTGGCTTGTCTCTGCTCTTGGCTTCAATGCTGTGAGCTCTCCACGATGGCAGTGCGTTTGCTTCCAGTCTCAAACTCCCTCCCCTGTGACCTCATAATTTACCCCACCCAGCGGCTTCCTTGCACTTCCTTTACTCAACAAGTTCTGAGCACCTACTATGTGTGTGTGTGGGGGGGGGGGTGCTAGGGATACAGAGAGAAGCAGGACTTCCGCTCTGTGCTCAGGGAGGGAGAGGGTCACACAGACGTTGACATTGATCCATGTGCTCAGAGAGGGTTAGATCACCTCCTCTGGATCATAAGGCTAGAAGGAAATAGGGCATGAAAATCAGACCTATTTGAGTCTAAGACCCCAGCAAACTCCTTCCACCGCTCCACTCCTGCTGTGGGGCATTTAGGGTCTAGTGGGAGAGAGGTAACAAAACAACCAAATAAAACACATGTGATGGGTTCAACCACAGAGGCGTATCAGAAGAGTGGCAGGGACCGGAAGATGGAGTGATTCGTTTTCGTGGGGGCTGAGTTACACTGCGGGTAGTTCTGGGGGAGGTGAAACTTGAGCAGGGTCTTCCTGGTGACTCTTGTCATTACAACTGTTTCTAAAGGAAGAGTAACAATGCCCCGAGTGAGGAGTGCTGGGGTTTTTAATGCATAAAATGCCTGACCATGAAGTGCATGAACTGTGTGCCATCTCTGCTCTTTGCCACATAACAGGGAGTGAGGCCCCTGTCCCTGGAAGGAACCAGGAAAAAATTTAAAAGTTACTAGTCAAGGATTCAGGGGAAAGCTTCTATCATTGGGTGAAGTTGCTGAAGAGTTCCTCAGTTCCTTCTAACAATAAGATCCAACGTATTTTATTTATTCTTGGCCCAGTGGAGGGAAGGCAGACCCCTTCTCACTTCTCCTACTGACTCAGGCAGGCCAAACCTGAGACCCGGGCTTGAGGGAGCTCAGTGACACCTGGGACCCCAGTAGCCTTTGATCCCATTGGATTCAGAAACAGTTTTGAGCAATTACCTCTCAGGCCCTTGTGTATTGGTTGCCTTAGTAACTCTCAAAGCAGCCCCTGAGGCAAGGGATGCTGTGCCCAGTGTATGGATGGGGAAAACTGAGGTCCATCAATGAGTGGCCCCATCTGGTCTCTCCAAGTCTGAGCACAGGGCTTCTGCCAGCACAACTGCCAGTACCCACAGAAGAAAGACCAAGTGAAGGGAACAGCCCAGAGGAGGGCATGTAGAGGAGGCCCAGAGGCTTCTGCTCTTGCCATTGGAGGTTGGACACCTGGCCTATCCACATGATGCTAGGGGCCCAGGAAGAGGGGGCAAGTCCTGCCTTACGACCAGCTGGTGGAATGGGCATGTGGCCTGCAAGGGCACCTTCCATCCTCCCAACCACCCCTGCAATGTGGCTGCTGGTTTATTTCCAGGAGAGCCAATCGAGGACCAGAGAAGGGAGGCCACTTGTCCAGCAGGACCCAATTTGAACCCAGAGTTTGTGCCCTCTCCACCACACCACGCGCCCACTCTACCCCCTATAAATGTTTTTGTTTCATCCTCACTTGGGTGCAGTTCAATACGCAGGACACCCCCCAGAGACACTGCAAACCCCAGCAGCATCATGACAAGGCCTGGGGGCAGACCCTACCCTGCAACAGGAAGTACACGGGAAGACAGACTTGAGCGCAGCCCATCCCCAGCCTTCCTGACCACGGGTGCCCACAAGCCCGCCACTAGTGCTCTGGCGGTTTCCGTGAAGCACTTCTACTCAGCTCCTCTCTGGAAGTACAGTGTCTCTGGGACATTTACCTCCTCCCACTGCCTCCGGCCCCAGGCCCTGCCCTCTGCAGTCTGGGTGAGCTGATCCATTAATACAGTCATCTTGACAGGCATCGGCGGGGGCCAACTAGGAGACATGGCCTGTGCTAAGCATTGACGGCTGTCCCTGTGAAGATGCTTTTGCCTCCAGTGCGTCGGAGAGGCCTTGGTTACCCGGACATGGGGCGGGGAGCATCTGATTTGGCAGCCTCAGCTCCAGGCTCTGCAACCCTGGGTGGGTCTCAGAGACTTCCAGATGTGTAGGGTAAGAAGAGAATTTATGGCACCCGGTGAGGCACAAACTCAGACCTCTGGATGGCTGCACTAAGTCAGAGGTTCCTGACACCTCACCACTGTCACCCGGAACCACTAGGCCTATGCAGGGCAGGAGGCAGTCGTACCAGGTCACACGGTGAGCTCCTGGCAGAGCAGGCCTGTGGGCATGGGAGGCTCTCTCTGCCCAGCCGGTCGCTGGGCTCCCTGGAGACTGCTCTCAAGAGCCATATGAGCTGTGGCCAGAACCCACCTGATCCCACACCTTGTCTGCAGGGGAGGAAGCTGAGGCCCGAAGACAGAAGCCGGAGAATGCTGGCTGGTTGCCCAGCACCACATGAGGTCCTTTCCAGACATCCCTCACTTGTGTGGTAGGAACTCACCTCCCCCCCCGCCCCCCGCTCTTTGCACATGAGGGAACTGAGACTGGAAACGTGGCAAGATTTGCCTAGAATCACAGAGCTTGGACTGGCGGCATTGGGATTTAAACCCAACACCGAGGCATGCTTGTGCCCAGTCGGGCCCACTCCAACCAGATCAGAGCACATCCTCCCCAGTTGTCACTGTGCATCAGAAATGTAGATTGTCGGCTCTCCATTCAAGCGATATTTGGGGTGGGAGAGTTGATTTTAAAGATGAGGATCTGTCAAGAAGAGGGTGGGGGGTCTACCACTGACCTCTGACCTCTTCAGGGACCCTGGGCGAGCTGGGGATGCCACGGGGTGGCGGGCTTGGGTGCCTCTGCACTTGGGACTTCCTGTGTAACACAGACTCAGGAGCGGGTCTCATCCCAGAATGAAAAGTGAGTGACTGATTAGTTATCTGATTGCACCAAGAGCTAGTGGGGTTTCTTGGTGCTCTCAGAGCACTCAGGAAGGGCATTTTCCCTTCAAGGAGACAAAGACAAGAAACAGTCTGGGAAAGAAGCCTTTTCCCTCCCCGCTGAAGATCATTGCTAGGAAAGGCCCTCTGGCCCCCGGCATGTACCTGTCCAATAATAGTAGCCAGCTGCATGCCTGCCTGTCCCGTGGCCCTCCCCTGTGACCGCCTCGAAGGCTAGGACTCTGGCTTCCCGAGTTCCCTGAGTTCAGCACAGTCAGAGCTGACAGAAAGCTTGGGTTCAAGTCTGCTTGCTCTTCATGTTAGATGATGGCTGGCCCAAGAGACCCACGCTAAGGTTTGTTAAGGCCAAGAGTTAATGGGAAGCTCCTGCAAGCTGAGGAGTCAGTGATTTTGAGAAGGATGTTGCCCTTTTGGAAAACGATGTAAAATATTCTTTGAGTCTATTTAAGAAATGTCATGAATGCACTGACGGCCCTTCCAGAATCCACTTCAAACAATGATGATAGCGTTATGGGTTGAATTGGGCCTTTCCTCTCAGAGGTACTTTGGAGTTCTAACTCCCAGTAACTGTGAACGTGACCTTATTTGGAAACAGGATCTTTATGGAGGCACGCAAGTTAAGATGAGGTCATTAGGGTGGGCTCTGATCCAACATGACTTCTGTCCTTATCAACAGGAGAAATCTGGAAGCACACAAAAGCATAGAAGATGATACGAAAGGTGGGGGGAGGATCAGGGTAATGCACCCACAAGCCAAGGAATGCCAAAGATTGCCAGTAAACCACCAGGAGCTAGGAACAGATCCTCCTTCATGGGGCTTGGAAGGAATCAATCCAGCTGACACCTTGGTGTCAGGCTTCCAGCTTCCAGAATGTGAGACAATAAGTATCTGTGTCTTTAAGCTACTCAGTTTGTGGTGCAAACTGGGGTTGTTGCGGCAGCCCTGGTAAACTACTACAGAGAGCAAACTTTCTGTTCCCAGGGCTTGTGCAGTTGAGATCCTGACATGGTCCCAGAAGAAAGGGGCCTGGGGTCCTCACCATTTGAGGCACCTGTTCTCACTGGGGACCACCAGGAGAACAGAAACCTGCTGAGCACTGTTAATATCCCAAGCAGTGCTGGACACTTCAGATTTCCTCCCCCATTTAATGTTTCCAATATGGCTTCTTACTCCCATTTTAAATTATTTTTTTTTTAATGTTTATTTATTTTTGAGAGAGAGACACAGAGTGCGAGCGGGGGAGGGGCAGAGAGAGAGAGAGAGAGACAGAATCTGAAGAAGCTCCCGGATCTGAGCTGTCAGCACAGAGCCCAATGCAGGGCTCAAACTCACAAACCATGAGATCATGACCTGAGTTGAAGTTGGATGCTTAACTGACTGAGCCACCCAGGCGCCCCTTCTTGCTCCCATTTTAAAGAATATAAAACTGAGGTGGGAGAGTATGTCAACAACTTGCCCAAGATTGCATTGCTGGGACCTGAAACTAGTGGAGGTGGGCCAGGCAGCCAGGAGCCATGTCACCTCCCCGGACAGAACCAGTGTGGAAAGAGCTTCCCAGAGTTCACAAGCTGCTTTTAGAGGTTTGGGTGCATTTTTTTTTATCTGTGGCCTGTATTTCAGACCCTGGGGCAGTCTGGCCACGGGAGGGCCCAGGTTTGTCTCCATTCTCTCCTTGAGGAAAACAGGATGGAAGGAAATGTCCCAACTCCCTACAAGGATAAAGTGTTGAAAAATCCTCAAGTACTCTCGAGCCCTCATTTACATAGGTTTTCTCCTCTTACAGGGGGCACTTTCCCATGTGTTGTCCCCTCCCCCCTGCCCTCAGCACTGCCAGCAGATGGGAATTACTGTCCACATCTGAAGGAGGCATGAGTTGCTTTGTAAACTGGGGTTAGTGACAATAGCCTCATACATTGCTCTGACATGGAAATTCTGCCAGACCTCCCAGGTTCGAATCCCAGCTAGGGTAAGTGATACAATACTCTGTCCTTTAGTTTCTCATTTTGTAAAATGGGGATAGTGGTCGTGCCTACCTTATTATAAAAAGTGATTGCTATTACCGTTATTAATTCATTCTGCCAACATGGATTGAAGGCCTCATGTGTGGAGTCAGACTAACTAGGTTCAAATCCCTACCTTGCTACTTACTCACTGGACGACTACGGGCATTTTACTTAACCACTCTGTGCCTTGGTATCTTTTTCTGTAACATGGGGATAATAAAAGTACATATGTCACAGGTTGATGGTGAGGATAAGGGGCTGGTTCCCTCTAGGTGCTGAGGAAATCCTACATACTGTTGTCACTGATGTCAGAGTTATTGGGATTCCTGTTGGGTCAGGCCAAGCCTCCATAGCTGCCCTGGGAGAAACTCACAATCATCCTGGACAGATCCCCTCTGGAGGCTGGAAGGTCAGGTTCGGGGCCAGGGCAGCCCCACCTCTGTCTTCCCTGTATTCTCCTTGCCCATCCCCCATTCAGACCCAGCACCCCAACCCCCCAAGCCCTCTCCCAGCTGCAGAGGAATGTTTCCCAAACATGCACCACATCACTAGAACCCTCCAATAGCTTTGTCACTACTCCATGCAGACCCCTCCAGCCTGCTGTCCTCCTCACTATTCCCCAACCCCGGACCTCTGCATGGCTGGCTGCTTTCTCCATGGAGACCTCCAGTCAAATGTCCCCTCCTCAGGGGACTGCCGGCCAATGCCACCCTGCCACCCGCTTTGTTCTGTTCACAATGCTTGTTATGTTCTGATGCTATTTATTTGGTCACCTGTCCACTGGAGTGTCAGTACCATGAGGACAGGGGTCTTGTTTGTTTCACTCTTGAAGGCACCCTGGGGTGAATAAAAGCCTAACAGTGACTGCACACAAAGGGTGCTCAATAAACACTCAAGAATAAGCAAACAGGTGGTCAGGCTCTGGCTTTAGGCATCCTTTAGGAAATGATAATGCATCTTTTTCATTATGTAATAAAAGCGGCTAAACCCCACAGTGAAAACTCTGCTAGGCAATTGTCAACCATGGGCCTGGGAAGCCTTTCAAGTCATCTTGGGAAATGAAGAGGGGCGGGGCGGGGAATGTCACCTTCTCCTCCCATAAATGGCTCAGAGATGGCTCTCTTCAACCTCCTTCCCCACCCACGCTTGTCAAAAGCTGCTGGGTTTAAACACCCATGTTTCTGTTCCATATTATCGATCGTTTAATATTCAAGAGATGGCATAAATAAATATGTGAGCAATTATGTAACATGTTTGGAAACAATCTGGTTAGCCCCGAAGTGCTGGGGCGAGAAACAAAACTTCAGCAAAGCCAGAAGCCTGGGTGATCTGTGAGGCGGGGGACAGAGGTGCGTGGCCAGTCTGCCTGTCTGCTCCCTCCCCAGTTCTGTTCAGAGGTATTCCTCTCCCTCAGCCCAGGCAGAGTGGGGTAGTAGGCATTGAGCGCAGAATCTTGGAGGCGCATCCTGGTTCCCCCTGCTCCTGTCTGGGAGGTTACTTCTCTCTGGGTCAGTCTTCCCATCTGTGAAAGGACTAACAACACCGCATGGGAAGGTCAGGTGAGATGCTGACTCAGCTCTGGCTCAGAGGACAGTCTTTCTGAAGGTAAGTTGGGTCTGATGCCGAAAGATGAGCTGCATGAACTCTGGTTCCTGACATGGGGGGGTGGAGGGTGCAGGCCTGGGCTTTGAGGTTCACAGGTGTATTAATGCAAGGTGGACTGAGCAAGGCAATAACAGAGCCCCAAAGAATGGGCTTCAGGAGTACAGAGAAAGACATGCTTCCCAGTGAGGAGCAGGGGAAATCTTACAGAACTGCCAGATGGGCTGGCCCCAGAAGGTTGAGTGGGATTGTGACACCAGAGAGAGGGCCGCCCCATTTAACGAACACACATTAGGCACCTAGTGTGTCTGTCCATTCTGCAAGCATTTATTGAGCACCTACTAGGTTCCAGCAACTCTGCTAAGCACCTTACATGGGTCATCTTTGCTTGGAATTCACAAGAGGGAGATGCTGCCATTGTCCCCCATTTTACATATAAGGGTGAGACTCAGCTCACAATGACAAGTGATGCTGCCTTCCTTCTCCAACTTCTAGGCCATAATCCCTATTTAAATGCAAAAGGGATGTGGGGCAGTTTTCCCAAACCAAAACAATGGTGCATAAATAATTCATGTGTCTTCTCTGAGGTTGCAGAGGGAAGGGAGCTGCCATCAAACTCTGCTTTCTTGCTCAGCTGACCCTCCATTTAGCAGCCCCCAACAGTGCCTTCTTCCACATCTATCCCACTCCCACCCCAAAGCCAAACCCATCTCCAACTTACCCCTCTGCGTCTTCTGGTTAAATGAAAGGCGCCAAGATTCGGGAAATGGGGCCCATGTCTTGCTGGCTCTGGGGACTGGGTGATGAAGTTCAGCTCTGGAAAAGGGGAGATGGCATTGGTTAGGGGTGGGTGACCTGATGGGGAGCCAGTCAGGAAAGAACAGGAAGGGAACAGTGCAGTGGAGTGGGACCTAGGTGCCAGCACTGGGTGAGGGCCTGAGTCAGGGGTAGACAGAGACAGAGGAGAAGCAGGAGTGGCTCAATTCCCCAAATACCTCTCAGGAGCTGACCTCGCCATATGGGGACCCACCCCCTGACTTCCCCGTCAAGACCTCCCAAGCCTCAGGCCCTCTTAGGGGAGCAAGTCCATTACCAGCAGGGTGTCAGATGGGGTATTTCATCTGCTGGCTGGTGTGGCCTTCAAGGGCAGAAGGAGTGGGACAGAGTGGGCAGGGGTGTGCACAGAGGCCTTGGAGCAAGAGTCTGATTCTGCTTCTCCATCTGCAGGACAGAAATACTAATACCTATTATTCAGGAGTTTTGAGAGGTAACGGAAGTATAATATGTGTAAATGCCTTCACTTGTATATGTGTTTAATAAATAGCAGAAGAGAGCTAAATGTCTCTCCTGTATCAGGTTCCCTTTCTGTACCTATCTATCCATTTATTCATTTGTAACTTTCTATTTTGAGGTAACTGTCCATTCAAAGCAAGCTTTAAAGAAATGTATAGGGAGGTCCAGTGCTCATTCCCCCAGCTGACCCCAGTGCTAGCATCTCATAGCACAGGGAGGTCCAGGGAACCTTCCTCTGGCTGACCCCAGTGTTAGCATCTTGTACCACGATGAGCTCTCATGCACCTTCCCCCAGCTGACCTGAGTCAACATCTCACGCTTAGTGCTCTGGCAAAACGAGGCACGTGACATTAGTACAGTCCCTGGAGCTCATTCAAATTTCACCAAGGTTACATGTACTTGTGTGTGTGTGTGTGTGTGTGTGTGTGTGTGTGTGTGTGTGTGTAGGTCTATGCAATAGTATCACTTTGTAGTTTTATGTAAGCCCCACCACAATCTAGATACACATCTGTTCTACCAGCATGGCTTCCTCGGGCCCCTCTTTTATAGTCACATCCGTTCCCTCCCTGCCTTCATCCCTAACTCCTAGAAATCATGATTCTGTTCTCATCTCTATAATATTGATCTTTCAATGATGTTCTATAAATGGAATCACACAATATGTGACCTTTGGAGATCGGCTTTCTTCATGCAGCCTAATTCTCTGGAGATTCCTCAGGTTGTTGTGCCTATCAATAGTTCACTCCTTTTTATTGCTGAGTAGAATTCCATGATGTGGATGGACCACAGTTTATCCATTCATCTACTAAAGGAGATCTGGGTTATTACCAGTTTTTGGCTATAATGAGTAAAGCTACCATAAACATTTGTGTACAGGGTTTTTGTGTGAACATAAATTTTCATTTATTTGGGATAATGCCCAAGAGTGCAATTGGGTTGTGGGGTAGTTGCATATTTAGTTGTGTGTGTGTGTGTGTGTGTGTGTGTGTGTGTGTGTGGACACATGTGTGTTTAAAAGAAATGCCCAGGGGCTCCTGGGTGGCTCAGTCGGTTAAGCGGCCGACTTCGGCTCAGGTCATGATCTCGTGGTCCGTGAGTTCGAGCACCACATTGGGCTCTGTGCTGACAGCTCAGAGCCTGGAGTCTGTTTCAGATTCTGTGTCTCCCTCTCTCTGACCCTCTCCCGTTCATGCTCTGTCTCTCTCTGTCTCAAAAATAAATAAAAACGTTAAAAAAATTTTTAAAAGAAATGCCCAAGGGACCCTGGGTTGCTGAGTTGATGAAGCATCTGACTCTTGGTTTTGGCTCAGGTCATAATTTCACTGTGAGACTGAGCCGAGCCCTGTGCCAGGCTTTGCACTGACAGTGTGCGTGTGGAGCCTGCTTGGGATTCTCTCTTCCTCTCTGCCCAGCCTTCCCCCCATCCAAAATAAATAAATAAACTTAAAAAATAAAAGAAACGTCCAAACTGTTTTTCAAGAATGGCTATGTACCAATTGATATTCTCACCCACTTATGAATGATCTAATTTTTCTGCATCCTGCTCAGCATTTGGTATGATTTTTTTATTTTTGCCATTCTGATAGGTGTAAAATATCTCATTGTGGTTTTAACTTGTATTTCTTTATTGGCTAATGATGTTGAACATCTTTTCATGTGTGTATTTGCCATCTATCTGCACATCTTTGGAGAAATGTCCCTTTGTGACTTTTGCCCATTTTGGGGGTTGGATTGTTACATATGTTTAACAGTGGAATTTTGAGAGTTTTAAAATTTATGTCAGCTACTAGTACTTTGTCAGATTCCATGGTTTGCAAATACTTTCTCCCAGCTTGTAGCTTGTTTTTCTTCCTCTTGACAAAGTGTTTTGTAGTACAAAAGCTTTTAATTTTGGTAAAGATAACTTTATCTCTTTATCTATCTTATCTATCATCTACCTATGTATTTAATTTCGATTCAAGTTAGTTAACATATAGTGTAGTACTAGTTTCAGGAATAGAATTTAGTGTTTCATCACTTACATATAACACCCAGTGCTCATCCCAACAAGTGCCCTCCTTAATGCCCATTGCACATTTAGCCCATCATCCTTCCCACCTCCCCTCCAGCAACCCTCAGTTTGTTCTCTATATTTATTTATTTATTATTTTTTTTAAAATTTTTTTAACGTTTATTTATTTTTGAGACAGAGAGAGACCGAGCATGAACGGGAGAGGGTCAGAGAGAGGGAGACACAGAATCTGAAACAGGCTCCAGGCTCTGAGCTGTCAGCACAGAGCCCGACGCGGGGCTCGAACCCACGGACTGTGAGATCATGACCTGAGCCGAAGTTGGCCGCTTAACAAACTGAGCCACCCAGGCACCCCTGTTCTCTATATTTAAGAGTCTCTTATGGTTTGCCTCCCTCTCTGTTTTTATATTATTTTATTTTTCTTTCCCTTCCCCTATGTTTACCTGTTTTTCTTAAAATTCACATATAAGTGAAATCAAATATTTGTCTTTCTCTGATAGACTTATTTCGCTTAGCATAATACATTCTAGTTCCATCCACAATGTTGCAAATGGCAAGATTTCATTCTTTTTGATCACTGTATCTACTTTTTATTTTTTATGGATATTTTTGGGATTAAGTCTAACGTGAATTATTTTCCTAACTTTTCTTCGAAAAGTTTTGCAGGTTTAGATTTTGTTTAAGTCTATGATCCATTTGAGCCAATTTTTGTGTAACATGTGAGACTTAGGCAGATTTTTTGTTGTTGCTCTTGTTTGCCTATGGATGTCCAATTTGCTTCAGCATTATTTGTTGAAAAGGTTATTACCTTTCTTTCATTGAATTGCTTTTGTACCTTTGTCAAATATTAGTCAGTTGTGTGGGTCTATTTCTGGATCCTCTGTTCCATTCCATTAATCCATGTGTCATCCTTCTGTCAACACCACACAGCCTTCGTTTCTAGATAAGTCTCGAAATAAAGTAGGATGATTCTTCTCATTTTATTCTTCTTTTTCAAAACAGCTTCAGCTGTTCTAGCTCCCTTGCCCTTCCACATAATTTTTAGAATCTTTTTCACATTTACAAAAATTTTGCTGGGATTTTGATAGGAACTGCACAGAATTGACATCTTTATTATCTTGAGTCTTCCGATCCATGAACATACTAGGGCCACTTCATTCATTTAGATCTTCTTTGATTTTTCTCATCAGTATCTTGTAGTCTTCAGAATATAAGTCTAGTGCATATTTTGTTAAATTTCCACCTATATTTTTTGTGTGTGATTATGAACGGCCTTGTATTTTTAATTTTGGTGCCCACATGTTCTTTGCTAGTATACAGACATACAACAATGTTTTGGTATGTTTATTTTGTATTCTGTGACCTTCCTGAACTTGGTTATTAGTTCCAGCAGGGTTTTTGTTTTGTTTTGTTTGCCTCCTTGCTTTGGTAGATTCCTTTGGAGTTTTTTAATGTAGACAATGACGTTATCTCTACATAGGGACAATTTTGTTTCTTCCTTTCCAATCTGCATGCCTTTTCTTGTCTTGTCTTACTGCACTGACTAGACTGCCCGGCACTATTTGAAGGCAAGTGGTGAGAGCTGACATCCTTGTTTTGTTCCCAGTTTTAGGAGATAGCATTCAGTCTTTCATCATTAAGTATAATGTTAACTGTAGGTTTTTGTCAGTATTCTTCATCAAGTTGAGGAAGTTCTCTATTCATATTTTTCTAAGCATTATATCATGAATGAGTAATGAATTTTATCAAATGCTTCCTGCATTGATGCATATGATCATGTGATTTTTCTTCTTCAGCCCATTAACATGGTGGATTATATTAGCTGATTTTTAAATGTTAAAGCAACCTTGCATTCTTGAATAAACCCTAGTTGGTCCTGAAGCATAATTATTTTTATATATTACTGAATTCTCATTGCTAATGTTTTGTGAAGGATTTTTCACATCTGTATTCATGAGGGAGGTTGGCTTGTAGTTTTCATTTTTTTATGCTGTTGTCTGGTTTTGATATCAGGGTAATACTAGCCTCATACATTGAACTGAAAGTGTTCCCTCTGCTTCTATTTACTGGAAGACATTGCGTAGAATTGGTGTTAATTTTTTAAACATTTGGTAAAATTCTCCCATGCAACTATTAGGTCTATTACATTAATAATTTAATGTAATTATTGATATGTTAAATTTTAATCTATCCTTTTATTTTTTGTTTTCTGTCTGTCTTTCTACAAACACAACCACATCTAAAAGTGTTGTAGTTTTTGCTTTGACCACCAAACATAATTTAGAAAGCTCAAGAGTAGAAAGAATGTGTATTGCATTTAGCAATATTTTTGCTTACCATATTCTTTTTTCCTTCCGGGTGTTCTAAGATTCCTTTCTAAAAAATGGTTTCCTTTCTGTCTGGAGAACTCCTTTCTGTTATTTTAGGGCTGATCTTCTGGCAACAAATTCTCAGTTTCCTTTCATCTGAGATCTCGATTCCCCTTCATGTCTGAGGGATAGTTTTCCTGGTAATAGGGTTCTCAGTTGACAGTTCTTTCCTTTCAGCATTTGAAAACTGTTGTACCACTTCCTTCTGGCCTCTAGGGTTTCTAATGAGAAATCCACTGTCCTTCAAATTGTTTCCCCACTATCAGTGAGTTGTCATTTTCCTTCCATTGCTTTCACGTTTGTTTTTGTTTTTTTTTTTTTTTTTGAGTTTTCAAAAGTTTACTATTTTGAGTCTTGATGTGCATTTCTTTGGGTTTATCTTCTTTGGAGTTTTCTTAGCTTCATGAGTCAGTAAGTTTATGACATTTTTGTTTTGTTTTGTTTTGTTTTGTTTTGTTTTGTTTTGTTTTGTTTTGTTTTTACCAGATCTGGGGAGTTGCCAGCCATTTTTTTCTTCACGTACTTTTTCAGCCCCACTCCTTTTCTCATCTCCTAGGAGTTCAATGACATAAACATTAGAACTTTTGTTACAGTCCCACAGGTCTCTCAGGCTTTATTTTTCTTTTTTTAAATGTTTATTTATTTTTGAGAGACAGAGAGACAGAGCATGAGCAGGGGCGGGGCAGAAAGAGAGAGGGAGATAGAATCTGAAGCAGGCTCCAGGCTCTGAGCTGTCAGCACAGAGCCTGATGCGGGGCTCAAACCCACAAGCCGTGAGGTCATGATCTGAGCCAAAGTCAGACGCTTAACCAACTGAGCCACCCAGGCTCCCTGGCTTTATTTTTTTAAGTTTAATATGCTATTCAGATAGACAGTTTCTTTTGTTCTATATTCCAGTTCAACGATTCCTTCCTTTTTCCCCTTTAGTCTGCTGTTAAGCACACCCATTGAGGTTTTTTTTTCTTTTAATTTCAGTTATCATATTTTTCTGTTCTAATATTTCCATTTGGCTCTTCTCTAAGTCTTCTATTTCTTTGCCAGGACTTTCTTTTTCTTTTTTTTTTTTTCTCATCAGTTTCAAGTGTGTTCATAACTGTTCCTTGAAGCATTTTTTATGATGGTTACTTTAAAATCTTGGTCAGATAATTCCAACATTTTTGCCATCTCAATGTTGGCATCTACTGATTGCCTTTTTTCATTCAGTTTAAGACTGAATGAATTAGTTCTTGGCATTGGGGAATTTTAATTGAAATGTGGGGATTTGGGATATGAGGTTATGGGCCCTGGATCTTATTTAAACCTTTGTTTCAGCAGGCTTCCATGACACAGCACCAGCAAAAGAAGGGGGTTTGGGAATGACAGCTCCCAATTAGGCCCCGACTGATACTTCCCTGGCTAGGAGGAGTAGGAATGACTTGTTACTGTTCCCAGTGTGGTCTCCACTGGTACCCTGGGGGCTGAAGGTGAGGTCTTATTACCACCTAGTGGGGAAAAAAAGCCCTGGCTCCCTACTTGGCATTCTCTGACACCACCCAGTGTGGGACTTGGGGTTGCCTCATAATCTGGTGAAGTTAAAAGTCTAGTCTCCCCACAGGATCACTGCTGGTGCATGTAGGGCCATAAATGTTTTCTATGGTATTTGGCTGGAGTACAGCAGTTTTTGTCTAAAAGTGTCAGTTTTGCTAGGCTGTCCCCTTCCTTGTTCTTTAGCTAGAGATAACAGGCTTTCCCCTACCCCTCAACTACCTATTGGCATTTTCTCATCTCTGGCTTCTTTCTCCAACGCTGTGATATATGAGGAAAAACCACCACCACTACAAACTCACTATTGTGTTGTTTCTTGGGTCCTCAGGTCCCTTGCAGGCTTGTCCTTTCTCTGTCTTTCAGAGTTTTCTCTTTTCTTTTTTAACTTATGGAAAGTTTTATTTTATTTTTCATCTTTTTTAAAAATTTAAATCCAAGTTAGCTACCATATAGTGTAATAATGATTTCAAGAATAGAATTTAGTGATTTATCACTTACATATAACACCCAGTGCTCATCCCAACAAGTGTCCTCCTTAATCCCCCTCCCCCATTTAGCCCATCCTCCCACCCAACACCCCTCCAGCAACCCGCAGTTTGTTCTCTGTATTTAAGAGTCTCTTATGGTTTGTCTCTGTTTTTGTATTATTTTTGCTTCCCTTCCCTTATGTTCATCTGTTTTGTATCTTTAATTCCACATATGAGTGAAATTATATATTTGTCTTTCTCTGACTTATTTCGCTTACCATAATACACTCTAGTTCCATCCACATTGTTGCAAATGGCAAGATTTCATTCTTTTTGATGGCTGAGTAATATTCTATTACATATATATATATATATATATATATATATATATATATATATATAAAACATATATATTATATAATGGAATATATGTAAATATATTCCATTGTACACACACACACACACACACACCCCACATCTTTATCCATTCATCAGTCAAAAGACATTTGGGCTCTTTTCATACTTTGACTATTGTTGATAATGCTGCTATAAACACTGGGGTGCATGTGCTCCTTCAAAACAGCACTTCTGTATCCTTTGGATAAAAACCTAGTAGTGCAATTCCTGGGTCATAGGGCAGTTCTATTGTTAATTTTTTGAGGAACCTCCATACTGTTTTCCAGAGTGGCTGCACAGTTTGCTTTCCCCTCAGCAGTGCAAAAGGGGTCTTCTTTCTCCACATCCTCACCAACATCTGTTGTTGCCTGAGTTGTTAATTTTAGCCTCACAGTTGTGAGGTGGTATCTCATTGTGGTTTTCATTTGTATTTCCCTAATGATGAGTGATGTTGGGCATCTTTTCATGTGTCTGTTAGCCATCTGTACATCTTCTTTGGAAACTGTCTATTCATGTCTTTTGCCCATTTCTACACTGGATTATTTGTTTTTTGGGTGTTGATGTGGATAAGTTCTTTACAGATTTTGGATACTGACCCTTTATCTGATATATCATTTGCAAATATCTTCTCCCATTCTGTCGGTTGCCTTTTAGTTTTGCTGATTGTTTCTTTGATGAGCAGAACTTTTTATACTGATGAGGTCCCAATAGTTCATTTTTGCTTTTGTTTCCTTTGCCTCTGGAGACGTGTCAAGTAAAAAGTTGCTGCAGTCAGAGTCAAGGAGGTTGTTGCCGGTTTTCTCCTCTAGGATTTTGATGGCTTCCTTTCTTATGTTTAGGTCTTTTATCTATTTTGAGTCCATTTTTGTGTATGGTGTAAGAAAGTGGTCCAAGTTCATTCCTCTGCATGTCACTGTCAAATTTTCCCAACACCATTTACTGAAGAGACTGTCTTTTTTCCATTGGACATTCTTTCCTGCTTTGTCAAAGATTAGTTGGCCATGTTTATGGGTCTATTTCTGGGTTCTCTATTCTGTTCCAATGATCTATGTGTCTGTTTTTGTGCCAGTCCCATACTGTCTTAATGATTACAGCTTTGTAATACAGCTTGAAGTCCAGGACTGTGATGCCTCTAGTTTGGTTTTCTTTTTAAGGATTGCTTTGGCTATTCAGGGTGTTTTCTGGTTTCCTACACATTTTAGGATTGTTTGTCCTAACTCTGTGAAGAATGCTAGTGCTATTTTGATAGGGATTGAAAAGGTAGATTGTTTTGGGTAGTACTGACATTTTAACAATATTTGTTCTTCTTATCCATGAACATAGGATGCTTTTCCATTTTTTTGTGTGTCTTCTTCAATTTCTTTCATAAACTTTCTATAGTTTTCAGCATATAGATTTTTCACTTCTTTGGTTAGGTTTATTCCTAGGTATTTTATGGTTTTTGGTGCAACTGTAACTGGGATAGATTCTTGATTTCTCTTTCTGCTGCTTCATTATTGATGTATAGAAATGAAATGGATATCTGTACATTGATTTTATATCATGCGAGTTTGCTGAATTCATGGATCAGTTCTAGCAGGTTTTTGGTGGAGTCTTTTGGGTTTTCCACACAGAGTATCATGTCATCTGTGAAGGGTGAAAAGTTTGACTTCCTCCCTGCCAATTTCGATGCCTTTTATTTCTTTGGGTTGTCTAGTGGCTGAGGCTAGGACTTCCAAAACTATGTTGAATAAGAGTGGTGAGAGTGGACATCTTTGTCATGTTCCTGACCTTAGAGGGAAAGCTCTCAGTTTTTCCCCATTGAGGATGATATTAGTGGAGGATCTTTTATATATGGCCTTTATGATCTTGAGAAACGATCCTTCTTTTCCTACATTCTTGGGTTTATTTTCTCAAAGGCCTTTTCTGCATCTATTGAGAGGATCATGTGGTTCTTATGCTTTATTTTATTACCGTGATGTATCACGTTGATTGATTTGCAGATATTGAACAAGCCCTGCATCCCAGGAATAAATCCCATGTGATCATGGTGAATAATTCTTTTAATGTATTGTTAGATCTGGTTTGCTAATATCTTTTTGAGAAATTTTGAATCCATGTTCATCAGGGAAATTGGTCTGCAGTTCTCTTTTTTCTGGGGTCTTTGTCTGGTTTTGGAATCAAGGTAATGCTGGCCTTGTAGAATGAGTTTGGAAGTTTTCTTTCCATTTCTATTTTTTTGGAACAGATTCAAAAGAATAGGTGCTAACTCTTCTTTAAATATCTGGTAGAATTTCCCTGAAAAGCCATCTAGCCCCAGACTCTTGTTTTTGGGGAGGTTTTTGATTACTGATTTAATTTCTTCACTGGTAGTGGGTCTGTTCAAATTATCTATTTCTTCCTGTTTCAGTTTTAGTAGTTTATATGTTTCTAGGAATTTGTCCATTTCATCCAGATTGCCCAATTTGTTGGCATGTATTGCTCATTATAGTCTCTTACTATTGTTTGCATTTCTGTGGTATTGATTGTAATCTCTCCCCTTTCATTCTTGATTTTATTTATTTGGATCCTTTCCTTTTTCTGTCTTATCAATCTGGTTAGAGATTTATCAATTTTGTTAATTCTTTCAAAGAACCAGCTCCTGGTTTCACTGATCTGTTTTTTTTTTTTTTTAATTAATATCATTGGTTTTTGCTCTAATCTTTATTATTTCACTTCTGCTGGTTTTAGCTTTATTTGCTGTTTTTTTTCCAACCCTTTTAGGTGTAAGGTGAGGTTGTGTATTTGAGACCTTTCTTCCTTCTTTAGGAAGGCCTGGATTGTTATATTCTTCCTTCTTATGACCGCCTTTGCTGCATCCCAGAGGTTTTGTGCTCTGGTGTTTTTATTTTCATTGGTTTTCATGTACTTTTCAATTTCCTCTTTAATTTCTTGGTTAACCCATTCATTCTTTAGTAGGATGTTCTTTAATCTCCAAGTGCTTATGGTCTTTCTAAATTTTTTCTTGTGGCTGATTTCGAGTTTCATAGTATTGTGGTCTGAAAATATGCAAGGTATGATCTCAATCTTTCTGTACTTGTTGAGGGCTGATTTGTGTCCCAATATGTGATCTATTCTGGATAATGTTCCATGTGCACTCAAGAAGAATGTATTCTGCTGCTTTAGGATGAAATGTTCTGAATATACCTGTTAAATCCATCCAGTCCAGTGTGTCACTCGAAGTCATTGATTCCTTGTTGATTTTCTGCTTAGATGATCTGTCCATTGCTGTGAGTGGGGTGTTGAAGTTCCCTACTATTGTGGTATTATTATCAATGAGTTTCTTTATATTTGTGATTGATTTATATATTTGGGTGCTTCCATATTGGAGGTGTAAATATTTACAATTGTTAGGTCTTTTTTGTGGACAGACCCCCTTAATTATGATATAATGCCCTTCTTCATCTCTTGTTACACTCTTTATTTTAAAATCTAGTTTGTCTGATATAAGTATGGCTACTAGCCATACTTGATGACCATTAGCATGATAGATAGATGGTTCTCCATCCCCTTACTTTCAATCTGAAGGTGTCTTTAGGTCTAAAATGGGTCTCTTGCAAGCAGCATATAGATGGGTCTTGTTTTCTTATCCATTCGGATACCCTGTATCTTTTGATTGGAGCAGTTAGTCCATTGACATTTAGAGTGAGTACTGAAAGATATGAATTTAGTGCCTTTGTGCTGCCTGTAGAGTTGGTGTTTATGGTGATGTTTTCTGGTCCTTTCTAATCCTTGTTGCTTTTGATCTTTTTTGTACTGATTCATCATTTCTCCAACGGACCCCCCTTAAAATTTCTTGCAGGACTGGTTTAGTGATCATGAAGTCCTTTAGTTTTTGTTTGTCTGGGAAACTCTTTGTTTCTCCTATTTTGAAAGACAGCCTTGCTGGATAAAGAATTCTTAGCTGCATATTTTTCTGATTCAGCATGTTGAACATATCCTGCCACTCCTTTCTGGCCTGCCAAGTTTCTGTGGATAGGTCTACGGCAAACCTTATCTTTTTTCCCTTACAGGTTAAGGAATTTTTTTCCCCTTGCTGCTTCCACAATTCTTTCCTTGTCTGTGTGTTTTGTGAATCTGACTATGATATTCCTTGGTGGTGGTCGGTTTTTATTGAATCTAATGGGAGTTCTCTGTGCTTCTTGGATTTTGATGTCTGTGTCCTTCCCCAGATTAGGAAAGTTTTCCACTATAATTTTCTCACATAAACCTTCTGCCCCCTTTTCTCTCTCTGCATGTTTTGGGACTCCTATGATTCAGATGTTATTCATTTTTAATAAGCCACTGAGATCTCTAAGACCTGTATCATGCTCTTTTGCCTTTGTTTCCCTCTTTTTTTTTCTTCATTATTCTCCATAATTTCATCTTCGATATCACTGATTCGCTGCTCTGCTTCATCCATCCTTGCTATTGTGGCACCATTTGAGATTGCATCTCAGTTATAGCATTTTTAATTTCGTTCTGTCTATATTTTACTTCTTTTATCTCCACAGAAAGGGATTCTAGGCCTTTTTTTCAACCCCAGCTAGTATTCTTATTACCAAGGTTCTAAATTCTAGTTCAGACATCTTGCTTATATCTGTGTTGATTAAGCCCCTGGCTGTCATTGCTTCCTGATATTTATTTGGGGTTAATTCCTTTATTTTATCATTTTGGAGGAAGAAAACAATTAATAAAATAAAAAATTAAAATTAAAAATAAAAAAAATCAAATAAAAGAACCTAGATCCTAGGTGTGTTTTGGTCTGCTTGTTGAAAGAAGCTTGACAGAATGGAGAAAAAAGGGAAAGAAAAGAAAGAAAAGAAAAAAATGTAGGAAAAAATTTAAAAATTAAAAAAATATATACTATAAAACAGAATAAAATGAGTTAAATAAAATGAAATAGAATAAAAAATTTTTAAAAATAAAAATAAAGTAAAAATAAGAAAAAAATTAAAATTAAAAAAATACAAATAAAAATTTCTTTTTCTATATCCAAGGAAAAGAAAATACAGGGGAAATAAACAATTTAAACAAAAACAGAAGCAACAGAATGAACTAATAAATGAAACAGCAAACAGAATGAAACCCGAAGGAAGTTACATCCAATTTCCCCTAGAACTGAAAATATGAACTACTCTAAAGTCTGTACACAAAGCAGGTGGAGTGACTTGTGCTAATTTTCTAGCTGATATGCTTGGAGGGTGCAGTGGGGCGGGGCTTGGTGTAGTGGCTCCATTATCTACTATATGGCACAGCTTTGCTTCCTGGAGTGGATCAGCGAGCATGCTTGTACACAGGAGAGGTGGAAATGGCTTCACCCAGCTCTCTAGTCTTTGGCACAGGAACTTCACACTCTCACCAACCCGCAATCAAGCACCCTTCCTTTGTCTCAGACCTCCATCCATTCCCCACTGCTATCCTGTCCATGTCTAAGCCGTCTGCCTGCCAGGGGACACCTCCTTTCAAAGTTTTATCTCAGATGGGTTTGTGTTTCAAATCCCCAGATTTCAGAGACCCCCACAGCTTGGCCCACACTGATTATGTGGGGCGGGGGGGGGGGTCTTGCTGAGCAATGGGCGGGTGCCAGCTTGCCCCAGAAAACGTTCGTTTGATCAAACAGTGGCAGAGGTTCAGAGATTATGAATCACAATATACAGGTTTCACTGTACTCTGGTGACTTTCTCCCAATACCAGCAAATTGTGGCTGCTCTCCAGGGTTCGCTAGGACCTTTGCCTGTTGGGAGGCTGTATGGCCTCTACCAAAGGCACTCCAAGCAGGGGAACTGCTTCTCTCCATGTGCACATGGACCCCTCAGACCCCTCTGCCTGTTCTTGGAGATTCACCCTACTTCCCCACCAGAGCACCGCCAGGCACTGAACTCCAGAACTTCAGACTTTGTGCTCCACTGTTTATAGAGTCCTGGTGGCATTGAAACCCTCTCCTTTCTTTCTGTCAGTGGTTTTGGAGAACAGATTTCTTGTTCAGTCCCCTGCAAGTGTTTCATTTGTTCTCTCTCTCTCCAGCTACTTTCGGGGGAGTGTTGTCCTGCACTCTCCCCCTCTGTCTTCTTTCCACAAAACCAGCTCCCTACCCTCCACAGCTTTTCTCTCCCCCAGTTCACCTCTCCAGACTGTGTACCTGCTGAGTTCTGTGGCTCAAGTTATGCAGATTGTTGTTTTAATCCTCAATTTCCTAGTTCTGCAAAATGATTTGATGCTGATCTAGCTGCGTTTCAGGGATGAGACAAGCTGAGTGTCTCCATGCTGCTCTGCCATCTTAACTTCCTCTCCCCATAGTTTTCTAGTGTTTGTTTTATATATAATGTCCAGGGATTTTAGTTGCATTAAGTGAGACAAATAGGAAAAAGAAAATTCTATCTTCCTGGAGGCAGAATCCCACCTGAAACCCTCTCAACAAGTGCTTCTCAGTTTGCTTGAGTTTTCAAGAATCACCTCTATCTTCTTAACACTGATAAGCAGATCACATCAGAATTCCTGACATGCTTGATACTTCCCATGGGGTTCTAGATTTCTAGTTGACTCAGGTGAGTATCTATCTGTCTGGTAGGAGACAAGAGGAGCTCTGGGCTTTTAGGAGGCCTTTTCCTTTCAAACTCGTAGATGTGGTGGTGGGTAACTTAGAGCAGAACCCCAAAGACACTGATCCAGTTGGGCATCTCTTTCAGGGCCACTAGGCCTAGCCTTCTTAGGTCTCTTCAGGGGAATACAGGGATCCAGGCAGTGTTGTCAATCATAAGTGGCTTAAGCCAGGATGTGAAAGTACATAACTTTGCCTTATTCCCCACTGCTGCTGGTTCCTCCTGCCTGGCCTATGCTTTACCATTTACAAGAGGCTCTCACATCTGGGCCTTATTTCCTCCCCTCCCCAACCCTGGGGTTGGGGGCAGGAAGCACCTACCACTCTTCATGTGTGAAGTCTCTGGCTTCCAGAGGGTGGTGACTTACCCAAGGCCGTTTAGTTCCACACTGGCAGAGCTGGGATCATATCCAGCTCTTCATGACTTTGGCACTCAGGTCATTTTTGAGGCTCTGCACTATCTGGCCCCAAATATTCTCTGCATTTTTGTCTAGGGTGCAGTTCTCAGAGTGTGGCCCACATGCCTCCGAGAGGGTCCCAAGACCATTGCAGAGGGTCTGAAAAGTCAAAACCATTTCCCTAATAACAGTGGGATATTATTGCCACCTTCACTGTGTTGATATTTCCACTGCTGCTGCAAAAGCAATGGTGAATCGAGGGAGACAAACCAGATTGTCCCAGCAGTCACTGTATTCTTCATCACCACACAGTTGTGGTGAAGAATGCCAGGTTCACTTGGGAACGTCTTGGGTGAAGCAGTAATCATGATGAGTTTTATTAATCATTGGGAGCAGAAAAGGCAAAGCATTCATTGAGCATTACTGCTGTACCGTGAAGTGTAACAGGTATTAGAGGCAAAGCTCTTGTGTGATTGTTTGAGTTGCAAGCTGAATTAGCCTCCGTTTTCATGAAATGCCGTTTTTGCATAAAAGAACTGACAAATGTTGGTTATTCAGACTTGAGTACTTGGCAGACATTTTCTCAAAAATGAACAAAGTGAGCCTATCACTTCAAGGACAACAACGGACAGTAACTTGTTGCCAATGATGACGTTTGAGCTTTCAGAGCAAACACTGGAATTTTGGAAAACTGTCTCTGTCATCATAAGCCCGACAGCTTCCCAAAGACAAAGATGTTTCTGATGAGGTCAGGAGTAGAATAACAAATGCGATTTTTAGGAAATATTTTATAACAAAATGTGCAAATATTTGAAAGATCTGCATAACTCAACGAGCCAATATTTTCTGAATACCAATGCATAACGTTACAAAAGCAGGAATGGGTAAACATTCATCACCATATGAGAGGGAAAAAAATGGATTTCAATGTGAAGGTGGATGAGTTCATTAACATGGCTTTAGATTCTTCGTGGCAACTAATTTTTAAGATGCTATTAGTTATGGTCTCTTCAGAATTCATATGGTGCAGTCCTAACACCCCTAGGACCTCGGAATATGACTGTATTTGGAGACAGGGCTTTTAAAGAGTCAATTAAATTAAAATGAGGCCATTAAAATGGGCCCTACTGGAATATGACAGGTGTTCTTATAAGTAGAGCAAATGTGGACACACAAAGAGACACCAGGGATGTGTGCGTATGGAGGAAAGACCATGTGAGGACACAGAGAGAAGAGTCTGAGGAGACAGTCCTGCAAAGACACCCAACCCTACTGATGCCTTGATCTTGGACTTCTGGCTTCCAGAACTGTAAGAAAATACATTCCTGCTGTTTAAGCTCCTCAGTCTGTGGTATTTTGTTATAGCAGCCCTAGCAAATGAATACACTATCACTTGTGAAGTTTGGGTGTAGTATCAAAGAAGAATATTTACAGTTATCTGAAAAGGCTATTAAAATACCCTTCCTTTTCCCAAAAGCCTATCTCTGTGAGGCTGGAATTTCTTCATATACATTAACTGAAACATCACATGAAAACAGACTGAATGCAGAAGCAGATGAGAATCCAGCTGTCTTCAATTAAGTCATTAAAGGGATTTGCAAAAATATAAAACAACATTACTCTTCTCACTAATTTTTTTTTGTTTTGGAAAATACAGTTTTTTTCACAAAATATGTTGTATATGTTATCATAATGAGCTTATTACTGTTCTTTTAAAATGCATTAATAAGTAAGTATTAAAATCTTAGTTTCACTTAGTTTCACTTCTGACATGGTAAATGGCAAAACTCATTGAGGATCTCAATCATTTTTGAGTGTAAAGGTCCTGAAACAGAAAGTTTGAGAATGGCTGACTGAGGTCAGCATTTCCCAAACCTGCATCAGTTGAATATGACTGTCAAGATGGTTCCTATCTGTCCTTTAATTAATCTTAGGAGTTTTTTTTTTCTTCATGAGTTTCTTAATTAAAACTCAAACACATTTATTTTAAAAAGAAACTTTTGTCAGGAGTGCCTGGGTGGCTCAGTCAGGTGAGCAACAAACTTCGACTCAGGTCATGATCTCATGGTTCATGGGTTTGAGCCCCACATCAAGCTCACTACTGTCAGCACAGAGTCTGCTTTGGATCCTCTGTCCCCCTCTTTCTCTGCCCTTCCCCCACTTGCACTCTCTCTCTATCAAAAATAAATAAAAAAACATTAATAACAAAAAAAGAAAACTTTTGTCACTGTCATCAGTGGAAAATCAGTGCCATTCCCCACAAATAACAATTGACCAGAGGAAAGAAATGCACAGGATGTCCTTATGTTTAGTGGAACCAACTGTTGCTCAAAGGCCCCGAGCCCAAAGTCTCTCTGGTCACAGTTTAGCCAATGTTTAGGTGGGGATATACTAGTTCCAAATAGAATCTTTTGTCTTGATGTGACCTGGAAGACTGATGGAGAACTGAATTTTCCCATCAGGTGATGGGCTGTTATTTCAACCCACCTAGTATCCTCTTAGGTACCATGAGAGGTAGATCTCTGGCACTTAGGGATGCTCAGATTTAAGGGCACCCAGAAAACTTCTCTCTTCACAAATGGTGCTTTTGCCTCCTTGATGGCAGGCATGGGAGAGGGTCCTGCTTATGTTCATAAGTGCAAGATTGCTGAGTGTGGCAACTAAGCTCAAGAAATGGCACATTCTAGTTCAGCCAAACCCATGAGATGTTCTTCTTTGCCGCCCTCCTTCAACATCAAATCAGCGATGACCTGTCCAGCTTATGCATGCCCCACTCTTGACTCCATCCCTCTCCCAAATGTGTTTTTCCACCATGTTCCTTTTCTAGGTGAATAGCACCATGGCCAAGAATATTCCCAGCAACGTTGTTTGCAAGAGCTGAACCCAGGAAACAACCCACATGTCCACTGGCAGGAGAGTGAATCAACAGATGGTGATACCTTCATGCCAGGGAATATTATACAGCAATAAGAATGCATGAACTCCAGCTGCACACTGATGAGTCTAAGAGACATGAATGTTGCCAGAAAGAAGCAAGTCTCAGAAGGTTACATACTGTGTGATGCCATCTAAAAGAACTAAAAACAAAAGCAAAACTAAACAATAGGTGTTGTGAGCATACACATATGAGATAAAAATGTTTGAAAAGAAAAAGCATGGGGATTCTCTGTATTTTCTGCTCAATTTTGCTGTGAACCTAAAACTGCTCTAAAAAAAAGGTCTATGGAGGAAGAAAGGCAAGGAAATGATAAATACAGGATGATCATTTCTTCTGGGGGAGGCATGGGGTTGGGATCGGGACACTCATCCAGGAATAGGCAAATTACTGGTGACATTCTAGTTCTTGGGTTGGGTGGTGGGTCCATGCTATACCTTGTATTATTAAATGAATATATGCAAATAAGTTCTTTTGCATGTATCAAATATAATTTTAAAGGACATAAAAAAGGAGGAAATGTTAAGTTTCTGATCTGGTAATTTTGCTTCTTAGGAACCTATTCTAATGGAAATAACTAAAAATGCAAACATTTCAGTCACAAAGATGTTCATCACACTAACAGACACATGAAAAGATGCTCAATATCACTCACCATCAAGGAAATACAATTCAAAACCACAATGAGATACCACCTCACACCTGTCAGAATGGTTAAAATTAACAATCCAAGCAACAACAGACATTGGCAAGGATGCGGAAAAAGGGGAATCCTTTTGCACTGCTGATGGGAATGCATACTGGTGTAGCCACTCTGGAAAACAGTATGGAGGTTCCTCAAAAAATTAAAAATAGAGCTACTCCATGGCCCAGCAATTGCACTACTAAGTATTTATCCAAAGGATACAAAAATGCTGATTTGAAGGGGCACATGCACCCCAATGTTTATAGCAGCGCTATCAACAACAGCCAAACTATGGGGGCGCCTGGGTGGCTCAGTCGGTTAAGCGTCCAACTTCACCTCAGGTCACGATCTCGCGGTCCGTGGGTTCGAGCCCTGCGTCAGGCTCTGGGCTGATGGCTCAGAGCCTGGAGCCTGCTTCCGATTCTGTGTCTCCCTCACTCTCTGCCCCTCCCCCGTTCATGCTCTGTCTCTCTCTGTCTCAAAAATAAATAAATAAAAAATTAAAAAATAACAATAGCCAAACTATGGAAAGAGCCCAAATGCCAACAACTGATGACTGGATAAAGAAGATGTGATGTGAATACACACACACACACACACACACACACACACACACACACACTATGGAATACTACTCAGCGATCAAAAGGAATGAAATTTTGCCATTTGCAACAACGTGGATGGAACTGGAATATATTATACTAAGCAAAATAAGGCAGAGAAAGACAAATATCATATGATTTCACTCACATGTGGGATTTAAGAAATACAACAGATGAACAAAGGGAAAGGGAAGGAAAAATAAGATAAAAACAGTGAGGGAGACAAATCATAAGAGACTTTAAATACAGAGAATAAACTGAGGGTTGCCGAGGGGAAGTGGGTGGGGGAAGGGCTAAATGGGTGATGGGCATTAAGGAGGACACTTGTTGGGATGAGCACTGGGTGTTATATGTAAGTGATGAATCACTAGATTATACTCCTGAAACCAATACTAAACTATTGTTAATTAACTTGAATTTAAAGAAATTAATTGAAAAAAAAGATGTTCATCACAGCGTTTTTCTTTTTAAATCATAGCAATAACTTGGGCCCAATATTAATGTCTACTTGCAGGGGATTTGCTAAGTAAATTACTGAGCCACCATCACAGGATGGAATATCATGTTTTCAAACAATTTTTAATGACCTAGGAAATTTTCTGAATAACCTCGAGTGAAAAATATATAGAGCTGAAACAAATTAGGATCTTAATTTTCGTGACCCCAATGAGGAATATATTGTTTATAGGATAGAAAAAAAGATATAGCATTGAAAGACATAATAATAAGAGATAGAGTATTCCCCAAATGTCAACATTGGTGGGGCCAAGTGTTTTGGTTCTTCTATAAAATGTCTCTATTTCCCTTTCATCTATAGTAAGCATGCATGTAGGGAAACATGCTAGCACACAGCATATTAATGCAAGAAGACCAGCTTGCCCACCCCCCAGCACCCTCACCAACCCTTCCCTTCAAATGATTATCCAACTGTCCCCTGAGGCTGGAGTTTAGTGCCTGATAAGCCCTTTCCAGCCTGAATCCACCAGGGAGCAAGAGGAGGAAAGAGGCCTCAGACATTCCTCACCACATCTGTCTTCCCAGCTTCCAGCCTCCTGACTGAAGTCACTCTCAGTGTGCCCCCTTGCCCACCTCAGCACAATCCCTCCTTCCCTGGGCACACCCCACCTGGCCCCTCTTTCTAGGGTCACCCACTAGGAATAGAGGAAGTGGCCGGTTCTCTGGGCTTTGTGTGGCTCTGGTCTAACTGCCATCCTCTCCACACAGCTGAGGCCACTAGCCCCTATGTGGTGGCATGGAGGGACGGGCCCTTGGAGAGCTCCTCTCCAGACCCCAACTTGGGACCTGCCAGGGACTCCTCCCTTCTCCCACTTTCCCTTTCCAGAGATAGAAACCAGCTCCTAAAGTGCCCCACCACGTCTGCATCTCCTCCCATTATGAAGCCACCTCTCTGTCAGATTGATGAGGCATGACCTATTGACCTCTTTGCCCCATTTTGCAAACGGGGAGACTGAGGCTCTCAGAGGTCAAGACCACATATCCAAGGGTACACAGCTAAAGGTGACTAAGCCAGGATTCGAACCCAGGCGGTGTGGGTCCCACAGTAAGTAGGTTCTGCTGCTTCATGCTCCAGACCTGCTGCCCCCATCAGCTACTGCTATGCACTTGTGTGATGTCCTCTTTGAGTCAAAAATAAATCGAGGCTCAGTTCTGCTGTGCCATCTGCCACACCAATTCAGAGGCAGAAATGTTGACTTGCTGCATTGAGGGAATGCTCCTGCAGCCGAGAACTGAGCAGTGAGAGGCCCTGCTCCTCCTGGGTTTCCCTGGCTGGGGGCTGGTCAATCACACAGGCACAGGAAGGGGACAGGGGCTCAGGGTGGGTGGGGAATGGAGGGGCTGCAGTAGGCACACTTCCTAGCAGATGGTTGGGGAGAGCTGTGGGCTATGAGTCAGCATCCCTGGGCCAAAGCTGACTGCCACTGAGGTGGGTGGCCTTGGGCAAGTCTTCTCCTCTCTCCAACCCTTAGTTTCCTCACTAAAAGGAGTTAGAACCTATGATTCTTTCCAGACCTGACAAGGTCATATGCTATGGCTGTAGGTCTCAGGGATGGGGGGGGGGGTGTCTTCACATTCCTGGTCCTTTGGGGCTGACAACAGCCCATGGGAAGGAGAGGGATTCCTAGAAAGAGGAATCTTTCTCTTGGCTGGCCCAAGATCACATCAGTCCTGACAACATCAACACAGTGATAACAATATGCCCCTCCATGTAAGACATAGGCAGCTTACACCACCCAAAGCACTCTCATGCCCATTATTTTGTTTATAGTTCCCATTTTACAGAGGGGGAAACAGGATCGGAGAGGGAGTAACCTAAGACCATACAGCTGGCTTGTGCCAGGGAGGACAGATCCTCATTCTCATTCTCATACATCTGAAGTTTAGTCCCCAGGGAAGCTGCAGGCATAGACCTTTCCCCTTGTAAGGCAAAATCATCCTGTTCCAAAGGTGGGAGAGACGCTCCACCCAGGAAAATTTTCAGTTTAGACATTTGATGACTATGTGTCCTGTGCTACAAGAATAATCACTGGGCATCCCAGCTGGAGGGTTTGCCCGGCACCTTCCACATGTGTGTCACTCACTTCAAAGGCAGTTGGCAAGATCGCTGGATGTGGAATCTAGTCTTGGCATTGCCCCCCTCAGCTATGTGCCCTGGGATGAGGGAGCTGGGTGAGGCAGCTATCCTAGGGCCCTCACTGCTCTAGTCACTGCCCTAATCATTACTGGAAATGCATCTGTCATTTCTTTCTTTCTTTCTTTTTTTATAAATATTTTCTTTTTTAAAAAATTTTTAAATTTTTATTTATGTTTGAGAGAGAAGACAGAGTGCAAGCAGGGGAGGAACAGAGAGAGAGGGGGACACAGAATCCGAAGCAGGCTCCAGGCTCTGAGCTGTCAGCACAGAGGCTGACGTGGGGCTCGAACTCACAAACCGTGAGATCATGACCTCGGCTGAAGTCAGCCACTTAACCCACTGAACTGCCCAGGCGCCCTGCATCTGTCATTTCTTACTCACCTTCTGTCAGGCAGGAGGCGCCCTCAATGTTTGATGGCCAGGACCCTGCCGGCTAAGCTCACTGCCATACCCCAGTGCCTGACACTCAGTAGGACCATGCCACCCCTTGTAGATTGGTGGTGAGGTTTTAAGGCACATATTCCTGAGGCATCTGTTTTGTATCACACACAGGATGCTGGGAAAAGGCCTCTTGAGGCTGGCACTCATCAAGTGCTGAATATGTGCCAGGGTCTGTTCTCCAAACCCTACATAATCCCACTTTCTCCTCACAGTGACACTAAGAGGGCAGAGATACTGCTGTTGCCTGGCTGGTAGTCCCCAGGTCTGTCCACCGTGGTGCAATTTCCCCCCTAGCATCTGCATCTATTTGCCTGAGGGCCTTCTCTGGTCAGCAGAACACCTACAAGTTCTAGAGAAGAACCCCAGTGGCCCTCAGCCAATGACTATTGGGAGTTGGAAGTTGGTGTGTAACTGCCCTGTCTCCCTTGCTTCTGGGGCAGGAAGACCGTGAGGTGTGGGCTCTACGCTGGCTCCTAGAGTCCCCAGGTGCCCATAGTGATCATTAACTCGCTTGAAAACACCACCTTCCCTTTCCTGTCTCGCTTCCCACTCCCCTGCTAGCATTCCTGTGCCTCCCAAATAAATTACTGGCACTTCAGTCATTGTCCCATGGTCTGCTTCTTGGAGAACCACATCCGAAACGAAAGGCACTCATACTGTTTCCATTTTGATGGAAGGAAAGCCAATGCTCAGAGGGAATTAATTTTCCCAGGATGACACAAACAGTCCAGATCTGAACCTAGGACTTTTTAACCTCTGATGGTTTGTTTTGATCATCACTTATGCCAGGAAGAAAGAACTATGAGTGAGACTGAGAGTCTAATGAGAGAGTGGGCATGGAGGAACATTAACTCACTCACTCATTTATTCACTCAAAGATTCCTTATTGAAACCAACGACTTCTCAAGCTCTGAACTGGATGCTTAGAGTGCACTGGTTACATGCACTGTCTCTGGGATCTTGGGGACCTGGGCTCAAATCCAGGCTTTAACCATGTGCCAGCTCTGTGATGTAGGTGAGTAATTCATCCTCTCCTGACCTCTGCTTTGTTGTATGTCAAATGGTGCCTATGACACAGGCTTTGGGAAGGGTAAAGAGGCTCATACATATGAGTAAGTTCTCACTATGTATTAGTTACAAGATGATGGTGAAGTCAGAGCTGAAAACTGGGAAGTGACATGTGGCAGTGAGTACTGTCATTTTTAGCATGTCTTATCACTTAGGCCAGCCAGTGGTTGCAGAGAAGTTTAAAGTTTGCATTTCCCCTTACTTTTCCTTCCCCTTTCCCTCCCTTTCTTCTTCTCACCCTCCCAAACCCTATGCCTTCTGGTCCTTGTTGGGCTCTGTGCTGGGCACTGGGACAAAGAGATGATAAGACTCTGCCCCCAGGGAGCTCTCAGGGCCTAGGGAAGATGGCGAGATAGACAAACGAAGAGTATAGTTCAGTGTGGTGAACAAAGTGCAGCACAAGGTTAGAGGAGCATGAGGAGGGGCACCTAACCTTGCCTGGTGATGCTGGAGTTGAGGGGAGTAAGCCATATGGCTCACAAGTCACCTGCTCAAGGCCACATAGCAAGTAAGTGGTTGGTCTGACTTCAAATCCCATGGGATTTTAAATATGATGTTATGTGATCACATTCTGTTAAGAGCCCCAAGGAATCCATAATAACAATGACTTCTATTGCAAGATAGGTCTTCAGAGTTCAGCCCAAGGGAGCCTTTTGTGGCTGGCTAGCCACACACACACACACACACACACACACACACACACACACACAACCTCAGAGTCTCTAAAATCTCACTAGAAAGAGCAACTGAAAAGTGGAGAACAATATGAAAGCAATAAATATTTATTTCAAAGGGAAGCAGATAAGACATACTTTTCCTGAGAATTAGAAGCTAAGTAAATAGCAGAAATGTGACAAGACAGTTTCCTGAAGAATGAGAATACTGAAGAATAAGTTGTGCTTAGAGCATTTTACCTCACTGCAGACCACTGTTTTTCTTTTCATTCACCTCAAGATGAACTATATAACAATATATTTATTTTTTCCTTTGAGTCTTTTTTTTTTAACACAGAAATACACTGGATCCTAATTCTATACATTGAATTTTTGTTTGTTTTCAGAAAGCACGCTTCTCTGTGATTTTTTTTAAAGATCTGGTACAGATCTGAGGTACAGATCTTTCTTCTTTTGGGGTTAAAAACTTCTCCCTTCCAGAAGGACACATTCTCAGTGCTCTAGTTTAAAGTCAGCCAGAATACAGGTTCTGATATACAGACACTCATTTTTTAGGAACCCTGTCAAGACTTAAGGTATCCTGGGGCACCTGGGTGGCTTGGTCGGTTAAGCAAGTGACTCCAGCTCAGGTCATTATCTCACAGTTTGTGGGTTTGAGCCTCGCATCAGGCTCTGTGCTGTCGGTGCGAAGCCTGCTTGGGATTCTCTCTCTCCCCCTCTCTGTGCCCCTCTGTGGCTCATGCTCTGTCTCTCTCAAAATAAATAAATAAGCATTAAAAAAAAAAAAAGGACTTAGGTATCAATCCCAGGAACCCAGGCTGCCTGATCAACATCACATATTCTTCTGATTACAGCAAGGATCAATGTCACCCCAAAGTCCACAGAACTAGTTGCAGACGAGTTTTAAATAGTAGGAAATCCACGCTAGGTGAGGTCATGGTGCAGACGAAGGGAAAAAATTTGCAGTTTCCCTGGAAGAGAAGGAAGCAGTTATGCACCGGGGCCAAGACCTGATGCTGAGCAGAGCATAACCCCCAATCTGGCCAGGCGATTGGCAGGATATGGCTCACCCTGCTGGTCCTTTGGCTGAAAGGGACAGTCTGGCTTTTCTCGACTCGGGCCAAGCAAGTTTAAGGTGCACACAGAACTGAGGTAGGTGGCAATGCACGTGGATGCTTTCTTTTACATTTATTTCCCTCTGGCCTAGGTAAGAGAGCAAAGTGTTTCATTGAGCAGATTCCAACCAAAGGCAGCTGCCATGCAAAATCACCCAATGACTATGCAAATATTTTCTACTCCTCCTCTCCCTCCTAGCACTGAGCTGGATTCCTAATTAGCTCACAGGACAGTAAGTCGAGTGGCTGATGGAAGTACAATTAGTGAACTTGGTAGGGAAAGTTTGGGAGGACAGAGCCCGCAGTGAAGCAGGTAGTGTGGTTTCAGGACCAGGCAAGGCAGAGGAGCTTACATACCATAAGCACACTATAGACGGGGCAAAAGTGCCAACTTCAACAGCTTAGATGAGGATATGGAATCACTGTTGCTGCTACTTGGAAAATACAATCCTCAATACATCTCTTTCTTGAATACTCAGATACCACCTACTCCGCGAGCCCAGCTTTGGCAATATGAAGTTTCGTATAAAGAAATATTTCCCCATAAACACACTTCTGTTTTAGTAGTTTCCATTTTATTAAAAAAAATTTTAGGTGTTTATCTATTTTTGAGGGGAGAGAGCAAGAGAAAGACAGAGTGTGAGCGGGGGAGGGGCAGAGAGAGGGAGACACAGAATCTGAAACAGGTTCCAGGTTCCAAACCGTCATCACAGAGCCCCATGCGGGGCTCGCAGTCACAAACTGTAAGATCACGACCTGCGCTCAAATCAGACGCCTAACTGAGCCACCCAGGCTGTCCCCCCTTTTTTCTTATTTTTTAAAATGTGTATTTATTTATTTTTAATTTAAAAATTAAAAAAAATTTAATGTTTATTTATTTTTGAGAGAAAGAGACACAGAGACAGAGTGTGAGTGCGGGAGGGGCAGAGAGAGAGGGAGACACAGAATCCGAAGCAGGCTCCAGGCTCTGAGCTGTCGGCAGAGCCCGATGGGGGGCTCAAACTCATGAGCTGTGAGATCATGACTTGAGCGGAAGTCGGCTGCTCAGCTGACTGAGCCACCCAGGCGCCCCAAAATGTTTATTTATTTGTGAGAGAGAGAGAGAGAGACAGAGCGAGCACACTTCTGTTTTAAGTGAACTTATATTCAGAAATAGATTTTTCTTTCTTTTGGTCAGAAATCAAGAGTTCAAAATTCCAGCCCAGCAATGGGACATTATTTCCCACAATTACATTTCATTTGAAAAAGCATAAAACGTGTATTTATCTGTTTTGCTCTTTCTCTGGTTCCAAAAGCTACCTAGGATGGCCAGTGTGTGTTGGGGGGGTGGGCAGGGGGCAGAGTTTTGAGGGCTGGGAGTGTCCTAGCCATGTGGCCTCAGGCACATCTTAGTTTCCCCACTTGTAAATTAGGGACACTAGCTTCGGCCTGGGCTGCTGGAAGCAGGGCAGGAGGTCTGGGCTGGGCCAGCTCCCTCGGGCCCTCAGCAAATGGAAGTTAGAAACATTAACATTGCTTTAGAACAATGTCAAATGTTGCATAAGGCGGGTAGCATGCTTATCATGGGGCCTTGTTTTGGTTTTCTGGAGCAATCCTATGGTAGCATTTCAGCAGCGGGAGAGGGAACACCCTTCCCACAGCAGGCCCAGGCCGCCACCTCACTGCCGGGTGGTGACTCACGGCAATGGCAAGGGGCGTGGGTGGGGAACCACTTAGGCATCACCAGGGAATCTGACAGATTTGCCCCCATGGAGCTGCTCTGTAAAGAATGGGGGGAAAGGGGCCCCTTCTCCTCTTGCAAGGTGAGTGGTGTGCCCCAGAGTGGCTTTCATCAGCTGAGCTCCCTCGCGGTCAACGTGGCTGGAAGTAGAAAGCCTAAAGCATGTCCTGACACAGGCTCCTGGGGTGGGGGTAGGGCGCAAACCCCACCTTGTAGGAGCTGCCCCTCGCCCACAGGTTCCGAGATTCCTCAAACACTTAACATCGGGAAAGCAATACCCAACTTCTCGTTTTTGAGGCTACGTGCTAGGCCTTCTACCAAACTTTCATGCGCTGTGTGCTTCACTCCATCCTCAGTACTACCTATTCTTACGCCCATTTTATAGATGAAGAAACAGAGGCTAGAGGCAGGTCACACAGCTGCCCGAGGCAGAGCTGGGATTCCAACAAGACCTGTTTTCGGTGTTCTGAAATGTGTCATAAGACCCCCAAACTGTTGTCTTTGGTCATGTGAGAAGCAGACAAATATTCTGGAAATGCGGCTGCTGTGGAGAGTACAGCTCAGGGAGGAGGAGCTCATTTTTGGCAGCTGCCATTTTTATTTTTATTTTTTGTAAGTGTTTATTTATTTATTTTGAAAGCGAGAGCATGCACATGCACACATGCACACACACACATGTATGTGTGCAAGCCAGGGAGGGACAGAGAGAGGGAGAGGAAGAGAGAGAGAGAGAGAGAGAGAGAGAGAGAGAGAGAGAGAGAATCCCAAGCAGGCTCTACACTGTCAGCGCAGAGCCTGACTCAGGGCTCGATCCCGTAAACTGCAAGATCAGGACCTAAGCAGAGATGGAGTCAGATGCTCAACTGACTGAGCCACCCAGGTGCCCCCAGAACCCACTAACTGGTTCGCAGTGGTGAAAGCACCGAAGTCTAGCCCCTGGACGACCAGGGACCTGGCAGCTGCCATTTTGGAAAGGACTTTGTATATGCTGTCTCATTTCCTTTTCACAACGGTTTTATGAAACAAGTGCTAACGTTTCTATTTCACAGGGGAGAAGGCGGAGGCAAAGTTGCCTCCCAAGGGCATCCAGCTGGTCGCTGTCTTAATCCCCGCTGTCTATGACCTCCAGCCTCCAGCTCCTCATCCATGTAATGGGGAGATCTGAGAACTCACCCTTTCTGATGATGGCAGGGTTAAGTGAGGTAACAGAAGGGAAAGGCTTTAGAAACTACAAGATGCCACCCGAATACTAAAGAGTGTTGTTATTTACTAAAATAGCTTCATGGGGAGAGCAAAGTGAGGCTGAGACGTACAAGGTTCTGGATTCAATCCTAGATCTGCTGAGTGCTTATGTGGCACTCTTCCCTGGACTGGAAGCTCCCCAGGGCAGGGGATCGTGTCTGGTTTGCCTCAGTTTCTCCAGCTCCAGGCCTGGCATAGAAAGAGTCCTTGAAAATCTTGGCTGATCTATGCAGGATTAATTCAGGACAGGGGAAGAGGGAGGTGGGGAAGAGAAGTAGAATCAAGGACTAGACGTGGCGGGGACACTTATGAGAATGAAAAGGACACTTTTAATAGTCACAATAAGTCAGGACTGTTCTGGACCCACCAGGGCCCACACTCACCCTATTTGCTGATCATCTAGTCTGATCCCCGTATTACGGGGGAAACTGAGTCTGGAGAGAGGCATGGAGCTGGGACAGAGCCCCAGGCTCCCTCCCTGCTTCCCACAGACCTGCTTTTACACGAGCCAGAACTGCAGCTATGAGTGGGTGGAGCGAGCCTGCAGCTCTCTGGAAGGAATTGGGCGTTATAGATATAAAGTTTCTGTTGGGTAAATATCAACACTTCTGGGCTGGTTACTAAGGGCCTGAGCGGTTGCTAAGCGGCCGTATGACCTCATGAGGGGCTATTGTTCAGTACTCAATAGGCATCCTTGAGTGACATTGCCAAACTCCCAAATCCCAGGGGCCCCTGGGGTTCTGTGAAAAGAAGCCAGAGATTATAAGGCAGGAGCGGTTGACAGACCCACGTTTGTTTTCTCGGGATAGGGCATGGGGGAGGTTGTGGCCTTTCAGAGCAAAGCACAGGAAGGCCTGAGCACCCAGTGAGAACTGTCAGCTGACAGCTACTAGCGACAGAAACACCCCAGGAATAAAGAATCAACCCCATGTACAGTGCCTGACCCGCTGTAATCCACTTGAACACACATATCTCAGTTTGTCTTCAAAGAGGCCGTACAGCGTGGGGATCATAACGATCAGCCCCGCTTCAAAGTATAGGAAGCTGAGGTTCGAGAAGAAACAGCTTGCCCAAAGCCTCCCTAAAATGTCTTGCCTTCCCCGGGTGGTGGGCAGAACAATGGCCACCCAAAGACATCCATGTCAGGTTCCATGGCAAAGGCGAAATGTGAAGCTTGTTCATCAGCTGACCATGAGACAGGAGATGACCCTGGAGGATCTGGGCGGGGGTGGGGCGTGTAATCACAAGGGTCCTTAAAAGTGGGCAAGGGAGGCAGAAGGGTCACCATGCCAGTGATGCAATCAATGTGAGAAAGTCAGTGCCAGCTTGAAGATGGAGACAGGGCCCGTAAGGAGCATGGTAACCTCAAGAGTCTGGAAGAGAGAAGGAGTCAAATTCTCCACAAGAGCCTCCAGAAAGGAACAAATGCCTGCCTTGATTTAAGCCCAGTTGACTTGCACCGACTTCTGACCTAGAGAACTGTTAGCTGGTGAATTTTAAGCCACTCGGTTTGCGGTGATTTGTGATAGCAGCAAGAGGGGAAAAAAGGCACCAGAGTTAGAAATCTGAAAGGTCTGAGCCAGAAGGGGGGCCCTGGGGATCGTTTAGTTCCTGGGATTTAAGGAAACCAGAGGCCCAGAGAAATGCAGCAAATTGCTCAGGGTCACAAAGCATGTGACACAGATGGTGACAGAGAGCTCCAGTGAGGGTCAGACCTCCCCAAGACCACTGAGACTGTCTGCAGAGGGGTGGGGTCTTCCGGGCTAGCCCTCTGCTGATCTGCCACTGACCAGCCTGATCTGGACCCTGGGCCCCAAACCATGCCCCACTGTCTTTCTTGGCCAGAGCAAGCCAGTGGCCCACTTTGTGATAGGCAGGAGGCATTCTCCTGCTATGTCCCACCATGAAACAAGGTGGTCTGGAGCTAGAACTCACCCCATGGCTTTGGAGCCTCAGTTTCCTCACCGGAAAACGGGCACAGCCCTCTGCAACAAATGGTGGGAATACAATATGAAGCAACAAAGGGGAAGCCTGGGGCACCATGTCTGGCACACAGTAGGTACTCAAGGCTTACTCCTTCCCTTCTGTCAGTCAGACCCAGGCCCTGCCCTGGGTCGCCCGAGGCTCTCGTGCCTTCTGTTCCTTCTGAATTCAAGAGCCTCATTCCCAGAAGTGTGTTATCTCTGCTGAGCGCTGGACAAATGCTTTTGGAATGGACCACGGCCTCCATGCCTGAGTGCTGCTCCCCACCCCCCTTTGCCCGAAGGCTCCTACATCACATGTCCCCTCCTCCGGGCAGTCTCCCTGACCCCAGTGGGCAAGGTCACATTCTGCTCTTTGGGCTAGGCTTCCGGCTTGTCTGCGGCACCCAGGTTTGCACGTTTAGGGCCCAAGCCGTGACAGCAGACAGGCCTAGCCTGGCCCAGCCTGCATGATTCTGGCCCAGTCACCCCTCTTCTAGCTTCGGCGCCTCTGCTCAGTGGGAATAATGACAGCTCCTCCACTGTGGGGTTTTTGGGAGCAGCACATGAGAGGCCGTGTGAGAAGGGCTTAGGGCAGTGGTGGCACAGGGGGTGTGTGTGTGTGGCAAACGGCAGATACTTTCATTAAAATAGTCGCTATTTTCTCAGATGGCAAAACAAAGGACCCCGGGGCAGGGATGTGTCTGATTCATCTCTTTGACAGACCTCAAATCTTTACCAAGCCCCTACTATGTGCCAGGCTCTCCTCTAGCACCAGGAGAACAGAAGGGAATGAGGCCCCTGCCCCCGTGAGCTGCCTTTCCAGGGGCTGGGGAGACAGATGCTGAACCATCTACACAAACAAAAATAGGATGTATCGGGAGGGCTGTGAGGAAGCTGCAAAAAGGCAGAGCAAGGGGCAGGCAGTGACAGGAGAGACTCTATTTTGGCCGATGTGTGGGGAAGAGCATTCCTGGAGAGGGAACAGACAGGGCAAATCCCTGAAGAGGGGAGGGTGCTTGTGTGTCTGAGACATAGCAAGGAGGCCATGGAGTGTGTGCTCGGAAAACACATGCAGAACTGAAATGCTATTATGTTATTTACATTATTTCATTAAAAAATATTTGTTGATGCCTATTTATTTATTCTTTGCTACTTTATTCTAGGAGACTCATATTCATTGAGCCTCTTCCACGTATTGCGTCACTGAATGCTCACAGCAACCTTCCAGGGTGGGCGCAATTGTCTCCATTTTGCAGATGCACAAAACCAAGGCTCAGAGAGGTGAAGTGCTTTGCCTATGGTCAGAGTGGGTAGATGGTGAAGTCAGGACTGGATCCCAGGACTGTGTGATATTTCAGCTCTTACTTTTTCTCCCAGGACATCAGGCTAGGGGTGGTACTCATGCTCTCCAACTCCTGCCCTTCCACATGAATCAGCCTTTGGGTGCTTGTGTGTGTATTGGCGGGGGCATGAGTGGTGACCTCCCTCCTTCCTTCCCTGGCCCGGCATTTAAAGCAGTATGTGTGGGGCGCCTGGGTGGCTCAATCAGTTGAGCGTCCGACTTTGGCTCAGGTCATGATCTCGTGGTCCATGAGTTTGAGCCCCACATTGGGCTCTGGGCTGACAGCTCAGAGCCTGGAGCCTGCTTCAGATTTTCAGATTCTGTGTCTCCTTTTCTCTCTGCCCTTCCCCCCGCCAAACATAAATAAACATAAAAAAATATTTAAAACAGTTCGTGTGGCCTCCCAGCCTGGACCCCTGAGACATAGAGGTGAGCATGGGGCATAGGCCCCAGGGTGGCCACTGTGGGCTCTGGAACACAGGTCCAGTTCCAGGGGCCCAGGAATGTCACCATCAGAGGAGGAAAATGAAGATGCAGGAGGGCAGGCACATGCTGGGGAAGTGTGAACTTTTGAAGATTTATAAAAATATGTCAGAAAAGTCAAACCGGTTGCTGGATCTCACTCCAGTCTCTCACCGCCTTTGCAGCATCTGGGCTGCTGGACGAGGCTGCATTCCCCGAGGAGGTCATGCCTTGGCAGCACAATGAAGGAGGCAGGAGAACCTTCTATAGGAGGGCTGATGGAGGCGGGTGGTGGAGTGAGCCCAGGTAGGGAGGGGCTCCAGGGGAGACCAGCTGCAGGGAGATACTGGGTGGGAGGGGGAGACGGCATTCCCAGAGGACAGGGCACTGGAGCTGGCCTCACAGGGATGGGGGAGAAACAGACTGGGCATTGAGGTGGGGACTGCAGGGCACAGTCAGTGAGGGCTGTGTTCAGGGCAGGGAGAGTGGTCAGAAGTGGCTGAACCGGCACAGTCTCAGAGGTGAACATTCTATACCGTTATTCTGTTTTCATCCTTCCTCCTGCCATCATTTTTTTTAAAGCTTTTTTATTTACTCTGAGAGAGACAGAGAGAACACGAGTGGGAGAGGAGCAGAGAGAGAAGCAGAGAGAAAATCCCAAGCAGGTTCTATGCGGTCAACACAGAGCCCAATGTGGGGCTTGAACCCATGAAACTGTGAGATTATGGCCTGAGCCCAAATCAAGAGGCAGATGCTCTGACTGAGCCACCCAGGCGTCCCTCTCCTGCCATCATTTATCTCAGCGGCAGAGCGGGGATTCAAACCCAGATCTGTGTGAGGCTGATGCTGTTTCTGCATCTTCCTGCTAAGAATCGGGAGGTGGGTCATGGTGGTGGCTGGACCAAGTGGTTGGGGAGGAAGGGGGGCCAGAAGGTCTAGGGGCAAGGCCAGGCACGTCCCAAAGCTGGGTGGCTGTGGGGCTGCATCCTGGCCGAAGATGGTACTAAGAAGGCAATGTGGTGGGGCAGTAATATGAGGACACGTCCATCATATGCAAAAGTAGGAGAGACAGGGCCCTAGTAAGCTGCCCAGCAAATATAGTGCTGCCTGGTGCAATGATGCCCGTGGGGCCTCTGCTGGCATCTGTGCCTCCTCCTTTGCATCAGAGCAGCCTGGAATGCCTTTGGGGAACCGCTCATCCCCCACTCTCAGACTGGGGAGTTTTGACGGGGCTGACCTCACCTGGGGCTCCCGGGTGGGTATGCATCCTAACCTTGACCTAACAAAGCTTTGCGGTTCCCATGCAGTGACTGGCCCATGGATGTGCACGTGACCTTCGTACCATTAAGAATCAGCCTTGAGACTTCTGCGAAGACTACAGGGAAGGGAGTGCTCTCTTTCTGCTGGGTGGCTGAGCTGGTAGGATGGAAGTCTGAAGCTGCTGGGGGCCACCTTTCCCACCACACCAGGAGAGGATGCCTGAGGATGAAGCCAGCCAGCACAGGGAGAACTGAGAGATGGGGAGAGGAGAATACGTTCTGATGTTATTGTTCTAGCGTCTGGATCCAGCTATACCTGAAGCCTGTTACCTTAGGGCTTTTCAGTTACTCAAGCCACTAAATTCCTTTGGGACCTTAAGCCAGTCTGAATCACCTCCAACAGAAAGACTCTGGACTTATATAGCTCATAACCTTCTTAGAACAAAAAACGGAAAATGGAACCCAGAAAAAAACAAAGGAGAAAGATGGATGAGGGGAGCAGGGAGGGAGAATTACTGTTTCATGGGTATAGAGTTTCTGTTTTGCACGATGCAAAAGTTCTAGAGATCTGTTGCACAGCAGTGCAAATACACTAAACACTACTGAACTGTACTCTTAAAAAATGGTTAAAATGGTACCTTTTTAAAAAACCAGTGTATAAGAAAAAAAAAAAAGATGGCTGAGAGGAGACTGTGGAAGAACAGAAAGGGGAGAAAAGGAAGGCAGGAGAGGTGAGGGGAGGTGAGGAGAGAACAAGAGAGGACAGTAACAGAAGGTGGCCCAGCAGCCTCCAGGAGTGAGGCCAGCTGCTCCCTCACCTACTCTGCTATTTTTACACCATGCGGCTCTCAAGGTAACTTCACACCCGTTATCCCTGCCCTTCAAACACTAATTTGTTTTCCAACATTTTAGAAATGCTGTCTTTGCCTGAGAAACACTGCCTACTTCTCCAGGTTGCTCTTTTGTTTTCAAATGCCTGCGTAATAGACCAAACAACAGTAGCCACCGAGGGGTGTGCTGCTTTTGTTTACAAAGCACTTCCCCTCTCAAAATCCTAGGGAGGTAGATGGTGAAGTGACTAGCCCATTGTACAGATGAGCACATCCAGGGCGCAGACAGACACGCTCAAGGTCACCCAGCCCCTGATGCTGGGGCTTGCATCCGGGTCCTCTGACTTCCAATCCTGATCTCTGAGAAGAGCTGGTGGTGGGGTGGGGCAGGGTGGCGGCTTGCAGAGAATCTGTAGAACGCACTGGCTTCTCAAAGATTCATCCTGGGCTTGATTTGGAAGAAACTTCAAGGAGGCGCAAGGCCCGCAAATGGCATCCCTGTGCGTATTCCCCCATGGGGAGCTCAGGACGAGCCCTGGGTATTCCATTTCCAAAGCAAAATGATTTAAAGATGCAGCAGGCAGTTCAAATGCTGGGAATTGCTTAACAATCTTCCTTTCAAGTGTCCGTGCGGAGCGATTTGGTTTCCATTTCGGGAGGAGTAAAGTGGCTCCGATTTTAAGGGGCTGCTGGTGAGAACGGCGGCGGCCTCTTGCAGCCTTTGATCAGGGCGCATTTGACTCTGACTTCCCAAACCTGAACAGCTGGTCTAGGCCCTTTCAAATCTAGCAGGCAATTAAATTTTCACAAAAAGAAGTAGAAACTCCGGGGATAATGAGATGGGAGCAACTCAAAGGCAGCAGCTGGGCTTTCGAACAAACCAGGGAAAACCACTATGGGATGGACGCCCTTTATAACGAGGTGTCACCGGCAGAGCCGGATGGGGGAGCCTTAGGAGCGGGGCGCTGTGTGGTGGGAATGCTCACAGCTCTGGCAATGGTGGTGCTAGCCAGGACTGGCCCTGGAGGCAGGGATGCAGTGTGGCGGGAGTTCAAGAGAGGAAATGACAGCCTGGATGTCTCATCGAGGCGCTCTCTCCGAGGCGTCTGGAAAACCACAGGAACCTCCCTGTGGCCGGCCCTCCTGAGGGCCAGGACTTCACAGCTGCAAAGCACCTCAAACGTTCCACGGCCCCAACTGAGTCCCGTCCTTCTCTCCAGCCTGCTTCTCCTCCAGTCTTCCCCATCTCAGGCTATGGCTTCCATAGCCGGGGGCAGCCAGCTGCCTGCCAGCCCTCAGCCTCTCCCACTCAGCCCACTGTGTGTCTGGACAAATGCAGTACCTTCCACCTGGTCTCCCGGCTCCCACCCTTGCCCCCTACAGTCCACTCTGAAGCAGAAGGGTCTTCTGGAAGCTAGAGCCTTTCACAGGAAGCTTCAATCTTTCCCTGGCTCTCCAAACTCCACAGGTCTTGTCGGTGCCTACCCTCTTTCCTCACAGCACCATTTCCTGTTCTCTAGGCTCCAGTCACACTGGCCTTCCTTCACTGTCCCCAGTGCACAAGACTGACTCCCACCTGAGGACCTTTGCACATACTGCTCCCTCTGCCTAGACCACTTGCGCCTGCTTTCTTCCTGACAAATCCGTCTGATCAACGAGGTCCCATGGTGCTCACGCAGCATCCTGTACACACCTTCTACATAGTGCTTTCCTGAGATGGAAATTGTGCAGTTATTGGGGTGATGATTTGATTCTTGTCTCCCTCACCAGGGTGAGAGTTCCTGGAGCAGAGAGCATTTGTCCTGTGTATAGTTATATTCACAGAGCCTAACACCGTAGCCAGCATGCAGTCGCTGCTCAACCGATAGTCTGAAGGAGTGACAGACAGAAGTCAACTGGTCTACAGTGCCTGGCCAGAGCAGGGCATGGCAGAGGCTGCCTTTCATGACTTACATGCTAAGTGCCGTATGGGATTATAGTGATTAACTCCCTGGGGGTCTCCTGACGTTTAAATGAGCAAATTTCTGCAGTGTCTGGCACATGATCGGAACATGTCAGGTAGTAGTATTACTGTCCCCATTTTACAGATGAAGAAGCTGAGGCTCAGAGAGGTGAAGTGACTTGCCTGAAGTCACACAGCTGGCAAGTGGCCGAGTCACAATACGAGCCCTTTCTGACTATAAAGTTGCTGCATTTAACTGCCAAGCCATCCTGCATCTCCAGGAGCATCTCACACAAAAGCTACATACATCCTTGTTCATTTCTAGAACATGTGTTCATGAAGGGCTCAACAAAACAACATCCCCATTCCTAGGGAACTCAGAACCTGGGGGGTGGGGTGCGGGGGTGGGTGAGGTTCACCAACACGTAAACAGTCCTAGCACTCTGTCCTGGAACAAACTATAACACTCTTGAGTGCTGTGCAGCAGGGACAAAAGCCTTTACAGAAGAAAGATCGCTTGAGCCACATCTTGGGATGTTTACCAGGGGCCAGCACCGACGAGAGGGCGTTCCAGGCCGGGGGGACAGCAGGAGCGGAGGCATGCTGATATGACGAGGACGGTGAGTAGTTTGGCGTGGATGAAGGGTTAGGCATGAGCCTGTGTGTGGGTGGCTGAGTGAGTTGTTGTTCTCCTCTCATATGTCACATGATCTTATGATGAGCTGCCCCCACTGCGGTGGGAGTGCTGCCCCATTTTCCCTTCCCAGTCCATAGGACCTCTCCTTCTGGCCCTTGGGGAAGGAGGGAAGGCTCAGCAGGCAACGATGGCTGGATATCTGGTGCCCTAGATCACCTCTTGCCCTCTCCCCCCACCAGCTCTTATCAATCGCTAGTTCTAATCTCTTCTCAGGACCAGGATCCCATCCAATCTGCCTTTTCCCTTCAGGAAGAGCAGGAAGGTCTGGGCTTCAGCATGGTCACTGAATTGGTACCAGTGTTGGGTAAATATTCAAGAATCAGCCAAACACGTGGGTACTAGGATATTCACTGTAACGCTCTCATAGAGAAAAACTAGAAATGCCCATCAACGCAGGTTAACTAAATAAATTATGGAATACCCACCCATTCATTCTATAATGAATATGATTGTTTTTGCATTAGGTATGGTTGTAATCATGTCCGTACGCATAATGAATCTGGTTTCCCTCTGCTTTGGCTTCTGGGAAACTCAAAGCCGAATACGAGGCATACACGCTGTGAACTAACTTCCCCGCTTTCATTTTATCCTCCGAACATTATCTTCTGATTCTCTAGTTCCTTCCTCTTCAATCTTGTTGCAGTGTGCAAACAAACAGCCTGACACAAATCCTTTCTTTTCCTTTTCTTTTCTCTTTTCTTTTGATTGTGAGAGTAGTAACGATACAGCACCTCATACTGAGTGTTGGCTATAGCTCCACGTGGAGACAAGAAATACCTCCTCCAAATCTCACACCAACCCATGAGAAAGACACTGTCATCCACCACTTTACAGATCGGGACGCTGAATCTGGAGAGGTCAGGTAAGTTTTGCAAGGTCAACTGCTTAGCGGTGGCTACATCGAGACTAAGGCTCAGTTTTGCCTGACCCCAGGATCTGAAGTTCTAACCGCTACTCCACGCGACACCCTGATAAATCAATAATCCAATCACGTCACCATGGAGCCACTCGGACCCTCACTGTTTGGGTGGCGAACTCATGTGGCCTTCCCTCCTTCTACCCTTATAGGCGAGATGGCCAGGCACTGCTGGCTTGGGGTTGACCTCGTCAAGTATGAGAATTAAAACCTCCTTGAACCTGAGAGGCCCCCAGTTTGTCCTGACAGGATGCAGGAAATACAGGGGTGGCAGGGACCTCATAGGCAAAGCCAACACTTCTCTGTCTCCAGGGGGTTTCTGGACCCTGACAAAGGATTATCAGGCTTTGTCTTGCATACCTTTTTTAGCAGGGAGCTCACCATCTATGAAGGCGGCCTCTCCACATTGACTGGCTCAGACTGTTTGGAAATCTTTTCCTTACACTGACATTTGCATCACTGTAAGCAGAGATCATAAATAACAACAACGAACAAGAAAAATGAGGCTACTGTGTCGGCTACCTTGGTATGATTATTTCACTTAATCCCTGCAAACAATTCTCCAAGGGTAGTATTAGCATTCTCATTTCGCAAACGAGGAAAGTGAAGCTCAGAGAGGCGAAGCAACGTGGTCAAGGACACACAGCTCCTAAGTAGTGGAGCCAAGTTTAGAGCCAAGTCTGCTTACACTTTTTAAAAAAAGAATAACGAAGAGATTTTATTGATAGGGTAGGTTCGAGAGGTCACTAGTAAGTCTTATTTTTTTAAATTGAAATATAATTGACATACAACATCCTGTTCAGTTCAGGTGTACCTCACAGTGATTTGATATTTTTATATATTATGAAATGATCCCCATGGAAGTCCACTTGCTAATGGTCTGCTAATGCTTTCACCTCCACCCGTGAAGCTTGGTTCCATGCATGGAAGGCACAGCAAACAAACCCACATGTCTGACCAAGTTGGTCCTTCAGACAAATGGAGGCCAATCTGTTCTATCTCCTGGACATGGGAAATATAGGAAGGCAGGGGCAGGGGGAAAGGCAGGAATCGGTAGAGAGGGATAAGCAGTAGTTCTAAGAAACCCCACGTGGAATATGTTTCCATGGGCTGCCACTCTGGAAACTTCCCCCAAACGCTGGTGAGAGGAGGTACCAAGGATACAGCCAGATCTCCATTCTGGGTCCAGCCCAGCTCCAAGGCTTGCAATCTTGACCCTGCCAGCTAGGGCCAGGTGGATTTGTCCATTTGGAACAGGTTCATGCTAGCAAAACTCTTGAGGGCTGATTAATAACACCCATGGGTGGCAGCCACTTTCTGCTGTTGCTAATTCCTGGATTGTGTGCTCTTTAAGTGGCTTTAGTTCTTCTATCACCATGCAGCCAATTCCCTGCATTAAATTCCCTCTGTCAGAAGCACCTGGAGTGGCTTCCAGCACCTCCATGACCACACTTACGCTAAGTTGGCTCCACGAGTAGACTCTTAGGCCAACAGCCTCTCCCTCCCTCCTCTGAAATGGGGGGGGGGGGGCATGTCTTGCCAACATCCTTCCGCCTTTCACTCAACCTTCAGTCTAGGCTGAGCCTGTCCCCCTCTTCTCCTAAAATATTCCCTCTCCTAACCCTGCCCCACCCACATTCTGGCATGACAGACTTTCCATTTTGAAACAGCCTCAACATGTCTCTGATCTCTGTCATCATGTACTGATTTTGTGGCCAGACACTCATAGTTCTGGGAGTGCCTTGCTGTTCCATTTGCACATCCATTAAGAGCAATGGTGATGATGCCTACCATTTCCAAGCTTCTACCTCATGCCAGGCGTGTGCCAGGTGCTCCTTGAACATTATCTCATTTTGTCCCAGTGATGACTCTGCATCCCAACAATTCCCAGATGTGATAGGTTTCCTGTTGTCCTCCCAGTCATTTTCCTCTTTTCCCAGAGTAATTGAGATGTGGCTGGGCACATGGCTTCTCAGATGGACTACACTTCTTAGCCTCCCCTGCAGTAGGACGGCACCACGTGACCTAATCCTCATCGAGTAGCATATGAGTGGAAATAATGTGTTCACTTCTAAACCTTGACTTAAAACATCTGGGTGTGTGCTTTCCACCTGGTCCCCTTCCCTGTGAGCCAGAATGTGATATGACTGCCCATGCAGTTGACAGCAACATCCTAAGTGGTGGCAGAGAAATAAAAGGAAGGGAACCTGGGCCAGTGAGTGACCTTGTGGAATAGGGAATCTATGTCAGGCTAGAACAGCCAAGTGTTACTCTAGAAAAATGCTCTAGCTTGATTAAGCCACAGTATCTGAGGTTCTATTTGTTACAGCAGCCTAGCCTTTATTGCCCTAATTAATTGCCCTGATATATTTGATGCAGGAGGCAAGGTTCAGGAAAGGGAAGTGACTGTGTTCAAGGTCACACAGACCTGTGTGATATCTGCTGTTCCTCGTCTTATAGTCACTAGGACCTGACAACTCAAATTCTGGAAGCCTCCTGAATCGATTTTTGTTTCTCTGCCTTCTCAGCTGCATCTCTGGCCCAACTCCTCATTGACTGACACCACACCAGCCTCCTGATGGGCGGGCTTCCCTAACACCTGGCCACTACACTTCTGGATAAACTGTCTTTCTAAAGTCAGAACTGATGGTGTAATTGCCAGACTTAAACAAAACCCTTTGTCAGCCCCCTGGTTGCCTGAGGATGAGGTCCAGGTTCCTGTGGTTCCAGGTTCACAACTGGCCCTTGATGTTCTCCAATCTTTAGCCCAATGGAGTAGTAATGATTTAGACAGACCGGGGTTCAAATCTTGGCATCACCTATTCCTAGTTGGTGACGTGGGCAAATTACTTCATCAAATGTAATGTAGGGATTCAGAGAATGGGTTCTGGAGTCAGACTGCCTGCGTTCCAATCTTACAGACTAGCTCTGTGACCTTGGCCAAGTGAGTAAACCTCTCTGTGCCTCATCTTCCACCTTCCCTCATTTCATCTATCCATCCTTCCACCTAACCACTCATTGACCTGTCCACCTACCCACACACATCTTCCCATCTGTTCATTCATCCATCCATCTGTGGCCACCCACTTAATGTGTCTGTCCACCTGTCAGTTCATCTGCTCACCATGCCTATCTGTGCACCTACTCACCCATTTACCCACCCATTTGTCCACTTACATTCTTATCCATCCATCCATCCACCCACCCACCCACTCATCTGTTTATCCACCTACCAAGTCTATCCAACCTCTCGCCTTTCCCTCTGTGCACCCACCTGCCCATCCATCCATCTGCCCACGTGTCTGTCCACTCAAATGCCCCTCGTTCATTTTCTGTCAACACCTACTGTTCACTTGCTAGTTCAGTGGGAGAAACAAGATACACAGATGACTTCAGAGGCCTGGAGTAAGAGCAAATGTTCATGCTTACATCTTATATCCCAGATAATTAGGGGCAGGGAAGCATGCACAACACCATTTCTGTCCACTGTGCCTGTGGTTCTTGGCTCCACCTTATCCAGTATCACTCTTACTACCTGGAAGGCGAATTCACAGATAACATAACCGATCAATACATGTAATTCGGTCTATAATGTTCCAACTGCAATACAGAGGAGAAATGAAAGGAAATTCATCCCTAACAACACAATGGACATTTCCATGTCACAATGCCTGGGCATGATGACACTTGAAGACATAATGAAGCAGTCAGATGATGGGTCCTACTTGGGATGAAAAATTTGGAAGAGAAGACAATGTTCGGCTGAATACTGTCAATTCTTTTTCTTTTTTTTACATGTTGAAGTGAGGGCTAAATAAATACATTCATAGATAGACACTGAATCACTAGAAATGTGACAGTTGCTAAGAAAGTCAGGGCTGCTCTATCAATATCTCAAATACCATGGGTTGCTGGCCCCGAGTTTGTAAAAGAGGACAGTTCTTGGTGAAGTTATGAACAAAATGAAGTACAGTGTTCCCTTGATTTACTTGGTAGTTTCCTTCCTAGAAATTCCAGTATATATTAAGTGCCAATATGTAACCCAGAGGGAAGTTCTGGCTTAGACACGAACAAACAGGATTTTCTTTGACACAATGTCCACTAAGGCATTCAACACTGTGTCAGACTCAGGACAAGTCTTTGATGTTCACTGTCTAGAACACCCCTGATCCTCACCCATAAATGCCAGTGGCCCTCAGCCATTGTAACAACCCAGACCCACTCCCTCCACTCACAGCCAGACCGAGCCCCCTCCTTCCACAGCTGATTCATTCTGGTGCCAGTCCCTCCTCCCAGCCAGAGTCTGACAGGGCCAGGGACCCAGGGCATATTCTGCAACCTACAAGCCCTCATCTTAGCTGTAGCCAATCAAAGTCCACTGAAGGACAAAATGCCCTTTTGGAATTTATCCAAATGTGTTGCAGCAAACGTAGATTTGCAACCGAAAGTCCTGCAGCCAGTCTCAGCTGGGTGACCTCAGGGAAGTCAATTGTCCTCTCTGAGCCTCAGTTTCTAGAATCACCAAATCCGAATAATATTTCCTGTGTTAACATGCATTTGGTAATCCTATTTTTACTCATGCTGACAGAAGAGGCATAGAGGTGGGAGAAGGTCCAGCAATCCACTAGCTTAGCTTTGCAATTTTCAATAGCCCCACTCATCAGCTATGTGGCCTTGGGCTAGATGCATGACTTCTCTGGGCCTGTTTCCTCATCTGTAAAATGGAGATGATAACAGGGGCTGCTTTATAAGATAGCTGTGAGGTTTTCACAAGAAAATGTATGCAAAGTGGTTTGCACATGTGCTTTGGCCAGAGGAAGCCCCCCCAAAATGTTAGCTATATTATTGTTATTTTTTTTAAATTTTTTTTAACATTTATTTATTTTTGAGACAGAGAGAGACAGAGCATGAGCAGGGGAGGGTCAGAGAGAGAGGGAGACACAGAATCCGAAACAGGCTCCAGGCTCTGAGCTGTCAGCCCAGAGCCCGATGCGGGGCTCGAACTCACGGACCGTGAGATCATGACCTGAGCCGAAGTCGGACGCCCAACCGACTGAACCACCCAGGCGCCACATATATTATTGTTATTATTATGAATATGATGAATACGTGCTGGGCTGGGGAATGGGACTGTGATGGCAGAAAACAATAATCAGAGGTGCCTGGGTGGCTCAGTTGGTTAAACGTCCAACTTTGGCTCAGGTCATGATCTCACCATTTGTGGGTTCGAGCCCCATGTTGGGCTCTGTGCTGACAGCTCAGAGCCTGGAGCCTGCTTTGGATTCTGCATCTTCCTCTCTCCCTGCCCTTCCCCTGCTCGTGTTCTGTCTCTCTCTCAAAAATGAATAAACACTAGGGGCGCCTGGGTGGCGCAGTCGGTTAAGCGTCCGACTTCAGCCAGGTCACGATCTCACGGTCCGTGAGTTCGAGCCCCGCGTCAGGCTCTGGGCTGATGGCTCGGAGCCTGGAGCCTGTTTCCGATTCTGTGTCTCCCTCTCTCTCTGCCCCTCCCCCGTTCATGCTCTGTCTCTCTCTGTCCCAAAAATAAATAAAAAACGTTGAAAAAAAAAAATAAAAAAAAAAAAATGAATAAACACCAAAAAAATTTTTAAAGAAAACAATGATCAGACTGGGCCCACCCTGCAGCAGGACTGTTTCATTCCCAGTACATACTAGGTATTAAGGGAATGAATGAATGATTACTGGGTTCACGGTAAGGATTGATGAGCCGTCAGTCTGTACCTGTAGGGTCAGTGAGGAGGGGGTAGATTGGGTGAAGGAGGCAGCATTAGCATTCTTCTGAGAAGGGCTAAGACAATATCTCCTGTTTGTCCAACTCCAAAAATGACCCCTGCTCCCCAGGTGAATAGAAGGAAAGATGAAGAGGTCCCGTGTTGCTGGGGCCAGGCTGTGCCCCTCAGGGGGTCACGGAGAATGAAGGAGGGTGGGCTTGGCCCTTTAAAGGGGGTGGGGCCAGAGGCTCAGGCGAGGCCCTGATGGAGCAGGTGTGGGGCTGCTACTGAATGAAGGGTAGCCCTCTTGCCTCTGTGCAGTCCATAGACGGGAGACTGGGAAGGGTGTGCAGTCCATAGACGGGAGACTGGGAAGGGTGGTGGGTGTTTTCCTGGCCCATGACACCGGAGCTAAGCCATCCTGTTCCCACCCTTCCTTTGCTCACACTCCAAAAGTGTGTATGTCTAGGAGATATTCAAAGCAGGCCTGGCTTTTTAGGCCTCTGACACAATCAGGAGGTAAGGGTGGTTCATGGTGTGAAAATCCACACACCTGACATTCAAAGAAAGAAAAACTTCCTGAGCATAAAGCTCAGAGAAACCCTAAATGTTCCAAGATCTAAAGAGACACAGGTTCAGATGGCTAGAACTGAGGGGAAGTTGGCCTCCCACACCTCAATTCTGACGGTTGAACAATCAGTTTACAACTGGCTATTTTTGGCTCCCACTGCTTCAGAAAATGTCCTTTTGGAAGCAAGGCCTCAGGGAGCCATCGCCACCTGTTTGGTCTGAGAATCATGCGTGACTTCCCCGATAAGGTCAGGCAACATCCCCTAAGAGCTGCTCAAATGATTCTCGGAACACATTCCCAACCTTGGCCATTCTTTCCAACCCCAAAACAATCTCTTTCCATTTGCATGCCTCCCGCTCTTCAGAATGCAGATACATAGCCTTGGTTTTCCATTTTCTCTGCCTCATTTTTGTGTGAACAATAGACAAGAAACTAAAAACCTACCAGCTGACCATCATTGGGGGTGGGGAAAAAAGGACAGAGATTTACCATCAACAAGGAAAAGCAATAAGGCCAAATATAACCAGAGCTGCCCCTGTTTGCAGAGCCCTTCCCATCTCGGCTGAGCCTCCTGTTGCGTCCCGCTACCTCTGTGATGAGGCTTCACCGTCTTCCTTCTTCAGATGAGAAACTCCGGCTCAGAGAGGTTATGTGAGTTACCCAAGCTCACACTCTGGGGAGTATCAGAGCCAGGTGGCAAATCCTTATGTGGCTCCAAAGCCCACACCCCACCCACCGTGACAAAGGTGACAATTATGAAAACAAAAACTACTCATTATTGAGAACCTACTATGTGCAAGGCACTGTCCTAGTTGCACAGGTGATATTTTCATTGGTTCCATTCGTCACTCACATCCTACTTGGAAGAACACACCCTATTTTGCAGACCGGGAGACGGATGCCTGGAGAGAGGAAGTGGCTTGTCCTGGGTCCCATGTAAGGAGGTGAAAGAAATGGGACTTGACTCCTTTCCTTTCCCATAGAGTGATACAGATGCTTTGAGAGGGTACCCTGACAAACGGTTTTTCTTATTTTAGTGATTATGAATTATTTTTATGTGCCAGAAAAAAAATAATGTAACTACAAAATAAATCTTGACTAGGTAGTCAAGTCCTGGATATTATTCCTCTTTAACTTTTTATTTATTTATTTATAATTTTGTTTATTTATTTTGGGGAGGGGGAAGAGAGACTGCATGAGCAGGTGGGGAGGCAGAGAGAGAGACAGAGAGAGAGAATCCCAAGCAGATTCTGCACTGTTAGCACGGAGCCCTACGCAGGCCTCAAACTCATGAACCGAGAGATCATGACCTGAGCTGAAACCAAGAATCAGATGCTTAACCGACTGAGCCATGCAGGCACCCCCTGGATAGCATTCCTTCTGACAAAGCTGTGGATGATAGTTAACTGATGGAAGTGAGTGAATTCAAGGAAAACTATTAAGCTGAGTCATTTAGAGCCTTGGGGGAGTGTCTGAGTCTGAGCTAGAAGGAGCTCAGGTCTCTGGATGACAGTGAAGGAGGTGAGGCCCAAGAAGTGAAAGGGTCCTCCCAAGGGTTAGCAAAACTTCAGGCTGGTAGGGTTCAGAGTACAGACAGCGCTTTATATCCCCTGGGGTTGTCTCTACCTATTGACCCTATTTTACAAACATAGATCAGGACACTTGGTTGGCCAAAGGACTTGGGAGAATTTCCAGGAGAAAGAGAGAGAATGAAACTGGAAAGCTAACCTGATGGCCTACTGGGGGGCATTTTATGGCTTATCTGGACCACAGGAAGAATGTTGAAAATCCAGCCTGGTCCGTCACATTGTCCAGGGACACCTGTCATTTACTTTGGCCAGGTGTCTAAACTGCTTCCTGTATTTGAGTGGCTGCCCACCTTGTGACTGAGGACTGAGAGCCCACCTTCCCACTCAAGGAGCTGAGAAGTCATGTAACTGGCCTCCCCACCACCTTTACTGTGCAGGGTCAGGCACATGACCAGACGCAGCACCCCAGACTTGGCGTTGGGAGCTAATGAAACACAGGCAGCAACATCGGGAGTGGGGTCTTTCCCAGGTTGGTTCCCCTGAAGCTCTTGGGGCCTTAATCCTGGTCAGGCAGCCCTAAGCCTGGTTCCCTGTCCTTGCTGAGAGTTCATGCAAAGGTGCTTTTAATTAATTTTCTGCCCAAATCATCCAGGGTCAATCTCTGTTGTTTGCAGTCTAAAATCCAGGCAGTTCCAGCATGTTGTTGGGTTACTTGCCCAGGGGCATTTACAATTAAGAGGCCCTATAGAATGAGAATTTCCACCAAGAGGTAGCTCATTATGGGGGAAAGAACAGAAACACAGGGCTCAAAGGGACCCAAGTTCAGTACCCTCTCTATACAAATTGTGCCACTTTAGGAAAGTTGTTGTGTTAGTTTTCTATTGCTGCCGTAACAAATTACCACACATACAGTGGCTTTAAAACAATGCAAATTTACCATCTTACAGTTCTGTAGGTCAGAATTCCAACATGGGTCTCACTGGGCTAAATCAAGGTGTTGTCAGATCATGTTCTTCCCTGGAGGATCCAGGGGAGAATATGTTTCTTTGCTTTCTCCACCTTCTAGAGGTGATCTGCATTCCTGGCCAATGCCTCTTCCTCCATCTTTGAAACTAGCAAACATCACCTCTCTCTGACCCGCCTTCTGTCATGCAGCTCTCTCTGACACAGCCAAGGAAGGTTCTCGACATTTCAGGGACTCGTGATTAGACTGGGCTGCGTGGGTAATTCAGAATAACCACCCCACTTCAAGTTCCTTAACCTTAATCACATCTGCAAAGTCTCTTTTGCCATGTAAGGTAATATAGGCACAGGTTCCAGGGAATAGGATGCAGATTTGGGGACCATTATTTTGTCTATAACAGGTTGTCTTGAGGTCCACTGAGATTCATGTCCATCCCTCATGCAAAATATATTCACTCCATCTCGTGGTGCCCCAAATTCTCATCCTGTGACCGCATCAACTTGAAGTTCAAAATCTCAGTGTAATCTCATCAGCTCCAAAGTCCCAAATGTCATCAGCTAAATCACATAAATTGGGGTGGGGGTCTGGGTCTAATCCATCCTGGGGCACAATTCCCCTCAAGAAACAAGCTATCTGTTCCCTAAATATGATGATGAGACAGACATAACATAACAGTTATAGACATTCCTGTTCAACACAAAAGAAATCAATGGAAAAAAGAGTCGCTGGTTCTAAGCAATTTTGAAATCCAGCCAGGCAAAGTCCATCAGGTCTCAATGTCTGGGAATAATCCTCTGTAGCTCAGGGCTTTGCAACTCCACCCTTTTAGTCCTCCCCTCCACCACCCCTTTCTCATGAAAGGTAGCAGGTGTTTGCTGATGAGTGGTTTTACCAGCCCATGTCCTGTCCATAGGATTTTTGGGATCCGGCAGGCTAGTTTCATTTCATATTGTCTTTCAGGCCAAGCTGGCAGTGTTTCACTGGTATGACACTCTCAAGAACCCTGCGGGTCTCCTATTATGTCATGGGGACTCACTGCATTAGATAAGAGCCTCATCCACATACCTGTCCAAGGTAATCCCTTAATTTTTGGCATTTGCTGAGGTGGCTGAGCAAACACACCTTTAAGTTTCTGAGATACTCTGGGGTTTGACTGAGGGCATCTGTGACTCACACCCATAATCTCTTCAAAGAGCCTTTTGTGTGACTGAATACTTTGAACTTTTGATCTTTCTAAGGTATTAGCAGAAAGTTGTAGAGCTGCACACTCAGCCTTTTCTCTAGAGCATGATCTCCTGACAGCAAAGTTCTTAATTTCAGCATTTTTTCTAAGTGAGAGAGGCAGAGAAATACCCAATCATCAAGTCCTGCTTCCTTTTTTTGCAACAGTTCTTCCCCCAAGCTTCTCTCTTTCTGCTCATACTTTTCTATAAGCAGCAGGAAGATCCTTATAGGCCATACCTTCAACATGTTGCTTGGAAATCTCAGCTAAATATCCACATTCATCATTTACAGGATCCATTTTCCATATAAACTGCAGGACACAATCGTGCCACAATTCCTGTCCCTACACAACAAAGATCCCTTTCCTTCTAGTTTCTGATAACATGGTCTTCATTTTCTCCTGAGCTCTCACCAGCAGTGCTCTTTAAAAAGTCTTTTTATTTATTTTAGTAATCTGCACCCCATGTGGGGCTCAAACTCACAACCCTGAGATCAAGAGTTGCATGCTCTTCCAACTGAGCCAGCCAGGCACCCCCCACAGGCAGTGCCCTTAAAGCCCCATCTCCCCTCACAGTTTGTTCATGATGTTAATTTCTTCCGAGTCACTACAAACAAGTTGTTCATAAGCACTTCTACCAATAGCATATTCAAGGAGATCTAGGGTTTTTCTATCATACTTCTCAAAATTCTTCCAGCCTCTGCCTACTGCCCAGTTTCAAAGCCACTTCACATTATTTGTTAAAGCAACAGTCCATTTTGGGCACCAAAATCTGCATTTTCCCCCTTGTTGCTATCATAGCAAACTGCCCCAAACTTAATGGCTTTGAACAACACGAATGTGTTATCTCATCATCGCGTAGGTTCAAATTCTAACTCAGGTCTCACTGGGCTCAAATCAAGGCATCGGCAGGACTGCCTTGTTCTCTGGAGACACTAGGAGTGAGTCAATTTTCTTGCCTTTTCCAGATTCTAGAGGCAGTCTGCATTCCTTGGATCATTCCCCCTTGCTCAATCTTCAAAGCCAGCACATGTCACATCTCTCTGAACCTCTTTCCTTCATCACAGCTCTGACCACAGCTAGGAAAGTTTCTCTACTCTGTGATTAGATTGGGTCCACCTAGATAATCCAGGCTAATCATCCCATCTCAAATTCCTTACCTTAATCACATCTGCAAAATATCTGTGTCCGTATCTGTAACATATTGACAGGTTCCAAGCATCAGAATACTGACATCTTTGGGAGGCTGTTATTCTGCATGCCGCATTACCTAACTCTCTGAGCCTCAATTTTCTCACCTGTAAAACGGGGATACTAACATTCCTCCCAGGATTGTCATGAAGATTGAATGAGAGAGCATCTGACACTGAATAAATGTCAGAAATGCAGGCTACACCCCAAACCCACTGACCCAGAATGTTCGTTTTAATCCTTAGGAGACTGAGATGCACAGCAAAGCTGGAAACATGTTAATGTTGAGAATTTAGTGTTGGACTGAGAATCTCATCCCTTGGACCCTAACGCTGCTTTGCCACTAATTTTACTCTAAAATAAGGGGCCTGTTCAGGTATCCTCAAAGAGCACTTTCATCCAGGACATTGAACTAGCCAGATTCCAAAGCTAATTAAAATCTTATGTTTTGGAACTGATGATACAAGTTTCACAATGGTGAAACTGTAGGCAGCAGCCATTGGGTGAGTGGGAGGGATTTTCAGCAAGGGGAGCTTCCTGCCATCCTTCAAGTCACATCATTAAGATGACCACCCCCTCTGCCTAGACATGAGGCTGACTCGGTCCACTGTTTGTGATTTTAAGAAATCAATGTATTCCCAGCAGGCTGGACCGGAGCTACAGGAGGGCCTAGTGGTCCCACCTGAAACAATGAAATGGTTGTCAACTACCCAACTCATTCCCCGCCCCAACCCCCATAATTAAGGAAGATTAAGAAGGTAGATTCCTCATGTTCTCTCGCCACAATTATGTGAACACAGAGACTGTCTTCTTGGTGGAGAGAATTACATGGAACCCCCCTGGCATGTTGAACAATGAGTCAGCACAGGTCAGCCCCTGTTGGAGCCCAGCCCAATGCTTCATTGGCTGAGAGTCAAAGGCTTTCTGCCCCCTTCAAGGACAGACTGCTTTCTCTATGACTTCTCAGACCCTCAAATCTCACCATCTTGACCCATGCCTGAAAGACTCCTTCCTTCACCATGCAAGAGAGGCCCACTGTGCCCACCTGAGTTCCCTCTGCTCGCTGGTCCTTAATGAAGATAATTCTCACTATCATTACTGAGGTACACACAGAAAGCTGGGTTTAAATATAAAATTCTGGGTCAGTGAGCTGGCCTACTTCATTCTTTTCATCGATCCTGGGTCCTAAATGAAGAGAGAAATTTCTCCATGTTTAAGTTGCTCGAAGAGCCCAGTCTGAAACTCTGGGGGTTGAGGAAAGGGAGGTGTTTTGGAAATTCCACATGTCGTGGTTACCCTATGTGAAAAGGTGGGGACTCTTCCCGAGACTGACTTGGCCCATATCCTAGGGTTCTCCAGACCCTCTGAGATGGGGAGAAGCTGGGGAAGGCCCTTGCCCAAGGGCAGGAGGGCTGCCCAGTGGCCACAGCCTGGATACTAGGGGGTGGGGCAGGTGACCTGTGGCCTCAGGCCCCCCGGGCTGTGAAAGCCTGCTGTGCCACACAAGGCTCTCTGCCTAGAGTTTCTAGTGGCAGACTGTGTGGTGGAGGGGGCCTCGCCTTGACACAGAAGCCTGGGTAGTTTCCACCCAAGTCCACATGAGCAAAGGAATGGACATAAGTGTGTGGCCAACAGTCTGGCAAGAGGTGGGGGCTAGGAAGTGGGGGGAGCCAGATGAGTTTGGCCGGGCCATTCAAGCTTAGCTCCCAGAAGCACTGAATGCCATGTTAAAAGCTCTGGATGGAGTTGTGAACTGTTGAAGAAAGCTGAAATCACTGTCATGGTGGTGGTGGGGGCACCTTTATTTAAGCCCTGGATTAACCCTTACCTAAAGGAAATGAGTGTTGTGGGGCTCCACCCCTGCACCCAGCAGTGTCTGTATGACTTTGCATGGCCTCCCTGCTCATCCTTAAACAATCCTGTGAAGTGGGAATTAGTTATCACTACAATGGAGTCATGGAAGATCATACAATTGGCCCTCATTCCTGAGCTTGCCCTGCATGTAGCCTTTTCCTAAGTGACTTTGCAGTTACTCCCATTCAAGGAGTGCAGTCAGTTTCCCTGCCCCTGGCTTTGCATTTGGCCATGTGACTTGCTTTGGCCAATAGTGCAAGGTGTGCCTCTGCTGTGGCCATGAGAACATTCCCCTTGACAAGTTTGCTGGCTCCCAGCAGAGGCTCAGAGACAAACAGAGCCAGCCTGGATCAGCCAACCCCTGGCCGACCTGCAGACTCCTGATTTAAAGAAGTGCTTCTTACTGTATCTGGCTGAAGTACTGTGGGTTTTGGGTTTTTTTTTTTTTTTTTTTTTTTTTTTTTGTTACACAGCATTATCATGGCCAAAGTTAACTGATACACAAAGATGGTAACAGACTATTTCATAGAATCACAGGGGGGATTCAATGAAAATAATCCACCAAAAAACTCTAGCTAAGTGTTTCAGTTTGGGGTGTGCCTGGGTAGCTCCATTGGTTAAATGTCCAACTCTTGATCTCAGCTCAGGTAATGACCTCAGGGTGGTGAGTTCAAGCCCAGCATTGGGATCTGCACTGACATAGAGCCTACTAAAAAAAAAATTCAGTTTGGGAAGACGAAAAACTTCTGCAGATGGGTGGTAGTGATGGTTGTGTAACAGTGTGAACACACTTAATGTCACCAAACTTTACACTTAAACATGGTTAAAATGGTAAATTTGATGTATTGTATATTTTACCACATTAAAAAAAAACACTAAGAAAACAGTGTCAGGCACACAGGCAATGCTTGAGAAATGTTAGCAATGACTAGAAGGCAGCGGGAGGTTTGTGGTGCAACTGCTATCCAACAACACTGCAAGAAGTGATCAGTTAAGTCCCCCAGGTGAATGGCTCTGAAGTGACTATGCCTGGTGCCTCGAGCCTCATTTCCTAAAAGAAGGGGCGCAAACTCATTCCTACTAATATGCCGAACAGTGTTTGCAGTGGTGACATAAGGAGAATAATGTTAGAGCTAGAAGATTGTCGAGTAAAGAGTCTCCCTTTGTTGGGAGAAACTGAGGCTCAGAGAGAGGCTACCTCAAGGTCACTCAGTAACTTTGTGGCAGATCTAAAACTGAAGCTAGGTTTCTTGACTCCTAGCCCAGTGCTCTTTCTATTCTGTCACACACAGGCTTCATCTAATCACTAATAGGCACCTGCAGACAGGATTTGGGGATTCCTGGTGCATCTCAAACCACGTGAGCAAGACATCAACCAGCACACAAAGCAATTCCTGTTTGCAGTTTCCTTTGACACGATGATGAGATAAAATGGTTTTCCCTCCCTTCTCCTCCTTTTTTAAATTAAGCTGAATACATTTCTTCATGGGATCTTTATTCCAGTTTTGGACAGGGTTAATTAAAAGAAAAATACATATTAAAAGGCCAATTTGATTACTGCTACACATTAGTGATGCAATGAATAATTGATTGAATGTCTATGTTAATTGCTTCCTGAATCAGTGATTTTGCTGCTGAATACCAAAGAGCTGTTGCTATTTTGAAATGAATGATAATTTCAACGCTCCAGGATGGCAGAGCATAACACAGGAGTGCCCTCCTGGGTTTAAACCTACCTCTATTTCCTCTTGGCTCCCTTTATCCTGACTTCTCTATTTCTTCCTGGATCACTGTCTATCACCCACTCCTGAGATCAGCAGCTTTCAAACTCTGGTCTGCATCGGACTCCAGGGAGCTTGTTGAAATGCACAATCCTGCCCCCGGGCTTTGATCTGTCAGGCCTGGGACTCTGTATTGTCAACAAGCATTTTAGAGGCTGGGTTGGGGGTTTTGCTTTGAAAAAAGCTGGCTGATGTCCTATGAGGTGCCAGACTCCAAACTCTGAGAATCACCACTTCCTCCCACTGGGTGGAAACCCTGTGCTTCTTTGCTGGTGGGTTTCTCTACAGCCCAACTTACGTAAAATGAATCCATTACTGACCTCCCATAACCTGCTTTTCCTCCTTGAGTTGCCAGCTCAGCAAATATGGGCTCTGCCCAGCCCTACTTCCTCAAACCCAGAAGCCTCTTCTATTCTTTTACCAGCACTTCCCCAAACACCTGTTCAGCAGCCAGATCCTGCCTGTTTACCCCCATTACAAGTTCTACTGAAATATTCGTTTCTGCAACTTTAAAGCATTCGTTTCCAAGAGTTCTCTTTTTTTCTCCCAATAGCCAGTTTAAAAAAAAAATTTTTAATGCTTATTTATTTTTTGAGAGACAGAGAGAGAGAGAGAGAGAGAGAGAGAGAGAGAGAGAGAGAGAGAATGAGTGGGGGAGGGGCAGAGAGAGAGGGAGACACAGAATCCGAAGCAGGCTTCAAGCTCCGAGCTGTCAACGCAGAGCCGGATGGAGGGCTCAAACTCGTGAACCAGGAGATCATGACCCGAGCCAAAGTCAAACGCTCAACCGACTGAGATGCCCAGGCACCCCACCAATAGCCCTTTTATTGCTTCTCCATTTCATGATGCAGTAACTTCTTTCTCTGAGATGTTAATTACACTGGCTTTGGGAAGTCATCTTCTGCTTCCTGTATCATCTCTATTTTCTCTCAGTGTTTTCCTCCCGTTCTGGTTTCTGTTTCCTTCAGACACCTGCTGAGAGAGCCTGGAGGTCTATTTCCATTTAGGGGAGAAGCACTATGCAGCTGACTGGGAGCTCTGTGGGGGTGATCAGTGAAGGGTAGGCTTCATGGAAGGTGGCTGAGATGGGCTGTGCAATGGGAGGCCCCAACATAGCAATATCTATGGGTGTTTCTTTGGGAGCCAGTGAGTTTCCCTAGGGCAGAATCGCCCAGTCCTCTGCCTGGATGCAGGCATTCTCAGAGCAAGTAGGCAAGGGGCTTTGCCCATATCGACCTTTCTTTCTATTGACTCGTCCTTCATCCTTCCTTCTAGGGTGGGCCTCTAGCACTGCCCTCACCCCCAGCTGTGCCTTTTGGCAAATTTTCGCCCAGCACATCAGACCACCCTGGCTCCCTGAGCCGGTGGGTGCCAGCCATCTGGGCACCAGCTCTTCCTCCCCCCAGGCCCTGCTGGATGCTATGGAAGGGCCCAGCTTGCCTGCGCCATTTCTGGGCAGACGTCCTGATACCCCGGGCAGCACTGCCATCTCAGCTCTCACTCTCACACACCCAGTGAGGGGGCTGAGGGTGTGGGGCTCTGGAGCCAGACTGTCCGGATTCAGGATCTCCTGGGGTCTGGCAAGTGCCTGCCCCTCCTGTGAAAGGGCCAAGGTAACAGCATCAGGTCCCCGAGAGGAGAGGAGAGAATGTGTGAAAAACTTAGCACAGTGCCTGGCACAGAGCACACACTTGGTAAGCACTAGCTCTTCTGACTTGAGGTGACCACATTCCTGACTGGAACTGTGCCGTTGCTGGTGAAGGAGGCTTCACAGTATGGGGAGGTGGAGGCAGAAGGGGGGTGGGCGGCACTATCATCCCCATGTTATGGATCAAAATAAATATCAGGGTGAATCAAAATAATCATATAAAATTGATCATGCTTCATAATCATATCTGTGTCATAGCAGAATGCAAAAAAAAAGGGAAGGGCAGAAGAGAATACAAAATAGGACTGTGGTGATATTTTCTCCTTCTACCCTGAGAACTTTCTATAACATTGAATTACCACTTTTTAAATCTTTTAGGGGCGCCTGGGTGGCTCGGTCAGTTGGGTGTCCGACTTCGGCTCAGGTCATGATCTCACGGTTCGTGGGTTTGAGCCCCGCATCGGGCTCTGTGCTGACAGCTCAGAGCCTGGAGCCTGCTTCAGATTTTGTGTCTCCGTCTCTCTCTGACCCTCCCCCGTTCATGCTCTATCTCTCTCTGTCTCAAAAATAAAAAATAAACGTTAAAAAAAATTTTTTAAATCTTTTAGACAAGTAGTTTGAAATTAGGGCAGTGTGGGATCATAGAAAACAATCAGAGAGACCCATTCCGAACCCCAGCTCTGGGACTTGCCAGCTGTGTGACATTAAATGAGTCGTTCTGTGTGCCTGAGCCTCAGTTTCTCAAGTGAGAAAGGGTGCGATATTTTGGGTGAGTGGTATTTTCTTATTTTTCCTTGTCTCTAACTTTCTAATTTCTCTTTGGTTTTCACTATACCTATACAACTTGCATAACGTGGACAAAAGATATTTAAAAATACTATCTACTTTGCATCATGTTTTTAAGATTAAATTAGGTCATGAATGTAAGGAAGCTGATGACACTTACAATATTAATTTTCAAAGAATAAACAGGTCTCAGCAGGATGCGAAGGGGGGACAGATCACTCAGGGGGTGGGACAGTTGGGGGGCCAGGGGAGGATGTGTGGGTGTGGGAGATCTGGGGTCGGGGGGGGGGGCTTGTAGGGCGCACGGTGGGAACAGCTCCTATCACCAGCTCACATGGGGTTGGCTGACTTGCCTCCCAGGCCTGCCTCGCATCCGCAAGGCCTCTGACTAAACAAGAGCATTTCCGACTCCTTGGTGAAGCCACCAGCTCCTGACTGCTCCGTGACTAGGGTCACAGTATAGCTTGTGCCCCCTGGGGAATCCCTGAGTGGGGAGGGCTGGAGTAAGGGATAGGTTCCACCCTGCCCCCTGACTCAGGCTCCATCACCAGAAAAAAAGCCATCCGAACCACAATCCACAATTGCTTGGCAGAGGGTGTACCTGGGGGAAAGTGGGAAAGGGCTGAGCCTGTGGGCCCTGCTGTTATATCCATTCTGCAGATGAGAAAACAGAGGCAAAGGGCCAAAAATGAGACAATGACCATAAGAGGTGTTTGGGAAAAGCAGAGTGTGGTTCCAATGCCAGGAGCTGGGACTGTTCCCTCCACCCCCTCCCCCCACACACCCTACGCAAGTGGTAAGTGCAGATCAGAGCTGAGGACGAGGGGTATATATGCATACGTAAAAGTCACAGATAAAAAAGAACGTGTCCCTGTGGCTATGGGGGATGTGGAGATAGGGATGTCAGGCACGACAGAGGCAGGCCTTAGTGGAAACTGAAAGAAAAGGCACGGTCCACCCAGAGGGACAAGGGGTCATCAGGAGCAGACCTGGAGATGGGCAAGCTCAGGGAATGTTCTGGAGACAGCAAGTTTCTCAGGTCAGGATGTGAGGGTCTCTAGAGGGAGCAGGGAGGGGGGAAAGTATTTTGGGGCTTTGTGTCTGTGGTGAAGGGTCTGTTTAGAAGCCAAGAGGTGTCGGGGAGTTAGGGAAAGTTCTTGAGTAAGCCAGTGGTACATAGAGGCTGACTCAGGAAGATGTGCAGGCCAGAACCACCCTGGGGTAGGCAGGGTGGGAAAGATTTACACAGGGTCCTTGTTTTGAGTGCTGCACTTGAGAGGGAGAATTTCCTCTGGGCCGCCGGCTGGCCGAACTGTAACACTCCTTCCTCTAGAGGAATTGGGTGGGAGGCTCTGGCTTTCTGCAGCTCCTGTCAGGGAATTTTGCCCAAATCAACAGCCTTCTAGGATGACGTAGAGGAGGGCTGATTATTTGATGGAGAATCTAACTCTGGAAACAGTTCAAGGTCTGGACACTCTAGACCCCATGTGCTTGGTTCCTAACAAGGTAGGAAATTCTTAAACCTTCTCTCATACATAAGGCACACGTGATCACTTAATAAGCCCTTCCTGTGGGTTGTTTAATTTTCCCTGAACCAGGGCTCTGTACCCTGAGGACTGCTAACATGCTCATTTCACAGATGAGAAAGCTGAGGCTCTGCCCGGGCCCTACAGTCAGCTGGCAGAGTGAAGTCTCAAACCTGGTCTCCAGACTGCGTAAGACCCCGTGCTCACTTCCTTGAGCCAATGGACTCAGAACCAGAGGAATGGCGGGGCCTGAGGAGTCCTGCTGTAGCCCTACAGTCCTCCTCCTCACGGGCACCTGTGCTCCCGGACACATTTCACCTTAGTAGAGTTCAACCAGATGGTTATTTAAAGGGCAGGAGTCTATTTGAAGAGCTGGCCAGGAGGCTGCTGTAACGGGAGGTCATCTTTACGTCAGTAGCTAATGTGTTCATTTTATTATTTGCTTGGCAAAATATATGCACGGCACTTCAAGCCAGTGGTTCCTTTATGTTCCTGGTTAGGATAGGTGTAAGTTTTTAAAAATGTGACTTAGGGAAACACACGGACTGGGGGGAGGGTCCAGAACTTGAGAAGCACTGGGCTGGGTGGTCCCTAAAATGTGGCCAAGCTTGCCAAATTATTCCAGGAGATACTGAGAGAGGCCTTTGAGCCCCAGACACATCAGCCCAGCTTCCCTAGATTCTTAGCAGTATCTCCATTTCATGCCCATTGACAGGGGCTCAGAGAGGGAAGGCAGCTTCCCTGATATCACCCAGCAAGACAGTAGCAGAGCTGGTTGAGAAGAGGGTTTTTGGTGTCCCAGGCCCCCGCCTTAATTCCCAAGGCACACCCAGGGGAACACGGGGCTCTAGAAACCCAAGGCTGGGCCAGAGCTGAGTAAGAGTCTCCAGCAGCCCTGGCGTCCTCATTAATCTCCCGACCTCAGAATGGGTTGTTTTCCCGGGAGGAACAATCGGTGCCTTTGGGGACAGCACAGCCCCTGAGATGGGGACTCCGAGAGAGCCCTGGGCTGCAGAATGTAGACTGTGTCCTGCCAGCTCACAAAAGAACAGTCTTTCCTGGCAAGCTCATAGGGATGTGTTCCTGGCAGTGTATCTGGGAAGATCAGGGTTACCAGGGAGCCCGGGCTCTCCCTGGGGATGCTGGAGGGGACCCAAGGCAGCGTGCCACAGGGGGATGAACACCGGCTTGGCCTGTCACTGCCACTGATGAGTGTTCTGGTTTTCAACCATTCACTTCATATTCTGAAACATTTAAAAGCACCTCTTCCATTCTGATTCTGTCCTGAGTTCCCTGCCTGGAACTCTGACCACATCAGTCTCAGAATCTCACAGAGCCCGAGTCTCTGCTCTAATATCAATAAGCTATATGGTCTGGGGCAAAGGACCCAGCATCTCTGAGCCTCAGTTTCTGCTTCCATGAAATGGGTATGATTATATACCTACCAAAGTGGTAAAATAAAAAGGACTGTATGAAAGGTTTGATGGGGGGTGTGGAACAACAAGAACTCTCATACACTGCTGGTGAGAACATGAGGTGAGACAGCCATTTGGGAAAATGTTTTGACAGTTTCTGGGAAAACAATACACATACCCCATGGCCCAACAATCCCACTCCGAATAAGAGAAATGAAAATGTATGTCCACCCAAAGACAGGTCATGAATATTCAGAGACTCGATTTATAATAGCTTAAATATTCATAATAGCTGCCCTCACAGGGGAACAGATGAACAACTTGTGATGGGTTCATATGATGGAATACTAAGCAGCACCGAAAAAGAATGGCCCATTGATGCCTACAACAACATAAAGGAATCTCACAGACACGCTGAGTGAAAGAAGCCAGATTCAAGCGAAAACGTACTATTTACTTCTCATAGTATGAGGTTCAAGAGTAGGCAGAACCTATCCACGGTGATAAAAGTCAAAGCAGTGGTTGCCTCCAGTGGGTGAGGAAGGATCCCCTGGAAAGCAGCCTGAGGGAGCCCCCTGGAGAGCTGGCAGTGTGCCGTAACTGGATCTGGGTGTTATTAGTCACACAGGTATAAACAGAGTAGAAATTCATCTGGCCGTATGCTTGAGATTGATTTTACTCTGCAATTCCTGTCTCAGTGAGAGAAGGAGAATGAGCACACGTGACAGATGGGAAGGGTCATCCCCACCTCACAGGGCTGTTCTGAGAATAAAGAAGAGAATGTTTCCAGCTCCTAGTGGGTTCTCCGTCAGCTGTGGATTAGTCAAAGTCTAGTGGGGGGTATGTCTCATTCTCTCAAGGCCTTGGTTTCTTGCTCTGTAAAATGGGAATAAAGAAAGTTCTCTGGAATGGGGTCTGCTGCGTGAGGGGCAAAGAGGGGGTGGTCTGTACAGCTTTCCTTCACTCAGGGACTTTCTCAGAAGACCCAGAAATTCTGTCCCAAAGTGCTGTCCCACTCCGTCCCCTTCCACAAACAGCACAAGTCACTAGTTAGTGTGACAAAGTCACTAACAAACACCCCCTGTCAGGCAGCAGTTCTGGGAAGCCCGGTCACAGAGACGCCCCAGGGACTCAGGAAGATACAATCCCGGGGCTTTAACAGCAAGGATGGGCCGAGGTCCCAACCATCCTGCATCAATGGGGAGCATGGATCGTGGGCCTTCTGTTACAGTCAGGGAAACTGAGCCTCACAAAGATGAAAGGGCTGGTGGGCAAGGGTGTGGGACCAGGTCAGCGTGACCCCAAACTGTGGTCGGCTCACTGCAGCACTGAAAACCAAAGAACACTTATCAGCGACGTGACCCTCGAGAAGTCACTTAGCCTCTCTGGGCCTCAGCTTCCCTCCTCCACTGCCATCTGGGAGGGCAGGGGGTTCGGTGTGCCTTGCTCTCCTTGTGGCCTCAGCACACAGCACCGGCGTGGCACAGAGTAGGTGCTCTGTAAATACTTGTTACAAGGAATCAGTGAATCCCTGAATGAGTGTGGCATTCAAGGTAAGCCTGATCTGGCCCCTCCCATGATATCCCTGCATACGGAGCCTCCACCCCCAACCCTCTGTATTCTTTTTATTTTTTTTATTTTTTTTTTCAACGTTTTTTTTTAATTTATTTTTGGGACAGAGAGAGACAGAGCATGAACGGGGGAGGGGCAGAGAGAGAGGGAGACACAGAATCGGAAACAGGCTCCAGGCTCCGAGCCATCAGCCCAGAGCCTGACGCGGGGCTCGAACTCACGGACCGCGAGATTGTGACCTGGCTGAAGTCGGACGCTTAACCGACTGCGCCACCCAGGCGCCCCAACCCTCTGTATTCTTATCTTTGGGCTTTATCCCTATCCACAGCATCTCCCCCACCCAACACCTTCCCCCTCCTGTCTGCCTTGCTTTCCCCCAAAACATTTATGCCTGAGAGGGAAGTGAGAACTTTCTGTTTTCTGCCCCTTTACAGCATTTCAGAGATAAGCATAATAAAGACTGCTCCACTGACCGGGCATCTGCACACTAAGGCCTGTGGGTCCAATAGGGCTGCCATCTATTTTGTAAATAAAGTTTTATTTGCACTTATTTACATATTGCCTATGGCTGTTTACACACTACAACAGCAGAGTTGGAAAGCTACAACAGAAATCATCTGACCCTCAAAGCCTAAAATACCTCTTATCTGGCTCTTTAACCGAAGATTGCTGACCTCTGCCATAGATTAAGTGTAGACTATGAGATTTTACACATATTATTTTGTTATGTCTTCAGAACAACCCTATAGGGGCGCCTGAGTGACTCAGTTGGTTAAGCATCCAACTTCCTCTCAAGTCATGATGGCCCCGCGTCGGGCTCTGTGCTGTCAGCTCGGAACCTGAAGCCTACTTCAGATTCTGTGTCTCCCTCTCTCTCTGCCCCTCCCCTGCTAGCACTCTGTCTCTGTCTGTCTCTCTCGAAAATAAGTAATAAACATTTAAAACAATTTTTTAAAAAACAACCCAATAGGAACTTGGGAACCACTGTTATGCCCATTTTGTGGAGGTGGAAACCAAGGCACAGACACCAAAGGACTTGCCCAAGGTCATGTAACCAGTAGACAGGGGATTTGAGTCCACCAATGTCCTATATTCCAGGAACAGACTCTAACTGCAAACACAAGACAAACACAGTGAAACTGGCTTGAAAGTTGCAAGTAGATTCTATAAGCACAAGAGAAGTTCTGTAGATGAGGGTAAATGGGGCCAGAGGAGCCCAGAAGGCTCTTGGAAGAGGCGGAATCTGAGCTGAGTCATTTAGGGAGAGGAGTTTAGCCGGATGGGGGGAGGTGAGAAATCTGGAAGAGTACATGAAGGAAATCCGGAAGGGTGGACCAGATAACTGGGACAAGGCAGGGGCACGAGCCAGCTGGGGAAGGCTGGCTTAAAGCTGGGTTAACAGGGAACCACAGGAGGACATTCTTAAAAGGATGCTGAAGGGCAATTTATTTGCAGGGCCTCAAAGGCTGCCAAATGCACAGACAGGAGAAGGGCAGTGCTGCAGGAAACTCCTTACCTAGGCAATACAAGGAATTCCTAATTTCCTAAAAAGGACACAGACGAGAGCTGGGTGGCTTTTGGCAGAGTGGATTATCAGCGAGGTTTTCCCTGTGGCCAAAACGTTGGCAAAAAACTCCCTCCAGGGCACAAACCATACGAACTTGTGCAAGTGATTTAAATCCATGCCTTGATTTCCTCAACTGTACAACCGGGAATGCTATGGGCTTGTGTGAGGGCTAAAAGGCACTGATATTTGCGAAGCACATCGAACAGTGCCCAGCACGAAGTAAGCGCTAGAGAAGCGTTTGTTAGGTAAATACAGAGCACAAATAAGATCCAACTTCAGCAAATATCAACTCCTAACTTTTTCGCCCCGAATGATTCACATGCTGTTCGGAATTCACTCGGTGCACAATGTGGTTAATTTAAACACTGCCACAGAATGGCGAACCTGAACGGCATTTCAATGAACATAAACCTTATTTTTAACAAGACACACTTGGGCACTTGCAAGAACATTTAAAAATACCTTCCCTGTTCCAAAGCAGTATTGTGTGGGGCAACCAGGTCCAGGGAGAAATCCTTAGTTTTGGGGTCACTGTTTTCTTTGGGGCCAGGGCTTTGGGGAGGGGTACCGGCCAGAGTTGTTGCAGGGGCTGCTATGGGCATCTGTGGCTGAGCTGGAAAGGGATTTTGCAGGTCGTTGATCAACCTTGAAGTTGATAACTGTTGGTCTGCTCCCCTCTAGACTGGGGGTTCTCAGAGGGAGAGGTGCTGTGTCTTCTTTCATTCAACACACAGGGACACCTGCTGCACTGTGGACATAGGGTTGGGGCCTCAGTTCCAGGGCTTATATTCCATTGGAGTGATAACGAACGTGGAAATGAACAAACAAGCCAATGAGATTGTTCCAGAGAGTTACATGTGCTTTTGAGAAAATAAACAAGAAAATGGGACTCCTGTGTGTGTGGCGGGGGTGGAGGGCGGGGGGCGGTGAGGATGTTCAGGTAGGAAGGGCTTCCCAGGTGGTGACTTTTGAGCTGAGCACGGAATGAGGAGTTAGTCCTGGAAGATCCGGGGAAGAGTGTTGGATGCAGAAGAAATAGCATGTGTGAAGTCCTAATGGCATGGTGGAACCCGGTGATTTTAGACCTGACAGAAGACTGGAGCGGAATGGGTAATGTTGACTGGCTGAGATGCAGTGGTAGGGCCAGACCATACATGACACAGAGACCCATGCAGAGGCCCCCTCCAGAACCCCCAGGAAGAGGTGATGGGTAGCCGGCATAGGGTGGGCACAGGCACTCGGGGAGCAATGGGAAGCCCCGCCCAACTCTAGTCAGTGCCATTCACATACTGCTTTTTATATGAAGGGTGGCCCTTGGATTGTTCAACCTTGCCGTTCTGTCCTGGCACTGAGGCTGGCACACAGTAGGCATGTCATAAATGTCTAATGAATAGTCACAATCACCAGCTTTGCCTCAATGACCCTCAATCTCCAGCAAATCTGCAAGTGCATGCTTGCTGCCTTTTCTTTCTTTCAAACGGTTCTTGTGCATTTCTTCTTGGCACCTCCGTCTGCTGGACTGCCGGGCAAAAGGAGTGTGTGGTGTCAGACCATGCCTTAGAGCCCCTGCAAGGAGGCTGGATGGATATCTCGGCCCTGTCTCTCCCAAGTTCCGTGGCTGGGAGGGATTGCATTTTGATCGATACTTGGAGTTGCAGCAAAATGTCTGTGTCTAGTGTTTAAGGAACAACCAATAGTGGAGAACCGGCCCACTGATGAATTATTTCTTTCAGCACCTCCTCAACCGCCAAGAAAATGCTTAAGGCATGTTTGCCACTCCGCAACATATCCAAACAGTGCCTCATAAAGGAGAAGCTGAATCCTTGACCGAAGCCCCATTTCCCCCCAACCTCAGCATATTTTGGTTCTTTGCAGTGAGAGAGTGCTGGGGTCTTACGTTCCCTGCCAAGTCCGCATACTGCATTCAGGCACTTCTTATTTCAGGTGGCTGACTACAGAAGTTACAAGTTGTTTTAAACAGGTTTCAGAAACAACATCAGGCAGCTTTGCAAATTGTGATCTCATTCCCTCTCTCCTTTAAGGGGATCAATAATTCCCAATTTACAGATAGGGAAACTGAGGCCTGAGGAAGTTGCAAGATGAGCAGGATTTGTTATCTGGTGGTGTTTAGACTTACGTGGGTATTTTGCCTCCAAATAGTGCCCTCTCTTCCACTCTGAGAGGCAGGCATGAATGTGAAAGCAGTGTTGTGTCGCGGAGCTATGAGGGTCACCAAGCCTTGGTCACCAGCAATATCTCGGCACATACTGGACACCCAACAGAGCAGCAGTGTCCAGGGTCCTGAGGACAGCTCCACAGGATATAGGACAGCAATCAATGGCCGAGTGCCCGCTACTTGCCAGGCCCTGAGAACATCACAGCAAACAAGACAGACACAGCCACTGCCTCCCTGCCGCAGAGAGTCTGGCCGGACGCTGGTTCTTAGGCAAGGGACTTGCTAGAAAGGGAACCTCAAGCTTGATCTGGAGGAAAGAGTAGGAGCTGGCTGGGCAGAAGGAGGTGAGAAGAAACAGTGAGAAGACCCAGAGAGAGGCACGCCACCAGCAGGAGGGAGGCACAGGCCAGCCTGAGGGGATGGGGAAGGTGGGGACCCACAGGCATCAAGGAGGCTGCTGTGGCATTTCCACCCACAGAGTCTGATGGTAGGAGGAGGTGCGGCAAAGCAGGGAAGAGGGTCATGGAGTCCAGCTCATCCCTTGAGGTTTGAATTCCAAGGCCGTGAGGTTTGAATCCAGAGTTTTGTCTAGAGATCTTTCTTGTTCCTCTTCTGTTGGTGATGACATAGCCCACAGGTGTCCAAATACAACCTTGGGGGCTCTCCAAGTGATATCCTGGAATTCTCTAGAGCATCCTGACACGCAAGGGCCCTTTTGGACCCAGAGGTCCTGAAAAACTGTTCGGAGCCAAGTGAGCCACTCTCTCCAGGCAGAAAGGGGCATTCTGCTTATGGCTAATATTCACATAATGTCTTCACAACCACATCTCCCAGAGGCTGTATTCCCTGAACATCCCACCTTAACTCCTTATTAATTACTTTTCATTCTGGGCAATCTTAAGGCTCTAATCTTTCTATTCCACCATTTCCCAGCCCTCATCCCTGATTCCAGGCACACATATCCGCCTGCCTACTCAGTGCCACGGCTGTGATCTCTAACAGACATCCTAAGGGCGGCCTGATTCCACCCCACCAATCCTTCTCCCTTGAGCTCTCCACCTTGGCAAATGGCCACCACCTTCCCAATTGCTTGGGAAAGAAATCAGGGAGCCATCCTTGATTGCTCTCGTTCCCTCAGCCCTTGCATCCAATCCCTTGGCAAACCCTACTGGTGCTATCTCCAAATTTATCCCAAATCTGAGCCTTTCCACCTCCTCCCCGGCTGCACTCAGGTCCAAGCCACCACTGTCTGTTGCAATTCTCTCCCCCTTGTACACCCACTGGCTGTAGCTTGGTTCCCACGGAGCAGCCAGAACGGGTGTGTGCAAAGCACAGACCGGATCAGGTCACTTCCCTGCTCAAATCCCTTTCGACGGTGTGCACTGGAACTAGAATCCAGTGCAGGCTCCGTTCTCTGGCTTGCAAGACCCTGCATGATCTGGCTCTGCCGGCCTCTCCAGCTTCTTCTCTGTCTGTTCTCTTCAATCACGCTCTATACCTGCCTTCTTTTTGTTTCACCAACATGCAAGTCTGCTCCTGTCTCAAGGCCTTTGCACTTGCTGTCTCCTCTACCCAGAACGCGTTTTCCCCAGACACGTACCTACATCCCCCCCATGATTCCAATCCAACTCAAGCCTTCCCTTACACCTCACCTGATGCTGCCTCCCATTCACTTTCTATCACATCACTGCTTTGCAATGACCTTAAAACTAGCTTCTTTGTTTATATGTTTAATGCCTGTTTCTGTCCTGCCACAAGAGCATAAGCTTCATGAGCACAGAGACCCTCCATCCTCTCTGTTCAGTTTACTGGACCATCTCTGACATCTAGAACTATGCCCAGAAAATAGCAGGGACTCAATAAACACCTGCCGACTTACTGACTCACTCAGTACCTTTGCTCAGGTTGTTTCCTCCTCCCATGGTGTTATCCCCTTAGTGGTCATTTTTAATAGTCAAAGATATTTTTAGAGAAGACAAATTTGTTTGCTTCTGATTAAAACCACGATGTTATCACTTTTGCCCAGTTATGTTCTTATGCTGCCACTATTGAAAAAAGCGGTATTGGAGACTTCATTTTCCTTCATTTTCTTTCCTGTAACGTGGGGTCCCTTAACTCAGTTATTAACTTGAACAAGAAAAGGATGCCAAGAACAGGGAAGACGAGGGAGGAAGGGCACACTTTTAGTACCTCTGTGCCAGGGTCTATGCCAGAGCTTTCCTAATATCATCTCAGCTGGGTCTCCATCACCCCAGTGGGACAGGCGTTACTGTGGCCATTTTGCAGATGAGAAAGCTGAGGCACAGAGAGTTTAAGCAACATTCTCAAGTACACATGGCTGGCAATTGGTTGGAATTGAACCCAAGGCTGCCTCTGTAGAAAGAGAAGCCATGAGGCTCCTTGAGAGAACCTTTTCCTCTTCTTGAAGGTCCAGTCTTTAACTGCCTGTGCATCCTTCCCGGCCTTCTCAGAGGCGGGCACTGGCCAGAATCCCGCCTTCGGCCTCTTCTCAGAGGTGTCAGAGGAAGCATTTTGATGGATTGCACTTCCAAAATAAGAATTCTTGCCATTTCTCAAAAGCTTGACGGAGAACTTCTAGAGCGGGGTGGTGCATTTCTCCGCCTTAAACACACACGACATCCACATATGCTCCATTTGTCACATCCTGCTCCCAGCCTCTCAAGTCCCTACTCAGAAGTCACCTGTCTGTGAGGTCTCCACTGATCTATTCTTCATCACACAAAGCCCTGACCCTGCTTTAGCTTCTTCTTGGCACTTCTCACCACCAGCTGTTTTGTTGTATTACAGATATTATATTTGTTTAGTCCTCTGTTGTCCCTTTCTGCTACAAAGTAAGCCCCAAGAGGGCAACTTAATCTATTTTTCCCCCCACTGTTCTGTTTCCAGTGCCTAGAACCATGCCCAGCATTTACTGAGGGGTCAAGAGATATTGCTTAAATGAATGAATGCACTTAATTACTGTATTTATCCAGTATGCTTTTTATGTCTTCCTGCCATTATTCTCTTTTTCCTTCCCTAAAAAAAGTTTTTATTATGTAAGCAATACAAATCCATAGTGGGGAACTTTAAAAATACAGATAAACAAAGGAAAATAAGCATCTTCAGTAATCCAACCATGCCACTGGTACATTTAGGAATATTCTCTGTCAGACTTACTTACCCATAGTACAAATGCATTTTTTTACAGACTCATTTAATCAAAAATGACATGGTGCATGTTTGCTGTATTCCAGGCACAGTGACAGGCACTGGGCTCCTATGAAATCCTGGATCAGGGCAGGATTCTCAACCATGGCACTATGGACAGTTTGGGCTGCATAATTCCCTGCTGTGGGGGTTGCCATGTACATTGGCCTCTATCCACTAGATGCCAGTAGCTCCTCCCCAGTCATGACAATCAGTAGTGTCTCCAGACATGGTAAATGTCTCCAGATATAGTAACCCTAACCCTAACCCCTAACCAGGTGGAGAGGGATGGGAAAAAATCACCCACTGAGACCTGCTGGTCTAGAAGGGAAGCCAGATGTGTACAGATGATCACACTGTCCCTTGCCTTGGATGCCCAGGAGTTACTGCTCACTACTATTTGTGAACCCATTTCCACATTCCTAGACACATTTCTAATGGCTCCCTGTTCCACAATTCATACCTGCCATCACTACTGTCAGGTACTGAGGTTGTATACTTCACTTTGATTCGAAGTCAGAGCTAAGAATCCAAGGGAGCCTGCTCTACCTAACTCTGGCTTGTCTCATCCAGGCTAACTGCCACCAGCATTGCCATGGATTTCTGGAGGAAAAGATCTTGAGCCACATACCTCTTGGCTATATCAGGTGCCAAACCCCCAAATCATCTCCCTGTACCTGCTCATACCCTTAGCTACCAAAAGTAAGGGGCAAATGGAACCTGGAAGGGAAAGATATTTCGAGTAGAGAGGGCTAGTGTGGAGACCATTTTGCTCAACATTCCCATTCTACAGATGTGGAAACTAAAGCTGGGAGAAGGTGAAGCTGGTAACCCTCTGGTGTGAATGTTCTAAGGGGATTTGGGCACCATTACCTCAGGGCCATGGTGAGACTCAACTGAGATGGAGGCCGAGGGAGAAAGGTGCTTCATGAAAACTGCTCTCCCCAGCACTCCCTGAGCACCTCCGTCAGGGCTTCCCTGCTGAGTGAGCCACGAGTGGTATTTCACTATATCTCTACCACAGTCTTAAGAGGTAGAGATACTTTTTATGCCCATTTTTACAGAGAAATAAAGTGAAACTCAGAGAGGTTAAGTGATTGGAAATTACTGTTAAGAAGAAAAGAACTAGAAGTAGACCCGGCTATAAGTAACCTCTCCTGTTAGATTTCAAGTCCAGCTGGATTCCCCAAGAGATTTCCATGGCCAACAATGCCTCGTAGGCCTATATACTGACATTAGGAGGATTTGGGAGTCAGTAGCATTTCCCAGATCCTGATTTCTGGTAATGAATTGGGGCAGGAAGGAGGGAACAAACCCCACAGACCTGGGGGTGGTGTGCCTGTGGCTTTGAGATGATGTCAGGATCTAGGGGTTGGGATGGTCAGGATGGGCTCCCTTTTTGGGTGCAGCTGGCAGAGCTGTACAAATCTGGCTCAGTCCTCTGACCTCTGGCCACCCCCATTTGTAAGCAGCTTCCTCTCTGGGGGATGAGAAGAGTAGTCCAGAGAAGACACTGGCATCTAAGGAAGACAAGAAGTCCTTCGGGGGTCAGCAAGAGAGTCGGCCTTGCTTGCAGCAGGAGCTCAAATACTTGCTGCCTTGCTCTTTGGTTGGGTATGTCCTAGGCCTGAAGGTATAGAAATGACTAGGGCACGGCCCCTTGGGGGCTTACAGACCATCAAAGGAGGCATATGGGGTCAGGAGTGATTGCCAAGAGAGGCATGCTAGAGTAGAGGAGAGGTACAATGACAGCATATCAGGTGCCGGTGAGGATGTGGGACAACTGGGGCTCTCATCCATTGCTGGTGGGAATGAAAACTGGGACACCCACTCAGAAAAAGAGCTGGGCATTGCCCTATAAAATTACACATAAGTCTATCATACACCTCAGCAATCTCACTCTTAGGTATTTACCCAGGAGAAATAAAAACTCATGTTCATATAAGAATAAGGTAGCTTTATTCATAGTTCCAAAAACTGAAAAGAAACCTAATGCTTCTCAATAGATGATTGAATAACTGGAGAAGTGACCTCTGGAGCATCCTGGCTATGGAATACTACTCAGCAATGAAATGGAAGGAACTACTGATACATGTGACAGAATCTCAAATGCATGATGGGCAGTGAAAAAAGCCAGATGCACAGGGTTTGTACTTTTTGATTCCATCCAGATGGTGAAATGGAAAAGGCAAATCAATAGATGAATGGTTGCTGAGGACTTGCAGTGGGGTGAGGGTTGACTACCAAGTGACGAGGGGAAATTTTGGGGGTGATGGAATTGCTCTATACTTTGACTAGAGTGATGGTTACATGGGGGCGCCTGGGTGGCTCAGTCGGTTGGGCGTCCGACTTCGGCTCAGGTCATGATCTCGCAGTCCGTGAGTTCGAGCCCCGCATCAGGCTCTGTGCTGACAGCTCGGAGCCTGGAGCCTGCTTCCGATTCTGTGTCTCCCTCTCTCTGGCCCTCCCCCACTCATGCTTTGTCTCACTCTCTCTCTCAGAAATAAATAAACATTTAAAAAAAAAAAGAAAAAGAAAAAAAATAGAGTGATGGTTACATGACTGTATGCATTTGTCCAAACTCACAGAATTTTATACTAAAAAGGATGAATTTTACTGTATAAAAAGTATACCTTAATTTTTAAAAAGACAAAAAAAAAAAACCCTTCTAGAATGTTCTTGGCCTGATGTTCTAAGACCACCCCCTGTACCATTCCTTCATTCTCTGGATTACCCAGGACTGATGGGTCCTCACCTCTCCCTAACAGCCCAACCTTTTCTACCCCAAGGTAGAGAGGGAGGGCAGAGCTGTTATTGGATCCACTCTGCCCCGTCATTACTGTGGGACTTCCTTCAGAGCTGCCCAGGGCCATAGGAGCAAAGGGTTCTCCTGCCAAAGCCCCGATGCATCCTTCCTCCCCAGTTGAAATAGCTGAAGCTGAGGGAGGGGCAGCTGTGCTCACAACTTTGGCCTCAGGAAAGAAAGTCTGAAGCGTGGGCACCTGTGCACATGCCTGAGACTTAGGGACTGAGGACCAGGTTTCAATGACCAGCTGTCCATGTTTGCTGACATGAAGGCTTAGCTTTGGGGCTCCCACCCCCTGGTCCCCACACTTCATAAGATGTGGAGTGGTAACACCAGGCAAGATGAGCTTCCTGCTGAAAGCCCAAAAGCACCTCATTATCCCTGGTGTCGCTCCTTGGCAGACAGCTCAGCCAGGATGGGAGAATGGGGGAGGTGCCAACCAGGCCTGGGTACAGGAATGCCAACTAGGAGGACTGACTGGAGCTGCAGGCAAGTTACTCTATTCCAGGGCCCACAAGACAGTCACTGAGGACTAGAGCCATCTTCTGTTTGACCCTCACTATTTAAAAAAAATCAGAGCCAATGTTTAAGTTGTACTGTCCAAGAAGGTAGCTGGAGCCAATACGGATGCTAAGCACTTGAAATGTGACTAGTCCTGCCTCAGGTGTGCTGTAAGTGGAAAACACACACCAGATTTCAAAGACTCAGCATGAAAAAAAGAAAATATAAAATTTCTTATTTTTTTGTATCAGTTACATGTTGAAGTACTATTTTAGATGTATTTGGTTAACTAAAATATATCATTAAAATCAATTTTACCTGTTTCATCTTATTTCTCTTAATGTGGCTATTAGAAAATGTAAAATTCCCTTTGTGGCATGAATTGTATTTCTTTTGGATCACTCTGGTTTAAGACTGGGTGAGTTCACATAAAAATCTAAGCTTCTGGATCCTCTTGATAATTCTGGCAACGTTGGGTCTGCTGGGCAGCAGTGGGCTGGGGCTGAGTAGCTGTTGAGATTTTTAGAGAGGGCATGTGCCTCTAGATTGCCACAGTCCCCACCACTCCATGTTGTATCACATCTGTCCCTCTTACCTTATTTATACAAACTGCTTGGTTCCTATCAGCATGTGAGTTTACAAATCCTGGTCCACATATTGTTTATCTGAGCACATGCTCCATCCATGAATGTATAACTCAATCCTCAGGATATGCCAGGTACTGGGGATGCAGTGAGGAGCAGATACAGTGGCCCTTACCAAATACTCGGTCCTTACCGAATATTCCCCAAACCCTCTCAATGGGTCTCCTGAAGCAGTCCTGCCCTCACCAATCCATCCTCCACACAGCTGGCATGACCATGTTACTTCCCCTGCTCAAACCTCTCTGATGGCCACACCAATTTCAGGAGAAGATTCAAACATACCTGCAGGTCCCCAAGACCTCTGTGACCAGGGGCCCACTGGCAGTGAAGCCTCATACAAGACTCATTCCAGTGGGTACCCCTGTTCCACTCAATCTTCCCTTTTGTTCCCTCTCTACTGATCATTCCCATCAGCTTCAAGCAAGCTGTGCTCTGCTGTCTTAAAAACATACCCTCTTTTGATCTCAGCTTTATCCTCTTGAAACATTTCTCTGTTTTCCTTGATGGCTACAATCTCCTTCTACAATGCTTACTCTGAAGGGGATGGATAGCAGAGTATCAGGCATTGCAACTGCCCTCACAGCTTAAATTTTGCAAAGTACTTCATGACATGAACTTGGTACTATTCCAGATAAATAAGGTAAGCTTGCACTGGTGAAGGCCATTTAACTAGTGTGCTAGAAACCCAATTTTTCTTCAAATCTATGGCATTTTAATCAGCTTTGCATCTGGGTAGACCAAAGGATTTTAGGGGCAACCTCAACTCCCAAAGGTAAAGGGCTGCTAGAATAATGGGGGCCAAATTCCAGAAGATGAGTGCATGCAGAGGTCAAATTTTAGTAGGAGGAAGATCAGAAAACCCCAATGCAGAGAAGTGAATCTGAAGCCCACCTGCTTAACCAGGTGGGAGGCTGGGAAGAAGGGGAAACTCAGACACTTAGAACAACCACGGTCATGATTTTCCTTCTTTCTTCATCTTTCCAGACACCCTGTGCTTTTGATGCTACTATCATCCCTGATTTACAGATGAAGAAACTAGGCTCAGAGAGGTGAAAACTTACTGCCATCCTGCTGATTTCCTTCATTACAACACAGGAGGAAGGGAAATGGATAGGGGAGAGATGATACAAGACTAATCAATGGATGGTAATTATTGAAGCTGGGTGATGAGTATACAGGTGTTTACCATACAGTTCTATTTTTGATAAGTTTGAAATTCTCCATAATTAAAAATTAAACATAAATAAAGCCACCCAGCTAGGTGGTAGAACAGGCAGTGGAAGTCAAGCTTGGGTGACTCTCATATCCATGTACTTTAAATTTTCTCTCTGTTCCACAGGGACTCTCTGTCCACCCCTCTCTTTGTGCTTTTCTGTTGGAAAAGTTTCAGGTACTCAGAGGCACACACTTTTGTTCTTCTTTCCCTGTGAGTATGAAAAATTTAGCAAAAACCTCATGGACATCTTCCCTCTTACACCCCAAGGGCTCTGTTCCTTCCAAAAACAGGTCTTTCTCTTGGGATCGCAACCATGAAACTTCTTGTTCACGTACCTTAGACTCTGCCTAAAAGTTATGGTGCTCCCATAGTGGTTATATCTGATCAACTTAAACACAGGTCAAATTTCATTTCATTTCACACTGTCACACGACCATTTGCTTTCATTTACTGCCTGCCCCCTTTTAATGGGGTTCAGGACAACATCATAAACGTGCTGTCAGGTTAGAGATGGATTTCAAATTCAATTCTATTTTAAAAAGAAGAGGAAAGGAAGGTCACCTAAAATTTCAGTATAAATCCACAAGTCTTCATTTAGTGCTTACTAGCTATTATTCTAGCTATTAGACCCTATTAAATACGCAGGATTAGTCCCATTTCACAGGTGAATAAATTGAAACTTAGAGAGGCTTAGTCACTCACACAGCCAGGAGGAAAAAGAGTTAGGGTTTAAACTAGGTCTGAGGGACCCCAGAGTCCCTATTCTCACAACCAAAGTTCTGACCTGGGCAGAGAAACACTTATTAATGATCATCTGTATCTGTGTGGCATTGTATTAGGTTCTTTCAGTGCTTTAGCACATTAACTCACACAGTCAATAAGAAACAGGCATCACTATTTCCATTTTACAGATGAGGAAATGGAGGTTTTAGTAGTTAAGGTCACCAGCTGGTTGGGGGCTTTAATCCAGGTCTGCCTGATCCCAAATGTGGTTATTTTTCCAGGTACTTGTTCTTGGTCCAGATGTGGTAACCACAGTCCAATTCTAAAACAATGCAACTGGAGAGCTCTACTGAAGTGACTGCAACATTCTGGGAGTCCCCGCTGGTCAGGACCTTGGAGAGCTCCAAACACCTCCATGCTGATTGGCTCCAGGAAGGCTGACCTAGGTGCACTTCAACGCTTTCATAGGCCCGCCCCGGAAAGGTCCCTCCCACCCCAACAGGGAGGCCATTGCAAGGCTGGCATTTTCTGCTTTAAGTGGGTCTTTAAAGGTAAAGGGTGCTGTCAGGTGCCTGGGGACCTTTGAAAGAAGGGCTGCTAGAGGTCCTCAGGGCATGAGGTAGGTGTTAGATAATCAGTTTAGGTATCTTCCTCCTCCCCACCCCCGGTCAGGTCTCTAGTGGGCATTTTTTCCCCCTTAGGTGCAATCTAAGGTCCTAATTAAAAAGGGGTGCCTAAGTGGTGAGTTCTCAGTGGAATAATACAGTTTCCTGTGCATACCACCTGGCAATTTATAAAATACTTTTTTGTGTGTGTGGCATTATCACTTTCCATCTTCACAACAGCCCTGTGAGTCAAATATTACCTCACTGTGCAGATAAGGAAACAGAGGCTCAGAAATAGTAGATGAGCTGCCCAAGGTCAGACAGCGGGGGAAATCTCAGAGCTGAAACTTGAACCCTGTGATCATTATACCAGATTGCCACGACTCTTTTAAAGAGACCCCGTAACTTACAGTAAGGATATTATTACTTTCATCAAAATGGCATTTATCTGATGCTTAAAAATTATGTTTTGACAACAAAACAGTAAACATGACCATAATCTATCACCTTTCCTGGATTCAAACATCAATTTGTTAATCGACAAAAAATCAAGTCTATTAATAGAATAAAATCCAAACTCTTTCCATGGTCTCCAAGTGTCTACATGAACTGGCCTCTACCCAGCTCTCTTACCTTGACTCCCTCTGTTGTCCATGGACTTGCTATTCCCTGAACTTACCAAGCTCATTCCCAACTTGGTGCTTTGCACTGACTGTACCTCTGTGCCTGGGATGCTCTCCCCTCAGATCTTTACATAGTTGGTTGCTTGTCACTCAACTCTCAGCTCAAAGGCCCCCTCTTCAGAGAGGCCCTCCCTGACTACCTGAGCTAAGTAGCCTCTCATCACTCTCTTACATCACCTTGTGCCATACTCCTACTGGAAGTCACTACCATTGGAAATGATTGACTTGGTTTATTAGTGCACTGTCTTTCTCTCCTGCATAGCACCTAAGTTCCATGTGGGCAAGGACTCTGTGTGACTGAACATCACCATATCACCAGCATCATGCACAGTATAGACACCTAATAAATGTCTGCCAGATGAACAGACTTCCTCATTGATCTCATGCAGTGACCACAGATTTAGATTATGCAGGTCTACACTGTGTCTCTAAATTATCTCAAGGGAGATGCCAAGGCTTTGAAAACAGTTCTTAATTTTTTTTTTTTTAATGAACAAGCCACATATCACAGTTGTAGAGGGAGAGGCTGTCACTTTAGAATGGTAAGAGTCACTGTAGTAGTCAAAAGAGCCTCTATTTCTTCAGAGGGGGGGAAACAAGTCCTGCAGGACTAGGAATTCCTTGTCTTTCACTCTTCCATGGCTTAGTTTCAAATGAAAACCGGAGTTTCCTAAAGAAGGCTCAAATAATTCTGAAGGGCCATTTCTCTTTGTCCCTTAAGATGAAAACTCTAGGGGCGCCTGGGTGGCTTGGTCGGTTAAGCTTCCGACTTCAGCTCAGGTCATGATCTCACGGTCTGTGAGTTCGAGCCCCGAGTCGGGCTCTGTGCTGACAGCTCAGAGGCTGGAGCCTGTTTCAGATTCTGTGTTTCCCTCTCTCTCTGCTCCTCCCCCATTCATGCTCTCTCTCTGTCTCAAAAATAAAATAAAACGTTAAAAAAAAAATTAAAAAAAAAAAAAGATGAAAACTCTATAGTCAGCTGGCAGCAGCATCCCAGAGATAGGCAAAAGAGTCCATCAAGAAAGGCTTCCTCCCCAAATGAAGGAGACGGAAGGGAGTCACAGAGAGCTCTGCTGCACTTGCAGACATGCTCTGTACAAGGAATCTCAGCAATCCAGCCTGTAGCACGCGCGCTACACACACACACACACACACACACACACACACACACACACACACACACACGTTCTCTCAGGTGACTAAAAACCAGCCCCTTCAGTGTACAGAATTCTATTGTGGCAGGGAAATCATAAAACCTAGGTTGAGAAGGGAAGAAAGAAGAAGCCACCAATGGAACTAAAAGAAGAGTCAGTAATGAGCAATTAAATCATCCCCAAATATTTACCAAGTGTTTCTAACCTCCCCATTAGACACCTGTGTGGCAGCTGAATGCAATGGTTCAGAGTGTGGGTTCTAGAGCCAGACTTCCTGGGTTTGAATCTTGGTTCCATTTCTCGCTAGCTGTGACCTCGGATCAGTTTACTCCTGAGCTCAGTGCCTCAGTTTACCCATCTGCTAAAAGGGAACAACAATACCAGTATCTACTGCCTATAAGTAGACCCTACATACATTTTAGCTGCTGCAATTTTTACTATGGCCAAGGTCCTTAAGTCTTTGAGTTCATCTCCTCCATGAAATGGTCCTTGAGCCACCAACCCTCAGAAGGACATGATAAGGATTACATAGGAAAAGAACTTGCAGACAGTGAATGCCACATAATTAGGAAGGGAAGAATTAGAACATGACCTTGGATTAGACTCCAGGCTGGGCTACTGGGGAAGGGGGCTGGACACTGCAGCTTCTGTTGAAAGGCAGATGTCAGGGATAGATAAGTGGTAAGACCACTGGCCAAGGAGACTCTTCAGAATGCATAGGCCTCACTGGCATTCAGGAAAAGGAAAAGATCCTCTGAGATGCATGCTCTCGAAAGGCCTCACAAAGACGTGAACTGAGTACGATCTGGGGTGAACTAAGCTAGCTGCAGAGGTATGTGAAGGATAGAATACTACCACGGTGGTTAAAAACAGGATTTGTGGGGTCAGAGATGCTGGGTTCAAAACTCAGTCACTCTGCTCCCAAACTGTGTGACCTTGAGTAAGTGACTTGCCCTCTCTCTACCTCAGCTTACTCACCTGTGAAATGGAGGTAATTACAGTCCTTAATTTCATGGATTATTATGAAGATTAAGAGAGGACATATGTAAAGCACTTAGCCTGATATCACAGGCTTTATGTTTTTGAAAGACATAAATGGGTAAACACAAAGAAATGTGGTTTTTACATTTCCCAATTGTTCACCCTCCTAGGAAAACAAGAACTCTACCCTGAGGTAACAGGGATTTAACATAAAAGATCCTTAGCTTCCTCTTCAACTTCATCTCAACTCGTTCTTACCTCTGAACCTTTGCCCATGCAGTTCCCCCCACCTACCCATACTCTGGGAGGATCTGTGGTTGAACAGAATAAAGTCAACAAGCAAGCAAACAAACAAAAAACCTGGGTCTGCACTAAATGAGTGTGTATTGACTGATTGCACAACATGCTTTTAACCAAGGGGACAGCATTTCCTGGGCAGTTTCTTAGCTCTAGAAGGGACCAAGCAGGAGTGATGACCTGTAGTCCCAGGCCTGGAGAGCATACCCAGGGTACGCTGATATGGTACCTGCTCTCTCAGCCACTAATCCAGGACGAAGTTTATCCCCTTCAGAGGAAAGCATATCTTATATCAGGTAAGTGATCCCACCTGCCCCTGTGTTACTGCTGGGCCCTCTGCAGAGGCCTGCACTAACTATTGTCCTCAGAGAGGGGCCGGTGCCTGAGATCATATTCCATATCTCCAAGGGGAGCAGAGGCAGGCCCCAAATCCTCTGGGGCCTTGGTCTACCCTCTGAGCTGCTGCTGGAGGAATCTTCCTAAAACACAGCTCTTCTGGCATCCTGCCCCTACTGAATTACCTTCAATGGCTCCCTACTGCCTTCCAGACAAAGTCTGGATCTTGGGTGTGGCATTTGTAGCCCCTCAGAGACAGATCTCCACCTATCCTCCAGACCCAAGACTCCACCATTTCTCACCAAGGGTTCTCAGAATTGGCTTCACCCCCCTGGGTACTCTACCTTTTGACTGTGGGCTCTTCTCTCCTAGGTACACCCTCGCTCATCCTCCTTGGCTGTCCCCTCCTCCAGAAAGCCCTACCATTCCCTTGCCTGGACACCCTCTGACCCTCCATTACAATCTTATCCCACTGAACTGTGATGTTGTGTCTCTCTTCCCCTGAACTAAGAGCCCCCTGAAGGTGGGTATGGTGTTGGCTTCATCCCTATACCCCCAGTACTACCCAGCCCGAGGACTGGCATAGAGTGGGACAGGGGCTCAGGGAACCTCTGCTGACTGATCCCCCAAATCAAAGTGTTCACAATGGATTTTTATATTTTTGCAATTGCATCCTGCTTTTTAGGTGAAGTCTTTGTCCCCAGGTTTTACTAAGTGTATTCATTCAAACATTAGTGAGTACAAGATCTGTGCCAGGAACTGAGTGAATAAAACAAAGCCCCGGTCCTGATAGAGTTTATGTTCTACATGGGAGAGATAGCCAATATGCAAGAATTCAAATAAACAAGATGGTTTTAGAGTGATGGGTAACACGGAGTGCGGGGTGGTAGGGGATATCCCAGATCCTGGAGGGCTTCTCGGAGGAGGAGACATCTGATCTTTGATGATGGATCAAGGGAAAGGTGGGATGGGTAACACAGGCTGAGTTTCCTGCAGGCCTCTCAATTCAGAGTTTTGTCCGTGCTGTTTGCTGATCAGTGGACTGTTTCTGGGCAGGAAACCAGCCTGTGGCAGGCATAGAAGATGGTATCAGAGAGCAGAGAGGCTGGGGCCGGTGAGGGTGGAAAGGCTGCCACCCAGCACAGCCCTCCACCAGCTCCTCCCTGAGCCCCCACTGGGCCTGTGTAAAATCAGAAAATATCTTCCTCCTGCCCTTGGGTTTAATTTTCCAAGCGTGTCCCTGAAGGTACCGTTAACCAGATGCCCAAGGAGTTCTGGCGTCCTGCAGGGTGGATTCCTCTGCACTGAACATTAGCCAGCTGCTGACAGGCATGCAACTACCTGCCCTGGGCTCTCCACCTACCCCCTGCTCACCATTTTCTGGCGGGGTGCACGCCCCCAGCCTCCCCATTCTGCTCCCCCTGGGCCCTGGAACAGAGGGCTTTGGCAGCTTGCTCAACCCCAACCGCTGTGTATTTAATTAAAATGGAATCACTGCTCACCCAGGAATCAAGGGGTAAAACAAAAGGCCCTTTCATGGTGGGAACAGGCTTGGTGGCATCAGTGGCGTCGGCTACGGCTTTACTCACAAGCCTCTGGTTTCAAACTGCAGACGAGTTGGTGCTGCGGCTCTTCAATCAGCAGGATCTGTACCCCTCTCCCTGCCCCTGGCCCAGCCCAGCCCAACTCTGCCTACAGCATGGATGAGGGCTCCTAGAGCCTGAAGGCCAGTCCTGGGGGTGCCTGGGGACTGCTCACCTTGATCACAGAAAACCAACCTTTTCCTCCCTGCAAGGTGGGGGAGGGCCTGGGATGACGGAGGGTGGAACAAAGGGGGCTGACCATGGAAAACAGGTAAGAGGTCAGGCAGAGGACGCAGTGAAGGGGCAAGGCAAGACTGAGATGTCCCTGGGAGAGAGGCTGGGTTTGCAGCTGTGGCTCATCATCCGGTAGGAGCCCCATCCTGCAGCCAAGGGCACCCCCAGACCCCAAGACCTGTATACGTTCTGATCCTGCAAAACCCAGCTGCTCTGAAAGAGGAGGTCCTGATGCACACAGTGAGGGTACCCTCAGGGGGCAGTCCCCTCAGGGGCGTTGGGAGCTTGCACTGCCTTGCTGGTTGGCCCAGGGGGGATGGTTCCAGAATCTCTGAAGAGGGAGGAGACTTTGTGTGTCAAGCCTAGCAAGTGCAGGGGAAGTAGGCACAATCTCTAGGCAGAAAGGGGGAAAAGTGCCCCCAGAGACTGTGATTGGAGTCCAGTATGAGCAAAGGCACTCCTGGAACACAGAATTGGCACAGGTAGGAGTCTAGTTAGGTCGAACCCTGAGCCCAAGGCCCATAATGGGAATGCCCACCTGGCTGGTCCGGGGGCATGCTCTGAAGCCACTCACTCATCAGCCCCCTGAGAGCAGGAAGACTGCTGGGAGAGATGACCAGACCCAGAGTCAGAAAGCCTGGATCTGGTATGGCTCTGCTCTAGACAGGCAGTCAGACCTCCCTTCTCTGGGCCTCAGTTTCCTCATCTGTAAAATGAAAGAGGTCATAATTCGCACTCTTAATTGTGGGGCAACGATAAACCAGAAGGTCCCTAAGGTCCTTTCAGCCTAATGTTCTCTGTCCCCCCCCCCCCGCCCCGGCTCACCCCTCCCCGCATTAAAGCCTACTGAGCAAAGCTAAGTAGGAGAGGCCCCTCAAAGACAAGGGGACACACATGAGCATGCACATACCACACAAACTTGCACGGGGCAGCGGGGAGGGCCACAGTGGGGACCCATAACCCCAGGACTTGGGCAGAGCCCCAACGGAGGCTGACTGGAGCTCAGGGTTGATGTGGGACTTAGTCTACTTTCTGACCCTATTAGGAGCAATCCACCATTCCCCTGCAGCCTCCCAGCAAGGGAGAGGAGTTTGCTTCATTTTCTTCATTTCTCCCAACTAAGCCTGTTCCTAGGCACGCAAATTCATTAATATGGGATTACAGGGATTAGGGGCTGCTGTACCCTGAAGGTGACCGAGGGCAAACTTGAGGGGTCTCACCAAGCAGAGAAAGAAGCCAAGGCTCGAGCACTCTCCACAGAGGGCAGGAGGAACGCTGCAGTGAAGCCCCCCTTGGAGCCCCCCTCTTCCCCTGCACCTGCATAGAAGGGAGAAAGCATGGAACCATGCTTACCTCCTGGTCACAGAAAGCGTGGCTCTCCTGGAGTCCCACCCACTCCCCGCCCTCTTTCTCTTCCCTCTGTGTGCTTCTCAAGCGGAGACTTGCCATTGTCAGAAGGATTAGAACACGACTTCTGGCCTGGCTTTCTGCAGAGCACCACCCCGGACTCCGAGGACCCGAGGGCCCACTTCAGGAGGCACTGAGTGATGCCGCCTCACTGTGTGGCAAAGCGGTTCAGGCTCCTTCTCACTCCTGCCACTTAGCTCAAGGAGGAAATTCTTAGCTCCGGGCCGTGTGTCTTGGGCACCCAAGACATCTAGCCCCCTGGCACTTGCAGAACCTGTTCCCTTCTAACAAAGGCAGAAATAGAGACCAAGAGAGAGGGAGGCAGGCAGGAGTGACAGGTGGGGAGAGAGAGCATAAACAGACCTCAAGCCGCAACAGCTTGAGTAGAATTTCACCACATTATTACGTTTTCTTTGTATTTATTTTGATGGCTCGCTTCTATGTGTGACAGGTGGTATTCTATTCCATTTAAGTGCATGATGCCGTTAATCTTTAAAATAATGTCCTGGAGTACAAGGGTGAACTGACAAAGGCAAGAGCAAGTGGCTGACAGTGCATGTGGTGTTCAGATGTGGGGAAAATGGTGACGCGGAACGTGAACGGCCGCAGCTGGGAACCCTGACATAGAGGATGAACGCCACCCTTCGCAGATGGGCACACTGAGACCTGGAGAGGGGAAAAGACTCGCTCAAGGGGAGTTCATGGCAAAGTGGGGATCTGCACCAGGCCACCCCCGCTACCAGCCCCGGTAGCCTCCCACCTCCTCCCTTTCTGGGCCTGTGTCATTTCTCTTGGCTCTGAACTGGACCTCTTCCTTGCCTGGACTTCTCAGCTCTCCCTCTTGCCAAACCCTGGGAAGCCCCATTCTCCCCATCCTTGTTCTGGTTCAGGGACAGAAACTGGAGTCAGTGAGAATTCACCGTGAGGTGTATTAGAAAGAACTCAGAGTGGATGGTCGTCCCGGGAGACTCCGTGCTCACACGCTGAGCAAGTCTGCACCAGTGCCTCACCTCCTCTGGGCCTGGCTTCCTTTCCTCTGCAAGAAATAACAAGGCCACCCCTCTGAGGACTGCTGGGAGGCCTCAATGATCCAACGCCTCTGAAATGCCCAGCACAGTGCCTGTCATTTGTATTTGGCAGACGCTCGACAAAGGTGAGTTCTCGAACAGAACCGTTTCTTTTCAAAAGGAGCACAGTGTTGCTGTGGATGTCCTTGGTATATTCAGTGACACTCTTGACAGCAAGATGAGAAGTCTTAAAACCGCTTTAAAAATAGATTAGCAGTCATTTATAATTTGTACACTCATTGTCGCAATGCAAATGATGTTGCTAAAAGCCTTCTCTCTTAAGTGGGCTTGTTCAACCATCAATCTGCTTAGCAAATCCTTTTTCTTCTCTTGAGTGCAGGTACAATCCCCTTGCAAGAGTTCAGAATTGCAGAGCTATTAGCTCAGAGACTGGCTCCTGGGAATGAGATTTTATTAGGTAGGACCTACGGGGCCTGGGTAACCTGTGTGTTCTCTGCCCACCCCACTCCCCTCTGCTGCCACAGAAGCGGGGGAGGTGGGGGGAAAATTGATCAGAGCTGATGTGTTCCCAGATTTTTGTTCTGGCATTAAGTACCAATGCACCTTCTTCTTCGGCCTTTCTAGGTACAAAACACAAACCAGCACCCTAGAAATAAACTTCTCAACTCTCAGATCCAAGAGCAACCAACAGAGAACAAAGATCTTAAAGGCCTCTGGAAAGTGGGTGAGATCTGGGTGGGGGTGTAGCTCTGCATCTTCAGCCCTCCCTCTCTTGAGAGCTGTGTGTTTGGCCAAACGGCATATCTTCCCCTGGGTGTCCCACGGGCATCTAAACTTAACAGGGCCCAAACCAGACTCATCGGCCCTCCTCCCTCTGCCCCCACACACTTCTCCCAGATTCCCCACCTCGGTGAGAAGCAGCCATTGAGTCATCCCTGTGGGCCAGGGAGCTGGCAGGCACCCTGGTCCCCCGTCTCCTAGCCTCTCCGGTCTGCAGACATGTGATTCCTCTTGAATCCTAGCGCTCCTTCTCCTCACAGTCTTGGCTCCAGCCACCACGACCTCCTCCCTGGAGCCCTGTTAAGCATCCTGTCCTACCTCTCTGCCTCCACGTGGCCGATGGAGTGATGGCCATAAAACACACTTGCCATCACTTTCAGTCTGCTGCCCCAAACCTCAGTCTACCCTAACTTTTCAGATAACGTCCACATTCCCTGACTCAAATGCAGAACAAGTGTCGACTGGGTCCTGCGTGTGCGCTGGGCCCTGGCCCCTTGTCAGACATAGGCCTGCCAGCATGGAGCATCGTCTCCTCTTATGCCACCCTCTACCCCTCCGTGAGAGTCTAAACCAGAGGCTGTAAGCTGGCAGCCCCCAGGTGTATTTTGTTTGGCTTCCCCAGGTGCCAGACCAATATTTGGAAGTCAGGAGATTTCACACAAAAACTTGGATGCCTGGCTTCTCTTAAAAACTCAGGACACCTGACAACACCGAGCCAGCTTTCCTTCACAGCGACAATTGCCTGAAGCCGAGTCCTACTTCCCCTTTAGAGCCATCAAACACCTTCCAGTTGGCCACAGTCCCCGCCACTCTGTATTGTCTTACCCCGGCCTGCTTCTCTCACTTAGATCACATGCCTGGGCTCTGTGGATATTAGAACCTGCTCCTCCTGGTCTATGTACAGTTTCTCCAGTGCATCTGACTATTCTTGTCCTGACCTTTGGCCTGCTTATCCCTCCTCCTCGAATGCCCTTTCTCCCCCTGATGGAAAAACACCCCCGCCCTTGAGACTCCACTTCAGCACTCCCCTTGCTTCTTGAGAGAATGCACTTTAGCCTTCTGTGCCCCCACTGCACCCTGTACGGATCTCCTTCCCAGTATCTCTTGCACCAAAGTACTCTTATTAATACTTCCGTCTCTCCCACTGGAACGTGAGCCTGCTGCTCCCTATCTCTAGAGCACAAGACACTCCCTCACTAAATAGGCCCATAAAAAACAGTCGATGGGTGGATGGACACATGCTAAGAATAACAAAACAACAGTACTAGCCTGTGTGCTGGGCTCTGACCTAAGCATTTTATATGTGTTATCCCATTCAACACTGAACAGAACCCAACGTGGGGGACCATTATTATCCCCATGTTACGAAAGGGGAGACCAAGCCTGCAGTGGGGCAGAGGGTCTGACTGCAAATTCAGCCTATTCACCATCCTGAGCAGTGTCTCCTTGCCCCCATTAGGCTCAAAGTCGTTCTTGTCACCTGACAAGTCACTGCCCAGAGAGGCCAGGCTGAGGGGAACCTGGACTATGGTTCTGGGCACCAGGCCTGGGCCATCAGGAAAGAAGTACCCCATGTCCTAGGAGGTCTCAGCTTGTCAGGAAGGATCAGGAAGACCTAAGGACTCCACCATCCAAGGTGGGCCCGGCACCAGGGTCACCCTGAGCAGCACCAGCACTGGGATGCTGTTTCCAAATGAGTTCAGAGTTCAAGTCTGGGCTCTGCCATGCATGAGCTGCCTGAGACCCCAGGCAAGAGGCCCCATCTCTCTGAGCCTCACTTCCCTCACCTATAAAGTGGGGGTAATAATTGCACCCCCATCTAGAGCCGGAGTAAATGTACAAAGAGACAGTGTATACCAAGTGCCCAGGTCTGTGGTTGATCGATGGTGGTGGCAACTCTCAGCAGAGTCCCTTGCGCAAAGCTGTGCTATGCACCATCCCATTCTGGGAGCTCAGCTCCTGGCTAGCAGATGGGGTAGAGACAGGAGCCTGGATTGAGGTCCTGGGCTGGACTCTAGGGTGAAGTAAGACAGGCTGCACTTCAAATTCTCCTGGCTATCATATCAGGCTGAAGGCCCAGTTCCTTCTCCTTGGTTAACGCCTGTGGGTGAATGCGTGTGCGTGGGGCTGTGCAAATGCATGAGTGTGAGCCCTGGGGGCATGTATCTGTGTCTGTTGAGGCAAATGCATGCATCCTTACAACACTGGTTGAGATCCCTAATGCATGCATACATATTTGTATATCTGCTTACATGTGAGACCCTTTCTCACATGCCTACTCACGATGCCCTGAGAGCCTGGATCATGTCTGCCTGGGTCACTGCTGTATCCCCAGGGCCTGGCATATAGTAGGTTCTCCATAAATCTAAGTGTGATGAATGAGTCTACACACACTCACACGCACACATCCCTCTGCTGTTCCCAATCACTGTATGTTTTACTTTTTTTTTATTGATTTAAAAAATTTTTTTAAGGTTTATTATTTTTGAGAGAGAGAGAGAGAGACAGAGAGCAAGCAGGGAAGGGGCAGAGAGAGAGGGACACACAGAATCAGAAGCAGGCTCCAGGCTCTGAGCTGCCAGCGCAGAGCCTGATGCGGGGCTCACACACACAGACCGTGAGATCATGACCCAAGCTTTAGTCGGCTGCCCAACAGACTGAGCCACCCAGGCGCCCCTATGTTTTACTTTTTTTAATGTTTATTTATTTTGCGAGAGACAGAGCGTGAGCAGGGGAGGGGCAGAGAGAGAGGGAGACACAGAATCGGAAGCAGGCTCCAGGCTCTGAGCTGCCAGCACAGAGCCCAACGCGGGGCTCGAACTCACAGACCACGAGATGATGATCTGAGCTGAAGTTGGACACAACCGAGCCACCCAGGTGCCCCTCCAATCACTGTATGTTTAAAAAAAAAAGACTTAATTTGGTAATCTTGTGATAAGTCTCATACTGTTTTCAAGTGTCCCATCTTTCTCAGCTTCACCCAGAGACCAAGGGGCACCATCAGCACGGTGGTTGGTGGAGGGGGAAGAGAAAGCCTGCATCTGAGTTGGCCAGGTTTGGCAGCAACCCAGTTCTGCCTTGTGCCTTATGACACCGGCCAGCTCCTTTACCTCTCTGATCCCCTTGGGTGAAGACTGATTATGTCTGGGCAAGGGAAAGTACAGCACAGAGTCCAACACAATGGAGTTGTCTCTCTTGGTAATTCTGACCTGGGGCTCCCCCACCAGGCTGGGCACACCCAGACCTCCAGCATTGGGCCTCCCAACTTAGAAACAAGATCTCTCTAAAGTTTTTCTTTCTCCTAACCAAAGGTCTTTTCCAAAACCAAGAAGGATTCCTGGACTCCCAGGAGAAGGGTCAGTGGGGGGCCAAGGCAATGCTCAATTAGCCAGCCTGTGGTCTCCCCTTCCCCTTCCCCTCTGATACCATGCCTAGGGTCTCCCGGCACCTAGCCAGGACACGAAGTCATTCTGTTATGTCCAATTTCAAGTTTAGGCTCTCCACTACCAACCTCCCCAGCAGCACTCCCATTTAATATTTGGAAAACCTGCCCTCAGTAAAGACATGGCACCCCTCTTTCATACTTGCACCCAGTATCATTTAGTCCCAAGCTTCAAAGGATTCAGTAGGGGCAGGATAAGATCTTCCTGTCTCACTGCTGGCTGATACCACAAGTTCAGTGACCACATTGGAAGGGCTAGGAATCTGGACGGTGTGCAGGTGATACATCTGGCTTTGACTCAGCAGCTCCCGAGGTTTTACCATGGAGCCTGCTGGGACATGGGATTGAGGGCACCTCCAGGGTGACACCGTATTGCAGCGATAGCCCTCTAGCATCACTAGCTCACCATGGCCACATTCAAGCTCATTACCTCTCCTCCCTTCCCATCTGCACCTGCTCCTCTTCCCTCCTCCCCTCTCTCATCCAGAAGCCCCCAACACCCATCCAGTCTCCACGGCCCACTCCCAAATCATCCCAGACTCTTTCTTTGCCCTCACAGTTGGTGTCCCACCCAGCCTTGCCACTGGAACTCAGAAAAGAGCAGAGCTCTCCCTGGTTCTCCACTTCCTAACCCCATTACCTTGGTCTAAAGCACTGGCCTCCAAGAGTTTAAGGTCACAGTTTTCTTTTTTGGTGTGTGTGTGTGTGGGGAGGATACTCCCTGGGTCCCTCTTCACCCCATCCACATTGTAGCCAGACTCAGTTTTCTCAGATGCAAAACTGACCACATCACACCATTGTTTTAAAATCTTCAGTGCCTCTCATCTGCCTATAGGATCAAGTCCAAACTCCCTCACCAGGCATTTGAGGCTTTTCATGATGTGGCCATTGTCAGTCTTTTCTGCTCATTTTCTGCAGCCCCTGCTCAGGCCTGCTGAGCCTGTCACTATAAACTATTACCTTGTTGGATGTCCAAACCTTTTTTCAGTCACTCATAATATCTTGGCTGCCTTTTGTCCTCCGAAGAACTCCTACTCATCCTTCAATGCCCAAACCAAATGGCCCCTCCTCTGGCACCCTGAGGCCTGAGTGACCTCTCCCTGCCCCTGGAAGACCCTCTCCTATCACACAACACGTGACATTACAGTTCTTTAAGGAAGCATCCTCCTGGCAAGACTAGGGGTACTTCCGGGTAAAGGCCTCATTCTAGCCCTCCATAAACCCCCTGGTGCCCAGAAGGGAGCCTGGCATGTACTTGGGCCTCAGAAAACCTCTGGCAAAGAATGAAGGAAGGAGCTAAAGTCCTTCGGGGAAGTCCTACAAACTGCCTTGTTTTGGATATGAGCCAATAGCAACCTTCCTTCCCCAGAATTCTGGGCCACCTGAAGGGTGAGCAGAGCCAAGTCCCCCTGCTGCTTCACAGAATCACCAAGAACAGGCTCTTGAGCTGTTTCCTCCTTCAATCTCAGGAGCAACAGCTTCATCAGCCTCGTTCTTCTAGGAGGCCCAGAGCCCGTGGCTCCTGCCCAGCCTCTGTGGGTCCATGGCACTTGCAGACCCTCACTTACCTACCCTTCCAAGCGTGTCCTGGGCTGGCTGCACAGGAGCAGCGGGACTTTCCTGTGCCCGGGGCTCCGGGGCTCCAGCCCGGAGGGGGCTGCGAGGTGAGGAGCCGTGTGGAGCTCTGGCTGCCAGCAGCAGAGGCGGACAGAGCCGATGCTGCAGAGCCTGCGGCCGCCCCCACCCAGGACTGCGGCTCTGGCAGCCGCAAGGAGCCTCCCGGCATCGATCAGTCCTGCTACTACAAGTCTCGGTGAGCCTGGCTGAAGCTGGGAGCTTTGCAAGTATGCAGAAAAAGAAATAGAAAATTAAAGAAAAACATCTAACAAAGGGCCATCCGTGGGGGCCAGACGGCAAACCATTTGCCAATATAGGAATGCCAGTGGATGGGGGAGAGGAAGGCCCTCTGATGGTCTGTGTGAGGGAAGGGGTAGCAGGGGGGGGTTCCAAGTTCCTGAAGGTTAACCCTGTAAGAGCTAACTCTTTTGCCTATCAGGGTTTTGGTTTTACCAGGAATGGGTATAAAACTCACAACACAATGAGCAGCGGCTCTCACTTGTACTTTCAGCGCCTTCTGATGATGACGACACAGTGATGACGAGGTGAACCTCACTAGGACACTGCAGTGCCTTCGGTCCACTGGTGGGGGAGTGGGCTGTGTGACCTGACACTGAGTGACCCATACTACCGGGTCACTCTTCAACGACCCGAGCTCCCTCTCGTTCAACCCCTACCATACCGTGAAGTTTCACATTCCCACTGGGCTCATCGCAGCTCAGGAAAAACCTGTGACTCAGTCTACTCTCTGTAACCATTCCTGGTTCCTTTGCTTCTCCATGTCCCCTTTTTTTCCTTCTTATATCTCTCTTTTATCTTTTTTTTTTTTTTCCTAACACACTATTCCAGGCTCTGGCATTGGAGTTCTGATGATCACATTCTTCAAAACCAAAGGGCATGAGCCTTCCTTCCGGCCCTGACCAATCAGTTCGGTCCTCTGGACTCCTAGAGTGGCCCATCCCCTTTACTTATTCTTGGAAGGGGCCAATTTGGGAGCATTTCCAGGACGCTGGGGGCTCTTCCAGAATTTGAGTCAAGGGATTCCCTAAATGGGGTCTGACGTGAACTGCATTTGAGGACAGTGGGCCTTGGGGCTTGCAAAAATGATGGAGGGGAAGGAGAAAGGAATCGCCAAGCCAGTCCAGAGACAAAGTCAGGATCAGTATCAGCACCAGCCTCAGAGACCCATCCTGGGAGTAGGGTGTGCATATCAGGCAGCAGCAGGCAGAATCTAGACCCAGACTTAGGGTCCTGTGGACCCAGCTTCCCAATCTGCTCCCCTCCGCTTGTTGGCTGGGCCATCCAGGGCATGCTACTTCACCTCTCTGAGCCTCAGGATGCCTGCATGTGAAACAGAGACAGTGATGCCCACGCTTTTCAGAAGTGGTATAAATCTCAAGTTAAAAAACCTACACAAAGCTTCTGGCATGGCATTCTGTACCTGGTGGCTGCTCAGGACACAAGATTGGCTCTCTAACTGTCCCCTCCTTCAAATCTCCCAAGGGGCTCATGGAAGACACCAAGAACTAGGTAAGGAAGTTCCAGAAAGCTGTGAAATATGACCCACAGCCAGGAGCCAGCCCAGAAGGCACACAAGTCAGGGTTTCTGGAAGGCAGCATGGAGCCCCCTGGGAGAGTGGAGCAGGCACTGGCTTTTCAAGAACTGGTGGTGCCTGCCCAGTGTGGATGCCTGAAAGCAGGAGGGGGCCAGGCATGCCCTGGCCTCATTTGTCGCCTGACCCTAGATCCCAAGCATTTTCAAACCCACATTTACAAGCTCCTTCCCAAATCATGCATGGGTGTGGCAGAACATCATGTCCTCTGGCAGGTATCATTAAGTGCTTTTTTCCTTTTAGATGCTTCTCCCCATGCAACTGGAGACTGAACCGCCAACACTTTGGCTGTATGAAGAGAGTGAAATAGTGGGATCACGGACATCCAGATAAAGTGACTGGGTTGACGGTTTCCAAATGAAGAATGTTCTAGGCCTCACTCGCTCTCCAAGTGTCTGATGAGCTGGGATTCCTAATATTCTTCTTGAATACAAAGGTGAGCCTCCCTCCTCCACCTTAGGTCTTTTTCCTTCCCCGTCTCCTCTTTTTGCTTATTCCCTCCAGTCTCCTTCCTTGTCTCTGTCCCTCCCCTTCCATGGCTCATACAAAGATTGAGGGAGCAAGTGTCAACACGTGCTGGAGGGAACCTTGGCCCCATCCCTCTGGGTTTCCATCTACTTCTCTGTGAAATGGGAGGCACGGGGAGGGCCCTGCCAAGTTTCTTTGTCTGCCTGGCAGAGCCATGCACGCTGCCAGAGGGACCAGGAGGAAAGCTCGCCCGGTGACCACAAAAGGTATTAGAAGTGCATCCCACTGGGCTGGCCTTCCTCTGCTGTCCTTGTTAGCAGGTGGCATGCAGCCCAAATCAGCCAGGCTGTGCCCATTTCACAGGTGGGAGCACCCACGGGCTCACAGGCATGCCTCGGCACACCTGAGACATCTTAGAATCAAACAGCTGCCAAATCCCACCTCAGAAGGCATTCTCCTTATTCATCCATCTGTCTGTTAGAACTAGTGGTTCCCGATCACTCCTGAATGATGCTGATGACACCTGGTTTATGCTGGGCGTTTCTGCTAAGTGCTTTCTCCACAAACGATATTTTAAGTCATGATTATGCACCCTGGCAGGGGTGGGCAGGGCCCGCTGCTCCTGTTCTACAGACAGGGATGATGAGAACTGCCAGCAGAGGCAGGTTCCTTCCTACCCTGAGTGAGGATATGGTAGGGGTGGAGCTGGTGGCCGAGGGGCAGGCAGGGGTGTGTAGGATCCACACCTGCCTCTCGGCTCACAGCCCCCACTCCCTTCTCCTCCCAGGCTCTCCCTTGCCTCGGCCTGCCAGCCTTCATATCTGTGCCCTGACCCAGGCGGGGATGTGTTACCCTCCCCTTACTGGATGAAGGCAGCCTGAGGGGTTAGGAGCCTGCCGGGAGGCAAACTGCCGGGGACCTGAGCAGAATGGCATTCTAGAGAGGGACTGGGTCCCTCTCCTGAGTGACTCAGATGTGACTCAGGACCTGCCCACTCTTTTTTTGGTTTTGTTTTAATGTTTATTTATATTTGAAAGAGAGACAGACAGACAGACAGATAGACATACAGTATGCAAGCAGGGGAGGGGCAGAGAGAGAGAGAGAAATAGAGACAGAATCTGAAGCAGGCTCCAGGCTCTGAGCTGTCAACACAGAGCCTGATGTGGGGCTCAAACTCACGAGCAGTGAGATCATGACCTGAGCTGAAGTCGGATGCTTAACTCACTAAGCCACCCAGGTGCCCCTGGACCTGTCCCACTCTTGTTCCAAATGACTCTGCCAGGGCCCCCCAAACTCACATAGGCTTTTTTATCTCTGAGTTCTCATTTCAGCCTATCCCCTTGCTCCCCTTTTTTACCTTTACCTGTAAAAATCCTTTATAATCTGCATTAACTTCTATATCTGGCAATTCCTAAGAGTGTGACCTTGGATAAGTGACTCCGCCTCTATAAACCTCAGTTTCCTTTATCTGTAAAATAGGGACAGTACCAGCACTGTGGGAATTAGATAAGAGAATTCATTTCGAGGGGTTGGCATGTTCCCAGGACAGGGTAGGCAGGCACTCAACAAAAATACCTTGTTGCTATGCCCGCCCTGATCGCCCTCAAAAAGGAGTGATTTCTCCTGGCTCTACATCTCTGTTATCCTACATCCCACTTCTCTCACTCTGTTCTACTGTGTGGGTAGTGACTCCCATCTCTTCTCTCCGGCCACACTCTGAACTGCCAAATGATGCCTCCAGCTCCTGGCCCGGAACTAGGTACAGACAGTGCTGGACCACTCCCCTCTGGCTGCCAGCTGTGCAGTGACAGCTCCCATCTTAACCCTTACAGGCCCCACAGCCCCTCAGGGGTCCCTGCTTTCTGTCTGCACTTCCTCACCAACCATTCCCACCATCGTCCCACCCAGGCGGCTACTGTCACCTCTCCTCCTCTGCAGCCACTCAGCTCAAGGTCACTGCGGTCCCCATCTTGTCCAGTCCCGTGGCCATTTCTTGGTCCTCCTCTTCCTTGACTTATTGCATTTAGCACTGACTTTATCACCCCTCCTTGTGAAACACCCGCCCGGGGACCCAGCACTCGCCACTTCTCCTGCCCCTCCCCAGCCACTAACTGTTGCAGGCCTTGCCTTTTTTTCCTTTTTTTCAGCTCCTTTTTTTCCTCCCCAACTACACTCACTCCCTGAGTTATTCCATCCAGTCCCAGGGCTTCAAATATGATCTATATACTGATCTCTCCCTAAGCTCCAAACTCATAGTTCCAACTGCCTACTCCACACCTCTACTTGGATGTCTAATGAACATCTTAAAGTCAACGTGTGCAAAACATTAGCCTTCATTTCCCCCAACCAAACCTACTTCTCCCCAGTCCCCACCCCTGGCCTCCAGTCTTCTGCTAGTCTTAGTAAAGGACACCAGTGTCAACCCTGTTTATAGTAATGAATATGACTGACTTTTGACCCCGGTTCCTGGGAGGGAGACTCTAAATCCGGAGAACTTCCCTAGTGACAGAGGTATGTCTTGTCGTTCATGAGCCCCTGGGACTACACCTGAGTTTATGCTAATAAGCTGAGTCAGGGTGGGGGCTGGTCACCAGAAACACCAACTATGGCATGAGGGGATCAGGGCTTTGAGCCAGCTCCACCTCTAGGGGAGGGAGGATGGAGACTGACTTCAGTTCACTCATGCCAACATAATGAAATCATAATATAAACTCTGGGGGCGCCTGGGTGGCTCAGCCAGTTGAGCATCCCACGCTTGATTTCTGCTCAGGTCATGATCCTAGGGTCATGGGATTGAGCCCCGTGTTGGGCTCCACACTGAGAGTGGAGCCTGCTTAAGATTCTCTGTCTCTCCCACTCTGCCCCTCTCCTTCACTCCCGCTCTCTCTCTAAAATGCGAAAAAACAAAAACCAAAAAAACTCTGGAGACTGGAACTCAGTGAGGCTTCCTGGTTGGTCAACAACCAAGGTGCCAGGAGGGCAGACACGTCTCTGGTGGGACCTGCCAGACCTCACCGATGTGTCTTTTCATTTGGCTCCTCCTTTATAATAAAACTGTAGCTGTAAGTAGTGTGCTTTCCCGAGTCCTGTGAGTCATTCTAGTGAATTATCAAGACGAAGGGGGCTATAGGAACCCTTCAGACTTGTGGGCAGCCCAGCAGAAATGTGACAGCTTGCACACCCCACGTGCAGCTCACATCCAAAGCTGGGGCAGTCTTGTTGGGAACTGTGTCCTTTAACTCGTGGGGTCCGTGTTAACTCTGGGCGGTTAGGGCCAGATCTGAATTTCGCCACCGCAGCTGGTGTCAAAACACACCCCAGGGGTCATCTATTCAACAGGGCCACTTCTCCCCACTTCTGCTGCCACCATCCGGGTTTGGCACCATTGTCTCTCCCCTGAATCACCACAACAGCCTCTTCCCCGGTCTCCTGGGTTCTACTCCTCCCCCGTGCACATCTACCCTCCTCAAAGCAGTCAAGGGGTTTCTGTTAATACACAAGTCAGCCCCCCTCACTCCCCCGCTCACAATTTCACATGCCCCATCCCAAAGTCCTCATGATCTAGCCCCTCACCAGCCTCCCAGACCTCACCTCCCACCACTTTAGCTGGCCAGCCTCTGGAAAAGATCTCAAACGGATGACCCAGTGTCTCAGAATCTTCTGCTTTGCAGCTGGCTGTTAAAAAGATTTATTTACATAGATGTGGAAGGAATCACAACAGGGCTGTAGAGTTCAAACAGTTTGAGCCAAAGAAAAAAATGTTTTGTTAGCAGGCAACAAACAGATGCTCTGAAAGCAAAATGTGCCAGGTCATTTACTTCAAAAGTTACCGAGAGATTGAAGACAAAAAACAAAACAAAACAAAACAAAACAAAAAAATGCAATTGAGAAAAATGTATTGAATGCGGAATCTCCTAATTTGGGTTTTAGTTTTATTTCTCCCAATTCTGACTTGTGTGACTTCGGGCAGGTGGCATCCTCTCCCTGAGCCTCAGTTTTGTTATCTGTAGAATGGGGAGACTCCAGACACCTCCTGGCCCATTCCCTGGTGTCACTGTGAGAGTCTCATGAGAGGCAGCTGGGAGAAGACCCATCAGATGTTATTTAGTTTACTCCTGTGTCAACATCTATCAGGGCAGGAGGAAGTCCCAGGACATTTGGGCAAGAAATAAAGGGTCAGTACCAAGTGGATGGCTAGGAATAAAGGCAGATTTTCAGTCTCCCAGGAAAGGTGCCGAGAGAAGAGATTTTGCTGAGTCAGAGGAAAATGGTAAACCAACTTTTTGTGCTTTGTGGGTCATGTTTCCTTAATCAGCCATATGCTCAACAACTCCAGGGTGCTGGGCACCGTCCTGGGTCCCAATCTGGACACTGGGCCTCAGATAGGCAGCCTCTTCGCCTCTTTGGACCTTGGGGTCCTACCCTCCCTGCCGTCCAACCTGCTGGTGTCACTGTGAGAACTTCTCCGAGGGGCTGGCGGTTGGACTGTTAGAGCTCAGCATCGGGTGAGCATCTGGCAAAAGCACCCCCAAATACCCGTGCAGATGTCCTATGCTCTGCCCTTGCCTAAATCCACACCTGGAGTCATCCTTGACTCTCTCTCTCTTTCTGTCCACATTGTGAGAGCCATTCTCCTCTGCCTACTTCTCATCACCCATGGCCACCATCAAGTCAAGGTTACCCCATTTCCTGCCTGGACAGGAGCCTCCCACTGGTCCCCCTCCTGCTCCCAACCATCCAATCACTGCAGAGCAGCAGCCAGGGTCATCTTTTAAAATCACGAATCTGTTTGTGTTACGCCCTGACTAGAAGCCTCTGGTGGATTCCTCATGTTCACAGACTAAAATCCAAACTCTCTCAACAATGGTGGCCCCCTGATGCTATCCTCCTGCCTCCACCTCTTATCTCACCAGCCACCTCCCTTGCTCTCTGTGTTCTTGCAATGCTCAGCTTCTGTGTTTCCAATGCTTCTCACTCCCTGCAGGATCTTTCCATAGGCTGTGCCTTGGCAGGAATACCACTTCCCCTATTTGGGGTCTCTTTTCCTCACCTTCTTCTTGGCCCATCATCTAACATCTATGACCTGTGCAAATAGATGCATCCTCACATATCCTCCGAATTTCACCTCAAATAAGCCCCTCCTCAAGGAAGCCCACCTTGATTCCACCACGCAGCCCCCACCACTGGGCTCTCCCAGCAGGCTGAGGGTTTCATTGCCTTCATCACATTATAATTATTATTCTGTTACCCCCTTTAGGCTGTAAGCTCTGTGAGGGTAGGGACCGAGTCTGCATTGCTCATTCCTCTCTCACCAGTGCCACACTCGTAACAGGAACTTGCTAATTTGTAAAATTTTACAGACTCACTTTGGAATCATTTTTAAATCTGTTATGCTCCAACTACCTATGCAGCTTATATCTAGCCACTGACTATATCATCAATCTTACTCTACCCACACTTGCGGAGTGAGGCCCAGTGAGGCCAGGCAGCAAACAGCAGGATATGCAGAGAGATCCCCACGACAGGCTATGTCAGTGCTTTAAAGTGGGGCTGAGGTCAAGAGAAGGAGGGTCTTCCCGGGAGGTTAAGAAAAGCTTCAGGGTAGAGGGGCTCCTTGAATGGGGTCTTAAAGGATGCTTAGGAGTTTGCCAGGCTGGGGATGAAGCAGAGGGAAGGGCTTTGGAAGAGACCCAGAAAAATGAAATAGTGTGACCATCTCCTAAATCTTCCTCTGCAGCTCCACTTCCAGAACTTACATCTAGACCCTCATCCCAGCACCTCTGCAAAGGCCATCTAAATAGATTTTCTGTTACAGTCTCTCTTAGCTTCTGTTCTCAATCTGCTCCACCTTTGCTCAAGAGCCTGCTGTAGCTCCCTCCTACCCTCCCCTTAAATCCAAGGTGCCTGCCATTAGATGCCTGCCTCAGCCTCTCCCCAGTTCTCACACTACTCTCCGGTCTGATCATCTCTGCTTCTGCTAAACTCAACAACCACAACCTCCCACACCCCACTGGCTCACCTATTCCTTTTCTCCACCATTGATTTGATACACCAGTTTCACCTTTGAGGTGATGCTAGGAAAAACTGTTCTTAAATTTTGAGTTTTGAATGACTTAATTGTTCACACCTAACTCACTGGTTCTTACTGCAGCAGACATGCTTGAGAGCGTCTTAATAAAATTATCTTTTTTTGCACGCTGAACTCTTTCTTTTGCCTTGACCTTGAACAGCCACTCTCTGGTGGCAGGCCACAACCAGGAATGGTCATACTTTTGCTTCTGGGTGCTGTTGGAGAGGTGAGGTGTTACCCACGTGTACTGGTTGCATTTGGTACCTGCATCACGCCTCCCTAGGGGCCTCTTAAAGGCAGAGACGATGTCTTCTCCATCTATATCCCTGTTCCCACTCCAGCTTCAAGCTTAGTGCTCTGCAAAATAGTGGCCACAGTCACTGAGAACAGGCTTCCCCTGTTATGGGCTGAGATGTGACCCCTAAATTCATGTGTTGCAGACCTAACCCTCAGTATCTCAGAATGGACTATGTTTGGACATAGTAGTGTCTGCAAGAAGGTAATTACAGCAAAATGAGGTCATGAGGGTGGGTCCTAATCCAACAGACTAGTGTCCTTTTAAGAAGGCAAGATTAGGACACAGACAACACCTAGTACGACGACATGAGGACCCAGGGAGAAGGCAGCCATCTAGCCAAGAAGAGGGACCTCAGAAGAAAACAAACCTGAGGACACCTTGATCTCAGACTTCTGGCCTCTACAACTGTGAGCAAATTCATTTCCATTGTCTAAGCCACCCTGTCTGGGGTATTTTGTTATGCCCATCTTAGCAAACTAATACAGCCCCCAAAAAAGCTCTCTAAGAACCACAGTTTGAGAGATGGAAGCATACCATGTGACACAGGTTTGGGTTAAAAAAAATGTGTTAAGAAAAAGAACACTTTAGAATGAAAAGCCCCAATATAACAATCTTTCCTATACAGCAGACTAGCAAAATATATACATACACACACATACACAGGGTGGAGTGGGGTGGGGAGAATTTCTCTCCTAATTGTGACTACTCTCTGTGTTAAATAGTGAACATTCCACTATGGGAAGAAATGCAGAAAAGCACAAAGAAGGAAATAGGTCACCTGTTACTCCCCCACACTTTGGTATCTGTTTCTCTAATCTTCCTCTCTCTGCTACTCTGCTTGTTTCTTTCTACCCATTTTTTTTTAACGTAGTTAAATTTTGGCAAATTGCCTTTTCACTTAACACTGAAATAAGACCATTTTCTCCTACGTTATGAAAAATTCATCTCAAACCGTATTCAGTGGCTGGCCAGACTCATCCACTACCCATCTGCCTGTACCAAAACGGGCTCCCCCAACCTCCTGCTGCTGGACATTCACGTTGTTTTCTGTTTTTTAACGAACATAAATAATACTATGATAAACATCCGTGTGGATAAATCTACGTACACAGGCTACTTCCTCAGGGTACGTTTCCCAGAAGGGGAATTACTGGTTACTTACATTCCAAAAGAGGAAACTTTTAAAAATTCTTAAAATTTTCTAGGAGCTTATGCCACTTTAGGGAATGTATCAATTTCTGACCACACATATGAAAGGCTCCCCAGAGTCTGTGTTGTAATTTCAGACATCTTAAAAAGAAAAAAAAGAAAGAAAGAAATAAAGAAAACCTCGGTTATGGGGCCATAGTCAGTGCAAGAGCAGGACATCCATCCTTGGCTTCAGTGAAGTTGCCCTTCAAGTGAGAGCCTGGTTACTTAGCAAGAAAGGGGAGAGGGGGTGCTTTAATGGAGGGAACAAACCAGGTCAACCTTGTTTTCGAACAGCGATGGTGATTGCCTCTCTAGCTCACGAGCACAGCAGAACCAGAGAAGGAGGCCACGTTCACCTCTGACAGCTCCTTAATCCTTCTCCAGCGCCACTTTTCGCTTCCCCATCAAAACTTACCTGTCCCACGTCCCTTCCCCCAAGGCCCAGCCAGCTACCTGCCGGAGCTAATGTGGTCAGATAATTGCTACAATGGACGCAAGCACCCATGGGTCACTAGACCCCCCCCAGAGAGCATTCGGGGGAGAAATAAATCAAAGTAGCAGGTGCTTGATATGTACAACGGAAAAAACGGAAAACTCGAATTGCATTTAACCTTGCAATGTGGATATAACCACCACGAACCCTCAGTTAACATTTTGATGGAAGCTTTCAAAGCTTCTTCCTCATCCTCTCCCAGAGAGTGACACAGATGGTGGCCATTTGGGCAGCGTGACCAGGGGGGCGAAAGGGGGGTTGGATGCGGAAGGCTCTATCCAATTACACACCCTGGGGCAACTGCTGATTCCATCTAGGAATGAAGGGGGCTCCACACACAGCCACCCCCGAGGAAGGATGATTTCTCTGAGATCACTGAGGGTAGCAGCCCCAGGCCATCGGTAGTGGATCAGCCTGGCTGGTCCCAGACAGTCCCCCAAACAAGGGGCTGTGTCTTCAAATGTTTATACGCAGGTGGTTTGGAGTTGGGGGGCATGATTTCCCAGGGACATCATGGTGATAAGGCCGACAGACTAGCCTCCAGAGGCCTCACCCACTCAAGGACAGGGGCCAAACAAAGTACTGCCAGGGCCATAGCCAGCTTCACACAGTCACTAAGTTACCAGAAATGTCCTCGTCAGGCCCTGTACCCAGGCTGGGCCAGGGCCCTCTGTGCAGTGCTCCTCCTCCATTCCCAAATCAGACAACCTCTCAGTGTCGCTGACCCCAGCAAGAGAGTAATCAAAAAGTAATCAGATGGCATTAAAAGATACTAAAGTGTGAATGACTGATACAACGGCCCTGTAACCCACACATGAGTATTGCTTTTTATCGCAAAAGAACATTTACTAATCCAAGCGCACCTCTATTTTGGTAAAATATCACACTAACGTAAAAGGGCCACATCCAGGCTTTGGGGGGGACTGGGGAGCAGGGAAGTCACATTTAGGAAATAGGCCCAAACTGCAGCTTCAGCTCTGCTTCTGGCTTCCCTCTTCCTCCACTGCTACCCATAGGTTTTTTGGAGTGGCTGCTGAGAGCTTAGATGCTGGGAGGAAGGTTAGGAAGGCTGGGGCACACAGGACAAGAGGGTACGGAGAATGAAGGTGGTATAGACACATGGTTCGCAAACCACGTATTTCTAAACCCGGCCACTGATGGTGCTGAAGTATGTGCCCAGGTGAGAGTGGGGCTTCTGAGTCCTTCCAGGTGAACCAGGGGTCTTGGCTCTCACACTCACCTCTTTCCTGGGCTGCTCTCAGTCTGCACTCCGGGTGTGGGAAACCTACAAGCAAAGGAGATTGAGATCAGAAAGGTCTGTCAGAGGGGCCTGTATTTTCCAGGTCATAAACTGGTGGCCAGATTCAGATCTGGCTGTTTAAAATTTAATATTTGAACTGATCCCAGTATTTAGAAACTGAGGGATTTCAAGCAAAAGTCCGGCTTTCTGACCCTCTGGGGACAGCTGTACCTCTGGGCCATCTGCCAGCAGGCCAGCGATGGGCTGCAGCCACAAGGGCTGCCAGCTCAGGCCACAAATGCTCCCCAATCCCAACCTGTCTGGCCCCTGTGAGTGCTCAACTGTGACGTCCCTGCTGTGGGATCTGCCACCAGGACCCGCACAGCCCAGGTGTGCTCCCTTTTCAGGCCTGCCTGGGCTCCCTCCCCTGCCTTCGCTTCTCTTGCTCCAGACAGACTAGAAGTACAGAGGGAGAAATCCAGGTTGGCCCCTTGGAGAAATCAAGAATAAGAGGATGGAGCTAGGGGTGCCTGGGTGGCTCAGTCCGTTCCGCATAGATTTCGGCTCAGGTCATGATCTCATAGTCCGTGGGTTCAAGCCCCTCCTCTGGCTCTGTGCTGACAGCTCAGAACCTGGAGCCTGCTTCAGATTCTGTGTCTCCCTCTCTCTGCCCCTCCCCTGCTTGCACTCTGTCTCTGTCTCTCTGTAACATAAATAAGCATTTTAAAAAAAAAAAAAAGGAAGATGGCATCAGACTCCAGACACAGTTTGGGTGGGGGCGGGGGCTGCTGCCTCCTCTCCCGCATTCCTTTCTAGTGTCCTTGCTCTGCGGTTCTGGGGGGCCGAATCAGGCACGCTCCTAAGGGTTTAAAAAGGACCTCGTCACAAAAGGGTGTGCAGGAGTGGTGTGGTTTCCCTGGGGGGGAGCAGAAGTGGGGATTCTGCTGCTACCACCCCCAGGGCGTGGGAAGAGGTAACAGATTCCAGACCCAGGCACAGAGAAGACCCCCGAAAGGAGTTGGCACCTGGAGTCAAGGCATGTGGCCAGCCCAAGGGGACCCTGAGGGAAACAGCTGAATATTAAATAACCTAACATCTCTCCCCTCACCCTCACTGTATATCCTGCTGGAGCTCCCCATTGGCCAAAGCCAACAGGAAGCCAGAGAGAGGAGGAAGTGCACTGATGACTACAGGTCCTCTCCCAGGGCACAGGGCAGCAGGGAGAGGGTAGAGGGTGCTCTCAAGGGGCAAGTGGTAGGTGTATAGCACAGTGGCCCTGCCTTCCAGTACCCTGTTCATCCCCAGAACCCACATCCTCTAGGCCCCGAGGCAAGGATAAGCAGGTCCTACCAGGTGTCAGGAGCTCGGTGCCACCTTAACGACTCTTAGTTGGCATCTCTCTGCTCACGTGGAGTGAGCCCTGCCCCACCACGCCCCAGCACATGGAATCCAGCCCATGCCCCGAGCCCCTCTTGCAACCTCTGCCTGTTCTTTTCCACTAGGCACCCTTCAAATTCCTCTCACTGTGGAGCCAGGCTGTCCCCTTCCTGGAAAGACAGCCCAGCCCAGAGTTCACAGAGATCCGGGAGCAGAGCTGCAGGGAACCCACAGGCATGAATGCTGATGCAGAACAGTCATGGAGACAAAGTGGCCACCTGAGAGCTCCTCTCCCCAAAACTTTTCTGGGAAAAACCTGAGCCGGACAAGAGGCAGCCACGTGCAGGGTTTCATGGAACCCAGAACCAGAACTGACCCAGGAAATCACCTGCTCTCATACCTGCTTTGTAGTACACAGATGGAGAAATTGAGGCCAAGAGGTGGGTGGTCCTGCACAGACCACACAGACACAAAATGGCAGAGGCAGTGTTCTGTTCGGCCACCAGTCTATCCCTTCCCCTTGGCTTGGGATACACGAGGGCTCAGCCACGTCAGGAGACTGATGTCGGGCTGTGTTTGCTCAATAGCGATTTTACAACACTGAAGGATCCCCAGTTCGTTTACTCCTCACCCCAGCTACTGGAGGCACGTACTGTTAGAATCCACATGGTAGAGATGAGGAAGTTGAGTCCCAGAGAAGTTACCTAGCATGCCTTAAACCAGCACAGCAGGTCAGTTCTGCAGCAGAGGCAACGGCATTGACAACAATGATAATAATGAGAGTCGGGACTTGGATGCTTTCTCTGTGCTGAGGTCCTCACACCCATTATCCCATTAAAGTTTTGTTTGTTTTTGTTGTTTTTTAAACTGGAGAGCTTCTATTAACTTTTCCTACTTAACTAAAACATGGAAGATATATCGTATATAGATTTCCGGTTTTATTGAGATATAACTGACCTATGACATCGTGTAAGTTGCAACATATTGATTTGATGCACTTCTATATTCCAAAATGATTACCAGCATAGGTCTAAGTAATGCATATATGCATATATATGTATATCCTATATTGGGTCCTATAATTACCGTCTCTTTTTTTTGCGGTGAGAACATTTAAGATCTACTCTTAGCAACTCTCGAGTCCCTATGTCCCATCGTTTTAATTGGAGAAGACTAGCCATGTGGTTATTTAGATGCCTCCTGATCATCTTGTTGCATACGTTTTTCTGACCCTCTGTGGCCTCTCCCTAATGCCTTTAGGTCATAGGAGGTAGAAAGCTCAGAATTAGCCACCTGTCACACGCAGTACCTTCTGGTGATGTTCAAGGGGCTTCCCCAGGCTCAGCTGGCCTCACCTGCTTCCCACCAAAGGCCCTGAACCCATGCACATGGTAGCAAGGTCTGGAGCTGCGGGCAGCCAATCGCGCCTCATCAGCGGTGCCCCTGTCTTCTCCAACAGAGACTGTTGAGATGAAAGATTGATGAGCAATCTGTCCCTGCTGGTGAATTTTTAATTACGGAAGAAAGGAGACCGACCCCAGCCCCTGGCCCAAACCAGAACTGCAGGGAGAGTGGTTCTTCGGTGTCAACACTGGTAAAATTTCATCTGTACTGACAACAGCTATGAACCCTGGGTCCAAGTTTTTTCTGTCCATAAACAGAGGTGAATGGCAGAGATGGAGAGTGATTGGTGGGAAAACCAGAGCTTCCGTCCCCGCCCATCATGGAAAGTTCTGGTGTGACATGAGGGGGAGTGAGAGACACGGACTCCAGACAGCCTGGGGTGTGTCTGGGCACAGGAGCAGTGGGTATGGGAGCCTGAAGACCATGGCAGCTGTCAGTCTAGGACTACTGTCCTTCTAAATTGCAGGTGACCCCAATTCACACCCTGGATCCTCTTACAGTCAACAAGTTGAGACAGGGCCAAGCTTGGAGCATGGTTGGAGCATGGTTGGAGCATGGTTGCTAGGTGGGGCCTCAACTCCAGCCTTGTAGAGACAAAACAGACCAGGCTTCAGGTCACTGCCCCAGGACAGCAGCATGCCTGTGGGATTATCTACGGCTTGGTTCAGCCCAAGTCCGCAAGCAGACAAGAAAGGGAAATAAGGGCCCACATTCAAGTCTCTGCATCACCATTTACTGGCACATTTTCCTGAGTAAGTCACTTCAACCTCCGGAAGCCTCAGTCTGCTCCTCTGTAAAATGGGGATAGAAACCACTACTGTGGGGGAGGTGCGTCGGTGAAGGTAAAATGGAGGATGCAGGGAAAACATGGAGCACTGTGTCTAGTACACAGGGAGTTCTTGAAAAATGCTACCCCCCCCCCCCCCAGCTCTGCTCTCAAACTGCTTATAAACTAGATCTTACACTGGCTAAAACCGAAACTTGGCCAGAAAGAACGGAGTAAGGGTAAAATGTTTCTTCGAAACACATGGAGTGAGAATTCCAGGGGAGGGATCATTTTGACTCGGGGGTGGCAACCAGGAGAGGCTTCTCGGAAGAGGGGACCTGGAAAATACACTTCCAAGTGCTTCCATCTTTTGTGAATTCAGCGACTAATCTCAGGTGGGAAGCCTTCCCCCAGCCTGAAATTCTCGCTATGCAAACTGGGCACTAATTAGGATGTATCTGGTTCTCAGTGATACTACTGTTTAGTCAATAAAGTCACAGGTCATTGGCTCCCAGAGTCCCTAGACTTTCCAGCTCATGTCCTGCCTCCCCCAGTAATCTTCCTAGGATTGCTTCAGTGCACGTGATTTCACATGCCATTAGCACCCTAGGCCCAAACCACATGCCCTGAACAGCCTGCTTACAAGAGAGGAGCCCTGGATTCTAGTCCCAGATCAACCCCCTGCTCCCTGTGAGACATTAGCCAAGTGCCAGCCACTCTCTGGGCCTCAGTTTCCTTATCCATCAATAAGGGAGTTGGAGTAGAGTCGCCCAGAGGGAGCACTGGGGAGCATTAGACTTTTGAAAGGCTCCCTAAAACAGCGTCCCCTTGTTTCATACTATCGCCCTCACCTTCCTTACAGATGTCACAAAGCAGGGAATAATACATCAAGGTTCTGTAAAGTCCTGCAACATAGAAACCAGTTTCGTTTTGCTTGACCCAGCATTTCCCAAACTAACTTTATCTGAACCTTTTCTTGAGTGATGTCTATTCACATCTCACACAGCTAGCATTCCACAGCACCCACTTTGGGAATGCTGGCCTGAAAGATCTCTCAGGGATACCTTGGTGTTCTGCCGTTCAGGGATTCAAGAAGAATCTGGAGGGTGGAATTTCACCCACTGAGTAACTTTTCCAGGATGTCTCTGCTTCATTTCTGGCCGAGGCGTGCAGGCACCCTTCTCTAACTCCCACGGCAGGCGCTGTCTAGATTTCTTGCACTGCAGTAACGGATGTGAATCTGCCATGAGCTTTTGAGCGAGGAACCATCCCAGAGCTTGTTAAACTCAGTGCCTGAAGCACACAGTGTGTGCTCAATAAATATTTTTGAATACAGGGGTGAGGTTTAAAATGTTTAACAAGTGGTATGGCCCTGGCATGCAGCAAGAGGGACACAACCCACAGGGCTCTTCTGACTGTGCTTGTCAGTCAAACACCATTCCTTCAATGAGTGAATGAATGAATGTAATGCACGAGAGACCATAACTATGAACCAGAGTGAAAAAGCCCTTTTAAAAAAATATTTATTTATTTTAGAGGGAAAGAGCACAAGCAGAGGTGGAGAGAAAGGGAGACACAGAATCCGAAGCAGGCTCCAGGCTGCGAGCTGTCAGCACAGAGCCTGACTCAGAGCTCGAACCACAAACTGTGAGATCACGACCTGAGCTGAAATCGGGCGCTCCACTGACTGAGCCACCCAGGCGCCCCAAGAGAAAGCACTTTCTAAGGCAAAGCCCGGTGCTGTGTTTTTCCCCATTCTGGGCAACTGGCTTGGCCTTTCAGATCTGGGGGTGGGGCTGGTTGGTGCAAAGATGACCCCTCCCTGCCATGGCTCCAGGCTGGAGCCAAGGCCAGATGAGAAAGTGGGCTTTTCTGTGTCCCTCAACGGAGCTGGCAGCAGCTTTAAGATTTCAAATATCCTTCTGAAATCTGAATCCAAAATGGAACATTTTTTCAAGTAAATAATACCCTTGATGTCAGTATTGCTGGAGGAGGCTCAGGAGCATCTGGAAACTCAGGTGACGACGTGCAGGGAACCGTCAGAGCACAACACAACCAGAACCTGGGTCTCCTGGCTCATCCACCAGGCCACCTGCCTTCCAAGTGTGAGAAGATTTATTTGGGCACTTCAGGTCTCAGCAGAACTGAGTGACACTATTTTCTGATCATACATGTTAATGCCACAGGGGAATTCACAAAGGCCACACACTGGGGACTCTACATTGTCACGGGCTTTGGGGACCCTGGGTTAAGGACGAGGGGTGACGGAGAAGTGGTGGAAGAGTCTGGTGGCCAAAGGTAAGATTAGAATGGGTCAGGGCCCTCTCTGAGTGACAGGCAGCACCTGATGCCCGCCAAGCTCTGGGATGGGACAGCTTCAGATTTCCATATTGGTTTCCTTCCTTGGTCAGGATTTGAAGCAGATACCACCCGGTTTGAGTTACAGAATCCGGCTCATGGCTTCCTGACCCTTGGCTTCTGGAAGGGTTGTGGGGGAGGTGTGAGTTCTCAGGAGAGGGCAGGTCCGGGGCATAGAGGGAGGCCTCAGAAGACAGCGGCCAAGATAGCACCTGGCCTGATGCTTCCCAGGCAGAGTTTCCTGCTTTGGGACAGGAGTGGCCCCTACCCTCAATGCCATGCCATCCTGTGATACTAAAGCACACTGCAAGGAAGCCATTCCAAGGGGAGAATCTCTGTTTAGACCTTGCTGACCTTTAACACCCTCTTTAGAACTTGCTAAGTTCTCTAACAACAAAGGAGAGCTGGCCTCCATTGCTGAGAAACAATGTCTATTTAGAATTTAACAACATTAGCAGTTTGCCTTCCTTTTTCAAGTATTTTTACGGTTACTTTCTATTTATGACAGCTGTTACCATTTTTTTTCCATTTATGGTAGCAATAAGGCTTCATTCTAAAATGTATTTTGGGCAAAAAAAAAAAAGCTCATTTGAATAAAAACGTTAAGTACTTTTTAGTACAATTGATCTCATCTACAGGTGTAGAGGGAGGTATATGAATGACTGAGTCTGGGAAACACTCATCTAGTCCAACCTGCCCACATCACAGATGCATATGCTGAGTCCAGATGGGAGGGGCCTTACCCGAGGACATACTTGTGGGATGATGCACTCAGGGTCAGGGTCTCCAGCCTCTTTCTGCTTGGTCATCTCTTCTTTGTAAAGCCAAGCTGTGAACACCTCCCTCAGGGCTGCCCTCACATTGCAGGGGAAATGTGGCCTTACAGATCTGATGCCTCCAGGGTACTGGGGATCTGCAGAGGCCAGAACTGAGACTTCTCATCTTTTTATTCCAAGGAGCCGGTCACAGAATTGGTGTTCAATGAAAATCTGATAAAAGAGATGGATGAGGGGCACCTGGATGGCTCAGTCGGTTAAGCGTCCGACGTCGGTGCAGGTCATGATCTTGTGGTTCGTGAGTTCGAGCCCCGCATCAGGCTCTGTGTTGATGGCTCAAGAGCCTGGACTCTGCTTTGGTTTCTGTGTCTCCCTGTCTCTCTCTCTCTCTCTCTCAAATAAATAATTTTTGGATGGATGAATGGGTAGGTAGATGGGAGAATGGGTGAGTGAAAAGACAGATAAATGGATACATGGAGATATAGATGGAAAGAGAAGGGGATGGGTTGGGTGGATGGATGGGAGGAGGGACAGGTAAGTGGATAGATGGAAACACAGATGGAGAGACAATGGAATAGGTGGATGGATGAAGACATGAATGACTAAACTATTTGGCAGATGACTTAGGGTATCTGTCCCCTCTTCCACCCATCCAAGGGTATTTTCATTCTATTCGAGAACTTGCAAAAATTTCTCTAAGACAAAAGAATTAACAGTGAAACTTCAGATACCATGACAGACTGGAAGAGAAAGAAATATTTCTTGTCTGCATTTCCTGACCTCAAGGCAAAGGTGAGCAACACTGCCCAGGGAGGCCAGAGCCTCAGCTTCTCATTTTGCTTTTGAAACTCACTCTCTGACCTTGGAGGAATTCCCTCCCTCTCCTGGGCCTTAGTTTCCCCATGTGTAAAATAAAGGCGGTGAATCCAGTGGGTCCCACTATCTCAGCAACCTGTGTACCCTCCAGGGCCTACCAGAGGCCAAAGCATCCCCAGCCACGTCCAATGTGCCCACAGGCACCAAATCCATCAACTGGACTTGGCTTCCTTAAGAGGCAAGCACCCTTCGGGGCACCTGGGTGGCTCAGTCGGTTAAGCGTCCGACTTTGGCTCAGGTCATGATCTCACGGTCCGTGAGTTCGAGCCCCGCGTCAGGCTCTGTGCTGACAGCTCAGAGCCTGGAGCCCGTTTCAGATTCTGTGTCTCCCTCTCTCTCTGACCCTCCCCTGTTCATGCTCTGTCTCTCTGTCTCAAAAATAAATAAACGTTAAAAAAAATTTTTAAAAAAAAGAGGCGAGCACCTTTCTGCAAAGTGATGTGCTGAAGGCACCCAGAAAACCAAGAACCCCCCATGAACAGAATCCCCAATGCATTTGAAACCAGTGTGTTCCATCTGTCTCTGCCTTAGAAACCAGTGTATTCAAAGAGAAAGCATCAGAAAGGCGGGTGACACGAGGTCAAGTCTTCAGTCCTCTAACGGACGTCTCCCCTCCCTTCACATTTAATTAAAACTGTCATGGGCAGGATGTGTACAACCCAAAGGTGAGAAGACAAGGGAAGGGCTGGAGGGAGACGCTCAGACCATAGGCTCCTGGGTCAGCCAGACCTGGGTATAAATCCTGTCCATGACCCTTCTTAGCTATGCAAGCTGGAGCCACTTCTCCCACCTCTCTGAACCTTATCATCATTTTCTTCCAGTATGGGGACATCTTAGCTCTCCAGTTTGTTGGATGGTTGGGCTCCACAGATGGGAGTTCTGTCCTTCTACTCTGTGAACTGCAAGGAAGAGCCTGGATCTTGTCCAGTAGGATTTGTCCCCCTGGGCAACATGGGAATGGATGTTTGCTCCCTTACTAAGCTTATTGAACATCTACAATATGCCAGTCCCTCTCCTCTGCTCTGGGGACTCAGTGGTGAGCTAAGGCAGCCCCAGTGTCTCACCATGTAGAGTTTAAAGTCTGGGGGAGGAGATGGGGAGACGATCACTTACTAAGTGGTCACTCAAATAAATGTGAAGCGTCACTGAGATAAATTCTGTGAAGGGGAAAGTGTGCTGGTGGAGGGTGCTATGTCACGGAGACCACTTTGTCCCAGGTCAGAGTCATCAGGGAAGTGACTTGAGCTGAGACCTAGAGGACACACAGGCCATGAGCAAGTACAGGCGTTGGAGGTGGGGGAGTGGCTAACAGGGACAGGGAGGGAGTTTTGGCAAGTGCAAAGGCCCTCTAGCAGGAGGGGTGCAGTGTGTTCAAGGATCAGAGAGGAAGCCAATGTGGTTGGAGCAGAAAGCATGGGGCAGCATGGGATCAGATAAAGCTGAAGATGTGGATAGGGGCCTGACCACCCAGAGACTCAGAGGCCACAGCAGGGATGGGAAGCCATCCCTGGGCTTAACGGCCTGGGAAGCCATTAAGGGCATAAAATGGAAGAGTGTGAGGCCTGGCCACTGCAATGTGGACAATGGATAAAGGGACCTCAGAGGGGAGGCTGACAGCAGTGAGGCACCCATGTGCTGTCCAGGCAAGAGACAATGGTGTCCCAGGCTGGGTGCTGGCCAAAGAGTGGACGGCAGCCAGGAACATCTAAGCTTTGGCAAATAATTAATATGCGGGGGAGTGTGCCTGTGAGGTCTACTAGGACTTCCCCTGTCCCCTTTCGACGGGGTCTCTCAAGACACTAAAACTTAATCTCAGCCCCACGGACCAAGGCGGGCCCTCCCCAGAGGCCTTGGTGCAGGACAACATTGCTGATGTCCATGCAATAGTCAAGGTGATGCCATTTACAATGCCTACACACAGACTTTACAGTTCACAGCCTTTATCTTATTTGGTCCTCACAACCACTGTCAAGGTGGGAGAACTCCAAGCTCCAACTTCCTTCCTGACTCTCTTTCAAAGAACAAAAGCAGTTAAGACTCACAGTAAACATTGCTATATAGTTGATTCTTACTATTAGCAGTAGTCAGGTTCTATAACGTCTCCACCAACACTGAATTCGTGAGTAGTAAACCACTGCTCCCAGGGAAAATACAGGGTGAGATTTCTGAGAGCCTCTATTCACAGTATTTTTACCAACCAATCAATACATAACTTTGTTTTAGGAGTGTTTCTGTATAAAGACACCTTATTTAATATCCACCACAAATTCGTTAACATTAAATTCATGGCCGATAGCACTGTAACTCATGCCTGAATGAAGATCTAACACATGCATTTTCTCCCCAAGACACACCTCAGCTTTCCGGGCTCAGGAACACTAGACGGCACTTCAGCCCTGCACTCGGGGGCCCTTTTTAAGCAGTGAAATCAACAACAGAAAGTGCAAAAAGGCGAAAAACAGGGCACCACGTAGATGGCAAGAAAGCACAGTTGTTTACATACAGGAGCTCAAACAAGAAGGCAGAGTGACACCTGGTTCAGCCTCAGCTGGGGATCTGCGCACTGGGGGACTCAAGATTTGCACTGCTCTGAACGTACCTGCAAGGGACTGCAAAAGCACCCCGAGGACTGATTTGGGGGTTACAAATACATTTGAGTAGGTAGGCAAATTTAATAAGTAATATGCAATCTGTGAAGAATGAGGATTGGCTGTATTTACCATTCAGTTGTTGACTCCTCGACACATTTTCATTGAAGATTCCCACAGGCTCTGTGCCCCCACCCCTCTGGGTGCAGGGAAAGGAGGTGGGAGCCTGCTTTCAGGGGCTGACTCTTCATTTGCTGAGTGAGAGCTGCAAGCCAGGCATTGTGTGGTCTTGCCACAGACACCCTCTCGCCGCCCCCCATCCCGACCCCCGTGGCAGGGGCTGCTATTTGTCAGAGGAGATAGACAGCTTTGGAGGCGGGTAGAGGGTCCCGCAGTTGGGAAGTAGCCCAGCAGGGATGAAAACCAGGGGCCCTTCCTCTGGGATCCAGCTCCACGCCCTACACCCCGAAGCTTCAACTGCACACCCGCATTCTAAAAACCATTTTCACACCAGATTTCTTAAAACTCTGTGCATTTTCCCCTTCCTGCCAAGCAAGCAGTTAAATTCACAAACTATATTAATCCCTGGCATAAGTTCATTTAAACAAAATATTGCCAAGCAACGACAGGCAGAAATCCTCTTACAACCCACACGGGTATGGATGCTGTGCGTTGAGGGAAGGCTGTACCTCTTAGCATCTCATTGTAAACACACCTGAATCCTGGACAAAGAGTCCAGGCCCAGAGGGAAAGCCCCCACCTTGGGATGGAATGACCACCAGCCAGGGCGGGACATGGATGGGGGGATGCTGTTTGCCTGCTGGTTTCACTGTGAGTCTCCTGGATCCTCATAGACAGTGGAAGACAACACTTTAAGTGCTGGATGTTTTTTCAGGGAAAACCAGCTTAATGATCCTGACTATTTAATTTCCCCAAGCCCCAAACAGGGCATTTAAGACTTTATAAAGCACTTTTACATCCATGGCTGATTCTACTTCCCTCTAACTGAGAGGTAGGTGGTGATAGTAGCCCAGTTTAGAGATGAGGACAGTGAGACCCAGGGGAGGGGGGAATTACTGGCCAGTGTCCCACAGCTGGGCAGGAGACAGTGGGGATTGGATCCCAGGCTGTTTGTCTCCCAATGACAGAGTCTTTCAACTACGTCTTCAGACAGCGAAAGGAGGATCTCTTCCTTTGGGCCGATCGCTGCAAATGGGAAAATGTGTTTCAGAAGGACGAAAGCTTAAAAGGAGGGGAGGAAGTGGTTACATGCACAGCTCCTCGGCCACAGGGATTGGTTTTGCAGCCCGGCCTTGCCATTTGTCAGACATATATCCTAGTGCAAGTAACTCTCTCTATGTCTCAGTTTCCTCATCTGTAAGTGTGGAAAACAGTATCTGCCTTCCAGAGTGGTTGCAAGGATTAAATGAGTCAATATTTGTAAAGCACTTAGCACAGAGTTTGCCACTTAGTAAACGCTATATATAAATACTCGTTAAAAATTTTAAAAATTAACCTAGGCAGAAATCAAAAGGGAAAAGCATTTGCCAAATTTGTTATTACCCAGAATTTTCTGTTTCTTACCTCAGTTGAACCACATGTTGACTTGTTGTAATTAACATTACTATTAATAACCAAGAGACAGCACCAACTTTCCTACCTACAGGAACCTCAGATCGGAACAGAGTTGTACCACAACTCTGTTTGTAAATATTATTAACCCATTTTATAGATGAGGCCTTCTGAAGCTCAGGGAGGTGAAGCGACTTGCCCAAGGTCACACAGCTGATAAGGGGCAGAGCCAGGATTCAAATCCGGTTCCATCTAGCCCTAAGGCCTGTGTTGTTAATCACTCTGCCTTGGTTGAATCAGTGGCACCCAAGCTCCTGTTAACTGAGACGGACTCACAGAGGTCCAGGCTTTGGGAGAGAAGGTCTTTGCCAAGGGGCTGCTGTAGACACAGTGGGTTAGACCCCACTCCCATACCAAGGGTGGCTCTGCATAAAGCCTGGCAGTCCAGAACAGAAGCGGGGCTCTGTACACCATGAATGATGTGCTCTGCCTTTTAAAAGGAAAGCACTGGGTCCCCTGCATCCTGAGCAACAAGGAACAGAAATGGCTCTGTGTCAAACACAGCTTCAGGATTAAAATTGCAGACCACTCTTTGGAAGGTGCCAGGAGCTTTAATAGCACTTGCTGTCAATTCCCAGCTTGTTTCTTACAGGAACAGTTTCAAGAGGGCTGTATTTTTCACTCTAAGTGGCTTTTTCCCCCCAGACTAAAATATCATCCCACATCCAGAAGAGAAAATGGACTTTGAAGTTAGTGGGAAGCAGACCCACAAGGTCCCCAGCTTGGATCTGGAGGACTCAGGTTTGAGGCCTGGCTCGGCCACTCTCTCGCTATGAGATCTCAGGAAAATCCTTTCCTTCTCCTGCCTCAAGAGCAGTGGGTAGCAGCCTGACAGAATCCGATCTGCAGATAATCTTTTGTTTGGCTTAAGGAGACCTTTAGAAATTAGAAAAAAATATATGTAAGTGCAGATTTCTGGACTTTCTTAAAAAATGGGGATACCTGGCTCCTGGATCCCACACTCCTACAAGGCAAATTATTGGATGGCATTGAATGTGACTGTTCCCTTAGAGGGGCCACAGTCCCACTCCCCACTGTTACCTCTATCTTCACACAGCATGGGATCCGCCTGACCCCTGACCCCGGGGATATTTGAGTTTGCCACCTCTGGTTTTGTCAATATTCCCTGTGCGTCCTTTAAGCACTAATGTGCACTGGTTTCAAGAGTGTCCCTCCACATTAAGCTATCATTGTTCTGAGGCCCAGTGAGAATAGGGACCATGCCTTGCTCACCCTGGTTACCCCAGGGCCTGGCACGTGGCAGGTGCCTCATACATTTCTGATGAAATACTCCAAGACTGTGGTAAGCTGGAATGAGTCAGGAGGGCCTGGCTTTGAGCTCTGGCCCTGCCACATAGGGACACTGGGCATTGATGGGTCCCTTCCTCTCTCCGGATTCCTCTTTTTGCGTCTAAAGAAAATGTTCTGCCAGGCACCCTGCAGATGGCTCAGGTGACAAGGCCCTGCAAAGTCTAGGACATTGAGGTCTTGGCTTGGTCCCCCCAATGTCACTGGGCCCTTGTGCTGTGACAGCCCAGAGACAGTGAGCTGCCCACTCACTGTCCCAATAGACCTGCCACTCACCTCTGCTTCCCGGACCTCCCTCCTGCTCTCCTCCCCGCATGCTGGCTGGCTGGAGGGCACAGCACTGCCATGAGGCCTGCCCTCCCCTCGCCCCCCTTGGAGCTCAGGCTCCTGGGGAAACTAAGGGCATTCAGATGCAGGGAGTGGTATCTTTGTGTGATTTCTGCCTGGGCGCTGGGAGGCCCTGGCTGAAAGGAATGAAGATGATAAAAGATCAGATTATGCAGGGTCTGGGGAGGACCAGGGGCCCTGAACAATACAGGCCTGCCATTGGAATCCTTACTCTGCCACTTCTTAGATGTGTGACCCTGGTCAAATGACATGGCCTCTCTGTGCTTCTCTCTCCTCATCTATAAAACGGGCATCCTAATCACTGTCTTATAGGGTCGCCGTGAGACTGCAGTGAATTAACATACCTGTGTGCATCATATGCAATAATGGAATAACAGAGGATAGAGTTCCCTCTATTCTGTGTTTTCCACCCCTCCCCAGAAGCAAAATATTTTTCTTTTCTTTTTTTATTTAAAAAAATTTTTATATGTTTTTATGTATTTTTGAAAGAAAGAGTGACAGACCGCGAGCAGAGGGAGGGGCAGAGAGAGATGGAGACACAGAATCCGAAGCAGGCTCCAGGCTCCAACCTGTCAGCACAGAACCCGACACGGGGCTCAAACCCACGAACTGCGAGATCATGACCTGAGCTGAAGTCAAATGCTTAACCAACTGTGCCACCTAGGCGCCACTATATTTTTCTTTTCTAAATCCCACCCTCTGGAAACCTAATCCTGGTGATTCATTCTTTGAGGTCGATAAGCCCTTGTGTGCTCATAAACATGGACCACGACTGGGACCTATCAGCCTTAACACTTGAGCAGGAATTTGTTCAAATCAAATGCCTTCTTTCCTGAGGGTAAGATATGGGGATGGGGATTGTAATGAAGAGAGGACATAACATGGAAGCATTGGCTCTTCATAGGGGCCACTGGGTGGGCAAGAAAAACTGGAAACCTGCCAGGGGAGGTGGACTAACTTAACCTTATCCAGCACTTTCTGAATATCCCAGCACTTTCTGAAATAATAACCCTAAGCAACAAAGCTTAGGCACTGTGTATTCCTGGGCATCTGCCACAGCCCCATGAGATTCTCATCTAGCCTCCATTTTATAGTTATGGCAGAGCAGCCCATTTATTGTCCACCCGACAACCCTTCTCCTCCTCTTCTTTATGCTGCCAAGATGTAGCAGAGACAGGAAATGTCTGACACTCACTTTCCCACACTCTCTCCCAGCTAAGGGTACCCTTTGATCCATTCTTTAAGACTTCTGCTAGAGAGATCTCAGACAAGGTTTCCATCTCCAGTCCAAAGAGACACACAGGAGAACCCTTCTTCCTTGCCCCCTTCTTCCTATCTTTGGTTGTTTCCCTGGGAGGAGGTAAGGCTTGAAGCAATGGCAGCCATTTTGCAGGCCCAAGGCTGACACAATAAGAGGGCACTGAATCCTACTGAATAAACCTGGGGAACTTCCACTACTAGGATTTACTACTTTAGTACTTCTTTATGTATTCTGTTACCTGCAGGTGAAATGCTCCCTCTTGATGCTCAAGGCAGCTGAGGCCATGTGACCTGCTTATAGCCAACGAGGGGTTAGCTGGTGGTGATGGCTGCATGGCAATACCCTGGCTTCCACGATTTCATTATCCGCCATAGCACTGTATCCCAAGGTGATCCTACCAGGGCTCTGTCCAATTCAGCCTGGAAGACATCACCAGGGGTGACCCACTCCTCCACTCAAGAAGTATACCTTTCATGGCCTCCTATATAGATGCACCATGCTGGCCCCTGACCCCAATCAAGTTTAATGATCTCCCAATGCCAAAGAGTCCCAGGACCTTCTCTCTGTGGCTTTGAGGAAAAATGTCTTTGGGGATCATTGCTACATTAAGAAAATATAAAACATCCCTTGTGCAGCCTCTAATCATGGTCTTTGAGGGCTGACAAAACCCAGCACAGGCCATCTGAGTCATCCCCCTGCCTCCAGTGAGATGGCCTGTTCTCTTCAAGGAGGAGTACACGATTGCTGTCTGCCACCTGACCCCATGTCAGGCCAGCCAGTTCACCCAGAAGGACGCTTGCCCGCCCCCCCCACCCCACCCTGCCCCAACCAAGTACCTCCCTTGTGCACCTCCTAGGACCTAGAGCTCCACGCCTTCTGTGTGAGGCTTTGTGCTCTGCCAGGATAAAAACTGCTTCACTCTTCCTGGCATTGAGCTTCAGATCCCTCTCTCAAGGGGCAGGTTTGGTAGAGAAGCCTCACTGTCTGTGCAGCCGGGGTCCTTTGTCAGGAGGCTTGGAGGTTTGAGCTGGATCTCTCAGGAAGACACTTGAGCTCACTCAGCTTGAGGTTGTCACAAAGGAAAGGGAGATGACCCCTTGCATGGAAACTAGAGGGGGACAAACCCTATCTGATGGAGGATAGGGCTTCCAAACACTCCCAGGTTCGTGAGTTGAGTGTTCACAGAAATCAGTGGGTACCTACCTATCGTGTGGGAGGCAAGAGGGTGTGGTGGGGGCCATGGGGGGTGGTGTGGGCTTAGAGAGCGGTCACCGCTCAACGCAGGGCTGCCTGGGCTTCTACATTTTCAAGAGAAGTTGGAAATCCAGATTTTTCCACGATATCTCCCAATTTGGGGATTTCAGTAACTAATTCCCATTTAAGACAGCTGGCAGGATAAGGCAACGTACACAAAATTAGACATGCGTCCACAGGATTAGCCTGAAGACCTCCAGTTTGGAGGCCGTGGTTTAGAGATTTGGTGGTTAGTGCTGTAGGCCAAGTAATCAGGAAGCAGCTCTAAGAGCCACATGTGTCCCCCTCCCTTCATCAGTGACATCTTGAGGACACAAGACACAACAACTTTCTGGCTCTTAGGTGTATACAGTGGTGAAGTTTCTCCACTGTACTCACGTGCCATCGCTTGCCATGTCCTGAGACTCTGGAGGCCACCCTATTCCTTCCCCCTAAACTCTCCAGTGTTCTGAGCATTTGGGATTGCAGGGACAGACAAGAATCAGAGGCTGCTGTCTAGCACAGTCTGTGATTTGGCCTTGGTGGAAAATTCCACCGGCTCCTCCCAGGTAGCATTTTGCATGCAATGACAACACAGCATCCACAGGCATCCTTCCATAAAGGCCTGCTTTTCTCTGACGAGGATGGTGTCCTCTCGGTCATCCTCATTGATCCCTGCCAGCTTTGCACCGACCAGGCAAGGCAGGCCTCTGCAAATGGTCCCCTGGGGAGTGTTTCACTGAGTGCTCTCCGGCCTCAGCTCAAAGAGATTCCCGCCTGCAAGGAGGCTGTGGCGGTGGGTCTGAGTCACTCCCAGGCCTTCCATGCTGGAGGTGCTGGGGACATGGGTAAGACCAGAGGACCCCTCAGAGCCACCCTGGGGCTCAAAACCTGAGTAAGTGCTCAGAGACACAAACTATGCCACTTAGCATGTGGCAACAACTCCGGCCCCTAAGAAAGGGATAAATGTCCTCGACCTGCTGACCCCATGGGGGTCAGGATGTGGACAAGCCTGGTGCAGAAGTGCTGCTCTAATGCCAAGGCTAATTTCTCTTCCAGTGGCCTTTGGACGCTGTCCTGGCATCAACTCCCCTGCTCTTGCCAACACAGTGACAAGTTGCTTCATTCACCCAAACGCTCCCTGCCTCTGAGCACCAGGGACCTGCAGACAAAAATGTGAGGTGACAGCGGGGGGCACTAGGCCACTTCCCAGGAAATGTACACGGTTGGTCGTGAAGGGCTGGCTTCAGGCCCACACCACCTTTTGGGGCTGCAGGAGGTGGGGAGAATGAGCTCACTCAGGCAGACAGGCCTAAGACCCCAGAGGTTAGGAAAAAACTCCTAGAAACAGGGATTGTTCTAAAAGGTGAGGCTCATCTATTGCTCTCCTGATTTAAACTGCTCAAGGGACTTCCATTTAGAGCCAAGAGGGAGTAACAGAGACCAGGTTACTCTTGTGCTTGCAGAAAACCTAAAAAAGGGCAAAACATACAAAATGAACTCGTTTGCAATTGGACATCAGACAACAATGGTCAGTGATAACTGAGAGGTGGCAAATAAGAACTGAGTCCAGGGCCTGAGAGGTTTCCAGCCACAGACCGGGAGGGGGAACCCAGGTAGAAACCAGTGGGCTCCTAGAACTGAGGAGACAGAGGTGAGAGTTCAGGACAGAGGACCAGAGAGATGAGAGAGGTATAGAGCGAGATCTCTGGAGATTGGGAGAAGACCCCCTCCAGTATTCAGCTGTGTACTGACCTGGCCTGGGTGTGAAGAGGCCAGGAAAAAAATCATCTGGAAGGATAAGAGGAGTAAGTCCTTGCTCTCAGGCAGTTCTGGGAATAGTGCCTGTTGCCACCAGTCAGACTGTGAACTCCCAGGAGTCGTTGAGTCAAGCACCTGAAAGTGTCTCACCTCAGTAGGGGTAAGCGGGTTTGAAATGAGCACTGTTCCGGTCTCACCTAACAAATAAGCAAAGCAAGAACCCTGATCAAATTGCTTCCAAGTAGCTTAACTGCATCTCAAACAAAGCTCAAGAACATTGATAGGGATACAGTATCTAGCACCCAACAAGGTAAAAGGCAGTGTCTGGAATCCAATAAAAAAATGATCAGGCATGCAAAAAGTAGGAAATTTTAATCACAGTGACAAGATCAATCAACTGAAACTGACCCAGATGTTGGAATGGGTAGATGAGGACACGGTAACAGTTATCATAACTGGATTCCATATGTTCAAATAGAGATAAGTCAAATAGAAATGAGATACTAAAAAGGCATTCGTCATCCTCTAGAGATGAAAATTAAATACAGTGTGTGAAATGAACAAGACACTGACTGAAGCCAACAGCAGATCAGACAGGGTGAAAGGAAGGGCGGGTGAACCTGAAGACAGCAATAGAAACTATCTGAAATGGAACACAATAAGAAGAGAGAATAAAAAACTGAACAGAGCATCAGTGTGCTGTGGGACAGATTACATGGCCTCACACACTTGTAACTGGAATCCTCAAAGAAGAGGAGAAAAAGCAGAAGCGTTTGATCAACTAATGGCTGAAACATTTCCAACATTTGATGAAAACCTACCGTCAGCAATCACAAAGAATCTTGAGCACAAGAAACATAAAGAAAACTATACGAAGGTTCACCAAAATAAAATTTCTGAAAACAAGTGATAAAGAGAAAATCTTCAAAGCAGCCAGCAAAAACAAAAAACAAAAAACAAAAAAACCCCAAAAAACAAAAAACAAGGATACATCATATATGGAGAAACAGAGATAAGATGACAGATTTCTCATTGGAAACAATGTAAATGAGAACACAGTGGGGGCGATATCTTTAAACTACAGAAAGAAAACCTATGAGCAAAAATATCTTTCAAAAAACAAAGGCAAAATAAAGACATTTCCAGACGTATAAAATCCAAAAGAATTCATTATCAGCAGAGTTGTACTATAAGAAATGTTAAAGAAAGTCTTTCAGACAGAAGGAAAATGATACCAGATGGGAATACAGATCTTCACCATGAATAAAGAGCATTGTAAATGGGAAGTATATAGGCAAATATATAAATTTTTAAAAATTATTCAAAACTTTAAAAAAGATATTGATTGTTTAAATAAAAAATAATAAAATAGTGTGGTCTTTTAAATATACACAAAAGTAAAGTGCATGACAAGAAGTACAAAGGTCCAGGGGTGGAGTATAGAAGTACACTATTATAAGGCATACGACATGTAATGTGATATCACTTGAAGACAGACTGGCCTAAGTTAAAGATCTATTCTATAAATCCTAAAGTCACCACTAAATTAACAAAACAAATAATGAGAGCTAAAACTAACAAAGGAAGTAATACAGAATCAAAGACATTCCATCAAATTGAAAGAGAGCAGAAAAAGAAAAAGGAAACAGAACAAACAGCAAGATGACAGATTTAAAGCAAATGTACCCATGATCTCAATAAATGTAAGTGGTCTAAGCCCCTCAATTATAAGGCAGATTGTCACACTGGATTAAAAAGCAAGACACAATTGTATTCTGCCTGTAAGAAATGCACTTCAACATAAAGTCACAAATATGTCAAAAGCAAAAAAAAAAAAAAAGGAAAAAAAAGGAAAAAAGATATACCACACTAACAGTACTCAAAGACTGGAGTAGCTACATAAATATCAGACAAAGTAGATTTCAGAGCAAAGAAAATTAGCAGGGAAAAAAGAACGTCCTTTCACAATGATAAAGAAGTCAATTCATCAAGAGGACATAACACTTGTAAATGATTAAGCCCCTAAGAAGAGAGCTTAAAATACACAAAGCAAAGCCTGATGTAAATACTAGGAGAAATAGACAAATTCACAGCATAGTTGGAGATTTCAGTACCTCTCTCTCAATAAGTGACGGAACAAGGGACAGAAACAGGACAACATTCCACAACTGTAGGCAACGATTGAAGCAATTATTTCTTACACACACTGCCAAAAGCACTATCCGTGTGAGAACAAGTTGATAAACTGGACCTCATCAAAGCTTAAATTTCTGCTCTTTCAAAAACACTGCTAAGAAAATGAAAAGTCAAGTCATAGACTCAGAGAAAACATTTGCAAATTATATACCTGATCAAAGAGAAGTATCCAGAAAATTTAAGGAACGCTCTGAAGTAAGAGAACAACACAGTACAAAATGGAGGAAAGGTATGAACAGACACTTCACCAGAGAAGATATACAGATGGGAAATAAATATTTGGAAAGACATTCAACATTGCTGGTCATGAGGGAAATGCAAATTAAAACAAGGAGTTACCACTACCCAAGTATTAGAATAACAAAAGCAAAAGTGTGACAACACCAAGTGTCGGTGAGGATGAGACACAACTGGAATTCTCATAACCTGCTGGTGGGAACGTAAAATGGTACCCCCACTTTGGGAAACAGTATCGCAGTTTCTTAAAAAAGTTTATTATACTCCTATGATATCATCCAGCCATGACATTCTTAAGTATTTACCCAGGAGAAAGGAAAATAGATGTCCACACAAAGATTTGCACATGAATGTTCACTGCAGAGTTATCTGTAATATTCCCAAAGTGGAAGCAACCCAATTGCTCATCTCTAGGTGAACAGATAACAAACTGAGATATATTCCTACAAAGGAATACTATTTCACTGCAAACAAAAAAAAGAAAGAAATATCATTATATGCTACAATCCGGAAGAACATTAAAATAATTATGTTGAGTGAATGAAGCCAGACCCCTCACCAAAAAAAAGTACAAATTGTACCATTCCATTTATATAAACTTCTGGAAAATGTAAGTTAATAATTTATGGTGACAGAAAGCAGATTAGTAGTTCACTGGGGATGGAGGAGTTGGGAATGGTCACAGGGAGGGGGCAACAAAAAGACACAAGGAAACCTCTGGGAGTGATGGATATATTCATTAATGATAGAGGTGATGGTTTCATTGGAATATACACACGACAAAATTTATCAAATTGTATACTTAAATATGCACAGCTTATCATACCTCAGTTATACCTCACCAAAGCTGTTGAAAAGAAAATAATTTTTAAAAATTAAACAAAATAAAAATTTCTTCAGCATGTCCACACAACCCCTAAGCTGAAGCTCAGATTTCCATGAAAGCCTGCAAGACCCTGGCAGGGCAAGGTGTCACCTACCGCCCTCTTCAGCCTCACCATGGCTATTCCTCATGCCATTCCCACCCCTAACTCCCCACCCAACCTTAAATGCAGCCTCTAGCCATGCTTACATTTCTACTTCTCCAAGGCAGTATATCCACTCTTATCTCCAGGCTTTTGTATTTGCTATTCCCTCTGCCAGGTATACCCTTCCACTTCCAAATTCATCTGCTAATCCTCAATTCTGGAAGCCCAAATTAGGTAACCCTCTGGGCTCTCACACTTACCAGTCTGTATTATAATCACTCATTCATTTCATCTCTCATAGTAAGTCTCAACCAGTATGTGTTGATTAGAAGAAACCCAGCCAGCCTCAGACTATATGCTCTGTAAGGGCCGGGCACAGGTCTGGTTGGTTTATCTTGGAATCCCCAGCACTAAGCACACTCATAGAGACTTTACTACCTGCCAGACCCTATTCTCAGCACTTTGCAAACACTGTAATCTTTACAGCATGCCTCCAAGGTAGACACCATTTTTATTCTAATTTTGCAGATGAGAAAACTACATCTCAGGAAAGTTGAGTAACTTGCTCAAGTTCACACTGCCAGAAACTGGGGCAACCAGCCCTTGAACTCAAGTGGTCTAGCTGTTGATGACAGTACTATGCTGCCCAAGAAGGGAACACATAAGAACTACAGAAGCCTCGCATATTAGACAGAATGATTTTGGAGTCATCGGGTCCAACCTCTTAATATGCCCTGTGGCTTTGGAGGGCCTGTCCCCCTCTCATGCCAGGTTAGGCACCAGACCCAGTTAATCAGATCAGCACACACCCCTGGCCATTGTGATTGGTTAGGAATGATCACATGACCCAAGCTTGCTTGGTCAGGCTCAACAAAACCTAATTTCAGGACTTTTGCTGGAGCTACTGAGCCAAGGGCACTTGCTTCCTTTGGGGTCTCCGAGCTGGTGCTACATAAGCTTTGATCTGCTGGGGGCATCTTTAAATGTCGTGAAGAGATACAAAGAAACCATAGCTGACAGGTAGAGGCAGAGTTGGTGTTCCTGGATCCAGCTGTGCCTGAAGCTGTACAAGTTTAGTTATGAGAACCTATATATTCCCTTTTTAAAATGTGCAAGGTAGACCTGAATTTGTACAGCTTGCAACCAAAGTGATCAAGTAACGATACAAGGCAGGGGGCACTACGAACAGAAACTAATGTAACAGGCCACTGGGTGTTCTGGTAGGGAACACCAAAGACCCAGAATCTCAGAGCTGGAAGAAATTTTAGGGTTCTAAGTGTGTACTATCCAATCATCATACCTACCAGCCACATCAAGGCCACTTGACTCAAGAAGGGGTGCGGTGTTACGTCCTGCGCCCCTTGTCCTCCCCACGCCTCCCTGGGAGACACACTGGCAGTGCTTAACTTTTGCAATTCGGCTTCAACTACTGCCAAGGGGAAGGAAAGAAGTGCTGTGGCATCCCTGCTTCACTCATGGGAAGCCACACTTCCACCCACCGGATGGAAGGGATGAGCGAAGGGGTTCCTGGCAGGCCCAGAGGCCAAGACAGAAAGTTCCAAAAGTAACCTGTGTTATATTTGTCATCACCGCTTACTTGGGAACAAGCAATGACAGAGAAGCAGCATTTCCTCATCCAGATGTATATCTCTGGGGGTCAAAGACGGGTCTTCACCTTGCTTATAGGGCAGTAAAGTCCCCAGGAAGGGTCTCACACCGCTGACCACTTCTCTGGACACCAGGCACAGATCCAAAACACCCAGCAGCCAACAGCCACAGCAGGGGTCACGGTTATTAACCTCATTTCACGGATGAGGAAACTGAAGCTCGGGCGATGAAGGGATTTGCCAAGGCCATCCTCTCAGTAATTAAGAGTCGGGATCCACACTGAGACTTTTCTACCCACAAGTCCAGAACACCTTCTAACACACCCAGGTTAAAAAAAGCAACATCTAGAAACTAGCATGATGATAACAGTAAACAGATCACATGCACTCACATAGCCAGCCACTGAGCTGGGTCCTTCAGACATGGTATATAATTTGTGACCACACACCCAGCAAAACTGACCCCAGATGGCTCAAATGAGAGACTTAAATTTTTTTTTAATGTTTATTTGTTTTTGAGAGAGACAGACAGACAGAGCATGAGCAGGGGAGGGGCAGACAGAGAGGGAGACACAGAACTCGAAGTGGGCTCCAGGCTCCGCCCGTCAGCACAGAGCCCGACACGGGGCTCGAATTCACGAACTGTGAGATCACGACTTGAGCCAAAGTCAGATACTCAACCGACTGAACCACCCAGGCACCCCTCAAGTGAGAGACTGTAATACAGGGAATACTTACAAGGTATGGACAGGGTCCCAGGAAGGATGTCAGAGGCTGGCATTTGGTTTGGGGGTTGCTATCCCACCTTGTCCTGAAAGGACAAGGAAGAGTATGACACCTGGAGCCATGGTGGAGACCTCAAAGCAGGAGTGAGGAAATACCCCGGCCTTTCTTTCCTCCCACTGGCTGAACCCAAGCTAAAGCTGGAGGGCGGGGGAGCTCAGGAGTACAAACTGTGGGATCAGCCTCCCAGGACACAGAGGAAATCTGCAGAGAGTGGGTCTGGGCAGAGCTGGAGGGTGACCAACCATCCCAGTCTTCCTAGGGACCGTCTGTGTCTTAGTACCGAAAATCTCGTGTCCTTAGAAACCCTTCCATCTCAGGCAGACAGGGATGGTTGGCCTCTCTGGTGGAGGGGCAAATGGAGAGGAGTCAGCACACTGGCAATGCCCTTGTCCCTCTAGTACAGATGAGGAGATAGAGGTCTGAGGGGCGAGTCACTTATCCACATAGCAAGGCAGCAGGATTTGATCCTCATCTATCTAAGGCACCCTTTCACCCTATAGGACTTGCTCTGAAGATGGAGAATGATTCAGGAATTATGCCAGAGGTCAGGACAAAGACACAGGTGGCCCAAGGGGAGGAGAATACAGTGCAGCAACTCCTCTCAAACTGACTTCTGTCTTCTCTGTCACAGAGAATCATGCTCAGGCTGCAGGCACCATGGAGGAGGGCACAGGAGTCAGCCAGGGTGTGGTGCTGGTCTGGGACCAGTTAGTTTCTTTACAGGGACATCCTAGGGAAGTGAGGGTCCTGTGACATGATCTCCCAGTGGCTGTCTGGGATCTGAGGAACTGTGGGAAGGCCAGAGGGTGGGAGGGGTCATCAGTGACCCTCCTCAGGATTCCTGGAGGCTTCAGCGATGGAGAAGGGCAACTTGTAATCAAGAAAGAGAAGGGTAAGGTTTGGATGTCCTTAGCTCACCCCTCAATGGCTTCCTGACCACAATGAGGATGTATGAACCGCAGCAGGGAGGATCAGGAAAACCCTAGGCTAAGTAGCAACCTTGGAATCTCAACTGAACTCAGGGCAACTAACAACCTTGGGACCTCAAATGAATGAAAGGAAACACACAGAAACAAAGCAGGATCCATGAGGCAGGTGTACATGTAGAAGGTAGGGCAATATCACTTTTCTAGACAGCTGTTTGCCCAAAAGAGTCAAGGGTAGGATGCTGCAGGCCAAGAAAGCAAATCTCACCTTGGACCAGTTGACTAGAGGGGCAGTGCTTGATCAGGGATTGCAAACTCAGGCCCTCCAGGGACCAAGTAGATGATGAATGAGCAGAGACGAGTGGGGACCACAGCAAATGGAGAATCTCAAGTCTTATATCACATAGACAGCTGATTCTCAGCCCAGCCCAGACTGGCCTGGCACATATGAAGGCCCAAGTTTCCAAATCTTCTTCTTTTAAAAAATGCTTATTTATTTATTTTGAGAGAGAGAGAGAGTGCGCGTGCAAGTAGGAGAGGGGCAGAGAGACAGGAAGAAAGAGAATCCCAACTATGCTCCACACTGTGAGCATGGAGCCCAACACGGGGCTTGATCCCACAAACTGTGAGATCATGACCTGAGCCAAAATCAAGAGTTGGATGCTCAAGTGACTGAGCCACCCAGGTGCCCCTCGAGTTCCCAAATCTTCTGATTTTTCTTAAAGAGAAGCTGGAAATCAAAATTCAAGGTAACTCCCTTGATCTTTAAATAGTAAATCCTTGTTTGTTTGTTTGTTTGTTTGTTTTGTTTTAATGCTCACTGGATCACACAGAACATTTCCAGGGGTCAGATTGGGCCCTTAAGCTACCACTTGGTGACCTGTGGTCTAGAACAAGGATGGCAGTTGTATACTTGTTCTCTGTCTCTCCGTCTCTCTCACTGCTCAGCTCTAACTGGGAATGCATCTGAGGGAATAGCTCCTGGAGACACACTGTGAAAGGCAGTGGGTTCCAATGAAGCAGGAAGGAGGGAATGGAGATATTCCCATAAGAAGCTAGGTCAAAAAGAGGAGAGGAATGGATGAGATACCGTGTCTGGTTGACTCACCTGTCCATCCATCCCATCTATCAATCCACCCACCCACACATTCATCCACTCATCCATCCATCCACCCATCCATTCATTCATCATCCATCATCCCACATATCCATCCATCCACCCATTGACTACCCACATATTCATCCACTCATCCACCCATCCACACACATATCCATCCATCCAACCATCCATCCATCCATCCATCCATCCATCCATCCATCCATCCATCCCAGAGTATGCTGTTGTAGATAACAACACGGATTCTGGAGCCAGACTGCCTGGGAAAAAAATCTTGCTTTTTCATTTCCTGGATATGTGAGCTTGGCCAAGGTGCTCAACCTCCCTGAGCCTCTCTTTCCTCGTCTGTAAAATGGGGGATACAACAATAAAGCCATTGTGAGGATTACAGAAGTATTAATTCATGTATAGCATGTTGAACAATGCCCAGCATTTGTAAGTACTCCACATATGGGAGCTATACTTGGCTATCAGTATTCACTTAATGGTCATTTACAGAATGTCAGGCATGTGCCAGGCACCATTGGGTACTGGGTGGCAAATAACACAGGCACAGCCACTGGTCTCAAGGAGCCTAAAATCTCCTGGGAGAGATAGAGCAGTAAACAGATAACTTTACATTCTCACCTTTTAAAACAAAAGCAGTCACCACGTCCGTGGATGCATGCATGTGTATGCAGGCACGCACACACATACACGCACAACAGAGAGTCCAACCTACATAAAACTCAGTAGAGATCGCTGAACACATATCATTGAAATAATCTGTTTCTATGTTTAGAGAACACATGATTTTTCATGACCCAGTAGGCCCACTTCTCTGGAAATAATCACAGGTATGCACAGAGATTTAGCTAAAAAGAGACGCAGCATGAGGTAATGCTTGCGGTTAATCTGTTTTGAGTATTTGCCATGGTGGATGGGTGCTTCACACTGCAGAAGACCCCTGCAGCACCAGAGTGAGGTGGGGAAGCAGCTCGTCCCCCCACAGCTTTCCCCCCACCCTTGTGCACTGAGGAGTCCTGTACTCAGACCTTGTTCTCACAGGAACCATAGATCCTTAGGGAAATAGCTGACTGTAGGGCTGGAAAGGATAGGTTCAAGATAGACCAGGAGGAATATCTTGTTATGCTAGAACGTTAAGGAGGTACATACACCCCCCCCCCCCCAAATAAGAACAAAACAAAGATGAAGGCATGTCATAAGGATACAAACACCAGCTTGCAGGGGCTCCCATGGGCCAATTCTGGGATGATTTAAGCAAAAAAATTAGACAGGGGCCCCGGGGTGGCTCAGTCGGTTAAGCATCCCACTTCAGCTAAGGTCATGATTTTGCGGTTCACAGGTTCGAGCCCCGCGTTGGGCTCTGTGCTGACAGCTCAGAGACTGGGGCCTGCTTCAAATCTGTGTCTCCCTCTCTCCATGCCCCTCCCCTGCCCGTGCTCTGTCTCCCTCTCTCTCATAAATAAGTAAATATTTAAAAAAAGAATTAAAGACAGTAAGCAATTATAAGCCTTTGGTGGGGGGGAACAGAAATTCATGAATTTACATAGAAAAAAATGGATAGGGGCACCTAGACGGCCCAGTCAGTTGAGTGTCTGACTTCAGCTCAGGTCATGATCTCGCAGTTGGTGGCTTCCAGCCCTGCATTGGGTTCACTGCTGTCAGCATGGAGCCTGCTTCAGATCCTCTGTCCCCTCTCTCTCTGCCCCTCTCCTGCTCGTGCATGAGTGCATTTTCTCCCCTCTCTCTCGAAAATAAACATTAAAAATGAAAGAAAATTAAAAAATGGATAAATCAGTGAATCCCTGGGGAGAGGGAACCCTGGCTAGCCTGCCGTAGTCCACCTGGTAAATGCAGAGAGAGTGAATGAGTTGCAAAACCAGCATTTGGCAACCATCGCAGTAAAGAATGATTCAGGCAAGGATTACCAACGGATGCTAAGTCTAGGGGAGACTTTGTGGAGACGCAAGATATTTACATGGTCTTCAAGTGTTTTCCCACTGGTTGGGGATAAAATAGTAAGGATACAGCAAGTAAATTGAACACCTTGCCCAGGTAATCAAAATGAACAATTCCACTGCTGGGCATATGCCTGATAAAACTGAAAACATGTAGTCAAACAAATATATATCCACATACGTTCATAGAATCTCTATTCACAGTAGCCAAAAGGTAAAAACAGCCCAGATGTCCATCACTGGATGAAGAAACGAAATGTGGTATATCCATACAACAGAGTATTATTCAGCCATAAAAAAGAATGAAGTTCTTCTACAAACTAGTGTGGATGACCTTGAAGACATTATGCGAAGTGAAAGAAGCCAGACACAAACGGTCACATATTGTATGATCCTATCAAAAAGAAATATCCAGAATAGATAAATCTATAGAGACAGAACACAGACTAGTGGGTACCAGGGGCTGGAGGCAGGTGAGGCATGGGGAGAAACTAATGGGCATAGGGTTTACTTTTGAGGTAGTGAAAATGTTTTTGAATTAGAGGTGGTGGTTGTATGATATTTTGATAGACCAGATGCCACTGAATTATTCACTTTACAATGGTTGATTTTATGTTATGTGAATTTCATCTCAATGAAAGGTATTACACCAGCGTTAATGTTATAGAGTGTGTAACTGCACTATGGTTATATGAGAATGTCCTTCTTAGGAAATACATACTGAAGTCATCAGAAGTGAAGTGTGAGGAGGTTTGCCACTTGCTCAGAAGATATACATACAGGCGAGCAAACACACAGGACAACTGAGGAAAATGTAAACAATTTGCAAATAAAATCAGATGAGGGTTTTTTTTTTTTTATCATTTCTGCAATTTGAAATTACACCCACCACAAAAAGAAAAAGAGGCCATCGTGGAGACAGGCGTGAGAAACAAGGTCTGGGAATGGGGTTTGCATTTATCTCCTCTCACACTGCCTCCGGTGATGCCTGGAAACATGGTCAACACGTCCCCACCAGTCCCCATTTCTCCTTCATCAGCAGCTAGTTCCTGCTGGGGTGGTAGCCTGGGTCTCCTTTCATCCTGGAACATCTGAAAGTCTCCTCAGGTAATTAGAATACAGTCAAAGGGAGAGCTGCGAGGTGTTGCTCTCCCGTCTCCAACACACAAGGCCTGCGTATCATGGTACTCAGAGATCTCCGACGTGGCCCCGCTGAACCCGGGAAGACCCATCTGACCCCCCAGCAGGATCCCTGTTGCAAAGATGTTGTTGCCAGCAGCCGTGCTCAGGGCTGCTTGGTAGAGTCTGTCTTATCCCCGGCAACCAAGCGGCCCAGCAGACCGCTCTCCCCAGAGAAAAGCCCACCCTTTTGCCTCTCTGGATTTGGATGCCATGGCTTATCAGGGGCCAAGGTCTGCTTTGGTGGCAGGAGGGGAGCTGAACCATCAGGAGATGGGACACCAAATGGGATGCTGAGGGTGTTCTGACTATGTGACTGTTTATGAGAGTTTGCATTTATAAACTGGGCAAATTGCCCATTCAGGGGCATCGCTGACCCTCCTGAAATCAATAAAGACTCCTAGGTTTTTGCAAATTACACTGGTTTCTGACCTTCTCACGCTGTCCTGGGGATGCCTGAGAGGACACCTAGGCATAGCAGCTGTCACATCCCTCCTCAAATTCTCCTTGCCAAGAATTCCTTCATCCCTCCCTGTCCCAAACCTCCCCATCCGAGACACCCAGCTCAAGTCCTTGTGCCTCCCAAAGTCAGCCTCAGTGATTAGAGCTTAAGAGGACACCCCCCTCTCTGACTTCCTGTGGCCTTCATGGCTCCTCCATTCATTGCTTCATCCCGTATATGCCTTACACTTGTGCTCATTTCCTGAGCATGTCAGACCCGTGGGGCCTGTATCAGCTGTTTTATTCACTCCTCCTTCACCCCCAAAATCCCTACCCAGTGCCACCCACCCAGCAAACACTCAATAATGCTGGCACACTAAATGGAGGGAGCCAGATGAGTTATGTAATGAGAACAATCCTTGAGAAAGATTTTTCTGACAGCAGCATAAAGGATGGGCTGGAGAAAAATCAACAGCAAGCCCATCAATCATCACGTATTTATTGAGCATCTCCTGTGTGAGCCACTCTGCTAAGAGCTTTGGAGGATTCAAAGACACATAAGGCACCCCTGCCTACTCCCCCCACCCCCACCGGAACTGAATTCAGGTTGAAGAGACAACACGTGGGGAGTTACATAATAATACAAGGCGTGAAGCACCCTGCAAATCAACAGCATCAGAGACAGGGCACAGCAGGATGTGATTAATTGCCAGGTGAATGACGGACTACAAAGAACATTCTATGATGCTGTGATTCAGCAAAGCGGTGGGACTTCAGTGCATGGAACACGGTGGGGGCGACAGGAGTGAGAATGAATGTGGGCAGCGTCTTCCAGCAGTTCCAGGATTTGGGAAGGGAAGGACTGCAGAGAAAGGGGAATCTGAGTTGTGTCAAGCCGCAGGAGGGTTTCCATAGGGTGAGAAGTGGCAGGGAGGTGGGTCAGGAAAAAGAGAAAACAGGGATTGCGGGAGCGAGCCGTGTGCTCAGGGGGCTTGGGTAGCTAAGTCTGGGGCAGAGGAAAGTGAGTGTCAGATAGCAGCCTGGGGTGGATGGGAAAATGTGACACAGCTGACGGAATCTCAACAGTCCTTATCTCTGCTTTGGTTTATTCTGTTTCTTCTCTCTCCCCCAGTCATCTAGGCTCAAAACTGGCCACCACAAAAGCTAGGGGCAGAGATCCCTGGAGAAGAGGAGGGGCAGAGGGACTGCCCCAATCATGTTGTCACAGCTGCTGTGGGGAAGTGGGGGAATTTGGACACAAAAAGGGCCCTGTGGGTCTGTCCACAATGGGATGGGGGCCCTGCTAGGGTTTCTGACGATGGGGGGCAAGGAGTTGGGCAGCCAATGTAGAGCTCTTCTGGAAACTTGGGCTGGAGAAGGAAGGAGAGGCTAAAAGATAATCCTTGAACAGTGAAAGCATAAAAGGAAGGAGTAGTTTTTCCTCAGTAGAGGAAGCCTGATCATGTCTGAGAAGAGAGGAAAAGAGGGAAGAGAAGTGTAAAGGGAAGAAGATGAAGTTCACACACCATGGTCCTCATTGCCCAACTCCAGGCTGCTCTCTAGTTTCCTCCATGCTGTATTCCTGAAAAGGTGGCCTATCATGCAAAAGTGAAGGACTGGCCAGGGGTTGCATTTGGCTGCAGAGATGAGAGCACTTGGGAGTCTAATTTGGGAGGAGAAGGTTGAAAATAGTCTTGTCAGCAAATCAGCAAGGAAATCAACATGCTGCCTGCTGGGCTGACTGAGGTGTTGGGAGGTGCTGAGAGGGTGACAACAGTGGTAGTCTGAGCAGTAGTTGATCATAAATCAGCTTCTCCAGCAAGTCTGGACCAACTGAGAAATTGAGGAAGGGGCTGATGATGATCTATAGAGAGGAGACATTTCGCGGTCCATGTCTGGCTGGCCAGTCTTCTCTCAGGAAAAAGTCACCTGTGTGCCCTTAAATCAGTGTTTATAAACCATATTTGGATTTGCACCTGCCCAGTATGCCCACCTACTTCAGGGAACTGTGGCTCACTTCACTCTACCCACATAGTTACTGAGGGAGCAGCCAGGTAAGTATACCATGGCCCAGCCCCCTGACAAAACTGATTAGTTCAGGAGGAGGTACCTGACCCAACTAGACCAATCAGATTCCTTCCCTAAAATGTTAGCAACTAAAAGAAAGACAAGTTTGTTTGTCTCTTCCCGTGCCTCAAACTGAGGGCTGGTAAACTCAGCAGTTGTTGGTGGCCAGGTGTAATGAAGGACAATAAAGAACAGTTGATGGTAAGAACAAAAAAGGAAAGACTCGGAGAATCTTCCAGGGTTCTTAGTCCTCTTCTATACCTACATTGACTCCCTAGATGATTTCATCCCATGTTCAGAGTTTTTCTATACTGGTGACTCCCTAATTTTATCTCCAGCCTGGACCGTTGTATCCACCTGCCTGATCCACATTTTTTCTCTTGTATTTCTCCTCTTAGATTTCTAACAGGCATCTCAAGTTTAATATATACAAAACCAAACTCCTGATATTCCTCCCCCTACTTTTCCCATGATCTCCTCCTTCTCTCTTAACAACTCCATCCTTCCATTTCTCAAACTCAAAACCTTGAGGTCATACTGGACTCCCGTCCTATAGCCAGAATCTGACCATCTCCACCACTAGCATCATCTCTGTCCTGGGTTATAGCATCAATAGTCTCCCTGTTTCTGCCCTAGGCCTCCTCCTAACAGGAATGATCCTGTTCAACCCAAGTCACAATACATAATACCTTGGCTGGAAACCCTGCAATGACTCCCCACTGCCTTCAGAATGAAAGTCCTTGCAATGACCCTGCATGGTCTAACCCCCCATTGCCATTCTGCCATCACTCACCACACTCCTGCTGTTCCAGCCACACTGCTCTCTCCAGAGACCCAGCTCACTCGAAGCCTCAGCCATCCGCAGGAATAAAGGAGAAACCTCTTTGTTCAAATGTCACCTCCTAGGTGAGGCTTTCCTGGACTGACCTGTTTGAAAACTGCCACCCTTTCCCTTATACTCCCAATCCTCCTTCCCGGATTTCTGTGCCTTCATAGCACTTACCACTACATAACTTTACTTGTTTGTTTACTGACTGTCTCCCATATCCAGAAAAGTTACTGGTACATAGCTGGAACCCTGAATGATTGAGTGAGCAAGTGAGTGAATGAATGAATGAATGAATGGGTTCCTTGCAGCATGCCGATGTCTCTATTTTAGCATATGGCAACCACAGTTGGATTCCATCTCTCCCAATCTAAGTGTGCTAACAATCACAGAAATGACTGGGGAAAATGAGGCCAACTGCATCTATGCAGGACAAGACAGAGGAGGCCAGATGTGGAGCTCAGAAGGAAGTTCTCAGTCATTCAGGCTTTAGATGTAAATGAGGATGGTGGAAATGCATATTAATTAAGCTAAATCAAGGAGACGGTGGGGCAGAACCAACTGCATTTATAACTAACCAGACACAAAGAACCTTCTTTCTTTGTGACAGTAGCGGTCAATGATGCTTCCAGAACTTGGGAGCTACTGTATGATGCCCTCAAAAATATGGGAAAAGGGCTACCAGATTCTGGCTGAGAGCCTTACTGTAAAATCACCAGTCACCTTCAATTGGTTCCCAAGTCTGCAGAGCCTGACTGCATCTCAGTAGAGGTTATTAGCAGCCAAAGAAGTGACGTGTTGGGCAGACATGGGTGTGCAGAAGGAGGGCACAGAGGCATATACTGGCTGTCCACAGCTCATTACCCTTGACTGGGTCACCACTGATTTCCATACCCACATGTCTGATGGATGTGGTTCTGTCCTCAGCCCGCTTGACTTCTCTCCAGGTCTTGACCCCACTCCCCACCTCTCCAACTGGAACCAGTCTCTTCCCTTGGCGTCCATGACCAATACCGTCCTGGGATTCCTCCAACATCTCTGGCCATGCCCTCTCCATAACTCTACAGATGCTCCTTCCTCCACTCAGCATCAGAGTTGAAGGCCTTCAAGGCCTGGGTGTAGATCTTCTCTTCCCTGATCCTGTCCTGTCAGTACTCATGGCCTCAATTTCTACCCATTCACAAATGGCTCATAAATATCTATCTCCAACCCATGCTTTTTGTCTGAGCTCTGACCTCCCAAATGGCATTTCCTCTTACACAATTCAATAACCACTCATTCTCAGTGTGACTCAACCACAACTCAGGACCCCTTCCCAATCTGGCCCTCCTTAAGGGGTCCCTGTCTCAGAAAAAGCTCCACTCTTTGTCCTACTGTGTTTGTTGGAGACCCTGGAGGTTATCCCAACACTTTTGCTTCCAAGTCACTGACATCTCCTGCATCACCAAGTCCTGTTGATTTTCCATCCCCGGTCTCTCCCAGACCTCTTCACTTCTCTCCATCACACACTCACTCCCTAGTCTAGGTGGCCACTTTCTTCTCTGGGATACTGTAGAAGCCTCATTGTCGGGTATTTCCACAGCCTTCCTTCTTTTTCCAAGTCTATTCCTCACACAGCAGCTAGAGACCACTGCAATCATGTTGATTCAACCCTTACTAAAACTCTTCATGCGGCCTCCTACTGTTTTAGGATACAGACCTGCATGGTTCCATGCAGCAGCCACTAGCCACATGTGGCCATTTAAATGTAATTAAAATGAAATAAAAACAGAAGTTCAGTTCCTTAGTCATACTAGCCACATTTCAAGTGCTCAGAAGTCACATGTGGCTAATGGCTATTATATTGGACAGCACAGTTATAGACTGTTTCTATCATCACAGAACGTTCTATTAAATATTAGTGGTATAAGCAGAACTTCCTATGGTGTTCCATACACCCATATGGTCCAGCCCCTGCTCACCCCTCCAGCTTCACCTTGTGTGATGCTCCTGTGCATCTCTCTGATCCAGCTCTAACTGGCTGACAGACTCCCTCCTACTGCAGGCCCTTTACACATGCTGTTCCTCCCAGCTTGGGGCATTCTTCTGTCTTATTAGACTAGTTAACTCCTGTTCATCTTCAGACCTCAGCTTACAGATGGATGGATGGATAGTTGGATGGACTGATGGAGAGATGGATAGATGGATGGATGGATGGATGGATGGATGGATGGATTGGTGGGCAGTGGGTGGTTGAAGGTGGTGATAGATTTAGCTAGTATCAACTGTTGTAATCTTCTGGCCAGCCCTTACCCATTGGGACACAGAGTCTTTTAGCTTTATGACATTCCACACTCCTTCACTGTCACTCCTCTACTTCAATTTGGTGCCATCTTATGATGGCCATGCAATCTGATAAACCAGGACAGTTCCACATTTCTGGCCAGGATGATGGTAGTTCCGTGGTACATCAATACAATGGCCTTCTATTCTGATTTGGTTTCCCATGGAGCCTGGGGTTTCAAGGAGAGAATATTGTGGTCCAGAGAATGGGGCTGTTTCTCAATCATAAATAAATTAAAGGGCCTTCTTGTGTCCACTCCAGCCCTGGATGTGTCCTGGCTGATGCGAATCATTCTCTGAAGACTAATGACCCCACATACTACACAGGGGGGAAGGCAGATTTACATCATTTCCAGATGAAATCCATAACCCATTCATAACTATATCTGGGAAAATAAGTGATGGGCAGTGCCCTCTAGGAGTCAGACACGAGAGGAGGCTCTAAGGTAAGTAAGATCTTTTTATCTCACAAAGAGGACTTGTTCCATTCTGGTATGTTCATTTTAACAAACTAGACTGTGGCTTTAACTTAGTCACTTAAGTGTCATTATAACACCATGCACCGATGTTACAGCATGACCTGAATCCAAGGAGATCTTGGCTGCATGAGTACTTGGAGACATACAGCAAAAGGCAGTGTCCTCGGTACATTCGTTATGGAAAACAGTATGGAAGTTCCTCAAAAAAATAAAAGTGGAATATCATGTGTTCCAGCCATCCCACTCCTGGGTATATACACAAAAGAATGGAAAGCAGGGACACAGACAGATTCTTCTCCACCCATGTTCACAGAAGTATTACTCACAAAAGCCAAAAGTTGAGACAACCCAAGTGTTGGGCAATGGATGAATGGATAAACAAAATGTGGTCTGGTCTCTACTCAAAGTAGAATATTATTCAGCCTTAGAAAAGAAGGAACTTCTTACATAGGCTACAATATAGACAAACCCTGAGGCCGTTGTGCTACGTAAAATAAGTCAGTCACAAAAACACAAATACTATATGATTCCACTTACATGAGGTCCCTACAGTAGGCAGACTCACAGAAACAAAAAGGATGGTGGGTGCCAAGGGCTGGGGTGGGGAGGAAGTTATTGTGTAATAGGGACAGAGTCCCAGTTTGGGAGGATAAAAAAGTTCTGCAGACGGATGGTAGTGGCTGTACAACAATGTGAACGTGCTTAATGCCACTGAACTGCATACGTAAAATGGTTACAATGGTAAACTTTATGTTATGGATATTTTCACAATACAAAAAAAAAATCAAAGCAAAAATAAAAAGGCGGTTTCCTCTACTGGCTATTTCTAGGGTAAGCACTCAGAGCAGTGGCTGGTACGATTCACACGTGGGGTAGTGACAGGCCACCACTGACTGCCATTCAGTGGGTGTGCCCCAAAGCAGTTGGGACAAGGTGGGAAGGCCATGCAGTGACTAGTATCACACTGCTGCTGACCATCAACCCATCCTTGGAACTTTCAAGACTTAAAAGTGCCCAATTTTCATTGGCTGTGGGTGACTTTGCTTTCTGGAGCAGGGCAGGATGGAGGTAGGAAGGTTCCTGAGTTGAGTGACCCATTTGGAGGTGGGGCTATAATGTAACCCTACTCACAGGCTCCCTATGTGATTTGTTCAACTTGTCTTCAAGTCTGCTCCCAATGCAGTTTCCAGAATATTCTGCTAACCTTTACTAAGCTTTGCATGCTGAGCTCCTATTACTATTTAATTGAATCCCCACTGTTTCCCCAGAAGAGCATATGCTATGCTGTTACTATCTTCACCTTTCAGATGAGGAAACTGAGGCTCAGAAAGCCCCCCACCCCCACCCCAGCTGACTTCTCACCACAGCTCCATGACCTAGCTTCATACAGCATCCTGCATCATTTCCTCTCTTGCTTCTAGGCCCTTATAGAAGCAGAGGCTAGGCTTTTCCCTATTCCTAGAATACTTTTCCTCTCCTTTCTCAAAACAGTTTTGGTCATCCTGCACATCTACCCCCAATATCTTCCCTTCTGTGAGGTGAGGCCTTTTTGATTATTTTAGGTGGAATGAGGAGTCATCCCCTTCCTTAAGGTCCCTAGACAGCAACAACCCCACTATTAGAGAAACCTTACATGCAGCCTGAAATGTTAGGCATTCTGCATTTATTAGCTCTTTATTCCTCACACAAACCCTCTGTAGCAGGCATTATTATTACCTCTATTTTAAAGGTGAGAACACTAGAGCACAAGAGAGGTTAAGATACTTCCCCAAGGTCACACAGATACTGTGGGTTGACCCAGGATTTAAACCCAGGCAGACTGACTCCAAAGTCCTTACTAGAATACTTTTAGTATTTAGCAACTTCTTACTATATATGTCTCCTGAGGCAAGGGAAACAAAAATAAATTATTAGTTCATCAAGATAAAAAGCTTCTGCACAGCCAAGGAAACCATCAATGAAACTAAAAGACAGCCTACAGGAGAAGATATTTGTAAATGACACAGCTGATAAAGGGTTAGTATCCAAATTATATGAAGAATGTATAAAACTCAACACCTAAAAAACAAATAATTCAGTTAAAAAATGGGCAGAAGACATGAATAGACATTTTTCCAAAGAAGACATCCAGATGGCCAATAGACACATGAAAAGATGCTCGACATCACTCATCATCAGGGAAATACAAATCAAAACCACAATGAGCTATCACCTCACACCTGTCAGAATGGCTAAAATTAGGGGCACCTGGATGGCTCAGTCAGTTGAGTGTGTGACTCTTGATTGTGGCTCAGGTTGTGACCCCAGGGTCATGGAATTGAGCCCTGCATCCATGCTGAGCAGGGAGCCTGCTTGGGATTCTCCCTCCCCCCCCTCCCCTCCCTCTCTCTCTCTCTCTCTCTCTCTCTCTCTCTCTCTCTCTCTCCTTCTGCCCCTCTCCCCCACTTACATCTCTTCCCTCTCTCTCTCTCTCTCTCTCTCTCTAAAAAAAAAGGCTAAAATTAACAAGCCAGGAAACAACAGGTGTTGGCAAGGATGTGGAGAAAGGGGAACCCTCCTACACTGTTGGTGGGAAAGCAAACTGGTGCATCCACTCTGGAAAACTGTGTGGAGGTTCCTCAAAAAGTTAAAAATAGATCTACCTACAATCCAGCAATTGCACTACTGGGTATTTACCCAAAGGATAAAAAAAATACTGAGTCGAAGGGATATATGCACCCTGATGTTTATAGCAGCATTATCAATAGTCAAATTATGGAAAGAGCCCAAATGTCCACCAACTGAGGAATGGATAAGGAAGATGTGGTATACATACACACAATGGAATGTTACTCAGCCATCAAAAAAGAATGAAATCTTGCTATTTGCAATGAGGTGGATGGAGCTAGAAAGTATTATGCTAAGTGAAACCAGTCAGAGAGAGACAAATATCATAGGATTTCAATCATATGTGGAATTTAAGAAATAAAACAGATGAACATTGTGGGGGTGAGAAAGGAGGCAAACCAGAAAGCAGACTTAACTGCAGAGAACAAACTGAGGGTTGATGTTGGGAGGTGGGTGGGGGGTGGGTTAAATAAGAGATGGGTATTAAGGAGGGCACTTGTTGTGATGAGCACTGGATGTTATATGTAAGTGATGAATCACTAAATTCTATACCTGAAACCAATATTACACTGTATGTTAACTGGAGTTTAAATTTAAAAATTGTAGAAAAAAGTTCCAGAGGAGGCAGGCCCTAAAAGAGGGAGGGAACCTACCAGGAAGAGAAGGTAGAAAAAGGAACGCCAGCATGGGCAAAGGTGGAGAGAAGAGAATCCACAGATTCTACTCCCTCTACATACACTCATCTTGTGCCATATAGGGTGAATGTTCCACTGGGAAAGCGGTAAAATGAGAGCCCCAAATCATGTACTGTGTTGTATTTTGGAAGGAGTGGTCCTCAGTGTATTAAAATCCCCTGGGGAGCTGGCAAAATAATGCAGCCTCAGGGGGTTCCCTGGAGATTCAGGAGAATCTGCATTTTCCTAACTCCCAAGAGAATCTGATCAAGCTGTCTGCCAACTACACTTAGAGAAATGTCCCCATAGTGACTGGTGATGTGGCCTCTGCGTCACCATGCCTCCAATCCAGGAGCTGTCATCAGGGAGCCCTCGGGCCTGGGCAGGCTTAGAGGACCTGCCCAGTTTTAAAATGCTGCCATTTTAGCTTTCTTATAATCTGGAACTATAGTAAAGTCCAAACGCCTCACAAATCATCACAAATCTTGCCCATAGGTCAGGATACACTGAAGAATAAAGGCAGTCGGTGGATATGCCCAGGTTGGGTACCTGGGTGCCCAGCTTCACTCCAGGTCAACCACACCCATCATTCTTAGCTCACCTCTATTCTCCTTTCCCCCCTCCACTCTCCTTTAGGGTTTGAAGCCTTCAGGAAAGTCTGGCCTCAACACCCCTCTACCACCACCCCGCCTTCCTCTGTAGGAACGAAGTGTGGGCCACTCAGTACGAGCACTTGCACCGCCTGGGAGCTTGTCAGAAATGCAGATTCTCGGGCCCCTCCTCAGACCTGCTCAGTGAGGATCCCCAAAGGTAGGGCAAAGGAACTCTGTTTTTCAAATTCCCACACACGACAGAAGACTCTAACCTGCTTGCAACTACTCCATCTATCCAGTCTGCTAGACCCTTGCTATTTAAAGTGCGGTCCATGGACCACAGCCTCGGTATGTCCTGGGAGTCCCTAGAATTGCAAGTCCTCAGGGCCCATCTGATTCTGCAGTGTACCAGCATCCCAGTGATTCATCTGCACGTGACAGTTAGAGAAGAACCCAACCATGTTCCCTTGTATGTCCAGAGCCACCTGCCCACATGGTCCTCTCAGCGTCCCCTCCCACCACCACCTAATCCTTGCAGAAGTGATTCTCTTGTTATTTCTTCTTATCGAAACAAGTTCCTTCTTTCCTTCCTTCCTTTTAGACAACCTGCCTCAGTACATGCTTTCGGGAGTAACAGGAGAAAGCCTCCTCCCCCACAATAAACTGTGGAAACCTGATTTAAAAATCTATCCAACTCTCACACCATCTCCTTCTTTGTCGATGCTGGAGTTATGATTAATTGGTATATTTAATAATTCGCTTCAACTCTTTACAAGCCAGTGGCACGAAAGGACAAAACATTTTTCCTCTTGGAGACACATCTGAAGGACAGGGAAAACAAAACCTTGATTGAGGAGTGCAAAAAAAATAAGCTTTTAGTTGCCCAGTGGTGTCTTTGGGGATGGGTCAAAGTTTCTGGAGAAACTTGAAGAAGGCATCTGACTTATTTCGTAGGCAATGGGGGTGGGAGGAGGGGCTGGGGAGGGTTGAGGAGGAAGGCAGTGCCTAGTGAGCAAAGAGATGGAGGTTCTAACCCGAGGGGAGCTGCTGCTCTCAATGGGTCTGGGCCAACTTCCGTCCATCATTTCTCTTTTGCACTCTTCTAAAACAGGATGGGATCATGAATGGAACACAGGGAGAAGTGGCCGGATCATTTTAGGATTGGAAGTCAATCTATCTAGCTCTGGGTATCCCACGTGACCCTGGAAATGCTCTCTCTTTCCTTCCTCTCCCCCTGGAACTGGCTGAGGCAGTGACCTTAACTGGTAGCTCCTTATTACTCAAAGGATGATGTCCAGATGCCTTACCCTGGCACTCAAGGCCTTTCACTTTTCAGCTTGGTCCCTCCCCAGTCTCTGATCCGCCCACACACACCAGTCAAATGCAGCACATATTCTTGAGCACCTACTATGAGCCAGGCACTGCTAGAGGCACTTGGGTTAAAGGGTAGAGAGAGACAAGATCCCTGCCCTCACACAGCTGATATTCCAGTGGAGAAATGTGAAACAGACAAGAAAACAATTAGACAAGCCTGGTGACTGAAACTGTTGTAAATGTTGTGATGGAATTAATATGGCAATGTGCTGTGATGTGACTTCTCTCAGGCACAGTATAAACTGAGACATCAAGGACAAGAAGAAGCCAGCCCTATGAAGATATGGGGGAAGAAGTTTTCTTTCTCCAACAAGGAGCCCAGCATGTACAAAGGCCCCAGGGCAGGAATAAGTTTACAGTGTGCATAGACCAGAGTTGCCCAAACTGGCTGGAGAGAGTAAAAGGGGCAGGGCAGGAAACAAAGGCAGGGGCTCACAAGGGTTGGACATGGAAAGATCTTCAGCTTTTTATCAAGTGAAAGAGGAAGTCATCGAAGGTTTTTGGTTTGTTTTTGCAGGAGGCTCAGTGAGACATGATCAGATTCACATTTTAAAAAGACAACTCTGGCTGCTTGGGTTTGGAGAATAGATTGGAGGAGCGTGGGGTGGAAGCAGGGAGGCAGTCAGGAAGGGAGGCTGGAAGGAGGGGGCACAAGTGCTTCCCCAGCAAGCAGTGTTTTTTACACCCCCGTGCCTTTGCACATGCTGTTCCCTTTTCCTACAGTACCCTTCCCACCATCTCCATCTGAAAAATCCTATCTGTGTGTCCACTGGCTGCTTGGGGTCTGCCATGCATGCACCATCTGTTCTCATGCTCACGCATGATAATCTGCTGCTCGTTCCTCTGGCCTCTTTTGGAAATTGATATCTCTCTGCTTAAGCCCTTATCACATGCTGCAGGGTGGAAAAAACCTGGGCTTTTGGCCCAAGGCCAGGCTCAGCCACCACTGGTTAGGGGACACCTGAGAAAGTGGCTCATCTGGAAAATGGGAAAACAGTCACGCTTCCTGCAGACCCCAAGAGGATTCCTGTGTGAGTGATGTATAAAGGGGAGGAGTTGTAAGGAATGGCAGAAGCAGCACAGGGACAGGATGAGAGTAAGCAAGGGTGTGGCCTCAGGCAGAACTCTCTAGGGCAGCTTTGGGGCTGTCACACCTCACCGCAGGGAGCCAGGGAGCGCAGGGAGCCAGGGAGTGGGGCTTTCACCCTCCCACACCCACTGGCAACTGCCTAAGGGTCCCCACACTGGAAGGGACATAACCCCCAGGCATTTCTGGTTCTCTGCAGGTGTTGGGAAGATGCCCCAGGAACCAGAGGGTAGGCTGCTAAGGAAGAGCTGCAGGTGCAGGCATTTGAGGCAAGAGCACACCCCAGCTGGGGGAGGGGAGCGCAGACCCAGAAGGAGTTGTGTCCACCACACCACCCGCCTGCTTGGGATATTGCAAGGATCATACCCTCCCCACCGCCCCTCCACCACCCCACTCCCCCGCTGCCCTGGGGGAGTAGAGGCTAAGCTACAACCATCTTATTTAGGAGACTTTAGGTTCTCTGGGGACGGAACAAGCCCCCTCTGTCTTTGTCCACTTAGGCACGACTGAGTGAGGGAATGACTTGGTCACTGATATTATTTTACGAAGATACCAACCCACCCCAGAGCCCATGAGCCAGGCTAGATGGTGAACATTTTACAAGGTTGACTGCTCACATCTACCCTGAAAGGTCAGCAACAGCATCAGCCCTGTGTCACAGGTGAGGAAACTGGACCCCAGGAAAGGCAGACAAGTTCCCAGAGCTGGGGAGCAGCCCAGGGGCTTTGAACTTCGAGCAGCTTTACTCTGGAGCTGGGACCTTGGGATCTGTCGCCTCCCTGGCAGGCTTCTGCTGGGATGATCTCATTTCCTCTTCTCTGAAGCCCCTGCAGGGCCCTGTGGCCATGAGCACTTGATTTGTCTTTATCAACAGAGCAGCTTCTGGGGTCCCCCTTCCCCCAAAGCAAAGCCCCTCTTGCCCGGCCCCCACCTCCAGAGCAGTCAAGCTACTTACTCATGAAGGCCGGAGCTCCTTTCCTGAAACATCTGTGTCGAGCGACAACTGGGCGTCACCCAAGGGCACCTCTGAAGGTCTCCTTGGTCATGGGATTCGGCTTCCCCGCAGGTTAGACCTCCCCCTCCGCCTGCCACGAGCTTTGCGAGGACTTAGGGACTAATCCTATTTCACCAAAACTCTTTTGTGAGCCTCGGACCTGGGTCTGCTGGGCATATTTTTAATTTTCTCTTTCTCGGAGGTAAGAGAGATGATAAAAGATTGTTGGAAACATAAGAGCAAAGGTATCTGATCTCTCAGGTGCCTTGAAAAGGGAAGGAAATGGAGAAGGCCACGCTTGCCTAATTTGGGGAAAAAGAAAATCTCTTCCCTCCAACTCCCCCAAATCTGGCCTTCTTCTAGTCTCCCCCATCTCCAAAAAAAATGCATGAGCTACTGCCCAGATGTCTAAACCACAAGCCGGGAGCTATCCATACACTCCTCCCCCATTCACTCCATCACCTGTCTTTCTCAGGCCAAGTTGCTCTCTAGACCAGCCATGCCTCCCCATTCCAGTCACTGCTGCTGCCCTCAGCTGAGCCTCTAGCCCAGAACAACATGGTGGTTCCTCCCTGGACCTCCCTGTGAACCCCAGCCCTTTGCCATCCGAGCTTCTGGGAACACAAATCGGTCTGTGTCACATCATAACCAGATCCCCAACTGCAAACAGCCATGATACTCCTCTCTGCACTGGGGATGAAGAACAAATTGTATGCAGGGCCTGCCACGCCCAGGCCTGGCCCCACCCATCTCTGCCTGCATGGCTCCCTCCTCCCTCTCAGAGTTCAGGTCACAGGCCCTTTGCACAGGTGGACCTCTCTGTCTCTCCATTCTCCCCTTAGCCTGGCTAACCCCTCCCTACCCTGCAACCTGCAACATCACTTCTTCAGGGAAGCCCTCCCTTACCATGCTGCTCAGGCTGTATCCCTAGCCCCCATCATCCACCCACAGCTCCACACATGGCATGTTTATGTTTCTCACCACAGATGCAACCTTACATATATACCCTAATTAACATCTGTCTCCTAGCCAGCCTGGAAGGGACCTCATCTGGTTTTGTTCATCCTTGTATCTCCAGCACATCCATGGTGCCTGGCCTGGTACATGGCCTTCAATAAACATTTCCTGGGTAAGCAAATGAAAGCAAAGACATGTGAGAACATATGGCTGAAACTGCTTTGGAGATTGCGCAGATGACATGACAAAAATTTAGGTTCCACATCCCTTCCTGACATCTTAAGCTCCTAAAAGAAAGACAGGCATGGTGTCGCCTCTTGCTTCAGGGGTCCTACCCGTCCCCAGCACAGGGCTAGCACGTGTCAAATCAGGCAACAGAAAGAAAGCAATCACAGAAGGAAGAACAGACCAAGGACTGCCCCCTGAACCTGCCCAGGAAGGCCTCTGCTTCTGTACTCCTCAAGAAAATCTAGAGGGGAGTTCCTCTGGATGGAAGAAACTTCCAAGAGTCTCTTGAATAGCCCTCTACAACCCATTTCATCAAGAAAGCAAGCAAAAGTCAGATATTTAAGGACCTGCTTTTGGTTTTGAGAAGTCTTTGGCAGAGCAGGGATAGAATCCAATTCACCCACTTAGAGCTTTCCCATGGCACACTGCATCCCTGGCTGCTTGGGCTGGGGCCCCAGAGATACTTAGAAGTGCCCAAGGGGCTTGGTGGGTCAGAGATTCCCTCTCCGCCTACCTGCCAACGCTGCTTCTAAAAGCAAGGACTTGGCAGTGAGTGAAAGAGACAACCAAAGCGTTGGGGGGAGTGACTCTTGCAGTCTGGGGCAAATACACAAACACCCACGGCCAAGCTGAACACACACCCTTGCTCCTCTGAATGCACAGTCTTTCTCTTATTCTTCTCTACCACACTGTCCCTGTCCTCCCTAGAGATGCTGATTTGCATGGGGATGCCATTCAGTAGCCAAAGCCTGCCCCCTCCTCCTTGCCAAATCCCACCATGCTCCGGGGCCTGCCCAATGCTTCTCTCTTGCAGGAAGTGCCTTCAGGCCGCTGCTGGTATCCCACTGGCTCACGGTCTCGATGGTGTCCTGTTGGTTAGGAACTTCCACATGCACCTCTGCCCTTCTCAGATGGAGGAGCTCTGGGCAGATCAGATGGTCTCCTGTCCTCTCCACATGCCCAGAGATGCTCTGGTGGAAACCCAGAGGAGTGAATGGGTGGATGGATGGGGCTCGGTTCCCTGGCAAGCCCCTGGCCATCTTTCTCCCACTCCTTCCCTGGTCTGCGGGACCCCTGCACATGCTTAACCTTGTTGCCCTGAAGAAGAACCCAAGTATGGCTGAGGGGCGCAGGCCCCTGCCCTCACACCCACTTTTCTCTGGAGGCTGGTAGGCATAGCTGGAAGGGAGAAGAGGGTCTCTCCCCTCCGGGACCACGAAGTTCTGCCTGCACTATGCTTTGAGCTTTAAAATTTCACCACCTGATGTTTTCTGGGCTTCCCACTTCAGTGGGGTTACCAAGCAACAGGGACTGTTTCTTCCACCCCTTTAAACTCCTGTGAGGATCCAGGCAAGGTTTCCACCCTCCATGGGGCTCTGGCAAGATGGAGCACCAGAGCCCTGGGAGCACCAGCCTGGCCACTTGCAGGCTGTGTACCCTCGAGTGGACCCTTTCCTCTCCTGGGCCTTAGTCTGCCCATTTGGAATATGAAGGGACCAGGCAGGACCATCTCAGAGTTGGTCCCTACCAACACTACTCCTTGCTGGGCACGGTCCAGAAGTCCTCGCAATGGCCAGAGGAGTTAAGATATTCTCCCCCATTTTATGGATGAGGAAACTGACACAGAGAGGTAAAATCACTGGCTTAAGGTCAGTGGTAGGAGGGAGTTTGTGTTGATCTAATTCAGACTGTCCATGCTCTCAGATACCCCAATACCCTCAAGTGATTCTCAGACATCTCTGGAAGCTGGCAGACGGGGAGGGGGGGAACCCAGATGGGCCCCAGAGGCTGGTGTTTCTTAGCATTAATACCCCAGAAGCAAGGCACCAGGGGAAAGGTGGCTTAGGGCGTGGGCTTTCTGGGTTTCCTGCTCTTAGCATGTAACCCGAGCTGCATTCCCCATCAGAAAGTCCCACCCAAGGGCCCCCCTACCTGCACGTTCTGCCCGGTTGCACTGCCCAAGAACTTTCAAAGGTCCCATGTCCCCTGATCCCCAGAACCCCAGAGCTCAGCTGGGCACCTTCACTGGTGACCCCATTCTACAGATGCTGGGATGAGGTTAGGAGAGGGAGACCCCTTGCTAAGTTATCGTGTGCCCCAATTCAAACCCCAATCCTTCCAGTCCGGATCCAATGTGGTGTGAACAGCAGCTACAACTGGAAAGAACAAGATGCAGGTACAGGCAGATATGACGGGTGGCCAAAATCTCCATAGGCTCAGGACTGACTCTCTCCAGTCCTCAGGGTGAATTCCGAGCTCCCTCCCTCACTATGCAAAATAAACAACTCAGACAAGCTAATTAGAGGGAGGAGAGCTCTGAGTGATCTATTTTCAAAATCAAGGACTGCTGTTTCATTTTTAAAAAGAAAGAGCTGAGCTAGGATAGAAAGTGTGGGAGTGGGCAGGGGTGGGGAGCTCACAGGCCCTCTTGGTGGCTGCTAGGCCTCCTCCCCCTGCAATCCAGCTTCCAGCTTCCTGGTGCCATGTGACCTCTGGCACACAGGCAGAAGCACTGGGATGTGGCTTCTCAACCTACGAGGTGATGCAGGGGGCTCAGGGCTCTCACTAGTGTCTACACTTTAGCATTATCTCCATGATTCTATGCATTTGATCTCCATGAGAAACTTAAACTATAGGTCTCATTGTTACCACCACTGGGTGGAAGTTCAGAGAGGTTAAGTGACTTGGCCATGATCACACAGGATAAGATTTGTACAGGTGGGATTCAAATCCAGACTAATCCTGATTAATGCCCCTAATTGCCACGTTTCAGAAGTGAAATTCTATGGCTCTACTAAGATTATCAATACTAGTAAGGATATTAATATAATATTGAGTCAGATCACTTTAAACTGACCCTCAGGCCTCCAGGCGTGCCTCAGGGGCTTTGCACTGGCTGTTGCATTCCTCCAAGGCTCTTTTTCAGTTATTCTTGTGATTCCCTCTCTCGCCTCCTTCAAGTCTTTGCTCAAAAGTCACCTTCCCAATTTCCTATTTAAAACTGCACCCCCATTTCCACACCAAACTCCTGATCCCTCTGTCCTGTTTCATTTTTTCTCTATGACATGTTTCACCATCTAAAACACTCAATTTTGTTTGCTATCCCTCTCTAGGAGAATTTACCCTCCCTTGGGGTAGGGTTCCCCATCAGCTTGCCTCTGACCCTATCTTCAGCCCCTAGCACAGAGCACAGCACACAGTAGGTGGCATATAGTAGGCACTCAATTGGATCATGTTGAATCCTGACTGCTCCTGGCAACCTGAGGAGAAGCATACTGTTTTATCCCCCCTTTACAAATGGAGAAGTTCAAGAACCCAAGTCTTAACTGCCCCAAGTCACAAGGCTTGTAAATGCAAAATTCAGCCCAGGAGGCAAACACCCAACCACTGAGATACTAAGAATATAATGGGAGGCAGGGACCCCTTTTCAGAATGGTGCAGGGGTGGAGAGAAGCCACTGTCGTCACCAGAACCTGACGCCTACTTGTCAAATGCTTTTCTTGTTCAAAAGGGGACTGAGTTTGGGACCTCAGGCAGGACACAGATGGCATTTTGGACCCAGGACCACATCTTTGGAATTACAAAATGGAGATGCTGCAGGATTTTCCTGAGGAGGCCAGGGTGGGGGACATGGCCTGTGGGCAGACAGGCCCTTCTGGCCTGGTTTGTGTCAGTTACCTGGGGAAGTCACAAATAAGGGGCCATGTCCCTCCCCCCAGACTCTGGGTCCAGGAGTTGAGTGGGTCTGGGTGCCTGTATTTTTAAAAAATTTTTATTATTTATGTTGAGAGAGAGGGAGACAGCATGAGTGGGGGGTGGGGCAGAGACAGAGAGAGACAGAGAACCCTAAGCAGACTGTGCACTGTCAGCACAGAGCCCTGCAGAGCCCCATGCGGGGCTCCAACCCATGCAACCATCATGACTTGAGCCAAAAGCAAGAGTCAGATGCTTAACAGACTGAACCACACAGGCACCCGTATTTCAACAAGAACCTGGGCAAGGGTAATGTGGGTGATCCACAGACCTTCCTGGACAACTGCTCCCTCACAGATTGAGCTTCCAACGTTGGCTTTGGTTTGCATGCCCCTCTCTGCCCTCCACATAAGTCCTCATTTTATAACCCTATTACACTTTTATCCTTCAACTTGGACCCTGAATGCTCAGTACATGTTCAATAAATTCTTGAGGGTTGGCTGAGGTCAGCCCAGCTGGGAGGGATGAGTAATTCACAAGGTAAAAGACTCCAGAGCCAAAATTATCCCAGCAGGCAGAAACACTGGACCAGGCAGAGAGAATGATATTCAAGGATAGATGAAAGGCAGGCATCTGGACTCAGAAAATTAATTATAAGTCAGTGGAGATTTGCTTGGTAGTTTATGTGAGAAAGATTTGGGAGGCACATTTGACAGGGTTAATAGGAATCAACAGTACAATGTGGATGCTTAAAAAAGCCAAGCAAAAGTTAGGATGTATTAAAAGAGGTAGAGTGTCTGATCAAGGGAGGTGAAGGTGTCCCTCTTTTTGGACTAGGCCAATGGGAATGAAGGGCGGTATCTGACTCCCTTGAAGAGGAATATTGACAGGCAGTGGTCACTCTGAAGATAATGGCTGAGATGGCAGTTGGGGGTTGCAAGGAGGGAGAGGCATCTAAAAATCATTTTACCCAAAGTAAAAATAACAAAACGGGGGAAGTTGACCTGGAGAGGGAACAGAAGATTGGTGAGTAGAAGCTGCAACAGGGAAGAACTAACTCTAATACTGGAAATGAACACAAAAATGGGGTTTTCCAGCAACGGAGCTGGTGCTCTATGGGGTAGTGACTTCCCCGTCACTATAGGCATTCAAGCAGAGCTGGCTGGCCCTGATGCAAGGAGGCTGTAAAGGGTTTTCTGCATCGGGTGGGAAGGAATTCTCAGATATTCTGTAAGGTCTCTTTTGATTCTGAGATCCCAGAATGTTTTAGGTTCAAATGGGGTCATTTCTCATCTGAACAGAGTTACCCTCTGGGCAGCAAGTGTGACTTGCAGGCTGGCCTGACCTAAAGACACCTTAAGAATTCAGGATATACCTCTTTGCACGACTAGGCATGTATCCACGGATACAGGCGTGCTGTTTCGAAGGGACACATGCACCCCCATGTTTATAGCAGCACTGTCGACAACAGCCAAAGTATGGAAAGAGCCCAAATTTCCACTGGCGGATGACTGGATAAAGAAGATGTGGCATATATATATACACACACACACACACACACACACACACACACACACACACACACAATGGAGTATTACTCAACAATCAAAAAGAATGAAATCCTGCCATTTGCAACTATGTGGATGGAACTGGAGGGTATTATGCTAAGTGAAATTAGTCAGAGAAAGACAAATACCCTATGACTTCACTCATATGAGGACTTTCAGATACAAAACAGATGAACATAAGGGAAGGGAAACAAAAACAATATAAAAACAGGGAGGGGGACAAAACAAAAGAGACTCATAAATATGGAGAACAAACTGAGGGTTGCTGGAGGGGTTGTGGGAGGGGGATGGGCTAAATGGGGAAGGGGCATTAAGGAGTCTACTGAAATCACTGCTTCACTATATACTAATTTGGATGTAAATTTTAAAAAATAAAAAATAAAGTTAAATAAAAAAAAAAAAAAAAAGAATTCAGGACACCTCCTGTTCTCCAGGCAGGAAGCACATTCGGAATGCAGGCTTGAAATAAAGGAGATGACACAGGCAGGAGACAGGCAGAAAGCCAGGGGTCTCGAGGGTTGGCTTCAGTTCAGACACTGACTTGCTGTGTGGTTTGGGGCCCTCTCAGTGCCTCAGTTTCTAAAATACAGTATGGGCTAGGCCAAGTCCCAGGAAGACCGTCTGAGAGTGTGTATTTAGGGAAATCCCCAGGTGAGGCCAATGCTGCTGACTGGGGCCTGCACGTTGGGCAGGAAGGATCTAGCAGTCTCCAGGTCTATCTGTTTGGACAGTCTGGGATTCCAGAATCCCTGCTCCCTCCTCTGCAAAAAAAAAAAAAAAAAAAAAAAAAAAAGGAAAATCTTGGGGTGGGTGTCCGCGTGATTTACCAATGTCCCTTCCTCAAACTAGGAAAAGTGATGGTAAAGCTCCAGAGCTGCCTAGTGTAAGATGAGGGGAGGAACACACTGGTCTGCTTAGCTAATGGGACATTCAAGGACGCTAGTGGCCTGACAGGAGCCCCTTCCCGGTAGGATAACACATCCCCCTGAAGTCCCCACGGAGCACTATTCCCATGAACCCCAAGTCATGGAGAAAAGGCAAAGTCGTTGGGACTCCGTTGTATGCACTAGGGGCAGGGGACCCCAAGATACACTGTACTATTTGTCCAAATGTCTGTATTTGCCTGTCAGAGAGTCTGATTTTACACAACGCGACAGCCAAGCAAACATCTGATAGGGTGTTTTGGGCCTGCAACCTTTCGGCAATCCTTTGAGATCCTAAGCCCCCACTGGTTAAATCATAAGCTAGGGTTTCTGCGGAGAGAAGCTCGAACAAACAAGCCTCTGAAAACCCAGGTCACCCCCAGCTTTCCCAACCTCCCGGCGCTCGAGTTTCTAACCCTGTAAGTAAAGTATCTACAAACTCACAGCTTCAGGAGAGGCCCTTGGGTTTTGTCCACAATAGCTGGATATGTATGGGGCACGGTTTATTTTTGGCATTTTGCTCTGATGTTGTGGAGGAAGAAAAAGGTGGCGGGGGTTGGGGGGGAGGTGTGGGGGAAGGTCAGGCAGGTGGAGCTAAGTTTGGTTAACAACTGCTTTAACAGGCTCGCTGGAACGCCCAGGTGTCTTCCAGTTCCTGCACTTTCTAGGATTCCTGGCCCAATGGCCTGAGTCAAGAAAACAGCTTTGCATTCAACACAAAGTGGTTTGGATTAATCATTATTCATGCCATTCCCATCACTTGGAGCGGGACCCCTGGCGCCGGCCCAGGCACAGTCACTAAATTTTAAAGGTTTGCAGATTACCTGGCCAGTGAGTGACGATATGACCAGGGTGTGCAGAACAGGATGATTAGGGTCATAAATTTTTATTAAAGGTCACTAACAGATTTATAGAAAGCACTGAAAACTGACACTTGTTTTTATTAGCAGGGATCCTGCCCCTTGACAGAAAGTGCCTGGGCTGAAGCAAAGTTGGAGGACTTTCTCCAACAGAGTGACCTCAGATTCAAGCTCTTACAACCCACAGTCCCCAGGGTTCTCACTACCCTGCAGTCCCCAGGGTTCTCAGCCAAGGGGCAAGGACGCTCCCAGGATGATTCAGACAAGGCCTAGTAGAAGTTCAAGGCCAAGATGCACAAAGCTATCACAGGGTGTGGCTGGGCTCCTGCCTGTGCCACATGCTAGATGGTGGCCCAGGCTGGTCTTTTCTCCTGAGAGTCAGTTTCCGCCTCTGAAAAATACGGGTCATAATGTCCACTCTTAGGGATGTTGTGAGGGTTAAGCTATGTTGGGATTGCAGGTACCCGTGAGTGGGAACATGCAGGGCCCCCCATCAGTTCTATCACCAATGCTTTTCTTTTCTAAGTACACGCCAATTACCTGAACAGACCATTTGCCAAATGGTGAGTGATGAGGGAGTGTGAGGCAGGCTAAGGGGCAAAGCACAAGCTAGCACACCGCCCCCACCCCCAGGCGGGATGTGTGCGACAAGGACACTGCCCTGACTGCCCAAGGACAAATGAAAGAAAACAAATGGTTAACTTACAGAGATCACGGTCATGCAGGACAGGAGTCTCCATCAGTTTACAAATATCTTAGTAAATTATAAGAAAAAGGCAATCTTATCAATAGCCTAATCTCCAGAAACCTATAGACTCAGTTTCCTGGAGCCCCAACATCACCCCTCCTTAGTGATATGGGGAACGAAGGCAAAAAGGAAATGGCAGGTAAATTAAATTACTTTATAACCCACAGCCCATTGACAAGTACTTGAGGCAGGCAGAGTAAAGTTTCCCTAGGAACTCCCTACTGTCTTAATGTTAATGTTTTGCTAGAGAGAAAAACAACCTTAGCGTGACAATAGCTAGGTCTCCAGTAATGTGAGTCTTTAGCATATGAAAGTCTCCTTGGAAACTTCCCTTTGACTTTACCTTCCACAAGACAGTGGTATATAACCAGTTATCCAATCACAACCCCAGTGCAGCTCTTTCTGCACTGTCCTGTCCCCAATCTTTAATAAAATCACCTTTTTTGCACGATAGACGTCTTCAAGAATTCTTTCTTGGCTGTCAGCTCTGGACCCCACGAAACCCCAACACCCCAAAAACCGTATCAGTGAGGACAGATCCTGAACCCTGCACTGGAAAGGGTTAACCTCACATTTCCAGCTGGAACACTTGACCTGAGGTGCTCCCACATGGAGTGTATCCGGGTAGCTTAGGGGTCTTCAGAGGCTCTCATATCGACATCTAATTTCAATGTGCTTTTCTTGAAAAGAGGAGAGAGGAAAGGAAAGACGAAAGAAGAAAAGAGAGCCTTTGGAGATGCAGAAAGACTGGGAGAGAACATACAAAAGTTATGGTGTCAGGGTGGGGCTCAGGTGTTCTTTTCCCTGTCATCTTCCCAGACTTTGTGTAATGTGAGAGTTGGTTATATAAAATAGAGGCAAACATAGGCTTTGGGGCAGACAGATCCAGGTTCAAATTCCAGCTTTCGTGTCCTTGTGGTAAGACTTGGACAAATTGCATAGCTTCTCTGACTCATGGGTTCTTGATAAACACAAGGGGGAAGACCATTTGCCTCCTGGATTACGTGTAAGTGTGGAAACCACTTGGGGGAGAGGAGGGCTTTCCAGCATCCTCTCCCTCCTCCCTTTGGAGAATTTACCTTCTCCCTGGATCAGATTGTCCTGGCAGCCATCTAGTGCTCAGTGGGGGAGAATGCTCAGCGGGGGAGAATGTGTCTTAAAATGTAGGCAAATCAGAAGAAGCAGAGCAGAAAAGAAGAGGGAAAGTGGGTCACATATTTTAGGTCCTTGATCAAGCCTGACCTGAAACTAGAGACACCTGGATTGCTAAGATACATGGACCAATAAATATCCACTTCAATTATTTGGTTGGACTTTTATGACTTATAAAGACCTGACTCATGAGATTATATATAATGCATATTAATGCTTAACAGACAAGGGACACACAAATACAGCTTGAATAAGCAGTAGGGTTTTTTTTTTCTTTTTTAAAAATAGAAAATGGTGTTTTTTCTTTATTTCTAAAGTTTTTACTTTGAAAAACTTACTGCAAGAATAGTTGAATGTGTGTGTTCACCTATTGGTCACTTATATTCACTAATTGTTAACATTTTACCCCATTTGAGCTGCTTTCCTCCCTAAGTCCCTCCCTTCCCCTTTACTGAGACATGGGTCCATTTCAATGTTAAGTGCCTGAGTGAGAATCTCCTAAGAGCAAAGACATCCTCCTACACAAGCACTACCCCATCGTCCCACCCAGGAAATTCAACATTGACACCACACATCTAATCCACAGTCCGTGTTCAAATTTCCCCAGTGTCTCCCATGTTTTTACAACTACTTTTTGTACCCAGGATCATGCATTATGTTTAGTTGTCATGTTGCTTTAGTCTGTTTTAATTTAGAACAGTTCTCCAGACGTTTTCTTTCTTGCAATATTGATATTTAGGAGAGGTACCTTACTTTGGATTTGTGTTAGTGTTTCTCATGATCCAGCTTTATATTAACCATTCTAGGCTGGTAATAGGGAGGGAAGTAGGATTTGGTTGTAGTAAATAGTTGATTGGAGTCTCACAGATATACAGATGAGTGACCAGAGATTGCGTTTTCACAAACCGAATGCTCTGTTTCCAGCCCCTGGGTCAAAACACAGAAATGACCAGCCTCCTGGGAGCCCCCTTCACGCCCCTCCCAGTCCCCTGCAAGTTCTGTCATCACAGATTAGTTCTGCCTGTTCTTGACCTTCACATGAATGGGATCATTCAGCAGGTTCCCTTTGGGGGCTGCCTCCTTGCACTCAATGTTGTCTTTGTGAGATTCAGCAGTGTTACTACATATATCTGTGGTTCACAGCATTTATGATGATTGATTTTCATAGGAATGAAGAGTCTATCAGGCCCTATATGTTTTCAGCAATAAGAACAAATTGGAGGGTCTGGCACTGGTCTTCTAAGCTGGCCTGGCCTGCCACTCACCAGGTACCTCCTTGCTCATCAGTCCAGCAGCAAATAATGCCAGAGGTCCAGGCACAGTCCAGGATTCCTGATAATCTGGCCCTCGCCTACTCTCACAAACACTGACTTTCCCCAAAGCAAATCTTGGCCTTGACTCTGAGCTGGGCCATCCATCCCATCAGCCTCTGGATATGCTGTTCAGAACTGCAAGACTGTGGTGGTCTGCCCTGCCTCTCTCTTCATTCACCAGCACCTGGTGCCCGCCCTCTAAGCACACAGGCCTCCTTTCAGTTCTCACCTCAGGGCCTTTGCACATGCGAGCTCTCTGCTTGAAATGCCCTTTCCCCACTCTTTGCCTTGTGATCATGTGCTCATCTTTCAGGACTAGGTGTAAATGCCACTTCCTCAGAGAGAGCTTCCCTCATAACTACAGTGAATGTCAGTTTCTGGTCATTCTCTCCCATAGCAACGCAGACATCCCCTTCATAACCCTGATCACAATTTGCCAAGCTGTTTTTGTGAATTTTATCCATTTTCTAGTCATCTCTTCCATTAGTTCCATGAGGACAGAGACTGTGTGTGTTTCATTTTTATGGCTTATTCAACACTTAGCATAGGATCTGGCACTTTCTAAGTTCAATGAAGAAAGAAGAAAGGAAGGACAGAGGTAAAGAAGGCAGGTGAGGGGGCATGGGGAGAAAGGAGGGGGAAAAGGAGGAAATCAGGCCCTGCTCTCTGGATCCTGTTTTTCCCCTGGACCTAGGCCAGCACCCCCTTGTGGGTCCCGGCCACTTCTACTGCCAGGGATGGGGTGCCACACAGCCCTCTGGAGCCCTTGACCACCCCCAGTGGTCTAGCCTCAGACCCTCTGCTGAGTGAGACAGTGGCAGATGGCTGATGCAAGCAGCTGTCACACCCATATGATCACCACTGTGCTCCCCGTGGGCAACAGCGCCTTGCTCACCTTCAGGCAGCAAATTTAAACACCAATCCCCTGTGCAACAGGATGGCAGCACAGGGGATAGAACCACGCACACACTCCTGGAGAGGAGTAAATCTGCGACAAAGTGTCTCTGGAGGTCAATTCGACTCCATATACCTGGTACTCAGTGGAAGGGCCCAGGAACTTCTCCAAAGAACTGAATGGCCTTTGGCCCATGGATCCCACTTCTAGAAAGCCATTCTACAGGAAAGAAAAGTAAGGATGTGCACAAAGACCTAGCAGCAGGGCAGTTCCCTTCAGTTTTAGTTATCATAAAGCATGAAAGATGTCTAGGTCCAAAATAAAGGATTGCCTAAATACCTTATTTTGTATTTAGGTGGAAGGTGTTTCAGCCATTTTAAATTACATTGTGGATGACATCGTATTTATTGGCAAGGAAAGATATGTGATGTGAAGAAAGGTTATAAGATGGTATGTTAGAGAGAGGGAGGGAGGCAAACCATAAGGGGCTCTTAAACACAGAGAACAAACTGAGGGCTGTTGGGGGTGGGGGAGAGGGGAAAATGGGTGATGGGCATTGAGGAGGGCATTTGTTGGGATGAGCACTGGATGTTGTATGTAAGCCAGTTTGACAATGTATTTTTTTTAAAAAGATAGTATGTTAGATATGATCCTATTTTTTTTTTATCAAAACAATGTTGGTGACTAACAATTACATAAAACTGGTGTGCCGGGCCCTGTTCTAAGTACCTTCCATGTGTTGTCCCATTTTCTCCTCCCACAGCCTTATGAAACAAGTACTCTTGACATGCCCACTTTACAGATGAGAAAACTGAGACTCAGGGAGGTTAAATAACCTGCCCAAGGTCACATGGCTGGTAATGGGGAAGCCAGAATTAAAATCTAGGCAGTGTGGCCCCATCTGGAGCTCCTGACTACTAGGCTATGAATGAATGTGCTCACAGTAGAGGTTCTCATTAGGGGCTGGGATTCTGGGCACTTAAAATGTTTTTGACTATTACCTTGCTCATTGACATTTTTTATGCAAAAATGAATATGTATTGCTTTTATAATAAGGAAAGAAACCATTAAAGTGTAATTCTGGATGGGTATATACCTAAGTTAACCAGAGCATCCAATCCTTGCCAAACTGTGAGATGAAATTCTGCACCATAAACCCTGTGCTCCTTAGAAAATGAGATGTGCTCAGCAATCCCCAGAGGTGGGCAGCTTGGAGGAAGAAAAGGAAAGAAGATACATGTGGCCTGCAGCAAGCACACATCCGCTGAGCCCCTGCTGTCTGCTGGGACTACCTTGGAGACTAAGGGGCTGGCCCTGGCTTCTGTGAGTTCAGGTCTAGTGGAGGTGATGGCCTTTTCCCTCGCAGGGGCCTGGGGGACGTACCCAAGAGAGCACATGTCTGTGAGGCCTGGTGGGGGGCGGGGATCCCTTCTCCCTTCTTAGAAAAGTGTCCAGAGCTCCCGGAGGCACAGAGAGAAACTGCATTCCCAAAGGTGGACTGGAATTTGAATCTCAGCTCCACCTGCCTGCTTGCTGCGTAACCAGGGTTAATCAATTCACTTTGCTGAATTAAAATGTTGATAATAACACTACCATCTTGTGGGAGGTAGAATTCTAAAGAGCCCCCTGGACTCCCATCCCTTCATGTACATACCCTGAATAGTTCCTTCCCCTTGAATGTGGGCAGGGCCTGTGGATATGATGGGATAGCAGCCCTCCTGTGGTCAAGCTAGGCTATGTGACAAAGGTAAAGGAATTGTGCAGGTGTAATTAAGGTTCCTAATCAGTTGCCTTTAAATGAAGCTGAATGGAAATTATCCTGCGTGGGCCTGACCTAATTGGGTGGTCCTTCACAACAAGGGGGTCTGGAGTCTCTCTCTTACTGTCTTTGGAGAAATAAAATTTTATAGCTGCAAGAAAATGAGTTCTGCCAACAACCACAGGATATTGGTGGAGGGCCCTGAGCCACAGAGGAGACCACTACACCAGCCTGGATTGCAACTTTGTGAGACCCTGAGCAGAGGACCCAGCTAAGCCTACTCTGAATTCTTGCCCCATGAAACTGTGAGATAATATATGCGTGTTGGTTCAAGCTACTAAGCTTGTGATAATTTATTATAGGGCAACAGAAATACAACATACTATGTCATGAGAGTATTTATGAAATAATACATGTACCATTTCACACATACACACACACACATGTGTATGCTCAACTATTTGATTCTCTTTACTTTCTTCTAAATGTCAGGACTCACAGCATTTCTAAGGAGGTCTGTTCAGCACTGCTCTCCCATGAAGTTCCCCACCCCATCCTGGGATCCCTGAATAGACCTGAAGGAGCTGGCAGGGTACCCTCATGGGGGAGGCCACCCGCATCCTGTCACCCTCATCACAGCTGTCCCAGGTCTTGTATGATGGATGCTTGGTAACCAATAACTTACTTAAGTAAATAAAAGGAGCATATATGCTTTTTGGCTTCCAGCTCCTGTCCAATTTGGGGGATAATTGGGAGAGGACAAGGCTACAGTTGAAGCTTGAAGGGGAGAGACACTCTTGTCCATCTGTACAAGGAGTTATATACAGAAATGTCCACTGTAGCTTTGTCATTGTGAAAGAGCAGAAGAAGAAATTGTCCTAGAGCCCTTCAGTGGAACACTATACAGCAGTAAAAGATGAACTACAGTCTCCTGTTTTAAGATGAATACATCCTCAAACAATAGCAAGTCGCAGAAATATATGTACAGTAGGATGCCATTTCCATAAAATTTAAAAACATGTATCTGTCCTAGAAGTATAAAAAGATGCCTGGGGATAATCAACCTTAAATTTGGGGTTGGGGTACCTCCAGGGTGGTGGGGATGTGCGTGGAATAAGCAAGCAGGAGGGTTCAATTATATTAATAAGCTGGTGGTGAGGACATGGTACAAGAATATTAGTAGAGGGGCGCCTGGGTGGTTCAGTCGGTTAAGTGTCTGACTTCGGCTCTGGTCATGATCTCACAGTTCATGAGTTCGAGCCCCGTTTTGGGGTCTGTGCTGACAGCTCAGAGCCTGGAGCCTGTTTCACATTCTGTGTCTCCCTCTCTCTCTGCCCCACCCCTGCTCGTGCTCTCTCTCTCTCAAAAATAAAATAAAGATTAAAAAATTAAAAAAAAAAAGATTATTAGTAGAATGTCAGCTCCACGAGGGATATTTGGTTTGTTCCCTGCTGGAGCCCAGCATCTAGAGGAGTTCCTGACACACAGCAGGTGCACAGTAACCATTAGTTGAATGAATGAGTGAATGAATGAATGAATGAATGGTACTGGTTAGGTTATCCTCTGCTAAATCCTCACCTGCATCTTCAAAATAAAACCTTGAAAACCCTCTGGCAGCAGAGACATCCCATCTCCAGCCACCAACTTGCTCTGTGGTCCTGAGGGAGATCACTGACCCTCTTGGGGGCCTCCACTTTGCCATCTGAAATGGAGTACCACATGGACTGACCTCAGTTTCCTCCTGTTGCAGGCTCAGGAGAGTGATGGATCGGGTTGTGAGGGTCATCACAGACCAGTGGAGCTGTCTCCGTAGGATTTCCCCTTTTAATGATCCTTAAAGTTACCCTCATTCCTTGCAGGGCCCAGGTCAGATTTCCTGGGGTACATGGCTATGAGTCCCAGCTCTGGCATTCACTAGTGGTGCAACCTTGCACAGACTGTCCACCTCTTGATACCTTAGTGTTCTTATCCAGAAAGTGAGGACCATAATCCATCCTCAACCTGCTGGTCAGAGGCTATGACTGGGGTGACAGGCCTTTCAGAAAGTCTCACTCTGTGCCCCTCAAATGCGAGGACCATTGTGAGTATGCTAATCCCTTCTCACTGAGTAGCAGAAACTGTTTTTCACATATTCTTCCTCAACAGAGCTCCTTGGGATATACAAGTTTCCTGGAAAGCAGAGAGTACTCTCAGAACTTGTCCGAGGCTGACCTCCTGCAGGTGGTATGTCCCAATCAGCCAATTCCTAGTGGCCCCAGCCTTCCCTGAGTGGCCAGGTTCCCAGGCTGGGTCCCATGCTGGGGGCCCAGAGACCCAGCCCCAGGTCATGTGTCCCTACAGCCAATGTGATGGCAATCTCTCCACTGTGTGCAGCAACATTTCCCCATTTCCCAGGTCCTGTCATGTCTCATACACCCCCACTAATCCTCACAGGTTGAGAGGCAAGCATGAGTCTCCCTATTTCACATGCAGGGAGATTCACATGCAAAACAGTGAAGTGTTCAACTCACTCACTCACTGTCCTGTTCACACAAATATTCATCGGGCACCTGCTGGGTGCAGGCACACTGCTTGGTCCTCAAGATATAAATACAAAAACAGCCTGAATAACAACTGCAACAGTTATTAAGCACCTGCTACCTGGCAACAATTATTAGGCACCTACCATACTTAGACATATTAATTCGCATCATCTTTACAACCACGACCAGAGAGGCAGGTGCTATTTTTATGCTAACTTAACAGAGGAGGAAGCTGAGGCTTATCAAGGTTAAGGAATTTGCCCCAAGTCATACTGCTAGTAAATGGAGGAACCAGGATTCAAACAGAGTCTGGCTTCAGAGCCTGCAAACTTAACTCTTCTGTTAATCTGGTCCCTGCCTGTGAGAGTTTGCAGGTTAGTATGGAGAACTTATGATCTCCAGGCACACAGTAGGTGCTCAAAAAGTGTGTATTAGATTAATGGATAATTGGCACTGTAAGGTGATCAGAAATGCCTCCCCGAGGAGGAGGCATTGGAGCTGGGTTATGAGGAATGAGTAGGAGTTCACCAGGACTCTACATCCAGATTCTCTGTCCTTTCACAAGCCACACTGATTCTAAAATGAACAGAGACTGACAGAAAGGGATCTAAGGAGTATGACGTTCCCATCTCTGCCTTAAAAAGTCAGCCATAAAGGACTTTCCATCTGCCTCTTACCACCAGCTCTGAATTCCTTGTTGCTGTCCATCTGACGGCAAGTTCTGAGCAGAGTCCCACATAAATGTATGTGTTACCTCAGAAGGTAGGGAGGACCCCAAAATTAAAACATAAGACAGGACATACGAATCAGACAAGTTCAGAAACAGATACTGGCCAAGAACATGTGTTTTGGGGCAGACAGACTTGGGTTCAAATTCCAACTTCCTCACGAACTGGCTGTGTGACCTCAGGTAAGTTATTTAACCTCTCTGTGCCTCAGTTTCTTTGCCTATAAAATGATGATAACAACAGTACCTACCTAGCAGGGTTGTTGTGGTGATTAAGTCATAGATGTAGTGTTTACAAAGCACCATGGGAAATGCTTAGTAAGTACCTTTTAAATTAATATTCTAACCCTGAGAGCTTTCTGGGAAGACAGAGCAGCTGCACAAAAGTTCGTAAAGAGGACAGACTTGGGGGATGCCTAAGTGGCTCAGTTGGTTAGGTGTCCGACTTTGGCTCAGGTCATGATCTCACGGTTCATGAGTTCGAGCCCCACATCGGGCTCCGTGCTGACAGCTAGGAGCCTGGAGCCTGCTTTGGATTCTGTATCTCCCTCTCTCTCTGCCCCTCCCCCACTTGCACTCTATCTCTCTCTGTCTCTCAAAAAGGAATAAATGTTAAAAAATTTTTTTAAAAAAGAGGACAGACCTGGACGGGGCGGGGAGTGTCCCTGTGGACTCTCAGTATAGGGACTTCTAAGTAGGGCAGAAGCAGGGCCAGGTGGGGTTTTTAGGTAAATAAACCCAAGAGAAACACAAGAAATTCCAGAATCTTCCATATCTAGTCTGGCCTGGTTAAAGAAGGACTGAGGGTAGAAGGCTTCATGGGTCAGTTTGTGAGCCCACTGTCTTCTGCCAGGACAACCACGGGGCACCTGGCAGGAAGCAGCCTTGCAGCTGAAATGAGGATTGGAATGGGGAGACAGACCCGTTCTTTGTGTGTTCACAGTTCATAGACTGTATAGACTGTAAATTGCTAAGTGCTGTGAACACATAAGCTCTGTCTGTGGAACCTGATAATCCTAAAAGATGGGGGTACAAAATGTATGATCATATGCATGCCCAGTGAGACCCTGCTGTGTGCACTTCACCTCCATTATCTCGCATGACCTTCACAATATCCTTGCCAGGAAGGTACTATCATTGGGTCCATTTTATAGATGAGAAAACTGAGGCTCAGAGAAGCTGATCCACAAAGGGTAGGCCTGGGTTTAGAATCCAGGTTCGTGTGGCCACAGGGTATATGCTCTTAACCACCTTTTGTAATCCCTAGGATGAGTCAGAGAAAGAGGTTGAGGCTGGGAACTCAAGGTGAGATAGCACTACTGAATTATTAACAGTAGAAAACCTCCTGGGAAGATGAGAATGAGTGTCAGAGTTAGTTAAAGAGGAGTTTTGCTGACTGCATGTCTCTGCCTACTTCTTCATGTAAAAGAGGGGTGAAGGGACGCTGTGACTGGATAATATGAACTCCAACCCCCAAATTCTCTGCCCATCAAAGCAGTCCCCAGGAGGAGCACGGGGCTGGTTCCTTCTGGGCTGCTACCACTGAGAACGTCTCTGCCAACACCCCTTTCAAGGTTGGTGGTGAATCATCCAAGAAAATGTCTCCCTCCTTCATTTCTCATTTTGACCCAAAGCCTTATCACTCGACTTGTGATCTCTATTAGACTGTCCCACTGACATTTTGCCCTTTTCAAAACCTCACTGACCTTGCAGTGAGCATCAACTGTCTGCCAAGTCCCAATCGCCATCACAGAAGGGTCTCTTTCCGGTCCCTTTGGGTTTAGGTGAAGCTGTCAATCACTGTGCCTCCCCTGGAGAATCAGGGCAGCCCATCCTTCTGTCCGCAGCGGTTGGTCTAAGGGGAAGGCACATGACCTAAGCTGGACCAATCCTAGTCCATGCATGAGATTTGCTTTCTGTACAGGGGAGGGAGAAGACTGTTCTTTATATAAGTTTGTGAACTGACTGTAAAAACCACATCAGCCCAGAACTGCTGGTGGCCATCTGATCTACCACGAGGAGAGAACCCCTTGAGAATGAAGCCAACACGGGAAGTGGAGCTGAGAGAGGAAAGGAAAACTGAGCCCTCATTATATGTATGATTTGAACCTCTGGATTCAGCTGTGCCTGATGCCCTCACCCCTGTGCTTTGCAGTTATGTGAGTCAATACATTCATTTTTAGCCTAAACTAATTTGTGTTAACGATTTGGCCACTGGCAACTGAAAGACTTCTATTAAATACCACCCTCAAAGGATTCATCAATTAATTGTCTCACGCAACAATGATCTATTTACTACCTACACTGGGCCTGGCACTGCTATGCTATATGCCTAAATGAAGATAAGGACTAAGATTTATCATCTTAGGATATTTGGGGCAATGGATCCTGGGCTCTGGGGGCAGTTTATAAAGAGAAGAATCCAACATGTCTGAGTCCAGGTCTAGGCCCAGCTCTTAGAAGCAAGTTTGTGACAATCATAACCACAGCAGGGATCATACTAGCAATGAAAGCTAATCAAGTGTGTGGCAACAGGTTGAATAGTGATCCCTGTTGACTCGATGGCTATTTTACTTGGGACAATGACAAAAATCAAGACGATGGTTGTGTTTCTGCTGTTGTGAGTTCATCCCGGAAGACAGTCAGCATGGAGGCTGAGGTCAGCAGGGAAAGGGAAGGGAAGCCTGAGAGATCATGAAGGTTCACGCTTCCAAAGGAATTTACCAGACGCTAAGAATCACTCAAGACCAGCGGACAGACTCGAAATCCAGATCACCCATGATGTTCTGCTTCTGTTTCTCTCTTAGAGCCTATCTTCTCATCTGTAAAGTGGGTGTATTAATTCCCTACCATCTAATCCTCAGGGTTGCTGCAAGGATCAAACGACATTCTTGACAAATGGCAAAGACCAAAACTTGCTTTCCAGTGAAAGCAGGTACCCAATGGAAGGACTAAAATCTGTACTGTGCAGTCAAACCAGGATGTGTGCTTGCCATGGCCAGACGGGTGGTGAAGAGGAACAGAACAAAGCAGATTATCTTCAAGAAGGTGGCTGAGCAAGCAGAGCACAGCTGTGGGTTTTGTAGAAATGACTCTTGGAAAGCAAGTACTGCCGCGTATCCCAGGGAGACTCTAGCTGAGGTGTCTCCACTTTACTGTGAGACTGCCAGACCTCAGCTACAGGCATCCTTCCCTGCCCGACGGAGAGTGACAGTGTGTGCACATGTGTGGCCACATTCACCTGTGTTCAGGGCCACATGAAGCCAAGAAGACAAATAGGGTTTACGTCCAGCCCCATATGCTTACCTAACAGCGTGCCCCGGGGCTGCTTCTGCTCAGAGGGGGCGTCACATGTACAAAGGTACCATGTGGTCTAATGGTGGGCATGTGCATGAGCACACACACACAAGAACGCACACATGTGTAGCAGCAGTGGGGACCTATGTGTGAACCTGTATGACGGACAAATCTTTGGTAACTAGAATTTCTAGTTCTATTCTTCACTGATTTGTTTTCTAAGCCCCAACACGAGGCTTCTTATTTCTTTTTTTTGTTTTTTTAAGTTTATTTATTTATTTTGAGAGAGAATGAGCACACACACGCAAGCGGAAAAGGGGCAGGGAAAGAGAGAGAATCCCACGTAGGCACCACACTGTCAGCGCAGAACCCGCCCTGGGGCCTGATCTCATGAACCGTGAGATCATGACCTGAACTGAGATCAAGCGTCGTATGCTTAACCAGCTGAACCACCCAGGTGCCCAAAGGCTTCCCATTTCTAAAACTAAATTTCTTTTTATAGGACATCCGGACCTTCTACCCAAACACACCAAAGGACAACTTGTAATCAAACAGATCCATTTAGAGCAGGGGTGACTTTGTTTTAATGAGCCACTCATTCTCCTTTCGTGTCTAAATTGTAAAATGCATAGTCTGTCCCTTCTGCCTGCCTGTGTCCCTCAGCTTCCTCTCTTCCCTTTTGATTCCCAATGACCCAGAAGCTCGTGGTTGCCTCCATTTGAACCATGTGGGATGGGAACTTAACTCTGTGTAAGCAGAAAGAGAGGTCAATGCCTCTCTGATCAAAGGCAGTCTGGCACACACCGTTCTCCACAGAAAAGGACCAAGAGATCAGGCAAACTCTCGACATGGTTTCCTCAAATCAACGTTAGTCATGTGGGAACAGGGACTGTATCTTGGAACCTCCACGAGTATCTGTGACAAGAGTCTCAACAAAATAGAACCAGTTCTATTTTTTTGAGTGGGCAATTATTAAATTTTTTTATGTTTATTAATTTTTGGGAGACAGAAAGAGATAGGGCACAAGTGGGGGAGGGGCAGAGAGCGAGGCAGACCCAGAATCCAAAGTAGGCTCCAGGCTCCGAGCTGTCAGGACAGAGCTTGATTTGAGGCTTAAACTCCCCAACCATGATATCATGACCTGAGCCAAAGTCGGACACTCAACCGACTGAGCCACCCAGGCACCCCACCTGAGAACATTTCTTAAACAGTAGTTTCTCTGTCCTCTCAAAGATAAAACTGAGAACAAAGGAAGTTAGGTGCAATTCATGGGAGCTCCTAGTTCTGGAACATTGGGGTGGGAGTGATGTGTGGTGCCAGTGTCACCTAATACATTCGTTTTCCGGCTGGAGAGAATGAGGCCCAGAAAGAAGCCTGGAATATTGGAGAGGCATGGCTGAAAGGGCTGGAGCCCTGTCTTCTGAAAGCACAGAGCGCACAGAGAAGCCAGGATGCGGCTGACATTCATCGTGCGTGGCCCAGAGTGGTGGCAGAGAGAAAGGGCTTCTGCATGGCAGAGCTCCTAGTACACATATGCCATAGCAAATACAGAGTGTGGGTTTGGAGAATCAGCCCTGCCTCTTACTGGTGGCCTTGGTTTAATAATTAACCCCTCTGCACCCCAGTCTCCTCACATATAAAGTGGGAACGATATGGGGCACCTGGGTGGCTCGGTTGGTTGAGCGTCTGACTTTTGGCTCAGGTCATGATCTCACGGTTCATGGGTTCGGGCCCCACGTCGGACTCTGTGCTGACAGCTCGGAGCCTGGAGCCTGCTTTGTATTCCGGTCTCCCTCTCTGCCCCTCCCTCGCTCATGCTCTGTCTCTCTCTCTCAAAAATAAACAAACACTTTAAAAAATAAATAAACAAAATAAAATGGGAACGATACAAAAACCTTCAAGGTGCTGCTGTGAGGATTAAATAGGGGAATTCATAAAATGCTTAGCACAGTATGTGGTGCATCCCAAGTATTCAAGGATTTTTGACTTCTGTTATCTTGGTGGGCTAAAGATTGCTCTCAGTGCCTCAGTTCCAAAATGAATGAAATAGAAGATGCTTTTCCAATGGCATTTCAAGCCAACACTGTTTTCTTTAGTTTTAGAGTCTTCTGGGAACAGCTTTAGAGGAAATTCACTCCAGTCAGACTTTTCAGTCTTAGTAAAAAAACAAAGAATTAGGTCACAAAATGATGAGAATTAAAAGGGTCACTGGGACTCAAGACACCTGCCAGTTATTAGTTATGTGGCCTTAGAAGTCTTAATAATGGGGGCGCCTGGGTGGCTCAGTCAGTTAAGAGACTGACTTTGGCCTAGGTCATGATCTCGCCATTCCAGAGTTCGAGCCCCACATCAGTCTCTGTGCTGACAGCTCAGAGCCTGCAGCCTGTTTCAGATTCTGTGTCTCCCTCTCTCTCTTGGCCCTTCCCCCACTCGCCCTGTCTCTCTCTGAAAAATAAACATTAAAAAAATTATCAAAAAAAAAAGAAATCTTAATGATGGTCAATTGCCAATATTTGTTGAATACTTCTTAGTTGTCAAGCACTTGTTCTGATATATGTGTACATACACACACACATATTTATTCCTATCACATACCCATATACTCATTAAATTCTCACCATGACCCCTGTGAGGAAGGTATCAGGTGTTTTTCCTATTTAGTTTCCCAGCCTCCGTCTCTCCAATTGTGAGGGAGGCCAGTGCACATTGGCCTTGAGTTATCAGGAATATCCAGAAGACAAGATATGGAAAGTACCAGAAAACAATGAGAGTTGGTCACTGGTGCCAGATGTCAGCCATTCTCCGCGGAGCTCCAGCCATAGAGAGGGCCCCAGTGGCTGGCTCTGGGAAGGACACCCCAATCCCAAGAGGTGAAATGCCACTAGCGAATCAGCCATCAACAGCACGTTGCCTTGAACACACAAATTTAGAATAATGGGCATGTCTTACTTTTCAACACCTTCCTATATGTCCTTTGCCTCAAATTCCTACTGTTCAAGATCAGAAGGGAAAACATTTTGTTCAGAAATCAGTCTGACTCCACTTCAGCTACAGATTTGTCCCTGATGGTTTGTGCCGAATGACCAGAGTCCTCCAAGAGAACCACCAGAGAAAGAAACTCCGCCCTCAGAGGGGGACAAAATTAAGGCAAACAGACCTCCATGTCAGCATGATTTATTCCTCGCCAGGCCGCCTACAGCCAGCAGCAGCGGCCAAACCAGCAAAGGCATTTTACAAAATCTGCAAAGTGCTTACTCACCAAAATACAGACCATTAACCTGGGCGTCAGATGATCAAGATGGAAACCCTGGCTTGACTGAGGGTGGAAATACAGTGATGATACAAGGGGATGCAGCCCAGAAAGCATCCGTGTGGTCCTCAGTTTAAAAAGGCAAAGTGAAGGAGTCATGAGAGTCCTTCCCTTCATCGTACCGAGGTGGAAGCCACCTGGGCTGTACTCATGCTGCCATTACCTGGTAGGAGGGGCTGGGAAGGAGGGCAGGTCCATGACTAATAGAGGGGATCCACACTGGGCTATGTGTGAACATCAGATTTGAAGATCCAAGGCTATCTGCTCATTGGTTAGCACTGTTCACCTAAAGGGGTTACTTGGGCCTTCCTGCAGATCGAGATCAGAAACAAAACCTTGAGTTATCTAGTGCATATCTCAATAGATTCTACTGGATCCATTACCCTGAGCTTCCCCTGGAGTGGTCCAGGGCTGGGGTGCCAGAATTAGGACTGAACCTGGCCTTTGCTATTATGAACTCAGGGGAAGCCACTTCTTTGCACTTTAATTTTCTCATCTGTGCAGTGTGAACAGTATGTCTATTTCACAGAATTCTTATTTGTGTTAAATAATATAAACCCTTCCCAAATAAGATAACGCAGTGACAAATAAGATTTCCCAGACTTATGGAGGTCCTGGGCCAGTAAAATCAAAAAGCAAACCCAACTAATCCAACAAAGAAAAAAAAACCCCATTAGGTGAATCAATCTAGTATTGCCAAATACAAACATTAAAAAATGTCCTTCTGGCCTCAGCATCATAGAAAAAAAAAAAGCCATTTTAACACAGAAAGAGTAGGAAAGTTACAATCTCAGGACAAAAGGCCTCCTTTCCCCCTTAGCTTTATGGAAAGCTCCCCACTGTCCCCCTTCTTGCCTCAGACCAGAGAACCTGCTGCGGACCAGCACTCTCATGCAGTTGCTGGGAAACTGCTACGATGAGGTATTCTGCACAGGGAGAGAGCCTGGTGGATATCAGTGCCCTGCCTTATTTGTCACACTCTGCCTTGCTGTTAAGGTATTTGCTGCACATCCTCCACCCAGTGGTGGGCTTTGTGTGGGCAGAACCCAGATGCTCGACAGAGTAGGTGCTCAGTGAAGGTAGGGCAAACAGAAGGAAGAGTATCCTAGAGAGAGTGTAAGGCCAGTCTCAGAGACCAGGCAGAGATCAAAACTGAATGGAGGGGGGCCAACCACCCACCCCCACACATCAATCCATCTCTGCCACCCTCCACCCCCCACATACCAAGGATTCTGTCCTCACACAAAGCTCTGGGGCCAAACTTCAACAATTATGTTCATGTCAAAAGAATATGAGTCTTCATTTTAAAGGGCAAAGCAGAAAAGGGACTGGGAGGGAACTAAAGTCTCAGCTATGACTTTATTCACTATCTGAGATTGACACAAAAGAGGATACACCCCTGGTTCTTGAACAAGATTCCTTTAAGATCAATAGGAGGCTCAACATCCAATCCACAGGGTGAGCCACTGTTACTGTGGAACAATGTACTGTCATCCTCTTAACAGCTGACACTTGCTGAGCAATCCATCATACAAATATAGACTAAAAGAATGATGGGCAGATGCATACACGGACAGATGGATGGATAGATGGATGGGCGGGCGGATGGATGGATGGATAGATGGATGGATTAGCAGATGGATGCAGAAATGGATGGATGGATGGATGGATGGATGGATGGATGGATGGATAGATGGGTGGATTAGTAGATGGATGCAGAAATGGATGGATGGATGGATGGATGGATATATAATGGATTGATAGATGGATAGAGATAAATAGACACAATATATATCATCTTATCTCAACTTCAAAAGGTACTCTTCAGTCACTGGGGCTTCTGAAGTTTGTTACTTGCTCTAGTCACTCACTCAATTTGTTAAGTGACTTTACAGTCTCTCCTTTTTGATGATTAGATTGTGTGAGGTAGATGCATGCAACACTTCTCAAAGCCATCCCCAGAGATAGAGAGGTGGCTCTGATGGGGCCCATGGCCCACTTGCACACAGGGTCCACGTGTACAGAGAGAAAGAGAAGGACACCAGAATCTACTCCTAGAAGAAAATCCTTAACTTAATTATGGGAAAGGTCATGGTCTGATAATTCTCACCTGGATATGAATGAAGAAAAAGCTTTTGAATCAAGTTTTAGAAAAGCTTTTGAATCAAGTTTTTAAAATTCAATCCATAACCACATATTGAGTAACTATTTGTTCACTGGCGAGTCCCAAATACCTAGAACAGTGCGTGATATGTAATAGGTGCTCAACAAGTATGTACTGAATCTTTACTGAATTTTTATCCACATGGAAGGTACTTCATGAAGGCTTACTCTGGGTTTCCAGTTCCTCCTACCCAGATGCTTTCAAGTCAACATGGGAATATTTCTTTTAAAACAAGAATGGAGGTAGCACAGGCCTTGGCAGGGGGTTCTGGTACAGCCACTTGCTGGCTCTCTGATTTCTAGAAGGCTCCTTAGCTCCTGGAGCCTTAGGGTCTCTTCCATAAAACGAGAATAGGGATATCTCTACATTACAGGACCATTCATAAATAACCACACAATGGATCATGTCATGAAGGAAAACATTCTAGGACATGAATACCATAAGGTGGAATCCCAGGGCCACCACGTTAAGCTACTCTCCCCTTGCTGGTTTCCAGGCCACACATTCCCAAGCAGCTGTGGGAGGACCAGACCATTAGCTCCATCTGGCCAGGAGAGGGCCTGGGCTCCTTGGCCACCTCCAGCTGTGGTTCTCTGGGGGCACAGCCAAGATAGCACTGTAGGGCCCTCAGGCCCCAACAGCCTATCCTATTAGCATCCAGCTCACATTGATTTCTCCTAGTCCTCCACACCTGTCCCTTTCCTAGAGCCTGACACAGTCAACAGCAGGAGGGCAAGTGCTCAGGTTTATGTATGAAAACAAACTTACTAAACACAAGTCCACGTCCATGATACAGGCCCAGCACCAAAGGCCAGCAGCAGAAGTCACCAGGAGGCTCCCATGGTTTCCTAGTGACTGTACCTGGGAAGTGCTCAGCAAAAATCTGATAATCAATAAATATTATATTTCCATTCCTCTGTCCCAGACATGGACACTGAGGCAGAAAGATGGAGTTTTTCCATCCTTCCATGCCTCAAGTACATGAACTCAGAAATGTTAAATTCCCTAGGATTACACAGCAGCTTACATCCAAGCCTTGATACCCCAAGATCACAGTCTTCCTAGGAAGAATGGGGGGTAATGGTTTTCTTTATACATAAGGGGTCTGCCATTAATGGTGGGGTCACAGGTGTTGGGAACTTTTCCATACAGTGTCTCCCTTAATTCCCAACAGTGCTACCATCCAATCTCTACTTTATAGTTGAGAAAACAAAAGTCTAGAGAGGCTGATGAGAGAAAGTGGAAAAGGCAAGACTTGAACTCTGGCCTTCTGACCTTAGTCTATTCTGTCGGCTGGCTCTGCAAAGGTTTGGATGAATCATACTAAGTCAGAAACAGAGTGAGAATCAGTTTTCACAGTAGCTCTATTTTCTTTTTATTAATTCAAAATCTGCATATTTTTACAAGACATACAAACTTGAGGAGCTTAGAGTTGGCGAGCAAACAAAATCCAAGCCAATGTGATTTTGATTTCTGCTCCAAGGGCGGGCAGAGTGAACACACAGATGCAGGCATTAGGATCTGCTTTGGCAGAGGGAGCCCAAAATAGCTGCTGTCCTATTCCTTGCCTCTCTCTCAACCGTCATTCATTAATTTCTGCTTTGTGGGCGCTGAGGCTCACTGGCTACAGACAAGTCAACTGGCCTTGCAGGCTTTTCTGTAGCAGCGTAATAAATGTTTGCAAGGATCTGGCAGGAAATGGATGAGGGGAGATGTCGAGGTCATGATCACAGCTTCTGGATGCCCAGGTTCCAGGGGGAATCCCTGAGTCTGAAAAGATTCCCTCGGTGACCCTAAGAGCATCTTCACATTATGTCATCTTGGTTAGCACTTGGAAGGATGGTGTGTGGTCGTCTGATGGGGACAGCAAGGCATCACGGCAATTTGTGGGCTGTGGACCCCTAGGATGCAGGTTCCTGGGCAACACTAAACCGCATGCCTGCTTCTTTATTCTGATGATGGTGATGGGTCAAAGCCACATGTCCAGGTTCAAACCAATCACAGGCTCAAACCAGGCCCTCCAAACATACTTAGTGAGTGAATGAATGAGTGAGTGAATGAATGAACTACTTTGAGTCTTAGTGGTCCTTGCTGGTTAGATTATCCTATCACAGAAATTCTCATGTGCTTTAAAGATGAACACAGTCTTTTATCTTACATTAAAAGCTAAGTGTTGTACAAGTGTTGCTTGTGATTGGAAATTCAGCACTTGCCTTTAAAAAATCTCAACTCATATCAACTCAGCAAACAGTTCCCAAGGGTCTGTTCTGTGTTCTGTTCTAAGTCACACGCGGGAGTTACTGAGATGAAGAGACACAGCGGGCTGTAGAAGCTCCAACATCTGAGAAAGAGGCAGCTTCCCCGTGGACCCCAGAACACATGGTGGATTCCCTAAGGGGCTGAGTGGGGGGAGGGGGGGAAGAAAAGAGAACACATACCAGCCCCCCAAGGTACTCAGCGGGTTCCAGGCAATTTCTATATGTCCCACAACAGGCTCTTCTACTTCTATACAATCCATCACGATGTGCCTAAAAACCTACCTGAAGGGCTAGGGCCTGAGATCAGAGGGAAATTGCATGAGCACCCATTTTTTCCCAAACAGGACTGATAGAAGGATTAAATGAGACAATGCAGGCAGGCACTCCTGACATGCTGTATCACAAACCACAAAAAAGTGAAATCACTCTGTATCCAATAACCAGTGTAGATAAGACCTAAGACCTGATGACTGTGGCTTCTCAGGGGTGGGGGGGGGGGGATGTGCTCTTGATGACAAAGTTTAAAGGAAAGCATGTGGCATCCTCAAGGTCAAAGGCATTCAATCAACACCACCCAGCTCTCTTGGGGGGGCGGGGGATGATGGTAAAGTTAACACATCATTGTGATGGACCTCATGCTGTCATTGGCCAACCCATAAATGGGTGCAGTTCACTCTTTCCTTCCACAAATATCTAAGTGCCCCCAAGGGCCAGGCCTGCGCTGGGGTGGGGAAACTGCATGGAATAAAACAGCCACAACTCCCTGCCCTCATGGGTCTTACACTCTAGAAAGCTGGGCTGGCTTAACCACCAACAAAGAGTAAGTGAGTGAATGAAAGCTTGGCATTTATTTGACTGTGGTTCTTCATTTTAAAAAAAATTTTTTTTAACATTTATTTATTATTGAGAGACAAAGAGAAACAGAGCATGAGCATGGGAGGGGCAGAGAGGAGGAGACAAGAGAATCCGAAGCAGGCTCCAGGCTCTGAGCTGTCAGCACAGAGCCCAATGCGGGGCTCAAACTCACAAACCGGGAGATTATGACCTGAGCAGAAGTCGGACACTTAACTGACTGAGCCACCAGGCACCCCATTTTTTTTAAGTTTATTTATTTATTTTGAGAGAGGCAGACACAGTGCAAGTGGGAGAGGGACCGAGAGAGAGAGAATCCTGAGCAGGCTCAAACACTGCCTGATGCAGGGATTGAACCCACGAAGCTGCGAGATCATGACCTGAGCCGAAACCAAGAGTCAGACGCTTCACTGACTGAGCCACCCAGGTGCCCCTCTTTATGCTTTTTTAAATAAATGCTTGATTCTGCTTCTTGCTCTTTCTTCCCAGTGATATGCTCTGGGAATAGAACCCTATTAGTAGGCAGAGACATGGATCTACCTTGGTTCTTCGCTTCTGTTGCATGTAATTCCTCAGTGCAGCTAGTCTATGGTTTATTTACTCAGCTTCCTGTTGTGGGACCAACACTAGAATGTGAACCCCACATTCTATTTTGTTCATGGTTCTAGCCCCAGAGCCTGGCATAGTGCTTGACATCGTAGGCACTCAACAAATGATTATCAGGTGAAAGAATACATTTGGGTTGTTTGCGATGCTTCAATATCAAACAGTGCCAGTGGCCATCTGCATAAGCCGCCCAGGGCACAAGACCACATCTCTCTGACAGACACTAGTAATTGTATGCATTTGCCAGGCCAGGGTGTCTGGGTATTTATTTTTAACTTTTTATTTGGAAATGATTGCAGATTCATGGGAGACTGCAAGGAAATGTACAGGGAGGACACAGTCACCCCAGCCTCCCCCAAAGTCAGCATCCTACACAATATCAAAAGCAAGAAACGGGTACTGGTACAACCCACAGAGCTTGTTCAGGTCACACCAGTTGTAAAGGCACTCGTGTGCATACGTGTGCATATGTGCACGTGTAGCTCCATGCAATTTTATGACGTGTACTGCTATGTAAACACCATCGCCACCAGGATACCCAACTGCACCATCACCATAAGACCCTCTCCTTCCCCTTCTTTATGGCCACGTGCGGCTCTCCTCATCCCTAACTCCTGACAACCTCTAACCGGTGCCCTGTCTCCATGCCATTTCACTAATGTCACCTAAATGGAATCATGTGGTATGTAAGCTTTTTCACTCCTTCACGTTCATCCAGGTGGTTGGGCGTATCGACAGTTCATTCCCTCTTCCTGCTGAGTAGTATTCCACGACATGGTCATACTATCGCATATGTAACCCTTACACGTAGTTTTAATTCTAAGAGGTACTGCAGAATTGTCCCCTCCGTGGACTGCGGCACGGAAACTCTGCTCAGCAGTGTCGACGGCATCTATTTCTCCCACGTACTCACCAATACTGCACAACATCAAACATTTTAATTCCTGCTAGTCTCACAAGTGAAAAATTGATCTCTCCTTGTTTGGCAGGGGTGGGGGGGCATACATTTTTCTGATTCCATAGATAAGACTCTTGTGGAAAACTCTTTGCACAGTGAGGGAATCCTGGGTGCCAGGAAGACTTTAGGAGGGAGGGTCACCCACTGTGACAGCTCTGGAGGCCAACACTGATGCCAATGGTTGTGCAAATTGAGGGCATCAAGGGCCCCAATTAAAAGCCTGCCTGTATGGGGGTGCCTAGGCTCAGTCGGTTGAGTGTCTGACTTCGGTTCAGGTCATGATCTCACAGTTCGTGAGTTGGAGCCCTGCATCGGGCTCTGTGCTGACATCATGGAGCTAGGAGCCTGCTTCTAATTCTGTGTCTCCCCCTCTCTCTCTGCTCCTCCCCCATTCACACCCTTCTCTCTCTCTCTCTCTCTCTCTCTCTCTCTCAAATAAATAAACATTTAAAAAAAAGCCTGTCTGTATCAAAAGATGCCTCTGCCTTCAAGAGATGCCATCTTATTTCCCCACTCCTTGAATTTGGGGTGACCTTGTGACTTGCTTTGGCCAACAAAATGCGATAGAGGGGAGACTGGGCCAATTCTGGGCTTAGATCTCAAGAGTCCTTGAGTGCTTCTGCTCTCTGTCTCTTGTAGCCCTGACACATGTGAGCCACATGAACAGACCCAGGAGAGTTCCTGGATGATGAGGCACCGCGTGGAGGAGGGATGAGCTATCCCTACGCCAGCCCAGAGTCAGCCAACAGCCCAACTTGTGAGAGAGCCTACCACGATCAACAGAGTCACCTATCTAACCAGTGGCAGATCATACACGTGTGAGGAAGCACAGACAGGACCAGAAGAACCATCCGGTGTCCTGCAGATTTTCCAGCAATAGTATGAATCTACTGCTTTAAGACACCAAGTGTGGGGCAGTTTGTTATGTAGGAACAGCTAATTGAAACGGCCATGCAAGAGAGGAGTCTCCACCGCACAAAGCCCCCAGGGCTCTGTGACGACCGCACCCGATGGGTAAGGCGTCTCTGGCAAATTAAGTCTCATATATCTCTGTTCCAATATACAAAAGTCCCAGACAAGTTCCCCCACTCAATCCGCGGCCCTCGGCCACCCACTCCGAGTAAGGAATGTTAACAACTTCTGTCAAAGACAGCTCCCGTCTTCACATGGTAGTGGGTGAGAAACCCAAAGTGGCAAAGAAGCATCCTCCCCAGCCTCACCCTATGAGACAGGGTGTTTGCGGATAAAAATACTCTTTCCCCTCTTCTCAAACATGGAAACTGTCCAGGGTCAGCCTCCCACACACTTCCACTCAATTTCTGCCTCTGGTTATAAAACCTTGTGCCTAAAAATAGATTTCAAGGGGATTTCACAGACGTGTTCTCAGGCATAATTGCAGTGTTCCTGCAAACTTTGGAGAAATTCAATCTTACTCTTTGAACACACACTCTTCAAAGCCCTGCCCCCAGGTATTAAGCAGCAGGAAGAGCTGTGATTGATTCGCGTCCCTCTGATTGTCCCACGAGGAAGGCGGGTGTTGGGTGCAGCTGTTCTCAATGCACTTCTGCCTCGTTTGATTTTAGCCGTTCACCTCTGCACCCACCTCCAAATCACCCAGCCCAGGGTTTGCACACCTGCCTCGTCTTTCCTGACTGCCTGGCCTCTGGTGCCTCCTTGCCCTTCCTTCTAACCTCTGCCCCTCCCTTCCTTTGCTTCTCTAGTCCAAAGTCAGTCCGGGACACCGCCTCACTCCGTTCTGATCCCGCGTGTCACTGCGGCCTCCCCCTTCCACCTCACGCAAGTACAGAGTTTAGAATAAGGGAGGAGGCTAGAAATCAACCAGCACAACCTCCTTAGTTTACAGATGAACCCTGGATGGAGCGCCTGGGTGGCTCAGTCAGTCGGGTGTCCAGCTTTGGCTCAGGTCATGATCTCACAGCTCATGGGTTCGAGCCCCACGTCAGGCTCTGTGCTAATAGCTCGGAGCCGGGAGCCCGCTTCAGATTCTGTGTCTCCCTCTCTCTGACCCTCCTGGACACATGCTCTCTCAAAAATAAATGAACATTAAAAAAAAAAAAAGAGAAACTCTGGAGAGCCAGGATGATCAGACGGATTAAGCCAAAATCAAATGTGGATGTAGTGACCGACACAGAACTAGAACCCAGGAACCCCACACCAGGAGTCACCTCTAACTCTGGTTACTTACCTGCCAAGTTCTAAACAACAGCAACAATACTGATCATTAGAATAGCTCCATTTATTACATTCTTATTATACGCCAGGCACTGGGTGCACACATCATTTTATAGATGAATAAATTGAGGTATAGAGAGGTGAGGTGACCTGCCCAAGGTCACAGATATTAATTGGTATATCAAAGATTTGTTATCAGGTTTAATGCCAAGACTGTGGCTCCTCAAGCCTGCCCTGCATCCTGTTATAAATACCTCTCCTGTTGGGGTGGTTGCCTGCATTTTCACTGCACCAAGCCTTTTCTAGGCCCTCCGGTCAGTTGCCAGGCTCCCCTTTCCCATTCCCTCTACTGCCCACTGGTCTTTGGTGGGCTCCCTTTGGTTCTCACAGCCCCTCTGCAGGAGGGAGCCAGCTTTTCAGAACGGATTTGTTTTCTCAGGCAAACTTCACCACTTCCTGGCTCTGTTTTGTTGGGCGAGCACCCTTCCCCTCCGAGCCTTAGCTTCCCCAGCTACAAGATGGGGTGAGAACGAGCCACTTCATAGAGGCACAGGAAAGATAAGGCAAAGTAAGTCCAGTACAATGTCCCACACATAGTAGGTCTTCAAGAATGAGTTCCCTTAAGGCCTACTTGGTGCCTTCACTGCCTTACATCCATCAAACTCACATCCACTCTCTGGGTCCACAGGTGTTTTTCTCCACTACCCACCTCTGCCCTTCATGGTATCTGGTCCCTAATGGGACTCATCCTATTTCTCAGGGCACCTATGAAGGCATTTACCTCCCATGGCATGTCCAGTCCATGTCAGAGTACAGGCCCTAAGTCCACATCTGTTTTAGGTTCTAGTGTCTTCTCCACAACCACTCCACAGTATCTTGGAGGGCAAAGCTATTCCTATACTTTTCGAAATACCAAACCCATGCCCCGAGTCGACCAAGCGTTGGCACTGTTGGTGCACAGACAATCCTAAAACCTCACAGTTTGATGGAGTCTCCAGAAACATCTACTGATTCCTGTCATTCATTCATTAGGACACAGGAAGGAATAAACCCCAATCTCCTGTCCTGTCACAGCTCCTAGCCTAGCAGGGGAGTCTGGAGAGTGAGCACACCGTTGGGCAGACTCTGGGGACCGCCTCCCCAATGGCTATTCCCTCCTCCTCCCTGGCTGGCAGAGCCCTGACTGTGCTCCCAGCTGACTCAAAGCTGAGTCCTAGCCCTTTTAAGCTTTTGGTCCCATTCCCTTGGCTTAGGCATGGTCATGTGACCAAATTCCAGCCAATGAGACACACGAGAGGTCAGCTGGGGGCTTCTGAGAAAGAATTCCTACCTGATAAAAGAATCACAGAGATGCCCCTGTCTTTGGTCTCCTAGGCACTGTGACATTTGCAGGGGATGCTTCAGACAAGCATCCTGGTTGGATGATGGCAGAGGAGAAAGTCAGACAATAGGCTTGTTTGGCATGGATGAGCCCACGAATCACCCAGCTGCACAGCTTTTGAATATGTGAGATAAGAAAGGGTCTTACTGTTTGTCAGTTGAGTCAGGGAACCCAAATCACTGAAACCAAAAGCTGACTCCCTGGTTCAACAGTTAATACACAATAGTTAATGCTCTGGGGTGGGGTGGGTGGGGCGCCCTCAGGAAAAGTTTCACAAAGAAGTCACATTTGACCAGTCTTCCTTTTCAAGGGTGAGAAAGAGTTGGCCAGTCAGACGAGTTGGCATCTGCAAAGTCTGGAGGCATGAGCTAGCCCAGGAAGTGTGCAAAGGAAAGATCTGGAGCTGTGAAGGGGCCCACGCACTATAAAAGAGGACAACACCTCCTTTGCTACAGCCTCTGAGGGCCTCACTTTGCTCCTCTGTAAAATGGGGACAGAGACGTTCCTCGAAAAGCGGTGGGGAGGCTCAAATGGGACTGTGCGCGTGAAAGTGCTTGTAATTGTCCGGCCCTACATAAATCACAGCTGCCATCTGTGTTTGGTCTTTGCCTGGGGAATGGCTCCTCTCAACCTGCCCATTCCCTCCACATTTCTGGCCCCGCTACAATCTCCCTTTCATCTCTTCTTTAGCCCCTTGCCGGCTGCCCTTAAGCTAGCAAGGTTATCTCTGACCACACCACAGTCCTCTTCTCTTGTTTCGTTCCAAACAGTTTTGCCTAAATCAGTGACTCCATTCAGGAATTCATCCTCAGGAGATGCCCGGACGTATGCCCAGGGGTCCACCCACCAGAATGTTCATCACGGTGCTCCCTATAATAGCAAAATTCTGGACACAGCCTGAGTGCCCATCAGGAAGGGATCCATTAAATAAATGATGACAGAGCCACTTATAAAAGATGTCCCTATTCTATTATTGACTGAGAGGTACCCAAAAAAACCCTACTATTTACTCATCACTCGTAGAGAAATGTCTGGGAAGACATTTGACAAAATGTTAATGGAGGCTAGCTCTTTTTAATGGAATTTTATTTATGTTTTACTTTCTTCTTTATGCTTTTCAGTATCATTTGCATTTTCTATAATCATTATGTAACATGTCTACAATCCAGGGGTCAGAGCTATTTTTATTTTGAAAGGGGAAAAAACAGAGAGAACTGAAGCTAAGATCCACCTTCTTTGGGCAATCTCCCCTAAAGTCATGTGTGACAGGATTAGAGTTTTCCGCTAACCTGGAACCTTCTCCATGGCACCCCTGCTTGGACATCTTCTAGTGCGGTGAGCTCACTATTATTCCAGGCCGTGCTCAAGTGGCTCGAGAGTTCTCTCATGCTGAACAAGAAGCTCCCTCTTAGTCCTAATGCTGCCTTCTATGCCTTGCAGAACAAGCCCGATGTCTCCCTCTCCTCCTGTGCACTTGTCACACTCCACCCAGCCACTTATCAAGTGACATGATGTTCTGGGGGATGCCCTGTTTTAGGCAGAGCATGAGCAAGGACCTGGAGATGTACAAGCACACAGCCCATTGCAAGGATCCTGGGAACTTGTCAGGAAGAGCATAGAGCACACGTGGAGACAGATAAGGCCAGGGTGAAATCGGAGAGGCCCACATACGCCATGTGAAGGAGACTGGTGGTCACCTCATAAGGCACAGTTCTTACCCACAACACCTTCAAACCCTAAAAATTTAGCATCACACTTGAAGGGATTAAAAGACTCAAAAATATCTCTAAACAAATAGTGATTATTTCAACTCATTCCCTACCTGTAGCAGTCAGGATGGGCCAGGTTATGCTGCAGTAACAAAAAAGCCCAAAGTGCCAGGGCTAAATGCAAATCTCACTGATGTCATGTGCCCGTTATGGGTTGGCTTGGGGCTCTGCTCTGCAGCATTCTCACTCAGGAATCAGACTAAGGAGGCTACATCTCCATGCTGCCTCAATTGCCAAGGGATGAAAAAGGGAAAGTGGCCAACAGTGTGCTGCTTAGTAGAGCTTCCATCCAGAAATGACACACATCACTTCCCAAAATTCATTGGCCAAACCAAGACACACAATTATAACTAATATCAAAACAGGCAAGGAAGTTTAATTTATGTGCCTAGAGAGTAAAGACATGGAAATATTTCTTTTTCACTGTTAACTAGCCAAATTATGAAAAAGAAGAGGGAGCAGAAAAAGAGGGGGAAAATGAAGAGGGCAAGGGAGGAAGATATTTATGATCTAGGCTCTTTGCTAAACACTCTAAAAATCTTAATTCTTTTGAAAAAATTTTTTAAGTTTATTTATTCTGAGAGAGAGAGAGAGCACACCAGTCGGAGAAGGACAGAGAAAGAGGTGGGTAGAGAGAATCCCCAGCAGGCTCTGCACCTCGCATGTGCAGCCCAGTGCAGGGCTCTGACTCACGAACCGGTGAGATCGTGACCTGAGCCGAGATCAAGAGTCAGACACTTAACCGACTGAGTCACCCAGGCACCCCTATAAATCTTAATTCTTAAAACAATCCTATGCACTACTTTTCTTTTCCTTCTTCTCCGGCTGGGGGAACTAAGACACAGAGAAGTTAAGCCACTTGCCCAAACGTCACACAGCTAGTAAGAGGTCTGTCCAGAATTTGTTCCTGGGCACTCTTAACCATCGTTACACTACTGAACAAACAGTCAACTGTGAATCAATGCCAATACAAACATTCAGTTATTTCAGAATTCAGCCAGTTGCCCTTTGCACGGATTTGCTGAGAGAGCACTCTCCTGGCTTCATGTTCGTATCTACTCTTGATGACAACGTTTGGGAGAGTCCATTCGAGGTGGCATCTCTGCCCGATGCCAGTTTATTGCACACCGTGCCTCTTATATCCCGTGTACATGTTGGACCCTCTTTACACCTCCTCCCCTGATGCACCCAGGGCTATGTTATGACCCCTGGATGTTCACCTCAACAGGTCGTTTCTTCGCACAGCATCAGAAGCATATTTTTCAAGTTGCTCACACACTGACGGCCCACCTGTGAGTTTTTGTGGACAGTAGTCACTGCTTGGGCAAGATGCCCTCATCCCAGGCCTTTGTCGTTGTTGTCAGCTGGGTGTGGGGGAGCAGTGACTATCTGTGTTATATAACAAAGCCATTCATCCAACACACATTTATTAACCATCTACTATGTGCCAGGACCTGAGGATGTAAAGTAAAAAATAAAAAAGACCCAGTTAGCCCCACCTTCTGGAAAGTGTAGTCACAGTTGGGTGACAGACACTGGGATAGAGGCCTCTGGGTACTGCGCCCGTCCCTCACCTCTCCCCTCACCAGGGCCTAACACATCACTGCTCTCTGACATCCTGGCCCCATGACACCAGGAACGTTCTGTTAGAAACATCTCCACACCAGCAGGCGCCACGTGGTGAGGCCAGCTTGAACTAGAAACACGGGGGCTGGGTTTGAGAGGTGGCTTCATCAATGAGTAACTACCTCATGGCGAAAGGAAGCTGATATTTATCGAGCCTTATTATAGGTTTGCTATGAAGATGGAAAGATACACAGATCTGTGAAAAGTGCTCTGTACATTACAAGATGACGATGATGGTAGCGATCACTGCCAGCCATCAAGAAAGTGCCTACTGTGTGCCAGGCACTGTTGCAAGAACTTTACTTGTCTTAATTCTTGTCATTCTTCACAGAAGTACCCATCAGGTGGGTGCTCTTAGTATTCTGCTTTGCATATGAGGAAACAGAGGTTGCTGAAGGCACTCACCCAAGATCACATAGATGCGATCAGAAAGTGATGGAGCCAGGAGTGTAAGCTCAGCAGGCTGGCTCAAATAGTAGCTGCTCTTGTGTGCACTTGGATCGTTTTCTCTCTCAATGTGGACTGAACAGCTGCTGTTGTTTTCTCTTTTTGATTCCTCAGTACCCGTGTTAACTTTGGGGAAAAGGGGAGCTCATTCTTACTGGAAATCATAACCATTCATTCCCTCCTTGGTTCATTGTTGTTGTGCATTGAATTGTGTCCTCCCAAGAGACATGTTGGGGTCCTGACCCCTGGTACCTGTGAATGTGACCTTATTTAGAAATAGGGTCTTTTCAGATGTAATCAACTTTAGATGAGGTCATACTTGATGACGGTGGGCCCTATTGCAACATGACCACTGTCCCTATAAGGATGGAAAGATTTGGAAATAGACACATAGACAGAGGGAAGACAGCCATGTAAAGACAGAGGCAGAAATTGGAGTGATGTAGCTATAAGCTAAGGAATAGCAAAGATGGCTGGTGACCATCAGAAGCTAGGAAGAGGTGAGGAGGGATTCTTCCCTACGGTTTCAGATGGAGTGCGGCCCTGCCAATGCCTTCCTTTTGGACTACTAGGCTCCAGACCTGAGAGAGACTAAATGTCTGTTGGTTTTAAGCATCCCAGTTTATGGTAATTTGTCAGGGCAATCCTAGGAAACGGATATAATAATCATGTATTGAGCACCTACTATGTTCTAGACACACTGGGGATATGACATTAAATGAGACAGGAACTCAGACCTTAAAGTATTCATAGCCTGGTGCATCTGCCTTATACATAACTCTGCTCTAGAAAAGAACAAACACAAACACACACACACACACACACACACACACACACACCAAGTAGTGGTTTAAGTAGCAGGAGACATGAATTCTAGGTCTAGTTCAGCCCCTTTAATATGCTGTGTGACCTTGAAGAAGTCACTTTCCCTCTCTGGGCCTATTTTTTCACTTTTTTTGTAAAATCAAGGAGTCGGCCCAGAAAATCCTCAAGGGGTATCCTGACTTTAAAGTTCTATGACGTGCTGAGATGAGGACAGGCAGGAAGGGGCAGGAAAAGCACGTGTAGCCTCCCATTCTCCTCAACACCCCTTGTGTGGAGCCCTGGCACTCTAGGGCACTGTCCCTCTGCCCTCATCATCCCAGGGCCATGTACTAGACAACTAGGGACAGCCCTCATGCCCCAGAGCCAAACCTAAACCTGTTTATCCTGCCTGGCCTATTCCCTCCCAGGGAAACCACAATGAAGTCTCCTGCCCATGTCTTCCTCCTGACCCCCTCTGCCTGCTGACCAAACCTGGTGTTTCCCCTGTGGCATGGTGTGGTCCCTCCTCTTGGGAGCTGGGATGAGCTGTTTTTCAATGGCAGTTGTCTTCTGATCTATTGGCTTCGACATACCTGAACTATAATAAAACCTGTATTTAAAAACAAGGACAGGGGTGCCTGGGTGGCTCAGTCCGTTGAGCGTCTGACTTCGGCTTGGGTCATGATTTTGTGATTTGGGCTCCATGTTGGGCTCTGTGCTGACAGCATGAAGCCTGGAACCTGCTTCAGATTCTGCTTCCTCTCTCTCTGCCCCAAATAAATAAATAAACCTAAAAAAAGTTTTTAAATGTGGGGCCCCTGTTCAAAAATTATTAAGAATTGCAATATGGTGACCCCAAAGCATTAAATCAAGTGCAGGGCCCTTCTCAACATAGGACCCTGCGTGACAGCATAAGTCATGTGCCCATGGAGCTGGCCCTGTTCTTTCCTCCTTCCCAACCTGGCATCCGGTTCCCTTCTGCTTCTCAAATCTTTCTAGCCTGATTTTCCAATTTCAAAGCCTCAATACTGAGCCCCCCCTTTTTTGTACTCCACTAATGGATTCAAATTTTTAGAAATCATAAAGCTTTAATAATTCTGCTTCATTGTGAAGGGAGGAAAGGAGGCCAGTATGAATTAATGAAAAGTCTAAGAAATAAGACATTACTAAAGAAATAGTGTTTTATTACCCTCCGATTTATATGGTGACAGAAATGACATGGAGAACGAGGGAGAGCGGAGGAAGTTGAAGCTTTTTGGATTTGATTAAACAAATAGAAAAGATTGAACTTATAGCTTGTAATAAGCATATTCCTTTTTTGGCAAATGATGTGACTAAAAACCGCCTCCTTTAAGTAGGTTAATATTTCTCTTGTCCACCATCACTTTGCTCGCTGAGAACTTTTTAATGCTACAGAAGCTGGTAAATTTCTTCTACAGTGATTCTATGTAACAAAACGAGTTTCCTGACCTTGCAGGCAATCTACAGTATAGATCGGGTTATGGGAATTTCTTGTCAAAGGGAAATCCAGTATGGCAAATTCTCTCTGCTCCCCACGTCCAGAAGAGTCACATCTTCAGAGCAACCATCTAAAATGCAGAGCTCATCGTGTGCCACAGAACGACACTCCTGGACTTCATCTTCGCTGGCTGCCACATTTCAGACCTAACTCAGTGTCCTGCCACAGTTGGATCCAGACCTATTTTGGGTTGGTAGCCTCAAACGGTGCACACACCCCACACCTCTGAGCCTGAGCGACCTGGGCTTGGACTGCCCTCCCCCCCCCCCCAACTTGCACAGTCTGTCAAAATCCTAACTCATGTTTCAAGGTCCAGCTCAAAGGTCCTCTCCTCTGGGAAGCTGCCTCTGACATTTCCAGGCAGAATCTCGGCCTCCGTCTGCCCCCACGGCACATCTATTCCAGCATTTGTCCTCCTGCCTAACAGTTGTCTGTTCACTTCTTTCAGAGGGGGAAAGCGTGCCCAGGGGCTCACCCACCTCTGAGGAGGTGGTGTAGTCCAGCAGTTTAGTAGCAGAAGAGGTCCCAGCTCCAATGCTAACCAGCTGCATGCACACAGTAACACCAGCCTCACAGCACTGTGAGGATTAAATCAGATGATAACCTGAAAGTGCTTAGCACGGAGACTCGCAAAAAGCAAGCTCAAAAAGTATTAACTGTTTTCTCTGAACACTAGTGTATAAACATGGGGTCACAGAATGGCCATGCGGCTGGTCAGTCCTGGTTTATGCCTGTGGTCCTGGAGCTATTATTATTAATGCCCTCTCCCCTTTTCAAAAGCGTTTCCGTCTGGATGACAAATCACATGGCCACCTATGACAGTTAGGACCAGGTCTATTTTATTTACCAGTGTGTCCCTGCCACATGAACAGTGCTTAGCACATATTAAGTACTTAATACAAATTTATCAAATGAATGAATGTGTCTCCCATGCCTAGCAAGTGCCTGGCACCTGGCAGGAGGTTCATAAGAGCTAATATGGCTGATTTCTCTGCATTTCCAAGCACCTCCTGACCCAGAGAAGGCATGAATCAAGGCTTGGTGAGTGAGTGAGTGAGTGAGTGAGTGAATGAATGAATGAATGAACAAACGAACACACTCCCTCCACTCTGTTGCCAATTGCACATCCTGGGGAAACAAATGACATCTCACAGGGGTAGGGGCGAAGATTGGGTCAGATGTAGGACGAGGTGGATATGACTCCTTCCCATCACACTTCGGAGAGGGGGTGTCTCTTCCTGGGGCTGCAGCAGGGCCCTGTTTTCATTTTCCAGCTAGAAACTGGGGATTGGTTTCCCCCATGTACCAGCAGGAGACCACAACCTTGGTTAGCCTGACCAGTAAGTCCAGTGGGCTCTTGAGGGTGCTGAGACCCTTGCCTCCATCAGACACTGTATATAAAGTACAGGTGCTCAAGCTTCCAGCAGGTGCTGCCTACCAGCTGCTGACCTAGCCACAGGGGAGAAGACACGTAACTCCAGGTGCGAGGAGCAGAAGGAAGAGAATGGGAATGCTTTCTGCCCTTCTAGGCTCAGAAAGGAAATTTCACATGTTGGCAGCCAAAAACATTTGGATACAGACTACGCACTAGACATGATAAGAACTTCAAGAGCATTAACTCAGCCATGAGAACAGCCCTATGAAGAAGCTACTCCCATTTTACACATGGAAGTGAGTCAGAGTGGGGAAATGACTTGCCAGAGGTCACACAGCTAGTAAGACAGTGTCCCAGAGCTCAGATCCCTTGGCAGGTGAGGGTAGAAACCAGAAAGCAGTCCTCTCCATCCCTCCTCAACCCAATATAAGAAAGCCCAGTTCCTGTTCCCCCTAGTCAGGCTGTGTGACCTTGGGCCTGGCTCACCCTCTCTGAGCCTCACTTCCTTTTTCCAAGGCTAATGTTCTAGGAGGCTAGGATATACTCGATTTCCAGGACATCTCCTCCTCTGAAACCACAGGGTTTCGGGGTGACCAGGGAGCCTGGCTGAGTCCAGGTGTCCAAGAACATATTGATTCACCATGGGAGCCTGGCTGGGGGATACCTTCTCCACCCATTTCCTGAAGGAGCCCTTGCAGCTGGGCTGAAAAATCAAGCGGCGGATCCGAGAGCCCAACTGAGTGTGGGGCTTCGGAGCTCTCGTGTCACCAGGTGGGGTACCAGCCGCGCGTCTGCTTGGAGAAGAGCTGTGGGAAGGGTGAGGGATGCCAGAAAAATGCGAGGAGAGAGCTGCAGAGAGCGCCTGGTGGAGGGTCCTTTTGCACTTCTGCTCTCAGAAGCTCGGATAGAAACCGCCCTTGGGAAGGGTAGTAGCCCCCAGCCCAGGGTCAACGTCCATAGCTCTGGTCATTTCCCCAGCCTGCAGGAAATGGGGCCTGGAGAAAGGGGGCCCCCAATACTGGGGGAAAGCCAGGTGGAGAAGTCAGAGCCAGCTGAGTAGGAGGAACGGGGTGGGGGGGAGGTTCTAGCGCTCTGGACTCCCCCAGCTCCGGGGCTGTTCCGAGCCCGGAAAGTTTGCGCGCGGCAGGCGCACGGTGCGCCCCCTCCCAGCGCCCGCAGGCGCCGGGTCCGCAGGCGCCCACCCCGGCCCGCCCCGCCCGCCGCTCGGTGCCCGCTCAAGGTCACTGCTGACAAGGCGCCTGCCTCCGCGAAGCGAGGGGACCCTGGACGCGCTCGGCTTCAGCTCGGACTCTGGCCCGCCGGGGGTTCCCGGGGCCAAGCACGTATGGAAAGAAAGCCGGCTGGGAGCGAGACACAGACCGAAGGAGAGGGGAGGAGGCCCAGAGCCCCGGGCCCGGCCGCCCCTGCCTCACCTGCGCCGACTCCGCGAGCGAGATGCTGCTGCCGCCGCTGCCGCTGCCGCTGCCGCCGCCACTGGTGCGCGCCCGGCCCGGCCCGGCCCCGCTGCGGCTGCGGCTCCTCTGCCGCTGCTGCCCCGCGCTTGCCTCGCCCCGCGGCCCCGCTGCCGCCGCCGCCCGCCTGCCTCCCTCCCTCCGCCGCCGCCTCTGCCACCGCTGCACTGCGCTCTGCCCGCCTCCCTCCCTTCCTCCCTCCCCTCCCCGCTCCCTCCTCCCCCGCGCGCTCCCCCTCAGCCCTCCCCAAACTCCGCACGGAAAGCGCCCCGCGGGACCCGGAGCGCGCCGTCCCGCCCGCGCCCTCCAGCACGCGCACACGCCGGTGGGCCGGGGGAGGGAGGGGGTCTGCAGCGTCTCCCCTGGTGCGGTCTACAGGTACCTCTGTCACCACCAGCCCCTTACTCCACCCCCATCCCCGCCTTTAACTTGGCCCTGGGAGGGACGCCCTCCTACCCTCCCCCTCCCCAGGCCCCGTGGTCGGGATGTCCCAGACCTCCCCTGTGGTTGGGGTCATACAGTTTGGGGTGAATTGAGATATGGTGTGGGCTGTGGGGAGACCTAGCTTAGGGGGAGGGGGCTGGCTGGACCAATCCTAGGGAGTTTAGCTGGAGGGTATTCAGACCTGGAGAAAGGACTGGGGTAGGGCAGGGGCACCTGTTGGGCCCTAGCCTCCAGTCTGTCAGGCCTAGGGCCTGGAGGAGAGCAGAAAGAGGCCCTGCCTGAGGAGAAAGGCGAAAACCCCAGGCACACACAGAAAGCACCTCCTCAAAGCAGGCTTCCCCTCCTTGGCTCGGGCCCCAGGTCGCTGAAAAGCCTAGCTCCACCAGGAAGCTTGGCCACCTGACTCCAGCGCCTTGGTCTCCTCCATGCCATCAATTAATCATGCCCGCTTGCTTATTTATTTATTGGCTTTATAAAAAGCCAAATGCACTGCTCACAGGAAGAGAGAAGATGGGCTCCCATGGGGGTGGGGGGCAGGGAGGGCCTGACCATGGTGACACGCCCCCCCCCCCCCTTCCCCAGGCCTCTGCTTGGTGAATGTGGAGGCAGGGCTGGGGAGACCCTGGGCTCTGGATGTCTGCAGCACCTGCTTTCAGGGAATGGCTGGGATGTTGCCACCACTCACAGAGCCAGAATTTACCGTGGTCTGTGCTCTGCAACCCTAGGATGGGGCAAAGGATATTTAGTCTTGGGGGCTTAGGCAGAGATAGAAGAGAGGGGGTCTTGGAGGCCAGTGACCAGAAGGAAATCTGACAGGTGTGAGAGGAGGTATCTCCAGGCTCTTGGCTCAGAGCACTCCATTCTCACGGCTCTCACTTGGCTTGGCAGGCAGCGTCTGTATCTCCTGCTACAGCCCTGTCCAGTCTCTAGGTTGCCCAGAGGGCATCTCCCCACGGATGCCCCCCCCAAGACATATCTCCTCCCACCTTCCCCATCCCAGTGGGTGACACTGCCACACCCCCAGATGGCTAGCTCCATGTGTCCCCATCACCAAATCTTCACTCATGGGGCCTCTGCAGTCTCCCTGGAATCTGCTCTCTGGTCTCTGTTGAAGGACTCCCAGCATCTCTCTTCTGGATTCTCACAGCTGGCATCCTCTCTACCTCCATCCTGCTGCTGCACTAGCCTTCATGGAACCAGACATGCGTCATGTCTGCTCCTGCTCTAAAACCTTCCATAGCTCCCAAGTGCCCTTCCAAACCTTTGCCACCTTAGTTCATAGTGTCCATCCTTGATACATGCTTAGCACTATATCATGTCTATGTCTCTCTTCAGTTCCTTCCATGAAAATACCTTTTGCTTCTCTCAGTCAGTTTCTGCCCAGTCATGGTGTCAAAGCTTAGCATTAGTCAAGATCTCTTGTGTGAAACCTTCAGAAACCAGGAGGCAAGTTGAAAAGTCAAAAGGAAAGGGTGTGAAAAGCCACAAAACATGAGGCAACTCTGCAAAAGCGAGTGACATCACAAAAGTCCTAGTGACAAAACTCACCAGTTGTGTGACCTTGGGCAGGCCCTCAACCTCTCTGAGCCTGTTGGTATATCTGCTAAAAGGGTGACGAATTCCACAGCCTACCCCAGTATAAACACTCAACAAATGGTAGCTATAGTTACTCTTGAGCACCTATTGTGTGCTAAGGCTCTGGGATTTACAAGGGTGATTTGGTAGGGATTGGAGGGACAGCAAAGATTGTAAACTCAAATGCCTCTAAGGACCAGGCAATACTGATTGAGTTGGGCTGGTTCTGTCTTGTGGCTCTCTCTCCTGGAATTTACCAATAAGAAAGAGCAACAATGTATGTGAAGTGGCAAATAGCTAACAATGGCTGTTTGGGGATGCAATAAGGAGTGGTGGGGACTGTGGCACCTACCTATTTACCTGGGCATAGCCACTACTCTGCTCCATCTGACTGTGGCCAAGCAGGGATATAAGCCCAGACTGCCAGTTTTCTGTTTTTGTTTTTGTTTTTGTTTTTGTTTTTGTTTTCAAGAGAAGCTGGACATCTGGATTTTTATGTGGACACACTTGATCTTTAAATATCATCAACTAATTTTTAAAAAATTGAAAACTTTGGGAGGACTGAACACAATATAGTTGTGGTAGGTTTTTGGCCGCAAAGCTGGCAGTTTATGACCTCTGGGTTAGCAGGAAGTAGATCAATGTTATTTACACACAGACATACACTCCCCCCTCTCCTCTCTCTGGCAGAATGTGGTCATGTCCACCTCAGAGGGTACAAAGGGTCATTAGGAATGGAGTGGAAGGAGCACCTCACTGCAGTGGGCATGATGGGAGGGGTCAAGTGAGTCACTGGGATTGGAACCATTGGGGAGGGCCTGGTCTGCCCCTATGGCACGTGGGAACTCAGACCGACCATCTGTCCTCGCTGAGCCTCAGTCTCCTTGGGCCCGGAGAGGGTGGGGAATTACTCAGATGTGGTAGAGCTTGTGTGAGGTGATGAGCACGTGAGAAGTGAGGACACGGGAGGTTCCAACGACAACGCAGAGGAGCATCTGCTTGTGAGAGAGTTTCAGCAATCTGGACACCCGGGAGAAGTCCCACTCCACTAAAAATAGGGCTCTGACAGACTGAAAACTTGAAGACTTCTCAAGAGACGGAACTGGCAGCAAATAACGAGAGAAATGGCTGCTTCCCTCTGCCGGACAAGTAAGAACAGATGAGGTGACTGGCACTTGGCAAGGCAGTGAGCGTGTGTCATCTCTGAATTCCTAACAAGACCAGAAAGAAGCACGAGTCCTGGTTGGCCTGTTAGGGAGGCAGAGGCCAAAAACGTCCAAGAGCAGAACTGGGAATGACTGTGGGATCCCAGGGCCCCGTGAAAATCCCTCAAAGGGGCTTTGGTGGATGGGATTAAAGCTGACTCCATTGTCCAATTCCGCACAGTGACCATGTGGTACTATTTTAGTCCCAAAGTTATTAAATGCATACGATAATCCTACTAAGCAAGAAGGAGACATCTAAATAAACCAACGAGAGAGATGGTCCTCAGATGGAAACCACCTTTGAAACAACCTCGGAGCTAGATTCTGACCTCATGTACCTGGAGAACTTGTTACCAGAATCTGTAAAGAGATTCCTGGGGCTGACTCAAGTCTCCAGAGTCAGAATGCCCCCAAGGAGGGGGGGGGGGGCAGAGAGATATCACAGCAGGTCCCTTCTGTTAAAGGACTCTAAATGCAGCCACGAAAACCCAACCCCTCAAATACAAGGCAGGGCGGCACACTTGAGGCACAAAGTGCTACCAGTGAAGATTTAACAGGGATTCCCTCTGGGAGACGTGGGGCATAGAGGAGAACATTCTACCCTATATATTTCAGGCTCTGTTAGAATCTTTTATGGAAACAAAGATCCCATCGTTTTGCTTGTGCTGTTTTAAAACTTAAATAAGAAGGAAAAGCCACCAAATGCCAAGGCAGCCTGGGAGACGGACAATGAATTCTCCAGGAAGCAAAGTGGGATTTGAGCTGGGGGCTGAAGCAAGAATAAAAACGGCAGAAAGAGTAGCCGAACTCTATTAAGTATCGGTTACTATTCTTAGCATTTCGGGTACACTGATTTCATACTCCCAACAGTTGTATAAGACAGGTGTTTGTTAGCAGATGCTATTAAAGCTCCACCCTGACCTCTACCTGGCAGGTGCACCCAGTGCCTAGCTCTGTGGGTGTTGGCTCTGCGCGCCTACACCCTTCTGTGGAGGACGTCATCCTTGCCTGATGGGAATCACTAGGTGGCAACAACCTGTAGGGTGCAATTCACCCTCCAGGGGTCCCTCTGGGATCAGGCTGAGGGTAGACTTCTCTGGAGTCCTGCCTCCCGCCTTCCCCTACAGGTTTCTCTTGAGACTACTCCCTTAATAAATTCCATGCACAAGAATGCCCATCTCAGACTCTGCTTCTGGGGAAGCAGACACCAGCTCATTCTCTTATCTCCATTTTGTAGTGGAGGGAGGGAAGGCACAGATCAGACAAGACACTGACCTAGAGAGAGGAACAGTCAGGCAGTCAGACCCTTCTCCGTGCCCAGAAGGATTTCTCTAAGACAATGAGGGAGCAGGAGCAAAGCAGTGTGAGAAAGAGACAACAGAGGCAGGAAGGAACATGACCACACAGCCCTAGAAGGTCTTGGGTCCCCTGGTGAGGAGTCATCCTTTCATTTTTTTTATGAAGTTTTTTTTAAGTTTATTTATTTATTATTTGAAAGAGACAGAGACAGCACGAGTGGGGGAGGGGCAGAGAGAGGGGGAGACAGAGAGAGTTCCAAGCAGGCTCTGTGCTTCCAGTGCAGAGCTCTACATGGGGCTAGAACTCATGAAACCGTGAGATCATGGCCTAAGCTGAAACCAAGGGTCAGATGCCTGACTGAGCCACCCAGGTGCCCCAGGAGTCATCCTTTATTGGTCATGTGTGTACCTACATGAACCAGGCCCTTGCACGATGTGCAGGATTCAAAGATGAATGTGTACAAATCCTTTTCGTCAAGAGGGGCTGGTGGGATGGGAAGGGGATCAGGTAAGGGGACAGGCCCACACAAGCTCAGGTTTGCACTGAACCCAAATGCTCAGGAAAGCAAAACTGGAAGATTTTGGCTGAATTCTGTAGTAAGAGAAGGTAGGCACAGAGTCCCTCTTTGAGATGGAGGGAGGAGAGACAGAAATAAGGGAATGTGTTCAACTCCACTTCTCCATGAAAGCAAATGACCCTTGGGCTCGACATGAGACCAGCCTGGCCACGAGGGACAAGACTGATTCCTCCGCAGGACTGTGTTTATCAAGATGAAATTGAACACAGACCAAGAGCCTTCTCTGACATTGGGGATCCGAAGAGGTGACCCCCTCCCATACAGATAGGGGAATCTCTGTCTGACTTGTAAGTCATGGATTTGAAGGGGACCCCTGGATATTGAAAGTGAGTATGGGTTTAATATATGCCAGAAGAGGCTGCTGGAAAAGCTAATGCCATCGGAGGCAGGAAGCCCTGTCTCGTCCAGAAGGCAGACCACACTGGGAGGGAGGAGGAGAGTTTTCAGGCACGGGTGTGGACTATGATAAAGCAGTTGGAGTTCTATGGGAGTCAGGAGGGTAGAAGAGGGTCACCATGAAGATCAGCCTGCAGTCCTCATATGGACAACCTTCCCCATAGGGCCATGCTGAGCCCCTCTGCTGGGTGGGAAGGTGCACCGAGGAGGCATTCTCGGCCTCCCCCAGTCCGGATGAGGGATGGGATCTAAACTAGACCCCAAAGGCTGTTAGGCCCATAAGAAGTGAGAAGAAGAGGGCGTGGGGGAGGAGAGCTGCTGAGCCTGGGGGAGGGAGGAGGAAAGGCTTTTCTCCCGAAATATGTGGTCTTTAAATGTCATCTTTGGAGAAAATACAGCAACCTTTTGATGGTGAGACTCTAAATGGCGCCCAGAAAAGGTGCTGGTAATGTCCCACTGTGTTCTCTTGTCAACCATGTGCGACTCTTTGCCTGAGAACTTCTGTCTGACTTGGGGAGCTTCAGCCCACATGTGGGGCAAGCCAGGTCTGCTGGACTCTAATACCCACTGTGAGCAGCCCTCAGTGAGTGACTGGTGGGAGTTGGTGGGGGAGCCCTCCAGCCGCCTCACCACTCAGGCAGGATGAGGCTGAGCCTGCCGGTCTATACCTGCTCCCAGATGACCCAGTGCAAATCAGCTCCAGTTGGCACAGTGGTAAGCTGTTTGGTGATGCACAATTGTTGGCCTCCTTCCCTTCCCTTCTCCGCTTTGCTTCCATCTCCCCTACTGTCCCTTCCTGGAATCACCTCCCACATAAACTACCTAGGCTTGAATCCTGGTCGCAGGGTCTGTTTTGAGGGGAACCCAAACCCGGAGAGCCTCACAGTTAAACTTATGGTCTCTGCAGTCAGAGGGCTCAGGTTCATGGCTTGGCTGTGTGGCCTTTATCTGGGAGAGGCACTTAATTTCTGCAAGCCTCTGTTTCCCCTTGTTTAAAATGAGGTGGGATCAGGGTGCCTGGGTAGCTCAACTGGTTGGGCGTCTGACTTCAGCTCAGGTCGTGATCTCATGGTTTGTGGGTTCAAGCCCCACGTCGGGCTCTGTGCTGGCAGCTCAGAGCCTGGAGCCTGCTTTGGATTCTGTGTCTCCCCCACTCTCTGTCCCTTCCCTGCTTGCGCTCTGTCTCTCAAAAATGAATAAACATAAAAAGTTTTTTTTTAAATGAGGTGGGAATAATAACTACACCTACCTCATACATTTGTTGTGATCATTCAGTCATTCCACAAACACTTACTGGACACTTACTATGTACCAGGCACTGAACGAGGTTCTATGGACACAGAAGTGGGTAAGACTAAATTTCTGACCTTGTGAAGTTTACATTAGTGGGGAGCTAGGATACTAAATAAATATATAATATCAGGAAGTGACAAAAAGCTAAAGAGAAAAAGCTGGATAGAGGACAATTGAAGTTATCTTAAATGTTAGTGAATTAAATGAGACGATTCACACAAGTGTTGAGCATATTGCATGGCACACAATAAACATTCAATGAATCTTTGCTAATAAAATCTTCACCACCATCCTCATCACCATCTGTGCCTACCCACCCCTGCTGTTTATTCATTGATTCACTTGAGAAATAATTATTGGTCCCTCCTCAGTGCCTGACCCTCTACTAGGGGATATTTTGATGGGCAAAACAAACATTATCTTGACTTTCATAGACTCATAGTTTAGTAGAGGAGAATAATAATCAGTAAAACATAAACTGTTGTATATTTACATCCTGAAATAAGTACCCATAAGGGAAAATCAAACACACACAGCACTGTGAGAGAAGGGACATGAGAAGGTCTGTATGGTCACTAAGGCTTCTCTGATGAAGGAATGCTTGGGCTGAAGACCAAAGTAGAATTAACAATATTCAGGGATGAGAAATACTCAGGAAAGTAGGAAAAGCATGTGCAAAGGTCCTGGGGTGAGGAAGAAGCAGGACAAAAGGGAGACTCAGAAAGAAGGTAAATGTAGCTGGAATAGAGAGAACAGGGGTATTGTGGGCAAGAAAAGGTAGTTCGAGGCCAGAACATTCCATGCTATTCTACCATTTATTGAGTACCAATCAATACAGCCTCTGTTTTAAGCCCTTCATAAGTTTTATCTCATTAAGCCTCAAGCAGCTCTTGGAAGTGAGTGCCTTTATTATAAATTTTACACCCAAAGAACCTGAGGCAAAACAGTTTTCCAGAGAGGCAAAAGAGCTTGCCAAATTTACTCGGTCAGTGGTGGAGCTGAAATTTGAACCCAGATCTCACTGACTCCAGGGCCAAACCGGCATAACAATCTCTATCTTTATCTTAAAAGCAACAGGGTACAATAATTCAAGATGTTGCCAGTGGGGGAAACTGGGTTTCAAAAGGTACACAGGGCCTCTCTGCTATTTCTTGCAATTGCACTCAAACCTACATTATTTTAAAACAAGAAGTGTAAGCAATTAGAAAAGCCATAGGTATACTTACAGAGTTACTTAGTATATTTACAGAGTTATTAAGCAAAATGCCTGATCAGAATGGAATTTTGGTAAGACCCATTGGTTTCTCTGTGCTCCACAGGGGAAGGCAGTGAGGGGGCACTACAGTGAGTTGGATGAGAGATGATTCCGGCTTGGGGCCCACTTGCAGCAGTGAGGGTGGTGGGAAATAGAGGGAATTAAGAGATTGGGTTGGGGGGGATGGTTTATTGTGACTGGCCATGGAGCTAGTTTGGTTGGGAGTGAGGTAGAGAGAGAGGACAGTGAGGTGGGTGGAAAGCTGGAGAACCAGGCTCCAGGCTCCAATTCTCAGCCCTGAGTCTGGCTTCCCAGGGACCTGCGGTATTGTCACTCTTCTGAGATTCATTGTTGTCATGAGTACAAGGCGGGGATGAGGTAGACCAGACAGATTCCAACCAAGCCAGCTTTGAGAAAATGCCACTCGATGCTGACCTCTGCACCAGAAGAGAGAGCTGGGGCCCAGGAAGACCACCCAGTGCACACCCTGCTACATTAAGTGCCATGCTGTTATTTTTTCCTGTGTCTGTCCAGATGCCCTACTGGAAATGCAGTTAGTTCTCTAAGGACAGATGGAAGCCATTTCTGTGCCCCTGGCACCTGGCACAGGGTCTAGTATAAAGGCTAGGTTCCAGAAATGTTTGCCAAATGCTGGGCAGTCCTTAAAGTGGCCTGATGTTTCAAAAGAGCTGATAGCCACGAACTGGCCCAGACTTGCAAAAATATCTCAGGGGTCAGCAGAAAAGGCTTTATTTCCAGTGCAGAGTTTTCAGTGCAGAGTAGACACCAAAAGCAGAGCAAAGTGCCCTTCTTGTTATGTTGACAGAAGAAGGAATAATGGTTCTCCAACTCCACTTTCTCTCCACAAAGAGAGGGAACCTCCCACTGGATGTGGACGAGCTGAGTCAATGGAACTCGAAGACAAAAGAGGAGAGGAGAGGAGAGGCCAGCCCCTGGAGCCTCTTGAGTGTCCAGGGTCTGAAGAGGAGCGTCCATTCCTAGAAAGACACTCAAGTTCACTGCAGAGCCACCAGCCCAGGTCCTGAGACATCGGGAGGACTCCTGGAGAAACGCCAAAAGGCTGGAGGCATGGAAGTTGGGTCTTGATTTTCAAACAAGGCAAAACGTGATGCGTAAGAAACCACAGTCCTGTGACCTTGAAGGCTATCACTGTGACGAGAGGGATGAATGTAGGTGTTGGTGGTTTGCCCCATGCCAGGCCCCAACCCAGGCACTTTGGGTCAACAGTCATAGAGGGCAAAGCCCTGTTTTTAAGGAGCTTGTGGTCTGTTGGGGGTCAGAGGCATAGGGTGCATTAAGAGCAGAGGGGAAGAGAGGTCCTATTTGTTTAAGGATATCTTGGAAAGCATCATGGAGCAGGTGGATTTAAATTGGATTTAAACCATAAAACCTTAATCATTAAACCAGTGTGGTACTGGCACATGGAAAGATGGGCATACCAATGGAACAGAGTAGAAAGTCCAGAAATAGACTCAAATGCACACAGGAAGTTGGTATATGATAAAGGCAACATCTCAAATCAGTGGGGCTATGAATGAATGTATTAATAAATGGCGTTAAGATAAATGGGTAGTCACTTGGAAAAAGATGTGGCTGAGTCCTTACACCACACCATACACCAAACAGATCAATTGGATCAAAATTGTAATATGATAGCAAAGTCACGAAACCATAAAGTATCAAAATAAAACTTGGGCAAATTCCTTTAAAACCTTGGAGTAGGTAAGGTCTTTCTATCACTCAAAATCCAAAAGCCAGGAAAGATAAGGTTGATGAACTTAACAAGATAAAAAAAAAATCATTTACATTTCTATGTGAGAAAAAAAAATAAGCAAAATCACAAGAGGCCAATGACAAATTGGAGAAAAGAATATCTTCTATCACAGGCAAAAGTTAATTGCTGCAGTGTATTAAGAGTTTCTGTAAATCAAGATGGAAAAGGCCAGCAGCATAATAAAAATGGCACAAACAGGCAGTTCCCCACAAAATAAACCCAAAAGGCTCTTAAATATATAAAAAGCTGCTCAATCTCACTCATAAGAGAAATGTAATTTAAAACTGCGCTGACAAACCATTCAAAAGTCTGCTGGTGAAGCCTGGGGAAAACAGGTCCTCTCTCTCATACATTGCTAGTGGGAGTTGTAAATCAATACAGCTCTATGGGGAGAGATTTGCAATATCTGTCAAAATTACAAATGCAGCTATTCTCTGACCCAGCAATGCCATGTGTAGAAGTTTGTTCTACAGATATACCAGCCCACACATGGAACATATTATTCCTTTAGCACTGTCCAGGATAGCAAAGGGCCAGAATGACCCCAAGTGCCTATCAGCTTGGAGCCACGGTAAATAATGATGGACATTTACACAGTGGAATATTCTGCAATTGTATAAGGAATGAGGAAGCTCTAGGTACAGTGATTGAGAAAGAGCTCCAGGCTATGTCATGAAATGAAAAACAGAAAACCAAGGCGCAAAGCAGTCTGTATCTGTATATGTAGCACTCTACCTTTTTTAAAAAAGGAGTTTTTGAGATTATAATTTACCTACCATAATGCTCATCTGTGACAGTTCAAAGGCTTTTGGTATATTTACAGAGTTGTGCAACCATCACCATAATCTAAACTTTGTAACATTTTCATCATCCCCAAAAGAAACCTTAGTACTCTACTTTTTGTATAAGAAAGAAAAGAAATAAGAAAATAGACATGCCCCATGTATACACATATTCTCTCTCTCTCTCTCTCTCTCTCTCTCTCACACACACACACACACACACACACACATACACACACACACCACATGTATTTGCATGTGTTTGTATAATCCCTAGAAGAATACACAAAACATGAACACAGGCATGAATGGGAATCATAGAGCTATATGATTTGGCTGGAGCTAAGTGTGCATGAGAAACGCTGATGGGAAATGAACTGGGACAGGCCAGCTGGGGCCAGATTGTTTAAGGCCTCAAATACCAGGCTAACGAGTTTGGGTTTTATCTCATGAAGTCCAACACTATCCAATGGAACTTTCAGTGGTGAGGGAAATATTCTATACCTGTGTTGCCCAACATGGGAGGCACACGGGGCTACTGAACACTTGAGATGTGTCTCATGTGACTGAGGAAGTGCATTTTAAGTTTAATTTAACTTTCATTATCTTACATCTAAATAGCCACCTGTGGTGAGTGGCTACCATATTGGATAGCACAGGTCCTGGGGAGCCATGAAATGTTTTGCAGGTGAGGAGGGACACAGTCTGATTTGAATTTGAGGGAGTTTGTGAAGGATGGATTCCAAGGCAGCAGTGGAGATTGCAGACATTGGAGGGGCCTGGCTACATGTCATACAGAGGGGGGGACCTGGACCCCTTGGGCTTGGATCAGAAGGATTGAGTTAAAGAAACTTCTAGAAGGGGAGGTGGATAAGATGAGAGACTGTGAGGGTGAGGGAAGAGTTGAAGATGACCTGCAGTTCTAGCTGAGGACCTAAGGGGGTGGGGAGAACACGAAGGGAGGGATCCTGGGGTGTGTGGAGCCGGTGCAGGCAGAGCCGCTAATAAGCTCACACACAGCCTCTTAGCCTCAGGACAACCAAGCGTATTTACATTTAGAATAGAACCTCAGTTCCTCATGGAGCAGAGGAGACCACCAAAGTCTGGCCACTGCCCACTTCTCCATACTCATCTTCTCCTACTTCTCCATCTTCAGCCATCTCCACTTATGCTAACCTCCCCTCTGTTACCCAGCACAACAAACTCCCTCCTACCTCAGGACCTTTGCATTTGCTACTCCCTTATTATAGGGCCTGGCTCTGTAACAAGTAGGGCTCAAAGAATATTTGGTGATGAATGAAGAAGGTAGAAGGAGGGAAGGATGGAGAAAGCTTCTCACCTCCAGCTTCCCCAAGAGAACTCTCCAGAGACCTGAGCAGGAATGCTGAGGCCATCCTCTGCTAAGGACCAGCACCTCTGCTAAGGACACAGGCTCCAGCCAGGAAAGACCCAGGGGACAGTGTCCCTGTCTTCCCAGCCTCTCACAGTCAACATCGGTGAAGAGCTATAAAATCCAGGCCACACCATCCACCCAAAGCCGCTGCTTCTTGGTCAAGAGGGTCGTGCACCATCAAAGTGAGCATCAAACTCCCAGCAGAAAGAACTCTGAGGGAGGAGAGACCAGGGTGAGCCCTGTATCTTCTAGTGAAAACACAGAGGTGAAAGAGAACAGGGCTTCTGGTGCCAGATTGACCTGAGTTTGATTCCTGGCTCTGCCTCTGGCCAGCCAGGAGTCTGAAGTTCACTTTTCTCATCTGAAAACTGGTGGTAAGAATACCTATTTTACAGGGTAGTTGTTAGTAGAGGTAATGGATTTAAAAGGCTTGACACAAAATAGGGCTGCCATAAATGTTATCAGGAAATCCCATGACGTGGGAGACCTCAATTCCCTAATAAAAAGATGTAGTAGAGAGCCCAGTGCGGTAGCACATTCTACCTAGAAATAACTTGTGCCAGTCAGAGACGGTAATAATGCTTAATAATAATAATGGCAGTTACATCGCATTCGTCACCTACCGAGCGCCGTTTTAAGTGGTTTGCTTTTATCAGCTCATTCAGTCTTCACAACAGCCCTGTGAGCTAGATCCCATTTTACAGAGGCAGAAACTGAGACACAGAGGGATGGGGAGACTTGCCCGGGGTCGCAGCCTGTAAGTGGCGGCTGTCTTGCCTGCTCTCAGCCAAGATTCTCCGCGTGCTCTCAGGAAATACATACGTTGCATGTAGGGCCCATCCCTACCTCTGAGCTGGAGACCTGGGTCCTGACTGGGCAGCACTGTGCTTGTTGGGCAAGAACTGGAGTATCGGGCAGGTGACTGGAGCCAGAACGTGGCTCCACTGATTCAGGACTAGCCAAGATCCTAGGCCTCAGAGCCAGAAGGTGTGGCCGGTGGACAAGCTGCCTCACTCTGAGCCTCAGTTTCCACATCAGTAGGAGAGGGGAAATTGTGCTTCCTTGCTGGGCTGTTGCAAGCACGAAACAGGCTCTTGTGTGTAAAGTACTCAGTGTGCTCCATACATGCCAAGTCCCTCCTGCTTAGGCACAGAGGCAGGTGTGGTGGTGGTGCTGAGAAGGCTAGGGGTGGGGTGGAGAGAGGAGAAGGAGTGGGTGGCACTTGCAGTGGGGTCACTTGCACTAGCATCCGATAAAACATGGGGCTCAGAAAAGGGGCTAGCAGACTGAAATACCCCCAGTCTGTCCATCCAGGACTGAGCCTGACGCTGGGCCCCACAAAGGTCTTCTCATCAGAAGGGGAAATGCAAAATCTGCCAACATCTGGATTATGACTGCCTAAAGTCATGTATAAATGTGGAGAGTGAGAAGAAAAGACAGAGGCTGAAAACAGTTTCATGTTTTGTCTTGTTCTAGTATTTTCCCGTTAGGGGCGCTGTATCCTTTCAAGGGAAGTAAATGAGAAGAGAAAGAATCCTGATGGCCTCTCCTCTTGGCCCTCTTGTCGTACTTTGTGCCCAACATGGGTGTCTTTCTGTTGGCTGCGGAACTCAACCGAGTCTCCTCAGCGTGAGCATTGCCGGGAACCAAATCCTGTATTTCTACCAACTTGTGTTATGGAATCTGAGATGTTAGCTAACATGGGGGACTTTAGAAGGCTTTTCCACACACACGAAGGGCTCCTGGATCATTCATCTCTTTGCTTGTGGGACCACGCTCCATGCTGGGTGGAAAGAGACACAGATGAATGAGACCCTCCCCTCTCCATCCAGAGCTCACTGGCCCAGCTGAGGGGAAACATGCTAGGACTGAGCAAATACCCTCATCTTAGTCCAGGAATGGCTCGAGAGGCTTCTGAGAGTCAGTCTTAGGTGACAAGAGGGAGTTACCCAGGGGTCTGTGTGTTGCCATGAGTGGGACCGGGAGGAAAGGCCCGCCTGGCAGCAGGAACAAAGATGCCTAGAACCCATGCGGCATTCTGGTGGGAGGTGGGGAGTTTGTTTCATAGGAGAGGAAGTGGCATTCCACTTCAGGAGAGGTCAGGACACTGCAGGCCTCAGAAGCCACTTAAGGGTGGTCAGATTCCATCCTGAAGGTGATAGGGAGCTGCAGGTGAGCTTAAGCAGCCGTGACACGATCAGAGTGACAGAGACTCATTTCTGGGGGAGCTTCTGCAGCTCCGTGCCCCTCCCTGCAGCCAGCGCTCATGAATGCAGAGGCCACATCTGTGGCCCCAGGAACACAATCCTGTCCTTCAGGTTTTCGCACCTCCCTGGCAGTGGCTGCCACCTACGACCTGATGTAATACAACCTGAAAAGTCTTGACGTTCAAGGCTTTGGGTTCTGTGAAACAAATCAGTGACCTACTTTTTATGCCTGAGTGAGAAATCTAATAAAACACGCACCCCTTCAGATTGTCCCAGGGAAGACAAATGGGGCAGAATGAGGGCGTGTAGGTGGTAAAGCTAGGAAGGTGGATGTGGAGTCTGTGGGCAGGTGGACGTTCCCCATGCTACCCAGCGATCGAATGGCCTTCCACAGTTACTCAGCAGAGCTGCCGAATGAAGCTGTCTCCCCAGGCTTTCAGACAGGCCTGGGACCAGTAGTTGTCGGCCAAGGGTAGCACCGTATGAGAGGGTTTGATCAAGACCACAGGGCTCCCCTGAACAAAACCCAACTGTCCCTTCCCCAACCCCACCGCTCTGCCTCTTCAAACTGTGGTGATTGTATTCGTAACAGAGCCTCTCACAGGTTTGCTAAGAGCAGATGAAGACCTGAATCCATGTGTGAAAGGTAGTTTGTTGAAAATTGGGGTTGCTTCTCTCTGTTTTGCTTCCTCCTATATATATTTATTATCTCCTCTAGGATTCAACTAGATCCAAAAGAAGTTAATGGCAAAAACAAAAACACCAAACAACAAAAAAACCCACACACCCAAAACAAAACAAAACAAAACAGAAAACCCATAACAGACTCTGAATAATGATTAGTCCTCTGTGGGATGAAGGAAATGTTCGCTTCAAAAATAACCTGAGATCATGAAGAGACAGTCCTCATTTCTCAAAGATGAGGTAAAATCTACACAACTCTCTTGGATGTCCCAGGGACTTTTGTGGGAGGCAGCCAATAAATCGAGCCGCATTTGTAAGTTATCTCTTTTCTTTACCTGTCATCAAAAAAGTAGCAATTTTTTCCCAGTCCAGGGCTTCCTTCCTCAGTGATACCATTCAAAGAAGGCAGTGCATGTATTCCTCTGGCCCCTGCCAGGCTTTCTGACCCTCTACGCCTTTCTATCCTCACCCGTGTTCTTACACATTCTCATCGCCTCTTCTTTGTCTTGAAGTCCCTGGACCATTCGTGCTCATAAGGCATCACAGTGGGGGAAAGCACTGGGGTTGGAATTAAAAAAAATAAACCTGTGTTTGAGTCCTGGCTTTGCTACTTGGTGGCCTCGTGAACCTGGGCAAGCAGCTGACCACATTAAGGCTCAGTTTCCTCCTCTGCTAACTGGAGTTAGTAATTTCTACCTCTCTGTGGTGTTAGAAGGAGAGCATGATGGAAAACGCTGGAAAAGCCCCTCTGATAGTCCCTGGTATGTACACCTGCTGGGTAGGCCCGAGCTGGATCATAAAGGGCCATCTCCTGGTCAAAGCTTGGCAGTGAGGATGCTCCAAATAGTTCACATGCTCCCATGCATTGCCAGTGTCCCCCCTTCTCCACCACTGACTTGGGGGTGCATGGCTAGCTCTGGCCAGCAGATTGCAAGCCAAGGGGATGCATGTCATTTCTAGATCAACAGTGAGCCAGACTAGAGAGAGAAACCAAAGTGAAGTCTGAAGGCAGGGGTCGGGTTGTTCCAAGATTTCAAGGTGAGAACTGCAGCCCTTGATGTGGCTAAGGCTCATATGCTTGTCTGCATGCTTGACTCTATTTCACGTAGTGCCCACTACCATGAACGTCTCCGTGAACGCAGCCATGGGGAGGCAGCTTAGAAGCTGATGTCTACATTGAGTAAATGACATGTACTCCACACCGTTGTACCTGCCCTTGTGGGGGTCACAGGGCAGTGGTCACCTACAGGCAAGATGCAGTTTATTTGGGATGTTTCCATCTGGAACATTTTCCTTGTGGGGTTGGGTGGAGAATCCAGTCTCTGTTGGTGCAAATGTGTTCTCATGCATCCAATGACCATTTTTCTGGAAGACTACTATGTGCCAGACTGGTCTCCAGTACTAAAGGATGAAGGGAGGAAAGAGAGCATCTCTGAGACTCAGTTGCCTAAAGTCAGCTGCCATGGGCTGAGGGGCAAGGATGGGCTCAGAACTAACTGACATCCTATTTATGCCCCATCTCTGAGCCTAAGAGCTTATAGATGGCCCCAGGCAGTTTTTATCTGATGTATAGTCTACCAACAAACCCACCTGATGGTAGCCTACCTAGTGCTTGTTTCTTGGCTCCCAGAGAGCTTTTCCATGGTAGGATTGATGTCTCCATTTTACAAGTGGGAAGTCAAAACTTGCAGAAGTCATGCAATCAGTTGGAGAGAATGTCAAGACCCATGCCTACATCTCTTAATTTCTAACCCAGGCTTCTTTCCACTTTTCTTTCCTTCCCAAAAAGGAAACTAAACCCCAACCCATCTGAATAGAGGAGAAGACAAACCTTGCCCCCAAACGCTGCAGTATCCTGTTTACACAAAGGAGCTCCCAGCCCTAAATATAGCAAATAAGACCACATCTTGGCTGTGGCCACAGGTTCCAAAGTGCTGAGGAGGCCGTATTTTTTCCCAAGCATCCCAGAGGCACTGGGATGTAAGGTACTACTTGCAGCCTGAATGCATTAATCATTTAGATGCTGAGATTCAGTTTGGAGAGTGGTTGGGTGTCCACTCATCCATCCTCGCAAAGCACACCCCAGATCAATGTTTTCTTCGGAGCCAAAATCAGAAATGCAGCCAGCCTCATTGGGCAGGCCATTATTGGGAACAGCTAGAAGTGGAAGGATTCGGAGACTGCAAATTCTGGATGGGGGCCAGCCCTCCTTGGTAATGGTCAATAATAGTACCTAGTATGTGCAAAGCACTCTGAGTTCACAATGCACCTTCACACCCATTGTCTTGTGCAATCTCCCAGCAACCCTGAGAGGGGTGAGCTGCACCAGCCCTGTTTGCAGAGAAGGACATCGAGGTTCAGAGGCTGAGTGACACACACAGTCACATAGCCTGTCAACAGAACAGCACAACAAGCAGAGGGGTAGCTCCCTATTGGCTACTCTTCCTGTAAATCTATGTTATTGTCTTTGGTTTGGCTACAAAAAGGCTCAACAAAGGCCCTCCCTGCACCTGCCCCCATTGCCCTCACCATGGGTCAGCTTAGCACTGGGTAATGTTTCCTACATCTATGGTGGGGCCACTGATGCACATTACACGTATTCAGGGACCAGTCCATCTACTCTTCTCCATGCTGTGGTGTCATGAGCTATAGGAGACATAGGCCCACAGAACATGGGCCTTACCCTGTTCTTCCCAACTTCCTCCAGGTGAGCTGTGAAATCCCTCAGGGCCTGGCTTTAGAGAGAATGGTAGGGCCTGGGCTGGAAGTTGGTCTGGGGTGCATGGGGGACATGTCTGTAGGCAAGCAATGGGCAACTGGGGTTTGGGAGGAGGGAAGTGCTGGTTCCAGTTGAAGAGCCCCTGGCTGTACTGCAGTGACTAGATTGGAAGGGACAGGACTGCAGGTAGTAGAAGGGAAGAAGGGGCAGGGGAGAAGCTGGGGCACTCCACCAGAGGGTGTGGGCTGGAGGATAGAGGGTCAAACCGGCTATAGACAGGGTCCAGAGAAAGCACTTGACCAGAGCTGATGTCTACACCTGTAGGTAATGAGTGGGCAGAAGGAGCTGACCACTGAGCTGACCTTGATTCCAGCAGAGGAAGAAGAGAAATATTGTATAAAAGCAAATTCATTTATTCTAGGCATATTTATTGAGCATCTACTCTGTGTCAGGCTCTGAGGCTAAATATTTACAGTCTAGGGGTGCCTGGGTGGCTCAGTTTGTTGAGCATCCAACTCTTGATATCAGCCCAGGTTGTGATTTTATGGTCATGGGATCAAGCCTCATGTCAGGCTATGCACTGGGTGTGGAGCCTGCTTGGGATTCTCTCTCTCTCTCTCTCTCTCTCTCTCTCTCTCTCTCTCTCTCTCTTTCCCCCACCTATGCCCCTCTCCCCTCCTCATACTCTCTCTTTCTCATAATAAATAAACTTAAAATAAAATTTATTAAAAAAAAAGAATTTACAGTCTAGAAGCAGAAGACCGTTAGAGGGCAATTGGTTCAAACCCAGCATCATCCAGGTAACACTGAGGCTCAGTGAGGGACAGATATTGACTCAAGGTCACATAGCAAAGAGACCAAAAACAAAGTCACACTCAGATCTCTGGATCCTCAGCCCAAAGCCCTCAATATCACCCTGAAGCTCCCTTCTCAACACATGGGCTGATGGGACCCAGACACAGATCTCTGGAGGCATTCCTGGGTCTTGGACCCATCCAGCAGGCTCATTCTTTGTAGCTAAGCAAACATCCAGTGTCTACAGATAAGTTTAGTGCCATTGCTTGGCTTTGCCTGGAGGTCTCAGAGAACTGGTACCCCTTGCCCAAGATGCCAACCACTATCCTGGGTCCCTGTCCTGGCTCCTCATCGGGTTTTTCTGGCCTCCCTGCTCTCTGATTTCTTTTCATTCCTCCCTTGGAACTGAGATTCACATTGCATCTCCCCAGCTTATTCCAATAAACTCTAGGGGCCTTTCTCTTAAGTAAATGACTCAGCAAAAAACAAAAGAAACGAAGGAGGAGGAGGAGGAGGAGGAGGAGGAGGAGGAGGAGGAGGAGAAGGAGAAGGAGAAGAAAGAAAAAGCTATTTCACAACCTGGCAAGGTGAGCTTAAGCAAATTACTTCCTCCAAGCCACAAACAGATTTTAGCACCTGTATTTAATAAGGTCATATTTTCTAAACCACAGATCAGGCTGCTTGGATGGAGGAAAGCCAGCTCTAGCTAGGGAATTTGGCCTCGGTTTCCTCATCGGTAAAATTAGGGGAAGAGTACTGGTGCATCATGTGGATCCCTGAGCCAGCCATGAATGGAAAAAGGGCTTAGCTCAGAGTCTCGCACACAGTTGGGCCTCAGCAAATGTAGCCATCTACAGGCAGGTCCTCCAGGGTGATGCAGGCTGCACGCTGAAATTCGGACTGTGAGGGTGGTTCCTGGAGCTGTCTCTCACACATCAGCCTGCCTAAAAGTCATCTGAAGAGACTGACAACCTACAGACTCCAGATTGTTCAAAGAGAACAAAAATCTCCAGATTTTTCCTGTATGCAGCCTTCAGAGTATGGAGTGGGGTCTGGGAACCCACACTTCTGTGAACTCCTCCTGGATAGCCATGGATCCCAAAAGCATGCTGTGAGAAGGTACAATGTAGGTCACTAGATAAATCCACAGGTGATCCATAGCAACACGTAACCTTTGAAAAGCAGATTGTGCCTGACCAATTTCATGTCCTTCTGTGATGAGGTGATGGGAGAGGGAGCTGATGATGAAGGTGGCCTCTGGAATGGGGTCTGCATCAAGGACAGGGAAGAAGGAGCAAGAGAAACCAAGACGATCAGGGCCGAGAGGGTGGATCATACATGGGTACCAGGACATTTTCCTGCCTTGACTAAATGACATGGTGGTCATGCTTCATTTCTGCAGGCCCCATGCACCATTTGTGTTTAACCCAGCTCTGCTCCAGGACTCCCAGAGTTGTGCCTGGTTTACTCACCCACTCATTCATTCACTCCCTAAACAAACAACTTGGTCATCTCCTTGGTGCCTGAACTACATGTGTTTGGTGCCAGGCTCTGTGGCAACAAACGCATTGTGACCTTTGGCTTGTCACTCCCCTGAACCATCTGTAAAAGGGTGAAACCACAAACATTTTAGAGGGTTACAGTGAGGATTCAATGAGGTAGTGCATGCGAAGTGCTCAGCTTAGGGGCCTGGACCACTGAACTTTAGGAGTGGTCACTTCTCCTTGCAGCATGTGATTCACACGTGCAATCTTGTGGGTCCTCCCCAACCCCCACTACTCTCTTTATCCAGGAACAATGAGCTTTCCTCCGGACCTCAGGGGCCCTGTGTTCTCTCTTCTGCAGTGCTATTCTCTGCCAGAAACACCCTTCTACCCCATTCCAACCCAAAGCCCCCTTTGCACACACATACACACTACCTGGATCCTTTGTCCTTGAGGTTTCCAATGTCACTTCTATTTATTTATTTATTTATTTATTTATTTATTTATTTACATCCAAGTTAGCATATAGTGCAATAATGATCTCAGGAGTAGATTCCAGTGATTCATCCCCTATGTATGACACCCAGTGCTCACCCCAACAAGTGTCTTCCTTAATGCCCCTTACGCATTTAGCCCATCCTTCTTCCCATAACCCCTCCAGCAACCCTCAGTTTGTTCTCTGTATTGAAGAGTCTCTTGGGGCACCTGGGTGGCTCAGTTGGTTAAGTGTCCAACTTTGGCTCAGGTCATGATCTCACGGTTCGTGAGTTCGAGCCCCGCGTCAGGCTCTGTGCTGACAGCTCAGAGCCTGGAGCCTGCTTCCGATTCTGTGTCTCCCTCTCTCTGCCCCTCAATGTCTTGGGCTCTGTCTCTCTTTCTCTCTCAAAAATGAATATTTTAAAAAATTTAAAAAAGAGTCTCTTATGTTTTTGTTCCCTCCTTGTTTTTATATTATTTTTACTTCCCTTCCTTTATGTTCATCTGTTTTGTATCTTAAAGTCCTCATGAGTGAAGTCATATATTTGTCTTTCTCTGACTAATTTCACTTAGCATAATACCCTCCAGTTCCATCCACATAGTTGCAAATGGCAAGATTTCATTCTTTTGATTGCTGAGTAATACTCCAGTGTGTGTGTGTGTGTGTGTGTGTGTGTGTGTGTGTGTGTGTGTATACCACATCTTCTTTATCCATTCATCCATCAATGGACATTTGGGCTCTTTCCATACTTTGGCTATTGTCGATAGCACTGCTGTAAACATTGGGGTGCATGTACCCATTTGAATCAGCATTTTTGTATCGTTTGGATAAATATCTAGTGGTGCATTTGCTGGGTCATAGGGCAGTTCTACTTTTAATTTTTTGAGGAACCTCCATACTGTTTTCCAGAGTGGCTGCACCAGTTTGCATTCCCACCAGCAGTGCAAAAGAGATGCTCTTTCTCTGCATTCTCACCAACATCTGGTGTTGCCTGAATTGTTGATTTTAGCCAATCTTCCAATGTTACTTCTTTAAGGGAGCCTTCCCTGATGTCACCCCCAACGCCAGTTGAGGATCTCCTGCCATGCATTTCTATAGCACAGTATTTCTCAACTCTGGTGCTTTTGACAGTTGGAGATGTCCAATTCTTTGTTGTGGAGACTGGCCTGTGCATTACACGATTTCAGCAGCATCCCTGGCCTCTATCCACTAGATATCAGTAGCATGCTCCCAGGTTGTGCAAATAAAAATATTTACAGACATTAGGAGCACCTGAGTGTCTCAGTCATTCAAGCATCTGACTCTTGATTTTGGCTCAGGTCATGATCTCACAGTTTTGTGGGTTCAAGCCCTGTGTTGGGTTCTGTGCTGACATCGCAGAGCCTGCTTGAGATTCTGTCTCTCTCTCTCTCTCTCTCTCTGCCCCTCTTCTGCTCACTCTCTATCTTTCTCTCAAAATAAATTTTAAAAAAATGTTTCTAAACATTAACAAAAGTCTGCTGGGGGAAGCAGAATTGTCTCTGAGATGGCCATATACCATTTCACATAATAGTTCCTCAGTATTCATGGCAGGAACAATGTTTAATGGTCATGAAGAAAGTAGAAAGCAAGCAAAAAAGGCTCTACAGATGACAAGAGAGGGAGACCAGGACGTCTTCCAAAGAGGAAAGAAACAGGGTCATTTGTGTCAGAGAAGATGACTGCGAAATATCCAGATGGGTTTTAGCTTGTGGTAGGCTGGGCTGAGGGGGACACGGTCTTACAGACAAATGATGTTATAGCTCCAGGTTCCCCAAATAAGCTGCATAGTTTGTTAAAGTACAACTTCCTGGGCCTCATCTCAGACCTGTGATAGAGACTGTAATTCTGGATTTTTCAGAAGCATCCCAACTGAGCCTTATGATAAGAAAAATTTGAGAAATAGTGCTCCATGCCAAGAAGACAATGTGCATAAACTGAGCGAGTTGTACCAGGCATTCATTCATTCACTCATTCATTCATTCATTCATTCACTAAGCATTCAATGAGCACGTACTATGTGTCAGGCCATGTGTTAGGTAGAGATGAATGAGTAACAAGCCAGGTTTTGCCTTCCAGGAGCCTGCAGTCTGGTGGATAAGACTTTAATGACTCAGTGACATAGATAATGAATTAGTAAGTGCTGAGAAGTCAGGATCACCATAAGGATACAAGCAGGAAACCTAATAAGACTGATTTTTTCTTTTTGTCCATGCAGCACCTGTATCCTTTCTTTTCAGCAATGACCTAAATGTTACCAATCAAATGCCTAGGAGTTTTTTATAGCTGGAGTGAGAGACTAAAGAAGCAGGGATGATGGGTGATTCATCTAGAAGGAGTAAGAGGGAAGCATAAATCATAGATCTAGTGACCAGGGCATCCCCCAGTGGTTGCACCCTGTATTAGTCATTACCTAATGCTGTGTAAAAAATTACACCAAAAATTGTGTAGCTTAAAAGAACATTTCTGATCTCACAGTTTCTGTGGGTCATGGATCCAGGCACTGCTTAGCTGAGTCCTCTGGCTCAGGGTCTCTGATAAGGCTCCAGCTGAGGTACCAACCAAGGAAATGTCAGCTTCCAAGGTCACTCATGTGCTTGCTGGAAGGATTTGGTTCCTCACTGGCTGTTGGCCAGAGGCCTCCCTCAGTCCTTTGCCATGTGGGCCTCTCCACAGGGCAGATCTCAACCTCCTGGCCCCTTCCCCGCAGAACAAGCAAGTGAGAGAGCAAGAGAGTGTGAGCAAGACAGAAGTCACAGCCTTTTTGTAATCCAATAGAAGAATGAATATGCCCCATCACTTTTTATAGTATTGTATTCATTAGAAGCGAGTCACTAAGCCCAGCACACACTCAAAAAGGGATTACACAAGGACTTGAATACTGAGGGGGGGGGGACCACTGGGAACCATTGTAGAATCTGCCTACCACATATCCAGTAGGTCCTATGGTTGGATTTGGGTTATTTCTCATGTCCTCCTTCCTGGATCCCAGCCCACTCTCCAAAACCCCCTCTCCAGTCTTCCAGGAGATTCCATACACTGCCTGCTAACCTCTTCTGTTGAATGCTTTCCTGGTGTCTGTCACTGAAAATCAAGAATACTGATGGGGAACTCCAGGCTGGGATAAGGATTTCATGTCCCATCAGGCAAATCGGCAGAGGAATGCTGTGTTAGTTTCCAAACTAAGTATAAAGTGCCACAAACTGGATGGCTTAAAACAAATTTATTGTCTCTCAGTTCTGGAGGACAGAAGTCCAAAAATCAAGGTGTTGGTAAGGCCATGCTTCCTCTGAAGCCTGCAGGGGAGAATCCTTCCTTGCCTTTTCCTAGCTTCTGATCATTTTCCAGCAATCCTTGGCATTCCATGGCTGGCAGCCACAATATTTCAGTGTCTACCTTCACAGTCACATGACATTTCCCCCCTTGTGTGTATGTTTCTGTGTCTCTTTTCTTCTTACAAGGATACTAGTCATATTGGATTAAGGTCCTACCCTACTTTAGTATGACCTCATCTTAACTACTTACATCTGGAATGACCGTATTTCCAAATAAGGGAATCCTATTCATATTCTGAGATATTGGGGGTTAGGAGGGACACAATTCAATCCGTAACACATGCCAAGAGCCAGACACATTGTAGATTTTCAGCAAATATCTACTGAATCAATGGATGAATACTGTTGGCAAAAGGGGAGATTTGGTCTCAGCATTAGAGTGGGCATTCAGATACAGGATTCATCCATCCAACCCACTAATATTTATCGAGTACCTACTGTGTGACAGCCACTGTTTTAGGTGCTGGAGACATTGTTATGGCAAAACAAGTCTCTAACCCCCCACTGAGGTTACATTCAGGTGGAAAAGACAGAAAACAAGTAAGTATGTGATCTAACAGGAGGTACCAAGCATTACAAAGAAAAATAAAGCAAGAAGAGAGAAAAATAGTCATGGGTTATGGGTAGGGGCAGGGAAAGTCTCTCCATGAAGTAGTATTTGCTTCCATTCTATGTATGTATGTATGTATGTATGCGTGTGTGTATGTGTGTATGTATGTATGTATGTATTTTATTTTGAGAGAAAGAAAGAGAAAGAGAGAGAAGGCACAAGCAGGGAAGGGGCAGAGAGAGAATCCAAAGCAGGCTCCATGCTGTCAGTGCAGAGCCTCATGTGGAGCTGGATCTCACGAACCATGAGATCATAACCTGAGCCAAAATCAAGAGACAGATGCTTAATCAACTGAGCTACCCCAGTCGCCCCTGCCTCCATTCTTGAAAGCTTGTCCAGAGCTAACCCCCACAACAGTATATGGGAGAAGAGATGGAATGAGTCTCTGGGGGCAAGGGCTGGGCAATAGGAGGTGTTTGGGGAGTAGGATAGAAAGGTCTTGGCCCAAGAAGAAGGCTGAAGTCCAGTTCTCAGAGGGGGCCACATGATCAGTGTTAATGCAGCAAGATGGCCAATTTGGAGTCTGGCCCTCTTGTTAACAAACTAGGAGGAATTATGGGGCAATAATGGTAAGGATGATAACTACTGATTATTGCATATGTTAAGCATTTACATAATCTCATTTAATCCTCACAATAACCCTATGAGTTAGGTGTTATGACCCCCCATTTTATAGATGAGGAAACAAAGGCCCAGAAAGAGAAGCAACTTGCCCCAGGTCTCCCAGTTAGTAGCAGGGCAGGATTTGAACTCAGTACTATCGGACTCCACAGTCTCAGTCCCAGAAACAGATGAATGTGGGGAGGGTAAGTTAGATTCCATGTTTCAGCACTGGGGGGACTTCTGTAGCAGAGAACTCTAGGCATGATTTATGTTACCAGAGGAGAAACTGACCTTGTGTCTATGGTGGACTGACCAAGGAGCAAAAATTTAGTTTAAGCAGGGCTCAAGTCAATCCATGATAGGCAATAACTAACAGTAACAAGTGGAAAGAAAAATAGAACATGTACACTACTAGATGTCAAGATATATTATAAACTTGCAGTAATTGAGACAGCATATTAAAACACAAATAGGCAAATAGACCAGTGGAAGGGATAGAGCTCAATAATCATATTGGGGGGGGTGTGGTATGAGTCCAATCCCTACCTCACTCTATATGCAAAAAATCAATTCCAGTTAGATATTAAATCTAACTATGAAAGATAAAGCAATATTATTTAAAATAGCCAAAAACAAACAAACAAACACCCTACATTCCCATCAATAGTAGGATAGATAATAAATAGTGGTATATTAATGCAATGTTGAACAGGAACATGTTACTACTAAATGCAGCAACATGGACAAATTCTACAATCATGATGTTCAATGAAAGGAGTTGGACATAAAAGGACATGTCCCATATGATTCTACTCATATAAAGTTCAAACAGGCAACTTTAACTGATATCATTTGAAGTCAGAATACTGATAGTCTTTGGGAGAGAAGGCGGGTATCTTGAATAGCAGGGGCAGAGGGGGAGGTTTCTGGGATACTGGGAAGGCTCTAATTATGGACCTCAGTGGTGATCACAGAGGTGTGTGTTCATTGTGGCAATCATCAAGCAATGTACTCATGACTTGTGTGCTTCTCTGTATGAATGTCACAATAAAGTTATTCATTTTAAAGAGTGAAAAATGAAAAACTACCTGTGACAAATTGAGAAAGGGTAATAGCTCTACATATAAAGAGTAAATAAAAATCAATAAAAAAACACTAAAACTTCCCCACTAGAAAAACCAGCAAAGGGGATGTAAAAAACTAATAAAAGAGGCATTACAAATGGCTTTGTATATTCTTGAAAAAAAAATCTTAACCTTGGTAGTAAGGAAATAAGTTAAACATTTAAAACAATGAGATATCAGTTAAACTGAGAAAATTGGCAAAGACTTAATAACAAATAATAGGGGCTTCTACTTCTGGCCACAATGGAGTAACGGGGAATACATTTACACAAACACTCATACTTACACTAAGACCACCTTCACCAACTAAAAATAAAAGCAGACAAAATCATAGGAAATAATGGTTTTCAGTTACTGGACAACAGGAGCACTGTTTCACAATTCCTGAGAAAATGTAGACAAAGGACGGGAGCCCTATGATGCCTCAGCTTACTTACTGATGAGTTTCCAAGCCACAGAACAGAGAAAAATGAACCCACAGAGAGACTGCTGGTCTATTTAAGTAGAGTAAGCAGAATTGAGAATTCATAGAGCTCAAGGAGGCTAGAGTTTGCAAAGCAGAGTACAGAGAGTATAATGCTACAGGAGAGAGAGCCCTGGAGAGCTTTAGAAAGTTCCACTCAAATCTTAAGCCAAGTAGTGATCAGCACATGCATGTGAGTAAACCACCTGAGGCTTGGGAAGGAGTGGAAAGAATAATTCCCAATTCCCAAATGCACAGAGGGTCTATAATGGCTCATATTCACACCAACCAGAGTTGGAAGACCTTCTAACACACAGGCATCAGGTATGACTCCCAGAAGCCTATCTCCTTGGTAGTGGGGCCAAAATAGGTCCAGACTAAAGAGTATTCTGTTCCTGCATAAAAAAAGCTTAAAATCCAGCCTCAAAAGTATGAAACTGTTTCCTAGTAACTTAACTGAATCTCAGAACAAAGTTCAAAAGTATTTAAAGAAAACAGAAGAAATCCATCACCCAACATTCAATACACAATAAATTTAAAAAAAAATTACTAGGCATGCAAAGAAAACTCATTAAATTAAAACATATCCAGAAGTTATGCAGAAATAAAATTAGTAGAATGACATTAAAACAGCTCTTTTAAAAATATATGTATGAGAAAGTGAAAGCATGCATAGGCATATGCAAAGGAGAGATATGGAAGACATAAAAAGTCCCAGAGCAAACAGAGATTAAAAGTAGAATGTCTAGGGGCGCCTGGGTGGCTCAGTCGGTTAAGCGTCCGACTTCGGCTCAGGTCATGACCTCACGGTCCATGAGTTTGAGCCCCGCGTCGGGCTCTGTGCTGACAGCTCAGAGCCTGGAGTCTGCTTCAGATTCTGTGTCTCCCTCTCTCTCTGACCCTCCCCCGTTCATGCTCTGTCTCTCTCTGTCTCAAAAATAAATAAACATTTAAAAAAAAACTAAAAAAAAAGTAGAATGTCTAGATATGAATGATATTAACATAAAGTTAGTTTTAGCAGAAGAAAATATTAATAAACTTTATAAAGGGCAATAGAAACTATCCAAAATTAAACACAGGGATTAAGAATGAAAACAGGAAGAGAAAATGGACAAGAGCATTCATGAGCACTGTGAAACAAGAGGCCTAATATTCATGTAATGGGAGACCACAAAGGAGAGGGGAAAAAAGAGGTTTTGTTTGGGTGGGGAAACAAAACAATGTCCTAAGAAGTAATGGCCATATATTTAAAAATGTTGATGAAATCTACTAATCCACAGATCCAGGATGCTCCAGCAACCTCAAACACAGGAAGCATTACACACCACCACCACCACAAGCAGACTTTTCAAAACTGGTGAAAAAGAAGCTTACAGGGAACCAGAGAGAAAGCACACATCAAGTATAGAGAAACACAGGAAAGGAAAGAATAACTTTTGCTTTCTTACTACAGACTTTCACCAGAAACAATGAAAGCTAGAAGGAAGTGGGACAATACTTTTAAAGTACTGACAAAAATTTGTCAGCCTAGATTCTACTAGGTACATAGTAAACACATCTTTTAAATATGAAGGAAAACAAACAACAAAGGGGTAATTGAAGCCCTAATATATTTCTGGTAAGTTTGTAAAATGATGCAGCTACTGTGGAAAATAATTGGGCAGTTCCTTTAAAGGGTAAATATAGTTATCATATGACCCAGTGATTCCACTCCTAAGGATATACACAAAAGGATGGAAACAAAATTCTACACAAAAACTTGTGCATAAGTGTTCATAGAAGAATTTATTTGTACTAGCCAAGAGTGAAAACAACCCAGGTCTTCATCAACTGATGAACAGATGAACAAAATGGGGAATATCCATATAATGGAACGTTATTTGGCCATAAAAAGGAATGAACTACTGACACACGCTACAACATGGATGCTCCTCAAAAACACCGTAAGTAAAAGAAATCAGACATAAAATGCCACATGTTTCTAATTACATGAAATGTCCAGGATAGGCAGACAGGATATATAATAGTATTTGTATAAAGTGAGGAGAGGAAGAAAATGAAGACAGAGTGTAAACAGGTATAAGGTTTCTTTTTGAGGTGAGAAAATTAGTGTTGATGGTTCTAGTATACATTTTAAAAGAGTGAACTTTATATGTAAATGATATCTTAATGAAGCTGTTATTTAAAAAAACAAAACAAAGGTGAAATAAACAAAAGCTGAAAGACTCCAACACAAGCACCTCCAGAAATAGTAAAGGCCAGAAGGGAAATTATAATCAGATGGAAAATATGGATCTATAAAATGGAATGAGCAATGCTAGAAATGAGACTTGAATGGATGAATGAATACTTTTTAAAGCCTCGTTAAGAGATAATTAACTGTTTAAAGCAAACATAGTAATTTATTGTGGGGTTCATAACATAAGTGAAAGTCAAATGCATGACATCAGTTGGACAAAAGCCAAGAGCGATAAAAGGAAGTATTTCTTGTAGGTTCTTACATTTGGCGCATAGTGGTGCACTTGAACACAGACAGTGATAAATTAAAGACGTAGTACATAAACCCTAAAACAACTGCTCCAAAACTGGGTATATAATAAGGGAACAGGGAAGGTAAAATAGAATCATAAAAAAATGCTTGATTGGTTCCAGGTCGGGAGGCGCAAAATGAATAAAGACTATAGGACAAGTAGAAAGCAAACAGCAATGTGGTAGATTTAAACCCAAGCATATCAATAATCACACAATATTTAAATAGCAAAAACACCCTGGTTAAAAGGCAGATGTTGTCAGATTGGATCAAAAGGCAAGACCTGATTACATGCTGTCTGCAATAAACCACTCTAAATATCAAGATATGAATTGGGTTAAAGGGAAAGAATAGAAAAGGATCTACTCTCCAAATACTAATCTAAAGAAAGCTGGGGTGGCTGTATAAATATCCTGCAGTGAAGCAAGATGCCCTGGGGCGTGCTGGAGAAAATGTAAATTCCTTGGTTCTACCTGGGGACGGGACTGCCCCACCAGGCTGGAAGGCTATAAGCCTTGAATGCCCAGCTGGGAGCTGGCACGGACCTGGGCAAGGCAAAAGATTCACTGCAGGGTTTGGAATGCAACATGTGGAATGTGTGTGGGGTGGCGTTGCAGCCTGGAGACAGAGACCCAGGGAGGCAAGGGGTGATGGAGGCCTAGGCCACTGCAGACGCAGAGACACATGACGTGTTTGGTGGACCACAGAGGCAGGGTGGAAAGGCAGAAGGTGGAGGAGATAGGGGCAGATAGGAGGAATCTGAGCCAGAGGGACTGGGAGACATATCCATAGCATAAAAACGGGGAACTAAGGAGGAGGAACAGTTAGTGAGTAAGGAGATCCGGGTTGGAGGACAAATGCTGATCCATTTGGCATTTGGGACAAGCCCTGAGTTGACCGATGGCACCGTGGAGAGGTCAGAGATAAGGAAAGCTCAGCTCCCTCCTTCTGGAAGCAAAATGCAAGCGTGCATTACCAGGATCTGTACTATTCTGACCTGCATTAGGACTCTGAGAGCACTCTGGAATGCAGCACTTCCCAAACTCACTTACCCATCTGAAGAACAGAAGCAGAGTAGCACTTCTCAATTATTGGGCACTTCCTGCATGCCAGGCACTTCACCTACAGCTGGGATTTCAGAGAACACACTCCCTTTGCTGTGCATCTCTAAGATGTGAGGCCTCCCTCTCACAAAACCCCAACTTCATGTGTGCCTCACTCCTACAGACGTCCATCTTTCCCCACTGATAAGGTTGGAAGAAGCAATAAATTTCAAGTCCTGTTGGAAGGAATGAAGGGGCACCTTGGACAGGTAAACTCATACCACAGGGAAGCTCAACTTCCCTGAGAGTTGGGGTCTCTCCCTTGGCCCTCTACTCTCTGTGGCAGATCCAGGAATCCCCTCAGCAATTCCCAGGCTACTGGCCACATGGTGGTGCTGGGGGAGTGCTACGGCAGCAGCAGCCGAGTGAGCTCCAGGAGGTGGCCACCCACCTTTAGGAGAGATTTCCCTCATATCTTCCACTGTGAGACAGTAGAACCCTTGTGATCGTGTTGCAGCCAAGGAGGAAAGGCTTACAAGGGTTGCATGACCGACTTGCCCAAGAAAACACTGCTAGTAAGTGACTCCAAACCCGGACCAGCTTGACTGCAGATTCCAGTTCCTTACTTAACTCCTGCCTGGTGAGTCTTCTCACAGCTGTGGAGTTAGGGCAACAGAGTTTGCAAAATGCCTCTCTGCAGGACAATAAACTCATAATACGAGAGGAGCCTACAATATCTTGTGCCAGAAAGTAAGGAAGTGTTCAAAGAATGCTGGGGCATCCCAAAAAGACACAGGAGCCAGCTTGAAGGAGCTCCCACTGGCCCAATCTGGGACAATTTGAAGACCAAAATAATCACGGTAATGCATTATAGCCCATTAAATAAAATGGAGATCTATGAGTCTATACTGAGTCAGTGCATAAATGAGCGAATAAAAGAGGAGAAAGCTTTTCCAGTTGGATTGCCAACTGATGAATTTAGAAGGAATGATGGAATCAGAAAGTCACCATTTGGCAACTGTCTCTGTAATAATTGATTTGGGCAAGAATCATGAATAAGTCCTAAAATCAGTGGCTGAGAGTTTGATGGGGAATGGAATATTCACCTAATTCTAAGGTACATCCCTCACAAAACACTTCTTGGTGACAAAGGGGAACAAAGGAACCTTACCATGGTGAAATCCAACAGACACTGCCTTAATCAAGTATCAAAGTTAACCTGAGAAACGGGATGAATAGAAATTGTGTGCTACCTAACAGGATGCCATGAGAAGGATGCCTCCCTTCTGTGATACTCCTAAAATGGGCAACCTGAACCAATAATGAGAAATAGCAACCAAGAGAAGTTGAGAGATATTTTCTAACATATCTGGCCTGTAATCTTCGAAAGTGTTAAGGTCATGTGGTCTCGGGAAGACTAAGGAGCTGTTCTAGAAAGAAAGAGACTAAAAATGAAAGAGACTCGATCCTGGACTGGATCCTCTGTTACCAGGACGTCAATAGGGGTAACTGGGGAACTTGAATGCAGTCTGAGGATTAGATGTTTATAATGTACTGATGAGATTTCCCAACGCAGGTGCTTGTGGTGAGGCAGAGAATATCCTCACCACATGTTTGTAAGAAACACGCACAAAATATTTGGAGGTGATAGGGTTCACATTAGCAGCTTAATTTCAAAAGGTTCAGGAAAGAAAAGCTCTTGATCCTACTGTTGAGACTTTCTGTAAATTTGAAATGATTTTTTTTTTTAAGAAAAGACATAGAGTCTTTTTTTGGGAAACCTCAGTTGTTACCTAAAAAAGGTGTTCACCTGTGGAAAGGAGGAGGGGACAGAGCTTTCTAAGAAGAGTCAAAACCTTTCTTTTCTCCTCTCACTAAGGTGTTGATGAACCCTCCAAATCTTGGGCAAAGACCTGCTGGTGATTACAGACACTAGGCTGGAGGCCAGCCTCTGCTTGCACGCTTGCAGCAATGCAGAACTAAGCGCCTCTAGCGTAAGCTTTCACTGTTAGCAACCCACGACTCAGGTCTGAGGGAGGCTGATCTGCACCCTAGAAGGCCCAGATCCCTCCTGACTTAAGCATCACTTTAGTTTTTACCAGGATTCCTTCAGCCTCGCCAGCCAGGTTTTGTAGTAATGGCACCCCGTTGTGTCCAAGGAAAGAAGTGCAGCCACTTCAAGGCAAGGTCCTGCCAGGGGACAGAGATGTATCTATACTCACCATCACCATTTACTCCTCCTTGGAGGAGGCCAGTCCCTTTACTCCCATTCATTCAGGCATTCATTTTTTATTTTATTTGTTTTTCCATTTTTTTTGTGCAAGCAACAACTACCCTGCAGGTAACTGCAGGTAACTGCAGGAAGTACAAAAATGGATCATCCCCAGGCCTTAACATCAAAGATCTCTGTCTGATGGAGGGACAGACTACCATACCACAACATGATCTGTGCCCCCCAAATGCAAGCACAAGGGAGGCTCTGGGAGCCCTTAAAACAATATGGGAAGGTTTCTAGGGGGAGGTGACTACAGTTGAGCCCTTTCTGCTCCCGGCTGCCACCAGCCCAGAGTTCTCCAAAACTTGCTATCCTCTCCTCTGGGGCTTCTGAGTCTTTCTAAGCCTGGCTGACAGTGGACTGCACTCCCAAGGTCCTACGCCTAGCCACAGAGGCATCAGGGCTCAGTGAGTTCCTCTGGGAAGCCCTGAGGCACAACTTCCCCTGCTGATATTAACATTGATATCAATATTAATAATAGCAGCTATCATTTACTGAGCCTTAGTTTGCTCCAGGAACTGTGCTCGGAACTGTACAACATTACATCATGTAGTCTTCACAACTATCCCATAGGTACTGAAATTATTTCCATTTTACAGATGAGGCCCAGAGAAGTCATGGAGGGAATCTCACCAATCTCCTTCCAGTCACTGAGTCTACAGCTTCCCGCAGTCTGCACCCATATTGCCCACTCTCCTGGCTGTTCCCCACTTTTATCACATGTTGGCTCTGGATCCCATCACCTGGCATGTTCTAGGGGCTTGACTTGGTACTATCATGCTCAGCTACTGTTGGGGATCTCACCTCCCTACACAAGAGACTGGAGTAAACCACAAAGCTGGTAAACAGCAGGGCCTGTACCTGTACCAGGGGTGGGGACATCTATACTCTTCTGTACCCACCAAGTTCCTCATCTTTCAATCCATACATTCAATCCATATCTGTTGCTTGAAGGAAACTGACTCCTGTTTTGACACCTGATAATTGGTCTAAAGCCATCAGAACTTTTTATTTCCAATGCTCAAACTGATTTTGATTTTGATACATGTCTAGAATCCTCATGTGATACCATGGGGGATAATGAGCTGCCCATTTCAGGGCAATTAGTGAACATTCTCCTAGGGCCTGTTATATGTGCCAGATTTGGTTATAGTCATGATATCATCAGCTCCTCACATCGGCCCTTCGTGAAGGAGTGGAGTCTCAGAGAGGTGAGAACCACAGGTCCTGGCACCCTCAGATGCATTCTCCAGTTCCTCCAACACACCACACTCATCCCTGTCTCCAGGCCTTTGTGCTGGCTCTTCCCTCTGCCCACATGATCATCCTCTGGAATCTTCTCCTGGCCAGCTCTCACTCGTCATCCAAGTCTCTGCTCAGTGTCACCAGCTCTGACCACCCTACCTATGTATATCACTCTGTCTGTTCTGCTTCTTTGTGGCATTGACCATGCTCTGAAATCCTCATGCATTCATTTGCTTCCTCACTGACTTTATTTCCAAGTACATGAGCTCCATGAGAGCAGGGACTCAGGGGTCCAGAATAGGGCCTGGAACATTGCAGGTATTCAGTAAATCTTTGCTGAGTGAATCAATTCATTTGCAAGCCCTGTCCACTTGGCCCCTGATGACCCTCTCACCCATCCACTCACCCCTCTCACTGCTGCCACTGTGGCTATGACAATAATCACTGGTGACATTCCCTCTAGCTCCTCAGGTGTTCAAACCATCCTATAGAGTTGTCTTTCTAATTCACACTTCTGTTCACACCACTCCTCTCCTCAACGACATTATTATAATTGTCATGACTCTTATTTGATGAAGACCATGAACCTGTCATCATGGATGCATTAAAATTCCTATCCCAAGGTTATTTTCTCCATTTTATGGATGGGGGAATAGAAGCTTAGGGAGGCTAAGTGTCTTGCCCAGGCTGACACAGATACTCAACGGCAGAAATGGGATTTGAACCCAGGTCAGCATGACTCTCAAGGCGTGACTCAGCCATTGTGTTCTACCACAGAGCACAGTTTCAGCGTCAAACTGGAGTGTGCATTAGAATCCTCTGGAGGGCTCATGAAAACCCAAATGACTGGGCTCTAGTCCCCGGAGGTGTGATTCAGTGGGCCTGGGGTGGACCTGAGAATCTGCATTGCTCACATGTTCCAGGTGAAGACGCTGCTCCCCTGGTGAGTAATGGGTAGTGTCACCCCAGGAGAACCATTGACCTAGAAAAATGCACAGCAGCTCAAAAGCCAGAATGTTATCTATAGTTTCAGGCAGTTCATGGATCTCCTACAGCCTCTCCGTGCGCTCTGGAAAGGGAGGAGGGTCCACAGACCTCGCCTTAGGAACCACTGTTCACAGAAAGGGTGTAAGTCAGACCCATGACATCCCTCGCCCTGGGAATTCTGTTCAGCAAGTTTTTGTTATCCAAGGGATACCTGAGTCTCGGTGCCTACTCCCTTTGCGAATATGACTCTTCCTTAATAAAGTTAATTATCGACCTTGAAAAGTACCATAGCTGACACTCCATGGAAAGGCCTCTGCTTGTCTTACCGACGCAAATGGTAAATATAGGGCCCGGAGCAATTTCTCTCAGAGATTTTGTGTCAGTATTTTAATAATCCTTGAGCAGAGCCTTGGGAGCCAATTACAGAACTAGGACAGGGTTTTTTTTTTTGTTTTTTTTTTTTTCTAAAATGACTTGGTTTCCAACTCCTAAAACTTGTGGGCGTCTAATACTGATGGGTCCAGAAGCGTTCTGACATAGTTTCCCCCAAGGGTGAGTGGTGCATAGAATTTGAAATTTTGTTCCAGTAAATCAGTTGCACTGATACTCTCCTCCTCCACTCCCCGCCCCTCCTGCCCTCCTCCTACCTTTGCTCACCTTCCTCCTCCCCCTCCCCCTTCTCACCTCCTCCCCCATCACCAGTCTCCTCTCTGAAACCAAGTTATGCTAGGATCTCCATCTGGAGGTCTGCCATTGACTGGGCACTGGGACTTTAGCCTTCCTCCTGCTCCGGGGGACCTGCATGGCCTGGCTGGCTTCCCGGGGACTTGGCAGGGGGTCTGGACCAGGGGAGCTTTGGGGCCAGTGGCAGACCAGGCCTCCCAGGACAGTAGCAGGGTGCAGGACGCCCTGGGAGCTTGTGTGGTATCCCCTCACCACCTGGCAATTTCCCCTTCCAGGAGCATACCTGGCAGAGGAGGTGCAAGTCTTCCCAGGTGACGTCTGTGTCTGGGGACGTCTGTGTCTGGGTGGAGTCGTCTCTGACGCCAGCAAGGCCCGTAACAGGCTCTTGGTCCTCAATGGCAGCCTTGGAAAATGTGAATCACATGACGTTACAACCTGCTCCCCACCTCCCACTGGCCCCCACTGTACCTGGAGAATGAGCATTCCTTCTCAGTCCAGCCCCCTCAACCTTGCTGACTCCATCCCCCGACTGTCCCCTTTGCTCTATCTGAGGCATCTCGGCCTCTGCGCTGCCCCCCCCAGGCATGGTCCTGTCCCAGGGCTTTCAAAGGCAGTTTCCTCCTCCAGAGGGCTGGCTCCTCACATGACTCAGGTCTCTGTGCAGACATCACCTTCCCAGACAGCCCCCCATCCCTCTTCCCACACCCTGCTACATTTCTTCATAACACTAGCCATTACCCTCACAATCTATACTTGCTGTATGTCTAGCTGTTGTAGGTTTCTTCCACTAGAATGTAAGGATCACAAAGGCAAGGGCACGGTTCAGTCTTTACCCACCTTGAATTCCCCATGCTGGGCTCAGAGGAGACACTCAATAAATACTGAATGAATGAATGAATGAATGAATGAATGCATGAATGCTACCACTGATGGAGCCATGCATATTAGCTGGATGCTTTCACTTTTATCCTCTCACCCATCCTGCAAAGTAGGATTGCTGACCCTCTTTTTTTTTTTTTTTCATTTTAAGACAGGAGTTGTTTATTCACGTCTCTGCTTTTGTTGTAAGATAACTTAAACACAATTTTTTTAATGTTTATTTATTATTTTGAGAGACAGAGAGACGCACACAGAGTGTGAGCGAGGGAGGGGCAGAGAGAGAGGGAGGCACAGAATCTGAAGCAGGCATCCAGGCTCCGAGCTGTCAGCACAGAGCCTGATACGGAGTTTAAACTCATGGACTTCGAGATCATGACCTAAACCAAAGTTGGCCCCTTAACCGACTGAGCCACCCAGATACCCTCAAGATAACTTTTAAGTGGCTGAGATATATATATATATATATATATATATATATGGCTCCAAATTAAACAGCACAAAAGGTATGCAGTGAAATGTCTAACTTTCTGTCCCTACTCTTCCACTTCCCCTTCCCTAACCCCACCCCAAGTAAACTCTTATTTTCTTATGTATGCCTCCAGGGTTTTCTTTAGGCAGATATAAAAATGCAAATACATATTTTTATTTCTTGCCCCCCTTTTTTTATACCAGTGGTTGCAGATCATGCACACCATCCACATCTCTGTTTAACAATTTATCCTGGACATCTTTGCCTTGGGAAAAGCCCCCAGCTCCTACCTTACGTCTGTCTCTCGGCTTCAGGGAGATCATGAATTCCCTGAAATTAGAGGCAAAAGTTTTGTGTTAATGTGCATGTGTCAATTTTCCTTTATTTTTTTTAAAGAAACATAATTTTAATTACATATTTTATTATTTTTATTTTTATTTAATTTTTTAAAACGTTTTTATTATTCTTGAGAGAGAGACAGAGTGTGAACGGGGGAGGGGCAGAGAGAGAGGGAGACACAGGAAGCAGGCTCTAGGCTGCCGGCTGTCAGTACAGAGCCCAATGCAGGGTGTGAACCCACAAACTGTGACATCATGACCTGAGCTGAAGTTGGACACTTAACTGACTGAGTCATTCAGGAGCCCCTTATATACGTATACACACATATATATGTATATACATATATATACACATGTATATACACATGTATACATGTATACATGTATATACACACATATATATGTATATACATATATATGTGTGTATATACATATACACATATGTATATATAGTGTTTATTTAGTTTTGAGAGAGAGAGAGAGAGACAGAGCCTGAGCAGGGGAGAGGCAGAGAGAGAGAAAGAGAGAGAGACAGAATCTGAAACAGGCTCCAGGTTTTGAGCTGTCAGCACAGAGCCTGATGTGCAGCTTGAACTCGGAAACAGAGAGATCATGACCTGAGCTGAAGTCAGACACTCAACTGACTGAGACACCCAGGTGCCCCAATTATATATAATATAAATTATGTCATTTTTTTAGGGGGGGAGAAAAGAGTATAGGAAAGTGATATAACAGGAATATTGTGACTGGACCTCTTTTTACGTGCTAATGCTCAGCTAAGAGAGATTTCTTACTCAAGGTCACAGAGTGGCAGGGGGACCTGGCCAGGAACGACGTCTGTGTGACTCCAGGCCCGTGGATGGGAGGTTACCTGCTGGCAGCTCAGGTCTGGCTTGATGCCAGTGAGAAGACTCCCAGGAAGGCCCAGGCTCATGCTGATGGAGTGCAGGTGGGGGGGTCAGAATTCAGAGCTCACGCAGCATGGGGTGACTGTTGCATGGGACCTGGAGGTGCCTCTAGAGGGAGAATGAGGGCCAAGGCTGGGCCCTATGGAGACCTCAGAGTAGACCTAGAGTAAAACCCTAGTCCCCCAGAGTGGGGAAGGGGCTCTTAGAGACTGAGGACAAAGGCTGGTCAGGATGGGCTGCCCTCACACCTTTCCAAGCCCCACACACGTGATTTATGGGCTGCCCTGCAGGGATGAGCTTGGGTAAGACTGGCACAAGAAATGGGGTTTGGGGGGAGTTCCAGATAGTTTCGTCTAACATATCTTAGCTGTAGACATCTTTCCCATAAGCGTTTTTGCCACAAAACTAATTGGCCATAAGACAATTTTGCCATAAAAAATAAAATATCTGGGTGACAGCTTGGATTCATTTCTCCACTGACAAAGTTTCCATTTTGATATCGTATAAATCTTAGCTAGCCCTCATAATCATCTATACAGAGGCGAGTAGCTGGGGTGGCCTTAAGATAGTGGATGACAAGTATATATGGAAAATATAGGGATCAAACTTACTGGGGAATGGGAAATAAGAGAGTGTAAAGCTAGATTGCTTACTGTGTTATTTATTTATTTTCATTTTTTATTAAAAATTTTTTTAATGTTTATTTCTTTTTGAGAGAGAGAGAGACTGTGTGAGCAGGGGAGGGGCAGAGAGAGAGGGAGACACAGAATCCGAAGCAGACTCCAGGCTCTGAATTGTCAGTACAGAGCCCAATGCGGGGCTCGAACTCATGAACCATGAGATCATGACCTGAGCTGAAGTCAGATTCCCAACCGACTGAGCCACCCAGGCTCCCCTACTAGAAAATTATGGTGTATCGGTTACACATATGCATCCCAGTTTTTGGAAAACTGATACCTCTCTTAACAAAGGAAGAAAGAAATAATTTTATTAATTTTTTTTCATGTTTCACTTCATTCATTATCCTTTCTAATGTCCCTCTTTTACTTTTCACTGTTTTATCCCTACTGCGAAATTGCCTCACAGCCGATTGTTTCTAAGGCAAAGATGCTTGCAGCAAAGATGTCTATGGTGAAAATGCCAGACATGGAGATGGGGTGTCAGGATATGGGGTGTCAGCAGAGGCCAGGGCTGGGGGTCACAGGCCGGCAGAATAGCTGGCAGAAGTCTCAGGGGAGAAGGATGCTCACTGGTTAGAAGCATCCTGGAGCGACAGGTGTGCAGAGGAAAATCATGGGCATCTTCACTGTTACGGCCGCTCAGGGCCCAGCCACTGCTCCTACGAGGCAGGCAAGAGAGAGTGGCTGGGATGTCTGCACTTCAAGCCAAGTGCGAGGTCAGGAGCTTTGTGGGGCAATGGCATTCAGCTAGAGGCTGGAAGAAGGTGCCAGGGTATCCCAATGAAAACACAAAAATTAGAACCAAGAGGAAACAGTGCAGGGCCTGCCAGAATGACAGACATGAGCATCTTCCTGGGAGGCAGAGAAGATAAGACCAAGATGAAATGGGTTGGAATGGCTTGACCAGGGCTTGGGATTTGTACCAGACACAAAGCTAGGAAACCATGGGCAGAAGTAACCAGACCCACATCAACAGCCTGGTCAAGAGTGGATGGCTGCCGGTTCTCTCCTCACTTCCCATACATGCATACACCTGCCTCAGTTTCCTCATCTGGGAGAGGGGGACAGTGATCCCAGCCTTGAAGGGCATGCTGTGCATGAGGCAACATGGACATATGAGTGGACCCATCACCATCTCTCAGAATTGAGCTCCAGGAGGAGAGTGTCCACTTGCCTCCAGAAAGTGCTGTGACTCCCTTTTCATAATTTCCTTCCTCAAAGCACTGGCAGAAGCAGGACTCAAGTGTTGACTCCTAGGAGCATTTATGGAGCACCAGATCTCTGTGTGGCTCCAAGAGGTGACTCAGATGTGAGTCAGATGCTTGAGACCCAAAGGTGAATCGGATGTGACTCCTGCCTCACACAGACTGGTGGAAAGAGGCATTCAAGCAAATAAATGATGATACCAAATTCCAGTCCCTTTGAATATATTCAAGAAATGCAAAACATGACCCTTTGGCAGTGGATTTAATCCTTGAGGCTTGGAGCCAAGGCTAGTGAACAAGGTGAATGACCCAGTTGGGAAATTCTGACAGACATGGAAGCAAGCTCTGGAACCAGACCTGGGTTCCCCCCATGCTGGGTGGGCAAGTGCCCTGACTTTTCTGGGCCTCAGTCTGCTCTCCTGTGAAGTGGGCACACTATGGGTACCTGGGACTAGTGGCAAATACAACATGAGATTAAATAGAGGAAATGCTGACTGAGCCCTGTGCCTGCTGCATGATGAGGGCTGTCACAATTCCAAGACATTTTTAGGAATGAAGAAGGTGTGAGCACAGAGGTGGGGGAGAACTTGGGGGTCAGAGAAGGGCATGAGCAGAGGAGGGACAGTGCTCCCCTCCACTTGTGCACTGCGGGGACACTGGTGTCCTTAAAAGCAGGACAAGCCTGCCACCCAGTGCTGCTAGGTGCCACCACAGCGGCCAGGCAGAGCGGATGCCTCTCCTGGCTCCACCCCAGGGTCCCTTAGCCTGGGCCTGACTCCTAGGAACCTCAGTGGCCTTTGGGATTCTGTGATAATGCAAGGCCACCACTCTCTCCCCTCCCCTGAGAATTCTTCCTCCCACCTGATTCTTCAATCATCAACTTGCAGGTCAACAGAGGGACTTGAGACCCCAGGAAGGACATCCTGCAGGTGCCAAGAAGTTTGAATACAGCTGGAGTCATTGATAACAACAAAATGAGCATCCAGATTGGCTGTTGGGCAGGAGAGTCAAGGGAATATCAGGCACCCACTGAAAGTGATAATTGTGAGGACGGGGTGGCAGAGGGAGAGTGTAGATGCTTTATTAGACAGCGAAAACAGCTGTATAACAACTTCCTGCCTGGTCTGTCTTTACCACTCAGGGTCCATTCAGAGACATTTGGATTAAACAGAAGGATTATATACAACTGCTCATTTATATAGCATATATTTTATTATTATATTTCCATATTATAATCAAATCTTAAGTGTTTTATTGTGTTTTTATTTTTATTCTTATTTTATTCTATGTAGTGTTGACTACTCTGTGCCCAGCACTGATTAATCCTCACATTCCCCCGGGCCTAGGAGCTATCATTCCCACTTTATAGAGGAGGGAACTGAGGCACAGAGAGAAGAGGTAATTAATCCCTAGCCACAAAGCCAGGATGAAGCAGAGACAGGATTTGAACTCAGGTCTCCTGACCCAGCCTGTGCTTCTGAGCCTTGATGCCATAGAGGCTTCCTGGTCTTATAAGACCCTTTGGGTCATCAGTTCAAATCCTACAGATACTTCCTTGAGAAAAATCATTTTTTAAATTAAAAAAAAATTTTTAAAGTTTATTTATTTATTTTGAGAGAGAGTGAGTGAGCAGGGGAGGGGCAGAGAAGGAGAGAAGGATCCCGAGCCGGCTCCAAGCTGTCAGCCCAGAGCCCGACACGGAGCTCGATCCCACGAACTGTGAGATCATGACCTGAGCCAAAATCAAGAGTCGAACACTTAATGAACTGAGCCACCAGGCGCCCCAATATTTCTCTATTTTAAAGAGGCGGGAGAAGAGGGCTCATCCAACATGAATTTGTGGAGGAAATCATATCTCCTACTCTCTCCTTTCTCTCCCTTCATGGGGTCCTGCCCCCATCCGCGGCCACTCATCCTCTTAGTTTGTAAAAACTTAATCTCATGAAAAGTCTTGATGAATGGATCCCAAAAGAATGATAGGCAGTAAGGCTTTCATGGTGGAAGTTCAGGCAGGAGGAGGGGCAAGGCAAGAGGGCAACAGGACCCCCAATTTTTATGAGCACCTGGGAAATGACAAATACAGTTGCAGGTATGTTCCCATGTTCTCTTCTTTGAACCCTGTCACCAACCTATGGAATGGGCATTACCCCCATTTATAAGATGAGGAGACTGATGCCCCCAGGGGTTTGGGGACTCGTCCAAGACCACCCAGCTAGAAAGTGGAAGAATTAAGACTGATACCCAGTGTCCCTGATGTCACGTGTGGAGCTCACTGTGTGTGCTCTGAGCCACTGGAGAGGGGCCAGCATGTACTGGGAGCTGGGGGTGTCCAGATGACGCAGCTCCTGGCCTCCAGCAGCTCAGGCTGGATTGGGACCTCAGGTCCAGTGGGGTTCATGCATGCAGAACCCTACTTCAGGTTGGGCCACTCCAGGCTTTTGGACTGTCTGGAAATTGGAATATACACCCATCAAAAGGATCCTTAAGAGACAATGCTCTACACTTAAACCGTAAAAAAAAACTAACAAAGGAAGGAGAAAGCCTGTGCCAAGAAAAAGATAAGATTCAGCGTTGTAAAGGACTCTACCCCTGGTTAGCTGTGTGACCCTGGGCAAGTCACTTCATTTCTCTGGGCTACAGTTTCCATATGTGTAAAACAGGTTGATGCCTAGGTTCAGGCTTACTCCACAGGGTTCCAGGAGCCAAGAAATAACATAGTGGGTGTGCACGCAATCTGTACACTGAAAATCATTTCACTATACAGACAATATTACTACAATTTTAATAAAGTATCATCATTTGCTTTCTGAATTTCTCCTGTAAGTGAAGCTGATGCCAAGGGCTTGGTTGTTGGATTGTGAGACTCTCAGAGTGGTCTTTACTGTGGGTAACTCTCCTAAAGGCCCATAAATAGCAAGAAAGGATTGTTATCCCCCACCAGCCTGCCTGCTCTCCAACATCCATCATTAAAATACTGATACCTCTCATCACTATGCTCTTCAATGCAGTCAGCATCTCCCCCCATTTTACAGAGAGGAAAACTAAGGTCAACTTGCCCAATATCCCTCAGCTTGTAAACACCAAAGTCGAGACACATTAGACTCTCTGCCTCTTTCTACACTTGCCCTCACCCTTCCCCATACCCCTCCCAGCCCCCATCGCTCACAAAGGATGAAGACAAGAGGCGAGGCTGGCATGAAAAGGCAGCCCAGTGGCCTAGGACCAAGATCCTGATGAGCAGAGACCTCATTTATAAAACCAAAGAGAGTCCTGAGGAAAGTTAATTGAAGTGAACGAAATCCCGAAGAATTTAGCACTCAATTTGAGAAACTATTTTTGGCTGAACCAAGATGAAAAGACAAAAGAAAGTGCACCAAAATTGAAGAGAAACTAATTTGGAAGACATAATAGGGAGCAAACTTCTCAAATTTCCTCCGAGCCCAAGAGACGTGATTATTCAAGAAATAATTAGATGCTATCCTGGGGGTAATGAAAGCTAAAAATGAAGAGGAAAGAAATTGAAAACTGCCAGAAAGGTCATGGGCTGCTCTCAATATTTTTTTCCTTTACAGATTTGAAGATGCAAGAATTAATTTGCAAAAGAACAATAAAGCAGTACAAACTAACCGGAGAGGAAATTGAGTTGTGAAAGAATGGAAATACCTTGCCCATCTGTTCGTGATGCCTCTGCTGGGAAACACAGAGCCAGGTGTCTTTTGAACCTAGAAGGGGTGGGCAGTCCCTTCCAAAGATGGCTGAAGGAAAACAAAAGCATGTCCCCTGCTCCAAAGTTGAACTGCCTCTTGGCCTGAGGGGTCTGCAACTTTTTCTGTAAAGGGCGAGAGAGTGAATATTTTCAGCTTTGAGGGCCAGATCATCTTTGCTGCAACTACTCAATTCTACTGCTATCGAGTGAAAGCAACAACAGCCAGTATGTCAGTAAGTGTGCACCACCATGTTCCAATAAAACTTTTTTTACAAAAACAGGTGGCAGGCTGGATTTGTCCTTCAAGCTATAGTCTGCTCCACCCTACTTCAATTACAGCACCTGGTCTTCCTATTTGCAGTCTGGCCCTGCTCCTATCTACCCCCCAAAACATTAGAAACATTACCTCCAAAAGATTAGAAGAGTCTTTCTAAAACCTAATAGGATGATGATGATGATGATGATGATGATAAGAAGGAGGAAGAGAAGGAGGCGGAGGAGGAAGTAAAGGCTATCGGCATAGAAACACACAGTACTCAGTATGTGCTAGGCATGGTTCTTAGCATTTATACAACACTTACTGTCTTCACAGCAACCTTTATGAGGGAGGTACAATTTTACAGACAGGGAACTGAGGTCCTGGGAGGTGAAGTAACTTGCCCAAGATCACATAGCCGATGAGTGTCACAGACAAGATTTGAACCCACACAGTCTGGCTCCAGAGTCCAAGCTCTTAACCACTATATTTTACTGCTTCTAATATGATTAGCTCCAAATTTGTCAGGAGCTTCCCACTGCTTACAAGATCAAATCCAAATTCCTTGTGTGACTTGGTACATCTCACCTCTCCAGCCTCATCTTTCTCCAAGCCTCATCCTGCCCCATGCCTCCAGAACAGCTTGAAGAGCCCTCTATTTCCATGCCTTCATTCATGCTATTCCCACTGCCTAGGATTCTCTTCTCTTTCATTTATTAACACCTACTGTACCTTCCAGACTCAGTACAGGCATTATCTCTAAATAGTTCCCCACCAGCCTATTGTCTACTCTCGGTTGACCAAGTTACTTTCCCTCTATGAATCCTAGTTTCAATGCCTATTAATTGGTGGAAGATAGTGGAATGCCCAATTTTCTCAATAACCATTAACATTCTAGTATGAATTAGCCTATCAAATTAGCTTGGTTTCCTAGGAGCACCTTGGAGAAGTGAGAAATGGAAGAAATAAGCTTGAATATAGGGGAGACAAAGGTTGTATGTCATAGGACTCAATTTATGTTTAAAACCGATTCTACCCAAGACTGGGGTGCAGCTCTGTTTGGCTGGGCACCTGACAACCTGTCTCTCCAGCTCATATTCCCCCAGGGGACCAAGTTCTGTCAGACCAAGCTCTGTACCTACTTAAGGGGAACAGCTGCTTCACTTGAACCCAGATTCCCTAACTCCAGGAATGATGCAATTTCGCAGCCTCACACTGGATAAAGAAGTATATCTATCAGGCTAGGCAGCTTGATTAAAACATCCCTTCAGAATACTAACTCCTTCTGCTCTCATTCTGATCCTCCAAGGAAACTTTGACCTATAAATTGGCTTCATCAACTCAAATCTGATTCAAATCTGTTATTCCCCAACTCACTGTTCAAAACTTTTTTACTCTTTCATCCACACTTTTATTTTATTTTTTTTTTTCAACGTTTTTTATTTATTTTTGGGACAGAGAGAGACAGAGCATGAACGGGGGAGGGGCAGAGAGAGAGGGAGACACAGAATCGGAAACAGGCTCCAGGCTCCGAGCCATCAGCCCAGAGCCTGACGCGGGGCTCGAACTCACGGACCGCGAGATCGTGACCTGGCTGAAGTCGGACGCTTAACCGACTGCGCCACCCAGGCGCCCCCATCCACACTTTTATTTTAAAGTAACTTTGAACTAGGAGTTCTGGCTCCTGTTCTAGCATATTATTCTCCCATCCTCCTATCTACCAATCCTTCCTTCCATCCATTTCATCCATTTATTCCCTCGAACATTGGGTGGGTGCCCACGTGGAGCCAGGTCCATTACTGGGGCTTCAGTAGACAGAGATGAACCTAGCAGGGCACCTCACAAGGCTCACAATAGGGAAGGTCGGCTCTCCTTCTGCCTGAGCATCTCCCCTTCTCTGCCATTTTTTGCAATAAGCCCTGGGTCCTGTTTTCAGGGAAAAGGCTCCTGCCCTTCCTCACCTTCTCTTAGCTCCTCCCCCACATGTCTCTGCTCCTCAATGATCTGCGTTTCCTTCCTCCCCAGAGGAAGGACTATCCTCCCACCCTTTCCAGGCTCACTCCCCACTTCTCACTCCCCAGTCCTCCTGATCTTCCTCCCTTCTGCCTTCTGTAGCCTCTTGCCTTACCATTAATTACCCCAGTAATTACCATTCATGTTATTGTTGATCTGGTGCTTATATACAACAACCACCCCACCCCCCAGCTGAGCCACTGAGATCTCTAGCCTGGACTGCTACAATAGCCTCCTCCCCTATTTCTCTTGCCCTACCCCTGCAGTCTTTTCTCAATTCAGTGTGGAAGGTTGCGCACATAAAATGCAAGTCGGATATCAACACTTCTTTGCTCCAAGCCCTCTAGTAGATCCTATTTCACTCTGCATAAAAGCCTAAGTGCTTACATTGTCCCACCCAGCCCCACTTGATCTCTGAGTCTTCTCCTGCTTCTCTCCTCCGACTAACTCCACCTCAACCACACCTAGGTGTTCCTCAAGCGCACCTACCTCAGGGCCTTTGCACTTACTATTTCTTCCACTGAGACCACTCTTATCCCAGAAGAGTTTACTCCCACAGTTTACTCTCTCACTTCAGGTCGGACTTATTCAAATATCCCTCACCAGTAAAGCTTCCTCTGAACGTGCCCTAAAAGATAACATCCCAGCCCTCTCCATTACTCTCTATCTCCATTTCCCTGCCTTATGTTTTCTCATGATTTTCTATCGCCAGACACATAATATATTTATTTTTTTATTTGTTGCCATCTTTTCCCATTAGGATACAAACCCCTGAATGCAGGACCCTTTTCTGTTTATGTTCACTGTATCTACTGTACCTAGTATGTTTCCTGGCAAAAGTATGTGCTTAATACATACTATAGAATAAGTGAGTGTATGAATTAAATGTACACCTCTTTATCAAATCTTTCCCCGCAGTCTACAAACATGTCCAAACCTCTATTTTTAAAACAAATGAAACAAAACAAAAACCTTTCCTTGCCTAAAATTTAGTGTATCACTTTATTTTTTCTTTCCTCATCATCCTTAACATAACTGCTATCAATGTGCACATACAGTTTTGGATCCCTTTTTCTCCCCTAATCATTCCTTGCACATGCTGATAAATGTTTCTGCTGCAAAGCACCTCAGGGTGGTGGAATCCTCCACTCTGATCCCACTGCCCACTGTTTGCCACATCTGTACACCCCCTTTATCCCCTTTCATTCAGTATCGTCCTTTAAAAGCACCACCTTTGGCTGGTTCCGGAAGATGGCGGCGTAGGAGGACGCGGGGCTCACAGCGCGTCCTGCCGATCACTTAGATTCCACCTACACCTGCCTAAAGAACCCAGAAAACCGCCAGAGGATTAGCAGAAGGGAGTCTCCGGAGTCAAGCCCAGACTAGAGGCCCACGGAAGAGGGTAGGAAGGGCGGCGAGGCGGTGCGCGCTCCACGGACTGGCGGGAGGGAGCCGGGGCGGAGGGGCGGCTTGCAGGCCAAGCAGAGCCCCCGAGTCTGGCTGGCAAAAGTGGAGGGGCCGGACAGACTGTGTTCCGACAGCAAGCGCGACTTAGCGTCTGGGAGGTCATAAGTTAACAGCTCTGCTCGGAAAGCGGGAAGGCTGGAGGACAAAGGGAGGGAGAGCTGCTGAGCCCCCGGACGGCAGAGCTCAGCTTGGCGGGGAACAAAGGCGCCAGCGCCATCTCCCCCGCCCATCCCCCAGCCAAAATCCCAAAGGGAACCAGTTCCTGCCAGAGAACTTGCTCGCTCCGCGCAAACACCCAACTCTGTGCTTCTGCGGAGCCAAACCTCCGGCAGCGGATCTGACTCCCTCCCGCTGCCACAGGGCTCCTCCTGAAGTGGATCACCTAAGGAGAAGCGAGCTAAGCCTGCCCCTCCAGCCCCCGTGCACCTTGCCCACCCACCCCAGCTAATACGCCAGATCCCCAGCAACACAAGCCTGGCAGTGTGCAAGTAGCCCAGATGGGACACGCCACCCCACAGTGAATCCCGCCCCTAGGAGAGGGGAAGAGAAGGCACACGCCAGTCTGACTGTGGCCCCAGCAGTGGGCTGGGGGCAGACATCGGGTCGGACTGCGGCCCCGCCCACTAACTCCAGTTATACACCACAGCACAGGGGAAGTGCACTGCAGGTCCTCACCACGCCAGGGACTCTCCAAAATGACCAAACGGAAGAATTCCCCTCAGAAGAATCTCCAGGAAATAACAACAGCTAATGAACTGATCAAAAAGGATTTAAATAACAGAAAGTGAATTTAGAATAATAGTCATAAAATTAATCGCTGGGCTTGAAAACAGTATACAGGACAGCAGAGAATCTCTTGCCACAAAGATCGAGGGACTAAGGAACAGTCACGAGGAGTTGAAAAACGCTTTAAACGAATTGCAAAACAAAATGGAATCCACGATGGCTCGGCTTGAAGAGGCAGAGGAGAGAATAGGTGAACTAGAAGATAAAGTTATGGAGAAAGAGGAAGCTGAAAGAAAGAGAGATAAAAAAATCCAGGAGTATGAGGGGAAAATTAGAGAACTAAGTGATACACTAAAAAGAAATAATATACGCATAATTGGTATCCCAGAGGAGGAAGAGAGAGGGAAGGGTGCTGAAGGGGTACTTGAACAAATTATAGCTGAGAACTTCCCTGAACTGGGGAAGGAAAAAAGGCATTGAAATCCAAGAGGCACAGAGAACTCCCTTCAGACGTAACTTGAATCGATCTTCTGCACGACATATCATAGTGAAACTGGCAAAATACAAGGATAAAGAGAAAATTCTGAAAGCAGCAAGGGATAAACGTGCCCTCACATATAAAGGGAGACCTATAAGACTCGTGACTGATCTCTCCTTTGAAACTTGGCAGGCCAGAAAGGCGTGGCACGATATCTACAGTGTGCTAAACAGAAAAAATATGCAGCCGAGAATCCTTTATCCAGCAAGTCTGTCATTTAGAATAGAAGGAGAGATAAAGGTCTTCCCAAACAAACAAAAACTGAAGGAATTTGTCACCACTAAACCAGCCCTACAAGAGATCCTAAGGGGGATCCTGTGAGACAAAGTACCAGAGACATCACTACAAGCATAAAACATACAGACATCACAATGACTCTAAACCCATATCTTTCTATAATAACACTGAATGTAAATGGATTAAATGCGCCAACTAAAAGACATAGGGTATCAGAATGGATAAAAAAACAAGACCCATCTATTTGCTGTCTACAAGAGACTCATTTTAGATCTGAGGACACCTTTAGATTGAGAGTGAGGGGATGGAGAAGTATTTATCATGCTACTGGAAGCCAAAAGAAAGCTGGAGTAGCCATACTTATATCAGACAAACTAGACTTTAAATTAAAGGCTGTAACAAGAGATGAAGAAGGGCATTATATAATAATCACAGGGTCTATCCACCAGGAAGAGCTAACTATTATAAATGTCTATGCGCCAAATACCCGAGCCCCCAGATATATAAAACAATTACTCATAAACATAAGCAACCTTATTGATAAGAATGTGGTCATTGCAGGGGACTTTAACACCCCACTTACAGAAATGGATAGATCATCTAGACACACAGTCAATAAAGAAACAAGGGCCCTGAATGACACATTGGATCAGATGGACTTGACAGATATATTTAGAACTCTGCATCCCAAAGCAACAGAATATACTTTCTTCTCGAGTGCACATGGAACATTCTCCAAGATAGATCACATACTGGGTCACAAAACAGCCCTTCAAAAGTTTACAAGAATTGAAATTATACCATGCATACTTTCAGACCACAATGCTATGAAGCTTGAAATCAACCACAGGAAAAAGTCTGGAAAACCTCCAAAAGCATGGAGGTTAAAGAACACCCTACTAACGAATGAGTGGGTCAACCAGGCAATTAGAGAAGAAATTAAAACATATATGGAAACAAACGAAAATGAAAATACAACAATCCAAACGCTTTGGGATGCAGCAAAGGCAGTCCTGAGAGGAAAATACATTGCAATCCAGGCCTATCTCAAGAAACAAGAAAAATCCCAAATACAAAATCTAACAGCACACCTAAAGGAAATAGAAGCAAAACAGCAAAGGCAGCCTAAACCCAGCAGAAGAAGAGAAATCATAAAGATCAGAGCAGAAATAAACAATATAGAATCTAAAAAAACTGTAGAGCAGATCAACGAAACCAAGAGTTGGTTTTTTGAAAAAATAAACAAAATTGACAAACCTCTAGCCAGGCTTCTCAAAAAGACAAGGGAGATGACCCAAATAGATAAAATCATGAATGAAAATGGAATGATTACAACCAATCCCTCAGAGATACAAACAATTATCAGGGAATACTATGAAAAATTATATGCCAGCAAATTGGACAACCTGGAAGAAATGGACAAATTTCTAAACACCCACACTCTTCCAAAACTCAATCAGGAGGAAATAGAAAGCTTGAACAGACCCATAACCAGCGAAGAAATTGAATCGGTTATCAAAAATCTCCCAACAAATAAGAGTCCAGGACCAGATGGCTTCCCAGGGGAGTTCTACCAGACATTTAAAGCAGAGATAATACCTATCCTTCTCAAGCTATTCCAAGAAATAGAAAGGGAAGGAAAACTTCCAGACTCATTCTATGAAGCCAGTATTACTTTGATTCCTAAACCAGACAGAGACCCAGTAAAAAAAGAGAACTACAGGCCAATATCCCTGATGAATATGGATGCAAAAATTCTTAATAAGATACTAGCAAATCGAATTCAACAGCATATAAAAAGAATTATTCACCATGATCAAGTGGGATTCATTCCTGGGATGCAGGGCTGGTTCAACATTCGCAAATCGATCAACGTGATACATCACATTAACAAAAAAAAAGAGAAGAACCATATGATCCTGTCAATCGATGCAGAAAAGGCCTTTGACAAAATCCAGCACCCTTTCTTAATAAAAACCCTTGAGAAAGTCGGGATAGAAGGAACATACTTAAAGATCATAAAGGCCATTTATGAAAAGCCCACAGCTAACATCATCCTCAATGGGGAAAAACTGAGAGCTTTTTCCCTGAGATCAGGAACACGACAGGGATGCCCACTGTCACCGCTGCTGTTTAATATAGTGCTGGAAGTTCTAGCATCAGCAATCAGACAACAAAAGGAAATCAAAGGCATCAAAATTGGCAAAGATGAAGTCAAGCTTTCGCTTTTTGCAGATGACATGATATTATACATGGAAAATCCGATAGACTCCACCAAAAGTCTGCTAGAACTGATACATGAATTCAGCAAAGTTGCAGGATACAAAATCAATGTGCAGAAATCAGTTGCATTCTTATACACTAACAATGAAGCAACAGAAAGACAAATGAAGAAACTGATCCCATTCACAATTGCACCAAGAAGCATAAAATACCTAGGAATAAATCTAACCAAAGATGTAAAAGATTTGTATGCTGAAAACTATAGGAAGCTTATGCAGGTAATTGAAGAAGATATAAAGAAATGGAAAGACATTCCCTGCTCATGGATTGGAAGAATAAATATTGTCAAAATGTCAATACTACCCAAAGCTATCTACACATTCAATGCAATCCCAATCAAAATTGCACCAGCATTCTTCTCGAAACTAGAACAAGCAATCCTAAAATTCATATGGAACCACAAAAGGCCCCGAATAGCCAAAGTAATTTTGAAGAAGAAGACCAAAGCAGGAGGCATCACAATCCCAGACTTTAGCCTCTACTACAAAGCTGTCATCATCAAGACAGCATGGTATTGGCATAAAAACAGACACATAGACCAATGGAATAGAATAGAAACCCCAGAACTAGACCCACAAACGTATGGCCAACTCATCTTTGACAAAGCAGGAAAGAACATCCAATGGAAAAAAGACAGTCTCTTTAACAAATGGTGCTGGGAGAACTGGACAGCAACATGCAGAAGGTTGAAACTAGACCACTTTCTCACACCATTCACAAAAATAAACTCAAAATGGATAAAGGACCTGAATGTGAGACAGGAAACCATCAAAACCTTAGAGGAGAAAGCAGGAAAAGACGTCTCTGACCTCAGCCGTAGCAATCTCTTACTCGGCACATCCCCAAAGGCAAGGGAATTAAAAGCAAAAGTGAATTACTGGGACCTTATGAAGATAAAAAGCTTCTGCACAGCAAAGGAAACAACCAACAAAACTAAAAGGCAACCAACGGAATGGGAAAAGATATTTGCAAATGACACATCGGACAAAGGGCTAGTATCCAAAATCTATAAAGAGCTCACCAAACTCCACACCCGAAAAACAAATAACCCAGTGAAGAAATGGGCAGAAAACATGAATAGACACTTCTCTAAAGAAGACATCCGGATGGCCAACAAGCACATGAAAAGATGTTCAACGTCGCTCCTTATCAGGGAAATACAAATCAAAACCACACTCAGATACCACCTCACGCCAGTCAGAGTGGCCAAAATGAAGAAATCAGGAGACTATAGATGCTGGAGAGGATGTGGAGAAACAGGAACCCTCTTGCACTGTTGGTGGGAATGCAAATTGGTGCAGCCGCTCTGGAAAGCAGTGTGGAGGTTCCTCAGAAAATTAAAAATAGACCTACCCTATGACCCAGCAATAGCACTGCTAGGAATTTATCCAAGGGATACAGGAGTACTGATGCATAGGGGCACCTGTACCCCAATGTTTATAGCGGCACTCTCAACAATAGCCAAATTATGGAAAGAGCCTAAATGTCCATCAACTGATGAATGGATAAAGAAACTGTGGTTTATATACACAATGGAATACTACGTGGCAATGAGAAAAAATGAAATATGGCCTTTTGTAGCAACATGGATGGAACTGGAGAGTGTGATGCTAAGTGAAATAAGCCATACAGAGAAAGACAGATACCATATGGTTTCACTCTTATGTGGATCCTGAGAAACATAACAGAAACCCATGGGGGAGGGGAAGGAAAAAAAAAAAAAAAAAAAAGAGGTTAGAGTGGGAGAGAGCCAAAGCATTAGAGACTGTTAAAAACTGAGAACAAACTGAGGGTTGATGGGGGGTGGGAGGGAGGGCAGGGTGGGAGGGAGGACAGGGTGGGTGATGGGTATTGAGGAGGGCACCTTTTGGGATGAGCACTGGGTGTTGTATGGAAACCAATTTGACAGTAAATTTCATATATTAAAAAATAAAAAATAAAATAAAATAAAATATGCAGATAAAAAAAAAATAAAAAAAAATAAAAGCACCACCTTTGTATTTTTAAAGAAATCTTATAATGTTACCAGAAATAGGAAACCAGTGTGACTAGCCATAATTAGAATGCAGCTGTAAAAATGAACACAAAAACAAAGTGATTAAATTCTAGACAGAGACTGTCACCTGCTGGGGGTTCTGGGCCAGAACCTCCCCAGCCATCTCTGCTCTTTGTGAAAAGAGACATCAGCAAGTGTCAGAGAGATGTTAGAGACCTGGGAGCTCTACAGCATGGTGACTATAGTTAATCATGCTGTGCTGCACACTTGACATTTGCTCAGAGAGATCTTACACATTCACACGCACACCCTCATATCGACGTGAGATCATGGATAGGTTAGTTAACTTGTGATCATTTCACAACATATATGGATACTAAATCAAAGCATTATACATTTTAACAAAAAACACAGTATACACTTTTAATATACAATTTCAGTTGTCAAGTAGCCTCAATAAAGCTGAGAGGTTAAAAAAAAAAAAAAACGGCCCAAAGCTCCCCACTGAGGCCTTCGCATGGAGTGCTCAGGACCAGAAGGCTGTGGAGATGCGCTGACATTCTCAGTGTCACTCAAAGGCATGGAATGTCCCTGGTTTCGTGGCACTTAATGTCCTGACTGTGTTCCCCAAAAACTCAAACTCATTTTCCAAGTGAGGGATAAGTCTTCCTTTGGAAGATTCTGGAAAGGTGTTAAGGCAGCCAGACTGCAAGGCAGCCCTGAGGCTACTCCTAGCTTGCTTCTGGACTTGTGTGCAATCTCAGAGAAGTCACTTCTGCTCTCTGGAAGTCAGACTCCTCACCGCTCAAACAGTTGATCTGGAGGACTTCTGACATTTGTATCTGTTGGGAGCCCTAGGCTTATCATTTTTGTGATAAATTTAATATCCCACCAAATTAACATACCATGATTCAATTAACCCATCTATAGGACATTTGTATTGTTTTTGGTCTTTCACAGTATTAATTGCCATTGCTATAAATATACTTTTCCCCTTAAAATAGCATTTTCCCTAGTTTTGAATTATTTCATTGGATTAATTTCCAGAATTGCTATTCTTAGATCAAAACATGCAGGTCTAATCCTTAGAGGCCAGTGGCCTTCCCAAAGGCTTGAACAATTTCACAACTACATACAAAGTGACTGGGAGTGTGCTTTGGGAAGAGGCCATGAGCATTAGCAGTAGGAACATTCAGAACCCTTTTCAGACATCTTGCTATCTAGGGCTTTAGGAAGATGTGAATTTGGGGGAAAGAGCCAATCTACCTTCAAATGGAGCTTAATTTGACCCAGAGCTCACCCCTTGAAAGCCCTAGTAACCTCAGACCTCCTCCCTCCTTACCCAAATCTTGGCCCCTCCTTCTTCCCAATTCTCTGACACCTGGAACAAGTAAGGGACTTGAGGGAAATAAACTCTTCCCTGTTGCTTTCTCTCCTGTGGACCTGTCACTGCTCTTTCCTCTAATAAGGAGGCCCACACCCCTGATGCTTGCACCCACCAGGATAAATACCTGAAACTGCACCCAAGAGCAACACCCTTTGAGACCACTTTGGATGTTTGGGAATATCTTATTCTTGGTTCCGAAGAAGGATGTGTGTTTTTTCTACATGATTTCTCAGCTTTGTCTAGCAACAGGAAAGGTGCCCTCCTACACTGTGGTTATATCATCTCCCCCATGAGCATGTCAGCTCCTTGAGAGCAGGGACTTGTGCCTGTCTCTTTCATGGATGCATTTCTTGCACCTACAGCAGTGTGGGTCACATACCAGGGATGCAATACATATTCCCTGGATGAATGGATGTTGCAACCAAGTTCTTGTGCTCTGATTTGGGCATGGTTTAGGAAATGGGGCCAAGCCATTCCCAATCATAGATTTCAGCCCCAAAGGGCAAGAACATGTTCTAACAACATGGCAGCTTATGAAGACATAAGGATTTTGTAGTCTGGAGAACTTCAGAGTTACTTAAATTCAAATCCAGATTGTGAATAAAATGAAGTCATTGAGTATCATTTCTTAAGAAGATGAGTAGAATCCTTCCCCTCCTGGAGGAAGAGGACACTCATTCTGAGAAGAGAGGAAAAGACAGAGAAAATGAGAGAGGAGAAATAAGGAAAAAAGAAAGGTGAAACGGCACCTGGCTGGCTCAGTCAGAAGAGCATGTGACTCTTAATCTCAGGGTTGAGAGTTTGAGCCCCACGTTGGGTGCAGTGATTACTTGAAAGTAAAATCTTCTTTAATATAAAGAAAGGTGAGAGAAATAAGAGAGAATATGTGACTTGACAGACAAATGTGATCAAAGAATAAAAAGCAAAAAGTTCTAGACTTATGTGGTTCAATAAGCCATTTTAAAACATTGTTGGCAGGGGGGAATGTAAAACCCATTTTCAGAAATCAGTTGTAAAGCTGATAGGTTTTGAATGTGTTGCAGGGTGCCATGCCAAAGCTGCCCTTGAGCCCTGGATCCTGCTACCAGGAACCTGGACTTTGGAGCCAGCATCCAGGACAGAGAAGGAAAGCCAGGGCCAGGTCAGGACCCTGGAGAGCGCCGAGTCTGCGGGTTGGAGACGAGCTTGCTCAGCATGCCCAGCAAACCTGGCCTGGCCATCTCCTGTCCCCAATCTCCTTCTGAGCATTAAGGGACTGGAGCCTTGCACTCCCCGGGACATGCAGACACTGAAAAATGGAATCTTGGAGCTGAAAGTGGCTATCACTGATCGCCCTCTGAGATTCCAGATCCCACTGCATCACCCACTCACCTCCCTTGCTGCTGACTTCTGGGTCCTGTGTGGATCTGATTCTAGAGACCATTGGTCTCCTACTGTGCCCATACTATAGGTGAGAAAACCGAGCCCCAGAGAAATGAAATGAACTACCCAACGTCACCCTGAGGTGATGCCTCATATTCTGAAGGGGAAGCAGGTGTGTGACAAGTTTGGGGACTGTCGGACTACAACTCCTCCTCTGAGGGCCACACTGGATCCTTTGGGCTTCCGGCAGGTATCCCCATCTAATGGTCCCCAACCAGTTTTTCGCAAAGGCTCTAGGCTCTGAAGTTCTTTGCTCTTTATCTTGCTTTTCCTTTTTTTCCCATCAGAAAGCCTACAATCAAGGAGCTACTTAAAAACCAACAAATGGTTAACTTTCTATGAGTAACAGTCATTGTGGTTGTCCCAGCTCCTTGCTGGGTGGACAACTTATGGGCCCCCACTCTGTCCAAAACTGTCTGTGGTTATGGTCTGGCTAAACCTTAGTCCCTTATGGGGCTCATCACTGTGCAGCTAATCAGCTATAAATGCAGGAAAGGTTGAGAAGTTCTGGTGACCATAGCAATAACAGATAGCTGGATCCTGATGCCAACTCTCAGAAGCAAAAATCACAATATAGCTTGGAGAAAGAAAAAACCTCACTCAGGGTCAACAGCAAATACGCAGCTTCTGTAACCCAGAACTGTGGACAAGGACAGAGAGGCTGAACCACTTCAGACTCTGAAACAGAGAACCAGGTCTTAAAGTAAAGTCATCATTACTCCTCTCCTGGGGCTTGTAGGACATTCTTTTGTGTGTCTGGTACTGGGTTTTATCCCCAGTATATGTTATGAGAGGCATAAAAATGTGGTCTCCTATCCCCACATCTGTGGGGTCAGAAATTCCAGCCTTGCAGATGAATGTTCCTTTTGGGTTGAATACTACCCTTCTCTTTGTGTCCTCATTCAGGATGCAGTAGATACTTAAAAACTGGCTCTTGAGATTATGGAGGCTGAGAAGTCCCACAGTCTGCTATCTGCAAGCTAAAGACCCAGCAAAGCCAGTGGCGCAATTCAGCCTGAGTCCAAAGGCCTGAGAGCCCAGGGAGCCAATGACATACATCTCAGTCTGAGGGCCAGGGAACATCAGGTGATATGAAATGTCCCAGCTTATGCTGTGAAGAAAAAAAAAAAGGGACAAATTCCTCCTTTGTTCTGTGCAAGCCCTCAACAGATTGGACAAAGCCCACCACACTGGGGAAGGCAATCTGCTTTACTGAGTCTGCTGGTTCAAAAGGCGCTCTGTGCTCTGGTGCTCTTCTAGAAGCACCCTCATGGCATACCCAGTATATCCCCCCAAAAAAAGTTTAATCTGGGAACCTGGTGATCCAGTCAAGCTGATGCATAAAATTAATCATCACCCCGATGACTGGGTGACCTTGTGCTGTTGATTCAGGGTCATTTGAGTTCATGGGAGCAGGAGGGCACCCCCATCACTGACCTTATTCTTCCACCCAACACGTGAACTGAGACGAGGTCAGGTTATAACTGCAGATGGTGCAGTTTTGAAGGGAAAATTAGTACAACCAAGGGATTATTGTTGCTATTCCTCAGAACAATGGCAGCTAACATTGAACACCCATCTTAGAATCATACGACTACAAGCTATCATTTATTTGGGCATTGGCTAGGTACCACGAACTATGCCAGGTGCTTTATTCACATTAGCCCATTTGTCTGTACCATCCTGTAGAGTAGGTGTTCATCCCCATTTTACAGATAAGGAAACAGAATCTTAGGTTATCTTGTCAGGGTCACTTGGACTGAAGAGGCAGTGCCAGGACTTGGACTCAGGTCTCCAACTGCAAAGACCATACTCCTAACTCTTATCTTGCTAATCTTTGAGGACTGACCCCTCCAAACATGCTGGGGTCCCAGGAATAAACATAACAGACACAATCCCTGCCCATGTGGATGTAATAGTCTTGGGGGAGTAATTTCTGAGCATGTACTGTCTGCCTGACACTGTGATTTATTTGTATTCAGTTATGTGTATGACAGCCCTACAAGGTAAGGACATTATTATCCCCATTTGACAATTGAGGCAGGACTCAGAGAGACATCACACAGCATTACCAGCATCACACAGTGGGGTCCAGCAGGGTGTGGAAGGGGCAGGAGAATGCCACCCATGGTGCCTCACTGACAGGAACAGGGCTCAAGGTGTGCATGTGAGTACTGGGGTTTTTTCAAACTTGCCCAACTCATCGCCAGCCTTCCAGAGCTAGGGTTCTCTAAGTCCCACCAAGGGTAGTGTCTTCTTTGCCATATTTGCGGCAGTTTCCCTGTCCTCAACTTATTGTGTGGTCTCGATCTCTCTGAGCCATCATGCCATCTTCCTGGCAGGGTCAATGCAATGATCAAATTAGGCAGACCATGGAAGAGTCTTAGCAGATGGGTACCTAATTCAGATCAATTACTAATACAAATTTCAGGATGGCAGTGAGGTCATGGGAGATCCACACCCCCACTTGGAGAACCATAAGCTGCTACAGAAAATGCCAAGAAGTGGCTCCAGGTCCAGAGATGCAGCCCCTTTGGACCAGGCATTGCCCTAGCACCATCTGAGCCCTCCTGAGTACCACCCAGTAGGCACAAGGGGCAGAGGCCCTTCCAACCCAAGTGCAATATTCGACTTTGCCACATGAGGGCAGCACAAGCCCATACAACATTCTGGCAACAATGATTCCTGGGTATGGGGCTCCTACTGTTGCTCCCAGAAGGGCGGGCTCACATACAGGAAACCTGGAGACCTCTCCCCACCATGCCCATCCACCCTACCCTGCCCAACATTCCACCTCCCCTGCCTCCCGCCCTGGTTCACAGACATCATCCAATCCTCTCTAGGTAAGTGCCTAGTTTAAGAGTTAAAGCGAGAGACTAGACACTATACTATCATTTCTCATGTAGCCAATATTTATTGAAAACCTGCTTCATGCCAGGCATGATTCTAGGTGCTGGACACTCAGTAGTCACAAAACAGGCAAAGATCCCCGTTCTTACTGAGCTCACAGTCTAATGGGAGTTACTGCCTTCCTACATACATTTATTATGAAAAATTTCAAACATGCAGGAAAGTTGAAAGGACTTTACAGTGAATACCCATAGACCAACCACCGTTATCCCATATCTATTTATGATCCCTCTAGCCACCAGTCCTACTTTTCATGCATTTCCTAGACAGTTGTAAACACCCCTATACCTATGCTCTAAATCATGACTAGACTTCAGCTTTTTTTAAGGTACAGTCAATATAGAGTGAAATGCACAGATCTTAAGTGAACCACTGCATGGGTTTTGACAAACGCACACACTTTTGCACCTAAATCTAATCAGGATAGAGACATTATTAGCTGCTTTTGACGAGTTCTGCAATCTTGGGCTGATTAACCTTTCTGGACTGGTTTCCTCAGTGTTTTAAAGAATAAAGTTGCTGAAAGCATTAAATTAAGTAGTATAGGAGAGCACCTGGACCATGATAAACACATGGGTTATAGAGTCAGCCTTCCTGGCATGGAATTCTCCACTATTTTCTGGCTGTGTGACTTTGGGCAAGTTGCTTAACTTCTCTGAGCCTCTATTTCCTCCTCTGAATCAGTCATAAAAACTTATTAGCACTGGTCTCACTTAGGCTTAACATTACCTGAGGAACATTTAAACGTAATAACCTGAGGAACATTTAAACATAATTAACATTCCCTAATTATTTGGAAATATATACATATGTTTTCAGAATGGAGAATGACTGGAGTTAGGAAAACTAGGTTCAGGTAACTCCTCTGCAGACCTGGGTAAGGAGTACACCCAAGCTCTCTGGCCTCAATTTTTCCATCTTTACAATGGCTGCATCATGAGCCTGTTGTGAAATACAAATGAGCTGATGAATAAGAGAGAAGCCTGAGAGCTGTAAAGTGTTCCACCCTAGGACATATATTATTAGGAACACTGGAGTCAGACAGGACCTTCTACATCTTAATTTGACAGAATTAACTCTTTTAAAGAAGGGAACCAAGGCATGGGGAAGAATCCGTGTTTTTACCGCTTCTGAGTAAATACAACCTGGGCCAGATGATAGCTCAGACCCCAGGGGGTGCCGTGACGCTAAATAGCTCCTAGCATATCTCCTTCAGGCAGCCTTTTCCAATTATGCATTTCTTTCTCTTTCCTCTACCGTCTGCTTTACACAATTAAAGGAACTCATTAGAAACCCCCACGTTTTCCACTGTGTGCAAATCTGGAGAAATGAAATTTGTGGCACACATACCTTAACTACCCACTGCTGTGCCCCAGACATTAATAACTGACCACTGAACTTTCACCAGCTGAATCAACGTCTGTCCCATGCAGTACTCAAACCAACATCACCAAATGATCAGCTCTAAAGGGGAAGTGAAACCTCTCTGCCATTTTTCCTGATAATGATATTTCAATAAATATTGGCTGGCAATGTGAGTGCTTTTGTTCCCCCCAATAGAGTATCAATTCTTTGAGGACAGGACCATGACAGGACCATCCAACAAAGTTTCAAGCATTTTGGATGGTAGATGTCATTAACCTGTCCCTCATTGGTTGGAAGGGCAGCGTACCAAGGTAGGCATCGGCTCTGGAGGAAAGACAATCCTGTCTTCTAGACACAGCTCTGCCACTTACTGGCTGGGTGACCCAGGGCAAAGTGACCTCCATTCCTGAATCTCTGCTTCCCCATCTGAGAAACAGAGGAGCATCCTACCTCTCTTGTAAGAACATAGCAAAGATTCTGTGAGCCCATGCAGGTAAAGCCCCTAGCACGGTGCCTGGCACAGAGTAGGTGCTCAGTAAACAAGGACTTGTGTCATTAGTACAATTGCTGAGGTGGAGGAAGGAGAAGGTGAGCCACGTCTATAAAATTACAAGCCACATGTGCTCACTGGAGCCTGATACAGAATAAAAAAGACAGCCTCCAGTGACTGAGATGGGTGAATGCATGACAAGTACTTGTCACTTCACCTGGTAGCTAATATAGGTATTTGTTACTGCAAAGGCGGCAATTTCTGGAACAGAGCTAAGTCAACAAAGGTGAAGGTGAGTTTGTGTGTAAAGAGCTCATGGTACCTGGGAGAGAAGGGAGGCTGAAGGTTTCCCCATGCCATCTAGCAAGAGCAAGGCAGGTGTGTCTGGGGAGGTACCTATCTGTAGGTGATGGAGAAGAAGACAAGCCTGGTAAGTGGGGTGGAAACAGGTGAGACCTTCCCACCCAGGTGCAAGGCGGGCAGCAAAGAGGAGGTGCCTGGTGGATGTCCCAGCAGGTGAATAGAAAAACACAGCTACCTGCAAGCAGGTGATAGGGATCTAGGTAGGTAGGTGGTAGATAGTTGACAGTCACTCAGCATGGAGATACCAAGGAGGGTCAAAAGAGAACAAGAGTGAGATACCCAGTAGAGGCTCTGAGAATGAGGCTTCATTCAGTTCAGCAGCCGACAAATGTGCAAGGTCAGGGAGCCTGAGTCATCAATGCCCATGACCCAGAATCGACAGTCAGCTGAGGGGCCGTGCATCCACCCCCTAGGCTGCTTTCATTGCTCTCAAGGTGCCCCAGCCCCCCAGCCCAGGGAGCTTCCCTGAGCAGCTCCCTCTGGCCCAGGAGAGCTGTACAAAAATTGCCTGCCTCTCCTTCTCAGCGGCTGTCAGAGCAAATTTGCAGTAGCAGTGGTCACGCGTGCTTCAGGAAGTCCAGTAGGCTGGGTGCTTCAGGGCAATGGCCAGATTTAGCGATGACTAATATCTTTGGATGACATCAGGAGACTCATTCCTGGCCAAAGCAGTGAAAGATAGGACTGGGTGGGATTCCAGGGAAAAGAAAAAGGAAGGAAAGAGAAATCCACTCAAACACCACCACCTTGATCACACTGGGACTTGTAAACAGGTCCTGAGTAGAGTGAAAGCCCAGATTCCCTCCGTTGTCACCCATAGTTCTGATATTAAGTTGCCGTGTGCTGCAGAGGAGGTCACTCTGGCCTCCTCCTCATCTGTAAAATGAAGACAGCTACACCTGCTCTGATTCATGGGGCAAAAAGGAGGCTCAGAAGTGGGCAAGCTCTTCAGAGATCACAAAGTGATAGACTGGGGAAAACAAATGCGGGTGTCGCTCTGCTTGGTAGTAGCTGCCTGGCTGCTGTGTTGAGAAGGATTCTGAAGCTGAGGCCAAGCCAGAAAGAGTGGCGTGGTCACTTAGCTATGTCTTCCGAGGGCACCTATGCTGTGTGTTTGCCATTTGTGTCCTAAATGGTTGAGAGGTATCGTCACTGTCATTTCTTCTTGTTTAGCCCAAAGCCAAAACCACTCTGGGAGAGGCCAATATGCAGCCTCCATTCAGGAGGCTTTGGGTGCTCATCTCACATGGCCTTTTCTTCCTTCCTTCCTCCCTCCCTCCATCCTTTTCCTTTCCTTCTTCTTCTCCTTCTCCTTCTCCTTCTCCTTCTCCTTCTCCTTCTCCTTCTCCTTCTCCCTCTCCCTCTCCCTCTCCCTTCTCCTTCTCCTTCTCCTTCTTCCTTCTTCCTTCTCCTTCTCCTTCTTCCTTCTCCTTCTCCTTCTCCTTTTCCTTCCTTCTCCTCCTTCTCCTCCCTCTCTGAGCAGTATGACCAGGTGAATTGGACTCAGGCCAGATTTCAGGATCAACAACATCACACTCCAAAGAGCAGAAAGAACTGGAAAGGAAGGTCAAGTTGGCAAAAGTCAGATGCACAGAGGGCAACACACAGAGTTGCACAGAAACAGCAAGTAGGTATAAACACCAGGACCCACAGAGGTAGAGAAGAGGCCCTTTCTCCAAGTGAAGGTCAGGGACACTGAGGCCTGGCCAGGCGGGGATAAAGTGGACCAGGAAACCAGTCATGGTGAGCAAACTGCTCACCACTAGCAGGTGCCTGGGACCGTGTAAAGAGCAAAGGTGCTGGTATGAACTCTGCTGCCCCATAGTTACGTGACTCAGGTGAGTCCCTGCCTCTCTGACCCTCAGGGTCCTCACCTATAACATGGACATCACGATCCTACTATCTCCCCACTTGGGGGGCTATCGTGAAGACTATATGACATCATGCCCATAGCAACATGACGGTGTCCTAATGTCCCCTGCCTCCTGTCCTCCAGCCCATCTCCTGCCTGCATCAGGTCCCAGATTAACCCCACAGGCCTGGCCCACTGGTTCAATCTGGGATACCCAGGGCCAAAGACATGGAGTAGGCCTGTGAGAGACAAAGTGTTTCCTGGGTCATTGATCATGGACATCCTCTCTTGTCCCTACTGCCAGGCCCTGGAATGTCCACCATGTTCCAGATTCTAAGTTTTCCTGGGATTTAGATCCATCCACTCTCAGAGGTTTCTAGCTCCTCCCTGGACCAGCTTGAGATAGTGCTGGGAAGGAAATTTGTTGGTTTTTTCTTTGCAATTGTTCTAATTTGTAAAAATTTTTAAATTTATTTTTGAGACAGAGAGACAGAGACAGAGGGCAAGTGAGGGAGGGGCAGAGAGAAGGAGACACAGAATGCAAAACAGGCTCCAGGCTCTGAGCTGTCAGCACAGAGCCCAACGCGGGGCTTGAACTCACGACCGTGAGATCATGACCTAAGCTGATGTTGGACACTTAACCGACTGAGCCACCCAGGTGCCCCTTTGCAATTGTTCTAGAAGTCAAGAGCACTGACTGGGGAGCAACCATGATTATTTACTTGTCCTTTGGTGTCCCAGCCTTTTGCCATGATCTCAGTGCCCACTGAGGGGGCACTGATATTACTGGACTACAAATGCCTTTCCAGAAGCATGTGCCTTCACAACCTCCCTGTAGAGGGAGGCAAGGAAGAATGAGCGGAGTGTGGGCATCAGACTCAGGCCCCTGACTTTCAGCCAGGCCACTTCATGGCTCAGAGACCTATGGTGCCTCTCTGGGTCTCAGTTTCTTCATGTGCAGATTCCCTCCAGCCCAGTGGCTGTAGGACTAGATAAGACAATGCATGTGTGTGAAAGGGTTCTGTGAACTGTGAAGTGTCGGAGATGCACTAACTCATGTCCCCTCCCCCACCCAAGAAATTCAAAACTCAGAGTAGGTCCTGGAGGCCTATTCTGGGCAGTTACTGGGGAGCAGATGACCTTGCTTCTCTGAGTTACATCACGTGGTCATCCCACCCCCATTTCTGCCTCGTTTCCAGCTATGTCCCTTCTTCACTTAAAAAAGACTTTCCATTACTTTCCAATCACACCACATGCTTTCAGGCCTCAGGACCTTTGCTCAAGCTGACTCTTCTGGTTGGAATGCCCTTTACCTCCCTGCTTGGCAAACTCCTATGCATCCTTCAAGACCCAATGTCATGATCATTACCCTGGGAAGTCTCCCTGTCTGACACCCCCTCCCCTGGGGCAGAAGTAGTGTCCCGCTCAGTGGGCTCAAACAGACCTCTGCTTTTGCAAGCTGTATTAAAATGAAACTGGAGAGGACAAGCTGAATTGGCTAGATGTATGTGTCCCCTCACCCAGCACGCAGCAGGTGCTTAGCCAGTGTGTAGACTTGCGCCCGTTGCCTTCACCCCCTCACCTAAAACTGGCCATGCGTCTGGCTTTCAGAACTCAACACAAGGCTTCCTCCTGTTTACAAGCCCTTGATTCTTGTTTGGGCTAGCTCATGTTCCTCCAGACACCATGGAGCAAAGTCGTACCGAGGCAACCACAGGATGCTGTGTCCCTGTGTGATGGGGGTGTGCAGGAACAGAGGGGCGGTGGTCACGGACGAGCCAACTGGGAGCGCTGAAGGCCGCCCGTCACCATGGAGACAGGGCTCGTGGGCCAGCCAGGCCCAGGCTGGTCAGTGAATGAATAAACGTGGCCCATTTTTCTGCCTTTGTTTGGAGCCTCCCTGGGGCTTCCTGCTGTCAGCCCCAGCTGTGGGGAAGGCGGAATTTGCCTGATATCGCTGAGCCGCCGCCTGGCAGCGCTGAGCCTGGCCCGGGCCGCCCCACGCCAAGATTCATGCCCAGCTAACAAGCCCTACTTTGTTCCTGTGGGAAAGTCCAGCCCCTCAGGAAAGAGCCCTCACTCCGGCCGGCCCCTGGTCTGGGGACTCAGCGAGGCAAACAAAGCTCCATCCGTTGGCCACAATTCACAGGCCCCAATGTCCACCTCCATGCCCAGACAGATGGACGGGCCTGCTCCTGAAGACAGAACTCTGATGCGTGTCTTTGCCACTCCTCTGAGAGGCTGAAATGCAAACCGGTGTTCAAAGGCCTCCCCCACCTGCCCCAGCCTTTGATTTCAAAGTGGGACTTCTGTAAGAGGCAGGTGGGCCTAGGTGGGGGCGGCTTGGGTGGGGCTCAGCTGGTGTGCACATGTGGCCTGGGTGGGGTGGGGGTCAGCGTGGTCCAGCCATTCCCTGGAGGCCCAGTGATTTGCACATCCTCCTGCCAATGTCCCGGTGCTGGCTGCAGTCCTGATCCTACCTCTGTCTGCAGAGGTGGCCTTGGCTGCATCATGTCACTTCATCAGCCTCAAGATAAGAATGCTGAGCTGCTGCCTCCTCAGCTGTCATTGATATTGACGGCGATAAGGAGTCACTTCATCTGGCGCTCATTATGTGCCAGGCTCTCTGCAAAGGGTGTCCTATGAGCTATTTCACTGCAAAGGTTCTCACAATGAGAATTCGCCAGCTCACATGTCTACAGAGAACAATAGGCAGGTAACATGAAGGAATGCCATAGCCCAGAGGTGGGATAACAGAGATGATGGTCCCCAAGGAGTCAGTGCCAGAAATCGTTCCCATGTGGGAAAGTGGGTCCAGCTTGGCCAGATCTTCTGTTTCTAAAGGAAGTTGGGGGGTCCCTGGGTGGCTCAGTCCATTAAGCATCTGACTCTTGGCTTCAGCTCAGGTTATGATCTTGTGATGCGTGAGTTTGAGCCCTGCTTTGGGCTCTGCACTGACAGAGCGGAGCCTACTTGGGATTCTCTCTCTCTCTCTCTCTCTCTCTCTCTCTCTCTCTCTCTCCCCCTTTCTGTCTGCCCCTCCCACGCTCTCTCTCAGAATAAAGAAAAAAACTGAAAAAAAAAATAAAGGAAGTTGGAAATCTGGATTTTGATGAAAATCTTCTGAATTTGTAAAAATGCAAAACTAAACAATATATCATTTACATCTAAAGTAAAACCGCATATAAAACATGGAGATGATGAATACAAAATTCAGCATAACAGTGACCTCTCAGGGGTGGCAGCAGTAGGCTGGGGAGGGGAGCCTGGGGGCGGGGCAGGCTCAGTAGTCTCAGCTATTTCTTGAGCTGGGAGGTGGATACACAGATGTTTTTACATGATTCTTCATGCCTTATATATACATTATATATTTTCTTGGGAATGCGTGACATAGACTCCATAATAACTTATTTTAAAATCACCAGGAGACCAGATAAAACCTACTTGCAGGTCACATCTAGTTCTCAGGCCTCCTGTGTGTGACACCTGCCCCCCGCTTAGGTAACATTTTCCACATTTCACAGATAAGGAAACCTGGACTCTGGGGGTTTAAGCCACTTGTCCAAGGTCCTACAGCTCTCAGTGACTGCTGTGGTTTGGGTTCCTCCAGAAGCAGAGCCTGAGACAGGGTTCCAGTGTATGGGGAGGTGATCCCTGGAAACACAGCTGGATAGGGAGAAGTGAGACCAGAGAGGAAGGACGCCAATTGAGAATATGTCATCAAGCAAGTGACTCCCGTGGGCAGCTGGAGCAGAGTCATGCTAGGGCTCTCTGGAAAACAGTGTAGAACACACATCTCCAAGCTATCCTGCCTGAGGGATGAGGGAGCTGGGATATTTATACCCCCTTCCCTTCAGCATTCAGTTCAGAGCTGCTCCAGGAGGCATTAATTCCCCTGGTTATTTTTTTCTTTTTGGCCGGCTGTTGGTGAGGGAAGAGTGGCTATGTGGCCAGAGTGAGAGCCCTTAGGAAAGGGCTACAGGGCTGGGAGGTGGAAGTCAGGCAGGTGTGCACCACAGAGGTCAGGGCAAGAGGCCAGAGCAGCACATCCATGACAGTGTCTGCTACAGTGACTAGAAAACCCAGGTGGCTGGGGTGACTATGATGTCACTTGCCTGCTCAAATTTGCTTGCCTGAGTAGCTCCCTACTCCACAGCTACTGAACAAGAATCTTGTGAAGAGGGGGGAAGGCACAGGCAGATGTGTTTTCAACACGGTTCCACATATTCCTTACACACACGAAAATCTTGGCTCAGGAGACGAAGTCCAGACTCAGCCTGCCATTCAAGGTTGCCACCACCATCAGCTCTTACCCATCCCTTCCTTGTCCCTGTGCCAGTCCTCATGGCTACAGCTCTCTCAACCTGCCCCATTAATCTCTCTGAGGACCAGCCAGCCCAGGGAACTGCAGTGCTTGCAGAAGAGTTCGTGTGCAGCAATTTCAGACTTGTGGGATTTAAGTAACTGCCCAAATTGAGGGTTTCTGAAATTACTCCACTTATCTCTTCTTGGCCTTAAGATTGCTTTTTATAAATTGAGATGATGGAAATATTTCTCTCTTCCACCGAGAGGCGTAAATGGAACCAATTCCATTTTGTAACCCAAAACATAGGCCTTAATTATCTATTTCCTCTGCAGCTACAGTAAAGCTGCTAAGCTTTGAACCTGCACTGACAGTCCCCATCAAGGATGTCAAAGGAATCTAAAAGCTAGTTCTGCTTCCTTGAGGTTTATCTGAATTTACCTGTGGAACAGACATGAGTGGCTTAAGCCTTGAGATCATTAGGGGTCCTTTAAGATGAGAGCCATTTTTGCACTCTCTTGTACAACATTTATTGAGCATGTACTATGCCAGGGCATTGTGCTGGATCATGAGGAAAAATAGGTGGGTGAACACCAGCCCAGGCTTGGGGAACCACAGGGTGGCTGGGGAAACAGATGGGAGTAGATTACTTCTTTACCCTACAGTTTGGGCAATAACCTATGTGGGGAAGGGGGATGTCCAAGGTGCAAGGGTATGGCTCTGGCACCATGAGTTACCAAGGGATTCAGTGGTTACACATTTAACTGCCCCACCCAGGATGAACGGGGTTGAAATCTGATGCAGAATACAGTTGCAGTGGTTTCTCCACAAGCCCCTTCCCTACTCTTTTCCTGACTCCATCTGAAAGACCAGTGATGAGAGGAATCTGAGCACAAATTATTCAGAGACTCACCTTTTGTTTTTCAACTGATCTTTCAGGATTTCTTCATGCACTGGGGAGAGCACCCCAGATGGTAGATAAGGTGTTTTTAGTATCAAATGCTCTTCTGTTCAACAAGAAGTCCCCGGCAATAGCAGGGCTCAGCAAAAAAGTCATCCAAACCAAGGAGGCATTAGTTAACAGGAGCCTCTTGGAAGTGGACATCTCATCCCTGCAGGGGAGAACACCAAGGACACATGATTCAAGGGACAGAAGAACGTCTCTGTAACTGGGATCTTAAGTTCTCCTTACACACCTTAGGACAAGCTTATTCTGTAGGGTGTGGGGGTCCATGGAACACCAGTGCCCAGATAAGTCTGGGAACATACACATTATTGTGTGGGTCCCAGAGGATGGAGGAAGATTAACAGAGAGACACCATTGACATTGTTAAAGAGTCTGTTTCCTTAAAGGCAAAGGTCATAGAAATGGACCTGTTTGGTGTGCAGTTCAGAGACAAATCTGATGATGTTCCACCATGTGCCCCCGTGGGGGGAGGGTGCTCAGGCCTCAGCACTGCTAAGACTCCCACATAAATATCAAGTCTCCCTGTTATCACTTGCCTGGGAGGAGGCTTCTGCTAGTATCTGAACCTTGAATCATCAGGTTCTTTGAGGTCATTACATACCTCTGGTCCATCTGGACTGTCCTAAACATTCTAGCTAAAGATAGTCTACTCAGTAGGTGCAAGAAATTGCTACAAATCAACCCTAGTACCTTCTGAGTGTTGCTGCTGGATTGAGACTGTGGAGGGCCAGTTTCTAAGATTTATCATCCCCCTAGAAGGGGTTCCCAAACTTGGCTGCCACTGGAATCACCAGGGGAGCTTTACGAAATACCCCACCCTGAGTCCCAGCCAACAGATGCTTTAGCAATTGGTCTAGGGCAGCTAGAGCCTGGGCATTAAGATTTCTTCAGAGCTCCCCCAGGTGATTCTGATGTGCTGCCAAACTTAGGAATGCTAACCTAGAAGGACCAGGCAGTAGGCCCAATTGACTATCTCCTTCAAAACTGACAATGCATGTTCTCTTAAAGGTTCTGCAAGCCTCTGCAGTGAAGACTCCTGTTCAACCCAAAGTGTCCCAAACCCATTTAATCATAGAATTCCTTTGTCTCTTGACACTTATTGACATCAGGGGAATAGCATTCTGTGGGGCACACTCTAGGACATGCTGGGGACAGAACATTCTGTAGGGTGAAGTGGTCCACGGAGTCATGGGAATAAAGGGTCTGTGGAGGCGGAAGAACATTCTGACCTTTATCCATCATGAAAGGTTGTGTAACTGATCAAAATATTTGTTGTCTTTACACTGACCTCTGGCTTGACCAGGTGACTTGCTCTGGTCAATGAAATGTGAGAGGAAGTGACACGTGTCCCTTCTGGGCAGAAGCTGTAAGAGCCATTGCCTGATGACACTGAGTGCTCTGTTTAACTTTTACTGTGAGACAGCAGCGTCTCAGATAGGGGTTGCTCTGTCAGCCTGGGTCCTACAGTGAAAGAGACATGAAACAGAACCACAGACAATCCCTAGTGGACAAGGAGCTTGAGCAAGAAATAAATCTTTGTGGTTATAAGTCACTGAGGTCTTGAGGTTACTTGTTATTATGGAATAACTTAGCTTATGCTGACTGATGCACCCATAAAAATGGTTCTAGTAACATACTTGTTCTTGCCATAAAGTGCTGAAAATTTCGGATGAGTATTCAGATATTCTATATTATTTAAATTTTTCCTCTTGAGAATGTATCTCGTTAAGAAAAAAAAAATCTTGTTTAAAAGTGTTTCAGGTGTTACCCTCATATTGACCCTTGCAGAGGAAATCTTCCTTCTGCTTGGGCTGGCAGGGTCAATTGGAAGCTTTAAGCACATTCTTAGTTAAAGCAAGACAACAAAATGCCTTTCCTGGAGGAGATGCCTAACCTTTTAAAAATATCCTTTCAAAACTTGGATGTGCAGAAGGAAATGCTTTGGGGGACATGACTTTAAAACCAGTGAATGCTATTTTTGTCTCTGCCCCAAACAAATAGGCTCTGGGTCACCCACCTGGAGGGGAGATGGCTCAGTCAAAATGTCAAGGCAATAATTTCCACAAGACCTTTTGGTTTCCTGCTCTGGGGACAATTAGACAGCAGAGAGCAATGTATATCCACTCTCTGAAAAGATGTCCAAGAACAGAATGGCACTCATCCTTTTACTGGTTCACTTAAGCCAGTTGGTTTCTCTAGGTTTGGCCCCCTGTGAAAACATTTCCCCCAAACACCTAACATAGTACCTGTAATCACACCATTAAAACTTTATTCTTTCTAGCCTCCCACAGTGCTCTACGATGGAGCTTAGCAAAGTGGAATCTGAGCCTACTGACTTGTGAATAGGAATGTGTGATTGGCATCAGGTTTGAGATCTAAAGGGTACTGTTATGGGATGGAAGTAGGTCAGAGGAGTCACTGGGGGCTATTCCTTCTGGAACCAGGCAAGGGTGAGGCTGAGATGAGAATCAGCCTGGCACCACAGACCTAGTCAGGATTCAGCAATGAGCATGGTTGGTACTTGATGGGCATGTACTGAGGCACCTAAACCTGTTGTTAAAACACTGAAATAGACCCTTATGTTGTAACTAGTTGCTGTCATGTTGGATTAAAGCATGAATGGTGAATCTCAGGCACAATGAGAGGTGGTCGGAAAGCCCTAGCCACTCTGTAAGGCCAAGTTCCCCACCTCCAGCCCTCTTCTCTATCCAAAAACCAAAAGGAATGTGGCCCCCGGGTCAACAGTCACCAGAGAAGTAATTTATCTTTTCTCAGCTAGGTGGTGGGCTACCAAAACGTGAAGGAGAGGCACAGAGGAAGGTGGAGGTGGGAGGGAGCCAGAGATAAAGTTCTCCAGCTTCACTCTGTACAGACAAGCCACCCTGCACTCTGAAGAGGAACACAGTAGCATTAAGCTGTCCCTGAGAGCTGTCAGGGGTAAGTCTTTCAAATGCTCACATTCTGTGGGCTTCCATGAAGACTAGAGCAACCAAAGTACTCAGGGTGAAATGTCTGGCCGAGAGGTGGGAAGCCCTCTGAAAATCCCTAAAAACTGAAGAGTACCCAGAATACATAAAGGGCTCCTATAAATCAATAAGATGACAGCTTGCCCAGTAGACAGGTGAGTAAAAGACTTGAACAGGCACTTTACAAAGAGAATGTCCAAAGGGTCAGTATGTATATATGTAAGGAGGCGCAACCTTATCACTGATCAGGGAAAGGCAAGTTAACACCACAGGGAAAAGCAAATGAACACTTCAATGAAATGCCTCTACACACCCACCAGGGTGGTGAAAACACAAGACTGACAACACAGGTGTCGGCAAGGATCAAGAGCACCCGAAGCTCACATATGTTGGAAGCATATGGACGGATCTCACCGATAAAACACTGAAGGAAAGAAGCCAAACACAAAACACTACATACTGTAGGACTCTGTTCCTATAACGTTCCAAAGCATCCTGGTAGGAGTCAGGGTAGTGGTTATGCATGGGAAGTGACTAAGAAGGGTACAAAAGGGGCTCCTGAGATGCTGATACTAGAAGCTTCTTAATCTGGATGCTAGTTTCGTGGATGTTGTCAGTCCGTGAAACCCATGGAGCTAACGACATACGATTTGTGCATTTTTCTGTATACCTGTTATACTTAAGAAAACATTAAGGGAAAACCCTTGGGGAAGGTACTTCCCCATATTCACAAATCCATATTCTTTCCTGGAAAACATTTACCCGACTACATTCCCACCCCTTTTGGAAACACTGAAAGAAATAGCCATATCTGCTAACACAGATGTCTCAAAAAAAAAAAAAAAAAAAAAAAAAAAAAAGCTTGCTGTGCAGAATCTCTGTATGGACAGGCTTCTTGAGAGGGTCTGCTCTGCAAATTTTCCGTGTCCCCTTTTATGTTCGTCTTTAACAAGTATTTACCCAGCACCTAAAATGTGTAACAGTCCAGAAGCTTGTGTCCTGCTCCCAACGGGCTGTGAACGAGAGGATGACCCTGACTTTACAGATGAGGAAAGTCAAGGTGGAGAGAGGGCAGATGGCATGCACAAGGCCTCATGACCATGTGCCAGAACTGAGATGTGAGCCCTTAGGCTGGCTCCAAGTCCAGCATTTCTCTGTCGGGTCACAGCTGCCTGTTCACACTGGACCAAAAGTTCTGAAACTTGAAAGGAAAGGAAATTCTAAATCAAGCACCATCTTTCGTTAATTGTACATCGTTCCCCTTCCATTCATCTATGTCTGTTTAATTCACACAAACATCCATGCAGGCACCCGTGAAAGCAGTCCCCATGTAGGCCTGCAGGGTCAGGGGACAGGCAGACTGGGCTCTGTCCACACAGCCTAAGGGAAGTTGCAGCTTGCTCCTCTAGGACAGCCTAGACACCTACCTAGGGGCCTGACGAGCTTCAAAACAAGCCTACAAATGCCACGTCCTGACGAGGCTGGAAGCAGGCCTCTTCCCCATCTGGAGAAAGTGGGGAGGGTCTTCCAAGACTGAGTGGTAAGGGACAAAGTACCTGGACTCAGGCACCAGTTCCAGCTTCCCAGAGGTCTGAGAATTCAAGTCCATCCCCGACCATGCTGGTGATATGCTTCCTCTGCTTTCTCTCACCTCTTGCAGACACCTAGGATCCTCACACCCCTTCCCTCCTCCCATCCTCAGAGAAAGCCCCAGCCGCCCTGAAGTGATACCTTGGTCAAGACCCCACTTCCCTCAGAGCCTCAATATACTCATGTGAAAAATGGGAAATCTGGGCTATGCTGATTTCATCATTCCTTTCACCTTTAATATTTGGGAGTTTCTCAGACCTCATTGAAAGCAAAACACCCAGGCACCGTCCTTGAAATTTCAAGATGGAATTCATGTTCAGGTTGGGGCTGGGGCTTCTGTATGCTCCCACATCATCCCTGAACAATTCTCCAATGCTTATCAAAGTTGGCCCTTAGGGTGGCTGGCTGGCTCAGTTCATTAGAGCATCTGTCTCTGTCCCAGGATTGTGAGTTCAAGTCCCATGTTGGACATAGAACCTACTAACTAACTAACTAACTAACTAACTAACTAACTAACTAACTAAAGTTGGTCCTCTATTGAATCAGTACTTTTTACATTATTTATTTATTTTTTAGAGAGAGAGAGAATGTGAGTGGAGTAGAGGGGCAGAAGGACAGGCAGAGAGACAGAATCTCAAGCAGGCTTCATGCTCAGTGTGGAGCCCAATGTGGGGCTCAATGCCATGACCCTGGGATCATGACCTGAACTGAAATCAAGAGTTGGATATTTAACTGACTGAGCCACACAGGTGCCCCATGAATCAATGTTTTTCATTAAATTAAAAAAAAAATTAATGTTTTTTATGTATTCTTGAGAGAAAGAGAGACAGAGCATGAGTGAGAGAGGGGCACAGTGACAGAGGGACACAGAATCCGAAGAAGACTCCAGGCTCTGAGCTGTCAGCACAGAGCCTGACATGGGGCTTGAACCCATGAGCCATGAGATCATGACCTGAGCTGATGTCGGGTGCTCAACCAACTGAGCCGCCCAGGAGCCCCTGAAACAATGTTTTTAAACACCTCCCTGAAGATTCTCATTAGTAGAGGTATGAGAAGCTAGTTGAGGTAATTTCTGCTGGCCCAAACTGCCCAAATTGGGACCCATGTGTACCTACCTAACCATGCCTCAGTTTCCCTATAAAGTTGGAATAATGGTTTCCTTGAGCCTCTGATGGGCAAATGGAAGAAACACAGTAGGTTCCTGGAGTGGTGTGGCAGGGTACCCAATCCTGAACCCCATCAGAGAGAATTCTAGGCTGTATCTCCTGGACAAGGCAGGGTCAGGGCAGGAAGGAGGGAGGCAAGCCCGGCCTCACCTCATAAATCACAGGCCAGGAAATGCAGGGCAGTTGCCCTTGCCTCGATATATACTACACATTAGATGCTTCACTGGTGTCCCACAAGGGAGCTTTGTGAACAGAGGGGCCGGGAAGAGGGGTGGGCAATTAACATAAATAAAACCTTGGGCCAGCGCTCCCCCAGGGTCTTCCAGCAATAAAAGTCTCCTCACGCAGGGGCTAGAAACACGGCTTTATTTTTTTTTGGAGGGGAGCATTTGGCTCTGGGTTTGAGGGCACACAAAAGGCCCTCAAAAAAGAGACAGAAATCTATTACCCTCCTGGCCAGAAAAAGCCCCGCTGGAGGCTGGGCCAAAGCCAAGGGCCAAGAAGCTGTCCCAGGGGGCCTCAGGGAGGCCTCTTCGAGGGGACCAGGGGTCCACTGAGGGGCGGCTGGCTGCAGGGAAGGGCTGTGAGGGCATGCTTAGCCTCAGGAAATCTGGGACATCAGGTTTAATTTCAGGCCATCCACCAGCAAGGGGTCCAGTTGAGGAATCACTCAGGGGCATCTCTGGGGAGCAGTGATTCTAGGGAGTCAATGTTTAGGTATGCAGGCTATGTCCTCAGCAAGTATGTTTGGTGGAGGGCTCAAGTGAGGCTGAAAGCGTAGTCTGTGTTCCTCACCAGAGGGGGTGCCCTTGTCTAGTTCATCTGCCCAGAGAGGTGGGGCCTTGCTTCATTTAGACAGAGGCTCCATATAAATGTCAGGAGGCCCTGGCCTTTTGCTTGGCATGATTAACACAGACAGTATCTATTTAGGAAACACTCACTCTGTGGCAGGCACTGTGTTAATACTGTCCATATACAGAAGGCAGTTTAGCCTAGTGAAAAAAAACTAAATTGATAGTCAGACATAGCATTTCCTAGCTGTGTAACCTTGGTCATGTAATTTCATCTCTCCATGCCATAGCTTCCTCAGATACAAGATGTGGATCATGTGGCTGCTTTGAGGATGTGATAAGACAATGAATGCATGTGAAGAGCAGTGCTTGGCACATAGTAAGAGCTCATTATAGTACCCGTTATCTGTGTTATCTTGACAACATGCAGAAAGAAAGTATTGGTTTGGGGACTGCCAGCTGCTGTAACAAATAAACCCTTACAATTCAGTAACTTAACAAATACTTTTTTGCTCACATGCTCCAGTGCTGGTGTGTCTGCTTGGAAGGCAGCTTTACTCCATGTGGTGACTCAGGGATCCAGGATTAGAACTCTGGAGTCTTCTGTATCTAGGAGGAAGTTGAAAGAGATGGTGGAGGAGATACACCTCCTTCTTAACCCCACTGGCTTGGAAGTGACACACAAACCTTCCACTGACATTCCAGTGGTGAGAACTAGTCACCTAAGTACAAGGAGTGCTGAGAAAGGCCATCCCTGTCTGGCAGCCGCTACTCAACTCTACTATGATGGAAGAGCATCACAAGCCACGGAGGACAGTTAGACATCACTGTCACCTCTCATTCAAGGATAAAGATGCTGAATCTCAGAAAGATGAACTCACTCAAGGCAGAGCAGTTTGTCTATGGCAGTGCTGAGATCTGAGCACATGTCTGAATCCTAACCTTCACGTCTTTCCGCTGAGGAGTCCTGCCTCTGTCTGCGGCATTGTTTCTCCTCCTGTCTAAGCCAGGTCTTCCAACCCCTGGGAAGGAAAGAGTAAAGACCTGACTCAGACACTGCAGGTGCACCAGCCACATGGTCAAAGCAGATTCAAGAGTCCTAGTAGATGCTGAAAATTGCTGTCCCTGGGACATATGGAACAGAATGGAGGGAACCCAGGTGATGGTCAATATTTATAGCCCCATCTTGGAGCCAGACCCTAGTCCTGAAGGTGATGGGGGTACAACAAGTTAGAAAGAGAGGATAGGGAGAGAGGAAGGTCAACCTTGCTGGGCTGTGTTAGCACATATCTTCTGGGGAGCTCATCTCTGAGCTGAGGGGCAACCAGGGGATTCTGGGAATGTGTATGAGGGTGTCTTGGCTTGGCTCTCCCAGAAGCAGACTCAAGGCAAGTGTTCAAGCAAACATTGCTTATTTGGAAGGTGATCTGAGGAAATACCAGTAGGGGAGGAATGGCTTATCAAGTGCATGACCCCTGTGGGTAACTCAGTCTGGTCTTGCTGGGGACCCTGGGACACAGAGTAGAACATGCCCCAAAGCTATCCCAACAGGGGTTTTTATTCACTGATTCCCCCACAGTAGGTACTGCTAACATGCAGACAGGGTATGGGTAGGGAATCAAAAGTATTTGTTCCCTGGGTATTACCCTGGGGCCTGAAATTGTGGGGAGAGACTGGATGTTGGTGCTAGGACTGCTGGTGTATTTCCTGCCTTGGCCAGGATTAGCTTAGAAATTGGGGTGATTCTGTGGCTGTGTGTGCAGGAAGTGGAGGGCCAGGGATGACTCTATGATGTGGGAGGGGAGGGAAGTAACCATATCCTCCAAGATGGAGGACAAAGGGATGAAGGATGCCTGGGGTACCCCAGCCACTGTCCCTCTGCTCTTCTGCCCTCTCCAAGTCCCGACTGCTTCACTTGCATCCATCAACTCAGCAGGAAGTGGAGGAGGAAGCCAAGAGCACACAGCAATTCACCTTAAGGCAGAGCAGGGCAGCCAAGCCAGCACCCATATGGCCCAGGTGCCACGTGGCCATGGAAGCACCCTCTGAGGCGAGAAGTGCCCTCCATGTGAAGATCCCAGTCCCAGGGAGTTAGCCCTTGAAAGCACACCACTAAGGTCTTTTCTCCCCTACTTCAAGAAGTTCCATAGAAGACTGACATTCACCAGAATGAATGCTCACCGAAATGCATTAAAAGGCAATTAAGTGTAATTTCCCTGCTGGATATGAAAAAGCAGCTGGGGGCTGGTGCACCAACAGCACTTACAGCCAGCTCTTCAGGTCCCAGATTTGTGGCCAGAGGTTCAGAGAGTTTCACGGAGTGGGAAGGGATGCTGGTCATGAGCCCATGACTTTGCCCTACTAGAACTGCACAAGGATTCCCGGAAGGTGCCTCAATGTTCTGTGAGCAAGAAATGCAGGCTGACACCTATCAGTGTTAGCATAGAAAATCCTTAGCCTGTGTATTGGAGGCTGGACAAGACTGGGGCTGAATCCCTGGCTCATCACTTGCAAGTTATCTGACCTTGACCAGGTGATTTCACCTGTTTAGCCTCCATTTCCTTACATGTGAAATGGGAACTGTGATAGTAATACCTGTTTTTCCAGGGAAGTCAGGAGGATTAAATGGGAGAAAACACCTGATACATAGTAGCACTCAACTATTATTTATTAAGGAAGACAGTTGGAATTTAAGAAAATTATTAGTAATTATGGAATACCTACCATGTGTGGACACTGCCAAATACTCAATATGCATTGTCCACTTAACTCTCTCAAGCAGGGTGCTGGGATCAGGTAGAAGTGGAGACTGGACAAACGAACCCAGTCCAAGGCAGATGGGCAGCAGGGGACAGTGGGCATATCTCACTTGGGGTTGGTTGCCATAGGCATTTATGTCAGAGGGAGCCCAACTTTGTAAGTGGAGCAGGAGAAACCAGGTTGCAATGATACTTGAAGTCTAGCAGGCAATAGATGTGGCTTAAGAAGTGGCATGCATCCCACTGCTCTACAGGCTGTGTCTCTGGCAGACATAACTAATCTATTACAGAATGGTCCCCTGGAAGTCTCTAAGTCCTTCTCACTGAGAGTTGCCAAATGAAGTTAGATCAACTTTCTGCCTTTCTACTCATAGATGAATCCATGGAGAAGGGTGGGTGTGAGAAATGGGAGTCCTTCACAATTGGGGGTGCTGCTCTCAGACTCCAGACCTAGATAAAGTGCAACTTCCAAGTGCCAGTGGGGAGAGAACTCCTAGTTAGTGCCTTCTTCCCCTATCACATATACACCTTTATGGGCCAGGATTGGCTCAGGAAAGCAGCGGGGGCTGAGTCTGCAAATTCAAGAGTACCAAGACAGCAGGTGAGCAAAGGCTGGAGGTGGCAGAGGTGCCTTCTGACAGCTTCTGTCCCAATCAGTGCCTCAGTTTCCCCATCTGGAAAACGTAGCAGATGGGGTAAACTCCCCAGTAACCTCCACTCTCCTAAAACCAAGCCAGCCAACCCTGCTATAGGGTTGTCTCCAGAGATGATATTTGCATCAAGGAGCACAAATGAGTATGGTCTCAAGGAGCTTCTTCTCCTGGGAGGAATCAGGGGTGCAGAGTCAAGACAGAAGCCATGCTCCATCAGACATATCATGGCATTTCTCAGGGCTGCCCATGTACTCCTGTCGCCTCCAAATGTGAATTGTTCATTTTACGCTTTCCTGACTCCATCACTCAGTTAACCAGCCAGTAGGGTAGGTGCCAACCCCTCCATGCCACCTTTTGCATAATGTAGAGAGAACTAGAAACTTCTGCCCTGAAATGACTGACATTCTCTCTGTTTTCTGTTCTGCTGTGTCCAGGCCACTGCCCTCCCCTCCTCTTCTCCCTCACCTCTTTTCCCCACGTGTCTTTTGTATTTGTTTCCATTCTTCTAAGCTTTCTAAGCTCAGCGTTGTACAACTGTAACTTAAATTCCTCTGCTCTTTTTCGTGTATGTTGATCCTTCCCTACAGACCAGTCAGTGAGTGAGAATGAACACGTACAGGGATTTACAGAGAGGAGGAGGGGATTGTGCACATCAAAATGCCAAAGCCATTACTTAGATCATTCAAAGTTCAAGTCTCTTTTCACTTTATGTCTAAAAGGCTCGTGTTCAAAGCCTCTGGCTTTCTGTTTCCTGTGGATGCTTCTTCCTCTTATACTTGATCATTACCTGCCCACAGTGACTTCTGCCTCATCACCAGCTGGAATCAGATGCAGGCGTGAGTGAGCCAGCTGTGGCGGCACACAGGCACCTGTGTCAGAGGGTGTGGAAAGGTGTCCATGTATCAGATGGGTGACCCTGGCCACATTACCAAAACATACCAGGGATTTCATTTGAAACATTTAAAAAAAATTTTTATTTTTAAAATTTATTTAAATTCAAGTTAGTTAACATACAGCATAATATTGGTTTCAGAGTAGAACCCATTGATTCATCACTTACATATAACACCCAGTGCTCATACCAACAAGTGCCCCCCTTAATACCCATCACCCATTTGGCCTGTCACCCCCACTTCTCCTCCAGCAACCCTCAGTTTGTTCTCTGTATTTAAGTTCCTCTTATGGTTTGTCTCCCTCTCTGTTTTTATCTTATTTTCCTTCCCTTCCTCTATGTTCATCTGTTGTGTTTCTTAAATTCCACATGAGTGAAATCATATATTTGTCTTTCCCTGACTTATTTTGCTTAGCATGATACACTCTAGTTCCATCCATGTTGTGGCAAATGGCAAGATTTCATTCTTTTTGGTCACTGAGGGATTTCATGATTCTTAGCCACATTTTCAGAATACATCTGGGGGTATTCAGACCCAGATTAAAGGTCTTGGCTCTTCCTTATGGATCTCCATGGGCAGCAGGACAAAGGGCCTGGGATACTTGGCAAACCTGAGTCACCAAAGATCGATTCAGTAGTTTTCCCTAGACACATGGGTGCTGTGAGGCCCCAACTGCTGCCCGGGGGCTGAGAGGACCCACTACTGAGTGTAGGGAGTGTCAGGCCCTTGCATCAGTGCTGAGCTGCTGTTTGCATATCGTAACTCCACAGGGTCTCTTGAAGGTCCTCTGCGGTGTTCACTCAACATGTTCACTCTTGGTGGTCTTACCTGCTTCCTTGACTTCACGCCCACCTAGACTCTGATGGTGTTCACAACCGTACTTCCCACCCTGACCTCTCCCACAAACTCAAACCCACATATCAAGAGCCACTGGGCACATCCACCTGGATATTGCACCAGCAATACATAGCTAACATGGTCAACACCAAAGTCATCGAATTATTCTCCCCTTCCAATCAACCGTTTTCTCCTGGATTCCCCAGCTCAGGAACAGAACATCCTCCCAGTTATCCCATCCAGGATATAAGCACTACCTTTGACCATTCCTTGTCACTCACCAGGAACTGCCAAACCTATAAGGTTTTCCAGGTGGCTCTTTCATTGCCCAACCCTTCTACCTCCCTGTCCTTCCCAGATACGGGCCACCTGCAACTGTTGTCAGGACAGCAGCAACAGTTCCTTCCCTCATGGCCATTTCTTTTTTTGTTGTTTTTATACTTTTTTTTAAAAACATTTTATTTATTTTTGAGACAGAGACAAAGCATGAGTGGGGGAGGGGCAGAGAGAGAGGGAGACACAGACCCTGAAGCAAGCTCCAGGCGTGGGGCTCGAACTCACGAACTGTGAGATCACGACCTGAACTGAAGTTGGATGCTTAACCAGCTGAGACACCCAGGTGCCCCATGGCCATTTCTGCCATTGAAATCTTTCTCTTCACTGACATCCAGGTAATTTTTCAAAATGTAAACATCCTATCTGGCCATTCTCCTGCTTACATAAGTTCAAGAGGACTCGATGATAAACTTCAAATGAGCTGGGACTTCTTTTGCCATTTTTGAGTCATGGTCCTGGGAGGAGACAGATGGCCCACACACCCAGCTGGGTGACTGAGGACAGCTTAATAAAGGAACTGCTTAGAAAGGTATTGGCAGAGTTTAAGTAGAACAACAAAGATAGTGCAGTGCCCAAGACAAGTAACAGTGGGGAGCTCTTGCCAGCTGAGGCCTGAGGGTCAAGAAGAGGGAGCAATTTCCTTGACCCCAACAGAGCTATCTGGAGAGGGTAGGCGGATGGCAGCTGTGTCCTGGGAGATTTGGCCATGGCTAGTCCCACAGAGAGGGAGCTGGGGCAATCAGTACCCTGTTCTCTCTCTCTCCTTTCACCCTCTGGTCTCTTGCTAATGCCTCTGATTTGCTACCTCTAACCAGTACCCAGAGGTCAGATGTGCCTGCTGATGTGATCAGCGTGGGTCAGCTTCCTGGTGGACAGAGCAGTGCACAGAAAGGTGCCTGGTGGACCTGAAGAAGCCCACAGGAGATCCCAGCACACCACTGGCACCATCAGCATCCAGGAACCAAGTGCTCAGATAGTTGAATAAACCAAAGAATTGATAAATGTTTCCATATACACACGAGGAAGATAGGGACTAGTCTTGGTCAGGCATGTGGAGATCTTCATAAATCTGACCCAAACTGTCTTTCCACATGCCCTATATTGACTTCCAGCTAGGACACTGCTCCACGTCCAAAGCACTTCTCAAATGCCACCTCTGCTGTGAAGCCTTCCCTTACTTCTCCAGAAAGTTATCCACTTTCCCATAGATCTAACAGTCATTCTTTGCTTTCATTATATCACACATTCCTCTCTATTCAAATATATGTCTCTCCCTACCAGCACGAGCACTATCATATTTAGATCGCTAGCATGTGATAAATGTGAGATGCTCAATAAAATGTTAAATAGTTAATAAAAATGACAGGATGGAATTATGAGATATGGTCATTCCTAATGCCCACACTGGAAGCAATGGATTTTTCTATCCATTGTCAAAAATGGTTAGTGGTTTTTTTTTATCTTTTGATTTTTGAAAATCAATGTGATATCGTACAGACAGGAGACCATAAAATGATTTAATCTGTTTACTGTATAACAAAAGCACCAAGTGAAAAATCTGAAGGTGCTTTAATTCAGACCTAAGCAAAGCCAAAAACAGTGAAGCTGCCACTAAGGGAAAAGTTCCCCATTGACAATGAAGTGCTCCAGATTGCAATTCCCGTTCAGCTTCTCAAGCATCCTAAACTAATGGCATTGAAAGCCACCATTTGGAAGTAAAGTTTACAGTCTACTTACCGATAGAGAGGCATTTTGTGGACACGGTCTATGAAACTTGTTTTCATTTTGATGTTTTTATAATCTAATTTCCATGCAAATAGGAAGGGATGTGTTCGAGAGCGTCGACTTTAGGATTTGTTTGAGCATCAAGCGGCATGACTAATATTTGGGGGGTTGGAAAGTATCCAAGGACACTTAAGGAATTCCAGTATTACAAAGGAAACCAAATATGTTGTGATTAGAGCATTTGCTGTCCCAAGCAAATAAATGAGCTGGCTCAGAAGAGGAGCCTGTTTTGCACTGCCCACTGGCTTCGGAGCAATTTTGTTCCCAAGAATCTGTAATCATGTAAGAAGACTCATTGTTCAAACTTGGGTTAAAAACTCATTTATCCAAATGTTTTTAAAATGGGTTTTTAAATATTCAGAGGACAAAAAACGCAAAATGCTAGGCCTGAGGGGGCAGTGGCTTGCTAATAGAGTCTTAACAAGTAATTTGTTTTTGCATTTTCCACGATAGTGAGTCTGAACTTGAAAAGTGGGAGGAAGGGAGAAGGTGGGGATTTAGATGCTTGGGATCTCTCTCTCCCGAACAAAAAGGAAAAGGGTCACGAAGGACGTGGTGTGAGGAATTTGGAGATATCTTTCCAGGTTTTAAGAAACCTTCCTTGGAATATGTCATACAAGAATTCAGCTTTATCCTCAAGTGGAAAGATGAGTCCTTGTATTTGAATGTGAGAGGAAATGAAGCAGGAAAGGTAGTTAGCATAGGAAGTTCTCAGGATGAAATAGTTTCTAAAACGCAATTCCCTCATTCTATCTGTTAACAGCAAGTGAATAGTTTAGGCTTTTAAGATAATCAATCTGACGTCCCCACACAGAAAACCAAGTTGCGCTGGGGACCCAGATGGCCCGGAAAGCCCCTGTGTCTTCCCAATGTCACACCAGGGACCAACCTCAACATATGGAACATTAGAAACCAATTGAAGTTTAGTATAAGAAAATGTGCAAGTTGGATCTAGATATTTGTACTTCTCCCTACCTTATTCTAAATCTGATATCAAGATCTTCTATTTTACAGTAGTTGAATAATATCTGTTATTTTTCCGATAAAGACCTAAGCCTTCTCTGTGTGTACACATGCCCACAAGATCTCAGTTACACACACTGGGTGCTTTGCCCAGAATCTGCACTAATCACTACCTCCCCTAGTGGCCATCTCGATAACTGCAGGCCTGTGTCCCTGTATGCTCCCTGGGCAAGGGCAACTAGTTTGGCCTTACAATTTCTCATCTATTGTTTGTCTCATGGTGCCACTGATGTGGGCACATGAGTACCACATGCTCTACATGTGCAAATTAATAGGCCTGTGATAAGAAAAACACAACTTACCAACATTAAAACGACAAGAGAGAGTAAATTTGAATGGTCTTATATTCTTTTTAAAAAATGTTTATTTATCTTTGATAGAGAGAGACAGAGCACAAGTGGGGGAGGTGTAGACAGAGAGGGAGATACAGATTCTGAAGCAGGTTCCAGGCTCTGAGCTGTCTGCACAGAGCCGGACGCAGGGCTCGAACCCATGAGCTACGAGACTGTGAGCTGAGCCAAAACTGAAAGCTTAACCGACTGAGCCACCCATGCACCCCAATCCTATATTCTTAAAGAAAAAAAATACAACTCTTTCTACACATTGTAAAGACCAATATTACATCATCTTATCCTCAAAATAAAGAGGAAACTTTCCCTAACTTTTTGAGACCAATACAGCCCTGATACCAAAACTAAATAAGGTTATTACAAGAAAAGAACATTATAGTCCAATATTAGTCAAAATAGAGATGTGAAAATCCTATTTAAAGTATTAGAAAATTGAATACAGTGATATGTTTTTTAAAAAAAAGGATAATATATCATGACTGAGTCAAGTTTATTTGAAAAATGCTAGCGTGGCTTAATATTAAAATATCAATCAATACATTTCACCACACTAATGGAAAAATCCTGTCTCAAAAGATTTTTAAGAAACAGTTGATAAAATCAACACCTATTCATGATAAAAATCTCTCGGCATTGGGAATAAAAATGAACTTCTTTAAACAAAAAATGAGTACGTACAATATATGCACAGATTTTAATGATGAAAAACTGCAGTCTTTCTCCCTATGGTTGGTAACAAGATAAGAATGTCAATTATCTTGCTCACAACCTTGCTCAATTCAAAAAATTGAAACTAATAAATGAAGTTGTCAAGATACAGGATCAATTAAAAATATCAATAAATTTAAAAGGATTTAAATAACATAAATTATGTTCTTGAACTACAATAGGGTTAAATTAGAAGTCAGTAATAGAAAGATCTGGAAAATCCCCAAATATAGGAAACTAAATAGCACACTACTAATTAACTTGTGGACCAAAGAAGAAATTACCAGGGAATTTAAAAAATCTTCAAACTGAATAAAAATAAAAACACAATATATCACAATTTGTGAGACGCAGCTATAATTGTATTTACATGGAATTTTATAGTAATATATGCTTACATTAGAAAATAAGAATTTCAAATCAATGACTTAAGTTTCTAACTTTTTACTCAAATTTATTCTAAGAAACTAGAATAAAAACAGCAGTTTAAACCTCAAATAAACAGAAAAAATTAAAAAGAAAAAAATTAAACCAATGAAATAGAAACAAAAAATAAAAATCTACTTATTTAATAGAATCATTAAAATGAATACTAGGCAGATTTGTCAGAAAAAAATGAGATGACATAAATTGCCAACTTCAGAAATGAGAGGAGGGACATAAAGATTAATAGGGAATATTATGTATAAATCTATGCCAACAAATTTAAATGAAATGGACAAATTTCCTGAAAGACACAAATTTCCAGAGCTCACTCAAGAATAAGTATATATCCTAAATATATCTACTAAGGAACTTATTTTTGTGCTTCTCACAAAGCAAATTCTAGGCACAGAGCTTCATTGGTAAATTCAATGAAACACTGAAGAAAGAAAAAATCAATTCTATGCAAAGTCTTCTGGAAAAGTGAAGAGGAGAGATCATTTCTCAACAAATTCTACAAGGCCAGCATTAACCTGATAGCAAAACCAGACGACATTAGAAGAAAAAAACAAAAACAAAAACAAAACTACACACCAATCTCTTTCATGAACATAGATACAAAATATAAAACTTTAGTAAATCATAATTATATTATAAAAAGGATCAGGACCATGTAAAGTTCACCCCAAGAACATAAGGTTAATTTTACATTTAATATCAATATAATTCACCATTCTTATGGACCATGGACCAAAAAAGAAGAGAAAAAAACCCCCACATGTGATCTTCTCAATACATGCCAAAAAAGGAGGAGGAGGAGGAGGAGGAGGAGGAGGAGGAGGAGGAGGAGGAGGAGGAGGAGGAGGAGGAGGAGGAGGAAGAGAAGGAAGCACATGACGGAATCCAACAACTATTTATGACAGAAAGTAGGAATGAAGGGGAATGTCCTCAACCTGGCAAAGGTGATCTATAGAAACCTGTAGCTAACATCATCAAACCTAGTGATGAAAGACTGAATACATTCCCCACAAAGATCAGGAGAGAGGCTGAGATGTTCATTCTTACCATTTCTATGTTATATTCTACTGAAGGTTCCACCCAGGTTTCTTGCACTAGGCAAGAAAAAGAAACAAGAGGCATGCAGTTTGGAAAGAAAAAAAATAAAACTATACTTACAGGTAACATTATAGTCTTTATAGAAAATCCTAAAGAATACTGTAATAAGTAAGCTTGCATATGAAGTTAGCATATAAAAATTACTTGTATTTCTATATACCAGCAAGAAACAATTGAGAATTGATATTTTTAAAAAGACTATTAATAACAGCATCAAAAATATGAAATACAGCTTTGAATAAAGGATACACAAGACTTATATATCAAAAATAATAAACACTGCTAATAGAAATGAAAGAAAGCTTAAATAGATGGAGAAATAAATATACCACATTTGTCAATTAGCAAAATCAGTATTAAGATGCCAATGATCTTTAGATTCAATCAATCTGAATCAAAATCCCAGCAGGTTTTTTTGTTTTGTTTTGTTTTCTTTAGTAGAAATTGAAAAACTGATTTTAAAATTTGTATAGACATGCAAAGGACCTAGAATACCCAAAACGATTTTGAAAAACAAGAATAAATTTAAAGGACTTAAAAAATCTTGGATTCAAGATTTATTATAAAGCAATTTTATAATCAAGGCTGTGTGGTATCAGTACAAAGATACAATGTCAGTGAAAGAGAATGAAAAGTCCACAAATAGACCCACATATACATAGTCAATTGATTTTCAACAAAGGTACCAAGAGAGTCCAATGGGGAAAGGATAATCTTCTCAACAAATGGTTCTGAAACTGTTGAATATTTGAAAGTAAAAAATGAACTAGATCATTATCAAATCACACCATAACTCAAAATGAATCATGCATCTAAAATTTTTTTAATGTTTATTTATTTCTTAGCCAAAGGGTAGACAGAGCATAAGTGGGGGAGAGGCAGAGAGAGAGAGAGAAACACAGAATCCAAAGCAGGCTCCAGGCTCCGAGCTGTCAGCACAGAGCCCAACATGGGGCTTGGGCCCACGAGCTGTGAGATCATGACCTGAGCTGAAGTTAGACACTTAACCCACTGAGCCACCCAGGCACCCCTGAATCATGGATCTAAATGTAAAGCTTAAACTATAAAATTTCCAGCAGAAATAATGAGAGGAAACCTTAGTGATCTTTTCAAAAATTTATTTAAATTCAGGTTAGTTAGCATATAGTGTATTACTGGTTTTAGGAGAATTTTAGGTTTTTAGAATTTAGTGATTCATCACTTAGATATAACACCAAGTGCTCATTCCAACAAGTGACCTCCTTAATGCCCATCACCCATTTAGCCCATCCCCCACCTCCCCTCCCCTCTAGCAAACCTCAGTTCTCTGTATTTAAGAGTCTCCTTGGGTCCCTGGGTGGTTCAGTCGGTTAAGTGTCCAACTTTGGCTCAGGTCATGATCTCACAGTTTGTGAGTTTGAGCCCTGTGTCAGGCTGTGTGCTGACAGCTCAGAGCCTGGAGCCTGCTTCAGATTCTGTGTCTCCCTCTCTTTGCCCCTCCTCTGCTCACACTCTGTCTCTCTCAAAAATAAAAAAAAAATTAAAAAATTAAAAAAAAATAAGAATTTCTAATGGTTTGCCTCACTCTGTTCTTATCTTACTTTCCCTTCCCTTCCCCTATGTTCATCTATGTTTCTTAATTCCACATAGAGTGAAATCATCTGATACTGGTCTTTCTCTGACTTATTTCGCTTGGCATAATACACACTAATTCCATCCACATTGTTGCAAATGGCAAGATTTCATTCTTTTTGGTTGCCAAGTAGTATTCCATTGTACATATATACCACATCTTCTTTATCCATTCATCCGTTAATGGACATTTGGGCTCATTCCATACTTTGGCTATTGTTGATAGGGTTGCTATGAACATTGAGATGCATATGCCCCTTCGAATCAACATTTTTGTATCCTTTGGATAAATACCAAGAAGTGCAACTGCTGGGTCATAGGGTAGTTCTATTTTTAATTTTTTTGAGGAACCTCCGTGCTGTTTTTCAGAGTGGCTGCACCAGTTTGCATTCCCACCAACAGTGCAAAAGGGTTCCCCTTTCCCCACATCGTCACCAATATCTGTTGTTGCCTGAGTTGTTGGTTTTAGCCATTCTGACAGGTGTGAGGTGGTATCTCATTGTGGTTTTAATTTGTATTTCCCTGATGATGAGTGATGTTGAGCATCTTTTCATGTGTCTGTTAGCCATTTGGATATCTTCTTTGGAACAGTGTCTATTCCTGCCTTCTGCCCATTTCTTCACTGGATTATTTGATTTTTGGGTGTTGAATTTGATAAGTTCTTTATAGATTTTGGATACTAACCCTTTATCTGATATGTCATTTGCAAATATCTTTTCCCATTCCATCGGTCGCCTTTGAGTTTTGTTGATTGTTTCCTTTGCTGTGCAGAAGGTTTTTATCTTGATGAGGTCCCAATAGTTCATGTTTGCTTTTGTTTCCCTTGCTGCCAGAGACATGTCTACTAAGAAGTTGCTACGGCCAAGGTCAAAGAGGTTGCTACCTGTGTTCTCCTCTAGGATTTTGATGGTTTCTTGTCTTACATTTAGGTCTTTCATCCATTTTGAATTTATTTTTGAGTATGGTGTAAGAAAGTTGTCCAGGTTCATTCTGCATGTCACTCTTTTCCCAGCACCATTTGGTGAAGAGACTTTTTTTCCAATTAGATATTCTTTCCTTCTTTGTCAAAGATTAGTTGGCCATATATTTGTGGGTCCACTTCCAGGTTTTCTATCCTGTTCTATTGATCTATGTGTCTGTTTTTGTGCCAGTACTATACTGTCTTGATGATTATAGCTTTGTAATATGGGTTGAAGTCCATAATTATGATGTCTCCAGCTTTGGTTTTCTTTTTCAACATTACTTTGGCTATGTGGGGTCTTTTCTGGTTCCATACAAACTTTTGAATAGTTCTAGCTCTGTGAAGAAAGCTAGCATTGTTTTGATAGGTATTGCATTGAATGTGTAAATTGCTTTGGGTAGTATAGACATTTTAACAATAGTTGCTCTTCTAATGCATGAGCATGGAATAGAATGTTTTTATATTTCTTTGTATCTTCTTCAATGTCTTTCATAAGTGTTCTATAGTTTTCACTATACAGATCGTTTACCTCTTTGGTTAGGTTTATTCCTAGGTATCTTGTGGTTTTTGGTGCAATTGTAAATGGGATTGATTCCTTGATTTCTCTTTCTGCTGCTTCATTATTGGTATATAGAAATGCAACAGATTTCTGTACATTGATTTTACATTCTGCAACTTTGCTGAATTCATGTATCAGTTCTATAAGTTTTGGTGGAGTCTTTCAGGTTTTCCATGTAAAGTATTGGTGGTGAAAGTATTCACCACATTGTTGGTGAAGAGTGGAAGTTTAAGGAAGAAAGTTTCTTCCTCGTCAATCTGTATGCCTTTTATTTCTTTTTGTTGTCTGATTGCTGAGGCTAGGATTTCCAATACCATCCCTATCATGTTTCTGACCTTAGGGGGAAAGCTCTCAGTTTTTCCCCATTGAGGATGATATTAGCAATACATGGTCTTCATGATGTTGAGGTGTGTTCTTTCTATCCCTACTTTCTTGAGGGTTTTTTTTAATCAAGAGAGGATGCTGTATTTTGTCAAATGCTTTTTCTGCATCTACTGAGAGGGTCTTGTGGCTCTCATTCTTTCTTTTATAAATGTGGTATATCACGTTGATTTGTGGATACTGAACCAGGCCTGTAGCCCAGGAATAAATCCCATTTGATTGTGGTGAATAATTCTTTTAATGTATTGTTGGATTCAGTTTGTTAGCATCTCATTGAGAATTTCTGCATCCATTCTCATCAGAGAAATTAGTCTGTAATTCTCCTTTTTAGTATGGTCTTTGGTTTTGGAATCAAGGTAAATCTGGCCTCATAAAATGAGTTTGGAAGTTTTCCTTCCATTTCTATTTTTTGGGACAGTTTCAAAAGAATAGGTATTAACTCTTCTTTAAATGTTTGGTAGAATTCCCCCAGGAAGCCTTCTGGCCCTGGACTTCTGTTTGTTGGTGTGTTTCTGATTACTGATTTAATTTCTTTACTGGTTATGGGTCTGTTCAAATTTTCTATTTCTTCCTATTTCAGTTTTGGTAGTTTATATGTTTCTAGGAATTTGTCCAGGTCTTCCACATTGCCCAATTTGTTGGCATATAATTGCTCATAATATTCTCTTATTACTGTTTGCATTTCTGCAGTGTTGGTTGTGATCTCTCCTCTTTCATTCATGATTTTATTTATTTGGGTTCTTTCCATTTTCTTTTTGATAAATCTAAGTAGGTGTTTGTCAATTTTATGAATTCTTTAAAAAAATCAGCTCGTTTCATTGATCTGTTCTACTGTTGTTGTTTTTTTTAATTTTGATCACATTGATTTCTGATCTAATCCTTATTATTTCCCCTCTGCTGGTTTCGGGCTTTATTTGTTGTTCTTTTTCCAGCTCCTTAGATGTAAGAAGGAGACATTTCTTCCTTCTTTAGGAAGACCTGAATTGCTATATACTTCCGAGAGGAAACTCTAGTGATCTTAGCTTTGACTAAAAAATTATTAAATAGGACACAAAAAGCATAAGCTATAACAAAAAAAATTAGTTAATTGGTTCCCATCATAATTAAACTTTCATTTTTAACAGATACTGTTAGAAAAATAAAAAGGCATGCCACAAATTGGGAGAAAATAATATCAAAACAAATATTCAACAAAGGATCTGTGTGTGAAATATATTTTAAAAATTTTACAACTCAATAGTAAGACAAAGAGTACAATAAAAAAAATGTTAAGAGATTTTAACTGTCATTTCACCAAAGAAGATAGTAAACAAGTGCATGAAAACATGCTCAGCAATATTAGTCATTAGGGAAATGTAAACCAAAACCACAATGATATACCACTTTGCAACCACTCTGAGTGGCTAAAATTGAAAAGACTGATCACTCCAAGTGTTAGTGAAGCATTTGGAATTTTCATTGTCTGCTGTTGCGAACATAAAATGGTATAGTCACTCTGTAAATGAGACTATAGTTGCTTAAAAATTAAATATACCCCTACTATCTGACTCAGCCATTTTGTGCTTGGGTATTTACTCAAGACATGAGAACTGAAAGTAAATGTCCATAGAAAGACTTATACACAAATGTTCACAGCTGCCTTATTTATAATAGCACAAAACTAGTAATAGCTCAACTATCCATCAACTGGTGAACGGATAAACTGTGTTATATCCATATAATGAATATTCAGCAACAAAAAAGGAACCAACTATTGATACATGTAGCAACTTGACTGAATCTCAAGATAATTATCTTAGTGAAAAGAATTCATACCCTTTCCAAAGTAAATATTGAATGAATTTCCATTTGTATAAAAAATCTAGAATATGAAAACTGATATACACTGACAGAAAGCAGATTGGTTGTATAGTGACAGACGGGGGTAGAAAAAAATGTTGTATAAAGTTGTTATGAGGAAAGTTTGGGGAGTGACGGATGTCTTCATTATCTTGATTGTGGTGATAGTTTCATAGTGTATATGTATGTTAAAACGTATTAATTGTACACTTTAAACAGGTACAGCTTACTGTACTTCAATTATACTGCAATAAAACTAGAAAAATCAATTGTACTCTATTGTATTTTCATATAATAGCACAAGAAATGGGAAAATGGAGTTTTAAAAATACCATGTACAAGATCATCAAAAATGTAAAATATCTAAGCATGCATCTAACAAAAGATGTGTAAGACCTCTACGTTGAAAATTACAAAACGTGATTGAAAGTAATGAAAGGAGATCTAAATAAATGGAGAGAGATTCCATGTTCATGATAGGAAGACTCATTACTGTCAAGATGTTAATTCTCCTCCATGTGATCTATAGATTCAATACAATCCCAATCAAAACCCCCAATTGGTTTTTTACTGGAAATTGAGAGCTTATTTTTAAGATGTACAGTATATGGAAATGTAAGGATCTAGGATAGCTAGGGCAATCTTAGATAATCAGACAAAGTTGAAGATTTCAAGCCTTAGGAAAAACTATAATAATTAGGACAGTGTGGTACTGGCACAAGGACAAATAGACCCATAGAACAAAATAGAGGGTCCAGAAAAGATCCACACATATATGTTAAAATAACAGTGTCAACTGAAATTCAGTGGAGAAAAAGATATCTTTTCAATAAATGCTGCCAGAGCAGTTAGATAACCATAAGAGAAAAAATCTTGCCTCCTAGCTCCTGTCATATACAAAAACAAATTCCAGATGGATTACAGATTTCAATGTGAAAAGTAAAGCCATACAACTTTTAGAAGGAAACCTAAGAAAATATCTATATTCCACTAAGCATGCAAAAATTTCTTAATCTGAAAGCAAAAGCATACAACATCAAAGTTATTAAAAACAAAAGCCACAGGTGGGAGAATGCATTTAATATATATATCTGACAATACTTCTATCAGAATTTTTCTAAATGTTTATTTATTTTTGAGAGAGAGAGAGAGACAGAGATAGAGACAGAGTGTGAGCAGGGGAAGGGCAGAGAGAGAGGGAGACACAATCCGAAGTAGGCACCAGGCTCCAGGCTGTCAGCACAGGGCCTGATGAGGGGGTCAAACCCACAAATGGTGAGATCATGACCTGAGCCCAAGTTGGATGTTTAAGCAACTGAGCCACCCAGGAGGCCCAGTGTATCATAATTTAATAGGAACTCCTACAAGTAAATAAAACAGGCAGAAAATCCGGGGCACCTCGATGGCTCAATCAGTTAAGCATCTAACTCATGATCTCACAGTTTCGTTGAGTTTGAGCTTGACCTCAGGCTCTGTGCTGACAGTGCGGGGTCTGCTTGGGATTCTCTGTCTCCCTTTCTCTCTGCCTCTCTCCCATGTGTACTGTCTCTGTCTCTGTCTGTGTCTGTCTGTCTGTCTGTCTCTCTCTCTCAAAAAAGGGGGAGCAGAAAATCCAATGGAAAAATGGGCAAACAACCTGAACAGGCATTTCACAAAGGAAGACATCTGAATGGTCAAAAGACATGTGGAAAGTGCTAAATATAATTACTCATCAAAGAAATGAAAAAATGCTAATTAAAAACCCATCATTGCATAGCCATTAGGATGGTTAAAATTATAAAGGTAGAGAATAATAAGTGTTTGCAAGATTGTGGAACAAAAATGACTCTCATACTTTGCTGGTAAAAGGGTTAATTGTGTAACCATTTTGAAAACTCTTTGACAGGATCTACTAAATTGAAGTACACACACCCTAAGATCCAGCATTTCTACTTCTTAGAAATATAACCAACAAGAATGTGTGCATAAGTTCATCAAAAGACATATACAAAAATGTTCACAGCAGCACCATTCCTAATAGCCCAAAGTGGAAACAACTAGAACGTCCATCAAATGTGGAATAAATTGCAGTATATTAACACCACAGGAACAAACAAACTATAACCACATGGATGAAGCTCTTCCCATCCCCTCAGTAATGCTGAGTAGAAGAGGCAGCCAGACCCAAGAGTACCTACAGTAGGATTCCATTTCTATAACGTTCATAAGCAGCAAAGATTAATCTATAGTGTTGAAAGTTAGGGCAGTAGCTCTTCTTAGGAGCAATAGTGATTGCGAGGGAGCATGAGGGACTTCTGGTGCTGGCCTTGTTCCATTACTCGATCTGGGTGTTAGTTATGGTGGCTCACCCTGTGAAAATTCACCCAGCTGTATAATTACGGCTTATATGCATTTGTTTTGTACGTCATACTTTAAAAAAAAAAGGTTGATTTACTATGTGGAAAGTGCTGTGATGGAGCCTTACAGGGTGCTGGAAAGAGAATTTGGTTGGAGTCGTCAGTCATAGAGGGCTCCTTGGAGGAAGGGGAAAATGACATGGGAAATCAGCAAATGAAATAAATCAGGACTTCCCACCCACTTCCCAGAAAACCACAGGCTGCAGGGTGATGATATTAGCATAACAGACCTGTGTTGGTCATTTAACTGTCTTTAAATTAGCTATCACATCCAGAGGTCCTGACTTTGGTCTTCAGCTTTCTTCTCTCTCCTGCTAGGAAAAAAATTAAAAAAGCTTCTTTGAGGGGCACTTGGGTGGCTCAGTTGGTTGAGTGTCCGACCCTTAATTTCAGCTCAGGTCATGATCTCACAGTTTATGAGTTCGAGCCCCACATCGGGCTCTGTTTGTGCTGATGGCACAGAGCCTGCTTGGGATTCTCTGTCTCCCCTTCTCTGCCTCTACCCTGTGCGCTCGCTCTCTCTCTCTCTTCCAAATAAATAAACTTTAAAAAAAAAAGCGTCTTTGAAAATAGTCAGTCTACCTTCAATAGAAGCAAATGCTGCATCAGTTTTCTTCTATATTCCTAGTATAGGAAACTATAATTTTAAGCTATTTTAACTTTATCATTGAAATGATAAAAATCTGAAGGAATCCCATCATCGTCTTCAAAGATCCCCAGGGCCCCAGGGACACAGAATGGGAAAGGTAACAAAAGGCCTGGGAAAGGTAGGCTGGAGTGTGTCTGAGTGTGAGGAGGGGTGCAAGAAAACACCCCACTGATTTGGGGAACTCTTTTGCTGTCCACTGTTTTTTGTCTGTTGATTTACCCTTGAAGATCCTGCACTAGAAAAGGCAGCATTTACTTCATTTTGTTTGGTTTTGTCAAACAGCATGGGCTTTGGAACTAGGCAGATGGGCATTCAAACACATTCTGCTCCTTACTAGCTGTGTGACCTGTACTAAATACCTTTCCCTCTGAGAGCCTCAGTTTACCCATCTGTAAGGTCTGGCTTTTAACATCCCCATCACCTGGTACTGTTGTGAGGAAATGCTTGTATGGCTAAGCATTGGGCATAGCACACAGTGACATTCAACAAGCAGTACTTGGGTTCTGGTCACTGTGGGTCACACAAGTAGATACCTCCTGTTTTTAGCCCAAGATCATCCTCTCTGCACAAAAGCTCTGCCTCAGTTTACATGCAGCATCTCTCTTTTCCTTCTAAATTGCCAGAGAACACCCACCTCCTTTACTCCTAAGTACAGATTCTTCCTATAACCTGTGAAAAATTACATCTTGAAGACGTAGGAAGAAGTTGGCCTCTGGACCCAGGCTGGTCTGAATTTCATCTGAGTCACTTGTTAGCTGCGTGACCTTGGATGAGTCTCTTAACCTTTCTGGGCTTCCAATTTCTTATTTTCACCATGGGAATAACAGTCACACCCACTTCATGGGATTATGGTGAGGGGTCAATGGGCACTTGATGTGAAGGCTCCTTGGACACTGATTGGCATACTGGAGGTGCTACGTAGATATCTGACCTCTTTTCTTTTTGCTATTTCCATGTATCCTAAGCTAACACATTCACTGGAGACTAAAAAAGTCCTATCATAGCCCAGGCCTTTTTACAATCTTAGTAAGAGATTGGTGTAGCTATTTAAAAAGACAAAATTCAATAATGACCTTAACAACAATAATAATAACAACAGCTAACTTGCATGTAAAAGCAGTTTCAGTTCATGCTCCCATGATGCTTACAGTCCGGGGGGAAGGTGGATATTCATCCACAAACCACAAGCTCTGGGAGTAAGAGGTGCATGTGACAGCTCACTTTCTTCTCAAATGGACCCTATGAGGTAAATACTATTCTTATACTCACTTTTTAGATGAAGAAACTGAGATTCAGAAAGGTTACAATTCTGATTCAGGTTCACCCAACTAGTAAGAGACAGAACTAGGTTTTGAGCCCAGGTCCTTCTTCCCACACTCTAGTTGTGAAACAAATACAAAGGCTGTAGATGGATCTTATCAATCAAACCTCTACAAGATAAAATTCTTGTTAGGCAGACTTTTCAAATAGGAGCCAGCTTCAGTCAGTAAGACTGTTATTCAGGGTGTCTGAGAAGGGGGGAGGGAGGACAGACCCCCCCAAAGAAGCCAGTGCTGTGATGCTTTGTTTTGAAAAGCTGTCAATTAGAGGTGGCTGAGTCTAAGGTGACATGTGTTTTAAGCTCTCTGTTTCACAGATGAGTAAAATGAGGCTCAAAGAAGGGAAGGGACTTGCTCAAGGTCACAAAGAAATCACTATGCAACTAGTTTCTCCACATACTTATACATCAATCCCAGGGAAGACTCTGATTAACTCTTTTGGATCACATGCTCATTCTTGCACCAGCCAATGAGTCCAGAGGCAGACCTAGCAACATGAATGACAGCCCCCACCAAAGCCACCCAAACACTTTTCTTGAGATGCCACAGGACTGGCTCCTTCTCAAGTCTTGGGCTAGAATGCTACCATTTCAGACCAGCTTTCTTCAACCACTCTACCAAAAGGAGACCCCTTCCCTGACCCTGTTACCCTTTTCATTTTTCTCTGTAGAACAAAGAATACAAAAAAGCTCCTTTATGGGGCACGTGGGTGGCTCAGTCAGTTGAGCGTTGGACTTCAGCTCAGGTCATCATCTCACATTCATGATCTCAGATCATGATCATGAGTTTGAGCCCTGCATCAGACTCCTCACTGGCAGAGTCTCTCTCCCTCTAGCTTTCTCTCTCTCTCTCCCTCTCAAAATAAGTTAAAAAAAAAACCTTTGAAACTGAAACAAAAACAAAGTTTTCAAGAAAAAAAAAAGCTCCTTGAAAAGAGGGACTTTGTCTAATTTCTTGGCCGCTGTACCCCTGGTATCTAGAAACAGAACTTGACATATATTGATGCTTGATAAATATTTTTAGATAAAACTAAAAAAGAGTTGGGGAAGGGTTTTCCGAAGGATCTGGAAGAAGACAAAAGGGAAAGCATAGCATGTGGATCTCAAGTGTTATACTTAACCCTACTTTACAAATTCTTACCATTGAACTACTGGTTGTTTTCAGTTTCTAAGGCTGCTCCCTCCCACTAGCTAGATTCTTTAATAAGGACCTTTTTTTTTGTGCTCTCTGAATCCTGCTCTACCCTCTTTCTGAAAAGCAAACAAATAAACAAACACAGCAAACTCCTTCTAATCCCTTGGTTATGCCTCACAAACAACAGTAATAATGAGAAATGACAAAAATGACAGCTTATCATTTATAAAGCATGAATAAGACCCTTATCTAGATACTCTCGGTGTTTCCCCAAATGTGGCAAACATCAATTACAGCATGTGACACGCAGACAAGTGTCACTTTAACAGTTATATCATTAATGGGTTACCTTCTACTGGTGGTAAACAATACTGTCTTTCCACTTAGGATAGCAATACAAAGTCTCCTTTAAATACAAACAAAATGAATCAATAGAAAGGAAAAGCAAATAAAAACCACAATGAGAAAAAAAAAACCACACTGAGATACCACTTCACGCCAATTAGAATGGCTATAATAATAATAACAACAGCAAGTGCTGGTGAGAATGTGGAGAAACTGGGACCCTGATACAGTGTTGGTGGGAATGACAAATGGTGCTATCTCTTGATAGAATACGCAAGCAGTTCCTCAAAAGGCTAACCATAGACTTGCCGTATGATGCAGGAATTCTACTCTTAAATATAGACCCAAGAGAATTGAAAACATATGTCCATGTAAATCTTGTACATGAATGTTCATGGCATTAGTCATAACAACCAAAAGTTCAAAACAACCCAAATGCCTATCAAACTGATGAATGGACAAATATGGTGTAGTATATCCATGCAGTGGAACATTATTCAGCCAGAAAAATAAAGTACTGATGCATGCTATAGTGTGGATGAATTTTGAAAACATTACTCTAAGTGAAAGTGAAAGAAGCTAACACAAAAGGCCACATATTTTATAATTCCATTTACACAAAATGTCCTTAGTGGGTAAAATCCATAGAGACAGCAGATAGATTGGAGGCTTCTTAGGCTGGGGAAGGGGTGGGTTATGGAAAAAATGGGTAGTGACTGTTAAAAGGTACAGGGTTTCTTTTTGGGTTGGTGAAAATTGGGGTGTTCAAAAACTATGGTGATGTTTGCACAACTATGTGAATATGACAAAATCATCGAGCTGTATGCCTTAAATGGGAAAATTATATTATGTGAATTATAGATCAATAAAGTTGTAAGTATATATAAAGAAAATTTTACATACTACAGACAGCATACAAATATGAAAAAAAGCATCAAGAAAACAGATGTAGTGAATACAAGTTTGGGAAACACTGGATTAGATCAGTAATCCTAATAGCCCTATAAAGTCAATGTTGATTTTTTTCCTGTTGTACAGAAAACTGGACTTCAAGAGGTGAAACTGCTCAACCAAGGACAAAAAGTTTTTGGAAGATTTTGAACACAGACTGCTGACTTTAAAACTAGTACTCTTATCTGTCATGTTCCTGGGCTCCCAGGCTTTGAATTCAGCCCCCACCCCTACTTTTCTGATGATGCCTCTCCCCTCATGTGTCTCTCTGAGACTTGGGTCTGTCCTGCACCAATGAGCATCCATAGACTTTACTTGGGCTGGAAGCCAAGACAGGGATATCAGAGCTAGTTTCTAGCTAACAGGAAAGAACAAGCTCATTGTACAGAAGGGGAGACTGTGCACCAGGTCACAGAGGTAGTCAGAGGCACCTCTGAAACTCGTGGAGAGAGTTCTATGGCCAAGATGACCAGCTGTCCACCAAATATTACCCCTTCTGCATACAAAGTTATTGCTAGAAAATGGCTGCCTGGACAGGAACAACATTTCCCAGATGCAAGAGTATCAGTGGTGGCCTGACTTTAAGACAGTCTCCAATGACCTCTCCTCCTGCTGATCACATCCCTGGGTAGTCTCCTCTCGCACTGAATAGGATTGACCTGTATAACCAATAGGATATCAAAGAAATGATGGTGTATAGTTTCTGAGCCTCGGTCATAAAAGATACTACAGCTTCTACCTTGGCTTTCTTGGATCACTTACTCCGGGGAAAGTGATCTGTCATGTTCTGAGGTCATTCAAGCAGCTCTATGAAGAGATCTACTTGGCAAAGAACTGAGGCCTCTTGCCAATAGCCATGTGGGTGTACCATCTTGGAAGCAGGTCCTTCCATGCCACTCAAGCCTTCTGATGACTGCAGCCACAGCCCATTTCTTGACTGCTGTCTCCTGAGAAGCCCTGACACAACTACTCAGTGGTGTCTCTCCTTATTTCCTGAACCACAGAAACCATAGATAGTAAATGCTCATCATTGTAAGGCACTAAGTTTTAGGGTAATTTCTTATTCAGTAATAGATAACTATTACACCCTGTGACCAGTTCTTGCCAATGAAGTGTGAGCTGAAAAATTACATGCCACTCCAGGCTCATGAGGTTAAGATATGAGCATACCCTCTCTACTTTCTCTTCCTCTTTCCACAGAGATATTTTTATTTTTTCCCAAACAGATATTTGCACACCATCTGTTCATAGCAGTACTATTCATGGTAGCTAAGAGGTAGAAGCAACCCAAGTGTCCACTGATGGATGAATGGATCAACAAAATGTGGTCTATACATACAGTGGAATCTTATTCAGCCTCAAAAAGGAAAAAACTTCTGACACACTACAACAGATGAACCTTACAAATATCATGCTACCTGAAATAAGCCAGTCACAAACAGACAAATATCATACAATTCCACTTATATGAGGTACCCAGAGTAGTAAAGTTAGAGAGACAGAAAATAGATTGGTGGTTGCCAGGGTCTGGGGCAGGGGAAAAGGGGAATTAGTGTTGAATGGATACATAATTTCAGTTTTGGAAGATGGAAAACTTCTGGATGGCGGTGAAGATTGTACAATGATGTGAATGTACATAATGCCAATGAACTGTATAGTTCATTACATCTGAAATAGTAAATTTTATATTATGCATATTTCACAATTTTAAGCTGTTGTCATGTGCTCAAAGGTAGTTACTCCCTCTGCTGCCCACCCAACTAAGCTTCTGTGCTGAGGGTTGGAGCTTTGGGCTGACTCATTCTTCTTCCGGCCGCCATTTGCCAGAGTACTGTTGTGGACAAAAAGAGTAGGATCCTGTATTTGGGACACAAGTTCAGTTGCATAAAACAGGTGCGCAAACAACAGTGGCTTAAACAAGATAGAAATTCAATTCTCCCACATACAGTCTGGACGTGGACAGTGCAGGACTGGCAATGTGACTCTGCTCCATTCAGTCCCTCAGAGATCCAGTCTCCTTTCTTGCACTCTGCCATCCCTAGGGTGTTTCTCCCCATGATTCAAGAGGTTTTGCCACCACATCTATGTCCTAAGACGCAAGGTGAAAAAAGGAGGGAAGAAGGGGCATGCCTCCTCTCTTTAAGACACTGCCATCTGGGGTGTCTGTATGAGGAGAATGTAATTGCTGCCTGATGTAGTGTCTGCCCCTTGCATCCTCCAATATGACATCAACTGCATTCCATCTTTCCATGGCAGCCATGAAGGTGCCTAGCAAAGACCTTGGGAACCCCATGTTGACCATAAAACAGCTACAATGTGTGTAGAACCTACATCCCTACATCCCTGCATGGAAGGCTGCCTGCCAAACACTTGTGTAGGGCTTTGCATTACTGAGAATAAACTTCAAACGTGGGCAAGCACTGAGCTTTGAGAGTTTATCTGTTACAGCAGCCACCACTCTCTTAAGTAACACAGAGCTTTATGACTAGAACATGGGAGGTTGAATAACACATTAAGGCTGAGGCTAGGCTGGACAATGAAAGATGACTTTGGAGGCAGGAGACCCAAATCCAAGCCCTGGCAACTCCACTTACAAGCTGTGTGGGCCATTCAATCTCTTCCAACCTGGTTTGCTCAAATGTAATTTGGAGATGATGCTAATATAAGCTACAAACTATTAGTGGTGTGGGCTGAGTAAGGAAATCTGCAAGAACACAGTTGAGAAAGATCTGCTTGGGGCAGTGACAGACACCTGTCCCCTCGCCATCCTCCAAAGAGGAAAACAGATGGGCAGTTAGAAATGGGCAGAGCATATTGTAACTCATGGCTTGATGAGAAGCAAATGGCCCACTGGGGGGTGCCTGATCGCTAAGTCATGGCTGAATACCCAGCCTCGGGCAGGAAACTGTCTGGTTTGGATTTGGCAATAGCTTTGATTGGAGACCTCAAATAGCCCCCTGAGAACTTACTTGGTTGGGACTTGGATTGGGTTTGCAGCATGGATCAACTTTTTCTAACATTATATCTCAACTGGACAGCCATGGCCTTGAAAAGCTGAGACACTAAATGCTTTGGCTGCCACTCTAAAAAGTGTGGCCATCACATTGGTCCACACAGCAGAATCAGAAGCACAGATGCTTCAGAGGCTGGGCAGAGAACATAAGAGTGTGAAGAGGCTGGGTGCCACCTAGTAGTGAGTGGCTGGTACTATGATTTGTGTGGCAAGTTGAGTGTGTCTAGAGGTTCATTTTAAGCCCACAGATGAATTAAAGGCTCAGTTCTTAATTTATTGTCTTCTACTGCCCTAGCTTTTCTAGACTAATGCTGTCTGATAGAAATATAAGTCACATAAGCAATTTAATTTTTTTAGTAGCCATGTTTAAAAAGTATAAGAAAAAAGGGTGAAATTAATTTTGAGTATATTTTATTTAACCCAATAAATGATTCTGATCACTATCCAATGTTTGTGGGATTCCCCCACCCCCACCCCACTGCCAGCAAGCAATTCTCAGTTGGGTTCTCAGTTCTCAGTTCTGACACTATCTACCAGAGATTGCGTCAGAAATCAGATTCCCCGGGTTAAGGGCTCAGTCCCACAAGACTGCCCACCCCTCGACTTCTGGCATAATCACAAGTCCAGGCTGTCACCTGTGCTTTTGGCTGACAAGCTATAAATCAAAGTTTCCCATGATGCCCTCCTTGGGTTGAATCGCTTCGCAATACTGGCTCACAGATCTCAGAAAAACAGCTTACTTACTATACTACCAATTTATTATAAAAGGATATAACTCAGGAACAGCCAGATGGAATAGATGCCTGGGGTAAGGCATGAGGAAGGGGTGTGGAATTTCCATGCTCTGTCCTAGTGCACCAATCTCCCCAGATTTCCATGTGTTCACTACTCCAGAAGTGATATGAACCCTGTCCTTCTGGGTTTTTACTGAGGTTTCATTACATAGAAACAACTGATTAAATCATTGGCCACTGGTGACTGACTCAACCTCCATCTCTCCTTCCCTTCCTGGAGGCCAGGGGACAGGACTGAAAGTTGCAATCCTCTATTCATGGTTGGTTCCACTAGTAACCAGCCTCTATAAATCACCTCATTACCATAAACCCAGCCGTGGTGGAAAGGAAATTATTATAAATAACAACATACTCATTTCAACTTAATGGCCCTCAAGTGATTTCAGGAACTGAGAATGAGAGATCAAATATTGGGACAAAAGATGGTTCCGTTGATCTTTTCCACTTAGGAAATTCTAAGCATTTGGGGATCTGTGAACTAGGAATCATGGAAGACCAAATATGTATAAAAATGTATTTTGGTTATCTTAATGACTAAATACATATTTCTTATAAATCACAACATTGTACCCAGTATAAACCAAGACATTATAATTTCAACATGTAGTCAATATTGAAAATATTAACTATTTTACATTCTTCTTTTTTTATACTAAGTCTTTGAAATACAGAATGTGTTTTAACACATTGCAGTTAAGACCAGCCATATTTAATCATTTGGTAACTACATGCGGCTGGTGGCTGCTCTGTTAGGCAAGGCTGTTCTAGGTAGGTGGCATCCCCCAAGCCCACCAGGCATCTCCATAATTCCATGCCTTTGCTTCCACGGTGCCTCTGCCTGACATAGCTTCCTCTCCTTTCCCCACCTGCACTCCCAGTCATATCTTAAGGGATTAATGCAAATTTTACCTCCTCCCTGAAGTTTATGCAACCCTGAAGGAGGAGAGGTGCCCTTTCCTCTGTGCTTCCTTAAGATCTTGCGTGGATCTCTATACTAGTGCCTGCCATACTGGATTATTGTTTGTTATCTCACTGAAAGGCCAAGACCATTTCTGAGTCATCACCAGCACTTAGTACATTGCTTGGCACAAAGAAGACCTCCAATCACAGCTGTTGGTTTTAAGAATAATTGTGGGGCTCTATCTGCGATGAGGATGTTAGGGCACCAGGAAAATTTCTTTAAAAGTTCCCCATGTTAAATTTTTTTATAGTGAGTTGCAATAAAGAAAGTGGCAGAAACAATGCTTGGGGTGTCATTGTTACCAGAGAAACTCTGAACCAGAGAGCTATGACTTGGGGTTGCATGTACCTTTAATAGTCATTCACTTCTTAGTCTATGATTCTCTCTAGGAGATAGTTGAACCACTTTGCTGTATAGTTACAAGGCACGGTATAGCTGGGGCCAGTGGAGAGCACAGCATTTTACCAGTTGGGTAACTTGAGGTCAGTGTTGACATCTGTCATAAGAGGACCAGGGCCACCATATCGCACAATTCCAAAGTAACGATGTAAATGGGGTCCCCAGAGTTGAGCACTCAGAGTCTGTGTGGCCAGATGCAGTGGTCCTAGGAGCTGTAGCTGTAGGCAAATGTAAATATCTGTGACATGCCACTGGCTTTAGACATCTGAGCCAGGATTTCCAGGAGATCATTAGATATAAACACAAGGAAAATCAGAACACAAGGAACGATGTGTGTTCACACACACAGATGCTGCCCAATCCCAGAAGGACAACAGCTAAGAGTCCAAATGTAAAATCAGTGTGTGGAACTTGGAAAGCATTCTCTTATAGCAACAGGGCCCAGATGGGGGATTTGTTTCCCAGGTTGGCATCCAGGATAGAATAATTAAGTTTTAAACAAATGTTCTTGGGCTCAGATGAGGAAAAGATATACACTTCCTCCTTTGTTCTCTCATTTTTCCACTGAGATCAAACAGGGAAAGACAGTTCACGTGGGTAAAACCAGCGGCCAGGAGAGGACTACAGTCGGGCCTGGTAGGTCACAGAGGATACGTCCAAGAACTGAATTCTGACTTGACCATGTGATTCTGGACAAGTTGCTCAACATCTCTAAGCTTCAGCTTCATGCTGTGCAGAATGAAGCACTTACCATCCCTACCCCACACTAGTTTTGTGCAGTGTAACAGACGGGGTGCATGAGGGCCCTCACATAGCCTGTGAAAGTGTTATCAGTCAGCTTTTTCTGTGTAACAACCTCAGAATCTCAGTGCATTTATTCTGCACTCCTCTTGACTGTGGATGGGCTGGGGCAGCTCTGCTTTAGGCTGTGGATCTGAGGTCTGGCTGGAGTTTCTCTGCTCCACTGTCCCCTTTTGGGGATCAGGCTAAAAGGGCAGCAGCTACAAGAGATACATTTTTTTTTTCATGGTAATGTCAGCAGGTAAGAGGGAAAGTGCAATTACACAAGTACATTTCAAACCTCTGCTTGGCCAACATGAACCACATAGTCAAGAGATGGGGAAGCACGCTCTGCCCACCATGGGGCCACAGCAAGAGTGAGGACATAGAACACAATTACAGGCAAGTGAACACTTAGGACCAGTCGTCGATTTACTGTAGTGTACAGATACAATTATTGTCTCCTTGAGTTTGGTCATCCAAACATTTCAGTGGGAAGTCAGGTAGGTCTTAACAGTATTTCCTTCTTTCAAAAGAAGGCTGTCCTAGGGGCACCCAGGTGGCTCAGTCAGTTAAGCTTCCAACTTCGACTCAGGCCATGATCTCACGGTTCGTGGGTGTGAGCTCCATGTCGGGCTCTGTGCTGGCAGCTCAAAGCCTGGAGCCTCCTTCGGATTCTGTGCCTCTCTGTCTGCTCCCCCCCCCCCCCCCGCCCCGCTTGTGCTCTGTCTCTCAAAAAAATAAAATAAAATAGGGGCGCCTGGGTGGCTGAGTCGGTTGAGCGGCCGACTTCGGCTCAGGTCATGATCTCACAGTCCGTGAGTTCGAGCCCCGCGTCGGGCTCTGTGCTGACAGCTCAGAGCCTGGAGCCTGTTTCAGATTCCGTGTCTCCCTCTCTCTGACCTTCCCCCGTTCATGCTCTGTCTCTCTCTGTCTCAAAAATAAATAAACATTAAAAAAATTAAAAATAAAATAAAATAAAATAAAACATGTAAAAACGTTAAAAAAAAAGAAGTCCATTTTAGGGATTGTGGCAGAAGATAAGCAGATGAGTGAAGGCTCAGGCAGGGAGGTAGCTAAGAGGCAAGGGGAGGGAGGTGTTCCCAGGCAGGGTCACCTGTCCATCTTAATTCTGGCCCTAAGAGTAAAGATCTTGCCCTGAACCAGCAGTGAAAGCATTAAAATAAGAATGTTACCACAGCAACCTGGTGAGGGCAGTTCCTCAGTCTGGTGGTATAAAGGCTGCAAAATGATGCTTCACCCTGGAAGGTACGGTGATCAAGCAGTCCTAAGAATTTAGAGGGTGAAGAAATAATTTTAGAATTCATGAAGAAGATGAGCATTACAATGGGCTTAAGAGAATGAGTTGTGCCTGATAAGCAAAAGGGAGAAGGGGAAGGACATGAACAAAAGTGTATAAAGCCCACTGATACTCCATGGCTAAATGTAACAGACATTGATTATTACAGTTCCTAAGTCAGGAGGTGGGAGGTGGGCTGGGCTGGGTTTGCTCATACCTCCGTAGTCCCTGAGGTCTCTACTTTAGTCTGGGCTTGCCTTGAGGCACTTAGGCCAGGGCAATTCTGCTCCATATCCTGTTTTCCTCCTCACCTATGGACTGACCCAGAACATCCTTCACAGGGTAATGGCAGAAGCCAAACAGAAACATTTACGGTCACTCAAGGCTTAGAACTGGCACCTCATCACTTCTTCCTCATTCTAGTGATCAGAGCAAGTCAGATGACTGAACTCCAGTGCTGGGAGGGTCCTGCAGAGTTACATGGCAAATGGCATGGATACAGGGAAGGGTGAGAAATTGGTATTGTTAATGCAATCCTGTTATAGTGGTGGTAGTGAGGCAACGTTTTTGCAGAAAACTGTGTTCTCAGAGACTCTTGTGATTGGGACAGCCTGTCCATAAGTTCTGTGTGCCAGTCTAGCTTTCATGGCAGCATCTCTAATGCGAGGAGTTTACTACCTCCTAGGACAGATTCTTTAGACTGGATGATTTGTAGGAAGTTCTTTCTGGTGCCTAATGCCTTTTTAGCTTCCTTCCTTTGAGAGGAACCATGTGGTGTTTAGGTCCTGCAGCTGTTCACACAATTGAGGACGGTGCACTGGTTCAGTGGTTGTCGCTTATCACTCCCTGAGCAAGACAGAGTGGGTGTATCTACACAAACTGGAGCAGGGCCATCCCCTCCAAGGTGGAGTGCCAGAGTTCTACTAACCAGGCAGACCTATCTTCCTTTTCTTCATCCTCCATATGCAGCCCCAGGTCAAGTTCTGTGGGTTTTACCACCCAACCCCCCCACCAATATCGCTCAACTCTATCTTCCTCTCTTCCTCTCCACTGCCACCTCCCTCGTGTAAGCTGCTGCATCATCTCTTGCCTGGACTATTACAGTAGTCTCTTCATAGCACTCACCCTACTCCATAAACCACTTTTCACAGTAATCTCTTTACAATGCAAATATGCTAATGTCACTCACTGCTCAAAAAAGTTTCCCCTTCAGGCACATCTTGATCCACACTCTCTGCTACAGCCTCAGCCTCAGTGATCGTCTTTCAGGACCCCCAACCCCTCCTCATTCACTTCATTGCTTCTGTCCCTTCAGGCTTCAGCTCATCTGTCACTTGCTCAGGGAGTCCTCCCTGATCTCCTTGACAAGGTCAGTCTCTCAGTGACAAGCTCTTCGAGACCCGCAAGGCTCCCTTTTATGGTGTAAACCAGAATTTCCAACTTCTATTAATTTCTGCGATTCCTGAACTAGGATCTGCCTCCTCCACTATTCCACAATGGTGGGCTGGTGCACTTGCTAAGTGGGCGCGGGGCTGATTTATAGCCTTTGTAGTTTCCTGTGGTGTAAGTACAACCACTATAGCAGACTTCCAGCTCCCAATTTCAGCTCCCAAAATCCCTGAAAACTTAATAATTGGCTTTCATGAGCTAGTATGAGCTGGCTTCAGCATACTGCCAGGGCAGGCTTTCTATCTAGTTTTGCACCCTCACGACCTCAAGTATCTGAAGTATCTGAAGATAATTGAAGAACATAAGTATTTGGAGAATGAATGAATGAGCCATGCTGAAGTTTAAATAAGCCTTCAGGATGGCAATTTCTGGAAGATGAAAAACTTTGAATTCTTGCCCCCAAAAAGGAATAAGGAAGTCATGGCAATTCTATTCTTTGAAGACCATATATTTATTGAACAGGAATGTCTAATTCAGGCACAATCTAAGTGCTTTACAAATACCAACCCATTTAATCTTCATATCAACTAAAGGCAAATACTACTAGTACTCTCATTTTGCAGATAAGGAAACTGAAGCTGAGAATAATGTGCTGAGTAGGGAGACCTGGGCTTTGAACCCAGGAAGTGTGACTGTAGAGCCCCTGTTCCTAACCACTATGCTGTGCTGCATCAGGACCAGCTCTGGGGATGATCCATGGCCCATATTCCCATCTTGCTCCAATCTAAGTACATCCATCCCAGAGGCCTGGGTGTATGCCCTTCAGGTCACTGCCACTCAAGAAATAACAAAATGGAAAAGGCCCAGAGATGAGGCTCCAAAATGATAGGGAAGATGTGGGTTCTTCCGTATAAGGAAAGAGGAAAACGAATAAGTCTTTTCCAGAGCTCTGATGTAAGCATGGGGATAGACTTTAAACACTTATTTACTAAATTCTAGGAGGAAAATACTGATTTGGTCAACTTTCATATGGAAACATTAAAACCTGAGAGGTGAGGGGTGCCTGGATGGCTTAGCTAAGTGTCTGACTTTGGTTCAGGTCATGATCTCACTGTTCGTGGGTTCAAGCCCCGCGTCGGGCTCTGGGCTGACAGCTCAGAGTGTGGAGCCTGCTTCCGATTCTGTGTCTCCCTCTCTCTGTCCCTCCCCCGCTCACACTGTCTCTTAAAAAAAAACGTATAAATGTTAAAAAATTTTTTTACAAAAACCCTGAGAGGTAAGTTTGGGACATTAGTGTAATGTAAAATATTCTTCTCTCCATGTAGTCTCAATTTACCTCTAAGACCACCCTGGGAGATGAGGATAATCAAGATCATTTTGATAAACCAAGGACACCAAAGCTCAGAGGTAAGAGGTCTTACCCAAGGCCACATGAGCATCCATCAGCAAAACTGAGCCCAGGTCTGTGCCAGAGGCTGGCCACCCCCCACCCTCTCATGCTGTTCAGTGGTTGCTCCCCAGGCAGGTCTCAGAAAATCATAGCTTCTCAGAGGAAGTCAATTCCTGGAGCTAATTATGCTAAGGAACATTATAAAGTGAAATGCAATTAGATTCAAAGGAGGTTTATAGAGATTTTGGGGTGACAGCCTAATGTTGCAATAAGGGTTGGACTGTGTCTCAAAATTTTGCTATAGTTGTTCATTTAACAGGGGGACTCTGAGGCACTCTGTGCTTACTGTGTACAAGGACTGTCAAGGTCAAACATGAATTCCTTCCTTTATTGCCCATTCTATGTGCAGTACTGTGCATCATGCCCTCACCCTCCTATCCTCCCCACAAATGCAATTACAGTAAAACCTTGGCTTGTGAGCATAATTCGTTCCAGAAACACACTTGTAATCAAAGTGAATTTCCTCCTAAGAAATAATGGAAACTCAGATGATTCGTTCCACAACCCAAAAATATTCATACAAAAATGATTACAATACTGTAATATAATACAAAATAATAACTAAAATACAAAATATAAAGAAAAATAAGCAAATTAACCTGTACTTACCTTTGAAAACCTTTGTGGCTGGTGTGAGGGAGACAAGAGAGAGGAGGGTTATTGTGCAGGACAACTTTCAGTATCACTAACTGAATCATTGCTATCTATTGGCTCAATGGAATCTTTTCCTTTTCATGCAACTTTAACAGGGAACCAATCCAATGACACTTGCTTTTGTCTCCTTTTGAGGATTTTGTGAAAATGCAACATTGCATTGTTTCTAAACAGATTCATTGCTCTCACTGCTACAGCCTTATTTGGGTGGTGCTTTTTCACTGTTTTTCACTGTTTCCCACATTTTACACTTCTCCCTAATCTCATTTGAAGTGAGGGATTCCTCCCCCTTTTTCCCCTCCTCCTCTGTGGGTAAGATGCATATATAGACTTCTTACAAAATCTTGTAGTTTTGGCCACTCCCATACCTTGTTTGTACTTCTCGATGATTTCTTTCTTAACTTCCACTGTAATCATCTCCTTATTCTTACTGCCTTTCTTTCCAACCTTTTTCTGCATGGGGGCCATTGTATGCACTTACACAGATGTTGACTACCATGCAGTATTAATAATCTCTTGTTATTTACTGTATTTAATGTAACTGTCAATAAAGCAGCAGAGGAAAGGGTCTATATCTGCAGGTAGTCTGGGAGAATGAAGCAAAGCATTCCTAAGCTTACTCTTGTATGGAAAAGTAAGGACTGTCCATAAGTGCTTGGAAGTGACAAAAAATACACGAGTGCCAGTTGTGGGCACCTTCCAACATTCTGAAAAATCATTGATTTCTGCCAAAGGCTGTGGCCTGAGACTGAGCATCTGAGCATGGGAGACGACCACCCACAATCCCGCAGGGAGAGAGGGAGAGAGAGGGAGGGAGAGAGAGAGAGAGAGAGAGAGAGAGGGAGAGAGAGAGAGAGAGAGAGAGAGAGAGAAGAATCATTGTTCAGTTGTGATCATGTGATGTTTGGCAAGCTAACGCTCATTTATTAGGATGTTAGAAACATTTGCTCACCTTGTGGAATACTCGCAAAACAGGTTACTCACAAGCCAAGGTTTTACTGTACTCATATAGAGTCTTAGTGTGGGATAGAAAAGGCATCAATTTAGAAGGAAAGGCTGGGACAGACTGTGGGGTAATTTTGAATGCCAAGATAAGCAATTTGATTTCATCCTGTAGGAAAAGGAAAGCCAATGCGGATTTTTCAGCAAGGGAATGACATCGCCATCATCGTCACAATAAAAATAACAGCTACTGTTCACAGAGACCTATTGCTTTCAATGCTTTCACCCTGCAAACCCTCACACCCATCCCATGAGGTCAGAACTAGTATCAACCCCACTTAGCAGAGGAGACAGCCTGAGGACAGCGATAACACAGTTCATAAGGGGTACAGCCTGGATGTGACCCCACATCTACCTGAATTCAGTTTACTCTCACCCCAAACAGTGCAAGATCTTTGCTTTAGAACATACCCTGCACAGTGCATGGGGACAGAGGTGTGGGAACCATCAGTATTTCACTGGGCGGCTAAAGCCATGAGAGAGATGAGATTTAAGAGGACAGAAGCAGGGAGAGAAACAGCAGCTGAGGCAGGCAGTGTTAAGAAAAGCATGCAAGTGTGAATTTTACGACAGCAAGAGGGGGAAATGGTGCAGAAAGTTACCTGGAGATCAGGCAGGATGGGGACGGACTAAGGACTGTAAGATCTGCCAAAAGAAGAGGGACTTCACAGACAGCACTTTCAGAGGAATGGTGGGAGTGGGCGCCAGATTGCTATGGGCTGAGCAATGAGTGGGAGGTGAAGACAGGGCCAGCAGCATGTAAACTTACTCTTTCAAGAAACATGGTAGTGAGGGGGAGGGGAGGAAGGAGGCCTGAAATGGGAAGATGGAGGCAGGAAGGGTTTTCTAGGGGGTTGGAGGTGGGGAGAGACTGGAGCTGTTGTAAGCCAGAATGAAAGGAGAAGCTGAGGGCTACCAGATGGGGAGGTTCTTCCTGAGAGAGCCCCAGAAGGAGCTCCAAGGGATGGATGGAGAGCACAGTGGGTGGCATTAGTAACAGCTCATGTGGTTGGGCTTCTCCAGGGCTGTGAAATGACAGAGGTGGATCTATCTCTGTGGCTCCTTGCCCAATAATTTTCTTTCCCCTTTCTTCTTCCTCCCTTTCTCCCTCTTTTGCCCTAAGTATTTACTGAACACCTACTATGTGCTAGGTCTTGTGCTAAGCTCTGTGGCTATTATAATGAATGATACAGTGTATATCATTCTTAAACTTGAGTGGTGAGATGGATAGTAAACAAGAAGATGCACACATATGTACATTGTGTAACTACACATTGTATGATAATGCTAAAAAATGCTAATGTTCATTGAGCACTTCCAACGTACTAAGTACTTTATAAGCATTTTCTCATTAAGTACACACACACATACACAAACACACACACACCCTAAGAAAGGCATTGTTGGTATTAACTTTTGCAGATCAGGAAATTCAGGCACAGAGGTCAGATGACTTCACACAGCTCAGACAGGTGGAGTGTGAGATTCAACTTGTGTTTGCCTGTCATCAGACAGATGCCCTTAACTGCCACACTGTCCTGCCTCCTTGTGTTTAGAACAGTGAGCACGAGGATGAACAAGACATGAAGGTGTACCCATCCTATGGGAGCTCACAAACCTTGAGAAGTGGGAAGAAATTGAGTTCATTTACTCCCTGTTACCTTCAGGTGTGGTCTCCGGACCAGCAGCATCCACAGCACTTGGGTGCTTGTTAGAAACGCAGAAGCTCCAGCCCAGCTCGACCCCCTGGATCAGGATCTGCAGGGACCCGCAGGTGCTTGGTGTGCACCTTAAAGTTGGAGATGCCTGGTCTAGAGCCCACTTCTCTTATTAGAGATGGGCAACCGAGGCCCAAGCTTTTGGAGATTACAGTGAGTGGTGGAATTTGGGGGTTTGGCGTCAGCAGCCCAACCTAGGCCTGAATGGGCGCTTCCACTCTTGTGCTGAGGCCAGTAGGAAGGAGAACAGGAAGGGCGCGCAAGGTGCTCGGCGCGCGCAAGGTGCTCGGCGCGCGCAAGGTGCTCGGCGCGCGCAAGGTGCTCGGCGCGCGCAAGGTGCTCGGCGCGCGCAAGGTGCTCGGCGCGCGCAAGGTGCTCGGCGCGCGCAAGGTGCTCGGCGCGCGCAAGGTGCTCGGCGCGCGCAAGGTGCTCGGCGCGCGCAAGGTGCTCGGCGCGCGCAAGGTGCTCGGCGCGCGCAAGGTGCTCGGCGCGCGCAAGGTGCTCGCGGGCTCCCGGGCCCTGCCGGGCTGAGGCGGCGTGGGCGCCCTGAGGGCCGGGCCGCCGCGCCGCGTCCCGGTCCCCGCGCTGGCCCGGCCCGGCCCCTCAGCTCCACCCCCTGCCTCCCCCCTCCCGCCCGCTCGCGCCTCCTGAAAAGCCAGCCCGCCCGGGGCGGCGGCGCAGAGCCGGGCCCGGCGCACGAGGCAGCCAGCGCGGCCATGACGGCGGAGAAGGCGCTGCCTCTGGGCAATGGGAAGGCTGCCGAGGAGGCGCGGGAGTCTGAGGCGCTGGGAGGCGGCGGCGGCGGCTGCAGCGGGGGCGCGGCGCCCGCGCGCGACCCGCGCGACAAGCGCGACAAGGCGGTCCACGAGCGCGGCCACTGGAACAACAAGGTGGAGTTCGTGCTGAGCGTGGCTGGGGAGATCATCGGGCTGGGGAACGTGTGGCGCTTCCCTTACCTGTGCTACAAGAACGGAGGAGGTGAGGCGGCGCGCGCGGCGTGAGCGGGAATGAGGAGGGGAAAGCGGCCCGGTGGGGGCGGGGAGCAAGGGGGTGAGCGAGTGACCCCTCCCGCGCCTGCGTGTAGCGGGACCCTCTTGGGGAGTGCCTGCCTTGGGCCACCTGGCGCGTGAGCTCTCCCGGGGCTAGGCTCGCCTGTCCCAGGGCGCATGTGCACGTTTCTTCGCACCTGAATGTGCCGCCTGCCAGCACGCGAGGACGTGGTCGCCAGGTGTGTTCTGAGCCAGCGTCGGGTGGAGGCCCATGCTGGGAGCCCTTCCTTGCTTTTGAGACGTGCCTTAGCGTCTGGGGCAGGAGACAGCCCCTTGGAGCCTCAGCTTCCCCAACTGGAAACCAGTGTGAAGGAAAAGGACTCTGATCAGGATCCGTGTAGGCTGGGGTTCTGAGCACTTAGTGAAATGCCAGACTCAGCTTTCCCTCCATCATCTCATTTCATCCTTAAAGTCATCTCTGCAGGCAGTGGCAAACCCATTTTGCAGATGAGGATGCAAAGGGTCAGAGAAGTAACCCCATAAAGAGATAAAGATGGGATTCTGACACCAAGGCCTTGTTTTAAACTGGGATTGGACTGACAACAGGGAGGACTTTTGGGCGAGGTGTTGATGTTTGATTGCCCGCCCCGTCTTTCATTTGCCCTTAAGGCCTTTACTAGGTCCTCTTTTCGGGCCTATCTGGCAGAAGCACTGGCACCAAGCGGTTTCTTTCACTGGTGTCAGAGACACGGACAAAGAGCAACGACACTGATTTAATGTTTAGGAGATGCTTCGAGACTGTGGAGTGGGGGACAGGGAGAGGAAGGTGATGAGAGAGTTGTTCCTAGTGACTTGTCCGAGTCAGTTTGGTGGAGATTCTGCAGTGAATCCTCAAATCTTTCAGCTGAAGGACTTTAGGAGCCTCCACCTGTCCTATCAGCAGGACAGATGGTAGGGTGTGTGGCAAGGGACCTTGTGAAACCTTCGTGGGTGGCACAGTTTCTCCCAGGAAAAGCTTGTGTCCATGTATTCCTCTCTCTTTGCTGTGCCCCTGCCCCTCTAGCAGATTCCCAAGACCCCAGTGGAGGTGGCTCAGAAGTTGGCTGGCAGGGACCACACTGTTAGGCCGCTCGGGGTAGGACTTCCTGTTCGAGCAGCTGCAGGGAGAGCGAGAAGGGTACTGCTTGGCCCAGGCCCTTTCTTTGGAGACATTCATCCTGAAAGCCCAGGCTGCTCCAAGCCTGCTCTGCACTGGTAATGAAGTGGCCGCCGGTGTTGGTGGCTTGGCACTGGGGACAGAGGGAGTGGACTTGGAGACCTGGAACGTGCCCTGTGGCCTCAGCTGAGTTCTGCCTTTTTGCAGATTCAGCCTTTATTAGCTGCCATGTCTTCTTAGAAACCCGTGGAAACCCTGTTTAGGGTAGTCCCAGGCAAAAATCGTTTTAGCATCTTTTTTTTTTTTTTTTTTAATACAGGAAATTGTTATACCAAAACAATGCATTCCTAAAAGGAGGAGACAGAGTAAATTGGGTTAATTACAAATTCTGCACAGATTAAAAGAAAAAAAAGTTGCAGTGAGTAAAATTTAAAAATTAGGTTTTTTTTTTTAACTCGCCAAGAGTCCCCATTGGGCACACAAATATCCTGATTTAATTGAGGTGGTTATCTTGAGTACTAGCTTTGCGAATACATGGGCTAGAAGTCTTTCAGAAAGTGCTGTTAGGTTCTAGAGGGTTCACAGCATATTAGCGAACCTGTTGTAGCTTCTTCTAATCACTTAAATTTATATTCAGCAAACAGAGCGTCTTGTTCCTTTCACACACTTTTTGCCTTCTGATATAGCTGGAGTATCTGATTATCCACTGCTTGCCTTTTAAAAAAAAAAATCTATACAATTCTATTCATAGATCCCAGCAATAGTTTAAAGGATTTCTTTCCCAATGTGAAACTAAGAAAACGAAAACAGCAACAACAACGACAACAAAACAGTATCTTGCCCCCAAAAGCTTTTCAAAGAGGCTTTCAAAATTTGATGGATGTGGTCCTACTATCAGGTTTGATCAAAAATGTTGCTATTAGTTCTAAGGCTGAAGAGACTTCATTTAGCAAAAAGCAATTTCAGTTAAAGCCTTCATTTGTTAGATCAGATCGTGAGGAATAGCATGTGTTTCCAAGCTTTGTTACTAAACAGGTGAGAGGGAATGAGGGATTTGGAAAATCCTTTTCTGGTTATAGTAGCTCATGCTCACCTGAGTTATTTCATTTGTTTCAAAGAAAGGCCCAGGCAGTGGGTATTGTGTACCAGGATAGGAGCACTAAAGCTTATGGCGGTCTTTCTCAGATTGATTCAGTCAGCCTTCTGGGGAGATAGATACTTGTTGCAAACCCCTTATAAGTCAACTCCATAGCTGGGTCTCATCTACTGGGGCGCCATATTGCTAATAGCACATCTCCTTGAGAATGCTTTTCTTAATGAAAAAGATTTTTTTTTTTTTTGCAGATCACTTCCAAAGTAAATAGGAAGAAGGGGTCCCCTTCACCTAGCCTGTTGAGGTTACTTTAGGATAAAAAAGAAGAATGTAATGTTCAGGGAGAGAATGGACTTAACCTAGAGAGTGCTAGAGAGTGAAATATATACATTATAGAATTAAGCAAAGAGAACACTTCCTTTTTACATTATCATCTTAGATGCACAACATTTCTGTGAGATAAGTGGTACGGATGTTAAATATTAAAAGCCCTATTTTACAGATGAACAAGTTGAGGCTGGGAGATGTGAGGTAGATGTGCAGAGAGCACAAACCCAGGGCCATGTTTTCTGACTATGGTCGTCAAGATGTGAACTTGACCTCAAGCTCAGTGAACATTATGTCTTGCACGTAGTAGGTGATTATTAAAGATTTCTTGTGCTGAACTCGAAATAGTAGAGGCAATTTTAACCTCATTCCCTTACTTTGCATCCTTGTAGGGGCGTTCCTGATTCCCTATGTGGTGTTTTTTATTTGCTGTGGAATTCCTGTTTTTTTCTTGGAAACAGCTCTGGGACAGTTCACGAGTGAAGGTGGCATTACATGTTGGAGGAAAGTTTGCCCTTTGTTTGAAGGTAAGCACTGAGTTCAAGAATGAAATGGTGCCTGGGTGATGTCAGGCTGTGAAAGGCAGCTGAGACTGTTTTAACAAGGTGGAAAGAGACCCACATCACTCCCTTTGTTCTTTCAGGCATTGGCTATGCAACACAGGTGATCGAGGCCCATCTAAACGTGTACTACATCATTATCCTGGCATGGGCCATTTTCTACCTGAGCAACTGCTTCACCACCGAGCTCCCCTGGGCTACCTGTGGGCATGAGTGGAACACAGGTATGGTCCCCAGGGAGGGTCTCTCTGCAGGTCCTGCTGGGGGACCAGGGATTGGGGGTATGCCCTTGTCCTGGACATCAATCCTGGCCTCTTGACATGAATCCAGATTCCACTGAAACTGGAGATCAGTTCTGCACTGGGTCTGGTTGCCCTGGCTCAGTAATTGGCATGGGTAGAAGAATGGTGATGTTCTTTCCTCGCTTTGCTGAATACAGAGACTGAGCCCTTTGTGGGCAGAGAGAGGTTCAGGCTCTAGTTCCAGCCAGGCCCCTCTGGGTGTCAGATTTTCCTCTGTAAAATGAACGGGTTAGGCTAGATCAAGGGTTGCAAACCATGGGCCTGTAGACCAGTTAGGCTTTAACTCAGTGATCAGTGAATTTCAAAAATGTGTTTGGTTGCCAAAATTTAAAAACCAGAAGACCTCACATGAAAATCCAGATTTCCCGCTTCTCTTGAAAAAATAAATAAATAAAAGATCTGGCAATAGCAGACCCACATTCTCACAGTCTTGCTTGACAGCAGCTGGGGCTGATAAGCAGTTGTCTTTGGATAAGGCATCTGTCCACAAGTTGGCCACAGTCTCCACTCAGCTCACATTGCTTATTTACTTTCCCAATCTAACCCAGGTAGAAATTTGAATGTACCACTCTCCCACTTCCTTGAATGGATAACTCTTTAGATTACTTTGGATTCTAATGTGCTGTTTGCTTTTCAATTTGTCCATCCTATCAAGATGGTGTCTTAAAATCCAGGGAAAGCAACAACATATTTATTCCCTATCTGTGATGGCTGTGCTCAGAGCAGACCTCGCTGATTGACTGTAGAACTCTATCCTTTTGAGCCTAGTCTTGGCCTCAGAACCCTTCTCAGCAGTGCTCCAGGCAGCCACTGCCTTTTGACTGGAATGAACACACATGCTTTAAGCTGTTCACCATCTGTGTTATAACCTGTGGTTAGGTTGTCCCTGGAAGGGTCGTTTCATCCTGCAGGCTGAGGTATGGTAAGATTGGGTGGGATGTTGGTTATCAGCATAAGGAACAGGGAGTAGGGAGTAGTAGGTCTAGAAAGTGCTGTGATGTCACTTCCAGTGCTGTGATGACTGCCCTGCTCCCACTGTTGGATTGTGTGGAGGTCTCACTATCTCTCTTTAGGGCACTGGTTCCTAACCTTTCTTTGGCTGGGGACTTCATAGAGATGTCTATCAAATTAAAATTCAAGGATATATTCTTGGAGGCCTGCAAGTCCTCCATGATAATTTAATTGTGTGTGTTTATTTTGAGGGCACTCTAAAAATACGCACACGTTCTAGATTATCTGCACAACCACCTTCCACCGAGGACAGTCAGGAGACTTCAGTGCCCAGCGTTGTGCGTGTTTACAGTTTAAGATGGGTTCTTGATAAGTCGGATGATGGTGGCCAATGGAGGAGAGCACAGAGATTTAATTTGTAAATGGTGCTTTCGTATTCATCAAAGTCCAGTTAGGAATGCCACAAACTGTAAGAATGAAGATCTTGCGCAAGTGTGACCAGAGGAAAATGATAGTAGAATTGCTTCTCAAATAGCCAGTGGAAGAATAGGCAAGCTGAACTCCACAGACCCTGCCTCCTCCCTTTGGCTCCACTCTCCTGTCAGGAAATCCATTTAATTTCACAAGATGGCATTGTCCTACACATACATTTTATGCTATCAGTTTGAATTGTGTTCCGTAGTTGGTATTTAATGCATAAATTTAATTCTGGTTTTATAGTCGTATGAGTACTATAATCACAAGGACTTTATAACTCATTTATTTGTACACAGATGTCATTTTAATAAAAATACCTTGTCAATGTTGGATGTCTGAGAAATTTGTTTAGGGAAAAAACAAAGAGACACACTGTTTTAGAGACTGATCAAAACTAAGGGCTCCCTTCCCTGGAAAAAGGCATGAGGGTTCCTATAATCTCAGGTTTTCAGACTCCTTTCAGGATGTTGTGGCCCCCACAGACTCCCCCCCCCCCCCCCCCCCCCGCTTTCAGAATATGGTTAGTCCTTGCCAGGAGGAGCAGGAAGGAGGCAGATGATTGGGGGACTTTTCCCCAGCAGACAGCAAACCTTTCTCCCACTGGTTTGCAGCCCCCTTTCTCTCCTAGCATGTGAACACTTGTGTTGTATAAAAATGTCATGTGTGAGAGGTGCTTCCTGCTCCAGAGGCTACAGATGTAGTTGGAGGGTTTGTACCCATGCGAGGAGAGAGCAGTGCCAGAGCGAAGCAGACCACTGACTCCGTGCTGGGTGCAGGGGCTCCAGAGTGAACAGTGCAGCTGCCCTCGGGGAGTTCACAGTCTGGCGCAGAGCTCTGTAAACAGGGGTGCTGTAAAGAGGTGCAGGTTCTGTGGTGGGAAACAGACCTGGGTGATAATCACGAGATGGGGCACTGGCCGGAGTGGACTCCCAGTTCCGTCCCTAACTGACTTTATAGAGGAGGGAGTGGGTAGGGATATGGGTCCCTTGACTGTTCGTGAACCTTAGATTCTCCTCTTCAAAATTAAAGGGAGTTGGAGAAGGTGGTTCCTTGGAGGGTCTTTACATTCTCCTTTTCTTAGAATTCAGGGGAGGGAGATAGATGAAGTCTCCCTGGAAGAGGGTGTCAATCTGGGCCTTTAAGATTGAACAGTTGGATATTTTTACTGGAAATTCAACTCCCCCTTGGTCATCAAGTTTCATGAAATGAGACGTTCAATAAATCCTTTCTTGGATTGACCAATCAAGCGAGGGAATGAGGAAGAAAGCAGAAATTCTTTACACCTACAGGCTCACGCCATTTCATCCAGTTCCCACATCTTTATGAGGCAGTTGCGATATCAGTGTCTTCCTACGTGAAGGAAAACAGAGTCTCAAATGCATTACTGTCGTAGGGACACTGTGACCGACTCACTCTTTTAGACCCTCCACCCCTGCTGGGGCCACTGGGCAGGACAGATAAATGCCATGGAGAGGGCTTCTGTAGGGAAGTGGAAAAAAGGAAAGGAAATTCGGAACCGTGCAGGAGGAGAGTTTGATAGGGCATTTGGAGTGGAAGTGAGAGAAGGTGTCGTGCCCCCAAACCTTTCCCTCCTGTTCTAATCAGACCAGACCTCTCATTTAAACTGTAAGTGATCGATTTTCCTCCTCGGTGTTCTCTGAGGCATGTTTGCTTAGAGCAGCTAGTTAAAACCACCTGGTTGCACCATCAGCTTTGAATGTTTCCCAAGGTCCAGCCCTTGCAGAGGTTAATCTTCTCTTTCTTGTCTTGTTTCCACTGTAGAGAATTGTGTGGAGTTCCAGAAACTGAACGTGAGCAACCACAGTCATGTGTCCCTGCAGAACGCCACCTCTCCCGTCATGGAGTTTTGGGAGTAAGTGGAAAGTGACTCGTGTCCCTTGGCCTGTGGGGCCTCTGTCCTGGTTCTGCTCAGTTAACATTGCCCCCACCCTTGGAAAAAGTCTGACCCTTTCTTTCTCTGGCTTCGCACTTCCTGGTTTCTGGGGACGTTTGACTGCTTTGGAAGCCAGTGCGGAGATTTTACACGTTTCCTAAAGGAGCAGCTGAGAGGAATGTTTTCTTGTTCTTTGATGGCATGTCAGCATGCCTGGTTGCTTATTAGGGCAGGAAATTCTTGCTAAAAATGGTAGTTAAAAAAAAAAGGGTTTTTAACAAAAGAGGAGACATAGCATGTTTGCTATAAACTAAGTCAGAAGTGTATTTAGCCTGGAAAGCAGAAGTCTCCAGGGCAGAGAGGGCAGGTTAGCTTTCCTTCAGTACCTGAAGTGTCATGTGCAAAGGAAGCAGGTGAACTTGAATGGATAGAGGTTCTAAAGAGGCAAGTTTAAATGTGCTTAAGGGAGAGGTTAGTTTCATAGTATGGTCTGCAAGTACTTCTGAAGGTTGTGATCACCCAACCCTGAAAGTGTTTACCTGGTGGAGGGTCACTAAGCATTGTTGGGGAGGTGTCTGAATCCACCGACATTACAGGCAGTAATTGTGTGAATGGGCATTTCCCCAGAGGTGGGCATTCTTCATTAACATCCCAAAGGGGTCTGTGACCTGGCAGTTACAGGGCTGCCACGTATGGTTATAGAAGTCGTGCACTGCACAACCCTAGGGGGCCTCATTCATATTGTGAAATGTGTGCTCCAGAATTGTACAGTGCCAACCTGCATAACAGTACACAGCAGCCCTGACTTGGGGTCTTCTGAGGTAGAAGGATCACCTCGTTTTGGGTATTGAAGAGATGTTTCCTCTGTGGGTCAGAGGTTGGGCTAAATGTTTTCTGAGACTATTCAATCTGAAAAAAGTATGGCTTTGTTCAAGAACATTGCCTACCCTAATGCTGATTATAAGTAGGGTAGAGGGGCAGTGGTTTTATGAGTCATTTTAATTCTCTTCCCAGATACCATTCATCTCCTTCCCTCTCTAGAGTTCATGATGCTAAATTTAGACTTATCATTCTCATGTTTATAGTTGGTGTGTGTATGTCATACATATATATACACATTCTATATTAATATGTAATTATAAACTTTAATAAGCTTTTATTATAAAAATTATAAAGCTTTATATAAAATTATAAAATTATAAAAATTTATAAGCTCTATATAAAATTATATATAAACTATTTGTATGTTAGCTATATATATGCTATATATACATCTCCCAAATAGTACCTAGATCTTTGTGGCATACTTACAAGTTTTTTATTGATGGTATCCATTACTTACTTTTCTTACAACTTTGTTCTTTGCTCAGTTTTGGTTTTGGGATGTTCCCCTGTTGATACATGCAGCTTTGGTTCATTTATTTTTTCCTGCCGTATAGTATTTCAATGTATAAAAAGACTACACTGTATTTAGCCAGCTCCTCTTGATGGGCATTTAGACTTTCTCTGGTTTCCCAGTGTTACTAAGAACACTGAATAAATGTCTTGCCCATGCTTCCCTGTGTGCGTGAAGGAAGGTTTCTAGGCCTGTGCCTAAGAGTGGGATTGCTAATGGTAGCGTGCATGTTTATTATCGGTTTTATCAGGTAACGTCCAATTGCTTTCTGAAAGGATTGTTCTAATTTACTTTCCAAACAGTAGTGTATGAGAATTCTACTGTTCCATATTCTAGACAGCATTTGGTCTGGTTAATTTTTAAGTTTTGCATCCGACTGTTCTAAATTTGCATTCCTCTAATGACTTGCGAGGTTGAACACATTTCATGTGTTTTTCCCTATTTGGGTTCCTCATCTGTGAACTTCCCGTTCGCATTCTTTTCTCTTTGGATTGTGTGTCTTTCCTCATGGGTAGGAATTCTTGACACATTCTAGATATTAGTATCTTGACACATTCTAGATATAAATATGCTGCAAATTGCCTTCCCTAGTGTGTGGCTTTTCTTATTTATTTATGGCATTTGGAGTTTTAACTTTATTGAAGTCAAATTTGCCAGTCTGTTCTTTTTGGTTTGCACAGTTGGTATCTTATTTAAGATGTATTTCCCTACCCAAAGTTGGGGGAAAAAATCTTTTACATGTTCTTCTAAAAGTTTTAAAGTTTTGGGGTGCCTGGGTGGCTCACTCGGTTAAGCATCCGACTTCAGCTCAGGTCATGATGTTGCCGTCCGTGAGTTTGAACCCTGCATCAGGCTCTGTGCTGACAGCTCAATGCCTGGAGCCTGCTTCAGATTCTGTGTCTCCCTCTCTCTGCCCCTCCCCTGCTCACTCTGTCTCTTAAAAATGAATAAATGTTAAAAATTTTAAAGTTTTAAAGTTTTGTGTTTTCATATTTAAGAATATAATCTACTTGGAATTTTATTTTTGTACATGGCATGATGTAGGAGTTCAGGGCTGTTGTTGTTTTTTAATACAAATTATCAAATTTTCCAGCCATATTTACTGAATTATTCATCTTTTTCCTATGATTTATAATGCTATCTTCCATACATAGTTATCTTAAAAATACAGGTCTGCTTTGGGGCTCTTGTTCTGTTCCATTTGTCTCTCTAGCTAATTGTGTGTTAATACTACACCCACATTTTTATTGTAAGCCTGGAGCTGGTAAGACATGTGGGGACTTGTCTTTGTTCTTTTCCAAAATTGCCTACCAAATGAATTTTAGACCCAGTTTGTCAGGTTAAACAACAATAAAGAACAAAATAACTTCGTGGGGATTTTGGTAGGAAGTATATTGAATGATTAGGTTAATTAGAAGAAAATTGATATCTTTGTGATTGAGCCTCTCTGTTCATGAACATGGTATAGCCCTCCATTTATTTAGGGTTTTTTTAATGCCTGATACAATAGTGTTACTTAAATGTCTACAAAGTAGTGGCATTAGAATACCTGATTAGAAATTCAGGTTCTCCATTCCTCCCCAGACCTACTGAGTCATAGTGTCAAATACAGCATACATAAGACATGTGCTAGAGAGAGGATTACTGTGGTAGGTGGACTGGTGTGGCCTTTCCCAACCCCACTGGGCTATGATTTCCCAGAGGCATACTACAGAGACTTATTTGTGACCTGCATATTTTGAGGGTCTGTAAAACAGGGTCTCTTTGCTCCCTTAGAGAATCGATCCTGAAACCCCACAATGGAGAAGATCTCTGTGTAACTTACATTGTTTCTCACCACTTATTTCCTTTGTGTCATATATAGAAAACCTCAATTAAATCATTTTTTTGTGTGTGTGAAATATGTTTGTTTATTGTCTGTATTCACCAAAAGGTAGTCCTAAAGGAACACCTTGTCTGGCTTTACTTACTACTGCTGGTCTGTGGAAGATCCCCAAGGAATATTTACAGAATGCATAGATGCATGCGAGGAAGACAGGCAGGCAATATTTTCTTGGAAATACTACACGAAAACTCAGAGTGGGTTCTGGCAAGAATTCATCCTGTCACTAAGGTCCCTGGCCAACAGCATCGATTGCTTCCTGGATCCCTTTGCACTATCCATATCATCACCTTATTTGGACACAAAGTGGTGGGAGGAGACAGCATCCTCGTGTGTAACTGAACCTTGTGGCCTACCGCGTGGCCATTCTAGATGAAAGTCCATGGGAGAATGAACCCATGGTTCTAGTTTTCTATTAGATTGCATCTGTATCATCTGTGCAGTGTTGAATTCTACATCCTAAAGGTACTCAGATACCTGTGTGACAATCACCTTTTCATAAGATGCTTTTGTCAGACAGTTCTTTTATGTATGTATGTATTTATTTTTAATTTTTTAAATGTTCATTTATTTTTGAAAGAGATAGCATGAGCAGGGGAGAGGCAGAGAGAGAGGGAGACACAGAATCGGAAGCAGGATCCAACCTCTGAGCTGTTAGCACAGAGCCTGATGCGAGGCTTGAACTCACGAACTGTGAGATCATGATCTGAGCCGAAATCGGACGCATAACCAACTGAGCCACCCAGGCGCCCCTGTCAGGTGGTTCTAATTCATCTCTTCCCAGAGATGAGCTTGGAAAGGAGACTCTGTGAGATGTTCATAACATCCTATGAAAAGCCACTGGGGCTACATGCATTTGAGAAGGGTTGAAAACTGTGCCCTTTGGCAAGAACATCTGTTGTCTTTGATTAACTCAAATTGCCAAATGTATTTTCCTGTGGAATCATTTGGAGTCGTTCCTTTCTACCCCCACCCTACCCCCACTCCCTGAATGCTAGCTGTCCATGCAGCACAGTTTGACACATACTTTGCTGGGAGGGAGTTCTTCCTTAAATTCAGCTGACAGTTGACTTCTGGGGCTTTGGATGGAGCATGTCTAATTCCTTGCCAGTGTGACAGCTCTTCAAGTATTGTATCAAGTTTCCTCAGAAACATTTCTTCTTTGGTTCTTTGTCCTGTTTCCCTGTGTGGCTGGCTCACGGATGCCCCACCTCAGGGTGCTCCTGGTACCTTTCCTTACTGCCTCTGACCTCATTCAGGCCCACACACTGCTTGGTCCAAATAGACTGCCTTGGCTGCCTGCTCGTTCACTCATTCCATAAATGTGTGAGTTCCTGGTATTCATAGGAAGGACACTGCACGTTTGGAGGAGGCAGAAATGTGGGATGCAACTCTAGCCCTCTAGAAGCGGAGGTGAGACAAGCCCCTAAACGGCCATAAAATCAGGTACAAGGTGTTACTTCCCTGCACATGACTGGCCATAGCTTCACCTTGACCTTGGGCACCTGGCCCAACCCACCCCCTGTCTTACAGGTTCATTTCCCTTTTCAGGGTACAAGTTATTGGCTTAGCCAGTGAGAAAAGGTTGGGCCCTGGGTCAGTCTTGGACTGTGGCTCAAGCAAGGGGCCTATGGGGCAGGGGCAATTTGTCTTTCTCATGTCAGATTTCAAAATTAGGCTGTTCTGGTTTTCTTAGTAACTCATTATGCTTCTGGCATCTGAGCATTTATCTAAATATGTTTGCAGTCCTAAATTTTAAGCCTGTGTCCTCTGCTGGGATTGAGTACTGCCAAGAGTGTAACCACCGTCGTGGCATCAGGTGGACTTTGGTCTGTCTTCACATCAGGCCTTGGATTCCATTAGTCCACGTGTCTCCAGCAAGTCCATATTTGCTGTGTGTACAATTAAAATCGCTTTTGCGTGGTGTCCATTCAACCAGCATTTGTTGAGCACATACTGTGTGCTGGGCCTGAATTAAGCCCTAAGGATTTTCAGTTCTGTATCTTTGTTCAGAACGGTGTGGTCTTATCTTTCTGGTGTATCTTCACTGGACAAGGTTTTAAAATTTCATTATTTCTAAATCATGTGGCTACTTGATTTTCTCTGGACACAAAATTTGGGAGGCAGGGGAGCTGGAGTGAAGCCCTGATTCCTGTGGACCCAGGGCCCAGCCCTGCCTCCCTCTCAGACTCCTTCCCCTCCACCATTGCCCTCCTTCACCTGGCTTTCCTTCTGTCCTTTGTACGTACTTGACCCATGCTCAGTCACAGGTCTTTGTTGTTCCCTTTGTTTGGAAGATTCCTCACCAGATCCTTATGTGTCTGGCTCCTTCTTACCATGAAATCTTCATGCAGATGTCATTTGGGAAGCCCTCTCTGACCATCCCAGCTATATCAACACTCAGCCCCTCTCAACCCCATAGCTCTGTTTTATTGTCTACGTAGCCCTTACTGAAATCCCTGCATCTTTGCTTATTTTCTCCCTCACTCCATTAGAATGTAAGCCCCATGCCAGGAAGGGCTGCCCTCGTTTGTTCCCTGTTCTGCCAGCACATTCTAGGTGCTTAACAAATATTAGTTGAGATGGGTAGGTGGAAGAGTGAATAAATGAACAGATGTTTCTTTTTAAAAAAATTTTTTTTTAACATTTATTGAGAGACAGAGACAGAGCATGAGCGGAGGATGGGTCAGGAAGAGAGGGAGATACAGAATCTCAAGCAGGTTCCAGGCTCTGAGCTGTCAGCACAGAGCCCGACGCGGGGCTCGAACTCACAAACCGCGAGATCAAGACCTGAGCGCAAGTCGGACACTTTACCGACTGAGCCACCCAGGCGCCCCTGGACAGATGTTTCTTAACTCCTCAAAGTTCATTGTCCTCATTTGTAAATTGGAAATGATCATGATAACACTCACCTGCAGGGCTGAGATGAGGATTGAATGGGTCCTCCCCTGTCTTGAGCCCGGTATAGTTTAGACCCTTTGGAAAGGACTGCGTGCAGAAAGAGAATGTTTGTGATTGACTTTCCTATTTGTGAGTTGGAAATTAGTCACATTCCCTGCTTTGCCAGCCTCTCTGGATTTCTGTTGAGGATTAAAGGGGAGAACACATACTAACTTTGATGGGGTGTAAGTGGGGTGCCCAAGTTAGCTCCTGGTACTGAGGTTTGGTGCCCCACTTCACCCCTGCCTCTACAGGTGTGGATTCATGGCTGATCCTCATGCAGCGTCAGCCTGTGTGTCTGAAGCAGCCATAGTGCCTCCTACTGCAGGTTCAGAAATGCCCCCCGACCCTTCCCTAAGTCAGAACCCAGCACTGCATGGCACCGTCTACTCCTGCTAGTTTGGAGTACTCCACTCCCAGTGTATTACCTCCTTGACGTGCACAGTGTAGACTTGAGCGGCAAGTTCTAGAATCCAGTTTAAGTCATCGCTTCCTCTACCAGCCCAGTGCATGACCCTGGGCAACTTACCCTCCTAAACCTCCATCTGCTTCTCTGAAGATGGGAGGGTCATAGGACCTAACTCTCAGGGTTTTCAGTAGTGTTAGAAGAGATGAGGCCTGTATGCTTTCCCAGTGGCAAGTGTTCAATATGTGGTAGCTAATTTTTACAAGGAAAATGTCATCCACATCTTTGAAAGTCTGCGTGGATTCTTTTAAACATTCTTAGAGAAGTCTCATCAGCCAGGTCTGTATGCCCCTCATGGTGGACCTGGAGAACTCTCAGTGCATTTTCTTCACCTGGTTGTTCTTTTGACATTTTCTGAGAACCTACTAGGTGTTGGACACCTTATCAGTAGTCAGAAACATGAGGGGGCGGTGCTATCTGTCCCCAAAGAAGCACACAGCTTGGTGGGGGAAGCTGGAAAGTAAAGATGTAATAAAATAAAAGATTTTTTGAAATATAAAGCAGCAGATACGTGTAGGATGGTTGCATTGGGCCAAGATGAGGAAGACTGGGCTTTGGGGAAAGCTTCATGGAGTTGATGAGGCTTAGCTGTGTTTTGAAGGGTGAATAGAAGTTTATGTGTTTGCCAGCGGAGTGATTGAATAGCATGCCAGGTGGAGAAATAGCTTAAGCAAGAACCGAAGCAAGACCTGAAGCTAAATGTTGAGGCTTGTAGACTTTACCTGCCATACTACTGCATGTGGAGCCTGGGGAATGGTGGGGGCTTTGCTGAGGAAGTAGGCAGGAGCCAGAGCATCTGGTCAGTCACAAGTCTTTACTGAGTACCTACTATATGTCAGATAGCATTGTAGGTTCTGGGATACGGTATAAACAGAACAACATACTCTCCTGGTGGAGCTGGCTTCGCAGACAATCAAATACACAGAAAGTATTAGGTTAAGTCAGGATCGTTCTGCTGAAGAAAAAGCAGGCAGGGAACAAGAGTGTCACAGGACCAAGGAGGGCCTCTTTAAGGAGGTGACATTTGAGCAGGTACCTGAGAGAAGTGAGGGAGGCAGCCATGTGGATGTGGGGGATGAGGCCTCGGGCTGAAGGAGTAGCGGGGGGCTGCGACCCTACAGCGGGAGAATGCTTGAGGTGTTGGGGGAAGAGCTGGCAGCCAGCAAGGCTGGAGCCGAGTGTGAAGGACCTTGGTGCCTTTCCAAAGGGTTTGAAATCATCCCATGGGCTGCCTCCAAAGGCCCCATCCATGGAATAATAGGAGTAAGACAGATCACCCATGCTGCCAGGTGGACGCAGGAGGCAGGGCTGGGGGGACACTTTCCTGGTCCAAGTGCATGAAATTGAGTTTTCTGCCGGAGAGAGGGCATGTGGGTGGGAAGGGATGGGCAGAAACAGTGTTGTGAGGATGGTGGTAATTCTGCTTGGCCAATCTGTGCCCTGAGAAAGTAAGAACACGTCCCTATGATCTGTTAATGCCTCCCAGCTACCCGCTGGCACGCATCCGTGGTGGGCTTTTCCTCATGGGGGCAGGGGGGAGGCTCCAAATTGGCCTGGACTCTCTCATAGCTTTTACACGGCAGTGGAAGCCAACTTAGCAATAACTCTCAGTGCTTGGGCAGTGTGTCAGCTTTGTCCCCAAAATTCCACTTCTGGAACTTTATCCTACTTGGGTGACCATTCTAGTTATGAACAGCATGCCAATGGCAACATCGTTTGTCGTCGTTGGAAAAAAAAAAAAGGGACACATGTAAAATGTGATACTGATTAGATACATTGTGGTATCGTCGCAAGAACTGCTAAAAAGGAATGAACAGAAAATGTGTTGATATGGAAAAAAATCTCTAAGGTCAAATTAAGTGGAAAAGGCACAGTGTAGAAAGTTGTATATAATACCATAATTGTAAAAATATATGTACATGCCTTGTTTTCGTAGAATATTTCTGGAACCTTACACAGGAAGCTGTTAAACGTGGTGACCCGAGAGTGGGATGGGGGCACACAGGCATGGAGAAAGAGAGTTTTGTTTGCTTTTAATTTTTTTGTACTATTTGAGTTAAAAAATTAAAACCAGGAACATGATTATTTCATAATTTAAAAAAATAGGAGCTGAGAGATTACAGAATACATTGTCATTTATGATAATGATCCCTCCTGAGTGACAAATCTTAATCACAGCCCTGGTAGTGAGTTACTTGTCATTATTTATTTATCGTATAAACCGTTTTTCTTAACATTATCTCATTTAATTTTTATATCAGCCCCATGAGATAGGCAGAAGAAAAACAATTCTGTTTTCCCGTTGAACAAACATAATCTTGGAGGAGCTGAGGGATTGCCCAGCTCATACACCAGAACTCAAAACTCCTGGCTCTGGCTGTCCCCAGGGCAGCCCTGGTTTCTCCAGAAGGCGCTGCTCTCCAGTGGGGTTGGGAGGGGCTGCCTCCCCCTACAGATGTTTCCTGTGGACCAGAGGAATTCACCTCCTTCTGTGCTCAATCCTCACCACCAGGGAGGCTCCTGGGGGCCTGAGTTAAGGAGAGCAGGGAGGAGATCACCAGCCCCCTTGCAAGGGAGCAGGCCAGGGCCGCCCTTCCTAGCTCTCAGGAGATGCACCAAAGCAAACCCAAACTGGCACTTTCTGTCCTTTTCCTTCTAATTATTTAATATTTAACTGGTTGCAGAAGTAGTGAATGTTGTAAGTGATTCAAACACAACAGCTACATAAATGAGATACATCTGTGCATCAGATATACATAATTTATAAATATGTGTTTTAGTCTGTTTGGGCTGCTATAACAAACATACCACAGATTGGGTGGCTTCTACAACAATTTATTTCTCACAGTTCTGGAGGCTGGAGGTCCAAGATCAAGGTGCTGGTAGATCTGGTGTGTCGTGAAAGCTCATTCCTGGTTCATAGGTGGCCATCTTCTCGCTGTGCCTTCACCTGGTGGAAGGGGCAAGAGAACTCTCTGGGCACTCGTCCCATTAGGAGGGCTCTACCCTCATGACCTAATCACCTCCCAAAGGCCCTACCTCCTAATACCATCACCCTGGGGGTTGGGGTTTAACATATAATTTGGGGGGACACAAACTTTGAGGCTGTTGTTAACAATTCAGAATCTCTTCCTGTCAGTATTTCCCTATGCATTTAGCTCCATTCTTCTTACCTTTCTTTTTGCTCTGTGTGTTGAAGAAAAGAAATTCCCAGGTTCAGGAATTTAATTCTGTAAAGGTCAGCTCCCTTTTACAGAAGTGGGTTCTCCAGTGGACACTCGATTTCCTTGTTGCAAAAGTAGTCCATGTTTTTTTTTGCAGAAGATGTAGGAAGCATGTTTAAGTAAATAAAGGAAAAAAACAACACACACGATAGCATTCCAATGTCCACACTGCTGAAGCTGAGAGGGGTTACGTGTCAAAGCCCACTGTTGTGGCTCCCTCGTTTCCTCTAGATCTAGCCTGGTAACCACCCCCGAAGTCAGACCCAGGCCCCCGCTTTCAAGAAGCAGCATGCAGCACCTGTCCCCCACTGACAGTGATAGAGCCCCAAGGTGACGCTCCCGCTCCGCCCCCTCCCCCCCCACCAGCGGTAAGCTATCTGCCCTCAGTTGTCAGCCCTGGGGTGCCCGCTCACCCAGAGCCCCTGCCCCAAGAGGGAGCGGTTAACCCTTCTACTGCTGATGCAGTCTGAATGCACCAATGAGCTGAGAGTGGAAGCACTGCTTGTACGCAGAATTACTGAAATGCTCTTTAAAAGAATGGTGATGCGGTATGGGGATGCAGAGACCTGGGCTTTGGGGCCCCAGGACAGGAATTTGAACCCTGTGGCTTCCACTTATGAGCTGTGTGTTCCTTACTTACACCTCCTGGCAACTCACTTTGCCCGCAGAATGGGAGGCAGAGGAGGAGTAATTCAGCTTATTAGGAAGTGCTGAAGAGCTATGATCTATTATCTTTTGTTCATTGGTGGAGTAAAGATATTTGTATATAAAATCAGCCACGAGTGTGTTTGTATTCACACACAAAAAAATGGTGGATGACTTACACTAAATAATGAGAGGTAGCAATTTAGTGAACCACAGGGCTTTGTCTGAGGTTTCTTTCATGTCTTGATGGTGCAGCAGGGGAAGGGGAAGCCCTGGCCCTGTGCCCTGGCCCGGAGCATGCCCTCCAGCCACGCTTTTTCAATTCCAACCACCCACCCAGGGGATAAATGATGTAACATCACTGTGGGGGTCCTCATCCCACACAGGGGATTCTGAGGCAGAGAGAGGTTAAGGGACTTGTCCAAACTGCCTCTCTTGGCAAGCCAGAGCCAGAACTGGGCTGAGAGAAGGACTCTCCACCCCACCCGCGTCCCTTCGCCCCTTCTCCCTTCCATGCTCCTCTTGCCTGTGTCTGAAATGCGGGCAGCTGCCTGTTTTATCTAATGGCAGAATCTGACCAGCATGTCCCTTCTCTTTGCAGGCTGCTGGACCTAGGTCCTTGAAGGAAGAGTTTTTTAGTAGATTGGGGAGAATATAATTGATGCAAGGAGGGAGGAATGAATGGGAATGGGTGAAGAGAAGGCTCTGGTGCCCAGCAAAAACCAAACAAAAGCACCTGTTGGGTTATGTCTTTGCTGGATTTCAAGAGGTTCCTTTAGGAAAATGGTTGAATCTTGATTTTGAAAGAATACTGTTGTTTTCAGCTGAGCCAGATGGTGCTTGTGACACTTAAAGACTCTGATCTACTGTGATGACAGATGTAAATTGATGCTGGCCTCCTGGTGTATAGCTTATGGCCCTGTAGCTGGTGGCACAGGTGTTAATGAATGACTTTAATTCAGGCTCAGGCACAGAATAATGCATAAGGGGCTGTTACCAAATTTCAGTGCATTAACTCTATTCTGGGTGATTTTTTTATGTTTATTTTTTGAGAGAGAGAGAGAGAGAGAGAGAGCAGGGGAGGGGCAGATAGAGAGAGGGAGACGCAGAATCCAAAGCAGGCTCCAGGCTCTGAGCTGTCAGCACAGAGCCCCCTGTGGGGCTCGAACCCACAAGCTGTGAGCTCATGACCTGAGTTGAAGTTGGACGTTTAACCAACTGGGCCACCCAGGCATCCCTAGTCCAGATGATATTTAATGAAACCACAAGAAAGTATATGAAACTGTCAAGATGCCTGACACACATGTATCCTCACGTCTGCTCTAGACTGACCCTGGTAGACATCTTGATGGGGAAGAAGCACCAAAGCTGGGGAACCTGACTCTCCCACTTACTGGTGGGGTCCCTGGGCATGTGACTCGGAACCTCTGTTCCCTCGTTGGTGAAATGGTGTACCTGTCCCACCCTTCAAGGTGCTGTCAGTGTGAAGGGACAGTGGTGCATTGTGAGTAGCTGACCAATGGTAGCTCCTCTCACTTCTGCGTCCAGCCTGCCCCCCTTCCCGGTGGATAAGGTGACATTCAAAGGATGGAGGTCTCCTCGTGATAGACACCAGAGCTGGGAATAGACCCCTCCTCCCCACTCTGGAGCTCCTTGTCCAGGGCTTTTCCTAATGGCATGTGTGCCTCTCCTGCGTGCTGTCCCTCCTTGGCAGACAGTAGCTCTTTGCTAGCCTCGGCACAGAACGTCTCAGAGGCATGAGAGGTGGCAAAGATGGTCAGACTTCATCAGAGCTTTTGGTGGCTGGTGATGCAGAGGTGTGGTACTGTGGGGGCCCGTGGGGTGGGTCTGGAAAGGCTTGGGCAGCACTTTTGGGCCATGCTGAGTCCTGGTGAGGAGGAGAAAGGGTCAGGAATTGGAGGGTCCTGGGACCCCAGCTGTGGGTGGTGAGATCCTCTCTGCTGCGTGGGACCTAGGTAATACACATGAGGATGCGCTATGTTAAGAACCAGCGGGTTCCCCAAAGCCGTGGCAGCCTCTCTGTTGCTTGGCCTGCCCCTTCTGCACTTTGCCTCCTGACCTGCAGTACCTCTGTTCACGTCTCCCCATGAGGCACAAGTTTTAGGGCTCTTCCCTGAGTTTCGATGCCATAAGAGTCCCTTCTTCTAGACTCACGCTCCTCACTGCCTCCTATTTTCCTGGATCTCACCCTCCAGCCAGGGGGGCACTGGAACAGAAGACTGGGGCGCAAACCCCGTCTGTGATCCAAGGCAAGCTCAGTAATACATGGAGCCTCAGTTTCCCCTGAACAATGGGAGCAAAACAGGACTAACAGACGCAAGAGTGCCAGTGTGCTGTTCCTAAGTGTGTGTTCTGCGTAATGCCCTCGAAGAAGTATTGCTTTGGAAAGGCAGAAACATGGCACAGTACACTTCTTACTAACAACTTAAAAAAAATTTTTTTTTAATGTTTATTTTTGAGAGAGACAGAGAAACAGTGCAAACAGGGGAGAGGCAGAGAGAAAGAGAGACTCAGAATCTGAAGCAGGCTCCAGGCTCTGAGCTGTCAGCACAGAGCTCGATGAGGGGCTCGAACTCATGAACCACGATATCATGACCTGAGCCAAAGTCGGCCACTTAATTGACTGAGCCACCCAGGCGCCCCCCTTCCTGACAACTTTTTAGTAACTGGGTTACAGTTTACATTCCATAAAGTGCTCCCCTTGTAGGTGCGCAAGTCAGTGATTTTGAATCACTGCCGATCGTGACCTCATCACAATACAGGTTTGGAACATCTCCAGCACGTCATAAGGGCTCTCAGTACCCATTTACACTTCATCTCTCCTCCAGCCTGCAGGCAACCACTCCTCCACTTTCTGTCTCCTTAAATTTGCCTAGTTAGGACTTGGCATATAAATGGAGTCATGCAAGGTCTCACTAACTTCCTTCATTTAGCATGTTTTCAAGGCTCACCCATGTTATCACATGTATCACTTCGTCATAAATAACATTCTTTGTGGCTAAATAACATTCCGTTGTATGGATACACCACATTTTGTGGGTCAGTTAATGGACATTTGGGTGCTTTTCCGTTTTTGGCTATTAGGAATAACCTAGGGGTGGAACCTCTGAGTTGTATGTTTAGCTTTTTAAGAAACTGTCAAACCGTTTTCCATTGTGGCTAAACCAGTTTTGCATTTCCACCAAAAATATATGATGTTCCATTTCTCCACATCCTAGAGGACACTTGTTATTTTGATTACTGCCATCCTGGTAGGTGCACCCAAGTGGATATGAAATAGTATCTCATTGTGGTTTTAGTTTGGCTTTAATGGGGAATACTTCTGAATAAATTTGGGAAACATTGGGTTAATCAGAGTATAAAAGTATCTTTACCGCAGGACTCCTTAGAACCTTTAATTTTCTGATGATCATTGAGATTCTCAAAGGAGGGCTACAGTGTACTTCGTTTTCTCCACTGAGGTCCTGGTGAGAACTTTTGAGTGTCTTGAAGGATTGCTGTTCTTTGGAAAGCCTAGAACAGGGTTCTAGAGACCACTGGCCAAACCCCGTCTCCTGCCTATTTTTGTAAATAAAGTTTTGTTGGAAGACAGCCACACTTGTTTATAAATTGTGTATGGCTGCTTTCACACTGCAAAGATAGATAGTTGGGACAGTGACCATATGGCTTGCAGACAAATATTTACACACTGGCCTTTAAAGAAAGTTTGTTGACCCCTGATCTAGGAGTGCCTGGTGCACAGTAGATGCTCACTTAACCTTTAGATGAAAGGATGGACTAACCCTTACGATATGGGTAGGGACCAAGAATACACTTTGTGAGGCTTTGTGTTATTTGAGCTGGTGCTTAAAGGACAGGTAGAATTTTTACAGCTTGGGAGAATGAGGAAGAATGAGGAAGAATTCCTTACAGGAATGAATCCTGTAAGGTGGAGAAGTCAAGGTGTGCTTGGGGGCTGATGGGGACTTCCGCATGGCCTAGGGGGATTTCTGCAGTGACGGAAGAAATTGGAGCAGTAGCTCCTGACTCCTCGTGCCAACCTAGGTCATTCTGTAAATGACACAGTTCTGTTCCGTCTTCCCCATGACCAGACAGTGGCTCCAAGCTCTGCCTCTGAAGTCGAACAGGTGAGGCTTCGGATTCTGCCTCAGCCTTCCTGGGCATATTAATTTCCCTAAGCCACACTTTTCCCACTTGTAAAATGGGAACAACTGTTGCCTTTACCTTGGGAGTGAGCATGAGGAAATCCAGGCTATCATGGTCCTTGTTATTTTCTTCATACTCCTGGGTAGTAAGCTCTCCGACAACCTGAGGGGGTGCTCTCTCAGCGCACCCCTGCTTCACTCATCGTTGTGGCTTTAGTCCTTAGGGTACGCGGCATGGAGTTAGCACCTGATAACTATCTGCTGGAAGATGGCATGATGCAGAGGCCTCAGTTGCTTGACAAGGAGGGTCCTTGCCCTGTGCCTCCAGCGGCATTTAGGACCTCTGGTGGGGCTCATAGGAGCAAGTCAGAGCTGGGGGCCTGCACTTCTTTCTTCCCAGAGAAGTGAGAGCAGAACCCCGAAGGCAGAGAAACTCTGGAGGGGGCAGGGAAGGCACATTAGTTTTGGTGATGGGCCCTTTTTTGTTTGTTTGTTGCTTGGGGAGACCAGAAAGGAAGACCAGCAAGGCTATTTATAGCCCAGCCCCTCAGCGCCAGTTTTTAGGGCGGTCTGTGTGTCCCTGGCAACACTTACTCCGTGGCAGGTTAAAGAAAGGTGATGTGTTTGCCGGCTCCGTGCTGGACATCAAGATGAGGCGGCCTCTCCGGCCAGCCAGCCACGCTGGGAGCTGTTCCCACATGGCCTCTCCCAGGCTCTCTGCCGGTGGAGGAGAGGGGCCTGGCTGTCTGCTCCTTCTCCGCTTTCCGGGGTCAGACCATTCCTGGCTCTGCAAGCTAGGGAAGCCCCAGGTGTGAGGCTGTTTCCTCCCCTCCAGACTCAGCCTCTCTATGTATGAGACACTGAGATGGAAATGAGGGTGATGTCTGGAGACTGGATTTGGGAACCCAGCCATTTTCCCTCAGACTGTGAAGGATGGGGGAGAAGCCTTGAGTGAGAGGCATCCTCTTGCTGGGGTCCATTTCTGGCGGGCAGCAGTGGGGGAAAGGGTGTGGGCACCGGAAGAACCTGGTTTCAAGTCCTAATCTGGGCAAGTTCCTTTACCTCACTTGGCCTCAGTTTCCCCACCCATAAAATGGGTCTAATAATACCCTCACAGTGAACTGAATGTAATGAGCTGTATGGCTTTCATGTGGCACCTGCCATAGTCCCCTCTGCTTCCAGCTCCTTCCAGTTCTCTCCTGGCAGTCTCTTAATAACGACAGTTTGTGGGTGCCTGGGTGGCTCAGTGGGTTGAGTGCCAGACTTCGGCTCAGGTCGTGATCTCACGGTTCCTGAGTTCGAGCCCTGCATCTGTTGTCAGCGCAGAGCCCACTTTGGATCCTCTGTCCCCTCTCTCTGCCCCTCCCCTGCTCATGGGCATGTGCTTGCTGTCACTCTCTCAAAAAAAAAAAAAAAAAAAAATAAGGATGGTTTCCTTCCAAACTGGCCTCTTGATTTCCCCAACACATTTACCCCATTATAAGTAAAACAGCTCTTGTGTTCTGTGTGGCCCTTCCAGATACCATGGTCTCTGACCCATAAAAGCCAAACTCACCAGGGTCCCACCAGCATCCCACTGCATGTCTGCTCCTCACTCAGAGCTGTCTGAAGTCTGCCCCACGAGGATCTGTTCTCCCTGCCTCACTCCCACCTTCTGGTCCCAAATCCCCTGACACCCTCCGTCTTGCCAGGCTGCCCTGCAGCACGTGGCAGGTGGACTGCTTCCCCTTCTGGAATGCCCTCCGCCTCCAGGGATGCCGGCTTATCCTGTTGCTCCCTGCTTTTCTGCTCACACTTGTCTCCCTCCTGCAAGGGCTCCTCCCTTCCTCTCCTGTCCTGTAAATGTTGGGGTTCTGGAGGCTCTGTGCACGTCCTCCCCCTGCCTCCTTCTCCTCCTCCAGCTCTCCCCAGGGAGCCTCATGTGCTCCCAGAACACCCTGATGGCTCAGGTCTGAATCTCCTCCTTGTGTCTCTTTCTTGAGCTTTACACCCAGAGACCCAGTTGCCTCTGGGCATTGCAGCTTCGTAGGTGTCCCACAGGCACCTCAAAATCATCTTGTCTAAAAGATTGGTTCTTCACCTCTTCCTCCTCCAACCTTCTTGACAATTCACTCCTGCTTAGCTAATGACCTGCCCGCCATCCATCCAAGTATGAAGCTGGGTGTCACTTGGGAACCCCCTCTTCCCTCCTACCTGCCACCCCTAGGCAGTCACCTTGTTCCTGTGCTTTTTTCAAGCCCACTTGTTCTCCTCTAGGGCCATTCCCCTACCTTGGTCCAGACCCTCCCTAATTACTATGCAAACTAAGGCAGCCCTGACCCGTTCTACCCTTACTGCCCATTCTTCCCACTGCAGCCAAAGAGAGTCTTCCAGAATATGTATCTGATAGGGTCTCAGTCCTATTTAAGATTCAATGAGGCTCCTGTTGCCCTCAGGATGAAGCCCTAGCCCCTCAGCAAGGCTCATAGTCCAGCTCTGTCGTCACCCCACTTCTCACCCTGGCTTCTGCCGCGCTTACCCAACATGCCATGCCTTTCCCTGGTCTCACTGAACTTTTGTTCCAGCCTTTTGCCCCTGGTGGCCTTTCTGCCCCAAGTGCTCCCCGCCCTTCTTTGCTGACTCCCTCCTATCCTCCAGGATCTCTCTGGCTCACTCTGATCTCCTGGCTCACTCTGATCTCCGCATCCTGGTATTGGTCAAATCCCCGATGATGGTCCCAATGATTTCTCTGTCTTGATCCTCTCTATGCCCAGTTCTATTTTCTTGTCTGCTTTCCCCATTAGAACATGAGCTCTTTATGGACCCCCGGTGTAACACTGGCACACTAAAGACATCTTACTAAGTGCTACTTGAATAAATTAATAAATTACGAAGGACATGTGCTGCGTACTACCTTTATGTTATATGCAAAAACACGTAAGATAGCTTTGGAGCATGCGTTTAATGACAGCTTTCATTAATGAAGAAGAGAAGAAGGCAGTGATTTTAGTGTTACAGGGGAATCTCAGAGCTAGCATTGAGGCTGGAAGTGCAGGCTTTGGAGCCAGGATCCCTAGGTTCAAATCCCAGCTCTGTTGCTTGCTCCTGGTATGACTTTGGGTGAGTTACTGAACCGCTCACACCTCAGTTTCCCCATCTTTGAAATGATGGTGATTCTCTTTACCTCAAGGATTGTTGGGAGGGTTAAATGATGCTTGGAAACCTGTCAAAGGGAGGTATTGTCATTCCCATTTTACAGATGAGGAAGCTGAGACTCAGAGAAGCGATGTCCCTTCCCCAAGGTCATACAGCTGGTAAGGAACAGCGCTCAGTTTGAACCCAGTCCATCTCTACAGGTGCCAGGGGCTGGAGAAGCAGAGGCACCACACTGCCAAGCTCTGGGTAGCTATCTCCAGAAATATTCTACACGTGTGGTCTGAAAAAGATACCTCGTGAAGGACCTGCTCCCATGCCTGGCTCATAGTAGGTGTTCAGAATAACTTGAGTAAATGCCTCCAAAGAGTTCTGTTTAGTCTTCAACATTTCCCGCTCCCTGGACAGTGTCAGGAGGTCTGTTCCTTGGTCCCCTTTTTTTTTGCCAGGGTGTTGGCAGCAAACTCTTCCTTATTCAGACCTTTCTCCTCTCCAGCACTTCATGGGGAGGGTCATTAAGAAAGCTTTTTCCCAGGAAGAGCTGTGCCTTCTCCAAGTCTCCGGAGTTGAGTGCCCCAGCCCCTGGACTCTCAAAGGCTGCCCTTGTGGGTTTCAAAACAACCCACAGCCCTGCAGGCTGAGAACCTGGCCCCTGAGCCTTCTATCTTTAGAAACCCAAGGTCCATTGCTAGTTAGAGTCAGTGCTGGTAAAACCTAAAGAAAATAGTTTGAGGATGTTTTCAAATAGTGTCTGGTGAAACAAAAGAGCAATTCATCCTGCGTAGCTTTTAGTAATCTGCTTCCCATTCTGGGAATTAGATTGTTCAATTAAGCGAGAGGGCGCCGAAGCAGGCTGCATGACTCAAAAGTTTGCGGCATCCAAAATGTGGAAGAGAGGGGACCTGAGCCAGCTCCCTCCTGGCTGCTCTGCCCCCTCTGCTGTCCCTCTGTCCCCATGCCGTTTCCAGTTTTCAAGTCCCAGTTCAGAAAACAACTACATCAACAAGAAGGCATATGTGTATGTGCACCCCTGCTAGCTGGGGACCTCATGTAAGTGCTTCTTTAATGAAAAATTCACAGCCTGGAGTGGAATGGGAAAAGCACACCATCTGCACTGGCCCACTTTCTCTCCTGAGCGGGCTTATTTCTTCTTGAATGAGAAGGAATGCCCACCTCATGGGCATTCAGGATGCTGTCGGGGGCAGTTTGTAAGGTGGTAGATATATGTAGGCTACGAGACTCTTAATCGAGAAACAAGGTCCTTGATGAACACTCTGAGGTTCCCTGCAGAATTTTGAGAGTGAGTGGGTGCATCACAGTATTTTGGGGGAGGAGAAAGTCCAGTCCTTCAGGAGCTTCTCAAAGGATATCAGACCCCATCTCTAGGTCCTCTTCAAAAAATCTATTCAGGTGGGGTGTGTAGGTTATTCCTTCATTGTCAGGAAACTCTACTTCTGTGGTGCTGAGGCCTTCCCACGCATAAGCAATCCTTGGGCGGGTGCAGCAAAATGCAGCTTCGGGGGAGTCGTTCGGCAAAGATCTGGACTCAGTAGGTCTGGGACGAGATGCAGGAATTTTTTTATTTTTAGCAAGCACTCCACAAGGACCGTGCTCTGAGGCCCACTATTCTGTTATGATAATAGATACTCTTGAAGGTTTCATTTAATGGCCTATAGTTTTTAACGGAATTAAAGCCAGAGACTACTAAGCATAAGAAACAAAATTTAAAAAAAAATTGCTGTTACAATGATGTGGCTATCTCCTTCCTTAAAAACTTGGACTTTTTTTTTTTTTTGGTCCAACTTATACTTGTAGAGGGAAAAAGCCATACATGCTTTTGTTTTAATTCACAGTTTTAATATAGTGCCTGGTCCATAGTAGGTGCTCAGTAAATGTGTATTTAAGTGGATGTTCGCACTTCTAGCAATAGGTCTGAAAGCTGGTTTCCTTTCAAATAAATCCACACAGCCCAATTTTGTTTGGGGGCCTGCCTGATTTCTCCAGCAGGGGTTGGGGCTGGAGGGAGCCTGTAGACCGGTGCTAATTGGTGTCATTGAGTAATTAATGCAGAATCAGGCCCTGAGCAGATTCCCAGGGAGACAGACACTGAGGGAGGCTTTCATGCTTGGTGGGATGGGAGCTGCTTGCTCAAAGGATGTTCCCAGAGTGCTGAGACGACTGGCGTGGTCCGACGGGGGTGGTTTGGCAGCCAGAATGGGGTTCGTGGAGCGAGTTTGGAGGGGGTTTGTGTTAGTGCCACGGTTCTGCACAATATGGAGCGTGGCGAGTTTGACTTTAAAGAAACACAAACCCCGGGCGTAGGCTCTGGGAGCCAGGTCTGTGTCAACCCTGAAGGATTGATGGGTTCTGAAGGAAGACTGTGGCTCGAGGCATTGACTCAGTGTAGCCTGGGGTCCTCCCCCTCCTGTGGCCTGGGCCTTCTGGGACATCCCTACTCTTGGCCTGCTGTTCAAGGCTCCCAGGGATGCGTCTCTGTTTACGTTTTCTGCGATTCCCTTATGACCCCTATGTTCCAGTATTCCCCAAGAATCCCATACTCTGTTTTCTGGCTTTTGCTTGTGCTATTCCCTCCATCTAAAACAATTTTAAGTCCCTTTCTCTCCTGGCTGAATCCCATCATCCTTTATGGTTTAGCTCAAATATCACTTCTTCCAGACTGCTTTCCCTAAACCCATGTATCAGTCAGCATTGGTTGGGTTTTGCTGCAATAACAAACATCTCCAAAGATCTCAGTAGCTTAAGGCTGCAAAGTTGCTTTCTTGCTCACACAACATCTTTGACAGAGGGTAGCAGGAAGGCTCATGTGTAGTCACTCAGGAAGTCAGGCTCCTAGGGGCTCCATCTTGACACATACTCTGTCATCACAGCAATAGTAGGAGAAGGCAACATGGTGAATCACCTCACCTGGCTCTGCAAGTGACACGGGTGCTATTGGCCAAAGCAAGTTCATTGGCTGCTGTTTAGTTCAGCAAGCCAGGGTTGTATAATTGCTCCCACTGAAATTCCCCACCTGGAATGTGTATGGACAGTCCTTCAGTCTCCTGGAGTCGTCAGGTGGGCTAGATGCTTCTCAGTCTTTCCAGAACCCCTCTACTTCTTCCGTTTTAGCCCTTGCCTCACTTACTGTAAACCATTCCTAACTGGTCTGTCTTTCCCCAATGAGTGAATCCACGAAGACAGAGGGCTGGGTCTTGTTCCTCACTGGGGTCCCAGCTCTGGGTTTGGCTTGGAGGAGATGCTTGGCAAATGGTGGTAGGGGAGGCAGGTGAATGATTGGGTGGCCTATTCCTGCTTCCCTATAGCACTAGCTTTGCCCCGGGTGGGATCAGGGTGGGTCTCCAGCCCCCGTGACTCTCCCCTCTCCCCTTCACAGGCGCCGGGTCCTGGCCATCTCAGGTGGGATCGAGCACATTGGGAACCTCCGTTGGGAGCTGGCCTTGTGTCTCCTGGCAGCCTGGACCATCTGCTACTTCTGCATCTGGAAGGGGACCAAGTCCACAGGAAAGGTAAGAGGTGCATCTTCAAGCAACTAGCCACCAGCAGGGGAGGACATGAGCTGTCCTTGTATAAGATCACAGGTGACCCAGAGAGTGCCCCGAGTTTGAATTATAAAAGTTAGCTCTTATGCTGGAAGGTAGGAGGAGCACTGGACTGGGAGTCCACTCAGGAGCTCAGAGCTAGAACCCAGTGCACCACTCACGTGCCACACACCTCAGGGCTGGTCAGTTCTGCCTTTTGAGCCTCAGTTTGCTTGTCTGTGAAATAGCAAAGCCTGTCCTGTCTTACTGAGAGCTCTGCAAGGAAAGGGGAGGTAAAATGCTTTGAAAACTGGAAGTGCTGAAGTACAACCATGTAGTTTTTGTAATGAAGACATGGGCTTCAGGCATGTGCCAGGGCAGGAAATGCTGGCTGCCTGCACTGATAGGCCCCAGGACCTCACCCACTAAGAGTCTGTGGATGGAGGGCAGCTGCGTCCATTTCGTTGCCTTGCCGTGCCATCCGTACTGTGTGGCCTCCGGGACCTGCATCTCCTCTCGGGGGGGGGGGGGGGGGGCGGAGAAGTGGGAGGAAGCAGCCAGGTCTCAACAGCCCTGGCCAGGAAGTTAGCACGGCTCTCCCACTCACAGGCACCTGGCTGGAGCCTGAGGCATGGCCTCAGCTGCCTGCCAGGGAGGCTCAAGATGTAGGGGAACACGGGGGGAAGTCTAGTGAGCACAGCCATCTGTGCCATAAGAATCAATGCACATGTTGTACATGTAGCTCATGGACAAGTCCCGCCCACTCATGTGTTTTAAGGAAAAAAAAAAAAAAGTAGAGATGCCTGGGTGGCTCAGCTGGTTGGGCGGCCTACTCTGATTTCAGCTCAGGTCATGATCCCGGGGTTGTGGGATCTAGCCCCACGTTGGGCGCCATGCTTTCAGTGGAGCCTGCTTGGGATTCTCTCTCTCCGCCCCCCCCTCTGCCTCTCCCTGCTGGTGTGTGCACAGGCGCACACGTGTGTGCGCTGTCTCTCAAATACATTAAAATAAAAGCATAGTTGCCAACACTTAAAAATCAGGAGATTTCATGTTGGAAAAAGAAGTATGATTCTGGTATCCTTTGGAAAGTTGAAAGGTTTGGCAGCACTGGGCCTGCATGCCTACACAGCAGCTGGGTTGGCGGAGCTGAGCAGTAGCCACCGCCTTCTAGGGATACTCTGGTTGGCCACAGTCCTCACCATTCCCTATTGCCCTGACGCTCTAGCTGAATGTCAGTGCCAGTAGTTTGCTCATTTGTGCTATTCCATTTTTTCTTGTGGAAAAGGGGACCTGCAGCTTTTCTTATTCCAGTCACCCTGACCATCTCACTCCTTGCCTGCCTGTTTCTGGTAGGCATCACCTTTATTCTAAGCTGTTGGCTGGATCAGGGACTGGAGGTCAAACCTCTAAGGAGATGGGAACTTAACCACTCTGGGTCCTTTTACAAAAGGTGGTTCCCTCATTTCCCACAGTGGTAGGTATTGACTGGTGGGCATACCTACTGGGGGGAAATTAGGCGAGCAGAACAGAGATATTGACAAGTTTCCATGCTGAGGGTGGTAAGGGAGCTAAGGAGGTACTAGAAAGTAATCATAAATTTGCCTGGTGCACCAGAGAAAGGAGAACGGAGACTCATGTTCTGTCGGCCTAGATGATTTTGCTAATCTTTGCTTTCTCTAGTTTGCATCATGAAAACAATAGAATTTTTCTGTTTTTCCAAATCTAAAAATCAGTGCATTATTGATGTACTTCTTTAGACTACATACACGCTGCTCCTGTCCCCTTTTTTGCTGCCTCTTCTGGCTAAAGAGGAAGAGAATGACTTGAAGGAGTGAAGAACCAGAGTTTGGAATCAGGATTCACATCTGAGGTCTGTCACTCACTAGCTGTGACCTTGGCACATCACTTAACTTTTCTGAGCCTCAGTTTCCTCTTCTGCAAAATGGGGATTGATCATTAAGTTTGTCTCATGGGGTGATTGCCAGGATGAGATGCAAGGATGCGTATTTAATGCTTAGCGGAGTGTGTGACTAATAGTAAGTGCTAAATAATGGTGATTCTTAAAAATCTTATTATAATGATAAAATTTACTCATATGAGAAGTTGTTTCTGGGTATCTACTCTCTGCCTAGCATTAGTCAATGGATATCTAAAGGTGAATGAAACACAGCCTCTACCCTACCCAGTAAATATATGTGAGAGTGCTTTGTGAAGTGCAAAGGGAAGGGACACTGCTTCTACCATGATTACCACTTTCTTGGGAGTCAATGCCAAGGCCAGCAGGCTTGGCTGGCTAGCAGTTGTGTGTGGTGGGGGCGAGGGCCATTGGATAAGGCATTAGTGCATGCATGTACTTGGGTTGTCCATGTGGGCACATGTAGCCTTGAGCTCTTGGGCCCAGAACATGGGCCACAGCAAAATTTGGTTCCATTTGGCTCTTAGGAGGAAGCTGAGTCCCACTATAGGGCCACTTGCCATTGGCTGGGCTGTTGAGCCTGTGTGTTGAGAATTCTAATGCAGGGACTGGGTTTCAAGGAAGGACTAGCAGGCTGCATTCTTGGAGATTTCAAAAGAGACATATGGGGAAGCATGGGAGAGAACATTCATCCACAGCCTTCTGTTCGCTGCACACTCTGCCAGGCATTTTTCATCCACATTAGCACATGAGATCCCACAACCTGGGGAGATACTGCCTCGAGTTCATAGGTGGAGACCCAGAGGCTGAGAGATTGAGGAGCCTGGCCTGAGTTGGATGAAGACTGTGCCTCGGCACTGACCCCGTGCTGCTCCCATCTTGCCTGTCCTTGGACTCGATCAAATTTTAGAAGATTGTGATATTTTGAGTGATGTCCTTTCACGCATTCTGCCTGAGCCTACTTTCTCTCATCACTAGTAGGCATGGTAATGAGGGCAGTAGTACTTGTGATAGTAATGGGTGATGGTCATTGAGTGCCTCACATGCCCACTCCGTTTAGAACTTGAAACAAGCCCAGGAGACAGGGGCAGTCATTATCTCTGTTTCAGACGAGGAAACTGAGGCCTGGACAGAGTAAGTAACTTGCTTAAGGACCCTCAGGTAGGAAGCAGACCCCAGGCCTTGGTGGCCACATAGCCTGGGCTTTGGATGAGAGTACTATCCTGCCTGCCCTCTGTGGTGTAGCAATAATGAGTTTTCTTATGTGCTGATTATAAAGAGGCAGTTGATGAGATAACATAGCACACAGTGGGGGCTCAGTGGTTGTTGGTTGCAGCTGTAATAAGATGGTGGTTTTAAGGGAAATGCTGAAATCCGATGAGCCAATTAATGAGCATCGGATGAGCAATCCGATGAGCATTTTCCTGAAGGCTGGGTTTCAGGGGCTCTTCCCCTGTTCCATGCTCAAGACCAGGGTTAGCATCAGGATGGAATGTGGTTTTCCAGAGCTGTTGTGATTTCTCAGAAACCATGTGCTTTACCCCACCCCTGACATTTTATTAGTGAAGAAATTTAGGCTCAAAGAGCAGAAGGGACTTGTCCAAGGCCACACAGGGAGTAAGTGACAAGTGTCAGGTTAGGAACTAGAGCCTGGTGGCCCAGCTCCTCAGCTCTTTATATATGATGAGGTTCTAACAGTTTAAGGAGACCAGGGGTCCCCCATCAGCACATGGTGTCTTCTCAGGAGAGGGTCTGTTGCTTTTCTTACTGTTTATTGTCCGCCTCACCTTGGACATAAGCCTAGGGTCCAAAGGTTTTTCAGGTTCTGTACAAAAACAGCTAAAAATAAACACAGGTCATATGAGTCTTCCTGAGTGGGGAGCCACCGCTCCTGTCTCTTGCCTATGACCAGAGCCACTTTCATGAGGCTGTCCAAGGAAGGAGAACCCTGTCTTTCTGCTCGTGTCCAGGCCACAACTGAGTTCCAGCCCACTTCCCATACTCAGATTTCAGCAGAAAATTCTGAAATTTCATTAGCTTGAGAAAAGTTTCCTGGCCCAGGTTTAACTTAATTCATTGAACGTGTCTCTTGCTGCTGGAGGCATGCATTACAGACTCACCTGTTAGCAGATGACTGTCTAAATGGAGGTTTGGGATCAGGTCACAAATGAGTAGATCACAGATGAGTCTGTGATGGGGCCATAGAGGAAGGCCCAGCCACCCTCTCCAGTGGCTCAACAGGCAGTGTGTGGGCTCCTGATCTGTGTTGATATTAGCATACCCCCCACAGATGGTCTCCGCAAATGTCCTTCAGTGCCCTCCCCTCCTGCTCCCTGTTTGAGTACTTTACGGTCTTCTGACATCACAGAGGCCAGCATTCAGGATGTCCCCAGGGTCAGAGTGAGCAGCATCTCCTGTCAGAAGAAGCTGCTGTGGGTTGGAAAGACACAAACTAGATTCAAACTTCAGTACGTAGCAAGGTGCCACCTAACTGTTCTTAATAAACATTTGTGGAATGGATGAATTTCACCTGTGCCTGGGGCGCCCTGCAAGGTGCTGGGATCCAGTAGAGAGGGTGGTGGGCCATCTTGTCCCCATAGAGTGTGCCTAGCAGGGCAGGCACAGACAGATAAGCCATTGCAATTTAGTGTGTTAGTGCTAGCATTCACAATAGAACAGCTAGAGAATCAGATTCTGTGAATGTGGGGATTCTAATGGCTGCATACTGGCTCTGGAATATTGGAACATAGCATGTCAGAGCTGGGAGGCATCTTGGCTTTTAAGGTCAAACCCTATTGTACAAATAAGAGAGTAGAGGCCCAGAGAGGTTGCAAGGTTTGCTCAAGGCCACCCTGTTTGGAAGGAGCAGAGCCGGGATTCAAGCCTGGGTCTGTCTGCCTTCCCTAAGCCTGATCCTCCTCTGCTCTCATGCCCTCAGCTGGGAGTTCATGTGCAAGTTCAGCGTGAGCACATTGATCATAATTCTAAGCACACAGTAGGTGTTTATTTCCCTACCCCAAGGCAACAGCTATGGTTTATTTCTGCATAGCTTTTTTTTTCCTCTCTTTAGGCACAATTCCAAATTCTAGAAGTCTGAATTAGAAAAATAAATAAAAACCTTTCTCAATTGTTAATTAAATTCTGCCAAGATGTAGGATTCTAAGATACTTGATTTCTTCACGAGGAAACTTCCAGGCTGTTTGTAACTTGTCATCTTCTGCATGATAAACAGTTTTACTCCAGATAATTGAAATCAAGTGTTCACAACATGGAGACATCTTTGTGATTTTTCTGTGTCCTTCGTTTTTGTAGTTTGTTTTTAAAGACTTTATTTTTAAGAGCAGTTTTAGGTTCACAGCAAAATTGAGCAGAAAGTACAGAGATTTCCCATGTATCCCCCTGCCCCCACACACGTGTCACCTCCCCCTTTATCGACACCGACCACTGGAGTTGGGCATTTGTTACAGTTGATGAACCTACCTCATCATCACCCAAAGGCCCTAGTTTACACGAGGTTTCAGTCTTGTTGTACATTCTGTGCATTTGGATAAGTGTATAATGACACGTACCCGCCATTATAGTATCCTACAGAATAGTTTTACCACCCTAAAAATCTTCTGTGCCCCACCTTTTCCTCTCTCCTATCCCTAACCCCTGACAACCACTCATCCACTCATCCTTTTTTTTTTTTTTTTTTTTTTTTTTACTGTCTCCATAGTTTCAACTTTTCCAGAATGTCATTATCATTGTAATCATACAGTATGTGGCCTTTTCAGATTGGTTTCCTTCACTTAGTAATATGCATTTAAGGTTCCTCCATGTCTTTTGATGGCTTACAAGTTCATTTCTTTTTTTTTTTTATGCTTTTTTTTTTTTGAGGGGCAAGGAGGGGCAGAGAGAGAGGGAGAGAGAACCCCAAGGAGGCCTCCAGGCTCAGCAGGGAGCTTGACATGGGGCTCGATCTCATGAACCATGAAATCATGATCTGAGGCGAAATCAAGAGTTGGACGCTTAACTGACTAAGGCCCAAGTGCCCCCCAAAGTTAATTTCTTTTTAGCACTGAATAATAGTCCATTGTCTGGATGTATCATGGTTTATCCATTCACCTTAATTTTTTTTCTTTGATAGTTGACACACAATGTTACATTAGTTTCAGGTGTCCAACATAGTGATTGGATATCTCTATATGTTATGCTGTGCACACCACATGTGGACTTACCATCTGTCACCATACAACACTATTATGATACCATTCATATGCTCCCTATGTCTTACCTTTCATTCCTGTGACTTACTCATTCCGGCCTGTGCCTCCCACACCTCTTCACCCATTTTGCCTGTCCTCCCACCCCCTCCCCTCTGGAAATCATCACTTTGTTCTCTGTATTTATAGGTCTGATTCTGCTTTTTGTTTATTTGTTCGTTTTGTTTTTTAGATTCCATGTATGAGTGAAGTCAAATGGTATTTGTCTTTCTCTGTCAGGCTTCTTTCATGTAGCATTATACCGTCTACATCCATCCATGTTGCTGCAAATGGCAAGATTTCATTCTTTTCATAGCTGAGTAATATTCCATTGTGTATACATACCACATCTTTATCCATTCATCTGCTGATGGATACTTAGGGTGCATCCATATCTTATCTATTATAAATAATACTGCAATTAACATAGGGTGCGTATCTATTCACCTACTGATAGACATTTTGGGTACTTCCAAGTTTGGCAATTATGAATGAAGCTGTTATAAACATTTGTGTTCAGATTTTTGTGTGGACATCAGTTTTCAACTCTGGATAAATACCAAGGAGTGTGATTGCTGGATTGTATGGTGAGCATTTTGTTTTACAAGAAGCTGCCACTCTGTCTTCCATTTCGCATTCCCACCGGCAGTGAATTACAGTTAGTATTGCCCCATATCCTCGCTAACATCCAAGTGTTTTGGATTTTGGCCATTGTCTCATTATTTTAATTTTCATTTCTCTGATGACACATAATACAGAGCATTTTTCTTATGCCTACTTGCCATCTGAGTATCTTCTTTCGTGAGGTGTTTGTTAAGGTCTTGGGCCCATTTTTTTTTTCTTAATGTTTATTTTTATTTTTGAGTGAGAGAGACAGAGCATGAATGGGGGAGGGGCAGAGAGAGAGAGGGAGACACAGAATCTGAAGCAGGCTCCAGACCCTGAGCTATCAGCACAGAGCCTGACACGGGGCTTGAACCCATGAGCTATGAGATCATGATCTAAGGCCAAGTCAGATGCTGAACCGACTGAGCCACCCAGGTGCCCAGAGCCCATTTTATAATCAGGTTGTTTTCTTATTGTTGAGTTTTAAGTGTTTTGTGTGTGTGTGTGTGTGTGTGTGTGTGTGTGTGTGTGTGTGTGTGTGTGTTTTGGATAACAATCCTCTATTAGATGTGTCTCTTGCAACTATTTAAAAAAATGTTTTTTAAATGTTTATTTATTTTGAGAACGAGAGACACAGCACAAGCAAGGGAAGGGCAGAGAGGGAGACACAGAATCCGAAGCAGGCTCCAGGCTCTGAGCTGTCCTCACAGAGCCCAACATGGCTCTCAAACCCCTGAGCTGTGAGATCATGACCTGAGCCAAAGTAGGACAGATGCTCAACTGACTGAACCACCCAGGTGCCCCTCTTGCAACTATTTTTTGAGCTTATTGTTCTTTAAATCTTTTTTTAATGTTTATTTTTGAGAGAGAGAGAGAGAGAGAGAGAGACTGAAACAGAGAGACAGAGTATAAGTGGGGAAGGGGCAGAAAGAGAGTGAAACACAGATTCCGAAGCAGGCTCCAGACTCTGAGCTGTCAGCACAGAGTCCATTCCATGGCTTGAACTCACGAACTGTGAGATCATGACCTGAGCTGAAGTCAGATGCTTAAGTGACTGAGTCACCCAGGTGCCCCTAAGCTTATTTTTTTTTAATCTTTCAACATTTATTTGCCCTTGAGAGGCAGACAGAGTGAGAGGGGGAGAGGCAGAGAAAGGGAGACACAGAATCTGAAGCAGCCTCCAGGCTGTCAGCATAGAGCCTGACATGGGGCTCGAACCCACAAAGTGTGAGATCATGACCTGAGCTGAAGCTGGACACTTAACCGACTGAGCCACCCAGGTGCCCCCCTAAGCTTATTTTTTAAAATAGTCTCTGCAGCCAACATGGGGCTCCAACTCACGACCCTGAGATTAAGAGTCGTAGTCTCTACCTACTGAGCCAGCCAGGCACCCCTCTTGCAACTATTTTCTCCTAGTCTTTGGTTTTTCTTCTTACTCTCTTGACATTATCTTTGGCAGAACAGAAGTTTTCATTTTAATGAAGTGTATCTTATCACCTGCTTCATGGATCCTGCCTTTGGTGTTGTGTCTAAAAAGTCATTGCTGTACCCAAAGCCACTTAGGCTTTCTCCAATTATCTTCTAGGAGCTTTATAGTTTTATGTTTTATATTTAGGTCTATGATCATTTCGAGTTAATTTTTGTGAAGGATGTAAGGTCTGTGTCTAGATTTATTTATTTTTTGCATGTGGATGTCCATTTGTTGAAAAGACTATCTTTGCTCTGTCCTTATTTTTTTGTTTTTATTCATCAACCAAATTCATCTTGACCATCCCTGCCACCCACTCCTCCCCTGGTCTCATAAGCCTGAAACCACCAAGGCATTTTTGACAACTTCTCCCTTTATGTCTCATGCAGTTATTGACCAACTCGCCTTTTGTAATTACCCTGGCAAACATCCTGTCCTCTCCATTTATTGTCCATCCATCTACTCACCCACACATGCAACAAATATTGAGCCCTCAGTAGCTCTTCAGTACCTCCAGAGTGAAAATTGCTCTTAGGATTTCCCATTTGTACAAACATATTGCTGACACGCAGAATAATACAAATGAAATGCTGTATATTCTATGAAACAGCAATTTCAAATAACTTCTGTATGCTCCTGTCTTCATTCTATTTTATCAAATGACAGCATGTGAAGCAATGTTGTGGTTTTGCAATATTTTCCTGGTACCTCTATGCATATTTGTTGAAGATGGAAAAAACTGGTGATTACTGGTTGTCCTTCCTTTGTAGCTTTGCTAAACCTTAGTCTAACTCAGGGAGTAGCCAGATCTGGCCAAAGGCCTGTTTTTGTACATAAAGTTTTATTGGAACATAGCCACATCCCTTCCTGTAGGCATTATAGGTGGCTGCTTTTGTGCTACTGTATAGCAGTAGACTTGAATGGTTGTGACAGAGACGATGTGACCCACAAAGCCTAAAATATTTACTCTCTGCTCCTTCACAGAAAAAGTTTGTGGATCTGTAATTTTTTTAAGTTTATTTATTTATGTTGAGAGAAGGGGGGAGAGGGGAGGAGTGCAGAGGGAGAGAGAGAGAATCCCAAGCAGGCTCTGCACTGTCAGCACAGAGCCTGATGCGGAGCTCGAACTCACAAACTGTGAGATCATGACCTGAGTTGACATCAAGAGTCAGCCGCTTCGCTGACTGAGCCACCCAGGCGCCCCAAGTGGGTCTGTAATCTGTGAAACTAATTCACGCAGACTCTCTGCCATCTAACAAGAAACTAATATAAACTGCTGTCACCCAAAACATGGATGATTTCAAACACTGCAAAGCGTTAGTGATAGCTGCAGTGCAGAGGTTTTCTGAAAGGTCCTTAAAATCTCACCCCAGCCTTTGTAGCCCGCAGATGTGCTATTTCTTGTGTCCAAATGCTCACTTGCTATGGATGTTACTCATTCACTCATTAATTCATCCAGTAAGTGTTGCATACTTACTGTGTGCCAGGTACCAGGCTGGGGGTTCTTCTCAGCGGTGGGTAATCCAGACCGTGGAGTTACGGCCTGCTGGGGGAGATGCAGAATGAATAAGTAACAGAAATGCTATGGATGGAAGACAAGTGGGGCTGGGAGAGAAAAGAACAAGGGCGGGGGAACCCTTCGCAGGGGTCAGAGAAGCGTTCCTTCAAGAGAGGTGTCCATCTGCGATGGGAAGGACGAGCAGGGCTTGGCCGGGTGAGCAGCACATGTGAAGTTTTCAAATGGGAAGGATCTGGTGAATGTGCAGCGAAGCAACTGGGAGTCCAGATAGAATCGGTGATGGCATGAGATGGGGCAGGGGAAGTCGGCAGGGGTCGGACCTTGCAAGTCATGGGGAAAGGGCAGGATTTTATTCTAAGTGTGATGGAGAGCCCCTGAACGTTTTTAAGCAGCATGATATGATGTTCATCCTTAAAAGCTGATTCTGGCTGCCTGTTGCAAGTGGATGGGTGAGAGACAGGCTGTGGGAGCCCTGTTAGCAGGTGACCAAGGCAGAGGTAGCAGCGGAATGGAGAGAAGTGGTCGCATCAGTCGACTTTTGGCGTGGCATCCTTGTTCTGTGGGGCCAGAAGGTGCACAGGGGTTCGAGACCTTAAAGTCCTTTGACTGTGGAATGGGGGTGGCTGGCCCAGCTTTGGTCCCGGACACTCTGCCCTCTGCAGGCAGCCGTCCTGCCCACCAGATAGTCAGGGTGTCCCCTCATGCTGCCCCCCACTCCCTCCCCATCTGGCTCCTGGTTTTTGCTCTCTCCTCTGCCCAATTTCTTCCTCTGTCCTCCTCTTGGTGGATGATTTATGGATTTTTCCCCCTCATTTCCTGGTCTCCAGGAGCAGAGGTTGGGAGGGGAGGGCACTGCAAAAACAATTCTGGTCTCTTCCCCGCCTCCTACTATTGCCACTTTAAAGGAAGCTGCAGGATTAGCTGGGATTTTAAGAAGAATCCTGCCTTTTCACTGCTTTGGGGCTCTGTTTTTATTCTTTTCAGAGCTCTAGGACACCAAGGCAGGAGAAAAGAAAACACACACACGCGCGTGAGCGCGCGCACACACACACACACACAGAGAAACAGCTGCAAATAGCCTTGAATTGATTTTTTTTTTCTTCCCCTTCCTTCATTCACCAACAAGTAGAAGAATTGGAGGTGGCACAGGACTCTTAAACAGCCCGTGTCGTCTGCATGATGTTAATAGTAAAGCAAATGGTTAAGTGGCACTTTGTTCCAGGCCCTGTTCTAAGGCTCTAATTACATTAACCTACTGAGTCCTCACAACAACCCTGTGAGAAAGGTGTGACAATTACCCCATTTTGCAGATGAGAAGACCAAAGTTCGTAGGGCTTAAGCTGTGTGCCCTAAGATCCTGGGGGGACCAGAGCCTGTTGGGATGGGGGAGGAACAAGGTGGGGCCCCTGGGCAGGTGAGGGCACCCACTCCAGGCGGTCTGCCCTAGAGCTGCCTCATGGACGCACAGCCCAGAGGGGCCCTGGGAGGCTCCTCCCCAGAGTGTGTGCCGTCCCCCCCCCCCCCCCCCACCAAGGCGGGTTAGAGCCGCCAGCGGGGAAACCACCAGGAGCCCCACACAGAAAATTTATTCTTCAGGAGCACCCTCTAAAGTGGCTAATGGATTCAATGAGGCATAAAGCAGGAGTAAAGGGGGCAGGGGAAATAAAAGGGAAAGATGTGTGAAAGGGAAGAGAACAGGCCCAGGGAAGGAACTGGGCAGCGCTGTCTCTAGGCCCTCAAGTGGCCTTTGTTGCAGCCTGAAGCAAGTGGGGACGGCCTTGGTGGCAGGGCTCTCCCAGTGGCCCGGCTGATGTCTGCATTCAGAGAGGAAACTAGAGCGCTCATGAGCTGCATGCAGAGAGCCCAGGCGGCCGGTGCAGGGAGGTCCCTGCCCTCGGGCCCCCAGAGCCCGAGGACACCCGGAGCCTGAGCCGCTGCGAGGGGGCTTTTGTGCCCAGTTGGGAGTGCTTCTCCCACAACTGTGGTTTGGGGAGAGCTGTAGATTGTCACATTAAGTCAAAGGAGTTTAGCATCTTGATTCAACCCTTTCTTTGGCCTTGAATGACAGCGCGTCACCTTTAGCGGGAACCCTGGCAGCGAGGAAGGTTGGAAAGGAGGGAAGCTTTGCGACTCAGTAATACTGTCTTTATTAAAGCACAAAGGCCCCCCAAAGTCCCAGTGGTTGCTGGATGGGAGGGGCTCTGCAGGGCTGGCCGCCTCCTGAGAAGGCCCGTTGGAGCACTGCACGGGGGACCTGGCTGGGGGCAGCGGGCACTGTTAACCCTCATGGAGCGGAGCACCTCTGGGGACCTGGCACGCTTGGAGCCCACCCGCATGCGTGGCCTCCCTGGGAATCAGGAGCCCACCCTCCCCTATGGCAGGCACGGAAGAGTCAAAGTGGCTTTGCTGTCAATGTGAGGCCAAGAGCAGTGCTTTTGGAAAACTAAACCAGAAGCAAGTGGGTACTTATTTTGTGCCTACTGAATGTCAGCACAGTACTAGGCATTCACAAAAGAATTGTGAGCTATGTATCCTGCCCACAAGAATCTGGCAAAGGAGATGAAGAGAGATAGCAATTAAGAGGAACAGAATAAGCCAGCGTTTGGGGTCCAGAGTCCCACCCCACTACTCACCAACTGTGTGATTCAGTGCGTGCCACCATGACCTTGTATGGCTGTTCATATCACTTCATCTCTCAGGGCCTCAGTTTCCTCTTCTGTCAAGATTAGCATGACAAGTGCAGTGACAAGTTGGTAGCTGTGCTGATGTCACTAAAGAGAGAACAGATGAGGCAGGGGGTCCTGGCAGCCAGAGCATGCTGGAGGGGGAGGAAGACAGGAAAGGGGTCAGAGTGTCTAGGAGGTTCTGGGTAGGGGTGAACGGGAAGGGTGATGAGCATAGGCCCAAAGGGGACTTTGGGGGAGCATTGAGAGGTCATGTGAGCCTGAGCAGACTGTGGAGTGGATGGCGAAGCAGGGGGCTGGCAAGTTACAGTGCACCTGCTTGCTCTTGGCTGGCGGCAGTGTAGTGTAGCTGGAATTGACAGGGAGCCGCTGTCTTCCTCCAGAGCCCCTGCTAGATCCCTCCTTCCTCCCTATCCCTGTGTCAGTCAGGGATATTGCCACTGTGTCAGTCAGCATTCAGCCAGAGCAGCAGAACCAGTAGGCGATGTAGAGATTTTGTGCGAGGCACTGCTGATTGTGGGTGCTGGCCGGGCAAGTGTGAGGTCTGTAGGGGAGGCTGCAACTCTTGAGCAAGAGCTAATACCACTGCCCACAGGTACCACTTCTTCCTTAGGGAAACCTTGCTTCTGTTCCTGAGGCCTTGTAGCTGATGGAATCAGACCCACCCAGATCATTTGGGATAATCTCCCTTATCATCAGTCAGCTGCTGGTGGACCTTAATCACATCTACAAAACACCTTCACAGCAACACCTACATTGGTGACTGTAGCCTAGCTACCTTGCACACTAGAGTCCTTCTCGTGCCATCATCCAGAGGTGTCCTACCCACCTGGCTGATAGCACAGGGGCTACCCTCCGTGCCCCCTGCCCAGGCCCATTGTCCACCACTGCCAGGCTCAGCTTCCTTCACCATGGCTTTCATTGCATCACTTCTCTGAGAACTCTGGAGCAGCCCCCATTACCTGTAGCACCCACTCTGGTCTCTCAAAATCAGCCAACCAATATCATAGCACTGAGTATTTTTGGGTTTTGTACAGTTCCTTTTCCCTGAAATCTCCTTTCTCCTCTGTTGTGAGGTAAATTAATAACCATGCAGCTTGGATGTCACTGCTTCCCTGGGATCATCCGTAGCACAGGGATGTTTCATAACTGCCTGTTTACTTGCCTGCTTACACTCCAGCCTCTAAACTTGTTTGGAGTTGCTATCTGCAGTCCCAGGCACAGGGCATGCTTAGTAAATATTTGCCTCTCCGAGTAAGAAGTCTCCCTGAGCTCACAAGCCTGGCAGTCATGAGACAATGACAGGCAAACTTGGGCCGGCTGCATGCTGCTGGCAGGTGGCTGCCATCAAGGGCCACCGGAGGAGTTCAGAGAAGGCCCGGAAGGATGAGAGTGGAAGGGGTCTGGAAAGCTTCCTGGAGGAACAGGAGATATCAGGGTAGGGCATAAAAACAGCAAAAAGAGGAAGCAGGAGTGGGAAGAAGGCACGGTGCTGCCCGTCACCCTGCCAATGCCCGTTACTTGCCAGTGACACAGGGAGGACTGGCGGGGTGAGAGGCATAGAGGCAGGGAGGCAGGTTTGGGGGGAAAGCTAGCTTGCAGTGAGGGAGACTTAAATCTCCTCCATCCAATGAGAACATTCCCCAAATGCCAGGGAAGGATTCAAGCTGGACCTTCAAATGTGGGCAGAATGTCAGGGCGGGAGGGAAGGCAACCAGACACGAGGGAAGAGCTGTTGGCGGGGAGTGTCTTGCTGGGGGAGGCGGGGAGTGGACCAAGGTTTTCTGGATGGATGAGGCTGGTGATTTTGGCAGAAGTTTCACACTTTTTAACCTTCCTATCAAAATCACCTCCCATGGGGATGGGAAACCATATGAATAAAGTATTTCCTTCAGCATTTTCAATGGTGTAAAAAAAAAAAAAAAAAAAAGGATCCTAAGAGCCCAACAGTCATGGAATAGCTTATTATGTCATGGGATATTTACTCGGTGGAATTTAAAAATAGCTTTTGGCAAAATGGGGAGAACATGCTTTGCGAAGGACTGTTAAATGGAAAAAGTACAATATACAATATTGAATTACATCATGTTATGATTAAACAAGGTATAAACTCTGGTTATACGTGTATAAGGATCAGAAGGCAGCACAGGAACATTCTGGGGAAACTAGCCTTTCACTTTTAAATACTCAGTGCTATGATATTGGTTGGCTGATTTTGAGAGACCAGAGTGGGTGCTACAGGTAATGGGGGCTGCTCCAGAGTTCTCAGAGAAGTGATGCAATGAAAGCCATGGTGAAGGAAGCTGAGCCTGGCAGTGGTGGACAATAGGCCTGGGCAGGGGGCACGGAGGGTAGCCCCTGTGCACTCAGCCGGGTGTGGGTAGGACACCTCTGGACGAGAGTGTAGGAAAGACTCTATAATGTGCAAGGTAGCTAGGCTACAGTCACGTGATTCAAACACCTGTGTTAATGTTGCTGTGAAGGGGTTTTGTGCTTGTGATTACGGTCCACCAGCAGCTGGCTTACATCCTTCCCCCCTCCCCCCCCCCCCCCCCCCCGCTGCTTTCCTCTCTTCTTTTTTCCTTCTCTCTTTTCCTCTTTCCCTTCCTCTTCCCTCCTCATTCAGTGAGTGAGCATCCATTGCTTATTGTCAGGGGCTCTTCTGCATTTCCTTATTTCTTGTTAGTTGATTCAATCAGCTGACAAGTATGTGTTGCCTGCCATGTGTTAGGACCTATTTCATTGATTGGGGTGAAAGTTCCAAAGCAATTTCCTGACAATCACACAACCAAGCCCTCTTCCTTCCACCTCCTCCCAACACCGGTGGCTAGGAAAACAGAGGGACAACCTATCTTGGGGGAGAGGAGTGAAAAATGAGGCGGAGTCCATAGGAATTGTGTGTGATCCCAAGTGTGCAGCTGTAGGTGTGATACCCTTATCTAAGGACCAGCAGAAATGAGGGGTGATGATAGGTCTGGGGGGGGATGCAGGATGATATGGAGGGTGTCACAGAAGCTATGGAGTCAGACTGACCCAGGTTCAAAGCTCAGGTCTTTGCCCTAAGCTGAGTAAACATTTACTGAGGGCTTACTGTGTGTCTGACATTGGGCTGGGCACTCTACTTTCATTATTGAACTTAACCTTCACAACAGACCGTCAGGTGAGTATTAGCAAACTCACTTTATAAATGAAGATACTGAGGCCCAGAGGTGAGTGATGTGCAGAGGGGCCACTTAGCTGTTTGAGGAGTCAGGATTTGAACCCAGGTCTGCCAAAGTGGATCTCGAAACTAGTGTTGTTCCCACCAGTGTATGCAGAGCCCTGAATACGTGTTGGCTGCCTTCCTGGCCTAGATGAATATTCACCAGCCCAAGTGCTTAATATGTGCTTGGCACCATAGGCAGGTGACCTAGAGGTAGACAGGCAGAAGAGAGCAGAGCCCGGTGGTCCTAAGTTTGAACCGAAGCTCTGCCCTGCAGGTCTGGGCATGGGCCTTTCTTTTGCTTCTGAGCTATTTCCTCAGCCTTCACTGGGGACAGTAAGAGTGCCATGTCAGTGGTCTGAGGCATGTTAAGGTTTAAGTGGGATGAGGCATACAAATACTTGCCCGGTGCTTGTCACACAGGACACACACAGATCACTGTTGTTTTTATTTAATTGCTTGTGGTTTTTTATAAACTCATTCTCTAACTTAAAAAGGTTCTCAGTCTAGTGGAGAAATAAGACTGGACTCCCTTTCTTGGAGATAATTAACACTATTTTGTAGTACAGATTAGTTGTCAAATAATGGCACTGTCATGCTGGTACAGAGCTTAGATAAGGAAGCTACTGTGGCCCAGAGTAGTCTGGAAAAGCCTTCTGGAAGAGGTGGGACCTGAGCTTCACTTTGAAGGACAGCCCAAGGGCAGGGGCTGAGCTGGGCCTTCCAGAGGATCAGGGGTATGGAAAGGGGGAGTCAGTTGTGGTCATGGAGATTGGGAAGCCATAGGCAAGGCCAGATTTCAGGGGAGGGGGGCACAAGTGCCAGACTAAGGTCACATGGACGGTCGGGATCCACTGAGGGTCCTTGACCAGGGGTGTGTTTAGGGAAAGTGGAGGGGGCACAGATAGGCCTCGCACTGTGCATCGTGCCATGGCAGTAGCTATCTTCCTTCCTGTTTGACAACCCCCCATGTGTAATGAACTCGAACCCCCAGTGAGAACATTGAAGCAGAAGATAATTCACTCTGCAGAAGCCAGACATGATCTTTATCCTGAATCGCAAGTATGTTGTGTCACAGTTATGATGGACCCAGTATACTGACAATAGCAGTATCAACACCAGGAGGCAGGTGCTCACTCCATGCCATCCCTAACTGCCTCCCCCCCCCCGGTGCTGCTTAAGCCACTCACAGACCCAGCACCCCTTCTTTATGGCAAAGATTTGCAATAATGCCTTTATCGCCCTGAAATGCGATTCATAAATAATCTACCTGCACAGATAAGTTCAAGAAAATTGATATAACACCCAGCTGTCTTTTAAAAGAGAAACAAAAAGGAAGCAACTTCTAATAAAACAGCATGTGTTTCAGTATGTAAATGTTCCATCATGCCACAAAGGTAATAGAGTCATCAGGTGCTGGCAGCAGCCTGGCATGAATACATCTGGATATAAGACAAGAGAGCCAAGTTTGGGGCACTTGGGTGGCTCCGTCGGTTGAGCGTCCGACTTTGGCTCAGGTCATGATCTTGCCGTTTGTGAGTTTGAGCCCCGCGTTGGGCTCTCTGCTGATAGCTCGGAGCCTGGAGCTGGAGCCTGCTTTGGATTCTGTGTCTCCCCGTCTCTCGGCCCCTCCCCTGCTCATGCCCTGTCTCTCTCTGTCTCTCAATAATAAATAAATGTTAAAAAAAATTTTTTTAAAAAGAGAGCTAAGTTTCCGCAGAATATTGTCAGTGCTTTTTCTCTGGTTTACATCTTGAAATAAGAGCTAACCACATCTGTTATGGAATCACCATGAATGCAGCAGCTACAAATGTGGGTAGACGGGTGTTTCATTGACCACTGGGCTCTGTCTGTGGCGTTACCATCGGTGATAGGATTTTCTGAAATGATGAATGACATTAACGTTTGGTAAAGTACTGAATAAGAGAATGTACAGTGTACCCTCAATTTACATGGTAATTCCATTTCTGGAAAATTCAGTTTATATTAAAATGAGGTAAAATATACTTTCAAGTTACTTGTAAAACAGATTCTAGGCTTGATAGTCAGAAACAGCCCCCCACCCCCATGAATGTCTAGTGGCACATTGGGAAAGCATGTGAAACAGAGCAGTTTTTGTTATGTGGGGAGTGTCCCATGTGTTGCAGAATTACCAGCCCTCCTAGCCCTCGGTCGTTAAGTGCTGGGTCTCTATCTTTGTGATGACCTCAAATGGCCCGCGTGTCTCCAGGTCACCCCTTAGACAACAGTAGTACTTAGTTGACAAGCACCAATGTACGTTAAGCTGTTTAGCCTTGACAACAATCCTCTGAGTAGATATTTTCATTCCCACATTATGGGTGTGCACGTCGAGGCTTGGAGAGGTGTTGTCACCTGCTCATGATCACAGAGCTGGGACTGGACCCACTTCATTCATCTGCCTCACCACAGTGTTTAATACTGCGTTAGTGTTTTATGGAAGTGTATGTTTGAAGATGAATTCAGGGGTGCCTTGGTGGCTCAGTCAGTTAAGTATCTGACTCTTGACTTTGGCTCAGGTCACGATCTCACAGTTCTTGGGGTTCAAGTCCTCTGTTGGGCTCTGCATTGACAGTGGGGAGCCTGCTTGGGATTCTCTCTCACTCTCTGCCCCTCTCCTGCTCTCTCTCTCTCTCTCAAATAAATAAACTTAAAGTAAAGATGAATTCATCATGCATTTATTAAACACCTACTGGATTACAGGCACCAATAAGTCCTGTAGACACAGAGGCAAATAACTAAGACGTGGTCCCTGTATAACACACGGGATGGTCCAGAGAGAGAGAGAGGGAGGGAACATGGCTCAGGAAAGGAAAAGAAAGAAAGGAATAGAAGGGATAGAAAGAGGGAACATGGCTCAGGAAAGGAATAGAAGGAAATCCACACTGTGGCCAGTGTGCATTCCTCAAGAGGAAACGGAGAAAGGCAGGCTGGGTTGGTAGGCAGGGACCAGCTTAGGAGGGGTTTGTAGGCCAGCCTAGTAAGAAGATGAAAGGAATGGAGAGTCACTGGAAGGCTGAAAGCAGAGGGGTGACATGACCAGGGTTTCCTTATGAAAAGGCCCCTGTGACTGTGACATGGAGAGTGGGTCAACAGGAACCAAGGCTGGGGCCCTCTTCTGCTGGTTCACCAGCACGCGGTGGCAGCTTTGCAGTGGGGACAAGAGGACAGGTTTGAGAACCAACACAGGAGTGCGAATCAGCCCCCACCCCGCCCCCCTGTGACTGAATGTAGAGGGTGAAGGGAACAGAGACGTCCGCAAGGAAACCCAGGTTCCTGGTTCAAGTGTGTGGTGCCTGGTGGCACTGCTGGCTGAGATGGGGGACCCGGCAGGAGGATGAGGCACGGCTAGAGCTGAGGGAGATCCCTGTTGCATTTGTGATGTCTGTAGCACTGTAAGTAGAGAGTGTCTGCACAGTGGTCTAAAGCCCAGGAGGGAGGGATGTCGGGGGGGGGGGCACCAGCATATATGTTAGGGGTCCACAGATGCTTCAGGGGGCCCTTAAACCTCTTGGAATTGTGTAAAACTTTTGGGACCATGTGGATAACCACATTTTTCTAGGGTGATGGTTCACAGCTGTCCTCTCATTTTCAAAGAGGCTTGTGTCCCCCAAATGATGAGGAATTTCTGATAGTGTAATTTCATCTGATGTAAGTTACACCACTATTTTATATACCAGTACAAAATACTACCAATTGAGAAGGGTGTTTACCAGAAGCAAAAATACCTCTAATTCGTCTGCTCTGTGTTCCCTGAACTTCACATGTGCCACATGAAATAACCACCCAAGACTCTAATGGACTCTCACTGTTTTGAAGTTTCTTTGGCGGATTCTCTTGTCTGCTGGCATATTGTTTGGATTTTAATAGCTATTGTTTGCATGTACTGCAGTAACAATGTAATACAGCTTCATGTCCTGGAAGGTATTTTCTTAGATCCATAAAGTACAGTTGATGCTTGAGCCACATGAGGGTTAGGGCTGCACAGTTGAAAATCAATATATTAAGTTTTGACTCCCCAAAGACTTAACTAGTAGCCTGCCGTTGACCAATAACATAAGCAGGTGACTAACATATTTTGTATATGTATCATATATTGTAGTCTTACAGTCAAGTAAGCTAAAGAAAATTTTATTAAGAAAATTATAAGGGGGGTGCCTCAGTGGCTCAGTCGATTGAGCATCCGACTCTTGATTTTGGCTCAGGTCATGATCCCAGGGTCATGGGATCGAGCCACCACATCGGACTCCACGCTGAGCATTGGAGCCTACTTGAGATTCTGTCTCCCTCCCTCTTTCCTTCTACCACTCACCCCACTCATGCTCTTTCTCTTCTCTATAAAATAAAAAAAAATCATAAGAGAAAATACATTTACAGCACTCTACTGGATTTATAATACAGTCCATATAAGAGGACCTGCAGAGTTCAAACCTATATTATTCAAAGGTTAACTGTACTTGGTTGTTTCTTCATAAGAAAAGGTAAAATTATGATTATTTTTCTAATGACTTATATTTGCTTTACAGTATCAATTTTCACCTCTTTTTGTGTGCCTGTCAGTGTAATCTTTTCAAAAGACCTTTTAAACACCAGAAATTGATTGAAATTAATTTAAACTATTTTTTTCAATGTTTATTTATTATTTGAGGGAGGGAGGGAGAGAGAGAGAGAGAGAGAGAGAGAGAGCATGAGCAGAGGAGAGGCACAGAGAGACACAGAATCTGAAGCAGGTTCCAGGCTCCGAGCTGTCATCACAGAGCCCAATGTGGGGCTCGAACTCACAACCCATGAGTTCATGACCTGAGCTGAAGTCAGACACTTAACCGACTGAGCCACCCAGGGGCCCCTAAACGATTTTAACCTACAAAGCCCCTCAACTGAAGCGATGATAATAGGGACAGCTCTGACCTAGGGCCCTTATACTCAGGGAGCAGTGGCGACCCTGCAGCTGCCACCTGAGGGGGGGGACATCGTGACTTCAGAGATAATAAGGTGAACAGTGCGGAAAGCATGCATCTTCGAATTGGTGGAATTGAAACTGTGGGAACAGATGGGCTACCCAGGGAGAGAATGCAAGAGAAGGGAGGAGGGGTAAAGATAAGAGGTTTGGGGAGGCTGAGAGGTGGAGAAGGAACCTGAAAAGGAAGCTGAGTTCCCTGGGAAGTCGAGAAACGCCAGGATTGAAAGGCCTGAGGAGGGAGTGAGGGAGGAGAGCCCACCGCATCTGTCCACGCGTGGTGAGAGCGCGTCCAGCTTCAGTGCATTGAAGGGGCTCTGGGGCAGTGGAGTCCAGCTGTGCATTTCTTAATTTATTCATGAAGAGGGGTGAGAGACAAAGGGTGACACCGTTATCCAGCAAAGGGACACACAAGGAGGAACCTGTTTGGGGGAGAAAGTCGTGGTTTCGGTTTTGAGCATGTGGAATTATAGGTCAGAAATCCGGGTGGATGTACACATAAGGAACAAAAGGAGTTGAAAATGTGGGTCTTAAATTTGAGATACGGCTGGGCTGGTGAGAGAGACTGAAGGCCATCGGCACATCGGTGATGTGCTTAACTACCGAAGTAAGTAAGGCAAGTCAGGAGAGTGGGTAGAGAGCAAATAGAGGTTGGCTGAGGCCAGATTTTTGGGAATCAGCTTTGGAATCTACAGAGAGCAAGTGTAACTGTGAAACAGAGGGCAGGGCTCGCTCCCAATCTATCTTTGTATCCTCTATGCCTCCCACGGCATCTGACACAGGACACATGCTCATCAAAGTTGGTCAACTGGCTGATAAATTGATGGAAAGAATGAGTGAAGAAATGAGTCTGTGAAAGAGACTAAAAAAAAAAAAAAATCATGCGGAATGGAAACAGGAAACCAGAGGCATCATCTAATGAGGGAAAGTGAAAGCTGCAAAATTGGAGGACACGTGCTAAGAAATTACTGAGTTTGACCTAATAGGTGTGCCTGGTGTCTTCTGGGGTGGCTGCTGAGTGGAGAGGTGGCAGACAGAAGGTGGGTCTCCATCAACAGAGGCAAGTGTAGATTCTTCTTTCAAGTCATAAAGCTGTTTTGGAGGGAGCATTTTGCAGCCACAGGTGGCCTAGGTGGGATCCGTGTTGTTCAGGACTCCTAAGGCAGACCCAGGAGAACAGCAGGTGATTGGCCTGTGGGCTGATGGGAAGTGGTTTGTCTTAGAGAACAGGTGATGCAGGATCCATGCAGGATCCAGGCAGCTCTTTCTGACTGAGACACATTCCCTGAATGTTGGCTCTCCTCTCCACACCTCCATTGCCAAGAGGAAGCGTATTAAAGACTAGCGTAAGAGGATGTAGTGTGGTGCTTCTCGTCTGACAGCCTCCCCACAACCCCTGCCTGGGATTTAATGGTGTGCTTTAATGGTGCTCTTGGTCTCCATGGTGACACCAGCCTTCTAGTCCAAGAGAGATGGATGGGGTTTAAATCATTATTAGCCAAGGTACCAAGTGTGTTTTCCAGGCAGTAAATAATAGCTCCTAAAGCTCTTGTAAGCTTGGCTGGGCACTGCATGGAATATTTATGTCATTTGAGCTTGTCTGGGGATTTGTTTTCATTTTTGTGGTCTTTATGGTGGAGCTATGTAAAAATCAATAGCATTGCCTCTCTAGTTAATCTTAATTCACCATGAAATAGGCTTAAACACTAGACTCCCCCATCCAGTGATTTTTAGATATCCCGTGGACAAAGATTTGAATCGGGCTCAACCGTCTTAATGAGCATGGTTGCTATTTAAGTACCTTGTCACCTCTGGGCCCCCAGCTTTTCTACTACCATGCAAAGCTGGTTTCTTTCCCTGGAGATGATGGTCCCAGGCTGAAGCACCCCACGTGCTCCATGTCCTGACAGTTCTTTCTTGCTCTGAGGAATGTATTCACACAGTACATTCTAGATCAGGACTCTTTAGAGCAATAGGGACAGTCTGTCTCCCTTCGCAGCCCAGGCCCATGAAGAGCTCTCTAGCTACACCACTGCCACCTGAGCTGCCTGCTCCCTCATCAGAGTGATGTGTTCCTGAGCTCCCGCTGCTACTACTGAATGGGTCCACCATTATGGCTGTCCATGTCTAGGGCTGGCTTGTATGCCCTTATAGGCAGGGGTCCGACTCATTCATCAGCATGCTTTCCAAAAACAGCAGAGGGCCTGACACACAGTGGGCTCAATAAATGGCTGGTGAATTGAATTAGAAAGCTCTTAATCCTCAGATGGAGAGGCTCAAAGTGAGAACTGTTTACATTTAAGGCCTGTTGCAGACACATGGGATTATATCCTGTTTTGTTCCATTTGTTCTTTCTGGGTTATTGAGGTCATAATGTGTTCATTCACCCACTATTTAGTCTGTGTAGGCCTTTGTGAAAAGCATTCAGAGCCTGCAAAGATGAATAAGGCGCTTGCCCTTCAGTGAATCCCACTTTAGAAGGAGAGGCAGGTGTATGAGAAGGTAGAATGGTATCAGAGCTAAGTGAAAGAAGGCTGGGAGGCTGTTTGCTATGAGCCAATGTGTGAAGTTTCTGTGCCTGGTATCGTGTAGGCATTGGTTCATTTAATTCTCACCCTTAACCATAAAAGGTAGGAACTGTTATCCATATTCCATAGAGTTAAGAGCCCAAGGCTCAAAGGGATTGAGTTAATTGGCTGTATGATTATCCCCATTTTATAGAAGAAAATATCAAGACCTAGAAAGACAATAACTTGCCAAAAGTAGGTCATGTACACAGAAAGTTCCAGAGGCAGGATTTGAGCTTGGTTATTCTGCTGTCAAGGTTGATCCCCCTATACTGCCCCCATGTGCTGTAGGCTAAGGAAGGAGGATTTCATCCTGTAGCCTAATGCTGATTCCTGAAAGACATGGTAATTGACCAGTCTTGAAGGTTGGCAAGATTTTGTTAACTAGAAAAGGGGGAAAGGACCTTCCAGGTGAAGAGAATGACAAAAGCAAAGGCTTACACCCATGAAAGTGCAGGGTTTGTTCGGGGACCACAGGGAAATGTGTGAGATGAAGCTGGTTGGATTGTAAGGCCACTTGAATTCACTATGGGGCTGTGTAGCGGTTGAGTGCTGGTTTTGGAGCCAGACAGATCTGAGCTTGAATCCTGTTTTTTCTGTTTAACCATGGGCTAAATACTCAGCTTCTGGGCGTCTCGCTTTCCACTTCTGTGAAAGGGGAAATGATAATGGTTTTTATCTTATAGAACTGGATAACATAAGAAGGAAGCATGTAGAACCAGCAATAAGTGTTAGTCCTGTCATTATTAGGGATCTCCTGATTTTCCATTTTTCCTGAACAGAGCACTTTTCCCTCTTAATCCCTCTGTTCCAACCAGCATACCCCTGATTGGTAAATAATAAAACCATGGGATCTCCAAGTTGGACTAGTCCATGGGTGTAGATGATCTTTATGGCCCCAACCATTAACAAGAAGAAAGAGTAACACCATTCCTAAGATGTTTGGTTCTGTGCCCACCATGCCCCAACCCCTGAAGATGCCTTATTGATCTAATCTTTCCTTCATAACCTATGAGGGCTGGCAGTGGCATTTTTGGGTCAAAATCTGAGAAGTCTTAGCAAATTTCCCCCCATAAACTGTACCTGATCCCCCAACAGCAACATACCCCTCAATGGGGAGCCCCCAGGCTCCTTTCTTACTGGGTTCCTGAAGCCTTATGAGGGTTGGCAATGCTTATTGTCCTTGGCTTCCCCTGAAAGTCTGGCTCCCCCCTTTCACAGGGCAAGCTTTGTCCCTGTGATGACACAGCTGGGACCCATCCTTCCCTTCACTGCAGCCTTTCAGTCCCTTCTATTCTTTTAATTTGGAACTTGGTCTTAGGGGGTTTTATCCTGGTATAATTTCTCCTATTACATCTAAGAACTGTTTGCACCCTGCCCCCTTCAGTGGCCATAGCTGTTGGCTGGAGTCAGGACTCCAGAGGATTCTCACCCATAATGGCCACTTTGGCTTATTCCTACCTCTCTCTAGCCTTCATTTCAGAGTCTGGCTGCTGCACCCCCTCACAGTGGCTATGTGCACTTCCCTTCTGTTCTGATGTTTTTCTTATCTCTGGTCCTCTTCACCTAGATTGTCCCAGCCAATGATTTACTACCTCTTTACACCAGCCTTCTGCTTTCTGCTGCCCCAACAATGCTCTTCACTCCCATTGTTAATGAGAGGATCCCATAAGGGTTTTCAAGAGCCACTCTCCTGCCCTCCCCCCCACCCTTACTGCCGAGACAGAGATGACTCCAGCCTCTTTGTTTACATTCTTGAACCCCCAGATATGTTGATTTCTACTGGCCAAAGCTACTCACTCACTGGGCTGGAGGGACATTGCTTATTGACCTAGTGATGCAAAGGCAGTCACAATTTTTCCAATTATTGAGCAGTGTCTGTGTGGCAGTTGCCTTGCATGGTGATCTCAAATTCTCACATCAACCTTTGAAATAAGTGTTATCCTCATTTCACACATGAAGAGGACAGGGGCTCAGGAAGACCTCAGAGACCTTCTAACCCATGTATGCACCTTTCTACTTGATGATGGGATCCACACCAAATTTGGCTACTCACCCTGTCAGGCTCATTCTAAACTGTGACAGAGAAGGTTAAAACAGTGGTTTGTTAGAAATGGCGATCTCTTTGACAGGTCTGTTTTAACTGCTCTTTTAATTTTACGGACTGGACCTTTCTGAAGACTTCCTGACTGTATTTGTTGCCATTCCTGGTTGATTCCAGGTGTGGAAGGATGGTGGCTCTGAAGAGTCTACCTTCAGGATTCTCAGGTCATCCTTGGAATCTTCTTTTCATTCTGACTAGAAAGGAATAAGGTGGATCATTTGGGCTAGTGCCTTCATTTAAGAAAAAATGATACAGACTTAGAGCAGGACAGGGCCTATCCAAGATCATGAAGGCAATCCGTGGTTAGATATTTAGGTTACATGTTGGACTTCTTACAACGGAGACCTCAAAGAGCAGTAGTGGAAAGAACGTGTATTTCTCTCTACCATAACAGTCCAGGTATAAGCTGCCTGCTGTTGGGGACCCAGGCTGTTTCTGTTCTGTTGCCATGTTTTTCTTCATTTCCTATTTCTGTTAGAATGGTTGCCCTCATTTCCATGGTCTAAGATTTCTCACAACTTGGTCTTCATTCCAGCCTGTGGGATGGGCAAGAGGAGAAGAATAGGATACAGTTCTTCCCTTTAAAGATACAACCTGGAATTTGTACATAGTGTAGTCACATGGCCACACCTAGCTGCCAAGGGGGTCTGGGAAATGTTGCCTTTATTCTAGACAGCCATGGATCCAGTCAAAAATAGGAGTTTTGTTACTGCAGAAAAAGGGAATGCAAATCTTGAAAGGGGGCCCATGTTCTCTGCCACTATGGTAAAATGAGGACTAGAGCTAGCTCATCCCACCCTGCTTGCTGCCTCCAGTTCTAACCCTGTCCCTCTCAACCCAGATCTAGGACAGTACCCTGAAACATGGGTCCCAAGGCTGGCTGGTGATTTTAGGCTCCACACATGGACTAGCTTTCATAGATAAAGATACACCACAAATCACTGCATAAAAATTATAACTTCAGCTTCCCAAGGAAATATTTCTGCATTGCTGAAATGCTGTTATCTCCTTGAATAGTGAATATCTTTGCTATACTCTTGTGAAAACGTGGCTCCATCCACCTATTTAGAATTTGATTGCTAGAACAGAATGTTTTTTTCTTCATTTCCTATTTCTGTTAGAATGGTCTAAGAATAATGTCTCTAAAAGGGGTGAAGAGGCCAGATGTGTTCATGGTGACATCCCTCCTTCAGATCCACATTCTCCTAGAACCTTGTTTTGAGAGATCAGTAACATCCTCTGGGAGATCATACCAGACTATTTGGTGCCTGCTATGGTGTCCCTACCTAGGGATTCAGGTAGTTTTCCCTCAAAAACCGGCACTGGGGAAAATCTGTTGATATTGAAAACGTTGATTCTCTAAGGATTGCAATCATATGTAATGGGCATATGTACCCTACACACAGAGGCAAGCCCAGCTAGAATGGAAGGGGTGGGGGGAAGGCTAGACTAATACAATGTTTCCCACACTGGGGTGGTAGGCTACGATGAGTTGCTGGCAAAAGTCAAGAAAACTGGACCTTTGAAGTTAAGGACAGACAGAGGGAGAAACAGGAGTTGAAAATAGGAAGGCATGTCTGGCCAGGTTTATGGCATGGAGCATAGCTTATATGGTAGAGAGAGCTGACTTCTGATTACTTACCGTTCTGTGACCTGGCACAATCCACTTCTTTCTTTAATCCTCAAGTGTTTTTGTTTTTTGTTTGTTTGTTTGTTTGTTTGTTTGTTTTTGTCTACAAAATGGGGCCAGAACCTATTCTACTGGCATGAAGATCAGTCAGAGATAGTATACGACACATCTTTGGCACCCGGTGGTGCCTCAATTACCAACAGCATCTTCCAAGGCCCTGGGTAGCTGGCTCTCAGAAGGTTCAGCCTAAATTAGAGTCAGGACCTTGGATAGCTCTACAAATCCTGGTCCTTTGAAAGGGTTGTGGTTAATCCTGGACTGTTCTAGAAAACATTGTGGTTGCTGGGCAGGACCCCAGCGATCATCCATGTGATCTATCCCACAAATATGGGAAGTGTTTTTTTCTACTGGCAGTCCACAGGATGATTTTAGTGATACATGAACCTGGATTAAAGAACATCCGATTACATAATGAGATAATATTCCCTTTCCATGTTGCTTAAGGCAAAAGGTACAGTTAACTGCTTCATCTTTTAGCACCTCCTTGACACTTGCTACTCTTGGTTTTGAACAGAGAGAGAACATAGCCCAGACTCTGACTGAGCCTTTGGCTATAATTTAATCATGCTTTGTCTTCATTGCATTTATTTTTGCATTCACCTTCTATATTTGTCATTAGAGATAATGGTTTTCTGTTTATGGGGGTAATTCAGTTTTTCCATTACATATATTTATTGAACATAAGAGAGAATATTGAATTATAGAAAATATTAAGTAAATAATACAAAAGTATACATATATATGGCAAAAAAAAATTGAGAAAATGGTATAAAGATGATTGAAGCTTGGATTAGTTCATCCCTGCCTCTTGTGGATGGTAAAGTGCCAGCCCAGAGAGGCAATGGAACTTGCTCAAGCCACTTATTATATTGGATCTTCTGACCCTGTGGTTCTATGTCTTTGCCCCCACACCAGCCTGCTTTCCCAAAGCCTTTTGAACAAGGCTCAACTTTCCAATTGACCCCATTATCCTGGAAAACTTAGGAAGGGGCAGCCTTTCTGCAACTTTTGTCATGTTCTCAATGATCAGACAGTCTCCCTGCTATGAAATAAATAGCTGTGTCCTGGAAGTAGGAGGAAAATGCTCCACAATTCCAGTATTGGAATGCAAATGAGCAATTAGAGTCAATTAAAACAGGATACAGTATAATTACCACCAAGTGTGCTAACCTTTATATTCAAGAGGACTTGACCTGCTGAAAGGAAATTAAACAATAGTAAAAAACAAAACAAAACCTCTTCCTTAACCAAGGGGGATGTGCTTGGGGCAGGAGCCTCACTTCAGGGGCCTCTGAGGTCTGACAGATTAGACCCTCCTTCCCCCACACCCAACAACTCTCTGGGTCTGAGCTACCAGCCAGACTTGATGGTACCTTGTCAGTGACTTTTATGCCCATCACCAAACACTGCATATTTTAGCTAAATGCCCAAGCCCTGCTTGGCTCTTCCAGAGACTCCTGTAGCCTTGGGCATCTTGAAAGCCATGCTGAACTTTGCTGCAAAGTACCTTGTACCTGCACTTCCTTGACCTCTGCATCTGAACTGATCTGTCTTTTAAAGCCAGATCCCTTACTTCCTTATTTATAAACACTCCTCTGAAAATCCGATTCGATTTTCTGAATCCCATTTTATGCGGACCCAGCGTTTCCTACAGAGGAAGCACACGGTAGTGTTGTGAAACCCTGCAGTCTAACCTTGGGGTCCCAGACCTCAGCCTGCTTATTTGTTCATCCATCCACCAAATGTTTATTGAGCTTGTTTTATGTACCTTGTGCTGTCCTGGGCACTGTGGACACAGCAGGGAAAGTAAAAGACAAAACTCCCTTTCCTCAAGGAGCTTATGTTTTAGAAATCTTACACTTACAAGGTGATAAAACAGCGGGTGGAGAGCAGCTAGAGGGGACCAGAGAGCACTGGAGTGACAGGGATGTGTGTGTGGTCGGGGAGGGAGTCAGGGAGGAAGTGGCACTCCAGCTCTCCGTAATAGGTGGGCAGATGGCATGGCTTATAGGTTTAGAGGGTGGATCCTGAGCTGAGACTGAGGTACAGTAGTCCGGCCCCCTGCCCCTTATTCATGGTTTTGATCTCTGCGGTTTCAGTTCCTCCCTGGAAGCAGATGATCCTCCTCCTGATGTCAGAAGGTCAATAGTAGCCTAATGCTATGTCACAGTAGTCTAGGTCATTCACCTTGCTTCTCTTCACACAGGCACGTTATCATCTCACAGCATCACAAGAGGGATAAGTATAGTACAGTGAGGTATTTTGGGAGAGAGAGACCACATTCACTTAACTTTTATTGCAGTATATTGTTATAATTGTTCTAGTTTATTCTTAGTTAATGTTTGTTAATGTGTTTAATCTCTTACTGTGACTAATTTATTAATTAAATTTTATCATAGGTATGTACATACAGGAAAAAACATAGTATATATAAGGTTCAGTCCTACCTGTCTGGATCTTGGAACATATCCCCCATGGATAAGGGTGAGTGGGGGCTTATAGTACTTCAGAAACACCATTCTGGGCTTCAGCTGCCTGATGTATAAAGTAGGTAGGACAATGGTATCACACCTGGATGGCAGGGTCCCTGACTTTGAGGAGTCCTCAGCCTTGTGGGGATTCAAACACACCCAGGAGGAACACCTGGGGCTGGATAGTACAAATAGAAGAAGGCACAAAAAGATAAGGAGGCCTTGAAGGAGCCTGGCACGCTTTCCAAGGGTGAGGAACCTGGTACAGCAGAGGACAAAGTAGTTGGGGGAAGGATAGAGACTGATCAAATCACACAGCAAGCCAGGGAAGCCCAAGATTTGAATGCAGGGTCATCTGACTCAAAGCCTAATCCTTTGCGCTATATCCCACGGCCTTCAATGTGTGGTTGGGGAGGGCAGATTCAGAGAAGCAGGAAGACACATGCTGAATTCATAGTTTTGAAACTTGCCTGCAGTGTGGACAGAGTGGGGCTGGTGCATGACTGAGAAGAAAGATAATGAAAGGCTTTGGTGGTGGGGCTGAAGAGGGGGTGTAATTTCAGAATATAATTGGAGATCAAGTTGGTGGGTCTTAATACCACTGATTGATGGGGACACAGCTCAGGAAAGAGGGGAGGCAGACTCCAGCTTGAACACCTGGAGGACAACCCAGGGGACAGTATTCTCAGCCCACTTCTACATTGTTGGCTAGTTCCACATCTTCCCTGCCTGACTCAGCCTCTCCCATTCCTGCTTATCCTTGGAGACCCAGCTGCAACTCCACTGTCGGCACCCAAAGGCCGAATCCATTCGCAAAGAACCTTCCAGCCTGTCTCTCTAGCTTCCTTTTCCTGTTTCACACTGCTCCTTTGGGTGTTATGACCCCAGGAATCCCATTCAGGTATGCACATTCAGCAGGTCTTTCCTTAAGCATGAGATCTGGGGCTTACCACTCTGGGCACAGGGACTAAGGACCTGCAGGAGACTATGAAGGCATAAATGAAAAATGGGCTAGATCAAGGGTAGAAGATAGTGGGTTTCTTCCCAGCTGATTATGGAGCTGCCTGGAGTACTGTGGAGGGTTCTGAGGCTGTGTCCATGCTTAGCTGCACAGAGTATTGTGATCGATTAGTGATGTCTGCCATGAACACAGCAGGGATAGGGCAGGGTAAATGCCATTTATGTACAATTTCTTAATGACAAGATCTGTATTGTATGGACAATCTACAGCTGTTCTCAGGAAAAATCAAAGATGATATCCCAATGGCTGGTATAACTGAGGGCAGAAACAAATCAGAAGGGGGCTGTTAAGAGAACCAGGACCAGTGTCAGATACAGGCTGTCCTCAGCATTGCATTTTCAACTTTCATACCACTCTCCACTTGTGTCCATTACATAATGATGCCCCTAAACCACCTTTTGTTCCCTGACTTGAGGCTCTCAAACCTCAGCTCACAAAGGGATTTTTCTAGCTAATGCCTGCCAGCCAGTGGTTTCGTTTTGGCAGCCTAAGTCATTGTCTGTACTGTGGTCTTTGAGCAGTTCATCTGAATATTTTATTTCCCTTATGGTTTTATTTTAAAAAACGTAAAAATGAAGGTGTGGATACCAGTGGAGGGAGGGTAGTTCTCCTCAATGTAATGTAGAAGCAGATCATGCATTTAGAACTTTAAACAATGGAATTACTTCAAAATAATTGTTATCTATTTAATAAATCATACTACTGTGGTCATTGAGGAGTAGTCTGCTATGTATGCTGCTGAGGGCATAGTGAGGGTGCATTTGGCCAGGTTATAAGTGACCCCTTAATGTTCACTCAAAAACAGACCAGGTGGAGGGGTGCCTGGGTGCTCAGTTGGTTGAGTATCCAACTCGTCTCCTGATTTTGACTCAGGTCATGATCCCAGGGTCCTAGGATCCAGCACCACATCAGGCTTCACGCTCAGCCTAAGATTCTGTCTCTCCCTCTGCCCCTCTACCTTGCTTGCTTGTGTGTGCACTCTCTCGCTCTATCAAAAAAAAAAAAAAAAAAAAAAAGGCCAAGTGGAGTATAACCAACAAGTTAAGGTGGTCCCACAGAGTAAAGATAAAGTCCTATGATTTTCACTTGTTCTATTTTATAGGATAACATTCTTTTCCTTACATTTTGTGAGCATTGGGGGTTAAGATAGATATGTCATCCTTCGGGGCCTGGGCATTCTGGATAATTAATCTTCTGCCATACTACAGAGACAAAAGTGGAAATTATGCAATTAAAAGCAATAGATTGTAGCTTCCTCCTGTCTTTTCACAGACATAAGCCAGTTGACCACGGTGTGGGGATTCATTTTGAAGGAAGATACTCAAGAATTTATATGAAATGCTGAAGATCCACACAAGATTGCATCTGTAAGGCTAAGAGAAATGGGAGCTTTTATACCACGATGAGCTGTCTGGGCAGGAACCGTCAACCCTATTGACTGCTGGCCTTTCATTTTTGACTATTAGTATCAGCTGTTGGCTCTGATTCTTATACATCTGACTTGCATTCACCCGGATTACAGTGTATGTTACAGCAAGAGGTTGTTTGAAATAACTGACATGTCAGTAGAGCTGACTGTTGGTTTGGAAACAGGATGCTTAACTGGCTGGGGCAGGGCTGTGAGTAGGCTGAGGATGCTGCCAGCACTGTGGGCCAAGGACAGTGTCTGGATGAAACAACCCAGTCCTCCAGATGTGAGCTCCAGGACCCAATGACACCACCCTCTGCTGGTTCTTATTTCTTGTTTTTGAGGACTGGGTTTAAATCCCTGCTTTGTCACCAACTGAATGACTTACATTTGCATTTATGTAAAGTATGGACTCTTACTTTTTGGTTTGAAGGTTAAGTGCAAAGAAGCAATACCTTTTTTTGTTACTGCTTTGCAATGTTCCTGTCCCCTTTAGTCCCTCTAATGCGTATATGACCATTCTTCAATGAAGTAATAGCCCAGTTAACACAAGGATCACTGGGTGTCCTGCCATAAATAGCATCTCTATTTCAGTTTTTCGAAGATGTTAATTTATATGAAAATAAAAAATAATACAAGGAAAAATTCAAGTTACATAAATGTAACTATTTCCATTGTCATGTGTAAAGTGGCTGGCATTTAGTAAGATTTTATTCTCTTCTTCCCTCTGTCCCCGTTTCCCATGTCCTGAACTCCTTTATGGTCCAATACCTGCATCACCTCCTTGGAGAAGCCCTCCCTGACTGCCTCTGTAATTAGCTACTCTTTGGTCCTCCATCCTTTATAGTCCGCTGATTACATAATGCATTAATTATCTACTTACCTACATGTCTGTCTTTTCTACCAGAGCGGGGCCTCTTGAGGCAGAAACTTCCATTTCGAGACTTATTTGCATATTCCAGAGTCTAGCTCAGCGCTTGGTGCATAGGAGTATTTTTGGTGAGTGAGTGAGTAAGTAGGTGGATGAGTGAGTGAATGAATGAATGCAAAAACTGAGTGAGGGACTAGACCACTGGTAAAAGAAACCCTGAGCTGGGAAGGGTTTCAACTAGAAGAATTAAGATTGTAGGTCACACAGCACAAGTACTTTAGCAGGGAAGTCTGAGTCTCTGAACCATCCAAAAGCTGGTACACATATCTGTGTCTGTGCACCTTTGGGGGAAGAGAGGAGAGTCTGTAGCTGTCCTCAGATTCTCAGAGACATCCATGGCCCCCAAATGTTGACAAGTTGCTGATGTAAACAGATGGAACAGGCAGGTCCCACCGAGAGGGCACAACGAAGTGATTACAGAAGAGATGTGACAAAGGAGGAAAAATCAGACCTGGAGGAGGAGACACCAAGTCCTGCATGGACCTCAAGGAGAGGTTGTGGCCCAAGGACAGGATAGAGTCTTGAGGGTGTTGCTATTTGCTTATAAGCAGTGCTTGTGTGAGGAAACCCAGGGAAGATTCTGTTTCTTGTACAGAATCTGTGGGCTAAAAAGGGCTGCTCAGTTTGCTGGTTCCAATCACTGGCCTCCAGGCACACCGAGCAGAAATGATCCCAGGCAAACACTGGGTCTTTTTTGCCCCAAATAGCTTCCCTCCCCCATTTCCCTGCACTTTACTCTTCTCTTCTCTTCTCTTCTCTTCTCTTCTCTTCTCTTCTCTTCTCAGTATGTATGTATGTATGTATTTATTTATTTATTTAGAGAGGGCATGTGAGCAGGGGAGGGGCAGAGAGAGAGATAGAGAGGGAATCCCAAGCAGGCTCCACACTGTCAGCACAGAGCCCAAGGTGGGGCTTGATCTCTCAAACCCTGAGATCACAACCTGAGTCAAAGTCAAGAGTCAGACACTCAACCGATTGGGCCACCCAGGTGCCCCTCCCCTGCATCTTTCTATTCTATCCTTGGCTGTGAAAACTTGATTATCATTAAGAGCAGTCTTTTTAAAAAATGTGGGTCATGACCCATTGGTGAATCATGACGTAAATTTAGAGGGTCATGACCAGCCTTATGAAAACATGAAATAGAATATGATAGAAAATATTGAGTGCATCACACATGTAAGAGTGAGTATCATGTGGGACGTCCTGTTTCAGCTCAATATGTATGGGATTTTGATATCATATGTATTTCCTTTTGTGGGTTGTGGTCACAAATGATTGATAAGCACCAGTCTCAAGCATCATTGTAGGCATTCACGAGATACTCACTGAAAGGCCAGGCCCCTGAGTGGACAGTGGTGAGAGATGAGGTGGGAGAAGAAGCCACGTTGGGGTTCTACACTGGAAAGTCCTCTGCTCCTGGCCAGAAGTTAGGGCCCTGCCACATTGCCCACCACCATCACCCCTTCTTGATTCTTTCCTCTCCTCCCCTGGGCAGGTTGTATACGTCACTGCAACATTTCCCTATATCATGCTTCTGATCCTCCTGATCCGAGGGGTCACCTTGCCCGGGGCCTCCGAAGGCATCAAGTTCTACCTGTATCCTGACCTCTCCCGGCTCTCCGACCCACAGGTAAAGTTGCTTGCTTCATGTCCAGTTGCCTGTCACCACTGGGACGCCCTCCGCCAGCCTCTGCTGCCAGCCACAGGGGCTTAGCAGCTGGCTGAGCATGTAGAAGTCCATGGACCCCTTCTCACAATAATCATTTTCCATGCATAAATTAAATGCCTAGAAAATCCAATATATTGAAATACAACCATCAAAACATCAACAAAAGACAAATTTGTGGCATGTAATAATATATGTGCTTGTTTATCAATACATTAAAGAGCAAGATCCAGTAACAGGTCCTATGATTTTTATGGTTTCAAAGTCATGGTGAGCATAAATGATATGTGGAGATATCTATACTGTGATATGAAAGTATCTGGGATTTCTACTGCTGACAATTCTGTGGTTTGTTGTCTATATTCATAATTGAAGAAATGCTAAATTTGTTAGAGGTAAGTGTAAACAGAAAGTTTTTCCTCCTGCCTAAGATCACAGATCTCCCAGCCATGCATCTCAGTGAGACCAACTGGGTCTTTGTTGGTGATTGATTTTCCTTGTGGGTGCAGCTTGCAGAAAGAAAATAATTGGTGAAAACTGGCTCACCTCTTAGTTGTGTCCGGTAAGGCGTTGGTTGTGCTGAATCTTGGATAGTGACTGTTTATACCTAAGCTTCTCTAAGTGGGCAGTGATGGTGTTCCCAGGTGTATGTTAGACAAGAGGTGAAAACAGACATCTTGCAGGCCCAGAAATGCTCAACCTCACTACTTGTTAGAAGCTCCTGGGACCTTTTGAAAAATCCCAATTCCCAGAGTGTAGCCCAGACCAATTAAATTAAATTTTCTGGGGGTGGTTCCCAGGTATCAGTGTTTCTTAAAGGCCATCAGGTAAATCCAGGGTGTCAGATAATGTGCTCAAAGACATCTGATGGCTGAGGAGACATCCATGTTTGTTTAATTGAAGTATAGTTGATATACAATGTTATATTAGTTTCAGCTGTACAACATAGTGATTCTGGCATTTTTATACATTGCAAAGTGATCACCCTGGTAAATCTAGCTACCATCTGTCAGCGTACACAGTTGTTATATATTATCAACTATATTCCATGTAGTGTACGTTGTATCCCTCTGACTTATTTATTTTATAACTGGAAGTTTGTACCTTTTAATCCCCTTCTGCTATTTTGCCTACCCCCATCCCAGCAACCACTAGATTGTTCTCTGTATCTTGGAGTCTGTTTCTGTTCTGTTTTGTTAATTTTTTTTGGATTCAACATATAAGCAAAATCATACAGTATTTGTCTTTCTCTGACTTATTTCACTTAAATAATACCCCCAGGTCCATCCATGTTGTTGCAAATGGCAAGATTGCATTCTTCTTTGTGACTGAATAGTATTCCGTTGTATCTGTGTACCATATTTTCTTTATCCATTTGTCAATCAGTGGACACTTGGGCTGCTTTTATAATTTGGCTATTGTAAATAATGCCGTGATGATCATAGAGGCACCCATATTTCTATTAAAATGAACATAGATACATCATGCATTAGAATGTAGAATCTGCATTCATAGTAGATGAGACTGCAGGAAACTCCGAGTCTGCAGTCTGTAGCTTCCAGCCACCCCGTTAGGAGAACGTGGGTGGAAAGGTTTATGGAGGGCGAGTTATTGCAGCTCAGGTGTAGCTCATTACACTGATTAAGGTCCATGGTGAAGTGGCAACGTGCGCTCGTTTCTTCTCAGTTTGCTGTGCTGTGAGGGGCCCCTGAGGCTCGGGGCACCACCGGGCACCTGACGCAGCATCCTGAGTTGCAGGCAGAATCCCTAGGAAGAAGGAAATTAGCTCCTGACTGTTGGCCTCACCAACTCCAACCTCCGATGGCAAAGGCTCAGTTGGAGAGTGAGTTTTGGAAAACGTATTTCCAGAATCACTGGTCTGTGCCTTTTTGTCAGATCCACAAATTCTTGACCCAGTACAGATTTCGTGTTCTTTCCTCTGCTCACAGGTTTCCTTATCCTGTTCCTCAGGGTCTGTCAGGAAGGAGATCCTGGGCATCACCCACATTTTCCAAACCTAACTGATCATCAGAACACCTTGGAACATGTTAAGAATGCAGTTTTGGGGGTATGTGATGGCACCTGCCTATTTATATAATTAGGAAGCTGCCGAGGAGATTCTGATGATCAGAAAAGTTTGGGAAAAGCCAGCCAACACTTACGACCGTAGAGCCCTATCTACACATATACACATGTACCACAAACGCACATACCCACACACAGAACAGAGGTGAAGCCAGGTGTTCACCATTCACACTGTCTGCCTCATCATCCCAGTTTCCTGCCATCTCCCTTCCTCTCAGGCTTCGGCTCCCAGGCCAGCACTCACTTGCAAGGCTGTTCTGAGGAATGGCCACTTGGAGTCGTGGTACGAACATTGGGCCAGAAGTCAGGACCTGGCTTTCCTCGGGCTCTGCTGCTGATCCTAAGTGACCTTGGACAGGTTCCTTCTCTTTTTCTCCTTCTGGGCCTTCGTTTTCCCATGAAGGCAAGAAAAGGTTGATTTCATTCAGCAGGTTCAAAGTGGATTCTGAGATGCCTGCATTTCCCATGAACATGGGTTGACTGATAGACTTACAGGCCACCTTCAGCCCTCTGCCCATTTTTGTAAATAAAGTCTTATTGGAACACAGCCTTGTTGCTTATTTTTCCCCATATTGTTTGGCTGCTCAAAGGCATAACTCAGAGGCAGAGATGAGTAGCTGAGACAGAAACCATATGACCCCTATGCCCCGCCCCCTACCACATTGAATGACTCACTAGAGGGGCTCAGAGGACTCAGAGCAGTCATACTCTTTAATACAGCTTATGTCCACATCAGCGAGAGAAAAAGATACATCACATCAAGTCGGGAGGAATCCATGCATAGGCTTCCCACAGTCACCTGCCAGGAGGAGCCACACAGAACGTGTTCCTTCTTGCAGCATCAAAATGCAGCAGCATGTGGGCAGTATTTCTCCCCAGAGGAGATTGGTCAGGACTCGGGTTTTTAATGGGGAAGTTTTATTAAGTGCGCAGGTACTTTGTGGCCATGTGATTGATCACACGGTCTCCAGAAGGAAAGCAGGTACTCACCGTAAGTTGTATTGCTTGTACAAATAGTCCAGGCAAGCTGGCACAGCAGAATTCAGTGCCCCTGGCATACAAAATGACGGTGTGACTTAGTAACGGGAATATCTTAGCTAAGTTCCCATATAACAGCCAAGAGCCAATCCTGCCAGCAGGCCCTTTGGGATAGGAACATCAGGTCTGCTGTGGTAACTCTTTGCCGCACACTGGCAAAACGTAAAATATTTACTATTTGGGCTATTCTAGAAAAAAGTGCTAATTTTGAGCTGCAGAACCCTCAAATGCCTGTAAGGGGAGACTTGTTGGCCTCTGATCTCTGCTTGACTCCCTCACTCTACCCATGTTGCTCTCTGCCTCGGCTGCCACCAGCCTGGTCCGGACACCACCATCTCCCCCTTGACAGTAGCCTCCTAACTGGTCTTCCAGAAATGTCCCTTAACTCCTTGGTCCTGTGGGCCACTCTCATTCAGCAGCAGAGTGATCTTTTTGAAATCTAAATCTGACAGGCATCTCTTGGCTTAAATCCTTTCTGGGGTTCCCTGTGGTCTTTGGTAGGGCCTCCAAGGGCTTCCTTGAGCTGTCTCCTTACTGCATCCCCATCATTTCTCCCCCTCTCTCAGTTCATGCCAGATACTGGCCTTCTTTCTGCCTCAGGACCTTTGCACATGTTACTTCTCTGCTAAGAATGCTCCCTCTTTCCTCCCCAGACCCTCCTTCTGCACCTTGCCCAACATCCACTCATCCTTTAGGACTCAGTTTAAACATCACTTTTTCAGGCAAGTCTTTCCCAACTGCTAACCATGCACCCCCTAGTATTTCACACTTATTTTCCAAAGTGCTTACCATGTTTGCAGGGAAATATTTATATATGTATATACATGTATGTATGTATTACATGTGTGATTTGTTTAATGTCCATTCATTTGCTTGACAGATATTTACTAAGTGCCTGTTCTGTATCAGAGATTATTATAGGTATCAGGGATATATAGCAGTGGACATTGAACAAAATAATGATCCCTTCCCCAAGAAGTTTATATGCCAGTCAAAGAAGAAAGCAGTGAACAGAATAAAAAATAAAATACGCAGTCCATTAAATGGCGACAAGACCCAAAGAGGCCAAGGATGGAGTGGCAAGGGGAGTACTTAAGAGAGGGTGGATACAAAGTTCCTCCCAGAGAAGACAGCTTGGAAGCAAGGTCTGTATCTGTTTTTCCCACCATTGTATCTCCAATCCCTACCTAGCTCAGCGCGTGGGACATAATAGGTGCTCAATAAATGTTTGCTGAATGACTGTAAGAGCCAAAGCTATTTTGAGATTTTTGAAGAAAGATTCTGTTGCTTTAGCCAAAAATTTAAAAACCTCCAGCTCACCAGATCTGTGAGTTGTAATGTTTTTTGATTCTCCTTGTGTGAGCATGCCCACCAAAAGGAACAGAGATAGTTAATTGGGATAGAGGTAAGGATAGTGACCACAAGAAGGAAGGGTAAACAAAATTCCATGTAACTGATGTCTTTGGAAGCTGGAGTGTGTTGCGGGAAGGGCCCAACATGGCTGAGAAGAAAGGTGGGGGTAGCCCTGAGCCTGCTTTCTGTCTGCTCCGGGGGCTGAAGGGCTGGTGTTGGGGTGTATAGTAACCTGGAATCTGTGGAGGGGTCTTGATAACTCCTCGAACTTTGGAGGCTAGCACATCACACAGATTCATCTCGGCGTGCTGAGGGAAGAAGGCAGCCTGTGCGTGGGTCAGTAGAATCACAGTACCCCAGCTAGAATGTCCACTCAGTAGATAGATCCAGGTCAGAGAGGCTGAGCTACTTGTCTGTGGCCACACAGCAGCTCAGTGGCCCAATTAGGACTTAGAGCCCAGGGTTTCTGGGCTCTGAATGAAGGTAAGATCTAAAGAAGAAAATGACAGATCCACACCGAGAAGTTTTAAGTGTTCCCATTTGTGCACACCCCAGGCCATGAACCATCGGGAAGGCCCAGGCTGGAAATCCTGCTCTCCCGTTACAGTTCGTGTGGCCTCTAGCAAGGCTCCTCCCTCTCTGGGACCTGGTCATCTCTTCCCTAGAATGAGGGTCACAGGTTGTAGTCGCCTGCCCCATCAGATGGCTGTGAAGGTGAAGTGCAATGACCCTGTTAGTGGAGGAATGTTTTTTCTTTTTGCAGTTACGTATTTTAATGTGCATTAGGAAAAAAAAAAACCTGGGACATCCATCAACCGTATCAGAACCGTGACTTCATAGTTATTGCTGGAGTGAAGCTGTATCTATATACACTTTACACACACACACACACACATGCTACACATTTACATACATGAATGAGGTAAGGAGCAAGGTTAATTTACAAGCAGCTATCAAATAAATACTAGAATGAACATGGACTTGGCAAAAATAGTACAGGGTGAAGACAGGTGTGCTGAGGTTTGGGACACGGCTGGGGCTGGAGAATCATCCTGAAGTAGCGTTAGGACTTCAGGTAGCCACATGGTCCCGCTCAAGACAACTGAGGCATGGCTCTCAGAAGTAGAGAAAGTAGGTCAGGAGAGCTGTCAGCCAGAAATACTTAATCAGAAGATCAGAAAATGGCTCAGCCTCTTGGTGGTTTTCTCCTTTTATCAAGTCCTTGTGACTAATGAACCTGACTTAGTTTCCCATTTGTGCTTCAGAACGCACCAGGAAGAAAGACTCCCAGAAAGGCCTGGCCACTTGGCTTGTCTACGAGTGTGAACAACCCTTGTTTCTTCGGGGTGATCTAGAAGTTGCAGTGGTCAGGCTTCCCGCAGCTACGAGGGACTAAAAGGTTGATGGTGGACCTATCAGAGTGTCTCTTGTGTGTGAACCAATGGGAAGGATAGGTGATGGGGGTGGTGAGCCGAGAAGTCGGGCTGGTCAGAGGGGAGGCTGCTGGACACATTCAGACCTCCAGCCTCAGAGACTCATTGGGTCCCTGCACTGTTCCAGCCATTCCCAGAGTGTGGGCGTGGTCTCAGAGGGACTGGGGGCCACCAGGGAGTGAAATAAGCCCTTACTGGGAGTCCTCCCCAGGCTGCCAACTCCATGAGGAAAGGGATCGCGACCGTCCTGTGTACCACTCACCTGTCACCAGAGCCCAGCAAAGCTGTTCCGTATCTTATCCCACGGATATTTATAGCATGCCTACCTCTGCCAGGCAGTCAGTATATAAATGAGTAAGAGCACTCTGTGACTGGGTGGGCTTCCCTCCCTGGAAGAAGGAAGAGGGTTGGAGGAGATCGGAGCTTTGCATCCTTCCTTTGGTTTGTTGAGAAGAATGTGCACCTTGTTCTTGGTGATGGTCCTCGTGCCAAAGCCTGTGAATAACTCCTGCCTTTTACATACTAGGGCAGATCTAAAGGGGCTGCATCCATGCCATCACTCTCCGTCTTTTGCTTCCTGGGGGCTTACGTGGGTGGGGACTTCACAGGAGGGCTGATAGCTGATGCTCTGGGTGCTAAATGGAACCCCCAGCTTGCCTTCTCTCTCCTGCAGCTGGAAAAGCCAGCCCTGTCCCAGTGCTCCAGGAATAGCTATGGGGCTCACATATTATCATCACAGCTTTACCTCCCTGAAGCCATGTTTGGAATTTGGTAAAGTTGGGGGCCTGGGGTGGGAGGGCTTGCCTGTACAGGTCAGCAGAAGGAGGACAGGCAATGACCCACCTGAGGAACCCACCTCAGTGGGGTGCCTTCTACCCCATAGGAAACTCTTGCTTCCTGGATCCCATATCCTGGCCAGAGTGACAGCAAGGTGGGGCCTCTCCGTGATCCAGGATCTCCATTAATTCCAGACCCAGGCTCCAGCCCCCCTTCCCTGCTGCTTATAAGGGGTTCAGACATGCATGTGTGCTGTGTCATTTATGTTTCTAAAGGGGCACAGGTTCCTGACTGATGCAACGCTCTGGACCCCAGCTCCCAGGGCCTTAAGGGAAAAATCCTTTTGAGGGGTGCTCCTGAGCCCTCTGGGCTTGTGTGGCATTCTGCATGAAGACTAAGTCTTGATCTGGACAGGCAGATGCATTCACAGCGGCCCCCTCCTTCTATCTCCCCAGCCAGTGAGGCAGGAGAACTCCAAAAAGCATGTAAAGAGAACTCAGTTGTAGGGAGCCTGGGAGCCAAGAACACTTTCCTCACAGGGTAACTGTGAAGTCCAGAGAGAGAGCCATGGAAGTTATTTTAAGGTCTAAAGGGCTGTGTGCCCTATTGTTGTAGTCTCCGTGAAGGCTTCCTGACCACCTTGTATAAAATCATGCTCTCCGCCCTGCACATCCTGTCTACACACCCACCCCCCACCCCCAGCTTTGGTTTTCGCCATGACACTTGCCAACATCTAAGACACCTTTCATTTTGTGTCACCATACTCCACTCACTAGAATGTTAGCTCCAGGAGGGCAGAGGATTGATCTGTTGCATTCACTGTTAGATGTCCTGCCCCTGGAAACAGAGCCTGCCAACATTAAGAGCTCAGTAAATACTTTTAGGCAGGCAGGCAGGAAGAGAGGGGGGAAGGAAGGAAGGAAGGAAGGAAGGAAGGAAGGAAGGAAGGAAGGAAGGAATTGAAGGAAGGAATTGAAGGAAGGAAAAAAGGAAGGACGGACAGTTTCAGGAGGAGCCTATGCGTCTGTTACAATGACCTAGCATGGACTGCAGTTGTGGGTAAGCTCTCCAGAGACAGGATTTTTAGTGCATTGGAATCTGGTATCTAGGAAAGGAAATTTGAGTCACTCTGTTGCCATTGACCAGCTTGGTGGCCTTCAGGCTGTCCCTTTACCTCTCAGAGCTCAGGGTTCTCACCTGTCTGTTGGGGTTAGAATATCCACCACACATAGCAGTTGTGGAGCAGGTTTGCATGTGAATGCAAAAGCACTTCTATTTCTCATTTTCAGTGCCCAGCCCAGGGTCTGGCATGCAGTAGGGCTCCAGGGACACCAGTGATGTTCTTCATTTGCCTCCATGTCACTGGGCTCTGGGCAGGATGAGTCAGAGCTCCACAGGCCTAGAGGGAGGCTTTGAACTCAGAACCGAGTGCCTTCATTGTGAATCCAGTAAATTAAGTTTCTCATCAAGAACTTGAAGCAACACGGCTCGCCTTCTTTGTCCTCTGGCAATTTGCATTCCGTGGTCTCTTATAACTTTCTAAACACCTATTTGCCTTCACTGTCAGCCCTGTGTTCTCTCCGAAGTGTGAAGTGCTTCCACTCCATTTTTCCCCCCCAAATTTTTATTTTCTGTCTTTTCAGTCTTTGGGGAATGGAGGGCCGCTTTCAGGAAATCACATTTTCCCTGCCCCAGATTCCTGCCACTCTCACTCTTCATTGTGTTTCGAGTGTGTGTTTTCAGGGCAAGAACAGAAAGGCCTGTCACGGATCCAAATCGTGGGGTCTGCTTTCCCAGGGTGTGCACACATTCCCCAAGTCAGCCTCTTCTATGGAGGGAACTGGAGCTGGCAGCTAAGGTGCCCCAAGTCCTGGAGGTGGGGTAGAAGGATGCCCAAAGAGTGAGCACCTCAGAACACTGGAAATCTCCTCCACCTGCCCTCACCCCATAAGGACAAATCAGGGAAAACAAGATCCTCATTTAAAACCTCACCTGATGAACCTTGTGGACACGCCCATGGAATCGCTGCCACCTGGTGGCAATGTACTTTGGCTCCAGACAGGGACCCAAGGAAACATGAGTGTCTTTACTGCTGGACTTCCCGACTGAAATGGAAATAATGATACTGACTTGTAGACACTGGATATGTTTTTGAAAATATTGCAAACCTCCCTGGACACGAGGGCTACTCCCTGGGACTGAAAATCAACCAAGGTTCCTTTTGGTATATTTGGTTTGGGGCTAGGGTCACTGTTCTACCAGCATTCATCTGTTGTCTACTCAGCACCAGGTACTGCGGATGCAGAATCAGATGATGCATGATTCTTGTCTTCAAGGAGACGATAGTCTCTTGGGAGACACACATAATTAGGTCAGTGTTAACAGTAGTGAAGGAGGGGGTATTAGGGTTGGAGTTCACCTGACCCAGGTATGCTTCCCGTCACTGGGTGAATGCCTCCAGAATTAGAGAAACATTACTGATCTAACACACACACTGAAAGGAAGGTAGTGAGCATTTCTTCTTTCTTGACTGCTTGAAATTCCTCAAGAGTTGCTGGTCTGTGGAATCAGAATTCCTGTATATTCCACTGAGATTCTGTGCGTCGCTGGGGTTCCTCATTAAATTCTTTCAGCCATAGGCTTACTCAGGGGGAAGTGTTGTGAATTTTAGTTCTCAGCTGTTTCAGTAGCCCCTTATTAATCTGCAGTCTCAGCGGTTGAAGAGCTGCTTGGGTACACATATGAGTAGTGATACTAGTTATTGTTTCTTTTTCTAATGTTTGTTTATTTTAGAGAGAGAGAGAGAGAGAGAGCAAGCAAACAGGGGAGGAGCAGACAGAGAGGGAGACAGAGAATCCCAAACAGGTTCTGCACCATCAGCTCAGAGCCTGGTGTGGGGCTCGAACTCACACCCTGTGAGATCATGACCTGAGCAGCAATCAAGAGTCAGACACTCGGGGCACCTGGGTGGCACAGTTGGTTGAGCCTCCGACTTCAGCTCAGGTCATGGTCTCGCAGTTCGTGAGTTCCGAGCCCCGCATCAGGCTCTGTGCTAACAAACAGCTCAGAGCCTAGAGCCTGCTTCGGATTCTGTATCTCTCCCTCTCTTTCTCTCTCTCTCTCTTTCTCTCTCTCTCTCTTTCTCTTTCTCTCTCTCTCTCTCTCTCTCTCCCCCCCCCTTTCCACCCCCCACCCCATGCTCTGCCTCTGTCTCTCAAAAATAAATAAATGTTAAAAAAAAAAGTCAGACACTCAACTGACTGAGCCACCCAGGCATCCCATTAGTTATCGTTTCTTGATGGCTGATTTTATGACAGGTATTATACTTCACAAACTTGTCATTTAATTTATCCTATTCACTCAATCAGCAAATAGTTATTGATAATTATTATTTTCTAGATCCAGGCACTAAATGCTATGTATAAGTACCTTAAATTTTTATGACCTGTAAGACAGGACCTATGGTCCTATTACCATATGAAAGGCTCTCTCCTATGGGTCATGAGAGTTTTAAAACCTATGTCCTAAAGGTTTTTCAGATGAGGTGACTCAGACTCCAAGAGGTTAAACTACTTGCCTTGTGCTTACAGAGATAGCCCTTGAACCCAGGTGAGTCTGAGTTGGGCAACTAAAGGATGCAATGCTGAAACCCTTTGTCATATCTGATTTTTCTGGCCTCGCTCTTACTCTGCAGACCTGGGCTAGCAATTCTGGCTCTGGTGTCTTTGAGCATCCCAGACCTGCATGACTACCTTGCAAGAATCCTAGAATCTCAGGGTCAGGTGGGTTTAGTCCCCACCCAGTGCAGGAATCTCCTCTGTAGTAACCTGGTCAGTTTCTGATTGGCCCCTCCTGTGACAAGGAAACCCTTCAACTCCACTTTGGAACACTCCTTGCTCACCTGGTTCCCAATGTTGACATTCATTCATTCTTTGTTTCATTTGCTTGTTCTTTCTTGATTCATCTACCCTAATTTGTACCCCACTTTGAGAGAATCTACCAGGGTTCAACATGCTAATATAAGTGCAGCTTAAACAAATGAGGTACAGACCAGCCTCCTATGAGCTAAGAGCCTCCAAGATGGGCTCCCTGCCCCTTACCACGATCTCCTTCCTCACCCAACAGACCGAGGGAGCTTTGAAAAAGGAATCCTGGATTATGTAACTTCCTGGAATTGTTCTTAAATGTGTTTTGCTTTAATTCTTTGCGTATGTTTATTCTAACATCTTTTTTCCCCAGTTCATGGATCATATTTTCCTGTTTCTGTGCATATCTGTTAGTTTTTGATTGAATACTGTGGGTTGTAGTTAAATATTATGGATACGATATTATAGAGGCTCTGAATTCTGTTATCTTCCTCTGAAGAGTGTTGGGTTTTATTTGAATAGGTATTTCAAATACCGATTGACACCTTAAACTTATGTAGACTCAACTTCATGTTTTCTTGTTGCAGGCATGTGGAAATCCCAAGCTGTTTCTTAAGACCCTCTAACTTAATAGGACTCAGTGGGCCTTCATTGGTTCTAAGCTCTGTCTCCTCTGTAGAGCTTGTCAGGGCTCTGCTTTAGGCTTTGTTAGGATGGGTCTAGAAGAGTTCTTACTCTAGAGCATTGGTGCTCAACTAGGGAAATTTTGCATCCCAGGAGACATAAGTCAATGTCTGGAAACCGTGTTAATGCCACTATTGACAATCTAGTGAGTGAAGGCCAGGGATGCTGCTAAACATCCTACATTGCATGGGACAACCCCCCAAACAAAGAGCTATGGGGCCCAAAATATCCGTAATGCCATGGTGGAGAAACCTTACCTGGAGGCCTGGTTCTTTCTCCTAAGGGGAGGTCCTTCTGTGTCTCAGCCAGGTGCCAAGGGTGAATACTTGGTGTTGACTGATCTGTCATGCTTGTAGGCAGTCCCCCGGCTGTGCTCTTCCCCCAGTAGTGTCTGACCTCTAGCATATCTGTTCCACTCTCAGCCCCTGGCAGCACTATCTGGCCTTGGGTGGGCTCACGCTGGACGTTTACAGCTCAGCCCTCAGCCACAGTCTCCCAGGTGACATGGACATCTGGGGCCTGTTCTGTATAGCTCCCCCTTTCTGGTGCCCCACACTATAGATTATAGCTCTTTCAGCTGTCCTGCACTCTGGCCCTGCCTCCTTGGCCCGGTGAGACTATGTATTCTGCCCAGATTCTAGCCCTGTCTGCTGTGGTCAAGAAACTGTCCCCAGGTAGAGGGCTGGGGAAAACCCCCTTGGAGGTTGCCATCTCTCAGAGATAACAATCTTGCCCTGCATATTATCTACTGCCTGAAAGGGTCGCCTCCTCTATTGTGACTGCTTTGATAGCTGCTTATGGCAGGAGGGCTAGTCTGATACCACTCATTCATGACCAGAAACAGAGGTCAACCCCCCAGCAGCTTCCCCTCGCACTAGGATTAAAATCAAGACTGCTTACCATGGCCCTCTGTGGCCTGGTCCCATGTCCCACATGGCCTTGGGCATCCTAGACTCCTTCCTACCATAAACCCTGCCTGTCTAGATCACTGTTCCCTCTGATAATCCTGTGGCCTGCTCCTTCTTGTCCTGTAAGTCTTAGCTCCAAAGTCAGGTCGCCTCTGACCAGCCGAGCTCAAACCTTCACTAAACCCCGTGACTTTAATGAAACCCCTGTTTTCTTTTATTCACGGCACTGATGGCTGTCTGAAGCAATCTCATGTGTTTGTTGATGTGCTCAATGTTAGCCTCCCCAGTTAATGCAGCTCCATGTAAGCAAAGAACTGGTTTGTCTTGTGCACTGTAGTCTCCCTGACACCTGTCATACAGCCTGGCACATGTTAGACACCCAGTCAATACTGGATGGTTGGGTGGGTGGATACCATATGGTGGTTTAGATAAAGGACTGCACACAGAGGAGAACAAAACTATTTCCAGTTGCACATCCTTTGGAAGACTTTTTGAAACAGGTAGCCTTTGATTTTATCTTTGAAGGATAGGGAAAAGAAGGCTGTTTGGAGATAAGCAAACACCAGAACTAGGAAAGTCTGCATGTATGAAGGGAATGGTCAGTAACTCAGTGTGGCTATAGAACAGGTTTTGTTACAGGGAATCGTAGGAAGTAAGAGTGAGACAGCAGACTGAGGCCCTGTCACTGGGAACCTTTGGTGCCAGCCCAAAGAGTTTAAGACTTCATTCAGTGGTCAGGAGGCTGCTGTTGAAAGTTTCTGGGCAAGAAGTTGATTGGCATAACAAAGCTGTAACTTCGAAGATTGCTCAGACTGGAGGGACTCAGTAGACATTGGCAGCAGAGTTTTAGAGTCGGAAAGAACTGCATTTGAATGCCTGCCTCTTGCTTACCCCACTGTGTGACCTCAGGCAGGCACTCACCCTCACTGAACCTCAGTTTCCTCTCTTACAAGCCTCAACATACAATCTTTTACTAATATGCGCCCCTTGTAGACGTGGTGAGGTTAGATGAAACAGTAATGTGTAAACTTCTCTAGGGACAGAAAAAGAGAAAGAGAAGAGAGTAAGTTTTGAGGTGAGTAAAGGAGTGGACACACGTATCAAATGACCTTGATTTGGGAGGACAGTATAAAGCAAGGAAGAAGTCTGTCTTCCCAGGACAGTGGAGACTTTGCAATGTCACAGGGGACACGAGAAGCAGCCCCCCAGTTGTGACATTGTGGGTTTATGGGCACATGGACCTAGGGTTAGTGCCGTTGTTTGAATTCGTGTGGCTACTTCTGGAAGCCCAAGAGGCTCCGCAGAGAAAAGAGACATGGGGCTCATTCTGAAAAGATGTCAGCAAACCCTGAAGATGTGCCTGCTGCCTTCCAGGTCTGACCATATGTTCGTAGTATGAGGGGTGAACTGGGCAGTGCTGTTGTCCTTGAGGATTTTGTATTCTCATAGGGAGAAAGAGAGATGTCACCAAGAGTGGCCACAGTGTGGGTTGATAGGGACCATGGACAGTCGTGACTCCAGCTGTACCAGCACAGGAGACTGACCGTGAGACCTCTCTAAGAATCTCCAGGGCTTCTTAGGCTGTTTCTGTTTTGTTTTGTTTTTAGAATTCCAGCCTTATATTTTTTCATATAGCAAGTACTATTGAACACCTACTGTGTGCCACGTGCTGGCTACGCCTTTGCCTTTTAGATGAATCAACAGACATGTACAAATTATCTACTCTTGCTAGACATTTGCTGCTCTCTGTGGGAGCGGGTGGAGTATCTGGATGAGTGGTGTTTTCTAGGACAGGAGTTTTTAACTGGGGAGGGATTTTGCCCCCCCCCCCCCACAGTTGGACATAAAATTGTGTGCACTAAGCATGTTCTTTTTTTTTTTTTTTAATTAATAGGCTTTCTGAAAGCGGTTTTAGCTTTACAGAAAAATTAAGCGGAGAATTCCCATACACCTCCTCACCCCGCTCTCATTTCCCCTATTATTTACATTTTATGAGTGTGGCACGTTTGTTGCAACTGATGAGGCAATCTTGAGATTATTACTAGCCAGAGTTTACATTCAGTTTCACTCTTTGTGTTGTACACTTGATGGGTTTTAACAAGTGTATAATGTCATGTATCTGCCATGACATACAGAATAGCTTCAGCATCCTAAACATCCCGTGCTCCACCCATTCATCCTTCCTTCCTCCCCAAGCCCCTGGCAACCACTGATCTTGTTCCTGTCTCCATAGTTTTGCCTTTTCCAGAGTGTTCTACAGCGTGTAGCCTTTTCAGATTGGCGTCCTTCACCTAGTCATAAGCTTTTTAGGTTTATGCATATCTTTCTGTGGCTTAGAATCTCGTTTCTTTTTATCACTGAATAATTGTCTGTCCTCAAGATGTACCGTAGTTTGTTTATCCTTTCATTTATTGATGGACGTCTTGGGTACTTCCAAGTTGGGCAATTATGAATAAAGCTGCTAGGAACATTTGTGTGTAGATACCTCATTAAGCATGTTTTTCTGTAAAGGAGTCCATCCACTGCCAACAATCAAGATCCCTGGACTTGAGCTTTCCGCCAGAGCTCTGGTATAGTGTGGGGTTTCCCATCAGATTGCTTGGATTTGAATCATGGCTCATCCGCTTACTAACTGTAACCTCAGGCAATTACTGAGCTCTCTGGGCCTTCATTGGTTTTGTTGTTGTTGTTTTTCTTTTCTTTTCTTTTTTTTTTAACGTTTATTCATTTTTGAGAGACACAGAACAGAGCCTGACATGGAGCTCAAACTCACCAACCATGAGATCGTGACCTGAGCTGATGTCGGATGTGACGCTTAACTGACTGAGCCACCCAGGCACCCCTGGCTTTTTTTTTTTAATCTATAAAAAGGGTTGTTGAGAGGATCAAATGAGATCATCCTCATTCATGATGTGCGTAACATCATATCCAGTGCATAGTAAATGCTCAATGAATGTTGGCTCTTGTTTTCTTTAAGAGATGAATATGCCTTTAATTTTATGTTCTTGACTAACACTTCAGGGTTTTTTGGCAGCTCTGTTCAGCATGAGCTGATTTGACCTATCCTGTTCTCATAGAGTTTGCTTTTAAAACCCCGTGGAAAACAGGTATGGCAAAAACAGAAGATACAAATATTAATGGGAGCTGATATGATGCCAGCTGTCATGGTGCCTACAGGCAGAGTGACGTGACATTTCAAGACAACTGTCCTAAAACTGTCTTGCTCAAAGTGTGGTCCCCAGACCACCAGCAGCAGCAACAGCCTCATTTGCCAGCTTGTTGAAAAATGCAGACTTGCAGGCTCCATCCCAAACATATTCATCAGAGTCTGCATTTTAACAACAGCTGTCTCTGGTTTGTGTACACAGGCAGGTTTGAGGCGTGCTGGTCTGAGAGAGCACGCAGGGCGGGCTGAGGCTGCCAGATGAGCATCAGGGTTGTGGTCAGGGGAAGGAGAGGGGTGGGGGCCAAGTGTTGGGGCCACCCACCTGCCCTCACGCACACACCAGAGCAGAGGGAGGGTGAGCTCACTTCAGAGATTCCTGTAGAGGCAGGGGACTGTCTCTCAAGAATCATTTGGGAGTAAAATGGATCCCTTCAGGGATGCCCACCCTTTAGAATTATGCAGTCAGTTAAGGTAGCCACAAGCCATAACTCACTATTAAAATTTAAAGTAATCAAAATTAAGTAAAAGTTAAGGTTCAATTTCCTCAGTTTCATTCGGCAAATACCTGGTGCTCAATAGCCACATGTGGCCAGGGGCTACCATACTGTACAGAGCAGATATAGAACATTTCTATCATTGCAGATAGAATTCTATTGGCCAGTAGTGCTCTAGAGGGAAAAGGGCCCAGGAACCAGGGATGGGGGTGTCTATGGAAACTGAAACTCAAATTACTCCAGAAACTTGGAAATGGAGCAGTGACCCCTGACTCTTCGAAGGCATGCTATCAGTATTCTGGGGTTCCTTACTGTACACTGTAGGGCCCAGGTTATTTCCAGAAGAGTTCAGAGCATGCCCATTAAAGAATCAGCACCAGAACTGTGGCCACAGTTGTCTTGGGCAGAAAGCACGGCAACTGGAGGGCCGCCCTGTGAAGTGCTGAGAAGGAGGTGGTAGCTGCCCATGTGGCAGTTCCCAGCTGGGAAGAAAGAGTCTCTCTTGGGGTACACTGGAAAGACAAAAGATGCTGAATTAATCAGAGTGGCTGTTAACCAGCCTTGTCCTTTTTCTGAACAAGAAAATAACAAAGATGCAAAATTCCCTCCAAATTCCACACGCACACCCTCACCCTTGTTATGGTTATTTACTACTTTTTAAAATATTGCCTTGTTACTTTCTAGAGTTGATTCTTGGATGATATGTTGATAATATGTTTACCAATTTCTTTGCTCCCCATTTCTTTCACTTCTTTCTACTGAATTAAATTTCCTTTGTATTGCAGTGCATCCTTTAATATTTCTTTAAGCAGCCCCATGGGAACTAGTCTGTTTATGTCTGAAAAGATATTTATTTCACTGTCATTCTTGAATGGTAGTTTTGCTGGGTATGGAATTCTAGGATGGTGATTTTCAAGTTGCGGTTTAAGCTTGGGTGCCTACTTTACAGGAGCCATGTGTGGTCATATCCATACCTAGAAGTTCCATGTTGAGTTCTGGGCTAAGGGGTAGAATTTTCTAATACCACATTCATCATAGGACAGTCCTTTTCTAGCTCCTCACTTTTTTCAGTAAGCCCACTCAGCTTTTGGTCATGCTCAGGGGCTGTAATCTTAATTCTGTCCTTGAAAAGGAATTTAAACCTCAGCCTCTTGGGCTTCTATCTGGTTGGATATCCCCATGGGTTGCTAAGTCTCTTCCTCCTCCTTCTCTTTCAGCTTTGACTTCTCTCATTCTGGCATCTGGGAGAATTTTATATCTTCCTTTCAAGCCAGGCTATGAATTTTTAAATGGTTATGATATTTTATAATTATGTGTTTTCTGTATCTCCCATAAAAATATGTTTAACCCTCAGGTATTTGCTTCTCTTCATCTACTAGTCTTGAATATGACACACTGAATGTTCAGGTAGCACATTTAAGAGAATTAGCCCTTAGTCATTCATGCTTAATTCAGCAGCTCAATTTTATCCATAAAGTCATATGTTTATGGTGATTTCATATTTCATACTACCCACTGAATATATTTTCTGACAATAAGTATACTTCCAGCACATTCAGTAAAAATCATATTCATCAAGATAAAAAGCCCCATGGAGCCCATTTATTTGCTATTTTAACAAGTTTGAAAGTCAATATCTAGGCCTTCTTTCTTCTTTTGTGGATCAGTGGCTGAATCCTAGAGAGAGGACCTGACTTACCCAAGACCTCAGCTGGCAGAGAACTGGACTGGAATGCAGAACTTCCTGTTGAAACATCTGTCATCTTTCTACCCCTTTGAGCTTGTTTTCCCATCTGTGAAGTTAAGGAGTTAGGCTAGACATAGAATCAGCTCCTGACTCCCTAGCTTTGTGACCTTGGGCAGATCACTTAACCTCTCTGGGCTTCCATTTTAATAAGACCTCCCATCTGTACCTCAAATGACTGCTGAGAGTAACAAACAGGTTGATGTGCACAACAGAGCCCTGAGAAACACAAGGGTTGCAGAGAGGTGCATGTAGTTCTTATAATTAAGATGCTGTGACTGCCTCCTGCAACCCCTCCTTAGTTAAGAAGAAGTCTGCTTTGCAAATGCAATGTGTTCTGATGATTTCTGACCCAGCACATATTGGAACAAGGAAAGCAAGGATCTTTTCTGTCTGTAAGCAGCAAGATGACAAGGGTTTGATACATCTTAGTTTGCTGGGATTGTGACATTTGACGTTCTTCTCTGTGAAAACTCACTGGTGTGTGAATCTCATGTTCTGCTTCCCTCACTTCTCATATGCAAACCAAGCACTGAAAAGCCCTGCAGGGCAAGCACTGAGTCCTGCATAATGTTCACAAAGAGGTCAAACATAGCTCTGTCTCCTTGATTAGAGCCTTAGAGATGTTCCAAATACTAGGGGCTGGTGGGCAAAGCTCAGCCTCCGATGTTGTGCCTTGGTCCTTGCATTTCCCACCCTCCCCTGCCCCAAGGAGGCAGTGTCGCATAGTGGGTAACTCCCAGACTTAGAATCAGGGTACCCAGTTCCATCACTGACCTTGAAAAGACATTGTCCTTCCTTGTGCCACACTGTTCCCTCAACCATAAAATTAGAGCATCAAGTAAAATCACTTGTTTTCAAGCTTTTCATTACCAGTAGCCCTTTGCTTTTCTTTTCTCCCTTATGACCCATTCCTGTGGGCTACTTCATACCCATGGGAGGTGCTTATTAGCAGTTGTATGTGTCTGATTAATAAAAGGTGTCAGCCCAGGAATTATTCTTTAAAATGTCCTTTGTGAAAATGAGACTCAGAGATATGAGATGATATATCTGCAGTCATGTGAGTATTTTTATGTTATAAATCTTCCACATGCCTCCAAGATAATGGATGATAGTACATTAAGATTTCTCAAGGCCATAAGACTGAGGGAAAGGGTCAGATGAACAGCATTCTAAGCGAGTATGTGGTTAACTTCCTTGTGGAGATAATCCAAACTACACTTGATCATCGCCCAAGACTACCCTTCCAGAACCTGGACAACATCTTATTCAACTATACCTCTCCCATGGTGGAGGCTTGCGCATGGCTCAGCACATAGCAAGTACTCACTAAGTGCTTGTGTAGAATGTGGTCATCATTTCAGTGTTTTGATCATGCCTGGGACAGTGGGTGACGTGATAACTGTTTATACGTCAGAATTGGTGACAAAGTGGAGAAGAAACAGAGTGGAAAAGAAAGAAAGGGTTCTAAGAAAGACAGGAAGATAAATTATAGGCATGGGCTTCTTTCTGAGTGCCCAAGAACCAAATATAAAATGAATCCATACAGTCTCAAGGGCAACTGGGGACTGCTACGCTCTGGTCCATTGTTCCTCCTTCTCCCGTAAGCCCTGGAAGGCTGATCTACCTCATCCAGAAGACAGTTGTGGCTGAAAATGAGCTTTAAAAACTCGGATAAAACCATGAATTGCAGTTGGATGATTTAAGGAATTCAGAAGTGTTTTTAATCAATGAGGTGATGTCAAGGATAATAAACTGCCAGGTTTTCTGGTTGGGAGCTGACACTGAATGTGGCTTCTGACTGTCACCTGGACAGCAGAGGGATTACCTAAGTTTACCCCTCAGTGATTTGATCATGAGTTACTGGTCACAAAGCCTAGGTATCCTCACTGATGCATCCCTGGGAAGCATTTCCCTCCCCAGTTTGCGTATATGATTCATCTCATTGAGCCCACCAGTTCCCACTGCTGGCATGGGAGCATCCTTTGTGTCATCTTGTTGGTTCTGCCTGCACAGGGAACACCCACATACCCACCACCTAGATTCTGCCATCGACGTTTTGCTGTGTCTGCTTCATCGCAGGCCTCTCCAAGCCTTCTATCCATCCATCCGTTTAATTTATTTTTTGATCCATTTCAGAGTAAGTTGCAGACATCAGCACACTTTACCCGCTAAACACTTCAGCATTCATGCCTTGATTTATTTTTAAAATGATCATTCTTGGTTTTGTTCCTCAAGCCAATGCCCGCAGAACTTGCTAAGGGAGGGCATGAGGAATGAGGTCAGCCCCTCAGTCATGACCACTTTGCCCAGAGCCAAGGCCACACTGGTGGAGCATCATTTGGGAGGACATGTGGCAACCTGTCAGTGTCTCCCATTAGTCCGTCTGTGAGGTTAGCCATCCCTCCTGGGTTCTGGCCCCTCTAAGACGTTGTAGTGCTCAGGCAGCTGGTGTCAGAGTCTGCGGGTACTGCTGTGGTGGCTCACTCAGTCCATCACTTGAACCTGCTTCTGTCATCTGCCCTGCATGCTCTGGGTGCCATGATTCTCAAGGATCTGCTGGTGTTTAAAGCTGTCACCTCTCCATTCAGATGAGCAGGGGAGAGGCAGTGTGGGTCAGGTAGCCATGGGGCCATGCAGTTTGACAAGGATGCAGGGAGGTGGAAGGAAACAGTATGTGAGTGGATGTGGGCAGGCCACTGCATGTTATCCAGATCCATCTGGACTTTGCGCCTATGAGGCTGGTCACCCTGGGTACTCTCTTCTTGGTTGACACAGTGGCAGTCTCCTGGCTTTGGAATCAGACACATAGGGTTTGAATCTTCCACTTACTGGTTGGGTGATCAAAGGCCACGTCCATGACCTCTCTGGGCCTCAGCTTCCTTATCCATAAAGAGAGATAATAATAGTACCAGGGCGCCTCAGTGGCTCTGTTGGTTAAGTGGCTGACTTCAGCTCAGGTCACAATCTCACGGTTGGTGAGTTCGAGCCCTGTATCGGGCTCTGTGCTGACAGCTCAGAGCCTGGAGCCTGCTTCAGATTCTGTGTCTCCCTCTCTCTCTCTGCCCCTCCCCCATTCACACTCTGTCTCCCTATCTCTCTCAAATAAGCATTAAAAAAAATAATAGTACCTAGCTCAAAGCATTTTGGGAAGGACTGAGGTAATAGCCTTTTTAGGCCTCCAGAAAAGAGAGTGAGGTGCATGAGGATTTGAGGGCCTGGGTTTCTGCTGCTGAGATGATAGAACACACTCACCTTTTTCAGGAGCAAGCTGGTGTCTGCATTCTCAGGTGGTACTCAGGCGAGCAGCGTGCATAGTTCCTTGAAGGCCCATATGGAGGTGGTGGGTTTCCCCTCTGTTCTCACTCCTGATGCTGCCCAAAAGTGAGGTCCCAGGGAGAGAAAGTGAAGCCTGAAGAGCTCAGCTCCCTGGGGTTTGTCTGCTGGGCCTGGGAGAGGAGGCATGAGCTTCCTGGCCCTCATGGGAGCACTCACCCTGGGGTGGAGACAAGGCCAGGGCTCTGGGACCAGTCTAGAATAGCTGACTATTCTTTTGCTTCTCCTCCTGGGACACATCTACTTGGCTTTTCAGACTCCTCAGACTCTTCCTCAAGCTGGAAGTAATGACCCCTCTGGCCACTCGGCCCCTCCCACTGGATGCAGCTTTTAACGTGAGCCAGGGGCCAGTGTGTGCTCTACATGTGTTGTCTTGTCTTGTGTCCAGAACAATGCCAGCACCTTGGAGCTGTTGTTATCCCCACAGTACCCCTGAAGAAACTGAGGTTCAAAGAAGTGCCCCCTCCATGTCACCCAGCAGAGCAGGCACTCAAGATCTGTCTGATACTGTGGACCGGGGAAGGTCTTGTTTGACTTCCTTTCCCCTCATTCACTTGCTAGATTACAAGCTTCTGAGCAGGGACTAGGGGTCTTATTATTTGTGTATTCTCTACACCTGGCAGATAGGTGATGCACAGAAAGTGTTGTTGGGGGGAATTGACCCCCTGATCGTTAAGTTTGTTAACAGCAGAAAACCTCTGAGATTTCTGCTCTAACTTCCAATGCAGTGCAAGAATTTCCTCACTGCACCCCCAACTACTTAGCAAGAGGGAGCTCATCCTGGGGCTGGAGCTCTCAGCTGGGGACAAAGCTCTTTTGCTGCTGTGACTGTCCCCATACCCTCACCACAATGGAACCCCTCAAGGAGGCTCTTCCAGGCAGGAATTTGAGTTCCTTTCCCTTTCACTCTCAGAATTCTGTTTCCCATGGAAGTGAGTAGCATCTTCCTGCCTCGTCCCTATGACTACCACAGGTGTTTTCCAATTCAAAGTACGAGCAACTTCCAGCCAAACATATAGTGATGAATGAAATGCCAGCTCTGTAAATCTGTGCAGTTCAGGAAGGCACGTTCTATCCCCGCTCGACATCCTTTGCTTAGCTTGGAAGCATTTCTGCTGGGCAACTTCACATAGATCTTTCTTTCCCCTGCCTCTAGGCCTTTCTTTGCTGATACCACTTGCACCCCTAGAATATCCCTCCTCTTCCTTTCAGCTTTCCAGGCCAGGACAAGTGCTACAAACCTATTGAAAATGTATATTTCCATGAGTGTGGCATCCTCCTCCTCTTCCCTTTATAAAGACTCTCTGCTCCTTGCGTTTGAATTGAAGTTTGCTCCTGGGAAGGGGCAGGAGCTTAAACTCTGGTGTCACAGTGTCTTCCTGGGCTTTCAAGACTAGAAGGTCAAAACACCTCAAGGAAAGTGAGTCTCCACTGACCCCAAAACATATCCTTGCTATATAAGCCTGGTGTTCAGGGCTAGAAGACCATCTTTCACGGGTTTCAGCTCACTTACCAACTCTGACTGAATGGAGGAATTCTACCATAGCTGGGCAGAGGGGAGGGCAAGAGAGTGTTGTGAATGATTAACAATATCTGCCGTGAGAGGAAAGGTGGGGAAGGGGGAGGGTTGATTAACAGTGTTTACCATGGGCAGGAATATGAATGGGATTGATTAGCAATGTCTGCCATGGATGGGAAGAAATGGGGGGTTAAATTCATTAGCAATGTCTTCCATGGGCAGGAATTGGAGGGGGACTGATTAACAATGTCTGCCATGGATGGGAAGAAACGGAGTGAAGTTGATTAGCAATGTCTGCCATGGGCAGGAATTGGAGTGTGATTGATTAACAATGTCTGCCACGGATGGGAAGAAATGGGGGTTAAATTCATTAGCAATGTCTTCCATGGGCAGGAATTGGAGGGGGACTGATTAACAATGTCTGCCATGGATGGGAAGAAATGGAGTGAAATTGATTAGCAATGTCTGCCATGGGCAGGAATTGGAGTGGGATTGATTAACAATGTCTGCCATGGATGGGAAGAAATGGAGTGAAATTGATTAGCAATGTCTGCCATGGGCAGGAAATGGAGGGGGATGTGCTTGCCACATACTTGTCATCGCCATTACAACCCAGTTTCCTCATTTTACAGATTAGAAAACTGAGGCCAGGAGAAAGAATTTGAGGGAGAACACCCAGGAACTATCAGGGCAACCTGGAATTGGAAACAGGGGTCCTAACCTTGTCAGTCCAGCACATTCTCCACTTAGCCTGGTAGCTAGGACTCTGCATGAGCCTTGAATCTTCCCTTCCTATGTCCTGGAGACTCCAAGCAGCTGTGGGCTTTCAGCACATGTTGTTGAGTATTAACCAGTGTGCGAAGTGCCAGAGATGCATCAGTGAACAAACAAATGCAAGTCCCTGCTCATTGAGTCTCTGTTCTAGGTGGAAGAGACAGACCATAGGCAATGAATATGATGATGGGATTAAATGTATTCACTCTTTTGTCTCTGGGCAAATGCAGAGGTGGCTGCCTTCACCAACTGTGGCTGCTTTCTTTTTCATTTTCCTCTCAAGGGAGTCCTTTCTGTAGACAGGACTGCATGTGGCCACTTGGCTCTCCCAGGGCATGGAGCATCCTGGCGTGCCCTCTCTTTCCTTGGCTCTCTGCCTTGAACCAGCTCAGTGATTATGAGAAGAGAGAAGTGGTTATGGCAGAAGCTGATGAGGCTTCATCTTGGCTGCTTGCTCAGCTGACATGGGAGAATGTGCCAGTTTGGGGCTTGGTTGGGAGCTCAGGTCTCATTTGGCCAAGAAGTCCCTGGCCCTGTGCTCCCAGAGATGGGATGTGGGCTCTGCAGCCTCACCACTGATGCCAGCTCAGATTCCTCGTGCCTCAGTGGTTCTCAACCAGGGCTAGATAGGACCACTGTCCAAGGATCACTTAGAAACACATGGAAGCCTAGTTCTGGTTTCTGTGCTGACTGCGGCTACTTCTAGTATTTAGAGAGTAGAAGCCAGTGATGTTACACCCCTGCAGTGAAGAGGACATCTTGCACAGTGAATTGTCCTGTCCAGAGTGCCAGTTGCGTCCCCCCAGAGGAACACTTTTGGCCTAAAGTGCAACCCCTTGAGGGTGCATGGGCAGTCCTGGGAAAAGCTCAGGGCAGGGAACATGCTATCTGTGGGCCTTGCTCATGCTTCCTACTCTCAGAACCTCCTCTCTTTAGCCATTTGGTAAGATGGGACTCAATTGTCTCATGTGATGGATTAGGGGGTAGGCATGCACAGGCCTCAGGATTCCGCCACAGAAGGCACGAGGTCATTGCCATCAGCTCAGTGCCAACAACACCCATACACTCCCTCAGCTCTCTGTGACTGGGACATGGCTGTCCAGCCTCTGGGCAAAGACCCAGCCACAGTGACCCCGCTCCCTGCTCCACACAAAAGGGCCACCAGGGTTAGCCTACACGCCCAGGCTCCCCCCCACCCACCCCTGCAGAACTGAACAGCTCCTCACCGCCCGCAGTGCAACCCTTCAGCCCAATGACACTTTACTGGCAGGGCCTTTGGCAGGGCCCCAGTCCAGCCCCCAGGGCCGGCTGCCCAGGGAAGTGCTTGGCTCCAGAGCCAGAGGCTGTAGAACATATTTCCAGTGGGGCTTACAGGCCAAGAGCTTCTGCCCCTTCCCACCACTGTTCCCACTGGCCCTGCCCGCCTGCCCAGTGCATTAGCATTTAAATATATCCAGAGTGGACTCCCCCAAAGCCCTCTCCCCACCATTGAATCCATCAGGGAGGGAGCATTTGAATCCTTCTCTCTCCCAACTCCCTTCCCTCATAATGGCCATACTGTATTCATCAGCTTCTGTATGTGGCATTAGCAGAAAGAAGGAGAGAGGGCGCCTAGCAACCCAGAGGGGGCTGAGAAAGAGGTGGGAAGGAAGTGATTTTCATGTAATTATTCACTTCTACAAAAGCCGTTGTCAGGTACACACTGGAAACACAGCTGTTGTATTATTCTCCTAACCTACTTTTAATCTTTTGAGAATCTTTACCAATATAAAAGGAGAAAAGAAAGAGCTTAACTCAGCCATTTTCTGCCAGGCCATATAAGTTATGTTTTAGCCTCAGTCGAAGGCTCCGCTTACAAAAGTTGTGTTGTGTATGTGTGTTTGTGTGTCTTTGTGTGGTGGTCTGTATAAAAGAAAATGTTAAGGAGACAAAAGCCTGTAGGTTGTGAGCCCCAGGAGGGCCACCAAGCCCTGTTCTGGCTACTTGGACCCAAAAGCCAAATGCTGCATGTGCTGTTGGGTCTGGCGGTTTTTACGCATCTTCTTGGCCAGGCATTTGGACGGCAAGGAGCCTGGGAGTGGTGAGACGCTGGCTCCTTCCACCCCTCACTGGCGTACCCATGTTCCAGGCTCTAGAAGTAAGTGGGTCTGCGTTAGTGATGGGCAGCTGCAGTGTTTGGTGCTACTCAGACATCTGATTTGTTCACCTGGTCTGAAGAGGCCGTGATGGGGGAAAAGGAGCAAGAGCTTGTTTTCATGGTACAGTTGAGAAGTGTTAGCCCCCAAAAGAAATCACATTAAGGAAATCTTACCAGGTATCCCACTGTGTACCTTACACTCGCCATATCTTTCACGGACAAAGAAGTCGAAGTTCAGAGAGGTGAAGTAACTTACCTAGGGTTGCACAGCAGGTAAGTGGACAAGCTGGGCTCCTGCCTGACCCCAAAGCTCACATCCTTCCATTAAGCCATAGCAAGGCTTGGAATCAGGCACCTGACAGAAGCCACGTGATTTAATTTAGTCCCCCTTTAGACCCCTTAGCATGGTCTCCCAGAGGGCAGGCCACATGCCAAAGGGCAGTTCCAGAGGCTCATTTGTCCCTAAGGCTGACTCCTCACACAGTGGCCAGGGTGTCTGTCTGTCCAAAGCTAAAGAGACAAGTGACTTCACTCCTGTGGGCACTAGTTTTTCATCTATAAAAGGGGGATAATAATAGCACTGACTTCAACAGTGAGTCTGACGCTTGGAACACAGCCCCTGCCGTGTCATAGGCACTAACAGAGGTGAGCTGGTGTCACGATCATTGGCATCACTGTCCTCACTCCCCTCCTTTCACTGAGGGCAGGATGGGCTAATGCTACATTTGTCAGGGACCTCGAAGGGTCAGTGCCACAAATCCCACCCACTCCAGGACACAGATAGGGGCATACCGGGCCCGCCCACTGGCCTCCGCTTTGGTGATGCGCAGAGGAACTGCCCTGCTGCTCTGATGGTCGGCTCTGTTTGTGGACCTGAAAGCACGTTTCTAGGGAAGTGTCTTCCTGTCCCCCATGCTGTGCCAGACACCACAGAAAATGAGACCTTTGGCTCCAGTTCCCTCTCAGCCTCCAGAGACAGCAGCGGCACCTTCACTGCCTCGAAACCTCATCTCCCATATAGTCCCTGCTTGCTCCTGTCCACCAGGTGTTGTATTGCCTCTTCTCTGCTTTGGTGTGTGGTCTGTCTCTCCTGCTAGAATGTAAGCTCCCTGAGGGCGGGAGATGCTGGTACTGTGCCTGGCACATGGTAGACTCCCAGTGCATGTTTACTGTAGGGAAAAGAAGGGAAGAGGTTTTTGGTTTGTTTGTTTTTTCTAGATTTTTCAATACTGGCGTATCTAAGGAGGGATTAATGTTGATTAAACACCTACTGTTAGAGCTCATGGCTGGGTTTCTGAGCACTTCCCAGTGCCCTCCAAGAGCTAGCCACTGTGTCGAATATCTCTTTCACACACATTGTCTTATTGAACCTTTTGCTTGTGAGAGAAAAAGAGGGAGGTGCTAACCACATAGGCACAATAACCCTCTCCTTGATCCCTGCCGAGTAGAAGTCTCTCTCCAAGAGGTGAGAAAAAGACACTAAGCTTTCGTTCCCAAACTTCTAAGTGATAAGACATTCTACATATATGGTCAAAATGGAAATGTGGGGAGAGGGAAAGCATGTTTCTGCCCCTTCCCACAGCTGTCTCTAACCTGGGGATAATCATGTCCACCTCAGGGCGGCCTGTGGGTCACAGAACATAAGCAGGTGCTTTGCAAACTGTAAAGTGTTCTTCATGTGGACTGGGGCAGCAAATACTGAGTGTCTGTCATGAAAAACATAGCTTCTCAGTGTGGGTAGGGAAGAATTTGTCCTTGTGCATCCACCGTTCTTTGTTCCTCCTGGCTAATATCATCAAGGACCTACTACTCTGTGCAGCCCTGTGCTGGGCCCTGTGGGTCTCATTGGGAAGTGGGGTTACACTCTGATCCTTTGCTTTCTGTACCTACTGTGCACCAGCGCTCACTGGAACCAACTGTCCCGAAAGATGTGAGGTTACCCCAGAGCTAGAGGGCGGAACCACCTCTCTTCTAAAAGGGGCTCTGCTCCCCTGTTCCCATGCAAATCTGTTCTCCAAACCTCTGAATGTGGACCGCCTACGTTCATGCTGCCAGAACGCCCCCCATTCATTGCTGTAGAACATGGGGAGTGATCCGTTTCTCAGCTACTTACCCAGCTTCCTTAGGGTTTGTTTTGTGGAGACTATTTTCCCTTCAAATTGTGTTGAGAAATAGGAAGCCCTTTCTCCACTGAGCTTACCCCTTTGTAGCATCCTGGGAGATGCTGGTCAATGGGGTTCAGTTGCCTGGTCTTCCTTTCATTAAGGTGGGGTTGCCTTTGTCCTATTTGACTGGACAGCCACAGAGCTGTTTATATCCTAGTGGAGACTCCAGGCCTACTCAGCACACCAGGAGGCCTGAGCTTTTCTCAGAAACATGGAGCCAGAATACTTTGGGTTCAAACCTGACTCTCTCCTTGATTAGCTGTTTGACTTTGTATGGACTCATTTCCTCTTCTATAAAAATGGAGATAGGAGTACTTGCCTTAGTGGGATGGTTATGTAAATGATGACATTGTGTCTGTGAAAACCTCTAGTATAAGGCAGGTTTTCAACAGTTAACTCATGTTTCCCACTTTTTTAAAAAAATGTATTTATTTTCGAGAGACAGAGAGACATGGAGCCTGAGCAGGGGAGGAACAGGGAGAGAGGGAGACACAGAATTTGAAGCAGGCTCCAGGCCTGAGCTGTCAGCACAGAGCCCGACGCGGGGCTTGAACTCACAAACCGCGAGTTCATGACCTGAGCTGAATTCAGACACTTAACCAACTGAGCCACCCAGGCGCCCCTGAAGTTTCCCACTTCTTAAGGCATCACCAGATTGGTGGAAGGGTTCATAAATGTTATTAGTCTGTTTTATTAGCCTCTCTTTTTATCTTTTATAGAGTCATTCCAGGAGCCACCATAATCTTGTTTGATCCCTGGGTGTTTGTGGAATTCTTAGTTGAAGTAAGAAGTAGGGGAAATAGACGTGGGATAATGCCTATAGCAGAGATAATACTGTGTGTTTACCAACCAGTTCTCACTTCCTTTTTTCTTCCTGCATAAGTAGGAAGAGTACATTTCCCAGACTCCCTTGCTTTTAGGTTGGGGCCATGCAACCTGGTTCTGGTTAGTGATATGTGGGCAGAATTGATTTAATCAACCCCTGGGTCTAACTCTTAAAACTTCCCAAGCAGACCTCCAATTCTATGTTCCTTTGCCTCAGAGGGTGCGTTGACGTAGAAGTATCAAGATAAGATAGAAGGGCTTGTATTGCTAAGTCACTGGGTTGAAGAGAGCCCCTTCATAATCTGTGTTTGGCTTTTTGTGGGAAAATAAATGAAAAACGATAAACTTATGTTGTCCTAAGCCATTGAGATTTGGGAGTTTATTGTTTATTCTTGCGTAGCCCAGCAGTAATTATCTTAACAAATATACCAGCTCCCTCATAAGTTAACTATTTCCTTCCCTGATGAGGAGGAAGGCTGACAACTGGGACCTTGTTGCATTTTTGCAATGACAGGCAGATGTTTAAGAACATAGACACACCTCACTTAGGCAAGTCTGTTAAGGAGGCTTCATGTGAAGATATATCATGCTTCTTCATGAGATACTTTCATGAAGTCTAACCCTGAAGATTCTTGGTTCTTGAATGCCCAATGAGCATGTGTCTAAGCAGAGAAGCCTTATCAACCTGAGTTTTACAAATGTGGAAAATGGAAAAAGCCAGTGGAGAAAGGTGTGGATCTGGAGTCAAGGAGATGTAAAGTTACTGCTAAAATTGTGATGACTCCTAAATGTGTGTCTCCAGCCCAGGCTGTGATATTTAGCCCTTGACTATCCCCCTGCCTCCTGCACATCTCAGTTGGATGTCTCAAACTTGCCTTGTCCAAAACCATGCTTCCCCATTTCCCCACTTTATACTTCCACCCTCCCTTTAAAAAACTAGCTCATCTTCTGTTACCCTCTGTCTACTAAATTGCTCAACCCTGGGTATTCTCTCGTCTCCAGTTGAGACCAATCTTGTTTCATCTCCCCACTGATCATTTCTTGGGAACCAAGGAGACAAGATGGCAGCAGAAAAAACAAAACCTTAAAATTTTCCAGACTCTCTCCACCCAAAGAGAAAACCCAGGATAGTAAAACAAAAAAACCTACAGACAACATCTTCACAATAATTACTCCATGAACTAGAGCTCATGACTCCAAGAACCACAAAATGTGACCAAGTGGAACCAAATGCTGATAGCAGTAACATGTGCATGATGTCAACTTTGTGAGAGAAGATGAATATGAAGATAAAGGCAAAGGCCAAAGGAATTCAGAAGCCTGAGAGCCGGGAAAACCAGAACTCTCTAAAACATGTTCACCCCTGGAAGGAGAGGACTCTAGGAGGGGAAGCTTGGAAGGTCTATCTTAGAAGGTCAGCCAATTTTTTCCTCTGGGACTTTAATGGCTTCCTGTCTTACATTTAGGTTTTTCATCCATTTTGAGTTTATTTTTCTGTGTGGTGTAAGCAAGTGGTCCAGGTTCATTCTTCTGCAGTCGCTGTCCAGTTTTCCCAGCACCACTTGCTGAGGGACTGTCTTTATTCCATTGGATATTCTTTCCTGCATTGTCAACGATTAGTTGGCCATACATTTGTGGTTCCACTTCTGGGTTCTCTATTTTGTTCCACTGATCAAAATCCTAGAAGAGAAAACAGGCAACAGCCTCGTTGACCTTGAGTGCAGCAACTTCTTACTTGTCTCTAGAGGCAAGGGAAACAAAAGCAAAAATGAACTATTGGGACCTCATCAACATAAAAAGCTTCTGCACAGCAAAGAAAACAATCAGCAAAACTAAAAGGCAAACAATGGAATGGGAGAAGATATTTGCAAATGATATATCAGATAAAGGGTTAATACCCAAGACCTATAAAAAACTTATCAAACTCAACACCCCAAAAAACAAATAATCCAGTGAAGAAATGGGCAAAAGACATGAATAGACAACTTTTCCAAAGAAGACATCCAGATGGCTAACAGACACATGAAAAAATGCTCACCATTACTCATCATCAGGAAAATGCAAATCAAAACCACAATGAGATACTACCTCACACCTGTCAGAATGGCTAGAACCAACAACTCAGGCAACAACAGATATTGGCAAGGATGTGGGGAAAGGGGAACCCTTTTGCACTGTTGGTGGGAATGCAAACTGGTGCAGCCACTCTGGAAAACAGCATGGAGGTTCTTCAAAAAATTAAAAATAGAACTACCCTATGACCTAGCAATCGCACTACTTGGTATTATCCAAAGGATACAGGGTGCTGATTCAGAGGCACACATGCACCCCGGTGTTTATGGCAATACTATTGACAGTAGCCAAAGTATGGAAAGAGCCCAAATGTCCATCAAGTGATGAATGGATAAAGAAAATGTGGTATATATATTCAATGGAATATTACTCAGCATTCAAAGAATGAAATCTTGCCATTTGCAACAACGTGGATGGAACTGGAGTGTATTATGCTAAGAGAGGTAAGTCAGAAAAAGGCAAATATCATATGACTTCACTCATATGTGGAATTTAAGATACAAAACAGATGAACATGAGGGAAGGGAAGCAAAACTAATATAAAAACAGAGAGGGATACAAACCATAAGAGACAAAAACAGAGAACAAACTGAGGGTTGCTGGTGGGATGTTGGGTGGGGGAATGAGCTAAATGGGCAAGGGATATTAAGGAGGACACTTGTTGGAATGAGCACTGGGTATTGTATGTAAGTGATGCATCACTAAATTCTGTTCCTGAAATCATTATTACCCTATATGTTAACTAACTTGGATTTAAACTAAAAAATAAATAAAAAATAGAGAAGAAGGTCAGCCAAAACTAGAGGAATATATGTGGGCCCCAAGCTATAGGTGAATGTGGGAAGGCTTTGGGAAGCTCGAGCATGAGGTCTGGGCCCTGGGAACTCTAAGGACCAAGCAGCTGAGGCTCCATAGCCAGAGAGAACACCACCCTGGGGAGAAACCACTAGAAGCAGAATCCAAATTGAGCAGATCAGTGACACTAGAGGAAACAAAAAGAGAAATTTGGCATAAGAGTAGGGGAAGGGAACAGAGAACAGTAATTTCAGAATGTACTGTCTGCACAGTCATAGTTTTCAAGACTGTTTGATAATAACAGAAGAGGTAACTATGAGGCTAGAAAATCTACCCTGGATCATCTATCCCCCCATTCCTCTACACAAGAAAATCTCCTCCTAAGAGGACAAGAAAATGTGTCTGCCCTACACATGAACAACAGAAAAGAATCATGTCAAATCCCATACAAAGCTATTATAAGAAAAAGAATTGTGAACATAATAGTATTCCTATAGATAATGTATGCATTCCACAGACAAGCCCACAAAACAGCTGAATGCTAAAACTTAATATTTCAAAACAAGCTGAAAGAAATGAAGAACCAACAGGTGTGATAAAACAACAGCATAGGTGAAATTGTTAGAAAGAACATTTGAAAATAAGGCTGACAGGAAGTACTGCTTAAGAAAGGCAAAACATTTTGGGAGGAATAACTAAATAGAAGGACTAAAGAGGTGAATAGACATCATGGGTAATATCATAAGGTAAATAGGGGATGGAAAAGAGGAAAGTAAAAAAAATAAAGTCAGAAATGAAGAGATAATTTAAAGAATAAAAGAAAAAGTGATATAAAAAAAAGATCCAACGTATACATGAGTATGCCAAGAAGAAACCCAAAGCAGTGGAAGAAAATAAATACTAAAAACAATAATTCAGGGATTCTTTTTTCCTGAAATAAAAGAGAAGACTTGAACTTCATCTTGAAAAAGTATATCAGAAGCCTAGGAAAATCAACCCAGACTAGTCAACATTAAGACCTATTCTAATAAAAATGACTGAACGTTAAAGAGAGAGAAAAAAAAAACACCTGAATGTTGGTCATTCAAACAAAAAGAGTTAAGTGAGAAGAATGGATTCAGGCTTTTCTACATTTCACTCTGTGCCAGGGGAAAACTATGCAATGTATTTAAGATGCTCTGGAAAAGAAAAAGAGAACCAAGGATATTATGTGCAGCCATACTGACGTTCAAGTATGAAAGCCATCAGCCAACTATTACGAACATACAAGAAGCCAGGAAATCTTACTTCTCATGAGCCTTGCTTGAGGGACTTACTAGAGAACAGGCTACTGGCAGCCAAACTGACAGGAGAGGTATTATCATAAGGGCTGGAGTAAGCATTAAATTAATAGTCACCTGTAGAGCTCACACTGAATCATGCCTGTCACGGAGACAATATAATATGTAATGGCTGTACATTGTGATCATGCTCTTACGGAACAAAATTTAAAGTTGGGAAACGGTGGAGTATGTATATGGAAGATAGGATAAGTTCACATGTTGCTTTTACCTATCAACTGGAAACCAATGAATATTTCTTCTATTTAGTTGCTAGAGGAAAGGGAAGAAAAATAAACTGAGACTACTGACTAATTTCAATTTCAATATTCCTCATAGTTGGGAAGCAACACACAGTGTCACAAAGAGGGGGGAACTAAGGGAATTGTATAGAGGCATGAATTTGATGGTAACCACCAGAATAACAATGACAGGCATTTTACCTTGGAGATAGGGGAGCAAGAAGGAAAAGTTATTTGAGAAAACATCCCCCTGTCACATGAACCTCCAGACCCAAAATGTCCTCCCCCATCTTTCTTGTCTTTAAAGGTGTGCCTTTAAGCACAACTTCTCTGATTGCCCTAGCACGTTAATTATCCTTCCCCCACCCTCACCACCATCGACCACTCCTAGGTACTGGCTACCTTGTGCTCTGAATGTTTCAGCTTATCTCATCTGCAGACAAAGATGAAGTGCTATATGTAACTGTACAGTATTTCTTTCAGGTTCTGGCACAGGGTTCTGCATACAGAAGGCACTCAGTAAATGCTGGTTTACCAGTAATTCAGGATTGATTGAAGGATTTGGGCTTATATCCCCTGGGCTTTTCTAAGCACTTAATGTTGCTACTAGTCAGAATTCTTTGAGTTTGAAGTGACAGCAATCCAGTTCAAGTTGACTTAAGGAAAAGAGGAATTTGGGGCACCTAGATGGATGGCTCAGTTGGTTGAACGTCTGATTTCGGCTCAGGTCATGATCTCACAGTTCGTGGGTTTGAGCCCTGTGTCAGGCTGTGTGCTGACAGCTCAGAGTCTGGAGCCTGCTTCAGATTCTGTCTCCCTCTCTCTCTCTCTGCCCCTCCCCTGCTTGTGTGCTCTCTCTCTTTCTCTGTCTCTCAAAAATAAATAAGTAAACATTTTTAAAAAGAGAGGAATTTATAGGCCTCTGAAAGTGCAATGTTCTAGGTTAGGCCTCCATTTCAGGCATAACTGGATCCAGGTACTCAAGTCATATCATCAATATCAGTCTTTCTTTGCTCTAAACTCTGTTTTCCTCTGTGTTGGTTTTATTCTCGGGCCGGCTATTCCCTCATGTTCAGTGATGACCCCCAGGAATTACAAGCTTAGCATCTTTAGGAGAAAAGAAGATATCCCATTTGCAGTAGCTTCAGTAAAAGTCCCAGGATTGAGTTTAATTGTCTTGGCTTGCATCATATGCTCATCTCTGAATCAATCACTGTCGTCAAGAGAAATGCTTTGATTGGCCAGGCCTGGGTCATGTGACCATCTCTGAAGCTACCTCCCAATAGAGAAGAGGTGGTTTCCCAAAGGAAAACTGGGGAGCTGTTACCTGAAAGGGGGAGATGGATGCTGGGTGGGCAAAACCAGCAGATGTCTGTTTTAGTGCTGATGTGCTCAATGCACAGACTGCAGGGAAAATTCCCCATAAGTGAAAGTCATTCTTTGGGGGTTACATCTTCAGGGTGTGTGGATAGAAAGCTCTCCGGTGTTTTCAAAGTCACAGAGAGCTTGTTTACCATGTTCTGGGTGGAGAGGAACCAGTGGCCATGGAGCTCAGTCATGATGGACAAACTAGATTTCCCACAAGTCTGGCAGTTTTTCTCAAGCAGTTCTGTACAGTCTGCCAGAGGACAGAAAAGGGGCTGGGTACAGGGACATCTAATTTGCAGAGGCATTATAGGCAAGAGTGAGGTACCAGAGGAGCTGTGCTTGATAGAGTGCCAGGAGTCCCACTGGGTAGCTCCTGTGATCTGGTCTTCGGTTTCCTGGGGCAGCAGCTGTTCTGTGTTTTACCTCTCTGTATGATTTACTACTGGTCTTAGAGATTCAGAGAAAGCACCCCTGCCCGTGGACCCTAGAACTCTCCCTCCTCCAGGCAAAATACCTCTCTTTCCTTCTTGGGGATTTGATGACTCAGTAAGGTCACTACCCTGGATTTGGGTAAAGAAAATCCACTGATGTAGCAAATAGGGGAACTGAGGCAGAGCGGGAGGACTTAAAAATGCATCCATTTCTCTCCTAAATCTTTAACATTTGTGTCTGCACTGGACCCTCCCTATCAACATTTAAGCATCCTTGAGTTTCTACCATTAAAAAAAATTCTCCCTCAATTCCCCTTCCACTACCTATCTTCCAACTCCCTTTGGAGGCAAAATTTCTTGAAAAAGCTCTTGTTATATTCACTCTTTCCATTTCCTCTTCCCCGTGTCTCTGTCCACTCTGTTATACTGGCACCCCTGCTCTACACACACACACACACACACACACACACACACACTTCATGAAAAGGGCTCTCCTTGAGATGCTCATTTAGCTCCAAGACACTCCAGTGAGGGAAAAAATGTATTCATTTCTTAGGTTGAGAAGCAGCCTAAGATTAAGATCTTTAATTTTAATAAGTATTTGCTGAATGATTAACACACTCCAGCAAATCCAGGGTAGAGTGACCTGTACTGTTGTAATCAAATCCCTGAGAGAAGAAATAAGAGATTTTGCCTGGAGAAGGACGAGTTCTAGGATCCAAGGGGCACTGGTGCTTTCTCCAAATCTCTAAAGTGCTACTGCATCGAAGAGGAAGGTGTGGTCTGGATGGCTCCAGAACTAGGAACCTTCAGGAAGGGGGACTTCCTCTCATTTTAAGAAATGTTCTCATGGTCAGAACTCTCTAAAGAAGAAAGGGCCACATCAGGATATAGTGAGTTTCCTGTCACTAGCAGTCATCAAACAGAGACTATTCTAATAGTCAGGAGTACTCAGAAGAGAGTCTTGGGTGGGAGATTATCCCAGAGGACTTCTGAAATTCTGGGATTGGTTAAGTATGTATCTCTAGATGTGGGTCTCCATAGACTTGCCTCTGCCATTCCCAGATGTGTGGTCTTGAATAAATTGCTCAACTTCTCTGTTCCTCACTTTCCTCAGCTATAAATAATAGCACTTACCATGTAGGGATGCTGTGAATATTCAAATGCCCTAATGCTCAAAGGGCTCAGCCCCGGTGCCCAGCACATAACAAGTGCTCAGTAAATGTAGCTAGTATTTGTATTTAGTGCAAAGCCTTGTTCTCTAGATGGCACCCTATTCTCAACCATCAGCGTCATCGGCTGCATTTGGCTTTTAGCTCTGGATTTTCCTTGGAGCTGGGCTCAGAGAGAGCCTGGGGAAACATGTTAGAAAAGCCATTGTAACTCCCGGTGTGCGTCTCATGCTGTCAACAGCAGTTTTTGTCAGAGAGGAGCCTGGAAACTAAGAAAGTAGTTTCCATTAAGTACCACAGAGGAAGCCTAAATGCATCTGTTTTGAAAGGTGAAAGATACAGGTGGGCCTCCCCCTTCTCCTACCCCTTCCCTGCCACCTCTTATGCTCAGATCAGCTATGCAAATATTTTCTCATGGGCAGAATCCTGTGACAGTTTTCTCATGGTAATCTTAATCACAAAGATAAGAAGTCACTCAATTTGGCTTAAATATGACTTGCCTTATGAGCTGGGTCCCAGGAGCTTCCGTTCCGTATCACACAAATCCTCTTGACAATCCTAAGAGGGAAGTTCATTCTCCACTTCGCGGATGAGGAGACTAAGCCTCAGAGAGGTTAAGTAGCTTTTCCAAGGTCACACAAGCTGGAGCAGGGACCTAAACATCCAAATTCTTGCTGTTCAGCGAACTGTTACCCATAACCTCTGGAAGATTCTGGAATTAATTAAGGACATGTATATTTAATGAAGCAGTCCCCAATAACAGAACTTCTAAAACACGTTCCTGAGAAGTTTAGGAAGTTCGTTTATTTCTCCGTCTAGACTTTTTGGATGGTAAGGTGTGGGTGGGGGATTTCAGAGAACAGGGCCATCACTCATCTGACTTCTCTTTATGCTGACCTCTTTGTGCCTTCCTGCAGGTCTGGGTAGATGCTGGGACACAGATCTTTTTCTCCTATGCCATCTGCCTGGGTTGCCTGACTGCTCTGGGAAGTTATAACAATTATAACAACAACTGCTACAGGTGAGCATTTTGTGGCCCTGCCAAACCCCAAACCTCCACCAGACCCCAAGAGCTCCACACTGTCAGGCTAGGTCACATTCGTCTTCCCGCCTTGCAGGGCCAGGACAAGACAGGCAGTCTGTTTCTCGGCCTCTCCCTGCCCCAGGATCAAAGAGCGGGCCACTTGAGGAGCTAGGAAAATAACGAATGTGATCAGAGTGTGTTGCAGACTGAATGTGAATCCACCCCAGGAGTCTTATTCAGGCCCCCATCCCACCCTGTGTGGCAAAGATTTATCCCAGGGCAGGTAAGTGACTTGCCCAAGGTCACATCGCTAGTAAGTGGCAAAACTGGGACTTGAACTCAGGTCTTCTGACAGTGCGGGCTTTGTTCTTCTGCCTTCTATTCAGAACCCTGCTTCTTGCCCCTTCTCACTTGATTTTAGGGTCCTGTCCTGTCCCATCTGGAATGACTAGTGCCCCATCTTACCCCTCGGCCTCCCTGCCTGGCCTCCTGCATGTGCCCACACCCAGAACTGGGAAGGGAATTGCCCAGGTTGGGAGGTGAGCCTGAGGCTGTCTGACCCTGGCTGCCTGGCTTCTCATGCCTGCAGCCTGATTTCTACTGTGAGGCTGAGACCCACCGAGGGCCAGGAACCCACTCAAGGTCACCAAGCAGTGCATGGCAGAAGGGAATTGGCACTCTGGATTCTAGCCAATGGTCTGTTTGCTGAGGTCTTTGTACCCCTGAATTCAACTCCTGGTCATAGTAGGTGGCTCTTCAGGAGACTTGTATTTAATAACCACACAATTTGGTTGCTATGTGGCTCAAGGGAGATCGTGCATTTGAAAGAACTTTTGGCATGATAAAAGTCCCTCCCATGTTATCCCCATCTTTGAGATGGGGAAAGAGAGGCTCACGGAAGTGACCCCCATCAGCTGTACACAGTAGAGCCTGGACTCTGCCTGAGGTCTCCCATTTTTCCATCCCAGGGCCCTGCCACATCTCTCTGAAAGCTAGCTTTGTGATTGCTTTATTAACCCATTCATTAAAACCATGTGCATTGCGTGTCTGCTGAGTGCAAGACACCAGCATTGGTACCTTAGGAGATAACACACAGGAATGGCACAGCCTCGGTCTACAGATTTTGTAAGTTGGGGAAATGGAGGCACTGAGGAAGTGAAAGTGGCCAGGTCCAGCATGCTGTAAGGAAAAGCAATTGTGGAATCCAGTGTGCCATTAGGCAGCAAGTTCTGTTGTTCCTGAGGGCCCTTGGGCAGAGAGGTATTGGGTATGGCTGGGCAGAAGGATGCTGGAGAGGCAGAAGACCACGCCAGGTTGTCCATACGATCCTTTCTACCTTCCAGGCGTTCGTGGGGAGGTGGGTGTTGGGGGTGAGAGGCAAAGCACTCTGTCAGCCACAATGCAAAACAGTAACCATGGACAGGAAGAGAAAGGCACGGGGCAGGGAGAACAGCATGGCAGTCCTCTGGTCGGGGTTGAGTGTGAGCCACTTGGGATGTTGGAGAAGAATGCTGTCTGCACACAGCTGTCACCATGCCAGCGTGACTACTGACTTAGACCAGCCCTCTGTGCAGGACACTGCAGAAATCACTTGGCCACTGCCCGGCTGTCAGCTCCATGAGGACACAAGCTAGTTCTTGTTGGCCACCATCCCTTGAGCCTACTACAGTGCTGCCCAGTGTGTCAGGAAGCAGGGAAGGAGCCATCTGTTACACAGATGAGGAAACTGAGGCCCCCAAATAAGTCACTTGCTCATGTTCATTATTACCAGTGGTGGAACGTGGCGTTGAACTCAGGGCTTTCTAGTTCCTGCTTCCTATTCCTCAGCAACAGGGATGGCCAGTTCTTTCCCAACATCTGTAGCTGACAAGGATTTGGCCAAGACTGCCCTGTCTTCGGGCCGTGTCCTACAACCGTCTCCCCCACTGAGCGTGTGGCTAAGATATGCTGGCCACGACAGATCTCTTCTGCTGTCCCATCCAAGAGGCAGCAGAAGAAAGAAAATCCCCCAGGGGATGTTGCAACATCTGAAGGCCCATTTTACTTCCATTTCTCTGCGAACAGGTCTTCCCAACTCAGAGGGAGTAAATTAGTACCCTCCCTTCTGACAGCCTAATAGCTTCTGGAGGTCTTCAAAGCCCAGCTCAGCTCCTGCCAACTTTAAAGCGCTTGTTACATAAGCTTTTCACCTAGAAGGTGCCCTGCAGGAAGGAATTAGAGGGATGGGAAATGCAGCAAACCAGGCGGGGAAAATCCTCACTTCAGAACAGGCTGCTAAGCTCCTTCTGCTTAAAAGGTGTGAGTGCTCTGAGGGCCAAGGGGTGGGATGCAGGGCTGGAAGGGACCTCAGGTCTGCTTAGTGCTTCTCTGTCCTTCTGTGGCATGAGGAACTCACTCAAGAGTTCCCTGGGGACAGATGGGGAGTTTGCAATAAGGGATATTTGTTTTTCAACAACCATATGAGTGCCCACAGATACCTGTCCACAAGTCAGGATCTGAAAGTCTTAATTCTTAGGGGGCATTGTTTTTGTGTAGCTCCTGGAAAAAGCATGGGTTTTAGCATCTGAGACAAATGGACACACATCCCAACCTCATCCCAAGATGCCCCTGAGACCTTGAGTAGGTGATTCTCCTCCCTGAGCCTCAAGATTCAGTGACACAATGTTCAAGAAACCATAGCACAGGACTAGGTACATTGCAGATTCAAATTATACAGGAGATTTCCAGAATAGAGAGGATATAGAGAAAGTGCTTTCCTCAGGACCCCCTTATTTCCCACTGTTTGATAAGGCAGGGTCAGGAAATAGGCATGAAGAGCAGTTTTACCCCAACCGTAGGGATAAATCTCTCCTTACCTTGACTGAGCTGTATTTCCTTTTAAGAGGAGAGAAATCTGGGATGCCTGGGTGGCTCAGTCGGTTGAGCATCTGACTTCAGCTCAGGTCATGATCTAATGGTTCGGTTCATGGGTTTGAGTCCCACATCAGGCTCTCTGCTGTCAGTGCAGAGCCCACTTGGAATCTTCTGTCTCCCTCTCTCTCTGCCCCTCTTTATCTCTCTGTCTCTCTCTCTGTCTCTCTCTCTCATAAATAAATAAACAAACAGACAGACATTTAAAAAAAAGAGGAGAGATATCAGGCTTGCAGATTGTCTTCAGGTCTGCCAGCCCAGCCTACATCCACAGTGCCAGAAGAGTTATTTAAAGAGACCTGTAATCAGTCACTGACTGCTACAGTAATGCTGTGTAACAAACATCCCCATGATCTCAGTGGTTTAACATGACAAGCATTTGCTTTTATTACTCTCAAGTCTCCTGGACAACTGGGCAAGCTCTCCCGCAGGCTGTGAATTGGTTGGATTCAGCCCCAGGACCCAGGGCAGGCTCAAGTCTGCTTCATGTGTGTACATCGTGGGGTGCAGACTATGAGGACGGCAGCTCCCCTGGGGCAGTTCCTCTCATGGCAAGTCACAGAAGGCATAAAGGGCAAGTTCAATCACCTAAGTGTTATCTGAAGCCTCTGTTTGTATCACATCTGCTAATATCCTGTGACCAAAGAAAGTCATGTGGCTAAGCCCAAAGTCAGTGGGGAAGCATACTTGAACCCAAGGAAGAAGGTAGGGGGAGATGACTACTTGCTGGAAAATTACATAATTTGTCATAAGGCCCAAGAAACCCTGTTCTTAAGCACTTTGTCCCATGGGGAGGTCAGGTCCAGAGAGAAGATACTGCAGGGGGAAGTAGGGCCCACGTCTCCTGACCCCCAGGGTAATGCCTACTCCAATGTGCCCTTGATTCTCAGAGTCATTGCAAGGCAGCTGGGTGTCACAAGTCACCAACATTAGTGTAGCCCTTGGTTACATTACAAAAGGCAGGCTGTCTGGAGAAGAGGAGGTGAGAGCCCTGCTGTGTTCTTGAGTCGAGCACTCTGTCCTGGATATGGCATTTGAAGAGGGGCTGGGCCAGCTGGAGTGGATTACAGATCACAAGCCGGATGAACAACTGGTAAAGGAACTGGGGCAGTTAACTGAGGGAACCGAAAACCCAAAGGGGATATCGGGCCACTATCTTCAGATCTGCCAAAGCTGAAGGAGCTGCAGGCGGTTAGGGAGGGCAGAACTAAAACTCACCAGAGAAGGCTGGTTTTGGTTGAACACACACGAGGAAGTTCTTACTGCTGTAGGCAGCACTAGCTGGCCGGCCATGGGAAAGCACCATGGGACGAGGGGACTAGACCTGCTAGGGTGTGACCAGAGGCAGCCCACCAGCACCACCACAGGGACGCCCCAGGTGCATCGTACCCCAGACAAATGGCTGGACAGGCCACTTGGGAGCTCCTCCCTGTAAAATGGGGCATCGCGCGTGTCATAAGCCTAACTTCCTGGCACATGCTGGCAGCAGCTGAGATCCGGGGAGGCCGATTCCCTGACTTGGCCCCGTGAGGATGCAGTGCCTGAGGTAGGAGAGGCCGGGGCTTGAGGGTTCTGTTTTCATCTTGACAAAACCCAGTCGTTTGTACTCCGATTTCTCCTGGTTGCAGCTTTATGCTGGTGCTTCTTTACTGGTAAGCCCCTCCCAAGGGCAAGAGACAGTCACTGCTCCTGTAATCCCTCCATGCGGGATCCAACCTGGGAGGGGCTGCTGCCTCATAGGGACTTCAGTGAGGCCAGTGAGGCTCCGCTCCAGTAAACAGCCTGGCAAGAAGCTTGACCTTTGGGGAGGGTGTTTCCTCCTGAAGCTGCTGGGAGCTGCCAGTGTAAAGTCTGTGGATGCTCCCCTGAGAAGGAGCCATTTCTCAGAGGCCTCTCCGGCCCTCCTTGGGCTCCCAGGGCTCCTCTGTCATTTCCCTGGTTTTGTTTCCTTCTGGGGATTTGGAGGAGTGTTGCTTTGTCTCCAACTATGTTCTCACTAGGGCATTTTCTCACTTGCCAGCCTTTCTTCCTTCCCATCCCTCTTCCATGCGTCTGGTTCATGACCCACCTTATCTTCTAAAAATGCAGGAGAAGCTGTGTGACTGTGAGCCAGCCACCTAACCTCTCTGAACCACCAGGGCTTCATCAGGCAAATGGGGCTGTCTGTGCCCACCCTGCCCTGCCTGCCCCACAGGATTGGCGGTGGTGCTCACACAGAATGTTCACGCAGGGCACCTGTTCCGCCCACTCTGACCTCAGCCCCTCTCGCTGCTTCCCCACAGGGACTGCATCATGCTGTGTTGCCTGAACAGTGGCACCAGCTTTGTGGCTGGCTTTGCCATCTTCTCAGTCCTGGGCTTCATGGCATACGAGCAGGGGGTGCCCATTGCCGAGGTGGCAGAGTCAGGTAAGTTCGCCAAAGGCGAGGGAGGCCTCGGGTGATTGAAGGTCATAGCACAAGTATGATCTGCCTCCTCAGCTCATTCTCCTCCTGGATTCAGGTCTTAGGAGGTGGCCCGCCATCCATCCTCAAACCAGGATCACAGGAGAAAAACCTTGACACCTCCTCATTTCCATATCCAAGACGTCCTCGGGTTGTATAGCTTCTGCCTCCTCAGTGTTGCTCCACTTCATGTACTTTCCCCCAGCTACACTGTCTCCCCACCAGCCCAGACCACCATCACCGCTCACCTGGATGATCGCAGGAACCTTCCACAGGCCTCCTAGCCTCCACTATTGCCCCTTCTATTCCATGTGTAGATTGATTTCTTTCAAAATGCAGATCTGAGTATGTCCATCTCTGGTGAAAAGCTCTTCTTTACTTCTCATAGTAGTGGATTCTAAGCATGGCCCCAAGGCCCCGTGTTGCCCAGCCTTTGTAGCCTCACCCCCAACATCATCCCCCCCCGTGCTCATGCTGCCCCACTGCAGTGATCTGCTTTTGCAACGTCACTTGCTCCCTCCCACCACAGGGTCTTTGCACATACCGTTCTCTCTGCTTAGAGAACCTCTCTCCCTTTCCCTCTTTTAGATGTAGAATCACTGAGTGTGACATTCTTAAGTATAGATAGATGTGTTTGTATCAAACACACTACAAGCAGAGTTATTGTTGCTGAGGCGATGACACAAAATGGTGAATTTACATGGTTGTGATTCACAATCTACATGGTGTTTGAATTCTAGGAAAATGTGTGTTAAAAAGTATGAAAATAGTTTGTGTTCTCATGACAAATGGTTAGGTTCTAAACTCAGTTAAGTCTAAATAAGTTTTTCACCTACAAGAATGTGTAGTAGAACAGTTTGTCAAGAGCAGCACAGGTTGCTTAGCCTTTCTGGCCTCCATCTACTCAGTGCAAGTCATGCCCCCATTTATTGTGACCACCCCCAAGCACTTGTGGGAGCCACATTGCCTCTGGAAAATGTTGGTCCACAGTATCCTTTTTATGTGGCACACATAGATCAGGAATCACCCCTCTAACCCACCAAGCTGGGCAAGGTGGTGGATATGGACATCAGAGCAGGAACGTGGTTGCAAAGCTTTGCTCCGTGACCACTCAGGGTACACCTTCCTCTGGATAATGTATGTCAGAGAGTGAGAGAGAGAGAGAGAGAGAGAGAGAGAGAGGACAGACAGACCATCCCTGCTGAAATCAGGATGCCAGAGCTAGCCTAGAGGATATTAATCTGACCAAAGCTCTCACTCATCAAGTGCTTACTCTGTAAAGAAGCTACCCCTGTTTTACAGATAAGGAAGCTGAGGCTCAGAGAGGTGAAGTCACTCAACCAAGATTACACAAGCTGGAAGGGACAGGGCTGGGATTTAATACAGGCCCTCTGGCTCCAGAGCCCATGCTCTGACCATGCCATCCTACTGCCCACTGTGGGCACCTGACCCTTGACCAAACACCCATGCTCCTTCCTGGCATCAAACCACAGACAGCCCTGTAAGGAAAGAGTGTTACCTTCTATATGGGAGCACTGCCCACTCCAAGAATTCAGTCCCTCCTCTATAAAATGAATGTCCTAATTTCTGCCTTAGGTGTGCAGCGGGATAAGATATCTGCAGCATTATGTTTTCTCTTTTTGTCATTATTTCCATTTTATAGATGGAGTTCAGAGAGGATTCATAGAAAGGAAAAGAGCCAACTAAAAATAAATTTTATTATTTTTTTTTCTAATTTCAAATTGAAAGCATATTCATGTTAGAAAATGGAAATCTTAACAAAGGAAAAACGCTGCACTCCAAATCAAACAACATTTTGGGTTTTTCCTGTCATGGCATTTTCCATGCCTACATATCCATATGTGTGTTGATGGAAATCAGATCAAATTACCCCTGGTATTCAGTAGACTACATTTCCCCCTTCACAATAAAGCATGAGGAACTTTGTGCCTCAGTAAACAGAGATCTCAATCAAGAGTTTTCATGGCTCTGTGGTATTCCACTGGATGGATGGACCATAATGGATTTACTGTGTCTCATTTGTCAGGCTCTGGGGTGGTTGTGTTTCATAGTCTACCTCATGAAATTCTCACAGCACCTCTGCAGGGTAGGCTTTGTCTGGGCTTCCACTCGTGGCTGTACAGAACAGGCTCTGCACAACTGCAGGGGGCACTGTTCACATAAACAGCCCTAGGTTTTACCATGCCCATTGAGATATGGACCCCGTACCTCAGAGCCTCAAGTGGTTCACCCAAGGTCACATAGCTCATAGGTGTTACAACCTGGCTCTAGCCTTTTCTGGCTCACCTTCCTGTGTTGCTCCTGGTATCCAGCCGGTAAATCTGCTCTGTGCCCTTGGTTGGGCATATGGGTCAGGCTAAGATTCTCCTTGGGAACATCTGCCATATGGAGAAATTGCAAGTTTTAAGTGAGTGTGTATCCACCTCACCTTGCTCGGAAGGACCTGGGCTTGCTTTCTGATGAGTGATTTTTGGAAAATACCTAATTAGATGGCAGAATGCTCAATGGGATGTCCCAGAATACCTGGAAACTGAGCCAGAAAGGCAACATATACTTCTCACAGGACTCAGATTTTGTCATGCTATGATCCCAAGCCCTTACCCACATGTTCCTTGGTCTGTTTCTGTGATACTTTCTGTGAGATACCCTCTCCTGGAGGTTGAGATTTTAGACAGCTTATAATTGGGTCTTGCTTTTTTATTCAGTCTGATTATCTATGTCTTTTAATTGGAGTATCTGTCTCTTTTCATTTCATAATTATTGATGTGGTTAAGTCCTGAATTCTATTTTGAGACAGAAAATGTCAGAATGATCATCAGAAGTGGAAAGAGTCAGATGTGTGGTGGCAGGATTAAGTAATATGTTGCTAACTCCAGATAGACTTTAATGAGTTATGGGTGCATATTGTTGGCTAACTGCTTAGAAAATAATAATAGGAGGTAGAGCTACAAAGCTTAGATGAAATACAATTGGGCATTTCAAAATATTGATCAGCCCAAAAGAAGGCAATAAAAACACAACAGAGTAAACAAAAAAACAAAACCTACAAAATTCAGAAGGGACAAAAGTAAAACAAATATGAAATGGTAAAATTACACCCAACTATATCAATAATTATATTAAGTGCAAATGAGCCAAATACTCCAAGTAAAAGGCAGAGATTATCAGACTGAGTAAAAGAGCAAGACTCAACTATAAGCTTTCGACAAGAGATGCTTTAAATTTAAAGACACAGATAACGTGTAACACAAAGTGAAAAGATAATACCATGTAAACAACAAACATAAGAAAAGTGGCTTTGCTATATTAATATTAGAGTAGACTTCAAGTCAAAGAGTATTACTAGAGATAATGGGGAGCACACTTCATAATGTTTATAAAAGGAGCAGTTCATTTATAAGATAGCTAATCCTTAATGTGTTGGTACTTAATGCCAGGGATTTTAAAAACATGAAGCAGTGGTGCCTGGGTGGCTCAGTTGGTTGAGTGTATGATTCTTGATTTTGGCTCGGGTCATGATCTCACAGTTCGTGGGTCTGCACCCTGCATCAGGCTCCATGCTGACATGGAGAATCCCTGCCTGGGATTCTCCCTTTCTTTGTGCCCCCCTCCCCATCTCTCAAAATAAATAAATAAACTTTTAAAAATACAATACATGAAGCAAAAACTGACAAACTAAAAGTAAAAATAGACAAACTCACAATCAGTGGGAGATTTTAACACCCCTTGTTCATTAATGTTAAAACAACTATACAAAATATTAATAAAGACATAGAGATCTGAATACTGTCAAACAACTTAGCTTAATTGACATTTATAAAACACTGCAAGGAACAACTGCAAAGTACAGTTCTTTTCAAATGAACATGAAATATTCACCAAGATAGGATATAAATTGGGCCATAAATTAAATCTCAATAGGTTTCAAAAGATTGAAATTACAAGGTATATTCTCTGACTACCACTGAATTATGAATCCATAATGAAAATATACCTAGAAAATCCTTAAGTATGTGTAAATTAAGCAACATGTTTCTAAATTTCCCATGAGCCAAAGAAGACAGTATTTCAAACTGAATGGTAGTGAAAACATATCAAAACTTGTGGGATACAGTTAAAGTACTTACAGGGAAATTTATAACTTTAAAGCCTAATTAGAAAGAAGGATTTAAAGTAAAAAATTAAAGTTTCTATCTGAAGAAGCTGAAAAAAAGAAGTATAAATTAAAACCAAAGTAAGTATAAACAAAGAAATAATAAAGGGAAGACATACCCACAATAAAATTCCAAAGCCAAATTTGGTATTAAACAACAAAATTTATAATCCCCTAGTAAGACTAATCAAGGAAAAAAAATGAGAGAAAACACAAATTACTAATATCAGGAATGAAAGAAGAGGGATGAAGTTCTACAGACATTAAAAATGAGAATAGGAAATATTATGAACAACTTCAAGCTAATATATTTGATAATGTAGATTAAATGGAAAATTCCTTTAAAAATATAATTTACTCAAAATGACTCAAGAAGAAATAGAAACACTGAATAGCTCTATACTTTTTAAAAGACATTGGATTCATATCAAAAACCTTTCTACCAAGAAAACTTGAAGCCCTGATGGTTTCACTGGTGAAATCTACCGAACATGTAAGAAAAAAATAATACCAATCTTACATGGGTCTTTTAAAAATTAGAGTATGTTAGACCTCTGAATATCTGAGGACTATGAGAGCTGTATAGCTACTTGTATCCTAATTTCCTTCCTGAACAAGAAAAAAAAACAAGAAGGGAAAATATATTTTATACAAAACCATGCCCCTGCATAACTCAAAGACAGAAAATATTAAAGCTACAGATAACCGTAACAAAAATAAAAAATACCAATCTCAGTGCATAATCCCTTCTGCTACCACCTGCACCCTCACAGCTGGTAAGGCTTTGTGATGAACAAAAGCAAACTGAGAAAAACTATGGGGGAAACAGAAGACAGGCTGGTGAAGGGACCTAAGAGTGATTTGGAGCAATCCCCAGAAAGATTAAATTCACTGTAAGTCTGAAAAACCTGGAAAAGATCCAGACAGATCCCTGAGCAGGGACAACAGAGAAGGGATTCAATGTGTAATTCAAGGAACAGAGGCCATTTAAAGGAACCAGGACAATTTAAAGGAGACACCACTTGAAACACAGAACTTCTGGGAGAGAAAAAGGCAAAAAGAAAAGGAGAAGCACCCTTTGACGATTCGATGGTGAAGGGAAAACCAAAAAAAGGAGATAAAATAAAGTCCTGAAAAACCAAAGAGAACCATTAAATCAGGGTGTGGGAAGGGGAGATCACCCTTCCCCACCCTCAAAACAAAAAGCTGCTAAAGTACCTGGACTTTGCCATACTGACAAAAGAGGGCACTATTAAGTTGGGAATATTATAAAATACCCACAAACATGAACATGAGAAAAGTCAAGTCCATACAGAGCTACTGCAGAAAATCAGGAATAGAAACTCCCCACATATCAATGACCATGAAACCAACCATGACATAGAGGAAAATTGTAAGTCAACACTCCAGACAGAATTAAATATATCCAAAGAAGCATCTGAGGATGTGAGAAAAACAAACAAAAACCTTGAACCTGGAATTTTAAAACTACCAGATAGGAGAAGAGGGCACAGGAATGAATGAAGAGAAAGTTAATTGAACTCAGGGGGGAAGAAATGAGAAAAAAGATAAGGCCAAGTTATCTCAGAAATGAAGAATAAATTACAAATGTCCACTGGAGAATGGTCTCAATAAAGGGGCATTTTATTATTTTTTATTAAAATTTTTTAAATGTTTATTTATTTTTGAGAGACAGAGACAGAGACAAAGTGTGAGTGGGCGACGGGCAGAGAGGGTGGGAGACACAGAATCCGAAGCAGGCTCCAGGCTCCGAGCCACCAGCACAGAACCTGACGCGGGGCTCAAACTCACAAACCGCGAGATCATGACCTGAGCTGAAGTCAGATGCTTAACCGACTGAACCACTCAGGCGAATAAAGGGACATTTTAAAAAGGAAGGAAAACAACCAGATGAATGAAAATGACATAAAGAAGTAAAAACGATCCCACCAAAAACTAGAAATGGAAGACCAGCAGAGAAGAAGATATTCACATTATAGGGTCCCTGAAGAAGAAAAATAAAACAATGGAACAGCGATAATATTTAAAACTATAATCCAAGAAGACTCTTCAGAAACAGAAAAAGAGCTCAATCTACACATTGAAAGGACTTCTCAGGTACTAATGAAAATTAACCCAGGTTGATCAACTCCAAGACATTCTGGTAAAGATATTAGCTTTCAAAGATAAAGATAAAATCCTCAAGGCTTCCAGGCAAAAAAGATTAAATAACTTAAAAGGGCAAAAGACTTAGACTGGTATCATAGTTTTCAAAACCAACATACAAAGAAAGGCAACTATGAAACAGTATCTTTTTTTTTTTTTTTTAATTTACAAAAAGAAGTGTGAATCAAGGCTATGGAAAATGTCGAGGTTATAGGAAAACCATATTAAGCAGAACTTTGAGACTTCTACACTCATAAGTCCTTTGGAGGAATCTACTATGGGGTGAGCTTCATCCAACCCAGGAATAACTAGGAAAACTTAGAAAAAAGACTGATGGTAAGCATTCAAAAATATGTAAGTACACATCTAAGACCAAAACGAAGGTAGGGAAGAAGATAGATGAGTAATATAGAAATATGCTGTGTACTGTTAACAGAGTTGAAATCATCAACCTAAAAGATGGAGAGAGAAGGCAAAAGGAAAACAGAAAAGCTCATTGTTGTGTAGACCATAAATGGTGTCAAATGATATGGGTGGGGGGGGTGTGGGCAGACCTGGAAAGCCAGGCAGTAAAGGTTTAAATAAAATTATAAGGGTCTAAGGGCATTTTTAAAAGATGTAATAAGTATAAAGATAACCACTAGAACAAAAACATAAACCTTCCTAAATACCAAAAAACATTTATAAATAAAAGAACAAAGAATACATGACTCCTAGAGAAACATAACAAATATTTAAAAATACACATAACCACCAAGTATTTTGTCAAAATTAAGACTGATCATATCAATAAATGTGAGTAGCCTTAATTCATCCATTCATTAAAAGAAAAAGACTTTCAGGGCACCTGGGTGGCTCAGTCAGTTAGGCGTCTGACTTTGGCTCAGGTCATGCTATCACAGCTTGTGGGTTCAAGCCCCATTTTGGGCTCTGTGCTGACAGCTTAGAGCCTGGAGCCTGCTTTGGATTCTGTGTCTCTCCCTCTTTTTCTGCCCCTCCCTTCTCTCTCTCTCTCTCTCAAAAAAATAAACATTAAAAAAGAAAAGAAAAAGATTTTCAATTTGGCTCACAAAACATGACCTATATATATGCTGTATATAAGAGATATATACATGCTGTATATAAGAGATACACCTAAAACAAAGTGATTCATAAAAGCTAAAAATAAGGGAATAGACAATGACAGCAATATCAGGGAAAGTAGAATTCAAGCCCCAAAGCACTAAGCATTACAAAGGACATTTTTTAAATGGTAAAAACTATAATTCATAATAAAGATACAGCAACATAAAAATATATGCACCAAATAATACAGCAATAACCTTTATGAAGCAAAACTGCAGGAGGTACAAGGAGACACAGATAGAAATAAACTGATAATAAGAGAAAACTATACTAAAAACACATCGATAAAAGTGAAAAAATGAAAATTAATTACATTAAGAAGAACAACAGCAAAGTGAACTAAAAGAAAGCACAGGAAAGGAAATAATAAAAATAAAAGCAGGAAGGAGTGAAATAATTATAGGTAGATAATTACAAACAGTAGATCTAATTAAAATTCTGGGTTTTTAAAAATATACAAGTTACCAAACGGCCAAGAATAAAAGAACTTACCAAGAGTGAAATAAGAAATGATAAAGGGGAAATAACCATTGAAGTGGAAGACATTTATATGGTAAGCAGAATAAGTCAGAGAAAGATAAATATATGATTTCACTCATTGGTGGAATTTAAGAAGCAAAACAGATGAACATAGGGGAAAGGAAGGAAAAAGAAGGTAAAAAGAGAGAGGGAGGTAAACCATAAGGGGACTCTTCAATACAGAGAACACATCTGAGTTGCTGGAGGAGAGGTGGGGGGGAGGGATGGGCTAAATGGGTGATGGACATTAAGGAAGGCACTTGTTGGGATGAGCCCTATGTGTAAGTGATGAATCACTAAATTCTACTCCTGAAATCTTTATTACACTATATGTTAACTAACTTGGATTTAAATAAAATTTAAAAATTAAAAAAAAAAAATCACAAGAGCCTGCTTTGTAGTCTTCTCAACACATAAATTTGAAAAATTAGATAAAATGAATATTTTCCTGGGAAAAAACAGATTGCCACAATTGACCACATTTGATTTAGAAAACCTAAGCCAATTTCCATAGAAGGAAAAAAGTTATTGAGTAACTACCCTACCAACAAAACAAAACAAAACAAAAAGCAACACTAGGCCCAGATGGCTTCTCAGATAATTCTATCAAACCTTCAAGTATCCAGGGCACCTGGTTGGCTCAGTTGGTTAAGTGTCCGACTGTTGATTTTGGTTCAGGTCATGATCTCACAGTTCATGAGATCAAGCCCCATGTAAGGCTCTGTGCTGACAGTGCAGGGACTGCTTGGAGTTCTCTCTCTCTCCCTTCCTTTCTTCCCCTCCCCCAATCACACTCCCCCCTCCCTCTCTGTCTCTAAATAAATAAATAAACACAACAACAACAAAAACTTCAAGCACCAGATAATCCCAGTGCTCTATAAATTATTCCAGAGGGAAAGAAAAGGAACATTTATATGAAGCATGAGTAACATTGATACCTACACCAAATAGACAATGCAAACAAACAAAATATCACTCATGCATAGTGATGTAAAAATAGTAAATACAATATTAGCAAATCCAAATACAAACCATTAGAATCCAAAATCACATTTAAAAAGGTAATATACCTAAACAACAAAAAAATGTAAAAAAAAATAAATAAAGCGGGGGCGCCTGGGTGGCTCAGTCGGTTGGGTAGCCGACTACAGCTCAGATCATGATCTCGCAGTTTGTGAGGTCGAGCCCTGCGTCGGGCTCTGTCCTAAGAGCTCAGAGCCTGGAGCCTGCTTCCGATTCTGTGGCTCCCTCTCTCTCTGCCCCTTCCCTGCTTGTTCGCTCTCTGTCTTTCTTTCTCTCAAAAATAATAATTAAAAAAAATTTTTAAAAAGAAGGTAATCCAAGTAGGATTTACTCCAGGAATAATGCAAGATTGGTGTAATGCTAGGAAATCCAGTAATATCATACATCCTATTAATAGCCCAAATGAAATAAATTATAAAATTATCTTCATATATACTAAAAAAGTCTTTGAAAAAATACAGTAGTCATTCACAATATAAAAATAATCAAGTAAATGGAAATTTATGAGCATTTTTTAAAGGATAAATGTGTGTGTAAGTTTAAAAAGCAAATATACCTACCCATTGTATAAGAAAGAAGGAGATGTAAGAAAGTATGTCTGCTCATTTGTGCAAAAGAAATATGGAAAGGATAAACTAAAAAATGAAGAGAATGGTTACCTATAGGGCATGAGTGGACAGGAATAGAAAGAAGGGTGGAATTAAGTAAAGATGAAAAGGAAAAAATACTTCTTAGTATATTTCTATTAGTTCTGACTCTTAGAGAACCACAGTAACAGTAACGTTTCACATAGCACCCAAAATAAACAGTTCCTTTTTTTGAGTGGAATTAAAATGGAATACAAACAGTAAAAAATGAACCTAACTGCATTACAAATAAAAAAAAATGTAACCATACTGAAGAGAATGGGTAAGAAAAGACCAAATCTAAGTAAATTTCTGGACACAGTATTTTGACTGGACACTATAAGGCTAAAAACAAAAATCACTGTACTGTTCTCTTGTTAGTACAGGAGTGCGGGTTTGCAATTCTGTAACTATTGTACGTGTATGTGGGGACTGAACAAACAAGTCAATAGGGATCATTAGAGACAGAATTTTCACTGAGGAAGAAGTTACACATAAAGAATATGGAGAAGCTATAGTGATCTGTATTAGAATTGGAGGTATCAGGATGGACTCGTGGGTTTAAAATATATGCAGTTAGATATAGAAACATATGTGTGTGTGTGTATGTGTAGATAGACATACATATGTCTCCTAGCTTTGTGTGCTGAGAGGGCCTGCAAGAAATGATATTCCAGTAGCAACGAACATACCCAGAAGCCAGATCTTGATTTCTGAACACCATTTTTCAATTAAAGGAACTCAGGCTTTTTGGAGAAACAGTTGATTCTAGTGCTGGAGCAAGACATGATAAGCTGAAACATTTAGTAGTGCCAGAAAGTAAGGAAGTACTCAGAAAAAGGACGGAGGCATGTCATAGGGACACAGGAACCAAACTGAAGAAGCTAATAATGATAGTATTGGATTGTAATCTGTAGAATAAACTGAATACCCGGGAGTCCACATTGAAATAAATAAAAATTGAATAAATGAGTGTGAAGGAACACTCTTTCTTACAGAAGAATTCTAATTGATAAATGTAGAAGAAATGAAGAAAAGAAACCCACTAGGCAAACCCCAAAGGAGTTATTGTTGCAAGATCTACCAATGGATACTAAAATCAGTGGGTAAAAGTTCTACTTGAAACAGGATAGTTTCATAATCTCAAAGTATCCTCACCAAGATATTTATCAGTTATAAAGGGAAACACAGTAACTTTACACTGGAGAAAACTGGCATTCACCAACCTAACCAAGTAATCAGGGTAAACATTACCAGTACTAAAGTTTACAGATATCATGTGCCCCTTTAACCTGATGCACTGAGAAGAACACAGCATCACTTCTGTGATGTTCTTGCCAAAAAAAAAAAAAAAAAATGCATAACCTTAAAAAAATTGTATAACCTCTGTTTAATAATGAGAAAACATCAGACAAACTCATACAGAGGAACATTCCACAAAAGAATAACCAGTACTCGTTGAAATGTCAAGGTCATGAAAGAGAAGATTGGGAAACTATTGCAAATTTGGAGGAGAGTAAAGAAATACAATCATGAAGTATGGTGTGGAATCCTGAATTAGATACTAGAATAGGAAAAAAGGACATGAGAAAAACTGGTAGATTAAAAAAAAAGGTCTGTGGTTATTCCACAAATGTTAATTTCCTAGCCATTAAATATTGAATGCTTGCCCCTAAAATCAGAAATAAAGCAAGGCTGTATGCTGTTTCTGCTTTTATGCCATATGGTACTAGAATTTCTAGACAGTGCAATAAAGCAAGAAAAATAAATAAAAATAATTAAGATTGGAAAGGAAGGATCAAAATTGTATTTACTCATAAACAGCATGATTGACCACATAGAAAATTGTAAGAAAGTCACACACAAAAATTAATAAGTGAACTTAGTATTGCCATGGGATAAAAGGACAATAAACAAAAACCTATTGTATTTTTAATATGCTAGCAACAAACAAGTGGAAATTTTAAAACTTCTGTTCTTCACAAGATACCATTAAGAAAATGACAAGGCAAGCCACAGAGTAGGAGGAAATACTAATCATCCTTCTCTGATAAGGGATTTATATCCCAAATATATCAGGAATTCTCACAACTCAAGAAAAGGGAGACAACCCAGTAAAAAAAAATGGGCAAAATCAACAAGGACTTCACAAAAGAAGGCGTTTGAGCAGACAACAAAGCTACGTGAAGATACTCCACATCTGATAACATCAGGTGTTGCTAAGGTTGTGGAGCCACTGGAACCCTCCAATATTACTGGTAGAAATATAAAATGACAGCTACTTTGGAAATCTGTTTGGCATTTCTTAGAAAGTTAAAGATATGTTACCATATGACCCAGCAATTCCACTCCTAAATAGGATGGGCAAAGCTAATATAAGGTGGAAAAAAAATCAGATCAATGGTTGCCTGGAGCTAAGACAGAGAATGGGGATAGAGAGACCACAGAGGGGCCCAATGGGGCAATAGAAATGTTCCCCATCTTGAATGCAGGTATCTGGGTATATACACTTCACAACTCACTGAAGTTGTACAATTAAAATGAGTGCTTATTATAGGTAAGTTAGACTTTAATAATGTTGCTTTTAAGAACAAATATAATAATCAGTTAATGTTTACTGAGTATTTATTTTAAGTGCTTTCCATATTCTGCATCATCTTATTGAATTTTCAAAACCATTTCGTTAGGTAGGACTTTATCATCCCCATTTTTCAGCTGAGGAGACAGATACAGATCACAATAAAGAATAAGCATTTGAACCCAGGCCGTCTGCCTGTAGAACCTGTGCCCTTGACCACTGTGCTACAGGGCTAGAATATCAGGTATCTCTCCCTCGATATTAATAAAGTTCATCCTCAGGACGTGCTAACCAAGCTCTTTATTTGGAGCAGCCAAAATAAGTGAGTATAGACACAGGAAATGAAGGGAAGAAGCAAAGGAAGGGGCAGCCTGGGGTAAGCTATTCTTGCTACCCATTTGGAATCACCTGGTGCCTGGTCCTTGACCCACCCTAGACTGACCCAATTAGAATCTGTGAGGTGGGCCTGAGAACCCGCATTTTAATAAGCCACCATCCCCATGTCTGCCCCAGTGAGAACAGTAGAGACAGGTCTATGCAGGGGAAAGTCTGTGTGTCAGACCAACCTGGGTTTGAATCCTGACCCCTGCTGACCCTTGCGTACCTTTCTATGCCTCAGCTTGCTCATCCCTGCAATGGGCATCAAAATAGTACCAACAGCTTAGGAGGGTGGCTGGGAAATTTACCTGATTTGAGGGAGAATGAGGCATAGTACCCAGCACAAAGGGGGCACTCAATATATGATGGATTCAAATAACAACTGAATGAGGGACCAAGCTCCACCCAGCACCTTTCTCTCTCTCCTTCCTCTCTAGGCCCCGGCCTGGCCTTTATTGCTTACCCCAAGGCTGTCACCATGATGCCTCTCTCCCCACTGTGGGCTGCCTTGTTCTTCATGATGCTGATATTCTTGGGCCTGGACAGCCAGGTAAGGGGGAGAACCCAGGCTGGGAGGGCAGGGAGGCCAGACACTGCACTTGGGAGCAGCTGAGGGGCCTGATTGCCACCTCTGGGTACTGCTTGTCAGGGCCCTGCTTGCTGTCCCCATGTGGTCTCCTCTCAGCACCCCCTTCCAGGCGGTCTCCTCGGTCACCCCCAGATGCACCTGTATGGGTCCCTCCACGTCTTCCCAAACATACTTTCCCTTACCCAGAATTCCCAACTCCCAATAAAAAATTTTTTTTTAATTGTTAAATACTTCCATTTGGTGAAAATATTTCTGCCTAGTAGCACCACTTAGCAAGCGGGAAGAAATTCTCAGAGAGAGGCTTATAGTTAATGGCATATCTGAGGGCTCTGTCCCAGTCAAATCGTGGGGGACACAGGAACACAGAAAAGTACCTTCTTCCTTCCTTCTTCTCGGTGTTACGGCCCCCCAAGGCATTCCAGGATGCCACAAGGGTCCTCAGTACCACCACCAGCTCCCACTCACCCCACATCCCACCCGTCTGCTCTCTTCTCATTGTTGCTAATAGGGCTCCCCCCACCCACCCTGCACTTGGCAGCCTGCCTTCCTCAGTGAAGGGTGTATAGTTAGAACTAGCAATTTATCTGTGGACGTTTTCCGTTTTCTCCTCATGAAGGCATGCATTTAATCTCACCCTGTAAAACTCACCCCAGCCTGCACTCCCAGCCCTCCTCTAGTCCTCTCCTCGGCTTTCCAGCCAGACCCCCATGGCCTCCAGTCACTCTCCACTCGATGAAATCCACCCTTTTGCCTGCTGTTCCAGCACAGCGGGCTTTCCTGTGAGCCCCAGTGAACATCTTCTACCCAAGGCTGGAGGCTGTGCTGTCAGCCTCTGCGGCAAGGTGCTATGCCCCACCCATGACCTTGTGCAAGTCACTTAGCACCCAGACCTCATGGCCGGTGTGTCTGTCAACCCGGCCAAGTCCGATCTCCTCCCCCCCCCCCCCCCCCCCCCCCCGGATGATTTCTCAGAAACTGCAAAGCTGAGCTGCTGAAGCACCAGGTGTTCCTGCTGATAATCTTCCCTTCTATTGTTGAGGGCCGAGGCCTCGGGAGGGATTGGCAGCTTGTGCGTGACAGTGACTGTCCTGCAGTGGGAGGTGGGGGACGGGGGCCTCAGCTCTGTGAGTCCCTGGGGGTGTTGAGCAGAGCCAGCACTTGGGCTGAGACACTGTGCTAGCAAGGGAGACCCGGGGGCCCAGCGGGCAGGTGGTGATCTGCTCACCCCCGTGTGTGCTGTGCTATGCTGGGACCACATCCTCTGTTCTTTGTCACAATAACCACATGGACCGAGGGCCCTTGTGTCATCCCCATTTTGCAGATGAAGAAACTGAGGCCGTGTGACTAGCTGGGACATGCACCCAGGTTTTTGTGCCTCTTAGCTACCGCATGCTCTGATGTCTCTTCAGTTTGGGTCCTGGATAAACAGCCTTCCCTGAATTGCATCTCCTTCCTTCCCTGGGGACCCCGGAGAAAGGATGAGTGCAGCCAGCCTTACTGTAGAGACAGGGTAGCCTGGAGGCTAGGAGCCTGGGCTTTGGGGTCAAACAGCGCTGGGTGTGAGTCCCAGCTCCATGACTTTCACTAGCTGTGTTCCTCTGGGCTAGTCACTTCACCTCTCTGTGCTTCAGTCCCCTGCACAGTGAAGTTGGAAATACCTTTTCTGAGGGGGTAGAAACGAAAAGTAGAAAGGATATGGGGCCAAGAAATGGCCCCAGGGAAGGGGGTATCTCAACATGGTGACCAGTAAAAGAATTATTTACTCTTTTTGCTGCCCTCCCTCTTGGCAGTCCAGCATAGTGGTTAAAGCCCAGTCTGTAGAACAAGATTGCCTGCTTCCTACCTAGGCTGTATCACTGAATACCTCTGTGACCTCAGGCAGGTGGCCTACCCCCTATGCTTACACATCCTCACTTATGAAACAGGGATAATAATAGTACCATAAAGATTAAATAAATTAGTATCTGTTAAATGCTTAGAATAGAGCCTGGCTCACCATAAGTACCATGCATTTGCCATTATTTATTATTATTATGAATTTATCATCCTTTTCTGAGGCCTTTCCTCTGTGGCACTGGAAAGAGATGAAAATCCAGGGTCCCACCTTGTAAGGGGACAGATATAAGCAAGCACAGGACCCATGAGGTGAAGCAGAGGTGGGGGGGCTGGGGTAGAGGAGAGGAAAGGTCTGTTCTGCCCAAGTTGGGGGCAAGAAGGAGCAGTCAGGAAAAGGCTTATGCAGGAGATCTGCCCATGGTCTGGAAGAACCCAGGGAGGAGGGTGACTGTGTGTTGGGATATTTGGGCTGGGTGTTGATGGTTGAGTAGGAATAGAAGTGACACCGTGCGTCTGGCCCTGTCTCAGCATGGTGGGATACAGACAGGGGCTCAAGTTGTGTTGTCTTGAGCCTGCCCGGTCTGGCCGGGCCCAGAGTCTCCCACAGCACAAACACAAGAGCTGGGTGTTGGCTCGCCTCTGATTGCTCTCCATGCATCAGAGGAGTGCTTGCCCAGCAGAAGCAAAGGACAGGGGAACTGTCACAGTCCTAGAGAATGAGGAAATCAAGCTCTGCCTGCAGACACTGACCAGAGCCTGCCACTACCAAAGCACTCACTCTCAGGATAGGTACAGAGACGCCTATCTTGCCTCCCAGACAGCGTCTCACTTAAGTAGTCGACCCCAGAACAGGGCCCAGCACGTAGGCTCCTGATAGGAAATATGGGGGAGAAGGAGTACTAGCTTTGGAGTCAGAGACCCCAGTTCAAGTCCTGACTCTGCCGCTTCCTTGCTGAGTGACCTTGGGCAGGTTACTTCCCCTCTCGGAGTTTCAGGGTCCCCATCTGTTCCATGCCCTTGCTGAAGTTCTATTAAGTGCTGGGATAGTTGTTATTCTCAGGCCCTCTGTCAGTGTGAGTGTGGGAAGGAAGGTAAGGCCAGCGGGCGAGAAGCCCAGGGGTTAGACGTGTTGCACTTGTCCAGAGCCAGGGCCACTGAGAACCGGCTTTCTCCTGGACTTGACACCATCCTCTCTGCCCCGTCCAGTTTGTGTGCGTGGAAAGCCTCGTGACCGCTGTGGTGGACATGTACCCCAAGGTCTTTCGGAGGGGCTACCGGCGGGAGCTGCTCATCCTGGCTCTATCAGTCGTCTCCTATTTCCTGGGCCTTGTGATGCTAACGGAGGTGAGCCATGTGGACGCAAGTAAGCAATGTGAACACGGTAACGTGACGGTTAAGTGCCTGGGCTCTGGCTTAGGCAGGTCTGAGGTCAAAGCCCAGCTCTGGAATTGGCCATATGACCCTGGGCAGGTCTAGTACAGGTCTAGGACTCAGTTTCTTCTCTTTGTAATGGGTTGTTGTGCAAATCATTCGAAGTTCTCCTTGAGCCCCTAGCATAACGTCTTACGCGTGTGAAGGCTCAGCTAAAGGTCACCGTGGTCGCTACCAGACAGGAGTGAAACTCGGAAAGGGAGATACTGGGTTTATCTGTAGTCATGAGCCTCTGGATGCCCGGACCACTCTCACTGTAACTTCTGGGTGGAAGGGACAGTGTTAGCTATGCACCCTTCAACCAGGTACTGCTCTTGGACTAACATTCAGAGCAGGCTTTTCTGGGACATCACTGAGAACGACACACATGAGGATGTATGGCACCTTCAGGCACTGTGTGTCTGAGCCCCAGAACCCCTTATGTATCCCTCTTCTTGCCTCTGCTGGGCCTGTGGGTGAGGAGGGGTTCACCATTAACCCCTCAAATTAAGACTCTCTTGGGGCACCTGGGGGGGCACCTCGGTTAAACGTTAGACTTCAACTCAGGTCATGATCTCACGGTTTGTGGGTTTGAGCCCCATGTCGGGCTCTGTGCTGACAGCTCAGAGCCTGGAGCCTGCTTTGGATTCTTTGTCCTCCTGTTTCTCTGCCCCTCCCCAACTCTGTCTCTCTCTCTATCTCAAAAATAAATAAACATTAAAAAAAAAAAAAAAGGCTCATAATACCATGTTTCTCCTGCAACCATCCTGTCCAATACTTTCTCAAGTACCTTGAGGTGGTGACATTAGGTATCTTTTCCCCCGTACTCACAAAATTAGTTAGTTTAAAAAGAAAAAAACACAGAAAACTGTTGCTGGGAAACAAGAAGAGGTTTTGTAAGAAACGTGGAAAGAGATGAGGGAATTCCAGATCCATCAAAGCAGCTGAGGTGATACTGAGGTCAGTCTGGGGAATCTTCCGCATCCTCTGCTTCTCAGCTCAGAGGCTGCCTCCTGGAAGCCTCCTCTGCTTTCCTTCCTTCAAGCACTTTGTTCCAGGCTCAGCCCAGCCTTTCTCCCACCTTAGAATGACCCCTCCAAGCACCTGTCTCTCCCCTACCAGGCTCTGAGGTCCTTGAAAACAGGAGCTGGCCTTGCCGGGCCGGTGGGCTCTCTTCCCTTGGGGCCTCATAGGGGGCAGGCACTCAGGGCGTGGTGGCTGGTGTTATTAGTGTTCCTAGTCATTGTCACATTAATGGAAGTGATAATCAGCTTTGTGCAAATGAATGGTGTGGCATTCTATCTCTCCTCTTTCCACTGGGGAAACCAGCCCTGCAGTGAGCAGGGCTTCATTAAGTGCTGATTCATTACACAAAGTAGAGTCTTTTGTCACCTACGTACAAATTGGGGGGTTAACGTAATGAGTTAAAGGGGGCTGGTGGGGAATGGGCTGCAAGAAGATAAGCTGGGCTGTGGGCGTGGATGTCACTGGCCTGGAGCAGGCGGGCAGAGGACCCTGCTGGACCTCCCGTGCTGGGGGCCCCGGGCCTCCCAGAGCCTGCTTGCCCACCCTTCAACCTGAGGGCGTGGATCTGCCCAGGGGTGCCTCCTAGCCCCCAGGGAGGTGCTGACCATTCATCAGCAGACGCGTGGGCTTCACATGCCGACCTTCTGCCTCCATGCAGGAAGATCCGTGAGTGAGCGCAGCAGGAAGTTCAGATGGCCAAATGGGCCGTGTCCGCCCCAGCCTCCACAGTAATTGCCGGCGAGATCCTCTCCCTTAAGTATACACATTTAAAGTTCGGCTCTGGGGAAGAAATAGGCCACAGATTTCTTGTCTTCCACGAAGGCAGTGTGGTGGAGGGTTAAGAGCACAGGCTGTGCGGCAGTCGGCCTAGGTTGAGTCCTCAGCCCAGTGACTGGCTAAAGCCGGATGACTCTGTGCCTTGGTTTCCCCCATGAACACCGAGGACAGCAGTCGTGCCTGCCTCGTAATTAATTGCACACGCTGCAAGGACCAACCAGACTGAGACCCGGCACGCAGTTCACTCAGAGCCTGGTGCTTGGAGAGCGCTGCATATGCATGTATGGTGTTCATGGAAGAAGACGCTCAGGAGAGCCCTTGGGAGCGTGGTCTCTGCTTTTAACTCAGAAAGCCACACCCACTGCTGGTCGCAGAGGAGCCTCCAGCTGGCTCCTTACTCTCACAGACCTGAATATCCACCACATCCGGCACCGATGGTAGGCCCCAGACCAGATACGGCCCAGAGATCCCCTTTGTTTCACCCACAATGTGTTTTTAAGAACATGAAGAGGTTGCCAACTATTCAGGAGAGAAAGATTTCTCAGGAAAGCCTGGATTTCTGGCATCTTGTAGAAAATCTGCATATGTGGCCGCACTCAGACCTGCCTCCCCCAGCGACTCAACCAGACTTGTGTGTGGCCAAATAGCACCAGTCCCCACCACTTCCTGCCAACTGGGCCAACGTCTCTCCCTTGTGTTACCTGTCTGGCCCTGTAGGCACTGAGATGTTGCCCCTGATGAAGCTGAAGAGATGTGAGGAAATAGTCCCAGCCTGTGTGTGGTCTCACAGGGTAGGAGGAGGCCCTGGGGGCTGTGGGAGCACAGACCAGAAGCTTAATTCCAATTACATCCCTGTGGCAGACACACAGGAGGCTGTCCAGGCTTTGTCCTGGCCTCTTACCCTCCTGTCCTGGCATTCACAGTGCCTCCCCCAACCAGACCCTCCTTCCCTTTTCGACTTTTATTTCTCCTGCTGTTGGTTGTGTTCCCCTAAGGGCAGTCACGTATTATAAAGATTTTCTGTAAGGATCCCAACCCTTCCCACACCTGTAGCTGGCCTCCCCGCCTCCCCCAGCCCAGATGCCATCCCTCCTATTTAGGAACCTTCCCGGATCACCTTGGCCACCTGAGCTTATACCTCCCAGGCCTTTCCCTGAAGTCCATCATCACAGATGTATATACCACAGAGCTGGCCCACGCCAATCCTGCATTCCACAAAGATTACACACCTAGTCTGTGCCAAGGCCTTGACCAGAAATGGACACAGCTGTGGACAAGCCATTCAGAGTCCCTCCCCCACGGGGCTCTCACTCCACACAATTCAACTTGCAACTATCGGGGACCTACTTCGAGCCAGGCCCTGCGCTGGCAGGAGACAAAACTGGTGTGGGGGCCTCCCCAGCAGAGGCCCAGAGCTAATAGAGCAGCTTATGGGAAAACTTGATTTAAAAACTGTGAATCCAGAAAATGTGCTACAGAGGCTTTCAGGGAGGGCTTCCTAGATGAGGTGACATTTGAGCTGAGCTTTGAAAGAACTTACCAAGCAAAAGGAACAGCACAGAGGCAGGATGATCCCTTGGTCTGTCGGGGGGAAGCGCGTTGAAGTCGGCTGGTAGGAAGGCAGACAAGGCCGAGTGAGAGGGCAGCTGTGACTGTCAGGCTGCCTGAAGCCAAGGGGTAACGTTAAGCTGTGGAGGCACATGGTTGGATTTGCGTGTTATAAAGGTCCTGGTGAAAGCTGATGTGCCCAAGGTCTAGAGAGAGGGAGACCTGTGGGGAGGCTGTTAGAGCCATCAGGGAGAGGGGCTGAGGCCACCTCTGGTTTTCCATGTTGTCTTTGGCATGTGGGGAACAGAGACAAGACAAACGATTGCAATCTGAGCACCCCCAGAGGGTGGAATCTTATGGGGTGCCCAGGTGCAGAAGGGATATCGTTTGGGGAAGATAAGGAGAAGCAGTCTGCCCTGGTGGAAGTGACTCCTGGCCGATGGTAGCCCCAGGGCAGAGCAGAGACCTTTCCGAGGCCAGCTGGCCAACCCTGCTCTCCCATGTGTGTTTGCGTCCCTCTGTCCATGTATCTGTCCTCCTGCTCTGCAGGGTGGCATGTACATCTTCCAGCTCTTCGACTCCTATGCTGCCAGCGGGATGTGCCTTCTCTTTGTGGCCATCTTTGAGTGTATCTGCATCGGCTGGGTGTATGGTGAGTAGAGGCTGGGCCCACCCACACCCCGGCAGCCTGCCGTGGTGCCCAGCATATGGACGCCTGGGGCCCGGGAGGGCTCAGGTTCTCCGTGGCTTGTCTCCATCTGTGTCCACCTCTTCTTCCTTTCCTCAGGGGCTCAGCCTTTCATACTTGGCGAGAGAGTTTCTTACTCTCACACCCCTGCAGCACAGGGAGGGGTTCCAGACTCAGGCACTGTGACCTTGGCCCTGTGCTTCTCTGCCCCTGAGCCTCAATTTTCCCATCTGTAAAATGGAGTAGCCCTCACCATGTCTACAAGTAGGAGATAGTGTGGGCAAAACAACAAGCACAGTGCCTGGCCCTCAGTCAGCAGCTGCCTTGTGGTCCTCCTGTTTCCTCCTATATCCTATGAGTGGATGAGGATCTGGACTCATTGGTGATGGACACCCCCACTGGGAGCATAGCTTGGGAACAGGGCCCCCTGTGGGCTGCCCTACTCATTAACAGTCCAGCCAAGCAGTCACCTTCAGAGCCCTGCCCCTGCCCCCACGCATGTCAGCCAGGCCCAGGGTCTGCCTCTCAAAGGGACCACCTTCTACTTTGCTCCCAGAAATGTTTCCTCTTTACTGTTTCCTGGGCCTCACTGCCCAAGGTCAGTGGTGTTCCCAATATCAGACCAGAATTCCTCCTACTGCAGTATATTCTGAAACCTCACATACATAACATCTTGGTAGCTGTTCAGTGGTAAATAAGGTCCCTGCCATCATTTGTCTGTCTCGGGCTGGGAAAAGCAAACACTTCTAGCCTTCTGTCTGAGTCTTGTACAAAAATTCTCTGGGATGTGTGTGTGGCTGTCTGCTTTATCCTGGACAGGAAGCAATCGCTTCTACGATAACATCGAAGACATGATTGGCTACCGGCCACTGTCGCTCATTAAATGGTGCTGGAAGGTTGTGACCCCCGGGATCTGTGCGGTAAGGGCCCTGCCAGAAGCTGCCTCCAGCCCGCCCACCCGCTTTTCCACTCTAGCGCCACAAGCCTGGCCGAGGCTGAAACTGAGGAGGTGATGGCCCCCTGGGTGACCCTCTGTGAATCCAGAGTCCACGGCACCCACCAGATTTCTAAGTTGGAGTCATGGGGTCAGTTTCTGGGCTCGGCCAGGGAGGGGCCTCCCTGGGATCCCAGCTCTGCCACCAGCTTGCTGGGTGACCACAAGCAAGTCTTCTCCCTTCTCGAAGCCTTGGATTCTATACCCACAAGCTAAGTGTCCGGGGCCTGTCTCCGTGGGGCCCAAGGATTGTACCACGGACAATGTTTAGCTTTGCAGTTAACTGAGAAAGCCACAGAATTGAGGGTAAAGTTGGAGCTCATGCTCTGCCCCTCAGGCCAGACCCTGGAGGGGACTTTGTGAATGGATGTTTGATAAAAACTGCAGCCCCGCTGCTCTTTACCAGGTGCTTGGCATGTGAAGCATCTCAGAGCATCTTCACAAACCATCATGGTTTTGAAAGGCAACTTTGAAAGCAACGCCAAGAAGTAGCTAGGGAAAAATGAAAATCCCTGATTGGGCAGAGGCGGTGGATGGGGCTCCTGGGGTGGGGGGGAAGGAGCTCCGAGCCCCGAGGAGGCGCTGGGCCCTGTGGGCGTCCCTTCCCTGTGCCCGCAGTGCTGGCGATCCTGTGCAGCGCCTCCCCTGTCCAAGACCGTCACATAGCCTGCAGCCGGGCCCCCAGGGACCTCTCCTGTCTCTCCACAGGGCATCTTCATCTTCTTTCTGGTCAAGTACAAGCCTCTCAAGTACAACAACATGTATACCTACCCCACCTGGGGCTACGGAATTGGCTGGCTCATGGCACTCTCGTCCATGCTGTGCATCCCACTCTGGGTCTTCATCAAGGTGTGGAAGACAGAAGGGACACTGCCTGAGGTGAGACAGCCCCGGGCAGGAGGCCGGCTGGCAAGGGCAGCTCTGAGGGGGTGCTGAGGCACATGCGGGGACTGGCTCTGCCTCGGGTGGGCCAAAGAGCAGGAGCAAGTCCATGGGTCTTACCTGAGCAGGGAGTGTGTTAAGAATGAGCCCTCGTGTGTCTCTCAGGGAAGCCACTGCCAGCCCCTCCCTGGCAGGTGTTCATTGTTTCCGTTATATCAGGTCATCTATATGAGGCCTTGAGGTTGGGCCAGGTTCTCTGAGTTTCCTCATCTGTAAAATGGGGACAACAGCAGTTCCTGACTTACAGAGGATTTTGTAAGGACTTGGTGAGTTCATACAGGGAAAAGCACTCAGACCAGGACCTGGAACAGAGACTGACCAAGTGGTAGCTTTTACTGCCCTGTTAATTCATGAGGGACCCCATGCCTGGGGCGAAGGGAGGGGGAACACCTATCCCGTGTCATCACCGTGCCAGACTCTGTACATGCTGTATCTCCTTTAGTCCTCAGAGCAAAGCAGGTGCTGGCCTCATTTTCTGCATTCAATAGGTAGAGAAACTGAAGCTCGGAGAAGTTAAATCATTCAACCCAAAGTGAGCATCACACAGCCAAAGCTTAGCAAACCAATTTTTTTAAATTGAGATATGATTGACATATAGCATTAGTTTTAGGTAACAGCATAACGGTCTAACATTTGTATGTATTGTGAAGTGATCACCACAGTTAAGTCTAGTTAACATCTATCACCCCGCAGTTCCAAATGTTTTTCTTGTGATGAGAACTTTTAAGATCTATTATCTTAGCAACTTTCAAATATATAGTACTGTATTATCAACCATAGTCACCATGTTGTGCATTATGTCTCTATGACTTCTTTATTACGTCTCCATGAAGTTTGTACATGCGGACCCCTTTCACCCATTTCCCCACCCACCCCCACCTCTGGCAACCACCAGTCTGTTCTCTGTATCTTTGAGCTCTGTTAGGTGTTGTTTGTTTGTGTGTTAGGTTTTTGTTTGTTTTTCAGTTTTTGGGTTTTTTTAGGTTCCACATATAAGTGATGCCATACGGTATTTGTCGTCTGATTCATCTCACTTAGCATGATACCCTCAACATCCATCCATGTTGTCACAAACAGGATTTCCCTTTCTATGGCTGGGTAATATTCCAGTGTGTGTGTGTGTGTGTGTGTGTGTGTGTGTGTGTGTGTGTGTGTGTATACACACATACACATACATACATATATATGCATGCCACATCTTCTTTATACATTCATCCACGGATGGACAGTTAGGTTGTTTCCATGTCCTGGCTGCTGTAAATAATGCTGCAGCGATCATGGAGGCATACATACCTTTTCAAGTTAGTATTTTCCTTTCCTTCAGATAAATACCAGAAGTGAAATTGCTGGATCATATGGTAGGTTCTATTTTTAACTGTTTGAGGAAACTTCAGAATGCTTTCCATGGTGGAAAACAAGTTTTTTAAAAACAATCTTGTTATAGTATGTTTTACATATCCTAAAATTCACATGTCAGGTGTACCATTCAGTGATTTTTGTAGTAACTTTCTGTGTGTGAGAATCATCACCAGGAGTCAGCTTTAAAACCTGTCCACCACCCTAAGAAGACCCCTCATGCCCTTTCACAGTTTTCCCCATTCCCACCCCAGACACCACGCATCTCCCGTCTCTGTGGATTTGCCTGCTCGGGACACTTCCTGTCAGCGGCATCACACCATATGTGGTCCCTTGGTGGCAGGCAGAGTTACAAACACACCGTGGTACTCCAGAGCATCCGCTGGCTCTTTACTCTCCTTTCCCACCTGCTGGCACATCAGATGGTTTGAGTCACTTTCTCACTCATTTAGGGAACTGCTACGTGCCAGACGCTGTTCTGTTTACAAACACTGCACCATCGAATTCTCATAGTAGTCCCCTGCGGTGGAGGCTCTTCCTGCCCCCGCTTCGCAGAGGAGAAAGCTGAAGCACAGAGAAGTGAAGCAGCTTGTCCAAGAGCACACAGCCTCAGAGTGACAGAGCAGAAACTCTGAAGTCTGGGCTCCCATTGCCTGAGTTTTGCAGCCTCCTTCATCTGCTAGCCTGGCCACACTCCACTGCCAGCCCCTGTCTCTGCCCCAGTGCCACATGACAGGGATCTCAGGGGTTGACCTTTCTCTCTCCAGGACAAGGCCAAAGGGAAATGGGAGTAGTTGTGTGTGCAGACACCCAAATGCAGCTCAGAGCCGGCTTCAACCAGCCTGCCTGCCCACTGAAGGGCCTAAGCTCCAGAAAAAAGCTCCACATATCCAGCCAGAAGGAGCAAGCCGAGAGGGAAAGCCCCTTTCTCAGACCTGCTCATGCCCCCAAAGAAAGTTTCCTTGGCTCCTGCAGGGAATATAGGTCAAGGGCAGTTGGTGAATTTTGATCTGGAACCAAACCATGTCCGTGGTCCCTGCCGGCCCCTGTCCAAACTTCTGTGGCCTTTGGTATTCAGGAATGCTCTATGTCGCCTTACAAATCCTCCAGAGATCAGCTCAGGCCTGGCAAGGAGGGAGGGAGGGAGCGAGGGAGGGCTGGGGAAGGAGAGGCTACTTTCCTGAGCTTCTTCCACGTCCCTAAGCTCACATACCTGCCTCCACAGACAGCAAGGTTCGTTAAAGACAGCAGAACTGGTTTCCAGGCCTTCCCTGAAGGTTCTACCAGCTGACAGGAAGGATCTGGAAGGAATAATGGGGTCACTGGTACTTACGCCTCTGAGAACTGCTGTGAGGATAGATATCTGTGCTAGTCTGTGACAAGCTCAACTAAACTGGACCTCATGTTAATCCTAGGAGACAGGTGCCCTTGTTCTCCCCCTTTGACAAATGAGGACACTGAGATGCAGAGAGGTTAAGTTTCTTGCCCCAGTTCAGTGGCAGAGCTGTGATTCAAACCCAAGCGCCTGGCTCTGGAGCCAGTAGTCTTTGCCCCTGTCCTGTGTTAAGAGCTTAGTGCAGTGCCTGGCACACAGGAGGCGTTCAGCACGGGGGAATCGGGCTGCTTATCCCACCTGGACAACGTAGGTTCAGCCTCTTAGGCATGGCAGTGTCTGCAAGAGAAGACAGAACCTTGATCATGAAAAAACAGGCCTCCCGAGTCTTTGCGGCTTCCCTGGGGGAAAGGTTTTATGCCCAGCAAGGACATCCCAAATCCTGGTATAGTGTCTTCTCCTGATGGAATGTGTGGGGTACATGTGAAGCTGAGGTGTGGGGCTCCAGGCAGCATTGTGGCAGCAGACGTGTGTCAGGAGTCTGCCTGTGTCCTCTGCTCCCTCACTGGTACAGTCAGGATGAGAGTCATGCCATCTGTGCCCAGCCCAGTGCTGGCCACTTTCCAAGTGGAATGGGGCTGTGGCTGTGACAATGTTCCCACCTTCAAGCGTGGCCAGAGGAGCACATGGCACACACCACGTGTTCCCCTGGACAGTGGCAATGTGATCACATCCCTTTTGTGGGAAATATACCCATTTATCCAGCAATCATGTAAACAGCCCTAGAGTGAGCCTTAGCTCCCTCATACAACACCCCTTGGAGGCAAGTACTATTATCCCATTTCACAGAACAGGAAAGTGCAGCTCATAGAGGTTAGATAACTTCCCCAACACAGCTAGTGAGTGGCTGAGCAGAGATTCAAAGCCCAGCTGCTCTTCTCCACCACAGGGAGGGACGAGGCGGTCAGCCCCTGATTACACCCAGTAGGCCAGGTACAAGGCTAAGCACTTGTACAAGCCATCTCCTTACTCCTCATTGTCCCCATTTTCCAGAGGAGGAAACTGAGACCCACGAAGGTCAGTTCATTAGAACAGAGCTCTAAGTGACAGCGCTAAGGCCCAGATCTTGGTCTGATGGCTCTGTGGCCCTGTGGTGTCCACCCATGCAGGTGGGAGAGGCCAAGGCAGGTGCCGGGACCCCGGCAGTCCCTCTCAGACAGCTCTTCTCCTCTCCACGTAGAAATTCCGGAAGTTGACCATCCCCAGCGCTGATCTGAAAATGCGGGGCAAGCTTGGGGGAGGCCCACGGACGGTGACGGTTAATGACTGTGACGCCAAACTCAAGGGCGATGGGACCATTGCAGCCATCACAGAGAAGGAGACACACTTCTGAGCAACACCTCCACCTCGGATGCCTCTCCTTCCTTTCCTCCCCCCACCCCATGTGTGTAAATGAATACCTGAAACATGTATTTCACCTAATGATAGAGGCTTGCTCGTTTTGCACAGGATTTATTAACAAGTTAATTTTAAGGTGGCCGTGTACACTCTGGAAAGTCCCATTCCCCTCCTTGCCCCCAGTTATCATGTAAGTAACATTACAAAGAGATAATACTGTACAGGGACTAGCAGAATCTTCTGTGCTAGGATGGTGTTAACCAATGTTTTCTAGGGGGTAGGGAGAAGTTGTATCATATGGTCAAACTTTTATACTTGGGCTGTGGGGCAGGTGGGGTGGGAGTGATGCCTGTTCTCCGTCAGCCTTTTAGCTGACCAGACCGCATCCCACGCTCGTCCCTGATGAGCTGCCTGTCCTCCATGCCCCCAGGAAGCCTTTGCCTTCAAATCCTGCCCTTGCCATCCCCAATCCCTTAGTAGTGGGTTTGCAGACAGCAAGGCTATGTCAGAGGAGAGAAAGTCCCACCAGACTCAGGACTCCTGGATTATAGCCCACCCCCAACCCCACCTCCGCCCTGATCCCTCTGAGTGACCTTGGGCGCTCCCATCACCTCCCTGGGCCTCAGTTTCCCCACTTCTCAAATGGGGAGGGCTGGATCAGGTGATCTCTGAGGTCCTTCCTGGCCCTGCCACATCTCTTGGGGATTCTCTCGGTGTGCCTCACTGGCTGGCAGGCCTGACCTTGATCTTGGATTATTCTGAAGACTCACTCCCAAGCTATCATCCCTGCATTGCACCTCCTGCTTATTTAAAATCAAGTTTGTTGCGAAAATGATGTGGTGTTTCCCCCTAAAACTCTAGTTTGATGCATCTGTGAGTGGCTCCATTCTCTGAAGTCCTTCCAGGTCCTCAGCCCCCATGAAAAGGCTCCTCCTGTCCTATCCATCTGCTCTCCCCCCTCATCTCTGCCTCTCCATTCTCATGGGGCTCACTGGCATCTCCTGGGCGCTAATATTTGGGGTCAGGAAGCAGCCGCTATTCCCTTGTGGCTGTTTGTCCTGCCGCTGCCCCAGCAGGGATCTGTGTCTAGAACCTTCCACCAGCCTCCCAGGGGAAGGAGCCATAGTAGGGCCTGAACCCTGGTTTTCTCCTCTGACCCCTTCTCCATCTGCCTGTCACCTCTTCTCCTTCTTACTGTCCTCTGCCCTCCTCTCTCTCCCCCTGTCCTACTTCCTCTCAGTCCTCCCCATCTTCTTTCCTACCACCAGCAGACCCTCCTCACAGAGGCTTCTTCCCCACCCTGTTTTTGGGAGCCATCCTACCTGCCTCTCTCACCAGGTGGCTGAGAAGCCTTGGCACTTATACTGGAGGGGAGAACTGGGCTCCCACCCCTCCCTCTGTGCAGGCCTGGGGTTGCTGGGGGGTGAGGCCAGTGCTGCCTCAGACCCCTCTGCCTGACCTCTCTTCTTTAACTGGATTTCATCAACCCTCTCTCTTGGATTCTGAGTTATTTGGGGACAGGGAAGGTGCATTCTTTATCCTTTTCCTGTATGTTGCTGGTTTTATTTGATGGAAACAGGAGCTTTCTCCAAACTAAGACTTGAGTTTCCCATAGGGAACCCACCTGTTTGATTCACCCAAAACTTTCCAAACTGACAGCTTCTCTGCTCTGGCCAGCCCCCACCTGAAGCCCAAGTTTGCTAGAAGGGATGCCCAATGCCCACCCCCGAGGCAGGTTGGGACGCCTGGTTCTGGGCCCCCTTTTGCACACACTGCCCAGGCCTGCCTGGCTCTCCCTACGCTGTCTGACCTGGTGGCCCCAGAAGTGGACCCGGGAAGATTGGGCCTTGTGCTGAGCCTCTGCTTGTGTCTGTCCTCGGCTACTCTTCTTCTCCCACCAGGTCCCGGGGAAGGAGACTCCCCCCTGCTGCTGCTACCGATTCTCCACCTACAGCTCTGAGGTCTCGCTGGGGACACACTGCATTGTACCTGTGGCACTTAACATTTCACTCACTTAACACTACTCATGGGGCAGGGCGGAGGGAGGGCTTTTGCTCTTTGTTTTTTGTAATTTCCTACTAGTATTTGGGCAACTTGGGGTGGGGCAGGGAGGGAAATGTGGGGGCAGGGGAAATGTCATTGTGGTGACTTTTTTGATATTCATTAGAAACAATACATCCTTTCTGAGATATTTACAGAATTATTAAAAAATGAAAAAGGTTGTACTGTTTTACATAATGAACGTTTTTATTGGGTATTCAAAGGGCACACGATTGTCTGCTTACTCATTTTTAAAAATTAAAGGAATGAACACACTATATGTGGCTGTTCCCAGCAGAGTGGTATTCATTGAGTTGCTCTTCCTGTACTGTATTACCTCCACGATATACCTGCAAAACCACCTTGGTTCCATACTTGGAGGTTGCCGTTTTAACTCAGGATTACATATTAGAAGCACCCAGGGGCGTTGTAGGAGCCCACACTTCCTTTCCTTCCTCGCCATACATTGAACATCTCCTTGTGCTAGGTCCTCTACAAAAGTTGTCTCTTTACTCCTTCAAAATAGTCCCATAACAGAGGCTCCTCCCACATATTACATCCCCCGCTTTACAGATAGGGGAAATTGAGACACAGAGAAGTCAGGTCTGTCTGAACTCAAAACCCAGTCTTGAATCACTGTGCCTTACTGTCTCCATGCTGGCAGACCTGCATGTCTGAGGCAGACAAGGTAGGGTGGAAAGACATGACAATTTGAAACATGCAGCCCTGGTTTGGGCTCCAGGATAGTCCACAGAACAGTAAGATCATCCATATACAGTGTCTGCTCATTCCTGTGTGGTTGGCTCTTCTGTTTAAAATCCCTGATCTCAGGATCCACCCAAACCTGTCTTGGCCTCTCACCCTCTCTCAGGCAGTAGCATCCGCTCACAAGGAACGCGTTCCCACAGAGTTCCAGGTTCAGAAAATCTCTGATGGCCAGAGGGTCCCTGAGAACTTAATAATTTCATAGAGCCACAGGGATTGGTACAGTCACCTATCTGCCACCATTCCCTCCTCGTGTCTGAAAGTGTATCAAGCAGTTGGTGCAAAGAATTTAAGACACAAAGAGACCGGGTCACAGAAATGTGGGTCTCCCTCATCCCCAGGAAATCTGATTTGCAGACACTTAAGCTTACAGAATTGTAACCTATGGCATTATTTTACCCAGTAGACCCTGTAGCCTGCAGTGTGTGCTAGTGACCCCTGATGGCCAAATGTGACCCTGCAGCCTAGCTCTGTTAGGCACTGCAAATAACCAGAGCACAGAGGAGGTTTGGAAGTGAAGTCAAAGTCTACTCAGACCTAGGAGATTTTCCTCTGGTTTTGGGAAAGGGGGCAGGGGAGGGAATCAGGCACTGAGGAGCTGATACTTTCTGCTGAGGGCTGCAGATTTTATAAATTGGGTCATGTATTCAGCAGGCTTTTACTGAGTACCCGTCATGTTTCCTGCCTGGACCTAGAACTGGGGATATTAAGACAAATGGAAAATCCCCTTTCCTTGAATGTTTCTGCTCTTTCAGGTCAAGAGGACAGGTGTCCACACTCCCCTGGACAGAGGTAAGTACATGGAGAAGCTGTTCTTGCTTCCTATCCCCAGCCTTCTCCAGCTAGTTTGAGCTCTGCACTGCATCCCTGGGCAAGTCTGCCCACTTTTCTGGACTTCAGCTTAGCCATTGGGAGAAAGGTGAAGAAAATGAAATGCAGAGAGGAAACATCTGGCTTAAGAATCCCCTAGAGACACTCTGCACTGTCTCAGACTGTTAAAAATCAAATGGATCATTGACCCAGGCAGCTTGTTAGCCATTAGGGAGCAAAGTCCATCTGTTGCCAACTCTTGGCCTTCTTTGCCTCTCAGGTTTGAATAAGATCACTTTACGGGGTGGGGGGGGGGGGCGGGCGGGGATGCACATGTACTGTTCGAGAAACTACAGGGTGGAATGTGCCAGGGCCCAAGTGCTCTGGGAGTGCCAAGCATGGGGAAAGAACTCTTTACTGAGCACCTACTGTGTTCCAAGTGTCATTCCTACATTACTTCACCAGAGCATCACAACAAATCTAAGAGGTGTTATTAATCCCATTTTCATATGGAGGAACTAAAATTCTGGAGATGGTAAAAAATTTTCCCCCCCACCTACCCAAATGATACCAGATATACCTCCTGGAAGATGAAGAAGCTAGGCTGGACCAAGGCTTGTTGGGTCTAAATAGAGCCCATGTGCCCAACCTCTTAACCAAGGATGTGGGACTTGAGCTGCACCTTGAGGGATGTGAAGATTTCACCAGCGAGAAGAACATTTGAGATGAGGGAACAGCCCGAGCCAAAGTAGAGGTAGTGTACTGTCTTTGGGGGAACATGGTGGAAACGAAAGTCCTCCCCATCCCTGGTATACTCTTACAACTCCTTGTACAACCTCACCAGCTGTGAGGGTGGCCCCTCCTCATTCTCTCAGAGCAAGGGGGTTAAGTAACACCATGCTCCTTTGGGATAGCACTGTGCAAGTCCTGGCACAGAGTGGGTGCTCCATGGGACAGGGACTCCAACGAACAAATTCTTGGCTTGCCATAGAGTGGGGAACCATGGGAAAGGGAATCAAAAGGCACTGAAGACCCACTCGGTGCTGAAACCATGCGGGGATCCTTCATATGTATCACCTTGCCCTCAATCCCCTTGTGGATTGCCATGGTGTTCATTTTCTACCAATGAGGAAACAGGCTCAGAGAAGTAGAGTAGGCAGCCCAAGGTCCCAGAGCTGGATAGTTGCAGGGCTGCTGTAACAGCCCCATGGGATTCTGGCTCCAAGGTTCATGCACTTTCCACAGACCACTTTTGGGAGCCATCGAGTGCCATCACAGCCATCAGCACTGAAGAATCATTAAAGACCATGGAGAAACGGATGATGGAGGCCAGGTGGGGAGGGCTGGAAAGTCTCTAGGAGCCTTGAAATATCTTTTGGACACGAGACTTCTGGAAGCCTCCATAGTTTCTCAGAAATGATAGAAGGTCACTGGGGTTCAGTGAGATGGAAAAAGGGATGTTTGGGGCTAATGAGAGGCACTGAGAGTGGAAGGGACCATTGGAACCCTGGAGACCTGCAGGAGAGGTTGAGAGGTACTGAATGAGGAGCTAGAATTATGTGGAATCAGTGAGAGATGGAGCCTTTAGGAGTTACGAGGGGTTGAGCATACTGGAGGGTGGGTATGGGAGTTCTTAGGGGACCACTGGAAAAAATGAAGGCTTTTGGGGGGCACTTCAGAGTTGCTAGGGGCCATAAAGAGCTGTAAAAAACTATCAGAGCCCTTGGTCATTACTGGGGGACACTAGAGCCATGCAGAGTTCTGGGGCCACTTAGGGTCCCTGTGGGAAGCAAGTCTCTGAGGGGCACCCTGTAGGATGCAGCCTTGAGGGAAGTGAAGGAGGGGAGGAGGAGAGCTTGGAAATGCTCCTAGAGGCGGGGCATAGACATTAGAGATAAGGTGACGGAATGAGGACAGGGAGGGCCTACCTGGCAGTGATGCGGAGGCCCAGCCAGAACTGCAAACATCAGGAGGCAGTGGGCAAGTTGTGCCTGGGCCCAGGACTCTGTGAACTTGACCTCACAAGAGTGGAGCAGGCTTGATTCTTCTGGAGATGCCCCACCTGGGTGTACCAATCAGCCAACACTTGGCTTTTCTTACTCTCCACGGAATTTTCTCTGCCTGCCTTTTGAGTACCTCTCCAAAGCCAATCATTTCTGGAAGGAGCAGGCTCTGGTAGTCTGAGCAGGAGCTTGGCCCCAATAGGGAAGTCTGGGATTTTTCTGTGGGAGCCCCTGGTCAGAGGGAGAGAGGGGACAGAGGAAAGAGTAGAGCACAGGCCAGTACCATTGACCACCTGAAGTACCATTTATTCAGCACCTACCATGCACCTGGGATAGGCTCAGGTATTTTCCATAAGCTGGAAAACAACCACTTCAAGTGTGATTCATTCCCATTTTACAGATATGGAAACAGGCCCAGAGAGGTAGGGGAAGAACTTACCCGATGTCACATAGACTGAGCTGGAATTCAAAGCCAGGTGTATCAAACCCGGAGTCCTTAGTTTTTTCTCTATACCAGGTGACTATTGGGTTGGCCTGAGTCTCTTGCAGAGAAGACTGGGCCTTGGGCCTCCCTCTCCTTCCTCGTCACCTCCCTCCCACCCAGAGTCCTGGGCTCAGGCGGGCGCTGGTGACAGCAAATCAGCCACCAGGTGGCGCTGCTGCTAAACCCAAGCCCCCTCCCCATGGTCCAGGCTCTGACTAGTAAGGTCAGAATTGGACCTAGGGCTGCAGGGTCCAGAGGCTTCGCTCTGGGTGCCCAGATGAGGGACCAAGAGGCTGCCCTTGACAAAAGGATGCAATTCACCCTTCTCACCTCGCCCTATCCCTTGCTTCTGTTGGAAGCATTACCCCAACAGCTAGACACACCTGCTTTCAGCTCTCAGCTTCCCCATAATGGCTGGTGGCCTTAGGCAAGTGGCTTCACTCTGACTTCAGTTTCCTCATCTGTGCAAATGGACAGAATAGGGCTTTTCTGGCAGGGCCGTTGAGAGAATTAAATGAGATAATAGTGTGTGCCAAGTGTCTGGCAAATAGAATGTTATTCTTCTTGGTACCTGGATAGCTCAGTGAGTTAAGTGTCCGACTCGATTTTGGCTCAAGTCATGATCTCACAGTTTCGTCAGTTTGAGTCCCACATTGGGCTCTATGCACTGACTTAGTGGAGCCTACTTGGGATTCTCCCTCTCTCTCTCTCTCTCTCTTTCTCTCTCTCTCTCTGCCCCTCCCCTGCTCACATTCTCTCTGTCTCTCTCTAAATAAACTAAAAAAAAAGTTATTCTCACATGTCACCATTCTCAGGATGACATTCAGAAGGGCCTCAACCCATGTCAAGAGACCCATGTCCTAGTTCTGAACTGTTTGTATGCCTTGGACAAAATCACTGTGCCTCCCTGGGCCTCAATTCCCTCATCTGTAAAATGGGGCTAAGCACAGGAACTCTCTCATTTGGTTATTCTGTGAATTAGGTGACATAGTGGCTCTATGTCATTTGTTTTATAGAGCTCCAAATAAACAGGAAAAAAGATTATTGAAAATATTAAAGTTTCCAGGAGGTTGTAGTTAGGTGAATATGCAGAAGGTGATAAGGTATAAGGAGGGCAGGCCAGCCCCTCATGGTCTGACCAGGAGTATGGGCCGGACTGTGGGTTTTGCCTTGACCATGTACCCACAATCAGGTCCTATCATCCAGACCCTGCCTTGGTATCTGCCCAGCCTCCCCCTAGTCCTTACCTTCCTTTATCTTCCTTCAAGTCCTGCCCCCAACGCATTTGGGCACAAAAAAATATAGAACAGAGATGAGAAAGCTACACACTGAAATATACACGGTGATTATCTCTCAGTGATAAGGTTTGGGCTGATTTTTATTTACTCCCTTTTTTTGGTACCATCTAATTTTTCTTCGACAAAGAACATCTATTGCTTATATTCCAAAAAAATAAAAAACAAAATCAATAAAGCTATTTTAAAAAATCCTCTCCTCACCACTTAGAGGTTGGTTACAAATGAAGAGTCGGGGAATGAAGAATGATTCTGATATGGTTGGAAGAAATGGCGAGCGGGAAAAGGGAGGAGGGTGCTGCCACTACAAACATTCCTTCAGTCCTCAGGTTCCAGCCTCCTCTGGGGGATCCTGAGCATCAGGATGTGGGAGAAGTAAATGGAGCAGGATCTCTCCTCTGGGCCACGTATTTGCACAGCATGTCTGGGCGGTCCCACGTTCCAACATCTTCAAGTGTTGCAGGGAGTTCACTGCAACTGTTTGAGGAGAGAAGGAAGCAGACATACAAGGCAAGGCTGCCTTGCTTTGTTGAGGGCTGACTGTGTGCTAATTACTGCCACTCCTTTTATCTCATCAGACCCCCCCCACCACCACCCTATCCTCACATACCCATTGAGGGAGCTAGGATTATTAACCCAATTTTCAGAGGAGGAAACCAAGTTATGAACTTGTATATCTGACTGCCTCCTGGGTATCTCCTTTTGGGTGTCTGTTGGGACATCTCCAACTCAGTTTTCCCAATTAAATTCATCTCCTCTAACCCCCATCTCCCCCAGTCTGTCCCGCCTAGTCTCAATAAATGACACAATCATTCAACAACTTCCTTCATTCAGCAAATATGATTTAGCACTTGCTGTGGCCCTGCCCTCATGGAGCTTATATTCTAGTGGGAAGACAAGACAATGAGCATTTTTTAAAAAGTAAAGATGTATGCTATAGCAGAAGATAAGAAATAATCTGGATAAAAATAAAGTGAGGCAGAGGTATAGGGAGGACCAGGGAGTATGGGTTGGGGTTGGAATTTTAAATTGGATGGTGAGGGGTGCCTGGGTCGGTTAAGCATCCAACTCTCTTGGTTTCAGCTCAGGTCATGATCTCGCAGTTTGTGAGATCAAGCCCCCACTGGGAACCTGCTTGGGATTCTCTATCTCCCTCTGTCTCTGCCCCTCCCCTGTGCGCTCTCTCTCTCTCTCTCTCTCTCTCTCTGTCTCTCTGTCTCTGTCTCTCTGTCTCTGTCTCTAATAATAAATAAGTAAACATCTTTAAAAATTTAAATAGAGGGGCGCCTGGGTGGCTCGGTTGAGTGTCCGGCTTCAGCTCAGGTCATGATCTCACTGTTGGTGAGTTCGAACCCTGCATCAGGCTCTGTGCTGACAGCTCAGAGCCTGGAGCCTGCTTTGGATTCTGGTCCCCCTCTCTCTCTGCCCACCCCTGCTTGTCCTCTGTCTCTCTCTGTCTTTCAAAAATGAATAAACATTTTTAAAAATTTTTAAAAATTTAAATAGAATGGTGAGGGAATGCCTCACTGAGAAGGTGAGGGACAGAGCCTGTGGCTGTCTAGGGAAGAGCTTCCAGACAAAGGCAGCAGCATGTGCAAAGGCCCTGGGGTGAGACCTTCTCTGCAGTGTTCCCAGAGAAGCTAGGAAACCATGGTGACCGAAGCAAAGTGAGCAAGGGGAAAGTATAGAAAGTGAGATGAGAGAGTTGTTGGGAAGATCACAAAGGACCTGGGAGGCTGTCCTAGATGTGAGATGAGGGTTTTGAGCAGAAGACAGACATAATTTGATTTCTGTTCTGGTAAGTTCCCTCTGGCTGCAGTGGTGGGCTTGGGTGGAAGCAAGGAGACCAGTGAGGAGGCTGTTGTAATCCAGTAGAAAGGTGATGGTGACTGGACTGGTGGAGACAGAGAAGGGCAGACATGATCAGATTCTGGACATATTTTAAAGGTAAAGTAACGGGATTTCCTAGTGGATTAGATGTGGGGCATGAGAGGAATCAAGTGTGACTGTTGTGTAGGGCCAAATTGTCAAGTGGAAAATCCTCCTCACTCCTCACATTCAAGCAATTGGTGAATTTCCTTGGTTCTTTCTCCTCGAAATCTCTCAAATGCACCCGCTTTCCTCTGACTCAGCCACTGCCCTGGATCATCCGCCATCACCTGGACCACTGCTGTGGCCTCCTGCCTAGCCTGCCTGCACACCCCTATTACATTCTCTTCTGATGATAAAGCACTTCACTCATTGTGCTCCTGGCTGGGTATACCTGAGCCAGAGCACTTCCCACCTCAGTCACAGCCTCTGGCAGGAAGATTTCCTTCTGCCTGAGAGTTACCACCCCAAAACAAATCAGGGGAGCACTGGCACCAAGAGAAGAGGGAAAGATGCTGGGTCGCCAAAAACCCCATGAAGTCTGCCTTCCAGCCATACCCACCCAGTTCCATGGTAACCAAGCAGCAATCAAAGGGGAGGGAACAGTGGCCCCAGAGATAACAGGGAAGGCTTCCTAGAGGAAGGGCAGGGGGTGGGTCTTTGAAGAAGCTCGGAGCTTAGTGATTTCAAGTGGTGGGCTTTGGCACTTCACAGATGTGGGTTTGAATCCTGGTTCCACCACTCGCACACCATCTGGGTGACCCTGAACTTGTCCCTTCACATCTCTGGACCTCAATTTGCCTCATCAGCAAATTGGAACCAATAATCCTCAAGTCTAGAGACTTTTGCAAGACCTAGGAATTCCATTAGGGGTGTTGGCTTACCCTAGGATAACATCTCCTGGGCCTGATGGTGCCCCCCATAAAAGAAATAGGTCCAAGCTTTGGAGTCAGACAGACTTGATTCCCACCCCAGCTCTGCCACTTACCAGCCCAGTGACCTAGGGCAAAGCACTGTCATCTCTGAGCCTCCAATCCTTCCCCTGCAGAATGGAAGCAGGGTTGCAGCGGTGGGGGTGGGGGGGTGGGGAATGGAAGCTGTCCATGCACCCAGCACATAGTAGGTGCCCAGCCAAGGTGCTGAAGAGTTTGGACTTCACCCTGGAGGCAGCTGGACCCACTGCATGAACGCTCCCCTTCCTGGGCCAAGGCAGCTGCAGCCCCTGTGTGGTGTTTTTTGTCTCCAAGCTGCAGTGGGCTCTGAAGAAGAGCTCGGCAGAGTCCCTGGACAAAGGGCTGTTTTTCCCACGGATCTAAAATTGCCTCCCTCTGATTGCCGCTATACAAACCCAGGCGGCTGCTCGCTTCCCCCATCCAGTTGGGTCTATTTCAAGAACACGCTGATTAACGTTGATTGCGCCTTGATTATGGAGAGCGCATTGCTCAGCCCCCTCCCCAGGCTCTGTGGGGAGTACATGCTCCCACACCCACCGACCACCTCCCCGCTGGCACCCAGGGGTACCCAGTAAGTGGTGCAGCATCCCTGGGTTAGGATCCTTATTCTGCCTCTACCACCCATGGGACTTTGGGCAGGCCACTTTCCCTCTCCCTGGCCCCTGTTTACTCCACTGCAAAATTCTCCTGTGCTCAAAAAGGCGCCAAACAAAATTGTGCCCAGGGAAATGTGACTTTAATGGTGGGCTTTTAGACATTGTGATAGGTCACAAGGGGGAAGGACATGGTTTTGGCCAGGGGAAGCAACTCTTCAAGACACCCCATCACACATACATGCATGTACACACATGCAAACATGTGCACGCACGTACACACACACACACACACACACACACACACACACACACACACACACTGCCTCTGCCTCTGCCTGTACTTGAGGCTGCCCTTGGTAGGGTGGGATTGAGCTTAAATATCAGAGCTTCCCTTTACTGAGCACATCCCAGGTGCCTTGGGCACAATATCAAGTACAAATGCCACAATGATTTTTTGAGGCACATATTTTGTGCCCGTGTGAAGGTGACGATCCCGAGACTAACACAAGTGATGTGAATTGCCCAACTAAAGAATGGTGAAGTCAGAATTTGAACCAAGGTCAGTGTGAAGGCAAAGCCTGTGTTTCTCACCATCCCACAGCATGCTCTGGATTCTTCGCCAGGTTGAAGGGAAACCACTAATGGGCATTGTGTATCAGAAGCCTCTTGCTAGTTATTTCTACCATGCTAGTCCTGTGTGGTCCTGGAAAAGTATTTTCCCCTCCCAGGGCCTGTTTTTTCTTCTGTAGAAAGGGGAATGGACTCAGAGTGGCCCAAACTCTAGACTGTTGCCCGGGGCAGGTGGACTGATTCTTGAAATAACCCAGAAGTGCATTTTTAAGATGCAGGTTCTGGACCTCATCCTTAGAAATCTGAAATCAATAATCCTGGAATGGGCCCAGAAGTCAGTATTTTAAAACACTGCCCAGTGAGGGTCAGTGGTCCTGACATCAGTCAATTCTGCCCCAAACTTTCTCTCCCAACCAGCCCCATCCATATACCAGACCTGTCTGTTCTACTCTCTAATGGGTCTACAATCTGGCTGGTTCTCCACACCCCTGTTGACCCTGCCTTCAGACCAAGCTCCCATCATCTCAGACCCAGACCACTGCAGCAGCCTCCTCCCTGGACTCCCTGCTACCTCTCTGGTCCTCTTTGGTCCATTTTTTATACAACAGATTGAAGGATGGTCTTGAAGTGCAAATCTAAATACCAACACCACCACCACCAGCCAATCCTCCCTGCCTCTGGCTTCAACCACCAATGGCTCCCTATTGCTTCAGGGATAAAGACTAAATCGTATACTTTGCCTACTAGACCCTGCAGGGACTGGCCCCTCCCCCCTCTCCAGCCTCATTTTACATGACCAAACTTCCCCTTGCAGTCCCCTGGTGTTATTTCATATTTCAGATCTTGACCCACAGTGTGACTATCCACCAGAGAGGGCCTTTGCATCGCTGTCCCTTCTTCTTGGAGCACATTTTCTCCCTTCTTCTTGTTCATGCCTGCCCATCCATTATACAGAGCTCAAACCTCACTTCCGAGAGGAATCCTGGGGAGGATTGGGCCACCATGGGGGACATAAGCTCCCTGTGCAGGGAGACATACAAGAAGATTCTGCTTATCTACTTGGAAGGAGATCATGGAGAGGATCTCTGCTTTGGGTCTGAGTCCTAGATCCTTCCCCCTACCTAGGAGAGACTGTGGTTCTCTGGAACAAGGGAGCCCTGCCCTCCTGGGGTGTGGGGAGCTGGGGTGGGCAGTGGAAACCTGGCCCTGGTCGCTAGAACCCCAAGCGGCCTACGCATAGGGTGATTGGCAGCAGCGGGGTCTCCAGAGCTCTGGCAACGAGACCGGAATTCTCATTAGATTGTCCACTTGGCCCCTGACTCCTGGCCGGCGAGTGCTGGCAGCTACAAGGGGTTTTTGAGGAGCAGGTCAACTCCTCCTCCTCACCTGTCTACTACTCTGAGACCTTGTCTCTCTCTGGCAGCCCCTGTCCTTTTCCCCACCCCCTTTCTCTTCCACATCTCCTCTCCCCTCTCCCCAAATCCCCCTCTGAATGCTGTCTCTTCTTCCTCCCCCCACTCTCACAGGTGGCTCTCCCCTCTGCACACCCCTACTGCCTCCTCTGCCCTTCCAATCTTTTTGCACCCTTCCCTGTCTCACTACCTGGTCCCTGTTTGTCTCCCTCTCTGCAGCACCACCCCCCCCCCATACACACACACACTCCCACCTGTTTGCCAGACTGAGGACCTCTGTTCACCTGGGCCAGGGTGCCAGGGAGGGCTGCAAGTGTCAGGCCAGAGCAGGATGTTTCTACAAATAGCCTGAGGAATGGCCTCCCTGTGGACAGGCCGGGCAGGAAACTTGACCTTTTGCTGTTCTCCCTGGACTTCAAAGCCCCCCTACACCACTGTTAGGGGATGAGCTCCAAAGTCTTGATCTTTAAAAGCCCTTCCCTAATGTCCTCCTGCAGAGCAGAGGGGCCTTGGGGGCAGTGAGGAGGCCTCGCTGGTAGGAGGACCTAGAACAAAGGGGGGTCTAGGGGAGGGCTTGTCAGGTTGAGTTTTAAGAACCTAAGCTCTGGATTCACACAGGCCTGGATTCAGATCCTGACTTTGCCACTCCGCCGCTTCCTGGCTGTGTGATACTGGGCTAGTGACCCGACCTCTCTGAGCCTCAGTTTCTCCATCTGTGAAATGGGGATAAAGCTAGTTCCTGCCTCCCATGGTTGTTGTCAGGATTCCATAAGCTAATATATGCAAATGTAGCACCAGGCACGACACACAGTGCATGCTCTTAATAGGTGACTAGGGACAGATCATGGTCTCAGGCTTGACTGGGGTGGGAGATGGACATCTGAGCCAGTCTCTGAGTTTTTAGATGAGCCTCTGAGGGAGGAGGCAGGTTCCAGGGTTGGAGTGACTTTTCTCCAGTGTTCTACATGAAGGAACTGCGAGGGTGCCCGGGGTGTCCTAAGTCTTTCAGCATGTCTGCCACGGCCAGGGCTTGAACTCAGCTCTGAGGACTCTCGGTGGGCCGACATGGGATGTTCGAGACCCGTGCCTGGGCTGTGGAAGATAAGCGGGATGTGTGCCCAGATTCTAGGATTCTGCAGACCCCTCCAATTCCCCCCACCTGTCCCCTGTTGCTAGGCAACAGCTGCTCATTGCTGAGGGTACAAGCAGAGGGAAGCCAAGCAGCCAGCTTTGTCCTTTGCAGAGACGCCAGAGGAAGCTGTTCCCAGGTCAAGCCTAGTGAGGATCCGTGTCTTGGGGACGTGCAAGGACTTGTCCAAGGCCACTACAGTTACGGGTTAAGATCCCAGCGCCAAAATACCCGAGCTGGTCGGATACTCAGAAAGTCAGCTCTCACACAGCACATGCACTGTCACCCCTCGGTTCCTGAGGCAGGGCAGCCAGTGCCATTCGGGGACCGTGCTTCTTCCACTGAGCCCAGCCTTAGCCCCACAATTCTCAACACAGTGGTCGGACAAGTCTAACAATGGGTCAGAGCTGGCGTGCAAGATAAATCTTTTTATTATCTCTTATCTGTTCCTATGGTCTCATTTTACAGATGCGGAGGCCCTGAGAAATGTGGTGGAACAGAGTTCACCTGGGGCCTGGGAGTCAGAACCTCAGGACCTAGCTCTGTGCTGTCCTCTGTGTGACTGCAGGTGAGCTGCTGTGCCTCTCTGAACCTCAAACTCTACTGTACGTAGAATGGGTTTGATGAAAGCAAGCCTTCCCTGTAAAAATTAAGTGGGGGAGTGGTCGCAAGCACCCCCCCCCCCAGAGTGTCAGACACAGAAGCGGCGCTCAAGGAATTTTTGACCCCGTCCTTCCTTTCTTGTCTGTCTCCTCTGGGACTTGGTGGTAGCCAAGCTGAAACCCCAGCACCCTCCATCCCCAGGACACACCATGCTCAGTCCCAGCTTTGCCAGCAGCTCTGTTCCTGGAAAGGCAGATGTAGGCCCAACAAATGGGTTTTGCTGAGGGGCACTGGGGGACGGGATCAGAACCGGAGCTCACCAGGTCCCTGGTTAGCGGGTGAGGGAAGGAAAAGATGGTGGCCCGTGAGGGCGGGGTGCCGGTGTCAGGCTGCCAAGTGGAATGGTTGCTTGGCAACTGTTGGGCTTCACCTGAGCGTCTCACTGGCTTAAGGTGGGTTTGACTCTGCAAGCTTCTCTCTCTCCCTCCAGCGTCCTCTCTCCCATTCCCTAGACTCAGACCCCATCCGCTCGTTCTGCCTCCTCATGGCTGCTGGAGGGGGACCTAGCAGGCTCCCCCTCCACCTGCCCCACGCATGTCACACACATGCCACGCACACACCACACACATCACTTACCACACACATCTTAAGTGAGCTCATTCAACCCCACGACACAGGGAGAGTCGCTGAGCCCAGAGCCAGGCACTTACCACTGGACCACTGGGTCTCAGCTCCTCTGACCCATGCAGGGCACACAGGACACGGGCCCACGAACAACCCAAGGCCTTGCAATCCCTTCCCCAGTCACCCTCACGGGGAAGACTGTGCCCCTCACGCGGGTGCTCATCAAACCCATGGTCATCCCACTCTCCCAGCCAGGGCTCCCTGAAGGCAGGGTCTTGGCTTGGGGAGAGGGTAGCCCTATTCATCCAGAGCACACATCAGGTGGTTTTATAGATGTACAGAGTGTCAATGAGCATGGGCTGGACTGTCACCTTCCTGGAAGCAGGGCCGCGTCGTCCTAGCTTAAGCACCAAACTGAGAGTCAGAAGGTGGCTCTGTCCCTGGCATGCCCCTGACGACTACACGACCTTGGGCAAGTCCCTCCCCTGCCCAGCCTCCATTTTCTCCTCTGCCAATTGAGGAGTCAGAACAGATGCTCAGGCTCTGCAACTCAGAACACGCATGGATGTGGTTTATAACCCGCAAGACCTGTTCCAAGGAATGCAGGTGGATTAGGAGGCAGCTGACACGGGAGACGGGAGGGAGAGAGCCTTCCCCTCCCCAGTGGGTCTGCTTGGGATCATCCTTTGCCAGGGACAGGCACCCTGCCCGGGTCAGAAGGACGTGGTATATTGTCTGCCACCGTGGAGTAGAGGTGAGGGCTGGGGAGGGAGTTTTTGGATAAGAATCGTGCTGGAAGGAGCTTCCTGTGAAGATTCTCTAAACACAAGGGTGGGACTTGAGAACATCTGAGGGAGATGTGCACTCCCCCCGCACGTGCATACATGTGCACATACATGCATACATATCACAACACTCTCCACACACATGTGCAAGCACACACATGCTGTTTTTCCTGTGGAGCTGGGGTTTCTTCTCTCCCTGAAATGTTTCCATGGTCTCCTTGATCTTCTCATCTCAAATAGGATCATTCATGACCCAGCCAAGAAACACAGGAGGTTCTGATGTTGGGCGACAAAGAGCAGGGCCACCAGTAGGGGAGGGGGGGGGGCTATGACACCAGGTGGCTGAAAGGAGGTGAACAAGCTGTGTCCCCCTCCCCCCCTCCATGGTCAGCTCTGCCTGGGAGCCCAGGGCACGGTGGCCTATCCCGTGTGCAGGGGGCAGCCCTGGACCTAACCGGGGGAGGGAGGGCCCCCCTGGCCCTGCCTAGCAGCCCTCTCTGCCCAGCCCCTCACTCTGACCACACTGGTTCTCACTGCACCTAATTTTTCTTTACATTTTGTTAAAGTCATCTTTTCACTACGATTATGTGAGTGCCTTTGGTCTTGTTTTCAAAAGATCCCAGAAGTGGCAGGGAGCCAGGAGCAGGAGCCAAGACATCTAGTCAGAAGCCCGAGTTTGAGATTGTGTGTTAATCATTCATTAACTCACTAGATAAAATTGTATTGAGCGCCTACTATGAACCAACCACTAGCTTGATGCATGTTTCTTGCCCCGTGGAGAAGATATACTAATACATTGAACCATAAAAAAAGATGATGATAATGATGTGGGCTAGGAGGGGGTCAAGGGCCCAAGACAGTGAATGTTAAGGCCAGGGATGGGTTGCTCCTGAGGGGGTGCTCAGGAAAGGCCCCTCTGAAGGTGACACTCAAGGGGAGAAGGAGCAAGCCCAGCAGAGTGGAGGCATTACAGGGAAGAGAAAATAGCAAATGCAAATCCCCAGGCACGAGAGTGTGCACAGTACAGACAGGAGGCCAGAAGAACTGGCAGCTGGTGGGGGCAGACGGTGCCACAGAGGTTAGACAGGTGGGCCGGACCCAGTGTTGGGTCTGGTGTGGTGGGCAGAGAGCAGGGCCATGGGGGAGAGAACAGAATCGAGGATGAGTCGATTTCTGCTTTGGGCGACTGGAGGCTGTAGCTGTGATGTGTTGAGGGCCTGCCACATGCCAGATCCTTGTGCTTCATTGAGCTGACGTGTGGTCCGTCACTGCCTCCCCCAACAGCCCTGCCCCAGGATTGAGTCTGCCGGCCAGGCGGGGCCTCGGTCAGAGGTCAGGGCAGCAGCTGCAAACACATCTTCCCTTGCTGCCTTCCCCTGACCCACAGCAGTTCCTGGCATGTGGGCCCCAGGCAGGGGCTCTCATCTGAGCCCCACCTGCTGGGGTTGAAACCAGAGAGCACACAGGAGGCCTGGTGCTCAGAGAACAAATTCCCTCCAATTCTAGGAATCTCTGCCGTTTTGTTCCCTAGTTGTCCAATCCAGGGGGACTCAACCCAGGTAAAGACGGATAGACGCTTAGTCCCTGGCTACTAAGACCCCCACCTAGAATGTAACTTGCACTTTCAGATTGGGCATCTCCTTAAATTAGGGCTCCCAATCCCACCAAAACTTCTAAAAAAAAATCCAGTTTCCCAGGACCCATCTCTGACTTGCAGTTCAGAATCTCCCAGGGAATTCTGGATTTTTCATAAGTTTCTCTGTGACTGGGAACCACTGCTCTAGAATAGAGAACTGGCAAGGCTGAGCATAGGATAGATGGAAAAGCTGGAGGCTCTGGAAGCAGAAAGCCCTGGGCTTAAATCCCAGCAGACCTACTGTGTGATCCTGGCTAGTGGCTAAATCTCTCTGAGCCTCCCTTCCTCATCTAGAGTGGGGCGGTTGAACATGACTCCAGTCCCTCCACCCATTGAGAGCACTCTTTGCAAGATATGTCAAGTTCTTGGCACATAGTGGGTGCTGAATCAATGGCGGCAGCTTTCACAGTTGTCTTTGAGGGATGTCCTTTTTGTGGATATTCAGATTAGAAACCGCCAACTTGTAACAACTCTCCAAACGATTCCCAGGGCCTGCCGAGCTGGCCCCTTGTTCCTGCTCAGACGGGCATGCTGAAATCTCCCAGGCAGGTCTCCTTGATGCTGAGGGTGCCAGGCGTGTGCTTACCCCGGCAAAGGCAAAGAGGGAAAGATCTTTCCTAGTGTCCCCAGTTGCCCTGTGGATGGGGGGCAACCCCGCTCACCCAGTCCGGATGGGCAGAGAAGGAGGGGCCTGAGGAAGGCTTAGAGAGAGGAAACAAACCCCAAAGTGGGTCAGCGCTGCCCTGGACACTAACCCATTTCCACTCCCTCCTGCCCACAGGCCCGCCGGCCACGGGACTGTCATCTTGCATTCACTCCTCTCCTGCCGGAGACTTTGACCCCATTTTCTACCTCTTGGTAGCACAGGGAGAGAGAGCTTTGAACAACCTGAGCACAGATCATGGGGGCTGCAGGGATGGGTTTACGGTGCATGCTGGATGTTCTAGGAGGATTTGTCACCCACATATCCCGACTTTATTTGGAGTGGGGATTACTGGGGGATCTGGGGACACTATGCTAGTCAAAATAATATAGGCTTTTGGGCAGCCAGATGTGGGTTCTGAACTCCACTCCCTTATTTCTGAACCCTGGGGTCTCGTGCAACTGGCTTCATTTCTTCTGAGCCTGTTTCCTCATCCATTCAATGGGCTGTTGCAAAGGTTAAATGAGACAGTATCTACAAAAATCCTTGCTGGGGCCTTGCTCACGGGAATACTCTGTCAATAGTAGCTAGTAGCTGCAGTGCTGATTTAGCATAACAGAGGCTAAGAGGCCAGACCTGGGAGTCAGCCAGACCCAGACTAGGATCCCTGTTTTGTCCCAACTAGCAGTGTGATGGGGGATAAGCGGCTCAACCTTTCTCAGCCTCCATTTCTTAATCTGCAAAATGGAGATGCTCACCGCCCAGGCCTTTGCAGATCACATGCGGTGATGTTTGTAACAGAGCCTCGTGCAGAGACAACTCTCAGCCAGCGATCGCCATTAATAATAATAGTAATAATAATAATCGGGAATTGTATGTGAATCTATTCACTACATGTTCATTAAGCACTTGCCTGCTTGTGTGACAATAGCATCTAGCAGGGAAGAAGATATACAGGCCCCAGAGACACAGCTTACTGACCAGTGGATGCGTGGTCCCAATGTAGATCATGACCCTACTCCATCCTCTATAACCCCGAGTGGGGAAACCTGGTTTATCCCCATCCTTTTGCTGTCCAGAGGGATCCTAGGGAGGGTGAGGGACACCAAGGTGCCCAGCTGGGGAGGGAGCCAGGTGCCCCAGTACATCGTACTGCCCGCCACCACTGCATGACCCCTTGGTGAGCCTTGACCCCTGCCCAAGTGAGCAGAGAGGAGCGGGCCTTGAAGCTTCCAAGAAGTCATGCACTCAGAAGCAATCAGCTGGCACTTGTGGCCTGGCTGGCTTCCCAGCTATCAATGACCTGGCAACTCAGATGCCACAGCGGCTGGAAAGCAAGCTGCAGAGGCCACTTGAGCTGGGTGTCTGTTTCTCAGCAGCCCTTGTGCCTGCACCTCTAGGATGTGAGACAAGGTTCTGCTGAGACCCAGGCCCAGATGGGCGGCCAGAGGCAGAGGAAAAAGCCTAGAGAAGTCTGCAAAGAGCAGTCCCACTCAAGTCCTACAGGGGTTAAAAGAGACACCCCCAGGCTATGAAGGTCAGGGGACCCCTATTCTCTGGGTGCTGACCAAACTCACATTCATCCCTCCCCAGGAACTGACCTGAGCTACCTGTTGGCCACATGCTGCTGAGATAGAAATCTCTCAGAGCTCCTTCTGGGGGTCAGGTTACCTAGAATTTGGGGTATCATAGGAATGGAACTAGAGACTCAGACTTTGGACCCACGTTTGTACCCAACCTTTGCCACTTACTACCTATGCCTCCATTTTTTCTACTGTAAAATGGAAACAATAATAATAGCACTGACCTCGCAGGGTGGTTGGGAGGTTTAAATGAGTTCCTATATGCAAAGTGAGGAGAACAGGGCTTGGCACACGGCAAAGGCTTAGTGAGTGTTATCGGGTTTTATTATGATTCAGAGTGAGTGATCCTGCCAGGGGCAGGGGCACAAATAGGTGAATTGTCAAGGAGTTACCCAAAGAAAGCCGATGTATTTGGCAGATGCGTTTGGTGCCCAGAATACATCTGACACCTCTGATTTTGACTCACATGCTCTTGACCCTTCTGATTTCTGTCATGGCTATCTATGCCATCTCCTTCTCACTTTGTTCAAGGACATGCCAGAGCCTTTGCCTAAATGTGGTGGTGTCCATGGAGCTCATTAGGACCTCATGCACATGCAGCTCAGAAGTAAGGGGAATCAGCACCCCTGTCCCAGGCAACCCTTGACAAATGGGGGCCTGAACCTAATGGACAATTCTGGAAGACTTCTATATACTCTGCAGAAGGTTCTGGCAGATTTGAGGTCTTGTTGCCACGACGGCAACGTGGATCATACACCCCTGCATTAACATTCCCTTCACAGTCTTCCTGCTCCCCCATTTCTATGCCTTACATCACCTTTCACACAAACCACCTCAAACAAGTCCTTGCCTCAGATCCAGAGTTCAGGAAAGTCTGAGCCTGGCTGAGGAGCTTGGGGTCTTCCTGACTCTGCCATCTACACATGGTATGACCTTGCACAGGGCGATGCCCACTCTGAGTCCTGGTTTATTCATCTGCTACATGGATTGGTTGGATCTCTGCAACTGTGACATGTGGCCATGAATGGTGTGGGTATTGGAGGGAAGTCTGGGTGTTCCCTGGGTGACCTCACCCTCCACTTGTTCCTCTCCTCCCTGCAAACGTTGGAGCCTGTCCTCAGGCTAAATCCCTCCTTCATCTGCTGTGGAATTCTCCCACCATCTGGCCTTCTGTCTCACCCAGCACTGTGTATTATGGCTCAGGGGAAAATGTCTGTCCATATGCAGGGTCATAAGCACATGTTCACGCACACACACACACACACACACACACACACACACACACACACGTGTGTGTGTGTGTTCAAGTCCTGCACCCATATGAACACCACATGTGCGTGTACACATATGAAGATGGGCTAGCCCACAGTGCATGTGCATGCATAAATGTACACACTTTCTCAATATCCACAATTGTGGCCTAGGAACTCTCATACAATCCAGCCACAGCTACCCATAGGCAGAGTAGGCTAAAGGTGCACACAGCCTGAGAAGGAGCCCCACAGGTCATCTGTCTGCAATACAGACCAGTCAGCCCCAGGGAGAATGGGGGGAGAGGCGTGAGGCGTCAGAAGTATTGGGAGGGGGGTAGATTAAGGAGGAAAAGGAAGAAAGGAACTTAGTGACTGACACCAAGTGCTTCACAGACATCATCCCCTCTTACCCCACAACTGTTGGGTAAGGATTATAAACTCAGTTTATAGGCCAGGTAAAGTGGCAGAGGAAAGGAGACTCATATAGACTCTGAAGTTCAAATCCTGGACTCAGCACTCACAAGCTTTGAGAAAGGGCCTTGACATCTTTGAATCTCAGTATCCTCATCTGTAAAATGGGCCTAATGATTCCTACCTCTCAACATTCTAGTGGATGTCAGAGGGAAAAGGAATTACATGCAAAATGCTTTTACCCCAGTACCTGGCATAGAGAAAGTGGTTATAAATGGGGGTTGTGATTATAACTAGAATGACATAGATGGGGGCCAGAGACCCTGGTTCAGACTTTCATCCTGTGCTCAAGATCCTCTTCTTCCTCATTAGTGGCCCTTTGGTGGCATTGGTCAGCTCCTTGTCCTTGGCTCCCTAAGGTGGAAAACAGCTTTTGTGGGAGGCATCATCCTTGTCCCCGCCAAGCGCACCCACTACTCAAAAGCAGAGCCTTGGAGAAGGCAGTTAAGGTCACGAGAGCCCCCCTCCCAACCTCCCAGAGACAAAAATAAAGTATGGAACTGTCAGAACCGTTATGGAACTGTCAAAGGTATATGAAATCGCTCCCGTGAATTATTAATAATCACGGGCCTAATTATTCAGTGACAGTATAAAAAGAGACAAAATGTTTATCAAGAGATAAAGAATTTAAAGAACCAAAGAAAAGATGTGAGCTATGGGAATAGGTGGCCATGACTTTCCGGAACCAGGAGCCGGGAGTTCGGAGAAGCCAGGAGTTCCCGTGCATAGTGATTCAGGACCATGGAAAGCGGTGTGGATGGGAGAAAGGCGGCCTCTCGCTGCTCTGGCTCCTCTGACCAGGGAAAGCAGCCCCAGCTGTCTGGATCTTCACTCCTGTGACTTCTCCTCCAACTGCAATTGCCTTTGCCTAAACCAGAGTCAGAGCTGGCACCTCGGCGGCTGCGACTTCATCTCCCTAGATTCCTGCTCACTGTAGAAGTCATGGAGCCCAGTGCTCCCATCATGGCAGGAGAGGCTGGGGGTGCATCCTGAGGATAATTATCTTTCTCTGAGCAACTCGAGGTAACTAATCAGCACCATGATGCTGGCAGCTGTGACTGCTAATGGGGTTAGAAACTGTCAAACTGAAGGTAATAATTGTCTCCTTAAAAAAAAAAAAAAACTAGTTAATTAGCATAATCAGGGCATACATGGGCCAATATTCCTAACCCAAAGTGGGAGGTGAATATGAATTTTGGTGCCTTCAGTGGCTCCAGTAGAGACACCGACATCAGCCAGGAGTTGGGGTCACCAGTTCAGAGGGGAGAGAAGAGGGCAGGAAATATGTGTGCTCTGGGCTGTTGCTGTGTGAGTGTCCACAGGAGATGTTATTTTATGTAAAACGCACCCTTGTTTTCAAGGCATCGATGTTCATTTGGCATTTTTCCAATCCATACTTTGATGTGTATTTACTGAGCACCTGCTGGGAAGGCAGCCAGGATTCATTCTTGGCAAAAAAAAAAAAAAAATTAAGTTCATAGAATATGCTCCCCATCCTCATCCCCCTTCTCACTCCCAAAGAGATTTGCTGTCTGTTGTGGGCTAAGGTGAGAGCTCACTCTGAGTTATATGTCTGGTAAGGGTCCATAGGGGGCGCTGGGAATTGCAAAAAATCATCTCTTGTGTCTCTCAAAGTCTTCTCTCAAATCATGGCAGGTAATGGCTCCCTGAGCTATGTGCCCTTCAGATGGGTATGACTAGGAAGAATGGAGACAGGCACGACATGGTCCTAGTAAAGCAAACACTTATACAGCACTTCTGTGTTCTGGGCACTAAGAATATGCATACATTCATGTTCCTCCCCACAACACTATAAAGTAGATACCATTATTATCCCCTTTTTATGGAGGAAGAAACTGAAGCACAAAACAGGTAAAGGACTTGCCCACAGTCACCCTGCCAGTGAGTTCCAGAGCCAGGATTTGAATGCAGCCTAACTCCAGAATTTATCTTCTGAAATCTCAATCTAAAAAGGGGGAGATATGCTTACTGCAGCCAAATATCCAGAATAAAAGCCAGTGAGGGGGGAGCAGAAAGGAAGCAGCATATACTGAGCACCTAGTATATGGGAGGCACAGAGCTGGGTTCTGAGGCCACCAAGGGAACTGAGACCTCATTCCTGTAACCAAGGCACCTGCAGGTTAGAGCTGAGAGTGACCAGTACACACAGTACTGGGCTCTTGGACAGTCACTCCATGGGCTCTGGGTTCAAATCCTATCTCTTTCATTTACCAGATAGGTGTCTTTGGGTAATGGTCTGAGTCTGAGTTTCCCCAGGAGCTCACCTTGAAAACAAGGATTTAACTTTAAATAGTTTGTTTGGGAGGTGAATATAGGAAACATCAGTACTGAAGTGAGAAAGTGTATTAGTTATCTACTGTCAAAAAAAAACCCAACGCTTAGCAGTGTAAAACAACAAATGCCTATTATCTAAGAGTTGCTGAGGGTCAGGAATCTGGAAGTGGTTTAGCTTGGCACTTCTAGCTCAGAGCCTCTCATGAGGTTTCAGTTAAGCTGTCAGCCAGGGCTGTGGTCATTTGAAGACTCAACTGAGGCTGAAAGATTCACTCCCAAGTTCACTCTCAGGGTTGTTGGCAGACCTGGATTCCTCACCAGCTGCTGGCCAGGGGTTTTTCAGTTCCTTGCAATGTGGGTCTCTCCACAGGGCTGCCCCATGACATGGAAGCAGGCTACTCCTCAGAGTGAGTGATGGGGGATGCGGTGGGGGTGGGGAGTAGATAGATCAAGAGAGAAACCATGGTGTATTTTATAACTTAATCTCAGATACAACATACCATCACTTTTGCATATTTTATTGGCCACACACACTAAACCCTGATAGGGCTATAAGGGTGTGAATACCAGGAGTTGGTGATCATGGGAGCCATCTTAGAGGCTCTCTGTGACAGAAAATGAGACAGGGAGAATCAATGGAAGCCAAGAGAGGACCTTTCAAGCCAGGTCCCATGGGTGACTAGAGCTTAACCCCCACAGGGGGGGTCCTTGAGGACAGCATAGAACATGCCTCAGAGTCATCTCATGACTCAGAGCATGAGGACTCTGGGGTATTTTCCCATCCAATCCTTACCCATCACTGGTTGAGAGCTACCTCCATGGGCATTAAATCCAGCATTCTCAGCTTGCTCTGTGCAGTGGGTAAGCATGATGGGGGGTAAGCACTGATAGAATCTACTGCAATAGTGACTCTCTTTGACCAGGATTCCCTAGGTGAGGGTGCTAAGAGCACTTAGATGCTAGAGTAACTGTGCACTGGATGTGCCTGGTAAGTGTTCAGTAAAGCATGTGATGTAGCTAAGGCAGTCATTCTGATGGATGATTGTAAGGATGAATGAGATAATGTCAACACCGGTCTAGTGAAATCCGATTTTCCTGACTCCCATTCCTGCGCTCTTTCCAGCTCAGCACATCATTTCCCAAACTCCAGGCAATAACACTTCAGGAATCAGTGCTCTGAAGCTTAGAGGAACTCCGAGGCAAACTGAGGTTGGGAGCACATTATTTCAAAAGTTGCTGCCGACCTCAGCATCCATGATGTGCACAGGACTCAAGGAACCCCATACGGAATCACCTTTGACAGCTCCCAAAGACATGGTCCTGGCACAAACCCCCTCAACCTGATTTTATCCCCTCCTTGTTAACAATGCCTCTGAAGTAGTAATGTGTCTTGAGGCACTCCTGTATGCCACTTAAGTAGTTTGTCTGAAGCCTCACACCTAGAAAGGCACAGAGCCAGGACCGAAGTCCAAGTGTAACTATCTTGGATAAGGTGTCAGATCTCTCTGCCTCCAGTTTGCTCATCTGAAATAAGGGAACAAGATTGGCTTGTCATGGGCAGGTGACGTGTCTTAATTCTCTCTCGTCACTGTTTTGAAGTTCTTAATAATTTTTAACAAGAATATTGGCATTTTCATTTTTGCACGAGGCCCTAAAAATCCCTTAGCCAGTCCTGTGTGGGAATGATGATTATAGCACCTCCCTCAGCTGGACATGTTCTGTTCCCCACTCCAAGGTCTGCTCTCCAGCCCTTTGCACCTTGCCCTGTGGCCCAGAAGGCTGGCCTATAATGACTACACCATCAAGCTCCCAGGTCCTCTGACACACAGGTGTATTCAGCCAATGGGAGGCCCTGGCAGGAGATGAGAGGGCAAGGAGAGGGTGCACGCTCAAGTCCAAGGGCATGCTACCCATCCCACAGTGGGATGTTTTCCCCAGGGCTCCCTCCTTGCTGAGTCACTTCAGATTGGCTGCGTTCCTCTGTTGAAGGCACAGCTTCTGTCAGGCAGCCCTGCCAAGGGCTGTGGCCATGCTCATCGTTTTCCAGTAACATCTCCTTCCCTTGGTCCATTTGGACCCAAAGTTGCTGACCTCAGATGGTTCATTACCTTTTGTTGGTTTCCCTGTACCTTTTGCGAAACACTCTTGGATTTCCCCATGTGTGTGCACCTTCTCTTTCACTCCAGGACCTGCCTGTTACATTGTCCCATTGGATTTCTGCGAAGGCTAAGAAAACCCCACATGGAACACATTCAGCATGGCCACAGGTACACCATAAGCACTGAGTAAAAGTTCACTTTTGCCACTATTGGTTATGCAGCTCCAAAAGCCAAAAGGTTTTAGTCATTACCCTGACCAGCCACAACACTCCCAACATGTGCACAAATGCACACAAACACACATACCACCCCCCTGAAAAACAGTTCACTTGGTGGTGTGTAAATAACCAGAGAGTGCTTTCTAGAGGTTTCTAGCTTTGGGAATGAAGCTTGGAATATAAATTACCCCAGGAACCTCTCATTTCCAGCCCATGGGCTCTAAGCTGTTCTATGATTCTCATATTGAGAATTTCTCTTTCTCGGTCTTTCACCCTTTCTTTCCCCTCATTCTCTCTAAGAAATCCAGCTGACCACCTGGTCTGTGAAGGCTTTATTACCCCACCCCAAGGCTTGGTTCTCTGCAGTTTTGATGTTCTTCTAAGTCACATGAGCTCTGCCTGGAAAGACAGAAGGCAGGACTTGGTTTCTCTCTCTATTGGGATGAGCCAATCACCTCTAAGCCCCTTTCCAAGGGTAACTGGGAGAACTTGCAAGGCCAGAGGGTATAAAAAGACCTATACAATATGGCCAAGAAGGTGCCAGCCTTCTTGCACCAACCATGGGTGCAAATTAACTGATCACTGCTATTTCCCAAAGCAGTGCTAGGGACCCTCAGAGGGCAAGTTCAGCTCCCTTCACTGGGGACCAAATCCACCAGACTCCCAATAACACAGATCCCCAAAGTCTGAAGCTACCACATCCCTAAAATGGCCTTGTTGTCCCAGAGCCATATCTCTCTTGTCTTCCACTGCATCACTGGATCCTGACACATGGGGCGGGGTCTCCATAAATGTATGCTGAGGACATGAGTGAATGAACAGTTGAGTCCACAAGCTGGTACAAGAGCCAGCTGAACTCTTCCTGTATTTTAGGACCAACCTATTTCAGACCAGTTCTCCCTTTATGTATGGCCTGAGGATGTCCTAGAAGAATTCCCCCCACAAGCCATTTTCCTCCCAGTGACCTTTTGACTCAACCAAATATACTCTTCTTTGACCTGTGGCAACTCTAGTTGGAGGGAAGAAAATCCTCAACTACCTTAAGTAGTTCTTCCTCTCATGCAGCCCAGGTGCTGACCAGGAGCTCCATTGTGGGAACAGGTGGAACTTCAAAGGCAAGTTCCAAGGCCACTTTTGAGAAAACCACAGAGACAACTTTTGGGATGGAGAGTCCTGGCCGGTTTGGTAAAGAAAAGATGGCAAATGTTCCCCATGAAGACCTCCCCCCTTCAAAAATCCACCTGTCTTGAGTTGACTCCCCTCAGAAACAGACCCTGTGACAAGGATTTGAATGCAAGCAGCTTATTTAGGAAATGACCCCAGGAAGCACTGATAGAGGAATGGAGAAGGTGGAGAGGGGAAGGAGTATACAAGTGACTCACTACTGAGTGGGTTACTGTTGTGAGTAACTGGAGACAATCCCCCCAGCATAGAGCACAGCCAAGTGCCATCCTATGGAGGGGCAGGAAGCTGGGTATCCATTCTACACCTGCCATCCCTCATTGGCCAACATGTGCTTCTAGGAGCAAGAAGTTCTAGCATGTCCAGCCTGCCCAGCATGGCCAAGAGAAAGCACTTGGCTGGAGAGGTGCAGGGCCTTGTATTGGGAACTACCCACACCACCATCACCAGAAATGCATCATCACTCACCCCACAACAGGACAGAGCCCCCTGTGATGTGTGTCCAGTTCACTACTGGGTCCATGGGTCTGTATCACTACCCAGTACAGAGCTTTGCCCCTTACACACCCACGACTCCAGTCTTCAAACAACACTGTCAGGTTGCAGGTATAGTCGTCTGCACTTTACAGATGGGGAAACTGAGGCATGGAGATTACATCACTTTCTCAAGGTCTTTCAGCCAGTATGTGAACAAAATAAATGAAAACTCCTGCCCTGACATCGCTTAAATTCGTGGAAAAGAAGATAGACAATAAGCAAGTAGATAAGTGGAATGTATAGGGCTTTTAAAGACGACAACTCTGTGTGTGTGTGTAGAGGAAAATAAAGGAACTATATATAAAATACAGGAGCTATATATAAAATACAGGGGATTGGGAATACTGGGGGAGCAGTACAAAATGAAATAGGCAATCAGAGAAAGTTTCCCTGAAACCACAGCCTTATGCCAAAACTTGCAGAAGGAATCTAAGGGAGGGAACCAAGTTCTAGGTGGAGGGAAGGGAAATACAACCCCCTGAGGCAAGAGTCTGCCTGAGTGTGGAGACAGGAGCCCTCAGGAGGTTAATGTGGGTTCCCTGACCGGGGATTGGGCTTCCCAGGGGATGGGGCTGTGAGGCAAGGTCACGCAAGGCCTCACAGGCCATGGCAGGGATTTTTATTTCCACTCTGAGGAAGGTGGCTTCTGAGCAGAGGAGGGGCCCGGTCTAACATAACACTCACCAGGATCCCTCTGGGGACAGGCTTGAGAAGAGAATAAAGTAATATGTGAATGAATGAATGAGTGAGTGAATGAATGCATGAGTATCCGTGCACCTTTTCACAGATTGGTCCTGCCTGCTTACTTTATGGAGAGACAGGAGGCAAGAAAGACTGAGAAGCTGTTGGAAGCCCCTGCCACATGAGGAGTCTGGAATGCAGGCCCTGCAGACAGGCAGCTGGGCCTGGCGGGAAGCTGATGGTCTTTGCTGTGTTCCCAGCTGCCTCTGCCATCCCTGTGTTCTTCCCGCCAGTACAACCTCAGGGAGCTAGTGTGATCATGGACATGAAAGTGAGTCCCACGCAGAGAAGATAATCCCACGTCTTGTGACAGCTGTTTTCCCTCAGAGTGCTGCTTCCAAGAGGCCCCAGGCCATCCCTCACAGCCCTTCTCATCCTCCTCCAGCCCCAGGCTGGTGGCCTCAGGCAGCAGCCAATAGGAGAAAGCTCTCACAGCTGCCCATGAAGCATTCCTTAGGGGTGCTGGTTAGAGATGGGGCCACAGATGCCGGAAAGCCCCCCAACAGAGCATTAGCTCCTTTGAATCAGGCATTGTCTCTTCTCTCTCTCTCTCCTCTCTTTCTTTCTCATTCTCTTTCTGCATTTAATTGTCATTGGGAAGTTTGAGAGAGAGCAGAAGGAAGACAAGGAGCTGAAGCTGAAAGGGGAAAGGATGAGGGAAGGAAGAGACAGAACAGAAAGGAAGAAAGGGACGGATTCCCCCAATTCTGGGCAGACACATTGCCGGAGGCTTCCTATCCATTATTTCATTTAGTCCACACAACAGCTCTAGGAGACAGGTCTCATCGCTGTGCCTATTTCACAGATGTGGAAAGTGGAGCCCCGAGAGGTCAGAGCTAGGGTTCTGTGTCCTACCACTGACCCTGCCTGCATACCACAATCTGATGTACAGTGTATACTGAGCCTGGCTCCTTGGCAGGGTCTGGACTGGTCAATAGCCCAGGGAGTAGTGGAGCCTAAGAGAGAGAAGGATGTTAGGTGAAGGGCTAGAGTCCAGACACCAGGTCTCACTCAGCTCCAAGCACCCTGGTTGGACTATCTCACTCAACCATCACCCATGGGCTGGACTATGCTGAGGGCTCTGAGAGGACTCTGACATCATGGGGGTCATGGGGCTCATGGGGCTATCACTTCTGAGACACACATGACCAAAATCCGAGGCAGAGGTTTTCAACTTCTCCCTAAGGACCTCCTTTGATCTTCAACAGGATTTGACTAATTCTATTCACCTCCCCATCCCCATTCCCTGAGTAGCTCTCCATGATAGGCTCTGCGCCTGATCCTGGCGCTACTGTGGTGAATAAGATGAGGTCTCTGCCCTCAAGGAGCTCCCAGCCAGTCTACAGGGGAGGCACATATGTATACAAAGAGATCCAGCGAAAGATTGCAAATGCCTGTACGGCCATCTTTCCTGAACTGAGTGGAAACCCATAAAGGGCTGATTGGAGAAACTAGAGTGGGCTTTGATACATGATTAAGAGTTTTCTCAGAACAATAAGAGAGGCCTAGGCATTCTAGAAGGAGGGAACAGCTTGAGAAAAGGCCCAAGGATATGAAAGGTCACGGTGAGAGTTTCCAGGAGACTAACACAGAAGGAACAACTTTTAAGGTGTGCCCCACGTCTCTTCCTTTCTCTTCTTACCACATAGTCTCTAAAAGTCCTCTCTCCTGCTAGAGCAAATCCACTCTGCCCTCAATTTGCATTGCTCAACTGGTCATTTGTTCAATATTCCCATCGGGGATCTCACTTCCAATCCCCAAAATAGTATACAAGTATTCATCAAAATAAAACACCTGTCTTCCTAGGGAGAAAATGCGCTTCTGAGAGTGTATTATTTTCTGCACATTGTTACCCAAGAGACGGGAAAGTGTTATTTCATTCCACTGGGGGACAACAGTAGAGGAAGAGGCCATCATTCCAGCTGGGGAAGCTGAGTGATTTAGCATATTATGGGAGTTTATTAGGGCACAGGGAGAAGTGATGGATGGAAAGGAGAGAGAGGCCAGGTCCCAGATTAGGAACGGCAAGAACGCAGGCTGAGCTGCTGACGTGCTGCTGAGGGCAGGGGGTGCCGTGGGCAGCTAGGCCGGCCTTGGCCCTGGGTGGCTCAGCCAGCAGCCACCCCAGGCTTGCTCCGGGTGAGCACAGAGTTGGCATTCAAAGCTGTCAGAAGTGATTAATTCATCAACAGCACTGCCCACTGGACAACTGGCTCTGACTCAATGGCTCATTAATACTCAGATTCTGATCTGGCCACAGATGCTAATTTAAGCCACTCTGAATAAAGGGCTGCCTCCTGAGAGGTCTGGCATTAACCTCTCCCTCACTTCCCCTGGCAGGGCACACACTCAGGGCCTGGAGGAGGTGAGCACGGGCGTGGGCCCTGGCTGCTGGTTGCACTCCAGTGTGAGAATAGACTCGTGCTTGGCAACTCTTGAGAGACAGAGCCCTGTAGCACTTAGAGATGGTCAGGCCCTACCCCTGCCATTTTGCAGATGGAGAAACTAAGGCTCAGGGAGGTGCAGGGACTTGGCCGAGGCTATGAAAGTAGCAGAGCTTGGACGTGACTCCTGAGCCCTTCCTACTCTGTCCCTCTGTCTCCCAGACCCCGATTCACATCTATGTGCCAGTTACCACTCCAGGCAGTTGGAAAGAAAAGAACACAGCACCAGGCCTCAGCCTGACTACAGGCAAATAGAGGAGACATTTCCGGGAGGGCACCAATCTCATCTTATTCAACTCCACATCGTAGCCCCCAGCCCAAGGCCTGGGACAGTGAAGATTCTTGCTCAATAAAATGTAGAACAAATTCATGAGTGATTGAGCTCTGTCATGCCAGAATGTGAAGAGGTGTACAAACTGCTCCGTGAGTTTGGAAGAAGAAGAGATCAAGAAAGGCTTCCTGGAGGTGGGAGCATCAGAAGTGAGCCTTCAAGCAAAGACACATAGACTGGCCGTGCCTGGGTCTTCCCTGAGCATCTTGTCATTTTATTCTCACAACAACAACCCAGTGATAAGTATAGCAATGATTATACCCATTTTGCAGATGAGGACATTGAGGCCTGATCAGGGTAAGTCCTATACCCGAAATTCCACAGCCAGGCAGCAAAGGAGTTGGGACTTGTTGTCGAAGCCCATGCTCTCACCAGCATCTGGAGGCCCAGCTCAAACACCCTTGCCAAAGGAAGTCTTCCCAAACTCCTTCAGGATATGACCACTCACTCCTTGGGACCCCTACATCACTCCTTCCCTGGATCACACTTGCCTTCTTCTTCTGCAGGTTCCAGTCAGCTGTGCCCACACCCAGCCTGGGGCGCTGGCAGCCACCCGCTCACGTTTGCCAAGGGGACTTTAATCTGGTGAAACCTGAGATCACAGAGCTCTGCTGTGAGGAATCCATGAGCAGACACTTGCAAAAAGACTGGCTTGGCTGGGCACACAGTAAGTACTTAGCACAGGGGAAGGCCACTGCTGGGCTGCTTACTGTTATTCAGATTCAACCAACACCCCTTCCTGGATTCAAAGCAATTCCTGCCCCCAGAGAGGGCCAGACTGGAGAAGATCACACAGCCACATGAGGCTCAAAGCCAAGTTGCCTAACTCCCAATTCCCCAGCAAGTGCTCCTTGATCCTCAGAAACCTCGCCATCCAGGCATGGTCGAGTGCTGCATCCTTTGATAACATAAAAGCCTCTTCTAATGAAATAATTCCACCACAACCCTATCATGGAAGCACACACCTGCTCCTGTCTCATCCTCTCCGCATCCTGACCCTGCACATCAGACCAGCCTGGAGTGTGCTAGGGAATGTGTGAGCCCAGGGGAGCGTGCATGTGTGCGCGCACGTGTGTGTGTGTGTGTGTGCGCGTGTGTGTGAGCCCATCAGGAGTGTGTGCATAGCTGTGTTTTCAGTCAGCCAAGACTGTGCTGCACTGCTGTAACAAAGGCCCCTGGATCTCCGTAGTTCACAGCAGCAGGGGCATCTTTTTCAGCACCTGCCAGTTATTCACGGGTCATCTGCTCCCTGCCAACTGCACCCTGAGCCCAGAGTAAATGGGCAGCCTCCACCTGGGTTGCCGTGGGCTGCCACGGCAGAGGGCATGGAAAACACGAGGAACTGCGAGCTGGCTCTCAGCGCTCCTGCCCTGACATGACGCGTGGCTCTCCCGCCCCTGTTTCATGGCCATGTGAGCGAGCCCGACTTCAACAGGAGGGGAAGCGGACCCCTCCTTCAGGGAGAGCTAGGAAATCTGTGAACAGAGAGACAGCCGACCCCACCGTGATTCCCGATGTGTTCTCGAGACGTCGGTTCAAATGGGCTTTTGCGTCTTAATGGGTGTTGGTTTGTGTGAGAAAATACAAGGGTGCAAATCTACCTGTTGGGGGGCCTGAGCTCTGGGCGTAGATGGGGTAGGTTGGCATTTCCAGATGTGAAAAGCACATGAGAGGTGTGTACAAGAGCCTGTGGGTGAAGGGACAACTGTGAGTGTGTGTGTAGTGGGAAGAATGTGGCTCAGGGACGTGTAAGCATGTGGGTGTGCAAGCATGGGTGTCAGCACGTGTGCGTGTGTGCATATGTGTATGCAAGCGCCTGGGCACGCATGCAGGTGAGAGCATGCATGTGAGCGTGTATGTATGTAAGCATGCAAGTGTACCCACACGTGTGTGTGCGCGCACGCCCTAGCCACAGCGCTTGTCTGAGTGTGTGCATACGTCCGCTGAACGCCCCCCACGTGCACACCTAAACATATGCTCTCTTCCACGGGGAAGAGGCTCTCGCAGATGGGAGGTGAGATGCTCAATTTCCCAGCTGATGATTTAGCAGGTTCATTCACCCCTCATTTGTGGCCATCTGTCACCTTCCACATGGTGGCTGTCTCTACCTGGCCTGTGAGCTGTGGCTACAAAGGAATGCTGGTAGGACCGGAAAGCAGGCATTTTGCCCTCAGCTACCAGTTCCAGAGAATAAGGTCCCTCTCCTGGTCCAGGACTGGCTCTCTTGGAGCTGCCCTGGGGGACGGGAGCCCAGTAGAGGACAGCCCTGAGCAGTCCCCAAGGATAGAAGGGATTTGGGCATCTTCAAGATAACTCGAACTCCCCTGAGCCTCCAGCAACCCTTTCCATTTCCCAGCTCATTCCCCCACCCCTCTAGGGACCTCCAGCCAAAGCAAAGCAGACCCTAATAATTGCTGAGAGAGTCTCCACTCCTCTGGTGCTGATCCTATGGCAGGCTGTGTGCTAAGTGCTTTACATGGGCAGTCTCCCTTACTCCTCGCAAAACCCGACAGACAGGTGCTAGTGTTCTCCCTGTTTGACAGGTAAGGAAACTGAGGCACAGAGAGATATCCAAGCTTCCACAGCCCACTTGTAGCAAAACTGGGTCTTGTGCTAACATCTCCCTGTTCAGCCCTTCTGGGTGAGCAGCTAGGGCTGCTCCAGGTCACCTCCTCCAGGAAGCTGTCCCAATTCATAGCCTGGAGGGGTCTGGCCTGGGACTGTAGCTGGATGGCAACCCCGAGCGTAGATGCTAGGGGAAGGAGGTGGAGCAGAGAGTCTAGGACACCCCATCTTCTTCTCTTCCACCCCACTCCTTTCCAGGGGAGAAACCCTCCCCCTGGACAGGCCCCTCCCCTTGGCACTGCCTTCTTATTCTAACACATCCTTGAAATGAGTCTTCTAATCCCATGGTTGATTTTGTCATGTCCCTGCTAAACCACTGCTTAGGGGCCCCACCACCCTCTGGATGAAGTCCAGTCCCTCCAAAACACTGTACCAGGCCTGCTTGTCCAAACTTATCTCCCCATGCTCACTTCCTCTCTTACTTTGAGTTCCTCACTGACACAACATCATCTTTGATTCTTTGCATACACGGGGGACTTCTAGCTGAGGAATCAACAAGTGCAAAGGCCCTGGCGTAGGAGTAAGTTTGGCATGTTTGGGTTATGCCCAGGTAGCTGGAGTATAGAGAGCTGGGGAAGGGGAGGGTTCAGAGAGGTAGCAAAGCATTTCCTGAACATTTAAAAAATTTGTCCTTGAATGCTTTAGACAGCCTCTTCCAGAAAACCTTCTCTGGGTGCCCACTCCTTGTGCCTATGAACTCTCTCAGTCCCTACCCCTGATGACCTGAATCAGCTCTTGGTCCCTTTAAGATGGAGGAGTCTCTAAACCCCTGTGTCATCTTATTCAAAGCATGGTAAAAGCATTTTACAGCTGGGCCTTCCTCTGGTCCTGGGTCCCAGGGCCAGCAGAGCATCTGTGGGAATTAGATAGAGTCCCAAACAGGACAGTTGTCCTGCGTATCAGCTCCAGCTCCAGTTAGCATGTCTCTAGAGGAGGCAGGCTGGACTGGCTGGGATGTGAGCCTTGGTTATTTATGGATTTCAATTTCCCTGGTTCCCTGTGACTCCCAGGAGCATCCCAGGGAAGCTGCAGAAAGGTATTTGTCTCGGCCTAGGAGAAAGTTTCACCTGTCAAATGAATCAAACATCCTCAGAAGGACCCATGGACATTTCAATGTCTGAGGGACTGAGAGAGACAATTCAAAGGGTTCTGGATGGCAGTCGGAAAACCTAAGCTCTGACTCTGGACCTGCCCCAATTTTAGGTTAGCCCTACTCTGGGCCCCAGTTTCTACCTTAATAAGAGGTGAGAGAGATTGAGCTGGGTCAGGGCTTGGCAAACATTTCGTAAAAGTCCATATAGTAAATATTTAAGGTTCTGTGGACCATAGTAGGGCTTGGCAAACATTTCGTAAAAAGTCCATATAGTAAATATTTAAGGTTCTGTGGGCCATAGGGTCTGTGTCATAAGAGCTGAACTCTGCCCTTGTAGTGCAAAACAGCCATAGATCGTATGTAAGCAAATGGGCATGGCTATGTTCTAATAAAATTTTATTTATAAGAAAGAGGTGGTAGGCCCAAACTTGGCCCATGGACTATAGATTGCTTACCCCTAACCCAGGTGAACCTTCTGGTGTATCAGTCAGGACAAGTTAGGTTGCAGGCAACAGAATCCCAATGTATACTGGCTTAAGTTAAACATTGTCTGAGGGAGGAGGGATTATTGTGTCATATAAGAGAAAAGTCCTGGCGACTTCAGGCATGGCTGGATGCCATGGATGGCTTCATGCATGGCTGGGGCCTGGATGATATCTTTAGGACTCATTGTGACCGAGTTTGCTCCTTTGACATCCTTTGTCGAGAGTCGAGGGTTCTTTGTGGGGAACTTATATTCAGGGCTTCTCCTCAAAATGTCGTCATTTCTCCTTGGATAACCTCTTAATCTCCACCCACTTTCTCCCCATCGAACCCACAGCATATACCACCACCAGGTTAATCTTCCCATAGTTGCCAAATCACTCCCCCACTCAAGAACCTTCCTTGGCTCCCAGTTGCCATCAGGACAAGATCTTCATGCCTCAGCCTGATGCTCAAGGCCCCCAAGGTCTCACCTTACTTCTCCTTCTCAGTTTTGTCTCTTCCAATCTTCTAGACTTGACTAAGAGTCCAAGACTTGGGTTAGTACCACTGTTCTAGTGAACAGTGACCTTATGTGACCTTGAACAAATTTCTGTCTCTCTGGGCCCTAATCTGTAAATTGGGGCTAACAATAGATAGGTCTTGAAAAAAAATGAGTCATATATTCTACAAATAAAAAGAATTATACCTTGAATTGTCCTTGAGCTCCTCAGCTTATGGATTCAAATGGGGCCCTGGAAACAGTCCTAACTCATACTTCATTGGTTCTACATCCCCCCACCCAATAGGTCCTATGACGTCTCCCCCATGCTCACCAACCAGCCCATCAGCGTCAGTCACCTGCAGCGTCTACTGTGCTCTTCCTTTCTAGCAGCCACACTGGCTATTGCCAGCAAGGCTGTCCCTAGCTATCCTTGCTGATGACTAGGCCCAAGGTGCTATCCCCAAGTGTCTCTCAAGCTGCTGGATAGGTGCTCCAGGCAAGGCATAAATGGGACAAGAAAGTACCTTCTCTCCTCTGTCCACCTGCCACCGAGCCTGGACAGAGCTGCATGGGTCCAGAGCCTCATGGGGACTCCCATGGAAGGGACCCTTCCAGCTACCATGGTAGCCCCTTCCTTCTGGTCTATAGACCATGGTGCAGAGAACTCAAGGCATCCGTAAACTTGCATGGGGAAAGTGTCGTAACTTTATGTTCATTAATTCCCTTCCACTCAGAATGAAAGTAACAAACCACAGTCATGTTGGCTATACCTGTGCCTATGTGTAACCAACAGAAATCATGTAAGTGGCTCACAAAAATTAACACAAAATGGATCATAGACCCAAATGTAAAATGCAAAACCATAAAACTCCTAGAAGATAGGAGAAAATCTATATAACTTTGGGGATAGAAATGACTTTTTAGATACAATGCCAAAGGCGTGATATAAGATGCCTTCAGTAAGTGAATGGACAAATAAACTGTGGGAAATCCAGACAATGGAATGTTATTCTGCACTAAAAAGAAATGAGCTAGCAAGCCGAGGAAAGACATGGAAGAATCTTAACCGCAAACTACATGAAAGAAACCATTCTGGAAAGGCTACATACTATATGATTCTGACTGTATGGCATTCTGGAAAAGGCAAAACTATGGGGAGAATGAAAAGATCAGTGGCTGACAGGGCTGGGAGAACGGGGAGGGATGAAAAAGCGGAGCACAGGGGATTTTTAGGGCAATGAAAATGATGGATATGGTATGATACTATAATGATGGATACGTGTCATTATACATTTGTCGAAACTCATAGAATGTACAACACCGAGTGAGCCCTGATGTAACCTCTGGACTCTGGATGCGGCAGTGTAGGTTCATGGATTACAACTCGTGTACCCTCAGGTGGGGGAGGGTACCCTCTGGTTGATAACAGGGGAGGCTGTGCATGTGTGGGGGCAGGGAGAATGTGAGAATCCACTATACCTTTTTCTCAATTTTGCTGTGAGCCTAGATCTACTCTACAGAAAAGTCTTTTTTAAAAAAAGCAAGTGGCAGAATGATAACTAGAGTACGATGCTATATTTAGAATATAAGCACACACACAGAAAACCATTGTTAGATGTTTTCTAGGTATATATAGATGTATGCCACTGGAAAGGGAAAAGTCTGGAAGGACATGCAGTACACCCTTCATGTTTTCTCTGGAAAGGGAGGAGTAAATGAAGATTAAGCAGTGGATCAAAAGGTCTTAGTTTTTTTTTTAATTTTTGTTTATTTTTGAAACACAGAGAGACAGAGCACGAGTGGGGGAGGGGCAGAAAGAGAAGGAGACAGAATCCGAAGCAGGCTCCAGGCTCCCAGCTGGCAGCACAGAGCCTGAAGCGGGCCCGAACTCACAAACTGCAAGATCATGACCTGAGCCTCAGTCAGATGCTTAGCCAACTGAGCCACCCAGGTGCCTGGATCAAAAGGTCTTAAATATTGGCACAGTTTACAAAGAGTACATATCAGAAATATTGTGTCATTAATATATTTTTTAAGAGGAAAAATGAAGGAGAACAAAATAAGGAAAGAAAGGAGGGAGGGGGAGGAAGAGAGACAAGGGAGGTAAAAGGGCAGAGGGAGGGTTAGGGAGGACATAAGGGAGGGGAGGAAGCAGGGGTGGGGAACCAGGCTGCAGAAACCCCTTGCAGCCCCCTCCCTCTGCACCCGCCAAGATCTCTCCAGCCCCATCAGCCCAGGGCAGACAAGCTGAAATCCCAGGGCTCTGCTGTGTTCTCTCCCATTAAGATGTCAACTCCACTCCTGGCTCTGCCTGCCCCTAGCCCTGGCCTCCTGCAGAGGCCTTTATCCCTCTTATCAGAGAAGACCAGAAAGGACCACATGGCTGGCCCCACGCCTGGCCCACTGATTGCAAATTGTTTCTGAAGGAGTGTTTAGCAATGGGTTTTCCCTCTCCCAGGACTATTCTAGGAATGTCAATAGCTTCTGTTTGGAATAAAAATGCTGAATCCATTTTTCTCATAAATACCGATATTGTGATTAGCTGCCATTCTGATGGCAGATAATGAAAGTAGAGCATGCATTTGCTGCTTCTAGATCTCCTAAGATAGAGACGTGTGGGTGCCACAGGCCCTGTTGGGGCATCCGCTCCGTGCCAGGCTCTGAGTCCACACACTGTTCCCACCTCTCCCAGGCAGTCGTGGCTGTGTCTACATGGCAGAGGAGTAAACTGTGACCCGCTGATGTCATCCACCTACAGAGTCCTAGAATGGGGGCTCCCTGGGTGGCTCAGTCAGGTCAGCATCCAACTCTTGACTTGGGCACAGGTCATGATCTCACGGTTTATGAGTTCAAGCCCCATGTTGGGCTCTGCGTTGACAGTGCAGAGTCTGCTTGAGATTTTCTCTTTCTCTCCCTCTCCCTCTCAAAATAAATAAATAAACTTAAAAAAATACTTAAAAAAAACCAACAACGAAGACCCAGAATGAACTGAGGACTTCTCTCTCCAAGATCAGGATTCGCATATCTACACCCCAGCTGCCCATTACTCTTGGAAAGCAGAAATTCCAGAAGACGAATGGACTCAGGGTAGTGCTCACCCCTATCAGGCATCATCAGCCCACCCCGTCCCCAGTGGAGAGGCACAGCGTATGACCCATAACCCTGGACCTGACCTTTCCCAGGGAGTCTGGCTGACCTCCCACTCAGTCACCCGCATCTCTGCCTGGGCACTTCCCCACGACCCCTAGAAGACTGCTCTGCCAAATGCTCACTAGTCCAGAGGTGCCAGGAACTTAGCACCCTTGGAGCAGGTGCTCTCTCGACCAACAGCTGGCAGGAGTTGGTATGTAGATACCCCAGCGCCCTCTCCTTTCAGGTGGGGTGATTCTGAGGCTCATGTGCTACACCGTCTCCTAGAGGTTCCCCCTGGAATTGAGCGCCAGTTGCCCACAGGCTGACGGGCTGGATCACGCACTCCATATCGGCCGCCTTCCTTTCCCAATCCCACATCCCACTTCCCTACTGTGTTCCCCGTGCCTCCCAAACAGACCACTTGCACTCAAGTCTGTCTCAGGGTGGGCCTCTGAGGGAACCCAATCAAAGAGCCCCTTGGAAGCAACGATCCAGATACACTCCAACAAAAACTTCAGTCACCAGCAGTAAATCTCCCAGAAGGAACTTCCAAAGACTCAGGTCTGGTCACATCCTTCAAGGCTCCCTAAGTTAAGTTCAACCTTTTTCTTTATTTTTGGCTTTGGTTTTGTTTTTGATTGAGGTACAATTGCCATATAGCATTACATTAGCTTCAGGTACAATGTAATGATTTGATATACGTGCTTATTGTGAAACGATCACCATAATTGATCTAGTTAACATCTGTCACTACACGTAGTTACGAACTTTTTTCTTTGATGAGGATGTTTAAAATTTACTTTCTTAGCAACTTGCAAATATGCGTTACAATATTATGAACTATAGTCACCAGGCTGTGCACTTCACCCCCATGACCTAGTTACTTGCTAACTGGAAGTTTACTTTTAGACTCCCTTCACCCACCTGCACTCTCCACCCCTGGCAACCACGGGTTCAAACTCCTTAAGGTGGTATTTGGACATTTAGAGGTTTTGCCTGTTTGGCAACTCTTGTCTCTGGTCTGGTTGCAATCCCTCAATTTGGGGAGTGGAGGGATTACTTCTCCAAACTTAGTCCAAACAGAAATCGGATAGATAGCACCCTTGACAAGATCATGGCTAAGAGTGTATGGATTTGAATCCTGTCTGGTGATGTGAGCAAGTACTTCACGGAGCCTCTATTCTTTAGGTGTGTTCTTTACGTGATAGGCAACAAGGAGAGAACCTCGCACATAGGTCTTGTGTGGATTAGATGAGCTCATACACACACAGGGTTCAGTACAGTGCCTGGCACATGGTTCAGGTGGATTGTTTCTGCCAAGGCTCCATGAAGATGGGGTACCTATGACTCAGGCTTAGAGCCCTAAAGAGCATCAAACACCTGTGACCGTAGTGGCTGGCTCAGGAATGGGCCCAAGCTAATTAAACGAATGTCAACTCCAGGAAGTTTCTGGGGATGCTGGGAAAAAGAGGGTTTTTCCTGATGAGAAAATGGAGATGTTTGTCTGGAGCTCTTGGGAGCCATACTGTCAACACATGGGGGACAGGCTGCCAGCCCTGAGAAAGGAGGACTAAGAAAGGGAGAGGAGAGACGGAGAGACAGAAAGACAAATACAGACAGAGAAACAGAGAGACAGACAGAATAGAACCAGCTACACCAACTGGATATACCCTTGACATTTTGGCTGTGCAAGCCAGTAAATTCCATTTGGTATTTTGGGTGGTTTGAGCTCAGATTCCATCTCCTGCAACCAAAAGAATTTGGAATGGAAGCTTGCTCAAGAACTAAATAGAATGAGCCAGACAGCCATTTAAGATTTTAAAGCCAATGACTTCTAACTTTTATCTTTAGCTGTGCAAAAATTATATCAAACAAAATCCTAAGTAGAAGCCCAGATAATAAAAGTGGATCTGTTCTGGTTGAATCAGACATGTGGGTCCTTGAGATCCCCACTCCCAACCACCACTCACATGTTACTGACCCGCAGAGGCACCTCCACAGGAAGGTCCAGGGACCAACAGGACCTCAAACCACTGCCCAGTCCCAGCTGAGGAGTCAGGAAACTCATGGGCACACGAAAGCTTCAGAGGCACTACACTGTGGCAGAATCTCCCTTCATGTCAGATGTCTACCACTGGGGGGTTGGAGGGGCTCCAGGTAGTATCTGGGTATGGCATTAAACACCCACAAACATGGAAAGTGACTTCCTCTTCAATTCACTCCCAATCTTTCTGTTCACATCAAAAAGAAATGTTAACACTAAAGAAGGTGTGCTCTTGGGCAAATCACCTCCTGTGACTTGCCCAAGGTCACACATTCAGAGCCATAAATGGAATCCAGGTGAGCCCCTGACTCTCCCCTTGGCCCCTGGGCTTCTGAAGTTTCAGCCATTCACATGCCACATTGATTTTTTTTTTTCAACATTCACACCCCAGTTTAGGAATTTTGCCAGATCTGGGCAGTACTCAGATCTCTCTTTAAAGCAACTCTCCTTTAAACGACAGTAAATTTATTGAAAAGGAAACATTTCACCACTGCAAATGGAAAGCTAATATTCCTTGCCAAAATAGAAAGCAACTAAAAATAATTACAATAACAATAATAAGCAAAGAGCAATGCCATTAAATTCTACATTGCAGGAGGGAGTCTAAAGCTGGCTCTTTGTTAAAAAGAGAGATTAGCAAGTATTGGCAAGGTGTTAAAGGCATGGTGGCACTAATCTGAAACTTTCTTTTTGATGTGACAGCCAGGAGCCAGGCTGAAGGAAGCCAAGGAGATAAATCCACCCGTCATCTTTGCCACCCCTCCCCAGTTAAGGCTGGAATCTAAAACTTTTTGGTTTTTAACAAATATAAATAAAGGAGATTGTATAGAATGCAGCATGGACAAAAATCACATCAAATGGTTAAATATTTTGTTGGGGTGAGGAGCATAGCTGTCAGATGAAGGAATTAATTAGCCCTTGAACCTTCTGAGTCAAAGATGTTGGTGCACACCCTCCATTTGGCATCAGAGGTGTGAAAGCAGAGCCCTGCACACATCATCTTCAGCCTCCCCAAGGCTCGGTGGAGAACTTCGACACAAGTCCATTTCTAGGGTTCCTTCTTTCCTGTCAAAAGAGGAAGATCTGGGTTCTTTCCACCAAGGATCAAGAGCTCTTAAGTGGGCTACCAAACTTACATACCTACCAAACTTAAACACCTATGACCAGTAATCCCATTCCAGAGACTGGAAAGACAAATCTGCAAGTGAGTCTTGGCTTAAAAATATGTGGCATTTTGGGGTGCCTGGGTGGCTCAGTTAAGCGCCCGACTTCAGCTCAGGTCATGATCTCGCAGTTTCTGAGTTCGAGCCCCGTGTGGGGCTCTGTGCTGACAGCTCAGAGCCTGGAGCCTGCTTTGGATTCTATGTCTCCCTCTCTCTCTGCCCCTCCCTTGCCTGCACCCTTTTGAGGGGCTCTCTCTCTCTCTGACAAATAAATGAACATTAAAAAATTTTTAAAAATATGTGGCATTTTATCAGCAAATAAAAGAAGACCACCAACCAGAAATGCATTCATATGTGCACATAAGGGCATATATAAAATATTCCCAGGAGCAGTATCTATAATTTCTCCAAAGGGAAAACAATGTAAGTCTTCATAATAGGAAAATACATAAAGAAATCATAGCATAGTCATATAATGGAATACTACATGGCCCTGATAAAGAATAAATTAATTCCTGCACCCAATAGAATGGATGAATCTTACAGACATGACACTGAGTGAAAGAAGCCAGACACGTAAGAAAACAATTCTACTTATATGAAGTTCAAGATCAGAACTAATTCATGATGCTAGAAGTCAGAAGAGTCGTTCCTTCTTCGGGTGATGTATTGAGTGGGAATCTCTGGAAAGCTCAAAATGCTCTATCTTGCACATGAAGGTGTGCACATGTAAAATTTCACTGAGCCGTCCACACAAGGGGAGTACTTCTGTGCACGTAATTTTTAAAAAACTTTTCATTGCGGTTTAGTTATCTATAATATTATGTTGATGTGTACAACATAGTGATTATGTACATTACGAAGTGCTCGCCCTAAGTGTAATTACAATCCGTCACTATACGAAGTTGTTACAATTTTATTGACACTTTAAGGCGAATATGTTATACCTCAATTTGAAAACTGTATATAGGCTGCTGGCTGAGCCAACAGGTAAGGTGGGTTGGCTGCTATGGGTGAGGGAGTGAGGCTGGGAAGATCAGGCTGCTGGTGGCTTTGGTCACCAGTTCTGGGCAAGAATGGAATCAAAGAGGCACCCAAGGGAATGGCAGTGGGGGAACAACTCTCCCTCCTTTCTCTTAGAAGTGCCCATTTCTCACAGACGCTTATCTCAAAAGCTGCCCAAAGATGCCATGATTTTTAAGGCCACAAAAGCCCTCTCCTGGGGCTGCCACTGCACAAACTGCTACCTTGGCTGGGCACGAGATACTTGGTAGTCATGACTTACTGACCCCAGACCACCAGCCAAGGAGCAGGGACACAGCAGCGAGTTTGAGCAGCTTGCCTGAGATCGTCCGGCTGGGAAGGGGTGATCTGATTTTTAGCCTTTTTGTAACTAACTCTAGAGCTCACGCCTGCATCACATATGAATGCTCTATAGATATATAGAGTCTGTCCCCCCAAATTCCTTACATAGATGTGATGAGAGGATGTGAGGTGGATGACATAGGCGTTGTGACACAGTGTGAGGCTACTATTTGACCTTTGGATGATTCCTCAGAGGGGGGGATCATCTGCCTCCCGAGTGTCATTGACCCTGGGTAATTGACCCAGAGGAAAGCAAAAGCAAAACCATAGTCCAGGGGACAACTATATGCAGCCTGAATACATGAGGGAACTGGCCCAAGCCAGAAGGGCAAGGGCTGATCTGCTGGCATCCAAGCTGAAGCCTGCCGACCAAAGAAGGGTCCATCAGGAAAGGAGGATAAGGGAACAGCATTCCTGGCAGCCAGAATGTCATATGTAAAGGTCCAGAGGTGGGAACCTTTTGAGGGGCACTGAAACTAGCCCTATGGCTGAATGTAGGTAATGAGTGTGGAAGGAATCCGAGAGTCCTGGGAGACGATATGAGTCAACAAATACTGAGCCCTATTGCATGCAGGGCTCCAAGGGACAATGGTCCCAGAATCCACCAAAGGGAGAGTGTTAAGTACCTAACGGGAGGCAGGAACAAGACCCATGTGGGGATTTGAGGAAGAAGAAATCACAAACAGCTGGGCCAAAATCCACCAGGCTTCCTGGAGGAATTTGAGACTTATTTCAGCCCTCGACTAGGATCTTGTCGACTGGGAGAACTGGGAGCCGAAAGCAAGGAGATTGCTCGTGAATGGCACCTGAATAATGAAAGTATGTCGAGCATTTACCAGGCATCAGAGCATTATCTGGCTTTTTCCTAGCAATGTTGTCAGGTAGATGCCATTATGAGTCTCACCTTACAGATGAGGAAACCGAGGCCCAGAAAGTGAGGTCACTTGTCCACGGTCTGTTTAGCTGCAAAGCCCGCACGTCATCCACAGTGGAGGGAGGCTTACTGGGCCACTTCCTCAGGGACAGTCTCAGGCCCCGCTGAGCACAGGCTACTCTCTGCCCATGCCCATTCGGGGAGTTGCTTCTTTGGAAGTGGCGTTCTGTTGAAGAGTTCGAGCACAGATCCCAGCACAGTATGACACACACAAATATTTGAACATTCCGCAGCCAGGCCGCTGTCAGGGAGCTGCCCCAGCGTGACTCACGGACAGGATAACAAAATGATCTTATGTCCTATTATCCCCCGTGAGGTTTATTGTGGCTTTTCGAGTGATTACACACATTACAGCTGTGGCTCTCTTGCTAATGGGGGAATTTCTGGCATGGAGGGGGGTGTGGTTAAGATAACAGCATCCCTTCAGGAAACAAAACACCAAGAAGCTCTGTTTCCCCACAGTGGATGTTTTCTTAGGTGGAAGGGACGCGTCTCAGATTTACTATAATTTTGGAGAAACTGGAAGAGGGAATTCTGCTGTCCATGGAGACAGTCTGCTACAAGCAGCAGACAGGGGTTCAGGGTAGGAGGCCTGGGAAAGGCAGTGGGGAGCAGACTTGGACGTGGCCTTCCCCCTAAGCCCCTCCCCCAGCAGCCTGGTGACTGGGGATGGCAGAAGGGAAGTGCCATCTTTTTAATTTACAGGTGAGGAAATTGGGGCTCAGGGAAAGGGACTTTCCCAAGGTGACACAGAGGGTTGGTGACAGCATCCTGACCCCCAGCATCACCTGCGGCCAGATGGGAGGCTCACTAGGATGGCAGAAACTGCACCCCCCAACCTTTCCATCCCCGCCCGGGGCAAGATTAATGAGCTTGACGGCCCAGAGTGCTGGCTTTGAGGTGACCCAGCTTGAACTGGGATCTCAGCTCTGCTCCTCTCCTGCTGTGTGACTTTGGGCCAGTGACTCTCTGGGCCTCTTGTTTCCCTACATATCAGTACTTATCATACAGCAAGCGCTGCTCCAGAAACTAGCAGGCAGCCTTCGTCTTTCTCGCTCAGCCATCACACAGCAAGGTGCTGGCAGGCAAGTTACTGCCTCTCTCTGGGCCTTGATCTACCCATTTGTAAAATCAAAGGAATAGACTAGGTAAAGCAAGGGCCAGTTCCAGTCTGAAGCCCTGTAAGTATGACTTCATGAATTACTTCACGTCAAGGAAGGGCAAGGACTACAGCAATAATATTAACAATAATCGTTTCAATCATTTATTGGGTGTCTACTGTGGGCTGGGATTTCTGCTAGGTGCTAGCCTACCTCCTATCACACCTATACTGCTATAACAGCTCCGTGCTGGTTTCCTGGCTTCCGGTCTTCTCCCCTTCCATCCACCTTGCATACCTGGCCAGTCTCAGCTTTCTTAAACCTTGCCTTCCTCTTTTGCTCCAGCACAGTCGCTGGTTCCTCAGTGCCCTCCAAGGTCAAGTCCAATTCTTTAATGTAGTGGTTAAGCCTTCCATGCTCAGGCCATGCCCTCTCTAATGGAATTTCTTATCAACTCTATGGTCTCTTTGTCTGGTCCTCTCCTCTGGTCCTGTGCCTGGTACTCAGAGGTGCTTAATAAACATTCCTTAAATGAATGAACACGTGGGTGTAATGTTTCTCTAAATTAGGCTACTCAAACTTTAGTCATTTGCAAACCACTTATAAGAGTTTTCTGAAATCTGTGCACCGTGTCTATTTTTATTTACTTAAATATTTTTCTTTTTTAGATTAAATAAATGTATCCCAAAAGGAAACTGTACATCATGCTATAACTAGAAGACCAGTATTGCTTGCCAGAAATAGGTCTCCATTAAAAGAAATGCAAGGACAAATGAGCAATGCATTCAGTTCTAACTGCTGTCTACCAAGGCTGGAGTCCGAGGGCTTCTCTCTCTCTTAGCTAAAATGGGATTGGTCGGCACTTTGGAGAAGTGTTAAAGACAGATGAGCACCAACCTGAGACTTACCCAAGGACAGAAATAGAATGTCACAGGGAGATGGACACAGAAGAGCATTTGCCCTTCAGGTTATTCTGCTGCAGTGACAATTATCCTAGCTACCACCTGTGGTTGCCAAGCCACACTTTGGGAACAGTGCTTAATGAAACCCACCACTGTAGCCCATGGGAGACCCCTGTGAGTTCTCTGGAAGGCTTTAACTGGGGACGTAGGAAGGACATAGAGGTCCTGTATACACCGAACTCAGCCTTATGGCGTAGTGACTCTTACCCAAACCTCAAGGCCCAGGAGACAGTTCTCAGAACTACACTGAGATAAGAGTTTGTTGTTTGAAACCACCTGCATGGTGGAATAAGGAGCTCCCATCCTTGGAGATGTGCAGATAGATGCTAGACAGTCATGGGGATGGGGGGGGGGGGGACGGAGCAGGGAATGTCGTGAAGATAATTCAAGCATCAGATGGCAGCCTATGAAACTGACCTGACAGCCAGACTTTGCTTTGGTATGTAGGCAAAACACGTACAGCAATGAAAACAGCGGAGAATTAACTTCTGATCAGGAATCTAGGAAAAAGAGAGACAGTTGCGAGCGAGGTTATCCAGGAGACATGAAGGAAGAAAGGTGGAGGGAAGTGGTGATGATTACTCCTTTATATAGGTAATGTTTCATATTTCTCAACCCAGCTCTTGATTCATCAGGACAATTTTGGCTTTAAGCAACATAAACTGAATTCAAAATTTTAATCATTGACAAAAAAAGGAATTTAATGGGATTCCAAATAACTAAACAGCCTTCAGGCATGGCTAGATTCAGAGACTCAAACATTTTTCATTAGGACTTGGTCCACTCTCCATCTCGCAGCTCTGCCGTGGTCTCTGCTGGCTTCATTTTCAGGTAGGGTCTGACAAAAATGGTGTGACAAAAAAGGCTGCTGGCATCTCCAGGCTTAAGAACTGTGATGGAGATCAAGCTTCTGTTTGACAATAGTTTTAGCAAAACTCAGGGAGAGCTCTCATGGAGCCAGCCTATGTCACATGTTCCCTTACCCCCACCATTGAGGTCAGGGTGATGTGCTCTGGCTGTGCTTGGGCCACATATCCACCTCTGGAAGGAGGGAACCCCACCTAGCCATAGCAATGTGAATGGAGGAAGAGAAGTTCCCCAAATCAAAACTGAGGTGCTATCACCTGAAGAAGTAGAAATGAATTTCAGGCAAGCAAAAATAGCTTCCATATTTTGCCACCCTCATATCCTTGCTCAAAGCTGTGCCCCACATCTCCATCCAGGCAGTTCCTAATCATCCCCTGACCCTCAGTTCAAATGGCACTTCCTTGAGGAAACTGTCCTCAATCATCCTGAGCTGGCCTGAGATTCCCCTGAAATGTATGCTCCTGGCAGAACTTGTCACTCTGGGTTTATTTGACTACTGGACAGAAGCCTATCTCCCATGCTGGACCAAGACCATCTTGAGGTTTGTCTTGTCTACCACTGTGTCCCCAGAGCCTAAGACCATGCTTGGCGAGTAGAAGGAGCTCAATAAATACTTATTTGAAGCACCTGGAGGTTAAAAGCATATAGGAGCTAATGGCCAGTGAAGAGGGGAGGGATGGATGGAAAATATCAAAGATGATATAGAGGAAAGTATCAGGATTCCATGCTTGTGAGTGAGTGTGGGGAAAGAACCAGGAGAAGTCAGGGTGGCCTTGGGGAGCACTGTGTTGTGGGACCCCAGGATGGATGACAAGAGTGGGGGCAAGTTAGGGTAGAGGATGGCAAGGTAATCAGGACATGCCAGCCCTGGGGAAAGAGAGAGGATGGTGAAGAGCAGGTCACTCTATGAGTCCTTGAGGGACCCAGAGGGAAGGGCAGCTGTGGCCCCATTCCCAGGAGGCTTTGTGAAAGTGAAGGGGGGGGGGCGATGTCAGGACTTGGCAAGGGGAAGGGAGGGAGTCCTCAGGCATTGGGCTGGGATTGGCTAGGAGAGAGGCTTCTCTGGGACAATCTCTTAAACCTCAAAAACTGGAAGTAGGATGTCTTGGGGGTTCTGCCACCATCCCTTGGGTGTTCTTCCAGGCGGTCTCCCTTTTTAGTCATCTGTTTATCCAACTGTCCTTGCACACACATAGCCACTAGTGTCTCCAAGACCAACTCCTGGTAGCAACCCGCCCCTCCCTGCCTACCGCAGGCACGCCCCCAGCCTGGCACCAACAGCATTAGTGAGCTCTAGGTCAGAAGTTGTGGTCCCCTCCTAACAGCGCGGGAGGCTGCCCTGGGGGGAGAGCAGAGGAGGGGTAGGAGTCCACCATCACCGCCATCCACAATGGCCGGGCCTTATGACCTACAGAGAGAAGTGGGTGCCAGAGAAAAACAAAAAGGACAGACCGACAGAAGCAGACTGTAAGGCTGGAAAGAGAAAAGCCAAGAGGGAAACACGGGTTGAAAAGGACTGGGAAACAGAGACCAACACAGGCAGGCTGAGGACCCCAGGCCAAGGCAGGGAAGAGGCCAACACACCGAAAGAGAAGGAGGGAAGGAATGGGAGGAGGAGGAGGGGGAGAAGGGAGCGGGAGGCGGGGGGGGGGGGGGGGGGGGGGGGGGGAGACGGGAAGGGGGTGCTGGCAGGGGGAGGGAGGGAGGGAGGAGGGAGAGAAGGAAAGGAGACGGGGAGAAGGAAAGGGGAGAACTGGAAGGCGGGATGGAGAGAGAACGGGGCAGAGGAGGGGAAGGCAGAGAGAGTGACGACGGCCAGCGGTAGAAGCTGCCGGCGGGGAGGCCGCGGGGCGGCTGCCGCGTGGGGAGCGCGCGGCGCGGGCCGGGGGTAGCGCGGGTGGGGGGCGGGCGGCGGGCGGCGCCCCTCCCCGGGCTGGGCGGGCTCCCGGAGCAGCGCCCCGCCCCCCCCCCCGCCCGCGCGCGCTCCCGCCCTCCTTCCCTCGCTCCCTCGCTCCCCCGCCCTGCCCCTTCCCCGCGTCCCTCCGCCCGCCCTCGGAAGACCGAGCGAGGTTGCGGGCGAGCCGCGCCGAGCGGAGGAGCCGAGGAGCGGAGGAGCCGGGAGCGCAGCGCGGCCCCATCCCGGAGCGCACCGGAGCGGCCGAGCTGCCCGCGCGGCGCCCGCTGCGGGCGGCGCAGCCCGGGCCGCAGGTAGGAACGGGCGGCCGGCGTCGGGGCGCGGGGCACAGAGCCCCGGACGGCCCGGGCAGGTCGGGCTGGGCGGGGTGGGGGCCGACACCCAGATGCCAACCCCGGCGCCTCGCCTCACCTCAGGGCCGCGCGGAGGAGCCCGGGACGCCGCTCCGACCGCCGACGTGAGCCCGGGCCATGCCTCTGGGACGCGCGGGGGCAGGGGGACTCGCGCGAGGGGCGCGAGAGTCTCGTGCCCCTTCCCGGGCGTGGGGCCCCTTGGATCCCCTAACTGGCGCTGGATTCTGTTCGAGCCGTCGAAGCGCCGCGTTCATTCCCTAGGGGACGGCGGGACCCCGGGAGTGAATAATACGAAGAGCGTTTGGGGGGCAGTGCGCCACTTTTCCGTGTCGGGGTCAGCTGCGCCGAGGTAGAGCCGTGCGCCTTATTTATTCTCCAAGGGCTCTGGGCGAGCGACTTGGGCATGGGGCACCTCCATCCCATCCTGGGGCAGCTCAAGCTCTCAAGAGATGTTGGCTAAAAAGCATACTATAGCCTGGGCGGAGCGCACAGGAGCTCGCGCCGCGCTCTCCACTCCTTTCCTCCGAGCAATGTAGGGTGAGGGGAGTCCCCCAGAGGGCTGGAAGACAGTGTCCCCATGTCGCCGCGGAAACTGTTTTCACCTTTTTGTATCCATCATTTATTCTCTGGGGATGGGTAAAGGGAAACTGCCTGCCACGGTTACCCCAGGGCAATGGCCATAGGGTCTCCATGCTCCGTCCCTTTGTGCCCACCATCCCCACGGGTGGTGCCCACAGATGCCCTGTTCTAGCTTGGCTTGGTCTTCAGATGAGGAACTTAGACCAGGCAGCTCACTACTAAGGCTCTTAGCTAATCTTTTTGCAAAATAGACATGGACCCCAAGGAGAAAATTGGGTTTTAAAAAGCCAAATGATACAGCCCTGTTTCTTCTTCCTGATATGGGTCTGGAGCACTTGCTCCCTCTTCCAGAAACCCCAACCTCATCCCCCATGAACTGGGGTGGAGGGGGAAAGCGCTGAGCAAAATGGCCCCTGAGCTTTGGTGACACCCCCAAAATCCATGGACTTTGGAGTCGACCTTCATTTTTCTGTGACACACAAAGTGGGTTTTTGGCAAGAGAGGAGGTGGTTGGTGAGAGGGGGTGTTGGGTGCTGGATATTGTTCAGATTTTTCTCTCTCTTTGGGAACTTTGGGGAAAATGTATACATAAGGGAGTCTGAAAAGCCTGCCCAACTCCCAAATTCCAGAACAAAGGAGATCAGTGGGAACTACAGGCAACTTGCACCCTCTGTCTGTCTGTCTCTCTGTCTGTCTTTCTCTCTCTCTCTCTGGAGCACTCTCTCAGGGAAGGGTTGACCCAGCCTCTGCTCTGGTTCTGGTTGGAGCGGTCTCAGACCCTCCTCCAGGCAAAGGAGGAAGAGGAGACATTGCCCTTAGAGGTACAAGTCCTTGGAGGAGTGGGAGGGACTTTCCCCCAGAGCATCCAGGGCAAAATGGCTGAGCTTCTCTTGAGTCTCAGAAATAAATTGTCAGGCAAGCAGCAAACAAAGAAAGCGCTCTCTCTCTCTCTCTCTCCAGCCAAGGGCTGGCTCAGTGGCCAGGGCTTGGAGGACAAACAGTGAGTCCCAGGCAGGGGCACACAGCCGGGCTTGTCTGGCAGAGCATCTGGAGAGTGGGGCGATTCCTAAGAACCACAACAGGAGAGAGGCAGCTGCTGTGGGGAGAAAGCAGGGACGATCTCTCTTGTGTGCAGCCCTTCCAGAGCCTGGCAATTTGGTGAGAAGTGGCCCACCCAAGAGCTGAGAGGGGGATCTGGAGGCCCAGGAGGAAGCACCTCAGAGGGTAAAGACGGAGGAAAGAGCAAGTCCATCAGAGCTAAAAGAAGCACAATTGCTCTGTCTCCCAGATTTCACATGCCTAGAGATCAGGAACTCCAAACGTTGTAATTTGTTTACGCGTGGTCTAGCTTCATAGCAGGCACTCGGCAAGTGTCTTAGAATAAAGCCTGCATGGATGGAAGGCAATGATGGGCCCGGCGTGGACCGACCTGTGATATCTGTCTGTGTCATGGAGCCAGGGAGGCTATGAAACATGGACTCTGAGACCAGAACTAGCCCTGAGTTGGCCTTAAGCTAGGGTGCTGCCATTATCTGGCCAGGTGACCTTGGGTAAGTTCTCACCCCCACTGGAAGCAAAGAATGGAGTACTGAAAGCTTCCAGCGTGCCCGGCTCATAAGGCCTCTAATAACCTTGTGCAGCAGGTAGTATTCTAATCCCCACTGCAGAGGTAAGGAAACTGTAGTACAGAGAAGGGAACTGACTTGCCCAAGGTCACCCAGCTAGGAAGAGGCAGGGCAGGGATTTGAACCCTGCTCCTCTGATTTCCTGGCCAACAGTTTGCTCCACGGCTGGGTCTCTGGGCCTCAGTTATCACCTCTATAGAGTGAGGTGGAAGGGAAATGGTGAGGATTTAATGATTGACGGTGAGGCCTCTGGGTCTGCTGTCTGAGCAGTGGCTGCTTCTCTACCTTTCCAGCATATGCTAAGAGCTTAAATAAAACACAAATGTCAGGTGGCTTCTGGCCATCACATAAAGACACTGTTCCTAGGCTTGGCTGTGAGCTCGGCAGCTGAGAAAGAGATGTCCCAAGCCACCTGGAATTCAGAGACGTCTTTTTCCCTCCTCCCTTAGCCTGCATATGCATGACAGGCCCAGTGCCAACCAGTAAGCCTTGCCCGCCACCTCTAGCCCCCTGCATCCCAAGTCCATCCCCTTCGTCCATGGGAGCAGATGGGATGCCCGAGCCCTTCCCTGTCACCTGGCCCCAGGTGTACCCAGCTTCCACCCCAGCAGCCTTGTCCCTCAGCTGCACCTACAATGCCAAACCCAATTAGAGCCCCTCAATCGCCTTGTTCCCCGAAAGGAAACGGAGATGTGAGTGTCAGCTGGCCTGTTTATCCCGCATCGGAACTGCCCCTTCAATTTCCCTGTGCAGAGTCCCCTGAGCTTCTCTGTGCCCAGAGAACAGTGGACAGAGCACAGTCCCTGCCGTGATGAAAACAAACAACCTTGAATTGACTCCAATTGCAAAGAGCAGCAGGGCCCCTCTGAGCGAGGAGAACAGGAGAACACCAGCCAGGCCGCTGCTCCATCGCATTCCTTGGCACCAGCTCCTCAAATGGGCCCAGCACTGTGCTTCTTTCTGTCACCTTTTTGCCCCATTCTCTGAAGGTTGCTGGGAGGTGGAGGGAGAGAGTGTGGAGGGGGGCAAAGAGGGGCAAACGGCTGAGAGGACAGAGATAGACCCCAAAGTAGGGCTTCTCAGGCAATGTGCCTCTGTGAGCTTTGTGAACATCCAGCATCTCTGCTCGGAGCTCACCTGCAGACCTCAGAGCCAGGGGGAAGGGGTGTGAGAGTTAGTGGGAAGCCCAGCTAATAGCGGGGATAAGGGCTGCCTGGCAGAGACGGTAGGTGCGAACACAAGCTGTGATATTTCAGCACAGACTTGGATTCAGTCACAAACAGAAAACAAAGCAAAACAACGCACTAAATGTTGTTCCAATGGTAATGTCATCAATAACAATAATAAGTAACAGTTATTGCAAGTCGATGATCTGCCAGGGAACGTGCTGTGTGCTTTACTTACACGATTGCATTTAATTTTCACAAAACCCTGTGGGGTACTCGGAATTGTCCCTTTGCAGATGAGGAAACTGAGAAGAAGAGAGCTGAGGGCCCTTGCTGTGGGATTGCTAGGCTAGTAGGTGACCCTGGAGCCCAAGCTCTGCCGTACTGTGCTGACATTCCTGCCACGGAAGAGCCATTCCCCCCCCATCCTCCCCCAGGGTGGTTCGCTTGGCAAGGACCACACTCCCCATTTAAGGAGCTGCACAGTTAGAAAGCACTTCCCCACTTTGTTTTCCAAGGATTGAGCTTTGAGCTTTGCTGCAGCTGGGGGAGTGGGGGTGGGGGTCGGTGGTGTTCTTTAGGGGAAGCCGAGGCATGGAGAGAGGAGTTTGTGCCCAAGGTCCCTGAGCTGCTAAGGTGCAGAACTGGGATTCTCACTCAAGTGCCCTGCTTCTTAAATACTTCTTTTTTTTTTTTTTTAACATTTATTTATTATTGAGAGACAGAGCATGAACAGGGTAGGGGCAGAGAGAGAGGGAGACACAGAATCGGAAGCAGGCTCCAGGCTCTGAGCTGTCAGCACAGAGCCTGACACAGGGCTCGAACTCACAGACCACAAGATCATGACCTGAGCCGAAGTCGGACGCAAGTGCCCTACTTCTTACAGCAGATTTCTGACCTAGAGTTCAATTCATTTAAAGCTGTTTTGAGTGTTGTGCACCCAGCCACCTTTCGCTAACTCTTAGGTATCTCCCAGTTTGTCAGCACCCTCTCACTGCTCTGGAAGCCATTGAGAGTGGCCGACGAAGTCATCAGCTCCGTTTACCGTGATCTGACATGACACGAAAGCAGCATCCAATTTGATGCGAGCTGCCTGCATCGAATGGCCTTCTATTTTTATATTTGTCACAAATTGAAAATTACAAGGAGGCCAGGTCTTGCAGAGGGATTGGCTGTGGCTCCCTGAAAGCCCAGGGTGTGCAGCCAGGTGGAACGGGCCACATTAGGGTACCTGGGACCCTCTTGGATGGGGCCGGATGGGATCCTGGCATAGAGAACAGGCCGGAGAATGCAGGAGTTAGTGGCCGCCTCGGACGGTAACCTGCAGCACTCTGCCCACCTGTCAGCTGCATGGTGTCTGCAGGATCAGCATTGCATGCCAGCTCCCGAGACGACTGAGCCCTGGCCAGAGGGACATTCAAGGTCAAAGACGCCCCGAAAGACACTGACAGCAGGTTGTTTTCATGGCCTTATTGTTTGGTAAGGAGGTTGTGTACATGGAGAGGGCAGCAGCCACGGGAGGTGAACATTTGGTGTCGGTATTGCAGTTTGCTGGAACTGACCGCTGATCGTACGCCGGGTCATCAGAAGAGTACTTTGCAGTTGCAGAAAAATGTTCTTGAAGCTGTTCTGCCTTTTGATCCTGTATGAAGTATTCCAGAGGAAGAAAATATGGTCCTTGATATCCCGGAGAAGAATCCTCTGTCGAACAAAAAGAGACATTTTTTTAAAGCTTGTTTTCTCATAAAGCCCAAGTCAGAATGACCTTGACTCCGATGAGGTCTCTTTGTACACATGAGAGTACACACACGCTTAATAGGTAGAATTTGATAGTCCGAGTGCTTTTTCCGCTGAAGTTTGCAACAGCCCTAGGAGATCCATGTGAAGATATTATTATTATTACCATTATTGTCTCTGTCCTTTGGATGGGGAAACTGAGGCTCAGCAAGCCCTGAACACACTTATCCCTGACCTCTGGATTCCCAGCTGGTGGTATTCACCTCTACTAAACCCAAGTCCAAATTCACCAGGTTGCCCCTTGAGAAGAAGTCCAGGCAAGCCCAATCTGCAGCAGACAGAACACCAAGCAGAGGGGACTGATTGCAGGATAGTGTGGGAAGGCATCACCATGCAGTTTGGGAGAACAGGGCTCTGGCAGTGTTTAAGCCTTAGTTCCAGTTCTGAGCTCTGGCAAGAAGCTAACATGTCCTCAGTTATGCCCAGAGTTTGTGAAGTCTGACGTGTGCTCATTTGGCTAGGGGGCCCCCAGTGGTGGCCAGATTTGGGGGGGGGGTGGTGCTGGGGAAGAGGGAATGATTGATTACTCTTAGACACCCGCATGAACACAAGCATGCTTCTCTAGATAGATTTGGGTGGAAACAAATAAACCAGGAGCCCTATGAAGTTGTCTAGAAGGATCTCAGGGTCTTGGTAACCAGGAAGTGTGTGGGGAAGTATTCATAGGTGCGCCTCGGGTTGTCTGGGACCTACTGGAGGAGCAGACTGGGTGGTTCTGAGTCGTTCCCAGCCAAGAGGGTAGGAAAGGGGAGGGAGTCCATCACTCATTCTGGCCATTACCTTATACCCTGGAGATTATGAAAAATCACAAGTTCTGGGAGCTTCCTTCTGGGGTGTTGGGGAGGGGGCAGGGACACCTGACAGTTTGACTCGTCCTCTTGCTGGTGGCCAGCCAGTCCCCAACCACTGAGTATGGAGTGCCCCCTGGGCACCAGTCCTGGGCCATCTGAGGTTTGTGAGAAGGATGCTAGGGATTGGTGGAGGGGTAGGTGCTACTGTCCCTATCAGCCAGAGGAGGACCTGGAAGCTGAAGGAGGTGGAGTCACTTACCCTGCATTGCACGGCAGAGTTTCAACCCAAGCCTTGCTGATGCTGACCCCCATGTACCTTTTCGTGTTGCCCACTGCCTCTGGAAAGCACCTGAGTGGAGGTCACAGTAGAAGAGACAGGGGCTTTGACTCACTGAGGCAGAGTGTAAGCTATATGAAACAAGCAACCAAAGCCAAAGGCTTCTGTGCCCTTGATTCTGAGGTCCAGCTCCCCTGCTGCGTGAACCCCTTTGCCCCTTTGCTCCCATATCAGATGTTTTCGGAGCTTGGGATCAAGGTCTCACCCATGATTTTTGTTTTTTAAAGTCGTTTTGGGAACAGGGAAGAAGTTATCATACTGAAGAGTATTATGTGAAGATGGAGTTGAAATGTATACATTTTTAACAGGTTGGTAGCAAATGATCAGATACTGACAAGCCCTGATTTTGAACTCTGACTGTGATCCAGGCACTGAGCTGAGCAATTGACAAGCAGTGTTCTAGGATCCTCAGTAAGGAAACTGAGGCCCAGGGAGCTCACGTGGTTGCCCAGGCTCGCTTTGCTGACACGCTGCAGAGTTGCGACTCAGATCTGGGTCTGCCGGATCCCTGAGGCTTGGGCTTGCAGTCCGGGCAGGCCTCAAGCCTGCAGGGGACAAAGGGTAGGTCCTTCCCCTCTCTGGACTTTGCTTTCTCAGTCCATAAAGCCAAGAGGTTTGGACTGGACTGGACCATGGGCTGCTCCCCAAGCCCGGCGCCAGCTCTCCAGGCAGGGGAAGGGTGGCTGCACACCCCGCTTCCTCCTCCATTTCCCCCATAATAGCCTCCTGAGACTAATGACTGGGGAAGATAAGAGCCCTTTCTCCAAATGGCAGTGAATGCCACTAATGACAGAGCAGATGCAGCACTGTTAATTATGCCGCGGGTATTAAATGAAAATGCCAACCCCGGAGGAGTTTAATAGCGCCGCTGGGCTGGCAGTGGCCATGCCTAAAAGCGGTGCCATGGACCTGGGCCAAGGCAGAACGGCCCCCTCCCCAACTGTGGGGCCAGACAGGAGCCACAAAGCTTGTCTACACGGGTCCCCCTCCCCAGCGTGGGGTCCGCAGTGGCTCCTTGGAGCTGGGGATGTTGATGGCTGCTCTGGGACATTTTTGCAGAGGCCTCTGGGGACCTGGATGAGTTGCCTTCAGGGGCAGATGTGGGCAGACAACTGGGCCATATAAAATTTTGAGCGCCTTCTGTATGCCAGGTCCTAGTTGGGTTGTGGAGACAAATCAGGTATTGTTTGTGGCCTTTGACGAGCTACTCACAGTCAAAGTGTATGTTCCCTGTAAATAGAAATGCCATGTCTTCGGGAGTCTCTGGGGCCCAGCATAGTGGGACACGTAGTAGGTACTTACCTCTTGCTTTCTGTTGTCTACAAGGCTTCTTCAGTGAGAGCCAGAGGCCACACGGGTGGGGGTCAGAGCACGATCAGCTGTGTGCTGAATGGGGCCCAACAGGCAGGCGGACTGGCTCTCTTCTCTAGGCACACCAACCTAGCCTTCCTGGACAGCTGGACTTACCACCTGCGGGGTGACCATGGACAACATTTTTGCCCTCTGAACTTCAGTTTACACATCTGCAAAATGGGGAGAGTTGGGGCTATGATAGCTGCAGGCAAACTTGTGTCTTTTAAGCATCCCCAGCTCTGAACCCACAGGGTCACAGAGATTGCATAAGCGTCTGAAAAGTGACGCTTTTGGTGGGCAGTTCAGCAGAAGGAGAGACTTCGGTCACCAAAGGTAGCTTCTGGTTCTTTCCTGTGGACTTAAGATGTCACTCAGACCTCTGTCTGATCTCCAGTAGCTCCAGACCCCTGCCTCCTGCTTCCCGGACCTGGAAAATTGTTTCTTAGGTTTTTCTAGGCCAGAGAAAGTCACAAAACCCACCCATTTCCGACACCCTTGCATTACAGATGGGTAAACTGAGGCCCAGAGAGGAGGACCCCTAGGGCCGCAGGTGCTAGGACCCAGAACTTCTAACCCCTAACCCAGTGCTCTTTCCCCTTCCCCAAGCCAGCCCAGCTCCACTGTTGAGAAATTATTAAATAGAGTTGGTGGAAGGACTCTGGTTGCCGTGACAACGGAGCCTGTGTCCTCGGGAGATAATGGCGTTGCACAGGCAGAGTGATGTGTGTTGAATGCTGATTCGGGACCTGCTAGAGTGAGTGAGCAAGAGTGCAGAGGGGACAGTGTCTAGGGTTTGAGCTCCCCAAGAAGGAGGCTTGGGCTGGGTAGGTGGGGACAGCTGTGGGGACACTCGCCTTGCCTAGTTCCATCGCTCCCACAACCTCGCACAGAGGGATAATTACCTCCCCTTCGTGGAGGCACGAAGTAGGGCCAGGAGAGGTGAAGTGACTCTTCACCCAATCACACAGCCAGGGGAGAGGTGGAGCTGGGATTTAAATCTCAGGCTGGTGCCAGAAGTCTAGGCCCCAGAGAGTGCCTGGAGAGGGCATCCAGAGAGGGCAGACAGGTTGGTGGGACAGGGAACCAGAATGGACCCCACTCTGAACCCTGCCCTCTGGGCACCTCAACCCCTCTGAAGACTGCTGAAGAGAGTGCTCACAGAGATCCTGATGGGCCAGGGTTGACAATCCCAGCCCAAGAGGAATGGGTAAACAGTATGGCAAGGTGGCTACCCCTATCAGCTTTGGAGCCAAAGTCAAACCCCACCCTGCCGCTTCCTAGCTGCGTGATCCTGGACAAGTCACCGTACCTCTCTGAGTCCCCGTGTCCTCATCTGCAAAAACGGAGAGAAAATAACGGACTGAGCTCATAGGATTATTCTCAGACCAAATAAGGTAAGGGAGTTAGAGCGTCAAACCCTGCTTGTGAGCGTAGCTCAATCAACAGTAGCTATAATTATTGACCAAAGAGGAGAGGCCAGGAGAAGAGCCCGCTCCCAGCCATGTATCAGCTTGTAATTTGGAAGAGTGGAACTGGCTAAAATGAGTGTGAAAGTGATAAATAACAGAGCTCTTCGTTCCAGGCTAGTGGATATCAGTCGAACAAATGAACAGCCCCCATCACCAAAAATATACATAAATATTTTGCATTTGGAAAGCATGATTGATGTACCTCACTGCCGTGGGCTGTCCCTAAAAGCCCATGTGCAAACCATGATGGGGGAAATTGCCTTTTCTCTCTGCCAGCTATCTAAATGACCCCATGCTGTAAACCCTTTTGGAAAGTGAATACTCTCACCCACACTCATCATTTCTCCCTCTCACGCAGCTGGTGCAAAATATTGACTCCCCTAATAGGGGATTGGAGAGCATGGGGTTAACACCCTGAGAAACCCCAAAGTGCATCATTTGCATGCTGGCAAAGATGTGATGGAGCTGGCAGACAACCCCACTCCTTTTGGGAAGCAGAAAGAGGGTGCTGGATTCAGCCATTTAGCTGTTTTAAAAGCAGTGGTGAGAGCTGGGATCCTGATTACTTGGACGCAAGCAACCATTTTGTTTGTTTCCGCAAACCTGTCTGAGGAGATCCACCCCCGGGCATAGCAAGCAACCTGCTTCTGGATACCCAGAGAGGGAGGGTCATTTGTTCACTGCTGATCCTGGGGCTGGGTGACAGGGTGTGAAGCAATGAGCCCGAAGACCTTGGATTCCCACTCCTCCAACTTGGCCAGGCAGGAGAGGGGTCAGGGAGACTCATTCAGCGGACAAATGAAGACAGCTGACATTTAACCAGGATTGGAACGAACGTGCTAATTGCAGGAAAGGTACACATGTCCACTTCAGGAGTTGCGTTTAATGGACAATTTGCTCTGAGAATTTGATTTTATCAGCACTTCCCAGTGGTTTGCACCGCTCTCTTCTATTGATTGCCTATAGGTTAAGATAACGGTGGCATTCTGCCCAGGACTTTTTCCCACAGCTATCAAAAACAAAACAAAACAAATAATACTAGCCCTAATCAAGTGATTTATTATATCTGCCAGGTAGCAAGCATTTACTCTGTACCAGGTTCTGTGTTAACCACTTTACGTATTAGCTCATTTAATCCTCATAGTAGCTAAAAGTAGATACCATCGCCTCTGTCTGAGAGAGGTTGGGTGACTAACTTGGGTCACACAGCATCTGAGCTGAGACTCAAAACCCGGATTTTCTTGTCCTCAGGGCCAGTGCCCTTAACCACTACCCTGTTCTGCCTGCCCCTATCATAGCTGACAGATCAATCTCTGAAGACCTTTGACCTGTTCAGCAGAAGTTATTCATGACTTCCTTCATTGTCCATGGACTTCAGAAAACTCGCTCAATAAAAATCCCATTTTCCCAAGTGGGTAGGTTTTTCTTGCTGCATGTGATTTTTCACTTTACAAACAAGGGGAGATCTGTACTGTAAAGATTCCTTTAGAAACCTAAGTGCATGAATCAAGAACAGATGCATTGGCCAAAGTGAGCATTCATGTGAGTCTTTTAAAAATAAAATCAGCTTTCTCTTGTGGGAAATATTTGAGACCCAGGAATCTGACCCTTAATCAACTCTGAAAATACACACCCTCCTCATTCTCGCAAAATATTCTAAAGCAGAGTCTCTCAACATTTTTTTTAAAAAAAATCCGACTGAGCTTGTATTAAGAGAACAATAGGATTTGTTGTTTCCCAAATATAAAATTACAATACTGAATGTGCCTTTTTGATGCTCCCATCCCAGTGAGTTTTGCGTATCTCCGCTAGGGAAAGGGAAAGAGTAACTTTGTCCTTCTACCGCTTAGGAGAAGAGCTTTCTGGAGTGACTAGATTGCACCATGTATGTTAAGATTGCAAACTCAAGGTCCAGTGAAGGCTGGGCAGGTCAAAGAAATGAGTAAAGAGGTCAGGGATGAGATAATTATCATGGCGGGACTTACAGTAAACTGGGAAACACATAACTGCTCCCTCCCCCCAGTCCCTGCAAACTGAAGTTTTAAAATTCTGATACTGCTGAACCAAACCCTTACAGGGGACCCGTTCGGCCCCGCAAGCCATTAGTTTGAGATCCCTGCTGGTTCTTATTGTGACTTTGTATGATCTTGATCCAGACGGTCTATCTTTGGGGCTTCAGTGTGTTCATCTCTAGAATGGAAGCAAGAAAGCCTGCAGAGTGGAAACAGCGCCCAGGTGTGGATGCTCGATAACGAACTGTGGAAATGCCCAGAAGTGCCATTCTGTGAAGCAGAGTCAGCTCTCCATCTAGGCTGCGCGTCTGCGTGTGACTTATTACAGATTATCACTTAGTTCAGCCAGTCCCTGCAGTACTGTGTTTTCTTTTTTCCCAAATCTGAGTTTTTTAAGGGCGTTTATCCTAATGCCCTTCAGAGTCCTTCAAGCACATCATGCACAGGAGAGAATGCTTATTTAACCCCCTGGTTTTCTCACAAGTGTGTCTTAAAAGGCAAGGAGTGATGTAAAAGAACGCCAGGTGGTCAGCATGTGACTCTTATTTCCTGATCTGAATTAATCTTTTCTGACCGGTTGAGTGGGGGGGGGGGGGGGGGGGGGAAGGTCTTTTCAGAAGAAGCCCCCGGAGTGCAATGCTGCAGAATTCCACCTCACCAAGCAAGGAGCCAAGAACGGTAGGAGGAAAACCGCAGCCGGGAACAGCCAGGAACAGGACTTCGAGGGCCCTGAGGCTGAGAACCTTGACCTGTTCCGCTGTGGGCTCCCCTTGTTCCTGGCACAGGGTACTTCCCAGTAGGTGCCTCGAGCCCTCCTGAGGATACTGACTGATGGTCACCAACAGTGAATCCAGTGAAACCAAATGGAGGAAGCCAGTCAGGCAGGTCCGGAAGCCTGCGTTCCAGTCAGAGCTCCTTAACCACTGGAGACCACAGGCTCTGCCAACCAGCTCTTCCTGCTGAAATATAGGCCCCCTCTTTCCTTGGGTTCTCTGGAGGCTACAGTGAGATCACAGAGTAGAGCCTAGTGCAGCCCCAGGTTCAGGAACAGCACCCTGACTCCCCTCCCTCTGCTGTCCTTACTTTTTTTTCCTCCCGTCTTCCTCCTGTGGCTCTGTTCCCACCACTCTGTACTGGCCTCTCCCTCCGGTTTTCTTCACTCTCCTCTCCCCTCCTCCTTCCTGCCCTCCTCTCTGCATCCCTCCCCACTCCTAAACACCCAAGGAGGGCTGGACCCTGGACCCCAGGCACCTGCAGGAGCAGCGGGCGGCGTCCCCTCCAGGGCCAGCCGAGGAGGCTATATCCAGGCTCTCCTTGCGGGAAGCACTCAAGAGCCCACTCCTGGGGTGTACTCGTGTCCTCCGGGTCATGTGACCTTATGGTGGCACCCTGAACCGGCTGCAGTGGAAGCATTTACGCCATGGAAATCAACCTTCTGTTTGCCCTCCTGAGGGCCCATTGGTGAACTCCGGCACACTGCTGCTTTGGAGACCAGTGCCACCTTCTCCTACGCAGACATTTCTTGAGGACTTATAATAACAATATCCCCTGTCACAGAGAGGGACATGGGATAGAGGGGGACAGAGGGTGGAACTCAGTGCAACACGTATGCATCTATCACTGAAGTGCTATGGGGGAAACAGGGCAAGTGGAAGACCTGGGTTCCATTCGTACAGAGGTGACAATGTCGCTGGGGGATGAGACTGGATAGAAGTCAAGGTGTGTGTAGCGACAGGGCCTTCACCTTCACCCCCACCGTGAACCCAGCTCAGATGCTACCCTCCGTCCCCCTTCTACTGCCCCCCTCCCCAGGTGCCAGACTCTGGCCAAGTCATCAGACCAAATCCCCCCACCTTAAAAGGCTCTGGTGACCCCCAAGTTTCCCCCGGTATCCAAGGTGGGGAGGGGCAGTTAGAAGCAGAGGCTCCGGAATCAAACTGCTGCCTCCTGGATCTGGGACCACAGGCAAGGCGCTTTCCTGCTTTGAGCCTCAGTTTCCACATCTGTGCAGTGAGAGGTCAACATGATCATCTGTGAAATGCACTAAACACTCGATAAACGTTCAGTTTGGTCACTGCTCTTACTACAGGACATGGTGCACCCCCTTTTCCTACATTCGAAACCCCTTATTGCTGCTTTCCCCCTGTCTAGCCACACACCCTGAATAACCCCAGCTTCTAGCCAGCCATACCAGGCTCCTCACTGTCCCTAAAATACATTATGCGTCTTCACCCTGTTCTATCTGCCTAGAATAGATCAGCAGCCAGGCTTGGGGTAAGGCAAGGATTCCGGTCCTGCTTTTCTAGCTGTGATTATAAAGAGAACGTCCCCACTTCTGTCCCCATCTGTCAGGGGGACAGAGTGCCATCCTCTCCCAGTTGCCTGCTGACGGGACCATCCCTCCTCTGGGCTGAGGAAGAACTTATCACAGGGATGCTGGTTACCTGTGGCCCATCCCCCAGCCGTCCCAAGAGCTCAGTGGCAGGCAGGGCCAGACTCCAGCTGGTATCTTTATCCCCCTGCACCCAGTGTGGGACCTGCTCCCCAGAGGCACACAGTCCATGCGGACGGGATTGGATTGAAAACTGCCTTGACAAGAGGAGGTGCTCCTTTGGGCTTTGCAGACATTTAGGGGCCAGGGCACATGTTAGCAAACCACTGATTGAGCTAGACAAGCAGGGTGAGAGGAGAATAAGGATGCAGATCAGAAGTGTCGTTGGAAGGCGCCGTCTGCCTCCTCTCCTTGCACTTGGAGGAGAACCAAGGCACAGAGAGCGGAAGGGACTGCTAGAGATCACACAGCTAGTAATGTGTGGAGTGGATTCCCACAGGGGCCTGCGACTCCAAAGTCTCCAGCTAGCCACGCTGTCTCCTTGCCCTGCAGACGTGGCCCCGAGGGCCAGCTCCTTGCTGCTGCACGAGAGCTGGGGACCCCCGGAGGGGATCACAGCCCCTTGGGGCTGGCTGCCTCCCCAAAGGACTCTAATTAGACCCCTGGGGCCTGGCAAGAGCTGCTCAGCCTGGATCCCATGTGGTTGCTTGTTGGCCCCTGGGATACCGGCGGGTTTGCCCAATACGACCGTGGGGACCAGTTAGCCTCTTACGGAACCAGACCTCAGCAGCCTCTTGGGTTTCTTAAAAAGAGCGACAGGCCTTGTCCTTGTGGGGGTTTTCCCTGGAAGGAGTTGCTTGCTGGAGATGGGCCACTCTTACACACCACAAAGGTGGCATGTGAGGGTTCCACAAGCATCCCACTAGAGACAGCAGAATAGAGTGCTTAAGAGCGTGGACACAGGAGCCCAGCTTCCTGGGTTCAATAGTTAATACATATAAATCATTTACAGCAGGCCTTGGGCATGTTAGTAAGGGCCTAACTCACTTCCTTCCCCCACTCTGAGCTCTTTTTCTTTCCATCTTTGTTAATGAAAAGTTGTTTTTGTTGTTTTTGCTGCGTGCAACCCCAAAGAAAGAGAGCCTTAACTCCTGGAGTTTATTTCACCTTTAAATGGGTCTGTTAAGCCTCTAGCAGTTATAAAGCTGGGTTTTTTTTTTTCTCACTCTGGTTGTTGGGGCAGGGGAGGGGTGTGTTCTCTGGCCTTCTCCTATATTCTGGTTTGGAGGGCACCCCGGAGAACTGGACCTGCAGGCTCTCAGAGGCTGCAAACGGAGGGGAAGGGCTTGAGCCTGGGTTTTCTCATCTGCATGGGGCTGTGAGTCTGGGGAAACTCATCTATGTGAGTCACATCTCTTCTCCTCAGAATCCAGCAGGCAGGCATGAACAGTAGTAAGACTACATATAAAGGCTTCAGAGAATTTCACACAAGCCTGTGTCTGGGAGGCACCTGCTAGGTGAGCTGATACCACCAGACTGTGAGTCAGCGGGCTTGGGTTAAATCCTGTGTGACCTTGAACAGGTCATTTGACCTCTCTGAGCCTCGGTACCATCATCTGCGAAATGGGAGCTAGTAATCATTGTAGCTTCAATGTATTTAGCACTTGCTGGGCCTGGCACAGCACTAGAAAATTCTAATCCAGTCCTCACGCTTTGTGAAGTGGTTACTGTTGGCCCCATTTCCTGAAGAGGAAACAAACACTTGGAGAAAATAAGTAACGTACTTGAAAATCACAACAGGATGCTGTGAGGCGTAGGCATTCAATAGATGCTCTTGAGAAATGCACCCGGGTCTGTAAATGACCTCTCGGGTATGTTGAGGCAAGTCAGGAGTGTGTACCAGCACAGACCTGCTTTCTTTCATCTCTTAAGTATGAATGTGTAATGATCTGGGGGGTCTGAAAGAATCATACCGTTTGTGTCCTGTGTGACCTTGGGCCAGCCACCAGCCTTCTCTGGGCCTTGTTCTTCATCTGTAGACTGCTGGGGTAGACCAGGTGTACCAGTGTGGCAGAGAATAAGTCTCAAACAGGAAGGAAGCTGCATAGGCCCTAAACCCCGCTGGCTGAGGGTCCAAGGAAAAGGGCTAGCCGTCTAGACCTGAGGTCATCTATTTTGCCTGCAGCTCTCACCCTGGCAAAGATTGACTTGTTGCCCACCCCCACCCGACTCAGGGGAGGCCTCGTAGGCCCTCTCCAGCTGCCCCCTCTCCATCCGAGCACCTTCTTCGGGGAACCTTCCCTGGCCTTCAGGACAGTCGGTGTCAAAGGCTGCCCACGACACCGGCATCCATCTGCACGCGTCCAACCTCCTTCTGACCTTCCGCACATGATGATCAGCTATTAATTGGTCCTCGTATTTGTGCCACATTTTTCAATTACAAAGCACTTCCCCGGCCATTCATCTCTTTGAATAGTGATCCGAGCTGCTATTTACTGAGCACTTCCTGTGCGCCAGGCCCTCTGTTTTCACCAGCCTCTCTCCACGCATCATCTTGATTCAGAGTTTCACAACAATCCTGTGAGGTACAGGAGTCCACATTTATAGATGAGGAAACTGGTACTCCAGCACGCTTACGTATCTGGCCCCTGGTCACACAGGAATTTGAACCAAGCTCTTGGAAGAATCAGGGTCATCCCTAACCTAGACCTTCCAAAGCTGCCCTGGGCACCTGAATGACTGGGTCCTTGTTAAAACGCAGCTTCTGATCCTGTGGGTCTGGAGTGGGGCCCAAGGTTCGTTCTTTTTTCTTTCTTTCTTTCTTTCTTTCTTTCTTTCTTTCTTTCTTTCTTTCTTTCTTTCTTATGTTTATTTATTTTTGAGAAAGAGAGAGAGAGTGTATGTGAGCAGGAGAGGGACAGAGAGCGAAGGAGACACAGAATCCAAAGCAGGCTCCAGGCTCTGAGCTGTCAGCACAGAGACTAATGTGGGGCTCAAACTCACGATCTGAACCATAAGATCATGACCTGAGCCCAAGTTGGACGCAGAACCGATTGAGCCATCCAGGCGCCCCATAAGAGAATCACACTGGATAACAATGCCCCGGGTCAGTGAACAATCTGAGACTGCTTTACAGTAGCCCCAGGCTGGCAAGCCTCAGTTTCCCTGTCTGTCAGATGGATGAAATAGCTTTTGGCTTATGGAGATGGGATGGGGACTGGATGATATAACACCTGTGAAATGCCTGGCACACAATAGGTGCTCAATAAATGCTGGCTCTTCTCCCTTGATAGGAGCTGGCATGGGTTTGGATACACAACAGATGCTCAATAAATCTATTGAGCCCAGCATTTTCCCCCAAAGCAGAGAATAAACTGCATTATGTTTCCCTTTGGAATGAAGCCAAACCCAATATTAATTTTTTTCTTGAACCGCAGAGTTCCAAAAAGAAATAAAAGCAAGTAGAGTGATTGCAGTATGAAGCAAGCCTCTGTAATTTCTGTAATTACAGAATGGGAGCAAGACAAAGCAGGAGTATGCACAGCGTCATGGGAGGGAGCGGGGGCCCCTACTCCCAGGCCTGCTGCTCCCCCCCCCTTGCCTTCCTGGCTCTTCATGGTGCCCCACTTGCTCTGAGTGGGTTCTGGGCCCACCCCCGGACCTGGACAATGGCAGCCCTGAGACACTGGCCTTGACCTTTTGGCCTCTGCCCAAGTCTCCACCCCATGCAGCCACCAGTCCCTCTGATGCAGTGGGACAGAGGGAGGATTGTCCAAGGCGGCTGCCACCCACTCCCCTCCCCCCAGCCTGCCATCTGTGCAGGGGGCTGCTGACAGCCAGTCTGCTAGCAAGGCCTGTAAGCCCCACCTCCAAAAGAGAAACCCGGTCAACTCCTCACCACCTCTGCCCTAGCTGCCACCATTCAAGTCACTGTCCTCTCTCCCTGGACTCTCAGCCTCTTAATGCACCCCCCCCCCGCTTCCCCCCCCCCCCTTCTGCAGCCTCTTCTGGGCAGAGTGAGACTTTTAAATGTAAGTCAGATTTCCCCCACCACTTAAACCCTCTACTCTCTTCCATCCCGTTTAGAAGAAAATGTGAACTCCTTGCTGTGGTCTCTGAGACCTTGTGTGATCTGGCCCTTGCCTGCCTCTGACTAGTTCTGTTCCCTCCTGTACTGGACTGCAGCCAGCCCAGCCTCCATGCTGACTCTCAAACATGCCAAGCTTATTCCTGCCTCAGGGCCTTTGCACTTGCTGTTCCCCCTGTTTGAAATAATGTATCCTAGAGAGTCATATTTCTGGCTTCTAATGCAAACTGAAAAAAATTTTTGTTCAGGCCAAATAAAACAAGCCCAAGGGCCAACTTTGACCCATTTTGCCAGTTCTGATCTAGAGCTTCCAAACTACATTTTTTTTTTCTTATAAAGCATTTCCTCACTCAGGGGTTGGCAGAGGTATTCTTTCTGCTTGGTTTGGCCCTGTTTTTAACGATGGCTTTGGGACTTGGTCTCAACGTGCACATCGAGGAAGGAACATTTTCATGGGAACGTGTTCATGGAAACATTTTCACCACTTTGCTGCCTTGAGTCTCTTTCTTTAACTCCTTCCCAGAGCCTCCCTGTGTGAGTCTTCTTCTCTAATACTAATCTGATCATATTATCACCCCCGTTGCATCCCTGCAACTGGCCCCTAAGTTCCTTAGCCTGGCTTTCAAGGTCCTTCACAAACTGACCTTCCTATCTTCAAACCTCCCTACTTCTGTTTCTCCACCTGGGATGCCCTTCCCTCTTTCTGACCCTGATGAACACCTATTCAGCCTTCAAAACCCAGTTCCAATGTCCCCTCATCTGGGATGCCTTCTCTGGTTGAATTAAATCATTCCTTCTAGGCCTACGGTGTCTTGTTCGTACACTCTTGCTGCATGTATCATAAGGTTTTATGATTGGCTGTAGACAGAGATATTTCTCCTTCTAGGCTGTGACCTTGTCAAGGTCAAGGACCTGGTCTTGTTAATGTTTGCAACCCAAGTGTCCGGCCCAGCTCCGTGTACACATTAGACCCTAGTAAACATTTACAACATGGAATCTTCCTGCTGGTCCCTGTTAGTTCACGAATTCAAACTCCGGTTCAAAATGCAAAATGCTAGAAATGATTGTCCCATCCCTGTTTCAGCACCCAGCATATGCTGACTAAGTACTTACTGAAGAAAGGAAGGAGTGAATGAGTAGGTGAGTGAAAGTGGAAAATGGATCACTTGCGGTCACACATTAACAGTGCCCTTTAGAATGTTAACTTCGGTGGAATTCAGCTAACGTGGGAGAGTATTAAGGAGGAACACGTAGCCAGATTCTTGGTCTGCGGAATATCGTCACCTGATGGGGAAGATCCAGAAGGCTCTGGGAGTGGGCCTTGGAAAAATGTCCCAAATCACAAGGTGGTGAGAGGCATTCCTATTACCCACTGCGTCGGCAGGTGGAGGAGGGCTGCAGAATGGCACTGTACAGGCTGGTGAAGAGATGCCCGGTCTCACGGCGGTGGGTCCACAGAGCCATCTCGACACTGAGCAGCCCCTGGCGGCAAAGCGCAGGAACCTGTTTCGGGAAAGGGGAAATAGCAACTGGCTAGAAGGTTGGCTCCTGCTTCAGAGAGCATTACGTTTCTAGAAAGACAGCCAGATTCCTCTGCTGTGAACTTGAACATGCCTGTGCTTTCCATGTGCCGTTTTTCGGAGAAAGGGAGCGACAGGTTAACCAGCTGGTGTCAGGAATGAAAATTGGCAAGAAGCTATTCTTGGGGGGTATTAGTGGGGCCGCTTCTGAATGTGCTGTCTGTAAGCATCGGGCCCTAGGCTTTTTAATGAACAGGGGCCCTTTGATCATTTTCCTGCCATCTACTAGATGCTTTGGACTGTCTTTTCCTTGCCAGACTTGACTTATTACAGAACAGTTCTTTATTTTATTAACTGACCACACAAACGTACCACTCCCAGCTTCGACTGGCCCAAGGTGATCAGTTAGACCACTCCTAAGTTGGTATACAGAGAACCCAAAGCATGGAGATTTGAAATTTTCATTAGCTAGTTTCCCCCCTGGAGGCTAAAAGGACTATTTCCATCGGTCTGAAAATGCTGAAAGTCTGTGAAGGACCGGATGATACACCCTCAATAAATGTTAGCTGCTCTTAGTAGTGGTATTGCCATCGTCACTACCACGATGGCCTTTTGGGAAGCTGTGACACCTAGATTTGGAACCACAATCCGCACACATACAGAAATAATCACAATGATGATGAGGGCTGAGGTTTCCTAAGCACTCACTCTGAGCTAGGTATTCCTTCCCCTGCTCTACATGCATGATCTCATGTAACCCTTCACCGCCCCATTTTACAGATGAGGATCAAAAAGGGGGTGGAACTTGCCCAGCGTTAGTAAACATGAAGGCGAGCCGAGGTCTCTGATGTAGCCCCAGGGCTGTCTGTCCCACTGCCTTGCAAGCCAGAGGGCCTTCTCCGTGGAGATCCCCAAAGAAGCACCAGTTACATCAGTTTGTGGCCTTATATTGTTACCTTCACATTTTGCACGTCTTCTAAAAGGAAGGCTGCACACGCGGAGATGTGGCTCTTCAGAGGGCAGTTACAGGCATCTGGCTAAATCTTTCTCATATTCTGAAGATAGCATGTATGCCTCTCTCATGCTGAGCTCTTCAAGCAGCCGTGGACTCTGATCTCTCTGGCCTTTGCACGAGGTGATGCTAAATGTACTCATGGAGAGGGTGGTGGAATAAACCGCCCGGTGAACCAGAACTCTGCTTCCTCCCGACCTTCCACCTTTCCTATGTGTCGATGTTGAATGATTTCTTCAAAGGACATACACACCGTGTTTCCCCCTTAAACACACCCTGCCATCTCCCCTGCTTGCTGGGAGTAGGACAGAGGGGCACCTGTCTGCCTGCCTGCCTGTCTGTCTGTCACTCTGTCTGTCTCTCTCCCTGAGTGGTGTGGGGCAGTCTGAGGCCCCAGTGCACAGCACAGTAAATTTTAGTTTGGTTTGATTCTCTGTGGATAATCAACAAATGTATCCAGAGTGGAGGCCAGAAGTTGTTGTTCCCGTAGGCTACAGAGAACTTGGTCAAGTGGTAAGGGAGCCGAGATTCAAGACTTTAGCAGGAATCCTCTGAGTCAATGGGAGCAAACAGGAAATTTATGTTACCACTATGGGGATGCTTTCTTTGTAACCTCTAAACACAGGTATGTAACCCAGTCTTAAGAAAGCCTGGAATGGCAGACACAAATGCTTCCAAGATTCTCTCCCCATCTTTTTTTTTTCTTTAGTTTATTTCTTTATTTTTAGAGAGAGAATGGGTGGGGGAGGGGCAGAGAGAGAGAGAGAATCCCCAGCAGGTCTGCGCTGTCAATACAGAGCCTGATGTAGGACTCGAGCCCACGAATTGTGAGATCATGACCTGAACCCAAGTCAAGAGTCAGACACTTAACCGACTGAGCCACGCAGGTACTACTCTCTCTCCGTCTTTGGACCTCTGATTTCCTTCCTTCTCAGCAGATCAGCTTTCTCCGCTACTCTGAGTATAGATGGGAGAGGCTGGTCCTCTTTCTCAGTCTCATGCCAAATTCCCAGGCAAGGAGCTTTGATTGACTAGCCAGAGTCAGGTGATCAGCCCTGGTCCAAGGTGATTGGATCCTTTTGGACAAACATGGTGGCTGGAGCCCACAAGGGTAGGTCATGGGGACAGTAAAGGGCATCACTGCTTTGATAGTGAATGGCTAACTGCCCCCCCCAACAAAAGGGGTTCCATTTTAGCCTCCCCTTTTCCTGATGCTGCTCTCTCTCTTGCATATCCCAAGACTTCCTGGTAGACTACAGAATGAGCTACCATCCCTGACAATGGGAGGTCACCCTACCTGAGTCTGGAGTTCCTTCTGATGGCGCCAGGCCCACGTCAGGAGCTAGATGGGCATCTGAGACAAGGCTGTGGGTCATCCTTGAGAACAAGAAACAGGGTTGGCAGTAAAGTTTCAATGGCCTGAAGGTGAACTCTGGTTCACCTCTGGCTTTCTGTGAACTCTAGGAAGAGACAATGGTGTTTGGTAATGAGGACTGCACGTGAGGGGCCGTCAGGTGGGTGCACAGCCCCCAGGGTCCCCCCAGCGGGGCAGCGCTGAGGGAGGAGGCCACACATTGCTTTGGCTCGCCTCCTACATCTCAGACCTCAGACCAGTGCTTCACACATTCCTGTGAGCCCTGGGGATTCCATACATTTATTCTGCATGATTTTATTAATTTAAAAATGTCTTATAGAAACTTAGAAATGTATGGTAATTTTTGGCAGAAATTTAGAAATAATGCTAAAAATCCAGAAAAGCACACACAAAAAAAAGGAAATAAAAATGACTCTTATAAACTAATCACTGTGAATACCTTAGGATATATCCCTTGGGTTTTGGAGGTTTTTTTTTTAATGAACAGATTTGGGGGTGGGGAGTGGGCAAAATTAGGATCATACTAAATGAACTATTTTGAGGTCTGCTTCTTTCACTCCATAAAACAAGGTACCGTCTCTCGTGTTCTTAAGGTGGTCTTTTACAACATTTCTGCATGTTTGGTTGGAGGATGGAGAAAAATCTCAGCGGGGTTCGCTGGCTCCCAGTTGGGCCCTGAGGAGCTGCGTCCTCTCTGTCGCCTTCTCTTTTCCTTCTCATAAAATGATGGAGTGACATCCTTGCCTTGCCCTCAAGGCAAGGTCCTGAGATGGCAGCAGGCCCCTTCCAGCATGTTCCCAGTGCCCCGTGGCCAGCACCACACTGCATGGACTCACATGGTCACCCGGCAGGGGCGCTCAGAGAGAGGCTTCCTGCACCCCTGCCACTCTCCCCCCAGGGCTGCCCATTAGCCGCTGCCTGCCAGCTCACCAGGGTCCCTCCTCATGTCTGCTTTTCAGGATCCCACCCAGGGGCTGCAGAGGGCACTGCTCTGGAGCTGACGCACCACTGAAAATCATCAGGTAACATCTGTAACCAAAATCATTACAACCATTTGTGGAGTTCTCTCTGTAAACCAGTCAGGTGAAAAGTACTCTTACAGCTATTAAAGCTTAGTTTTGCCACCCTTCTACAGGCTAGATAAGATTACTCCCATTATATAGATGAAGAAACTGAGGCTAGAGCAATAAAAAACAGTGCTTAGGGTCACTCAGCTTGTAAAAGGCAGACTGGAGATTTGAATCTAGGATGGGACCGAGCCCAACGTCATACACCGTCCTCTACCCCACGCTGCCTCTGGAACTAAAGAGGTAAGGAGAGTGCAGGGTGTAGGTGGGATATATCTTGGGTCAGAGAGGTCATGTAAACTAGTGGTCCTTCTTCAACTGATGGCTGGGACTGGCTCCCAGCATAAGAATCTCCTTTTGCAGAATTTGTTAAATGTATGGATTCAGGATGCATCTCCTTGAGATTCTGATGTGGGACATCTGGCGTGTGACCTGGGAATCTGCATCGTTACAGAGTTTCGCAAAGAACTTGGAAGCGTGGCCAGGCTTGGGGTTGCTGAGAAAATAGTAACAAGTCCCCACCATTTGCCAGGTGCAGGGTCCTCATTGAATAAGCAAAGAACAACCGCCCAATGAAGGACATACTATTATCATAACTCAATTTTTTAATATATTTTTAAATTTATTTTTTAACTTACATCCAAGTTAGTTAGCATATAGTGCAACAATGATTTCAGGAGTAGATTCCTTAATGCCCCTTACCCATTTAGCCTCTGCCCCCTCCCACAACCCCTCCAGTAACCCTCAGTTTGTTCTGTGTATTTAAGAGTCTCTTATGTTTTTGTCCCCCTCCCTGTTTTTATATTATTTTTGCTTCCCTTCTCTTATGTTCATCTGTTTTGTATCATAAAGTCCTCATATGAGTGAAGTCATAGGGTATTTGTCTTTCTCTGACTAATTTCACTTAGCATAATACTCTCCAGTTCCATCCACGTAGTTGCAAATGGCAAGATTTCATTCTTTTTGATTGCCGAGTAATACTCCATTGTGTGTGTTCTTTATTTATCCATTTATCCGTAGATGGACATTTGGGCTCTTTCCATACTTTGGCTATTGTTGATGGCACTGCTATAAACATTGGGGTGCATATCATAACTCAATTTAAAAGATCAGGAGAGCAGGGCCTAGAGAGGTTAAAAAATATTTAACACAGCTCACACAGCTCAAATGTGAAAGAGGACTGTGATGATGAGAGTCTGTGCTTATATACCGCCTTCACTCACCACCTGTACTGGGTCACCTCCCTGTTCCAGCCCATGGTTAAGCCCCACCATTACATTGGTCATGGTTACTATGATCTCAGGGAATGAGAAATCTAGTTGTACCCCACGAGGCAAAGATGAGGAACACTTAATATTTCTGTCTGAATATTTGGTCTCCTCGGTTTTCTTCTCTGGGCAAGACCCATGACGAGGGCATGTGACGCAGATGCAAGTTTGACGTTAGCTCAGGAGCTATGAAGACACCACATCCCCACGCACAAGTCTAGAAACAAAGGGTACTGCCCTTCCTCTAGGAGAAAGAGGGCTTATGAGAGAGCCTTCTCCAGCTCCTAGGTTGTTTGGGGTTATTTTATTTTTGTAATTTTGGGGCAACTCCAGGATCTTGCCACCCTTCTGTGCCTATCACCCCACCCCTCTCTTCTCCCAGGGTGACCTTGAGCCGCAAAACTGCTGTCCGCGTGGACCGGGGCCGACATCGCACGTCCATCTGCCAGGACCTCTGTATCCAAACTCCGAGACATGGCGACCAATGGCAGCAAGGTGGCCGATGGGCAGATCTCCACGGAGGTCAGCGAGGCCCCTGTGGCCAATGACAAGCCCAAAACTCTGGTGGTCAAGGTGCAAAAGAAGGCAGCGGACCTTCCAGACCGGGACACGTGGAAGGGCCGCTTCGACTTCCTCATGTCCTGTGTGGGCTATGCCATCGGCCTGGGCAACGTCTGGAGATTCCCCTATCTCTGCGGCAAAAACGGAGGTGGTAGGTGCTGGCCTGGCAACCTCCCAGCCGGGGCTGGACCCCTTGGAGAGTGTCACACTTGGGCGTTTTCTGGGGCAAACTCAGGGGAAGGGGTCCCCTAAAGACTCCAAAGGGTGTACCAGGCCCCATTTCCTGTTTCTTGTCCCTTAACCAAAAGATTCCCAAAAGGACAAGTGTCCTTTGTTAACACCACCAAAAAGTTCACCTCTTCATTTTGCAAAGAACGGGGGACATAGTTTGAGCAAAGGACATCCTTGGACCTCAGTTTGGCTGTGGGTGCTGCTATTGAGGCAGAGGGTAAGGATATCATGGCCGGGGCCCGAAAATGCCCTGCCGTGATGCTCCCTCTGACCGGGGCTTCTCCAAAGCCTTGGGGTCACGAGTGTCTCTCTTCTCAACCCCACAGGGGCCTTCCTGATCCCCTACTTCCTGACCCTTATCTTTGCGGGGGTCCCTCTCTTCCTGCTGGAGTGCTCCCTGGGCCAATACACATCCATCGGGGGCCTGGGGGTGTGGAAGCTGGCCCCCATGTTCAAGGGTAAGTCTGCAGAGTGGGGGGCCATGTGCTGGTGCTCCTGCCCACAGAACTATGGTGAAACCAGGCCCTTCCCGGCACTTCCATCCCCACTGGAGAGGGGGACCTGCTCGGTTCGCTTCTGAGCAGAGTGGAGCCCTCACAAGGAGCTAGGTGATAGATGGTGGCATTGACTATAATCTAGGGTGAGGGAGGTGGACAGGAGTGCCCAGTGCAGAGCCCCCCCCCCCCCCCCCCCCCGCACCAGCCTGCTGTCCTGTGAATTTATTTCCCTAGCCAGGGCTGGTGCAATTTTCTTTGCTTCCTTACTCAGTGCCTGACACTCAGATAGATATGTGGAGAAGCATTCTTGCCTGGCAAGCTCAGACTCCTGCCCCACCTGCAACCAGCCAGTGCTGGGCCGCAGACCCAAGTTCCCACTTGCCAGATGTGTGTGACCTTAGCTAAGTTCCTGCCTCTCTCTTAGCCTCAGTGCCTCAATAACACCTGTCTCCAAGGGCCAGTGAGCTGGTGGGCATCATGGAAAATGATAAGAATGGCACTCACTGGACAGTTATAATTTTTTTTAAAGTTTATTTATTTTTGAGAGAGACAGAGACAGAATGCGAGTGGGTTAGGGGCAGAGAGAGTCCGAAGCAGGATCCAGGCTCTGAGCCGGCAGCACAGAGCCTGATGCAGGGGTTAAACTCACAGACCGTGAGATCATGACCTGAGCCGAAGTCAGACGCTCAACCGACTGAGCCACCCAGGCGCCCCATGTAATTATTCTATGAAATGTCATGCTGGCGTGTCCACTCCCAGGTGTGGGCCTTGCCGCTGCTGTGTTGTCATTCTGGCTGAACATCTACTACATCGTGATCATCTCCTGGGCCATCTACTACCTGTACAATTCCTTCACCACAGTGAGTGGACCCTTGCACCGCCCCCTCCAGAAGGAGCCAGACCCAGAGCCTGCTCTCTGTCTGCTGGGACTACCTTTCTGCTCACAGTGCTGTTCCTTGGGTGGAGGGTGTGGTTTATGTTCAGTGGTCCCTGTCTCCCTGCAAGTTGTAGCACCATGAACCAACAGCTGCTCTGGGCCAGCCACTGAGCCAGGTGCTTCATGGGGGCTAACATCTACTCCTCTTGACACCCTTCTTTTTTTTTTTTTTAATGTTTATTTATTTTTGAGACAGAGAGAGACAGAGTATGAACGGGGGAGGGGCAGAGAGAGAGGGAGACACAGAATTGGAAGCAGGCTCCAGGCTCTGAGCCATCAGCCCAGAGCCCGACGCGGGGCTCGAACTCACGGACCGTGAGATCGTGACCTGAGCCGAAGTTGGACGCTTAACTGACTGAGCCACCCAGGCGCCCCTTGACACCCTTCTTAAGGTGGCTTTTGTTAGCTCATTTCATACAGACCGAGACTTCCTTGGTTCCAATCCTGACCCCAGGATATACCAGCTGTGCAACTTCGAGAAAGAAACTTAACCTCTCTGAGCCACAGTGCTCATTTATACAATGAAGGTAGAAAGGAAACCTGACTCATAGAGTTGTTGTGAGGATTAAGGAGTAAATATGTGCAAAAGGCTTACCTCACAAAGAACAAGTACAGTAAAGTGTTCACTGTTAACATCAGTGTGCAGAGGGTCAAACAGGCGAGATCTCTTACTCAAGGTCACATAGCTAGGAAGCGGCCCCCAGATGAACACACAAGATATTGTGGTGCCGCTCAGAAAGCTGGTTTTCAGAGGGATATGATCAAGGTTCAAGTTTCAGCTCTGACACTTAGGAGCTGTGCGATCTCGAACAAGTTGCTGCCCCTCTCTGATTTCTAAAATGGGGATCTCAACATGACCTGCACCTGAGAGCTGTTGAAGAGGGGAGGCGAGGTAATGGATGGCTATGAGGAGGCTCGGGGGACTGTGAGGATGGACAAGGTACGCTGGGACCACTGTTGCCATCCCCTGGGGGCTCAGTTGTGTTTGTCCGTGCCCCTGTGCCTTTGCAGACGCTGCCGTGGAAACAGTGTGACAACCCCTGGAACACAGACCGTTGCTTCTCCAACTACAGCGTCGTCAACACCACCAACATGACCAGCGCCGTGGTAGAGTTCTGGGAGTAAGTGTGGGGCCATCGGTGACAGGGGTGCCTATCAGCCAGGGCCAGCAGGAGACAGAGGCACCCTCAAAAGGGTGATGGGAGCTGATGATGTGTGCAGGGCTGAGGGGGAAGCGAGGGAGAGTGAAGTCCCTTTCTCCCTCCTAGAGAGCTGGGCCATGGAAAGGGCCACTAGTTACAAACTAGGGAGAATGAATTGCTTCAGTACAGAGAATGAATTCCCGCCTTCTCTCTCCTCCTGACCAGTGGCTCCTGCCATTGGTCAAACCTAGCTAGAAGCCAGAGGACAAGGGAGCCAGCCATATAGGCATAGCAGCCAGCCTCCTGGGGCACAGAACAGAATGGACAAGGGTGAAGAGTGAGCCCCCGGAAGGGAGTAACCAGCACAGGACAAGGAGAATTGCCAGGAGAGGCCAACAAAATCCCAGCTCATCCTGAAAACCAGTCCAGTCTACTTAGAATCCCAGAGTTGTTTGGACTAAAGGCACACATGCACACACACACACACATGCATACACACACACACACACACACACACACACATACACGCACACATACACACACGGTACATACTGAAGGCCGTGCTGATTGTATCTTCAGGAGAGCACATCATAGATTGTGTGTTGGGATATTGATTTTACTAAAAGGGGCCTTGGGATCCAAATCTCTTTGGCATGAAGGAGGCATTTGTGTTGGGTAGCTTGAAAGGGTCTGGGAGCACTCTGGAACTGTTCTCAGGAGGTGTCAGAACACGTGATGCTAGTCTTTGTGCAGAAATGTCCTTGGCTAGGTTGGTCTCCTTACAAATAAAATTAGATTCTTTGGCTTCTGCTTCTTTCCAGCATCTGCCACATACCCATTCCGGACTGCATTCAGCCATTTATTCAGTAAACATTTCTTGAGTGCTTACTGTGTGCAGTGTGGTTAGAGGCATGGCAAACATAAGCAAACAGGCAGTCGTAACACCAGATGAGCAAGGCTAAGAGGGGGGGATGCATGGGAGGCTAGAGGTGCCCCAAGTTGGTACCTGGACCAGCCCAGGTGAGGAGTGACATCTAAGGATGAAAACCACATAGGAAGGACAGGTGTCAGCAGGAGGAAGAGAACGCATGAAGGCTTGGAGGCAGGTGAGCGCAAGCCAGGCACAGGTGAGGGAATGGGAGTCGTCCAGGCTGATGAGCATTTGAGGGGCTTCAGGGGGGGCTGAGACTGGAGAGAAAAGTAGGGCCAGCCCAGAAGGGCCTTGCAAGGTCAGCCTGGGGGAGGCTGGGCTTCATGCTGAGGAAGTAAAGAGCTATTCACTGTAGGGTTTTAAGCAGGTGAGTGATACGATCAGATGTACCACTTAGAAGGGCCTCTGGGGCTAGAAGGGAGTGGGGACAGAGCAAAAATGAAGGTGAGGGTCTAGCTAGGAGGGCACTGCAGCCATGGTGAGCAATAAGGGTGGCCAGACTAAGGTTCCGGCAGGTCCCTTGAGCAAATAGCACACTCTCTGCCAATTAGTATAATGGACCCCACGGTCTCCAGCCAGCTCCTGGATCTCAGTGACCACAGATGTCAGCACAGTCCCAGTGGAGGATGTCATCTGTGTTCAGTCCCTGGGTACCCCAGGTCACTCCAGCTCCCACGTGACTTTCTGCTCTCTCCACTGTTCCACCAGGCGGAATATGCATCAGATGACAGACGGGCTAGATAAGCCAGGTCAGATCCGCTGGCCTCTGGCCATCACCCTGGCCATCGCCTGGATCCTTGTGTATTTCTGTATCTGGAAGGGTGTTGGCTGGACTGGAAAGGTAAGGCCTGTGCACAGTGGGGACCAGAAGGGGACAGATCTACAAGGGGATTTCTGCTCTGGGCAAGGAGTCTGCACCTCAAGGAATCCCGTCGAACCTGGAGTGAAGCAGTTCTCTTCATCTCCCTCTGCCTTGGTTTCCTTTCCTGTAAAATGGGAATAATAACACTACCTACCTTCTGGGCAGCTCTGAGGATTACATACCACAATGCAAGTCAGACAGTTACACAGAGCCATGACAAAACACGTGGTAAACTTTGCTCAAGGACCATTGAACAAACTGTCCCCGCACATCTCCACTGAGCCAGGCCTTGTAGGGTGATCCAGAGATGAATATTCCACATCCCAGCCTTTGAGGAGCATCAGAAATGGATCAATGAATGGTTAAATACTCAGGCCCTGTTCTGGAACAGTCCTGAGTTTAGATCCCAACTTCCCTGTTTACTTGGCTAGGAGACCTTAGACAGGTCACTGCTCTGAAACTCCATTTCCTTCCTTAAAAAATGGGGCTTATCTGTTGGTTTGTCATGAAAATCAAATGGGATGATGATTTTGTAAAGCTCTCAGCTAGCGAGAGGAATTGTACTTGTTTTGTTTTTGTTATTGGCAAGGGCAGAGCAGGTCAAGCTTGGAGGGGCGGGGAGGTCCATCCTGGGGACATCTGGGGAGCTCGCCAATCAAGTTAGGGGTAAGGGACTGGCCTCACTCCCATTCCTTTCTCCTTAAAGCCCCACCCCAGGAGTCCAGGGACAGAAGATGGCTCAGCCTGTCACTGGCCCTAGCCTGAAGGGAACTTAGAGGAGACCTGTCTGAGTTCTTATAGCAAGTAAGGGAGAGAAGGGATTTGAACTGAATCAGGCAAGAGCAGGGAGGTCCAGACTACCTAAGCTGATGTGAGCAAAACAGAACCTTAACAAATTCCATGCTTGGGCATGAGTGCAGGTGATGAAAAACTCACCAATTCCAGTCTGGTGGGACCTTTGGACCTACCAGTTCTCAGTTCCAAATCCAGTGTCAAAACCTCTCGAATGTGTCCTTAGACTAGGCAGTCAGGAGGAGGGCACAGGTGTCTCCCATCCCGATTTTAAGAAACAGAAGAATGTAGGGGCTAAACGCACTGGAAGAAATAGAGCTCAGCTTGAATCTCAGGCCCCTGATTCCTAGCTGTGTGTGCTCGGGCAATCTATTTCACCTCTCTGTGCCTCAGTCTCCTCATCTGTTAAATGGATACAATAATAGTACCTTACAGGGTTGTCATAAAGACTGAGGAGAATAATCTATGCAGAATATGTAGCATATGCCTAGCCACCATATACCATATACCATGTAGACAATCCATGATATCAGTTATCTTTTGAGTGAGTCATCCAATCCATCAGTAAACACTTATTAAGCACCTAGTGTATACCTGACTCCATTCTGAACATGGAAGACAGATTAAAGTGTAAGACCTAGGCAATATATATTAAGCATGTTGTATGTCCTCTGAGTAGGCAGGTTGATTGTATCCATTTTCCAGACAGGAAAATTCTTGGTTCAGAGAGGATAAGAAATTGATCCAACGTCACACAGCTTATAGGTGCTGCAGATGTTTCAAATTCCTTTTTCCTAATTCCGAGTACAGTGGTGTTTCTAGTGGATTATGGCTGCCTTTCCTAACCCTGAAGAATCTCAGATCCATTGAGGGAAATGAAACTATGAAATACAAGGGTTATTGAATTTGAAAACTGCTCTTTCACAACAGCGGACAAAGAAGTGTAATCTCAGACAATGACGTCAGTCTTTTGATTATCAATTTGGCAAAAAAAAAAAAAACCCCACATACTTTTTAATGATTATACTCAGTGCTGGCACCTTTGTGGGGAAGGTGCGCTCTGAAATGCTGGACAAAGTTCGGTTTCTGGAAGGTAATTGAGCAATATGGATCACAAGCCATTGAGAAATTTATCCCTTTTTAGTCAATAATTCTACTTCTACAAAATTTTCCCAAGAGTGGTATAATAATTTTCTGGACAAAGTTTTATATATAGGGGTGTCCAATGTTGTATTAGTGACATTCATATAAAATGCATAAAAAAGTTAGTGACATTCACATAAATGGATAACAGTAGGGGAAACTTTAAAAAGGATGGTAGAGCCTTCTGAGGAACTATTTTGCATAATTAAAGATCGCATTTTTAAGAGACAATAAAGCAATTTTTAGTAAACAAAGAAATAAAGTTGTATGTACTGTGTTTTTGAATTTTAAACATGTTAAATGAAGATGCAAGTACATAATTTGAGCATCACTTTGTAAGAAAATGTGATCATATATGCAAAGCAAATTCTCAAAAGATGAACATTAAAATGTTCACCCCCATGCTTTTATATACTAGGCATTTATTGAGTGTTTCTTATATACCATGGGCCGTTCTAGGCACTGGGAAAACAGAACTGAACAAGACAAGTCCTCTCCTTCATGTAACTTAAATTCCAGGAGCTGTTGAAGGGAAATTTGTGTGTGTGTGTGTGTGTGTGTGTGTGTGTGTGTGTGTGTGTAAAATTTTCCTGACACCATATTGTACTTGAACAATTTAGACAAAAGTCAAAAAATAAAGGAGGGGTCGAGGGAAGGAAACTCCAGGTGCTGAGCTGGTTGGTTCATACTCCAAGGAGAGGCTTCAGAAAAGTGGACAAACACAGCCAGTTAGGAATCCAGGAAGGCTTCCTGGAGGAAGATGAACTGGAAGTAAGCCCAGGGCCACAGGAGATACTGATGTAGGTGAAGTGGGGGGAGGGGAAGAATGGGCGCGCTGGAGTGGGGGTGACGACCTCGTTGCCAACTCTTCTCCCAGGTGGTTTACTTCTCCGCCACCTATCCGTACATCATGCTGATCATCCTGTTCTTCCGTGGAGTTACGCTGCCCGGGGCCAAGGAGGGCATCCTCTTCTACATCACGCCCAACTTCCGCAAGCTGTCCGACTCTGAGGTGAGTGCCTTCCCAGGGCCCCGCCCCTCTGGCCGGGTGAAGGGCCCACCTGAGTCCTGAGCCACCGTTTACCAGCTTTAGGAAAAGTTCCTGTACCTCTCTATCCCTCATGGAAACCAAGATGGTTGCCAGGTAGAGCTGGTTACCACGTGTAAAAGGCCATGGGGCACTGTGGCAATGATTATAATTTTGACTAGTTTTTGATCATCCACTTATAGGTGTGGCTGGATGCGGCAACCCAGATCTTCTTCTCCTATGGACTGGGCCTGGGATCCCTGATCGCTCTCGGGAGCTATAACTCCTTCCACAACAATGTCTACAGGTGCGGGAGCCCAAGAGCCCCTTCCTTCCCGGCCACGCCTCTCTAAGGTCAAGCCTGCACGTGACCACGCCCCCGTACAGACTACGCCCCCTGGCCTATCTCTACTTTCAGCTCCACTCCTCTCTAAGCCGATTCCTTTGTGGCCACTCCTTCCTCTTCCACCCCTTCCCTGGGATGGGGTGGGGGCACCTGCCCTGTGGCCCTTCTCCCAGGCATCCTTTTCTGCCCCTGCCCCTCATCCCTCAGCCCTCCTAACCACTGCTCCTAGCTCGCCTCCTGACCAGCCCCACCCTCACTGACTCCACCCTTTCCTCTCTGCAGGGACTCCATCATTGTCTGCTGTATCAATTCGTGCACCAGCATGTTCGCAGGATTTGTCATCTTTTCCATCGTGGGCTTCATGGCCCATGTCACCAAGAGGTCCATTGCTGATGTGGCGGCCTCAGGTTCGAGCCGCCCATTGGAGGGCACGGGCTCCTGGGGTGGGAGGGGATAACGCGCGGCATCTGTGGCCATCGTCAACATCACCAGCAGCAGCCTGGGGACAAGTCTTCGGGCAGAGGGAAGAGCCAGTACACAGGCCTGGAGACAGGGATGAGTGTGGTGTGTGGGCTCCCTGGCATTGAGCATCACTATGTGCCAGGCAGGGCACGGAGCATTTTAGTTGGAACGCCTCTCTGAAACTTTCCAACACGACGTAGCAGACACTTTTGTTATCCCATTTACTAGGTGAGGAAACTGAGGCTCATGGACCATGTTCTCCAGCTAGAAAAGTGGTGGAATTGGAATTGAACATCCACCTAGCCGATCAAGAACCCTGGGCTCTTAATCCTGTGACCATACTGGCTCTTCCAAGCACAATGCTGCCTTTTGCAGGGAGGAGACAGACTCTTTCTTGCCCCCTGGGATATAAACCTTGTTCCAACTCAGACATGCTCACCACCCTGACACAAAGTGCCTGAATCTTTGCTTTTGTCCCACTGCCAAACACGTCCTCACCAAGCAGGCTGTACCCACTCTGTTCACCACACAGTCATCAGTGCTGCAGGGTCCCAGCAGAACCCCAGGCAACCCTCACCTCCCTACTCACCCAAGAAAGCAGTGAGATGAGGGCCCCACTGTGTACACAACAGAGGCCCTGAGGCTCAGGGAGGCATCTTCTCAATCATGGAGAACTGGGCTGGTCATGTGGAAAGGAACTTTCTCCACTGATGTCATCTTCCCTCCAATGGCCAGCTCGTTTCTCTGGGACTCCCCAGCCGCCACCCCCCTTTCCTGAGCCAGACCCAGGGAGGATACAGTTTCTTTCCTTCTCCTTCTAAGGTTTCCCCTGATCTCTTGACTACCCCCTACCCAGACGCTCAAACACAATATTGATCTCTTTAAGCCTTCTCCTTCCCTGTGCTCCCCAAAGGTACCACCGTCCAGGAGCCAGGACAGCCCCAGCATCATTCTGGACCCTTCCTTCACCTTCACTCCACAAACCAGCCAATACCAGGACCTGCCCTTTCCACCTCCTCACTATCTCTCCATCGGGTCATCTCTCTGCACCCGCACTGTCCCCACTGCTGGTCAAGCCACCAAAGTCCCTCATTTCATCTCACTGGCACCCTGGCCTCCAGACATAACCCTACTCCCTCCCCTGCCCACACGCACTCTGTATCCTCATCTAGGAAAAGGGGGGCTGACGACACTCACCCAAAAGGTTACTCTGAAGATGAAATGCAATAAAACTCAGAACGTGGGTAGTGTGCTGGGTATGCTGTAGGGGTTCAGTACCTTTTTTTTGTTTTATTTTTTACCCTTCACTCCACAGGCCCTGGCTTGGCATTCCTGGCATACCCGGAGGCAGTGACCCAGCTGCCCATCTCTCCCCTCTGGGCCATCCTCTTCTTCTCAATGCTGCTGATGCTGGGCATTGACAGCCAGGTGAGGATGGCCTCCCTGGCACTTTGAAGAGCCCCCAGCCAGCTTTGTGGGTCTGGGAATAAGCAGGGAGAGGAGGCCATTGTCTCAGGCCCCCAAGAAGATGGTCAAGAGTTTCAGACCCCTAGCCTGTTCCACCACATGAGACTTCAGGGATCAGCTCATCCACTTTCCCCATTTTCCAGATGGGGAAACTGATGTCCAGAGGGAAAGGACCCCGGCGAGTTCCCTGGACTGATGTCCAGAGGGAAGGGTCACAAAGAGAGGCAGAGGCAGAATCAGGCCTGGATCCTGGGGCCCTCCTAGCCCTGCTATCCCGACATTGCCGGACCCCTTGGGTCTTGCCCCAGAGAGTCAGGCTTTGGGTGGGTTGGGGCTGGGGTCCGCTGCATGTGGCTGACCTTTGACCCCCTTGAAGTTCTGCACCGTGGAGGGCTTTATCACGGCCCTGGTGGACGAGTATCCCAGACTTCTCCGCAACCGCAGGGAGCTCTTCATTGCTGCTGTCTGCATCGTGTCCTACCTGATTGGCCTCTCTAACATCACCCAGGTGAGCTCACTGGGCACGTGGCTCGTCTCTGGTGCAGCCACTTCCAGGTCCTCTCCACCCCAACCTTGTACTATGTCACCCTTCGTCTTTTCGTTGAGCACCATCTCTGTTCCAAGCCCTGTACACACAGCAGTGGGTCAGACAGGGTCCCCGCCCTTAGGGTGGATGGTGGGAAACACACACACTGAGTTAGAAATGATAAGACACAGCTAGAGAATACAGCCCGTACCCCAGCCAGGGGCACCCAGGACTGCTTCCTGGAGGAAGGGATACAGAGACTGTGTTTTTAAAAACTCACAAAAATTAACTGGAGAGTCGAGCTGGAGTTGAGCCTTTGACATCAATACTGTCTCTTCTTCTTGTTCCCACTTTTCTTTTTTCTATCGATATTAATGAGCACTCCTGTCTGCATTCAAGGCCCTCCTGGTCTAGTCAGAAGACATACATATAGCTGATGAATTGTACAATAAATATAAATGACCCTAAAGCCATGAGCTCAGCCCTGTGGGTCTGCTTTATGATTGGCAAAACTACCCCTGGATTCAAATATAGCTCATTCCCAGAATATTGTTCATTTATTCCTTTATTCCTCCATAGTTGTTAAACATTCACCGTGGGCCTAGCAGGACACTGGAGATTCAACAGTTAACGTGACAGACACAGTATCTGCTCTCTTGGGGCTTACACTTGGGTGGGCAAGACTGACATACAAATTAGATCATTTCAGAGAGTGTTTAGTGCCCCCCCCAAAAAAGGGCAGTGGGACAGGGAATGACCAGTGAGAGTGGGAGGGATGCTACCTCAGACAGAGTAGTCAGGAGAGGGCCCTCTGAGGAAGTGGCAGTTGAGCTGAAACTCAAATGATAAGGAAGAGGGGCGCCTGGGTGGCGCAGTCGGTTAAGCGTCCGACTTCAGCCAGGTCACGATCTCGCGGTCCGTGAGTTCGAGCCCCGCGTCAGGCTCTGGGCTGATGGCTCGGAGCCTGGAGCCTGTTTCCGATTCTGTGTCTCCCTCTCTCTGCCCCTCCCCCGTTCATGCTCTGTCTCTCTCTGTCCCAAAAATAAATAAAAAACGTTGAAAAAAAAAATTTAAAAAAAAAATGATAAGGAAGAGACAGCCAGGGGAAGATCGAGCTGGGGGAATAAAGCATAGCAGGTGCTAAGGTCCTGAGGTGGGCATGGGCTTGGTAAGTTTGAGGAGCAGAGGGAGTGAGGGGACAGATGTTGGGGATGCAGAACCACATCATGCAGGACCTTGCTGTCCAAAGCCATTTGTATTTTGTATTGTACTGCATTGCATTGCAATGTATTGTATTGTATTGTATTGTATTGTATTGTATTGTATTGTATTTTAATCTCTCAACTTTTGATGTGTTATATTTATGTCTTGTGTAATCCATGGAAGTTTTTAAGCAGGGAAGAGGCACAACTGATTTAACTTTGTGGAGAGCTGGCTCTAATGACCAGCTCCTCTCTCAGTCCTCCAGCATTCCCAGGAATGGGATGTTTTTCTTCCCCAGACATTTTCTTCTCAATTCCCAGGGAGGCAGTGATCACCTCCTCTCACAGTCACTGGGCCCTCGATGCTTCTTTCAATCTTCCCTTAAGCCTTCTCCCTGCAGCATCGTCTAACACTTACCTGGCCAGACTGCAAAGGCCATGTGGTCTGTGAACTGCGTGTCCTGGGCACTGGCCGGAAGTGGACCCCCTCTTACTACTTTTCCTCTTTTAGGGAGGCATTTATGTCTTCAAACTGTTTGATTACTACTCTGCCAGCGGCATGAGCCTACTCTTCCTTGTGTTCTTCGAATGTGTCTCCATTTCCTGGTTTTATGGTGAGTGTCGACTCCTTCCTCCTACCCTCCCTCATTCATTCATTCAGTCAGTCAGTCATTCCTTTCTTCAGTTATCATTCAACAAAGACAACTTGAACACCAAGCCCTTTCTATACATTAGTTTACAACTGACCCTTGAACAACCCGGGTTGAAACGGCACAGTCTGCTTATTCTGCATGTAAATATAGTGCAGTGTTTTTTCTGATACTTTTTTCAGTATAGTATGGTGCTATAAATGTATTTTCTCTTCCTTCAGATTTTCTTAATCACATTTGTTTTCTCTAGCTTACTTCATTGTAAAAACACGGTACATAATGCATAGAACATACCAAATGTGTATTAGTGAACTGTTATTGGTAAGGCTTCTACTCAGCAGTAAGTTATTGGTGGTTATGTTTGTGGAGAGTCAGAAGTTATATGCAGATTTTTGGCTGCATGTTGGGGGATCAGCGCCCCTGGCTGCTACATTGCTCAAAGGTCAACTGTCGTTAGTCCTTACAACAATCTGATGAAGTTAGCACAGGAGATTCTATGCTTAGAAGATGGTATAAGACCGGTTAAATACATTCGTCGGAAATGGGAGCCAAAGTTTCTTCATAAATTTTGGGATAAGAGCATTTGAGATTTTATCTAGAAAAGTAAAACCAGGGGTTCCTGGGTGGTTCGGATTGTTAGGCGTCTGATTCTTGATCTCAGCTCAGGTCTTGATCTCAGGGTCGTGAATTCAAAGCCCCACGTTGGGCTCCACATTGGGCATGAAGCCTACTTAAAACAAACTACAAAAAAAAGTTCTGAAGTTAAATATGTAACAAAAATGGGGCTATAATTAAAGGTATGCACTACCTTAGAACAAAGAATGGAGTAAACAGTGATTTTATGTGTGTGTGTGTTTTTTTTATGGCCTAAGTTTCCAGACCCCGCTACGTGATAGTCCAAAGTAATCCTCCCCTGCACTTTGATTATCACAGCAAGACGATTTTGAACTGTTTTCCTGGGTCCCTCTTAGTCCTTGATAGCCACTGTTCCTTCTTCACCTCCTCCTCCTCCTTGTCATCTCCCGCCTCACTCCCAACTGGCCTAATGCTGTCAGATCCTCACTGGTCAGTGGCTCTGCTTAGAATTCGGGCAATGCCCAACGTCAGTCTTGGGAACTTCATGACACCTGTGATTTTCTGCCAGCTTTGAGGTTCTTCTTTGCAGTCTGTCCCCGGTTGCTTATAGCATCAGATCATCAGGGGAAAACGCCCTGTCCAGCAGAGCCTTGAAGAAATGTCTAGGCTAGCTGTTGGGTGGGAGGGACATTGAGAGAGGCGGGGACATCTTTATGAGCATATCCTTTTGTTGGTGGGTATTTTCATGTGAAGGTGCCTGGCTTTCCCACACAACCCACACGCTGGGGGGTTTGGTTATTGAATGCTTAGATCGCGAGGACCCCAGGGAGCATTAGCCCCCTGTTACAGACAAAGAAGCGGAAGCTCCGAAAGGTCAGGTGACTTACCCGTGGTCATACTGCAAGAAAGTGGCAGATTGGGGCTTCGAGCTCATTCATCCCTGCTGCTCTTGCTCCAAATGTCACAGGTGTCAACCGATTCTATGACAACATCCAAGAGATGGTTGGCTCCAGGCCCTGCATCTGGTGGAAACTCTGCTGGTCCTTCTTCACCCCAATCATTGTAGCGGTAAGGACAAGGCTTGACCAGCCCTGTTAGCGTGAGGCCAGACCAGTCCCTGGGGCCACTCAGGTCCAGAGAGAAACTTCTGGAAGCAAAGGCGCCCATTCCGTAATAATACTACTGCCTCCCGTTTGCTGAGCATCTGCTTTGTGCCCTGCATAGTACCATGGTACGTTACATGGTACATTACACCATCCTCACAAACCTCAGCAAAATAGGCATTCTTGTGCCTGCTTTACCGCTGAGGGACCCAGGCTCAGCCTGCCAGCATCACCCAGCTAGTTGGTACTGCGTTCAAACCAGGCGGGCCCGATTCTGAAGCTCAAACCAAGGGAGGCCTCTTATTCTCAGCATCCTTCATTGCCTTAGGCAGGAGGAAGCTGAGGCATGAGCAGGCCTAGGAGGGCTGCCCCAGTCCTTGGGGTGGGGGCTAGGCCACTCTGTATGTTGTGTCCTGCACAAAGACACTGGGCTGATGGACGACCAGAGGCTGATTTCCAGTCCTCATTCTGCTTGCCAAGCTGCTTATCTTGGAGGAAGGGTCCTCCCAGAGAGGGCACCAACTTCAAACTGGTCCTCCCGGAAGGACTGCCATTTTCTGCTGGTTCTCACAGAGAGGGAACCTTTGGCTATTGGTCCTTCCCGAAGTGGGTGCCTTTTTCTATTCTATACAAAGATGTCTTATGTACCAGCAGTGGCCTTGGGTGCAGGATTCCCAAGATACTGGGCCCTTATGAGGGTCAACCTCATGGCGAAGGAGGTGGTCAGTGGACCTATCAGCTTCAGGGTCTAGAAAGAGGCCTCGATTGTCCAATCTGGGTGACTGACTGTGCACCATCCCCTCTCCTCCACCCTCCCCAGGGCGTGTTCATTTTCAGCGCTGTGCAGATGACTCCTCTCACCATGGGGAACTACGTTTTCCCCAAGTGGGGCCAGGGCGTGGGCTGGCTCATGGCTCTGTCTTCCATGGTCCTCATCCCTGGTTACATGGCCTACATGTTCCTCACCTTAAAGGGCTCTCTGAAGCAGGTAAGCCCCTTCTACACCCTTTAGATTGCTAGTCCCCTTACCCTGCTGTGCTGGGCACAGCCCCCTACCCTTGCGGAGCTCACAGTCTAGTTAGGATACGGACAGGCCAATATCCAATGACAATAGGGTGTTAGAAGTGCCATGATTTGGGTAAATCAAGGAGGTGGGTTAGCCCTGCCTGGGCTGGGGAGGGTTAAGAAAGGCTTCTTGAAAGAGGAGATAGCTAAGAAGGTGCCTAAGGATGAGCCAGCGGTAAAAGTATAAGCACAGAAAGAATGTTTCTAGAAGGGGATGGAAAGGAAGCATTTGCAAAGGCCTAGGGGTATAAACTGCATATGGTGAACTGAAGGCAGAGCACTGTGACTGAATGGTGGAGAGGGGTGCAGAGGGGATGATAAGAGATGAGGTTGGGCATGTAAGAAGGTCAGGCTCATGAAGGGCTTTGAAAATTAGGACAAGAACTTTGGACTTTCTCCTGAGGGCAGAGGGGAGCCTCAAAGGTTTGAAACAGGTGAAGGGTAGGGTCGGATGTATTGAGGGCTTACTCTAGACCTCTTTTGTGGGCTTGATAAAGACAAAACGTGGTCTTACCCTTGAGGAAAGATAATGTAAAGCATGCTGCCCTCAGCAGGGGCCTGCTAGCACATTCTAGGCCCATACCAGCTCTTTGTTAAATTATATGGACTTCTCAAGTGAAACAAGGCCATGTTGCAAGTACCCAAGTGCTAGAGATATTGATGGAGTAACTGCACGCTGAGATTTCACTGAGGAGAAGTGGATAATCAGAATGTGGAGGGCCTGGGATCAGTGGTTCTCAACCTTATTTCTACTAAGATGGACCTTCCAGACCAATCAGAGCCAGAAGAGGGAGCTCTATGGTCTGCGGCCTAAGGAGGACAAGGTGGAGGCTTGTGCGTAGCCCTTGGGCCAGGCTCCTCCTTTCACAGATGGAGAAACTGAGATCAGGTGGGATAAAATACTTCCCCACCCCTTGCAGTAAGTCATTAAGTCATTAGAGGAGCTGAGGCTTACAGCCCCTTCTTCCAACTCCAGGCCCAATGCTTTCATTTTCCACAATCCTCTGCTGAGTGCCCAAAGGCGGCCAGGTCTTGGAGTGGCAGAGAGGCAAAGGCAGTGCATTTGAGGAGGGGAGCTCAGCCTGTGCAAAGGCCCAGAGGTGGGCATCTCTGAAGACAGTGCATTATCTGAAGGGACAGGATTTCAGGGAATATGTGTAGAGAAGGTAGTGGGACATCCATTCAGGAAATACGTATTGAACCCCTACTATGTGACAGTATTATCAGTGCTAGAGACTCATTTTGCCGTGAGAAAAATAGGCAAAAATCCCACCCTCCTGGGGCTTACATTCTAGTAGAGGAAGACCAACAATTAACAAAATAAAAACGTGTTAGATAAGGATGAGTACTGTGGAGAAAAATAAAGTAGAAAGGGGTTTTAAGGAGTGCTGAGCAAGGCCTTGCTGAGAAGGTAACACTGAGCCAAGACCTAAGGAGGTAGAGATTGAGCTAATTATCTGAGAGGAAGGATGTACCAGACCGGGCGAGTGCAAAGGCCCTGAGGCAGGTGTATGTTTGGCGAGCCTGAGGAGCAGTGAGGAGACCAGTGTGGCTGGAGTGGAGTAAGTGGTGGGGAGGGCAGGAGCGGCAGGGAGAGGGCCAGCGGGGAGCTATTACAATAACCCAAATGTGACAGATGCCACTCGGCCCGGGTAGGAACATGGGAGAGTATGGAGGATGTGGGGGTGAGGCTGGAGTCTGGGGGGGCACTCTGAAGGCAGAACAGGCAGGCAGGACAGACCTGAAAGGGGGGTGGGGGAAGGGAGCGGCCGGTCTTCCTCCCCCCACAGCCCAAATTCTCCCCGGCGCCCGCAGCGCATCCAGGTCATGATCCAGCCCAGCGAAGACATCGTCCGCCCCGAGAACGGCCCGGAGCAGCCCCAGGCCAGCGGCTCAGCCAGCAAAGAGGCCTACATCTAGGGGCGTCTGGCGGCTCCCCGACCCGACACTCTCACCCCCCCGACCTGGCTGAACGTGACCACCGCTTGCTGTCTGAAGATACCGTCTGTCTCAACCTACCTCGAGTGACGGCGAGTCCAGACATCATCACCATGCAGAGAGAGGGGAGGTGGGGGACAGTCACACCCCCGGTGGGCCCCGCCAGGGGCAGAGATACCCCACGGCTCCAGCACCTGTAGGCTGGTGACCTTTTTAATCCAGGCCCCATAAGCATCAAGCAATCAGCCTTTGTGACTGTGTGATAAATCCTTTTCATCCTGCCTGAGAGTGTGGTGTGGTGTGGCCACACACCTCGAGGCTTTTAGTCATGTTCCTGACTGTTCTCTTACTGCCGAAACCCACGACTCTTATCTCGGACTTCGCAGGAGTTCGGTTCCGTCAGAACGCTGCTCTGTACACACGAAAAGGGCATTTCGTATAATGGGGATTTCCAGGGAGAGCTCACTTGTACGAAGCAGGGAGCCGGCAGAGCTCTTACTTTCATTTTTTTGTTTATCCTTCCCGAGGCAGCTGGACAAAACAACCCCCCCCCCCCCCGAGGACCTCCATCCTTGTTCCCTGAGCTGCATCTCCAGCAATCTGTGGAGCATCCTTCCCTGCCCCCTTCCCGCCAGGCCATTCTGATTGCACCTGGCCCAACAGCCATCATTCCAGACCGCCCAGCTCTCCCTCGCTCCCTCCTTGGAAAACTGCCACAAGCACAATTGATTTTTTTATCGCCATTCTGGGGGCCTGAGGTCCCTCTGGGGAAATTCCCTAATCAGGAGCCCCAGTTTCTCTGAGGCTGCCCCATTTTATGGAACGCAGATCAGGTGCGGAGGAAATCAAGGCGAAGGTTCGTCTGTCCTTGAGTCAAAATGGATGCGGTTCTCTTTCTGGCTCCCCTTTCTGCTGTGTCCTCACTGCCGCCCCTAGTCAAAATGCTGCCTTCTTCATTCATATTCCTCAGCGGGAATCCCCTCACTGCCAGGAAAATCTCCCCAGCCCACTAACTGAGGAGCTAGTGTTAACCCCGACCACCCCCACCCCCCCAAAGTGCTTCCAAGATTAAACTACTTCGTCGAGAAGTACTATTTGTTTCTTTCCGGAACTGGGCTCCGTGGTGGTGGTGGTGGTGGTGCTGGTGCTGGTGGACAGCAAATCTGGCAAAGACACTTTCTTGCAAGTTCCGGTGACTCAGCGTTTCTCATTTGCCAGGAAGATGGGTTCCCATGTAGCAAACTGTATGTTGTGCCCCGTAGCTCCTTAGCTAGTTAGCTCACAAATCGTGTTTTACGACTAATCCTTAATAATTATGGTGAATTAACTGTGACCGTGGGTTTTTTAATCTCTTGTCATTCTCATCCGACAGTGACCAGCATACCAATTCTCGCAATAAGGTATGACCCTCAGAATATTAAGCACATCCTTGTAGAGAAAACAAAAAGTACGTGTACACGTAGAAAGGCACACACATACGTTCATCCTCGCGCGTGGTATATAGGGTCTTACTTGGTAACGTGTAGGGAATCTCAGACCTTTTCCTGAGGTCATCTGTAAAATAGTCTCATTGCTAAGGCATCCCACATGCCAACTGGTGAATCCATGATCAAGATGCTTACGTGTTGTTACATTGTAGGGTTTAGGATGAAAGGAACCCTTCACTGTGTCTCATGGTCCCACCTCCCCAGCCTGTGTGAATTCCTTTAGAATAAGGGCAGGAAGACTTCTGACATTCTCTTTGTCCTTCAATGTGAAACTAAGACCAAGTCTTTCCAAGATAAATGCAGTGTACTTAATGTTTGTAAGCAAATCTAATTGAGATGTTTGGCAAGAAATCCCCTAACTGATTTCCATCCAAACCTACTTATATAGCACAATATTCCGTGTCGTACAATTTCTGTGAGAACTGTGAATATGTGTACCTTTTTTTAGTATTTGCCCTGGGGGAGAAGATATTGTATTATCATATATGCTTTTTTTGCAATAAGGATTTATTCTCAGAACATCAAGTAAATCTATCTCTATATAAAAAAAATATATGTAATATATACATATTCAAACTATATACAGAGCCTGTTTTAAAAAAAATTACACTATTATTTAGAAAAATTATCTGTTCTATGGACCAAATGTAAAATATTTATAAATGAAGATGCATTTTAAATGTCTATAAATGGTGTCATAACTAGAGCACGGGCGTTATGTACGTTTCTAAGAATTTAGAGGAAAAATAATAAAGGTTCTATGATATACGATGGCAGACCTTCAGTTCTTTGGGTTGCGGATACAAGAGCCTCGTTCACTGGAACAGCAACACATACACACAAAACTGCTTTTTTCCCCAACAGGGAGAGAGATGTGGGCTCAAAACTCCAGAAAGATACAGCTGGGCTTCCCAAAACCCTGGAATGAGTGAATAAAAAGTGACTCTGAGCTATGTAAGGGAGGTTTTTTCACTCATAAGCAGGGCTCTGAAAGGCCACAACTCTCTGTTAAACTGCAAGCTGCCTCCCACCCAGAAGGAAGACAGCAGGGCTCTAGGAAACACTCAGCACCCCATCATATGCTTCCTTACTTGAGTCACTTCTTCATACGAGCCAACTGCTCGCCCTGAAAATGATGGCATGGAAGGGAAGGGAAAGATACGGCACCCCATTCTTTCCCCGATCAGAAAGCAGAAGTTGGGGGTATGGGCGCATGTGCACACCTCAGGAGGTGAAATCGAAACACCTCTGTTTTGTGTTTCTCCTGTTCTGGAAAGAATGAAAGGCACGTGCGTGTACAAGTTCTGAAATACGTAGTCTGTAATTCGCATAGAAGTTACGGGCTCTTCCATTGGCATTTGCGGAGTATGAAGATGAACAGTAGATCGTCTGCTGAAGATTTAGATGTTAAATTTTCCTTTACTTAGAAGGATATAAAGTAGCAAATTCTAAAACACCACGACTGGTCAAGAGAAAGACCACGGAAGGAAGGAAAAGCCTTATACTCTAGTACCTTTATTGGCACTTTTTTCCAGCTCGTTGAACACGGGGGCCCTGCATTTGCCGTCTTCCCTGGAACCTGCGGGTAAAGTACTGCCCTGGGGAAGGCCAGTGCCTCCACAGAGCTTCCAGCTCTGGATGTGTGATGGACAGCCTCATGCTGCTGGTCAGCAGGGCCCAGGCCGAGGGACAGCAAGGATAAGCCAGCTCCCTCCAGCTCTTCTGTGAGCACTTCCAGCTCTCACAGCCTCTGACTCTGGAGGCCTTCAGAGAAGTGATGGCTCCCACTCCACTCCTGCCTTCTAAATCTTGGGCAAATGTTGCTTCTAACCAGTTCTCACTCTGAACCATACGTGGAAGGGGATTTGGGGAAACGTGGTTTTAACTTAAGCAAGTAGAGCGTATAATACGGCCTCCCTTAATTTTTCTCTCTCTCTCATACACACACACACACACGTCATAATCAGAATCATACAATGATGATTTTGCTAAGCCGTTTGAGAGTGACCTGTGGACAGTTGGACCCTATTTGTCTTTAAACATGATCATGTCTCCTCTGAAAAAGGACATCCCCTTACATAATCACGTTTATCAAGTTCGAGAAATTTCACACTGTTGCAATACGATTACCTCACCTACAGTCCATATCCAATTTCTGCAATAGTGCCCTTTATGGCAATTCCTGTCTGATCCAGGATCACGTGTGGCATTTAATTGGCTAACGTTTGTGAGCGCCTACTACCTGCCAAGCCCACAGGACACCGCCAGGCTCCCCTCCCCATCCCCCAATCCTCCCCTTCCTCCCCCAACCCCGGTCTCTGAAGGAGGTAGGAGAAGGCCCCTCTGTCTGCTCTCCCAAAAAACAACAGCCGGGATTTTGTTCCGGGCATCACAAAAAAGAATGTATCTCTCCCTCAGGAGAGCAGATGGAGGGTTCCGTTAAGGAAGTCACTTCCCTCCCAGGGCTGCGTCCCAGCTGCTCTCATCATTTCTTTCTCTGGCTACTTCTCCTGCCCACTCTCCTTTCCATGCCCTTCCTGGCCCTGCATCCCTTAGCCCTAAGCATTTAAAGCACAAACAGAAGAAAAGAAAATCCAAAATGTGAACGTCACCGGTCAAATATGGCCATAGTGATTTTTTTGCACCGCCCCTTCTGCCCCCACACAGGGGTGCTTCCTCCTCAGCTGTTCTGTCATCAGCTCAGAGGGAAGACAGAAACAGGTCAGAGGGCCCAGGACCGGGAAGAATCTTAAAGGTCACCCGGTTCTACTGACGTTTGGACTGCTTTCGGGGACTTGTTTCTCTGACTGCAATGTGCATACAAATCCCCTAGGAGACCCTGTCAAAATGCAGGTGCTGATTCCATAGGTCTGGGGTAAGGCCGGACTCTGCATTTCCAAGAAACTCTCAGGTATTGCTGATGGACCCCTCCCACCCTTGACGTAGCAAGTATCCAAAGAAAAGCCACACGGCCTCTTCTTAAATACTCAGAGCTTTTACAACCTCCTTAGGAAACTGACAGACACTCAAATTGTCTTAGGCATAAAAGAGAATTTGTTGACTCATAAAAATTTCCAGGGGCTCTTGCTTCAGGCACAGCTGGATCCAGGTGCTCAAAGGATGGCATCGGGAATCCATCTCTCCACCTGTCTGCTTTTCTCTGCCCAAGCTTTACCTTCCGACTGTTCCTGTTGCTAATGGGGGAGTGAGAAAAGGCTTCCAGAAGCTTCAGGCTAACATCCTACCAAATTGGCGACCACACTATGAAGTGAGATTCTCATGCCCAAAACTTCTGTCACAGTCCTGGGACTGAGTCCCGTTGAGCCTAGATTGCAGGCCTGTCTCCTAATCGATCAGTGTGGCCGATGATGGAAGGGACTGACTGGTGGGCTTGGGTCACCCCGGCCACCTCTCGAGCTGGGGGATGGATGAGTTGTGCCCAAGCATGTGAATTGAGAATGGGGGAGGAGGGAAGTGGGTCCCTAATGGAAGAAGGTGGGAATAGATGTTGGGCAGACAAACATGACAAAGACCCCCCCCCACCCCAACCCCAGAGAAAGCCACTATCTCTTCAAATAACCCTCTGAGGTCCTTCCCTGACGCGAGTCTCTGAACAGTCGTGACCATTTGGTCCGTTTCTAGTGCAAGTCCTTTGTGCTGTGGTGCAATAAGGAGGGCAGAGGAACTAGAGGTGTCTGGGACGAGGTGGGACAGTCCAGGGTGGGGCTACTGTTAGACCCAGGGGTAGAAATCAGGAATGCTGCTTCCACTCAGCCCAGGTCATCACCATAGCCCAGCCGGACCACCGCAACAGATTCCCAACTTGTCTCCTGCCCCTCATCTCCTCGCCGTCACTCGCTCTACAAGTGCACTCTGTAGCCAGAGTGATCTCCAGAAATTATAAATCCTGTCATCTCCCTGCTTGAAACTCTCCAATAGCTTCTCCTACTGCATTTGGAAGGATGTTCCACCTCCCTGCTCTGACCTGTAATGCTGTGATCTGATGACCACTATCTACCTTTCCAGTTTCAGTGTGGACCATTCACCCCTTCATTCAGAGCATTTGGCCATCTCTGTCCCTGGAGCCCTGCAACTTTGTTTCTGCCACAGGACCTTGGCCCTTGCCATTCCCTGTGCTTGGAATATGCTCGGGGAGTTGTGGGGTCACCAAAGAGGCAGCCTGGAAGGACTGATTCATCCTGGAAGGACAAGGATAGCTCGCTGAGGAAGGAGCCACTTAAGCTGGGAACCTAAGAATGACTTAGCCATGGAACTTTGGTCCAGCTATGGTCACAAGCCTGCTCAAAGATGACAGATGACAAAGACTTAGCGAGAGGGACAGAGGAGGCAGAGTAAACGAAGACCCAGGGACTTGGAACACAGAGGCAGAAATCTTTCACGGTTCTGTATGGGGGGGAGGGGCTCTGCTCTGCTCATCCTCTAAATATCTTTAAGTCTGCTTCCTTCCTTCATTCAGGCAGGTCTCTGCTCAAATGTCACCTCCTCCCAGAAGGCTTCTCTGACCATCCTAGCTAAAACAACACCCTCCCCTGTCTCTGGCTCCTAACTCTGCTTTATTTTTCTTATTCTCAACACTCATATGCTTGTTAACTTGTCTGTCTTCTACTCTAAAGGAAACTCCGGGAAGACAGGGATTTTTTTTTTTTCTGTTCACTGCTGTGTCCTAAATGTCCAGAACAGTGTCTGACAGTAAGAGCTCAAAGAACACGAGAATAAATGAATGAATGAATGAATGAATATGAATGGACAGGGAATGGCGGCATACCAACCCTCAAGGTCACAGGCTTTGAGATCAGATGGCCTTCGATGTGCATTTTGGCTCTGCCACTCAATCTCCATGGGACTCCGAACTTATTATTTACATCTCTTTGTGCCTCGGTTTCCTCACAAAATTGTAGTAACGTGAAGTGAGTTAAAACAAGGAAAGCACAGAGGGCAGTGCCTGGCCCACAATGAGCGTGCACAAAATAGCAAGTGTTGTTACAGCGATGGTTCAGAGATGCTCCCCTAGAAAGACTGCTTTCATCAGGGTCCACTCCCCACCCATAGCCCCAGGTTTTGAAGGATGTGTCTCCTGAACTGTTGCTTAATAAGCAAGGCCTCCTTTTGATGAATCAGATGTGGCTGCTAATTAGAGCTCCTGATTAGCATGAGGTAGCCGGGGTGACAGCACTGAGCTGATAGCAGTCTAGACAAAAGCAGAGCAATGTGGCATTTTGGGTACGCAGCTCACCCTGATGGTGGATTATTATGTGATTTCCTCTGGGCTCCTTGTAACGTGGAGAAATCGCTTCCAGATGCCCCGTTGGTCTCTCCGGGGACCCTCGCAGGTCCGGGGCCTCAGGTGGGGTCTGCGTCTCCATTAGTTCACCAAACATTTGGCTGCAGACTTTGTGTTTCCCCTCTTTAAAATCAAAGCCACGCAGGTTGCTTTGAGGAACGAGCCTCTACGTGGGGTGGCCGCAGCCCTGGCTCAAGCAAATCGAAAGCCTCAGGAAAACAGCTCATGGCCTTGAAGTCCCACTTGTGGGAATCCTCTTTTTCCTTCAGAAAAACTTGCACCCACAGGACTCACAAGTCCATTTTTAAGGCCTGCGTGCTTTCTTTTTTTCTGTTTAATTGAAGTATAGTTGAAATATAGTATTCGATTCATTTCAGGTGTACGATATACGAATTCAGCCATTATATACATTAAGAAATGCTCAGCGTAAGTGTATTACAGTATTATCGACTATATTCCCTATGCTGTACTTTTCATCCCTGTGACTTATTTATTTTATAATTGGAAGTTTGTACCTCTTAATCCCCTTCACCTATTTCACCCCTCCCCCCACCCATTCGTATCTAGTGCTAAATTACCTTCTGGGAAAATCGTGTCTGTTTTCATTCCCCCCAAATTAAGGAAGTATCAGAAGTGACAGTCCTCCCACACTCTTCCCCAAAGCAGGCTTTGTTATTTTCAAAAATCATTTGCAGTTTCATAGCCAAAGATATCTGAATATTTGAGTTTATATGTGTTTGACTGTCACTGACGCTTGTCTTTTTTTCATGTGTTTTCTGGCCTTTTATATTTGTTTTGTAAATTTACAGTTCATAGACATTTTGTTTTTGTAGCTGATTTTTGTGGTAGGGGTTTTTTTTGAATCCACTGAGAATATTAACACCTTGTCTGATGAAGTTTTGGGGTGATGGTGGGGTGGTCCGGAGCCAACGACCAAGAAGGAATTCTTGAAGATATGTTTGGTGCAAAAAGGTAGTTTTATTAAAGCACAAGGACAGGACCCATGGGTAGAAAGAGCTGCACTGGGGTTGTGATGAGTAAGTGATTATATACCCTCAGGTTGGGAGGAGGTCAGGGATAGAGTAAGTGTCTAAGGAATTTTGGAAGCAAGGTTTCTAGGACCTTGAGGGGCTAGCTGTTGCTAGGGAAACACCATTTATTACCATTTAATAAAACCTCAGTCGTGAGACGCTTCAGATATATATCGGGGGCCATAAGCTTGGAGTGTGATTGCCAGCATATATGTTGGGGCAGTTGAGATACAAGAAGTAGACTTACGCGGTCCTCGAGGTTGGGATCATGTTAAGCTAAAGTTCTCTTTTGCCCCCAGAAAAGTGTCATCCTTGAGGCAGCTGAGCTCCTAGAGGGAGGACACTCTGATGGTCTCAAGGACTTGTCAAATCGACTATAGGCAGTAGGGGAATTTAATTTTCCATTTGCCTTACTTTCCCACATCGCCATGGCAAACACTTATACCCCTTTCCTTTGTTCTTGGGTAGCCAGGAGTGTCTGAGGAATATCACACAGCTCCTACCGAGGCAGGGGGTGGGGGGTAAGTGTGTCGGCCTGTATTTTGTCCTCAGCTTGCCCCACGCTCCCTCATCATTATCTATGTTAAAAGTACACATTAAATCTTGGGCAGCTAAATCACAACACACAGATGTAGATGTGCGGGTGTAGATGTACACGTTTGGTGTAGGTGTAGATGTTCAGGTACAGATGCAGACGTAGATGTATAGGTATAGATGTGTGGGTATGGATGTGCAGGCATCGACATAGATGTGTAGGTGTATTCGTGTAGGTGCAGGTGTAGATGTGTAGATGTAGATATCTTCTCCCAAAGAAGTCTTCTTCTTGATTGCCTGTGTTCCAGTTCCTGGCTTCTCCAGCTTCAGCTCTTTTAATAGTTTGACATGAGTGTTGAGTTAAAATCAAAAAACCATTTCCAGGCACCCCCTCTTCCCGTTCTGGGCTGGTCTAAGCCCTCACTCGGGTGGGAATGTGGGAGCTGCACCTTCCTCACAGAGTTGAGGATTAATGACTTACTGCACGTCAAGTACTTAGAGCAGCACCTGGAACATATCCACGTGCAGATCACGTCATTCTGACGACTGGCTCTCCAAGACCCCACAGTAGTGCCAGTGGGGTATTCCTTCCCTGTCCCCACAAACCATTCCTTTCACGAACCTCGTAGAACTTCCCTGGGACACCCCTCAGGCTCACTGAGCTGTGGCAGGGCCACCTGAGATGCCGCCCGATCGGGTGTTGGTGCCCTGGTGGTCGCACAGCAGTGACGATGATCATGAGTGCTAAGTACGAGGTCCTGTGCTCACAGCCTCCCAAGCACTTTCTCGTTTAACCTCAGGACACCCCATGAAGCGCCCCAGCCTCATCCCTTGGGTCCCTTCCCCATTTTCACTCTGCGTACCTGTGCCTTCCCTCCCGTATGTGGCACCTCCAGTCTGTGCTGCAGACGCGGTCGTCACTTTTTATAATAGCAAATACATAATAAACTGTATTTTTTTTTAATCACAAAGCCACATGGGCTTGCTAATGTGGAGGAGGACAGTTTACTGACAAGAACGTCTCATTATGATGCACATACAATTAAGGACGATGCATATGGTCTCGGAGGAAAGTCTTCTTGTATGAAAAAAATGCTACCGGGTACATGGGTGAGCAGCTCAAGCACAATGGAGAATTCTAATAATATCAGAACACCGTCTAAGAAGAAACCGGGGGCTCCAGCGACGTGATCACCAGAGGTTTCTTTCGCCTGATGTTTTCAAGAGGATTTGTTGGTGTTTTCCTTGAGGTCTGGGTCAATTCAGGTCTGAAAAGAAGCAGACGCCAAGACAGAATTAGAAGTGCAAGAGATTTGAAGGGATAAATGCCTTTGAATGACACAGAGGAGGAAGGGCAGGAGCAGGTGGAGACACTCAGGCCACGGTGTCGGCACCTGTGCAAGAAGGGAGAGCAAAGGGGGCCCGGGTAGGAAGAGCCTCAGGCAGTGGGGCTGCACGGAGACAGTGTTGGTGGGGCCTGGAAGAGCCCCAGGTCAGCGGCTGTCATTAGAGGAGTCACACTGGAGCATCGTCCAGGCACCAGCACCTCCACCATGCTCAGTCCCTGACCGCGGCTTGCCAGGGGGACTGTGGACACGTTCAAAGGTGCTGTGGCTGGAGGCCATGCCGACTATACTCTCCACTGTAGTTCCACGAAATGCAGAAATTTAGGGACAAGAAAAGGTAGCCACGTTTCCTGCAAATGTTCTACCTGCCCAGCACTTTCTCAAGGGATGCGGTTTCCTCCCCACTGCCACGCTGCAAAAAGGCACAGGTCATTCTTTCCATTTGTAGATGAGTAGTATCCTGAGGCTCAGACAGGGATAGCAATTTCCCCAGAGCCACACAACTAACTACAAGTCATGGGGCTGGACACCACCGTGGCTTCCTTGGGCAGAGACACCAAGCAAAGGTCTAAGACCAGGTAGAGTTAAGGCCAGGGGGTGATCAGGAAAAATCCATGGCAGGAACATCAGGGGCTTCTGACTCTTTTCTGTTGGAGCCTCAGGGATTAGCCCCACCTCTTATGCCAGCCCCTCTGGATGTAAGGACCCGCGCTGACCCAGGGCGCCCAGGGAGCTCCACTGTAGACATGCACAGTAGAGTTTACAAGGACCATGCCAGGTAGCACCGGCCTGGAGGCCTCGAGCACAGAGAACTTTAACTGCGTCTCCAGAAGGAGAAAGCTTTAAACCAGCGGTGCACAAGAGAATCAGGGAGGGTGCCAGATCAAAAGCTGACATCCAGGCCCATTTCAAACATTCTGATGCAAGAAGTCTGGGCTGGGGCCCAGCAATGGCCTGCTTTTTAGCAGCCCAAGCTCTTCTGATGGAGGAAAATGGCGGCCAATCACAGCCAGAAACGCTGTTTAAAACAACCCAGGAACCCAGACTGAGGGACGTTTTTCAAAACAACTGGCCTATGCTCTTGAAAAATGTCAAGGTCTTAAAAAACAAAGGTGGTAGACTTTTTCAGTTTAAGAAATGCCAACTGAATGTAACAGGGGATCCCAAATTAGATTCTGGATAGGAAAAAAAAATGTGTTTTTCTTTTGCAAGAAAGAGCGTTAGTGGGACAATGGGTGAAATTTGAATAAGAAATGTAGATTAGATAATGATATTGTATCACTGTTAATTTCCTGATTTTGATCGATGCTCTGTGGTTATGTAAGAGAATATCCTTGTTTAAGGAAATGCATGCCGAAGTACTCAGGGGTAAACAGATAACATGTGTACAATTTATTCTCAAATGATTGAGAGAAGTGTTAATATAATATACCCATATGTGTACATGTGTGTGTGCATGTGTGTAGGATGAAGCAGGAAACGGTGGAGAAAACCCTTGAGGAATCTGGGTGAAGGCTATATAAAAACTCCTTACACAAGTTTTGCAACTTCTAAGTCTGAAGTTATTTAAGCAGATGACCAAGGAAGAGCCTGGGTGTCACCTGCATTTGATGAGAACAGTCCAGGGTGGTGGGCATGGGGGTTCCTGCGGGGGCACAGCGGGCCCGGCCATGGACACACAGGTTTGGTTTAGAGCAGACTCACTCGTCCCTCACACTCGCCCATTCTGGAATTGCCCCCTTCTTCTGGACAACAACCCCCTCAGGCCTCAGGTGAGAGTTACCTCCTTGCAGCCTCTCAGGAGCAACAGCTCCCAGGCTATGCTAGATGCCCCTGCCATGCTCCCTGGCAGGTGCTCCTCTCCCCTCTTGCTCACTGATCTCTCCCACTGGCCCAAGGGGAGTGGACTGTGCGTCATTTGTCTTTGCGTCCCCAGACCCGGCATGTTTGCCACAGACCTATGCTCGAAAGTCTGCTTTTGGTTTCTTAAGGCTGAAATGCAGCATTCTGCAATATACACTCGCTAACTTACCCGTAGGGTAGGTCTGATTACCAATACACTCGCTAACTAACCAGCTAACCTGTAAGGTAGGTCTGATTACTCCGGTCTGATGGATGAAAAAATGATGCTTAGGAAAATGAAGTGACTTCCTTGAAAACAAAATGAATGAATAAGTAAATAAGGCAGAAGGTACAGTGTTCTGTGACCCCAGAGAGGCTGAAGGCATGTGTATTTGGGGTACGAGGAGGGCCCCAGGAGATAAACTCCAATTCTACTGAAGGAAGCACATTCTCACCTTCAGGACTATCCTATAATACAACAAGCTGCCTTGGTAGTGAGTGAGCTCCTCGTCCCTGGAGCTGGGCAAGCAGGGGGCCCCACCTGGACAGAGATGAGGGGCCTGTTCTATGAGGGGCTGGTTCTTCCGGCAGTTTATGGTTTCTGAGCTGAGGCAGTGGGAGAAGGGACTTGGGACCCCGGATACCTGAAGATAAGTCTTTATTCTCTGTCCTCACCCCCGCTCCAAGAATGGCGTTTCCCTGAGGGCATGTGGCCAAGTCCTGGCCCATTAAAACACTAATTTAAAAAACTGGCCCTTGCAACCTAGACTATTTTTAAGCCGAGGCTTTGCAACAAAACAATGGCCTCATTAGACTTTATTTGAAACGAGGAAGCCAACCCCCAAAACAGACAAATAGTGGTCACGTGGGGCCTGCAGCTGGCCTCATCTGGGGCTTGAGAGCCAACTGGGACGCTCACAATCGCCTCTTCTCGTCCTCAGCCAGAACCCCGCTCCTGGCACCCATCCCCACCCGGCTCTCCACTCCAGGTCCCCATGAGCCCTTGATGTGAGATGTTCACTGGGGGTAGCCCCTCCACATACATCTCACCTCGGGTCTTCCCTGTCCCCCGTCTAGCCCACGCCCTGCTTCACCTGGCAGCTGCAGGGGCCTCCTCGCTGGACTCTGTCTTCCGCTGTTCACCCTCCAACCCATTCTCCACCCACGGCCACAGAGCTCTTTCTAAAGCTTAAGGCAGGTGGTGAGACTCTCCTGCTGAAAACCCGCCAAGGTCTTCCCACTGTGCTGAAAAGTTCAAACTCTGGGCTGTGCTCAGCAAGGCCCTGTCTGACCTGCTCTCATAACCTCAGCCACATCCAGCCGCCCCTTGTCCTCCGCACACTCACCTAAGTTGTTCGTCCCTCTGGCTTTGCTAGTGCCTGCCCTCCACCTGTTGTGCCCTGTGCTCCCTCTGCTCTGCCTTGGAAACTCCTATTCATACTTCAAAAGCCCTCCGGGGCACCTTCTCCCTGCAGAACCCTTCCCTGAGCCAGCCACCCCACCCCGTGCTCTGGAGGTGTCCGGACCTGCCCTGCTGTGCACGATACACACTGTGTTGGTACCATCTCTTCCACACTCCTTCTCCGGCTAGACTGTCAGTCTTGTGAGGACAAGGGCCATCTTGTTCAGCATTATTTCCCCGTCACCGAGTGTATGTCTGCCACATCATAAAGGCTCAATAACTATGTGTTGGCTGAAATGGGCAAATGGATGAATCTGTGAGAATACCAGAGGACAGATTAGATGGGGAATACCATTCGATCGTGTTCTGCACAGGAGCAAACTAGCAAATATAAACACACAAACATGAACACAAATGAATGCTCACATGCATGAATGCTTAAATGTAAGTAAACAAGTAAACAAGTAAGTGACAGGACACTCCCCCCAAAACGTTTAAAGCAATGGTGCTCAACCCTGGCTTCCTGCTAGAACCACAAGGGAGCTTTTACAGTAGCCCGGCCCAGGCCCAGCCTGGATCAATTAGCTCAGAATCTTTAGCCGCGAGGCCAAGTGATTGTAACACACAGCCAGGGTTGAGTGGTTCTCAAATTGTGGTCCTGAGACCAACAGCATCAGCGTCCCTGGGAACATCAGTGTTTCTGCAACTTAGCCTGGCATTTTCCCGATTCCTGAGCTCTATGATGGGTCCCGGTCCTCCGCTTGTCTGACAAGTTCCCAGATGCCGCTTGTGCTGCTGGTCAGGGGTGACACTTGCAAGCCCAGGGCTCTAGAGGTACTCTGTCTCTCCTTCCTTAACAGAAAAAAAGAGAACGATGGAAGGGGTGACAGATAATGCTTGCTGTTCTGGGAGCAGGAAGCCATGTAAGGGGGTGGGAGGTGGGGACAGAGATCGTTCTACCAATTTTTTTTTTCCTTTTCTTTACTTTCCCATTTTTGTAGATGAGGAATCTGAAGCCTGGGGAGGAGCACTAATTTGCCCAAAGGCTGGAATCAATTTTTTTTTTTTTTTAATGATGTAACAGAATATTTATTGAATCCTTGCTAAGTCCCAGGTATGGCTCTGAACTGGGGCATCAGGCCTCTTAACTCAGCCCTACCCCCTTCGGAGCCGACACCAGCACCCCAAGGGCAGAGCGTAGCGATGGGAGGTTTCTGGTGGGGCCTCAGCTCCAAATTACCTGGGCCAGTCCTCCTGCTCCCCCCATACCCCGGTAGAGAAAGTAGATTTATCCTCCGCTTCCTAAGCCTCCGGGGTCTGCCAAGTCACAAGGGGAAAATAACGAGGAGCCAATGAGGCAAGGCAGCCAACTGGAGGCTACCCGCTGGCTGTCACATAGGATGCTCCCTTCCTTGGGGGATGCTCGGCTTCTGCACGCCCCATTTTCCTGTCTGCCAAGGTGGTCTCTGGAGACAGGGTGAAAGGCACAGCTGGCGGGGGAAGCAACAGCCATTCCCCCACTTCTCCCTCAGGATGAAACCCTGATCTCGTTCAGGTATCAGGCAGCCTAGGTCTACAGGAGAGGCGGGGCTCTGCCCCTGCTCCAGAAGGTAAATCTTCATTGGTCTATGTCAGTTCTGCGATTCTATTCTCCTGGGCAGTGATTGGTGGAGTCCTGGGCACGGGAGCAATTATGGCCAATGAAGTGTAAGGAGCCTACTGGGGGGGAGGGGTGAGGGAGGTTTTGTTGTTGTTGGTTTTTGGTTTTTGTGGTTTTCTTTTTTTTTTTTTTTTGGCTCTTTTTTTGGCTTTTTGTTTTGTTTTGGATTTTTTTTTTTTTTTTTTTGGTCTTTTTTTGCTCTGGAAAATGGATACTGAAAAAGATGAGGGGACCGCATTTGCCCAACACACAGCTAGGTGGTCCAGGGCCCCTTATTATGCATCCCAGGGCCGTAAAGTCAAGGCTGAAAGCCGTCTTCTCTTCTGTGCACCTACTTCTGTGTAGTATCCAGCACCCACGTTGTTCTCATTCGTTGACCAGCCCACCTCCTCCTGCCCAGGCTGGGATCTCCTGAGGGCAGGGTGGGATGGAGTAGGTTCTCAGTGAATCTTGATTAACCAGAACAAGTGTGGGGCTCACCATAAGGGTTACGCACCCATAACCATTCCTCCCTTCTTCCATGTTGATGGACCTCAGTTGTATTTAGGCAGCGATGGGTCCCATCATGGAGGACAGACCACTACTGGCCTAGTCTAGTGGTTCTCAACTCTGACCATACATCAGAATCGTCTGAGGATATGTATATGTATCTTAGAGAGACAGCATGAGCAAACGGGAGAGGAGCAGAAGGAGAGGGAGAATCTTTAAGCAGGCTCCATGCTCAGTGTGGAGCTGGACACAGGGATTCATCCATGACTTGGGGATCATGACCTGAGCAGAAATCAAGAATCCGATGCTCCCGTGCCTGAGCCACCCAGGAGCCCCCATCTGAGAAAATTTTTTAAAAACACCAGTCTGTGCCTCACACTGAAAGATTCAGGCTGGTTTAGTTGGGTATTCAAACGTCAGTATTTTCTGAAAGCTCTTCAGATTACACTAAGGGGCAACTACTGGTCTAAGCCAATCATGGTAAACCCATCCACCTTTGCCAGATGCTCATTTTCCCAGTCTCTCGTAGCTCCAGGGGTGCTTGTGGCACAGCTGTGTTCAATGAGCAATGAGGAAGTATCTGGGAGGAGGAGGGAAAAGGAGTTTCGGAGAGTTTCCTCCCTGAGAAAAAGATAACAGAGAGCTGCTGGCTTGCTTCCTGCTTTGAAAACTGTTGCAAGGAGTGTGATGTTTGGAGATGTGGCAGCCCTCTTGCGATCAGGAGGTAAAAAGACAAAAAGCAAAGGACACCTGTGCTTGATGACATCATTAAGCTATTGGGTCAAATCTGCCTCCTGCATTCTTATTATGGAAGATAATTATTTATGCTATTGGGGTCTCTATTATTTAGTTTTTCTGTAACTTGCAGTTGTATACATCCCAACCCATACCAAACAATAGGAGAATGGATGAACAAATGAGTGTTTCTTCCTATTAGCCCCCTTCCAGAACCTTCTACCCAGCCAGAAACATCTCTCCTCTCAAATCCCCTCACTGCACCCATATATTTGCCCCAAAGTTCCTCCTGTCATTCTTGGAGCTCTTCTGCATAGCACCCTGCCAACCCCACATGGGTTCAACTCTTGGTTCTGCCACCTACTTCTCTGAGGGAAACAGGACTCACCCTGAGTCTCCGTTCCTTCATCTGACCGACTGGTAGAGAAGCTGTGAGAAATAAACAGGGCGCTGTCTATAAAATTCAGCATTCAACACCCAGCAAGTGCCCAGGAATGAGCTATTACTATTATTCTTGGATGAGACACATTCCTCAGAGATTGCTCCCATACACCCTTTCTTCATCTCTCCTGGGCCCCTCCCTCAATGTCTCCAACCTCCCTTCACATAATAATATTCGTGTAACAATCAGTAATAACTACAATTCATGGCCCATATACTCTGGTAGGCAGTCTTCTGAGCCCCTAACACACGAGATCTATCAAATCCTCCCTCAGGCCATAAGAGGTGGGTCCTGTCATCATTCCTGTTTTATCCCCCAGGATGCTGAGGCCTGCAGAAAAAGCTTAGAAAGTCCCCACATCGCTGTGATGTTTACGCTCCAGTTTTCTCAGGGCAGGGATGTGGTGCCAATGCAAACAAATTCAACAATAGATGTTACATGCAGGGCAGAGCAGAGACAGCTCCGTGGAGGGGGGCTGGATGGACCCCTGCGGGCTGGGGTGTCTGGGAACCCTCTCCTCGCAAGTCACATTGAAGAGGCTCCTGCCTCTTCTCTCACCCTTCACTGTCCCCCCACACTCTGGGGACACCGAGGTCCCCAACCTCGGAGGCCCTTCTACCTTTGCCCTTTGTACATACTGTTTGCTCTCCCTGGAGCTCCCCCTCCTTTCGTCCAGCTGGCTAACTCCATTTCCTCCTTCAAGTCTTGGCTTAGGTGCCCTTCTTCCAAGAAGACTTCCCAGACTGCCCATGCATCTCTTTGGAATCTGAACTCCGTCAAGCAAGAAGAGAGGCAGTAAACCCTTACATGTGTCCAGATCTCTGAGAGGCAAGTCCACATTCAGTACCTCCAACAGCTTTCCATGGCAGGCAAGACAGGCTTTCTTAGCCCCATCTGACAGATTAAGCCATGAGGACCAGAGAGGACATGAGACCTATGCAAAATTACACAGCGTACTTTCTATCAGAAGACAGATCCTGGCCCATGTCTATGGATTTAGCAACAACAGCAACAAAGGTAATAATACATGCCGAGGGTTATTTGGCATTTATTGGGAAAGGCGCTAGAGGCTTTATAAGTATTAGCTCATTTAATCTTAACAACAACCCTATGAGATAGATACTGTTATTATCCTCAATTTCTAGGTAAGGAACCAGATGTGCAAAGAGATGAGAAACTCGCTCTCTCAACTATCAAATAGTCATCAAGTTCCAAAATATTCCCTTTTCACCCAGTAACTAAAGCAACTAGAGAGATCTTCCTCATCCATTAAATCCACAAAACTTTAAAAAAATCATTGATGGCAGTATCAGCAAGGAAAAGAAACACTCATGCTTGTTGGACAGATACATAAATTGATTTTTAAAAATCTTTTTGGATATAGTTTGCTAATAATATGGTATAAAATGTGGCACCCGGAGCCCCGAAACATGAATCAGCCATCAAAGATGATGTTATAAAAGAGAAGTAGATATCGTTTTTTAAAAAAAATTCTTATGTTTCATTTTATATTTGAGAGAGAGAGGCAGGGGGGAGGAGCAGAGAGACAGAATCGGAAGCAGGCTCCAGGCTCTGAGCTGTCGGCACAGAGCCTGCTGCGGGGCTCGAACTCACGAACCGTGAGATCATGACCTGAGCTGAAGTCCGGTGCTTAACCGATTGAGCCACCCAGGTACCCCGAAAAGTAGATGTCATTTTTTTTAAATGTCCAAAATTCAGCTATGAGTAAAAATAAGTAGGATGCAAAATTATGTATACATAGTATCATTCATACTGTATTGTGCGGTGTCATTATAGGCTTGGAAGGAAACCTCCCCAAGGGTTGAGACTGTGTGTAGCATACTGGATAAATTTATTGAACAGACTGGACAGGATACATAATGACGTCATTCCTCCTCATAACAGCCTGAAGATAGCCACTGCTGTATTGTATCCCATTCCATAGATGGGACCAGGGAGGCACAGGAAATTAAGTTCCTCCTCAAGGCCAGAACTGTCCAACTCCAGTGCCCACACCTAGGCCCACACCTCCTATCCCCTCCTTCTCTATACACAGTCTCTTGGTATGACCCTATAGGTAGATGGTTAAAACTTTTTCTATGCTTTTAAAACTTTTTTCTAAGCTGTTCACAATAAACATCTATCACTTATATAATCAAGGGGGGAAAGGCAATAAAACCGTTTGTGTATGCAAAGTGTCCAGAAAGTTCCAGAAGGTTGTTCACACTCAGGTGTGAACCATGATTACCTCCAGCTGGTGGGAGGGCTGAGCTCTTCATTTGACTCTATTTTGTTATTTCTCTGTAGCAAGTGAGCCCATGAGTTGTTTAGGTGTCAGATGTGTTTGGCATCTGGAGCTCGGATGGGGTCTGCAGTGGCTGGGAGGGGGCTGCCCTGATGCGGGGGTGGGGGGCACTCCGGACCCCTGCCCACCAGCCTGGGGCACGGCTGCTCCCTCCCACAGGAAACGCGGGGGGAGACAGCACCAGCTTGTGCCTCTCCTCACTCCCTCCCAAGAGGGCCATGTCCTTGCTCATCTGTAACTTTCAATTAACCAGGCACCAGGCTCCGGCTCAGAGGCTGAGCAAATGTTCTGAGGAGGAAAAGGAAAAACGGCCCAACAACTCCAGGAGGACGTTTCCTTTTAATTAAAGTGAGGATCCAGGCGGCCCTAAAATCCCTTTCTGATGAAAGTGAAGTTGGCCAGGAGGGCAGAGCGGGCAGGGGCAGGTGCCAGAGGGAGCAGGAGTGTGGAGGCGGGGAGCCACCCTCCTGTCCCTGCAACTCTCTCCCGGTCCCTTGCAATACTGGGGTCTTCTTGTGTATTGAGAAGTGAGGAAGGGTGGCCAGCCGATCTCAGAACCCAGGACCCCCTGAGAGAGACATTATTGCTGGCGCTCTGAGGAGCTGTGGGGAAGGCGGGGACGAGGTGGACGCAAACCACACAGGAGAACAGGGCTCTGGGCTTGGCCCACAGAGAGCTCTGGGTCTCCAGGCCTCCTTGCTCCCTCTCTCACTTGCTGGGCCACTGGCTTCTCAGGTTTTCTGTTCAGACAGAGCGAAGGGGAGGAAGGACGCTGCTTGAGGTTGTCACATCTCCTGAGCCAGCTTCCCAGAGGCCTGTGAGCCCAGCTGGACATGCACAGGATGGTGGGGGGTGCGTGCCAACACCCAACATTTATTGCAGTCAACGTTTACTGAATGTAATGACTGCCCCTGGAGGGGCACCCATAGGAGCACAGACTTTGGGGCTCAGCCTGTGTGGGTTTGAATCCTGCCTCTGCTACTTCCTAGCTGTGTGGCTGAGGACAACCTAATTCATCTCTCTGGACCTCAGTTTTCCCATCTGTAAAATAGGAATAATAGTGAGGCCTGTGTCATAGAGAATAGAATTAGTAAATACGTGTCTCGTGTAAGAACAGTGCCTGGCACATGGCCCACACTCCATAAATGATAGTTGTTATTAAAACACCACATTTATGCAGGTTAACTCATTGATCCATCCCTGTATCCCATGTGGTCATTTTCATGATCTCTCTGGTAGACGCAAACACAGAGGCACAGAGAGGCTAAGTAACTTGCCCAAGCTCACACAGCTCACCTAGTAAGGAGAGGAGCAGGATACGGACCCAGGCCCTTACCGGCATCATCTTGTTCTGCCTCTCAGTGCGGATACGGAAACGTGGGTGTGAATAGTGCTGAGCTGCAGTTGTTTTTAAAAGACGAGGAACGGAGTGGCTATCAAGGTTGCAGGGCAGGGGCTCAGGGCCCAGGCAGACTTGCGATCAAGCCTCGGTGCGGCTGCTTTCTAGGCGCTTGCCTTTGGGCAAGTCACTCTGGGCCTCCACCTCCTCGTCCGCACAACGGGACCCCTGTCCCCTCGCAGGGCTACAGTAGAGTGAGATGTGGTGCAAGAACAGTCCCTGGGAAGTGTTGCTGGGAGAGGTGGGAGGGCAGGGGCACCAGGAGCAGAGCCTGTCCCCCATAGGTCCTGGACCCCTGCCCTGAAAGGGGCTCCTCCCCTCTCCCTCACTTCCTGCCCCTCGCAGCAGCCCAAGACCCCATTGTCCGTCCGGGGCCGGGACTACCACCATGGCTCCTCCCCATCGCCTCCTCCGGCCCGCTCCCTCCAATCCAGCCTCCACGTTGCCGCAGAGGGGTCTGTCTAAATGTGGGTCTGATCTGATCTTGTCACTCTGTTGTCAAAACTCTCCAAGGTTCCCCACTGTCTACATCATGTCCAAAGCCGTGACCCTGAAGCCCCTTTCCTGTGGTCTGGCCCTTCCATCCTCTCAGGCCACTGCCCTTCCCACTTCACTGGCTAGACTCAGCCAATCCTGAGCATTCCTTCATGCTATGCTCTCTCACCTCTGCATTTGACCATGCAGTTCCCTCTGCAAGAAGCTCCCCTCCTGCCCCTTCCCTTCACCGCCCCACCAAAACTGCTACACTTATACACTGCTTCCTTGAGAAAACTTCCCAACACTCCTAAAGTCCACTACTGAAGGTTTCCACAAACTTCTAAGCTTCCCTCATTGAGCATTCACCATACTGTGTTGCAATTACTTTAGAAGTGTGTCTTCTCCATTGGATTTAGGGAACTTCGAGGATAGAGACTAGGTTGGAGTGGCTTATTACTGAAATAATGGTACCTGGGACAGAGACAATGTTAAAGGGTCTGCTGCATGGATGGATGGATGAATGGATAGGTGGGTGGGTGCATGGATGGATGGATGGATGGATAGATGGATGGTTTGTTGATTGCCTAGATGGGTAGATGAGTACATAAATGAGTGGATGGATGGTTGGTTGGATGAATAGATAAGTAGAGGAATGGAGAGAAGGAATGATATATCGGTAGATTAATACTAGAAGGATAGATCGATTAATAAATCAATAGTGGGTGAGTGGGTGAATGATTGTATAGATGAACTATTGGAAGGTGAGTGGACACAGATGGATGGATGCTGGCCCTTCCTCTATCATTAGAGGAAGAAAAACTCCAGACTTCAATATCAAGGTTTGGAAGGCCTCTGTGCCTGCCCCAGCTCTTTTTTTAGGGGTCACAACAATCATAACATATTCTTAAACCAGACTTCTTTTTCTTTAATTGAGGTAAAATTCATATGACATAAAATTAACTATTTTATTTTTTTATTAATAATTTATTTATTTTTAAAATTTGCATCCAAGTTAGCATATAGTGCAACAATGATTTCGGGAGTAGATTCCTTAATACCCCTTCCCCATTTAGCCCATCCCCCCTCCCACAACCCCTCCAGCAACCCTCAGTTTGTTCTCCATATTTATGAGTCTCTTCCGTTTTGTCTCCCTCCCTGTTTTTATATTATTTTTGCTTCCCTTCCCTTATGTTCATCTGTTTTGTCTCTTAAAGTCCTCATACGAGTGAAGTCCTATGATAGTTGTCTTTCTCTGACTAATTTCGCTTAGCATAATACTTTCTACTTCCATCCACATAGTTGCAAATGGCAAGATTTCATTCTTTTTGATTCCCAAGTAATACTCCATTAGTATATATATACCACTTCTTCTTTATCCATTCATCCATCGATGGACATTTGGGCTCTTTCCATACTTTGGCTATTGTCAGTAGTGCTGCTATAAACATGGGGGTGCGTGTGTCCCTTCAAAACAGCACACCTGTATCCCATGGATAAATGCCTAGTAGTGCAATTGCTGGGTTATAGGGTAGTTCCATTTTGAATAAAATTAACCATTTAATTTTATTTTTTTAATGTTTATTTATTTTTGAGAGAGAGAGAGAGAGTGTGAGCAGGGGAAGGGCAGAGAGAGAGGGAGACACAGAATTCAAAGCAGGCTCCGGGATCTGAGCTGTCATCACAGAGCCTGACACAGAGCTTGAACCCACAAACCCTGATATCATGACCTGAGCCAAAGTCGGATGCTTAACCAACTGAGCCACCCAGATGCTCCTAAAATTAACCATTTTAAAGTGAACAGTTCGGTGGTGTTTAGTACAGTCATAATGGTGTGCAACCACCACCTCTATCTGATTCTAAAATATTTTCACCCCAAAATAAACCCCCATTAAGCAGTTTCTCACCATCCTCCGCCACCCCCCTCCCCCCAAGTAGCAATCTCTAACCTATTTTCTGTCTCTATGGTTTTACCTTTTCTGGACCTTTCATATAAATGGAATCAACAGTATGTGACTTTTTGTGTCTGGCTTCTCAAATCAGACTTCTTATGGGCAACAAAACCTAGTTTCCGAGGTTGGGGAGGAATCTGTGAAATAGAAACGGAACAGCCCCTGCCTGGCCACTCCCAGTGGGAAGACAAAAGAACTCCTGGAATCAGCTGGGGCTTAGAAGGAGGCAGAAGGATTCCAGGGCTCCAGGCTATGAAGTGGGTTTGGAGAAGAGCCCACTTCTTGCAGTTTGCCAACACCTGGCTTAAGGTCTGGCAGGCAGTGACTCCTTGGTAAGTAGGAATTGGAGTACCCTTTATTCAATGGCATGAGGAGGAATAAAGATTGTCCTCACCTCCTGGTTCTGTAGCAGTCACAGAGAGGACCTCTCTCCTCCGTGTCAGTAAACACCAATAAATGCCAATAAACATGGAGCACTTGCTGTGTGCCAGCAGCTCTAGAATGCCCTTTCACTCACTGAGGGTCCCGACAACCCTGCAGAGAGTCTATCTGCAGGAAGACCCATTTTACAGATTTGGAAGGGCAAGCTCAGAGAGGTAAAGACACTCACCCAGTGCCACACAGCAGAAAAGCACATGAGCTGGGCTGGATCCCACGTTTATCCAGAGCCAACCAGCTGCTCTTACCTCTGCAACATGTTGCCCCTTCCTCTCCTCCCCCTTGTTCGGAGCTTTGCTTTCTGTTCGGGATTCAAACTCTAAAGGATATAGAACCTCCTTAATTTCTTCCGGCTGCTGGTGGAATCCCAGATGGGCTCCCGCTCCCCACGGCATCCCGCAGCTCCACTCCAAGGCAGCAAAGGCTCCTTCATGGCACGATGCTGCCACCTGGTGTCCATGCAGAGTACAGCAGCCACAGAGGCACTGGAGGCAGCAGTCCCAGTTCCCTGCCCAGGGTCCCCGCAGCCTGAAGAGCATGCAGGGGACCCGGCCAATTTTATGTGGCCTCTTCCTCTGTGACTGGCCCTGTTCTAGGTGCTTCACCTGCATTGATCTCACTCAATACTCACTTTAGCACTATAAGAGCTACTCCCTGTGTACGTAGTGGGGGCTCAAGAAATACATATGGCAAAAAGATAAATGCCATATGATTCCACTTCTGTGAGGTCCCTAGAGGAGTCAAGTTCCAAAAGACAGAAAGTAGGATGGTGGGGCTGGGGGGAGGGGAATGGGGAGCTCATGTTTAATGGGGACAAATTTCCATTTGGGAAGATGAGAAAGTTCTACAGATGGATGGTGGTGACCGTTGTACAACACTGTGAATGGACTTAACACGTTAGAACTGCACACTTTAAAACAGTAAAAGTGGCAAATTGTATGTCCCGTGTATTTGGCCACGATAAAAAAGCGTATGTGAATGAATAGACTAAGAGGTGAGCGAATGAACACACGAATTCATAATCACAACAACGGTAATATTTCCTGAGCACTCAGCATCTACCAGTCCTCGTGTGCCATGTTCTTCGCCCTCACAGGTAGTTTTTTTAGGATGTGGCCAGCGGTGCCAGAGGCTTTGGCCATACAGCAGTGAGCAAAGTCCCTACAGCGATAGACCCGGCATTTTGTGGGGCAGATAGTAAACAAGGAATATGAAAAAATGTCAAATGGTGCTGTGTGCTGAAAAAGTTAATTTGTATATTGGGACCCTCAATGTGGAGGCTGCCCCGGTGGCCTGGCCCACGTGGCAAATATAAATCTCAGTTGGCCTGCACTTACAGGAAACACCTGTCAAGGAAGCTTAACCTACGCCAATCAAATCCTCCAACTCAGCTTTAGCTAGCTTGCCTTACCCCGGAAAACTGTGCCAGCCTTATGAGGAAATCCCACATCTCCTGGTCGGTCATGCCCTGTTTCTGCCTTGCCCCTTCCAAAGTTCCGTAAAACTCACACTTGGCCCAAATCCCCCTGGAACACTGCTCCCCTACTTGGGAGACACGGAACTCCCCCAATCGATGGATCGTTTTCCCTTAAAATAAAGGTCATCAAGCCTGTTACTAAATTGTTTCCTTTTTGTCATTTGACAGTGCTATAAAGAGAATAAGGCAACGTGAAAGGATGAAGAGTGCCTTGGCTGGAGATGGGGGAGCTCTTTCAGACCGATGTAACCTTGGAAGGGCTCTCTGAGGAGGCCGTAATTTGGGCATCCTGGCTTGATCTTTGCCACACCCCTATGGGGTAGGTACTGTGATTATACCCATTTTGTAGATGAGGCAACTGAGGCTCGGGGTGTGGGGTGCTCAGGGTTGCCCAGCTCAGGAAGTGGCCCAGGCAGGAATTGAGTCCAGGTTTGTTGGTGCCTGGCCCTGGGACTCTTAACCACACCGTAAGTAAGGACCTTGTAGAACTTCTCATTTCACACCCTGCAGGCAAATCCTTCAACCGTTTGAGGGCCTCAAGGCTAGGCCCAGGTGTGAGCCTGGGGCGTCCCTCCCGGCCCTCAGGTGGCAAGAGGAGGCGCAGATGGCTGCGGGTATCCAGCAGGTGGCGCTGCTGCCCTACTCAGAGACGCCAGCCCGCAGCGCCAGCCCGCAACGGGAGCCTGCCGGCCGGCCCCTCAAAAGTGGGGGACCCAGGGCAGAGGATCCGCCTGAAGTGAGACTAGGCGGGGCGCTTCAGACGCAGATGAAAGGCCTCCTGCAGTGTTGCCCGTGTGCCAGGTAGGTCACTTACAGCTGATGCTGGGTCTCTACTTCCTCCTCTGCGGGTGGGCTCACAATCCCTCACTGGAAGATTCAAGGAGCTGGTGTATTCACACATTCGAATGAATTGCCTCCTCAATGTCGGGCCCCTGGGATTCAGCAGGGATCAAAGCTGACAAAAATCTCTGCCCTAGGGGAGACCCTATTCCAGTGGGGAGACAGACAGCAAACAAGAGAAATAAGGCAAACATTACATCAGGGGAAGTGATCAGGAGGAAAAAATTATAAAGCAGAGAAGGCAGGTGGGAAATGTGTGTTCAGGGGGTCAAACACAGAGACGGAGTTGGGTGCTGAGGAACACCTTGCTGAAAAAGTGACATCTGAGTAAAGGAGGTGAGGTGGCCTTAAGGAAACACAGGGGCATCGCGTTCGGGGCAGAAGGAATAATATCAAGGGCAAAGGCCCTGGGCAGGGAGCATGCATGGCGTGCTGGAGGAAGAGCGAGAAGGCGGCCAGGACTGGAGTGGAGTAAGCTGGGAGGGGAGTCAGAGGAGAGGAGGTCCAAGCAGGGCACCAGGAAATGAAGGGCTCTCTGGGTCAGAGTGGAAGGGATTGGGCTTTCGCTGTGAATGAGAAATGAGGAAGCCAAGAACATTTGTGACAGTGGAGCGCCATGACTCTTACATGGCAACAGCGCTCTTCTAGCTGTATGGCTAGAGCCTGGCTCATAGTAGATGCTCAATAAATGGTGGCTTTTGTATACCAGTAAGAATAGCCTAGGTTAGGCCGGGTAAGGAATAGCACCATGTCCCAGCAGCTTGAAGCAACAAAGATACATTTCTTGCTCACAGTACATGTCCAGAAATGAGTTGGCTGGGTTGGGTTGGGGTATCCTTCACTTAGGGATCCAGCTGATTTCACTGCCACCAATCAATGATGCTGATGCTTTGACATAAGCCTTCAGGGTTCACCAAGCCAGGGGAAGGGCATGGTGAAAAGTTGAACAGCAGCAGGTAGCAACTAGGTGCTTCTGACTAGAAATCACATACATCACTGCCTCTCATGTTTCGGTGGTCAGAATTAGACTCATGCCTGGCTTCAGGGGTTTATTAGTCAGGATTTTTCAGAGAAACAGAACCAACAGGGGATAGAGAGATATCTCTATCTGTCTATATTTCCATTTATTATTAATCTATGTCTATGTGTGTATTCCTAAAGAGATTTATTATGGGAATTGGCTCATGCAGTTATGGAGGCTGAGAAGTCCCACAGTCTGCTGTCTGCACGCTGGAGACCCAGGGGGGCTGGTGGTGGTGTCGTTCTAGTCTGAGTCGGGATGCCTGCCAACTGGAAGAACCGATGGTAGGAGTCCCAGTCTGAGGGCAGAAGAAGAACATGTCCCAGCTCAACAGTGAGAGAGGGAGAGAGAGAGAGAGAGAGAGAGAGAGAGAGAGAGAGAGAATTCTCTCTTCTCCTGCCTTTTTGTTCTAGTCAAGCCTTTAACAGGTTGGGTGATGCCCACCTGCATTGGTGAGTGAGATCTTTACGCAGTCTGTCAATTCAGATGCTAACCTCTTCTGGAAACACCCTCACAGACATGCCCAGAAATAATATTTAGCCAGGTATCCGGGCACCCCATGGCCCAGTCAAGCTCATACAGTCCAGTAACCATCCTGGGGCGGGGGGGCGGGGCAGAGTGTAACCCTCCAGATCCTCGGAATAGGGGAAGTTAGCCTGGCAATGGACATCACAATCCTATTACTGTTTTCTACTATCGTAATATTTGAAAATATTATAAAGTTATAGAACCTCTTCTCCCACTGGAGGGCTGAGTAACTACCTCGACTTCCCAAGGAGAGAGCCTGTGATAACGTTAGGTGGAGACCCTTAAAGAGAGCAGAATCGAGGGGCCCTATTTGAGTCAATGGCCTCCCCAGCCACCCAGCTTCTCACATCAGGAACCCAGGCATTGTTGTGGACTCTTCCAAATGCCCCCTTCCCAGGCGCAGTCATCATCCTTATCTCCCAGCCCCAACCACAGACCTCCTCCTGGCTCCTGTTACAACAGTCTCTCACCACATAATAGCCAGTCTCCCTCTGGTTTCCCTGCCCAGGTCTTGGCCGGCGTGGCCTCTCTAAATGGCCACTCTGATGACATTACTTCCGTGACTTCTCTCCAGTGGCCCCCCATGGTATCATAATAAAACCCAAGTGCTTTTCCTGGAATTCAGGCCCTTTGGGATCCAGCCTGACCTCATACCATTTCCAGCCACACCTTCCATGCTCTGGACTCCCTGGTGGTGTGGCTCTTCTCTCCTCTTTTCTATGCCTCTGTGCTTTGGGGCACACTATTCCCTCTACCTGTAATCCCTTTCCTCTTTCTTTAGTGAAAAAAAATTCCTGCTCATGGTTCAACACCCAGCCCAGATGTTTTGTGTGAGACCTCCCCAGTGTCGTCCTGGCAGAGGGACTGAGCTCTGCCGGCCCCCCCAGCATGTCTGGCCATGGCCCCCACCTGCGGTGTTGGCATTTGTTTCCACAGCCCCCACCCCCACCAGAAAATACATTTCACATCAAAATCCAATACCCACATTCACACGCACGCTGGGTGCAAAAGTTTCTCAAACACCATTTTCCCTTGCTACCTGCTATGCACGCTGATATTTTCAATTACGGTCTATTCTGCTTCACGTTGTAAGACGTGCTAGTCAAGCCATTACATTCATTTCACTACAGTCTGTAAAACACTGCCCTAGCACCTCCTGCCAGGCTGCAGGGACCGCGTCTTTAATTATCTCTCCATCTCCCAGCACTTAAGACGTTTATACATGTTCGTTTAAATAAATAAGTCGATAAATGAGGGAATGGTTTTTTAGGCGTGAGTGGATGAATGAATAATTGAATGAAGAAGTAAACTGGTGAGTAGGTAAGTGAATTGATGAATCAGTGAATGAATGAATGAAGTGACCCGCTCTGTTGTGGGAGTCAGCAGCGGAAGCCAGCGGGCTGCCCTGGGCCCCGCACTAAGCGTGCAGGGTTTCTCCAGCTGCAGTTCCTGGGGAGCATATTAAAAATGCAGGTGCCCAGTGCTCCTTAGAGCCAATGAATCAGACTTTCTGGGACAGGGCACGGGAGTGGGCATTTGTGACAGTGCATTTTGCCCAGGTGGTTTTGAGGTGTGCTCAAGTTTGAAGCAAAGGCACCAAAGACAGATAGCCACCTCCCTGCATCCTTCCCTATCCTGCATGCATCCTTAGGAAGGTACTTCCGGGGAGCCTGGCCGGCATGAGGGGGCGACAGAGCCCCAGCCCACACTGCTGACAGAAGTGCAGGAAGCAGTGGTTGCCATGGCAACACATTAAAAGCCACCTCCAGTTTCTGTGTCTGGAAAGGGTCAAACCTTTGGAACATGGAGTGGGAAAGAAAGCCACTCCCCCAGGGTCTTTATAACGAACAAAGCTGTGGCACAGTGCCTGCTACAAAGCCCTTTCACAAGCATTACCTTGTGGGGTTCTCCCAAGGAAACTAGTGGATGGCGTTCCCATTTTACAGATCAGAAAACTGGAGCTGGAGTCACTTGCCAAGCTAGTCGGTGGCAGAGCTGGTATTTGAATCCAGCCTTCGGAATTCCAAAGCCTGTGACCTTGTCTTTCTTTGGAAGTGACAGACAAGGTCACAGAGACTCCAGAATCCCATTGGCATTGGGGTTTGGGGCGGTAGGGTCACGTGCATTGCCCTCGTGCCATCTACACCCCACCATGCTTGGTATCTAGGAAAGCTCACATTTGCACAGACACATAAGCAGAAAAGCTTCCAAAACATGCCCATGCATGCATGTAGCACATGTATTCACACTCAGAGAAAGTACACACACAGCAGCCTCACATGCACACACACTTATGCCTGAACATGCTTATATTCACATATAAATGCACAGATACCTGTAAACGTATAACACCTGCTGACGTTTTGTGGCTGTTTGCTGTGTGTACACACATCTATTATACCAGTAGATAACCGATTCATATGTATACCACCAAGGAACTTGTCATGTTGGTGCATTGCTCCTTAAAAGGTCCTAGGAGGGGCCCCTGGCAATGTGTTTACCTAGTCATATGCTTTTCTAAAATTTGCAAAAGTAATGTTCTTTTTAATGTTTTGCAATTTGTTTTCAATGTTTATTTATTTTTGAGAGACACAGAGTGAGTGGAGGAGGGGTAGAGAGAGAGGGAGACGCAGAATTAGAAGCAGGCTCCAGGCTCTGAGCCATCAGCACAGAGCCTGACACGAGGCTTGAACTCACAAGCTGTGAGATCATGGCCTGAGCCAAAGTCAGACGCTTAAAATGTGAGCCACCATGTACCCCTGTAATATTATTTTTTAAAAAATTGCTTGAGATATAATTCACATACCATAAGACTTAAACACTTAAAGTGTACAATTCTGGGTGGGTTTTTTTAGCATATTCACAGAGTTATACAACCATAACTACTATCTTATTCCAGAACTTTTTCATCACCCCAAAAAGAAACCCTGTACCCATTAGCTGTCACTCCCCATTCCCCTGCCTCCAACCCCCAGGCAACCACTCATCTACTTTCTGACTCTATAGATTTGCCTCTTCTGGGAAGTTCATATAAATGGAATCAGACAATATGTGTATCTTTGTGTGTCTTCCTCCTTTCATGTACCACAGTATATTCAGGGTCCATCCATCTTATAGTATGTATCTGTTCTTCATTCTTTTTATGACTGGATAATATCCCATTGTGTGGATGTGCCACATTTGGTTTATCTATTTGTCAGTTGATGGACATTCAGAAAAAGTAACATATTCTAACCACAGTTGGTTAAAACTACTAGCTCCTTCTTCGCTAACCCCCTTGGTCACATGACAGGTAGCATTTGGGGCAAGTTGAGTTGGGGACACTTTTGATTTGGGACCAGTGGGGTATATGCATGTGGTTCACCTTCCCCTCCAGAGACAGTTTATTATTAGCCATGCTGGCATAGTGATGGCTTCCAGAAATCATGCTGCTGCCCTGAGGCCACCTGCCTTGGTTCATGACACGAAGGAGTAGGGCCTGTGGTCGTGCAGAAAGATCAGCATGTGCCCTGGTGCCTACCATGCTGGAAATATGCGGGTAACAAGAGAAACACGGTTGGAAAGGGACAGAGCTGGAAATTAGTCTTGGAAATGGGCGCGGAAACTTCTTCTCATCATCACACATGTAGTATCATAATTGAATTTCATTCTCATCGACACCCGGTCAAAAATGAAGAGCCAATCTGGGGTTATACAGCCAAAAAGGAAAAAAAAAAAGTAGGAAATACATTTCAGAAAGTACCAGGAAGTCCATTAATACATGTCGTTTTTCTAGGTTTTGTGATGTTTCTGGTATTTGTAGGGTTTTTAGAAATTTGCGACGTTGTGATTTCTTCCTTAATTCCAAACAAATATTCACATGGGTACCTACGTTTGTATTGATAATTTTGAAATCTTTTACTTAAACAGGGTCCCCCAAGTTATACAAAATGTAAATCTCCTCCCCCGTGAAACATGTGGATCCTTCCTTGTTACACACCAGTGCACGGGACCCTGCATGTGTGCGCACGTGTGCCTAAGCGGTGTTGGTCAGGGTCAGGGATGGAGGAGGAATCACAGCTCTATTCGTAGGAGGCAAGTGAACCCTCAGTCACATATGATCCCACCTGGCACGCTTTTCTGTAAAGGGCCAAAGAGTATGTTAAGGTTCTGTGGGCCAGATACAGTTGTTGCCACAACCCAGCTCTGCCATTGGGTGAAAGCAGCCATAAACAACTCAAATGAATGAGCACAGCAGTATTACAATGAAACTTTGCTCACAAGCCTGTGCAGTGGGCCAGGGTGGGCCCGAGGGCTGCCGTGTGACAACCCTGCTCTATACTCTAAGCTCCGTGAGGGTGGGGCATGATTTGGTGTTCACCACTAAATCCTAGGGGCCTCCCAGCATGGCTGGCTTGGAGTGAGATCTCAACACCTATTAGTTGGCCCTGACCCTCTGTGTCTCTCTGATGCTTTGTTTCCTGCTCCTCTGACTCCCTGTAGCCATGAGAACTCACTGGGCCTCAGGCTTTCGGAATCACAGCCACCTGCTCCCACATAAGCCAGGCAAGGACGAGCACCTCCCGCCCTGGCAATCTGCCGATGGGCACAACTCCGCCAAGCACTCAGGCGGCGGAGGGAGCTGGGCACTTCATTCAGCCTCTCTCAAGGCTCACCGCCGACCTGGGAGAGGCGTTAAGATGAGGGGCCAAGGAAACCTCAGGGACGGGCAGAGCTGGCATCTCTCCAGCCACAAACCTCTTTCTCCTTTTCTGCTACTCATTTATGCACTTATTCAGGATTTCCTGAGGGCCAACACTGTGCTAGGCACAGGGGGTGCAGCTTATGGTCTCTAGCCGGGGAGACAGAAAATGAACACTAACACAGTCACAGGCACGTGGAAAATAGCCACAAAGTTGGTAGGGAACAAATGGAAGATCAGTGGAATGGAAGAATGGAAGTAAGGATTGGTTCCACCAGTGAAAAACAGGAACTTTTCCTCAGGATAAGCATAGTACGACTGGGGCCTCAGGATGAGCAAGTATCACCTCTCCACAAAGGGAGGCCTAACTAGGGGGCAGGACCGGTTTGCCAAAACGAAAGGCATTAACAAAAAACGTGATTTAAAAAAATAGGCAGGGGATCTGAACAGACGTTTTTCCAAAGAAGTCATACAGATGGCCAAAAGATGCATGAAAAGGTGCTCAATGTCCTAGTCATCAGGGAAATGTAAATCAAAACCACAATGAGATGTCACCTCCCACCTGTTAGCATGGCTATTTTCAAATGACAAGAGATAACAAGTGTCAGTGAAGATATGCAGACAAGGAAGCCCTGGGGCGCTGTTGGTGGGCATGTGAACTGGTGCAGCCACTGTGGAAAGTAGGAAGGTTCCTCAAAACATTACAAATAGAACTAGCATATGATCCTGCAGTTCCACTTATGGGTATTTATCTGAAGGAAATGAAAACCCTAACTCGAAACTAAACTATAACACCCCCATGTTCACAGCAGAATTATTTACAATAGCCAAGATATGGAGGCAACCTCAGTGTCTATTAACGGACAAGTGGATAAAGAAAACGTGGCACATGTATACAATGGAATACTAGTCAGCCATAAAAAGGAAGGAAATCTTGCCATTTGTGACAACATAGATGGATCTCGAGGGCATCATGTTCCATGAAAGAAATCAGACTGAGAAAGATAAATACCATATGATCTCCCTTATGTGTGGAATATAAAATAAAAATGAAAACAAAACAGAGTCATAGGGTCAAAAGGTACAAACGCCCAATTATAGGATAAGCACGTCTTGGGGGTATGATGAACAGCATGGCAACTGTAGTTAATAATACTTGATTCTATATTTGAAAGTTACTAAGAGAGTGAATTTTAAAAATTCTCATCACAGGAAAAGAATTTGTAACTATGAATGGTGATGGATGTTCACTAGACTTATTGTGGTGATCATTTCACATATATATATATAAATATCGAATCATTATGTTGTACATTTGGAACTAATATGTTATAGGTCACTTGTATCTATGAAAAAAAAAAGGCATTAGAAAATGATCAGTCTTGTCCACAGGGAGCTTGGAACAGCCTCCCCAAGACTCTGCCTTCAGAGAGGAGTTTGTGCCAAGGGCATGGGGCACCAGTTATTTTAGAGATGGGGACACTGAAGCCCAGTGGGGGGTTGGCTATGGGAAGATTACCACCACTATGTTGGAAGTTAAATGAAACACTTCAAGGAAGATAATGTGATATAAGCCTGTGATGGTGTTCAAGCTACAATTCCACGGGAGTTGTCCGTTGCTTATTCTGGAATTCACAGTCCAGGGGTGGCCAGCTGGCATCCTCTCCGGGAAGGCCTCACTGGCTCCAGAAGGCACTAGCACAAAAGGTTCGTTTATCCTTGATGTTGATCAACACTAGAGGTTTTGCTGATTAGCATAATGACTGTTAAAAATAAATGGGTTTTCAGAGGTGAAATCAGTAGCTTGTTAGTCAGCTTAATGGATGCTAGAAACAGGCATTTGTTGATGAAATTGATGGGATTCAGAAGGTAGAGCTTGGCTAAAACATTTTAGAGATGCTCCCTCGCTGGCCCGGACAAGGTGGAAGGGTCCTGCAAACCCTCAGGAGGGCACTCCAGGCTGGTCCCTGTGGATCTCATCCAGCCATTGGTGTAGGGTGATTCCAGTTGTTTGACATGGATTCTAACAGTCACAGAATGTGGCTCTGGAATATTTTTAGGTCTGCCTCAGATTTATTGAACTTAATATGTTGTATGCACTGTTTGGGGCCTATTTGCACATAATAGTTGCTTAATAAATGTCATTGTGGGCGTAGAATTCCACCCACTTGTTGCTTCATTATAGCCTGGTAGCAAGCCTGTGGGGAAGCAGCAAACCGTGCCTCGATCCTAATTGTTGGCCATTGCTGCCATCCACCAAAAAGATCCTCAATTGTGCATTTCAGGTCGGATTAGGCCTTTTTGCAATAATGGCCCAAAAGAGTCAGCGACTCTGGAACTAGGCAGGGTTAACTCCCAGGCCATTGCTCTGCCACTGTCAGTTGGAAGGGGACTAGGTGTCACTCTGCCACTTACTTGAAGACATCTTTCCTCCAGCCCCACACTGGCCTCTGGCCAGAAGCCATTTGCTTAGCAAATGGGATGGCTGGAGGAGAGCAAGGCAAGGGTGGAAAATACCTTGGACTTCCTGAGTTCCATTAGAGATAGTTGTGCTTGAGCTCCATCTTTTTTGGGCTTCTGTGGTCATCAAAGAATGACTCCTCCATGACCCTGCGGAAATTAATGAAAGAAAATTTAGAATGGAGTGGGGAGGCCAGCAGGGGGAGCTCTCACACCCTACCACTCCTTGTCAATAGCAGATCCAACAGGAAGAGAGGGACCTTGCATGTGGACACTACCATCCCAGCAGGAGGAAGAAAGGCTTTCCTCCTCCCTTGGCAACAGCTCAGCCAATGAGTGGCAGTCATGACTCAGCCAATGAAAAGCCATGATACTTCAGCACTCAATTTACTCCAATGGATGTTTTGTTTATAACAGCTCTCGAGCCCTCCCCCTTTCCTCTATAAAAGAGACTTTCTCTGTTCTGCAGTTTTGCCTATGATTTTGTTGCAGGTTGCTTGTCCTGGGTCACGGTTTTCTGCTATTCCGAATAAACCCATTTTTGCTGGTAAAATAACTGGCAATTTTATTTTCAAGGTTAACAACCCAAACCACAGGCACAGGCTGCCCTCTATTATTCACAGCTTGTCCGGGAAATTCCTTCTTTCCAAAGTCTTTGAGAGTCCAGGAGGCAAGAGGTCCAGAGAGGAGGAGAAGGAAACAAATCTACTTCTCACCAGTGTACCCTGTGCCCACCTGGACCAGTAGCAGAGGCACTGGGTGGAGAAAGTGTCCTGTTGGACACAGTGAGACATGTAGCTTTGGATGGGTGTCTGGAAAGAGTCTGGGGCTTTGGGAATATGTACTGCTCCAGAAAATACTTTTCTAGGACTCAGAGGAACCAGCAGAAATCCTGGGGACTTGCGCAATGGCACATGAGCCACCCCTCTGACAGGCTGCTGAATTTGGAGCTGTCCCTCCACCTGGCATACTCCCCCAGACCCTCTGAAGCTACATGGAAAATGTCACCTCCTGTACCTGACTATTCTGGGTCAAAACTCTGATTCAGCCTGGGCTGGCCTGGGCCAGACAGCTGCCCTCGGGCTCCTCCCATGGATGGGACACTGGGGAAGCTGGCTGGGCCTTCTACAGAGAGTATCTCCCTCCTCCCTTTGGAGGCTTACTGCCAGGAAGCTCTCTGCCCCCTATTCAAGTGGTCTCAGGAGTTGCCCCAGTAATGACCTTGATAACATAATTTTATATGTTGGTTTTTCTCCTGCCCTGGCCCACTACCCTTCACCCTCCTTGCTGCTCCCCAGGGCACTTCCCTACTGCAAATGAACCCCTTGAAACCAAGTCCCTGCCTCAGGCTCCACTCTTGCAGGTCCGAGGCTGAGACCCTCTTCATGGAAGCCTTTTCTGACCCCTCAGAGGAGGCTGGGTCATCCCTATACACTCTGGAAACTCCCTGTACTTCCCATTCATAGCTTTTATCACCCTTGCATCTGAGAAACTTTTATGCAGTTATCTATTCATGCCTCTCTCCTAGCTAGACTATACACTCCACAGGCCAAGATGAGGGTGTCCTGTTAACCACTTTATGCCCAGAACACGTCATAGGTGTTAAATAAATATGTTGAGTGAATGAATGATGGATGGGCAGTAGATCGAGTGGATTTGGTTACTACCACATACCAGCTCTGCCGTGTTGATGAAGCTACTAAGAGCCTCCCTGCTGAGTTTCCTCCCCTGCATGGGAACAAGGTCCCAAGGGGCTGTCCCAGGGGCTGAAGGAGACTTCCAGCCCTTTGACATTATAAAGGGTTGAGAAGAAGGAGATAAGGGCCATGGTACCCAGAGAAGTGCTGGGCCCTCCAGTTTACCTGTGAGAGGTTAGAGGAGGGGGAATTACCATTTGTAGAGCATCTACTGTGTGCCAAGCTCTTGGTTGACATTACTAAATGTACATGTATATGTCCTATCACGCTCCCCAGAGCCCATGAAGAGCTGTGAAGGAGAAGGCCTGCCTCTGCCCACCCTGGAGAGTTCACCTTCCAATCACTGTACAGCAGGCCCTTATTGATCTTCAACAACAACAGAAGATGCCACTCACTCCTCGCAGGCAGGGTGGCTCAATAGCCCTTCCAGGTAAGGTCCATGGTTATCCCCATTTCACATGATCTGAGCAATGAAGTCACTTGTGCAAGGGCGTGCAGTTTAAAATGAACAAGACAGATGCCAGATCTGTCTGACATCAAAGCGCAGACACTTCGCCTCTCCCTGGAGAAGGCCTCATTAGCCATGTTTCCACACGGGCAGAGGAAGGCACAGGAGCCAGGAATCCAGATGGTTTCCTGGAACCTTGGGGTGTGCCTTTCTTTGCCGTCTTGTCTGTGTGCCGAAGGCAGGCGTAGAGGGTACAGGGGGAGAGCCTGAGGACAATAAACAAATACCAACATTCCATTAATGGCAGGGAGTCATCTTGATGCCCTTGAGCTAAACTTATACTACCATGACAACTATAACACAAAGACAAGCAGGAAACCCTCCTCTGGGAAGCTGATCCTGGGCCAGAGGGCGGGTGGGGGCTTGGGCCCCAAATGTGTCATCTCACCCTCAGGGGAACCAGCAAGGTGGGCATACTCACCCCCGTTTTGCAGAGGAGGAAAAAAAGGTTCAGAGAGGGGAAGCGTTTGCCCAGTTTCCTGTGGCTGGTAGGTGACTGAATCAGGATTCAACACTCAGTCTGAACCCAATGTCCCCATTCTTTCCAATTACCACCTTGCCCCTGTTAAAAAACATAAATTCAGCTGTGTAAATTTAAAGAACAAATTGGCTTTATTCAGTGGTTCATGCATCAGGCAGCATCCCAGCTAGCGGTAGAAAGGACCTCTGCTAAGCAGTTAGAGAAAGAAAGGTCTTGAGGGGCACCTGGGTGGCTCAGTTGGTTGAGCGTCCGACTTCAGCTCAGGTCACGATCTTGCAGTCCATGAGTTCGAGCCCCGCGTCAGGCTCTGGGCTGATGGCCCAGAGCCTGGAGCCTGCTTCCAATTCTGTGTCTCCCTCTCTCTCTGCCCCTCCCCCGTTCATGCTCTGTCTCTCTCTCTGTCTCAAAAATAAATAAATGTTAAAAAAAAAAATTAAAAAAAAAAAAAAGAAAGGTCTTGAAAGGTGAGAGGGGGGACAGAAGAGGAAATGATTCTCCAAGAATGTATTGTTTTGGGCAAGGTCGCCCTCCTGAAGGGAGCAGAAGGGATCTTTCTGGCAGATTGCCTCACTGGTGCTGACCAGATAATTCCAGGATGACTGGTTCAAGTTTGTATTTCTGGGGGCTTAAAACTGGTTAGGTGAGGTATTAAGTCTTGGTTTGCTGAGTCAGGGTTTAGCACCCATGACTCCCTTTTAAGCTTGCTGCCTTTGTAACAGTTTTCCCCTTTGGATCAGACTCTCAGCTTAACTGAGGTCGTCAAAACTTAAAGTTTTAGTGCCATTGCCAACTACTACTCTGTAGTTCTAGAAGCTTTTCTTAATCCTTTTCGTGGTAGTCACGGGTCATGACAGTTTTGTCATGACAGTTTAATCTTCGTGATATTCATAAGCCGTGACCTTAGGTTCACAATTCTTAAGTTGTTCTTTTCATTCCTTTCTCGACATTCCAGCCTTCGGGAGATTTGTTTTGCTTGGTGGTTAGCGGCTGCAAACACACATTTATATCTTTGGGGAGAATACCAGGCACCGGGGAGGTTATTATGATTATTATAGGCAGGATACTTCCCAATGTCTGGACTGTGCTTCAGAGCCGTGGCCCCCAAGACCCAAACCAATCAAAATCAAATAAGTCAAAGAAAAACCTATTGGAGGGAATCACCTTTTTAAGCCAAGTGGTTTGCTCAGTGATCTTACATAACTGAGTCTCAACTTCCCCAGAAGTGTTAACCCAGGTATAGCAGGTAGTGTTGGCCACAGCACAGACACCTCCTTGCTCAGCTAAAAGGTAATCGAGCTGATAATAAGACAGCTTTGACCAGAGTCTAAGGATTTTTGTTGGGCAGCAATTGTTTTCACAGTGGATTCTGTAACACTGTCAAGAGTTAAGGAGAGATTCCTGATCATGGTCTCATTTACACTTACCTCTAATCAGGCAAGTATTGCCCTACCAGAGCAAGTGAATCCTGAGTTATGAATGCCTCCTGTAATTCCTAACTCGTTGGTGTAAATCCAGGGGAGTTGACCAATCAGCTGTGTCAGTTTGTTTGTGAGCAGTTAGGGACACAGTTAAACAACCTAAGAGGCATTGCCTAGTTAAATACCTGCCATCCAGGCATTCGTAGGTCCAAGGAGAACAATAACTTCACCAGACAAAGGCAATCCCTGTTGGGGCATAAACCACTTCCTGCTAAGAGGGGCACGGTTAATGGACAGACGAGGTTTTGATGACAAATCCAGCAGTCCAAGAAGTAAAGACTACCCGTCTTAGCAGTGGCCTGGGAGAGATGCATGAGGGTGTTATCCATCCAGGCCTGTGCCAGAGTAAAGGAGAGAAAGGGAGGAAGAGAGGATTTCATGTTTAAAGATGAAGTCTTTATCTGGCATCTTGAGAGGAGGCAGTCTACCTCCACATCAGCTACTTCTTCTGGTCAGTTGCATTTGGAGATGCCCAGTGTTTGCACAGGACAGAGCCTTCTTCAAGTGGAGCCTTCTTCAGCTGTGAGATGTGGACTCAAGGCTCAAGCCCCTCAAGTGTGGTTGCCATCTGGGTAGCAAGGAGGACCTTGTACATCCCCTTCAAGGAGATTCAAGGGCCATCTTTGTTCTTAGTGATTCTAAATCAGAAGGGTGAGAGAAAGTTGGAAACGTTAGTTTGATGAGTCACAGCCAGATGTTTGAAGAAGTTAGAATTCAGAATCTAGTCCAGCTTAAAGATATGTAACAAAACCAGCAGACAATTAACGGTACTAGAATCTAATAGCTACAAAGGTACAAACATAATTTTCCTTCCTATAACTATCTCCAAATTTTAAAAAAGATATTTACAGTAAAACATCTGTCTGCATTAAACTGGGCCTGATCGTTTACATAAGTGCAGCAAGACTAGTGATTGACCCTAAAAGCTCTTTTTAAGACTGTTTTGCTGGAACCTTGTGAGCAAGGTACCAGGTCGATTTTTCCAAAAGGTTTTATTGGCTCCATAAAGTCAATCTTAAAATGGGGACCATGGACTGGAACTGAGGAATTTTGGACCAAACCAAAGGCCACGGACTGGGGTTCCAGATTGAACTGTCTGCCAGCAAGTTTCTGGACCGGAAAGTCAATTTGATTGGGAGTTCGGTGCAAAGAGAGGAGAGCTCAGAACCAAGAGGGGTTCACTCAAGGCCCTCAGAAATGGCGAGAAAAGCAGCAATCTCAAAAGGGTTTGCAGGGTACCATGGCTGTGTGTCTTGCTGTCCCCAAATGCCATCAGGAGATGACTTTGGATCCCACAGCTACCAATCAAATCTGTTAAAACACAGATTCAACTGAATACATTTCAAGATGAAATTGGCTTTATTCAATGGTTCATGAATCAGACAGCATCTTATCTATCAGTAGAAAGAAGTTCCACCTGGGGCGCCTAGGTGACTCAATCAGTTAAGCATCCGACTCTTGATATTGGCTCAGGCCATGATCTCAGGGTTCATGGATTCCAGCCCTGCATCAAACTCTGCGCTGACAGCATGGAGCCTGCTTGGGATTCTCTCTCTTTTGCCCTCTCTTTCTGTCCCTCCCCTGATCGCACTCTCTCTCTCTCTCTCTCTCAAAATAAATAAATAAACATTCAAAAGGGAGGGTCAGGGGTGCCTGGGTGGCTCAGTCAGTTAAGTGTCTGACTTCATGAGTTTGAGCCCCAAGTTGGGCTCTCTAACTGTCAGCAAGGAGCCTGCTTTGGATCCTCTGTCTCCCTCTCTCTCTGCCCCTCCCCCCCTCTGAAAAATGAATATTAAAAAATTAAAAATAAGTAAATAAATATAAAACAGAAAATAAAAGGAAAGAAAGAAGCTTCACCAAAGCTGTAGAAAAGAAAAGGTTTTTAATGGCAGAAGGGGAGTGGACAGAGAGAATTATTAGCAGAAAATGCATTGTTTCAGGCAAGGTCACCCTCCTAAGGGTAATGGAAAGGATCTATCAGATGGACATCGTCACTTGTGCAGACCAGGTAATTCCATGTTGACTGGTTAAAGGTTACATTTGCGGGGGCGGTGAGGGGGGGGGTGTTGAAACAGCAGTTAGGTCAGGTATTAAGTCTTGGTTTAATGAAGTGGGTTTAAGCATGAGTGACCCCCTTTTGGGCCTGTTTGTCTCCCCTCTAGAAAAGAGAATAATCTTAACAATAAAAAAAGGGCTGCCATAGCAGTACAGAATTCAGTTAATCATATTGCTATAACTTATTACAACTCAATTATATTGCTATGATTGGTAGACAGGGAGATTAAGGAATGATGAATCCTTAACCCATTGTCACCCCACCCAGATGGTGTCTGTCCTACCATCCGAGAACTTCAGTCAGCTTTTAATCACTGTATTTGTTTCACATCTGTGACTTACTGGTGCTGCTCAACCACTGTGTGAAGTGGGTTCTAGTCATCCCCCCAATTTACAGATGAGGAAATGGAGGCCCAAAGGACTTACGCAGGTTTTCCGAGGCTCACACAGCTAGGAAGTGGTGGGGACAGGGTTTAAGCCCAGCTTGAATCGCACCCCCATTCTTTTATCCACTCACATCCCCTGGCTCTGTGTTACGTGCTTTGCAATCATGGCTTCATTTAATCCTCATGATGATCTTGCAATATCAGGGGAGTTATTTAATCCCATTTTACAGTGAAAGCACCAGAAACTGGGAGAGAGGGAGTCACATGGCAAGCAGCGTCTGACCATCAAAAAAACCCCAAGACCTACCTTTGCTTCTCACGAAGAATGGGAAGCATGTGCTTCTATCCTGGGTGCTGGGCTTGTCTCCTTGTCCTGGAGACAGACAGATGTGAACTGTGGCAATGCCCGTGGAAGCTGCCGGGCTGAGCCTGGATCTCGGATACGGGGTGGGGGCGGGCATCAGTAACTTCACAGCTCAGCTAGTTGGTGTGGCCTGGAGACTGATCCGCCATCAAGTAGGAAAAGACAAAGGAATTCAACCTGACCCATCAGCTTTCTCCTGTTGTCAGGTCATTGGATCCTCCTGTCCGTCCCAATGGAATGGCTCCCCTACCTCACAGATGAAGAAACTGAGGCCCATGGAGGGGAAAATGACTCACCCAGAGCCACGCGGCTTACTGAGCCGGGATCCCAACACAGGATTGTCCAGCAAGCCGGGCTCCCTCGTCTGCTCCAGATACGCCAACTCTTGAGGCTAGCCCTGTTCATGGGGGTCTCCCAAGGCCCTGAAGAGTTGAAAAAAAGAAAATCAGAGTTGCCTACTTGGGGCCCTTCTCTTCTTTTTGTCTTGCTGCTCAACCTTCCCCAGGCTCAGTGCCAGGCTGGAGCTTCACACCAAGGCTGTCTTTGGCCACCCCTGTGCCCTCCAGATTACACAAGCCCTTGCCCTTTTCCCGGCCTCCCTTTCTAAGATGCAACCCTAGAGAGAGCAAAGCAGATAGACAAGGTCAGGTGCCAGAGGCCTGAAAATATTTCAGCTCTTGCCAAGGAAAACGTCAAACTTTATAAGGAGAAAATGGTCTCTCACACACTCCAGACCAAATCTCCGCTTCCCTGCCACTGACATGCCTAAAAGAAAGTGTCCTTTTAGGAAGGAAATAATTAATTTTTCCACATTTTTAAAAAATGTATGGTCAGATAGGAGAGGAATAAAGAGCCTTGACTGGCCAGAGAAGTGGAAGATTTGATTTGGATCTTAGTTCTGGTCGGGACCTCGGGGTACTCACTTTCCTTCTCTGGGCCTCATGTGAAAAATAAGTTGAGACAGATGATCCCAAAGGCTCCTTCCATTCAGCCCTGACATTCTGTTCACTGAAATTCAACATGTCCTGTGTCTGCTTTGCTTTAAAATAAGTCGGCTGTTACCCATCCACTGGACACTGGATACACAGAGGTATAGTGATACAATGGAATACTATTCAGCAATAATAATAATAATAATAATAATAATAAAGAATGGCTACAAATCAATGCAACAACGTGAATGAATCTTAGAAGGGTATTGAATGAAAGAAACCAGGCACAAAGGACTATGGATTACATGAGCTTATACAAAGTTCAGAACTTCAGTGATGCCAGTTACATAGGAAGTGGGGAGGGTGGTTACTGAATACAGAGGAACAAGGGGAAGTTGTTCCTCTTGTTGACAAGAGGATGACACTATATTCTATAGCTTGATCAGGGTGGGAGTTACAACAATCGAAAAGGGTGCAAATTCATCAAGCTATGTACCTAAGACGTATGCGTTTTCCTGTACTTTAATAATAACTCAACATATGTAATTATATAAACTGCAGTATATAAACATTTATATATCAAAATATAAAAGTCGGGGCGTGTTGCTTCTAAAACTATACAAAATGAAAACCACTAGAAGTGTCCAAATGCCAAGTTTTCACAAAACAATTGACAAAGTATACCCATGGGTGTGATCATGTCCTCAAAGGAAGAAAAATGATCTGATCCTGCTTGATAAAAATTTCTTGGTGTGACCAAGCTTTGGAAAATGACACTGTGTCCAAGAAGTGGGAGAAAAAAAAAACCAACAAAACAAAAAACTTTGGGTTTGAGGAAGTCTGTTTAAGGCCCAGGGCAGCCAAATCAAGGCCACGTGATCCAAGAGCAGTTTTCCAGATGCGACAGAATCACCACCAAGCACTGCCCTTCTCGATACAGCGGGAGGTCTCTGGGAAGTCCACGTGTCTGGCCTCAGGCCTCATCCAGCCGCAGGCCTTTGAGCCCTTCTGGGGGGCCATCTGCCCATCACCCCCAGACTGAGTTCTCGCCTGAAAAGCCATAGCAGCTGCCTTGGCCTTGTTGTATCCACCTGCTTGGGCAGCCGTCTGTAACAGCAGCACAGATCGGCTGGCTTTAAAACACCAGAAACGTGTCTTCACGTGGTTCTGGAGGCTGGACATCCAAGATCAGGGTGTCAGCAGAGTTGATTTCTTTTGAGGCTTCTCTCCTCGGTTTGCAGCTGGCCATCTTCCCGCTGTCTGTCTTCTGTCCCAATTTCATCTTTTTATAAAAACACCAGACATCTTGCGTTAGGGCCCATCCACATGACCTTATTTTACCTTACTTACCTCTTATTCATTCATTCATTCATTCATTCATTCATTTCTTTGCCCCTTTGAAAGGCCCTATCTCCAAATGCAGTCACATTCTGAATTTCTAGGGTTCCAACTTCAGCATATGAATTTGGGAGTAGGGCATGATTCAGCCCATAATACCCATCAAGAACACTTTCTGCTCAGTCGCCAAAGGGAGCTTTCTAAAACACAAATGGGATTGTGTTGCCTCCCACTCAAGGTATGTTTCCCTGCCGTCCTCAGGATACTTTTCAAGCCTCTCATCTGGCACAAGGCCCCCCTGTGGTCTGGCCCCTGCCCACTATCCCAGCCTCTTCTCTCACCACTCTCCCCTTGTCCTCTCTGCCCACCCCTGCCTCCTTGTGGTTCCCCTCCTGCCCCAGGGCCTTTGCACAGCAGGTCCTTCTGTCTAACATGTGTGTGGCAAAGTCATTGGAGAACTCATCTGTGACTGATTCTGACTCCTGCAGGCGATTCAGAAAAGTTACAAGCCTTTATCAATTCCTCCTTTCTCTTCCAGATCCCTTTATAGTTCTGAGTGTGGAGTCTGATACTTCCAGGAGCTTTTGTGTTTAAGAGCCTTAAATGGAACTCGCCAGGCCTCTGGAAAGGCCCTCACCTGCACCAGACTTCAGCCAGGGAGGGAAGTCTATGGTAGGAGCCTGGGGTGGGGGCTGAGCTCTGACCTGGGAGGAACAGGCAGGAAAGGAAATGGAAGGATACTTAGGGTGGTTGTTTTTGCAAGTAGGGAAGAAAGGCAGTATCCTTGCCATTGCAGAATGCCTGGGGAGATTCCCTTGAGATCTTAAGTTCACTCAAGATGGAAACTGATGTTTCCACAGCCAGGCATGTGGCTGGTCGTGGAAAGGAAACTTTGGAGCCAATAGGGGCTGATGGAGCAGAGAAGCAGGTCAAACAGCTGCCTTGGGGAGCAGAGGGAGAAATTGCCACAGTATCCTTCACATGTACTACAGAACAAGCCCCAAGGATGCCCTCATCCTTGATTCTTGTTGGAGCCTAAAAAGGGGTAGCCTGCAAAAACATAGTTGAGACTGAAGTGCTTGAAAATATGGTGAGTGTGAAGAGAGGGACACTCTTAAGTGACTGAGACAAAATAATGTGATTTTTCATATGTCTGTATGTTGTGAAGTAAACTGGTACCCACCTATAACGGTCAGTTTTATGTGTCAGTTTAGCTGGACCACAGTGCCCAGACATCTGGTCAGACATTGTTCTGGAAGTTTCTGTGAAGGGGCACTTTGGTTGAGATCAAAATTTAAATGGGTAGGCTTTGAGGAAAGCAGAATGCCCTCCATAATGGGGAGGTGGACCTCATCTAATCATGTGAAGGCTTTAATAGAATAAAGACTAATTTTCCCTGAGCAAGAAGAAATTCTGCTTGCAGGTGGCCTTTGAACTCAAACTGCAACTCTTCCCTGGGTATCCAGCCTACTAGTTTACTCTGCAGATTTTGGATATACCATACACTTCCACAGTCGTGTGAACCAATTCCTTAAAATAAGTCTCTAGGTCAATATTTACATGTTCTGTTGGTTCCGTTTCTCTGAGAACTCTGACTAATACACCACCATACACTTTTTAGCTCTCCCCAGGGAAGACTGCTCATATTCTCGTGAATTCTTCTCATCCTTCCTAGTCTCTGCTTAGATGGCACTTCCTACAGGAAGTCTTCCCTGGGCACCATCAGTCTCGCCCCCCAAGCTGCGCCAGGTGTCCTCTTGGTGTTCCCATAGCAACATTTAAATTTCCCATTTTAGAGCTTCCATTTTTGCATTCCAGAGCTTTTCAAATTGAGTATAATTTTCTGTATCCCCAAGTAGATTATAAGCAGGGATGAAATAGATTTTACTAACAGGGCCTGATACATAGTTGCCAAATGATGAATGAATGAAAAGAATACGTAAATGTGCGAATGCTTGTCTGAGTTTATGTCACTGTTGTTAACAAATTACCACAAACTCTGTGGCTAAAAACAACATAAATTGATTATCTTGCAGTTCTGGAAGTTAGGAGGCTTGACACGGGTCTCTCTGGGCTAAAATCAAGTGTTGGCAAGGCCGTGTTGCTTTCTGTAAGATCTAGGGAGAATCCATTTCTTTACCTTTTCCAGCTTCTTAGAAGCTGCCACATTCCTTGGCTTTAGGCACCCTTTCTCCATCTTCAAAGCCAACAACATTGCATCTCTGACCTGATTCTTGGATTCTTTTTAAGGACTTGCCTGGTCAGGTTGGACCCATCTATACATTCTAGGAGGATCTCAAAATCCTTAATTTAATCACATCTGCTAAAATTCTTTTTACCATGTAGTGTAACTTATTCACAGGCTTTGGGGATTAGGATGTGAACATTTTGGGAAGGAGGCACATTGTTCTTCCTACCCGAACGCTCCCCTCTTACTTTAACAGACTGCCCAGATTTCCCCTCTATGGTCTCCACCTCTGCTAACAAGCATTGGGATACATCTGACAAATGAGAAAACAGGCCCTGGAGAAAGGGGCATTTATTGAGTGCCTACTGTGTGTCAGGCACTGTGCTAGGAGGCTCTCATGGCTTGTCTTCAAACAACCAAAGGGGGGATGTATTATTGTTGTATATATGATACAGAAGAAGGAATCTTCAGTTGCAAAGGACAGAAAGCCCAACATAAACTGGCTTTAGCAAAAACAAAACAAAACAAAGCAAAGAAACAGTGATTAAAAATTCCGAAGAGATGTTCAGGTCCAGCTGGATCCAGGTGTTCAAAGGATGTTCTCAGGAAACTTCCACTCCATCCTATGGCTTTGTGTTGTCTCTTTTCTCAGTCAGGTTCTCCTTTCGTGGAAGCAAAATGACCTTGAGCAGCCCTGAGTACAACCCCCCACCCCCCGAGAGATCTCTAAAACCCATATGGAAAGAGAGCTGTTTCTCAACATTTCCAACAGAAGTCCTGGAATTGAGTTTCATTGAGCCTTCAGGGGTCCAGCGTCCATCTCTGAACAACCAGGGAGGGCATAAGGATGGAATGAATGTGCTTTTTGTCCAGGGCTGAAATACCTGCCCCATTTGAAGGCCAGCCTTTCCCAAGCACAGGGCCTGGGAGTGCAGGAGCTGCTCTCCAGGAGAAGCAAGTGCTACTACCAGATGGGACAATGCCTGTGTGTAAAGGAGGAAGACCCCCACTCTCAGAAAAAAAATGCTGATTATTATTATCCCTTTTATAGGAGTGGCAACGGAGGCACAAAGAGGTTTGGTAAAGTGCCCTAGATCACATAGCTGGTGACTGGCCATGCCAGGACTCAAGCCCAGGTTCCCCCCCCCAACCTGCCCCCCGTGAGTGGTAGTTCTAGAACTCAGGGCAAGGCACCTGCACACTTGGATTTCTCTCGCCATGTCTGAACTCCCAGACTGAATCAAGAGACACACTTCACTTGTTAGCTACCTTCCTGGACCTCAAGGTCAGGCTGGGATCGTGCTGTCTGAGCCCTGACATTTATGATCTGTAAGTGCCTTCTCTCCTGCAAAAGCTCCTCTAAGAAAGGGAGGAAATAGGCACTGACCACAAGCCCCTTTGAAGTCACGTGTGATGGCAGATTCCACGTGGTTCTTCATACCATCTTATCAGGATTCCTAACAACAGACGCAGTTTACTGGCAAAGGGGCCACCTCAGCCCAAACCATCTTTCCAAGGAAAGGGAGGCCGGATGGAGGGGACAATGAGGGTGCTCATAAAAGAGATGAGTCTTCTGGGACGTGTAAGAAATAGCTGGAGGAAAATAACTGGGCCTTTGTGGGGCGGTTCCTGAAATTGGGGCCAGAGACCGAAAGGACAAGGGTCCCCTCCCAGAGGGTCAAGAAGTTCATTGGGGTAAACCCCCTAATGCAGGTGATGAATCCACCTGCAAACATTTATCAAGGGCTTACTGTGTGCTAAGCACATCGCATGGTGAGGCTCACTCCTCCCAGTCACCATTTGGAGCAGGCACGTTAATTTAACCTTTTTCTTTATTCCCACAGACAGGGAAGCTGAGGCTCAGGGAGGTAAGGCAACTCCCTCAAGAGTACACAGCCAAGAAATGGCAGAGCTGGATTCAAAACCAGGTCTGTTTGATTCCAAAGTCAATGTTCTTTGCTCCCTTGATGTACATACTGTAGTTTATTAGAGAAAATGTAGACCTCCCAAGAACATTTTAAGCTCACTGTTTCTGGAAAGCCTCGTCAAAAGCAGAGTCCTAGGTTGAACGGACCAGATGATGCTCAATGATCAGTTCTCAACTTCTTAGAAGCACGTAATAGAGAAATGTCAGGGGGAGGAGTGGGGACAGGGGACTGGAGGCTCCCCTGTCTCCAGGAGGTGTGCATAAAGATCATCCGAGTGCATGCCAGAGTGATGTGGCAAGCTGGTAAGTCCAGATGATCGGTAGCCACTGCCCCAGGTTCCTAAAGGGCTGGCTCCCCACTAGTCCCCCAGCCACTGTCCTCAGGAGCCCCAAACTTTCCTATGATCCAGAAACTAAAGGAGACCTCCAGGACCCAGACGTTCTGCCAGCTACTTTCTGGCTATTGAGTATTTTTGATATTACTCTTGCTTAGGTGCATAGACTTTGGATTCTCACCCTACCCTGGTCCTCAAAAGTGTTGAATTCACAGTAGGAAGGGCACGCACATTTATAGTACCGGGTGCCAGTTCACTGCCTATTGTGTGAACTCACAGAAGCCCTGGGCAAATGTGTATGTTGCCTCTTTAACATGTGCTGCTGGGGCCCCAGTCAGGTCTCCATAACCAGGCCAGCAAGCCTACCCACCAGTGTTGGCTGCCTAGAGCTCACAGCTGCCTGCCTTCTCTGGAGAATTGCCCTTGGTTGATGGGAGCCTCACCAGTTTGTTATAACCCTCCAAGAGCATCCTACAGTCAGTAGGATGCTGGCAAGGGGGTGCAAAACGCGGGCTCCCCATCTCATCTGGGGCTATGAACAACTTTGGAGTGTGATTGACCCCACAGCCCCCAGTGGACCAGGCTGAGGCTGGACCTTACCTGGGGTCACTTTCCCCCTTGGCTCCTCCCCCTTCCCTATGCTGTTTCCCTCACCCCTTACAGGTTTTTTCTTCAGGGCACTTCCTCAATGAATCACATGCACCCAAAGCCCTAAAACATCCCTACCCCATTTTATAGAAAAAGAAACTAAGCTTGCATAGGAGGACCCCAACTCAGTCTCTCCCCAAAGTTCAAGCCCTTTCTGCTCCTTTCATCCTGCCTGGACAGATTGGACAGCAGACAGGTCAGGAGTGGAAACGGAAACCCCAAGTCCCCACAGGGATGGGCAGCTTTTCCTCCCCCAGCAGCAGCCCTGGCCGCCTTGGCAGCAGCATGGCTCCTGTCCCCTCCCCCACACTGAGTCATTGCCCATGCAGAGCAGTGATAAATCCTAGAGCTGGCACTTAAAATGAGATTTCTCAGAAGCCTCGTCCTGCTCGGCTCGGGAAAGCTGGGGTTGGGGAGGGCCCCGGGTGGCGGGGGAGTCGTCACTCCTGGCTCACCCAGGGCTGGGGACTGGAGGCCCAGGGGCTGCTCTGGCTCCCGCTGAGTGTCTCTTCAGGGACAAGCTCTCCAAGGTGTTTCAGGAAGGATGGGGCAGATAGCAAAGCCCAGGTCCTAGGAGCTAAGCTGACTCAGCCACCAAAGCTGTACAGCAGGGTAACAGGAGACCAACAACGTCCCCGGAACGCAGCAAAGGCTGAGCCACACACCCCTGCTTAGACACCTCCCAGGGCCCCAGGGCCCCCAGAACAGCAGAGGCAAACTCTTTATGCTCAAATTCTGACCTCTTTCAATTTGGCCCCAGACACCTCCCCTCCTGCCTCTTGCCTTTTTTACTTCTTTTAATTGAATGTAAATTTGCATACACTGAAATGCACAGATCTTGGGTATACCAATAAACAGATTTGGATAAATGTATACACCTGTGTAATCAACATGATTCTCAGAATATAGAACTTTCCCATCACCCCAGAAAGTGTTTTCATGTTCCTTTCCAATTAACCCCCATAGATAACAGTCACCGTTCTGATTACTGTCACCATGAATTAGATGAACTTGTTCTTGAAAAATCGTATACATGGAATCACACAGTATGTACTTTTGGGGGCCTGACTTCTTTCATTCAACAGCATGTCTGTGAAATCCATCCATGTTGGACAGCTGTGCGTTCCTTTCCATTTCTAAGTGGCATTCCGTTGTATGAATACACCACAATTTGTTTATCTGTTCTCCCGTTGACGGCCATTTGGGTTGTTTCTACTTTTTGGCTTATGAATAGGCTGCTATGAATATTCTTGAACAAGTCTTTCTGAAGGCGTTTGTTTTCATTTCTCGTGGAATAATTACTAGGAGTGGGATGGGTGGGTTGTGGGGTATATTGTTTAACTTGTAAGAAACGAACAAACTGTTCTCCAAAGTGGGTGTACCATTTATACTGCCACTGGCAATGTTTGACATCTGGACCTGCTTTTTGTCCTCACAAACACTTGGTGTTTCAGCGGTGTTAATTTTAGAAGTGGCATTTCTCTGATGACTTATGAAGTCACCTTCTCACGTGCTCATCGGCCATTAGAATGTATTATTCCATGAAGAATCTGTTCAAGTCTTTGCCCTGTCTTTTTTTTTATTATTCATTTTTATTTATAAATAGAAAAGAAATACTCTGCGACTCATCCTGTCTTGGAAATAATTAGAAATTGATTCATTGGTGCTGTGATACGCATAACATGTTCCCAGGTTGGGGTTCTCTCTATTCTGTAGCTAAGGTCTCTTCTAGGGGATGTTCAGTTATTAGAAGATGGAACCTCTCTGAAGAACCTCTAGCAGGGAGGATGGAGGCCGTGATGTATCCTTGGTTGGCACTATTACTTGTTAAGTCTCCATGGAGAACACTGGCTGTCACATTGTCCATGTACTTCTTTCCAGCTCATTGACTGAATATTTTAATACTTGGTAATCTAATTTATAAAAGTTGAATCAATCATCTGTTGAGGTAACTTAACTATTGGCTTCCCATCCAACATCTATTTCCCCCTTCCTTCCTAGTTTTTACTTTGTTTAGTATCCATTCCTTCCCCATTCAGCCAGTTGCTGCAGAGAAGGTTGACAGCACCCCAAAATCCAGGCTGGGCCTCAGTGGTTTGAAAGTAATGCTGTTCCTGATTTTTGCAACTGGCTTAGGATGGGCACATGAGCTACTTCTGGCCATGAGATGTAAGGGCATGACTGTTGAGGGCTTTTGGGAAAAGTTTCCTCTTTATTGAGAGAAAAACCTCAAGAAGATGAGCTCTCTTTGCTGCTTTGGGACATTTCTTTGTCCATATGTGATGCCTGGGGTCACTTGAAATAGCTTACTACCAGACTGAAAAAATAATCTGACACTGAGGACTTCCAAGCAGAGAGATGTACAAAAATCTGAGTCCTTGACACCAACATTCAGCCACCAAAGCATTCAATCTAGAGGACTCCTTCTGCCTCTGGACTGCAAGCTTCCTGAGTCAATAAATTTTCTTACTGATTAAACTAGTTACCTGCAGCTAAAAGCCTCCTAACACAAATGCTGTATGTATTGCTATTTATTTTATTATTTTATTAAACTATATAACAAAGTATATAGTTCAGTGTTCTTAATATATTCATAAGGTTGTGCAACCACCTCCACTATTTAATTCCAGAACATTTTCATCACCCAAAAGGGAATCCTGTACCTATTAGCAGCCACTCCCAATTCCCCTCCCCCAGCAGCACCTGGCAACCCTTAATCTACTGACAGTCTGACTCTATGAATTTTCCCATTCTGGAAATTTTATGTATACGGAATCATACAATATATGGCCTTATAAGTTTAGCTTCTTTTACTTGGCATAATGTTTTCAATATTCATCCACGTTTATATCTCCATTCCTTTTTATGGCTGAATAATATTCCATTGTATGGATAGACCACATTTATTTATCCGTTCACCAGTTGGTGGATATTTGGATTCTTTCTACCGTTTGGCTCTTATGCATAACGTTGCTCTGAATATTTGTGCACAATTTTTTGTGTGAACACATGTTTTCCAGTTCTCTTGGGCATATACCTGGGGGTGATATTGTTGGGCCATATAGAAGTCTATGTTTAACTTTTGGAGGAACTGCCAACCTGTTTTCTACAGCAGCTTATACCATTTTACATTCCCACTAGCAGTATATAAGGGTTACAGGGTCTCTACATCCTTGCCAACACTTGTTATTGCTGGGTTTTTTTGGTTTTTTTTTTCATTCTGGTCATCATAGTGTGATGTGAAATCTTCATAGATGTGAAGTGGTACCTTGTTGGGATTTTGATTTGCATTTCCTAAATTATGAGTTTCATGTGCTTATTGGCACTTGTACATCTTCTTTGGAGAAATGTCTTTTCAAATCCTTTGTTTTTAAATTGGGTTGTCTTTTTTATTGTTGAGTTATAAGGGTTCTTTATATATTCTGAACATTAGATCTTTGTCAGAGATATGGTTTGCAAATATTTTCTTCCATTCTGTGGGTTGTCTTTTTTCATTTCATTGATGGTGTCCTTTAAAGCACAAAAGTGTTTAATTTTGATGAAGTCCAATTTGATTTTTTGCTTATGTTTTTCATGTCTAAGAAACTATCATCTTTTTTTTAAGTTTACATATTTCTTTTGGGAGAGAGTGTGCATGTGAGTGAGGGAGGGGAAGAGAGAGAGAGGGAGAGAGAATTCCAAGCAGGGATTCTAACAGCACTAACAGCCCACAGCCCAATTTGGGACAGGATCTCAGGAACCATGAGATCATGACCTGAACTGAAATCAAGAGTCAGACGCTTAACCGACTGAGCCACCCAGCCATCCCTAAGAAACCATTGTCTAATCCAGCTAAAACTAACACCTATGTTTCCTCCAAGAGTTCTGCAGCTTTGGCTCTTACTGTATGATCTCTGATTCAATTTGTATGTGGATATCCAGTTCTCCTAGAACCTTTTGTTGAAAACATAATTCTGTCATGGTACTCTGTCAGAAGCCCAGTCATAAATGCAGGGGCTTCTTTCTGGACTCTCTATTCCAGATATAATATATATATATATATATATATATATATATATATATATATATATAATTCTATTCCATATATATATATATACATATGTATATACATATACATATACACTCATATATGTATATATGTATATATATGTGTATATATATATACATATATATACATATATATATATATATATATATATATATATATACACACACACTCATGCTAGTACCATAGTCTTGACTCCTGTAGGTTTGAAGTAAGTTTTGAAATTAGGAAGTATGATTTCTCCAACTTTGTTGTTAATTTTGAAGATTGTTTTAGCTATTCTGGCTCTCTTGCATTTCCATATGAATTTTAGGATCAGCTTATCAAAAAAAAGGATCAGCTTATCAATTTCTGCCAAAAAAAGGGACAACTATTTTAAAAGAGAATGCATTGAATCTGTAGATAAATGTGGACAGTATTACCCTCTTGACAATATTAAGTCTTACCCATGAACACAAATGTCTTTCTAGTCTTTTTAAGTTTATTTATTTTGAGAAAGAGAGACAGATGTCCCCTGGGGAAGGGACAGAGAGAGGGAGAAACAAAATCCCAAGCAGGCTCCATGCTGTTAGCACAGAGCCTGATGCGGGGCTCAAATCTGTGAACTGTGAGATCATGACCTGAGCTGAGATCAAGAGTTGGATATTTAACTGACTGAGCCTCTCAGGTGCCTTAACACACATGTCCTTCCATTCAGTTAGGTCTTTTTTTAGTTATTTTCAAAGGACTTTGTAGTTTTCAGTGTAAAAGTCTCTCACCTCTTTTGTTTAAATTGCTAAGAATTTTCATCTTTTGATTGTAAACGGAATTGTTTTGTTGTTGTTGTTATTTTGCTTGTTTTTTTAAAAATTTATTTATTGTCTAATTTACATCCAAGTTAGTTAGCATATGGTGCAATGATTTCAGAAGTAGATTCCTTAAGCCCCTTACCAATTTAGCCCATCCCTCCTCCCACAATCCCTCTAGTAACCCTCTGTTTGTTCTCCATATTTATGAGTCTCTTATGTTTTGTTCCCCTCCCTGTTTTTACATTATTTTTGTTTCCCTTCCCTTATGTTCATCTATTTTGTATCTTAAAGTCCTCATATGAGTGAATTCCTATGATATTTGTCTTTCTCTGACTAATTTCTCTGAGCATAATACCCTCTAGTTCCATCTACATAGTTGCAAATGGCAAGATTTCATTCTTTTTGATTGCCGAGTAATACTCCATTGTATGTATGTGTGTGTGTATGTGTGTGTGTGTGTGTGTGTGTGTGTGTGTGTGTGTGTATATATATATATATATATATATATATATATATATATATATACGCCACATCTTCTTTATCCAGTCATCCGCCAATGGAAATTTGGGCTCTTTCCATACTTTGGCTATTGTTGACAGTGCTGCTGTAAACATTGGGGTGCATGTGCCCCTTCGCACACCTGTATCCCTTGGATGAATACCTAGTATCTCAGTTGCTGGGTCATTGGGTAGTTCTATTTTCAGTTTTTTGAGGAACCTCCATACTGTTTTCCAAAGTGGCTGCACCAGTTTGCATTCCCACCAGCAATGCAAAAGGGTTCCTCTTTCTCTGCATCCTTGCCAACATCTGTCGTTGCCTGAGTTGTTAATGTTAGCCTTTCTGACAGGTGTGAGGTGACATCTCATTGTAGTTTTGATTTGTATTTCTCTGATTATGAGTGATGGTGAACATTTTTTCATGTGTCTGCCATCTGGATGTCTTCTTTTTGGAAGTGTCTATTCATGTCTTTTGCCCATTTCTTCACTGGATCATTTGGTTTTGGGTGTTGAGTTTGGTAAGTTCTTTATAGATTTTGGATACTAACCCTTTATCTGATATGTCATTTGAAAATATCTTCTCCCATTCTGTCAGTTGCCTTTTAGTTTTGCTGAGTGTTTCCTTCGCTGTGCAGAAGCTTTTTATTTTGATGAGGTCCCACTAGTTCATTTTCTCTTTTGTTTCCCTTGCCTCCAGAGATATGTTGAGTAAGAAGTTGCTGTGGCTGAGGTGAAAGAGGTTTCTGCCTGCTTTCTCCTCTAGAATTTCGATGGCTTCCCATCTTAAATTTAGGTCTTTCATCCATTTTGAGTTTATTTTTTTATTTGGTGTAAGAAATTTGTCCAGGTTCATTTTTCTGCATGTTGCTGTCCAGTTTTCCCAGCCCCACTTGCTGAAGAGACTGTCTTTATTCCATTGGGTATTCTTTCCTCCTTTGTCATAGATTAGTTGGCCATACATTTGTGGGTCCATTTCTGGGTTCTCAATTCTGTTCCATTGATCTGTCTGTTTTTGTTCCAGTACCATGCTATCTTGATGACTACAGCTTTGTGATACATCTTGAAGTCTGGAAGTGTGATGCCTCCAGCTTCAGTTTTCTCTTTCAAGATTGCTTTGGTTATCCAGGGTCTTTTCAGGTTCCATACAAATTTTAGGATTGTTTTTTCTAGCTCTGTGAAGAATGCTGGTGTTATTTTGATAGGGATTGTATTGAATATGTAGATTGCTCTGGGTAGTATTGATATTTTAACAATGTTTGTTCTTCCATTCCAGGAGCATGGAATATTTTTCCATTTTTTGGTTTCTTTTTCAATTTCTTTCAAATAGTTTTCAGTGTATAGATTTTTCACCTCCTTGATTAGATTTATTCCTAGGTAGTTTATGGGTTTTGGTGCAATGTAAATGGGATAAATTCCTTCATTTCTCTTACTGTTGCTTCATTATTGGTGTAGAGTGCAACCTATTTCTGTGTATTGGTTTTATATCCTGCAACTTTTCTGAAATGATGGATCAGTTCTAGCAGTTTTTTGGTGGAATCTTTTGGGTTTTCCATATAAAGTATCATGTCATCTATGAAGAGTGCAAGTTTGACTTCCTTCTGGCCAATTTGGATGCCTTTTATTCTTTTGTGTTGTCTGATTGCTGAGGCTAAGACTGCCAACACTATGTTGAATAACAGTGGACATCCCTGTCGTGTTCCTGACCTTAGGGGGAAAGCTCTTAGCTTTTCCCCATTGAGGATGATGTTATCAGTGAGACTTTCATATATGGCTTTTATGGTCTTGAGGTATGATCCTTCAATCCCTACTTTCTTGAGGGTTTTTATCAAGAAAGGAAGCTATATTTTGTCAAATGCTTTCTCTGAATCTATTGAGAGGATCATGTGGTTCTTGTCCTTTCTTTTATTGATGTGATGTATCACACTTATTGATTTGTGGATATTGAACCAGCCCTGCATCCCAGGTATAAATCCCACTGGGTCATGGTGAATAATTATTTTAATGTATTGTTGGATCGGGTTGGCTAATATCTTCTTGAGGATTTTCGCATCCATGTTCATCAGGGAAATTGGTCTATGCTTCTCCTTTTTAGTGGGGTCTTTGTCTGGTTTTGGAATCAAGGTAATGCTGGATTCACAGAAAAAGTTTGGATGTTTTCCTTCCATTTCTATTTTTTTGGAACAGCTTCAAAAGCATAGGTGTTAACTCTTCTTTAAATGTTTGGTAGAATTCCTTGGAAAGCCATCCGGCCCTGGTCTCTTGCTTTTTGGGAGATTTTTGATTACTAATTTGATTTCTTTACTAGTTATGGGTCTGTTCAAATTTTCTATTTCTCCTATTTCAGTTTTGGTAGTTTATATGTCTCTAGGAATTTGTCCATTTCTTCCAGATTGCCCATTTTAGTGGCTTATAATTGCTCATAATATTCTCTTATTATTGTTCGTATTTCTGCAGCGTTGGTTGTGATCTCTCCTCTTTCATTCTTGATTTTATTTATTTGGGTCCTTCCCTTTTTCTTTTTGATCAAAGTGGCTAGAGGTTTATCAATTTTGTTAATTCTTTCGAAGAACAAGCCTCTGGTTTCATTGATCTGTTCTACTATTGGGTTTTGGGTTTTTTTTTTTTGTTTTTTGGTTTTTTTTTTGTTTTGTTTTGTTTTGTTTTTTTTGGTTTTGATAGCATTGATTTCTTCTCTAATCTTTCTTATTTCCTGTCTTCTGCTGGCTTTGGATTTTATTTGCTGTTCTTTTTCCAGCTCTTTGAGGTGTAAGGTTAAGTTGTATATCTTTCTTCCTTCTTTAGAAGGCTCGGATTGCTATGTACTTCCCTCTTATCCTCACCTTTGCTGCGTCCCAGAGGTTTTGGGCTGTGGTGTTGTCATTTTCATTGGCTTCCATGTACTTTTTAATTCCCTCTTTAATTTCTTGGTTAGTACATTCATTCTTTAGTAGGATGTTGTTCAGTCTCCAAGTATTTGTTATCTTTCCAAATTTTTTCTTGTGGTTAATTTAGACTTTCATAGTGTGGGGTCTGAAAACATGCACAGTATGATCTCGATCTTTTTGTACTTGTTGAGGGCTGATTTGTGTCCCAGCATGTGGTCTATTCTGGAGAATGTTCCATGTGCACTCGAGAAGAATGTGTATTCTCCTGCTTTAGGATGAAATGTTCTGAATATATCTGTTAAGTCCATATGGTCCAGTGTGTCATTCAAAGCCATTGTTTCCTTGTTGCTTTTCTGTTTAGACAATCTGTCCATTGCTGTGAGTGGGGTATTGAAGTCCCCTACTATTATGGTATTAGTATCAATGAGTTTCTTTATATTTGTGATTAATTGATTTTTATATTTGGGTGTTCCACGTTTGGAACACAAATGTTTATAATTGTTAGGTCTTCTTGGTGGATAGACCCCTTAATTATGATATAATTCCCTTTTTTATCTCTTGTTATAGTCTTTATTTTAAAATCTAGATTGTCTGATATAAGTATGGCTACTCCAGCTTTCTTTTGGAGACCATTAGCAAGATAGATGGTTCTCCATCCCTTTACTTTCAATCTGAAGGTGTCTTTAGGTCTAAAGTGGGTCTCTTGTAAACAGCATATAGATGGATCTTGTTTTCTTATCCATTCTGTTACTGTATGTCTTGATTGGAGCATTTAGACCATTGACATTTAGAGCGAGTACTGAAAGATATGAGTTTATTGCCATTATGTCGCCTGTAGAGTCAGAGTTTCTGGTAGTGTTCTCTGGTCCTTTCTAGTCTTTGTTGCTTATGGTCTTTTGGTTTTTGTTGTTGTTGTTGTTGTTGTTTTTCTGTCTTTTCTCCCCTCAGAGATTCCCCCTTAAAATTTAGTGCAGGACTTGTTTAGTGGTCACAAACTCCTTTAATTTTTGTTTGTCTGTGAAACTTTTTGTCTCTCCTATTTTGAATGACAGCCTTGCTGGGTAAAGAATTCTTGGCTGCATATTTTTCTGATTCAGCACACTGAATATATCCTGCCACTCCTTTCTGGCCTGCCAAGTTTCTGTGGATAGTCTGCTGCAAACCTGATCTGTCTTCCCTTGTAGGTTAGGGACTTTTTTCCCCTTGCTGCTTTCATGATTCTCTCCTTGCCTGAGTACCCTGTGAATTTGACTATGACATGCCATGTTGATGGTAAATTTTTGTTGAATTTAATTGGAGTCCTCTGGTCTTCCTAGGTTTTGATGTCTGTGTCTTTCCCCAGGTTAGGAAAGTTTTCCACTATGATTTGCTCACATAAATTTCTACCCCTTTTTCTCTCTCTTCATCTTCTGGGATCCTTATGATTCTGATGTTATTCCATTGTAATGAGTCACTGAGTTCTCTAATTTTCATTTTGTGTTCTTTTGCCTTAGTTTCCCTCTTTTTTTCTGCTTCATTATTCTCCATAAACTTGTCCTCTATGTCACTGATTCGCTGCTCTGCCTCATCCATCCTTGCCTCCATGGCATCCATTCTAGATTGCAGCTCAGTTATAGCATTTTTTATTTCATCCTGACTAGATTTTACTTCTTTTATCTCCACAGAAAGAGATTCTAATCTATTTTCAACCCCAGCTAGTATTATTATTATTGTGGTTCTAAATTCTGGTTCAGACATCTTGCTTGTATCTGTGTTGATTAAGCCCTTGCTGTCATTTCTTCCTGTTCTTTCTTTTGGGGTGAATTCCTTCATTTAGTCATTTTGGAGGAAGAAAGGGAATTCATAACGTAAAAAAATTTAAAATTAAAAACAACACAAAGAAATCAAATAAAGGATGCTGGACCCTAGGTATGTTTTGGTCTGGTTGTTGAAAGAAGCTTGATAGATTAGAGAAAAACGGGAAAGATAAGAAAAGAAAAAAAGGAACAAAAAGGAAAACGTTTGAAAATTTGAAAAAAATGAATGCAATAAAATAGAATAAAATGTAGTGATGAAAGTAAAAGAGAATTTTTAAAATTTACAAAACTAAAAAATATAGTAGAAAAAATTAAAGAAAAATGTTTTTAATAAAAATGAAAAATAAAAACAGAGTTTTCTTTCTGTATTCAAGAATAAGAAAAGAAAAGAAAAAGAAAAAAAATTGAATAAAAGGACCAGTGAACACAATGAAGTATGACTGAAGTTACATCTGGTTTCCCATTGACATCATGCTATGAAGCACTTTATACTCTGTAAACCAAACAGGCAGAGACATGTGTTGGTCAAGAGCGCTGTTGGCCCATTTGGGTGGGGTTTAGTGTGATGGCTCTGTTCTCCACTAGATGATGCTGCTTAGCTTCCTTGGGTGGATTGACATGGTTCGTGTAGGCACGTATGCGCATGCGCAGGAGGGGTGAAAGTGGCCTCACCCAGCTACCCGCTCTCTAGTATCAGAACTCTGTGTTCTCACTGACCAGCAATCAAGCAACCCTCCTTTGTCTCTGACTTCTCTCCACTCCCTGCTTCTACACTGTCTGTGACCAAACTGTCAGGATACCAGGTGGCACCTCCATCCTGAGTTTTATCTCAAGTGGGGCTGTGTTTCCCAACCACTCACTTCTGAGGGACGGCAGCTTTCACCCGCTAAGACCTTCTAGGGGAGGGTCTTGCTGAGGAATGGCCAGGTGCCCACCCACCCCCAAGAATGTTCTGGAGACCACATTGCTGCCGATGCCCAGAGACTGCGGCTGGGTGCCAGACTGCCCCAGAAAAAGTTCAGGAGATTGTGCAGCTGCAGTGTTTCAGGGATTATGGAAAATCACAACACACATCTGGAGCCAGGCTTCGCCTTTAATGTCCTTGTTCCAGAACCAGTGAATGTGGTTGTTCTCCAGGGTCTGCTGGCACCTTTGCCTTGGGAGTGCTGCAGAGCCCCTACAGATGTCCTCCAATAGGGGAACCGCCTCTCCCCTGTGGCCTGAGGATCCCCAGACCTCACTCTGCTCTTGGGGATTTGCCCTTCCCACCAGAGCACCACCAGGTATTGAGCTACGGAGTTTCAGACTCTGTGCTCCCCCTCTTTATAGAGTCATAATGGAATTTAAACCCTCTTCTTTCTCCTTTCTCCCTTTTTAGTTCAGTCCCCATGGCTGTTTCCACTTTTCAACTTTCTCTCCAGCTCCTTTTGGGGGGTTGCTTTTCCCATACTCTCCCCCGCATCTGTGTCCTCTCTCCACAAGCAAAAACAGCTCCCTGCCCTCCACGGCTTCTCTCTCTCCCGGTTTACCTCTCCACACGGCATACCTGCCGAGTTCTGTGGTTCAGGTTGTGCAGAGTGTTGTGTTAATCTTCAAATCAGTTTTCTAGGTGTGCAAGATGGTTTAGTGTTGATGTGGCTGCATTTCAGGGATGAGAGACACAAAAAAACTTCCATGCTGTTCTGCCATGGTGGCCTCTCCCTCAGAATTGTTTTTTTAATCTCATTTTTTGGATTATGCATTGCTAGTACATAGAAATAGAATTGATTTTTGTACATTTATATTGTGCCCTGAAACCTTCCTATAGTCAGTTATTAGCCCAATAGTTCCTTTCTTCTTTCTTTCCTTTCTCCCTTCTTTCTTTATTTGTAATTTCTTCTTCTTTCTCCTCTTCCTCTTCTTCTCCTTCTTCTCCTTCTCCTCCTTCTTCTTTCTGGTGTTCATTTCTTAGGATTTTCCATATTCATGATTATGTCTTCTGAAAATAGAGACAGTTTCTGTCTTTCCAATGTGGAGACTTTTCTTTTTCTTGCCTGATTTTCCTGGCTATAACCTACATTATAATAGTGAATAGAAGTGATGAGAATAGATACCCTTGTCTCATTCATTATCTTAGAGGGAAAGCTTTCAGTCTTTCACTAGTAAGTAGCAGTAGTTTTTTCACAGATATCTTTCGTCAAATTGAGAATGTTATATATTTCTGTTCCTAGTGGGTTGAGATTTTTTTTATCATGCAAAGGTATTGGGTTTTGTCAAATGCTCTTTTCTACAACTATTGAGATGACCATGTGATTTTTGTTTATTGTTCTATTGATATGATTACTTGATTTTTGGATGATGAACTAACCTTGCTTTTCTGGGATAACTCTGATTTTGTAATAGTGTATAATCCTTCCTATAGGTTGGTAGATTCAGTTTACTATGATTTTGTTGAGGACTTTGCATCTATATTTACAAAGGATATTGTCTATATATAATTGTCCATATATAACAAAGCATGTTGGTCAGTGGTTTTCTTATGCCTTTTTCCTGGTTTAGGTATCAAGGTAACTTTGGCCCTTTATAATTTTTATTTCTGTAAGGTTGGTAATAATGTCCCCTCTTTTATTTCTGATTTTAGTAATTTGAGTCTTCTCTCTTCTGTTCCTGGTGATCTGGTCAAATGTTTGCAATTTTGTTTATCTTTTCAAACAAACAACTTTTGGTTGTATTAATTTTCTGTATTGTTTTTCTGTACTCTCTTAGTCATTTCTACCATAATCCTTATTATTTATTTCCTTTTGCTCACTTTTAGTTCAATTTGCTCCTCTTTCTCTAGTTTCTTAGAGGTATTAATTAAAGATAGGTTATCGATTTGACATTTTCCTCCTTTTTTTAAAGTTTATTTATTTATTTTGAGAGAGAGCAAGTGTGTGAGCGCACTTGTGGGGAAGGGGCAGAGAGCAAGGGAGAGAGAGAATCCCAAGCAGGCTACGTGCTGTCAGCGTGGAGTCAGATTTGGTCAGTCTGATAGTTCTCCTTGTCCTAAAGTCAGTTTTGTCTGATATTTACACAATAACACCAGCTTTCTTTAGCTTACCATTTGTGTGGTGTATCTTTTTCTGTCTTTTGTACTAGTGCATAGCCCTAATGCTTGATCTTTACTCTTAAGGTGTAGCCTTTCTGAGATGTCAAATGAATGTCCAAGATACTCAGTGTGGTCTGTCCACTGTGACTGCTATGGAACTCCATCAGGTGACCACCAGTGTCTTCATTCAACCCTTAGTGACAGCATTTACTCTCTGCTGGGCCTTGCAGAGTCTCCCTGTACATGTGCACCACAGCCCCTGGCCAAGAACCTATCAGAAACTCCCACATGGACTTCTCCCCCTATCATCCTCCCCTGCATAACTCCCTTCCCTCTGGTACTTTGCCCTGCTAATATCAACAACTTCAGCAGATTCAAACTCTGCTCTCTGCCACCATCCTACACTGTGGTCTGGAAAGCACCTCTAGGCTGAACATCAGGGTGAACATGATGCTTCACTTGTGTGTGTCCCTTCTTTCCCTCTGGCTATTGCATTTTTCATGGATGAAAGTGAAATTCCCATTATTACTTTTTTTAATTTCATAAGTTAAAATGAACACCATAAAAGATTAAAAGTATATAGGAAGTTATATGGTAAAGGGTAAGTATCTCCACCATCTTGACTCTAAATATCCCAGTTTCCCTCCCCAGAGGCAACCAATGTCACCAGCATCTTAGCTATCCTTTCAGAGCTATTCTATAGCCATTCCTTTTTAAAAGCAAGAACTACAGTATATCACAAACCTGGCCTAACAGGCACTTCTGATGTCCTGGCCATACTCTGTGTACTTGCTGTACACACTGACTCTGCTTCCAACTCCAAGCACCTGAGTTTTCTTGCCTACAGGTTTCTTTTGGTCACAGGAGTCCTCTAGCATGCTCCAGGGCAGAGTACTGTAGTGCCAGGAACTTAATCCCTCCCTCTAAGAATTGACATCAACCAATGAGTAGCAGGAGTCCATATATCAGAACGCCATCCTCTTGCCTCTCTATTGAGATCACTGAAGTGTGTTCAACATTGTTTCCTAGAGCTCCCCAGAGGGATTGAGGCTCAGTTACTGAAAAATTAATTTGCTCAGTAGCATACCCTTTGTTGGCTCCTCCCCCTTTCTCATCTCACTTCCCTCTCCCCTACCAGTTCTTCCTGGGATAAACTATTTATATCCACTTTTCTGTCTCAAGGTCTGCTTCTGGGGAAATGTGACCCAAGACACTGTATCTTAAAGTTTGATTTGTTTGTCTAGCAATAGATGTCTGAGATCACTCCACACTGATTCCAGCATCCAACCACTGGTCGACACTGCCATGTAGCTCAGGCCACCATTGCCTCTCCTCTGGATTACTCTGCAGTGACATCCGAAAAGTTTTTCATGCTTTTGCTATTGTCTCCCATTCCCAGCCCATCTTCAACCCAACACCGGGAGTCCTGCTAACTCTTTCAGGACCTTCTCCGGCTAACTCTCCTCTGCTCAGAGCCCTCTACTAGCTCCCTATCACAGAGTAAATACTGAAGTCCTTGATGGCCATTAGGACCCTACATGAACTGACCTCACTTATTCTCTCCTCCTTACTTTGTTCCAACCACTCTGGTCTCCTATATTTCTGGAATATACCAGGTACTCTTCCACTCACCTGGGCACTCTTGAGCCTTTGCTCTGGCTGTTGCCTCTGCCTGGGGAACTCTTCTTCAGGTATCTCTATAGCTAGCTCAGTCACTTCATTAAAAAAAATTTTTTTTTAATTTATTTATTTTTGAGAGACAGAGAGAGACAGAGCATGAACAGGGGAGGGGCAGAGAGAGAGGGAGACACAGAATCCAAAGCAGGCTCTAGGCTCCGAGCTGTCAGCACAGAGCCCGACACGGGGCTTGAACCCACGAACCATAAGATCATGACCCGAGCTGAAGTCGGACGTTCAACCAACTGAGCCACCCAGGCACCCCTAGCTCTGTCACTTCTTTCAGGACTTCATTCACACACCTTCTGTGTGAGGCCTTCTAAAGAAACAGTCTAAATTTTAACACTACTCCTGCACCATTCCTATCTTCTTTCCCTGTCTTATTTTTTCTCTTTATCACTTCTCACCAACATGCAATGCCCTTGTTCTTCTTTGAATGTCTGTTATCTTCTCACTAGCCAAATGTGAAAACAATCTCAATATAGTGTATTATTATTACCACCTTCGTCATCCTATTTTATCCAGAACTGGTTTATAACCTGGGCACGCTGTGGTGTAGTCATTCACACGTCTGTCTTCCTCATCAGGTGTTCTTCAGTCCTGGGCTCAGGGCTGTTTGAGCTACGTGTCCTCGTGCCCAAGACAGGGTCTGACAAAGCCAAGACCCCTGTAAGTATGTGTTTAATGAAGCCAGGGGTGTCCCTTTCTGGCACCAGGTATGGAACAGGCATCAGATCAGACACCAAAATGAAACCAGAAGGAGAAAGCTTTCTTTGAGCATCTGGAATTGGCAAGACTGCCTTCGGGGCAGAGAGAGGAAGGTTCTGGTTAATTCCCCAGGCTTACTGGTAAAAGTCCTCAGCACAAACTTCAGGACTACTGGGGAGGGATGGACAGAGACATGGGGCCCAGGACTCTGGCTGAGCTGGGTTTAAGTCCTGCTCTGACACCACCTGTGTGACTTTGGACAAGTCCCTTCATCTCCATACGCCTTGTTGCCTCATCTGCAAAAAGGGCATGATGGTATTTACCTCAGGGCGTGACTGTGTGCTTTGGGGTACCACTGTGGCACCTGACACAAAATGGATGCTGAATATATGACCATAGTAGGCAAGTTTTACCAAGCATTTCCCATGTGCCCAGCATCATAAATAACCCTTCATAAGCACAATCTCATGTAATCTTCACAGAACACTCCACCAGGGAGGCACTATCATCACCTACGTTTTACAGATGAGGAAATCAAGGTTTAGAGAAGTAATGTGATTTTGCCCAAAGTGACCCAGCTAATTAGATACAGAGCAGACTTCAAACCAAACATGTCTGACTCAGAATCTATGCTCTTACTCTCTCCCTTTCCACAGACATTCTCAGGGGTTCCTTCTCTTCTCCTGCCCCGGAAGGAGCAGGAGGCAGCATTACCTAGAGGTCAGGGACCTGCTTATTGAAGATACTGTGTTTACCTTTCAGCTCTCTCACTTACTGGCTGTGTGTCATTGAGCAAATTTCTGGCACATTCTGAGCCTCTGTTTCTGTATTCATTTCCCAGCGCTGATGTAATGAATTACCATAACTCAGTGGCTTAAAACAACACAGAATTATTATCTCACAGTCTGCAGCTCAGGAGTCCAAGGAACTCAGCTGGGCACTGTGCTTGGAGTCTCACAAGGCTACAGTGAAGGTGTTGGCCAGCCTGGGCCCTTACCCGGAGGCTCTGGGGAAGAACCCACTTTGGAGTGGAGGCGGGTCGTAGGCAGGATTCAGATCGTGTGGCTGCAGGACTGAGGTCCTGTTTCCTTGCCAGATGTCTGCTGGGAGCCAGCCTCTGCTCCCAAGGGCTGCCAGCTCTCCTTCTCAGGCTGGTCCAGTCTCTCCCATGCTTTGGATCTCTCCAGCTGCTCCTTCTGCTGCTTCTTTCTCACCCCAGCTCTAGAAAGCTCTCTGCTTTTAACAACTCATGTAATTAGATTGGTTCCACCAGACAGTCTCCCTATTTTAAGATCTGTACGTTTAACTACGTCTGCAAAGTCTTTTTGCCATGTAACATAGCATAGTCACGTGTCTTTGGGATTAGGCCATTGACATCTTTGGGAGCCGTTCTGCCTTCCACAGTTTCTTTTGTTCCTTTATGCAGCGAGTATTTATTAGCTTTGTAGCAGATACCATCAGGTGCTGTCAGTGCATGGCCAGCCCAGCTCCCCACCGCCGGCACCCACATCAGCTGGCTGCAAGCTTTTTCCAGATGCCAGAGTGACTTCGTGGAGTCCATAGAGTAGGACAGAAGTGCTGGGGACCTCACACCCACCCAGGAGCAACCCTCAACCTATGGCTGGTGCAATTAGTGGCTAAGCCCCAACTCCATCACTCTTCAGATGGGGTAACTCGGAGGGGTGCATCTATACTGGCTCCAGACAGGTTTCATCTCCAGCTGTCCACACTGGTAACTTAACAGAGCAGTTTCCTGGGTTCCCCCTTTTTCTGCTCACTCCTTATTGCCTACCTCCGATCTTGCCAAACAAACTATTTCTGCTGGTCCCTCATCTCAGGGTCCCCTTCTGGGGCAACCAAGACAAGCACTTGCAACATGACAGACACTACTCTAGGCAGTTTTAATATCTCTGTTTTACAGATGGGGAAACTGAATCACAGAGGAGTGGTTTGCCCACACAGGTAGCATCTGGCAGTCAGGATTCGAACCCAGGCAGTGTGGTTACAGGGTCCCTGCTCTTATTAGACCATGCTGGCTTTTCCCTCAGCCATAAGTTAAAACCATGTTCTCCATCTCATAGTGTCACTGAGGAATTAAATGAGATAGTGCCTGTAAAGGCTCCATTGTAACAACGGCACACAGTGAGCACTCCGTAATTGACAACCAGAAACAACACCACCACTGCTAATAGTGGTAGTAATAATTCCCTCAGACGCAACTCTGAGGCCAAAGGCTGGGCCAGTGGCTGGCCAGTTTAAAGGGGACCGGTCACTGTACAGGCAGATCCATTATCCGGCAGGGACTAAATAGCCTGGTTAAGTGCAGAGGAAGGTGGTAGGTGTTGTTATAGCAACTGATGAGTCTTTCTGTGTGCTCACAGCCAAGTGGGCGGTGGAGCAGGGGAGGAGAAGCTCCAGATAGGAAGCCAGCAAGGAAGCAAAGTGGGGGGGGGGCAGACCAAGGGACATCCCCCCTCCTTGCCCCATCCTGGCCTGACAGCCGTGACTTCTATGCCCTGAGACTAGCAGGGCGCTAGGCAGGCTGCTTCCCTGCTGGGGCTGGGGGCACAGAGGTGCTCGGAGGCCAGGCACAGGGGAAAGCACAGGAGCCGTACCTTCAGGCCCTCAGCTCTGAGTAACCACGGGTAGTCAGTAAGCTTTGTGGAGCCAGGAAAGCAGGTCCCTCGCCCAGGGCGGAGTGAATGCTCTGGAAGCACTCTTCCGAGAATAGAATCTGGCAGCTTTGACAAGGGACCGGTCTGGTCCTTGTGGACGTGGGCAGAAGAGCTTGCTAATAATGCCTAATGGTGCAGCCACGTCCAAGCTGAGAAGCCAGATAACCTCTCTTCCCTCTCTCCCTCCCTCTGCCTGCTATGGTACTGATTCATATCTTTGCACTGTCATCCTCCATGAGTGGTGTGGCCTCCCTCCCATCTGTCAGTCCATCCATCCATCCATCTGTCTGACCACCCACGCACGTACTGAACTCTGCTGCATGCCAGGGAGTGAGCAAGGTGTGTGGGATTCAGCTGTAAACAAGAGAATCATGATGTTGACCTTCTCAAAACTCATAGACTTATGGGAGAGGCAGACAGACAGGCAGATGATGACCCCACAGAGAGGAGAGCACACAATGTAGGTGGTAGACCAGGGGTTCCCAGCTGATGGCCTGTGGGATGAGTTCATCCCATTGATCTGTTTTTAGAGTATTTTGAAAATAAGAACACTTAACATGAAATTCTTAGTTTTTAGTTTCTCATGAAAAAAAGGGGATCTGGTCCCTGAGGTTCATGGTGGCAGTTGCTAGAACCTAGCAGCAGAACCCCTCAAGTTCTCTCCAGCTCCCGCTGCTCCATGTTACCCTACACCTGGCCTAGCTCCTCCAGGCATTTCAATCAGCCTGCCAGGAACAGGGTCAAGAGGACTCAAGACAGCAAAAAAATACCTCAACCTCAAAGGTCTATCCTCTGAATAGCTAACAAGGCTGCGCCACGGTGGAAATCACAGCCCTTGCTCTGGTGATGCTATAGATGGAAATGTATACGCTGGGGAGAGATGGGGTGAAGGCTTCAGGGAGCACCATCCTAAACACAGGCTTGGGGACCCTCAGGCTGATATCACCAGGTGGGGGGCCCTGAGGACCATCAATAACCCGGCCAAGCCTCCAGCATAGGTGTCCTGGCTGCCGCATCTGCTTCTGTAGCTTTGCCCAATTCAGGGCATTCTCTAAGCTCATTTCACCCCCCAAGATGGTTCTGGGCTCTCACTCTAGGCATGTCTTATAGGAACTTGGATTAAGGAATTCACTGGAGATCTGTGCTTCAGCTAGGGGTCTTAGGATGCAAACAACAGAAAGGGACTCAAGCTAACATAAGCAAAAAGGAACTTAGTGGATTCATATCGGGGGATCAGAACTAAGAGAAGGCTGGAGAACTTGGCTGGGATGGAGGCAGGAGCCAAAGCAGTGCCAGAAGGTGAGGATGCTAGGACCTCCAGAGTGGGACTGTAGTGAGGGCAGTCTGGTCAGTGTGCCACCACCGATGAGTAAAGTCCAGCTACTTTCATGTCCTTGTCCTTCTGTTAGAGTTTCAGATTCCAAAGAGATATGATCAATGCGCTTGTTGATGGGTCCTTGGTCAACCTTCCAGGCAGGAGGAGGTTTCTCCCCCTCCCCCGCCTTTACTCCTATTAGCTATACCAAAGGGTAGAGGGAACTCCTCAAAAGAAAATTGTCAGGGATTGGAGTAAGACTTTTTTGATATGCCTAATTTTGTAGATTTGACTCGGGAAACATCCAACTACTTTACGTGATTATAAAATAAAATTAAAGTTTAAAAAATCACTAAAAGTAAAAAATAAAATAAAACAAGCCTTGAAAAAACCATTGTTGGGGGACCTGGGTGGCTCAGTCAGTTAAGTGTCCAACTCTTCGTTTGGGTTCAGGTCATGATCTCACGTTTCATGAGACCAAGCCCCGTGTCAGACTCTGTGCTAACAGTGCAGAGCCTGCTTGACATTCTCTCTCCCTCTCTCTCTGCCCCTCCCCTGCTTGGTCTCCCTCTCGTTCTCTCTCTCGCAAATAAATCAACTTTGCGATAAACCACAAAGAGAACCATAAAAAAAAAACTTTGCTTATATAACCACAAAGAGAAGAATTATGATTAAAGATGGAGTAATTTGACTGTACACTTCCAGTGGGATATACCTGAAGAGCCCTAAGGAGAGAAATGACTGCAAAAGACAAATGTGCTAAGTGCCTACCATGTGTCACCTTCATGGGAGATGCTAGGAAACACTGATAAATAAGGCAAACATCCCTACCCTGTGGAATCTGTTGTTTTGTGGCCTCTGCTATCTGCAACCTTTTCCAATATCATCCCAATCTCCTTAAAATTTTTTTTACTATAGGTGCGCCTGGGTGTCTCAGTCGGTTGAGCGTCCAACTTCGGCTCAGGCCATGATCTTGCGGTTCAAGTGTTTGAGCCCCACACTGGGCTCTGTGCTGACAACTTGGAGCCTGGAGCCTGCCTCAGATTTTCTGTCTCCCTCTCTCTCTGCCCTTCCCCTGCTCATGCTCTCTCTCTCTCTCTTTTTTTCCTCTCTCTCTCAAAAATAAATAAAAACATCAAAAATTTAAAAAAAATTTACTTATGGAAAATGTCAAACATATACACAAGTAGACAGAATAGCATAACAAGACCCATGTGTCCTTCACCTGGAACCCCCCATTATCATTCCTGTTTTGTTCCACCCCACCCCCCCCTTTACTCTGTTACCTCCCATATTACGCTAAAGCAAATTCCAGATTCCATATTATTTCAACGTGCCTTCATAAATATTTCAGTATGTCTCCCCAAAAGATAATAACTCTCTAAAAGAATAAATAACCACAATACCATGATCACATGTAGAACAAATAACTCTCAGTAGCATCAAATCTTCAGTGTTCAGATGTCCAATTATCTCATAATCACTATAAAACATTTTGCAGATTGTTTGCTTCAACAGGATCAAATAAGGTACACACACTGTGATTGGTAGATATGTATGTTTCTAGAGACTCTATTAATTTATGGGTTTTCTATTACTTTTCCCCTTTAAAATGTATTTTAAAAAAAACTGGATTGCTTTTTCTGTAGAGTTCTCCAGAAAATCAGAGTTTGTGGATTTTGGAGACTGCATCAGCGTGGTGATATTCACACATTCCTCTGTCTTCTGAATTTCCTAGGAACTGGTAGTTGATCAGAGCTGTGGTGTCCAAGATAGTAGCTGCCAGCCACACGTGGCTGCTGAGTACTTGAATGTGGCTTGTCCAGGTTGAGATGTGTGTAAAAGGATGGAAAAGAGTTCACTGATCATTTTTTGTGTTGATTATATGTTGAAATGATAATATGTTGGGTTAAATAAGATCTATTATTAAAATTAATTCCACCTCTTTCTGTTTACTCTTTTTCAGCATACTTTCCAGAAAACTTAAAATTACATATGTGACCTGGGTAACTCGCATTTGTGTGTATTTCACTGAATAGTCCTGAGCTAAGGGCTTGATCAGATTTAGGTTCAATTTTCCAGCAATTTCAGGGCAATGCTGTGTTCTTCCATCTGGAGGCACTTAGTGCCTGCTGGCCTCCCTTTTTGTGATGCTTGCGGCCACTGACGCTCAAAGCCTGGTGCGTGAATCTACGAGCGGTTGCAAAATTCTGATATTCTCATGCTATTGTTTCATCTTTCTTTATTAGCTGCCATCTATAAAGAGAAACTTCTTGGGACACCTGGGTGGCTCAGTCAGTTAAGCGTCCGACTCTTGGTTTTGGTCAGGTCATGATCTCACAGTTCATGAACTCGAGCCCCACATTGGGCTCTGTGCTGACGGCTCAGAGCCTACTTGGGATTCTGTCTCCTCTCTCTCTGACCCTCCTCCCCCCTCTCAAAAATAAATAAATAAATTAATTAATTAATTAATTAATATAAATTATACACACACACACATATTTAAGAGAGAGAGAGAAACTTCTTGTCATCTTAGGGAATTTAAGTCATCTCTTCAGAGAGGTTTCCCCTGACATCCCTGTATAGGGTAATTCATGGTAGTCCTTTTCATTGCCCTATTTGTCTCCTTCATGGCCCTTGTTACCGTATGCCATTATCACTGTATCTGCTTGCTTGCCCGGTGCTACAGGAGTATAAGCCCCAGGAGGGAAAGGACCAGTTCTGGTTTCCTCATCCATGAAATCCCAGTGTCCCACCCTAAGGAGGTGCTAGAGAAGGGTCTGTGGAATGAAGGGAGGGATTCTGAAATGGACAAAGCTCCAAATCATAACACAGGAAACCCGAGCTTGAATCCCAGCTCTGCCACAAGCTGAGGGTTGGTTCCAGCCTCTTCAGGCCTCAGTTACCTCCAATGGGGCAAGCAGGTGGGCAGTCCAGTCACTGGAGCACAGTTTCAGCCCTGATGGGCTCTCATTCTGCAAATCTGGCTTCTCCTCAGCTCATGCTTCTAGAGGCCTCTCTCCCACCAGGGCTGAGCTGGGGCCAGGTGGCAGATGATTAAAGCGACACCCCACAGCTAAGAAATCCAAAAGCTAATTAACTGCAGCCCAGCAGACTCAAAGGAAGCCAGTCTGGCCGCTGCACTGATGGTGGGTGGCATTAATACCTAATGGTCTATTCTAATCGCTGTCTTTCCTCAAGTTCCTCCTGTTTCCCAAAGCACTTTCAATCAAGCAAAGAGCATCCACAGAGTGAGTGCTTCTGAGCCCTGTCCCCTGGAGGAAAGAGGCCAGGAAACAGAAAGCCACCCCACCAGGAGCTAACAAGTAAGCTGGCCAGACAAGATGTAACATTCAGGGAGGGGGGAAAAAGCTATCAGGACAGGGTGAGGGTGTGCCACACCTCTCTAGTGTTTGTCCCTCACAGCATGCAGGGTCATTCATCTCCATGAATGGGATTATCCCGCCTGGACTTTGGGGAAACTGAGGCTCAAGATCAGGACCGCTTTGGCGAAGGTTATACAGGTAGTGAGTGGCAGGGGTGGGAAGGCAACCCACAGTGATCTATTCATTCACTGATGATAGTGAGGGGGCACCTGCTGTGTGCTGGACAGTATGCCATGCATGGGGAGTACACAGACATCTTAGGGCAGGTTCCCGGGAAGGGGAGCCCCAGTCGGGATACTAATGTACATGTGGGGTGGGAGCTAAGTGAGGATGCGACCTTTGCAGGGAGACCGGCTTTATTCTGGCCCTTCAAGGGTGCGTAGCTGAGCTGGTCCCACCTTGAGGCCAGGGGGCAGGATTTTGGACCTGTATCAGTCATGGGCCGCAGACCCTCCCAGGGGTGGAAGGCAGGACCTCGCAAGCAAGGAGGCTCCCATTTGGCTGAGGGAAATTCTCAGAAGAACTGGGAGGGACACCAAGGGGACACCCTATAGTAGGTAGTACAGGAGGTAAACACGGTTCCTACTTCCAGGGCCTTGCAGTTGCAAGGGACCGTTGTATCAAGGAACACCCCTAGACCTGCTGATGCCGCCCTGTAAAGATCCTTGCACTTATGCTTCTCATGGGAAGTAGAAGAGATTAACGGTCGTTATGACAATTTCGTGAGAACTACTATGTGCTGAGCACCGTTCTAAGCACTTGAGATAGAATAGTGGAGTGGGACACCGGGGTGGCTCAGTCAGTTAATGTCCAGCTTCAGCTCAGGTCATGAGCTCAGGGTTTGTGGGTTCAAGCCCCTCATCAGGCTCTGTGTTGACAGCTCAGAGCCTGGAGCCTGCTTCTGATTCTTTGTCTCCCTCCACCCCCTCTCTGCCCCTCCCCTGCTTGCACTTTGTCTCTCTCTCTCTCTCTCTCTCTCTCTCTCTCTCTCTCTCTTAAAAATAAATAAAATATTCTTTAAAACTTAAAAGAATAGTGCAGAGAAAAAAAAGTCAGAGCTTCTATTCTGATGGGGGATGGTGCCACCCTGCTACACAACTCTAGGAGGTGCCATTGTCCTATCACATTGAAGTCTGTGTGAATAGTGACTTCTGGAACTGTGCAGTGCACACCCTGTGCCACAGACCACAGCTACACCACTTGGGGGAAACAGATAATAATAAACAACATAGGGAAGTACAATATGTGTCACAGTAGATGGCGAAAAATGCTGAGGAACATAAAGCAGAGAATACAGAGAGGGTGTGGACATGTGGGAGGGTGCAATTTTATGCACTGCCAGGGACAAGCTCACCGAGAAGATTACTGCATCCGTCAGCATCCCAGCAGGGAACAGCTGGCACACCGAAGTGGGTCATTGGAGGAGAATTAGCGGAGGGACTATTTACCATGATGTGAGCAGGATGGGGAGAAACCAGGAACAGTGGAGTGAGACTACTATGACCCTGAGGCTGGCGGCAGCAGTAGGAGGAGGGGAGGGACACATGACAGAAGGCAGAGACTATATAGGGAGGGCACCTGACAGGGCCACCACCAGCCTTCAACAGTCACCTAGGAGGGAGCCCTGGGAATAAATACCTGACCTCGCTGCTTTTCATGGTGCCCTCTGTAGGCCAAACACAATGGAAGCCAGTGGGTGAAAGTTCTGTTGATTTAGTCCCTACAGTCAGCACCCAGGAGATGGAGCAGGGTGGAAGTCGGTAGAGAGTGGATCCAGGAGTGCAAACAGAAGCTACACAATGACATTAGAGCAGAGCCCTAAAGAGGATAAATTCCAGTGGACATCTGGGAAAGAGTATTCCAATCAGAGGGAAGAGCATGAGCAAAGGTCCTGCGGTGGAAGGGTGACTGGGGCGTCTATGCCACAGCAGACTGGCCTCTGGCTGGAGCAGAGTGAGGGCAGTGGATGAAATCAGAAGGTAACAGGAGGCTGGGTGGAGGCGATTGTCTAGGTGTTTGAGATGAGGAGCCCTGGGAGGGTGCTGAGCAGAGGAGGGGCCCTCTCTGGCTTCTGTCTTGACAGATTCCTCCGGCTCAGTGCAGAGTTGAGGCACAGCAGGGCAGAGGTGGAGGCAGGGAGAGCAGAGAGGAGGCTCTGCATCAGCCCAGGTGAGAGACAGTGGAGGCTGGGACAGAGTGACAGGAGCAGAGGTGGTGACATGCGGTTGGATGTTGATTCTGTTTTGAAGGTAGAGCGACAGGCTCTTCTGATGGATTGGTTTGGGGGTCTGGGAGCAAAAGAACTTGTTAGTCTTGTCTGTTATCCTTCAGCAACTTATTCATAGCTGATGTGCACTCTTGCTAAGATGTAGTTTCAGGAAGGAGAAGCTACAATATCTACAAATTCCCTGTGAAGCTCTTCTGGGGGTTATTGTTGGTCAGGGGCAGGGGATAGAGCATAAGGGTAGTGTTGTGATTCTGCTTAAAAGTGATGTCTTTGTTTCTTAGAGTTATTTTCTGAAATGCTTGCAGTTGAAGCCATAAAAAGACTAGAATTTGCTGCCTAATAATATGGGAGTGGGCAAGGCTACAGAGGAAATGGGTTGCCACAAATTGGGAGTTACTGAAATTGGCTGGTGGCATGTGGGGTCAATTACACTATGCTCTCTACTTGTGTGTAGTTTTTAAAATTTTTTTTTAACATTTATTTATTTTTGAGAAACAGAGTGAGACAAAGCGTGAGCAGGGGAGGGGCAGAGAGAGAAGGAGAAACAGAATCTGAAGCAGGCTCCAGGTTCTGAGCAAGTGTTCAGCACAGAGCCCAATGCAGAGCTCGAACCCACGAAACGTGAAATCATGACCTGAGCTGAAGTCAGTCACTTAACCAACTGAGTCACCCTGGCGCCCCTTTCGTTTTTCTAAAATGAAAGGTTTTTTAAGATCTATACTGTGGATCCTTGTGATGGAACTGTTCTGTATCTTGACTATGGGGTGGGGGGGGAGAGTCATATGAATCTACATAGAGGATAAATTTGCAAAGAACCAATTCTGCACGCACACACACACACACACACACATTAATGAATGCATCTAAAACTGTATAGTCAGAAGATTGTATCAATGTCAACATCCTGTAAATATCAATATTAGGCTATCCTTGTGAAAGGTGTTGCCATGGAGAGAAATCCGGGGAAGAGTATAACAGACCTCTCCACAGTATTTCTTAAAGCTGCATGTAAATCTACAATTATCTCAAAAAATTTTTCAAGTCCCCATAAAAGATTAGAGGAGAAATTAACAAGTGTTGGAAAGGTTGTGGAGAAATTGGAATGCTTGTAGATTGTTAATAGGAATGTGAAATAGTGCAGATGCTGTGGAAAACAGTAAGGTAATTCCTCAAAAAATTACACAGAGAATTACTATATGATCTAGCAACTTCACTTTTGGGAATATACCCAAATGAATCAAAAACAAGGACTTAAAGAGACACTTCTATACACATGTTCATGGCAGCATTATTCACAAAAGCCAAAAGGTGAAAACAATATATATCCATTGAATGGATAAATAAAATGTGGTAAATTCATGCAATAAAATATTATTCAGCCTTAAAAAGGAAGGAAATTCTGACACATGCTATAATATGGATGAACGTTGACAACACTGTGGTAACTGAGATAAGCCAATCACAAAAGGGCAAATATTGTATCATTCCACCTCTGTGAGGTCCCTAGAGGAGTCAAGGTCATAGAGACAACAAGTAGAACGGTGGGTGCCAGGGGCTGTGGGGTGGGGAATGGGGAATTCATGTTTAATGGGGACAGAGTTTCAGTCGGGGAAGATAAAGAGTTCTGGAGATGGATGGTGGTGATGGTTGCACAACAGCGTGAACATACTCAATGCCACTGAAATGTACACTTAAAAATGGTTGAAATGGCGAATTTTGTGTTATGTATTTTATAACAATTTAAAAAAGAGATGAGAGGAAAGCACGTTCATTGATGTTTCAAAAAAGGTAAAAATGGGTTATAATCAGATGTCAACAGATTCCCTCATTCTCTGACTAGAATGACATAATCAAAGGCAGAGGGAGCCATTGACAGATTCTTCTACGTGTCCTATGTTTCCATTAAAATGCCGTCAAAAGAATCCCAGGCAGTGCTCTTCCAGACAGTGGTGACATTCCCCAATATGGGAGTCACTAAAACAGTGAGAAATCAACCACCAAATGACCAACCAACACCTGTGTGCCAACCATACAAGAGGGGTCACCAGACTCTGATAACATATATTGGAGGCCCAAGCAACTGGTTAACTCCTACATATCCTTCAGATCCTAGCTCCAATGTCCCTTTGTCAAGGAAGTCTTCCCTGATTCCCTGGGATAGATGGTGCATCTCTATTTCAAGATCACTACGTATCCCAGTTTGCCCAAGATAGTCCCAGTTTATGACACTTGTCCAGGCATAATTATTAACAGCACTCACTTTCACTTACAGAAGGGTCCAGATTTAGATGGTAAATCAAATGGTCATCCACCTGTTGCAAACCTTTCTAGCATCCCTTAATTGTGACTAGTTCACTGTGTAATGTTGTCTCTCCAGCTGTGGTGTAAAAGCTCCCAGAGAGCAGGGACATGCCTGCCTTGTTCACTGCCAAAGTCTCACTGTCTCTCTGTTTATTAGGAGCTCGGTAATACTGATTGGATGAATGAATGTTTCCACTGCTTTGTGAGTGTCTGTGGTGGCCGTAGAGCTGCCCCTATAAGACTCCCTGAGAAGGGGCACCTGGGTGGCTGAATCGGTTAAGCATCTGACTCTTGGTTCCTCTTAGATGATTTCACAGTTTGTGAGTTTGAGTCCTGCATCCAACTCTGCACTGACAATGCAGAACCTGCTGGAAATTCTCTCTCTCTCTCTCTCTCTCTCTTTCTCTCCCTCTCAAAATAAATAAGCTTAAAAAAATATTTAAAAATATTTAAAAAATGTAAAAGGACTCCCTTCTAGGAAGAGTGTAATTGGCTGACTGCCTCCAGCGGCTGCCCCAGGTGGCTCCAGGGCATGGTGGTGGTAAGAGAGCTTGGTCTTCCCTCCCAGTAGAGACCCTACAGTCAGCCAGTCTTTGCCCTGGGGCTCTCCATCGGCCTGGCCTCAGCTTTCTCAGTGCCACTAAAAGTCCAAGGCCTCTTCCTACTCAGCTTTCACAGGTGTCCGAATTGCACTTGGATGTGAGGCTCTTCTGTCTCCTTCTGTTCCTCCTCCCCTTTATTATTCCTCACAAGCAGCTCCCCGCAAGGTCCTCTGCACACCTCTTGTCTTGGGGTCTGCTTCTCAGGGGACCTGGACTAGTGTTCCGTCACCATAAGACCATGAGGTGGTAACATGGGTCTGATTCTCTTCTCATGAAAACACACCCCCACCTCCTCTGGAAGGAGAGGAGCCGCTGCCCAGCCCACTCTCTCATTGCTCTTGTTCTGGCCAGAGCTGTTTTGCTTCCACAGATTTTTCTTTGCCATTTTCCACTTATTCTTCACCAATTAGCTCAAGAAAATGTCTCCATCCCTCTCCCTCCTTCCCTCTCTCTTTCTTTCTTTCTCTTTTTCTCTCTGGGTCTCAACCTTTGAGAGTTTCTCTCCAACTCTGACTTTAACTCCCTCTTTCAAACATTGGCTTTATGCACATGAGTTTCTCCCGTGACATAAGCTAAATCAAAACGAGTAAGAGTAAGATAAGAAGACCTGTACAACTTGCAAGGGCCTTGACAGTGTCCAGACGTTGTCATCAGCATCTCCACAAATGTCTCGTCTCCTCTAATTAAATCTGCCTTTCTCCAGCTGCAATATTCAAGATCAATTAAACAGATAAGGGGCGTTGATTCAATGGCTCTAGCTCCAGCAGCACACAAGCTTGGCTGCACATTAGAATCCCCTGGAAGCTTCTTAAAAACATCAATGCCCGGGCCCCACTGCCAAAGGATTAAAATGCTGATGCCCGGGCCCCACTCCAGAAGGTTCAGATTTGATTGTTTGGAGGTGCATCCTGGGCCTCAGCTTCCCGAGGGATTGGATTGTGCAGTCGGGGTTAGGTACCACTGATACAAGAAGTTTCCCATGTGGGTTAGTTAATTCTGTCTGGTGGGTGCTGCTGTCTCATTTTGCAGGTGACGACACTGAGGCGCTGAGACTTGGAGACTCTGAGAGGCTCTGAGACTTGAAGGAGAATCCAAATGCTCTGATCTTTTGCTGGGAAGAGGGAGCATCAAACAGAGACGGGAGAAGGGCCAGCAACCTCCCTCTTTTCTCCCCCCAGTCTATCTCCACCCAAGCAATTCACCAGCTGTCATTTATGGTGTCATTCTCTACTATAAGACTGGAGGCCCTGTTGTTATAAGAGTTTTTCTTATGCAAACATCCTGTAACAGTTATTTATCTGATTACCCCCACCTCAGGGGTCAGAGTCTTATTGTCATGGATTTGACTATAGAGCCCAGCACTGTGCTTGGCCAAAAGTAAATGCTTTAAAAATGTTGAAAGATTATTTGGACATATGTTGAATGGGATGAATGGATAGATAGACAGATGGACAGATGTGAATGGATCGTGATAAGCAGATATATGGATTTGAATGAATGAATGGGCAGTAGATTGGATGGATGGATGAATGGATGGATGGACGGTTAGATGGGTAAATGACTGCAAGAATACATTTGTCTATAGCCTGCCTTGTGTCACAAAGGATTTGAGATGCTCAAAAAGATTCAAGATACTTATAATAAAATTTAAAAGTAGAATTTTAGTGCAGTCTCTGTACCTGGCTTCACTCTAGGCATTAGAACGCATCTGTGAACAAGAGACAAAGATTCTTCCCCTTGTGACCCTTATATTTTGGCAGCATGAAACAGACAATAAATAATAAACATAACAAATGAATAAATTATATGGAGTATGTTAGAAGGCTAAGAGCTATTAGTGAGAGAAAAGAGCAGGGAAAGAGAGACTGGAAAAGCCAAAGAGGGGACACCATTCTAAACAGGGAGAGGAGGGAAGGACTCATGGAGAAAAGCAAAGACCTCTGAGCAAAGACCGGAATGAGATGAGGAAGGGAGCCCTGCAGGGACCTAGGGGGAGAGCATCCCAGGTGGGGGAGAGGGCCTGTGCAAAGGTTTTGAGTGGGAGTGTGCCTCTCTGTTTGAGGGATAATATCAGAGGCCAAGCACCTGGAGCAAAGTCAGTGGACGGGAGAGTAGGGGATCAGAGGTCACAGAGTGGCCAGATCACATAAGGCCTTGTTCATGATGGTGAGAACTTTGGTGTTTTTGCTGAGTGATGTGAGAGCCACAGGAGGGTGTTGAGCAGAGGAGGGATGTGACCTGGCTTAGATTTTAAAAGGATCCTTTGGGCCACTCTTTTAAATCAGTAGACCACCGGAGGTTGGACTCAAAGCAGCATGAGCAATGAGAGGGGCGCCTGGGTGACTCAGTGGGTTGAGCATCCAGCTTCACCTCAGGTCATGATCTCACTGTTCGTGGGTTCGAGCCCCATGTCCGGTTCTGTGCTGACAGCTCGGAGCCTGGAGCCTGCTTCGGATTCTGTCTCCGTCTCTCTCTGCCCCTGCTCACGCTCTGTCTCTGTCTCTGTCTCTCTCTCAAAAAGTAAATAAACATTAAAAAAAAAAGAAAGGGCAATGAGAAGTCAGCCAGCTAAGAGGGGATGGGGGCTCACACCAGAGCGGGGGCAGCAGAAGCGATGAGAGGTGGTTAGAGTGTGGGTATCTTCTGAGGTGAATCTAGCAGGAGCTCATGGCAGTTTGGGTATGGGTGTGAGAGGAAGAGAGGAATCAGCTTTGCTGCTGGCAGTTTTGGCCTGAGTAACTGCAAAAAAGCAGTGGCCACCAATCTAAATGGGGACAGTTGGGGTCAGGCCAGGATTTGGGGAGGGGCACAATCAGGAGCTCAGTTTTGGACATGAGAGGTTTCGATGTGCATGGGCATCCAGTGGAGATGTCAAACAGGCAGTCGAAATTCAAGAGAGGTCTAGGCTGCAGACATAAATGTGGAGTCACACACACACACACACATAAATGGTATTTAAAGTGCTGACGTTGGGTGAGGTTAACAAGACAGTGATACAGAAGAGAAGAGCCTCGAGGACCAAGCTTGGTGTCATCCCAGCATCAAGAGGCTGTGGAGAAAAGAAAATCAGTGAAGGAGAAGGGGAGACCAGTGAGGTAGGGGGATGAGTGGGAGAGCACAGGGTCCTAGAAATCCGATAAGAGAAGGGAGCGGTCACCTGTGCCAACCCATGTAAGAGACGGAACTGAGGATTGGGCATGGATTTTGCCACGAGGAGGCCACTGGCCATCTTCACTAAAGGTGCACCCGTAGTGCAGCAGGAGTGGCCGCCTAATTGGGATGGGTTTATGAAGAAGGGGAGGGAGGTATCAGAAGGACTGAGGATAGACGGTTCCTTTGAGGAGTTTTGCCGCAAAGGAGAGCGGTAGCTTGTCACTTGGGGGTCCCCAGTGACCTTGTCTCCTGGTATTGGAGTCCTTGTATAGTCCCTTCCCCTGGATCTAGGCTGTTCCTGTGACTTTACCCAACAAAATGTGACAGAAGCCACGCTGTGCCATTTCTAGGCCTAAACCTTAAGACAGCCTGGAAGCTTCTGCCCTGCTGGACCCCAGGCAGCATGCTGTAAGAAGCCCACGCCACACGGCAGGCCACATGCAGGAGAGAATGGAGGCCCTGCGCTCAACAGGCCAAACCAAGCTCCAGCCTGCGGCTGGCACCAACCACAGGCCTTCTAAGATCTCAGCCCAGTGGAGCCTCTAGAAGGCTACAGCCCCAGCTGTATCACCACATGTCTCAGGTGAGCTGCCCGGCAGAGCCCTGTCAATCCACAGCACGGAGAGATAATAAAATAATGGTGATTGTTCAAAAAGCATTAAGTTAGGGGTGAATGGCTACACAGCAATAACTAACCCAAACAGGGAGACACATAAGAGTAGTTACGGGGGAAGAGGAGTCAAGATTTTCTTAATGGTGATGGCATCACGATTTTTTTTTATTGAGTTATAATTGACATACAATATCATATTCATTTCAAGTGTACAAGACAGTGCTTCGATATTATTATATATTACAAAATGATCACCATTATAGACCTAGCTACCATCTGTCACCATACAAAGTCATTATAATATTATTGGCTATACTCCCTATCCTCTACATGACATCCCTGTGACTTATTTATTTAATAAGTAGAATTTTGTACCTCTTAATCCCCTTCACCCGTTTCACCCCTCCTTCTGCCCCCTACCCTCTGGCCACCATCTGTTTGTTCTCTGTGCCTATGAATCTGTTCTGGTTTTGTTTTGTTTTGTTTTGTTTTGTTTTTTGTTTGTTTTGTTTTGTTTGTTCTCTTTCTTAGATCCCACATTTAAGTGAAAGCGTACTGTATTTGTCTTTCACCATCTGACTTATTTCACTGAGTATAGTCCCACTTGTTTATTTTTGCTTTTGTTTCTCTTATGTGTGGAGAGAGATCCAAAGAATGTTGCTAAGACTGATGTCAAAGAGATTACTGCATATGTTTTCTTGCAGGAATTTCATGGTTTTGGGTGTTACATTCAAGTCCTTAGTCCATTAAAAAATTTTTTTTGATGTTTATTTATTTCTGAGAGACAGAGACAGAGCATGAGTGAGGGAGGGGCAGAGAGAGAGAGGGAGACACAGAATCTGAAGCAGGCTCCAGGCTGCAAGCTGTCAGCACAGAACCCAGTTCAGGGCTCAAACTCACAAACTGCAAGATCATGACCTGAGCCAAAGTTGGACACTTAACCGACTGAGCCACCCAGGCGCCCCAAGCCCTTAGTCCATTTTGAGTTTATTTTTGTAGACGGTGTAAGATAGTGATTCAGTTTCACTCTTGTGCATGTAGCTGCCCAGATTTTTGTTGTTGTTTTAAAGATGGGAGAAATAATGACATGTTTGTATGCTGATGAGAATGATCCAGAAGAGGTTAAAAATGATGCTGTGGGAAAAGAGAGCAGATGAAGGGGGATGGGGCCCAGGGCACAAGAAGAGGTACACGAGCTCATGGGCAGTTCACCTGTGGCAGCAAGTAGGAAGCCTGAGTACGTGGGTGGAGACGCTGGTAGGGAGGTCTGTGCATGGTGGGTGTGTGAACATTCTGACTGCTTTGATTTTGTCAGTGAATAGGAAGTGGAGAGTGTGGGCGGTGGGGGTTGGGGGGAGGCACTAAGGGTGTAGGGGAGCAGAGGAGTGAAACAGTAGTCTAACAGGGCTGGAGAGCCAATGGATAGACAGGTACAGCCCAATTGCCAGGCAGTACCAAGGGCTCTCTTGACGTTCAAGGTCACGAATTTTGAAGTGAGCACAGTCAGAGTGGCTGTCCAGCTGCTGCTGCGTGGGGGGTGGACACAGCATTGGCTGAGAGTGGACATGACCAGAGCTGTGGCTCTGCCAAGTGAGTACGGAAAACACAAATAATAAATGAAGAAAAGCAATTCAGTGGGGAGAGCAATTCAGATCAAAAGCTCAAGACGGTGGGGTGGGGGGGTGCAAAATTAGAAAGCCAGACCCTGGAAGGGTGGGGGAAGGAGGGAGGGAGGGAGGAAGGGAGGAAAGAGAGAGAGAAAATAAAGAAGTAGTATGATCCTGTTTTAGATTGGTATTGTTAGGCAACTGCACCTGAGTGGGGATGAGGTTCAGGTCCGGTAAGGAACACATCTGGATAAGGAGTGAGATGGACAGCTGAAGCCCTTGCCCCAGCCAATCCCCTCCTCACCTCACAGTCCCCACCCTGCCCCAAGACAAATTGTCTCCTTTCGAATTTGGTTCCAGTTCTATTTGCTGTAGGATGGAGCTTCCTGTTTCCCTCCCTCCCTAGACTTCCCCTTCCCAGCTCATTAGGGACTGCACCCCAAGAGGCTTCTCTCCCCAGAACATCCTTAATAGCCAAATCCAGCGGGGAGAAGTATTTCCAGCAGGGCAGCAGGAAAACCAGCTTTTGGCTTCCAGTCTGGGAAAGTGAGGTGGCCAGCCATACGCAGCCTGGACCTAGTGACCTCTCGCTGGAGGCACATCTCAGAATTCTGGGAGGAGAACCAGATCTCGTCAGAAGATGGGGCCCCCTCCCTCTCCCACAGCTTTCTGTGTATCCTCAGAGTCAGCGGCCCTCCTGGTTCTCGGCGGTCACTTGTTAAAAAAATACAGATGACAGGGCCCCTACCAGAAACTGGCAGTAAGATCCAGGGATCCTTATTTCTCACAAGTTCTCCTAGTGATCCTAAGCCACAGCCAAGGTCAAAAACTACCAATCTGTCTCTTTGGGCCTCGGTTTCCCCATCTGTTATAAAAGTTAACCGAAAGGTCTAGAGGTGCTTTCCAGGCACACACGTGGTTTGAGCTCCACAACAGCCCAGAGGGTGTCATTATTTCCAGTTATGAGGTGGGAAGAAGGGGGGTTTAATAGAGGCAAAGGGATGAGGGATGGGCCACGGAATCTCTGAGGGTTTTTTCAGTGTTGGGGTTTGAGGAATCTGGGAGGGTCTGGGTGGGCTGGCGGAATCTGCCTCCCAATACCTAGGGCTGACTCAGGCTCTCACACACCCCAGAAGGTCAGGTGAGTCCTATGAGCACCAGGTGGGGCTGGTGCGTCCAAGGAAAAGCACGTCACTGCACATGCGTAAGTGAGGTTCCCTCCCCTCCCCCACACCCTTTCTCTTCCTTACACCCCCCCCCCCCCAGCTCCTCCCTGACCTGTTGCTGCCCAACCCATGACGTATTTTGGAACTCTCCACTGCCATCTCTTTACTCTTTCCTATGTCGGAGTGAGTGATTTCTGCCCAGCGTGGAGATGAGGTGAGTTGGAAAATTGGGAAAAGGTTCAGTCTGGCTGAGTCACTTCAAGGAGGAAGGTGGAGAGAGCAGTCTGAGCCAAATGCCACTGCTTCCATGTGCGTCTTCCGTCTTGACAGTAGACATTGAGAAGTGGTTGGCGAGGGGAGCCCCATGACGGCATTCTCGGTTAAGAAAAGTCACTCTGCTCCCGTGCTGATGGAAGGGAGAATGTATTGGAAGAAGCAAGCCGGGAGGTCTACGTATAATTATGGAGCTGTTGAAATCCTTCAGGTAACCCTGGCCTAGACCAGGGAGTGGGAGGAGGAGAAAGGACAGGAGGTGACCGCTACAGTGGCAGATGATTAGCCTGAGGGGGCGCTGGTTTTTGGCTTGAGAGTCTGAATGATTGTAGGTATTGTTCACTGAGAAGGGGAACACAAGAGGGAGGGGAACATGTTATCTTCAGAATTATGCACTGAGTCCCCCTGGAACATGGGACTTTGTAAAGGTACTGAAGTGCTAACATGTCCTCTTGGGTGAGATGTCTGGGAGACCGTTTCTGTCTTCATGGTGGGAGAGTGTCTGGTGTTCTGTCACTAAGGTTAAGGTCCCTATCAGCCCCACAAGAGCCCTCCCCACCAGAGAATGGGAAGAAATATTTTCAAATCATATATGTGATATGGGTCTAGTATCTAGATTCTATATAGAATTCTCACAAATCACTACTTAAAAGCAAGCAATTCAACTAAAACATGGACAAGGTATCTGAATAGACATTTTTCCACAGAAGCTATACAAATGGCTAATAAGCATATGAAAAGATGCTCAATATCGTTAGTCATTAGGGAAATGCAAATCAAAATCACAATGAGGTATCATTTCACACCCACTAGGACAGCTATATAAAAAACAAGACAAGTGTTGGCAAGGCTATGGAGACTTTGGAACCCTGCAACATCGCTGATGGGAGTGGAAAATAGTGCAGCTGTTCTGGAAAGCAGCTTGGTGGCTCCCCAAAAGTTAGGCATAGAATTACTATATGACCCAGCAGTTCCATTCCCACATGTGTACGCAAGAAAACAAAATACATATATTCACACAAAAACTTGTACAAGAATGTTCATAGCAGCGTTATTCATAACAGCCCAAAAGAAGTAACAACCCAGTGCCCGTCAACTGATGAAAGGATACAGAAAAATGTGGAATATCCATACAGTAGAATATTATTCAGCCATAAAAAGGAAAGAAGTCCCACTATAGCATAGGTAAACTTTGAAAGCGTCATGCTAAGTGAAAGAAGATGGTCACATTAGACAACATGTGGTAGAGTGGATTCCATATATATGAAAGTGCAGAAATCTATAGAGACAGAAAGTGGATTAGTGATTGCCAAGGAATGAGGGAAGGGGGAATCAGGAGATATGGAATTATTTTGGGGGGTAATGGTAGGTAGTGGCAATGGTTGCAAAATATTGTGGATATACTAAAACCACCCAAGAAGCAAAATAAGCCCTTCTTCCTGCTGTAGGCACTGTGGTTGGCCTTGGCCCCAGCTCCAAGATCTCTCACTCTGCACAACCCTTTGGCTGCAATTCTAACACTCAAATTCTTCAGCCAAGCCTCTTCCACACACCCAGACTTGCTCAATCTTTCCATTCCAACTATGCTCCCTTTTTGCCTTCACATCCCCAGGAGCCTCCCAGGGGCTCACCCCACCCCATTAGCCCTCCATGCCCCTTCCTCTCCACCAGGCCACCTCCCCATTTCAGAACCCGGCTCCCTGCTCACCTCTTCCTGGAACCTCCCCTAGAGGGTCCCCCAGTGGCCTCCCATCAGCCCTTTGCATTTGTAAAGATACCAAATTGCCAAGTCTTAACCTGGGCTCTGCCACTGAAAGCCTCTGTGACTCTTCGAGAATCATATAACCTTTTCTGGGTCTCACTGTCCCCATTTGTAAAATGTACATTGCCATGTGTCTTAGTCTGCTCAGACTTCCATGAAATACCCTGAACTGGGTGGCTTAAACAACATAAATTTATTTTCTCACCATTCTGGAGGCTGGAAGTCTGAGATCAGGGTGCCAGCATGGTCGGGTTCTGGTGACAGCTCTCTTCCTGGCATATAGATAAGCCACCTTCTTGCTGTCTTCACATGGCCTTTTCTCTGTGTTTGTGCATAGAAAGGACAGAGAGGGAGGAAGAGAAAGAGAGAGAAAAGGGGAAGGAAGAGGAAGAAGAGGAGGAGAAAGGAGGGAGGGAGGGAGAGATGGAGAGAGAGAAGGGAGGGAGAAAGAAAGGGAGAGAGACAAAGTTCTCCTTGGTGTCTCTTCTTATAAGGCCACTAATCCTATCATGAGGCCCCACCATCAAGACCTCATCTAGCCCACATTACCTCCCAAAGGCCCCACCTCCAAGGGGTTAGGGTTTCAACAAACAAATTTGGTTCAGAGAGGGGAGACACAAACATTCAGTCCATAAATCCGTGCTTATTTGCTGAGTGAGAATCCATGGAATTCTGTAGGTTTAAGGCTTTATATATGCAACATGCCAGGCCCTTGTGAAGGGTTATTATTTTTCATCAATCCCATATAAGCATGTGTGTGTTTCTTGGCAAGTGAATACCATATGCCCTTCATAAGCATATGACCTCCAGTCTGGTGCTCAAGGGCAGGGGATGTGTCTGCTGCTTTTGAATGTTCTCTTAAACTATGAGAAACTACCAGGAGCCAGAATCCAAAATTCTTCTCTCCCTCCTGGGATCCTAGAGCCCTATTGCCTTGGGTCATACATATTTGAGTTTCTGACTCTCAGGCCTGACCATCAGGTTCTTAAGTGCAGGGGCTCTGCAGGGAGACACTTCACCACCCTACACCTCAGTTTTTTGTCTGTAAAACAAGGATAAGAGTACCCATCTCACAGCATTCCTGGGAGAGTTAAATGAAAAACCACATTGTAAGCTCTCAATAAATGTCAGTGATAAAGATGAATATGATGTATTGGTTACCTATTGCTGCATAATAAATCACCCCGACACTTAGTGACTCGAAACATCAATAATCATGTGTTCTCTCTCGTGGTTTTAGTGGATGAAGAATTCAGGAGTATCTTGGATGGGGAATTCTATCCCCAGGTTCCTCATGAGGCTGAGGCTTTAGTCATCTGCAGCCTTGATGGGGCTAAAGGATCCAGTTCCAAGTGGCTCACTCACATGTCCCCAAATTGGTGCTGGCTGTTGGGGTGGGTGGGTGGGGGCCTTGGTTCGTCTCCATATGGGCTTTCCCACAGAACTCCTTGAGTGTCCTTATAACATGGTAGCTGGCTTACCCAGTGAACCATCCAAGAATCCAAGGAGGAAGCTACAATACCTTTTATGATCTAGATTCAGAAGCCACATGCTGTCACTCCTGCAAGACTCTATGGGTCAATGCAGGCCAACCCTAATTTAATATGGGCTATGCACAAACATAAATACCAGGAGGTGAATGTCATTGGACCCATCTTGAAGACCCAACTACCACAGATGATGAGAGTATATTCTTTCATGTGAGATCAGGTGTCCAACAACTAGAAAGTAGCATAGCCAGGATTTGAATTCAAGTCTGTCTAGCTCAGACTACAAGATCTTAACCACTATCCTTTGTTGACATCCATTTTCTTCATGCAAACAATCACATACTCATTCAGCAAACCTTATCTAAGCACCCACTGTACTATGAGTGCACTAGATGTTGGAAATGCCCCTGTTCTCAAGGAGACCCAGTCTAGAGGGGGTGTGGATGGCAGAGCTGGATCCAGCTCCCAAGTCCTATGGCTTCTCATTCACTGTTCTTTCTGTTCTGGGATACTTGCATCAGAGGGGAAAATGACTGAAGCCTCACAACTCTTTTGGCAGAAAGAGGTGGAGGGGAATTATAGAAAATGAACTGAATGTGAAACCAGGAGTTCTGGGTCTAGGTCTTTGACATTGATTTGTAGGATGCCTTTTTGATAAGTCCCCTCCCCTCTCTGGGCTCAATTCCAGAATTGCCTGTAAGGAACCTACGTGTGCAAATAGTCCATTCAGTGTCATTTATCAAGCACATACTATGGACCATATACTGGTCTCAGTGCTGGGAACACAGCGAGGAACAAGATAGAGTCCCTGCCTTCCAGCTCCTCACATTCCAATGTAGGTTGAGAGACAATAAACAAACCAACAAAGAAAAAGACCACTTGGGAAAGCCATGAGAACCATAAAGGGTGAAGTGATAGGCAGGGGGGCGCTACTTTATCCAAGGAAGGCTTCTCCAAAGGGTGGGAACTGAATACAGACTGAATGATGGTGAAGTGACCATGGAAAGATTATGGGGGGTGGGAGAGAGGATGAGGGTCCCAGGCAGAGGAACCATCGAGTGCAGAGGCCCCAGGACAAGAGATTGCTGTGTTTGCCTGCATCAAGGAGACTAGAGTGGCTGAAGGATAGTGAGCCCAGGGAGGAGGGCAGCAGATGAGGACACAGGGGTGCAAGGGTAGATGATGGGGACACTTGCAGACCTCAGAGAGATGTGTGCACTGAATTTTAAGTGGGGTAGAAAGCCTTTGGACGATTTTCAATAGAATGATCTAATATGTATCAAAAGGGTGCTCTACCTATTGTGTGGGAGTGGGTTGCTTGTCTCTCTAATATATTCTTTAACAAGTTTTTATTAACTTTTTTATTGTGGTAAAATATACACAACATAAAATTTACCATTTTAGTCACTTTTAAGTTTACAATTTAGTGGCGTTAAATACATATAAAATGTTGTGCAATCATCACCACTACCCATTTCTAGAACTTTTACATCGTCCCTAACAGAAACTCTACACCTATATTAAGCGTTTCAGGGGAGCCTATAGTCATGTGAAATCTTTCAGCTAAAAGTGACAAAAAGCCCAACTCAAGTAGAATTACCCCAAGAAGAGAAGCTGTTGTTTCACAAAAGCGAAAAGTATAGGTTAGTCTTCAGGCATGACTGGATCTAGGAGTCCAAGCAATATAATCAGGAAAAGGGCTCTCTTTCTTTTGGCTCTGTTTACTCAAGTGCTGGCTTTGTTCTCAGGCAGGCTTTCCCTTCTTGGTGGCAAAGAGGGCTGTCAGCATCACCAGGCTTCCATTTCACCAGCTCAGCAACCCCAGGAGAAAAGATAGGATTGTTTCCCAAGAATTCCAGCAAAATTTCCAGGGCTAACTCTCATTGGATCAATCTGGGTCATGTGCCAATCCCTGAACCAATCACTGCATTCCACCAGAGAGCTCAAACATGCTGATTGGTCAGGGTCACATGTCCTACAGCTGAGAAGTGGAGTCACCCCCACTTTAGGTGCACAGCTGGAGGTTAGGAAGGAACTCAGTTTTTGCAGGAAAAGCAGGGTTCTGTCACAAGAGAAAGGGGGAAACAGGAGCTGGACAGGCAAAACAACATCAGGCCAACCACCACAACACTTAAAGATGTTACCTCCTCCGATCTTTTTCTCAGCAAATGGCTCCACCCTAGCATGAAAGGAAAAATCCTGACAGTCTCCATAACTATTTCCCCTTCCCCCCAGTATTACCAGTTGCCAAACCGTTTTTCCTCAACCCCTGGAAGCTCTTCTCTCAACCCCAATCCCTTTTACCCCTGCCAGAACTCAGACCACATAGCCCCAGCTCTTGGATTATTGCAACCCCCTCTATACCACTGTCCTCTCTTCTTCCTTAGAGAGCTTTTCTAAAGTCCAAATCTGACCACAACTTTCAGGACCTTCTTTGAGCTCTCCTTCAGCTTATAAGGCTTAGTCAGGTCTGACTGCTGCATGCATCTGCAGTCTCATCCCCCACCACACCCCCACCCCAGTCAGTCAAATTCTCTTGGAATTCACCCAGTGCCTTTGCATGCTGTTCCTTGTGCCTGGAATGCCCTTATTGACATCTTCTGCTTCACCTTCAGTTCAAATCTTTTGAAGTTCAGTTGAGCCATCACTTGTCCCAGGAAGGCTTCCTTGGGAACTTCTGCATCCCCACAACCACCCCACACACAGTGTAGTTAATACCCCTCCTGGGTTCCCACAGAGTGCTATGTGCTTACCTCTTCATAGTGCCGAGGGTAGCATATTACTTTTGAAATAGTAGCCTGTGTGTGTTTTTAACTAAAATGAAATTTTAAAAACTGAGGTATGATTTACATATAGTAAAATGTACAAATACTGAAATTTTTTATCTATACGCTTGCCTGTGCTGTATCTCTCTCTCTCTCTCAAAAATAAATAAACATTAAATTTTTTTTAAAAAAAACGGGGCACCTGAGTGGCTCAGTGAGTTAAGCATCCGACTTTGGCTCAAGTCATGATCTTGTAGTTCGTGGGTTCAAGCCCTCCATCGGGCTCTGTGCTGACAGCTCAGAGCCTGGAGCCTGCTTCAGATTTCTGTGTCTCCCTCTCTCTCTCTGCCCTTCCCTGGCTTATGCTCGCTCTCTGTCTCTCTATCAAAAAGAAATAAACATTTTTTAAAAACTTAAAAATTTTACCTTTGTATATACCTGTGTCACCATCCCAAAGATCGAAGTGTAGAATTGTTCTAACACCTGCTTCCATTGCCCCTTCTAGGTCAAAAACAGTCCCGTTCCCCACCTCTCCCCCAGAGGCAACCACTTGTAAAACCATAGATTAGGTTTGCCAGTTACTGAATTTCACATAAGTAGAATTATATAATATTCACCTTTTTTTTTTTTTTTTTTTTTGCATTTGGTTTCTCTTATTCAACATAATGATTTTTTTCTTCTGTGTTGTTGTGGGCAGCAATCATTCATCCACTTTGATTACTGTGTGGTATCCCATACTATGGATTTACCACACTATTTATTCAAACTCCTATTTGAGTAGATAGTTAGGTTGTCTCCGGCTTGGACTATTATGAATAAAGCTGTTAAGATTTACGTACAGTTTTTGTGGACATGTTTTCATTTCTCTCAGAGACATACCTATGAGTGGAATTTCTGGATCTCAGGCCAATCTTTGTTTATTAAAGTTGCCAAGCAGTTTTCCAAAGTACCTGTGCCATTTTGCATCTCCACCAGGTGTGTATGAGAGTTCCAGGGGCTCCACATCCTGGCCAACACTTGATGTTGTCACTTGTCTTAAGCTTAGCTGTTCTGATGGCAGATGTGGGGGAAGCTCCTTGGGTTGTTTTTCATTCTTGCTAATTTCTGTTACCCGGAAGTCTTATCTTAAGATATTGTCTCAAGGCTACTTCCTTTTTCTGGCTCTGCCAAAATAAAATAAAAAATAAAAAAATAAAACAAAATATTTTCTTAGCTTTTGAGTTTCTAAAGTCTAGGATCATGAGAGCAACAGGAAAAGGTTGTTGTATACTGATGACATGATGAATATGGGAAAATGCAGGGTATTGAGGAGCAAGGCTCCCCTCCCTGAAACTAGATAAGAGCTTCCAGATGTAAAAATGTGTTAAGGAAACCTAACTCAGAATTGAAGTAGGGAAGCCATGGTAGAAGCTTGTGTAGCACAGCAGGAAGAAGAAAGCTTTCCTCTGGATGGGCAAAGGAGGGTGCCCTTGCCTGTAGCCCAGGAGAGGCCCCCACTTCTTCAAACTCTCATTTTCCTCCAATGAACTTGGGTTCAAAACACCCCCCACCAACTCCATTTTTTCCTTTATAAAGAACACTCTCCTCCTTTGTTCTGGAGATTTGCTTATGGTCCCTTACAGTTCGCTTGTCCTGAATTACAATTCTCTGCTATTTCTGAATGAACTGGATTTGGCTGGCTGAATCACTTACCTTTTTCTTTTAAAAGGTTGACACAGACAAGAGTAGGAGAGAGAGCTGGAGCAGCAGCAAAGGGAGAGATGGGTGGTAAGAGCTCCTGAGGAAAGGGACACTTGAACCTGCCCCTTCTCTGGACATATCCGAGCTTGGAGTAAAGCCCTAGAATCTCCAGATAAGTTCAAAGAAATTGAACGTAGAAAAGCCTGTGCTTACAGACAAATGGCTGTGTTTGGCTGGGCTGAAGAACCTCAAATGTCTACCAGAGTTCTCTGTACCCCAGGGGCCATGGGAGCTGAGCAATGGGTCCTGTGCATTTGGAAGGACCCAGGAGCAGCTGAGGGAGGAAATGAGACTTAGGGACAAGAGATAACTTAGCAGTGCCCTGTGCAGGTGGTGACCTCTCCTCGGACAGGAACAAAGATGTCTTAACAGATGCCAGAGTGGATAAGTGATGACGCACCCCAGATGTCCCCGCAGCAGTCCTCGAACTGACCTACTACCCCCAGAGAAATAGGAAAAACCTAACTTACCTGAGATTAAGGATTTCTACCCAAAATGGGTGATCAGAGCAGAGACTGAGCTCACCTAATAAAAACTAAAGTTACCTTTCTTGCTCACCTGAGTTCATGAACTGAAATTGGACCACTGTTGTACTTTTCACACTGTATTATATTTGTCTCTTTATTTTCCTTTCCTCTTCTTGAGACTAAGCAGCTGGAGGTCAGGAATAAGGTCTGATTTGTCCTGGAATCAGCAACCTTCTGTGCCAGGACCTGGCACACAGTAGAGGCTCAGTGAAGACTTGTCAAATGCTGATTGTAAGCTCTTTGAGGGAAGGGAAGAGGAAGAGAGCTAAATAGTTGAGCACGTCCTCTGTATAAAGCCCTGTGCCATATTGTACACATTGGCCACCCTATAAGGTTAGACTATGATTACCTCATTTTACAGATAAGCATATAACAGCCAACATTTACTGAGTACTCACCATGTGCTAGGCATTGCTCTTAGCATTTTTCATGTTAACTCATGTTCTCCTCCCAACTTCCTCTACAACCCAATGAGGTTAATACCACTATTATCCTCATATTATAGACAGGGAAACTGAGGCATAGAGCAATGAAGTGACTTGCTAAAAGTTGTGATAGGATTTGAGTCTAGGCTGATTGATTCCAACACATATGCGCCCATCTCCAGCCCGTTCCATTACCCATTTCCAGCCCGGTGCTCATGCTCCCTGCATGGTATGCCTGAAACCCTCTTCCTTCTTAATCCCTGCCCATCCTACTGGTGAACTCTTCACACCTTTTACACCTCCTCTGACTTCCTTGATGCTCAAGAGTAGAAATATGCATTCCAACCTCCCTTTACTCCTTTGTTCCCATAGCACTTTATTTTTGGGATTTGTGTGAGTTAGGATTAGTTTATCTGTATGAAAGAGAAGATCCAAAATAACAGGGTGATAAGCAAAATAAGTTTCTTTTTCATGTAAAAGAAGTATGGAGATAGACAGTGCAAGATGGATAAAGTCACATGACCACACCTTGCTGGAAGGGAGGCTGGGAAATCCAGTCTTGTAGTTTGATATTGAAAGAATGGTTGTTAAGAGGCAAAGCACAGTCTCTACCACGTCACTGCTTTAGCATTTACCACATCATCCCTGGGATGGTGTCTTCAGATATCTTTCTGCACAGCTAGATTATCTTGAGGGCAGATTGTTGTCATCTTCACTCTCTTATCCCAAAGTCAAGCACATGTGGAGATGCTTGAGATAGAGGAATAAGTGACTAGGTGTTATTTCTTTCAATGCCCCAGGGGCCCATAACATGGTTCTCTGCTCACAGTAAGCCTCCAATAATTGTTCAACTGAAATGAATTTAAATGTTCTCGGCCTTAGTGTCCACATTTTTAAAATGGGTACAAATGACTTCAAAACTCACTCCTAGATTAGACATGGTCAGAGTCCACTGTATAAACTTTGAAAAATACCAGCTAAACATTAAAAAATGAAAACTTAGCCAGAGATAGATGCTGTATGTAGCTTTCAGTCTTCCAGTATTTCTTCTGACTAAACACATATACATGTTCTGCATATGAATAGAATCCCATGGTGCATACATTTCATAACTAGCCATTTTCACTTAAATAACGTATGACCCAACTTCTGTTTCTGCTCAAGACAAACTAGCTTGCAGAGAGCAATTCTCTCAATAAACAACTCGAAATCCTGGCTAGAACTGTCAAAAAGAACATGAAAATCTGTTAGAAGGCATCAGAGAGCTCTCCAGGAAGCCAAGACCTGAAGGATCAAGATCCCAGAATGAAAAGAAACACATAGAGGTGAGCCCAGTCTTCTGTGTGACTTCCCCCAGGCCTTTGCCAATTCCTAGGTAACTAGATGGGGAGACAGAAGCTGAGAAATGGAGAAGCAGTCATATGGGGCTGGAGGGGCAAAAAGAGTTTATGCTGAACCCATTTCTAGGCCATATGTGTTCTCCTGGAGTATATATGAACGTCCATTGGAGTTCACAGACATTTTCCATACGTAGAGTTTTTGGTCTCTGCAGTTTTTGGTTTGCAGCTTTACTGCCACTGCCAGGCTTAAGCTCCCCATTCGTCTCCACGCATCCTAGCCAGAGAGAGAGAAAGACAGAGACAGAGAGAGACAGAGAGAGAGACAGAGAGAGAAAGGCAGATAGGTCAATTTAATCTCACTTCTGGTTTGTGATCTTTCAATGAATGAAAGTGCTTTTCTAAAAGGAAACCAAACACAGATCCTTTTATAACAGTTATTTGGGCATTTTCCCTAATTACTAAAGTAATACAAATTTACTAAAGAAATATTAGGTAATACAGATAAATAAACACCAAAAGCACCTATCAATTTTCCTCTCCTTCCCACTATGCCTAATGCAACTACTTTAGGGTTTTTTTTTTATACACAAATAGGTATATTTTTTCACAAAGTGAGTTTATGCATACCTAGTCTTTTGTAACTTGCCCTTTTAACTTTACATAGCATAACCCATTTTCACGTAATTCCATAGTCTCTAATATTACCTTAACAGTTGTAGAATGGTCCATTCTTTCGATATACCATAATTTATGTAACCAGTTCCCTATAGTTAGATATTTGGATTATTTTCCATCTTCTCCTATTGTATACAACACTGCAATGAACATCTTTATGTATATCTTGGTGATATCTAAATGATTATTTGCTCAGGAAAAACAGGGTATGGAAAAATAGACCGAACTTTTTATTTATTTTTATTTATTTTTCATATAATTTATTGTCAAACTGGCTTACATACAACACCCAGTGCTCATCCCAACAAATGCCCTCTTCAATGCGCAACACCCATTTCCCCTCTCTCCACCCCCCATCCACCCTCAGTTTGTTCTCTGTATTTAAGAGTCTCTTGTGGTTTGCCTCCCTCTCTCTCTGTAATTATTTTTCCCCCTCCCCTTCCCCCATGGTCTTCTGTTAAGTTTCTCAAGTTCCACATATGAGTGAAAACATATATCTATCCTTCTCTGACTGACTTATTTCACTCATAGACTGAACTGTCTTAAATGTTTATTTAATTTTGGGAGAGAGAGGGGGACAGAATCCCACACAAACTCTACACTGTCAGCGCAGAGCCTGATGTGGGGCTCGAACTCATGAATCATGAGATCACGACCTGAACCAAAATCGGTGACTCAACCGAGTCACCCAGACACCCCTAGACCGAACATTTTTAAAGTCCTCAACATTTGCTTCCAAAGTGCCCTCCAGGAAGCCTGTATCAGTTCCCACTCCACCAGCAGTGTGCACTCCTAACCTATGTGCTTTACTTAAGTGGGGAAGGAAGGGGTAGGTCTTATTCCAGCTTGACATATGCCATTCTTGCTCACTTTCCTTTAAATAGATAAGCTTCACGGTGTGCCAGTCTAACGACATTTATAATGGAGAAGTCACACTAACTGTCCAAGGCCAGAAACTCTGGAACTGCATCTGGGCCAAGTTGAAAGGGTCAATTGCGATAACTCTAAATAACATGCTCGATACTTGGCTGTGAAGAACTAACATCTGTTCTCACAAACTGAACTGGAAATATAACAAGAGAAGGGCCATCTTGCCTTCTTTGGGCAGCTATCTGAAAAATGACCAGTTGGAGCTCTTAGCACCTAGAGTGCAGAGTCCCTGGAGGAAATGGCTGAGTTCATAATGTGATGGGTGTGGGGAGCTGGACTGAGCACTCTTCCCAGGTCCCCTGGGCCATAGCTTGTTGCAGTCTGGGAGTCCAACATAAGTGGCATTCATTTCCTCTGGGTCTTAAAGGCTTTGTGATTTCTAGTGTCCCTGGGCAAATGCAAAGAAAATTCCTTTGGTTAGTGAGCGATATAACACTTTTCAGCTGTTACTTTAACTGGGATTTGTTTCAGTTCAAGGGACATGGGTTCTATGACTGGGTTCTGTGGCTGCCCAGCACCAATGCCCCAATGCCCCATTATCCTGCTAAGAGCACCCTGATTTGCTTTTAGGGAACCATCCCCCACACAATCCTAGTCCTTATAACTTTGGAGGGGCTGACCCCACTTCCTGACTCTAGCTATAGATATGTAACTCAGGCTTAGCCAATCAGAGCAATTGTGATAGGTTCAGGGCTGGACATGTGACCCAATCCAGGCCAATGGGGGTCAACCCTGGGATTTTTGCTGGAAGTTTTAAGGTAGTGATCTCTTTGCTTTGAGGTGGCTTAATTGGCCATTTCTGCTTTCCTGTGGAAAGACTCAGCCTGCTAATAAAACAGACACAAAAGAAAACAGTCAAGACATAGAGGGAAACAGATTCATGACAACTTCCTTTGAGCTTCTGGCACAGACTATGTCTGAATCCAAAATGTCTTCTTAAAATTTTCAGTTCAGAACTCTTTTTGGCTGAACCTGGTTATAATTGGGTTTATGTTACCTACAACCAAAAGAATCACCACTAAAACCCTGGGTATGACACAAGTATTGTTAGTCTCATGTAACAGATGAGGTCATTGAGGCTCAGAGAAGCAAAGTAAGCACTGAACTAACAAGTGGTAGAACAGATACTTTTCATTTACCCCTTCTTAATCCATACCTCTAATCTCTACTCAGGGGCTCAACGAGTCCCCCTTTTCTAGCTTTCTTCCACCAAGCACACAAGTATGAACAGGCTCATGGAGCTAGACTGATCTAGGTTCCAGACCTGGTTCAGCATCTTCTTAACTGTCTGCTCTTGGAATGACTTGCTAGCTGTATATGCTGAACTAGTTTCTTCCCCGATTTGTGCCTCAGTTTTCTCATCTGCAAAATAGGAAGCTAACAATATCTCCCTCACAGAACTGTTGCGAGGAGTAGGTATATCAGATTATGTCTAATGATCTGAGAGCCTGGCACATGGTAAATATGAGAAAGGGCTTACTATTATTTTTCTTCTGCTGCCTGTATGTTATTAGTAAGTTGGTTACCCACCTCTGTCTCACACACCCAGGATGTGGCCTGAGTTATGATCTATCAGTTCCAAATGCTGCAGCAAAACAAACAACACACACCCTGCCCGCCAGGGGCTTCAAATAATGTCTGACCTGCTCTTTCTAAAATGCTGATGTTTCTAAAAGTGGTGATCACTATGGGCTTAGTAGGCCTAACACCAGCCTGGGAAGTGAAACTTTGGAGAGGAATTTCAAGTAAGCAGACTTTTGCTGAATTGCAGAAAGGAGAGGGAATGGAAGTGGACCCAGACTTTTCCAAGCTCCCCCCAACCTCTTACTTCTGTCAGCCCCACAGCTGTAGGGGATAGACTGCATTTCTCTTAGAGTTTGTAACAGTTGCTACCCCAAGTGCTAACTCAATTCCTCCTAAAGGGGCATTAGTCTGGTAGAGTGTAAAATATGCCAGCCCTGGAGATTCACCAGGGAATGGAGGGGGGCTAACTGTGGATTCAGAGTGAGTTCTGGTTGAGGGGTATGCTAATGAATAGAAGTCTGGTTAGAGAAACAAAGGGGGAGTCCCTTGTCTCTCTGATTCATGAAGGTCAGAACTGGTACCCAGGGTGGTAACATGGCTTGTCAGCTATCCTGAACCCAAAGTCTCCTATCTCTGGGCATCACCATCAACGCTTTAATCCCTACCTTGCAGACAGGTTCAATGGTCTATGAACTACCATTTATGGAGTACTTGCTAAGTCTCTTATGTAAATGACCTCATAGGACTTTCCAGCAGTCCCAGGGAGATGAAGATTACAGCCCAATAACCGTGACCTTGGACCTTGTAACCAGGTTGCATAGAGTGGATTCCACACTAGCTGTGTGACCTTGAGCATGTTACTTAACCTAGACTCTGTACCTCAGTTTTCTCCTCTGTGAAATAGGAATAATAATAATTCTTACTTATTCAGGGTGTCATGAGGATTAAATGAGTAAGCACCTGTAGCTCTTAGAAGAGTACATGGCACTATGACAGCTGTTTTTATTAACTCTCATTTTGCACATGTGGACCCTGAGGCCAGAAAGAGGGATCATTAACATACCACACACAGCTTGTGAAGCTGGGTCTCAAACTAGCTTTAAGTGATCCCACAACTACTGAGTGGAATTGCCTTCTACTCAGAGGAAGCTAAAACCCCCACCATGCCCCCAACCCACATCCTACACCCCCCCCCCCCAACAAACAGTTATTTTCCTCTCTCCCTCTGAACTTGGGTGTCTCTTCTGAAGTGTTGAGATAAGATCTGAGGCCATAACTGCTTAGAGGTTCAAAAGTTTTCCCGGTGCTGAGGAAAGAAAACTTTGGCACTCCTCCCCAATTTTGGAACTGGAGGCAGCGGGTAAGAATTCTCAGGCTCCCAGAGTCACGGGGCAGAGGCTCCGGGGGACCTGTAGAAAAACCACCCTCCACCCCCGCCCTTGCAGTCTCCCGTGGTCCCAACTCTAGGTTCAATCTAGCACAGGATGCCAATGGAAACATCTTCATTTTGAAACTTGAGCTCATCTGGAGGGGCTAAGGAGAAATAGATGAGGGGTGTGGCGTTCTAGACCTTGGCGGGGGTTGGGGGGTGGGGGTGTCTCTCTAGTTCGCCATGAAACCTCTAGGGTGGCGTCTCTGTCAATCTTACAGTTTCTGCATCTGTCTGGCTCTGTCCATCTGTTTCTATTTTGGCCTCTCCAGCAGGAATAAGTGGAGGTGGGGGCATCACTAGATGTCTGTCGTTCAGTCTGTCATTGACTTTGCCAAACATCATCTCTCTGACTTTCTAGCTCTGCTTCTTTGTCTGGACTTACCTATTTCCGCCCGTCCGTCCGCCCTCAGGTGAGTGTGGGCGGTGGGGAGTTCTCGCCAGGGTTCTGACCCTTCCGAAACCCTTCTCTCCAAACCCGAGGAGCTGTCACGCTGCGCGGAGCCCGAGGCCGGGGTGCGCGGCAGGAGGCGGGAGAAGGTGTCCGAACCGAGCCACAGGCGCCCCCTCGCGCCCCCTCCCGGCGTGGGGGCGGCCCTGGGAGCGCGGAGCCGGAGGCGGGGGCGCCGCAGGCCCGCGGGCCCGGGTCTCCGCCTCCCTCCCCGGCTGGCCCCCCTCGGCGCGCCTCCTCCTCCCGAGCCCCGCCTCCGCAGTCCGCGCCCCCGCCGCCGCCGCCGCCGCCGCCGCCGCAGAGCATCGAGCAGCTTGGCCGCCGCGCCCGCCGCGCCACCAAACTTTCGCCGGAGCCGGCGCCGGTGAGTCAGAATGGAGCGCGGGCAGGGCGCGGGCAGGGGCCGCAGCGGGGCCGCAGTGGCGGGGCGAGGCTGTGCGCTGGCCGCTGGGGTCTAGGCATCCCTGCGGAGCAGCACGGACCTCGGGAGCCGGCGGGCGCAGGGTGGGCGCGCTTGGGGGCCCTAGGGACACCGGCGGCTCGGGGAGGGTCCCGCGGCGCGGCTCGCTGCACTGCACCCGCCCTCATACTCCGTTCTAGCGCCTCGCCCCGACGCGCAGACACCTGTGGCTTCCCCGGGGTTCTCCAGGGCGCGCGCCCAGAGCGTCTGCCTCCGGGTTCTGGGGCGGAGAGGGCGAGTCCCCAGCTTTTCCAGAGCTGCCCCTGGCGCTGAGTTCGATGCTAACCGCAGTCCCAGCCCGTCTGTGGAGTGCGTTATCTGTGCCAGGCGCTGGGCATCCGGTGCCTGTTGGGATTCTCCCTGCAACGCCAGGAACCGGGTGTTATTACACCCATTTTAGAGAGGAGAAAACTGAGGCTTAGAGAGGGAAAGTTGTGCCAAGGAGGGCGACCAAGTCAAGGAGAGAACCAGGGTTTTGAGCCCCAGGAGGCCTGACTCAAACCACATAACCACACGCGGAGAAGCCCCTGGTTCAGCGTCACCGGGAAGCATTGGGAAGCATTGAGACCACCGCCAGAGGTCTTCGGCAAGCCCAGGAGGGACGGACCACCTCCTCATTGTACCGAGGGGAGGATCCTTTGGAAAAATGGGTGGCCATTACTGCTAGGGAGTGGATTTTGGTGGCCGAAGCGCGTAGGGGTTGCTCTTTCAGGGCAAGAGTGAGCGGGGACCAAATTCTGGAAGTTGCTCTGGATTTTTCTGGAAGGAGCCACCGAAGTCAGGAGCAGACACTGGAGAGCAGCAGTTCTTTATGGATGTCGCTTTCTCCCCCTGGGTGACTGTCCCCCTCACACCCACCTCCCACCCCCCTCAGAAGACCCCTTCCAACGCCTTAATCTCTTTAAGGTGTCCTCTCTGCCTGGCAGCTGGTAGTGCAGAGATGCTGCGGGCAGAGTCGCTGTCCTCCGGCAGGGGGCTCCCACCTCAGACCTGGAGTCCGAAAAGAGGGGACAGTGCTTGTCCTGAGGCTGGCTGAAAGGTGCTGGGGAATTCCTTCTTTGGTGAGGGGTGGGCCACTGTGAGTGGAGCACAGATGGAGTGTATTTCCAGAACAGGAAAGAGAGGGGAGTTGGGGATCTGATATATGCCCATTCTTGGCAGTCAGGAACCAGCATGGACTGAGAGGGGGAGAGAGAGCACCAACTGTAGTGTCATTATGCATTATCCCATTTAGTTCTCACAGCAACCTTACAAGGTAGGCACTATTACTACTAACCTCATTGGACAGATGCTCTGTTGAGGCTCAGAGAGGTTAAGTGACTTGCCTGAGGTTGCCCAGCTGGTCCGTGGCAGAATTTGGATTTCAACACAAGTCTTACCTGACTCCTTCCAGATTATCAGTGAAACTCAGGCTGCAGATAGGTCCCTCCTTCTTGTGGCTGGCAGAAGCAGAGTTAAAGAATGGGGTCCCTAATGCCTGCGCACCATTCTCCTTTTTCTCTCATGGATGTCCTCGAGGGGACCTGCTGCTGGGTGGGTCCTCATTCACAGGAATCCCTGCCAACCCCATGTAAATACACTAATATGATTCAGGACTTGCTAGACCCTGCTATAAGCCCAAGGCCACCTGAGGCTACCTGGCTCTATCAAGAGGTATGGCCCCTGGTGGAGAGAGAATCTGTGGAGAGGGGAGGGAAAGCCTGGTACCGTTTTCCAGTGTGATGCAGAATCCTTCTAAGGCAAGAGTTGGCCCAGCACTCCCTGTCTGTGATTTCAGAGCTGGGTGGAGACTGGAGCAGCCTCAAGAGGCGCCTGCAGCCCGGGGGAGTTTGGGCAGTCCTGAGCTGGGAGTGGTCCCTCTTGGCCCTCAAGTGTCCAAGGAAGGAAGAACTTGTATGTGAACCTCCTGCCATTGGAGTCTGTCAGAATTCCATGTTTGCACTTTCCTTTTCACAGTGGAGTTGTGCCTGGTGGAAATGGAGTGGCCTTTTCATAACAAAGAGGAGGGACGCATAGCAAACGCTGCAAAAGTGTGGATCCCGGGGCTGGCTCAAATTCCAGTGTTGTTTATGAGCTCTGTGGCCTTGGGCCAGTTGCTACGCCACTCTGTTCCTCAGTTTCCCCATTTCTAGAATAGGAATGTTCATAGCACCTCCCTCACTGGATTGCTGAGAGAATTGCGTTCAGATGCGCCAAGTACTTACATGGTGCCATGTCATACATAAAAGTGCTGTTTAAACGTTAGTTGTCATGAGTGTTAGTATTAAAGTCAAACAGGCCCAGCTTTATATCCTGGATCTGCCGTCTGCAAGCTGCCTCACCAGTGCAATCCTCTTGCTTTCTCTCATCTGTCAAGTGGGAGACGTAAGTGGTTTGTCCCAGAAATCTTAGTGTGGTCTTCAGCTTTAAATAGCCTGAAGCCCGATGTCTCAGGGCAGACTTACTGAAACTTCTGGCACTCCACTAGGAACTCATAAAATGCTAAGCGTTCCCATAATTGTCACTGTTAGGGTGAAGCCCACTGCTTCAAGCAGTTGCTTGAACTTCATTCTCTGGCTTGGTTCCGTGGGCCATGGGTTTGGGGCAATTTTTTAGTGTCTGTGGGCAGGACAAAGGTTCTTCCTATCTTTCCTACCTTCCTATCTTCTGTCTTAAAATCCTCTCTTCACAACATTTCCCAGGCCCAAGCCTGAGCCTCTTGGTGGTTATGGGATGGCAGAGGGTCGGTTTGAAGTTCGCTTCATAAGATCTGCCCCAGCTGCCCTGTCCTCACTAAGGCAAAGGCCTCAATAGAACACACTACTCAAGCCTGTCCTGTTGACTCAGGATATTTTGTGTACCTTCCAGGTAAGTGGAGTGGACACATCCAGAGTTCCAAAATTTTTTGCCCTTAAAGACAGAAAGTGAGGTAAAGAAACAAAAACAAAAACAAAAACAAACAAAAACAAAACAAACAAACAAAACCTCAGGGTTAGAACTCCAGCCCTAGACCTTTGAACTGAGTGACCTTGGGCATCAGTCTTTTTATCTGCAAAATGGTCTTTAATCGTATTTCCCAGTGTCTGGTTCTCAGGATTAATACCAAGACGGAAAAGCAGAGAAAAGAAGGAAAAAAGCAGATAGTACAAATGGCAAAGAATTACATGCAATTGTAAGTAATTCTCATTAGCATTCAGGCCAAGCCTTAGCAGTAATTGCTACTGATCCAAGACGTTTTATCTGAAAGATGTACCTGGCAGAGGGATCATTCAAGCCTCAGTCACCTGCTGCCCTCCCTTTCACAGTGACGCTGAGCATTTCTGAATCTCGGGATGTAATTATAATAAAGCTCCCGTATCTTATTTATAAGTGACTCACTTCTGCCATTAATGATGGCAGAGGACTCAGGCACACACTCATTGGGAACAATGCCGCTGATGCTGGGGGGGGGGGGGGGGGGCAGGATGCCTCTCCTCTTTTATGCATTCATCTTTCCTGCTGTAATTCTCCAGTGATAATGCAGGAAGATCACATGGGCTGGGATCGAAGCTGACAGCTCTCAATTTGTGTAGCAGCTTGCATGGCAAGGCCCATTGAAACTTGCCTCTGCCAGCAGAATGGATGTTAGAAATCTTTACATCACAACAGAGAGGATGGAGTAGAGGAGATTGAGGAAGGCATCTCCAGGGAGTGATTAAAAGCATGGACTCTGGTGTTCAGCAGACCTGAGTTTGAATCTTCATTCTGCCAGCTCATTAGTTGTGGTATGACTTTTGGCTATCTTCCCACTATCCATTCTGATAGAGCAGGGACTGTGTCTGTCTCATTCACCATGGTATTCACAGCTCCTGGTGCATAGGAGGGGTTCATGAATGTCCAATGAATGAATAAATGGATCTATGAATGACAAGTTGCTTGCTTGAACCTCAGCTTTCTCATATGTCAAATGGAGTTAATATAGCACCCACCTTGTAGGTTGTTGTGAGGACTGAATAAGGAAATGTTACGCACAGAGTAAGCACTCAGCAATGCCCTTAATGAGAAATTGATGAGCAGAGGCTGGCCTTATCTGGGAGGGAGAACTTTTTCCCCCACACTCAGACCAGTAAGAGGCAATAATGCTGGTCATAAGAATCCCTGTATTTACATAGCACTCTATAAAGTGCTTTCATATCCATTGACCCCTAATAACTAGGAGGTGGAATATAAGCCCAGTTCACTCCGATCTGCTCCCTCTTTCTGCTGAGCTCTCTGTTGCTCCATTGGGGATGGGAAGGTGTAGTATTTAGTCTTCCATGAACATGGTATCTCTCTTCATTATTTAGGATAGCTTTAATTTCTTACAGTATAGTTTCTTAATTTCCCTTGGTGGTCTTGCACATCTTTGGTTAGATATAGTCCTATTTATTTGATATTTTGCATGCTATTATAAATTAAATATATATATGTATATTTTTGCATTAATATTCTGTTGGTTACATTTTGGGAAAATATGTTAGCATCTTGTATATTGATTTGTATCTAGAAATCTTGCTAATGTCTCTTACTAATTAAAAAGATGTATTTGTAGATTCTTTTGGAAGAAGTGTTTATAGAATTGTAGGAGGTGCAGGTAACAGTTTTTCTTCCTTTCCGGTCCTTTCAGGGTTTTTCTTTTTTCTTTTTCTTTTCTCTTGCCTTACAGTCCTTAAGACTTCAGTATAAGAATGAATTAAAGAGGAAATACTGGGCATCTTGCCTTTTTTAACTCTTATGGAGCAGCTGTCCACATTTGACAATTAGGATAATGTTTACTCTAGGGTTTTGGTAGATAATTTTCATCAGATTAAAGAAGTTTCTTTCTATTCCCACTTTGCCACATGTTTATTTTTTTTTTCTTTTTCTTCTTCTTCTTTGTTTTTGTCTTCTTCTTAGGTCATAAATGGAAGTAGAGTTTTTGACATATTTTTTTTTCTACATCTGCTTAGATAGTCACATGATTTTTCTTTTTCAGCCTGTTAACATGGTAATCCACAGTGATTTTTGCACTTCTGGAATAAACCCAACTTGGGTCATCCTGTAGTATCTTTATTGCTGGATTATTTCTGCTCACCTGTTATTGAGGATTTTAGCATCATGTTTTCATACGTGAGATCCACTGGTGATTTTCCTTTCTGGTGCTTACTTGTCAGGCTTTGGTGTCAAGGTTACACTGGCCTCATGAAACGAGGTGGGCAGTGTTTCTACTTGTTCAGTTCTCTAGAAGAGATTGTGCAAGCTGGGTGGTGTTCATGTGAGGAGTTTGGTGAACTCAGCAATGAGGACTCAGAGGGTGGAAGCTGAAGAGAAGGGTGGGGAGGACAGCTGGTTTCAGCTCTGTCCAAAGTGGAACTTTCTACCAGTGGGAGGTTCAGGCTGCCTCAGGTAGGGGTTCAGGGACTCTGAAGCCGGCTGTCCTGAGTGCTGTGGGGAGAACCTAGCCTTGGACACTGGGTAGGGTTGTTGCAACCAGGGATCCTGGATGGATGGAGTTCAGCCTAGGGCAAGAGTCTGATGCCTGTGAGCTCCCCTTGAGCGTCTTCCTGCTACTAAAATTGATGTGGCTGCAGATAGTGTGCTCACAATGAATTATTACTCCCTGGTGCCCACAGATGGAGGGACTTGCCTCCACGGACCATTCATCTTCCAGCTGGTGGGAGAGGCTTTCCCTCTCTGTGATATCCATTTACTTGGAATCCCCAATTAGGACCTGGGGTCACACCCCTCCTACTGGTTCTGCCCCTCCCCCTGTCCCACTGCAGGTAGCTAGATTTGGGCAAACTTCTCTGCCTATTCTTCCCTCAATCCTCTTTCACAGAAGCTCCAGGCACTGTCCTAATTTGGATCCTGTATCTTAATTCCCATAATAATGCTACAAGGTAGTTACTAATATCTCCATTATTCACATTAGGAAAACAAGGTTTTTGGTTGTCATTATTTGAATGGTTTCATATTTCACACTAAGTTATCCTTCTCTAAGCTGTTTGAATTTGAGTGTAAGATACAGATCTGACTTAATTTCCCTTTCCCATATTTAACCAGTTGCCCCCATCCTGTTTACTCCATCTTTCTTCCTTTCCTCACCTGTGTGCCCCATGTATCAGATACCAAAGCACCCTGTATGGTCAGAGGCAGAGCCGCAGCACTGGGCACCTCCCAGGGGTGCCGTTTGCACGGTTTCCTGTCTTGGGCATCAGGGTGTGTGACCGGGAAATCCTGTCATTAGTAGCAGGTCTCTTTCCAGGCTGTCTATTCTGGTGTTGGACTTTCCACTGATTCAAGCGGCCAACCATCAGACAGGATCATGGCAGTAAACGGTGGGGAAATGCCAACCAGGCACAGCACAGGTGGAGAAGAGCGGGGGAGGCTTGTACCATGTCACTTTGATGATTATCTGTGTACTGTACTTTTTAATAGCTGGCAAAGGCGTCTGCTTCCCCCTGGCTTCTTCTTCTTTTTCTCTTTTAAACTTTTCTAGGCAATTTTCACTCGGCTTATTCTTTCTGAGACCTTCGTTTATTTGCTAGCTGGCTTTTCTGTGTTCCTGGAGAAAACCATCATTAAATACATCCGTCGTACTGTCGCTCTCCCTGCCCTACACGAAACACTGTCCATCGCCAGCCCACACATGTGGTCTGGAACATCTGCCAATGACTGTTGATCCTGAGCCCATGACGGAAGCTCATTTTCTTTCCTCTGTCCACGGCACCTAACTGCCTAACTGGATCCACCATAGTGGGCCTGACATGGGCCTCTGGCGGATCTAGTTTCCGCCTCCCTGGGGAAGGATGGTCTTAGGTCTTTAAAGTACTTCCCACGAGCTCCCCAGAGCACACTGGGGGGAAACCTGAATTCTGCATTTAAATCAGATCATCACCATCTCTTGAAAGCAAGTTCATGTGAGACAGAAAGAGATAAAATGTGGTTGTGGATGTACATTAAGTCATATAAATGATCCTCAGAATTCAGCGCAGGGTAAGAGCAAATATTCTAGGGCCAGATGATATAGGTTCGATTCTGGGTCCACCACTTTCCAGAGTGTGTCTGGGGCAAATCACCCCCCAATCTTTCCCTTGATCCCCTCAAGTATAGAGTGGGGTTAGTGACCATATTAACTTACAGCATCACTATGAGTAATGAACAAGTCATGAAGTTTGAAAGAATTAATATTTAAAAAGGATTTACCACAGTCTGGCAACTCATAAATGTTTATTAAGTACCAATTAATAAATATACTATATGGATTTCTTTTCCCCTAAGAAATTGGGAATCATTTTGTCGTGTTCCAAAACAAACCCCACTGGGTTTTAAAAGTTGAAATTGAGTTCATCCCATATATCAATTTCTGACTCCTTGTGTGATTGGTGCTTTCTGTGTGAAGATATGTTCTCAGATTAGACTGGAAGCTCCTTGAGGGTGCTTTGGGAATCTACTCCCGAAGCCAAGAGCACACTGTATACACTGTATGTTAGCTAACTTGACAATAAATTATATTTAAAAAATAAAAATAAAAAGTGCTAGGGGGCGCCTGGGTGGCTCCGATAGTTAAGTGTCCAACTTCGGCTCAGGTCATAATCTCACATTTCATGGGTTTGAGCCCGCATAGGGCTGTGCTGACAGCTCAGAGCCTGGAGCCTGCTTTGGATTCTGGGTCTCTTTCTCTCTCTGCCCCTTCCCTGCTCTCTCTCTCTCCCCCCCCCCAAAAAAATAAATAAACATATAAAAATAAAAAATAAAAAATTCTAGAACTCAGAGGCAGTGAGTTTAGTGCCAATAGTTGGGGTTTCACATCCTGGTTACCTCTCTGACCTCAGAGGAGGCATTTTAACCCCCCTGGCCTTGGTTTTCTTATCTGTAAAAGGGAATAATAATACTAGTAATAATAATTCTCACAGCATTATTGAGAGTCTCTTCTCCCAAACTTGCAGTGACTATGCCTTCTCATCACTGAGGACTCAGATATCCCGTCCTTAGAGAGGCCTTCCCTCACCACCTTGTTTGGGTCACCACCCCCCACCCCCACCCCAATCCAGTTCCTCACCATTGATTTTCTTATAGGTCCCCATCAGACTGCCAGCTCCAGGAGTGTCAGGATGTTATCTGCCTTGTTTACTGCTATACCTACAGTGACTCCATTGACTGGCACAAGTAGGTGTGCACTGAAAAACATATTGGATGAAGAAAGTGAGATCACAGCTAGAGCCGTAAAGACAAGGACATGCCCCAGTCATGCAGGTGGCAGTGAACACCATTGAGATGGCGAATGTCCCTGGTACTTTGTAGCATTCATACACCTAAAATTGCTTTTAGGCATTTCTAGAGTAGTAAGAAACACTGAACAAAGATGGGTTCTTTTCATGGTTGTAGCAGGAGCACAATCAATATTTGTCAGTCGTTTATTGATTGATTCTCACAGCACCCAACACTGGGCTTGACAGAGGCCATGAGAAACTCCATTGACAAGTTAGGAATGGAGGCAGGGTTTCTCTCGCTGTTCTCTCCTGTTGGGGCTAGAAGGGCCGATAAATAGCACTCCTTTGTCTGGCCTGACTTAAGGCCCAACTGAGAGTTGGCAACAGGAGGACAGCATGTCACCATTGGCACTAATTGGAGTGACCTTGGAGCAGCGGGGTGGGCTAACGCTGATGGCCAGAATTCGACGGGTGTCCCTGCCTGCCTGGGTGCTGGGCCCTGCAGAGGGCCCCTTCTCCCTCCTGGTGGGGAGCAGAGTCGGATACATGCTCCCTGCAGGTAGGCCAGCTCCTAAGGGAAGCAGAGAAGGGCATGAGTAACACTTGCCTTATTTCATCTCTCAAACTCCCTCATAAACATGTGGGAGATATCTCTGTGAGATAAGAATTAGTGTGCCCATGTTATAGATAAAAACAACTGAGGTCTGAGATGTTGACTAACTTATGCTAGAGTGGAACTGGGGAGACCAGTAAGGAGGCTATTGCGGTTGTCCAGATGAGACAGGATGATCTCTTGGACCAGAGGGCGGTGGCCGTGGGGAGGCGGGGACACTGTTTTGGAGCAAATGGATTAGGACAGACAGGTGGTTGAACGTGGGAAGTCTGGCCGGGGCACTACTTGGGGGTCAGTATTAAAGCACCGCCATTGGGTAAACTCGTGGGTTTTTCTGCTTGCTTCTTGCGTTTAGGGTAGAATAGATGTAATCCTCCTGGGCAAAGATTATTCAGAGAATTAAGAATTCCACAGGCACCACATCAGCACATCTCAGAGGAACTGAAACTGATGATCGCTCACTTTTAATTGGAAGTGCTAGCTGGAGCGTGCTGGGAGAGAATGAAAACATACAGGGCTCAGGTTGGGGGCCAAGGGAAAAGACGCTTGGGTCTCTAAGAGGCCTTGTAAAGAAGTGGGTCCTTCACGGCCCCTCTCCCATTTCCTCCCTCCTTCAGAATTGACAGTTGCTGCCCCCACTGTCCTGTCATGTTCCCGGAGGCCCAGCTTGGGCTTAAGCCTTGCTCTCCCTCCCCAGGACCCCCTACTCAGCTTCCCTGCCCCCAGACAGCACCCTGATGTCCCCCCAAAGACTCTTTGCCAGGCACAAATCTGATCATGTCACTTCCTTGCTCAAAATCCAATGGCATCCTTTATAGCCATTAAGTAGAGTGAAACTCGAGTATCATCACTTGGAAAGATGGGAAAGATACATGGGAAATGTATCATTAAGTGAAAAGAGGATATGGCAGAATAGCTCTGACAACGTAGGATGGCACAGTGTGGTAGTCAAAAGCATGGGCTCTGGGGTCACGCTGAGTTTGATCCCCAGCTCTGCCACTTGGTAGCTGTGTGACCGGGAGCAGGTTATTTTTCTAAAAAATTTATTTAGTGTGTATTTATTTTTGAGAGGGGGGAGAGAGCGCACAAGGGGGGACGGGCAGAGAGAGGGAGCCAGAGGATCTGAAGTGGGCTCTGTGCTGACAGTAGAGAGCCCAATGTGGGGCTTGAACCCATGAGCTGTGAGATCATGACCTGAGCTGCAGTCGGACGCTCAACCAACTGAGCCACCCAGGCGCCCCCAGGAGCAAACTCTTAATGCCTCTGTGCCTCAGACTCCTCATCTGAACAATGGGAACGAAAGCAGTACTCAGCTCCCATAGGGCTGAGAGGGCTACAGGTGGGCTTAGCCCAGTGCTTGGCTCCTAGCAGCACTCAGTAAATGCCAGTCATTATCATGGCCATAATTGTATATGTTCGCATGCATTTATAGGCACCTCTCTCTCTTTTCATCTTATTCTTCGGAACTCAGATTAGAAGTCTCCTCTTCCAGGGGTGCCTGGGTGGTTTGGTCGGTTAGGTGTCCAACTGTTGATTTTGGCTCAGGTCATGATCTCATGGTTGTGAGATCAAACCCTGTGTTGGGCTCCGAGCTGAGCATGGAGCCTGCTTAAGATTCTCCCTCTCCCTCTGCCCCTTCCTCCCATCTCTTTCTCTCTCTGTCTCTCTATCAAAAAAAAAAAAAGTCTCTTCTTGCAGGAAGCCTTGCCTAAACACCCCTTTCCCCTCCACTTAAAGGCTAGGTTTGAACTCTTCTCTGGACTCACAGCACCCCCTGGTCTTACTTCTACTATGCATATTACTCCATACTGTAACCATCTCTGTCTACTCATGGCTGTAAGCGCCTAAGGACATGGCCTGTGGCTGGTTCCTCATTAGATTCCGGGTACCCATCACATTGGGAGGGACATAGGAAGCCCTCAGAAAATACTTGTTGGATGAATGAATGGGAGAATGGATGAATGTGAGCAGGGCTTTGAAACATAAGGTTTCAATGGGTGGAGGTGTAGAGGAAGGACATTTTGGGCAGAGGGAACAGCATGAGCAAAGGCACAAGAGGTGGAAAGATGCACTCTCCAGGAAGAGCAAGCAGGCTGGTCAGACCACATCGTAAAGTGTGACCAGAGTAACAGAAAGTCCTGAAGGTTGGGAGGTAGGTAGGGAGAATAAAAAATGTCTTGTGTAAACAAAAGGAAAGTTGATGCAGTGAGGGTGGGCACAGAGAAGGAAGGGGTCTCTTGAGGGACATCATTTATACCCTGATCCTCCAGACTGGCTTAGGTGCCTTTGTGATGCCGTGTATTCAGCATCATGTAAAATAAATACCTAGTTTATCTGTCTCTTTCCACCTCTAGACTGCACACCCCTCAGAGATGGAAATTTATGTTTTCTCTCTCTTTTTTCTAAGACTCTCCTTGCCCACGAAGATCAGCTATTTCCTCCCCCACACCTGCTTTCCTCTGCCACATAGGGCTATAGATACGGTTTCTGTTGTGCCTTCCAGTATGTGGATCCTAGTACAAATCTCTCCAGGTTCTGTGGGAGTAGAGGGTTTGTAGCTTCTCCCCTTAATAGAACCATTCATAGGACTCTGCTTCCTTCATGGGATTCTTGTATCAAGCCAGAAACAGAACGACTCTTGCAGTTCATTCCTCGGTCAGACGCGGACATCAGTCTTTTGACCAGAGGCCTGCAAAAGAAGAAGTTCTCAATTAAGTTCTTGGGGCTAAATGGGGTCCTTGCCAGATCCAAACAGGCAGTGCTGCCTGGGCCAGCAGCAGAGGTATGGGAAGATAAAAGCAGGAGTTGGAGTCTGTTTGGGGGGATTGTGCCCCTACTGTGTGCTGGGGATGTTGCAGTGGACAAACACACCCATTGCCTTTAAGGGATGGTGGAGAAGACGGATGCTGGACAAGTCACAGTGAAACGGGATGCAAGGTTCTCAGATGGGAAAGCGTAATGTTATGGGAGGCTCAGAGAGGCTAAGTGACTCACCCAAGGTTGCACAGCCAGGGTAGCCAAGCTGGCATTTGAACTGAGATCCTCTGACCTCTTTCCTTAGTGCCATGAAGCCCCTCGAGGTAACTGCCTAAAACATTTTTAGAAGTTGCTCAGTGTAATGCAATCCTGATTCTTTGCTGGGTACCTCAGGACGCATTCTTCCATTCGTGTCATCCATAAATATAGAAAGCATATCTTTCTAGGGGCAAGTTCCAGGCAAGGTAGCAGGAATAAGTCACAAAGCTAAACCCTGGGTTTCCTGTGTTAAGTCCTCACTAATACCCAGAGTTTTCACTGTTTTCTCTCTGTTACAAGCAGAAAAAACAGACAAGTAGGGAAGAAAACTCAAGGGAACATTTGGCTCCATGGATTGGAGCAGAGAGCTTGAGTGAGGGACAGGGATTTGGACACCCGGGTCGCCCGTCAGTGCCGAGTTCCGTAAGGGCGAGCTCACCATGGCTGTTCTGAACACTGAGGGCTTCCTCTGCGTCCCGGGTCGCTAGGGGAAACCAAGCATTTTCCTGATGAATGCATCTTAACTCCCTTTCATCCCAGACACAGAGCTCTGTGTTTGTGCACTAAATGTTACTTTGAAAACAGTGCAGTTGGGAGTGGATCTCGTCTTCTGGGCTTGTTGTTTTGTAATATTTCCCTCACACATCTTATTGGCCTCACCTAACACGAGGCACCGGTCATAATGGCATGCACTGAGCATTTACTCTGAGTTGGATGATGTGCTGAGCACTTTATATGTGTCACTTTATTTGGTCCTCTGAATAGCCTCGTGAGGTCAAGACTGTTGTTGCCCTGGGTCAGTGATGAGGAGCCCAGGATCACACAGCCAAAAAGTGGAGGAACTGGGATTCAAAGCCAGTCTAGAGCCATGACAGAGTTGGCCCCAGAACCCAGGTCTTGTGACCCCTGTGGGCATCACCTCTGGCTTTGGGCAGACCGTTCTCTTTCTGAGACTTCTCACATCAGTTCCAGACTCCAAGCCAGAGTTCCGTCCATGGGGTGTTTGCACACTGGCCCCATCTGCACTGGACAACTTACCCTTCCCCAGACACACCTCATGAGGTATGGTGCCACCAGCCTCCCGCTTCCCCTGCCCACTCAAGCCCTAAGTTCCCACTGAACTGTACACGTAAAACAAGTGAGTTTTATTCTAGGGATTTTTTTATTGTGATAAAATATGCATCCTAAAGCAAGTGAATCTTACGGTATATAAACTATGTCTCTACAGCTGTTCTAAAAAAAAAGAAAGAAAGGAGTTAGGAATGCTGGTTCCATGGTGACTCTTCCAGGAAGGCTTCCCTGTTAGCAGGTTGTTTGGGGTTATAGGGACTAGAGATGCACCCTGTTTAACCTCAGTTAATGGGGTTTATTTTCTGTGTATAGCGGGATGTGAGAAAGACAAAACACAGGGTCACCACCATACTGCCAGGCCCCACAGAGAGCTGGAGTGTTGTTTGGATCCACTGGAGACTCATTAGCCTATCCTGTCTCTACAGTAGTGTCCTCTGCTCTCTTCTCTAGGATGGAGACAACGAGGGGCCTGAGCTCCTCGCTGCTTACTCCTTGGCTTTGGCTCTTCCTGCTTATGCCAACTAATTCTTCTTTTTGCTCCACTGCACCTTTCATTCATTCAGTAAACATTTACTGAGCACTTACTGTGTACCAGGCCCTCCTCTAGGCGCTTGGGATACACCACAGACGAAGATTCCTGCCCAGGTGGGGCTTATAGTCTGCTTCCTGGATTCTGCTCACCCATGTGTCTGTTGTCCCTGGCTTCTGCTGGCCCGTGACGTGACATCTGTTGTGTTATCATTTCTGTGACCTCATAGCTTTTGATGTTTGTCCGTGATTTCTACCGACTATGGCTGCTTTGTATGTTTCACATTCTGCATTTTGAGAGGCAGTCTTCTAGTTCAGGTAGCCAGTATCTGGTTGTCCAGAAACTTTGTCCCAGGCCAGCCCACAGACAACCCGTGAATGCTGTCGAGGACCGTTCTGGGTGCTAAGGTAAAGGGATGAATGAGATGAAGGGTCCTGCCTTCTTAATACTTATGCTCTAGTGGAAGGACGGGCAAGGCGTAAATCAACAAATGAATATAAAATGCAGTGTTGACGAGCAGTAAGTGATAAGCAGGGTAGCAGATTGAGGGATGTCCATTTCCATAGGTAGGAGGGGTGGCATTCGAATCGAGTGAGGACCCGAAGCATGCTTATATCTGAGAAGGAAGCATTGTGGGCAGAGGAAACAGCAGGGCCCTGGGCTGGAAGTGGTTTGGAATGTTCTAGGAAGAGGGAGGAGGCCTGAGTAGCTAGAGCAGAGTATGCAAGGGCAAGTGTAGGGGATCGGGTCAGAGTCATGGGGCCAGACAGGCAAGGCCCTGGTGGCCACTGTGAGGACCTGGCTTTTGTCCAGAAGACTCCGGGAGCCTCCAGTGACATGATCAAATGTGCAGTAAAAAGCATCAACCTGGCTGCTGTGTGGACGATACACCGAAGGAAGGGAAGAGTAGTTCCAGGGAGGCTAATGCTGTCATACAAGCAAGGCCAGTGGTGGCCTAGACCAGGGTACAGTGTGGACACGAAGAGAAACAATGGGCTTCTGGGTCTCTTGTGAAGGTAGAACTGAGCGTAATGGTATACTTTCCTGATATACTTTCCCCCAGTCACCCAGGCGGACGCAAAGGTTGCCTCCTGTCTGCTCCTGAGGTGCTTACCTTGCGTGCCACTGACGAGTTTCCCGATCTATAACGAGAGGATGATAATCACACCTCCCTCCTGGGGTCATTATGAACGTGCAGGGCCCTAGCGGGGCCCATGGTGCAAAGTGGGTGCCCGGTGAGTGATGGCCATTATTGTCAGGAACACGGGAGGCGGGAAGCATGCAAGGGACCCCTCTGGGTTGGACTTCTCCCAGTGGACTTCAGGCAGCCCTGGTTCTGCTCTGACAGGCACCCTGGAGTCGGGACCTTTCAAGTTGAAAGTGGAGGGACAGACCCCTTTACTGAAATCCAAATAAGAGCCTGGGGCTTGCCCTAACTTATTTCAGTCCTCACGGCCCCTCAGAGCAATGGAACTCCACAGCCCCATTCTGCAGGGTCTCGGAGAGGTGAAGGGATTCACCCGAGGGCCTGTCGCAAGTGATGGGGTTTGGGCCTGAACAACTGATCCCTGGCCAAGAGTCAGGGTGGCATAGTGATGAAAGGCCAGGGCTTAGGGCCCACAGAAGTCTGAGTTTGAATCCTGGCTCTGCTCTGTATGGTCCTGAGCATGTCCCTTCCCCCTCTCTGTGCCTCAGTTTCCTTAGCTGTGAAAAATGGGACAACACTGGGCTCCTTGCTTGGTTGGGGTGAGGCCTAAGGGAGGTGCTGGATGTCAGGTCTTCAATGGGACCCACATAGAGCAGACATTCAACAGCTGAGACCTCTCCTGTGTTGCCCCCAGGCCTGTGTCTCTGTGGCTCCTGCCTGGCATCCCTGCCAGCAGTTTGAAGTAGATGCCTCGTTGCCAGATGCTGTCATGGAAACCAAGAGATGGGGGAGTAGGAGAGGCCTGGAGGAGGTCTGGGGGGAGGGGACATCATTCCCTTGCTCACCCTCTGGCCCACCTCAGCCAGCTCATTACAGCAGTGATGGCTCAGAGGAACAGAGTGGGGGCGGGAAGCCAGGCTGTGATGGAGGAGACAAAGGCTGGCTGGGCTCAACTGGAAGCTTTGTTCCTGTAGGGAGTGTGGGACACAGGGCACCACCTGTGGGGCCACTCGAAGCCACCTCCCAGGCCCCCCAAGGCTTGAGCAGGCTAGAGCCAGGATGTGACTCACTCTGGAATCCCTTGTCTAGCCGTTCCTTCTGCTCCCTTCAAGAGGCAATACATTCATTGTCTTGCCCTTTGAAACAGCCTCCCCACAGCATCCCTGTCAAGTCAAAGCCGACAACCCTTCTGACTGTTTCTCTGAATTGATATCAAAAATCAGTTGCTCGCTGTCTTGCAGCAAGAACAGCTCCATTTGGAGACCGAGTCTCCCCATCCAGGTGTCCTTCAAAAATTAGATCCCTTTTGACACCTTGTCTCGAGGAAATGGTCCTCCTCCCCCTTCTCCATGCCCCAGCCCTCTGGAACTACATCCCACACCTCGCCTTCCCACAGCATGTGGACGCTGTTAGGGCTCCCCTCCCCTATTCAGAAGGCACACTTGGAGCTCTGCAGCTTTGCAGGAACTCGGGAGGAGGACCCCAGGGCTTGCAGTCGTACAGAGCCGTGTTGGAATCCCCACTTGCTCTGCCGTTTACACACTGCGTGATGGGTCAGTGACCCCTGGGAGTCCCAGTTTTCTTACCGGTTCCAGGGGATTTGAGAGTAGGATCTGCCTCATGGGACTCAGTGAGTTGACCCAGGTAGAGCATCAGCAAACTGCATTACTGTGCTCGTCACTTCACACCTTTCTTTCAACTCAGGAGCAAGGAAGGAAGCAGAAAAAGACAACCCCTAGACACACTTTGTTTATAAAATTAAGCCCTTTCTCTTTAAGATGGATAGAATCTGCTAAAGGCTTTTCTTGGAGATGTTCTCAGCTTTGGATCAGTGCGCCAGACATTTATTGCATACCTACTATGTGCCAGACTCTGTGCTAGGTTCTGAGGAAATAATGGGGGGGCAAGGCTTTGGAACCTGCAGTATGGTGGGGAAGGCAGACCCGTGTACAGTCAGTCTCCACGTGAGAAGATATGTGCTATGGTCTAAATGGACACAAGGACTGCAGCTGCAAGGATGCCCGTGGGGTTATGGGGCGGGCGGGGGGGGGGGGGGCGGTGATACGTGATACTTATCTCAGCCTAAGGATGCAGTAGCATATTTTTCAAAGATAAGCAGGATGTAATTTAGCACAATCAGGTGAAATGAGCTCACAGGCAGAAGGTACAGCCTCAGCAGAGGGAAATAGCATCCCAACCAAATAGCATCGTGCGTCCAGGAAATCGGAAGGAGTTAGGGTTTGCCAGAGCATCAAGTCAAGCTCATGGGCAGGGGGTGGTCGGAGATGGACATGCCTAGAGAGTTAAGCAGGTCATTAGGGATTGACTCCCTTGGTCTAACCTAGAATCTTTTCATTGCAATGAAAGTTTCAGCATCCCTGGGAGACCAAGTGGGCGGGAAACTTTTTTTTATTTATTTTCCAGAAACTTGCACTTCGTGGAGTGGTCCCAGGACCAGCAGCAACTGCATAAGTTGGGAGTTTGTTAGAAATGGAGAACGTCAGGCCCCACTCCAGAGCTGCAGAATCGGACTCTGCGTTTTAACAAGGTGGCGCATATGCAGCTTACAGAGTGAGGTGACGCAGTGCCGAAAAGCACCCAGACATCACCTGCTCTGCTCCCAGCTCCCTAGTAAATGTGGGCTCGTGGCTCTTCAAGCAGTGCAGGACCTTCATTAGGCCTGTGTCATTGGTCTTAGATGAAGGCTAGCAAGGGCACTGCCCCAATGTTGGGATAGCCCTAAACGGGGATATGTCTGAACTGCTTTTACCACCTCCCTGGAGTCTCTTGCCTGGTCTCAAGCAGGATCGAGTGGGACATATTAATACAACTTTTTTACTTATTCGGCAAGGGGAAAGCTTTCTATGTTCCTTGTTAACAACAGTCTCCAAAAGAAAAGATATTTGGGCAGGAGATGTGGCAGGTGCTGCTTACTTGGCCCCCTCCCTGAGATGGCTTGTCTTCAGGGACAGGGTGCCTAGACCTTGTGCGTGTCACTTTTATAGCTTCTTTGTTCATCCATGTGTTCTCTTGAGAAAGGGACAGTGGCTACAAAGTCTCTTGTATCTCCCAGGACCTTGAAAATCAGACCAAGTGATTTGGACTTCTACCAGAGCACGAGGGAGCCACTGAGGAGTTCCAAGGAAGGGAGTAACAAGATGAACACTGCTGGTTGAAAGACCACTCTGCCAGCAGGGAGGAACTGGCAAGAAGGGCTTGGAGACATCAGTGCAGAGGCTAGTGTTGTTGGAGTCCAAGTGAGAAAGATGAGGTCTGGGTCTGGCCAGCGGCCCTGTTTGGTCACACTGCACCAGCCCATACTTTGCCTTGCTCAGTGGGTAATGTCGCACAAATTCCAAGTTTGTAACCTATCTAGTCTCCAGGAGACAGAAGCAGCTGCTAAGTTTGAAGCAGTCACTTAGAACTAGCTGAGAATAAAAATTGGAACCTTCTGCAGGTCATACGTGGCCAGTGAAGTCATCTATTTAGATCTGGACAGTTTAGGAACTGCTGGCCGGGCTCTCGACTTCCCTTGGGAACTCCCCCGAATTCTCACACCAGCCCCTGGGGTGGACGTGGAAGGGTCTGTTGAGGACTCAGGACCCCTGGGCCCAGCTGAGAAGGGGGAGGAGGAGAGAGAAACACAGCCTCAAAGTCCTTCTGTTGCCTTCGGTGAATCTCACTAGGGAGAAAGTGTTTCCCAAAGCCGCTCCGTGGAACCCTCAATAGAAGGAGGTTCCATGGTCGCATAAGTCTGGGAATGCGGCATATCACATCCCCTTCTTAGGGATTCACGATGCCCAGTAAAGCGTGAGGACTTCAGCTCAGACAGAACCTGGCTTTGAATCTCAGTTCCACCACTTCTTGGGTTGATTCAGTCTCATCTGCAAAATGGGAATAATGGCAGTACCAATGACATAAAGTTATCAGGAATATTTATGAGATAATGTGTAGCATCCGTCTTGTACATTAGGAAACACTAAATAAAGAGAAGCTTTTAAATTATGATATTTTAATAGTAGTAAATATTTGTATCAATAAATACAAATACAAATTATTACTGTCTTATTATTTTAACTTTAAAGGCTCTGAGAAATCCTGCAGTAGAATCTGCTTGACTTTGCTTAACCTAATGTTTCTGAACTTTATTTGATCTTGGAGTCTCCTTTTTCACGTAACATACAGGACTTTCTAAGAAATTCATGCTCTGTGGGACTCTGGGAAATACTGATTTTTGTGTTTAGGGAACAGTCTGGAGAAGTCAATGCCTCTGAACCAGGATCCAGTCTAAATATGGATCCTTGTGGGCATAAAGAGTTGTGTTTCATTCTCAGTGCCTTATCCATCTCCTTTTCCGCCTAAGATTGTCACTCAGGAAGAAAGGCATGAGCTAACCATGCCAGAGTTGTAGGGCTAGCAGTATGGGGTGAGGCTTGAGAGTCTGGCCCAGGCCTCAGAAAATCCTACTCATCCTTCAATAACCCACTCCAGTGTTAACTTTTCTCGGAAGACTTCCCACCTTGCCAAGGCAAAATTACTCGACCTTTCCCACTTGAGAAGGCCCATAGCCTCTGGAGCAAATGTCACACTCAACATGTACCACGTTTAACTATAGTTATCTGTTATGTAACTGTCTCCTCCCAGCTAAACCATGTACTTCTTCAGAGCAGGAATCCATGTGTGTTATCTCAGGACTCTCAGACAACACTTCATCAAGACCAGATTTCATTCATCACCTTCTCTGAATTCCTTATGACTCAGCCAAAGAGAGGAGGAGTGAAGAGATAGGTCTGGCTCTTCTGAGGCTGGCAGAGGACATCTCCACCCTGACAACTCTGCTGGTTCCCATTGCCTTGGGGGAAAGAATCATTTCCCTCCGATGGCCACATGCATGGTTCAAGACCTGCCCAGGGTCTCTGAGAATAGAAGCCAGGAAGCAGGAGATGAAAACTGGGGTTACTGAGAGGAATAAAGAGAAGAGAAGAGGATAGTGAAAGAGCAGAGAAACCCACAAAGGAATGGTGATAAGAAAAGCCAGCTCCCAGGGCCCACTCCAGAGTTTGTATGCCATGAACTGTAAACTTGGCTTGTGTAGAGCTAGGTGAGGGCTCTGAGGCTGCCTAACCTTGGGAGGACACAGCTGTCTCCAGCACTCTGAGGCTGGCATGGGCCTAGTGCAGAGGGGCCCTGGCTGATCCTGGATGCTCAGAGGCCAGAGCCAGAAGCTGGGAGGCAACACCTGGCTGTCCCCATAGCCTACAGACTCAGCTCAGGGCATGCCAGAGCCCCAATGGTAGTGAGACGAGTGAGGAAGGTGAGCTCAAAGCCAGCGTAGAAACGGGAGGAGTTTTGGGCAATAGAATGCTCCCCCCACCCACACCACCCAGGGCAACCATTCAGTAGCGTGTGAGGACTGATTCAGGCCTAGATCTAACATGGTCCCAGCAGGGGTGTCTTGGTTCCATGGTTCATATGGATCTCCCTTAGTGTCTGGAGATACCAGGATGCGGGTGTGGTTGAGACGTGAAACCTGGTCACATCTCAGAGTTCCAGCTGGGGAGGATCCTGTGGATAGGCGACAACAACAACATCATGATAAATCAGCTTCTGTTGTTACTGAGCACTTAATGTGTGCCCTGTCACAGTCAGCCTCATTTAACCTGCACTACAACCCGGGGGACAAGGCTATTTTACCCCGTTTTGCAGATAAGAAAGCTAAGGGCCAGCAGGGTTATACGAATTCCCCCAAGTCATATAACTTGTGAGTAGTAAACCTGGGTTTCAAATTAAGTCTTTCTGGTTCCCAAACCCTGGTTCCTATCCTTAGGCTATACTACCTGTCATCCCAAGGAAATGGGAAAGATTCCCAGTCGTATGGACTAGACCAGTGGGTTTGCATCCCTCAGACCCAGTGCTCTCTTTCATTACTAATAGTTCGTGATACCCTCTTTCCCATCCTAAAATGCAGTTCATACATGGACCGAGCAATCTACCTACAAATATTAAAAATGGTGGTGGTAACAGTAGCCATACACTAATCTTGTGGTAAAGGAGACAAAAGAGGAAAGCCATTTATAATGCAATACTAATACATGTTTCACTCCATAAATGCTTGGGCACACCCACACTCAAAGATCTTCTGAAGCAGACACATGCCTGCAGTCACATCTAGAATCAGGTAAAGGCATGGGTACAAAGGTAGGCAGATACAGGCGTGTTGAGTCAGCAAGTCAAATGCCACCCGGTGACTCAGTCCATGGTAAAGCTCCAAACAAAACAATGCATCACCTTCCCCGATGCATGATCAGGGCAGTATTAGACGATTCAGAGCAGATTGAAACCACGCAATGAATTCTTGTGTTTGTATGTAAATGGACGGAGGCGTTCTAGATTTAGATCCTTATAAACACGTGTCTCCACCTACACAGAGTCCAGGGAACATTTAAAAGTAGGCAGGACAAAGGACAGTGCTTGCTGTATGAGGCCTCACTCACTGCTGCCCGCTAAATGCCAGTTGTGCCCTCCAAATCATGGTGATGATTCAGAACACGCCCTCCATTTCCAGATGCTCCACAGCTGATACCTCCAGACGTCACCACCACCACCACCTGTTGAAAGCCATCTCCTAGGCTAGCACGGTGGGGTGATGGGGTCTAAGGTTTAGAGAGGTACATGGGCACCGTGATTCCCACCCCACCATGCTAGCTGTGTATTGCAGGCCTCTGGCTTCAGTTCCCGATGCCACCTGCTGGTGACACCTTCTGGTGTCCAGTGTCTCAAGTTGGCTCAGGACCTGGGCAGGATGAGCCTATATATAACCAAGTAGGAAAGAGAGAATAGAAATTAATGAATATTGAGTGTTTACTGTTAGCTAGGCCCAAGGTTATACTGTTAATGAGGGCTAAAGCCAAGATTCAGACAAGACTGACTCCAAAGGGGATGATCTCTGATTTTTTTTTTTTTAACATTTATTCCTTTTTTGAGAGACAGAGAGAGACAGTGTGAGCAGGGGGAGGACAGAGAGAGAGACACACACACAGAATCCAAAGCAGGTTCCAGGCTCGAGCTATAAGCACAGAGCCTGACACGGGGCTCAAACTCACAAGCCGTGAGATTGTGACCTGAGCCGAAGTCAGATGCTTAACCGACTGAGCCACCCAGGTGCCCCAAAGGGGATAATTTCTATTGTGCTTTTTAAAAACTAAGGTTGCAATTTGGGAGATTAATGTAATGGGAGTGTTAAGGTAATGGTATATACTCCAGAGCAAAGTATGGGGTCAAGTACAAACCCAGCCCTAGTCTCCATCAGCTGAGTAACTTTGAAATGGCACTTCCTTCACTTTTTTTTCCTGGTGAACTCCTACTCATCCTTCAAAACCCAATTCAAACATTACCTCCTCTGTGAGTTATCCTCTGTGAGTTATCCCCTAGCTCCTCCAGGATGAGGGAGTAGTCCCTCCTTTGGGCTCTATGCCTCTATGCTCCCATCATTAACTCTTACCATGACACTTATCACCCTGTGTTGTGATTCCTGCTGTGTCTGTCTTTTCTACTTGATGATGATCTCCTTGAGGGCAGAGACCTTGTCTGATTCGTTTTAACACCTCTGCTTCTTTCCCTCCACCCCCAGTGCCCAACACAGTGCCATCCAGGTCCATCACAGGCATGAAGAAGTAGAGAATTTATCTTTGAATCAATTCACTTTGCCTGCTAAGTTGCTCACAGAGCAGACCCTTCATGCTGGGTGAGTAAGTGGAGCAGGTCACAGTCACCTGGGATTTATGAGCTGTTTATGGCTTCTCTTTAAACACAGCAGCTTCTCAGTTGGCACAGATAGAGACAGGAGTCAGCCTGTCCCTGCAGCAATTCAGCCTCCCTCTGAAGAGATGTATCCAAAAGAGTGCCCTCTGTGGGGGTTCTTTCAGACACATCTGCTTCCTGCAGGCATCTCTGTTATTTTGGCCCCTCTACCCCCACACCAGAGCTTCCCGAAGCCGAGAAGAGGGGGCTGGCTTGCATTTAGATCCAGGCCTTGGAGGGAGGAGATGCTGTTCGCCTGTCCCGGCCAACATTCCTCGTCACGCAGCCTTCTGCCTCACGCGTACTTAGTTCCTCTTGTCTCCCCTGGGGTTCAGGTTCATGTCCTACCCAGACTGTGACCTCTGGGCACCGTCCTCCTTTCCTTCAGGACCCAGCTTGTCCTCCTCACACCGGTGGGCCATACGTTTGGTCCATTCCCCTGCCTCATCTATGGGCACGTCCCTGTTAAAGAAAGGTGCCAAGTTCATGGGCTTTGGGAAGAGACCTGGTTTCAAATCCCAGGTCCTTATTTCCTAGCTAGGTGCGTGCAGTGGACAATGTTGGTGTTCTACCCTATGTCCTTTACAGTTTCTCTGTGACCTTCCTCCAACTCACGGTGCTTTTGCCTCCAAAGGTACACACCATGACCCTTCTCTGAAGGGCTGCTCTTGGGCTATGAGCCATTTTGTCCACAAGTGCAGAGATCCAGAAGTGTCCGAGAATTTATACGTTCACTCCCATCCCCTCAGCCCTGGACCAAAGACTGTTGGGTGTGGGAATCTGGAAGCCCATCTTCCATGCCTTGGCTGGGCCACCCCTGGGCTGTGTCAGACACTTCAGAACTCCCGCGCAGGATACCTGCTCGGCTCCCTCTCCCTCACCCCCTTTCTGCTTTCTCCCCAGACCCTTCCCTTGGCACATCTCTCACTTATGAATCCTTCCCTCTGGCTCTGTTTCTGGGGAACCTGGCTTAAGACAGCGCCTCAGGTGGGTAACTCCACACTTCTGAGCCTCTGTGTTCTCTTCCGAAACTTGAGGCTAGTAGAGCCTATGCCTTAGGGATTAAATAAAATAGATGCAAGGTTCCTGGCCTATGGCATGTTGGAAGCTCACACATAGTTCCTTTTTTTTCTTTTCAGAAAGTCAGCCAGAGAGCATGCGTCTGGAGAGTGGGAGCCCCAACTTGTGTTTCAGGAAGTCTCTTTGCCTCCCTAGACCTCAGTTTCTTTTTCTTTCTGAATAGCTTTGTTAGGATATACTTCACAGACCACACAATTCACCCATTTAAAGTGCACAATTCAATGGCTTTTGGTATGTTTACAGAGATGTGCAACCATCACCATGATCTAATTTTAAAACATTTTTATCACCCCACAAAAAAGCCCTGACCCATTACAGTTACTCCCCATTTCCTCCCTCTTCCAGGCTCACCCCACAGCCCCTGGCAACCGCCAGTCCCCTTTCTGTCTCTATGGATTTGCCTCTTCTGGACATTTCCTGTAAGTGGAGTCATATAATGTGCGGTCTTTGGTGGCGTCGGCTTCTTTCATTGAGCATAATGTTTTCAAGGTCTGTTCATGTTGTGGCCGGGGTCAGAATTTCATTCCTTGTGGTGGCTGAGTAATCGATTGTATGGAGGGTGCACACTTTATGTATCCATTCATCATTGGATGAACATTTGGGTTGTTTCCGCACTTGAGCTATTATGAATAACGCTGCTATGAACAACTTTTTAAAAAAATTTTTTTTAACGTTTTATTTATTTTTGAGAGAGAGAGAGAGAGAGAGAAAGCAAGCTGAGAAGGGGCAGAGAGAGAGGGAGACACAGAATCTGAAGCAGGCTCCAGGCTCTGAGCTGTCAGCACAGAGCCCGACATGGGGCTCAAACCCATGAGCTGTGAGATCATGACCTGAGCCGAAGTCAGGCGCTCAACTGAGAGAGCCACTCAGGCACCCCTGCTAGGAACAGGTTTTTATGTGGATATATGTTTTTATTTCTCTTGGCTACACACACACATGCACAAATTCCACTCCATGTATGTATATGTAGGAGTGGAATTTGTGTCATATGGTAACTGTGGGTTTGCTTAACTTTTTGAGGAATTGCCTATTTTTCAAAGAGGCTGTACTATTTTACAGTCTCATTGAAATGTATGAAGGTCTTAATTTCTCCCACATCCTCCACAACACCTACTTGTCTTTTTTATTTTAGCCTTGCCAGTGAGCGTGAAGTGATATTTCATTGTGGTTTTGAGTTGCATTGCCCTGACGGCTAATGATGTTGAGCATCTTTTCATGTCCTTATTGAGTATTTACAGATCTTCAGAAAAAGGTCCATTCAGAGTCTTTGCTTATTTTTACTTGGGTTATTTGCTTTTTTATCGTTGATTCGTAAAAGTTCTTTATATTTTCTGGATTATTAGCTCGTTATCAGGTATATGATGCCTCAGTTCCCTCATCTATAACTTGCTGTTCCCAGATTATGATACAAAGTATGTAAGGTGCCTGACAAATACCGGGTAGCTGTTAGTTGTTATCATTAATAGAACGCTCTTTTATTTTTTTAATTTATATTCAAGTTAGTGAACATACTGTGTAGTCTTGACTTCAGGAGTAGAGCCTGGTGATTCATCTCTTACATAGGACACCCAGTGCGCATCCCAGAAAGTGCCCTCCTTAATTCCCGTCACTGATTTAACCCATCCCCCAACCACCTCCCTCCAGGAACCCTCAGTTTGTTTTCTCTATTGAAGAGTCTCTTATGCTTTTCCTTCCTCTCTGTTTGTATCTCATTTTTCCTTCCCTTCCCCTGTGTTCATCTGCTCAGTCTCTCAAATTGCACATAGGAGTGAAATCATGCGATGTCTGTCTTTCACTGACTGACTTATTTCCCTTGGCATAATCTCCTCTAGTTCCATCCATGTGGTTGTAGGTGGAAAGATTTCATTCTTTTTCATCACTGAGTAGTATTCCATTGTGTATGTATACCACATCCTCTTTATCCATTCATCAGTCGATGGACATCTGGGATTTGGGCTGTTTCCACAATTTGGCTATTGCGGATAGCGCTGCTGTAAACATTGGGGTGCAAGTGCCCCTTTGAATCAGCATTTTTGTATCCTTTGGATAAATTCCCAGTAGTACAATGGCTGGGTCGTAGGGTAGCTCTATTTTTAATTTTTGAGGAACCTCCGTACTGTTTTCCAGAGTGGCTGCACCAGCTTGTATTCCCACCAGCAGTGCAAAAGGATTCCCCATTCTCCACATTCTCGCCAACATCTGTTGTCTCCTGAGTTGTTAATTTTAGCCGTTTCGGCCACTTTAGACAGGTGTGCAGTAGTATCTCAGTTCACAGGGCCAGATAGGCCTCCCGATAATATCCCATCTGTCCCTCTCCTCTATCAATTTCACAGATGAAGCAACTCATGCCAGAGAAGGAAAGTTACTTCCTCCTCTTGGATTCAGAAATGGCCTAAAGCATATCTGCAATGGAGCCCAGCTGTGTGACCTTGGGCAGGTTACTCCTCTCTGTGCACCCCCATGTTGTTATGTGTAAAAGGGAGGTGAAGGAGGGAGTGTAAGCTCACCTGCTCTGAGCAACTTCTATGTGGTAAGCATTGCCTGAAATGCTTCCAGGAACATCTTCTCGTTCAGTCTTCCCAACTTCCCAAAGTCATACGTGTTCCTGCATGCCCATTTACGTGTAGAAACTGATACTCAGAGAGATGAAGTCCCTCACCTGAGGGCTCACGTCTGGGAAGTGACAGCATCGGGATTTTCTAACCCCAATGTCTGTCTTCTCTTTTGCTGCCACAACGCGTGTCCTGGGGTACTCCATCCTGGGTTACCCCAGGAAGGGACTTTTTCCTTTTTTTCTTTGCTAATATCGATTGTGATTATATCAGACTTTCTAATAACCACAGAGGACACCTGAGGGAAAAGGAAAACGCACTTCCCACTCTGATCCTATCTGATGCTTTCATCATCTTTAGACTTGGAAGATTTTAGGGGCACCTGGGTGGCTCAGTCGGTTAAGCATCAGACTTCAGCTCAGGTCATGATCTCGCGGTCCGTGAGTTCGAGCCCCACGTTGGGCTCTGTGCTGACCGCTTAGAGCCTGGAGCCTATTTCAGATTCTGTGTCTCCCTCTCTCTGACCCTCCCCCGTTCATGCTCTGTCTCTCTCTGTCTCAAAAAGAAACGTTAAAAAAAAATTTAGACTTGCAAGATTTTGAATGTAGTCCAGGCCCAGCTGAGACCCACCTTTTTGAGGTGGTGGCCTGAGGAAGCCAGAAGTTTAACTATCCCCAAGGCCAACCCGAGCCTAGACTGTGCTGGCTTTGGGAGGTAAATATCCCTTGGGCCTCTCCTTGTAGAAATCAGGCAAGTCTGTGTTCTCACTGGGTGTGTGTATGGGGGGGGGGGTCTCTTGGACAGGGGGGCTCAGATTCTAAAGCAGTGGTTCTTAGCCGAGAGTGATTTTGCCCCCACTGGGCTTTTTTCCCTACAGGTATTTTTGGTGGTTGTGACCTGGGGAGGGTTGGGAAGAGGTGCTACTGACCTTTCGAAGGTACAGGCCAGGGATGCTGCTAAACATCTTAGAGTTCCCAGGCAGCCCCCCCCCAAAGAATTCTCCTGCCCCAAGGTGCCAGCAGTGCAGAGGCTGAGAAATTCTGTTCTAGGCAAATACAGCTGCAGGATCGGACCTGCTTTTCCCAGGGGCCCACAAGGGGCATGGGCACGTGTGTGTGTGTGCATGGGGGTGACTACTGCTAAGGAAGATCTTCTCTACTTGATTCCTAGGGATCCTTGTCTTGTCCTGCCCACCTTCCTATGTTCTGGGCTGGACGTTGCAAATAAACTTGTGATGAAGGCGGGTGGCAGGAAAGCTTGCTCTGTTGTTTTAAAGCACCCAGGATCCTGTTCCCCTTCTGGGAGGGGGCAGTTCCCTGCCGCTCAGAGAGGCAGATGATGAAATGGTTGGCTCATGTTTTGTGAAGCCTGGCGCCTCTTGAGGGCAGGCCCCGTGTCTCATTCATTGCTCTTTCTCCGGTGCCCAGCACAGTAAATGAGCGTAGCAGGACTTTGCTGAATGAAAACTGGTGGCCAGAGAAGATACTTCCTGGTGGTTTAAGAGCCACCCCAGTCTTAGCCTATGGCCAGCCTCCCACCTCCCAACTTTTACGACCAAGTCACATGTTAATATAATGGAAGCAACTAGCTATGGCAAATTCGTTGCATCTGACAGGCACAATTCTAAGTCGTTTACATACGTGAACTGAGTTCGTCTTCACACAACCTATGAGAGAGAGATTATTGCTATATCCCTACTTGATGGATGAAGAAAGTGAGACAGAGAGGGTAAGTAACTTGTTTGGAGTCACACAGCTCAAAAGCAACAGAGGCAGAATCTGAACACAGATGGTCTAGCTCCATGCTCTTTATCACTGGATATTTTGCTCCCTTTCTTAAAAGCTGCCAGCAAAGCCCAGCCTGCCCTCCCCATCTCATGCTTCTGGGGCCACCTTTCTCCCAGACAGACATAAGAAGCTAACAAGTCAGGCATTACTAATGGGAGCGGAGGAAGCACTTTCCTAACGTACCCAGATATTGTTTTTGAAGCCCGAATGAGAGAATCAGACTAATTGTGGTAGGATAAATGGGCATGGGGTTCATCCTTGGGGCTTCTGGCTTTATTTTTCCACTGTTTTTAGCTGTTCTTAAAACAAATAATGCTCATAAGGAAAAACTGCCGATAGCTGCTCATTGGATAGCAGGCCCCAGTCATACACCCTCAGACAAAAACTTGGGGGATTGTGAGAAAAGTGAAGTGCCTCTGGGTACTAGCACTATAGAGTCAGATTGAGGGGGTCTGGAGTGTGAGCCTTATGAGTGGGTATTTTTACCAAGCATCCCTGGATATTCTGAAGTACAGCCAGAGAGGGCAGGAGTCTAGAGCATTGCCTGGGGGAGGAGTGGGGCTCAGAAACCTGCATTTTCAGTCACCGAGGAAGAAATCAACTCCTGCTTCTCATTGATGATGAAAGCATCATTCAAGTTTTGTCTCACAATTGCCTCCTCCGGGAAGCCTCTCCTGATTCATAGAGGCTAATTGCTCCTTCCCTGACCCCTGCACAGCACTTGGTACACCCATTACAGTTGATGTCACAGAGTAGTTATTTGTTTATTTGGCCCTTTTGAGTGAGAACTGTGTTTTCTCAGCTTCTGCACATCCAACACTGACTCCAGCGCTGGATATGAAGTTGGTGCTGGATGCGTGTTTATTTACTTATTTTTAATGTTTATTTATCAGGTGCACGGACGGCTCAGTGGTTAAGCTTCAGCTTAGGTCACGATCTCATGGTTCGTGGGTTTGAGCCCCAGGTGGGGCTCGGGTTCGGCTCTGTGCTGACCGCTCGTAACCCAGATCCTGCTTCGTATTCCCTCTCTCTGCCCCTCCCCCACTTGCTCTCTGTCTCTGTCTCTCAAAAAAATGAATAAACATTTAAAAAATGTTTTTTTATTTGTGAGAAAGTGTGAGAAAATGTGTGCTTGTGCACACGCGCACATGGAGGAGGAGCAGAGAAAGAGGGAGAGAGAGAAAATCCCAAGCAGGCTCCACGCTGTCAGCACAGAGCCCAGTGCGGGGTTCAAACCCACAAACCGTGAGATCACGACCTGAGCTGAAATCAGGAGTGGGACGCTCAACTGACGGAGCCCCCCCAGGCGCCCCTGGATGCGTGTTTATTGAACAAACAGGTGACCAAGCAGACAGGATACTTTGGCCCTTGTCGAGAGCTCCTGGTGGTCTGGCCTACAGACTGAGAAGACCTGAGTTCTAACTTTGTGACTCCCTATCATCTTGACTTTGGGCTACTCATGTGCTCAATGTGAGTCCTGGTTTGCTCATCTGGAAAATGGGAATAATATTAGTGCTTTGCTCTTGGGGAGCTCCGATGATACAGGAAACAGTGTGATGGTGGTTTGTAAACCCGAGGTGCCATGCTGATGTGGGGTGAAGGAGGAGGAGGATGTCCTTCTTGTTCTGGAATGTGGGCATTCTGAGAGATGCTGCTTATGGCAACTTCTGGGCTCTGAGCCTGACTTCCCCGGGTCACAGCACTCAGGGGAAGCAGATGGAAGTTCCAGATATGAGCACGTGTGACTCCCAGGGAGCAGTTCACTGGGTTGTTTGGTATTATGTGGAAGCCTTGACCTCCAACCACCTTCCCTTGAGAGAGTTTTCCTGCTCTTTCTACCCACCTTGTGGGGCTCCTAAGGGGTCTCTAGACCCCTGCCAAGCAGGATCGGGCTGTACATTAAGTTCTTTTTAGTGCTGCAGCTCTGAGGTCAGACTTAGCATTCCAAAGGTCAGGCCCTTTCATCTTGCAAGGAACTTTCCCTTGAGAGTTTTATACCCTTGGGGTGTGCACAGCCAGAACTTCAGATTTATTAACCAGCTTTCAGAAAGCTGCACAGCTTGGCTCTGATAAATCAAAGTGATGGACATTGCTGGCCTGAGAACAAGGGACAGCAGCTCTGCCATGGTGGCGGTGCACTTAGTAGTCAAAACTGTGGCTTTTACTATCGCGCTTTTGTCCGTTACCAGATGACCGAATCCTGGAAGCATGACATAGGCATTATTATTATTATTATCATTTTGCAGAGAAGAAAACTGAGGCTGTGAGAGGTGAAATAACTTACCCAAGGGCAAACTGCTTCTCTCTTGAGAAAGCTGGGATCCAGCTCGGAGCTGGCTGATAACCATTCACTGCCCCTAAGTGGGTGAAGGGGAAGAAGAGGCTGACTTTTATGCCTGGGGTGTCCCCCTGTCTTGGGGGACCAGGATCTGGGGCCTCTCTGATCCCCCACCTCCAGGGTCAGGAGAGCATTAGCACCAGTTACAGGAAATAAAGTAGCACAGATTAGAAGATCTGGCTGTAGCCTCACCTGCACCACTGGTGTGCTTTGGTTAATGTGGTCATGCATGAAAGTGCCTGGCTCCAGAACAGGTAGGCAGCCCGACACACAGAAGAGCCTGGAAGTAGACCTGAATACTTAGGAGAATGTAATGTGTATGTAAGGTGGAACTGCAAATCCCTGGGGAAAAGACGCGTCACTCAGTGAATGGTGTTGGAACAGTTGGAGAGCTGCCTGGGAAATACTAAGTTGCACCTCAACTCACTCATTTCACCAGAATTAATTCCAGATTGATCAAAAACTTAAATGAAAAAAAAAGATAAAATACCAGTATTTGAAGAAGATAAGAGATTTTTAAAATAAGCTCAAATTGGATGGAGATGGCCTTTCTAAGTACAATGTACAAAGATGCACCAAAAATGTTTGGTAAATTCCAACTTAAATGTCTTTATTATAATACTATAAGCAAAGTCAAAAGACAAATAAGTCACCTGGAAAAAATATTTGTAAACATATATCCCACACATGAGCTGATTTTCTTAATATATAAGGAGTCCTTACAACCAATAAGAGAAAGGTCAACCCCACAGAAAAAAAACAGTCAAAGAACATGAACAGAAAAGGGGGGATTACAAAAGGCATTTAATCATGTAAAATGATGCTCAGCCTCTCTTATTAGAAGGATTGTGAATTAAACTATGATCATATCACTCCAACTTACCAGAATGGCAAAGATTTAAAAGTTAGACAAGACATCCTGTTATCAAGGTCGTGCAGAAACAGACACCCTCAGAAGTTGCTAATACTGTGCAAAGGGCGCAGCCTACGGAGAGCACTTTGGATCTTACGAGATTTTAAATGCACAAATCCTTCGGCTGAGCGATGCCACTTCCAGAAGTCCGTCCTACAGAGGACTAGCACCCAGGTGAATCAGCGATTGTACGAGGAGAGTCTGAAGTGGCAAAAGCTTGGAAATAACCATAAATGCCCCCTATAAGATATTGGTTAAATAAAGGACTGTATAGCCATAGATGTCTTGCTCTGCAACTGTGGAAAAGAGTGACTCCAATTCATATGAAATGACATAGAATGCCTTTCAAAGGCCATTTGTTTAAAAGAAAGAAAGAAAGGGAAGGAGGGAGGGAGAAGGAAGGAGCAAAGAGTTTATGTCAACACTTCTGCTTCTGTGCACATAGTTTGGTGCAGGAGACACAGGATGTTAGTAACAGAAGTGCTTCTGGGAATAAGATCTCAGTGGCTGGGGGAATGGGCTTAGTTTTTTCCTTTCTTTTTTCTTTTTTGATTGAAGTACAATTAACACAGTGTTATAACAATTTCAGATGTAATGATTCAGCAGCTCTGTACATTTCTCAGTGCTTGTCAAGATAAGTGTACTCTTAATCCCCTTCGGCTGTTTTACCCCTCCCCCCACCCACCTCCTCTCTGGTAACCATCAGTTTGTTCTCTGTGTTTAAGAGCCTGTTTTTTTTGTGGGGTTTTTTGGTCTTTTTTCTTTGTATTGTTTCTTAAATTCCACATATGAGTGAAATCATTTATTATTTGTCTTTGCGTGAGTTATTTCACTTCGCATTATATTGTCTAGGTCCATCCATGTTGTTGCTAATGACAAGATATCATTCTTTTTTTATGGCTGTGTAATACTCTGTTGAGTGCGTGTGTATCTCACATCTTCTTTCTCCATTCATCTATCAGTGGACATAGGGTTGCTTCCCTATGTTGGCTATTGTAAATAATGCGGCAATAAACATAGGGGTGCATGGATCCTGTCGAATTAGTGATTTTGTTTTCTTTGGGTAAATAAACCAGTAGTAGAATTGCTGGACCATATGGTAGTTCTATTTTTAACTTTTTGAGGAACCTCCATACTGTTTTCCACAGTGGCTGCACCACTATGAATTCCCGCCAACAGTGCACAAGGGTTCCTTTTTCTCCACATCCTCACCAGCACTTGTTGTTTCTTGTGTTTTTTATTTTAACCATTCTGACAGGTGTAAAGTGATACCTCATTGTGGTTTTAATTTGCATTTCTCTGATGATGAGTGATGTTGAGCTTCTTTTCATGTGTCTATTGGCCATCTGGATGTCTTCTTTGGATAAGTGTCTGTTCATGTCTTCTGCCCATTTTTAATCAGATTTTTTGTTTTTTGGGTATTGAGTTGTATAAGTTATACATTTCGGACATTAACTTCTTATCAGAAATATCATTTGTAGATATTTTGTCCCATCCATTAGGTTGCTGTTTTGTTGACAAGCTTTTTATTTTGGTGTAGTCCCAACAGTTTAATTTTGTACTCTATTTTCTTTAGTATCATTTTTTTCTAACTCTGGGCACAGGTGTATTTATGTGTGTGTGTGTGTGTGTGTGTGTGTGTGTGTGTGTATGAACAAAGCAATGCAAAAACATCTGGCAAATAGGGGGTACTTAATGTATCAGTTTCCTTCCCCCTCACTGAACCTCAGTTTCCCCTTCTGCTAAACTGGAATGCTAAATTCCAGCACTGCCATTCTCTCTGGGTCATTGTGAGCAGCAAAGGCAAGAGTCAAAAGAGAGCATGCTTTGAAAGGGGCCCATTAGTCTACTAATGTAGAATATCAGTAGTAATAGTATCATTGCTGTTTAAGGGCATCCCACATGTAGCCCCAAATAGGGCCCAGCCTGTTTGCCCTCATGGCTGAAACTCTCCCTCTCTCAGCCTCAGTGTTTTCATCTGTAAAGTAGGCCCATCTAGAGCTCATGTTGGGGGATTCCTGACCCTGCAGGTCCAGAAGGCTCCCTGCTTGTTCCAGCAAGAGCCATCCTAGCTCCTCTCCTGCTCAGTTGACTAGAGGCCACCCCAGATCATGCGCTTATTAGCCTTCCATTCACCCTCAGGGTTATGTAATTCCAGACCTGGCTTCTTCCCAAACCTCAGGGTAGGGGGGATAGGAGGACCCAAAGGCCTGGAATGAATCAACCTCAGGGTCATTACCGTGAGCCCTGCTTGCCACTGAGGACAAAGATATCTTTTTCTTGTGGCAACAGAATGATCTTAGCAAACCAAAAGTCTTTTGTCTCCTGTGACACAAATGCGGGGAGCCCCTAGGAAACTGGGATAACCCATTTGGAAAGTCAACTGAAAATGTATCTTTAAAGTGTTTTTTTGCTGGCAACATGCAGGTGCCAGGTCTCCACAGTCCCCCCGGTTCACTTGTTTCCCCCATCCCTGGTGTCTGTGCCTGGGCTGCTGGCATAGAAAGTCCTTGTGACCCCTACTTGACCTATTCCTCTGCATGGAAGTAAGGTTCTTGGCTTAGTCATCTGCACCTTCCCATTCCTTCTGTCAGCCTGTGCTGCATGCTTGTTGACTTTAGAGATGAGTAAAGCAATGCCCAGAGAAGGGTGGTGAGTTATTCAAAGTCAACCAGTGGCAGGATGGCAGAGCCAGGACCAGAACACATTTGTGAGCCCAGAGGAGAATAGGGTGATAGGTGATTCCTTCCTGTGGGAAGGGATCTTTCTCGAGCCCCCTTCTACCACCTGGGGTAAGGGGATCAGCAGCAGCTCTCAGGAATCCTCTTGAGCAGATGTTCTGACATATTGTGACCCACAATTGTTCCTATGAGTGTTGGGCAAGAAGGAGGACTTTGCAGAGTTCCAGGGTTTGGGAAGAAGGGAAAAATGTGGGAGGAACATTGGTCTACTGTTGGTGTGTTTGGGGTCCATGGACAAGCCATACTGCCTCTCTGCATTGATTTCCATAACTGTGATCCACCCACCTACCTCCAGGTGACCAAAGGGCCCAGAGGAAGGGCTTGAGAAGGGCTGGAAGCATTGCTGAGAGATGGAAACATCTCGTCATCTTGTCCTGGGTAGTCCTGTCCCCTCTTCTCTTTCTTCCTCTTCCAAGTGTGAACCAGGTGCCCCTAGTGTTTGCCCCCTAAACTAGTTTTAAGTTCAAAGGAGCTTAGACAAGAAATTATAATCTGGAGATGCCTGGGTGGCTCAGTTGGTTAAGTGTCGGACTCTTGACTTTGGCTCAGGTCATGATCTCACAATACATGAGTTCGAGCCCCACATTAGGCTCTACACTTATGGCATGGAGCCTGCTTTGGATTCTCTCTCTCTCTTCATCTATCTCTGCTCCTCCCCTACTTGTACTTCCCTCTCTCTCTCTCAAAATAAATAAAATAAACATTAAAAACATTTTTAAAGAAAATATATTCTGCAAGATGAATGTTGGAGGCTAGGGAGTCAGAGCAAAGGGGAATTAAGTACTCAGTTTAGGATGAGAAGGAACATCCAGGCTCAAGATCTCAAATTAGAATACAATATTTATGGAGAGACAAAAATGCATCTTTAAATATTACTTTGGGAGTGACCACCCCTTGATGTTGCATATAAAGAGGCCATTCATACCTGACACATCATTGCTATTTGCTCCCGCCAGCAAGAAGAACCCCTAACGTGAGGTGTCTGTTGTTTCACAAATATGTTAACTCAGAAACAAGATCAAAGTCATAAGAAGACATTCAAACAGAGAGGGATCTCCTCTGAGGTGCCCTCATTTTGGGGTTAAGAAGGGTGAAGCCCAAAGATGGGACGTCCCCTATTTTGATCACACAGTGCATTCCTGGTAGCTGCCCCAACTGTGCTTCAGACATTTCGCCCGAGCGTGTGCAGAAGTCCACAGAAGAAAATGCATGTCTGCTCTGCCTTTCCTCTGCTATAAGATCCTAAATGCTTCCCGAAGGCAGGGGTGGCATTGGACTTGTCCACTCGTCTCTGTCCCTTTGTGCATACATTCGGCAGAAACAAAGTATTTGCACATCAGTGATCTCTTCTGACCTTCACGGAAACCCTTTGAGTGAGCAGGCAGGTCTTGTTTCCATTGCACAGATGCCAGAGAGCGCTCAGCGAGGTGGGGTGTTTTGTCCAAGGTCACATGGCTCGTGTGTAACTGTAACCCAGATTCTTTACTGTCAGATAAATCTGCTGTCCTTCTGGATCCAGGGGACACCCTCAAGTTCATGTTGTAGACCAGCCCAATGATTAAGATCATGGCTCTGCATTCATACTCCAGTTACTGAAGCCTTCTGTGACTCACTTTCTTCATCTGTAAAATTAGGACGGTAATAGTACCCATCTGCCTCAAGAAGAAGTAAATAAATACATACAAAGCTCTTAGCATAGTGCTTGGGACATAGTTAGCACTCAGTGGATATTAGCCAGGCCACTAATGAGACACTTGGCATCAGTGGATGGGTAGTTTGGCAATTCTCAAAGGACCTTAGCAGTCCATGACATATAACAATTTGTTGTTTTTCTGAGACAGAAGTTAACTACTCACATGGAATGATATTATGATGATCTTAAAACATACACACATACTTTTTTCTGTGTGAAAAACGACCACTAGGGGAGTGAGAATAGTGTAAAGCCAGGTAATTGAGAGGAGAGACAGGCAGGAAGCATGTGTCTCTAGAATGACTGTGTGTAGGCAGAGAGCCAGGAGCCTTTCTGGAGCAGTACAGGAAGTTTCTGGGAAACCTTATGGATGTTGGCAGAAGGGTGTCATCCAAATGGCATTTAGCCAGGGCCCTGGAACACCCAGTCCTGCCTTGCAGGTCCCAAGGGGGGACGTAAGTACCCAGAGGACACTGAGCAAAATTTCAGTCTGCAACCCTGGCTCCAGAAACCCACCCACCTGGCCCCCAAGTGAGCATGACCAGACCAGACTGGAAGGGCCCCTTCCCTGGTCCTCACTCAAGCCCCAATGTTACCACCCCAATAACGAGAAGAGACCCAGTCGTCTCCCATGCTGTCCCAAGAGCTGCCCCAGTCTGCTCACCTCAGGGCTCCTGAGGACAGGGCAGTGGGCCAGCTACGTGGAAAGAAGAGCTGGTCCTCAAATTTGTTGGTTTGATACTGGGTTGTCCAAGCACAAATGCAGATAGACAGGTGGTGTACGTTAGCGGGTTGGAGTAAAATTGGCCATGCCCCAAGTATGGTATTAATGAGGTGTTTTATGACAGTTGTTTTCCCTAGAAGTGATAGAGAGTGATATATTGTCCAGGGTGGTACAGTACAGTCAGAGAATATGGGAGATGGAGGCAAACGGACCAACAGCCAGATCCCAACTTTGGCCCTGTGTAATACTATGCATTTGGACAAGCCATCTCATTTCCCCAAGCCTCAGCTTTTTCAACTGTAAAATAGGAACGATATCTCCTACCCTGCTTGTTGTAAGGATTATTGATGATATAGGCACTTGCTTGGTGATGGCCATCACATCGGGGCTCCTACTCTATGCTGGATGCTTACCCACCTTCTCCCTAGTATTCTGCAAATTTCACAACTTTTGGTATACCAATGCACTAATATTTACCTAATAACTTTCTAAGTCAACTCACTTTTTAGTTTAAGCAATGTAACCATGAAATTACAGGTTTGATACGCTTTTTTTCCTAACATGCCTTACAACATATGCATAACTATTAAAACAACACTTTTCTTTGTGTGAGACCAAAAAAAAAAAAAAAAAGGAAGGAAGGAAGGAAGGAGAAAAGAATCAGTGTGCTAAGCAACATTGGTATGCACACCACACTTGGGGACGCCCAAATGTCCAAATTTAATTCCCAAGCCGTCCTGTCGGGAGGAGGATTTGGGAGGAGAATGACTCCCTTTTTCAAGATAAAGAAATGGATTTCCCGCTCAACAGCACACATCCAATCAGTACCTTTGAGAAGTCAGTTTGACATTCCTTCAAGACATTTTCTTTTTTTTTTAAGTTTATTTATTTACTTTGAGACAGAGAAAGAGAGGGTGAGTGGAAGTGGGGGCAAAGAGAGAGGGAGAGAGAGACAGAATCCCAAGCAGGCTCCGCGCTGTCACTGCAGAGCCCGCGGATCTGGATGTGGGGCTCAACCTCACAAACCATGAGATCATGACCTGAGCAGAAGTCAAACGCTTAACCGACTGAGCCCCCCCAGCTGCCCCAAGACATTTTCTTGTTAAGAGGGATCTTTCAGACCCTCAATTTTCTTCTTGACTGTAACCAAAAAGAGAAAAACATGGTAGGGAGTGCTCCTTGGAACACGCAGCTTTCTGAGAGGTTGTTTTCCTTTTGAAAAGATTCATATTCATCTCAGTCCCTTGTAAATCAAACCTGAACCTCCAACGTGAGGGGAAAACGTAAACAACTTTGAATGGGTTGACTGGACGGTGCCAGCTGTGGGCCTTCAAAGCCAATTTGTGCTTCCAGCTAAACCATATTTAGGCATATCTGCCATGAGATTCCTTGACAACCTCCCTGCTCCCCCCTCCCCATACCCCAGCCCACCTTCACACTCATGGGTTAGCTAGAAATCCCCTCCACCTCAATGGAGGGCTTGGGGTGGTGGCCCTGTTGGACCTCAGGAATCTACATGTATTCATTGGAGCCAAGCCACCTTCACGACGGCATGCCTTAAATTATGAGGTATCTGGAGACTCTAGTCCTGAGGCACTGCCCCTTGCCTTTGTAGTGCTGTCCCTCTTGTGAAAGCCTCAGTTCAGGGGTGCTGCAAGAGTTCTCTAGGACTCTCTGGGCTGCAAGAGACAGAAGCCACCTCAACCAAAGAACTCCTCATAAGGATACAGAGGCATCCCAAGGAAATTAGGGCAGGACTGCAACAGAGCCTCAGGAAGGGCTGGAACCAGGAGCCACAGTGCATCAGAGCTCCCCGCCCCCTCCCCTGAAAGCCTTCCCTCTCCCAGTTACTTCCTGTGTGTCTCATTTATGCCCTGTTCTGAGCAGATCATCTGTCCCTGCTTCCAGCATCCTTGGGGCAGAACGTGGCCATCCACAGCCACCCAGAGAGAGAGAGAGAGACTGAAGTGCTCTGTCAGGCCTAATCCCACACTCCCAAGGAAGGGACTATACAGTCCGGCCTTCCAATCTCTTCTTCTCCCTGAGCCAGTGATCTTTTCACAACGTAATCTGGTCATTGTCCTCCTCCCCCTGTGTTTGCCTGTGTTATGGGTTTTGGATGTTTATTTGTCTATTCCCGTTCAACCGCTCACTCCACCAGGATGGGGATAGGTCTGTTTATGCTCCTAGCACCTAGCAGTTGCCCCTCAATAACAGCAATGCTTCTGCTGGAGCCTTGAACCTAGTCATCCCTCAGAGCCTTTCGGAGCAGCCGAGTTTCAAGCCCGTATAAAATATTTGAGATGCTGCGCTTTTGGAAACTGTGTACAATGCCGTCATAGGAAATTATATCCCAAATCATAAGCAGCTGTTCAGCTCCTCAGAGTGTGGTCCATGGACCAGCAGCATCAGCATCTCCGGGGACCTTGTTAAAAATGCAGGATTTCAGACCCAACCCCAGCCCTACTCAGGAGGAATCTGTATTTTAACAAGTGTATTCACGTGCACATTAAGGTTTGAGGAGCGCTGGGTTAGGACATCCTTTCATACGTTCCTATATCCTCCCTTGATTTCTTTGCATTTGTAAGTGCTTCTTTAGTGTTGGACTTCCTTTGTAGCCTGTGAGCCTCCTGAGGACAGGCGTCCTGGCTGTTTTGCCCAGCTCCTTAACCTCAGTGCCTGGGGTGTGGCCTGGTATACATGGTCAAGGATGGTTTTTTCCCCCTGAAATTATCCCCCAGAAAAGGGTCCATATGACATCTTTCATATTCTAGAATACTCCATAAGTCATTTGTTTTGAACAATAAGCCCTGTCTGGAAGAGGCATATTAATGTTGAAAATGACCTCAGTGCTAGTTTGGATGTTTATAGAGGTCACTCAATGGGTTCAGTGAACAATGCGTAAGGAAATGCAACCCAATTTAGTCATCATTTCTGGAAAGTATGACTTCACGGTTGTAATCACTGGATATCACCGTACATGCCTTTTGAAGATCGTCTTAAAAAATATTGCAGTATGCTGTTGTGTTGTAGGGTCGTGACATACATCCACTGAATTATTAAAAAAACAACAACAATAACAACAACAACAACAACAACAACAGACAGCTCATTGAAGACTTTCCTCGCAGCTGCACACTGTCGCTCATGCTACAGCATCGGGTCGTGAGTAGAAAGTCCCTGCCTTGCCTTTTCCCAACAGGTCATTGAAGGTGATCAGTTTTACTTCCTGACCTGGGAAATGGGGATGCTGTTCTCCACCTCTGCTTGCCTTTTGGCATCATGTATTCCACTAACTGGCTGAGGGCTGGGCTATCCAGCTATCTGCTGGGCCCTCACCTACCCTCAATACCCTCAGTCTTGTGCCCCTTGCACTACCTGTAGCCTCCGCTGTCTGTAGCACAGGGGATGTGGCGGCCGTGGGCTCAGCCTTCTGCAAAGCTGTGAGGTCATGAGAGCTGTGGCAGGGCCTGTGTGTCGTCACATTTTCTGTTCTTGCACACCCCTCCACCTTGCACTCCCTCTTGCCCTGTGCTTGTTCGCTGCCCCTCCCTACAAAGTCCCACCCAAATCCGCATCTGTTCCCCCCTCACTTTCTAATTCCTCATGCTCTAAACATTCACTCCCTCTGATCTTAGTCCCATTCCTCAGGGCCCTGCAGCCAGGATTTTAAGAAGGAACTAAGGGACAAGAGCGTATGAATAACTGTGAGACCCATCTCTTATTATTATCATAACTGCTGCAGTGGGTTGGACATCCAGTTTTGCCTGGCCTCTGGGTTGGGTGTGCAGGGGGATGGTGGTGCCATTCTCTGGGATGGACAAGGGGAGAATGGGGACTTTCTGTTGAAATGTCTGACTGAGCTGAGGAGGGAGATCCCCATCCCTGGGCCCACCCTTACAGCAAGAAAGTAAAAATATTCTGGGGGTGGGTGCAGCCATGGAGTTTGTGGTGGAAGGTGGGAGTGAAGGTTGTTTGGACCCACATTATAAGGGATCTTTGTGGAATTCACACTTTAGACATGGGGAGCCAGTGAAGAGTCAGGATGGTGGCATGATCTGATTAACATCTTAGGAAAATCCCTCTAATAACAACATAGAGAAGGGATCGGGGGGTGGGGGGCAAGACTGGAGGCAGACAGACCAGTGAGGAGACTTGGGCCACCTGAACTGATGCAGTGATAGGAAAACAAAAGGTGAGAAGGGTGGATGTATCAGAAGTTTCCAAAACAGACACAGGGTGGCGAGGAAAGAAAGTTACTGAAGGTAACTTCCTGCTTTCCAGGTGCATGGCTGATAAGGTGGGGGGACCCAGTCCCTGAGGTAGGTGCCCCGGGAGGAGGTTTGGAAATGCCAAGTTTGAGTTGCACCTCCAAGAGAAATTGTCCAGGAGACATTTAAATATGTGGGTGGGGCTGGGCAGACCTGGGCAGATTTAGGGGCCACCAGGATCAAAAGTGAGGGCAGGGATACAGAAGGCGAGAGCTGCTGTCCAGATGAGAGGCAATGGTGGCTCAGCCCAGAAACAGTGGCAAAATGACCCAGAGAAGTGGATGGAATTGAGAAACCTGTAGGAGGCAGAATGGACAGCACTCAGAGATGGTTGGAATGCCAGCGATGAACTGGAGGTGAAAGTCAGAGGTGGTTCCCCCTTTTCTAGCCACAGCATCTGAGAGGAGAGCAGTGCCACCCATGGGACAAGACGTAGTTTGTGGGGGCAAGATGATGACTTAGTTTGGGTTCTCCTCAAAGCAGAGCTTGAGGCAAGGATTTGGGTAAGCCATTTTTAAAGGAGGTGTTCCAGGTGGGAAGTGAGCCAGGCAAGGAGGCACGCTGATGAAAGTGTATTGTTGCACGGGTCGCTGCTGCGGGCGCCAGTGCCTCGGCCCACCTGGGAACTGATGACGGACTCTGGACCACACCTGACAATGGTCCCTGGTAGCTGGTTGAGCGTCGCTCCTGGGATGTTAACTCTCCAGCACTTCTATGCTGTTCCTTGTTGTGGGTGGAGAGAGAACTTTCTCTGGTGGTGTAGACAGCTGTCTCAGAGTAGACCAAGGAGGTGTGGGCAGGACACCAGAGGCGTTTGCTACAGGTCATGACACAGCTCAGATGGGTTGAGTCTCAGACATCTGAGACTTCCAGGCGGAGATGTCCCCAAACAGAAGATGATGACACTGCAGTAGGCATCAAGGATTCCTGACACTGTGCCCTGGAAGGGTGGTGGGTCTTTGTAAGTGTTTAGAGCCTGTAATTATCAGTGGTCTGGTTGGACCCCTCAGATGAACTCCTCTCCCACCCCTGGGGCTGGCTGAAAAGCCAGTGCTTTAGAGCTCAGTTCACTTCTCACAGAACAGTCATCAACTGTGAGTACATCCCTCCCTCCGTCTCTGTGTATTGAGAGTGCCACTTGTCAGTGGTTCCAAGAAGTGGGGCTCATTAGGCAGAGAGGAAGCTGGGGACCTGGAGAAGACAGGCTCATCTGAGAACAAACTAAGAGAGCTGGGGTGTGGTTGGGAGTGCCACCACGAGCACATCACCGAGCTAAGTGAGTAAGCGAGCAGAGAGTGAGTGGAAGGAGTGCCGGCCCAAGGGATGATGCCATGTCCCCGGTCCTCACTGCACCCTCTCTAGCCACAGAACACAGGCAGGCATGGAACAGGTTCGCATTTCTTTTTCTTGCCCTTTGCAGCGGGACGATATGCTTCTCTCAGCACCACCCAGTAGAAATAGGATGCCAGCCACAAATGTAATCGGAAACATCCTAGTAGCCACAGTTTTCAAAGTAAAAAGAGACAGGTGCAATTCATTTCAATAGTAAATTTTATCTAACCCAATATCCAAAATACTATCATTTCAACATGTAACCAACATAAACAATTATGAATCAGATATTTTACATTTGGGGGTGTGGGGCTAAGTCTTCAAACCTGTGTGTATTTTACACTTAGAGCACATCTCAGTTCGGACCCACCACATTCAAGGACTCACTAGTCACATGTGGCTGTGACCACTTACTGGGTGGCCCCAGTCCAGCCTGTCTGCCTTAAAGAACCACGGAGAGGAGCCAGTTCAGCCCCACCCATCTCTCTCTGAGCATCTCTTCGTTGTAGGTTCTGATCATCATAATACAATAATTATGGTAATTGAGAATTACACTGTGGTGAGAGCTTTATGGACTTGACCTTATTTCAGCCACATGCCCTGCTACACATATATTATTATCCCTGTATTATGGGTGAAACAGTTCAGACTGAGTAGGGAATAGAACAGAGACATGGGCCCTGGTTCCAGCATTGAGGGGCCCGGGTTATCTTTTGTGCACAGATTGGAAGCCACTTCTGCACAAAGCCTTCCCAGAGCATTCCCCCGACACCAGCCACCATGAAGTCATTCCTCCCTCCCCTAGGCTCTTTGCTATCTGTGTATCTTGATAAACCATGCTTATATCTTCTCTCTCTGCTGCTTGTGAGCTCCCCAAGAAAAGGGCTGTGTGGTGGTCATTTGTGTATCTCCCCCACCCCCCAATTTTACTCTGCACATAGTAGGTGCTTGAAAATAGGGAATAAATGGAAAGACAAGTAAATTAATATTAATATTGCTTCTTCCTAATTCATAAGAGAGAAGGCGTTTCCCCTAAGCATTCCCCCTGGCTGATAGATGAGTAACTCATTTCCCTGCTCTGGGGCTCAGCTTTTCCATCTGTAAAATGAGAAGGTTAGATTAAATCTCTCACTCCAAGAAATTCCATGACTTGGTAGCATTTTATGTTAAGGGTCTGCTCTGTGCAGGGCTCTGCAATACAGATAAGAATTAGACAGGTTTCCTTCCATCGAGATACTCAGGGTCTAGGGTGGAGGTTCTGTACCTTTGTGGGGGGGACTAGATCTCTTTGATGGCCTCTCCCCAGGGTGATGCTCCTCCCCTCTTTGTATCTGTGGGCAGTTTTAGGGAATCCATTCAGTTTAGACAAAAGCCTCCAGAGGCCCACTCTTTCGTTCCAGCCTTGTCTGAGCTGGAGCTAGGGGCCACGGAAGCATACCGTGTTCCCCAGAGGAGACTTCAGTGCAGAAGGAGAGGCAGATGTGCAAATAAACCACTTGTCTCCAGCTGGAGAAGTGCTGAAACACGCAGGCCCTGGTGACTGCTGGAGCTGCTGGGGAATGCTGGGGAAAGGCCTGCTGGTTGTTAGGAGTTTGCTGGGTTCTCAAATGAAGAAGGCCTCTTGCAGGGAAAGCACACGGCACGTGCACATGCCCCGGGGTGTGAAAGGGTGCCGGCTTTTATGGACACTGAGTAACTATGCCTCTAGAACAAAGCAGAGATGAAACCGGGGAGATGGGGGTGGGAGGGGCAGGGCGGCAGAAAGGACAGAGAATGGCAAGCGGGAGAGGAGCCAAGGGGAGGTGGCCGAGTACTGGATACTTCGGGACATGCCGTAAGAGTGGGGATCAGGGCGGGAAGTCTCTACAGAGGTTCACAAGGACCTCAGGTCAGACGTGGGCCTTCCAAGAAATGGGCTGAAAAGTCAACACAACCTCAGACCCTGTGGGACAAGGGCTGTCTGTAAATTCAAGGTGTTTCCAAGGCTGTCGCTGCCCCCTGAGAAGGAGCCTTCCGGGCAGAAAGCTGTCCTAACCGGGCCTCATCATGGGCCTACTGAGCTGCCAATAGGAAGCAGGTCTAGCTTGGAAAAATGAAAGCAGGGAGCTTTTCCCTTTGTGTGGTCCCATGGCGACTCCAACTCTGGCCCTGTACCGGCCTCCAGAGGCTGTGGTTAACATTTGGGGAAGTTAAAGGAAATCATTTTCTGGCTGCCCAGGCCCCGGCGGGCCTTCCTTTTTTGCTAGAATTGCCTCAGCAAGGTGTCTCCACATGGCTCCCCTCACACCGGGCAGTCACCAGGCGGAGAGAGCGGAATGCCTTTGAGTCATTCAAAGCTGAGAGTGTGGGTTTTTCCTTAATATGTGTAGTAGTGTGGTAGATGGAGTTATTTCATGGTGGGGAGATGAAAAGGAACCTTTGGGAACAAATTAACTAGATCCTTTCTAAGGTTCCTTCCAGATTTAACACCCTGATCCTGCGTGGTGCCAGCCTCTAGGCTGTGTACCTTCTGCTGTCCCCTAACCAGACTGCTTTTTGAGCTAGCTATACAGATGCTTCTGACTGCTCCTTAATCAAAAGGAATGGGGGCAGGAGGTGATGGTCCATTGGGACCTATTGTGTGCCAAAAATTGTGGGGTTTTTCTGAAGTTGTTTTTTTTTTTTTTTAATTTTTGAGAGAGAGAGAGTATGAGCGGGCCAGGGGCAGACAGAGAAGGGGACAGAGGATCTGAATCTAGCTCTGCACTGACAGTGAGCCTGACGTGGTGCTCGAGCTCACGAACCACAAGATCATGCCCTGACACAAAGTCGGATGCTCAACTGACTGAGCCACCCGGGTGCCCCCCAATTTGTTTACAATAACATGACGTGAGGGAGGGGGTTATGATTCTCATTTGACAGATGCATTCACTGAGGCTCAGGGAGATGTGCACATTTAATATGAATACAGGACCCATGTGATAAACCCTAAGCCAGGAGCTAGAGAAACAACAGAGAACACAATGTAAGTGTTGCCCACGCTCAGGGAGCTTATTGTCTAGTAGGGGAGAGAGAGACCCTAGTGAAACACCCCCACACATAAATGGTATTAGGAGAGTCAAGTCTGGGCTAGGGAAGACTTCCTGGAAGAGGTGACCCTTGAGTTCAGATTGGAAGCATGAGTAAGTATTAATGAAGCAGAGAGTCGGGAGCCGGATGATCAAGCAGAGGGAAAAGCACTTTCAAAGCCCTTGAGGCAGGAAGGAGCTTCGATCTTTCCCAGGGCTCAGAGGTATGTGTGGCTAGAGCATGGAGAGGGTCATAGAAGGCGATATTCACTGAATCCTGGGAGAAGTAGACGGGGATCAGCACCACATGACCTTCTGAGTCCAGAGTGAGCAAAGAGATTGCATGAGAAAGAGAGCAAACTAGATTCTAGGTTCTGTGCCTGTCATACCTGTGATCTCATTCAATCCTGGAAGCCACCCAGGGGTAAATATTTTCGCCATTCCATTTTATGCAGGAGAAAACTGAGGCTCAGAGAAGGCAAGTAAGCATGGCCCCACGGCTGGTCAGAGGTGGCGCTGGGCATCCTACCACATTCAGTTCCAAAGCCCAGGCCCTCCTCAGCTTCTCACCTCAAGGGCCTGGACACGGCAGCTGCCATCCCCACACCACCCGCCTGCCACGAGCCTCCTCTTCCAGGTGCAAGATTTCCCGCAGGGAGAGCCCGGGCACACGCCCCTCAGCCCCGTGTTTTTGGCTTCTGGCCTGCCTCTGTGGCATCCTTGCTTGGAATCAGACAGAGAAACTTGGGGTCTGGTAATTGTATTCCATTAAGCCTAATTAAGATGCAAATTTGTACAGTTAATGAAGAAGGCAATTTGGAGGCAGTTTGGCTGGTGACACAGGACCCTCCTCGGTGCCGCTCCTCTCAGTAGGTGGGTCTGAGGATATGGAAAATGTATGCACCGCCACTCACCAAGCTGCCTCTGGCCGCTCTCCAGGGATCAATCCTTTCTGCTGAAGAAGGACAACCCAGCCCAGGTAGAACACACTGTGCACCAACGACTCAGATCACATAATCCCTGATGTGGGGATCACCTCGTTCTGGGCCCTTGGACCCCCACGCACAGGCTCTGCCCTGCCCAGGTCCCTTTATGTGGGTAGGAGGGCCAGAAGCAGTTTTCTGGAACCAGACTGCCTGGGTTCGAATCCTGACTCCACCCTCACCAGCTGTGTCTTTGGGCAAGTTTCTTAACCTGGCTGGGCCTCAGTTTCTTCCTCTATGAAATGGGACACAAATAGGTCGCTGTGAAGATGAAGTCAGATAATGCATGGAAAGCGCTTAGCAAGCCCCTGGCACGTGGATGTTGGCCACTGTGGGTAGCAGTTCTGCCCCCAAATCCTAGGCTCACAAACTTCTTTTTGCTGCCGTCAGAGGTCTCTCGCCTTGGAGTTGGACTTTACTCAGGTCCTGGATCCCCTGTCCCTGTGGTCCACCTGGCTGCAAAGCTAGAGTACACCCAGCCTCTGACCTTTGACATGGATTGCCACTTATGGTTGGCTGTTCTCCCATCCTTGGATACCAGAATTGGCCTCTGACCTGGACTTTCTTTCAGTACCTGATCCCACTCCTCCTACCACCTGGCTCCCCCTGCACCTGTGGCCAGATTCATTTATAAATACATTACTCAACTGAAATCATCATGATTATAGCTGATATTTGTGGAGGGCTCACTGGGTCAAGCTCTTTGCCTACAATCATGTTATTTTGTCCTCACAACAATTTATAGACGCAGAAGCTGAGACTCAGAGAGGTAGAGTGACTTGTCCAGGGTCACACGGCTGGTATGGTGGGGAACTGAGCTCAAACTATGTCTGTCTGGCTTTTTAAGCCTTTTGTCAAGCTACTCGAGAATTCCCAGGTGCCTGCCATGAGCCAGGCCCTATGCCCAGCACCTGGGGCAGAAAACACCGTCTGTAACTTCGAGGGCCTCGCAGACTTGTAGGAAAGAACAGACAGGAGGACAGACCATAACAGCAGGGTGAAGTCCTGTGGCGGAGGGAACCCATGGGGGGAGCACTTGGCTAGGGAGTTGAAGGATGGGTGGAAGTCTCTGGAGATTTGCAGTGGAAAGGGCATTCCTGGAGGTGGGGAACAGCAGGAGCAGTGGCATGAAGGTGTGAGATACTTGGGTGTATCGAAGTTTGGGGGTCAGGAGTTGGTAGGCAGGGAGTGGCAGTGGGAGGGGGAGCCAGGAAAGGCAGGTGGAAGCCAGATCACGCTGACCCTCAAAGGCCAGGCCAAGTCAGAACTTGGCAGAGGTTTAGAGTGATGTGTTCAAGACTCAGACAGACCTGGGCTTGAGTCTGAGCTTTTCCGCTCACTGGCTGTGTGACCTTAGACAAGACTTTACCTCTCTGAGCCTTGGTTTCTTGGTCTATAGAATGGAGGGGGGTGGTAATCAAAAGGCCTCCCTTCCAGATTTGTTGCAGGAAGATGCACAAATGATCAGGACCGTCTTTGCAAAGTGAACCTTCCATATGCACACACTGTTGCCCTCATTTGGGAGGCTGGGAGATAGGGAGCCACTGCAAGAGCCAGGGGACAGGGGTGGCCATCCCCTCATGTCCACTGGGTCTGTCTAGCCTGTGCCCTGACAGCTGTCAAGAGGGATGGGTTTTGTGGACCACCCAAACCAGATCAGTGGGTAGAGAAAAGGGGGAGGTTTCCTCATTCAGAAGTTTATTGTTTAAAGGTGAGAACAGTCTTTCCACATTGTACAGTGTATACAAGAGTGGGGCAAAGAAGAACTTAAAACTGTGTATTTCAGGGGTGCCTGGGTGGCTTAGTGGATTAAGCGTCCAACTTCATCTCAGGTCATGATCTCATGGTTAGTGGGTTTGAGCCGACCCTCTAACCATGGGTCATGACTGTTGGGCTCCGTGCTAATGGAGTGGAGCCTGCTTGGGATTCTCTCTCCCTCTTTCTCTCTCTCTCCCCCCACCCCGCCCCTTCCCCGTATGCTCGCAGGCTCTCTCACTCTCAAAATAAATACACTTTAAAATATTTAAAAAATAAAATGGTATAAGGGTGTATATTACAAACTTTCAGATTCCCTTCACAATCTTTTCGCATCTGTTTCTTGTTGTACCCATTCTTCCCTTAACACTTTACCTTAAATGAATTTTATATTGACTTTTTTTTTTGCTTAACTTTGTCCTGACACAATACTATTTATTAAATCAAAAGCTTAAAAAAAAATGTCACTTAAAATCCTACCGAGATAAAACTGGGGATTTTCAGGAAACTTTTCTCCCAGGATACACACTCATCCAATTTTGCATAATATGATTATACACTATTTTGTGCCCTTCTTAATTTGACAGCCATGAACATCTTCCCACATCAACAGAAAAAGCCACATCATTATTAACAGCTGCATTTTTTCTCAGTGTTCACATGAGCCAATATTTAACCAATCCCGTAATGATTGTTGTTTATATAGTTTCTGGTTTTCCAATAATAGAAACAACTCTGGTGAACACCTCTTTGTATGCTGTGGGATGACAGATTCTCAGAAGTAGGATTGCTGAGGAAAAGGATGTATATTTTAAAGACTTTGAGTACAAAAAAAATTACCAAACTGCACTCCTGGAAGAGAGCCCTAATTTATCCCACCACAGCTGTAAGAATGCCAGCTTCCTGCACATTCATCTGCCTTGGATTGCTCATGTTGATAGGAAAATAAAAAAAGCCCAATTAGGAAATACAGTTGACCCTTGAACAACACAGGTTTGAACTGCATGGGTCCACTCGCATATAGATTTTTTAACAGTATAAGACTGTAAATGTATTTTCTCTTCCTTATGGTTTTCTTCACATTTTCTTTTCTCTAGCTTACTATAAGAATACAGTATCTAATACATACATAAAATATGTGTTGATGGATTGTTTATGTTATCGGTAAGGCTTCCAGCTAATAGTAGGCCATTAATAGTTAAGTTTGGGGTGAGTCGAAAGTTATACATGGGTTTTTGACTGTACGGGGGGGTGGGGGGTTGGTCCCGTGACTCCCATGTTGTGCAAGGGTCAACTGTACTTAGCAAAGAGATTTGGAAATTGTTTATTTGTGATGGTAATTTTTTTGAGAGAGAGAGGACAAGCAAGGGAGAGAGGCAGAGGAAGAGAGAGAGAGAATCTTAAATAGGCTCCATGCTCAGTGTAGAGACCAACGTGGGGCTTGATCCCACGACCCTGGGATCATGACCTGAGCCAAAACCAAGAGTTGGATGTTCAACTAACTAAGCCACACAGGTGCCCGTGATGGTAATTTTTATGTAGAGGCTCTTTATTCTTTTCTCGGCACATCTGATCTGATAATAAAACTGCTTCTGGTCTGTTTGGTGGAATTAAATCTATCAGTAGTTTACAGTGTTTGCCTCTTAGCCCTGTGACTTCCAGAATCTCTTCTGTCTTAGCTCAGGCTGCCACAGCAAAGTACCATCGACTGGGCGAGTAAACAACAGACATTTACTTCTCACTGTTCTGGAGGGTAGGAAGCCCAGGACCAGAGTGTCAGTATGGTCAGGCTCTTGGCAAGGGCTTTCTTCCTGGCTTGCAGACAGCCTCCTTCTCACTGTGTCCTCTCATGGCAGAGAGAGGACCCTCTGGTGTCTTTTCCTCATCTTATAAAGGCACTAATCCTATCATGGGGTCTCTACTCTCACAACCTCCTCTAAACCTCATTATCTCCTAAAAGCTCCATGTCCAAATACCATCACATTGGAGTTAGGGCTTCAACATATGAATCGAGGGGACGCAAGCATTCAGTCCATGGCATCTTCCATGAAGACAAGTTTGGGAACCAGTGGGCTAGATCAGCACTTTCATGTGAGTTTTGTCTCTCCAGCGGTAGCCAATCAGCCCAGTTGTCTATTGAGTCTCTACTACATGCCAAGCTCTGTTCGGTATACTCTCTTTGTGTATTGTGTCAGTGGAACATCCCTACAGGGAAGTAATTATTAACTCCATTTTACAGAGGAAGATCCTGAGGCTCAGCTAGTAAGAGATGGAGCTCTGATTGGGAGGCTAACTCCAATTCCCTGCCCATTGTCACTCTGCTGCCTCCCCAGATAGACTGTAGACACGACTTGTGGAGGGTAGGGGTATGTCGTGCTTGTCTCTGGGTCCTATCCCAATGTCAACACAAGGTAGATAGAATCTAATCCAGCTCTTTATGGGTAGAGTGAAGACCTTAGCATTAGATGACTTGGGTTTGAATCCCCCCTCTGCCCTTACCAGCTCTGTGGCTTTGTCTTTGGCTTTACATCTCATAAATGGGGTTCATAATCTCTACTTTGAAAAACTGCTTTGAGGACAAAACCACAAATAATGTATGCACCTGGTACATAGTAACTACTAAATAAACTTCCTATTTTTGGTATATTCATTTAGTCCCCCAAAGACCCCTGGATCCAATGAATGGAGCACCATGGAGTTAGAGATAATTCCATGGACTCTCAGTATAATAACATCATTCATTCACTTATTCATTCACTCAGCAAATATTGATGCAGTGCCTGTTATGTGCCAAGCATCAAAATCCAGCGATGAACAAGATAAAAGGTCAGCTCCCAATGAGCTTACCTGCTAGGGGGATTGAGATAGAAGATAAAGTAGCAAGCAAATAAATCTATTTCAGTCGTGCTGGGTGCTATGAGGAAAAAAAGAAAGCAGGATAAGAGAAAATATCAAGCAAGCAAGTGAAGAGATTAGAAATAATAAAAGAGAAGGCTTGGGGAGGAGAATTCCTTAGACCAAACGGACAAGTAGGGACCAGACCAGAGATAAAAATGAACGCACATGGGAAATTTTTAATTAGCAAATTTGGTGCCTAAAGGAAGCAGCTAACAGAGCTCTCAAGCCAACGTTGTAAATCCTGAGGAAGGGGGTGCCAGCCAGGCGCTAGAGCTAGTGGCCCCCAATTGCAGTGATTATAATAATCACAGACGTTGCCCATTGAGCTCTTTTGTTTCCAGCTGCTAGGGGAGTACGTTATTGCCGCCACATCAATTCATGATGTGAAATGAGAAATGAAATAGTATTTCATAATCAGGATGAGACCTTGTTTTACCTTTCACACCAGAACAGGTCTGACACCCTCCCCAGTTCTGGCCGTAGGCAGGGCAGCTCCAGACCCCAGGGCGTGGGCCTCAGGACCCAAAGAGCAAACCGTGGGCAGTGTTGGAAGCTCAAGTCAGGATAATAAATGCAGAGCGCTGGGATGGACCTCAGCAAGGAGTGGGCTTTCAAGATTCTTCTCTGCTGAGATTTGCCCAGGAGAGTTCTCAGCCCTGCCAGGAACTAAAACATCCTTCTTGAGAAAGGATCTGGGGCCACTTCCTGTAAGCTTAGATGCATGCAGCTCCTGGCCTTGTTCCTATGGTTTGGGGCAGTGTTTCAGATCAGAATCATCCGGGACTCCTTATTTGAAATGCAGCTTCTGGGCCTCATGCCAGACCTCCTGGGTCCAGTTCCCCGAAACCTGCCTTTTGACAGGCTCCTCAATGGTTCCTGTGGCCTCCAGAGTTGGGGAATGGTTTGTTCGTAGGGGGGTACCCTTCAGGAGAATATTTGCAACCAGGATTGTCCTAGGACCACCAGAGCATGTGCCTGCTGCTGTCAGATGGCACTTGCCAGTCAGGCTCAGGGGCAGGAGCCTGGCCACATCCCCAGCACTGTATTTTTGCCTCAGAGAGAACTGCAGCAGGAACAAAGGCAGGAATTTCAGGACTTGGTCTCTGTCATGCTGTGAGGCAGTCTATGTGAGAAGGCTCTGACATACTTCTAATGAGAAGGAAAAAGAAAAAGCTTTGTATATATATATTCTGGAAGCAAATGTGTGACTTTCAAATGGATTGTTTTCCAGCCTGGACACAATTTTCATTTCTCTCTGGTGAGTCATTACAGAAGTTACCTTTTTTTCTCTGCTTCTTTCAAGCGAAGGACACGTTTCATGGAGGGGCTGAGACCACCCCAGGGACAGGCCTAGCAAGTTTACACTTTGCCGAGTCCAGTTAGAGGACCCACTGAGGCCATCACAGGACCTCACCAGTCCTGTGCTGTGGGGGCCACAGACTCTCCTGACAACCAAAGGGATGGTCATGCCATCCCTGTTAGATCGGGGTTGTTTTCAGGCTATATAGCTGCCATCATGCTGGGTTTAATGAGAAAATGTCCACAAGTACCTTTTGGCATTCATGCAAATAACAATCAGACCATATGGCATAGTAATGAAGAGCATGGGTTCTGGGAACCATCTTCCAGCAGCTTCTCATCTCACTCAAAGTCAAAACCAAAGTACCTACCACATCTGCAAGGCCCCATGTGAACTAATCCCTGCCACTCCTCTGCCTTCCTCTGTCACTCAGCTCCAGCCATACTGATATCCTTGGTGTTTATCAAACATGTGAAAGATGTGTCCACCCCAGGGCCTTTGCACAGGCTGTTCCCGCCTCCTGTGATGCTTTCTTCTAGACCTTTGCATAACTCATTCCCTCACTTCCTTAGGCCTCTGCCCAAGTGCCACCACATCACCCTGACCATCCTTTATACAATAGCACACTGACCCCAGCCATAATAACCTTCTTGTTTTCTCAGAGCATTTATCACTGCCTAATGTAGTATTTATTTACTGTTTTGTTTTTTTGTTTTTTTATAAACTGGCTCTGCCCACCAGAATGGATGGGAACTTTGTCTGACTTGGTTACTGCTATTTTCCCAACATCTAGTATATGTCTAGTGTATTATAGACCCTTAATATTGATTGATTACTTGATTGAATGAATGCCTAGCTTTGTTTCTTGCTAACTGGGTGACCTTGAGCTTCTTAGCAGTTTCCAAGTCTATAAAACGGACATGATAATAGAGGCTTACATATTAAATGTAAGTCCTTTGCATGGCCAACACAATACAAGTGCTCCCTGGTGATAACTGACCTTAGACTATTATTACTTAGACCAAAAAATTAAGATAGAATGTACTAAAGAAAAGGAAAGAAGTGTGCAAAAGGCTGTCATGCTGAGAGATGACAGAGGTTCTGACCGGGTCAGGTGGTAGGAATCAGAAAAGCACCTCAGTAGGGGTAGCACTTGAGCTGGGCCTTTGGGTTGGGCAGGATCTCAGCAGGTCAGGAGGTCAGTACATTTTGTAGAATGGTGGTGCAACAAAAGGGAACTGCGTGAGCAAAGACACAGGAGGCAGAGAGTTCAGGGACTGGTCAGGCTTGCTTTTTTTTTTTCGTTAAAAAAAAACGCTTTTAAAGTAAGAAGTGAGGAGGTATTGTATACAATCAGATAAAAATTCAGGTTCTGCCTCCTGTCAGCTCTGTGTCCTGTGACATTACTTAACCTCTCTAAGCCCTGGTTTCCTTATCTGGAAAAGAAATTTTAAAAGTACTTAGCTCCTAGCATTGTGCTGGCCATTTAACAAGACAATGCGTATAATCCCCTAGCACCACACCTGGATTCTAGTAAGAGCTATAAATGTGAGTTGGTGGTCCTGGAAAGAAGCAGACCTGGGGGTAAGGAGCCCCGGGTGAAGTCTTCACCTCCACCCCTGACGTGCTTGGTGATTTTGCCAAAGTCGCTTGTCTGAGGTCCAGTGCCTCCTGATTCTCCTGAAAATCCTGTCCTCTGTAAGAACTATCACTGAGGCTGGTAGCTGCTTGCTGGGACCTGTGGCACTCGGGGCTGAACCTGCTCATACTTGTGTTTCCTCCAACAGAGCAGAGCCTCCCGTGGCCCCAGGAAGCAGCAGGCAGTGAGAGGTGTGGAGTCCCCAGTGCCTTCCTGTGCATGCCTGTAGCAGGTGAAAATGCACTGGAGACACAAGACGGAGACAGTAAATTGCTTCCTGTTGTCTTATGTTGGGAAAATAGTGCTGCTTTTACCCTTCTAGGCTTGGGCTGCCTCCCACAAGCCTTGTTTGCCTCTCCCACCTTTCTACTGCCTTTACCAGGCTGTGTGAGCTTAAAGAACAGACAAGTGGAGAGCAGTGACCCGGGAAGGGTTCCCTGCCTCTCATAGTCGTTTTTCCTAGCCAGTGTCCTTCACAATCCTGCTTCCTCAGAACAGGGAAAGACACACCCAACCCTTGATTCCTTGACTGTACTGAGAGGAGAGACTAAGTCAGATGGAGGAGTCACTGAGGTTGCTGCTCCCTGAATATCTGGACATGCGAAAAGGAGTTCGTAAGAAAATGTAAAATATAATTCAGTCAGTGCACTGGCATCTACTAGACATTCACATTCAATCTACCTTGAATTCTCAGGAAGATTCTAAGAATCCCCTTCAACTGACAAATCCTTTCATGTTAGACACCTCCCCACCCCAGAATGCTGCAAGGAGTTGTTTGACCTGTTTCTCTGTTTCTCTCCCTTCCCTTCCCTTCCCTTCCCTTCCCTTCCCTTCCCTTCCCTTCCCTTCCCTTCCCTCCCTTCCTTTTTCTTTTTCTTTCTTTCTTTCTTTCTTTCTTTCTTTCTTTCTTTCTTTCCTTCTTTTTCTTTCTTTCTTTCTTTCTTTCTTTCTTTCTCTCTTTCTCTCTTTCTCTCTCTTTGTTCCTTCCTTTCTTTTTGCATTTGTTTTCTTTTCTTTCTTTCTCTCTTTTTCTTTCTGTCTTTCTTTCTGTCTTTCTTTCTCTTTCTCTCTTATTGTGGAAAAATGAACAGAACATAAAACTTATATTTTCACTATTTTTATGTGTATACTTCAGCAACATTAAGTGTATTCACATTATCATGCAGCCATCACCACCATCCATCTCTAGAACCTTTTTCATCTTACAAAATTAAACCTCTGTACCCATCAAACAGTAACTTCCCATTCCCCCTTTCCCTAGCCTTGGCAGCCATCATTCGACTTTCTGTCTCCACAGATTTGCCCTAAGGATAGAATCGTACAATGTTTGTCTTTTGTGACTTGCTTTTTCACTTAGCACAATTTCCTCTAGGCTCATCTCGGTTGTAGTATGTATCAGAATTTCATTCCTTTTTGAGGCTGAATGATATTCCATTATATGCACAGACCACATTGTGTTTATTCATTCATGTGTTGGTGGATTGCTTCCACCCTTTGAGTGATGCCACTCTGAACATGATTATATCAGTTTCTCCTTCAAATTGTGCATTAATCCTTTATTCCAATTATTGTGTAGTTGTTCTGATGGCAGTTAGCTAACACCTCTCTTTAACATCTACACCCTGGGCTCAGGAACTCGGGGAATAGCAAAGCAGCAGGAGGCAAGGGTCAGGGTGGGGGTGAGGGACAGCCAGGGTTGGGTCAAGACAAGGAACCAAAACATGCTGTATATTCACAGCTGTAACTTCCCTGGATTAGGAAGGTTCTCTTGGTAACCATTTATGAAGACTATGATTATTTCCTAGTGTCTGTGATTGTTTTCATAAGAAGCTAAGTGGTTCCCATGTTATTATAAAACCCAAGAGTTGTATGGAATTTTAACTGAAATACCAAAATCTAAGGCTATTTGCCTGTCATTCATCCATTTGTTCAACTTCCTCTGAGTTTACTGCTCTATTTAAATTGTTACAATCAGTGGAGGTTTTACTGAGTTCTGGCAAACAGAAAGAGGGGGAAAAATCAGTGGAAAAAAGTAGGATTGAAGCAGATTCCCATTTAGGAAAAAGATGGGAGGCTGACAAGAAAGTACAGTGGTTCAGGTTGCTGACTGCTGACACATTGTGTGGCCAGGGCCAAATTACATACATGTCCAGGCAGAGCAAGTGGTCCTCTATACCAGTGTGGTGTCAAGGCACTGGGAAGAATCCATCCTCCATCCTGAGTCAACTCCACCTCTCCCTTCCAATCAAGATGCCTCACATTCCACCATTCAAGCACATTAGACATGCGATGATAGTTGTCCAAATGTGTCAGAAAGGGTTTTCCATTTTCAGAGCCACTCTCTAAAATGCAGATGTTCCTTCAAGAGAAGTCTGAATTTTATAGCCATAAGGACTTTTAGAGTTCCTCTAGCTCAATTGTTATCAAACTGTACTCTGAGGAATTTCTGGGCATACCAGGGCAAAGAAGGTCACAAGAGTCAAGCAGATAGGGCTCTGGGACCCCCATTCCTCCCCCACTAGTCAGAGCAATCTGCTTTTATCTGATTATAAACTTTTTTTTATATATATAAGAACCAGTAGTTGAACTACCAAGGAAAGTGGTGTGGGATTTGAAAGCATCTGATCTAGTGCAACCCCTTTGTTTGACAGAGGAGGTCCAGAGAAGCTGAAAGTCACACAGCAAATTCATTCAACAAATATTTACCAAGCACCTACTATGAGCCAGACACACAGTAAATAAACATGAGTGGACAAATCCTGTGCCACAAAGAATGGGCTCTTCTCTTTAGGGTGGGTCCTCTGCAGATTTGCAGAGGATGGGGATTGGACACACGGGGAGCATCAGCAGGGAAGGGGACAGCCTTCCCCCCACCACAACGTGTGCCTGCCAGATTAGCCTCGTACCCCACATATGAGTGATGTCATCTCTCCTGTACATGCAAAAAGGAACAGGCATATGTTCTCCTTAGCGTATTGTTCCCCCACTGTATTGTTCCATCCTTGCTGATGCCCTACAATATGTGTACCTACTGTGTGCTGAGCAGTGCTGGCATATGAGGCTATAAAGCTGATGAGGGCATGGCTCCTGTTGCCAAGGAACCTCCTGCCTAACAGGAAAGAGAAAAGCTCCAGACAAATGACCACGCTGCAGAGTCAGCACCTAAACGCCAGCCTTGGCATTAGGAAGGGAAGAGACACATCTATCCAGGGGAATGGGTTCTCTCTTATCTTCCCAGATTTTTAGTTAGGAACTTGGATGTTGGAGTCTGGAAGCCCTGGATTCAAAGCCCAGCTGGGCCATGGAACCATGCAGTCTGGGCAAGGGACAGGAACAGAGTTTCATATGAAAAATGTGGGTGATAATGATAGTTCCTTCCTGATGGGGTTGCTGTGAGATTATACATGATGAACACTTAACCTCAATAGACGTAGCTCTTATTTCTAGGGTTTACAAATAAGGCAATGGTGGGAGAGAAACATTCCAGACAAAGGCACTGCCCAGATACAGCGCCCTGAGGGCAAAGCAGGCAGCCTTGAACAGGACACTCCATGTGCTGGTGCAAAGAGCCATGGAAAGGAAGGTGTGATGGCAAATGACACAGGAAGGTGGATCCAGTGGCAGTAGGGCCCTTCCCATCCCAGATTGAGGACATAGGCCCCCTAAAATCGTTTATTAGCTTTGATCATTTTCTTATAGAATCCTTGGGATTTTGTGTATGTAAGATCTTGTCATCTGCAAACAGAGAGGTTTTACTTCTTCAAGTCTGGATGCCTTTATTTCATTCTCATGCCTAATTGCTGGGCTGCCTTTAGCTCCTTTTATTTTTGGCTAGGTGAGAACCAGGCCTGGCAGGGTCAGAGAGAGGGACAGACTACCCTTTGGAGGGCTGGCCAGACAAGGGAGGGCACGCAGGCATAGCCCTGTGAGTGCCAGGGCAGACCTCTCAAGCCCCACTGTGACAAGTGCTCCCAGGCTAATGAGCAGAGGGGAGGACACAGGGAAATGCTTTTCTGTAGCACTCATAGCTGGAGCATATTTCTAGAGCATTCAGTAACTGGTTCTTGAACAGCTCCCTGGTTCTTGGGGCTGAGGGCACAGAGATGACTCAGACTTAAATTTGGCACCCACGGTCTAATGAAAAAGTCTGATCAGTAATTAAGGTATTACAACCCAGCTTGACAAGGGTTACAACAGAGGTCTGTACAAAGTTCAGAAAAAACCTAGGGAAGGAAGCCAAGGAGCCCCGTCTAGTAGAACTCAGCCTTAAAGGAAGTGACATCAGAGCTGGTTGTAAAGAATTAATTGAGTGTATTGCCAGGCGGAGAAGAGAGGAACAGGCAGCCCAGGCAGAGAGAACAGCATTTGCAAAGGTATGAGGGTGTGCAAGAGCCAGGCCTGTGGAGACAAAGTGGAGTATCCAAGAGGGAAGTTGGGTCCCGATGGAAAAGGCTCTTGTGTGAGGTCAAAGGTTTTAACATGCAATGCGCCACACTGCCTGGCCCTCTCCCTCGGTTTCCAGAGTAGACTATGGTTTTGAGTACTTCTCTTTGGGGCTTCTGTGGTGCTGATCGGAGTAATGGGCAAAGAAGACAAGGCACCAACAAAGCGAAGTGGATTTATATTAGAAGTGCAAGGTGCCCTTCAGCTAGGTCAGAGAGATTGGTGTGTGGAAGATAGAAAAAATGCGAAGAGGGAACAAATGCAAGCTACGGTTTTTGAAGGGAGAAAGGGAGATTTGCTGGCAAGCAGCTGACACAGGAAGTGGCACAGTAGGGTAATGGATGGGAGAAGAGGTGCTGTGGGAGTTGTTTTGTTTTGTTTTTGTTTTTGTTTTTGATTTTATCTCTCTTAGAATCTTTGGTAAATGTTTAAGTTATTTTCCAGCTGTTTTCTTCCTGGATGTTGGACTTGAATCTCTTCTGAATGCAGTACCATGGTTAGACTGGACACAAGACAGCCCAGTTTCATTTGGGTTGCCAAATGGGGAGGTGGGGGTTATCCTGTGTGTCCTATTTGTGGCCTGGCAGCCATGGCAAGCCATTAGAGTTTCATTGGGAGAAAGAGGTGATTGGATGTGTGGTTTTTTAGAAAGATTATGTGGCTTCTGGGTTGAGGGGACCCAGATCAGAATCAGGATGACTATTTAGGAAGCTGTTAAACAGTTGAGCAGAGATATTATCTACGTCTGAACCAGAGCAGCAGTGGCCCAAATGGCCATTATCTCTGCTTTTTAGCAATCTGTGGTGCAAATCTTAAAGCAGCTCTAAGTACGAGAGGCCAGCAGTTGGGAAGGAAATTCCCTTTAACTGTGGGGTAGTTCAGATTTTAATACCCTACCCTAGGGCCTTAGATTTTCTTTGTGTAACTACACACCAGGAAGGAAGTTTATTTGAGTAGGACAGGGTTTCACCTGAGAGACTCACCTGTCACTTCTGCAGTGCTTGGAGACATCTAGACAGGACCACTTTCTTTTTGGTCTGTTGACTCACACATACACTCCAGGAAGTTTCTCTCTGGGAATTTATAGAGTCTGTCCTTACATTTGCAGAAGGAAGCAGCCACATGTAAGGTTTGCAGTCAGTCACTGGGGAGATGATTGCTGTTGGTACTGGCCAATTAACCAGCAGGACAGAAAGTTCTTGGATGAACAAGGACACAGCCCCAGCCTTCCCAAAGGCACATTGGAACAGGGGGAGAAGTGGGAGCCTTACTCATGTTTCCATCTCCAGCAGCTTGGCCTAGCATAACACCTGGTACTGCATCATTGCTTAATTAATAGTTCCTGAATATATTAATGAATTAGCATAACAAGAAGCCCTGAAAATGGTCACATTAGGTCAGGATTGTGATGTGTTAAAAAGAATTCATCCATTCACTCATTCATCATTTACTCAGCTCCTCCTGCCATTCAGCTTTGGATTAGGCAATGGTTCATAGTCTTGGCTGAATCTGAAGAGTTTTCAAAAATCCTGATACTCAGACCACACGCCAATCAAAATCAGAATCATTTGTGAGGGTGGGAACCAGACATTAGTGGTTTTTGGTTTGTTAAGTCTCCCTGTAGGATTCCAGTGTGCAGCCACAGTTAAGAACCTATGGGCTAGGTACTGGAATAATAGGTGAATATCATATTGTCCCTGCCCTTATAAGGATCAAAGTCTAAGTGAAGGATACCTGAATTAATTAATTAATTAATTCATTCATTCATTCATTCATTCTCTCACTCATCCATCCATCCATCCATCCATCCATCCATCCATTAGAATACAGAACATTAAATGCCTTAATGGAGATATGGAAACAATACTGTGGAAATCCGCAGGAAGAAATGTTTACATGTGGCTAAAGGATATAAAAAAGCTTCAAAGAGGAAGGAAATTTTAACATGAGTTTTGTATGATAAATAGAAGTTCAGTGGTGCCTGGCTGACTCAGAAGAGAATGTGACTCTCGATCTCAGGGTCATGGGTTCAAGCCCCACATTGGGTGTAGAGATTACATAAACAAACAAACAAACTTTGAAAAGAGAAGTTCATCATCTTCCTTCCTTCCTCCATCCTTTTCTTCCTTCCTGTCTTCCTCCCTTCTTTTCTTCCCATCTTCTTTATCGACTTTCCATCCCTCTCTTTCTCCTTTTCATCCTCCTCACCTGGTTGTTGCAGGCAGGCTCTGAGGTAGGCCCCGAAGGAGAGAATAGTGTACGAAAATGAGGTCCCCGCTCTGAAGGTACATCCTCTTCCACAAGGAGGGAATAACATGTGTCGAGCTTGAAGGCTGAAAGAACTTGGGGTGTCTGGGGACAGTGGTTTCATTATTATTGGAGTATACAACATCATGCCAGCAGCCTAAAGAATTTGGACTTTTCCTTAAAGGCATTTAGGAGCGTAATGATGGTGTGATGAGATTTAAAACAGTGCTTACCACATTTTAGGTGGTACCTGAAGTGACTATAAATTGCACACCGTCACGGTGTTGATTAATATTGAGTCACGTTGGTTTTCATTTCTTCTGATTACTTGCAGGAGAGTCTCAATTTAGTAGAGGTAGATCTTTAATACCTATATTGCAAGTATTCATCTTTTTTTTTTTTTTAATGAAGAACCTTCCTCAAAATATCTGGCTAGAATTTAATCACATTGTTTTGTTGTCATCCTATTTATTTTAATATAAAGCTTCTAGTAAATGGCAAAAAAAAAACCCAACAAAAAACAAAAACAGAAGACTGGCTTTTCATATGTGGTAGTAAAATAAACTTGAGCTTTAAAAAAAAAGTGGATCTGTTAAAAATATACATCAAGTAAATGATGGTACAAAAAACACATTGATGCAGCAAAGATTATAATGGGAGTAGGTAAATCACAGAAGGAGAGATCCATCCAGTTCATCAGTTTTTCTCTTTATGGGTCACGCTTTTGGTGTCAAGTCTAAGAACTCTTTGCTTAGCCCTGGACCCTGAAGATTTCCTCTAATAAATTTTTCTAAAAGGTTTATGGTTTCATGTTTTACATTTAAGTCTGTGAACCACTTTGGGTTCATTTTCTTAAGAAGTATGAGGTTCCGAGTGAGGGTCCATTTTCTTTTTTGCCTATGGATATCCAACTGGTCTAACTCCATCTGTTGAACACACCTTTTCTCCAGGTAAATTGATTTTGCACCTGTGTCAAAAATCTCCTGGGCATATTTGTGCAGGTGTGTTTCTTGGTTCTCTATTCTGTTCCATTGGTCTGTGTCTACCCCTCCACCAATGCTATGGTCTTGATTATTGTAGCTATATAATCCGTCTTAATATCAGGTAGTCAGATTGCTCCCATTTTATTCTTCTTTTAAAAAATAATTTTACCTATTCCAGTTCCTTTGTCTTTCCCTATAAATTTTAGAATGGTCTCCTCTGTATCTACAAGGCATCTTGCTGAGATTTGGATAGGAATGCCATTAAATCTGTACATTGATTTGGGGAGAGTTGACACATTTACTATGCTGAATCTTCTAATCCGTGAGCACTGCGTATCTCCCCATTTATTTAGATCCTTTATTTCTTTCATCAGCATTCTGTAGTTTTTAGCATACAAGTTCTTCTTTTGGAAGAACTTATACAAATTCTTCTTTTGGAAGAACTTATACAAGTTCTTCTTTTGGATATGTATTGATTTCCTGTCATTCCGTAAGGGTATTGTCGCCAAGTGTGAGATTCTGAGTTGACATTTCTTTTCCTTTGGCATCTGAAAATATTGCATCACTTCCTTTGCATCTCCATATTTTCTGGTGATAAATCTACTGTCTTTCTCATAGTCAGGTGTTTTTCTCTGGCTGCTTTTAAGACTTTTTCCTTTAGTTTTCCAAAGTTTAATGTGTCCTGGTGTGGGTTTTGAGAGAGGGTTATCCTGTTTGAGGTTTACCCAGCTTCTTGATTCTGTAGGTTTATGTCTCTTACCAAATGTAGGGAGTTTTCAGCCACTATTTCTTCAGGTACGTTTTCATCCCCACTCTTTTTCTTGTCAACTTCCAGGACTATGACTACATGAATGTGAGGTCTTTTGTTATACAGTCCCACAGATCCCTGGGGCTCTGTTCTTTTTTTTTTTTTTTTCTTCTAGACTGTTTTCCTTCTGATGTTCAGATTGGGTTGTTTCTATGTCTTCCAATTACTGATTCTTTCCTCTGTTTCCTCCATCCTGATGTTGAGCCCAACCATTGAGTTTTTATTTCAGTTACCAGATTTTTCAGTTCTAAAATTTCCATTTGGTTCTTTTTTTTCCTTCTTCTTCTGTTTCTTTGCCCAGATTTTCTATTTTTTCATGTGTTGCAAGCATGGTCCCATTTGCACATTGAAGCATTTTTATGATGGTTACTCTAAAACGTTTGTCGGCTCATCCTAGCATCCCTGTCATCTTGGCAGTGGTATCATGATTGCTTTAAAAAAAATTTGATATAAAGTCTTCCCAGTTTTCCATATGAGAAATGATTTTCAACTAAAATGCATGCATTTTAGGGGTGCATTTGAGACTCTGGATCATATTAAGTTTTCTGTTTTATGAGACACCTCTTTGGCAGGGGAAGCAGGGGGCAGTGGGAGGAGGGTGTACTGCCTCATTACTTCCAGGTGGGGGTAGAAGTCCAGGTTCCCTGCTCAGCTTCTGTGACATCTGAAGAGGGAGGGTTCTTCATTACTTATGAGGCCGGGGAAGTTCTGGCTCCCTACCAGGCCTCCAGGAATAACTCCCTGGCTGGGAGGGGTAGAGGTGCCTCCTTACTGTTCCGCATGTGGCCTCCACTGACTCTGGAGGGATGGGGTACAGGGCCTGTCTCTGCCTGAGGAGGATGAAAGTCCCTCCGAGGGACTGTAGGACCACCACTCCAGCAGGAAGGTCAGGTTACTTTGTAGCCTGGCAAGGGGGGACATCTTGGCTCCACCCAGCCTCTGCTAGCCAGGATGGGAACGGGCTCTGGTGTTTTCTGTGGTGTTTGGCTGCAAATAGAGCAATTTTCATTTAGAAGTTTTCTATTTTGCTAGGCTGCCCCTTTCCTGTCTTTTTAGCTCGAAGTCTCAGATATATAGGGCCAAACAAGAGCCCAGGGAACTCATCACTGTGTCATTCTTTGGGTCCTGGGATTCCTAGCTGGTCTGCCTTTGCCTCTCCACCTTTTAGACTTGTCTTATGTTTAAGTATAATGTTCAGGGTTTTTCATTGTATTTGGCAGAAAAATAGGGAAAAGTGACTGTACTCAATCCCCCCTGAACCAGATGTGCCAGTATGTTTTAAGAGGTCTCCAGGTACCCAGGGTTGAGAACCACTGATATAGGCCATAAGCTTCATGAGGGCTGGGGTTGTATCTATTCTTTACCTGTAATAACTTCTGTACCTGATGCCTCAGTAAGGATTTTTTGGATGGATGGATGGATAGGTGGAAGGAAGGGAGGATGGGTGGGTGGGTAGGTGGATGGGTGGGTGGATGGATGAATAAATGAATGCATATGAGAATGGAACGAGCAGCCAGAATGGTTCACTCTCACCAATGCCCCCATACACACATACCTCAGTCTAGCTAGACACAAGCCTGGCCCCAGCACCAGTAGGGGGCTTGGCCAGCAGGTGGCGCTGAGGAGCCCCAGGTGTGGTCCTGGGATGACTGCTGCAGTGAGGTCACTTGACTGAAGGAGACAGACATTAAAGAAACTCCCAATTACCTAGGAGCACTCTCTTATAAACATCTCATCTACTTCTCCTTTCTCTTCTGCCAGCTCTTTTATTTACCTCAATATCATAAATACTTCTTTTTTTCTCTCTCTCAAGAAGAGAACAGACTGGATAACTTTGATCATCGAAAGTGCCTTTCTCAAGGCTTAATCTCCAGGGATTTGGAACAAAAATAAAACATTATTCATCATGTCCTGAAATGATACGTGTGTGTATGCTGGGCCCGGTGGTGTGTGCAGTGTCTTTGTCTAATGTTAGCACAGATGTTCATAGTTCCAATTCCATGAAATCTTTATTTAAAGTGTCTATTCACTTCTCTCTTACTAGAGTGAAAAGGTGAGTGAGCTAGAGCAGGAGGTCTGAAGCCCACTCAAATATCCTAGAAGGTGGGTATCACTTGGGCCTTTAGCGAACTTGGTCTTCAGTCATTTTTGGACCTTAGTGCAGGGCACCAAGCCCCATAAACTCCAGAAATCTCTGTTTCCACACCATTAAAATGGAAGAAAAAAAAAATGATCCCTTTATCATAAAGTCAGTGTGTGGATTCAGTGAAGCAACATGGAAACCCTCCTAGCCCAATGCTGGTATGTAGGAAACCTTTGAAATCTTACTTTTCTTTTTGTTCATTGCTTTTCAAGGCCAGAGAGTAAGAGAGAATGGAGCTGAGATTTTTATACTCCTCTGTTTACCATTTAGTGGTAATCATCCTTCAGTGTCCCATCCCTGGCCTCATTTCAGTATCCCAGCCTGTCCCACCAGGGGTAGGGCATGGGAAGCAGAGACAAACAAGTCCAACCTCCCAAAGTCTTAAGCCAAGTTATCAATGAGAGAAGATCACAGAGGCACAGGAGGAGAGGGGTGATGTCACTCAGTCACGTCCATTCCACTTCTAAGGATTAAGAAGTTATGTGTAACATTGTGCCCCTTCCACAAGAAACCACGAGATTTATTTTATCTAAAACTCAGTTCCAGCTAAAGCTGTCTTTCTGTTAAGCAACTATTTTGCTTTCATGCAAACAACACTAGAATCTTGTAATTGATCCTGTTTTCTTCTTTGTTCTGGCTCCTGGGAAGCTCAGAGTCAAAACTGTGGCCCAACTCTAGTGGTCCGTTAGGATCCACCTTAGTTTCATCCTTAATTGCCTAACATTCTTTACTCCCCTTTAAAAAAAAATCCTAGTGCCTGGTAGGTATTTTTAGGGAGCAATACTAGTGTATGAAGATAGGTTTTTAAAACAGAGATATGGAAACCTAGACAGCCCCTTGCTTAAACTACTGAATTTTTTTTAATCAACTTTTTTGAGATATAATTTACATACTATGAAATTCACCCATTCTAAGTAAATCATACAATTCAATTATTGTTAGTAAATTTCCAGAGTTATACAATCATCATCAGAATTCAATTTTAGGGCATTGCCATGACTCTCAAAGATTCCTTCCTGTTTCCACGTCTAGTTTCGGGCAACCACTAATCTACTTTCTGTCTCTATGGATATCCTATTGTGGACTTTTTACGTGAGTGGAATCATACAGTGTGTTGCCTTTTGTGTCTACCTTCTTTAGGAGTTAGCATTTTGGTTTTGCAATTTATCCTTGCTATAGCATGCATCAGTACTTGTTTTTTTTTTTTTTTTTAATTGACAACTAACATTCCATTGCATGGTTATACCGTCTTTTGATTATCCATTCACCAGTTGATGAAAATCTGGGTTGTTTCTACTTTTCGGCTATTATTAATAATGCTAGAAATAGTCACATGCAAATCTGTGTGTGGATCTCTTGAGTAGAAATCTCAGTGTGTGGGGCGCCTGGGTGGCTCAGTCGGTTAAGCGTCCGACTTCAGCTCAGGTCACGATCTCGCGGTCCGCGAGTTCGAGCCCCGCGTCGGGCTCTGGGCTGACGGCTCAGAGCCTGGAGCTTGCTTCCGATTCTGTGTCTCCCTCTCTCTCTGCCCCTCCCCCGTTCATGCTGTGTCTCTCTCTGTCTCAAAAATAAATAAACGTTAAAAAAAAAAATTTTAAAAGAAATCTCGGTGTGGAACCACTTGTTATTATGATAACTATGTTTAACTGTTTGAGAAACTACCAGACTTTTCCACAGTGGATGCACCATTTTACATTCCCACCAGCAGTATATGAGGATCCTAATTTCGCCAGAGTCTTATCATTATTATCTGTCTTTTAAAAGTATAGTCATCGAGTAGACGTGAAGTGGTGTCTCATTGTGATTTTGATTTGCATTTCCCTGATGACCAGTGGTGTGGAGCATCTTTCCACAAGCTTCTGAACCACTCCTGTACCTTCTTCAGTGAACTGTCTATTCAGATCCTTTGCCCATTTTTAAATTGGGTTATTTGTCTTATTGAGTTGGAAGAATTCTCCAAATATTCTGGATACATCAGACATACAATCTATCAGATATATGATGTACAAATATTTTCTCCCATTCTGTAGCTTTTTCCTTTCTTAGTGGTACCTTTTGAAACATAAGAGTTTTAAATTTTGACGAAGTCTATCTTAGCAATTTTTCTCTGTATGGGTTGTACCTCTGGTGTTGTATCTAAGAAATCTTCGGCTAACTCTAGGTCTTGAAGCTTTTCTCTTATGATTTCTTCTGATAGTTTTAAGAGGTTTAGCCGTTACATTTAGGACTAATGTCAGTTTGAGTTAGTTTTTGTGTGTGGTGTGAGGGAAAGGTCTAGATTCATTATTGTGCATGGAGAGGTCAGTTATTGCAGCACTGGAGCCATTTCATTTGTCCCCTGCCTTCTTCTCTCCCTTCCTCTACTTCAACATGCCTGCAGATGAGCAACACTGCTCCTCAGTGGCAGCCGTGGCCCCCACTTTCTTGTCACTTCAGTTCATGAGACCAACAGACTCTCTTGGCTGTACAACCCCAGTCCCAGTTTTCCAGAAGAGAGAATGGGACTTGGCCCTTCCGGGTCAGAGGACATCCCCTAGTCCAAACACATGTCTAAGGATCAGATTTACCCTGCCAGGGGCCCACCCCTAGGTGGATGATGGTCCTCAGAGAAGGAAGCTGGTGAGCTGGGCAAATACCCCCACAAGGAGTCTATTCCAGGGTCATTTCTAGGGTCATTATGTTATATTTGGCATTCCGGATTCCCTATGAACTAGCTTGACATTTCCAGCTTGGGGCTCACACAGGTCATACCCTCAGAATTTGTTTTTGCTTGACCTGCATTCAAGTGCTCAAGAAAACAAATAAAACAATTGAATAGTTGGCATTTTAAAACTAAAAGATTTCGTGTACAAATCCAGCTTTTATGCTTCATTTTAAAAATAGGCAGATCTGGGTCTACAGCAGTTGGTGGCATCTGAGCAAAGAATATACCCTCCAGGGTGCCCCAGTCCCCGCCACTCCCTCTTGCTCCACACACAGTCCCCTGTTCTTATTTTTTTTAATTTTTTATTGTTTATTATTTTTGAGAGAGAGAGAGACAGAGAGAGAGACAGAGACTGAGAGCAAACAGGGAAGGGGCAGAGAGAGAGGGAGACACAATCAGAAGTCGGCTCCAGGCTCTGAGCTCTCAGGACAGAGCCCGACGTGGGGCTCGAACTCACAGACCGTGAGATCATGAGCTGAGCTGAAGTCAGACGCTTAACCGACTGAGCCACCCAGGTGCCCCTAGTCCCCCATTCTTATTAACTTTCCCTCCCTGACTCTGTGAGACATTTGAATATGTGCCTGCACCCCCAGAAAACTCTTCAGGGGTGCTCTCATCTGCTTCTTGCTTCTTATCCAGAGACTAACTCTTAACCCAGCACTGCCCTCGATTCGAAGTCAGACATGTTCCTGCAGCACTGAGTTCATAACAGGATTTTGCTATTTGCAGTCTGCTTTCTGCACCATGTGTCAGTAGCATTGACACCCAAGTCTGGGTGTTTTATGGAAATTATGCCTTGGCCAGATTCGGTGAGAATCTGCTGCACTTGGGGTACTTCATGCATGGCACCTCTCTTGTGTAATTAGAGCAAATAAATTAATATTCAGACTTACTTGACTAAAATAAGCATCCAGCGCCAAGGATTCCCAGCGAGTAAAACAGTTGGGAATAGGGAGTGGTGGGTGAGGCACTTTAGAATCCATCAAGAAAGGAATCCCAAACTCTCACTTTTCACTAAAGAAAATAAAAGCTGTGTTAAGAATGTGGAAGAGTTTCCTTTGAAAATATTTTTTTCCAGTGGAATACCTCTATTTTGTTTTGAAAAATGAATGCAGTTCGTTCCTGCTTTTTTCCCTGTTACAAAACTAAGATGCTCTCATTGTTGATATCTGGGGAAATGCCAGGAATAATCAACATCACCTCCCACCCAGAGGAAACCATTGTTAACATAACGTAATAGAGACTCACCCTCATTCTAAACCTGATAATAGAATCATCCTGCACAAACAACATCTGTTATAAATTTAATTTCATTATAAGCATTTTTCCGTATAACTAATGGTGCTCCATAAATGTGATTATCAATGACCGCATGATATTCTACTCTGTAGCTATCCCATAATGTATTTCATTTCCAAATGTTAGATTTATTTCCTCATACTGGCTATCATAAATGATGTTGCAGTAAGCATCCTTGTGTGTGAATCTGTACTCATCTTTTGGATTAGCATGAGAGAAATTTCTAATAATAAAGTTTCCAGGGGCGCCTGGGTGACTCAGCTGGTTGAGCGTCCAGCTTCGGCTCAGGTCGTGATCTCACAGTTCATGAGTTTGAACCCGCATCAGGCTCTGTACTGGCAGCTCAGAGCCTGGAGCCTGCTTTGGAATCTGTGTCTCCCTCTGTCTCTGCTCCTCCCCAGCTCATGCTCTGTCTCTTTCTCTCTCTCTCTCCTTCAAAAATAAATAAAAACATTAAAAAAAAAGTTTCCAGCAAAAAGTAGAAAAGTTACATGAAAGGTATCAATATTCATCAATTAGCATAAATCTTACCTCAAATTTGTGTTGGTCTAGACATCCTCATGAAAAATATGCCCATGTCTTCTGTAGTTAGATCCTCCTTCCTGTGTCTCTTGCTGGCTCTCATCCATGTGGTTTTCCAGAGTCCATCCAACAAACTTCTTTTGAGATCTGTTATGTGCCGGCCTGATGCCAGCATGGGAGAATGGCAGTGAGTGAAAAGGTGTTGCCCCCGCCATGAAGGATGAGACGTACCCTTGATGGTGACCGGTGTCTCACTTTAGAAACAGAAATAGTGGACGCTTTCCATGTTCTAGACGTGCTCCCTGTTTAGTTAGGGAGAATCAGCTAAAGAAAGAATAGTAAGCTAGGTGATGTAAAGGGAAGTGTTAGAAGCGATGTGGGGACACCAAAGGGGGTGCTTTAAGGCAAATGGTGCCCCAGAGGGGGGAAACAGCACAAGCAAAGGCATAGAGATGTAAAGACTCACCATTCTGGCAATTCCCTTCCAATTCCTCGAACTCAGCTCTGTACTTTCATTCTTTCTTCTCTTCATCCTTAAATTCTTCTGCCTTCCTCCTGGAGAACTTCTACTCATCCTTCAAAGCCCAGCTCACAGAACACTCCTTCTCCAGTGTTCTTCTTGGCATCCATACTCCACCTTGAGAGTGGCTGTTTCTCCTTCCTCTGTCCTGTCAGCTGCTTTGATCTTACCTCAGTCATCATTTTTGTCCCAGTTACATTCTAGAATTTTTAATGTTTCAAAAATTTTTTTTTAATTTTTGATACTGTTCATTTATCTTTTGTCTTTATTCTCACGTTAATTGACGAACTCCTTGAAGTCAGGGGTAGTGTATCAGTTAAGATTTAGTTTGGCTGTGTGTGATAGAAAACCTATGCTACCCAGAAGTGGAGAGCCCTGACTTATTTGGCAGCTCTTATAGTCATCAGAGACCTCAGCTCCATCCAAATTGCTGCTTCAATGTTCTCGGTTTTTGACTCTTCCTCATGGTCCCAACAAGGCTACTTAAGCCCTGTTCATCCTATCAACATTCTGTCCAGCTGGAAGAATGAAGGGCCAAAGAAAAGAATACATCCTCCCTTTAGGGCTGCTTTTTGTAAGTTGCAAACTACACTTCTGTTTCCATTTCATCGGAACTTAGTCACATGACCATACCTAGATACAAAGGAGTCTGGAAAATGTAGTCTGTACTCCAGGCAGCTGTGTATTCAGCTAAAAAATAGAAGTCTGTTACTAAATAGAGGAGAAATAATTATGGAAGACCATTGGCAGGTTTTGCCACAGTGAAAAACAAGGTCAAAGATGATTCCTCTGAGTCAAACTGGGCCAGCTCTGGGATCATTGTGTTACCCAGAAATGGAAGAAAACACAACAGCTACTATTGTTGAGTATGTCCTATATGTCAGGCACTGTACTAGGTGATTCCACCCTATTTTAGAGATGAGGAAAATGGAGACTTGGTGCAGTGAAATATCTGGCCCAGCTAATTAGAGCAGAAACAAGATTAGAGCAGAGATTAGCTGGTTTACAAAGTTTAGGTTCTTAACCACTGGCCAATTCTTCCATCCAAGTGAGCTCCACGCCTTCTGTGAATCAGCATTGCTGAAATGGCTAGAAAAGTGGCAAGGTGAGGCCACTGGGAGCCTCATTTAATGTCTAGCATCTCTCCAAACCCACCAATTCCTCTTGCCTTCCCTTCCTATTAGCAGAGATCCCTACCTATTGGTCTCTTTTTATCTAAAACCAATATCTGCAAGTTCTACTTAGGTAAATAGTTGCCACTGAGAAAGGAGTATTTCTAATTTGGAGTGAGGTCCAGGACACCCCTTCTTGCATACCTCCCATGATGGGGGGCTTACTATATCAAGGCAATTCATTGCATTGCTTTCAGCGGAGAGCTGTATTCTTTGGCAGTTCGAGGTGCTTATTCTTCAGTTAGTTCTCAACTAAGGACCATTTTGCCTCCCAATGGATATCTGGCAATGTCTAGAGATATTTTGGTCTGTCATGACTGGGAATGGATGAGAGGGTGCTACTGGAATCTAGTGAGTAGAGGCCAGGGATGCTGCTAAACATCCAACAAAGCACAGGACAGTCCTTCACAGCAAATAATTATCCAGCTCAAAATGTCAACAGGACAAAGGTTGAGAAATAGACTAAGGTTTGAATCTTGACATCGCCAGTCTCTTCCTAGCTGTGTGACCCTGGGTAGGTTGCCTTGCCTCTCTGAGCCTGAGCTGTTTCCTCGTGTCTACCTTGGTGATCATCACATGCCCTCCCTATGTGCTTGTGGCAGGCGTTTAATAACTGATCTCTGAAAAGCCCAGAGCTTGGCTCCTTACCATCGTAGCTGCTCTCGTCAACATTCCCAGGATGTGGAAGGAACGTTGAATACCTTTGTTTATTTGCTGGCACATGGGCCTGATTAGATTACACTGTTTGTAATCTTTCTGGAAAAAGTCCCACTGCAGCTAATGGTTTTGGAATGGAGCCATTCCCTTAATTCAAAATTAATGGCTTGCTCGTGCACACAAGCCTCTTAGAGAGAAGGGATTCATTTCTGCTGATCCCCCAGTCCTCGTCACCTGGGAATTGTCAGAGCTTTCCCACCCCACTGTCTCAACGACCCTAACAGCCCAGGGAGGTAATGATGCTTTCCCTACTTTAACAGGGAAAGTAATTGGAGACGTGGCTGTTGACCCAAGCTCTGCACAGCCCATCAAGTGGCAGAGCCCGGGTGAGAACTTTCTCCTTCCATCATCCGCTTCTTTAGGGACATAGTGCTATAAGGAAGCTACAGGTGCCCACCTTTCTCCCCCAATTGCCCTGTCCACAGTGCCTCCTCCAGCTTCTATTCCCTGTCCCCCAGAGCACACCCTCTAGCCTGCACCATCTCTGTAGGCTTGGCCTTGATCCCAGAGACGGGCACCTCAGAACCTGATGGGGTCTGGGCAGCCTGAAGGGAGCATGGATGGCCTCCTGTGTAGCATTAGGTGCAATGAGGATCCACGTCCCCGGATACTTCCCGCTCGCAGCCTGATGTCCCTTTGGCGTTTATAGAGAGAAAACCATTCAACCATCAGTTTTTCAAAATGCAGATGTCCGAGGGAAGGGAAAGCACCTTACATTAGTTATCTCACTGAGTAGGGCATGTTCAGGGATTGGGTAAGAGGAATGGAGACCAGGAATGGCATACGAGCCTGTGACCCAGGCAGCCACACAGGCCCTGTGCTCAGGAGGGCCCCCGTCTCGGTTTCATGTTCTGCTGTTGCCATCTTGAAATTCTTAATAATTTTTTAATTTTTAATTTTGCCCTGGGCCCTGAAAATTACATAGCCAGCCCTGAGTGAGACAGGAGGTCAGTGTTGATGTGGCTGCTCCTTCTACCCTCTGGGTGCCCACCCTGTGGGACCCACTTTTTAGGGTTCCCTCAGGCTTACTCCTCTTTCCCTGACACCCTCACCCCCACCCCGCATTCCTCAGGGGAGGCAGGTGCCAAGATAGGTCTGTAGTCAGCAGGTGGGTGCTCCATTTGCCTTTCCAGGAATCCTGCTCAATTCCATGGTTTCAGAGAACAAAGTGGATTTTCTTACTTCTGAAGCAGATCACTGAGCCGAAAGGAACTTTTCACCAGTAGATATCTGTTGAATGATTCGTAGCACCCTGCCCCTCACTCACTGGCTCATCCCTTTACCAAATATGCATTTATCTTTGGCTTCTATGTCTAAGCAAAATAACATGTCCAAGCTACAAAGGAGAACATGTGATAAAGAACTGTGCTTACAGAGATAGGAAGATAAATATATATAAATTTATATATATTTATATATATTACTTATATAAATATATATGTGATATTAATTTATATGTGTGTAAATTTATAAAAATATATTTGAGATTAATTTATATGTGTGTAAATTTATATATATATAAATTTATATATATTTTTATATATGTGATATAGAACTGTGATATATGTGTGTGATATAGAACTGTGATATATATATGTGATAAAGAACTGTGCTCACAGAGATAGGAAGATAAATATATATATATAAATTTATATATATTTATATATATTTATATAAATATATATGTGATATTAATTTATATGTGTGTAAATTTATATAAATATATTTATGTGATATTAATTTATGTGTGTAAATTTATATATATAAATTTATATATTTATATATTATTTATATAAATATATACGTGATATTAATTTATATGTGTGTAAATTTATATAAATATATTTATGTGATATTAATTTATATGTGTGTAAATTTATATATATATAAATTTATATATATTTTATATATGTGATATAGAACTGTGGTATATGTGTGTGATATAGAACTGTGATATATATATGTGATAAAGAACTGTGCTTATAGAGATAGGAAGATAAATATATATATATAAATTTATATATATTTATATATATTATTTATATAAATATATGTGATATTAATTTATGTGTGTAAATTTATATAAATATATTTATGTGATATTAATTTATGTGTGTAAATTTATATATATATATAAATTTATATATTTATATATATTATTTATATAAATACATATGTGATATTAATTTTCCCCAACATTTTCTCACTCAAAATATTGATAGAAAAGTTGGAAGCAATGTACAGCGAACACCTATATATCTACCACCTAGGTTACAAATTAACATTTTGCTCTTTTTGCTTGATTATATGTCTGTTCATTTATCCGTTCTTCTAATCAGCTATCCATCCAACTTGTTTTTTTGATTCATTTCAAAGTAAGCTGCAGACCTCAGTAGATTTCACCCCTAAACACTTAATATGCAACACTAATTTCTTTCCGGGGTGCCTGGGTGGCTCCATCAGTTAAGTGGCGGACTTTTGATTTTGGCTTAGGTCATGGTCCCAGGGTTGTGGGATCGAGCCCCACATTAGCGTCCACGCTGAACATGGAGCCTTCTTGGGATTCTCTCTCCCTCTTCCTCTGTTCCTTCCCTGCTCGCTCTCGCTCTCTCTCTCTCAAAAATTTTTTTTCCTTTTTTAGTCAAAAGGTAAAAAGTAATGATTTTTATATAAAAACAAATCATTTTCTGTCAAATACAATTATTGAATGACAAATAGTGTACACATAGTGAAAAGAAATTCTTGGTTCCCCTCTGTGTGCAATGAGGCAGAGAGAGAAATAAGAGAGAACTTTCCTCAAGGTAACAAGGAGAAAAGAGAAACGTCTCTGTAACAGAGGGTGGTTGGAGCTACCTTGAGAATACCAAGCTGTGGGAATGTTTTAGGGAACAGCTTCCTGCTTCCTCCCAATCAAAACTGAAAATCTGAGATGAACTTCCTTAGCCTCTTTCCTCCTTGAGGTGGCTGCGGACTATTCCAGGGGGTGTGAACTTGGGCAGAACTGAAGGTGAAACTGCAAGGTCCTGGGTCTGGGATGTAGAAGTGGAGAAAAGTACAGGCTGATGCGGTGGATTTGGGGGTTATTATCCTCACAGAGCTGATGGCTGGGGTGGACGGGGTTGAGTGGGGAAGGCTCTCAGGCTGACAGGGGAGAGTGACAGGAGCAGAGAGCAGGACTGGGGCACGATAGAAGATGATGCTGTTCAGAAGAGGCACATTCAAAGAAGGTGGAGGGTTGCTCTGGCGGGCAGTTCAGAGCTGGAGGAGAATATAGAAAAGTACCCAAAGCAAGCCTCTCAACAGGGTACTTGGAAAAAGCCTGTAGCGATCACCTGTGCCATCTTTCACATTTGACCCGTGAGAAATTGCAGGCTGAGAGACCACTCTGAGTATTAGTGGCAGAGCTGGGGCAAAATTGGTGCTACCCAGATGGTGCTTTTCCAACAAAGTAACTCAAGGGTTCCTTCCACAAGGATCAAATGCCTTAAGGTTTTTGCTTTTTATTTTTAAAAATATCACACAAATTTAGCTTTCTTCTCAAGAATTTGTCTGGCTTTGTCTTAATGTTACAGTAGTCTGTTTTTGCTAAATTACTGAGAGATATTTACACTCTGTTAGGGTTTCTAAATTTTCTTCAGAATCATACTACTTTTTGATGAATATCAAAATCTCACAACCTCTTCCAGAAGTTTTAATTCCCTGCTTCCACCTCCCACCCCAATTAAGGATCATCAATAACAGTATACAATGTGTTTTCAGTGTAGCCTTACTAGCAAAGAAAGTGTTGTTACATATTACTTTGCACAGTTTATACAATGAAATTTTTTTCAAATATAAAAACAAAATAAGTAAAAAAAGATAAAATATGCTTTCTCAAACAACATAACTCCCTTCCCTTTTGAGAACCGTTAGTCTAAAGGGATGTGTAGATTTATTCCATGCTTTGGGCACCCTTGTAACCTCCCCCGTATCAGTTAGAGATGCTTTTGGCTGCAAGTAAAAACTCCCACAACAGTGACTTAAGCAAAGAAGACATTTCATTATTTCCCATTAATAACCAGTATGAAGGAAGAAGATTCCAGGGTTAGTTCAGCAGCTCAGTGATAATAGGACTCTGGGTTGGCATCACAGTGGTTTTCTTGGTATTTCCCTGATGGCCCCAAGATGACTGCCATAAGCCCCAAGCATCACCTCCTATAGGGAGAAGGGGGCAAGAAGCAAAACTTTTCTTTGTTTTGATCATTTGTCAGAGAGAAAGAAATTTCTAGAACCCTGGCTTTGCCATGAGACTTCCCCATCTACTTTCTTGGCCACAGTTGTGTCTTGTGCCCAATCCTAGACCAGCCACTGGCAAAGAGGAACTAGAGTGCCGTATCCAGCTCAGACCAGTCATGATGCAGCCCACCTTCCCAGAACACATGCCACATGGGACCTACACAAACTTTGCATTGCTTTTGCCCAACTCCCTCGCTAGAATGTAAACTCCATGGGGGCAGAGATTTTTGTTTTGTTCACTGCTATATTCCTAACACCCAGAACAATGCCAGGAATTCACTAAATAGTCATTGAATGAGTGAAGAAATGAATGACTAAGGAAGGAAGGGGATTTGGACCGTAGGCTGTATCTGCTGCTCCCAACAGCATACAACCCCATTTAGATCAACTTGATGGTACCAAGTGACTCTACCGATCTCCAAGGCTCTGGCCTTAATCCTTGTGTCTTTCTTCCTAGGGAGGGAGCCCCAACTGGAGGCTGCTCTTGTGCCAATGACCCTTCCCAATTCTTCCTGTGTCGTAGAAGACAAGATGTGCGAGGGGAATAAGACCACCATAGCCAACCCCCAACTGATGCCCCTGGTGGTGTTCCTGAGTGCCATCTCCTTGGTCACCGTGGGACTCAACCTGTTGGTCCTCTACGCTGTACGGAGTGAGCGGAAGCTACACACTGTGGGGAACCTGTACATTGTCAGCCTTTCTGTGGCAGACCTGATCGTGGGAGCTGTTGTCATGCCCATGAACATCCTCTACCTCCTCATGTCCAGGTGGTCCCTGGGCCACCCTCTCTGCCTCTTTTGGCTTTCCATGGACTATGTGGCCAGCACCGCATCAATTTTCAGTGTCTTCATCTTGTGCATCGATCGCTATCGCTCTGTCCAGCAGCCCCTCCGATATCTTAAGTATCGTACCAAGACCCGAGCGTCAGCCACCATCTTGGGGGCCTGGTTTCTCTCCTTCCTGTGGGTTATTCCAATTCTGGGATGGCATCACTTTATGTCACCGGCCTCGGGACACCGGGAAGACAAGTGCGAAACAGACTTCTATGATGTCACCTGGTTCAAGATCATGACCGCCATCATCAACTTCTACCTGCCCACCTTGCTCATGCTCTGGTTCTATGCCAAGATCTACAAGGCTGTACGGCAGCACTGTCAGCACCGAGAGCTCATCAATGGATCCCTCCCTTCCTTCTCTGAAATTAAGCTGAAGCCAGAGAACCCCAAGGTGGGGGCCAAGAAACCAGGGAAGGAGTCTCCCTGGGAGGTTCTGAAAAGGAAATCAAAAGATGCCAGTGGTGAGCCTGTCATGAAGCCACCATCCCAAGACTCAGAGGAGATGAAATGCCCAGGTGTCTTCAGCCAAGAAGAGGACAGAGAAATGGACAAACTCCACTGCTTTCCACTTAACATTGTGCAGATGCAGACTGAGGCAGAGGGGAGTGGCAGGAGTTATGTAGCTATCAACCAGAGCCAGGGCCAGCTGGAGATAGATGAACAGAGCCTGAGAATGCGTGTGGCCAATGAGATATCAGAGGATCAAATCCTAGGTGATAGCCAATCCTTTTCCCGGACAGACTCAGACACGCCCCCAGAGTCAGCATCAGGGAAAAGCAAACCTAGAAGTGGGTCTAGCACAGGACTGGATTACATCAAGTACACTTGGAAGAGGCTCCGCTCACATTCCAGACAGTACGTGTCTGGGTTGCACATGAACCGAGAACGGAAGGCTGCCAAACAATTGGGTTTTATTATGGCGGCCTTCATCCTTTGCTGGATTCCTTACTTTATCTTCTTCATGGTCATTGCCTTCTGCAAAAGCTGTTGCAATGAGCATGTGCATATGTTCACCATCTGGCTTGGCTATATCAACTCCACTCTGAACCCCCTCATTTACCCCTTGTGCAATGAAAACTTCAAGAAGACATTCAAGAAAATTCTCCACATTCGCTCTTAAGGGAGGCTACAAGGGGATGCAACCAAAGTGACACTTAGGCTGTCCCTGAAGAAAATGGAGGATGAGGCCTGTGAGTTGCCAGGCACCTGGGCTTTCCAGAGTCAAAAGAATAGTCTTAAGGACTAGGTAGCTTGGAAGGTTCTTAGACCCATTGGCAGAATAGCACATGTTGGTGGTCAGCAGAGAGATTGTACTCTGAGTAGAAAGCAGGATATTTCCAAGAGAATCAGACCTGGATGAGTTCTCCTGCTCCTCAGGAAATGTGGGAGCCTCAGACTCTCACTGTCATTCAAGTTTTCAGACTTGAATTAATTGGAAACTGAAGGGACACGTAGGTAGAGTTTTACTGGAGAATTAGAACTCTCAAGCCTTCCTGGAATGGAGTTATATGACTGTGCAGAGACCTCACATATGCAGATAGATGCTGTCCCCTTCCAGGGATCACCTTGATAGGCATGACAGCTATTCCATTGTGACTGTCACTTCTCAGAACACCTCTCCTCTGAGCCTCTCCTACAGCTTTCTCCAGAACCAGTGTCTGAACCACCTTGGAAATTCTGCTTTATTATTTCTCACTCATGCACATCTTAGAGTTGATAGGAAATTTTTCAGCTTGTACATTTCCTTGTTTGCAACCCCAAATTCCTTTTGGCTATTAACAGAATAATGATAAAAGCTGCCTTCAAAAGAAAAAGAAAAGGCGTGTTTTTAATGGTTGCACAATGAAAGCATAAAAAAAGGGAATGGGGAGAAGAAAACTATATCTCTTGAGTGCTGGGCCAGGCTTACCCCCCTTAAGCTCCGTGACACTCCATAGCAGGTGGATGGTGTTACTAGAAGAGCAAATTGTGATGTAGCAAGGTGACGTAAAGTGCCCAACATCACACAGCTAGTAATGTGAGAGAGTTAGAATGAGAACCCTGTGGGGTTCTGGCTCATTGTAACACGTTTTCTCCAAAAGGCAAAAATTTGTCCTGTTAAGTATGTGCATGTGTGCGCGCACACACACACACACACACAGACACACACACACAGAGACACACACACACACATGCACGCACAACTATTCCTAAGAGTGGTGACAATTCTCAAAAGGATATGCTGAGAGAAGGAAAAGCTGGCATAGAATATTCCTGAGGCAGCAGAAGGTGATACTTTGAAGGGACAGTGTGCATTTTTATTTGTGAGTTCTGCTGTATTCATTGAAGAAAAGTCATCATGTTCTTTTATACTCACACCTCTTTAGTAAAAACTAGCAAAGGCATGGGACGTACAGTTTTCCTTGGTGTTTACATTGCAATCTGGTTGTGATTTATATTTTAAAACTTAATGCTAAACTGTAATGTATGTAGCCAAATGGAGTGCATGTACAAGCTGGTATTTTGTGTCCTGTGTTCCTGTTCGCATGATGTTAAAAATGACAGATTTTTACCTGCCTAAAATATGATATTTGAAACTACCTTGTTATGAGTTTGATTTATTTAATTCTCCCTTTCTGAGTCTCTTGGACTGAGAAGATGTATTGAAACATGCTGTCAAATATTATAAGATATGATACAGGATTGCTCTTTGGTTTCTGGTCGCATGTGTAAATGTCTTTAGGAAAGAACTTTTTATAACAAGCCTCACTGTCTGCTTGGCATCCCCCAGAGCTCTTCTTGGTCAAAATTGGGGGAGCTAATGAGACTTTTATCCTGGTTTTGAAAGCTGTAGCTGGTCTGTTTCTAGGTCAAAAAGCCTTTCCCAGAAGACCTGTGAGAGACTTGCTCCCCAAGATCCCTCAGCTTGCTCCCCAAGATCCCTCATAATGAATGAGTTTTAAAAAGATCACCTCCCACAGACAAATGGCTAAGTGCCCATTATTCGTGTTGATGAATGGTTGAGGCAACTAGTGAAAAGTGGTTATAAGCTCTGACTTTGGGTCAAAGAGACCTGCATCTGAGTCTGATAAGAAGAAATGGTCAATATAAATTGTCAGAACACAAAAAGCCAGGCCCGTGCATTATTGAATACAGTGTTTATGGTGCATGCAGAGCATCTGGTACATGGTGGGGACTCATATGTAGTTTTAAAACATACTGTGCATATCATATGCCAGGCCCCATGCTTTACCACTGTTATCTAATTCAGCCTTTACACGGATCTCATGAGGGAGACTTCTGTATTTTTACAGCTAGGCAAACTGAGGCACAGAAAGAAACTGAGGAATGGGCAGACAGAAAAGGAGAAGTAGGAAGTGGGGGGCAGAAAGAGCATAAACCAAATGGCATAATATTCATGCACTCAAGAAAAATCTACATTCAAAAACATATTCTTCATTAATGTATTCATAAGTTAAATATATTCAAAGGGAAAATATTCAAGGGAATATATTCAAAGGGAATATATTCAAAGGGAAAACCATCCTTAGCTTTTGATAAGTAGAAATTCCTTCAAATGATTCTCTTAAGATCATGTGAAAACCAGTCAACTACTGCATCACATAAATCTTTAAAAGCTTGTGAAACTATGCCACCTAATAGAAATTGCTATAAATCGTAGAAGCTGGTCATGTTAATAAAAGTGTTCATTCAGAAAAGCCATTAGTCTGCAGATTGGCCATTTGATGATTTGGTCATTTGGTTACTTGGCTTGCAGAAAATTGCTGGTCTCTCTTTTTAAGATGGGCCTTCCAGAGGAGATTTAAGTCAATACAGGGTGAAAAGGCTGCTGGCTGAGATGCATTCTAAGTTCCTTAAATAAATAATGCTTTTAAGATCTAATTTGCCAATATGTCATTCCACAGTGTTTTGGGCTTTCAACGCCTAGGCTGTGCAGCGTATGGTTCCCATTGAGCTGCAAGACAAATGATGAAGGTGGATTGACCTGAATCTCTGTGGTCTTGAATAAATGTCATGGGCCTCATTGCCTTGCTGTGTCCAAGAACATTCTCTGCCTTTTTCTGTGTCCTTGTCTGGCCTCTTTCATGATGCTCCATCATCTTGGTGCCCCAAGGCATGAGCATCAGTTCCAAAGTCCAAAGCTTAAAGAATCATCCTGTGTCTACCTTTGCTGCAATCAACTCTGAAGGGGATTGGGGGTCAGGTGGGACATGTGGTACAAACATGGCTGAAGGACCAACAGTTCCTAGACAAGTGGAATCATTGTGAGCTGGGTTGAAACTCCAAAAGGTGTTAACTATAAGAATCTTGAAGTCTAGCAGAGGAAACAAGCTTTTAAAGAACTAGCTCAACCCAGGCTCATATAGAGTGAAGCCTAGAGGTGGATGGGTGTCATCCTACTGTTTTTTTTTTTTTTAATCAAGTTTGTTACATTCAAAATATACAGTAAAATTTACCCATTTATAATGTAGAGGTCAATGAATCTTGACAGATGTACACACCCATGTCATCCCCATTTCAGTCAAGATATAGAACATTTCCATCATCCCAGCAAGTTCCTCATGCTCCCTCTATGCTCCAGGCAACCAGTGATCTGACTTCTAGACACTATAGATTAGTTTGGCTGATTCTGTAACTTTGCATAAATGGAATTATATGGTATGTATTCTTTTTTTTTCATTTTGTCTAAGATTCACCCACCTTTCAATCAGCTTTATTATTATTATTAATGTTATTAAAGTATAGTTGACAGTGTTATATTAGTTTGCAGTGTACCTGTAGTGATTTGACAATTTTATACATTACTCACTGCTCACCACAGTAAGTGTAGTCATCATACAACGTGATTATAATACTACTGACCGTATTCTCTATGCTGTACTTTTCATCTCCACGATTTACTTATTTTACAACAGGAATTTTGTGCCTCTTAATCCCTTTCACCTATTTTGCCCACCACCCCACCCCCCTCCCTTCTGGCAACCACCAGTTTGTCTCTGTATTTATAAGTCTGTTTCTTTTTTTTAATTTATTTATTTAAATTCAAGTTAGTTAACATACAGTGTAGTATTGGTTTTGGCTGTAGAACCCAGTGATTCATCACTTACATATGACACCCAGTGCTCATCCCAACAAGTGCCTCCTTAATGCCCATCACCCATTTAGCCCATCCCCCCCCACCGCCCCTCCAGCAATCCTCAGTTTGTTCTCTGTATTTAAGAGTCTCTTATGGTTTGCCTCTCTATTTTTATCTTATTTTACTTTTCCTTCCCTTCCCCTAAGTTCATCTATATTTCTTAAATTCCACATATGAGTGAAAACATATGATATTTGTCTTTCTCTGCCTGACTTATTTTGCTTAGCATAATATCCCTTAGTTCCAACCACATTGTTGTAAATGGCAAGATTTCATTCTTTTTTTTAATGTTTTTATTTATTTGAGAGAGAGAGAGAGACTGAGTGTGAGTGGGGGTGGGGCAGAGAGAGAGAGGGAGACACAGAATCCAAGACAGGCTCCAGGCTCTGAGCTGTCAGCACAGAGCCCGACATGGGGCTTGAACTCAGAAACCATGAGATCATGACCTGAGCCAAAGCCGGAGGCTTAACCAACTGAGCCACCCAGGTGCTCCTCTACATATATGGATCTTTATCCATTCATCAGTTGATGGACATTTGGGCTCTTTCCATAATTTGGCTATTGTTGATAGCACTGCTATAAACATTGGGGTGCATGTGTCCCTTTGAATCAGCATTTTTAAAAAAATTTTTTTAACGTTTATTTATTTTTGAGACAGAGAGAGACAGAGCATGAACAGGGGAGGGGCAGAGAGAGAGGGAGACACAGAATCTGAAACAGGCTCCAGGCTCTGAGCTGTCAGCACAGAGCCCAACGCGGGGCTTGTACTCACGGACTGTGAGATCATGACCTGAGCCGAAGTTAGACACTCAACCGACCAAGCCACCCAGGCGCCCCTGAATTAGCATTTTTGTATCCTTTGGATAAATACCTAGTAGTGCAATTGCTGGGTCATGGGGTAGTTCTATTTTTAATTTTTTGAGGAATCTCCATATTGTTTTACAGAGTGGCTACACCAGTTTGGATTCCACCAGCAGTGCAAAAGGGTTCCCCTTTCTCCACATCCTCACCAACATCTGTTATTGTCTGAGTTGTTCATTTTAGCCATTCTGACAGGTGTGAGGTGGTATCTCACTGTGGCCCTGATTTGTATTTCTCTGATGATGAGTGATATTGAACATCTTTTCATGTGTCTATTAGCCAACTGGATGTCTTCTTTGGAAAAGAGTCTATTCATGTATTCTGCCCATTTCTTAACTGGGTTATTTGTTTTTTGGGTGTTGAATTTGATAAGTTCTTTATACATTTTGGGTACTAACCCTTTATCAGATATGTTGTTTGCAAATAATCTTCTCCCATTCTGTCAGTTGTCTTTTAGGGTTGTTGATTGTTTCCTTCACTGTGCAGAATCTTTTTGTCTTGATGAGGTCCCAGTAGTTCATTTTTTTTATTTCTCCTGCCTCCGGAGATGTCTAGTAAGAAGTTACTGTGGCCAAAGTCAAAAAGTTTGCTGCTGTTTTCTCCTGTAGCATTTTGATGGTTTCCCGTCCAACATTCAGGTCTGTCAGCCCCTTTGCATTTATTTTTCTGTATGGTATAAGAAAGTGGTCCAGTTTCATTCTTCTGCAGGTCACCGTCCAGTTTTTCCCAGCACCATTTGCTAAAAAGGCTTTTTTCCATTGGATACTCTTTCCTGCTTTGTCAATGATTAGTTGGCCACACATTTGTGGGTCCATTTCTGGGTTCTCTATTCTGTTCCATGGATCTATGTGTCTGTTTTGTTTGTTCATTTGGTTTGTTTTTTAGATTCCACATATAAGTGAAATAATATAGTATTTGACTTTCTCTATCTGACTTACTTAGCTTCATAGGTCTTTCATAGGCCCTTCCTTGTTGTTGCAAATAGCAAGATTTCATTCCTTGTTTATGGCTGAGTAATATTCCAAAGTGTGTGTGTGTGTGTGTGTGTGTGTGTGTGTGTGTGTTTGTAATAACTTCTTTATCTTTTCATCTATTGATTGACACTTGGGCTGCTTCTGTATCTTGGCTATTGTAAATAATGCTGCAGCAAACAGAGGGGTGCATATGTCTTTTAAAGTTAGTGTTTTTGTTTTCTTTGGGTAAATACCCAATAGTGGAATTACTGGATCATATGGTATTTCTATTTTTAATTTTTTGAGGGACCTCCACTCTGTTTTCCACAGTGGTTTCACCAATTTATATTCCCAACAGTGCACAAAAGTTCCCTTTCCTCCATGCCTTTGCCAACACTGGTTATTTCTTGTCTTTTTTCATACTAGCCATTCTGACAGCTGTGAGGGGATATTACTGTAAGATATTACTATAGTTTTTATTTGCATTTCCCTGATCATTAGTGGACATTGAGCCTCTTTTCATGCATCTGTTAGCCTTCTTTAAGTCTTTGGAGAAATGTCTACTCAAGTCCTCTGCCCAATTTTTAACGGGATTATTAGTGTGTGTGTGTGTGTGTGTGTGTGTGTTGAGTTGTATAAATTCTTTATATGTTTTGGATATTAATTCCTTATCAGATATACCATTTGCAAATACCTTCTCCCATTCACTAGGTTGTTTTTGTTTTGTTGGTGATTTATGTGCAAAAGCTTTTTATTTTGCTGTAGTCCCACTAGTTTATTTTTGCTTTTGTTTCCCTTGCCTGATGAGACATATCCATAAATACGTTGCTAAGGCCAATGTCCAAGGGATTACTGCCTATGCTTTCTTGTAGGGGTTTTATGGTTTCAGGTCACTTAGGTTTTTAATCCATTTTGGGTTTATTGTTGTGTGTGGTGTATGAAAGTGCTCCAGGTTCATTCTTTTTCATGTGGCTGTCCCGTTTCCCCAGCACCATTTATTGAAGAGACTGTCTTATCTTCACTGTATATTCTTGCCTTCTTTGTAGTAAATTAATTGACCATATAAATGTGGGTTTATTTCTGGGCTCTCTGACCTGTTCCACTGATCGATGTATCTATTTTTCTGCCAGTCTCATACTGTTATTACTACATCTTTGTAGTATATCTTGAAATCTGAGATTATACCTCCAGCTTTACTCTTCTTTCTCAAGATTGCTTTGGCTATTTGGGGTCTTTTTTGGTTCCATACAAATTTTAGGAGTATTTGTTCTAGTTCTATGAAAAATTCTATTGGTATTTTGATAAGAATTGCAATGAATCTGTAGATTGCTCTGGGAAGTATGGACATTTTAACAATATTCTTCCAATCCATGACCATGGAACATCTTTCCATTTGTGTCATCTTCAATTTCTTTCATCAATGTTTTATAGTTTTCAGAATATATGTCTTTCATCTCCTTGGTTAAATTTATTCCTAAGTATTCTTTTTGGTGCATCAACTGGGTTTTGAAGACAGAAAGGGTTACACAAACAGAGGAAGTATGAGGCTATTGCAGGGGTGGAGATATAAAAGAGCAGAGAGTGCTTAAAACACCAGAATTAATTTGATGTGACCCAAGCATGCAGTCTGAGGAGGCAGTGGCAGGAGCGGAGACTGCTATAGGGAAAGAATTTGCAATGTTGAATTTGACCTGAGCCTTGCACTCCTGAAGCTATGGCTTTTCAACACCCTCCTTCCACTTTTTTTTTTGTGCTCCAGAAAGAATTTATGGCAAAGAAATATCCATTCCCTTATGACTTAGGTAAGACTCATGGATACTTGTTTACCTGCGACAAGGCAAGACAATCCTTCTGAACTAATCCTTGCCTTAAAATGTTTAGCTGAGCTACTTGTATCCACTGATCAATCAAAACAAAATGCTTTATTAACCAACTTTAGTTAAGCTTCTCCCATACCCTTCAGGTTCCTTATTTTTGACTTACCCTCAGCCTGAGCCAGCATACGACCCCTCCAGAGAATAGGCTGACGTCAAGGTAAAATATTCTCTGATCTACTACTATCCAATCAAGCCACCCTTTCCTCCCACTTTCCCACACCCAGTTCTTTCTAGCCTTCTTCATTCTTCCTTTTGAAGGAAAAATCCTTTTTGCCTAGCCCTTAAGACACTTACAGATCTTTAGGTCAGAGTGGCTCCCTATTGCAATAGTCCCTTCCCTCCCTTTCCCCCTCCCCCTTGCAATAATCCTTTCGAATAAAGTATCTCCTTACTAAATCTGGATTTGTTTTCTTATTTGGCAGAGTCAAACACACTTGCGTTAGAATCCTATCCCCAAAGCTCTTTAACCTTCAGCAAGACACTTAACTTTTCCTAGTCTCTGTTCATGTGTAAGATGGGGGAGAATATGATACGTTTCAGGGCCTTTGTGGCGATTAGAAGATATGACAGCCTGGAAACATAGTAGTTAATAGTAGTCATTACTGTTACTATTGAGTCTTTTGAGCCACATCAGAGTCACTTTCATTCCTTATGAACGAATGCCCTTATATGTCACATTAAGTTTGTACTCATTGTGTCTTAAGTACCTGACCAATGCTTGGCACACAGTATATGCTCAATAAATAATTTGGCATGACTGCCTTTATCCCACTGACAGCGGGGAACTATGAGAATAATGCCTAGTTTAGAAAGAGCAGGTTAATCACTGGTGACCTTCACGGGCTTTTACCTATTAAAATTCTCATCTGTCTTCACACATGCCTCCTCACTGACACCTGGGATACGTTTAATGCCGCCTCTCTTGGAAAATGGAAATGACCGTAATTCCTGTCATCCTCTGAAATCGAGAGAAAGCGGAGTTTTTTTCAAAGCATGACAGGCATAGACGCATTCCCATAGCCAATAAAGTGGCTTATCACCCGAAGCTCAGCCCTTACCAGAGGGCCTCGCCCACCTGCTGATGCTCCGCCTTCCCCGCAACTCAAGATCCTCCCACTCAGGCCGGTGCTAGGGGCTCATTTACCAAGTTGGCGCGCGCCTCCGTGTGCGCATGCGCACCACTGACCGCAGGCGGACGGGGCGGGGACAATTGAGTCATCGGGGCGCGCGCTGCGGCCGACGCTGTGGTTGCCGGAAGTTGAGTGGCGGTAAGTGAGCCGCGCTGCGGAGGGAGTAGTGGGGTCCTGCGGGCTGGGTTTTGGAGGCCTGGCGGGAAGGGGTGAGCTCGGCTGTGAGGACGAGGGTCGTGGCAGAATTCAGGTTCCTCCCTCCTCCAGGGAGTCACTGACTCCAGCTCTCGCCCTCCTCCTGCCGCGTCCCGTCGGACTGGTTTCAGCCCGGGGTCTTCTGACTAGAAACCTCCTGATGTTCTAAGTCAGTCCCTCCTGGCGTCTGGCAGGAATGGTTCTCAACCTTCGATGTTGGGACACCAGAGATAGGACGCCAGTTCTCATCCTGGCTTTGCCCGGGATTTGCTATGTGACTCTGGCATGTCACCTCTTTGTGAGCCTCTCTTCCCTCATCTGTAAAATGGGAGTGATAATAACGTCATTTGTGAAGTCAGGGTGTTAAATGAAGTCACTTCTTTCTCAGGGCTTTCTAAGCTAAGGTTTTCGACTCTTCAGTTTGGTCCAGGGATTACAAACTTTAGTGCTTATTCCATCAGGTAAAGTATAAATGTAGGTGTAAGGAATTTCCATGTCAGAAAAAGTCAAACTTACATTTTTACTGAGTTGAGTTTTATAAGCAAGCACAGTACTAACATTTATGAAATTGGAGAAGTGAAAACAAAACTTTTGTGTTGCACGCGTGTAATCTCTTGATTTTTAAACACTGACGACTACAATTTTTTTCAAAGCTAATTAAAAAAAATTTTTTTTTAAATTCTGTGAATGAAACCAGGTGTATCTGTGATTGCCAGTTCCAGACCTTCAGACCTCTGGGTCCCAGTCTGCCTTTCCCATTGCATACTTGCATTTCTTCTGTGACACCCTTGCCCACTGGTTAAATTTCTTTGGTGGCAGAAAACTATTTCTGGTTATTCTTGTTTGGATTTCCCCTAACTCTGATTTAAATCTATACCATAATCTCGGCTCATTGTCCCTCCTTCAGACTCTTTGGATCTCCCTTCCAATTTATTGCCCACACATCCTTGAAGGCTGCTGGTTTGTTTTCCTCTTCACACCATTTCTTCTCCAGGCTGAGCACATTTAATATATTTACCTGTAGTAAGCTCCATAACAACCAAAAATTTTGTGATGTGCCAGGCATTGCCATAAGTACTGGTGATGGGGGGGGGGTTGCAAAATTAGACCGATTTCAGGGAGCCTACTTTTTGATCCTGGTGGTGGCAGTTGTGGTGATTGCCAATAATACAGAGCTTTTAGTGGGTGGTAGGTGTTTCAGATCCTGTTAGTATCCTGTTCAGATACTATCAAAAAAAGAAAAAGAAATGGTAATGGGATGGAAAGTACCTGTGGGTAAGCAGAGGGAGCTGTTTTAAAAGCTGGCTGGTTGGGGTGACTTCTCTGAGGAGGTGACTTTGGAACTAACACTTGAATGAAGAAAAAGCCAGCCTTGCGAAAGCTCATCTTGCCTAATTATACTTCCATCCCCCAGTTCTGTGCTGTAGTCTTGTTAAACTGTTTACGGGTTGTATCTCACTTGTAGCCTTTGGCTCCTGCTGCTCCTGCTTCCTAAAAGATCTCCCCTTCCCCCTCCCATTTTTCTTGGCCAACTCCTCCCTGCCCCTCATGTGACAAGATTGTGAAATTCTTAAAGGAGTTGTGTACCGGGCTCTTGTTCAAGATGCCCATCCCTGTCCTTGAGGAATTCATTATTTTTTAAGTCAAGGACACAGACAACAGCACTGTGGAATGCAGCTATTGTAGAGATTTGCCAGAGGAGGACTTAGGGTGATCACAAGTCAGGCTGAGGCATCAGAGAAGTTTTCTGTGAGGAGGCATCGCTTTACTCAAGGCCTGAAGGATGAGCAAGATTAGTCAGGTGAAGAGGCATGGGAGGTGGGATGACATTGCAGACATTGGGAGTGGGGAGGGCTGTAGGTAACTTGCATCGTTCACCTCGGCTAAGAAGTGACTGTGGAAACGTAAGCAGGAGGCAGATCACAAAGGACCTTGCGGGCAATATAAGGTTGTATAATCTAATATATGATATATAATTAGGAGCACAGAATTTGGACTGTAAGTTACATGCTGGCTTTGCCATTGAACTAGTTTTGCTACCTGGGGCTGGTCACTCCCTTTCTAAACTTCAGTTTCCTTATCTGTAAGCCATCCTCCCAGGGTTGCTGTGAGGATTGAATGGTATATGTTACCCACTTGCTAGATGGTAAATGATCAATAGTAGCAGTTAATATTACCGTGCGAAGAAGTTTGCACTTTATTTTGAAAGTGTGGTGTCAGAGAGTTGCAGTGAAAGTTGAAGAAGGGGTGTGATGTGCTCTCATCTATTTTAAGTTTTTTAAATATTTATTTATTTTTGAGAGACAGAGAGACAGAGAGCCAGCAGGGGAGGGGCCGAGAGAGGGGGGAGACACAGAATCCGAAGCGGACTCCAGGCTCTGAGCTGTCAGCACAGAGCCCGACGCGGGGCTCGAACCCATGAACTGTGAGATCATGACCTGAGCCGAAGTTGGAGTCAACCAACTGAGACACCCAGGCGCCCCTGCTCTCATCTGTTTTAAATTACTCAGGCTCTCCCATGGTGACTACACTGGACAGGGCAGACCCAGCAGGAAGACCAGTCAGGGCACTGTTCTGTGGTCCACGTAGCGGAGGAGGAAGGCCTGAACCAAGGCAGTGGCTAAGCCAAGGGAGAAAGATGGGTCGGTTTAAGGGGTAAAGGAGGTGCTGGACTGGTAGCTGGATAACACCACATGGGGAGAGGAGGAAGGTGAATTGGGATACGGGGTGCTGAGGGATGGATCCTGTGTGTGGACATAAGTAATAACAAAATTCTTTTGATTAGTGGCCCTTGGTTATCCCTCACTTCCTTGGAGGTTTTATTTGGAAATCCAAATGGCCTCTTTTATCCACTTTTACCTTTGGGAAATGAAGTTCAGGACTGCCCTCCTCCTCCTTTTTCTGTTTCCTGATCCTTCTACCTATCTCCAGTATAAGTAAGGCCTGGTTGTGTATTCAAGGAAGAATAATTAGATGCTGCTTTGTTACCCAGTAGGGAGTATGCATCTCTGTGGTCTTGGCAGACTGGGTAACAGCTCAGTCTCATTCCAGCCTCTGCAACCCTCCCCAACCCCCACAACCATGATCACCTTTGGGCTTTTCTCACCTTCTTTGTGATTACTTTCCTTTGAACTTGTTCCTGTTTGACAGTCTCTCCTTGAGTGTGTAGTATAGAAAGGAAGGCCTCTTTTCTCTAGGAGTCTGACCAGAGGGAGCAGGACTGTACTTTTTTTGTGGAGACCTGAGGCCCCCTGTCTTTGCTGTAGACACACCTGCCCTTGACACTGTCACGCTGTGGGCTCCCAGCACTGCTTGACACTCCCGCTTGTGTTTGGACAGCTCTCTTGCCCATCTTCTCCTTGTCTTTCAGATTTCCATTCCTCTCCTAGCCTCCTAACCTGGACTTTGACTTCACTAAGTTGCAGCCATCAATGAAGGCTCCTCAGCTTCTGTCACTTACTGACTTGTCTCCAGCTGACTGTATCACTTCACCTCTGTGAGAGAAATGTGTTTAAGGCTGATTCTTTTACTTGTGCTGAGGTTCCATTGTTCTGTTTCTTTCCTGTTTAACCATCTCTTCTTATTTAAATATCTGGAAAAGATGAAACACCTTCACATCACGTCACATCACATCACATCACATCACATCACATCACATCACATCACATCACATCACATCATCTCTTCCCATCCACGTTTGTTGACTTCCTGAAGTCATCATTTGCTAAAATCCTTCTTCTGTCCCACCTGTCCTCCAAAATTGCCCTTCCTCGTCTTCAGACCTTCATGTTGCCCGAACCCCTGAAAGTTTTCCCTTACCTTTTGAATTCTGAGCACATTTCATATTGCTGATATTCCTTTGTGTTATCTGTCTGGCCATTTCCCCCTCAGCTTCCATTGTGGGTCCCCCCCCTCCTTTTGTTCATTAAATGCTAGTTTTCTCCAAGGTTCTGCCTTATACTCTGTGCTCTTCTCACCCACAACTTCAACTCCCACTTATGTGCCAAGGACCCCTGTTCTGTATGTTGAGCTGAGATCTCTCCTGCAGGCCAGGCCTCAGACTCAGTGAGTCCAAAATTAATCTCATCAGCTTCCCTCCAAAGCTGCCCTTCTTTCTACATCCTTTCCTCTGACTCATTCCCCTTCTTCCATTTAGTCATTCCCATCAGAGCACTGCAGTTGTCTTGGCCTTTTCCCTCTCCTCCCATCCCAGGCAGTCATCAGAGTTCTACAGATTCTCCTTCCTTGATGTCTCCTGACACGTTTTCTCCTCCATCGCTTCTCCCATTACCTTAGTTCAGGCTCTTCTTGCTTCTTGCCTGTATTCCTGCACAACCACAGAGCCGCTTGCCCTGTCTGGTGCTCACTGGTACTGGAGTATCATTCCTAAAATACAGATCTTTGCTAAAATACAAATCCCTGCTTCTTCAGTCCAATTTAGATACCCCTCCGTCCTCCCATAACACCCTGTACAAACACTTATACTATACCATATGGTACTTGCTTTATCCACAGATTGCTATACTGTCATTCCTGGTATGTATAACCCTCAAAACTTAGGTCCTGAAAGGCAGAGACCTTAGTCTCTTGCCATTGAGTGCTGAAATACAGCACGGGAACTGTACATAACATAATGTTTGTTGAAGGGATAACTAAATGGAAATCCCCATGTCTTTCACACATGTTTTGTTGATAACGTCAGTCCTATTTTAGAATGACTTCTGTATCCGATACATGCATTTTCTTTTTTTAAAATTTTTAAATGTTTATTATTCTGAGAGAGAGAGAGCTCGTGCACAAGTGAGGGAGGGGCAGAGATAGAGGGAGGCACAATACGCTGAGCTGTCAGCCAGAGCCCGATGTGCGGCTCAAATTCATGGACCACAGCATCATGACCTGAGCCAAAGTCGGATGCTTAACTGACTGAGCCACCCAGGTGCCCCTCAGGTACATGCATTTTCTAATCGAATCCTCACAATTCTGTACAGCAGATAGTGTCCCATCTTACAGGTGGGGAAGAAGGCTCAGAAAAGTTAAATGACTTGCCTGAGGTTGTGTGGCTAGACGTAGCAGATGTGGGGTTTTTTTATTTTTATTTACTTTTATTTTTTTAATGTTTATTCATTTTTTGAGAGAGAGAGAGGGAGACACAGAATCTGAAGCAGGCTCCAGGCTCCAAGATGTCAGCACAGAGCCTTACACGGGGCTTGACCCCACAAACTGTGAGATCATGACCTGAGTTGGATGCTTCACGGACTGAGCTACCCAGACACCCTTCAGAGGTGGGATTTTAACTGCAGTCTCTCTGGCTCATGAAGCTGTGTCCTTCCATTATCATACTGCCTGTTATCAACAGTTCCATTATCAACAGTGCCTGCACTGTTGTCCAGCTGTTTTTTTGGACTGAGGTTTAAGACCCTGTATTTACCTCTGAAATTTTTAGTCTTGTTAAAATAGGCCTGTTATTCCAGGTGGTCAGAATCTTTTGTATTGTGAAGTTTTGTTATCCATCATATTGCCTATTCCTTCCTGCTTCGTGTCATGTATAGAATTGATAAGCAAACCTGTATCAATCATCAAAGTCACTGGTAAATGTAGTAAGTATACCTTTTTGAATATATTTGTTTATGTGGTTTATGTGTCTTTTTCCCTGCTCTAAGCCCCTAACACAATGTTCAGCACACATCAAACACTTAGTAAATATTGATGAATATTCATTCATGTAGATAAATAAAAATAAATAGATTAGGACCAAAGACTGAACCAATGACTTATCACAGTTAGCCCCTTTCTTTTATATATATGTATATTTTTGTTTATACATATAATTGTATTTATTATACTACTTATTATTAAGATTTATTTTTGGGAGGGAATCCCAAGCAGGCTCCATGCTGTCGGCACAGAGCCTAATGCAGGGCTCGATCTCACAAACCATGAGATCATTTCCTGAGCTGAGATCAAGAGTCGGATGTTTAACCAACTGAGCCACCCAGATGCCCCTATTAGTTCCTTTCTTATTAACACCAGTTCATACCGTAACCAGCATTCTTCAGATGAGATTATTTTACTGGTTCGTAGTCTCTCTGATTATGTTGGAATCCAATTATGACAGCTTCATCTTGTCTACCGGGATATTTGGAGTGGTCTTTTCAGAGGCCTTCCTAGGTCCAGATATCCTGTATCCTATATCTGGTTCTTCTTTGATCAAGGAAGAAATGCAGTTATTCTCACGACTCCTTCTTAAACCATAGTGGCCTCTTAGGATTAATACTCAAGACTGCCATATACAGTTGTGCAGGTTGTGCACTGCCCAAGAGGCCACATCTGAGGGGGTTTTGTTTGGATCATAGGCATCATGAATTTACTTTTGTAGTGACGATTTTCTGGCAGACAAAGGTAAAATGTCTTGGGTCAACCTAATCAATGTATTACAACAATTTTCTAAGGAAAGGAAGTAAAATGTCTCCAGGAGGGGGTATAGTTTTCTAATTGCACAGAAGTGACATGTGGTCTGGAATGGCCCACATGCCACCTTTCCTGAACAAAACCTCTGTCCACTAGGCTGTAGAATCCATCCTTATTCTTATCTTTGGAAATCAAATATTTTGGAAATCTGGTAACATGTGTTGGGTTGGCCCAATTTTTCAGCACCTCTTCCTTTTCCAGGAGTTCTTAGATATCACCAGAAATGAAACCACAGAGCCTCTGTTACTCAGAAGCTAGCCTCCATAACTCAGCCAGCTTTTAGGAAACCATGCCAGATTTTACCTGTTGGTTGACATGAGGGCTCTCTAGCGATGCCGGTGAATCCAGGTGGCTGTCCCTCGTATATAGAATGAAGCAACATGACACTGTTGATTGGTGCAGTTAACAAAAAGGACTCTGAAGCAGGCATGCTGTTTCCATCTTCCTTGTGTTGTCTTTCTCCTCTCTCACAGGCTCTCTCAGCTTTTACTATCCCTCCCTCGTGGGCTTGCCACGCCCCACAACACTGGTATCCAGTGCATCCATTCTCAAAAACAGGCTGAACAAGAGCACGTTGTATGTGAAGGTTAAGGTTATTATAGCAGAAGGAAAACAAAGGAAGAACTCCCAGGAGTAACCAATGAGCATGAAGGTTACAGTTTGAAGACAGTGGAGGTGACTGCCAGTTCTCTCATTGACCAAGGTGGCATGCATGGAGGTGAGGGAGACAACCCGTCCATAATAGCAGTTATCCTGCCTGCTTATGTGATCAGCTGCGGCCACCTAACAGTACAGTCACACACACAAAAAAGCCACTTTCGATGACTCGGTGTCTTGTGGAGACCTCAGTTTGGCCCAGGGGCATCTTGACTGTAATGCGATTTTTAAAAGGAATTGAGGCTTCCGAACCCAGCTGGTTCCCCTGTAGGAGTCCTGAGTTTTCATCTTCCAGTAAAGCCTAATCTGTCTTCGAAGTTTGGAACTTTGCCCCCCTCCTTTTGGAAGGGAGGACCTGTAAACCTCCCTCTTTGGCAGCCTTGCACATTATTTCCAAAACTCGTGAAGTTGCAGAACGTCATTAGCTGGCAAAATGTGCATTGGCTTCGTATGCCAAAGAGGCCCCCTCCCCACTCCTGGCCATCTCCCCTTTTTTTTTTTTTTTTTTTTTTTTATTAACCCATCAGCTTACATACTCTGTTTGTCAGCAGGACTTGGCCATGTGGTTTGGTGCTTATTTTAATGACTGCCAGAGCTCACCGCCCCGCAGCTGGGAAAATGAGAACAGAAGTCTGCTCTATGTGCTCCATTTTGGCCCAGAGACGGTACTTCAGGGCCAAATTGCGGTTGTTCTGGCGCTTCTGCTAAGTGAATGGCCCCACGTAGCCTGCGGGAAATTGAACTCAAAGTGCTCCTAACCCTTAGCACTTGTTCCTCTGGAGTTGCCCGTGATGACCTATAGCAGGAGACCATCCGTTTCATTTTAATTAAACCTCTGCTGTGACTGCAGTGCTCCTTTGAGGGAGGTGAGGCTTACACAAGGCACGTTTGAGATGGAGAAAGTTTTCACAGTGAGCACGGAGAAGGGCAGCCGCATTAGGCAGGCAGCGTTGGCTAATGTGAGGTACGGGGCATGTGTTGACAATCTGAGGGCACTACCACTTAAGCTGACTGCGCCAGGCCCCTGAACAGGCACATCACGCCCTTTCTCATTTAGCTCTCCCAACAACCTCACGGGTTGGCTGGAATTATCCTTATTTTACAGATGAGGAAATCAAGGCACAGGGGATGAAGTTACCCGCCCAAGGCTCCTCAGCCAGTGAGAGGTGGAATTGGGAACTCATGCTTGGGTCTCTCTGAAGACCGGGCTCCCCACTGTCACATTAGCATCCTTTCTCTGAATGACTGGAAGTTCCCCTGCCCTCCCCAAACAAACAAACAAACAAACAAAACCCCAACAACATACAGGGGAAAGTCAGAGCAAGGCATTTTTATTAGAACAGTTAGGCTAGTCTGTTTCTCTGCTGTCCCTCCAAGGGTTTAGTTTCCCTGAAGACAGGTTTGTTTGTTTCATCACTGTGATTTTTGTTCATTTTCTACCAGTTGACTTCTTCATTTCCAGAAATCCTACCCTGGCTTAATATCTGCTGCATCCAATCCTATTGCCTACCCTCCCTTGGAGGGAGACCAGTTGGACAGACTCACCAGGGAGCATTCCTGGTCCAATTAATTACATAAGCAGTAAAGCCAAAATACTTCCGTCTTCAGCATCTTTAATAACAAATGCCAGAAAAATTTATGGAAATGATATTTCTTTTATACTTATTTAGAGCAATGAGTTTCTTTTCACCAAAGCTAGATTTTAAATAGGTCATCTGTTAACTATTAAGTGAATATAGGAAGGTTCTGTGTAGGATCATTATAGCTTGAATATAGGGCTTTCGATTTTACTTTTTTTGTTCAGGTATAGTATGCATATGGTAAAGTACATTAATCGTAAATATATAGCTCATGGGTTTTTGCATATGTATGTGCTCTGAAACCACCTCCCAGCTCAAGGAAAATGGAATGTTTCCAGCTCCCCAGGAGGCTTCTTACTGCCCCTTTCCAGTCAGTAGCCCCATCCCACCCTGTAATTACTATTCTAACTTCTTTCACGTAATTGGTTTTGCCTGTTCAGTATAGCATAGGCTGGGTGTGTGCAGGCGCTAAAATTGTCTTCATATTTTATTTTGGAACAGTTTCAAATTTGCAGAAACCTTACAAGAATAAGACAGACCTCTCATATACCCTTCTCCAGAGATTCCAGGCAGATTTTGTCCCAGTAGCACCCTTTATGAAAGCAGAGTGTCAAGCCAGCATCACATGTTGCCCCCGGTCATCGTGTCTTTCTCTTTTACTCTGGAACAATTCCCTAGTCTTCTCTTGACCTTGACACTTTTTTTTTTTTTAATGTTTATTTATTTTTGAGAGAGAGAGAGAATGTGAGCAGGGAAGGGGCAGAGAGAGAGAGAGACAGAGAGAGACAGAGAGAGAGGCAGACACAGAATCGGAAGCAGGCTCCAGGTTCTGAGCTGTCAGCACAGAGCCCATCATGGGCTCAAACTCATGAACCAAGAGATCATGATCTGAGCCGAAGTTGGACGCTTAACCGACTGAGCCACCCAGGTGCCCCAAGATCTTGACACCTTTGAAGATTGTAAGCCAGTCTCAGTCATTTTGTAGAATGTTTTCTAGTTTGGGTTTACCTAACGTTTCTTCTCAATGAGACCCACGTCATATGCTTTCAGCGGAGTGGTATGGATGTTTGTGCTTTTCACTGCATTCTATCAGATAGCATATGTATCTGTGTCCCATTGCTGCTGGTGTTGACTTCAATCCCTGCATTAAGATGGTGTCTGCCAGATTTTGTTACTGTAGAGTTACTTTTTCTCTCCTTTGAAATTAATAGTTGTTTTTTTTTTTTTTTTTTTTGGTGGAGAGATACTTTGAGACTGTGGATGTAGGCCTTTGACTTCTGTACCTATGGGAATACTTTCAGGAAGAAAGATCTATACTAACTTTATACTTGGTTGGGTGAGATTTCATTTCAGTTGATTTGTACATGCATATCTCTTATCCACTAAGATCTTAGTCCTAAAAAACGATAACAGATTTATTTCTAAGTCATATGGCATATTTCCAAGTGTTCTTCATGATTGCTTGCTCTAATCTCCATATTCCATTGTAATAAGCTTGGAGTTTGTCTTTCCAGTTATAGAAGCCTGGGTTATTTCTTTCTCTCGGTTCTTTTATGGGAAGGTACCCATAAAAGGTTTCTAGAACTCATCTTAGTAACATTTGGGAGCCGTTCTGCAAGTGATTATGGTGTATTGAGAGGGATATGAGCCAAGATCTGTATCTGTAGAATTTACAATCAGGTTGATGGAGGTAGACAGATCAGCAAAGAGCTGAACAGTAATACTAAATGTAGAGGTAGTTTAGAGACAGAAGTGGTTAACCAAAGCCAAGGGAGAAGAGAAAGCAATGGGTAAAGAGAGTGAAAGGGAGCTCTGGGAAGGCTTTATGGAGCAAATAACCTCTGAGCTGGATTTTGAAAAGTGCCAGTCACAGGAGTAGGGATGCCTATCAGACACAGGGAGCTGTTTGTTCAGGGTTGTGGAGGCAGGACAACAGGTGTGTTAGAGGGGCACCAAGCAGCTGGATGTTTCTTCAGCATCAAGTCACAGGTGAAGAGTGGCGGGGCCACCAGGGTGGCCCCAGAAAAGTTGGGAGGCAGTATCAGGGATCAAGGAAAAAGTAGGAAGGAAACCATCAGAGGTGTGGTAACATGCCTGTTTTGCATGTGCATTGCCACTAATGCCATCTCCTTGCATGTTATGAGCTTCAGTAAATGTTAACTGAACTTCTCGGTAGCTTACTGATGCTAATATATGTGTGTGTGAGTGCTCGTATAGACTACGTTTTCCAGTTCATAAAGATGTATTTGCAGCATCACAAGGTTTCTCTCATGGACCAGCAACTGTAACCTTGCAACCTGCTTCACCCAAATAACAGGTTTGGAAGATCATCTAGTCTGAGGGTCTGCAAACTACAGCCTGCAGGTCAGATCCTGACCCACACCTTTGTGTGTGTGTGTGTGTGTGTGTGTGTGTGTGTGCGCGCGCGCGCGCGCGCACAGTCCATAAGCTAAGGATTGTTTGTACATTTTTCAAGAGTTGTAAAAAAGAAGAAGAAACTATGACAGAAACTGTCTTGGCATGAAATGACTAAAATATTTACTGTCTGGCCCTTGTCAGAAAAAGCCTGCCAAACCCTGGGCTCGTCTGACTGCCTGATACAGTAAACCTTTGTACAATATGACTTGGCAAATAATCATCTTAATATATGCTTGAACACTTCCACTAATGGAAAATTCATTATCTCTCTGGCCAATCTGTTTCTTATTTGGACAATTCAGGCTATTAGTAATTTGTAAAGTCTGCTGTAATTTGTCTCATTACTGCTTCCATGTAGTGGCCCTTTTTGAGGGGAAGGGAACTATTATTTCATGTCAACATTTACTGAGCTCCTAATATATTCTAGGCAGTGTGGTAAGTGCTGAAGAAAGATGAATAAGACATGATTGTTGCATCAGAGATCTCTCAGGTGTTATTTCTTGGAACCAAAGCAGTTGTGCTGGTAGTCTTATGTCTCCTTCATTCCCCATCTTGCCATTGGGTTAGGACTTTTTTCTTTAATTATTGTATTTATTTCTGTATTGTTGTTCTACATACACAAAATTCATTGTATTTTGAACACAAAATTCATTGAAGTCTGAACACAAAATTCAAAGGGAATAGGGCCAGACAGTTTAAAATAACTCTCTCCACACCCCTGTCTCCCGACTCCATAGCTTCTTTCTTGGGAGGCAAGCACTATTACCCATTTCCTGTGGGGATTTGACTTTGAAGAATAGCACTACCCAAGGTTTAGGACCATTTGGACAGAAACTTTTGGTAAATATTCAGACAGTGGTATTTTTTGAGCTTGTCCTTATGTAATTTGCTGAGTGTGACTTAGTTTTATTTTCATAAAAGCCTAAAATTTGCACCACTTTTGGGTGGTAGACACAGCCCCAAAAGGGTTTTTATTGCTTAACCACCCATCTGCGATTTCAGTTTAACCTTGGCTGGATGTTTTGGTTACTGCTGGGATTCTTTTCCATTACAGCATTGAATCTTCATCAAATCCTTTCCTCTTTCAGTGGAAGTGACACAATCCCATCTTGTGTAACTCCTGGGTTTCACATCCCAGATATGATAGAAATAGTCTGAAATAAAGTTAACTCACACTTATATTGATGCCTCTGTCAGTTTCTTTCCTGGAATATGTCCGTATGTAGTGTTGAGGTATGGTGAAAGTCATATTTTAACTTTCTAAGCTAAGCAGAAGCTAGAATTCTGACCTTGGGGATATATAGGCAAGCCTTAATTTTCATGAAGCAGGTGATGTTTGGATATAGGTTAGTTACACATAAATGACTTTGCACCTGTAACTTACTGCTCCCTCCAGATTTCTATTCTGATCATTTCCTCTTAAATCTTCCCTTCCAGCTTAAGGAAGATGGCAGCATGACATAGATGTATAGGTTCCTAAGTGATACATTTATACTTGCATATCATATTTAGATGTTTCCAGCAAATTCCCCATCACGTGTTGCTGCTGCTGCTGCTGCTGCTGCATAGGACCCTTCTGTTTTCTGAGCCTGTCAAGCAGGAGTTCAGCAGCTGAATACCAACCACATCCTCTTGTGAAATAGGCTCTTGGGTTCTGTTTGAAATTTCTCAAAGATCAGGGGCGCCTGGGTGGCGCAGTCGGTTAAGCGTCCGACTTCAGCCAGGTCACGATCTCGCGGCCCGTGAGTTCGAGCCCCGCGTCAGGCTCTGGGCTGATGGCTCGGAGCCTGGAGCCTGTTTCCGATTCTGTGTCTCCCTCTCTCTCTGCCCCTCCCCCGTTCATGCTCTGTCTCTCTCTGTCCCAAAAATAAATAAAAAACGTTGAAAAAAAAAAAATTTTAAAAAAAAATTTCTCAAAGATCAAATAAGTCAGAAAATGTTTGAAGGATGTGCCTTTTATGTAGATTACTGTCTTAGTATGCCTGTCGGTTATCTTCTAAGTGGTCTTCCTGAATCACTTTTTCTCAGCCACTGAAGTGCTGTACAGAAGAGTTTTCTCTTTTGTTTCTGGCGCTGGTAAAATTCCATCTTGATGACCTCAGTAGGTCATCAAGATGATGGTGAGTTCCTGTTAACCTTTAAGAGTAAGTTGTGGATGACTAAAGCATTTAGGGACCTGATGACCCATCCCGTGGAGGATCTCAGAGATCCATTTGTACCACTGTCTGCACTGTGTTGATTTCCTTCCATATTGGACGATTACTCTGGCCATGACCTTTTTCTTTTGACCCTGTTGGAGAGGAGGTTAGTATATAAATGTTTTTCAAAATGGTTATTGTTTTTAGCATATGTGGGGCTGATGGGTAATATTCAGGCTCTGAAAAGGGGTGTCTTCTTTCAAGGCAATACACTATAGTGATGAGAGTTGGGGCTTTGCCGCCAGTCAACCTGGGTTATAATCTCAGCTCTTCTACTCCCTAACTGAGTGACTTTGGGCAAGTGACTTGATATTTCAGTGTCTCCATTTCTGTTCTGTAAAGTAGGCACAATGCAACCACTTTGGGGTTGTCATCAGATAATATGTAGAATGTTTAGTGCTTGGCACAGAATAAACATTCAATTAGAACAGTTACTACTACTACTGCTGTTATTTAAAAAGTTTTTTAGGGGCGCCTGGGTGGCTCAGTCGGTTAAGCGTCCGACTTCAGCTCAGGTCACGATCTCACGGTCCGTGAGTTCGAGCCCCACGTCGGGCTCTGGGCTGATGATGGCCCAGAGCCTGGAGCCTGCTTCCGATTCTGTGTCTCCCTCTCTCTCTGACCCTCCCCCGTTCATGCTCTGCCTCTCTCTGTCTCAAAAATAAATAAACGTTAAAAAAATATTAAAAAAAATAAATAAAAAGTTTTTTAAAAGGTATGATCAAAAAAGTAAGTATGATTCATGATGGCAAATCCTGTAATGGAAGTTTTCATCTGTCATTACAGAGAAGGGGGCCATTGATGCCCACTGACTGTGGGCATTAATGAGAGCTTCATCAAGAATCTTAGTAGATGAGAGGAATTTCCCTGGTAGAGAGGGGGAGAGGTCTCCTAGGGAAAGGTGAAAGGCTAGGAAACTCTCTGTGGAGTAAAGCCAGTAAGATTTTGTTTGTTTAAACAAGGGAGCCCCCTGCACAGATCAGATCTGGTGGCAACGTGACAACTTGTTTGGAGAAGACAGGGACAGAAGGCAGTGACCTGTGAGCATATTACTGCAGGAGCCAAGGTGTGAGATGGTGGGCCTGATGTGTGGCGGGGAGGACGGAGAGAAGAGAAGCTGACTTGGACAGGAAGCACGAAATCACATGTTTGGAATATGGACTTTGGGTCCTTGTCCTCTTCCCTCTTCCACTTTCCTACCTGTATGTCCTTCTGTGGACTTCTTACCTCTCTCAACCTCAGTTTCTTCCTCTTTAAAATTGGAACTGTCACTTCCTAGGGCTTTTTGGAGGAGTAAATTCAGGTGCACACCCTGCTGTGGTGCCTGGTCCCGGTCAATGCTGAGTAGCTGTCGCTGTCATCTTCGTCTCATTCCGGAGGCCCGTTTAAGTTTGAACCTCTAGCAATTAGTGATTTATTGAATGTGAGAGAGAGGAAAATTGAAGATGACTTTGAGGTTTCGACCTTGGATGTAGGTGGTACTATTATGTAAACTAGGACATGCAGGAAAAGGGGCAGAATTTTGCAAAAAGAAATGTTTAGTTTGTATTTGTCAAACTTGAGACGTCTCTGAGAAATCCAAGTCCTGGCTTTAGTATACGTGTTGCTAAAGCGAGCACATCCAAGTCCTGGCTTGCTTGCCTTATTTATTTATTTATTTATTTATTTATTTATTTATTTATTTAAATTTATTGTCAAATTGGCTTCCCTACAACACCCATTGCTTATCCCAACAAGTGCCCTCCTCAATGCCCATCACCCACTTTCCCCTCTCCCCTTCCCCCATCTCCTCTTCCCCTCAGTTTGTTCTCTGTATTTAAGAGTCTCCTTTGGTTTGCCTTCCTCCCTCTCTGTAACTTTTTTTTTCCCTTCCTTTCCCCCATGGTCTTCTGTTAAGGTTCTCAAGATCCAAATATGAGTGAAAACATAAGGTATCTATCTTTCTCTGACTGACTGACTTCACTTAGCATAACGCCCTCCAGTTCCATCCACATTGCTGCAAATGGCCACATTTCATTTTTTCTCATTGCCAAGTAGTATTCCATTGTATATATAAACCACATCTTCTTTATCCATTCATCAGTTGATGGTAAGTCCTGGCTTTAAACTCACTTATACAGTTGACCCTTGAATAACTTGAGGAACAGGGTGCTGATCCCTATCCATGCCAACTTTTGACTCCCCCAAATCCATGTATAACTTCTGACCCCCAAAACTTAACTACAAATTATATATATTTCTCTTAATTCCAAAATCAGCCAAGTTGGGAAAACTGAAAGCTAGGTAATAATCTTGGCTCAAAACTCAGGCAGTAGGTGTGAACGATAGTCATAGTGTGACTCTTCATACCTTCTGCTGTAGAAATATTACTCTGTCTGGTCACAGGGATGGACAGTGATGGACAGGATGGAACATGAAGAGACCTCCCCCACTTCTGCTTTTCGGAAATATCAAGTTCTCTAGTGTTGTGCTGGAGGAGGTGTATCCCTGAGAGTGTGTGCAGGGGTAGGGGAGTTATAGTGTGTGCATGCCTGATTGCTGGGGGAGGGGTCAGAGGGAGATTTCAGGAGGAGAAATATTAAAATACATATATAGTAGAGTAAGATGCAAATTTTCCATGCATTTAAAAGATAAAAGATGAGATGTCAAAAAAAAAAAAAAATTCGGGTACTGTGGTTAGGTGGGCCAGAAACTTCTTTGTTCTCCTCAGGGGGGGTGCTCAAGTGCTTTCATTCAGAGCTGTGACAGGGCTTTGTGTTTCTGACCGGCTGGGCCTGGGTTTTTTACTTGTGAAGTTCTCCAGGATCACATAGGAGGGCACAAATTTCTGACACTATGATTATGTCGAAGAAGGAGTAGTAGCACTTGTACACCAGTCAGACCGACTTGAACAAGAAAGGAAGATGCACATAGGTGAAGGCCAGAAAGGCCTTAGAAAAAGGACTTCACTTAGAAAATCAGTTGTGTTGCCAGGAGGCTAAACTTGGCAACACGGGCACATTACTCAGGGTGGTTTTCAGTTATGTCTTCAGGTAGCCTGCATAGCTCCCATCATTTTTTGTTTGTTTTGATTATGCCTTATTATAAATGTTTTTTTTTCTTTCTCACCACATTTGATGCCATTTTGCTGTGTTCTGTTTTGTTTTTTAGTAGGCGAGAAATAATGGCAGCAGCTACAGGGGATCCTGGGCTCTCCAAATTGCAGTTTGCTCCCTTTAGCAGTGCCTTGGATGTTGGATTCTGGCACGAGTTGACCCAGAGGAAACTGAATGAATATCGGCTGGATGAAGCTCCCAAGGACATTAAGGGATATTACTACAATGGTAGGAGACAGTTCACTCCGTATGCCATCATCTTCTGTCACCTTCTCTGCCCTCCAGAATAGGGTCAGCTTTCCTTTAGAAAGGGACACTCTTGTCTTGTATAATTAATGATCTTCACTGTTTTCTATTTTTACTTCTTGTCTTAATTTCTTTCGTTCGTCATTCTTTAAATTTGTTTATTTGCTTATTTTTATTTGAGTGTAGTTCAGCCACAATGTTATGTTAGTTTCAGGCTTACAACATAGCAATTCAACAAGTTTATACGTTATGCTGTGCTCACCACAACTGTAGCTACCGTCTGTCACCATACAACATGATCACAGTGACGTTGACTGTATACCCTATGCTGCACCTTTTATCCCCCTTTTACTTCCTGACTTTTGACCCAAGTTCATTTTCACTTCTTTCCCTCTGTTGTGGGGAAAAGAAAGGGAGTAGCGAGACCCCAGTTAATTAATCCAAAGAATGAATACTGATTACTTAGAATTGCTGGGGGAGGAGATTAGAAATCATTTCCCCCAGTGAATCTTTCTTTTTTTTTTTTTTTTTTTTTTTATTCTTGACAAATTTCTGAGATTCAGAAAAGCTGTGGCATCTTCTGCTAAGTCCCTGTTGAGTATGGATGACCAGAATTGCACAGGGCAGTTTGGGCTCAAGAAAAAGAACAAAATTATTCACAAACGTTTTAGTTATGAATGCTGCTATTACTGACTCATAATGGAAAATGTGATAATGCTTCTGTCCAGGTGATTCTGCTGGTCTTCCAGCTCGCTTAACATTGGAGTTCAGTGCTTTTGACGTGTGAGTATTTTTTTTTTTTTCTTAAAATCTAAAAGTGTTTGCTTTTTGTGAGGAATGAGCATTCTTAACTTTGCACATAGGTGGACCACAGGGAGAAGTGGGGGAGCCCCCGGGAGCAGGGCCAGGTCCTTGATTCTTTTGTCCCCACTATAGCACAGAGACAAGTGTTAGATGCTTAGGACTATCAGATATATTATTTTCAGCAGGTAATTATCAGAGCCTGTTAGGTCCAAGTATCATCTAGATTAATTGAAATTTAGATAATATCCCACCTGCTTTTGATTTTAGTTAGTATTTTGTGATCCTTTATTGGTACTTCTTGACTTACTCCTTTAGATGCCTATCCATGGGCATCAGTGAACATATTTATTAGACTACTTCTGTATACAAGCCACTGTGTAAGGCATTATATTATGGGAATACTCAAAGAAATATGACATATCCCCTCAAAGGGTCTTTTTTCCCTGGTTGAAGGCCACAGGGAACACTGGAGAGAAGACAGACATTCATTAACTTAATTATGTGGGTGTTTTCACATACATAATCCTTTTCAGACCTGCCAGATGTGAATAATCTCTATTTTTTCAGACAAGGAAACAATGGGTCAGAAGGTAAAGTGGCTTGCCCAAGGTCACATGTGGCTAAATTTAGGAAGCAGGGATGAGAGAAAAGTGAAGTAATTTCTGAGGTTGTAGTCTTAGTAGCTGGGGGCATTTTATTATCTTCTACAGAGATAGACCAGGAAGTGGATACAATTTTAAGAAGAGGTAAGCTTGGTTTAGAACCTGTTGAGTTTGAGATGACATCATCTGGTAGAAGTGCCCTGGAGGCACTGGAGTCAAGGAGGAAGAGTCATCCAGGTAGAGGAGTCGTGAGGCCATGAGAGAGGAAGACTGTTGCGTAAGAAGAACAAAGGACCAGAACAGGGAATGGATCTGATTGGGGATTCTGCAAAGGAAGACACGGAACTAGCAGAGTAGGCAAGAACTGTCGCAGAGGAAGAACCAGAAAAGCGTTACAGAAACCAAAGATGTATGCTTTCAGGAAGGAAAGAGATGATCAACAATATCAGAAACAGAAAGGTCAGAGTTCAGTGCAAGGGTCATTGGATTTGTTGATTAGGCCCTTTGCAGTTCTTGAGAATTGTTTCCCAAAGTGAATTTTACACAGAAGGGTGGAGCAGAAACCGTGTTGAGGGGCTATAAGACAATTAAAGGTTGAAGAATGGAAAGCTTCAGAGTGGTCAACGTTTTTTGCTTTCTCCACATTAGCAGTATCAAGTTGCAGGATGTGGGGAAGGCCACGTGGTCTTTGTAAGTACCGCTTGGCTTTTCAGAGTAGCAGTAGTCAAAGACTAGGGTGTTCCGAGTAAAGTATCCCTAGAATATATCTTTTATTTTTATTTGTTTGTTTATTTATTTATTTTTGGCTTTTTAAGTTTGTTTTTTTTTTTTAATTCCAGTTAGTTAACATACAGTGTTGTATTAGTTTCAGATATACGATGTAGTGAGTCAACCTGGTGCTCGCCGTGCCAAGTGTACTCCCCAGTCCCCATCACCTATTTAGCCCATGCCCTTATCCCCTGCCCCTCTGGCAATCATCAGTTTGTTTTCTATAATTAAGAGTCTGTTTCTTGATGTCTCTCTCTCTCTGTCTCTCTTTTTTATCCCCTTTGCTCATTAATTTTCTTTCTTAAGTGCCACATATGAGTGAAATCATATGGTATTTGTCTTTCTCTATTTCACCTCCCATTATACTCTTTAGCTTTATCCATGTCATTGCAGATGGCAAGATTTCATTCTTTTTTATGGCTAAATAATATTCCATCATATATATTATATATACATACCACATCTTCCTTATCCATTATATCCAATTATCCACACACACACACACACGTCAATTGATGGACACTTGGGCTGCTTCCATAATTTGGCTATTGCATAATGCTGCTGTAAACATAGGGGTGCATGTATCCCTTTGAAACAGTGTTTTTGTATTCTTTGGGTAAATACCCAGTAGTGTGATTGGTAGATGGTAGGGTAGTTCTATTTTTAAGTTTTTGAGGACCCTCCATACTGTTTTCCACAGTGGCTGTACCAGTTTACATTCCCACCAGCAGGGCATGAGGATTCCTTTTCTCCATATCCTTGACAACACCTGTTGTTTATGTTGTTGATTTTAGCCTTAGAATGTATTTTTTAAATCTCTCCAAAAGTCAATGCATTTGATTCTTGTATATCAAATTGCAAAATTTAATTGCATAAGATAAATCCAAGATGATATTAGCCCTTTCCTCTATAGCAGGTAAGTCAGAGATTTGATATGAGATAAATAATACCCCATACTTTGAGGGGAAAGAATGGCTTAGGATAAATAAAATGCAGTCTTGATAAAAATATATTAGTCTTTATACCTTTAAAAGGTATGTGTTGGTGTTTCTTGTTCTCTTCAGAGGTTTCTTGCTCTGTAATAGATTCCTTGTGATTGCTTGTCAGAACAAATCAAATCCTAGTAATCGGTCTCTTGTTATGGTAGAGACTAACTTACCTTTGAAGCAATTGCAAGATAATAAGGAAGAGAACCAGCAGAGTACAAGCATTAAATTATCTGAAGATGATCAAGGGAGTATATCAACAGTGTAGTTTTAATGTGATCTGGAGAATCTAACATTCCTTGCAAGCTAGACTTGCTCCCACCTTTATTCTGACACTAGACTGGTTTTAATGAAGATTTTAATAGTTTTATCCTTTGGAACAATCAACTATAGAAAAACCTGTTCACAGAAGTTAGGTTTGATCAGATAACAAAATCCAAACATCTTATACTTGAGTGATCCAGAAATTTTGGTTGAAGGAGACAAGAAAATCTGTGATCGTGCAGGTATGACTTTTACATAAATTGCTCTATTTGGTCATATTTTTTCATTGTGCTGTTGAATACTCACAGTGTGCAAGGCTGTGTGGTGGGCCCTTGCGGGGATGAGCAGGAATGAGACATGGCCCCAGTGGTGGAGCTGGACCTGGAAGGCCTGTATCTACATTGGATTAACTCTGTTACCTAGGATAAGTCTTTTTAGTTTCTTCCTCTTCAGTTTCGTCATCTCGAGTGCTTGGCTTCTGATGTTCCTTCTGCTTTTAAAAGTCTGTGATTTTCTGAATCTCTCTGTCTTAGGATGATTGGTGCTTTGGTCTTAGTATTTGTGTCCCTGCCCAAATTCGTATGTTGAAAACCTAATGCCCAAGGTGATGGTATCAGGAGGTGGGGCGTTTAGGAGGAGGTTAGGCCAGGAGGCAGACCCCTCATGAATGGGATTGGTGCCTTATAATAGACCCCCAGGCGGCTAACCCACCCCTTCCACCCCTTGAGGTAGACTTGGGCAGTCTGTGACGGGAACAGGGCTTTCACCAGAACCTGACCATGCTGGCACCTTGATCTTGACTTCCAGCCTCTAGAACTATGAGAAATAAATTTCTGTTGTTAATAAGCCACCTGGTCGGTGGCATTTTGTTGCAGCAGACCAAACAGACTAAGGCAGCTAGGGAGTTTAATGAAAGTGCTTGGAGCTCCACAGAAGAAAGGAGTTCTTCGTATCCAAATTATTTTCATTATTAATCTTCCTTTGTTTTTATTGCTGTTCATTGGCTTGGTTTGTAGGGCAAATCTATAAATTTATTCATCAGACACTGAATGTCTCATAAGTGCAGGATGTGTAGGTGTTAGGAACACAAAGACTTAGGAAACACAGAGCTCTGGATAGAGGTAGAAAACAAATATTTGCATTGTAGTGTGCTCTGTGCTGTAATACATGTGAAGAGGTAATCGTTATTTTGGAAATACTTATTGATTGCTTCCTCTGTGTTGTAACAATAGAACGTGGTAGGCACTGGGCATGCAGAGAAGAATAAGACACAGCTGAAAAGCTCTCAGTCCTAGTACTCGTTTATAGATGCCAGGCATGTCTCAGCTTCACGTAGCCCCAGATCAATCCCTTATCCTTGGAGTCCCCGGAAGCCTAATGGGGACTCTCTGCCAGCAGTTAGCACCGTAAGATCCTCCTCTCTACATATATTAGGCTCAGTTAGTGGTGAAGTAGTATTTTGTCAGGCATCAACTGTCTTTCACTGGAGATTGCTGTCTTTGGGTAGGGTGTACTGCTGAACCAGTCCCACAAATGTAATGGCCCAAACACAAAGGAGGTTTATTTCTTGCCCACTTAATAGTCCAGTGTTCTGGACTATGGCTGCCTCATTCTGGAGGGCTTGCTTGAAACTGAATTGTCAGGGGCACCTCGTTGGCTCAGTGGAGCATGCGACTCTTGATCTCAGGGTCATGAGTTCAAGCCTCACATTGGGTGTGGAGCCTACTTAAAAAAAAAAAGAAAAATGACAGGGCGCCTGGGTGACTCAGTCGGTTAAGTGTCCAACTTCAGCTCAGCTCATGATCGCACAATTCGTGAATTTAAGCCCCATGTTGGGCTCTGTGCTGACAACGTGGAGCCTGGAGCCCACTTCGAGTTCAGTGTCTCCCTCTCTCTGCCCCTCCTCTGCCCCTGCTCACACTCTGTCTCTCTCTCTCAAAAATAAATAAACATTAAAAAAAAAAAAAGTAAAAAAAACCCAAACAAACCAAAAAACTGAATTGTCACTTTACCTTGCCGGGTAGAGACATGCTTCCCTTCACTTAGGTTAATTGGTAGGAGCGTGAGGGCTTACCTGTCTTATAAGGAAGACTGGGAAACATGGTGCCCAGCTACAAGCTGCACATATGTACTCTATTTCTGTTTAAAAAGAAAAGAATAGATTTTGGTGGACATTCTCGGCATAAATGTGAAACTGACTTATTAAAAAAAGTTTTCGTTTCTCTGGGCTTTCCCTTGAGGAACTTTGTAGTCATAAAAAGTATTTTCTTTTCTAAGCCTCAAGTTGGACATGATTAGGGCATAACCTTTGCCCTTAAAAAAAAAAAAACTTAAAAAAATAGTTAAGGAATGTAAGATTCGTAGGCAAAATCATCTGGGACACAGGCTCTTAGTCTCCGTTAACTCCTTAGCCCCTAACACGTCTGATGTGTGCTAGTTGCTCAAATAACTTGAAATCTTGAAAGCAGTCTAAATGCATGGCTGTCAAAATGGGATGTGGTGTGGGTGGTCGAGAGACACTGGTGGACTCTGTTAGAACATGTTGCAAACAGAAACTCACAGATTATTAGGGAAAGCAGAGATACTGGCACATGCCCCCAGGCTGAGTATGACTTCCTAGGTTCCTTGGGCATGCAGAGCTGTGCGTGTGGAGCAAAGGTTCCTCCAGGTGTGAAGAACAGCCTCTGTCTTTCTTTTGGGGGATTTATCCTGTCGTGGCCACCACCCTGCCTGTGTGTTCTGGAAGCTCTGGCCACATGCCTGCCTTTGGCCAGGTGTAAATAACAGGTGCAAACCAGCTTCAGTACTTTCCACAGTAAGCACCGTGAGACTGAGTGAAGTGAAGGCCAAGTTTCTAGAAGTAGCATCCCCAAGCAGGCCCAAGCTAGAGGCCTTTCTAAGATCAATCCTTTACCTGGTTAGTCTATATATCATTGTGAATTCACTATTGGCTTTACTATATGGGGAAGATTTCTAATTCTGATCTCCTAGCAGCTTTATTTAGATATAATTTATATACCACAAAATTCACCCTTTTAAAATGTGTAATTCAGCAGTTTTTAGTGTATTCACCAGGTTGAGCTGCTGCCATCACCAATTTCAGAACATTTTCATCATTCTGGAAAGAAAGCCTAACCCCATTAGCAGTTACTCTCCCTTCTTCCCTTCTCCCACCCCTGTCCCCCGCCCCCTCCCCCTAGCCTGGCAACCACAATCTGCTTTCTGTGTATGGATTTGATTATTCTGGACATTTCATATCAATGGAATTGTAGGAAACTAAACTAATATGTATCTAGGATCCAGGATTTGGACCAAATTCTCTTGTTTCCAAGTCCAGGGCTCTTTCCACTCCTCATCTGAGCTACTTCTGTGCAGAACAAGTGAACTTGAACTTGGAGAAATTGGCAGAATGGCTTTCCCTCCCACTATCACCCTTTAAATTTATTTCCTTGGCCACATCCCCTGGTAGAGCTTTACTCATGAAAAGTTCTTCTCCTTTGAGACTTCGGTTGTCCGCTCTGATTAACTTGCATGAGTACTGATGTTCTAGGAGCCTGGCCAGTGTGCTGGCAGTTGCTCAAATTCTTGTGATGACACTTTGATACTGCATTCACACACCTGGGACATTCGGGCACTTAGGAAGAAGGGTACCTTCCTCTTGTGCTAGTATCAGATTAGCTCAGAGGTTTGCTCCTTCTGTTTCAGCAGTAATTTCTTGAAGCCGAGTCTGAATGTAGAAGGCCTAATGTGCCAACCACTGTGCTTCCTTCCTCCTCCCTCTAGGCTGAGTTTTGCCCCTTTTTGATGTCTCTTTCTCCTTAAGACTGTCTTTGATGTCCTCCTATCACATGGCTGAAAAATATTTTATTAGAGTAGCATTGTGAGAAGCAACCTGTTTGCTGACTTGTCACCCTCCAAGGGAAGGCTCTGACCATGTAAAGTTACTTTTTCCCCAGGATTTGGCATTTGAGCCCCACAGACAGCATTTGGCAGAGCCCTCTGCCCCCATTGCACCCCTCCACACCTCTTCTAGGTTTTGATCTTCTGCTTGCAGCCCTTGTGGACCCAGTTTTACACAGACTCCAAGTGAAGAGACACAAGGTCTTTGAAACCACACAGCTCCCGTCAGTGCAGTCATTAAAAATGTATATTCTCTCTGCAGTAGTTGTAATTGACAACAATATTAGGCGTATGTAACCTCTGAAACACAAATCAGTCATTTCAGAGAAGAGACCAGATATTTCCACATCTGAATTTGTATTCAGAAGTAACTCATCTTCTGCTCCCCTGATTTTGACTATAAGGGGACAGTGTAGAGTGCGACACACATGTGACACAACAGATTGGTAGGTAGCCCAGGTATGACACATATTGTCTGTATGACTCAGATGACCACCAGGAGTTTGCTTAGCAGCAGCTCTGCATGAAACCTGTTTGGGCTGGGGAGGTCTGGGGACAGTTAGAAGAAGGAGACGAGTTCCCTGCCTGCAGGGAGCTTGCTGTCCTCTAGTTAGGTGTATATGACAATCTAAAATGGGACGCTCAGTTTCCTGTGCCAGCCATTACCAGAGGAAATGGGAGGGGCCTCCTGGAAAGAAAGGGTTTGGAGCAGAGCCTTGAGGCCTGGGAGGGTTTGAGTGGGGAGTAGGCAGTAGGCAGCCCGGTACCTAGGAGTGGGCTAGTTCTGGCTTTAGATTCCAGCTCTGCCTATTTTTATGTGACCTTAGGCAAGTTACTTAAAGCTTTAACTGAAAGAAAAAGCTGTTAAGAAAATTCAAACATTGTGTAGTTCTTGGCACAGTAGAAGTTCAATGAATGATGCTTCCCTTTCGGGTTAAAGATGGGAAAGAGTAAAAACTAGGAAATCAACTTATACTGGAGGAGGGGCAGTGGAAGAACAACATGCCAAGAGATTAGGGTAAAGGGAATATAGAGGCTTTGTGTGTGTGTGTGTGTGTGTGTGTGTGTGTGTGTGTGCGCGCGCACACGCGCGCAGTGCCTATTTTTAGTTCCTAAGCGAGGATATTCATCTTTTCCCAAAGAAATGTGTGATTGATCTTCTCTTTGCCCTACAGAGCACTGTCTTTTGTCTCCCAATGCTGTCCTGGCTGTGCCTGCCTAACCATGTTTCTCCTGTGTCCAGGAGCGCTCCCACTCCAGCCCACTGCTGTCCGGCTATTGGAACGCTCTTTAACACCAACACACTCGAGGCTTTCAAGGCCGCAGATAAGAAGCTACTTTTGGAACAAGCAGCAGACGAGGTTAGCTGGGAAAAGATGATGTATGTATTCTGTTTTCCGTGGTCTCCGTAGGCGCAGTGTCTCTGATCAGGTGCATGCGTCTGTCATGGAAACTAGCATATAGTTGGTACTTGAAGATAGTCGTGGGCTTTGGTTTATATCCCCAGCTCTCCTGCGTTGGTGGGAAAGTCAGGGAGAAGATATTCAGGCTCTCAGCTGGGGATAGGCAGGAGTTTCATCGCAGGGCAGTTGTGAAAGCTTTGCTGTTGCTCTCTAATTAGCATTCTGAAGCAGCTTGACCTGTCCCTGAGAGTTCTATTCCTGTGTCTGCATGGCCTTGGGTTCTCTGTTCTTTGTGCTCCTTGGCTTTCCAGTCCAGTCCTAAGCACTGTAATGCTCTCTAAAATGATCGCATAGTCTCTCCAGTATACTTCGGGCTAAATATAAACTATTCCATCTGATTTACAAGGCACCTGTGGCCTGGCCTCTGTGGTCTCTGTGGCTTTTCTCTCCTGTCACTCTTGCCCTCACCTTCTCTGACCCTGTCGTAGCAAATCACTTATAATTACTCCACCTACTTTGGTTCTCACCTCTGTCCTTGGGACATGGTGTTCTCTCTGCCGGGAGTGTCTTTCCCTTAACTTGTTCATATCTGAGTTAGTGTGAGGAATTAAAATGGTAGGACAGTTTATCCCAATCCCCTCTAACCCCCTTAATCGAGTGGTCTTCTCACTAGTCTTAAACGAAAGAGTCTTATTTATGTGGGTGCCATGGTCAGAGAAGGAAGTCTTCTGCCTTTGGTATCCCTTACATCCCTCGAGATGCATGTAGCTTGTGACCCAGGTGATGATGGTTGTCCTTGGCCTGCCACTCAACTGCTCCTGGGCTTCTGCTGTGGCTGCACATTTAAAAGGCTGTCTCCAAAGTGTTGGGTCAGGTCCTCATCCACCATCAAAAATCACAGATTGCTTCCCACAGAAATCCCACCCCTTGTGCTGGGGCTCAGGCTTCACCCCTGTCCACACTCCCCAGCAGTTCCCACCCTCTCAGTTTATCAGAAGCGGGGCCTGCTCTTCTCTGGTCCAGCTCCTCCAAGGTGATCATGTCAATAGCAGGAACTTCTCTTTGCTAATTTCCCTCTTCCACCCAGTGGCTCCTGTGGGTGCAACCGTTTGTCTTGTTTAGTAACACAAAGTATAGCAGCTAATCTTAGCTACTAAAACATCTTGTGATCAACAGCTGCAGCCCAGTGCCAGCTTCTGCTTCTGGCTACAGTACTTGCTGAGTATGCATCAACTCTTCATTGTCTTACCTTCCTGTCTCAGGGCAAGATAATCCCAAACAACACTTCCAGAAATCCCCTATACCTAGTTCAAATCACCGCTTCCCGGAACCCCTTCCTGCTTCCTTTCCCTCCCACCTCCCCAGCCCAGTTTGGAGCTCCTCCCAAGATTTCCACATCTTTTTGAAGTAGCACATCCTACCTGTTGGTGCATTCAGACAATTATGCCTGTCTCCCTCCTGGGACCCAAAGCTTCTTGAGGGTAGGGACTGTGTCTTTTATTCTGTAATCCTGATGTGCCTGGTAGATAATAGGCAGTTAGTAAATATTTGTTGGAGGAAATAATGAAGGCATGAAAATGTCCTGGTTGCCTCCTTGGATGCTGAGACTCACTGAGAGGAGGACTCTGCATTCTCTCAGTTTCCCCAGGCCCCTCATGGAGTGTGGCTGGTGGAGAGGCCGTGCAGAGTGGCCAGAGTGAGGTAACAACCCACTTTATTGCCTGGGGTGAGTGGTGCTGGGCCCTGGTGCTCTTCACCTCTGTGCTTCTCTTGAGAGTGAGAAACTCAGAGAGGCCTGAGAACCTGCCTTGACACTTCTCTTTCTTCTGGCAGATTTGGGAAGCCATAAAATCGGGTGCTGCCCTCGAAAACCCTGTCCTCCTCAACAAGTTCCTCCTCTTGACATTTGCAGTAAGTAAATAGAATCTCGGTCACATTTAGACTGCTGAGATGCCCTGGCCGAGCCCTGGGTGCCAATAGGGCAGTCTGTGTGCTTCTCACTGAAGCTATTACCTGGTGTTATTTAAATCAGAGCTGGTCAAGAAACACTCATTTGATTAGTGGCCCGAAGGCGCTGGCACTTATCACCGGTGCAAAATTAATTCATTCTTACTGATCTTACATACTGCATGGTTTATGTAACACAGTGACGCAAGTCTTGTCATTCAGGACACAATAAAATCAGCTTCAGGGAGTAGTGGTTCTTTGTTGCTAAAGTCTTTATTCAGTATAGTCTGTGGGGCTCAGTTGCTGGGTCCATCACCATAAGAAAAAGATGACATCTTGGCTATCCTCCAGCAGCTTCTGGACTAGAGGAGTTCACACTGCTCTACATAGTTTGTCCACACAGTTGTGTTTTTTTTTTTTATTATTAAACATTTTTTTTTACATTTATTTATTTTTGATAGAGACAGAGCACAAGTGGGGGAGGGGCAGAGAGAGAAGGAGACACAGAATCAGAAGCAGGCTTCAGGCTCTGAGCTGTCAGCACAGAGACTGATGTGGGGCTTGAACTCACCAGCCATGAGATCATGACCCGAGAGGAAGTCGGATGCTTAACTGACTGAGCCACCCAGGTGCCCCAACAGTTGTGGTTTTTTAAGAAAGAAAAATGTTTTGTGTAAATGTAACATCTGCTGCCTAGGGAAGTAGGGGGAAGGACCTGGTCTTGGTGATGGGTGATATGGGGAAATGAAAGGGTTGATGATAGAGATATGAGCCACACACACACACACACACACACACACACACTTAACACACATACACGCAGGTGTATGTACACATATATGTACATGAGTATATGTCTCTATATATCTACATATGAAATGAATTTAGCCTTTATAATTAGGTTGACTATATAATATTCTGTCAAGTGTATGTTCTATAGGTTCTTGTACATCTAGGTTGTTTGTAATATTCACTATTTTGTAAAATGCTGCAGTGAACAATATTGGCCATACGGATTTTTTTTTTCCTGTTCATTTTATTTCTTTAGGATAAATTCTCTAGAGAAGGCATATAAACGTATCGACGTTGATGTGTATTAAGTGTACTGTTTTACCAGCTTCATCAGCTTTGAATATTAATCTTCTTCCCCACATCTATCTTCCTCCTTCCTTCCTTCCTTTCTTTCTTTTTTTATTTTCTTCTTTTCCTCTTTCCTTCCCTTCCCTTCCCTCCCCTTCATCCTCCCCTCCCCCCTCTCCTCCACTAACCTCTTTCTTTCACCAAGTTATAGGTCTTACCTTTCTTCCTACCCCATGAACTAATCCTGTTTCTTCTGAATGCTGCCTGATTTGCTGTCCAAGGCAAAGGAGAGAATGATAAAAGTCATACTGAAGGTCATGCCAAAGGCTGGCTATCTATAAGGAGCACATTTCCTAACGAGTTATAATGCTTTCTGTGTAATAGTGGGGGAGATAGAAAAATGTTTAAATTCTTCATGAGATTACTAGCTGCAATTTGGCATTAATAATTTGTCTGCAAATTTGAGCAGTTTTGTAGATCTGCCACTAAGAGAGAGATAAGTGGTGCCAGTTAAAGATTTCTGGGTTTGTTATTTTAACATCAATATATTTTCTGTACCAAGAATTCTAGTTAGTAGAATCTGACAATTTGCATTTAATAAGAAAAATAACATTAGCTCTTACTTAAAGTCTTAAGGCATTTCCTAGAGTTAGTGCGTGTATTGGCCCTGTTGCCCTTTTTACTGACCATTCTTAGCCTACCTTAAAAAAAAAAAATTAAGTCTCTGTCTTTTAAAATCTTCAAATACAAAGGGCTTTGTGTTTAATTTTATCAAGATCCTTTGTATCCTGAAAAGAATTCTAAGAAATTCAAGCCTTTTGACTTTTGAAGATGATCTGATAAAGCTTCTTAGAAATTATGAAGTCCTTCATCTTGAATTGTTTAACCTTTGACTAAAGATCAGTTATGACAGATCATTTAAATACAAAGAAGAGAGTATAATCTCTGGAGGTACTTTTGCTTTTCTTTCTGCTGTTTTTAGGATTCAAAGGAACAGGCACTTCATTAATTTCTATTTTGTAGTTTGTTTTGCTATTGTCAAAAGGGAATTTGTTGTCAGTTGATCAATTAATGGCAGAATTAGAGACTGGAATCTATAATGACTAGGCTTTCTCATCTAGACACACATTTATGTATACATTTATATTTATTTAAAAAGTTATCTAGTATGATTTCATTTATATGAAAATCTCAGAATAGTCAAATTCATTGAGACAGAAAATAGATTAGTGGTTCCTAGGGGTTGGGAAGAAGGGGGAATGGGGAATTCTGTGAATGGGTATTTCTAACTAATAAACTAATGGGAGTTTCTACTATTGGAGTTTTCTTTTTGGGGCAATGAAAATGTTCTGCAATTGAGTGATGGTGGTACAACCTTGTCAGTACCCCCGGACAAACATTCAGGTGTATATTTTAACATGGTAAATTTTATGGTATGTGAAATCTGTCGCAAAAAGTCATCAAACAACTATCTATTGTTTATTCTTAGTAAGATTAAAGAAGAAACGTTGATTAGCCAAATAAACAGACTGATGGAGAAGCTGCCAGACACTGAGATAACTGTGAGATCCCACAATATGAGTGATTCAGGCCACAAAGGCTGCAAGAGTTCAGGGCAAAAGCATCCAACCTGGGTGGAAACAGTTATCTAGAACAGCTTCATGAGTCATTGCCCCTGCCTCACTTCCCCTGGTGGGGGAGCCATCAAATACACCCCTGAAGATGTAATCTCATATCGCTGATGCTCCTTTGCTCTTAGAACCTCTTCTGTGACTCATGACTCACTTTATCTCTGCCTGTATAGAGAGTGAGCTGCCCAAGGGCTGGACTGGGTTTTATTTATCTTCTTATTGTCAGAGTGTCTAATGTATTACCTTGTACATAGCAAGTGCCTAATAATTGTTGACCTGAATTTCACCAACAAAGTATTTCTGAAAGCAGCATTTTATTATCTCAGGCATGTATAGGTTATGGATAGCACAGCTTCTTCAATACCATGCTAATTCATTTGACTGTGAAGAGTGATAACCATGTTTGGTGGCTGTGCCTCCCCAGATGGGTCGTTGAGTATGGGTGGTTCTGCAGAGGAAGCTGATATTTTGGAAATGGAATTCTGCTTCCCTCTCCACTAATCAATATCTTTGTTTGGCTGAAGTTCTTTTCTTCACCCCCCTATAAGCTTCAGTTTTCTGTCTGTAAAATGGGATAATAGTTACCTCTTGGGATGGTTTTGTGTACTACACAGTGATGATGATAATTGTCAACACTTTCTTTAGCAAGTAGATAATAAATATGTTTATCATGATATATTATTGTTTGGTGTGTGGGTATATTTTAGGAGAAAGACAGATATTCTGTATTCTATCCTGAGTTCTGTTGGAGATAAGACTTTCTGACCAGGTGATTCTATGTTGTGCGCCTCAATGTGTCTTAAGTGGTGTTGGGGAATTACATCAATGAATGCATTTCAGTTTCATCATTGGTTATAATCCTCTTATATTCTTTCTTCTAGGATCTAAAGAAGTACCACTTCTACTATTGGTTTTGCTTCCCTGCTCTCTGCCTTCCAGAGAGTCTACCCCTCATTCAGGGGCCAGTGAGCTTGGATCAAAGGTTTTCTCCAAAACAGGTATCAACAAATAAAGCAAAATGCAGGTAAAATTGGACTTAATGAGCTTGAGTACTTTATCTAAAGACAGGCAGTTGTCTGAATGAAGAGTTGGTCACTGTGGAATCCTCCAAAGGTGGCACTAGGAGCAGACTTATTTACAAAATGTTTGTAGAATCATTCCAAAGGAGTAGTCCAAGATACTTTTCCAGGTATTCAGTGACATTTGGTGAAAGGCTAAGCCAGTAGAGGAGCTATAGGAACATGTTGAAAGTCTGCAAGAATTTGCCAAAATGTGGTTTTCACTTTCATTGTAGAAGATCCCAAGGCACTAGTATACTTTGGGAAGAGAGTCTTTGAAACCAAATAGAAGACATTCCACTACCCTCACACCAAGTTGTGGAACTTCTACATCAGGAATGGTACACACAAAGGTAGTCTTTGTGGTCTAAGGAAGACCATAAGAAAGAGGTGGTCTGAAGGAGGGCAATGAAAATAATCAAACTAGTACAACACAGACCCTCAACCAGATATTCTGATTGTCATTGAGGCAAGGTTTGAGTGGCAGGATGATTTGGATTCATGAAGCATGTCAGTCATTAAACCATGGATTCTAACACCAGGGAGAAACCCTTATTGATGAAAAATTAGTAATTTTGTTTAGTATAAATCAAAGGTTGTGGTTTTGTGGAACTAGTTTCCCAAGAATAAGTCTAAGTAGAGGAAAAGGATTACGCCACGAGGACTGACTGCTGATGGATGTGGAATTTCTTTTAAGAGCGACATACATGTTGTAAAATCATTATATTGATGGGGCTCCCAGTTGGCTCAGTTGGAAAAGCATCTGACTCTTGATTTCACGGTCATGAGTTCAAGCCCCACATTGAGTATAGAGATTACTTAAAAAAAAAAAAAAAAAAAAAGGCAACTTTAAAATTAGTTGATGGTTACATAATCCTGTGAACATGCTTAAAACGCACTTAATTATGTATTTTATGTGGGTGAATTATATAATAAGTGAGGTGTGTCTCAATAATGCTGTTATTTTGTGGAGAGGTTCAGGGTAAAATTAATCAGTGATGGATTCAGTGCTTGGTTATTACAGGAGCTAAATAATGTTTGGAGCTCTCTCTGTACACCTTTGTGGTTAACATCTTAGGGAACCACCATGCTGCACCATAAAAATGTCTCCTTGTGTTCCTAAGACACCACCATGCACATGGGAAGTGTTACACAGAAGTGAAGTGGTATTATTTGGGGGGCACTTCTGTGTTCATTTGCTGCAAAAGAGTAACAGGGGTATGCTCAGTCATTTCCAGTCTTCTGGCTTGAAAATACCTCTTATGTTAATTTTTAGCTCAGAATTAGATGTGTGATTGGAGAATAACTCAATGTTTCCTGTTCTTAGATTCAAGCCCTTGAGCATGCATATGATGATCTTTGTCAAACAGAAGGAGTCCCAGCGCTACCTTACTTCTTAATCAAGTATGATGAGAACGTGGTGCTGGTTTCCCTGCTTAAACACTACGGTGATTTCTTCCAAGACCAAAGGACAAAGGTCAGAGAAACTCTGAGTTTCATTTTATTATCCATTAAAAAAAAAAATCTGATGTTCATGTTATGATAGACTACTACACAATTCAAACTCACTTAGATTTCTTTGGCCCTCCAAAGAATGTTGTAGAACGTTTCTTTGTCTTCACCCTCTGCCACCCCCTGCCATTCCCAGATCACTTTCTCCTCCATTTACCTAGCTCACCTCCTATTGGGTTCCTCACTTCCTATTAGTGATAAAGTTATTTCAGTTTTTGTTGCACTATATTTTGCATCTATATTTTAACTTATTTCTAGAGTTACCACGTATTTCAGGCCCTGCTTACCTCTCTCCTGGACAGTTAGTCATTTTGCTTCCGTCTTGCACACCACCACAATAGAAGAATCTGCTTTAAACTGCTCACATCCACCCTATCTTTCAATGATCACAAGTTAATGGTGTCTTCCTTCTGGCTCCAAGCCACCTTTCCTGCCTCATTCTTCCACTATTTTCCTCATAAACCATTGTTCCAACCAAGTTTTCCTGTTGTTGTTGGTTTTTTTTAATGTTTATTTTTATTTTTGAGAGGGGGCAACAGAGAGAGCAAGATGGACGATCCAAAGTAGGCTCTGCGCTGACAGTGGAGAGAGCTTGAAGCAGGGCTTGAACTCACAAACCGTGAGATCATGACCTGAGCCAAAGTCAGACACTTAACCAACTGAGCCTCCCAAGCACCCCCCACGTTTTCCTGTTTTTAACTAGACAACCCCACCACCACCACCGACTAATCAAGTCTACCTAGGACTTTTTCTATATCTCTCTTTGACCTTGCATTGTGTCATCTGAAATCTCTACCTGTGAAGATCTTAAGAAACTCTCCTTGTTGGGATCCTAGCTCCACAGTGAAGCCTTCTCATAGATCTTCCCTTTTCTGATCTCACTACATTTATTCCCTGTTCTTCATTTACTGTTCTGTCCTAGATAGTAAGCTCCCAAGGGCAGGACTGTGTCTTATGTATCTGCATCTCCATAGTGTCTAGCACTTGTCTTAGGTCCTCAATAAAAATTCTTCTGAATGAATCAAAAAGTACTGTGAGTGTCTTTTAGAAGTAATGAGAGATGTAGTAAGCTATCTCAGCCATATAGGAGATTGTAAATTAAAAATAAAAAATTAATGAATTTTATGAAGTCGTGAAATCAAGTGGGATAATTTCACTAACCATGTAGACATATCAGAGTTGAGAAAAGAGAGACCTCTAACTGATGTCCTTATTATTCCTTAGCCTGAACTTAAGATACTTTAAGTACATTTTTCCCCCATTTACATTAGCATTTTCCTTCACAAAATAATACTTTCTTCAGTGCTATGCACTCTATTTTCTATCCTCTTCTTTTCTGTCTTTTTGAAAAATACCAGTTGTGATCCACTAAGTGATTTGGACTCCAAAATGGGTCATCACTGTAGTTTGGACAATGTTGTGTGCCAAGTTTGAGAATACTGTCAGATAAATGAACTACACTAAGTACGGTTCCATTCGTTATTTTCATTTCCAGCTGCATCTTTCTGCTTTTAAATTCTCACAAAGCTATTCAACTATTATTTTAAGTTTTTGTTTCTTAAGTAAGCATTTTGTATATCTCCTACTAATCTTTTCCTGTTTTTCAAAGACTAAGATTATACTATATTCTCTTTTATTGTAGATTTTAGCATGATACTGTCACAGTCTGTATCAACATCCTTTCTGATAGATAGATAACGTGACATTTTTGACTTATAGTTTTCTCATACGTCTTCCTTATTAGGAGTCTCCTTGTGCATCAAATTCCTGCCATCCCCCCACTTACCTTGAATTATTTCTTGGGAAGGAAGAGTTTCTAGATAGAGAATGACTGGGTTAAAGAGTTTGGACACTTGAAGGTGTCCGATCGGTAGTGTCCTGCTAAGTGTTTGACAGCTAGCTCTCAGGTGGGGCAAAACCCTGACTGTGTAGCGTTTGCTTCTTCCTGGGGTTCCAGTACTCCCGCTGTGGCCGGCATCAGGCTACCAGTGTGAGGTCCCAGAGCGTAGAGATGGGGAGAGTTGGTAACAGCTGGCTCTCCCCTTTCTTTTCCAACCAGCTCTGGCTCACCATTGCTTATTATAACTGGGACTCACACACTGTGCAGTTTGCCCTCCTGCCAGCCATGCACCTTTTACCAACATTGGGATGTTACACATTTTACACATCTGCATCGGTTAAAGACTGGCCTTGTTTAAGTTCTTATTTCCCTCAGCGAAATGTTATTCCACACTGGTCACGGTGATGCTGCATCACCAACAATTAGTTGTCTTTCAAGCCACTGCTTGTGATTCCATCAAAAAAAGCCCATATCACTGTTCTGTTGCCAGTCTTTTAGGAAAGCTTGCTTGGGTCTTCTGCTTTCTTCAGAGTAGTCGTTGAAGATTGGATGTTTGGGATACATTTTGTAATTTTAACAACATTAGCCTTTAATTCTAGGGTTTTAAAAATCTTCGGACAAGAGTGATGGCCAAGGAGCAGCAATTGGTATGCTATTAGCGGGGCTATTTCTTCACTTAGCAAACTCCACATCTTGGCAGCTGTCTGTGACATCGCTGTGCATTAGATACTTGAATTTTTGTCCTGTACTTTTAAAACATGTAATCACCTTTGCGCATTTCCTGTTACATCAAGTGTTTGAGTAATAGATGTCCATTTGTCAGAGAAGTGTGTTTTATGGGATCAGTGTGGAAATTTCTCTAGCCCAGGGTACTCAAGTTGACAATTTCACCCTCTTTTCTTTCTCACATTGAACTTTTTCAGCAAATAGCTGGGTGGACCATAGCCAGAACATGACTGAACCACTTCAGTGAATTGTGTGCTCTCAGCCAAGTAGAAAGGAGCATTTATTTCGTCAGCCTTATAAACAAAGTTGTTTTTTTTTTCCAATTACATTTTGTTTTTTTCTACTGATTTGTGTGATAAAAGGAAGTGATTTGGCTAGCTTCACAGAATGACTTTGTGGCAAAGCCAATTGGAGAACGCAGAACTCCTATCCCATGGTTATTTCTGACTGCTGCTCCCACCAAACAAAAAAAAATCTATTTACCCAAACAGTTTAGCTGGCCTACCTAGCATTGTGCTGACTAATAATTCCTACAATGATTGAGGTACCTGATTTGGTTCTGAAAGCACTTAAAGATTTTGAAATCACTTTTGAATCATCAAAGAAATACTAAATGACGTTCAGCCTCATGTCAAATGTGTTCCGTCATTTTCCTGTCTGGATGCTTGCTTTTTGTACTCATGCATGCCTCACGTGGGTAAGAGAGTTACTCTGAAGCATCTCCACGTCGACCTCCCTTTATGGGTGATAGATTTCTCTTTAGCAGTTCATTCCAGCCCTGTAGCTCCTCTTAGGTCAGGTTGCTCTAAGAAACTTATTCCTGTTTTTTCCTACTCAGAAAAAGATTTCTTTTTTTTTTTTTTCTTATTGCCTTCCTACCTCCTGGCCTTTGTATTTAGTGTCAGAAATATGCTCATTCTTTGAAATTAGGCACCCACCTGTAGTATCTAATATGATAGTCTAACTTCTATAATTTAAATTCACTTAGTTCTGAGGCATCCAGGTGGCTCAGTCAGTTAAACGTCCAACTCTTGATATAGGCTCAGGTCATGATCCTGCATTTGTGATCTCACGGTCATGAAGTTGAGCCCCGCATCGGGCTCTCTGCTGAGTGTGGAGGCTGCTTGGGATTCTCTCTCTCCCTCTCTGTCTCTCTCTCTGCCCCTCCCCTGCTCACACACATACACTCTCTCTCTCTCCCTCAAAATAAATAAATAAATTCACTTACTTCCAACTCTGCATTTATAGATGATAACACCTAAATGTAGAAAATATTTGATAAACTGGAATTTATCCCCTTGTTTTCTCTGCGGGTTAGGAAAAGAGAACCTTGAGACTGAAGGTAGAGAACTATGTAACAGTAAGATTGAACTGAACAGAGAGGTTAGTGAAGTTACTACAATAGAGTTTATTTACATTGCTGTTATAGTTCACATCATTAAGTGCTTGCCTTGTTTCCAGTGTCTGTGTCCAGACAGAGTTCTCCAAAGATGAGAAACCTGGCATAGAGAGGTCATATGAGAGTAGGTGACTCAGGACATTGGATAAGAGTCCAGGTTTATTGAGTCACATTTGAAAGTTTGAAACTCAAGAATCTCTATACAAAAAGTATTCTCTGGATTGATACTATCTGGATTCTTCCCAAATAAAACTTAAGTAGCCTTTAGACACCCAGTAAGATTGAACCTAAGAAGTTTATATTGTCTTATAACCTATGTAGGATTTTTTTTTCTCTTTAATGTTCTTTAAAGTTCTGTAATTCTGAAGCTAGAAGGAATCCTTTGAGATGAAATGATACAACCTCTCCATTTTATAGGTGAGGAAAGCACTTCTCCAAGGTCTGTTTTCCCCCTATACTTGTATGCCTGCCTACTCACACCCCAAGGCTGAAAATCAGGTAGCTGTAGAATTAGGACGCATGCCTGCTGACCTCCACATCAGCTTTTTTCACCACGTCAGGTCATTTTCTTCTAAGCTGCTTAAAATGTCACAGAAGTAGAATGCAGGTGTCTCCCCTCTCCCCCTTTTCTTGCTGGATAATAGAGTTGTACATGTCTTTGATGAATTTTTAAAAATTTGAAGTTGAAGCGATGATCAATAAATGTAGTTTGTCCAGCAGATGCCTTCTGTCATGATTGACAGCAGGCAACAAAAGTGTCCCAGGTGGTGGTGGTGGCAAACGGGACCAGAAGAATTCAAGGCAGACAGCTTCTTTGTTCATAGGGAGCCCTGGGTGGGGAAACATCATTCTTCGAGTTCTCTCGCTTCTCAGAGCAAACCCTGTGAGATTAAACTGTCACATTCTTACCCAGGAGAATCCCAGGGTCAAAATGTCACTGGAGGGAGAACCTGTGCTGTTGAGAAAGGACAGGGGAGGAAAAGGAGCCAGCTGAGATGCTGCACCATGGTCTTCGATGTGAGCTTCAGCCATCACCTCCCTCCAGCCGCCCCCCAGGATCCCTGCCTGAAGATGGGGCATGAGAGACGGAGCTTTCCATATAGCGGGGCATGGAGAAACTGGCCGGTTCTGTCATTTGTTCGGCACAGTTTGCTGATTAGCCGGTACCATGCCAGGCACCAGGGATGGAAAGATGCACATGATAGACGACCTTGCTCCAACACTCACAGAGCTTAGAGGCCAGCAAGAGAAACAGATGTGAAATGCATCCTGTGTGACCTCCATTCTAAAATGCTTTCTTCTTCACATTTTAATTTTTCTAAAGTCAGGAATTTCTTGCAGTTGTTTTGTATCTTTGATGTCGTGACATTTCCTTTTCTGTACAGTTTGAGAGTGGATTTTATAATCTGTGGTGCCTTTGAATCAAGAAAATACCCTGGTTTAACAAATAATCACAACCACCGTGGGAAAAACATAGGATGCAATGAACTCCATTTTAAGCAATCCTAGACCTGAGGTGGCTAGTGCCAAAATGATGGTGCACATAAGAATCACCAGAGGAGGTCACAAAGCACATGGGTAATGGTACCGAGGGAGTGTGTGTGTGTGGTGGACCGTACTTTGAGAAATCGCTACAGACTCTCAGGAGGTCTTTGTAACTTGGCTGTACTTTAGAATCACCTGGGGAGCTTTTAAATTTTTTTTTTTTCAACGTTTTTTATTTATTTTTGGGACAGAGAGAGACAGAGCATGAACAGGGGAGGGTCAGAGAGAGAGGGAGACACAGAATCGGAAACAGGCTCCAGGCTCCGAGCCATCAGCCCAGAGCCTGACGCGGGGCTCGAACTCACGGACCGCAAGATCGTGACCTGGCTGAAGTCGGACGCTTAACCGACTGCGCCACCCAAGCGCCCCAGGCTTTCCTTGTTTTTGATCACCTTGACAGTTTCGAAGAGTATTGGACAGTTATTTTGATAGAATGCCCCTGAATTTTGGTTTGTCTGATGTTTTTGTATGATTAGGGTTATGGGTTTTGAGAAAGAGTGCCACTAAGGTGAAATAGCCTGGTCATCACATCATATCAGGGGTACCTGCTACTCACATGGCATCCCTGATGATGTTAAACTTGACCACTTGGTTAAGGTAGTCTTTGCCAGGTTTCTCCATTGTGTGGTTACTGTTTTTTTCTTTGGAAGTGGGTCACTAAGTCTGGCCCACTGTCAAGGAGGAGAAGGATTAAGCTCTACTCCTGGAGGAGGCAGTATCTGTATATATTGTTTGGAAATCTTCTGTAAGGAAGACTTGTCTCTTCACCTTCGTATATTTGTTTATTCCATCATTTATTTGTATCAGTGTGGACTCCTAGGTATTTATTTAATACTTTGCATTATAATCCAATGCCACGTTATTTATTTTGTTGCTCAGATGGTTCCAGCCTTGGCCATCGAATGCTGTTTCTGTTGGTTCTTGTGTCCCCTTGATGTGCCCCCATGCTTTTGTTTGTTGAGCACTTCCTTACTTTTTTTTTTTTTTTAGTTTATTTATTTTGAGAGAGAGACTGCATGCACGCACACAAGCTGGGGAGGGGGAGAGAAAGGGAGAGGCAGAATCCCAAGCAGGTTCTATGCTATCAGCACAGAGCCCAATGTGGGGCTTGAACTCACAAACTGTGAGATCATGACCTGATCTCATGAGTCAAGCTCAAGAGTCAGACACTTAGCTGACTATGCCACCTGCACCCCCTTCCTTACTCTCTGGTATACAAGATGCTACAGTCTCTTCTTGTGTTTTCCCTGTTGCAGCCCTAGAATTAGCCATGCATTCAAGGAGCCCTGATTCCTTTTATTGGAGGATGGTATTTAGAAATTAAGATCTGGGTGCTGCATGCTCATTGTCTTTTGAAAGGAAGAAGAGAAAATGAAAAATGGTATGTGTAATGTACAAATTGCTATGGAAGCACAACGGACAGAGTGACTGTTCCCACTAAAGGGAGTCTTCACTGAAGAAATGGTATTTGAAGTTGAATAGAGTTTTCCAGACAGAAGTCAGGGTTGAGGGAGTTGGAGGGGGAAGGAGTAGAAAGAAATATATGTTAGCAGTATCAAGAGCATCTGACTGTAGACTTAGAATGGCTGTGGCCCTTCTTTTATTTTCTCAGTACATAAACATTAGCAATCTTCACAGATTGTTATCTTTTTATTAGAGGATGGTCTCTATGTGAGCTTTGACAGTTGACTGTCTTCTCACCCCCTGTTTTCCCATGCAGTCTTTCTTCTTTCTACATGTACCTAGTTCCTACTCTGCCAGGCCTACTGCAAGGCATTGGGGTGGTGCAGAGAAGAATTTTATAGCCCCTCCATCCAGAAGTTCTGGGGTCTGGTGTGAGATCCTTTTGCTTTCTTCTCTTCCCTCTAGCCCTTCATCGAGTGTCTAATTCTTAGTGCTTTTGCAGAACAGCCTATAAAGGCAAGAGGAAGTATTAGCAGTGTCTGTACTGTGAAACTGACACAATGCTTGACTCACAAAGTCTTTTCTGTTCACAGATAACGATTGGTGTATATGATCCCTGTAACTTAGCCCAGCACCCTGGATGGCCTTTGAGGAATCTTTTGGTCCTAGCAGCCCACCGATGGTATTTACATGTGTGTGTCTGTGTCTCTGTCTGTGTCTGTCTGTGTGTCTCAGTCTACCTATTTTGGACATTGTGTCTGCCTATATCTGTCTCTTTTTTCCCCCAAATGCATGTTTTCATTTCTGGCATGGAAACCACATAATAAATCCATAAGTCAGTCATGATCCAATTTCCATCAATGATGAACCCCTAAGTAGGTGTGTTATGGAGCTGCAGATTCTGACCATACTGCAGTGAAGATATTTCAGAGTAGGGGCAATCACCCAGAGGTCCCAGTCCCCAAATTCTCCAGCCCCTCCCTCCACCTGTCTGGGTCACTCTCAGATCGGATTTTCCTACTGTTACCATCTTCCTCTTCTCCTAGCCCTAAAATAATGAAAACAGGGTATCTAAGAGGTCAGTATACATTTGAAAAGATGCTCAACATCATTATTCAGTGGACATAAAATATAATGAGATACTACTCAGTATTAGAGATAATGAGGTACCATGCTGAGATACTACTACATACCTACCAAATGACTTAAAAAAGATGACAAAAAAAAAAAAAAATGACAATACCAAGTGTTGTTAAAGATGTGAATCAGTTGGAGCCCTCAAACACTGCTAGGAAACTGGCAGCATCCCCCAAAGTTAAAACTATCTGTGGCTCAGTGATTTCTTTCTCAGGTACATAATGCACAGAAATGTGTACTCAGATAGATACAAGCAAACACACGTGCAAGAATTTTTATAGCAGCAGTATTCTTAATAATCAAACACCGGAAATAACCCGGATGTCCTTCAACAATGAAATGGATAAGAAATTGTGGTGTATTCATTGTGATGGAATGTGATGTTGTAGCGAATCTGAGTGAAATACTGATACACGTATCAACACGGATGACCTAATGTTGAGTAAAACAGGCTGTACCTAGGAGAATACGTACTCTGTGATTCCTTCTAGGTAAAGATGAGACCAGACAAAACCCAGGAATGGACGTGGACAGTAGAGTAGTAGTTACTCTTGAAGGGGGGTGGGCAGTGACTGGGAGAAGGCATGAGATGAGCTCCTTTATATTTAAGATTTGTGTACTTGTCTTTGTATCTGTTTTACTTACATAAAAGTGCTTAAAACAAATGAAGATAGCTAAATTATAGATTTTCCCCAGAGGGAGAATGGTTACACTTGCTTATCCAGGTGGTGAGTCTGTAGAGTGCACACAGGCCTCCTAACTAGTACTGACTGAGGTGCTGTTTCACAGAATATGAGTTCAGGGAGTGAGAAGGAGGCCCAGAAGAAACCATGTATGTCTTAGAGGTTCTTTTTAACATCTTGCAATCTCTTTTCCCCTGCATTGATGATTCATTTGTTAGAATTATTTATTTGCAACATGATTGTTATATAAAATTCACTTAGAAAGCAATCACAGCCAACTCACTGCTCAGCCTCTAAACATTTGGACAAAGGAGAGCATACGTGTATGCATTCAAAATCTCTCAGAGGTTAAAACCATGCCCCAGGGGTGTCAGGGAGGCATAATTACAATGCTTTGAATACTCCAACTGGTTTTGCTGAAGGTCTTATGAGAGCTCTTTCTTTTCCTTCCTTAAAAAAAAAAATGAATTAATTAAAACCTGGCACCTGACATCAGGAGTAGCAGTTTCCAGTCTGTTGAAGTCCTCTGCTTCCGAGACCGCACCATGCAGGGGGTGAGAGACATCGCCCACAGCATCGTCTTCGAAGTGAAGCTTCCAGAAATGGCATTTAGCCCAGGTAATTTGCCGGTCGTTGAGAATGCATATAATTATCATTTATCAGAAACCTCAGCAAGTCTAACTTTCCTTTCATCCCTTCACAATGGCAGCAGAAGGTAGAGAAAAGTACAGCTCTTACCTCTTTGCCCATGGGAACACCTCTCTTGAACAGAGGGCACTGCTCTGCTATTCAGAAAGCAACAAAGGCAAAGATTGTCCTCAGGAAATTTCCTCCAGGCCTTTTTTTTTTTTTTTTTTTTTTTTTTTTCCGGACTTGAGGATTTTTTTTTCTCCCTTCCTAGTTTTTGTTTCATATAAAATCTTTATTCCTGACCTTTCTTAGAGGAAGAATGAAATATTAATTTATTTACAGATTTATTTGTTACATAAAGTTATATGTGATCCTGTTCTCCACATAGTAAACCAGTTAGCAAAAGTGCCATTTCTCCTTCCGTGTTTAATATTCTTTGTAAGATCCTGTGTGGTAGATATCATAAGTTAGGAAACTTGGGCTCACAGGTATTTTATAGGTGTGTGTGTGTGTGTGTGTGTGTGTGTACGCATATGTTTATGTGTTTATATACATGTCACAAAGATAGAATACATACTCAAATTCGAGTAAAATAAAGATGATAATACCCACCTCATGGAATATACCCTAGGGCAAATCTGGGTCCTGTGTAAAAGATATGCAATGTCTGGCGTAGGTATTTAATAAATGCTAATTTATGTTAATTTCTTATCTTACGCCAATCCCAGCACTCTCCAAAACGATCCCTCAGATTTCTATGACTTTCATGCTTTCCAGGGTACCTTTACATATGTTGTTTAATCTGCTTTTCACCACATCTGCGTTGTTCAAGACACATTGCTTTCTTTATAGTCTGGGGTCATGTGCTTAAGAGTGTGTGTGTCAGGGAGGGCAGTGGTAACATCTCTTCTGAGATGTCATTTCTGGAGTGCAGAAGTCAGAAGGCTTTAGGATTGACTCTGACAGCATTTTATTGGTGAGTCTTTGCCGCAGCACTGATAAGTGTCTTAAATAGATTTCTCGGAAAGATTGAGGGTGGACTCGGCTTGGTCAAGCAAAGGAGAAGGCTGTAAGTTGTAAGTTCAGAGCCCTAAGAAATTCACTGCTTCCCTGCTGTCTAGATAGTTGCATTTGATTTAGCACCCTCTTCTGGCACATTCTAAAATAGCTTCCATGGACTCTTAACTTAGGTGCCATACCTTTGTTATTAAACTGCAATTTGTAGATAGTTCTAGGGGAATGGGTGAGTTAACTAACAAGTAATATGTGTCTGGTCTATGCCCCACAGGCCACTAGATGCCTTCCATACTAACTCACTCACTCAATCTTGCCAGCCACCCTACAGAGGAGGTACTTTTGTTTCCATTTTTATGATAAAGTCATTGGATGATTCTTCCTCCCCATTCCCAATTATCTTGCTGATATGTGGTGAAGCTGGCAAACCCCAGAAACATTGCACATTTCCTTTTGAAAAAGATGTTTTTTGTCATCCAGTAATGCCTCTGCTACATTTTTTTATGCTTGATACTGAGTGTAGATTATGTAATTTAGGAAAGGCAAGTTTTCTTTCTTTCTTCATGTAAATTAATATTATCCCTCTTAGCTACAAATAAAACCTTAAATAAAACTTTGTAAAGAGTTATTCTATAGCATAACATGAACTGAAGGTATTGATATAGTAGTAGTTTATGCTATTTCGAAGACATCCTATAGTTGCAATGGCACTAGTATGAGAAGTATGGTTTTAAATATCCTCTGTCATCTTTGGCTCCTCGTGGTATGGCCAAGCCCACTGTCCACTGCTGATAGGAAAATTATTCTGGTAGCCGGCAGAAGGAGGCAGCAGACTCTGCAGAGAGTGGGAGATCCTTCATTTCATGTCCTTGATGTTCTCCTCCTGATTGTTCACCTGTGAGAAAACAAGACCTAATTTTCCCCTAAAACAAAATGTTTTTCTATTAATTTGGGGCATGTCTTATGGATGTGATTTATATAGAGGCAGATAGGATAGATCAAGTATATTTTTTTCATTATTAATAAGCTTAAGGTATATCTAATTTTCTTAGAAATGGCTGTAACATTTTGAGAACAGAGATGTTTTCACTTGAAATGAGATTTTATTTGTACCATGACTTCTTATCTGTAACAGGAGAAAGCTTAGGCCAGGGTTATTAATTGCAGAACTAGACTGTGTGGTTCGAAGTTCTTTTCAAGTTTTTGGCTATATGTTAGGGATGCATTTTTTTTTTTTTTTTTTTTTTTGGAAATTAAATGTAAGACTAGTGAGAAAAGCAGACAAAATATGAATTAGTAGCATGTCTGAACTCCTTCCCCAGAAAAAAGAATTTTGAACTCTTAACCTTTTTTAAGAACTCAAATCTATTACATCAGTTCTAATTTTTTGTTATATTAAAAAAACACATGTGTGCATCAGAGTGCCTGAGTTGTAATGGGAAGGGACATTTGTTTTCTGGCTCCTCACTGTGAATATGTCCAGCCATACTGGGGCCCAAGTAGCTTTCGAGGATAGTTGGCCCCAAGGTTTTCCCTTGGTCATCCTATCGCAGAAAGGAAAGATTGTGTCAAGGAAATCTACACCTTCTAGGTCCCATAATTATATTGAGCAATACTATTTTTAAAAACTAAGGTCAAAAGTGGAAAAGTTCCCAAGGAAAGGAAAATAGAAGTGTTGACAGCCATCTAAAAGTAGGAGAATGGCCAAAGAACACCAGAATACAAATTAGAAACATAGACTTCTTCCCAGTAGTCCTGTACATCTTTAAGTCCAGGAGTTTCTGTTCCTTCAAAGACTGTTACTTAAGGCAGATACTGGAGGGGACGCTGGCAGGGTAGATTGTGACTGAGTGAATTCCCTGTTACAGAGTAGAGGCTTTCTTGTGAATCTCACGTACTTGGTGAGAAAGGGAGAGTAACAGAGGTCCTAAGATGTGAAGAGGGTAATAGAGTGAATGGCCCCCCCATTAGCAGATTGCCAGCAAGGAAGTCAGGTTACCATTAAGGTAAGAAAGTGAGACTTACAAGAGGATTTTGTAATAATAGAATAGAGCAGCCACAGGATCCTTATCCTCCAGTGCTGCTACACAGCATTGCCTGTAGCACACTTCAAGAACTGGGATTGGAAATTCAGAGGCACCGATTGCAGAGATTAAAAGAAGTTGGTAGAGAAGAGAGAAGTCAGGGAAGGGGAAAGACTGACTAGATAAGGATGAGCTTAAAGGAGAGGGCAGCTTAACAAAGGGACAGGATAGGTGTGCGGAGACAGGGTTGAGAGGTGGAGCAGAGTGCTGTGGTAAGGATGAGGAACGGAAAGGATGCACTGAACGTAGAGGTTCAAATCCTGATGGGAAGCTCAGCAGAAAGTGTGCTGCAGTCATGCTGGCTGGTCTTCCGCGGATAAGAGAGCCTTGCACCAGGTTATACCTATCCCAAGTTGGGTTGTCTTTTTTCGAGCAGCTCCCAGGAACTGCAGAAGTTGAGGCGGCTCAGGCCAGACTCCAGGGCTATTTCAGAAGCCCCTCTGCAGGAAAACCCTGGTCTCTCAGCGAGGGTCCTGGTAGTAGAGGAAGGTGTTGAGCAACTGCTTCAAGTACATGCAAATTCAGGTCCCTTAATGTGTGCGCCATCTTGCCACTTGACTTACATGTTTTTATTCATCCCTCCTTCATTAAACGTACTACTTTATTTGCCTTAAGATTGTCCCAAAGCAGTCGGATGGGAAAAAAACCAGAAAGGCGGCATGGGACCGAGGATGGTGAACCTCAGTGAATGTATGGACCCTAAAAGGTATATTTTGGAAGCTTTTTTCTCCCAAGGGGACCGTTGGTAATGAGGACACACAGCAGGTTCTGTCAGGCCAACCACGTCGCTCACATCAGTGCAGGGGGTACCATTCACATTGACAATGAGTGTTACTCCACTGTTTGCTGCCTGACTTGATTTAAGTGTGGTTGTGAGAATTAACCACCTGATGGAGGTCCTGAAGGGCACACAGTTCATCTGGTCTTCTAGACATTATAAATTTTGTTCTTGCTTTGATCTGAGTCTCTCAAACCTAGTTAGTTACAGATACCTGCTACCTTGTAGTCCTTATTCGTGGCCTTTTAATTTCATCCTATTAGCCTACATTGAAGGACGTTATAAGAAATATTTCATAGAAATTAGTATTGTATTTAAGGGATAAAAGTGCACCCTTTTTTGAGGGGCCAGTGGCTCCTCTAAGTGGTCATGCTTCCATTTTCACTTTGGCTGCTAGGGACTCGGTATCAGATTTGTGGCCTGTCGGTAGCAGTTACGGAGATCCACACGGGCACACGTGCTGTGCTGTGCTGTTTCTCCTCGCTGTTGCCCTCAAGCTTCATCTTATTTTCCCTGTGATCTCATTTTGCTTAGTTAGGATTTGGTCCTCATTTTCTTATTCAGATGCTTTCTATCTTTTTAAGACAAGATTGGGGCATAAATGAGTGACTGAATGGATAAATAATTCTGTCATTTTCTAGGTTAGCTGAGTCATCAGTGGATTTAAATCTCAAATTGATGTGTTGGAGATTGGTCCCTACTCTGGACTTAGACAAGGTTGTGTCTGTCAAGTGTCTGCTGCTTGGAGCCGGCACCTTGGGTTGTAATGTCGCTAGGACACTGATGGTAAGTTTGTGGGGGCCAAATGGTACCTCTGAAGCTGTGGCTTCTCCTCTTATCTTAATATACCAGATTGCTTTCCTCCTCCCAGAGTTACCTACTCCTCTTTCCCTCCCATCCTTCCTTCTTCCCTCCCTCTTTCCCTTTCTTTTTTCTTTTGTCAGTTATCTTTTTAATTATAAAAGGAATTCATACTTTTATCACAAAGTAGAAACAGAAGGTCTTTCTCCACCTTCCTCTCGTCCCACTTCCCAGAATTCAGCAGACTTCCTAGATTAGTACACAGTGTGTCCTTCCCTGATGTTTTCATAGGCACTTGCAAATAAAGAGAGGGACATTTGTCACCTTTGCTGTCATTTATTTATATTTGCAAAAATTGGATCATAGCATACTGTCTATAATAGGTTTTTATTCTTAACTCAATAGAAAAATAATTGTGGCTCTCTATATGTTCTGTATTTGGTATATGTAGTATTTTGTTGTATGACTCTGCCCTCACTTTATTTCGATTTCAGCATATTTTTTTGAGATACTGTTGAAATGAACATTTTTAGATCTTTACATATCTATGGGATTATTTGTTTAGGCAGAAATCCCTATAAGTAGAATTATTATGTTAGAGAGGATGTATTGTGTGTATGCTATATGTATATGTGTGTATACTGTGTATATATATATATATGTATAGTATATACACACATACATACATATATATATACTATACACAATATATACTATATATACTATAATATATATATATATTATATACTATATACTATATATACTATATATATATATATACAATATACAATACGTATATATGGGTTTTTTTCAAACTAAATCACCTTCCCAAAACATTTTACGAGCCTGTACTTTTAGAAACATATATGACTTTTTAATTTGCTTTTCTTTTACTAGTGAGGGTGAGTCTTTAATTTTGTTTCCTTTGTGAATTTTATTCTATTCATGTGATTTTATAATTAATTGACACAAAATACATATGGTATTCTCTTAGCATCTTTTAAAACTCTCTTTATCTTTTTAAAAATCTTTGCTCATTCCTAATGTTGCATGTGTATGTTTTCTCTTTTTTTTCTCTTATTCAGACTTGCCAGAGAGCCTTGTCTACTATATCAGTCTTTTTGGAGGGCTAAGTCCTTGATTTATTTTTTAGTTCTATAGTTTTTGTTTTTGTTTTGTATTGCTTTCAGATTCATTAACATCTATTTTTATCTTCATTAATATCTTCCTCTCTTTGTGGAATTTATTTTATTATTCTTTTTCTGGCTTCCATAATTAGGTGCTTAGGTTTTCTTAATATTTTTAAAAATGATAAAGTCAGTAGAGACCCACTATAGAAAACTTGTAAAGTATAAAAGTTACGAAGCAGGAAAAGAAGATACCCATTTTCCTACCACTTTTTCACTTATTTCCTTTCAATGTTTGTTAAATACATATTTAAAATTTTTATTTGATTTATAATAATGCTCCTTGCTAATTTATCTGTTACCCTTGTAAACACTTTCTCATGTCATTAGAAGTGATGCTTATAAAGCATTTTTAATGACTAGAATATGCCTTCTTCTATGATGAATATAATGTACTGAGACACTCCCCTAATGGTAGGCATTAATATGTTTCCAATATTTTACAACTATAAATTATGTTGTGGAGCGTTTTTGTTTATATTTCAGATTACTTCCTAGGATAGATTGCTGTAACTATTTTCTTAGGATATATTGCTACAAGTAGGTTGAAAGATATGAACATTTGAAAGATTCTAGACACATATTGCCAAATTGCTTTCCAGAAAAATTAGATCAGTTTACATTCTCAACCCGTGCAATAGTTTTTTCATCTCCACATCCTCACCAGCACTGAGTATTATCATTTTCTTCAATGAGTATTATCGTTTCCTTTAATCTTTACAGATTAGCCGTTTAAACCGTGTAGCATCCCAGGAAGCCAAAAGTTAAGTGCAAACCCGCACTCACATGTGGCTAACCCATAGTATGTTTGTAATTTATTTGGCTTTCTTCCCACTGCCCAGTATGTTCCCAGACTGCCTTCCTTGCAGTCCTCTCAGCATTGCTTTAAGGAATGTAAAAACACTTGAGAAGTAAATGTCCTCAAACCAAGCACAAGTGACTTTTGGGTTGTCCTTGTCTTTATTCCACCTCCACAGTAGATTGCTTAGCTGATGAAAGTCACTTACAAAACTGGATGAGTAGATCTAAGTTTACCAGTGGGCTTTCAAAACCGATAATGTAAAAACTATGCTTTTGAAAGGATGGATTCTGGCCTTTCATTCTCAACCCTGAAAATGAATCTTGAGTACTAGTTGACTGTCCCCTGGGAACCGTCAGTTTAATTGAGTTTCAGAGTCCCTAATGGAAGGCTATTGAAATAAGAGAGAGAGCAGAATTAGCTTTGTAGCCAATCATGGCAGGGGCTTCTCTTCGATCACTGTGCCTATTTATGATATGCTGAAATGCACACACTACACCCCACCCTCCAGAAAGCAGTCATCTCTATTTGGTTGCAACTCTCAGGATCTCAACCCTTCCCACCATTAACCAGATCTATGACCTTCAGTGATTTCTGGGCTACACTTTGCATATCTGTGAAACAAAACAGTTGGACTAAGGATGTTAGAGATGCCATCTCAGTTTAAAATTGTGTGGTTCTATAATACTTTAAAGGAATTATAATTAAAGTGTATGAAATCATGCAAACTATTTGAGAGAATATAGAATTGTCCCCTGTATTACCGAATATTAACAAGCCCTTTACGTCTTCAGTAGTACAAAATCTTCTGCGATGTTATACAACAGAAAATAACTTGTAAGTCATTTTTCTGAGGCATTAATTCAGGCTTTAAGTGAGTTTTAATGTGAGCTGTTATTTATATTTAATTACTCATTAAGGGAAAGCAAGGACATTTGGGGGCTTATCGCTAATTCTTTTAAGACAGCAACATAGACAATTCTCATGGGACTCACCTCCAACTCTTTCTCTGGTGCCACTGTCAAAAATAATGACTTATTAGACCCACTCTGACATTTCTTAGATTCATTACTGCAGGAAACTAGGCACTGGGTATATAATTATTTTTGTCTTTTAAAGGAAGCTGGCCCTCTGTTAATCAAAAACTGAATTTGCACAATTCAGTTTCTAAAGTTTCCTGTATTTTGAGATTCCCAAGCTATTCCAAAACTAAACCTCTTTATAGGTTGCAAGAGAGACACCCTGTGAAATGTTCATCAGAAACACACCATGATCTCTTGTTTCCATGCAGGGTTGGGGTGTCAGACACATCACATTTGTGGACAATGCCAACATCTCCTACTCCAATCCTGTGAGGCAGCCTCTCTATGAATTTGAAGATTGCCTAGCAGGTGGTAAGCCCAAGGCCCTGGCTGCAGCAGAGCGGCTCCAGAAAATATTCCCTGGAGTGGTATGTTGATGCTATTTGGGAATGTTGGAGGTTTTCTCCTGTAGCTTTCCGTGCTTAATTTTGGGGAATGAGGGCCTGTGGTATTGGTAAAAGAGAGTCAGATGTTTGTCACTTACTACCTGGGCCTTCATCATATGGCTAAGCCTCTCCTTATCTCAGAGAAGGGGATTAAAAAACAAAACAAAACTCGTGTTTATTATTGTGAAAATAAAATGAAGAGTGAGAAAATGTTTTTGTGAGTGGCAAAGTATTACCTGAGTTTAAGTTGAGGAATTTGGGAGTATGCATATATTTATATCCAGCTTTGTTTGAAAGGGATTTATTTTTTTTAAATTTTTTTTTAATGTTTATTTATTTTTGAGAGACAGAGCATGAGTGGGGGAGGGATAGAGAAAGAGAGGGAGACACAGAATCCGAAGCAGACTCCAGGCCCTGAGCTGTCAGCACAGAGCCCGACGTGGGGCTCGAACTGTGAGATCATGACCTGAGCTGAAGTCGGATATTTAACCAACTGAGACACTCAGGCGCCCCGAAAGGGATTTATGATAGCTCAGATACAGGATGTTATTTTTCCTTCATCACCAAAATACTCAATAGTTACTGAATACAGGTTTATGAAGTTAAATTGGATGTAAGTCCACACAGAAGGATGATGTGGCTACCTGAGCTGCTTGTATTTGAATCAGACTGTTCCCTTTAAAAACATACTAGATAATAAGAGACAAGTCATTTAGCTCATTTGATTCAAAATCTGGCAAGATTTTTTTTTTTTTTTTGAGGTCATCCACAAAAGAGAATCTGCAACTTGCACACTTAATCAGTTGGTCTGACAGAAGTTAGATTAGGTATCTCCGAAGCATCTGCTACCACTTAGTGCCACAAGAGGCTCTCGGCCTCAGCTAAAAGATAGCCCACTTTCTCAAAGTTTTTCTGTGTAATCACTCAGTATTATATTCATTAATTTCAGAATCTTTTGCTTGAAAAGAAGCAACATTGATGGTTTTGTTCATTTCACCAGCAATCTTGAGGAGCATGGTTTATTGGGTTTAATTCAACACTAATGATTAAGCGCCCACTGTGTATCCAGTTAAGTGCTAGAGGCCAAAAAGAAAAAATGTTACAACGCTGTCAATTGAGGAGGCGTATTAGTTAGCTTTCTGCCGCATTATTGCATATCACACAGTCCTAACCTCTCCCTGCCTTGTTATTATAAGCATTTATCTCAGGCTCCCAGGTCTGCAGATTGACTGTAGCTTAGCTGCTGGGCTAGGCTGGACTCCAGGCTTTAAGTCAGGTTCCAATTTGCTCTGTAAGTCATTGTTTTAAAATCTGGGCTTACAGAGCAACAGTCTGGGTCATGCTCTTCTTCTGGTAGAAGGTGGGAGTGTAAAAGGATTGGTGAAAACTTATTATACCTCTAAAACCTCAGCTCACCAGTGACACAGTGTAGCATCTTCCATTTATATGCCCAAGCCAGTCACAGGGCCAAGCGCAAAGTCAGAGGGGTTTGTCAGAATACTCTGCCTTTCTAGTGGGAGGTCCTGCAAAGTCATCTGGCAAAGGGCAAAGACATTCTATTAGTGGGAGGCAGTGCATAGTTGGGAAGAATAATCCAGTCTGTCACTGGAGAGTGTTATGAGCTCCCCTCAGGGCTGAAACAGACCTGGCTTTGAATCTGAATTCAGCTACTTTCTAGTTGCCTGAAATTTTTCCTTGCCCAAATGGTCTGTGACCCAATGCAGTCCCCCCTATTTATTTGTACAGCTGTTCTGTTACTTATTAAATATTTCAGGCCTTCCATATGCTAGGGACTGGGGCACAAGCAGGAAAAGTTCTCTCTCCTCTCCGTGGAGCTTCTATAGTCCAGAGGGGTACATGGTCCCTAACACCTAATTTTGTAAACAGTTGTAATTGTTAAGTGCATGAAAAAGGAGCTCGGTTTCTGTGAGGGCGTTTACCAGGCAGCCTGACCTAAGCTAGACTCCCTTGAGGAAGCTAAGTCCTGAAGGATGAGTGAGTGGGAGTCAGCTAGATGAAGGGTGGCAGAGCTGTCTGCAAACGCCTGAGGCAGGAGACAGCATGGTGTTTCTGTGGAACTGAAGGAAAACCAGGAAGGGAAGCACTGACGTCAAGGAAGACAGAGAAGGGGCTAGGGCAGAAGCAAGGGCTGGGTCACGCTGGGCCTTTGAGATCAAGTTCACCTTTTCTTGAAACCATCAGCTTACCAGGGTCGAACCTCCTCTTCAGCACTTACATTGTGCTACTGTGTTTTCCCTACTGGGTTATTCAGTCCTGGAGGCCAGGAGCCAGGGTTTTTATACTTTCATCCTTCCTGCCTTGTAAGCAATAATAGATAATGTACAGAACCCATTAAAGTACTAGTGTAATCCATCCATTTCCTGCAAAGTACTTGTGAAACTATTTCACCTGCCAATTACCCAGACTTACGGCATTTTCTTTGTATGTTCAGTTTGGTGTAGTTTTTTCATTCAGCAGATACTTACTCATCCCCTTACACCAGGCCACAGACACAGGCTAGTCCTAAGTGAACAAGATGTGAAAAGAACTGCTCTGCTACAAATACCCTGTCTAATCCCGGGGTTGAATTAATTGAGTCGGAAACAAAGTAACCTTTAAAAAATCAAAAAAATATTTGAAATTACCTTTTTTTTTTTTTTTTTTTTTTTTTTTAAATACAAGGCAGTATAGGATTGTGGAACCACACCAGAGGTTTTAAAACCCAACTCTGGACATCTGTTTACAACCCTGATGAGTAAATGGTATTGGACCAGCTCTTCTATCATAAACAATTACACAGCCGGGTAAAATATATAAAATGACTCTCTCCAGGCAGTGGAGTAGTGAAAGGCCATGGTCCTAGACAGAAGGGAAAGAAGGAATGTTTGTCCCAGCCCATTGCGTGGAGGTACTTTCTGGCCTTTGCTAGAGCCCATGAGGAGCCCAAGGAGATATTCTTGGGTTTGATGAGCTGAGGAAACTGAGATCTGAGTTCAGAGCAGCTAAGGGGGCTGAAACATGCAGGACAGAGTATCAGACATGCAGGAGCTGAGCAGAGGAGGGGTCTGGATAGCATCTTGAACCTTTGACCAGCTCAAGTCACATGTGTTCAGGGCATGACTCTGTAAAGCCGGGCAAAAAAGCACTACCATCTGTTGTGAGTGGAATGGAGACTTCAGAGCTACCCCAAGGCCATGAGACATTGGAGACTCACCTATCCAGAGTGGAGCTCCCTCATTGAACACCCTGAGCCCTTAGGTGACACCCCAGTAAGGTCAGAACTACACATAAAAGCTAAACCACAGAGCTTCCAGCAGAAAGCAGCATAGTGCTCTCGTGATAAACAGATTATCTAGGACCCAGGAAATACTGACCATAAGTGGAAAAATGGGTAGCTTGGATCTCATCAAAACCTAAAATTTTCAGGGGCACATGCATGGCTCAGTTGGTTAAGCATCTAACTCTTGATTTTGGCTCAGGTCATGATCTCACAGTTTATGCGATCAAGCCCTGAGTTGGGCTCTGTTCTGTGAGATACTTAGGATTCTCTGTCTCCCTCTTCTTTGCCTCTCTCTCTCTCATTCTGTCTCTTTCCCTCTCTCTCAAAATAAACATAAAACACACACACACACACAACCTAAAACATCTGCTTCTCAAAAGGTGCCATTAACAGAATGAAAAAGGTGGCCAAAACCCTACAGGGTAGGTCTATTTGGCGAGAAGCTGTTCCCCAGAATCCATAAACAACCTCTACCACTCGGTAATAAAAGGACAGACAAGTCTTTTTTTAAGGGGGACAGATTGTGGAGGTACTGATTTCATAGTGAAGATCTATAAATGGCCAGGGCACACATAAAAACGCTCAACTTTTGTAGTCTCAGGAAAATATGAGTTAACACCATGGAGATCTATCACTATCCTCACTGCAGTGGGTCAAGTTAAAAAGACTGACAGGGGGGCACCCGGGTGGCTCAGTTGGTTGAGCGTCCGACTTCGGCTCAGGTCATGATCTCACAGTTTGTGAGTTCAAGCCCCGCATCGGTCTCTGTGCTGACAGCTCGGAGCCTGGAGCCTGCCTCGGATTCTGTGTGTCCCGTTCTCTCTGCCCCTCCCCCACTCACACTCTGTGTCTCTCTCAAAAATAAACATTAAAAAAAAAAAAAAGACTGACAAGGCTGAATGTTGTCAGGCTGTGGAGCAACCAGAACTCTGCTACTAAAACAACCACTTTGTAAATCAGCTCAACAGGTTCTCATGAAACTACACCTACCTAATTACCCAGAAATCCCACTCATGGATGTTTACCTAAAAGAAACGAAAACGTATATACCCTAAAACACTTATGGAAGTATGTCCATAGCAGCTTTGTTCCTAATGGCCAAAATTTAGAAATAACCCAAATAGCTGTCAGTGAGAGATTGAATAAACAAATCGAGGTATTTTCACAATGCAAAAAGGAGCATGCTCTTGGTACTTAACAATATGGGCAAACCTCAGAAGCATTATGCTGAGCAAAAGAAGCCAAACACCAACAGATGTATACCATAGGATATCATTTATATGAGGTTCTAGAATAGGCAAAAACTAATCTAGGGTTTAAAAGGTGGTTGCATCAGTGGTTATCCCAGTGGCGGTGAGGAGTAGTGGGGATTGACTGGGAAGGGGCACACGAGCACATTCTGGGGTGATGAAAATGTCCTGTGTCTTAAGGTATATACAGTGGTTCACCTGCAGTTTGTTGAAACACAGCCAACTGTACACTTAAAATCTATGTATTACACTCTTCTGTAAACTATACTTCACCCTGACTACACATATGAATCATGGGGGTAGTTTGAGAAAATATTGATGGCAGGGTCCCCTCTCAGAAATTCCAGTTGAGATAGTCTGGGGAGAAGCCTGGGCATCAGGAATTTTCAAAACTCTTTGGGTGGTTCTAATGCACAGCCAAGGTTGAAAACTGCTGTGTTGAAACTTGCCAAATTCCGGCCTCAGGCGTGTGGACCAAATGGTGGGCTGAGAGCCAGTCCTACAGAGGCTTGCTGGCTGCAATTTTAGCAAGCAGAGAACGATTTAGGTTAGTAAAGCGGGTATGGATCTGTATTACTGAAAAGGTCAGAATTGGCGTTGATTAATTATGCTTTGGTGTCACTAATGTACCTAAATAATACCAAGATCAAGCTACCATCTTCTCAAATGCTTTGTCAATTGTAATACAACAGTAAGGTATTAACATTGCTGTGGTCTTTGCTTATTGTTTACCACAGTATTGAGTATATACATGATACTTAATGAGTGAATTCCTTAATGAGGTCCAGATAGTTGTCTTTGTAATGTTTTCATTGCCAAATTGGACTTGTTTTGAACGCTCTTTCTGAAGTCCTTTCTGCTTGGTGTCTTTTCCTGCTTTGCTTGCAACATTTTTTTTTTTTTTTCATTCTTTTAAATATCGTTGCCTTTGCTACCACTGTCACTTTCTTGAATTCCAGAGATTAGGTTCAAAGTTTAAGATAAGGAGAAAATAGCTACAATCCACAAAATAGAATTTTCCTTTGTAAAAGGACCTACTTATTCTGCCCCCTGAGCTGTTTTTCTAGTAGGTGACGGGTTTTGGCAAATGAACGAGAAAGTTGATGTTTTCACACTCCTCCTTGTGGCCAGCACTATGCAGGGGATTAAGGGTGTATGTAGTTTGTGACTCTACAACACTTTCTTTTCTGTGGACAGTTAATGTCCCTGACTTCACTGACACCCATATGTGTCTCACTGTTAATCTGCCAAGACACTGTGGGGCCAGCAGGGGACAAATAGTACATTACAGAGCTGTTCTAAAGCCCCTGAGGAGAACCCAGGCCACCAGGTAACTTCTTTGGACAAGGAATGAAGCTTCACTTCAGTACCACACTCTGCTACAGCTCAGCCCCTGTCCCTTTCCCTCTCAAACAAATATCTGCACACTCCTAAGTAGATTTTCTGATTGTAAGTTAGCAAGTACAGTTTTTGGTTTAGAGGGGTTTTTTTAAAAATGCATATACCCCTAAGAAGATTAAGACAGTCAGTCATACTAATCTTACATAAATTTATTAAATCAAATGTTTTCTGTTATAATATCCTATTTGGAGATGTTATGCACTAAGAAAATCAGCGGGGTGGGGGGCAATTTGGGAAGAAGTAGGGAGAAACAACTCAGCTAGACAGAGGGGACTTGGGCAGACACAGGGCATTTTGATAGAGGTTCTTGGCCTCAGATTATAGGAAAAAGTCAAAGGCACCATTTTCTTCAGTGTCCTCCTTGGCTCAGATGGACATGCCTCCCTCCTTTGGAACTAGGATCCGTATGTCTCTACTTGCTGCTATATATATCCAGGCTCAGGGACCTGGGGATGACAGGATAAGATAGTCTAGGATGTAGAGGTGAAGAAGGTCAGGGCACGGGTAGCAAAAGGAACAAGCAGCATGATCGTGCACAGAGAAATTTCTGGTTGCAACTGACCACACTTACATGTTCGTAGCTATGGGGAGACACAGGTTCTAAGATACCACCTGTGTTTGCTTCAGACATCCGTATATCTGGGTTTTTCCCTAGAATGCCAGAGGGTTCAACATGAGCATCCCCATGCCTGGACACCCAGTGAACTTCTCCAGCGTCACCTTGGAGCAGGCCCGCAAAGACGTGGAGCACCTGGAGCAGCTCATCGAAAGCCATGATGTCGTGTTCCTGTTGATGGACACCAGAGAGAGCCGCTGGCTCCCTGCCGTCATTGCTGCGAGCAAAAGAAAGGTAGAGTGTGTGGATCCTGGGCTCTTGTTTCTGGTTGTGACTTAATGTACCATCACCCTGGAGGGAGAGGTGTCCTCTGTCTGCCTTCCTTCCAGAAGAGAGATGTGCTGTGTGTGACCCAGTGACATGGTGCCAAAGGGCTTCCGCTGGTACGTGCTGTCTTTGCCTCACGCACCACCGTCCAGTATAATAGTTATTCTTTACTATTTAATTTTCATAGGAACCTTTTGAGACACTGTATCTCAAAGGGATATTCTACTTACATTAAAACATAAGCTCCAAGGGGCACCTGGGTGGCTCACTTGATTGGGCATTCAACTTTGGCTCAGGTCATGATGATCTCCTGGCTCAAGAGTTTGAGCCCTTCGTCAGCTCAGAGCCTGGAGCCTGCTTCAGATTCTGTGTCTCCTTCTCTCTCTCTGCCCCTCCCCTGCTCATGCTTTGTCTCTCTCTCTCTCTCAAAAACAAATAAACATTTAAAAAAAATCTTTTTTTAAACATAAGCTCCAAGAGGACAAAGACGCTCTTATTTACTCTTTGGTCAGTGACACATTCAAGGGCCAACAGTAGTGAATGGTTAAATAAATCCTAGTACATAAATGTGATGGAATAATACGCAGCCATGCACAACGTGTTTTCAAAAACTTTAATAACATGGAACATACCACATTATGTTAAATAAGCAAGATATGATATTGTATATATTTAATATAAATTGTTTATATAAACACATAAACATTTGTATCTGTTTGGGCGAGGAGGTCGGGAGGGGAGGCAAGAAGGGAGAAAGGAAGGGAGGGAAAGAGAGATCGGGAGAAAACAATGGGAAGAAATACCCCAAATTATTAGTAATAAGTGTTTGAGCCATGAGATTGTGATTTTTTTTTCTGTTACAGTTTTTCTTTATTTTCCAACTTTCTTTATAACCAGAAATTCCACAGAATAAGTTATAAGTACAAATGAGAAAACAACCGTCCTTAAAAATCTGTGTGAAGTTCTTCTATTACAAATGAGAAAACAGTCGTCCTTAAAAATCTGCATAGTGTGTGAATCATATCTCAGTGAAGCTGTTATAAAAAAAGAAAATCTATGTAGGCGTGTCAGATGATAGCATATGGTGGAAAGAATGAGGTTGAGAACTCTCTAGACTTGGTTTGATGCATTTACCTCTTACCAGCTAAGTGACCTTGGGCTTGTTAGTGAGCTGACTGCTCTGTCTGACTTTCAGGATCCTCATCTGTAATTGGAAATGTGTGCTGGGAGTTTTAAATGAAACCAAATGAGATAATTATTGTTAATTACTGGTCAAGGGTTTGTGTGTGTGTGTGTGTGTGTGTGTGTGCACTTAATAAATCCTCAGTATTGGGTAGCTTTTACTAGTATTGGCTTCCAAGACTCTAATTATACTCATACGCAATTACTTATAAAATAAATTCTGAAAGTTGACCAAGTATGAAATTAGCCACGGCTTAAAATATAAGTGTCTCTTAACTCTAGACTTTTATTCCTTGAAATCCACAGCTTGTCATCAATGCTGCCTTGGGGTTTGACACATTTGTTGTCATGAGACATGGCTTGAAGAAACCTAAGCAGCAAGGAGCTGGGGACTTGTGTCCTGGCCACCTTGTGGCACCTGCTGACCTCCTGGGCTCATCGCTTTTTGCCAACATACCCGGCTACAAACTTGGCTGCTATTTCTGCAATGATGTGGTGGCCCCAGGAGATGTAAGTGGATTTCTCTGTGCTTCCAAATATTTCCTACAACTGTCTTGTCCACTGGGGCAAAGAGGCCCGACTGTCTTTTATGACTATTTAAATATTGTCTTTTTTTTTTATTTTTATTTTTTTTATTTTTTTTTTAACGTTTATTTATTTTTGAGACAGAGAGAGACAGAGCATGAACGGGGGAGGGTCAGAGAGAGAGGGAGACACAGAATCTGAAACAGGCTCCAGGCTCTGAGCAGTCAGCACAGAGCCCGACGCGGGGCTCGAACTCACATACCGCGAGATCGTGACCTGAGCCGAAGTCGGACGCTTAACCGACTGAGCCACCCAGGTGCCCCTTAAATATTGTCTTTTAACAAAGAGAAGAATTCTCCAATTTGGGGGGGTGACATTATCCCACCATAACCCTTGATTGGCGTCGTCAACTGTGCACAGCTGTTCCTTGTTCACTAATATAAACGTAGTGACCAACCACTTTTGTAGAAAGCCCAGCAGGGAAACTGCAGGATAGACTGGTCCCTGGAAGCACTGTCTCCTTTGAAGAGAGCATTAAGTAAGGGGTCTGAAGACTTGGACACTGCCTCATGGGGTGATTCCAAATAAGGCTCTTACACTTTCTTTGCTTCTGCAGAATCGGGCTGGGCCCCTTATAAGATTGTTAGATTTAGCAAGTGAAAATATATGGGCTTCCCAGTTAACTTGGAATCTCAGGTAAACAATATTTTAGTATAAATTTGTCCCATGCAATATTCAAGACCTGCTCATACTAAAAAAATATTTCTTGTCTATCTGAAGTTCAAATTTATCTGGGCATCTTGTGTTTTATCTGCCAACCCCAGTAAGGGAGGGAAGAATACTTTCCCTGACTACTCATAGTGCAAGGTGGGTCAAAAGTGAAAGTGCTCTGAACAGTAAGCAGTACACTGTTCACATGTAAGATTCTGCCTATAGTGTTAGTGCCTCCACACAAGGCACCGTCTGTAGGAATGGTCTCTTACCACAACAGATCATCATGCACAGTGAAGCAAAGCATAGGTGTCTCTCTACCCTCCTTTTCATTTTCCCCTTCTTTTAAAACTTGTTCCTGAATAACTCCTACCTCTTTTGTATGACTGGTTTTTATGGCCTCCCAGTATAAAGAAAAAAAGATTAATATTCTCCATGTGAAGAAGGCTGACTTTATGATCTTCATCAGTGGTATTATACAGCTGGTCCCATTATTTCCTCATTATCAACAAGTAGGATTATGGGTCGAGTAAAGTTGTATCTGTTCATAAGGTGAAAATTTCAGACTCAAAATTATCCCTAACAACCTCTTAATTTGCCTAAAGGTGGAAGATCAGAATTTCTTTAGTTGCAACTAAAGACGATTTGTGTTTGAAGCCCTGTCATAGCAAAACTACTTGTATTTCAGCCCAGGGGTCACATTCAGGGGGACACAATGCCCACACTGTGAGAGGCACATAGGAACTGAGGACTGGAGGAAAGGCACGTTATTTATTGTCCTGCCTCACAGGCACTCTGAGGCATTGGCTCAGTTAGAGTGGCAGGGCAGAATCATTTGTGCTATTCAAATGATTATTCCTCTCCATGTCTCTGTTCCTCAGCTATCAAGCACAGAGGATTGAATTTGAATCAGTTAAAAGAGCATATGGTGCAACTCCATGTATGAGGCAGTTAGGCCCCTAGTCTTCAATTTGTTCATAACTAGTACTCCTTTTTAGCATATTACCTCATTTAGTTACCTAAGTTATGTGTTTTGTTTTTCTTGGTACTTACAAGAGATGATGTTATTTGAGGCTGAATGTTCTTTGCCCACAGTGAGTGAGTATCTGGTTATGTTGTATCGCTTTATCATGGACGAGTTTCATGCTTCAAACAGCGACAGTTGAGTGGACTAGAACTTTGAGCACACATCAATGATTCTTTCTCTGTAGTCAACAAGAGACCGGACCTTGGACCAGCAGTGCACTGTGAGTCGCCCAGGACTGGCCATGATTGCAGGAGCCTTGGCAGTGGAATTGATGGTTTCTGTTTTGCAGCATCCAGACGGGTGAGTTTACTGTTTAGACATGGTTATTTAAACAAAGAAAGCTTTCGTGTCTCCCTTGGCCTTTTCTTGGCCTGACTCTTCTGAGCATTGTGTTGTTCTTTCTGTCCTCAAAAACACAAGACTGAAAAGCCTGGTCTGATTCATTGGCCTGGGGGGAACTTGTCATGTGATCTTTGGGGCTACATCTCTGCATCCTTCTGGAATTGACCTCTCCTGGAATTATTTGGTAACTGATGATAAGGAAAAACAAACATTTTGGTGGGGGCCTTTGGGACCTTCATGCTTTTATTCTGTTAGTAGGTTTTAATCTTAACTGTGAACATTTTGTAAGACAATGCATGAATCCCATGTGATAGAAATTGCACTGAGCTGTATGTGACATCTTCAGTGATACGGCCAAATGGGACTTTATTTTGCTTACACAGCAAGAAGCCTAGAGGCAGGCAGTCCGTAGTTGCTACACAGGCTTTGTTATGCTATCAGGGACTCAAGTTCCTTCTTACCATTCACTCAGCCACTCTTAGCTTTCTTCCTTATGCTTGCCACCTTGTGGTCAACAGATGATTGCTTCACCTCCAATGTTGCTTCTGTGTTAAAGTTAAGAACACATGTCAGCTTAGCTGAGGTTCCCCTCTTTTAAAGAGCTTTCCTGGAAGACTCACCCATTGATTCTAACCCCTGTATCACATGGCCACCCTTTGCTGCAGGGAAGACTGACAAATATGATTGTTTTGCTTGGGCATATTACCTCTCCAAAAAAAGTTGTGGTAAGATAGACATGGAGAAGGGTATTGGATAGGCAAACAGCAGTGTCTGCACACTAATTTTTTTAAATTATGCATATATTTTAAACCCCAGGAGAGATTATTATATAGTTGGTATTCATTATGTTTGGCTAACATTTTCCTTTTTTGTTACTTTTCATTTCCTTTTGCATCTTCGAGCTTCCAGCCGAGGCTATTACTCTTCTGCCAGAAGAATGCCTTTTATTATTAACTTCAGGAATGCTATGAACAAGATATTTCAATTTTTTGTCAGTCTGAGAATGTCTTTATCTTCATTCTTAGAAGATATTTGTGCTGAGTGTAGAATTCTAGATTGGTGGTAATTTTCTTTCAGCACATTTAGAGTAAAAAACTAGTGTTTCTGGCTGCTTTTATTGTTGTTGAGCAGTTTGGTGTTTATCTCACTGCTGCTCCTTTGATACAGTTTGTTTCTCTCCCTCTTCCCTGCCCTGAGTTGCTTTTAAGGTTTTCTTATTGTCTCTGGTTTTCAGAAGTTGGACTATCATATACCTACTTCTGTATTTATTCTGGTTGTGTTTTCTAGTGCTTCTTGAATCCATGGCTTGATGCTTTTCATCTGTTGTGTAAAATTCTCAGCCATTATCTCTTTAAAATATGACTTCTGCCCCTTTCTGTCTTCTTTCCTTTTGAGTCTTTGATTACGTATCAGAATTAACCTATGCTCTTTTCTGTATTTTCCAGTACTTTGTCTTTCCTTGCTTTAGTCTGCCCATTTGCTTTGGCTTCCAGTTTGCTAATTCCTATTTCTTCTGTATCTAAGATGTGTCAAGCCATCCACTGAGTTTTTTTTTTTTTTATTGTTTATTTATTTTTGAGAGAGACAGAGCATGAATGGGGGTCTGGGGGGCAGAGAGAGAGGGAGACACAGAATTCAAAGCAGGCTGCAGGCTCTGAGCTTCAGCATGGAGCCTGACACAGGGCTCGAACTCAACGAGCTGTGAAATCATGACCTGAACTGAAGTCAGAAGCTCAGCTGACTGAGCCACCCAGGCAACCCTGAGTTTTAATTATTTTATGTGTCAGTTCTAAAATTTCCATTTGATCTTATTTTATACATTTCCTGATCTCTACTGAAATTGTGACTTTGATCTTTTTCATTACTTGAAAACACTTAATTGTGTTTTTAAGTCCTTAATCAGATACCCCCATTATCTGGATCTCCTGTAAGTCTGTTCCTCTTGTCTATTGGTTTTTGGGTTGTTTATTTGTTTTTTGGCTTTTGGTTATCTATTATCTCCTCCAATACCTGGTATTTTTTTCTTTTCTTTTTTTTTTTTTTTTTGTTTTTGTTTTTAAACAAAACCTTTGTATTATGGAAAACTCAAACATACATGAAAGAAAAAACATACAGAAAATAATAAATGCCATTATATATACATACCATCCAGCCTCAACAGTTACCGACATATGGCCAGGCATTATTTATCTATACAGCTATCCACATTTTTTCTCTTCCCACTGGCTTATTTTATTTTTTTTATTATTATTTTTTTAATGTTTATTTATTTTTGAGACAGAGAGAGACAGAGCATGAACGGGGGAGGCTCAGAGAGAGGGAGACACAGAATCCGAAACAGGCTCCAGGCTCCGAGCTGTCAGCACAGAGCCCGATGCAGGGCTCGAACTCACGGACCGTGAGATCATGACCTGAGCCGAAGTCGGCTGCTCAACCAACTGAGCCACCCAGGTGCCCCGCCACTGGCTTATTTTAAAGCAAATCCAAGACATAGCATTTATCTTTTTATAATACCTTATGATAAAGTGTCCCTACTATTTTACATATAAAGACAAATTAAAAGTGATGCTTTCATATTACCTCATATCCAGTTAGTTTTTAATTTACCTCAGTTTCTCGAATCTGCTTCTTGTTGTTGTTGTTGTTGTTGTTGTTGTTGTTGTTGTTTTGCTTGGTTATTTTTGAATGACTACTGGACATTTTTTATGAAAAATTACAGAGATGAGGTAATTTACATTTCCTTCTGGCAAACTGCTAGGCAAAGTGGATTAACAGTACTAGAACTAGAATTAGGGCTTCTCTATTTCTGATTCATTCCCTAGGATGTAGCCCACCTTGTTCCCAGCCCAAAGCCTGGCATATTTTCCATAATTTCTCCTTATTGTCAGACCCCAAACTCTAGTTTTTCCTTCCAGTCCATTTGTCTGTCCATATAACTCTTCAGCCTCTGATCCTATAGCCACTGCTTTTGGAGGTTGGCAATCACTATGGCAGAAAGCTCCCTTTTGCAAATGCCTTGTTTACCTCATGGGCTTCTCTCCTCTCACAGATCTTGGCTCTGCTATTCTGCTATTGTGACAACCTGGTCTACCAATGCCATACCATTTTTTAAAAATATATTTTTTTAATTTATTAAACATTCATAGTGTAGTAAGCTTGCATGTGAGCATAGAGAAATGAGCAGGCTGGTGTGTTTTGCTTCAACTTGACCTTGGCTTTTTAGTAGTCTATATGTTTACCATACTGTATATATGTTATATTAAAGATACAAAACTTGGCACAATTGTGATCTGCTCCAGGCAAGAAGACCTTGCTTTATGACCTACAAACAGTAGATTCATCTTGTAATAAATAGAAGTGAGACAAAATTAATTAAAAAAATAGAATCAGTAACTGTTTTAAGGTTTATTTATTTTTGAGAGAGAGAGAGACAGAGACAGAGCACAAGTGGGGGAAGGTTGGGGGGGGGGGGGGACACAGAATCTGAAGTGGGTTCCAGGCTCTGTGTCAGCACAGAGTCTGACATGGGGCTTGAACCATAAACCATGAGATCATGACCTGAGCCGAAGTCAGACCCTTAACCGACTGAGCCACCCAGGTGCCCCAAATCAGTAATTTTAAGAAAGAAAGAAGGAAGGAGGGAAAAGACGAGAAAGAGATGGGGGAAAGAAAAGGAAAGGAAACAAAAAAGAAAATAAATGATTAAACACTTGAAGATTCTCTCCATAACTGTCTAAGGCTCTGCTGCCATGTGTAGGCTAATGAAGGCTGACTGAAGCCAAAAGGACGTTTACACCTGCCTATCTGACAAATACACTGTAATTTGTTTTTATTTGTCAGGTACTCATATAGTGCTTGCTTTGTTCTAGGCACTGTTCCAATCACTTTGCAGGAGTAACTCATTTAATCCTTATAGCAAACCTATTAGGAAAGAACTATTATCTGACCTGTTTTTGATGGGAAAATTGAGGCACGGGGAGGCTAAATTGTTGAAACTTACATAGCTGGTAAGTGGTAAAACGGGCCTTTCACTCAGCCAGTTTGGCTCCAAACTCTGTTTTTAATCACCCTGCTATACTGTTTGTAACACAGGCAGGAGAGAATTGAATTTTCAAAAGATTTGTTTTTCCAATTCTCAGAAATTAACTTGAATATTCTATTGATTTCATGACTCAAGGGTGTTTTTTTTTTCTTCTATGCAAAATCAAAAAGACGACCTCTGTACAGTGTTGGCGGCATACGTAGCTAGTCTGGGTGCAACAGAGTTAAGCGAAAATAAACAGCTTTTTTTTACTTCCTCTCATCTGCGTCATCCCCCTGGGCTACCCCTGCCTTCTCAGTGTCGTGCGGCCTCCTGACGGGGCATATCTGGGACCAAATCTTGGAGTGATGATTCCACGATTCCTTGATGCGACCCCTCTCTCTCCAGCGTTCACCCTGGTTGTAGGACAAAACCAGGTCTTATGTCGCGTGTCTTCTGTATCGTAAGGAAACATCTCACTGTTGTTCGGGAAGGAGTGCATTCATTCTCCTTCCCAAATAATCCCTCACTGTTCTGCCTCACAGTAGCATTCATATCACCTCAGTTAATTAAGGTGGGAAAGTTTTCCATTTCAAAATTTCAGTACAGAAAGGTGCCACGGTTTTTGACAAGACTCTCTCTCAGAGTCAGGGAGTTGACCTTAATTGACTTATCATATGCCAAGCATTGCACTTGGCAGTTTTTCCAACTTATTCCTGATTTAGTCCTCATAACTGTCTTGTTCCTATTTTATAGTTAATGCAGTTAATGGACCCAGAGCACAGAGAAGTTAAGCAGCTTGTCTGGGGTCACAAGCTCTGGCCTTTCTGACTCCAAAAATTCATGCTGCCTTTTTTTTCTTCTTCTCCCCTCTTCTTCCTCCTTCCCTCCAGCAGAAATTAGGTTTTCATTAGCTCTCCCCCTGGCCAAATTGTCCTCACAGGTGTCAAACATAAACTTTCGTTAAATGAGTGGCTCCAATTGTTTTTCTTTTCTCAGGGGCTATGCCATTGCCAGCAGCAGTGATGACCGCATGAATGAACCGCCAACCTCTCTCGGCCTTGTGCCTCACCAGGTTAGTGATCTGGAAATGAAGGCATAATTCTGGACCCGGTCCCAGCACTCAGAGGGAATGCATTTGGGGTCACTTGACCACACCATCAGCTCAGCCCACCACTTTTCCACACTTCTTATCCTCTAGCTGCCCTTGAGTTTCAGTGGGTTCACTTTAAGACCACCTACAAGGTATCCCATTCTGTAGGATGGCCGTGAGGAGAATTCATGAACAAGCAGCAGCATCCAGCCTTTGATGCATTTAGCATGTTGACCAAAGGTCTCATAATGGAGAAGCAAGAACAGACTTCGGAACTGGCCAGACGGCAGTTTAAATCCCAGCCCTACAGTTATTAAGACGGCCTTCCTTGGCCAAATCCCTAAACTTGTCTGAGCCCCAGTTTTCCCATGTATAAAATGGAGACAGTCATACTGACCTCACGTGGTAGTTGCAGAGACCAGAGATGGTCTGCAGAGGGCTCAACAGTGGCGCTGGCATGTCACAGGCCCTCAGTGAAGGTTGCTTGCTATTTTTGTTGCTGTCGTTTGTTAATATTATTGACTCCCTAGCTACATAAAAAGCCTTCTGGGTATGCATGGGAAAACCATTAGAGGTGTCAAAAAATCGGGTTTCTTTTCAGAAAAAGAATCTGAAGTATCATGAAAGAAGATCATTCGCATAGAGAGGGAAAGAGAAAAAAAGTAGTGGAACGAAAACTCAAATTCACGTTGCCTCGCCAGTAGTTTTGTTACTATGTTTTTTGGAGGAATGAAGACGTATTCCAATCTCACTTTTTGGAAGTCATTTCTCTAGGCACCATACGTGTATTTCAGTGTGTAAGAGGAAGGCTGACCCCTGTGAAGAGGTGATGGCACCCCACAGTCCTGTCTTGGGGTGTGAGGACAGGCTCAGAGCTGAGGGTGAGAGCAGCCCACTGAGCCCACATTTGTCTCCACCTGCCTCCCCACCACCTGCCTCCTGTCCTCTAGGACAGCCCTGTCATTTTCCATTTGAGGATTCGAATCAGAAGAGAGGACATTATTTGCCCAAAGCCACAGACACAGGCAGTGGATGAGCCAAAACCCACACCTAAACTTGCATTCCTACTGGTGTCCTTCGTGAAGTTTTGTGAGTGAAACTTCCCTGGCCTGCCCGATGGGAGCGTTCCCTTCAGGTCACTCCTCCAGCCCTCCTGCACTAAGACATCCATCAGACACCTTGTGTTAGGTCACTGACCCTCCCCAAGCTTCAGTTTCCATATCAGTAAAAGCAAGTGCTTTACCTCGTGTCCAGGATTATGTCTGTTATGAGGCTTTGTAAACCATAAAGCAGTGCAAATGCAGCTTTTCCAGTCTGCCTCACACAAGGTGCCATTTATTTGACATGAATGTGTTAATCTTTCTAGAGAGACATTTCGGGTAGGACCCAAAAGACGCTGTAGTAACCCTCCATCAGAAGGAAGCCGCCCTCCAGAGCCGACCCCTGTATTTATGCTCTCGAATCTCCTTCGAATCCCCACCCACTTCCCCTCTTCACATGTCTCCAGTCCCTTTCTTCTGACCTTGAGATGTGCCCTCATCTCCTTTGTAGATCTCGTACTGAGAAGGGCCTTAATTAAATTTTCAGTCATGCCCCTGCACTTCTTTCCTTCTTTAAGTCCTTTATGTTAAATCACGGTGGTTGTAGTTTTCTCAGTGCTGAGGCCAGAGGGCAAAACAGTCCCTTTATTGAAGGGGTCCAGCGTCAAAATGCATGTGCCCATGTTTTTAAAGTACTATGGCAACTAATCCCTCTCAGTGTCATTTACCCCCATTGAGCCTCACAATTGTTTGTCATTCACCGACTCTTCTAGTTCTTTCTCCTCGTTTTCAAATGTCTGAAGGATTATTTTGGTTGTTGGCCATCTCTTCATTTAGTCTTTTCAAAGGCTGAAGAATAACCCAGCCATATATGGAAAAAGCCCAGTGCTTGTGGGTGATTAGTTGCTTACATTATTTCAAGTTTCAAGCCTTTATTTTTAGCTACTATCTAAAAAAGACAGTGGAGAAAGAACTTTAAAATTAATCAGGGTTGTGTGGTTCCTATTTATAGGCTTTAAATTTCTTCTTCTTTTTTTTTTAAGTGGAGTAAGTCCATTTATGCAACTGTGTTTTGATTAGGAGAACATCGTTTCCACAAAAACACTGGGCTGTGTTGCAATGCCCTGCTGCAGACTCAGCACTTCCCTCCTCCTTTTCCTGGCTCTTCAGATTTCCTCTTGGATAGGAATTTAGTAAACCCCTTTTGTGTGCTTTGCATACAAAGAACAACCCGTGAGTTCCCTGGGCTCCTTTTTTTGTTCCCCAAAGGAGAGTGTGTGCTAATTGGCCCCTGTGGAAGGAGCTGTAGTAGAAAAGTGATAGCCCTTGGCCAGGAATCACAAGGGCCCCCCACCAGCAGCTCATTGTGTAATCTGGAGAAAGTTGCTTAACTTAGCCTGTGGGCTCTGTGTCTCTGCTCTCCATGTCAGACTGGGGAGGCATGAGGATTACTTAGTTGATCTGCCCGTGGGACCACAGGCAGAATTTGGCCCAGCCAGAGATTGGCCAAGTGCAGGAAAAGACTTGATTAGGCTCTGACATTGAGTGGTAGTCAGCCCCGGGGGGAAAAAAAAAAAAACCTCTGATTGATTTTGAAAACCATGAGAAAACCATTTGAAGGTAAGAAAATAGGCTTACGGGTTTATTCTTTTTTAAAAGTGTCTGGCCCAGTGTACATGGACGGGATTCTGCAAGCAGCCAGCAATAAGTGTAGCCCTCTTTCTGTCTGTAAAGACAATGATTTTGGCAATTTAAATCATCATTTTATTGATGTGTAAAATGCATCAACTCATACAAATCATTAAGTATACAACTTGGATTATCACAAAGTAAGCACCATTTATGTACCCAGCACAAAGATCAAAATAAAATGTTATCAAGCATCCCCAAAGCCCCCTTTGTGCTTCTTCCAATTATTATTGCATCCTTCTTACACACAGGCAAGCATCTCTTGACTCTTAACGCCATGGGACACCTTTGTCTAATTTGGACTTTCTGTAAAAGAAATAATATAGTATAGTGTCCTCTTTGGAGCCTGGCTTCTTTTGTAAAGAAAACTTTTTCATTGCAGATCTTAGCATAGTATTATTCCTTTTGCTTCCCATCAAGTGGGATCTTAAAAACAAACAAACAAAAAAAAGTTGTCTTTTCCTGGCTCCTGGGTGGTAGCTGAGTTATTAAAAAGTTAAAAAAAGGTATAGGCCATTCCTGATATCTCCGGGAAGTGATGGAAATTGGCAGCCTGTGGAGCTGCTGATCATTTGACTGGACCTCTGTCAGAAAATGAAAAACAAGGTGGCAGTCCAGTAGTCGTCCAAACACCACAGTCATTAATATAGCAGTCAGCTCCTATCCCACTTGTGGACCAGGCAGTTCACATTTTTTGTCTTTGGGTGAATGTACTCTTGGCTCTCAAGTACTGATGAATAAAGACCGTGAATATGTATGCCCTTCCTAGGGGTTTGGACTTGCCAACCCCATGGTTCTCTTGGGCTCTTGAATTCTTTCTTTTAATTACTTTCAGAAAAGCAGAACAAAGCCCAAACTAGGGCAGGACCCTGGGAGAGACCTGGCCTGGGAAATCTCGGAGACAAGTGTGATAGAGAGCTGGGGTCGCTAGTTATTTGGCCTGTCTGCACAGGCTGTGCCCCCACAAATCCTCAGGCCTTTAGCTTTTAATAAGCTCCCTTTGCTCGGAAATGCTTATTGCAGTGTGCCTCTGGGGATATGGATGGACTGACTGCTGAAGAAAGAGATTAAGAAGATAAGCAATAAAAGCCCATTTCCTGAGAGGTAGCCCAAGAAAGGGAGTCTCCTTCCCCCGCTGTTTCTATACCCGTCCGATTGATGATAATGGGAATGGCAGGAAAAAGGGAGAGTCTAAATGTCTGGTGTTTCTCTATATCAGATGTTGTGGTTTGTGACCTATCCATCCTCCCAGACCCCCTTCCATTCAGCTCTCCCATCAGCAGATGATTTCCAAACACTGTGCCAGGTACCATGATGTTCACAGAAGTTCAGTAACTGGCACAAGGTCACCCAGTGTTTATCCCCTTTTGCTTTTGGAGTCCTCTAAGGTTGTGGATATACCCTACACTATTTGGATGTGGTAGGACCTGGTTCCAGCTGGAGGCCCCTGAATAGAAAGAGGGATCTGGTACAAGGTCTAACAATATCCGTGCTTTCTGTGTGGGGCCCTAGAAGAAGAGACGGGGATTGGCCTTACTTGGTGCATGACGGAGGGGATGAAGTACACCTGGTGCCAGAGCTCAGCTGTGCCTTAGCATCTCTTGTCCCAGAGGACTGGGGCATAAGTTTACCAGTTCAAGGATGTTATTTGTGCCCTATGAGTTTTGCTCACCTGATGAAGCCGTCCTGTTTGAGAGGTCCCACGTGGGAGGCAGCCCAAAGTCTTTGTGATCATATAGATTCGATTAGAATCCTGCGTTTGCGTCTTAATTTCATTTTCATCCATCCATTCTTTAGCTCCTGTTACAAAAGGATTTGAGGCAGCTCTCATCACTTGTTACTATGTGGCCTTGGACAGGTTACCAATCCTCTCTGAATTTCATATTTTATACCAGTAAAATGGGAATAATCATGGGGCACCTGGGTGGCTCAGTTGGTTGAGCATCCCACTCCTGATTTCAGCTCAGGTCATGATCTCACAGTTTATGAGTTTGAGCCCCGTGTTGGGCTCTATGCTGACAGTGTAGAACATGCTTGGGATTCTCTCTCCCCTCTCTCTCTGCCCTTCCCTTGCTCTCTCAGTCTCTCTCTCTCTCTCTCACTCAAAATAAATAAATAAACTTAAAAACATGATTGTTACTTCAATGTTTAAAAAAAAATGGGAATAATTATATAATATACTCCTGGAATTAACGTACAGATTATATCACATTTATCAAGCACAGTTCCGGGCACATCAGGGACACTTGTAAATATTGGTTTTATCTTTCTCTTTCGCTTTTAATTAAAATGGTAAAATGGGAGCTTCTGTGCTCTGCTAAAAAGGAAATTACAAAGAATCTTCATAAAACTCTGGAAGCAATGAGTGTGTTGGGAAGGGTTGCAAAGACTGGCCAGCTCCATTCTGCAGGATTTTTCTAAGAATGATGGTGGCTCGTTTCCAGCTCAGTTCTTCTGTCCCTTGGTGACTCCAGTTTGATAAGGAGAGGTGGATCATTGGGAGTCGCCGACGCCATTGTCTGAAATGAAGATGACTGTGCTGTGCCTGGGGTTTTGCAATTGCTCAACTCCCCATTTTGACATTTATTTTGATTAAGACTCTTTTCAGCATCCAAGAGTGAGCTCTTGGAGTTTGGAGTTCATTTTTATTTATTCAAACTCCAAGCTCTAGAAGTACTGCCAGGCTTGCCGGAAGCTGGTGTGAAGTCAAGGCAGCAGGTTCCGTTGTGGCTGTGCTGCGCCTCCTCAGAGTGGCTATATGTCTGTGGGCGTTGGGTCCCTGCTCCCCATCGAGGCAAGGTGGGCTTGGAGCTCAGGCTGATTTCACTCAGTTTTGGCATACACACTGCCATGGTAGCCCAGAATGGAAGGGGCCCCTTTCTTCTCCTGATCTACTGACTTTGTAGCCAACTGGGCATAAATGACTGAAGATAATTTCATTTACCCAGGCCCTGATAGCCCCTATCTAGGTATTGTGTTTTTGGGTTTTGTAGGGCTGTGTGTTTGTTTGTTTGTTTGTTTAATTCCTATGGCCTTCTTTTTCCTTCTTCCTTTTTTTTTTTTTTTTTTACCTCCCCCATGCTCTGCAGCTGTCTTCCCCAAGCTTTGGAGCCAGAAGGAACAGAACTCTGAATCCTGGCTTGCCATTTAGTGGTTGTGGAACCTTGGGCAAGTGATGCTACTTCCCCAAGAAAGTTGTGAGGGTACATTGAGATAAGTGTGCAAAAACACCCAAGAGCACAGGGCACAGGGATGGTATTCCCTCTCTTCCTGTTTTCCATGTTATTCCAGGACATGCCTTCCCGCACAGCTTGCAAGGAGAGGGAGCAGCTGTTTTCATGGAAGAGAGAAAGGAGAGGGGTTAAGCACTGTAGGGGAGGGACAGGAGAGGCAGAGAAGATGGGTGAGAAAGATGCTTGGTGAGTTCGAGGCCCTGCAGGGCCGCAGGCATGCCAGTAACAGAGCTAGGAAAGCACAGTAAATAAGGTTGAGGGGAAGCAGTCAGGATCCGCTGGGCCAGTTGAAAGGCCTGGACCCTCACCCCAAAAGCAGTGGAAAGTCATGAGCTGGATATACCATGGTAAGATTTGGCTGCTGCCTGGAGAATGGACTGGAGGAGATCTAAGTGGGTCTGGGTATAGACTAGCCATATATATATATATATATACATATATGTGTATATATATATATATGTTAATATATGTATGTATATATATATACACACTACATATATGTATATGTGTATATATATACGTGTATATACATATACATATATATATATATATATACACACACACATGCATACATACACACACTGTATATATATTAGCTGGCCTTTATGTGGAAGACCGCCTAATCCAGGGGTTCCCATGTCCAGCTGTGCCTCAGAGTCACCTTGGGAGCCATTTCAGAATTACATTTCCCGGCCCTTTTCCAGATCCACTGAGTGACAGTCTCCAGAGACGTTAGGCATTTGAGAACCACAGCTTCAGTCTATTAAAAATAAATGGCTTCTCGGTGTCATCCTATGGGACAAAACACAATTCTCGTCAAGTTAACACAGACCAAATCCTGCTCTTTGAACATGCCTTTGAGTTTTGCGCTCCCATCAACATGAGTTCGGTTTCCAGAAGGACCCTTGACACCTTGTCCCTAGCACACACCTCCAGCCTAAGCATGTGTTCTGCCTGTGCGCCTATGGAGCTAATTAGGCATGCACAGGTGTGCCTAATGATTTGGGCTGCGATCACCCACTGTGCTGCTGGGACCGCTCAGGAGGGAGGCCAAAGAGAGTTTAAAGGCCCTGCTCTGAGACTTTTGCATATCTCCTGCCGGGTTTTTACTCCTGCTGATGAGGGAGCCTGTCCTGCTCACTAGGCCCTGTCAGCCAAATGCAAACACCACCTAGCTTTTGACCTGGGGGATTTCACCTTAGGCTGCTTTCACCCTTGTTGGGGCCTGTGGGCCATGAGAACTAAGGGAGCCAAGAAACCACAGTGGATTGTGTTTCTTCTAGGTTCTGTCATTCCCAGGTGGGCCTTTAAGGATTCAGGGGGTAGCAGTGATACCTCTGATTTTTTTTTTTTTCCTAGAAGGCAATGCAGAAAACTGAAGCTGGAGATTATTTTGAGCATGGGAGACTGGGGGGCAATACGGACTTATAATTTTCCTTTGTGCCTTTCTGAACTGTTCTGAGAATGTTAAGATTATAAACAGTTTTTTTTTTATTTACCCTTTTGAGGTATAATTTATTTTTTTAATGTTTATTATTTTTGAGAGAGACAGAGACTGTGTGAGTGGGGGAGGGGCAGAGAGAGAGACACACACACATATATACATACATACATACATACATACATACATAATCCTAAGCAGGCTCCAGGCTCTGAGCTGTCAGCACAGAGCCCAACTCGGGGCTAAAACTCATGAGTTGTGAGATCATGACCTGAGCCGAAGTCGGACGCCCAACCAACTGAGCCACCTAGGCGCCCCTTGAGGTATAATTTATGTATGCTCATTTAAGTGTGCATTTTAATGAATTTTGAGTGCATACACTCCACTCGTATATAACCACTACCACTCCAAGTGAGATACAGAACATTCCCAATCACCCCCAGAATTTGCTTTGTGCCTTTACTTGGTTAATATCCCCACCCTCAGTCCTAGGCATCCACAGATCCATTACCATATGGGCCATTTAAATTTTTTCCTTATTCTTTTCTGTGTTGAGAGGAAAAAAACAATATAAACTTAAAAAATAAAATGTGCAGGGAAGCAGGCAAGGTTTGGCCCCTCTAAGGAATTGCTCTTACTAGCCTGAAAGTTAGGTGGAGAGGCCTATGTGTGTTTGTAAAATTAGCACTTTCCCCCTCTCAGTATTCAGAGGAGGTGATTTAAAAGGAAGTTAAATATTTAAATATTTTGTTTAAATACGAAAATGGGAGTAAATCTCCTGTTGGAGTATGGGTTATTTTTTGTTGTTGTTTGCTCTTCTGTTTTCTGTCATGGGCTCATTGTTTTTATTTATAGGTAGAGTTAAATCTTTAAAAATAGTTCTTTAATGCCTGCCCCACCCCCATAAGGAAAGATTGACAGCAAATACTAATAATAGACTAAGAGGTGACAGTAAACTGTGTGCAGTCCCCAAAGTTAGAGAACTTATCTTGAGCAGTGTCGGGAGGCCTTACTTATTAGTTCCCATGTGGATGGGGAAATGACTTTAATATCATTTTATAAAGCCTTTTCATTTGAACATTATTTAGGATGTGGGCAAAATGAGGTGTGGTGGTGCTATCTTTAGAAAACATGGAAAGAATGAGAGGTTTGCTAAATGCTTCCATCTGTTTTCTGACATCTAACAGGAGATGTTGAGTGTTTAGAGCAAACCACAGGAAGGTGTGAATAAGGTTGGTAACCGAAAGCCCCTGTTTCACATGCTTGCCTGATGAGAATCACCTGGGGGCTCTTGTTAAGCATACTAATCCTCAGGCCTTACCCCAGGCCTTTTGAATCAAGTTCCAGGGGATTCTTCTTATCGGGCAAATTCAGAAAAATGCTGAATGAGCATAATGCTTCCTATACCTTCTAAGTAGGCACACTTCTAAGTAGGAAGGTGATGGTGAGTTTTTCTCTGCCTAAGCAAAGGACAAATCCTTATAAACTTCTTGGATTGTGAATTGAGGACTGGCCTCTTAAATAGGTGTGAAAATATTTATAAGGATTTTGCCTAGGGTACCTGGATTTTAGATTTCTCTGCGATTTCTGTGCATGTCTAAGGAAGGGGCTAAAATTTTAAGTAGCAACCTCTGCTCTTTAAATTTTACACATTTCTTGTAAGCTTGAGGGAATGCAGAGCATATTGTGGAAGCTCAGTGCATTTTTAATACTGGGGATTTAAAGCATTGTTGATGGGGAAGGGCTTCAAATTGCCTGGAAAATGTAAATGGTGCTAAGTTGGAGTTTTTCTTGTGGTCTGTCTGGGACTTGTTTTCTGTGTATAGTTCAGATATGAATAATTTGATAGGCTTTGGGATTTTTGTGTTTTTGTCATTCATTTCATAATAATATGCAGTCTCTCTTATAAGCATATCACTGCGCCGTGGGCAAATGTATATAGTTCAACCTGTGTCTTGCCCTCTAAAAGCAAGAGAAATAAAAAAATATTTTTAAGTAATAGTAGCACACAAGCTGATTCTAAAACTCAGAGAAAGACAAATGACCCAGAATAGCCAAAATAATCTTGAATAAGAAGAACAAAATTAGAAGACTCGCACTTCCCCAATTTTAAAACTGATGACAAAGCTACTATAATCAAGACAGTGTTGTACTATCATAAGGATAGATTTATAGACCAACAGAATAGAACTGAGAGTCCAGAAATGAACCTTTACATGTATGGTCATTTGATGACCATTCAACTGGGGAAGAAGAGTCTTGTCAATGAAATGCCGGGACAACTGGATTTGTACATGCAGAGGAATGAATTTGGACCCTTAATGTACAAAAGTTAACTCTAAATGATCATAGACATAAATATAACAGCTAAAACTGTAAAACTGGAAGAAAACTTAATAATCCTCATGACCTTGGGTCAGACAATGGCCTCTTGTATATGACACCATAAGACAAAGCAGCCAAAGAAAAAATAAATAGGACTTCATGAAAATAAAAAGTCTTGTGCTTCACAGGACACCATCAAGAAAGTGAAAAGATGACCCACAGAAGGGGAGAAAATATTTGCAAATCTTATGTGAAAAGAAACTTCTATCCAGAATATATATATAAAAAAAAAAAAACTCTTAAAATTCAACAATGAAAAAATCCAGTTTAAAATTTGGCTAAGAATTTGAATGGTCTTTTCTCCAAAGAAACTATATACATGGTCAAGAAGCACATGGAAAAATGTTCAACGTTATTAGTCATTACAGAAATGCAGACCAAACCTCAATGAGCTACCACTTCAGACTCACTGGGATGGCTGTACTCAAAGAGACCGTATGAAGTGTTGACCCTGAAGTCAGAAACGTAATATGGTACAGTCACTTGGGAAGAGTTTGGCAGTTCCTTAAAATGTTAAACATATAGTTACCATGTGACTCATTAATTCCTAAAATAATTGGAGTTACTGTATCTGCCCAATTTTGTAGATACCCAAAAGAAATGTTCAACTGATGGATAAACGAAATATGGTGTATCTATTTAACAGAATACTATTTGGCAATAAATAGGAATGACGTACAGATACTTGATGTAAAATGCATGAGAACATGCTAAGAACAAGAAGCCAGTCTTGTATGATCCCTTTCTAGGAAATAAGCAAAATAGACAAATCAGTAGAGATAGAAAGTAGATTAGTGGTTTCCTGGGGAAAGTGAAGAATGGGCACTAATTGTTTATAGGTTCAGTGTTTCTTTTTGGGGTGATGGAAATGTTCTGAAATTAGATATTGGTGATAATTATTCCATGAATGTACTAAAAGCCTCTGAATTGTATACTTTAAAAAGATAAATTTTATGGTACATGAATTATATCCCACTAACATGCTGTTTTTTGTTTTTGTTTTTGTTTTTTTAATAACTAACGGAAGGTATTTAGTGATAAATATCAAAAGGAAGGATTCCAGATGATGAAACATTGTCTCTATGCTTGGTGTAGGTAGATTGAGGATTTATGAAAGAGGTGTGTTTGCATTGAGTGGCTTTTAAGGAAGATGAAGACTTGGCTATGTAGCTGTTTCCAAAAGGAAGAGTTCTGAGTCACAGAATTCAGCCTAAGATGAGGTCAGGAACTCAGGAATGTCTTTGGAAGTTCAGCTTGGTAGTTATACGGGGCCAGTGACAAGTTTCAATTTAAGACATAACTGGAAAGTCAGGATGGTCCCAGATGAGTGGGGTGGGGGTGGAATCTTGAATGCCAGCATAAGGAATTTTCTGCTGTAGAAAATTAATAAAAAGTGACACATCTTGGAGCTGTGTATTGGAAAAATTAATCAATGGCAAAATGTTGCATTAAATGGAAGGGAGAGAGCTCACCTGTGGAGATAACCATTAGGAGTCTGATACAATTGGTTTGAGAAGGTTTTCCTTTTTAAAATTACCTGAAACTAATTGATTGAGCCCTGGGCCTTCTGATACCAACTTGGTGAATTTGAAAGGCCTCATACACAGATGTTATTTTTACTTCATTTCCTGAGAAAATGAATCACAGTTTCCTAGTAAAGAGCTGTCTGGGGGTGCTAAACAATAGTGTGTGGGCCCATGCTTGGCCAGTCCATTCATTTTGGTTTCTTTTTCTTCTGTTACTCACTACCTGTGTTTTTTGTTTTTATTTTTTCCTTTCCTGACTTCCTTCCTGCTTGGTCTTCTGTCTCTCTTAACTTCAAAGCTTTCACCTTCCATCTGCAATCATGAGACAGTTTAGCAGAGAAAATTGCCAATATTTCTTTGTACAACGTAAAACTAGATATTAGTTGTAGGAGAAAAAAGAATGAAGAAAATCTTTTCATGAAGCCCATATGGAGGCAGTAATATAGGCTGTATCAGTGAATACTTTAATGGAAAATATGCAAAATATGATAACATTTTTCCTTAAGTGAATTTAATATAAAAGGAATTGAGGTGTGAGAAGGCTCACTGTGAGAATTCTTTTAAGCCTGTAACTTGCTGATCTCATAGGATCTCAGCATTCCCATTTATGACCTACTTCAAAAGTCTTTTCCAGAAGTTTGATGTCTCCTGTTTTGGTATCCTGAATAGCAAACTTAAGACCCCGATTGTGCCTCCAGTCCTGTATGGTGAAATGGTCACCCACATTCCTGAGACTGAAAGAACTAGAAGATTGTCACATTTTCACAGGTTCACAATGAGGCCATCTAACTAATCTCAGCTATCTAATTTATCATTTCTACCAAATGGTCTTTTGATCTTGGATTGCATCATTAAGGGTATTTGAAAGATTGCCATGGCCATTTCGATTTTCCAGTATGAACATGAAATTAGACAGGTACAGTGTGGGCATGAAGGTGGAGTTGTCACATTGCAGCAGGAAGCCTGTTTGTTTAAAGAGTTTGTCGGGTTTTGTTTATTTTTCTTTTGGGGTGAGTGTGGGTAGGGTGGCTAAAGGCAGGAAAGGTGAGGCTTGGTCCTTTTGCTCTTTTCAGGTGACACTGTTGATTTGTGTTGAGACCTAATACCGAAAACAAACCTGTGATACCCTGCGAGAAAGGGAGGGAGGGGGTGAGGTAGGAGAGTAGGGGGCAGGAGGGAGGGTCAGGGCCACGTTTGGAGTCAAGACTCCTATTTTTGAATCTTAGCTCTGCCACTTTGTGTTTTCCTGAGCCAAGTTGCTTCACCTTTCTGAGCCTGAGTTTTATCAACATAAAATGGGGGCAGTTGGGAAGATGAAATAAATTAACTCATGAGAGGATTCATGTTGTCTGACTTATTATAAATGCTGAGTCCTGTGGACACTTCAGAGTTTATCATTCATGTTTTTTGTAATAATATGTTAATGATATACACAACAGTTTAAAACTCTCCTTTTGGTGTAAGTATAGTTCTAGAGAGGTATAATGTTCTCAATAAAGGACTTAAATCATAGTTTGTGGAACCTGGTTACTTACAGTGGATATCCTTTAAAATGGCAGCCAGTTGTAGTCTAGAAGTTTATGCTCAAGGTGGCACTGTTTCCCCATAAATTTGGTGATTTTTTTTTTTTTTTTTTTTTTTTTTTTTTTTTTTTTTTTTTTATCCCTGTCTGTTTCAAGTCAAGCAAATAACTGGATATATATTTAACACCTTCTCTGCCTCGGATAGTCCCCAGGCCTTCTCACCTGTGACACCCCACCCACTATCATACCCTAGATACTCAAGTTTACCAATATTCACTATAACTTGCATGTGAGAGGTGAGCCATCATTAAACTAGTTGATCTGTTAAATTTTTTAAGACATTTCTTACAATACTTTACAGTTTAATGCTTTCATTTTGTATTTTGGTGTTTTTAGGTCTCACATACATGAAAAGGTTGTAGGCCCCGGCTCCTAATGTAATAAAGGACATGATACAGTTCTTCCTCAAACTGATTGTGGTACAGGGGAAAATCTCTATGCCGAACTTTATTTTTGCTAGTAATCTGTATCAGGACCACCATATTATTTGCCACTTCTTGTCAGAAACTACAAATACGTTTCACAGGTATGGGCGTTCTGAGCTTGATGTGAATTGTTTTGTTTTGTTTTTAGATCCGGGGATTTCTGTCACGATTTGATAATGTCCTTCCTGTCAGCCTGGCATTTGACAAATGTACAGCTTGTTCTTCCAAAGTAAGTCACTCTGCATTTGAGGGACTTGGTTTTAAAACTGAGCCCATCACTGTACCAGCAAGAGGCACTGAAACCAACTGAGAACTTTTCGGCAGGGAGGGGTGGGGTCTAAAAAACTGGAAAGGATTTTCTAGGTGTTGCTTATCTGTATTCATTCTCAGAGAGAAACCAGCCTGAGAAAGTTTGATTTATTGTGTACAAAGAGAGACTGAATTAGATAATACAGTTCTGTATCGATACTTGCATCATGTTAATTTTCAGCTTGAATATGAACTTCAGTAGGTTTTGTTCTTCCCCTGAGGTTCCTCCTTTGCATGGACCATCATAGAGCAATTTTTAAGTGTTACTCAGACGAGGGGGGGATACTAGGCAGTCCTGGTGGTATGTCTTTTGGAGATCTACATAATGACAAAAAATAAACAGAGATTAGGGGCCTGGATAGGGAGCCCATCAAAGGGCCCCTTCAGCTTTGATCTTTCCAGAGGCTCTAAAAATAGAGCTGGTATGTCCTCCATTGTAATGGGAAACGGCTGATGTATCTCAAAACCACAGTGATGACATCTCATTTTTTTTTAATTGTTTTAACGTTTATTTATTATTGAGAGACAGAGACAGAGCATGAGGAGGGGAGGGGCAGAGAGAGGAGGAGACACAGAATCTGAATCAGGCTCCAGGCTCCGAGCTGTCAGCGGAGCCCAACGCGGGGCTCAAACTCACAAACTGCAAGATCATGACCTGAGCCAAAGTCGGACACTTAACCGACTGAGCCACCCAGGTGCCACACATCTCATTTTTTAATAGGTCTAGATATAGTCTAAGTTAGCTGTGCCTGTATACCGTGTGTTATAGCTAATTTTCTTTTGTATGCCTCTAAGCCTTCTGATGCTCAGTGATATAACCTGGGTTTTTAAAACCCAAGCTTATTGACAAGGCTTTCATGTTCAAGCGTTATGCAAAATAGAGTTGGGATCATTAATCCCAAACTCTGGCCTCTCAGTTCTAATTTAGGACTTCTTTGCCACGTAGCCTACATTTGGCAGTATGGAAGGGATTGAATTCTAGGGAAATTCCCTCCACTCTGAGTTGATAAGGTTTAAAAAACAAAAACAAAAACAAAAACTTTGGGGCACCTGGGTGGCTCAGTCGGTTAAGGGTTCAACTTCAGCTCAGGTCATAATCTCAAGGTTTGTGGGTTTGAGCCCCACATTGGGCTCTGTGCTGCAGCTTGGAGCCTGGAGCCTGCTTCAGATTCTGTGTCTCCTTCTCTCTCTGCCCCTTCCCCACTCACACTTTGTCTTTGTACCTCTCTCAAAAATAAATAAAAAAATAACAAAAGTAAAAATAAAAAAACGTTACTTGGGTCATATCCTATGAGAAGCACAATCCTAACCAGGTTCTCTAACAGCTTAACTCAGATTTGAGAATGTTGATAAATTTGGTTAATTTTTGTTGCTTAAACATTTAGAGCAGTTTTTTTTTGTTCAAAAAGTAAACTGGGGTACCTGGGTGGCTCAGTCAGTCAAGTGTCTAACTTTGGCTCAGGTCATGATCTCACGGCTCACGAGTTCGAGCCCCGCATCGGGTTCTTTGCTGACAGCTCAGAGCCTGGAGCCTGCTTCGGATTCTGTTTCTCCCTTACTCTGCGCCCCTCCCATGCTCATGCTCTGTCTCTCTCTCAAGAATGAATAAACAGTAAAAAAAAATTCAAAAAATAGGGGCGCCTGGGTGGCTCAGCTGGTTAAGCACCCGGCTCGTGATTTCAGCTCAGGTCATGATCTCATGGTTCATGAGTTCAAGCCCTGTATTGGACTCTGCACTGACAGCACTGGAGCCTGCTTGGGATTCTCTCTCTGTCTCTCTCTGTCTCTCTCTGTCTCTCTCTCTCTCTCTCTCTTTCCCTCCCCTGCTTGTGCACAAGTGCTCTTTCTCTCTCTCTCTCAAAATAAATAAATATGAAAAAAATAAAAAATTAAAAAAAAATTAAATTATGAACCATAATTTAAAAAAGAATAAAAAATGAAGTAAACTAAGCAGTGTTATTATTATGCATCCCAAGTGTCCGTGTTGGGATTTAAAGCTTACCACTTGGTCACTAGTTACTCATAAGTTAATTTTTTTTGTCATCTCTTTGAGATATCTTCTATCTGTTCAAGTCAAGGCCTCAAGGATGTCTACATGCACTTCTGTCTTCAGAAATGCAAGTTTAAGATTATATGCTTTATAGTGAGCACATTTTGTTTTCTTTGAATGGCTCAGTTAATTGGTCTCAAAATAACTTGGCAGTATTAATTTTCATACTGAAGTCATTTGGCACAGGTGCCCAAAGATTTTCTGTGGCTTTATGCAGATTAGACTAGTCAATGAAATAAAGATAATTGGGTTTTCTAAGTGAAATGCAAGCACTCCGATTCCTTCTTGTTGACTTTCTTAATTGAGTTAGTCCTGGAGATACTGTTTGTGAAGAATCACAAGCATACCAGCTAACCAAGGTCCCTTATTTTCTTTGAGAAAGAATCGCTTTGCATTTTTCTTTCACACTTATTGTAAGCATTACATTAAATACAGGTATCACTTTTTTGTTAGCAAACTTAATTCTTCTTGGTGGTCATTCTGAGAGTCCTGCTTTACATAAACATGTTGGACGATTTACTACAAACTGCCTTGGATTTTAACAGCTGTGCTATTCCCATAGCGATCACTTTTCATGTGGTCTGGGTATTAAATTTCTTTTGTGCTGAAAAGGTTGCTTCACTGGCGCACGTATTTCCTTACAGTAGAAACACGGCCTTTACTTACTTGGCGAACTTCTTTATTCGCTTAGGAGAATGTCATTCTCTATTATCTGCAAACCCAACATTAATACTTTGAAATGACAAATCCAATTACAGTTTCATCTCTGTGCATGTGAATTTTTCTTAATGCATACTTAGCATAATATTTTTATACTGAGTCATATCATAGTTGTTATTGTTTCAGAAAGATTCTTTGGGGCTAAAAATGACTTTTTAAAAATTCTCCTTTGATATCCATGAAGTAATTTTTTCCTGTGGTAGTTTTTGATATTTTTGCTTCCCCCCTCCCCCTCCAGGACCAAGGCCTCACTTGTGTCTTAATTTAATACAAATGCAGGCAGAAAGATGGGGGAGATAGAATAAGCTCTCAGTGCCGAGTAATAATGCTCTGTTGATTACCGTGTTTATATACATGTATAGACCTTTTATAAGGCCTGAGGTGGGGAAAAATATACTTCTCTGTGACTGGGAAGGCTGAATCATCTACACATAAATCATTTCTTATCTTGTTTGGTTTTAACTTGGCACTGTTCAAACTTACAGAAAAATTACTGAAGAATCTGGAGGAAGAGGGTAGTGAAAAGGCTCTTTCGTTCCAATTTCCGTATATCATAAGACTTTCTAAAATGACAATGTCTGCCACTGGAATTTCAAAAAATCGTATTTGAAGCTATACAAGTTGTTTTTAGTTCTCAAAAGGAATTTAGAACTGAGTCAAGTTTTGTAGATTGCTACCAGAGGGAAAAATAGAATTTTAAAACCAATGTTCTTAAAAGAATTTCTCATGATACATTGAATTAGTTATTATGAACTTTCACCTAAATATTTTGGGGGGAAGCTTTCTATTTTGATATAATTTTACACTTACAGAAAAGTTGGAAGAATAGTGCAGGGAACCTCCTTATATTATACCCAGATTGACCAATTGTTTCTATTTTGCCCCATTCATGTATGTGCCCACTATCCTCCCTCCCTCCTCTCTTCTTCCTCCCCACCTTTCTCTTTTTCTTGAAAATTTGAGAGTAAGTTGGAGACCTTGTGGTTCTTTCCAACTAAACACTGTACTTCAGTGTGAATTTTCCTAAGAAAAAGGAGTTTCAGGCAGTTTAATGTTGCCACAATACTAATCTAATCCAGTCTGTATTTCAAATGTTATTTGTACCAGAAATGTTCTTTATTGTTTTTTTCTCCCAGTCCAATTCAGGATCTAATTCAGGATCGAGCATGAATTTAGTTATCATATCAATCTGGAAAAGTTCCTTAGCCTTTCTTTGTTTTTCTTAACCTCAATATTTTGATATTTTTGCCAGTTATTTTGTAGCATTTCTCTCATTTTGGGTTTGTCTGATGTTTCCCTATGATTAGAGTCAGGTTATGAATTTTTGGTAGAGGTACCAAAGATGTGATGATATATCTTTGTGTCAGGAGGCACATAATGTATTTTATCTCCTTTGGTGATGCTAATTTTCCCCTTCCTATATTTGTAACTACCTTCCCCAATGGTGAGAAACCTGGCTGTCATTATCCTGGATGTATTTACTCACTTCTCAAGTCTGGAATACATAGAAAGTAGTTGTTTCGTTTTTTTGTTTTTTTTTTTTAATGTGTTTATGTTTATTTATTCTGAGAGAGAGCAGGGGAGGTGGGGGGGGGGAGAAGAGAGAGAGAAAGAGAGAGAAGAACCCAAGCAGGCTTCTCACTGTCAGCACAGAGCCCGATGTGTGGCTTGATCCCACAAACTTTGAGATCATGACCTGAGCTGAAATCAAGAGTCAGACACTCAACCAACTGAGCCACCCAGACGCCCCCATGGAAAGGGAGTTCAAAACTGCTAGCCCATATTACTGCAGAAAATAAACCTACTAATTAGAGTTCGATTTTTGTGCGTGGTTCTTATTTCCTAGGTAGAATTTATATACAGTGGAATGCATGAATCTTAAGAGAGAACACTTCTTTATGTTTTGACAAATGTACACATGTATGTAACCCACGTTTCAATCAAGATATAGACTGTTTTCCTTCAGCTCAGAAAGTCCCCTTGTCCTACTTTCCGGTCTGTCTAGAGGAAGGGGGACAGTATGTTGAATATTATGACCATTTTCTTTGCCTATAAGGAGAAAGCTGAGCACCTTCTGGTGTTTTATGCAACCATAGCCCAGTTCCTGGGACCCAGAAGTTGACTAGAAACTTGTCGTGGATCAGTAGTCCAGAGCAGGGCTGTGCCTGCGGCAACTGCATGTGGATATTCTTGTGGTTATTGCACAGTCTGCCACCCATAATCTTTGTGATGCTGCAGGAATAGCCTTTTAGGAAGAAGCAGGCCCCATTCTTTGTTTTCATACCATCTGGGACTTGCCCACTGCACAGATGTAGCAAGATGTGCCCAGAAACCTGATCTTGGGATTTTAATTAGCAATTAGCAACCCTAATAATACCTTTGGTGTTTACTCTGCCACAGGCTCTTCTGTTGATGGGTTATGATTAAACTTCCCAAAGTGATTGCTGTTAACCTTTTGTGTGCATCTGTGTTCTGTGTCTTGAGGAACGATAGGGGTGTAGGAATAGTACATGTTAGCTGGTATCCTCATAGAATAAATTATATGTTTTTGTTTGTTTGTTTGTTTTTGCCTTTATCCTAGCCAACCATTCGATTTTTTTTTTGTATTACGTAATCCTAACTTTCTTCTATCATATTTCCTTATTACTTAAAAAGCATGAGATAACAGTATTCAGCTTAGCTACTTAAGCTTTGTATAAGAAAAAAACTGTCCCTGAGCAATCTGGTGCCTGAGATTCTACAAATGCACCCTTTAGAGGATAGAAAGACAAGTCATAGGGGTGCCTGGGTGGCTCAGTTGGTTAAGCAACTGACTTTGGCTCAGGTCATGATCTCAGGTCTGTGAGTTCAAGCCCCGCGTTGAGCTCTGTGCTGACACCTTAGAGCCTGGAGCCTACTTCAGATTCTGTGTCTCCCCCTCTCTCTACCCTTCCCCTGCTCATGCTCTGTGTCTCTCTGTCTCTCAATAATAAATAAATGTTAAAGAAAAAAATTAAAAAAAAAAGACAAGTCATAGATATGCAAAGAGAGGTTAAAGTTTTGCTGTATGGCTGTTAGCTGGTATTCATTTTATTCAACTGCCATTTGAGTCCCTGCAGTGGACAAAGATGATAAAAATAGCCACTGCCTTTAAGGAATGCTATCTAGAGGATGAGACTGACCTATAAACCAGCAGTGATATATAAACCATATCATGATATGCTCTGCAGTCAAGGTACATCCTCTTGTGGTGGTGTCATATTCCTACTCATTTTTCAAACAGGAGAGAACGGGGTGGTCTTGCAGAAAGTGACTTCTGAGTTGATGTTAAAGGATGAGTGGGAATTTCTAGAAACACGTGGGAGATAGAACAAGATGAAGGCATTGTAGACAGGGGGGATTGCATGAATAATAGTCACAAGAAAGAAAACATGGCACATTTATGAAGCTGTTCAGTATAGCAGTTGTGACAGAGTACTGGACACCCAGGTCCGTACAGACTGTCCTGTTTGTGAGTGTTATTTCAATTTCAGCTCTTCTTGAGTTGGAATCTGGTGGACTTGGTCTAGCATTTGAAGCTGCCATTTTGAATTTTACAATTCCATTTAAAATGGTTTCTCATCTAGCACCAATCATAGGGAGTTTCCTAGCCTAAGGAGTCCAGCAGCTGCAACAGGGTGGTGTAGAGGCCAGGAAGTCATTCAGGGGATTTCCAGGGTCTTGGCTCTGAGTCCCTTGCTGGCTGCCTGAGTGACCACAAGCAAGGTGCTCCCTGCTCTGTCCACCTCCTTTACTTCTTTTGTTAAATGAGTTAGTCAGATGAGAAAAGCTTTGGCTCTCTATTGACACTCAAAGTTAGTAGCTCTTATATTTTCCTTTCTTAATTTTATTCTTTATTCCACAGCAATCTATTTTAATTATAGAAAAATCAGAAAATATATTTAAGGTTAAAGAGGATAATCAACCATATTCCAGCCACTCAGACCACAGTTAGCCATTGATCTCTGCCCTTCTTGACTTAAGAAAGACAATTGCTATGTATAGAGGTATGTATAGATAATTTTTCTCTCTGAACATTCCTATTGTATGTCTGAAATTAGCTTTCGAGAGAGGGATTTATGCTGCTTCATCAAGGATACTCCCTGCTTCTCTGATTTGATAGGGTTTTAAATCTCAGTCATTTATAAGGACTGGCCAGAGCCCAGTCGGAAGAGCTCTCCAAAGTTTGTGCCAGGAATTTTTGCATACAGCTTCTCAGTGGCAAATATTACTCAAAACTGGGCTGCAGCCAGCTTTTCCTTCTCCTGTCCAAAAGGGACATAAATCTCTGATTTGGAAAATGATGAGTAACCCCCAGGTTCCCTTTCCCTATCTCATTTACCCAGTGAGGCCTCCAGTCTTCTGTTGTAATGTGTGATGGATTCCATGTGCATGGTCGTGTTGTATAAGCTGTATCCCACATCTTGTGCTTAGCAACTAGTGTTTCCCAGTCTCCAGAGCTGCTTGGTTCCCTAATGGAGGCAGAATATCCAGCCAGAAGCAGTATGGAGTATGTAACTGCAAGCTCTAACCTTGGAGCTCTTGGCTCTTCACCTCCTTGAAAAACCTTGGACATTTCTCCCTTTGCTTCAATTTCCTCATCCATAGAGTGGGGAAAATATTTTCTGTTTCCCAGGGAAATTGCAATGGCTGACGTGTATCCAGTTCCCTGTGACCAAGTACCAAGGCCTTTGCCCACTCCTGGGACTGGTGTTGACATCAGAAATGAGAAAACAAAGACCCCTGTGATTGAAATAGGTCACCCGGGGTGTGTGGAACCCTCTCTGGGCTCACTGTACAAGCAGGTACAATGAGAGTCCTGACTGAAGGTCAAGGCTGCCCTGGCTTTGAGAAGCTGAGAAACCTTCCATCATGACTCATGACAAGGACTGCCAAAACCTTCTCCTCGAGTCCAGAGAACTGCGCCTTGCTTGCTACCTCTGACCAGTGGTCTTCTGAGACGTCCTAATTGGTAGTTAAAGCTTGTACTGCTTACCCCTCTCCCTGTCACCTGAGGTCACAAAGGCATGCCTAGTTTGCTTGAACACATTTTTTTCTTACAGGATCCTTTTATGATCCAGACCAGAAAGTTTAGTACTGTGTTCTTACATGGTTCCACTGGCTGCCCGGCCCAAGCATAATCTTCAGATTGTTGAAAATCTGGGTTCCTATTTGGAATTAATCTCACTCACTTTTAGGCTCTTTTCCCCTCCCCCACCCTAAGCCCATCTCTTGACAGAGTGGTTCTTAACATTGAGTCCTGGACCTTGTGCAGAGTGACCAGAGCAGTAGACCCTGCTTCTCTGGGGAAAAAAATAAAAATTAAAATTAAAAAAAATGCAAAGCCACACACAGTTTTACAGACAATTTCAGTGACTCCATGAAGTCCCAGAAACATGCCTGTGGATCCTAGGAAAGCACCCTTGTACTATGAGTTTTTCTTTGCTGCCATTCCCAAGCTGTCCTGGGTGAGACACTGGGGAATGAATGTTGCAAGTAGCCCCACCATGACCTCTTGTATGGCTTTGGAAAGTTGCCATCTCTCTCTGGGGACTCATTTTCCTCAGCTGTAGTAAAGGGAGATTCAGGAGCGCATTTACCACTGGATTTTGTTTTATGACTCTGAGATTGTGCAGTCTCTTGATCACCATTTCTTCAGGCCCAACTATGTTTAGGACAGGGAAGATACTGACCCTGCTCAGAGCTCTGAGAGTTCTCGCATCTCTGGTGGTGCACCGATTTGACTCCTGATGGACAAAGAGCCCCAACTATCATCTGTTCATATTCCTTCCTTTTTCATATAAAGATATATGTGTATTTTATAATTTATATTTATGTTCATACTTCATACATTCATTTATATTCATAAAATATTTATATATGATATTCATGAGACATCTTTCCTTCTCTCTCCACCCTCAGTAGCTTTGGAAGTAAGGGGGGGGGCAGGGCGGATCATGGTAGTTACTGCTGGGTTTTTGAAATAAGGGAGCCATCAACTTGGGGAGCTTTTTATGGATGTATGTGCTTGTACATGGACAAGTTGTATACAACATATAACTAACTGTTTACACTGAATACTAAAAACACCCAGATATATCTTTATGTGAGTTTATTTTAATGACTCTTGGCATAATAGTTCACATGAGCAGACATTAAAGCTCCTAATTCATGATACATTTTTGAAGGACACAGAGGTGAATAAAAGCCTCTGAAGTTTCTGATGATGTCCTTCTGAACAAGATAGTAAACTTACATTACATGATTCAATATAACTTCCTATACTTGAATTATATAAACATCTTTACTCAAGAAATGTTCCTACCTTGGAAGGGGTAACTCGTTTTTAGTAAATGGTAGGAAATGATCAGGTAGATGTTTTGAATGGCAGAAAAAAGTAACGATTCAGTAGGTGAACAAATGAACAGCAGAACCGGAGAAGGAAGAAAGAAGATAGCTCTGCCCTGCAGGAACTCAGTCAGACAGGTGGCTAGGGCTCAGCAGCAGGATGCCCTTTGCCTGTTAGCGCCAAGGTGTGATTTATCCTTATGCCATAAATGCCATAAGTGGTGCTATCACTGAATGTTACGTTTCAGTGTTCTGAATATTTATTCAGCTGATCTTCTTTTTCAGCTTTTACTGTCTCCTTTGCTTTAGTTGATGCTTTCGCTGATTTGTTATTAGATTGGAAGATCATTTTTAGAGGATATTAAAACAAGGGGCCTTTGGGATTCATCAAAGATGACCTAACATTTTATTAAAGGACACATTTTGGCAATGAGTTCTTTGAAGGGTTTTGCTTGCTCTCCTGCAGGATTTTTAAGAGTCTCCATTTTATTTTTTCTAAAAAGCCTTCCAATACCCTGTCCAGGTATTTCTAAAAGTACTTAAACCACCATAGCCTTTTTTGCCATAGAAGATGTGGAAAGAACTGTTTGAGAACATCCTATTCTTAAAGCTGCTGTCATTATAACTTATAAAATATTTTATGTGATGATAAATTCTGGAGTGTCTGGCCCTCCCTAGTTTTTTTGTTTGTTTTTTGTTTTGGGGTGTGTGTGTGTGTGTGTGTGTTTAAGTAAACTCTGTACTGCACATGGGGCTCAAACTTATGACCCTGAGATCAAGAGTTGTGTGCTCTGCGAGCTGAGCCAGCCAGGTGCCCCTGGCCTTCCCTAGTTTTAAATAAGTTTTTATCATAGAAATTAAAGTTTTTTTCTTTAAGTTTTTTTTTTAATGTTTGTTTATTATTGAGAGAGAGAGACAGAGAGACAGAGAGAGAGACAGAGTACAAGCAGGAGAAGGGCAGAGAGAGAGGGAAACACAGAATCCGAAGCAGGCTCCAGGCTCTGAGCTGTCAGCACAGAGCCCGACGCGGGGCTCGAACCCACGAACCATGAGATCATGACCTGAGCCGAAGTTGAACATTTAACCAACTGAGCCACCCAGGTGCCCCAAAGTTGTTTTTTTCTTCACAAGGAAGAAAAGACTGCATGCTTCTCTTTTCTAGAATTTCTAGTGGCTGATTAAAGTGCACACAAAAGTTTGACATCTTGACTTCATAGCCATCCGACTAAAATGGGAAAATTTTAGTGATCCTTTCGTCTGTGATCCTGAAACGGCTGCAAGTGTGCCAAACGTAAGCACTCAGTGGGAGAATAGATGTAGCGAGTTTTTGCAAATCAGAGGAACTGTGTACTTGCATGTGTGTGTATCCAGCAGGGTCTTGAGGAATGGCAGTATATGTGGGATAACTGACCCGCCTCCCATGAGGACTGTTCTGAATAGTCCCATTGCCTGTAGTCAGAACTTACCTGTCCTCATGACTCTAGACAGCCTTGGTGTCTTTGTAGTTGACTCTGGATTCCGTAGAGCATTTGGATACTTTAAAGACCTTTGTCAGCACTCCCACTTGGGATAGAAGTCCATGCAAAAGCATATATTTTCATGTTATTTATAAAGGTGGGAGAGGAAATTTGGGTTTCTCCCAGTTCTCAGTTGTACTTGACATTTCCCTTTTATATCCGCTCTCTCATGAAGGACCCTGAAGGGGGAAATGGTAACAAAAGTGGGAATTGAGGCAAGTTATTTATTGTTGTGTTAATACCTCTCACATATCCCAGACGTGGGACATGAGCCCAATATTGCTCTTTATGGGCCACTATCTAGATTTTCTGTTCGTTCAATTTGACCCGGCAGACTTGACTCCAATCATAATGCAAGCAGGCTTTAAAAAATAAACAAGTGCAAACCGATTTACCAGTAGAGTAACGTGTGTACCAAAGAAAACAAAAACATGCACGCGTCACTTGGCTCTACTGGAGGAGTAAGAGTTGTATTTCCTAACATCTGCCGTTTGTTGCCTAATCGCTTACTGTTTCCTCTTATTGAGAATATTCCAGTAGGCACTTAATACCTGAAAAATGAGGCCTGTGACACCCTAGCACCCTCTGTGCAAAAGAACTGCAAGTCCCAAGAAGAGGGCCATCTCCCAGGGTCCCTGGGGGAGACGGTGTACTTGCCTCAGCTCTGCCGTGCAGGCTCAGGACATTTGACAAGTTCTTCTGGGGAAATTGCTTCAGATCTCACAATATTTTCCTCTTAATAGCCTCAGCAGTGGTGAGTTCTTGACCTTTGAGGGTGGGTTTGATTTTTTGGAAAGACTAGAAGTAATTTGAAGCTGCATGTTGTGAATCAAGGGAACAAGCAGTTTGCAAGAAAAACTTTAAAATTAGAAAGAAAAAAAAAAGCACTGCAACAGCTTCAGACAGTTTGTGGGGTCTGATTAAGCGAGCGCACCAGTTCAAGGGAGCTCGGAGCTGGCTGAGAGATAACAGGACTTTTTGATACGGTTTGTGCCATAGAAAAGGCACTGGCTTGGGCATCCAACTCTTGATTTCGGCTCAGTTCATGATCCCAGGGTTGTGGGATCAAACCCTGTGTCAGGCTCCTGGCTAAGCATAGAAGCTGCTCTCTCTCTCTCTGCCCCCTCCCCTGCTTGGATGCTCGCTTGCTCTCTAAAGATTTTTTAAAAACCCTTAAAGAAAGAAATGAGCACTGGCTTCAGAGACAATGCTACCCACTAACTGTGTCACCAATGACAAGTATCTCAGACTTTCTGTGCTTCACTTGGGTGGAAAAAAGTTAAGATACCTTTTCAGGGGCAGTGAAGATTAAACGAGAGCTTGTGTGCCACTGTCCTATATGATTGGTACTGTAAGTGTGTTTAATTGTTCGTTCTTTAAAGCAGAAATCAGGTGCAATTCCCATCTCCTTTCCTAAGTGGACTCACTTCATAATTATAGCCATAAAGTCTTTCTATCCTTAGAGGTTGAAAAGGGAAGGAAACCAAAAGGATGAGCATTTCTTTTGAAAGGGCATGGCCTCAAGAGGTGAGCAAATATTAATGTGTAGGTTATTACATTCTGTGTCTTTTTCTCTCCTTTTCACTTTTCTTTTCTAGTTGGCAGTTAACCTTAATCCAGCGTTTTCATTATTAACCAAAATGAAGCTGAGGTTTAATGTTCCCAGGAATGTGTGCTAGGGGAGGAGGCGAATCTTCATATTTGCCGAAGTTACTGGGCAGGTATCTGTGACCAGTGTCAGGCCCACAATTCCAGAGGAGCAGGTATGAACCTTAAGAAAGACATCTTGGCTATGTTCCCTCTGAATTCTGAATACCTGTGTGTTCTTAGAGGGCAGGGATGTAAGAGACTCAGGATGGTAGTTCTGTGACAGCACCAGGCCTTCTGCAGTCCATGCTCCTGCCCCTGTCCCACACTGCTCCTCAGAAGCCTTTCTCTAGCTTCAAGCATCTTGGCTTTCCTTGCCACGGCTCTGAGTGAGGTTGGAGGCCAGAGCAACACTCACAGGGAGGGCCACCTGCCTTGGCTTCATCATGTTAACTGCTGCAGTGTTTCCCTCTTTTTGGGCACATGTTGTGGATGTCTTCCCAATGTCCTTTTCAAGCTTTCCAGGAAGTGGCTAGCAAGAAGGCTACCCAATCTATCAGGTCAAGAGTTCATTAAGCTAGGAGAAATGACATGGAAGTCCAGGATTTCCAGTGCTCTCAGTTCACTTACCTACCATGTTAAACATCTCTCTGACAGTGATGTGGCAAGACTAACACTCACAGAATCCTTATGTACTGTCCTTGGGGGAGTGTGAGGGGGAAGCTTCCATTTAAAAGTTTTAGCAGGGGTGCCTGGGTGACTCAGTTGGTTAAGCATCCGGCTCCTGGTTTTGGCTCAGGCCTGGTCTCACAGTTCGTGAGATCAAGCCCCATGTTGGGCCCACACTGACAGTGAGGGGCCTGCTTGGAATTCTCTCCCCTGTCTCTTTGCCTCTCCCCTGCTCATGCGTTCTCTTGCTCTCTCTCTTTTGAATAAACTTAATTTTCTTTTAATTTTTAATGCTTATTTTTGAGAGCGAGACAGAGACAGAGCATGAGCAGGGGAGGGTCAGAGAGAGAGGGAGACACAGAGTCTAAAGCAGGCTTCAGGCTCTGAGCCATCAACACAGAGCCTGATGTGGGGCTCGAACTCGAACTGTAAGATTGTGACCTGAGCCAAAGACGGATGCTTAACCTATTGAGCCACTCAGGCACCCCATTGAATAAATAAACCGAAAGAAAGAAAGAAAAAGAAAGAAAGAAAGAAAGAAAGAAAGAAAGAAAGAAAGAAAGAAAGAAAGAAAGAAAGAAAGGGAGGGAAAGAAAGACAGGAGGGAGAGAGGGAGAAAGGAAGGAAGGAAGAAAGAAAGAAAGGAGGGAGGGAGAGAGAGAGAGAGAAAGAAAGAAAAAGAAAGTAAGTAAGTTAGTTTAGCAGTTTTTAGGACTGGTTGGTTAAGCTCCATGGTGAACCATTTGGTTATCCTTGGGGGACTTGTCCTTTTAAAGGAGAATCCCGACACCCAGAAGAATGTATCATTTTCCTACTGTGATATCAGGAACATTGTGGGCACTAGGGCAACTTCTATGTGCCCTCCAGCACAGGTGCATGGCATGGGGATGAGAGTTTCAAAGTTTTTCCTCAAGAAATTGTTTATGACTGGGGCGCCTGGGTGGCTCAGTCAGTTAAGCACGATCTCATCGTTCGAGAGTTCGAGCCCCACGTCTGGTTCTGTGCTGACAGCTCGGAGCCTGGAGCCTGCTTCGGATTCTGTGTCTCCCTCTCTCTCTGGCCCTTCCCCGCTCATGCTCTGTCTCTTTCTCTCAAAAATAAACATTAAATGCTTTTTAAAAATTGTTTATGACAAACATAGTTCACTAGACTTTTTGGTTAATTTTCGGCTTAAATATTTTTTAAAACATTTGGAAGGTACGGACATGCAGCTGCTAAGAATCCAAGACAGGACTGTTTTTGAAAATACAAATGCTTCTGTTTTGCATTTACTTAAGGAAGTTGCCTCCCATCTATTCCTGTGAATACAGATACTGTTTAAATGATACCATTTTGAGTAAAATACAGTGTCCAGGTGGTTTGGGGGAAATCAGTGGGAAAAAGTTAAAAACAAAACAAAACAAAGAAACCTACAACACTTGGGTATCACTGCATTCCAGGGGCCAAGAGACAGAATGATGGTATTTCTGGCAGGCTTCCAGGCCCAGCAAAACCCACACCCCAAGGCTGTCTCTGTAGCTTCCTGTGGTTTTCCCACTGAAGAGAAACAGCCTTTCTGTTGGATGGTCCAAGTTAGGATGGCAAGTTTGTACATTAGCTTGATCAGCACGATATTCCTGCTTTGAGGTTATTTCCCAACAGGATCCATTTGGGAAATTTGATGCACCACAGTTGTTGCAGACTGAACTGCATTTTAATCCTGTTGGTAGAAATCAGTAGCTTCCAGTAATTACAGGTTATCTTGCTGCTGTGTGGTTTGTAACAATGAAGTCAAGTCTCAGACCACATTTTGCCACACATGTGAACATTTGTTAGCAAGCAGATGCGAAAGCTGGTCATTCAGCCTGTTCTTGGAGACTGAAAAAGCCCAACCTCGTCCCTTTCATATGTATCTCACATCAGCTATTCAGTAGAGACACATATAAATATATCCTTTTTAAAGGACATGTCTAACCTTTTGGTTGGAAGCTTCTGTTAACTGTCCAGACCCAGGACAGGAAGCTTAGGCCCAGAGTGCCCTTGCAAAGAGTGGTAGGCTGCCTGGTCTGCCAGACTCTTATAAGCCACATGTATACATAAGGTTCTGTTTCCAACCAACCCATATATCCTGAGCACTGTTCCTGTCATCCGAAAAATCATTCCCCCACCCCCTCCTTTATTCTCATGAGGGAAACCCTCCAGTGTAGATTTAGGTAGCTACAGTTGATACACTCTGATTTGGGAGGTTGGATTTCTTCTACTTAGTCTTTCAAATGAGAACCAGCCACATGTATATTATGCAGTCCTGATTTGGGTGCCTCAGATACAAAGTAGATACCCCTAGGAACGAGAGAGTGTGTGGTGCACATCATATGTGTACACACTATGTATGCTGAACTACTTTAAAATATAGATAGTACTCTAAGCATTCCTTTATTTGCACCTGGAATATTGTGTCTTGTGTAATGTTGTCAGCCACTGATGAGTGACCTGAAATGTCAGTTGACCACTGGCCTGCTATGATGAGTTAATCAGAGCCATGGATGAATGGTTCGCTTGTGGGACAGAAAAAGAGAATCAGTTTTGTAGGCTTTTTCAAGCTCTTGCACATGCCTCCATCTAATCTTCTAACATGTGTGGAAGTATCTTCCATGCAATTTGCAGAGAAATCTTTGTGCATAGTCATAGAGCAAATACATTATAGGAACTGTAACTTGAACTTTTGTTCTTTATAGTTCCTCTGCACTATAAGAGTAAATTGCTACTGAGGAGAGCGATCATGATTCCTCAAGGAATCCAATAGCACTTTCACTTTGGGGCAGGTGTGGGCAAGGTAAGGCCGTGTGCTAAAGATATGATACATAAAAGAATGTTGGGAGATTAGTAGTTTAACTTGTGGTAAGCCATATAATTCAAACCAGTTCTTTTACTGAAATCATCTAAAGAAAGTAGATAAATCATTCCTTTGTAATGTTCTTAAACATTGAAGAACTAATAAATTGTGAGGAATTATTGAGTTGAGATTTGGGAGAGAGTGTGACACAGAGGAGTGAGCCTAACACTGGGGCCACCTTTGTCTTAAGGGCATTTGCTGATCAGGAAAAGGAAGCTGAGAGCCTGAGCTCGCCTTTGGTGTCCTTTCAGGGTTAAAAATTATAGTCTGGGTCTTGTCAAGCTTAGGAAACCTGGTAAGCCACTTCCCCCTTTGAGTTGGACACCCCTAAGAGATACACTTAGGAGTAATGGTAATTGGAAGTGAACCAACTCTCAGACTGGCTGCAGCTCTGTTTCATATTATCTGAGTGGCCCACAAACTTTAAGGTTTACTTGGATTAAGATGAATGCCTGTAGCTAATGCCCATAGGTGCCAGGTCGAAAGAAATGATGTCTTTAGTAGAGGAGGATATCATGATCCTAATCCTCAAATTACTTCTGCAAATAATTTTTCCATTACAGTATCCAGCCACAATCAGAGGTAACCAGGCACACAAAGAAAGAAGACACCAAGCATATGAACCAGCAGAAGCAACATGCAACAGAAATAGACACACAGAGACTCTAGGTATTGGACTTACCAGAAGCAGATGATAAAATACCAGTTATAGGATTGAAAGAAAGAAAAGCCAAACTTGAGTTTCAGCAGGGACTGAAAGTTCTAAAATGTGGCTTTGTACATTAAAAAAAAAAAATCAAATAAATTCTACAACTAAAATACAAAAACAAAGTGAATGGGTTTATAGGCAGTTAGACACAGCAAAGAGCAAATCTATAAACTGAAAGCATAGGTTAGAAGAAACTGTTCAAGGTGAAGCATGGAGAGGTAGAACAATGGGAAATTTAAAAGAGAAGATAAGAATGCTCTTATCACTGAGTAAATTACAATGGTTTCAGGAGCTCTATGCTGGGGACTGGGGGCAGAGACCAATATAATATTTTTTCTGTTATCTCACAGAAGCATACAAAAAAAAGTTAGTGATGGTTGTTAAAAAATCTGATCAACATGATTAAGAAATCTATTCTGGTGAACACACTGCACCAAAGTGTGAAGCACATTCTTGTCAAGCACACAACACAATGTTTTACAAGAATTTACCATAGACTGGATCACTGAGCAAGTCCCACAAATTTCAAAGATTGAAACTATACAGAATGTATACTTTTATCCCAATGTAATTATGCTAGAAATCAGAGACAGACTAGAAAATCATCTCCATGTCTTTATTTGGAAATTCAAGTATATAGGCCTAAAAAAGTTATGAATTAAAGAAGATAGAATGGAAATTAAGAAATATTTTAAATGAATAAGTATTTCTTGTAAAAATGTATAGGGTGCAGATAAAAGAGTACCTAATAGAAAAATGGGTATCCTTAAAAGAAAAAAAAGGCCTAAAATTAATGAGCAAATATTTATCTTAAGAAGTCAAAAAAAGCATAACAAATACAAACAAACAGAAGACAGAAACTAAAAAGAATAGAAAGAAGATGAACAAAGCCAGGAGTGTAGAAGCATGTATAAAATTGGGAAACCTCTGGTGAGGCCAACCAAGAGGGCACAGAAAACACAATTAACGTGTATCTTAAGAACAGAGTATTGAATTTTTATTGTATTTACTTCTTTAAAGAACTTTTTTTTTTTAACATTTTTTCAAATTATTTTAGAAAGAGGGTGAGACCACAAGTGGAGAGGGGCAGAGGGAGAGAGAGACAGAGAGAGAGAGAAAGAGAATGAATCTTAAGCAGGCTTCACGCTCAGTGTGGAACCCGACTTGGGGCTTGATCCCATGACCCTGGGATCAGGACCTGAGCCGAAATCAAAAGTCAGATGCTCAACTGACCAAGCCACCCAGGTGCCCCTCCTGTTCTTGATAGTAATATAGGGGCTCACTCTGCAGTTTTTTAAGCTGTAATGTTTTATATCTGTATTATTTCACAACAAAAAGGTTCAAATAATGAATAAGCATTCTGCTGCTCATTCTCACCCATAATTTACATTGTAAATTTATATTTACATTTACAAATGTAAATTTACATTTACATTAATTTTAGCCGTACACAAAAGGGTCTCAACCCGACAAACTGCTTTTTAAGAGAATGCTCATCCTAGCCTGAAGGTTTCTAACACAAGAGTAGAGGCAGCCTACTGGTAGATCACACAACCCAGTAACTTAGGCCATAAGGGGCTGAGTCCAAAGGAACTTACCTACACTGTAGTTAATGTAAGCCAGTGTATTTATATTTTTTGAAATTGAGCCTCTCCCATGTGTTCCCTGTTATGTTAGGCACCCAAACACACAAGCTTACAAAGCAGGCTGGTAAACACACAAGGGGAGCAAACTAGTTTCAAAAGGACAGGAAACAAATGGGGGACAATGGCCGCTGGAGCTCAGGTTCTCTCTGAGGGGCAGCTTGAGCCCAACTCCGATGGATCACCGACTTGTGGAAATTTCAGAGTAATGTTGCCAGACCTTCTGTTGTTTGTTTGTTTTAAGAGTAAATGGAAATTTGAATTTTAAAGTCAAAGCATTTGATTTTTAAGTGTTAATTCAAGAATATGTTTTCCCCCAGATATGCCATGAATCAAATCAAACCTGTGTCTGGGATATTTCCAGGCAAGCACTATTAGTTTATGGCAGTGACATCAAGGGCCGTACAGATGGAGATAGAGAATAATGTATAAAATAATATAATCAAATGCCTAGTTTTTCTCAGTGGACGTTGCCTGCCAAATGTGTGCTTGTGTAATTCTCAGCTCCAAAATTAAAGGAAACTCACTGAACCAAAATTCACACATTACAAAAGTCACCTGGGATAATAATTTTCTTAAGGAGAGCTGGCTCTCTGTGCAGGGGAACTAAAAACTTTTTTTACCATACAGAATTTATCAAAGTGTTTGACTAAAACTGCTAAATAAACAGTAATATCACACAGTAATTTATTTCTTTTAGGAGGAACAGCTAAAGATGAGTTTTTAAAGTTAAGGAAACATACATGCTTCTTCATGGGTTGAGTGTAAGAGAAGGTGTCCCGCTTAAATAAAGGGGGCTGTTTTCAAAGCGTGGTCCTAAGACCCCCAGCATCCTGTCTTTTGGGAACTAGCTAGAAATGCAAAATTTTTGACCCCACCCTAGACTTAATTAATGAGAAACTGGGGATGTGGCTCAGCTTTCTGTTTTAACATGCCCTTGGGGGATTCTGATGTATGCTCTGGTCTGAGAACCTTGGCTCATTAGTTTTTGTGCTTTGTGACTTATTTTGAAGAACGACTTTAGAAAGCTGTACTTTGTTATATTAATGTTTCAAGTATAATTTGTTAATGTTTTGGCATCCTCCAAATGATCCTTCAAAGAATATCTTCAGTTTGTTGTAGTCAAGAAAAAATATGATTTGGGTTAAAAATGAGCAGGAAAAGTTATAGCCCTAAAAATTTCATTTTATATTAAAGATTTGTATACTTTCTTTGCTTTCCTTATCCCCCATTCATATGATGAAATAGATACATTTTTCAAGGATTTTTTTTTTTTTTTTTTTTTTTTTTTTTACTGTTAAGGGTACTGGGGAGAAGGTAGTAAGACAACGGGATTATCAACAGCAATTATATTTTTTAAGATGCTGGGCATTTCAGCTCTGTGTTCAGATGAGAATATAGAGAGGTGGGGATAGTTCTTGTCTGATTCCTTCTGTTTAGATAATGAAGGATGAGAGGTTACTTAAGAAACACAACTTGTACCTAGATAGACATTTAACTTACATATTTTTTTTAGGGTTTTTTTTTCTCTGTGAGTTACTTGCATTTAGTTGGGGTGAAAAGTCTTCCTTTTACATTTTAGTGTTAATTAATACTCGGGTAGGTAAGATAGTCCAATTCCTCTTCCCTAACTTGCTTTTGTAAATAGAAATGAAACGATAAAATAAAAACAAACAACAAAGCGTTAGTGTATAAGCAAGCCTGAGACCAAAGAATGAATCTCACAAGTGTAAAAATAGTTCTGCATGCATTGTACATTATGGTAGATATTTGGTTGTCTCCTTGACAAAAGTTAGTACCCCTGTACGCTTCTGTTCGTAGCAACATTATTCACGATAGCTAAAACATGGAAACACCCGTGTCCATCTAGAGAAAAATCAATAAACAGAATGTGGTCTGTACATATAATGGAATATTATTCAACCTCCAAAGGGAAGGAAGTTCTCATATACTCTACAACACAGAGGAATCTTGAGGACGTTGTGCTAAGTCAGTCACAAAAAGACAAACAATGCATGACTCCACTTACATAAGGTGCTTAGGGTAGTCAGATTCACAGAGACGGGAAGTAGAACGATTACCAGGGGCTGGAGGAGAATGGTGAGTTAGTGTTTAATGGGTGTAGAATTTCAGTTTTGCAAGATGACAAGAATTCTGGAGATGGATGGTGGTGGTGATGGTTGTGCAACATTGTTTATGTACTTAATGCCACTGAACTACACACTTCAAAATATTTAGGATGGGGCGCCTGGGTGGCTCAGTTAAGTGTCCAATCTTGGTTTTGGCTCAGGTTCATGGTTCATGAGTTCAAGCTCACGCATCAGACTCCACGCTGTCAGCACAGACTCTGCTTGGGGTTCTTTCTCACTCCCTCTCTCTGCCCCTCCCCTGCTCACTCTGTCTCTCTCAAACTACATAAATAAACATAAAAAATTTTTTTTAATATTTAAGATAGTAAAGTTTTTGTTTATTTTACCACCACCACCACCCACTACCACAACAACAAACTGGGAAAAAATAAAAGATGGTATTTTTTATACAGAAACATACAGAATTTCCCCAAGATGCCTGTAATCTAGAGCAGGCTCTATAAATACTCAAATGAATGTATTGAATGGCTTGGGCTATAATTATTCTTAGAGTGGCTTTTTGTTTTCATTTCTCCAGTTTGCCTCATTGTTGACTTCTGTCTGTATTTAAAATAAGCCCTCCTCAGATTTACACTATGCAATAGTGTAAGTCTAAAAAATAGATTAGTTGGTTAGAGCATCCATTTATAAATATTTCGATCATTATAATATCATGGTCATTAAGCAATTCAAATTTGTAAAGTCGAATTATTTGAGACAACCTTATATTGCTTTTATGATAGAGATAAAAAGAGAGCTATTTTAGATTTAGATTTAGAGAAAGTTGTTTGTGGCAGGTTAGCTTTTTTTTTTTTTTTTGGAGGCAGGGAGGTTGGGCAAATTAGCTTTTCCACAAAGGGTCTGCAGTAGTTCTTTGATCTTTTACCACTCCCCAAAACTTGAAGGTTGTGAAACCTTTTTTTTTTAAATTTAGATATAGTGCAACAATGATTTCAGCAGTAGATTCCTTAATGCCCCTTACCATTTAGCCCATGCCCCCTCCCACAACCCCTCCAGTAACCCTCAGTTTGTTCTGTGTATTTAAGAGTCTCTTAGGTTTTTGTCCCCCTCCCTGTTTTTATATTATTTTTGCTTCCCTTCCCTTGTGTTCATCTGTTTTGTCTCTTAAAGTCCTCATATGAGTGAAGTCATAGGGTATTTGTCTTTCTCTGACTGACTAATTTCACTTAGCATAATACTCTCCAGTTCCATCCACGTAGTTGCAAATGGCAAGATTTCATTCTTTTTGATTGCCGAGTAATACTCCATTGTGTGTGTGTGTGTGTGTGTGTGTGTGTGTGTGTGTGTGTGTGTGTGTATACATGTATATATATACACATATATACCACTTCTTTATCCATTCATCCATCAATGGGCACTTGGGCTCTTTCCATACTTTGGCTATTGTCGATAGTGCTGCTATAAACATGAGGGTGCATGTATCCCTTCGAAACAGCACACCTGTATCCCTTGGGTAAATGCCTAGTAGTGCAATTGCTGGGTGGTAGGGTAGTACTATTTTTAGTTTTTTGAGGAACCTCCATACTGTTTTCCAGAGTGGCTGCACCAGTTTGCATTCCCACCAGCAGTACAAAAGGGATCCTCTTTAAGGTTGTGAAACCTTCTAAGGAGAGCTTCCTTTTTCATCTCTTTCTCCTCATTTATATATGTTTCTTGATCTTTACAAGAATCTTCAGAAGTATTATTGATCTTTTAAGATGATAAACCAGACTTGGTACTTACTTAGTTCCAAACAACTCTAATTGGAAACGACATATTTTTAAGAAGTAGTCCACAGATTGGTAAGGGAGAGGTTAAGTGCATCTGTCCATCTGTCCATCAATCCACCCCTCCATCCCTCACTTCAGATAGTGTTTTTAATTACTCAAGCTGCTTTACAGATACCTTACACTGGATCCTCATACTAACAGCTCATTATAAATATTTTTTATTATTATTAAACACAATTCACATATTATAAAATTCACCACTTTGATTTAAAGTATACAGTTCTTTGGTTTTTAAGTATATTCACAAGTTTGTGCAACCATCACACTAACTACAGAGTATTTTCATCACCCCCAAACCAACCTCATAATCCCAGTACCCATTAGTAGTCATTCCACCCATTTTCAGCCTCCTCTACACTCTGGCAAGCACTTATCTACTATCTTTCTCTATGGATTTTCCTATCCTGGACATCTCATATAAATGGAACCATACATGTAGCCTTTTGCAAAGAGCCTCTTTCGTTTAGCATAATGCTTTCAAGGTTCATCCATAATGTAGCATGTGTCAGCACTTCATTTCTTTTTAAGGCTAAAAAATATTCCATTATATGGATATACCACATTTTTTTTACCCATTCATCAACTGATGAATATTTGGGTTGTTTCCATTTGGAGCGCCTATGAACAATGCTGCTACAAACATTTGTGTGTAAGCTTTTGCGTGAACATATGTTCTCAGTTCTCCTGGCTGTATACCTAGGAGTATAATTATTGGGTCATATGGTAACTCTGTTTAACATTTTATAAAACTGCCAAACTGTTTTCCACAACAGCTGTACCATTTTAAATTCCCATTAGTGTGGGAGGATTTTGTTCTCCATCTTCTTGTCAACATTTGTTATTTTCTCTTTTTTATTGTAACTATCTTACTGGGTGTGAAGTGGTATATTTCAGTGTGGTTTTGATTTGCATTTCCCTAATGACCAGTGATGTTGAGTATCTATTCATGTGCTTGTTGGACATTGGTTTATCTTTTTGGGGGGACATGTCTATTCACTCCCTTTGTCTGTTAAAAAAAAAGTTATTTATGCCTTTTAATTGAGATGTCATAAGAGTTCTTTATATCAAACCCTCATCAGATATGTAATTTGCAGATACTTTCTTGATGTATCCTTTGAAGCACAATATGTTTTAATATTAATGACATCCTAATTTGGGGAGGGCATAGGTGGGTTGAATATAATTTTCTTGCCACATCTAACTCTTTTCCGACCCAAGCTCATAAGGATTTAGTGATTTCTTCTATGAGTGTAATTGTTATAGCGCTTACCTTTGGATCAATAATCCATTTTCAGTTAATTTTTGTATATTGTATGTGGTAAGGGTTTAACTTTATTCTTTTCCATGTAGTGGATACTTAATTTTTCCAGTACTATTTGTTAAAAAGTATTTTTCCTACCCCTGTTATCTTGTTGTTCTTGGCACAAATGGAAGGGTTTAGTTTTGGACTCTATTCCATTGATTTATATGTCTGTCCTTCTGCTGGTACCATCAAGTATTGATTATTGTATCTTTCTAGTAAGTTTTGAAATCATGGAATGTGAGATCTCCAACTTTGTTCGTTTTTCAAGATTATTTTGGCTATTCTAGGTCCCTTAGGTTTCCATATGAATTTTAGGGTCAGATCCTGATCTGTCCCCATCTACTAAAAGCCAGCTGGATCACACTGAACATTAGATTAATTTAGGGTATATTGCCATCTTACCAACATTACGTCTTGTAATCGGTGAACTTGGGATATCTTTGTATTAAGAACTTTTTGCAATGTAGTTTTCAGCATACATGTATTGCACTTATTTTATTAAGTTTATTCCTAGATATTTTATTCCTTTGATGCTGTTATCAGTGGCGTTGTTTTCTTAATTTCTTCTTTGAATAATTCATGGCTGGTGTATAGAAATAAAATTGATTTTTGTATATGGCTCTTGTATCCTACCAGAGTAGAATGAACTCTTCAAGAGGAGGAGTGCTTGATGTACTTATTTGCTCTAAGAGTGTTTATGGATTCCTTATGCTTTTCCATGTACAAGGTCATGTCTTCTGAAAATAGAGTATTACTTCTTCCTTTCCAGTCCAGATCCAATCTAGACAGATGCTTTTATTTCTTTTTCTTGCCTATTACCATGACTAGAACTTACAATACAGTGTTGAATAGAAGTGGCAAAAGTGGGAATCTTTGTCTTTTCCTGATGTTAGTGGGAAAGCTTTCAATCTCTCACAATTAAGTATAATATTGATGCTTATTAATGCCCTTTAGGAAGTTGAGGAAGTTCTCCATTACAAGCTTATTATTTATATAAAAGGGTGTTGGATTTTGTTAAATGCTTTTTCTGTGTCTATTTAGATGATGGTGTGGTTTTTGTTCTTTATTAATATGAATTACATTGATTTTCACATGTTAAACCAGGCTTGCTTTCCAGGGATAAATCTCACTTTTTCATACCCTATAATCCTTTTTATATGTTTCTGGAGATTCAGTTTGCTAATTAAAAAACATTTTTTTTAAGCTTTATTTATTTAAGTAGTCCCCACACCCAATGTGGGGCTCAAAGTCACAATCAAGATCAAGAGTCGCATGCTTTTCTGACTGAGCCAGCTAGGCACCCCAGTTTGCTAATATTTTGTTAAAGATGCTTGCATTTATATTCATAAGGGACATCGGTCTTTGGTTTTAATTGTGATGTCTCTGTCTGGTTCTGTATCAAGATGATACTGGTCTGGGGGCACCTAGGTGGTTCATTTTGGCTCAGGTCATGATCTCACAGTTCATGGGTTTGAGCCCCACTTCAGGCTCTGTGCTGACAGCTTGGAGTCTAGAGCCTGCTTTGGATTCTTTGTTTCCCTCTCTCTGTCTCTGGCTCTCTCAAAAATAAATACTCATTAAAAATTTTTAGGGGGCTCCTGGATGGCTCAGTCGGTTAAGCGTCCGACTTCAGCTCAGGTCATGATCTCGCAGTCCGTGAGTTCGAGCCCCACGTTGGGCTCTGTTCTGACAGATCAGAGCCTAGAGCCTGTTTCAGATTCTGTGTCTCTCTCTTTCTTTCTCCTCCCCCACTCATGCTCTGTCTCTCTCTTCTCAAAAATAAATAAACGTTAGAAAAAAATTTTTTTAGGATAACTCTGGTCTCAAAATGAGTTGAGGCATGTTTCTTCCTTTTCTGTTGTTCAGGGGTATTTGTGAAAGATTGGTTAATTCTTTAAATGTCTGGTAAAATTTATCAGCAAATCCCTCTACTTCTGAGCTTTTCTTTGTGGGAAGTTTGTGATTAGTAATTCAGTCTCTTCAGTTTTCGTGAGTCTATTAGGATTTTCATTTTTTTTTTTTAGTCATTTCAGTACTTAGTGACTTTGTCAAAAATTTTCCATTTTTATCTAGATTATCTAATGTATTGGCAACAGTTGTTTACAGTATTTCCATATAATTTTTATTTCTGTAAGATTGACAGTAATATCCCCTCTCTCATTGATGATATGGTAATTTAAATCATCTCCCTTCAATATTTGGTCAGTCTGGATAAAAGTTTTGTCAATTTTGTTTGTCTTCTGAAAAGATTTTATTTCTTCTCAATTATTTGTATTTTTTTCTTTATGCTTGCTTTGTGTTTACATTGCTTTTTTGTTTTGTTCTTAGGTTGGAAAGTTAGGTTATTGATTTGAAATCAGTCTTCTTTAATATCGGCATTTATAGCTATAAATTTCCCTCTGAGCACTGCATTCAGTGCATCTTACAACTTTTGGTATGTTATGTGTCTTATTTTTTTTTAGTTTTCATTCATCTCAAAGTATTTTTTAATTTCCCTTGTGATTTCTTATTTGATCCATTTCTTTAAGGGTGTGTTGTTTAATATCCACGTATCTGTGAGTTTCCCAAATTTCTTTTGTTATTGATACCCAATTTCATTCCATTGTGATCAGAGAACATAATTTTATGATTTCATCTTATTTTACTTATTGAGTCATGTTTTATGGTGTTAACACATGGTGTATCCTGGAGAATGTTCCATGAGCCTTTGTGAGAATATATTTTCTGCTGTTACTGGATGTAGTGTTCTGTAGATGCTAATCAGATTTAGTTGGTATATAATGTTCAAGTCTTCTGTTTGTTTGGTGATCTTTCTAGTTATATCCATTATTGAAAGTGCAGTATTGAAGTCTCTATTACTGTTTAATTGTGTATTTTTACCTTCAATTCTGTCTGTTTTTTGCATAATGTATTTTTGGGCTGTGTTGATAGATAACATAAGATTTTAATTATTGTATCTTCTCAATATATTGACCCTTTTATCATATTTTATGCCCTTCTTTGTTGCCAGTAACAATTTTTGTCTTAAAGTGTCTTTTGTTTGATGTTAGTATAGTCTCTCCAGTTAACGGTCTTTTGGGTTCTTTTTTAAACACCTTTTTTGAGATATTATTAACATATAAAAATTGTACATATTTAAGGTGTATGACTTGCTGTGTGTGTATGTGTTGAAATGATTACCACAACTAAGCTAGTTAACATATCCATCACCTATACATAGTTGCCAGTGTGTGAGTGTGTGTGTGTGTGTGTGTGTGTGTGTGTTGAGAAGTTTAATATAAGATCTATCCTCTTAGAAAATTTCAGGTATGCAATATGGTATTATTAACTGTCATCACCATACTGTACATTATATCTTCAAAACTTATTTATAGTGCATAATTGAAACTGTGTGGAATATTTTTTCTATTGTTTTACTTTCAACCTATTCATGTCTTTGCATCTAAAATGAATCTCTTATAGACAGCATATAGTTGCATGATGTTTTTTGTTTTATCCATCCATTCTGCCGTGTCTGCCTTTTAGTTGGCGGGTTTAATTCATTTACATTTAATGTAATTACTGATGAAATCGAATTTATGTCTGCAATTTTGATTTTTGGTTTTTATGTGTCTTATGCCTTTTTTTTCTTTCTTTCTGAATTCCTCTATTTTTCTGTATTCCACCTTTTTTTGTGTTAAATAGACATTTTACTTTTTTTTCTTTTTAAGTATGCTCCAAGCCCAGCATGAAGCCCAATACAAGGGCTTGAACTCACAACCCTGAGATCAAGAACTGAGCTGCAATCAGGGGTCAAACACTTAACGGACCAGGCACCCCAAAATAGATCTTTTCTAATGTGCCATTTTAATTCCCATGTTCTCTCTTTCTCTCTCTCTCTCATATACATACACACTTTTTTTTAGTTATTCTTTCAGTGGCTGCTCCAGAGATTACAATTAAAATACTAACTTATAACCATGTGTTTTGGTTTAACATCACCTTAATTTGAATAATAGATAAAAACTTTGCTCCATTGTACCTTGGTTTGCCTCCCCTTCCTTTGGGCTTACTATCACACAGATTAAATCTTTATACTTTATATGACAACACAGATGTATAATTACTGCTTTTTGCATTTGTATTTTATTTTTTTATGCATTTGTGTTTAAAAAAATTTTTTTAACATTTATTTATTTTTGAGAAAGTGAGAGAGACAGAGTGTGAGCAAAGGGAGGGGCAGAGAGAGAGAGAGGGAGACACAGAATCCAAAGCAGTCTCCAGGCTGTGAGCTGTCAGCACAGAGCCTGACGTGGGGCTCGAACTCACAAACTGTGAGATTGTGACCTGAGCCAAAGTCAGACATTTGACTGAGCCACCCAGGCGCCCCTGCATTATTTGTATTTTAAATCACATAGAAGAAAAAAATAATTACAAAGAAAAATGCATTTGTTGTCCTTTATATTTGTCTATGTAGTTTCCTTTACCTGTGTTCTTTATTTCCTCTTGTGGATCTGAGTTACTATTTAGTGACCTCTCATTTCAATCTGAAGTACTCACTTTAGCATTTCTTACAGGGCAGGTTTGCTGGTGATGAATTTTGTTTTTCTGGGAATGTGTTTTGTTTATCTTGTTTTTGTTTATCTGGGAATGTGTTAATTTCTCCTTCACTTTTGAAGGTTAGTTTTGCTGGACATGGAATTTTTGGTTGACAGTCCTATGCTTTCAACACTTTGAATGTTTCATCCCATTACTTTTGATTCCTTTAGATCTGATGAGAAATTGGCTATTAATGATCCTCTTTACATGATAGGTTATTTCTCTCTTGGATTTGCAAGGTCATCTCTTTGTCTTTTGACAGTTTATGATGTGTCTAGATATGGATTTCTTTGAGTTATGCTACTTGGAGGTGACTTACATTTACATATTCTTCCATGGTTTATACATTCTTCAATATGTAGATTACTGTTTTTTATCAAATTTGGGAAGTTTTTTGCCATTATTTCCTCAAATATTCTTTCTGCCCTTCTCTTCTGGAACTCCTTTTAGGCACATGTTTGTATGCTTGATGATGTCATATGGGTCTCTGAGGTTTTGTTCATTTTTCTTTGTTCCTCAGACTGGATACTTTCTTTTTAAAAAGTTTATTTAGTTTGAAATAGAGAGGGAGGGAGGGACAGAGAGAAAGGGAGAGAGAGAATCCCAAGCAGGCTCCGTGCTGAGAATGCAGAGCACAATGCGGGGCTCAGTCCCACGAACTGTACAATGATGACCTGAGCTGAAACCAAGATTTGGATGTTTAACTTACTGAGCCACAAGGTGCCTCTGGATACTTTCAATTAACCTATCTTCAGATTCACTGATTCTTTCTTTACCATGCCTGAAACTGATTTCAGTCTCTCTAGTGAATTTTTCAGTTGTGTTTTTCAACTCCAGAATTTCTCTTCGGCTCTTTTTTTTTTTTAATTAAAAAAATTTTTGTAGTGTTTATTTATTTTTGAGAGAGACAGAGACAGAATGCGAGTGGGTTAGGGGCAGAGAGAGAGGGAGACACAGAATCCGAAGCAGGCTCCAGGCTCTGAGCTGTCAGCACAGTGCCCGACGCGGGGCTCAAACTCACGAGCTGTGAGATCATGACCTGAGCCAAAGTCGGACACTCAACCGACTGAGCCACCAGGTGCCCTCTCTTTGGCTCTTCTTTATAATTTCTCCCTCTTGATATTCTCTATTTAGGTGAGGCATCATTTTCATGCTTATTTTTAGATACTTAGACATGGTTTCTTTCAGTTCTTTGAATTTACTTAAAATAGCAGTTTTAAAGTCTTCGTTTAGTAAGTTCCTCAGGAATGATTTCTGTTGAATGTTTTTGATTTGTTTTGGTTTCTGTGTATGGGACATACTGTCTGGTTTCTTTGCATATCCAGTAATTTTTGTTGAGAATTAGACATGTTAAATAATATAATATGTTAACTCTGGAAATCAGATTCTCTCCCCTGCCATGGTTTATTGTTGTTCTTTGCTGCTGCTGTTGTTTGTTAGTTACTTTTCTGAACTGCTTTCATTAAGTTGGTGTTCTTTGTCCTGTGTGACCATGAAGTTTCTCCTTGGTTAGCTTGGTGGTCATCTAGTGATTAGAGAGAGATTTTTCTTAACCTCCTGGAACTGCTAAATCAGTCTTTGCTGAGGTGCTCTGTGTATGTATTGGGGAGTGCCTTCACTGCTGAGCCAGGCAGTTAAGAGCTTTGCCTTACCTCTCATCTCCTGCTTGCACAAATACTCAGGGCCAGCTAGAGGTGAGAGCTTAGGGCCTTCTCAGATCTTTCCTGAGCATGTGCACAACTTCAGGCATATACCTCACTCTGTGCCTGGGCACGGTCTTCTAGATTCCCAAAAATACGTTGGAGCTTTTCAAAGTCTCTTACGGTATTCCCCAGATTTTTGTCTTAAGCTCTTTGGTTAGCTTACTGTTGCAGCACCTCTTATCCACCATCTCAGGAGATCAGGATGTTAAACAGTTGTTCCTGATACTTTTCAACAACTAGCCCTGGGAGAAAGGCTTTCACAAAGCATGAGTTCTGAGTCAGGTCAAATAAAAACAACATGCAGGCAGGATGCCCTTGGGAACCGCCAAACAGGTGGCCATTTTCTGTAAAAAAAAAATTTGAAGGAGCTTCAGCCCCAGTCTACCCCCTCCAGTGGCTGCCAGGCTGGTTTTCACTGATTCTGAAGGCTACAGGCTTCAAGGCTACAGTCGAGCTGGAGGGGGAATGGGGATGGGAATGGAGCATGTTAAAAGCCTCAAAGCCCATTGTTTTTACAGAGATTCAGATGTTTTCTTGAATAAAGACTTCCCAGACTTTGTCACGGTTCTCTTTTCTCTTCTGGAAGAGAGGATTTATAGAGGTCCTTACTCTGCTATCATCAATGACATCTCTGTGTGTCTTCCTGTCACATATTTTCTATATTTATCAAGCCTTATTTGGCAATAATGACATTGTTAAAGTAATAAATGCGTAACATTTCTGTTTCTCTTCATAAAGCATTCTCTGTCAGTAATTGGCATCATGAAATCCTTTTTGTATCTCAGTGCGTAGGGAAACAGGCATGGAGTGGCATCCCCATTTTAGAGATGAGCAAACAGGCTCAAAAAGGTGAAGTGTTTTGCCCAGTGTTTCCAAATTACTCCCAGTTATGTGTTAATTCCCAGTTATTAGTTTCTTCTGCCCAGTTGACTCGAGCAGAATTGTGATTTTGGTATGTGGAAAAAAAAACCAAAATATAATATTTGGTTTTATAATTTTTTTTTTTAATGTTAGAGAGCACGAGTGGGGGAGAAAGGCAGAGAGAAAGAAAGAATCTTAAGCTTAAACAGGCTCCATGCTTAGTGCAGAGCCCAATGCGGGGATTGATCCCACAACCCTGGGATTGTGACCTGAGCTGAAATCAAGAGTCAGACGCTCAAATGACTGAGCCACTCAAGTGTTCCAGTATTTGATTTTTTTTTTTTTTAGTTTATTTATTTATTTTGAGAGAGAGAGAGAGAGAGAGAGAGAGAGCACGCACAGGTGGGGGAGTAACAGAGAGAGGGAGAGAGAGAGAATCCCAAGCAGCCTCCTCACTATCAATGCAGAGCCCGATGTGGGGCTTGAACTCAAGAAATGTGAGATTATGACCTGAGCCAAAAATCAAGAGTCGGCTGCTTAACTGACTGAGCCACCCAGGCGTCCCTGTAATATTTGATTTTTTAAATGCAGTTATGTGTTATACCATAACAAGTTTAATTAAAATAGTAAAGTGTTGGGACTTCTATTCCATAATCGGTTATCTCGATGTTGATACTATTTGCTGTTTTGACCTGAACTCTCCCACATCCTCTAAATTATAGTTGTACCCATTTTGCATTTGGATGCCTAAGATTGTACACTATACAGTGACTTTAAGGAAAGAGATAGAGACTTGTTCTATATTTTTGGTATTCTAGTAATACAATTACATATCTTGAACTCAGATCTTTCTTTTTTTGAAGTTTGGCCTTCTAAATCCTGCCTGTGTCCAATAGAGGAAGAGGAAGTTAACAGCAGCAAATTTAGTTAGATTGATAGCTACATGTTTCCATATGAAGCTGTTTCTCATCCGTCATTTGCTCTATATCACTGACATATATAGAAAAAGAAACAAAGTTACTGAACATGTGGCCGATAGTTGGAAATGCCATCAACTCTTGATTACCAGGGATAGTGAAACAGAGCATTTCCTTCAATCCCTTTGGCAACTTAGTGTGTCCTGGAGAGTGAGGTCAGAATATAAAAGGGAAGAAAAGATCCTAGAGAGTGGAATTGATCAGGCAAGACTTGCTGCAGGAGCTAGTACTTGAGCTGAATTTTGATGGAAGTGAAAGATCTCCCTTGATGGGGAAGACAGGAGGTCACTCTCAGTGGGTAGCACCAAGAAGGAACCAGAAAGGAGCTGGGAGCAGTGAGGGTGGGACAGTAGCTTTAAGGTCTGCTGAAACCGGAACTTTTTTTCCCTCTTCTTTGGTTCTTTTTTATTATTTTGACAGGAATCCCAGACATCAAGAGACAGAAACTGATGAGGCGGTTTCCTGGTCTTATTTAGTGATGCTTCCAGCTCATTATCTAAAGTGAGGCTTCTCTGCGCTGGAAGGGCCCTCTTAGCACCAGAACTGGAAAACAGAAGGTTTTGCCCTCAACTTGGAGCAAAGCCTCTGCAGACTACTGGGTGACTGAACCTCAGATGGGAGTGTTTTGACCCTTCTTTTATGGATTCTCATAGGATGGGAATTAAAAGTCTTGGTGGCTCCCAGCCATACTCTTTTATTACCCTGTCTGGAATATTGGGCTAGCTTTCCCTGAGTATTTGAGAAATCAGGACACATGTATATTCTTTTTTTTTTTTTTTTTAACAATTATTTATTTTTAAGAGAGAGGGAGAAAGATAGAGACAGAATCCAAAGCAGACTCCAGGCTCTGAGCTGTCAGCACAGAGCCAGATGCGGGGCTTGAACCCACTAACTGTGAGATCATGACCTGAGCCCAAGTCAGACGCTCAACTGACTGAGCCACTCAGGCACCCAGGACACATGTATATTTTAAAATCTTTTAGAGTAAGTATAGTTTCTAAACAACAGAGACTTTAAATAAGTGATTTGCAGACACTGCATGAAAATACATAAGCTAAAAAAAATACATAAGCTATTTTTGGGGGGTCAGGTACTTAGTTCCTCATATCCTTATTTAAGAATAGACAAGAGTTGTAAGCCATGAATCTCTTCTTCTCATGAAATGTAAATCGTTGCATGGTGCTGTCAGATCTTAGACCCTATGAAAGGCATTCTCTAGAGAGTTGTCCCAAATTGGAGTGTTCTGGAGAAACTTAAGTGCCTAGCTAGGGGGTATGGGTTTGGTCTAGTAAAGAGTTGACAGAAAATCTCAGCGAGAGAACAGATACTCCTAAAACCATGTCTTAAGAGGAGATCCTACCATCTTTGGGGTGCCTGGGAGGCTCAGTTGATGAAGCATCTGACTCTTGATTTCAGCTCAGGTTATGATCTCACAGTTCGTGAGTTCGAGCCCCGCATTGGGCCCTGTGCTGATAGCACAGAGCCTGCTTAGGATTTCTCTCCCCCCTCTCTCTGCCCCTCCCCACTCGTGCTCTCTATCTCAAAATAAATAAATAAATGAATTTTTAAAAAAAGATTCTACCATCTTTGTCCAGTTGTCTGCATGTCACCAGTAAAGCTAACCTGGCCTGTAAAACAGTTAGGTGAGGATAATCATGTTTATCAGGAAAGGATCCATATCTGTATATTTAAAAAGTCTTTCTTATTTCTCTATTTAGCAAACTCCCCCAGCACCTTTACAGTATTTATAACCTATCAAAATGTAATGTGAACACTTCTCAGGACCCTGTATTCTTACTTAGAAGGTGAAATATGCTTTATGTAGTTTGTTGCAGTGCTCAAATTCATTGTGATGGTGTCTTTTTGGGGGTGGGGGTAATTTAAAACACATTTTCAAATCCCTTTAAGAAGGTCAAATTGTTTGTAGGGGAAAATATCCTTGTACCTTTTATAAGCTGCTTATACTCGTAACACAGATTAACTTCCCAGCACATAAAGGGAATACTAGAAAACCCTTGCATGATTAAATATGCCCCTGGAGGATTAAGTTTTTCCACATATTTTTGAAGCCAGAGCTATGAATAACGTTTCAGCATTTAACTTTCTATACATCCTGATTATGGGGGAGGCTTTCACTCCTACTGCTCTTGCTGTTAGTTTTTCTGCTTTTCAGATTTGTAGCACTGCGAATTATCTGTGGAAACATGGGCTTGAAATCTGAAAGGTTAATTAAGGTCCAACATAGTATCGTCTCTGGAATTATTCCAGGGTTTTTTTTTCAAAGTTTTTGTCCATTTTTCCAACCTGTTCTTCTTTTACCTTACTGCACACCTGGCACAAAATACCTAGTTGGTGAGCTTATTCGTTTAGAAATAAGTGATCACTAAGCACCACAGTATTTATCATTTTGAAAAAGATCACTTAATTTTCATGCATTTTTCCTAAGATAAAATTCTGGTTTATAAGCAATCTCTTTATTCCTGAGGGATTCAGTTACCAAGTGCCTTTTTATCCAGGCATAGGGTGGTCAGATTAATTTACTGGAGCTAATCAGCCAAAGGCTCAGCTTTGTGTGCCTTGAGGCATTCTGGTCACCCCTTGCTCCTCCGTAATCCCTCTGTACCTCTTCCCTGCAGGTCTTAGGTTAACCTTCCTTGGCTTCTTTCATAGGTATTCAGCAGCCCCTTGATTTCCTTGACGTCTGTGGTACCTTTATCCTGTCCCCAAGCTTACATAGGTCCTTAACCACATTTTCCCCCCAAACTTCTATTTTCTGTCCTGAGCAGGGGCCTCCACTTCCTTTCTCACATTCCCCACGCAGCTGTGCCAGACCATCACCACCCTCCTCAAGCTCTGTGGTCCACCTCATCCCCTTCTCTGGCAGCAGATGACCGTGCTGCCTCCTGTCAGACTCCAGAACTTGTCAGCCCCCAGTTCCCTACTCTCCTAACTCACCACTACAGCTGCTTTACTTCCTGTGGCTGAAGGAGGGCTCCCCTCTTTGCTCCAACTTCATCAGGCTTTAGAGTTTTTCTTCCTCTTGCACGACCTTCCTCCAGCATTAGGGGGGAAATAGAGATTTTACTATTATTTAAATAAGTCACGCATGCCCCTGGTTTTAAAAATTCAAGCGGTATAAAAGAATTTACAGGGGCAACTACTTGATGCCAGTTGTATGTGTGTATTCTTCCAGAGATCCTATATGCATGAACAAGCATACACACAGGTCACATTTCCCTTTCTTCCTCTTTCCTCCTCTACCTTTATTTCAAAAACATTAATACTAGATGCTTGGTCTGTACATTGCTTTTAATATATCCATATGTCTTGGAAATAGGTTTATATCAATACTCTAGAGCTACTCCATTCTTTTAATGGATCTAGACTATGCCCTTGCTTGTAAATACACCATAATTTTGTTAATCAGCCCCCTATTAGAGTCATTGCTTCTCATCTTTTGTTGCTGCAGTGTTTCAGTGAGCATCATTACACGGTGATCTCTTTTTTTTTTTTTTTTTTTGCCCATGGACAACTGTATCTGTGTGAAAGGTCTTTGAAGTGGAATTGCTGGATCAAAGAGTGTATACATTTTTATTTCTGAATGGATGAATTTGTAAACTTAATTAATTAATTAATTAATTAATTATGGCAGCTTTGTTCACAACTGCCAAAGCTTAGAAGCAACCAACATGTCTTTCAGTGGGTGAATGGATAAACAAACTGTGGTACATACAACAAAAGAATATTACTTACCACTAAAAAAAAAAAAAAAAAAGCTATTGAGTCGTGCACAGACATGGCAGAACCTTAAATGCATGTGACTAAGTGAAAGAAGCCCATTTGAAAGGGCCACAAACTGTATGACAGTCTGGAAAAGGCACCATTATGGAAACAGTAAAAGGGTCAGTGGTTGTTAGGCTGGGGTGGGTGGGAGATGACTAGGCAGAGCACAGGGGATTTTTAGGGTAGTGAAAATATAATGATTGGCATATATCTATTCTCCCCCCCCCCCATTTTTCTGTTTCTAGTATTACTGCTTTTCCAGCCTTTCTATTCATGTGTAATTGATTTCTCGGATTTCTCTTCAGTGTCTGCTATCTTTTTGATACATTCATCTCTTTATTTCCTCTGAGTTTTGACACAATTTCTGAGATATTCAGCTTTACTGTTTCCTTTCTAATTTTCACAATTCCTGTGATCTTTGAATTTTTAAATATGATAATCATTTTTTTTTCCTTCTAAGAACTCATATTGTTCCCCTGTCAAGACTGTGGGCCTTTAATCTTATTATTGAAGAAAAATATATATACAAAAAGGTACTTGATGGCTTTTTACAAAGTACACCAACATCCAGATAAAGAAACAAATAGTATTCCTTGTGCCCCTTCTATGTATAGTTCCTCCGTGGGTAACCACTCTCCTGACTTAGATTCATTTTTTGTCTGTTCTTTTTTAATTTTTTTTTAATTTTTTTCCCAATGTATGAAATTTATTGTCAAATTGGTTTCCATACAACACCCAGTGCTCATCCCAAAAGGTGCCTTCCTCAATACCCATCTCCCACCCTCCCCTCCCTCCCACCCCCCATCAACCCTCAGTTTGTTCTCAGTTTTTAACAGTCTCTTATGCTTTGGCTCTCTCCCACTCTAACCTCTTTTTTTTTTTTTTTTTTCCTTCCCCTCCCCCATGGGTTTCTGTTAAGTTTCTCAGGATCCACATAAGAGTGAAACCATATGGTATCTGTCTTTCTCTGTATGGCTTATTTCACTTAGCATCACACTCTCCAGTTCCATCCACGTTGCTACAAAAGGCCATATTTCATTCTTTCTCATTGCCACTGTCTGTTCTTTTTTTTTTAATTTTATACATATAAATGTAACCATACAGTACATATTGCTTCCCTCTTCTTTTGTTTAACATTATGTTTGTGAGAGTTATCTCTGTTGTTGCATGTAGATATCATTGTTTTCATTGCTAAGTGGTATTCCATTGCATAAATACACCAGTTTGTTCATTCATTCTACTATTGATGGACATTTGAGTAGGATCTAGTTTGGACTATCATAAATAGTGCTACTATAGACACTTTGGGTCTTCTGATGCATACCTGAATACATTTTGTTATTGGTACATATATCTAGGAATATAATTGCTTGATCATAGGGCATGTAAGTGTTAAGACTCTAAAGTAGCTCTCCCATTTTGCATTCCTGTGAAAATCCTGGTTGTTCTACATTCTTGCCAGTACTTGGTAACTTCTTTTTAATTTTAGCCATTTTGGTGGGTTAAAGTAGGAATTCCTTGTGGTTTTAGTTTTCGTTTCCCTAATCACTTGTAATGTTAAGCAACTTTTCATATGTTTATTGGCCATTTGGATATCCTCTGTTGTGACATGCCTGGTGAAATTTATTTTTACCTTGTTAAACTATTCTGTTATTTAAAAACATATGGCTAGCCAGTAGATCACATTTCCCATCCATTGGTCCCTCTTTTCCTTTATCCCTTTTAATTTTTTTCTTGGTTCTTCTCTGGCCAGTAATTTTTTTTTCCTAAGAAGTGAAATTTAGAATCAGGTAACCATAGCTTTTCTAGAATTTTTAGTAAGTTTGCATGAAACTTACATTTTATTTGAGAAAAATTATCATCTGAATTGGAAGATGACATTGTCATTCTTTTTAAGAAGGGGAAAATGGTAAATACTAAGTCCTCCCAATGTTTGCCCACCAGATTACATTATTATCCTCATATTTAATTTCTAGTTTTAGTTTCATTCTTGATAGGTGCTTGTAGAAGTGAAAATTTTATAATACGCTTTTAAATCCTACAACACCCTTTTTAAAAAAATTTAATGTTTTACAGGTTCTTGATCAATATGAACGAGAAGGATTTAATTTCCTAGCGAAGGTGTTTAATTCTTCACATTCCTTCTTAGAAGACTTGACCGGTCTCACGTTGCTGCATCAAGAGACCCAAGCTGCTGAGGTAAGAATAAAGCAAGCTTTCTGTACTGAGGACTGATGTGTTTGAAACCTACTTGATATTCAGATTTATGGAAAAGTAAGGAAGTGGTTAATTAGGATTTTTTTTCCCTTAGAACAAACATCACTAAATAAGTCTGCTAGTTATCAGAGGAGAATGGACCTTCTGAAATTGCTGTATGTTCATGTGTGCAGATTGTTGTATAGTAGGTGCCCAATGTACATAATTAAAGGGAGTATAGCTTACTGATTTTCAGGCACCTCTGGTCCTTTCTGAAGAACACCATGCCTGTAGCCATTGGAGAGTTGGCTCTAATGTCCATAGCTCAAAATGTAAGACAGGGAAGACTGGGTTCTGGCCATGTTCAGAGAGAATATGCCTGGCTTTTATTTCATGATTGGATGCATCTTCTCAGGCCACCAAACCCTACCGTGAATTCTCCGGTCACAACCTGATAGTTATGCTTTTCTTGTCAATTAGAATGTATTGCAAATCTTAATTTCCTTAACTTTCCTTAATTTGCTTGATCATAGGGCAATATGTGTGTGTTAATTTTCCTTAATTTCCTTAACTTCTTCAGAAGTTCTTAGGAAAAATGGCCTGTCTTAGCATTTCCACAAGCTACATAAGGAAAACCTTGTGTGCCTGTGTCCTGCAGGAGTGGAACACTTGCAAAGAGGCCTTTAGTCCTATAGTCCTATTTATTGATTACCACCCCATTCCCACCCTTGCCTGGGGTTGTGTGTCTTCACTGTTGGGACAGGCCCCAGTGGTCACTGAGTAGACATTCAGGCCCAGTACTGGACTAGCTGGTGGCAAACTAAAGCTGCTGTTGGGCAGACTGGGGCTAGCCTTGAATAAGGGTGGAACTGCCAGAGTCCAATCCTTTGACACTCTCAAGAGACTGAGGTGAGAGTTGTAGGCACACCCGAGAGGCAAGATAGTACATCTCTAATACGACTTTTAACACTGAAATCAGTTCTGGGGTACCTGGCTGGCTTAGTCGGAAGAGCACGTGACTCGATCTGGGGGTCCTGAGTTTGAGCACTGCTTGCCGTGGTATCCTCTGGGCAGTCAGTAGATACAGTATCCAACTTACAGCCAATAGTTAGACCCACACAGAGTCTCTCAGCTTCAGTCTCAGAAGATGAATGGAATCTTTGCTGAACTTTAAGAGACTTTGAGATTTTCCCCAGAACTGTGATTGGTTCCCAGAAGGTTCAGAATGTTATGGTGGTCATGGCCACTGTATTATCCTTTGAGCAGCACTGTACTGCCTGATGATAAGGGAAAAATAACTTACAGGTCTTTTCCACCATGCAATTGTTTGACTAGTTGGCTGGGGTAATATTTCTACCCAGATAGAAACAATTCATATACTTCTCTTTTGTTGGCTAGATGAATTGCAACTTGAAATTGACCCCAAATCTCACCTTTTAAACAGAGCAGATGCTAGGATAATGGACAGATTCCTTGATAAAATCTGGCTTGTTTTGCATTTGAGTTGCATTAACAGCCTTTTCAAAGAAGGAAGAGAAGGGGAAGTTTAAGAGAGCAATAGTGACTAAATAGATGGTGGGGCAGCAGGGGACATGGCTTCATCCACAAGCCTGAGATTGCTTTTTGAAGTTTTCCTCCATTAAATTATATTTATAGGTTTGGAATCATAAGCCACACATCAAATTTTTGATTAGAGATGGTAGACTGTTTGGCTTGTGAGCCAGATATGGCTTGCAGGTGTGTTTTGTTTGGCTTGCCCTGTGTGTTAAATCCTGAATAAACTCAACATTTAAAACTTGTGAGTTTTGGGGCGCCTGGGTGGCTTGGTCGGTTAAGCGTCCGACTTCGGCTCAGGTCATGATCTCACGGCCCGTGAGTTCGAGCCCCACATCGGGCTCTGGGCTGACAGCTCAGAGCCTGGGACCTGTTTTGGATTCTGTGTCTCCCTCTCTCTCTGACCCTCCCCCGTTCATGCTCTCTCTCTGTCTCAAAAAATAAATAAACGTTAAAAAAAAAAATTTAAAACTTGTGAGTTTTACATAAAAATCTAAATTTTCCCATTTCTAACTTCTTTGAAAAATCAGATCTGGTGTGCCGAGGCCTGCATTTCTTAATAGTGATGGTTAGCTGGAATCAGGATACAAATTTTATAGTTAAATAATGTACTTTATATGAAATTTATTCTGCATGAAAAGGAAATCTTCTACACTTGTTCCTTACCACCCAGTTTCCTTCCTAGAGACAAACACTGTTGTTGGTTTTTGCCCAAAGGTATTTTCTAGGTGATATTCTCCATTTAAATGATGCTCTTGAGCTAATAACCCTTCCAGTATTGGAATTTGGAATCATTATCTTGGAATTTGGAATCCTTCCATTCATTAGGTTGTCTTTTAGTTTTGTAGATTGTTTCCTTCGCTGTGCAGTAGCTTTTTATATTGATGTAGTCCCAACAGTTTATTTTTGCTATTATTTCCTTTGCCCCAAGAGACCTATCTAGAAAAATGTTGCTACATCCCATCTTAGAGAGATTACTGTTTATGCTCTGTTCAAGGATTTTATGTTTCAGGTCTTGTATTTAGTTCTGTAATCCATTTTGAGTTTATTTTTGTGTATGATGAAAGAAAGTGGTCTAGTTTCATTCTTTTGCATGTAGCTGTCCAGTTTTCCTGGCACCATTTGTTGAAGAGACTGTCTTTTTCCCGTTGTATATTCTTGCCTCCTTTGTCAAAGACCAATTGACCATATAGTGGGTTCATTTCTGGGGTTTATGTTCTGTTCCATTGATCTTCATGTCTATTTTTATGCCAGTACCATATTGCTTTAATTACTTGCACTTTGTAATAGAACTTGAAATACAGAATTGTAGTACCTCCAGTTCTGCTTTTCTTTTCAAGATTGTTTGGCTATTTGCAAACTTTTCTGGTTTCATATAAATTTTAGGATTGTTTGCTCTAGTTCTGTGAAAAATGATGTTGGTATTTTGAAAGGGATTGGACTAAATCTGTAGATTTCTCTGTGTAGTGTAGACATTTTAACAATATTTGTTCTTCCAACCCATGAGCATGGAATGTCTTTCCACTTCTTTGCATCATCTTGAATTTCTTTCATCAATGTTTTATAGTTCTCAGAGTCTTTGACCTCCTTGGTGAAGTTAATTCCTAGAGATTTTATTGTTTTGGGTGCAATTCTAAATGGGATTGTTTTCTTATTTTCTCTTTATGCTGCTTCGTTATTAGTGTATAAGAATGCAACAGATTTCTGTACATTGATTGTGTGTCCTGCAACTTTACTGAACTCATTTATTAGTTCTAGTAGTTTTTTTTTTTGTGGACTCTTTTGGGTTTCTTACATAGAATATCATATCATCTACAAATAGTTTTACTTCTTTTTTACCAATTTGGATGCCTTTATTTCTTTATGTTGTCTAATTGCTGCGGCTAGGACTTCCAGTACTATGTTGAATAAAAGTGGTGAGAGTGGGCATCCTTGTCTTGTTCCTGACCTTAAGGGAAAAGCTCTGGTTTTTTCATCAGTGAGTATGATGTTGGCTGTGAGCTTTTAATAGGAGACCTTTATTAGGTTGAGATATGTTTCCTTTAGACCTACTCTGCAGAGGGTTTTGTTTTTGTTTTTATCATGAATGGATGTTATACTTCATCAAATACTTTTTCTGCATCTATTGAAATGATGATATGGTTTTTATCTTTTCTCTTATTGATGTGATGTATCATGTGGATTGTTTTGTGAATATTGAACTACCCTTGCGTCTGGGAATAAATCCCACTTAATTGTGGTGTATGATTTTTTTTTAATGTATTGGATTCAGTTTTCTAATATTTTGTTGGGAATTCATGGATATGAAAGATATTTGGCTGCAATTCTCTTCTCGTAGCATCTTTTTCTGGTTGTGGTATCAGGGTGATACTGGCCTCATAGAGTGAATTTGGATGTTTTCCTTCCTCTTTTATATTTTGGAATAGTTTGAGAATAAGTATTAACTCTTCTTTAAATGTTGGGTAGAATTCACCTGTGAAGTCCTGTATTTTTTTGTTAGGAGGTTTTTGATTACTATTTCAATGGCTGGTAATCAGTCTGTTCAAATTTCCTGTTTATTCTTGCTTCCGTTTTGGGAGGTTCTGTGTTTCTAGGAATTTATCCATTTCTTCTGAGTTGTCCAATTTGTTGGCATACAGGTTTTCACGATATTCTTTTACAATTGTTTATATTTCTGTGGTGTGGTGGTTGTTTCTCCTCTTTCATTGGTGATTTTGTTTAATGGGGTTCTCTTTCTCCCTCTGTCTTTTTAATGAGTCTGACTAGAAATGTATCAATTTTGTTGATCTTTTCAAAGAAACAGCTCCTGGTTTCATTGACTTCGTCTATTGTTTTTTTAGTTTCTTTTTCATTGATTTTTGCTCTAATCTTTATTATTTTCTTCCTTTTGCTGGGTTTGGGTTTTGTTTGTTCTTTTTCTAGCTTAGGTGTTAGTTTAGGTTGTTTATTTGAGATTTTTCTTGCTTCCTGATGTAGGTCTGTATTGCTGTAAACTTCCCTCTTATAACCACTTTTGCTGGGGACGCCTGGGTGGCTCAGTCAGTTAAGCACCCAATTTTGGCTCAGGTCATTATCTCATGGTTTGCGGGTTTGAGCCCCACATCAGGCTCTGTGCTGACAGCTCAGAGCCTGGAGCCTGCTTCCAATTCTGTGTCTCCCTCCCCTGTCCATGATGTGTCTCTGTCTCTCAAAAATAAATAAACATAAAAAAAAAAGAACCACTTTTGCTATATCCCAAAGATTTCGACTGTTGTTTTCATTTTTACTTGTTTCCATGTAATTTTCAATTTCTTCTTTGATTTCTTGGTTGACCCATTCATTGTTTAGTAACATGTTATTTAAAGCCATGCGTTCATGCTCTTTCCAGATTTCTTTCTTGTGACTGATTTCTGGTTTCATAACATTGTGGTCAGAAAAGATGTATGGTATGACTTCTATTTTTTTTTAATTTGTTGAGACTTGTTTTGTGGCCTAATATGTGATCTGTTCTGGAGAATGGTCCATGTGCACTTGAAAAGAATGCATATTCTGCTGTTTTAAGATTGTATGTTCTGAATATGTCTGTTAGATCCTTCTGGTCCAGTGTGTCATTCAAAGCCATTGTTACCTTGTTGACTTCCTGTTTGGATCATCTGTCCATCAGTGTAAGTGGGGTGTTCAAGTCGACTACTATTACTATGGATTATTTCCTTTATGTTTGTTATTAAGTGTTTTATGTATTTCACTCTTCTAAATAGGACTGTGTTTTAAGGTAGTGCTCAGCAGAGGACCTCATAACAAGAAAACTCATTGCCTTACATTATTTTACATTACTGTGAAAAATATGTATGTGTAAATAAACATATATATCAAAAAATATATACATATCTGTGTGGAGGTAGAGTTTTGATTTATATATTTGATTCCCAGTGCATTAACAGGTATTGAGTAATGAAAATACAAAATTCTGCATCCTGTATGAAAACGTCCCAATTTATTTATTTTAGCAATGCAATCAAGAATGCTCAGTTCTCATCTTGGGCTGTTTTTATACTTCAACACTCAAATTGCAAAAGATTCAACCAGATAATTATATATGATTGTATACTTTTATATATTGTTTATAAAATATGTGTTTGTACAAATACTGTTTTTTATGACAAGAATTACTGAACATCTTTAAAAATTTTGATAGCAAAGCCCTGTGATGGTAACTGAATACGAAAGTTAATGAGATGAACTCATAGTCTAATATAAGAAACAGATGTAAATAGTGCATTCTAATATCATCACAAGTATTTTAGCCGTTTATATATATTAAGTGCTCAGAGAGCAGTTACTCCTGCCTGGGGAGTAGCACGCCAAGGAAAGCTTTATATATAAGGAAACAAGTTTGCAGTTAAATTTTAAAATTTAATTATTTTTTTAATTTAATTTTTTATTGAGTGATAATTGACATACAACATTATATTAGTGTCAGGTGTTCAATGTAATGATTTGATATTTGTGTATATTCCAAAATGATCACCACAATAATTCTAGTTAACATCCATCACCAGTTAGGGGTTTTTTTTAGTTTTTTTTTTTTTTTTCTCATCTGGCTTTTTATAATTTTTTTAACTTAAATTTTAGTTAACATACTGTGCAATATTAGTTTTAGGAGTAGAAGTCAGGACTCACCACTTAAATACATCACCCAGTGCTTATCACAACAGGTGCCCTCCTTAGTACCTATCACCTATCTAGCCTATTTCCCACCCACCTCCCTCTGTCAGCTCATAGTTTGTTATCTATCATTAAGTGTCTTGTGGTTCATTTCCCCTTCCTATATGTTCACCTCTTTTGTTTTTTAAATTCCCCATATGAGTGAAATCATAAGGTATTTGTCTTTCTCTGAGTGACTTATTTTGCTTAGCATAATACATTCTAGCTCCATCTGTGTCATTGCAAATGGCAAGATTTCATTCTTTTTGCTGGCTAATTAATATTCTACTTTATATATGTACCACATATATACCTCCTTATCCATTCATCAGTCGATGGACATTTGGGTTCTCTCCATAGTTTGGCTATTGTTGACAATGCTGCTATAAACATTGGGGTGCATGTACCCCTTTGAATCTGAATTTTTGTATCCTTTGGGTAAATACCAAGTAGTACAATTGCTGGATCATAGGGTAGTTCTATTTTTGGTTTTTTGAGGAACCTCCATACTGTTCTCCAGAGTGGCTGTACCAGTTTGCCTTTCCACAACAGTACAAGTGGGTTCCCCTTTCTCTGCATCCTGTGTCAACACCTGTTGTTTCTGGTGTTGTTACTTTTAACGATTCTGACAGGTATGAGGTGGAGTCTTATTGGCTTTTATTTGTACTTTCCTGCTGATGAGTGATGTTGAGCATCTTTTCATGTTAGCCATCTGGATGTCTTCTTTGGAAAAATGTCTATTCATGTCTTCTGCCCATTTCTTCACTGGGTTATTTGTTTTTTGGGTGTTGAGTTTGATAAGTTCTTTATAGATTTTGGTACTACATCACCAGTTATTTTAAAGGATGAGTAGGCTATCTTTAAAAATAAAAATGGGTAGGGATGGGGCACCTGCTGGCTCAGTCAGTTGAACATCTGACTTTGGCTCAGGTCATGATCTTGTGGCTGGTGGATTTGAGCCCTACATTGGGCCCACTGCTGTCAGCATGTCAGCGCAGAGCCTGCTTTGGATCCTCTGTCCCCCTCTCTCTGCCCCTTGCCCGCTGTGTTCTCCCCAAAATAAATAAATACATAAAATAAAATTAAATTAAAAATAAAATAAAATAAAATAAAATAAAATAAAAAGAGTAGGGAAAGAGAAGGGAAGTGGAGGAGGGCATTCTAGGCTGAATAAAGGTCTCAGAGGCTAAGAGTCTTTAGTGTGTTACTCAGAATCATGAGCATGCAGTTGGAGCCAGAATTATCTGAAATCAGATGAGGTGTTCTTTTTTAAATTAAAAAAAATTTTTTTAATGTTTATTTATTTTTGAGACAAAGAGAGACAGAGCATGAATGGGGGAGGGTGAGAGAGAGAGGGAGACACAGAATCTGAAGCAGACTCCAGGCTCTGAGCTGTCAGCACAGAGCCCGACGCGGCGCTCAAACTCACGGACCGCGAGATCATGACCTGAGCCAAAGTCGGATGCTTAACTGACCGAGCCACCCAGGCGCCCCAAGGTGTTCTTTTTTAAATAACTGCTTTATTGAGTTGTAATTTATATACCATGAACTTTACCTTTTCAAAAAGTGTACAATTCAGTGGTTTTTAGTGCATTCAGACTTGTTGTGCTACTCTTACTACTAAGTTTAGAACATTTTCATCACCCAGAAACAAACTTCGTACTCACTCAACAGTCACTCCTCATTCCCCCTTCCTTCCAGGCCTGGCAACCGCTACTGTACTCTCTGCATGGATTTGCCTATTCTGGACATGTCGTGTAAATGAAATCAAACGATATGGGGCATTTTGTGTCTGCTGTCTTTAACTTGGCCTGATGTTTTCAAGGCTCATCTATGTTGTAGCAAGATAATTCTCCTTTCATTAAAGAAAAGTTTTGATGCTATTAAACAATCTCCTAACCTTTTAACATCTGTGGTCTGTCTCCCAAAATACAGACCCTTTATGAAGGAAGAGTGCAAAGCTGATCCTACTTGAGACCACAAATCCCTTTCTTTTCATAAAACGGAACAGAGAAGTAATGGATTAGAAGATACATTCAAGACAGATTCACCCAGATTTAGTGAGATTGGCTAATGCAACCCAATTGTTTGCACCCATTTTTCTTCCATCATCAAATAGCCCCAGATGAATGCCAGTCTAGGTTACTAGTGTAATCATAGTGCTATTGAGATTGAGATTAACAGACAAGTCACCAGTTTGTTTTCTGTTGGAGAAGCGGTTGAGGTGCAAGGTGCAGAGTGGGGACTGGATAGTGGTGATGGGGGCGAGGGGCAGACAGATCAGACTTACAAAATGAGTTTGCTTCGGGGTGATAATGGAATAAATGAGTGGAAATGTTTGAATGGTATTAGAGTTAGGATGGTGATAGATCTTGGAGAACAAGAGGAAGACTGGGCTGCAGTAAAAAGATGTTTAGGGGCGCCTGGGTGGCGCAGTCGGTTAAGCGTCCGACTTCAGCCAGGTCACGATCTCGCGGTCCATGAGTTCGAGCCCCGCGTCAGGCTCTGGGCTGATGGCTCGGAGCCTGGAGCCTGTTTCCGATTCTGTGTCTCCCTCTCTCTCTGCCCCTCCCCCGTTCATGCTCTGTCTCTCTCTGTCCCAAAAATAAATAAAAAATGTTGGAAAAAAAAAAAAAAAAAGATGTTTAAATGAGAAATATGTGTGGTATATTAATTTTATCTTCAGTTGCAACGTTAAAAATACCCCCCTCATAAATGTTTTTGCAGTGTTATGTTTCCTAATGAAGGGGTCTTGGACAGAGACCCATGTCCTTTGTAGCCCATCTAGCTGCCAAATTATAGTTACATTCTACCCATGAGGTATTAGAAGGCTCCATGGAGGAAAGCCCTCCACTCAGCTTTTTGCCTTCTTAACATGTTGCCATCCAAATAGGGAATTTTGGGTGAAGTTCTGTTCTTTATGTATATATATGTATATATATATACATATATATATATATATATATATACGTATATATATACGTATATATATATATATATGTATATATATACGTATATATATATATATATATACGTATATATACACACACACACACACACACACACACACATATATATACATACGTACGTATATATATATGTATATATATAATTTAAATTCCGGTTAGTTAACATAGAGTGTAATAATGGTTTCAGGAGTAAAATTTAGTGATTCATCACTTATATATAACACCCCGTGCTCATCCCAACAAGTGTCCTCCTTAATGCCCATCACTCAATTAGCCCATCCCCCTACCCAACACCCCTCCAGCAGCCCTCAGTTTGTTCTCTGTATTTAAGAGTTTCTTATCGTTTGCCTCCCATTCTGTTTTTATATTATTTCTCCTTCCCCACACCTTCTTTATCCATTCATCAGTCGATGGACATTTGGACTCTCTCCATAATTTGGCTATTGTTGATAGTACTGCTATAAACATGGGGGTGCATGTGTCCCTTTGAAACAGCACACCTGTATCCCTGGGATAAATACCTAGAAGTGCAATTGCTGGGTTGTAGGGTTCTATTTTTAGTTTTTTGAGGAACCTCCATACTGTCTTCCAGAGTGGCTGCCCAGTTTGCATTCCCACCAATAGTGCAAAAGTGTTACCCTTTTTCCTCATCCTCACCAATATCTGTCATTTCCTGAGTTGTTGATATTAGCCATTCTGACAGGTGTAAAGTGGTATCTCATCATGGTTTTGATTTGTATTTCCCTGATAAGGAGTGATGTTGAAAAGACACATCTTTTCATGTGTCTGTTAGCCATTTGGATGTCTTCTTTTAAAAAGTGTTGTTCATGTCTTTTGCCTGTTTCTTCACTGGTTTACTTGTTTTTTAGATGTTGAGTTTGAGAAGCTCTGTATAGATTTTGGATACTAACCCTTTATTGGATATATTATTTGCAAATATGCAAAGTTCTGATCTTTACTTTCAAGAGCCTTTTTGAAAATGGATTTGGATACTTAGAGATTGATCCCAGTCCCTATTGCTCATCCTTGTCTATTTATCCCAGTTGGAACAAAAGGAAATGGCCTTAAAATTGATGAAGCACAAGATGTCTAAGTCATGAAGCTGTTGAAGTGCTTACCAAATGCTTTTAAAATTGCTGAATTTGTTGAAGAAAGGCTCAGTCTAAATCAAACATGCAAATGACTTAGCCATCTTTTCATAAAATTTGCTGCGATTTATCTTCTGTGGAAAATGCCAAATAAAAAAAAAGAAAATGCCAAATAATTTTCAAATCTGGTCTAAGAGAGAAAAGACTGATTCATAACACAGTTAATAAAGCAAGCTATATCCTTGAGAAATTCAAATAACAAAATTCCACAAACTAATTTTCCTGAAACACTTCATTCTCATTTTTGAAGGTTTGCAAGTTCTGTGATTCCCGGATTAATTTTAGGCTATGTTTTCTTCCTTTGCCTTGACTATATCATCAGTATGTGATGCTGTGTCATGCAGTTATGATTTCAGGAATGCAGTTAAAACACTTCATTAAGATAATTTGCGTGTTTATCGAGTGTTTGCTAAGCAGAACTATGTTCTGCAGAATCAGGATTAATGAATGATTCTTAAAAAAATAAACTTCAATGTAAGAAGTTTAAGATGTACAATCACAAACAGGCTGACAGAAATAAACAAGGCTGAGCCAAAGGGTTGACTCTGAATTAAAACTCAGATTCTGACTCATCTACTACAGAATTTGGAATTCTAGAAAATAAAGTGCCCATTTCTCTCATAGCAGGAAAGTCATATGAAAAACATTATAGTCATGTGATATGACTTCATTGGCATGACAGTTTACTATTCAGCAAAGTAAATAACACAATTAACAAGTGTTTCTGCTGGGCCTTTTACACTTAGACTGAGTTTTTGGCCTCTCCCCCTCACAGATGGTTTTGATTTGGTTCCTGTGGAATATTTTTTTTTGTTTTGTTTTGTATTTAACAACAATCAGATATTTATGTACAGCTTCATCAAGAGACTCTGATGACAAATATGCCTTTGGAGGCCAGTAGAAGCTGTGGGAAACCCCCGTGTCAGCACTTAGACCTGTTTCCAATGGAGAGAAATCACTGTGCAGACTGACCTAGCCTGCTCATGAATCCAGTTCTCTTTTCACAAAGCCTTCTACAAGCCCACTTCCAGCCTACACTGACCCATCCTGAGACTGTATCCTGCCTTGATTTTTCCTTATGCAGCAATCCCTCGAGACACAGCCTTGGCCTTCTCTCCTAATTGAGGGGGAAAGGCAGAAACAGCAGGCAGAAAGCCATTTAATTCTTAGATTGGAAACTGGAGCCTGGTTTTTGAAATAAGGCTTGGCAGCATCCCTTCAGAACTCACTTTATAAAATGAATCCCTTTTATTTGCTGTCAGAGTTATCTACATGGATTTGAGATGTTTAGATAAGTTGGTGTTGAGGAAGGATCCAATTGGAGGATAAATAATGAAGTTTGGCCAGAATCCCTCCCCTCCCAAAGAGCAGTCTTGGATGGTATAATCCACTTGGAGGTCTACAGGAGAGAGAAGAGGATCATACATGGTAAAAGCAGAGTTAAAACAGTTAATATTAAGTAAGAAATAGAACATGGTTGCTGCATCCTTCTTAAATTTTAGTCTTTGTTCTGCTAGTGTTCTCCCAAGTACTTGGGTGAATAACTTCAACATTTTGTACATCAGCTTCCCCACTTAAAGAGATTGAACCATTTGTGAAATCCTGTTTTTAGCTCTAATAATTCAGTGGTTTTGTTTCAAATTTAGCTGGTATGGCCAAGAAGTAAAAAGATAGCCAATTTTTATGTCAGAATGTTTTAAAATGTATCAAAGATGATTACTTTTTATATATTTTATAACTATTCTTTGATATCTATCCTATCTGGGTTGTCATTGCTAAAAACACGTTTTACGTTCTTTTGAGATTTAGATCTATTTTGAGCCATAAAATTACATTTCTCATGCTTTATTGTTGGTTGGTGTGAATAGCAGAATATATAAATCCAATATGGTATAAGCCAGCCTAATAACTTACATCATTGGTCCAGTCTTGATGCCCTGGACTTTTGGCTTTTTTTTAAAGTCTTCCCACACCATAATGGAGTATGTTCCCTAAATCTGCCACTCCCGACCTCTTGGTATAGCTTTTAGAGATGAACTCCAAAGCCTTAAGTAATGGCAGCATCTTTAGAATGTTGAATGCATAATATCCAAGAATTTTCTTTAAAAATAAGCATATTGCATTATAACACTTAGAGTGAATGAGTAGCCTGAACCCTGGCATGGTCAGAAGGCCTGAATGCACATACCAGCTCCAGCAAGGAGCTCCAGTCCCAAGACTGCTGCCTTTCAACTATCTACATTGTGCAGGGCACAGCCATGTGCAGCAGCCCTGTGTGAGACCTTGGGTCATCTACCTAGTTACATTGCGTTTTGTTTTCTTCATTTGTATAATTGGATCAGTAACTCCTACTCCTTACAACCACTGTGAGCATTAAATAAGAAAGTACCTAACAAAAGAAAAGACAGATTGGAGTACATCAAAATTTAAAACTTTATGCTTTAAATAGTTTTTTTGCAAGTCATATCTTATCAGGAAGTGGTATCCAGAATATATCAGAAATTCTTGTAGCTCAAAAAGAAAAAGGCACAAACCCAATTAAAAATTGGGCAACAGATTTAAATAGACATATCTCAAAAAAGGATATACATATGTCCAATAAGTACATGAAAAGATGCCCAGTATCGTCAGCCATCAAGAAAATGAAAATCAAAACCACTGAGATACCACTTCATACCTACTGAGGTGGCTATAATCAAAAAGACAGACAATAAAAAGAGTTTCCGAGGATGTGAAGAAACTGGAACCCTCATATGTTGCTGGTGGGAATGTAAAATGGTGCAGCCACTGTGGTAAACAGTGCTGTAGTTTCTCAAAAAGTTAAGCACAGAGTTACCATTTGGCTCAGCAATTCCACCCAAAGGTATATAACCCAGAGACATGAAAACATATGTTCATACAAAAACATGTATACTGTTGTTGATCACATTTTTTATTTATAATAGCCCCAAGGTAGAAACAACCCAGAGGTCCATCTAGTGAATGGATCAATGAAATGTGGGTGTTACACTGGAAAATACTGGAATATTATCTGGCAATAAAAAGGAAAGCACTACTGACACATACTGTAACAGGTGAACCTGCTCAAGTGAAAAAAACTGGTCACCAAAGGCTACATATTACAGGATTTCATTTATATGAAATGTCCAGAATTTAAAAAAACCTGGAGGCAGACAGTAGGTTCAAGGTTGCCAGGGAATGGGGGTAGGGGCTGGGGAAGAAATGAGGAATAACTGTATGGTAAGGGTTTTTTTCTGGAGGCGATGTCCTAATCTTAGATTGTGATGGCTGCACGGCTATGAATATACTAAAACCACTGTGTCCACTTTAAGTGGGTGAATTGTATGGTATGTGAATTATATCTCAATAAAGATGTTTGACCAAGAGAAAAGAAAGCATGTAACCCCAGTGCACATAGCTGGGACTCGGTGTGCTTCTTTATCCTTAACTTTTCTGTCTGGCTTCTAAGGACATTAGTGTTGACTTTCTGTTGTGATGGGCTGTCAGAGCATGTTAGCTTATTGTATGTAGAAATGAAGTTTGTGTAGATGTGATAGTGATTTTTTCCCCCATTTTTATTGTGCCTCAGTGTTTTCAAAGCCTTAGTCTCTGCTCAGCTCATTTCACCCTTTCTTGCACTATGCCTAGCACCTACACACCAACACATCACAAACACACTCACACATTTTCTCTTTTTCTGAACCACCTGAAAGCAAGTTCCACATACAATGACACATCACCCCTAAATTTTTAGCATGAATCTCCTAAGAATACAGATATTCTCTTGTGTCGGCAGAATACCATTACTGTCACAGAATAATGAACGATAATTTCACCATGACATCTAAAATCCAGTATGTATTCCTATTTTCTCAGTAGTCCACAAAATTTTAAAAGCACCTTTTAAACCACTGTTTGCTTTTTTTCCTCAGGTTTGTAAGTTTATATTTAAAAAGCTGTTAAAAAGAAATAAAAATTAAACATCAATCACTTGGTATATAAACTTGATCTTATCTCTTAGTTCTTAACATCCTGATTTCTAAATACGGAGACACAGCTACCCTATTAGGAAGCACACCCCAGAACTCCCACTACTCCAGACAGGCTTCTTCCAGGTGAGGTATCTCAAGGTATCACCTGGGCATCTTGGTCTGATTGAGGCAACCTCATAGCCACCCAGCCCAGAGCACTGGGTTCCTTCTCACCCTCCTGTGGGGGTACCCAGTGCCTGAGGCTGTTGAGGAGGTAGAAATGGGACTGTGAAGACTGTTTTCATTACGTTGTAAAGCCAAACAGCAACAAAACATTTAAGACATGAGGTTACATTGATCAGCTAAACTATCAGGTTGGTTTTTCTGAATTCTGTTGTCTTAAGAGTGGAATGGAATACTGCTTAGCCTGATCCAGTCAGAAGCTCTCGCTGACAGTTATGCATGCCTTTGAATTATAAAAACAGTAAGATAAAGTAGTACATTTTGTTGGGTAGGAGGGATTTTTTAAGATGTAGTCTGAGAGAGAGAGAGAGTAGGGGTTAGGAAGAAGGCCGCTGGCCCTGACTTTCCGCCTGGACCAGCAATAGAGGGTCCCAGGGAGATGTGACTGCAGTGTGCCCTGTGACCGTTATTCCAGGGGCTATATTTGCACAGCTGACCCTTCTCATTTGCAAACATAACAGCTGCTATGTTGAATTTGGGGGGCTTCCATGTTTTGATACTGTAAAATTAAATTGACTCTTGGTTCTGAAATCTTAGTTTTGATCCGTCTTGCTTTGCCATTAGCTGTAGGAGGGCAAGGAGGAAAGGGATGTGAGAGATTCTAAGGTGTATATTGTGTTTAAATTAAATATTTTTCATGTTTAATCATGGCTTCTGTCAATCAACAAATGTTGACCCTTTGTCAAGTTCATGGTGGTGGGGGGATCATGGCTTCTGTCAATCAACAAATGGTGACCCCTGGTCAAGTTCATGGTGGTGGGGGAATTCAAAGAATACATACATGCCAAGCCTTCAGGAAGCTGACATGGCATAGTTAGAGCAGTAAACAGATGAGTAACCGAGTCTGCAGGGCAGTATGTGAGCATGAAGAGCTGGACACATGGTGTGGTAAGTCCTGCAGGATTTCAGGAGCATAGGATACAGAGAGGGCTCCTGGCAAGAGTTAGATTTTGAACTGGTCCTTAAAGGTGGGCGCTACAGGTGTAGCAGAGGAGAAGGAGAGAAGGCATTCCAGAATGGCCTGTGGCATGGGAACATCCGGGATCCCTGATGAAGAGTGCCAAGAGAGACCTAGCAACTAATGTTGATTACATTATCTGCAATTTTCCTGGAGCTTTCATACCTAGACTTTTGGTGCCATACCAGTCTTATGAGGTCGACATTACATTTTACAGCTCAGAGAAGTGAATTGATCTGCTACCTTGACTGGACACTGTTAACCTTAACTTTGCAGTGTTACTCTACATCTCGAGGTTTACAATATGCTTACGTGCCTGAGAGCAGACAGGAAGGTCTGGATGCGTTCTGCCTTACAGGGAGTGCCTCTGCTTCCACACCGAGCAGTTTCAAAAAGCAATTTTGTTCTTTGTTTCTTTCCAACTGTATTCTTGAATAGCATGATATATTTCACTGTCCCATCCTAGAGCCTGGTCAGCCAACCCCACTGTGCTTTCTTGTTCTTGAACTGTCTTTAGGAACAGACTGGCATCTTAAAATCCATGGGAATGAGGTTGTACTCATTCATGATTCCATCTCCAGACTTTACCAATGGGAAAGGGGCAGATAAGAAACAACTTGTTTCTTCCTGGCCTTCTCTTTTTCCTAAATTGTAAAGAGAAATTAAGAGCTTGCCCCCATTTGTCTTTATTCAACCATCTGGTTTAAAAAAAAAAAAAAAAAAAAAGTGCTAAACTGGAAATATTTACATCTTATTGTTGCAAACAAATCATTGAGTTTCTAATTGCAAGCACAGTAAACTGCTATGGGTTGGTTTGTGTTTAATTATGCTACTAAACTTAAGGTCTTGCATTTTCCTTACTGTAATCTTAGGCCATACCTAGTTCTGCTTAACATTTTATTAGAAGGAAACAAACTTTACTTTAAAAAAGATTTTTAAGATATTTCATTTTCATACAGGACACACACACATGTAACACTGATGATACACTTTGTCAAACTTCCAGTTCTAAGCATTGAATTGATGTTTTAAAACACCAGTTCATGGGGTGCCTGGGTGGTTCAGTTGGTTGAGCGTCTGACTTCAGCTCAGGTTGTGATCTCACGGTTCATGAGTTCAAGCCCCACATGGGACTCTGTGCTGACAGCTTGGAGCCTGGAGCCTCCTTTGGATTCTGTGTCTCCATCTCTGTCACTGTCCCAACCCCACTTGTGCTCTGTCTCTCTGTCTCAAAGATAAATAAACATTAAAAAATAAAAAATTAATTAAAAACACCAGTTTAGTACCAACTCTTTAGAGATAACTATTTCAAGTTTCATTGTTCTAATATTGATTGGTTTATTTATCCTCTGCTCCCTCCTTCCCCTTTCTCTTCCTCTCAGTGGTGACCAGTGGAAATAAAACTTTATACTTTAATACCATGAAAACTAGATTGAAATGATATTAAGCCTAACTCCCTTCAGCCCTTAATGGCATGGGCCTAGAAACAGAGTATTCTCGTGGAAGGAAATACAGGTTTTGAGTCTTGAAGAGTAAGGATTTGTTCCTGACTTCCTCTTGCCTGAGCTTCATGTGTAAAATGGGATATAATACCTGCCCCCACAAAGTTGGCATTATAATGTGCTCTGAAATCTTAGAAGTATAATGTAAACATAACTTCTTGTAAGCTAAATGCAAATGAACCAAGTGAAAAACTGCCATAGTTTTTAAAATAATTTTTTTCTTCATATACCATTAAACCTCTGAACATAAGTGTCTTGAATTAAAGTGTAAACAATCTTTTAAAATAATTTGTTTAAATGGATTTTGAGTGTCAAAGAGATGAGCAATAGATAGTTTTGTTGTAGAAGAACCTATAGAAAACTACTTGGTTCTAGTCCAGGTATAAGAATACACATTAACTTCAATTGCAAGTTTTTAGTTAATCGTGATCTTTAAAAGAAGTGAAATAAGTCATACAAAGAAAGACAGATACCATATGTTTTCACTCTTAGGTGGATCCTGAGAAACTTAACAGAAGACCATGGGGGAGGGGAAGGGGAAAAAAAAAAGAGAGGGAGGAAGGTAAACTATAAGAGACTCTTAAAAACTGGGAATAAACTGAGGGTTGATAGGGGGTGGGAGGGAGGGGAAAGTGGGTGATGGGTATTGAGGGGGGCACCTGTTGGGATGAGCACTGGGTGTTGTATGGAAACCAATTTGACAATAAATTTCATATTAAAAAAAATAAAAGAACATTCTCACCTATTCTGATATGAACTGCTCAAAAGGACAGCTGAATAGATGTGTCTCTAGAGTGCCCCTTATGTTCTCTCCAGCTCTGTCGCAAGTACTTCTGTACCACTGCCCCATCCTCTCCCCACTCCAGACTGAGTGGACCTAGTCCTTCCCGTCAAGCTCTGTTTCTTCCCCTTGTTACTTCTGCTGGCCCTTCTAATTCACGTACCAGCCTCTTCTGAGAAGTGCTTTCTGACTCTCTCCTTCCCACTGAGGCTGAGGTACAGATGAGATTCTGTAAATGAAAGCCCAAAAGCACCATGCACATTTGGGGCAATTTGTATTATTACTTGGGAGCAGAGGAATAGCTTGATCCAAACAATGCTTTAGGGAAATACAGATGGCAAAGATCAAGAGATTTTTCCCTCTGCTTTTTTCTTTTATATCTTGATGTTTTCACATGAGCTATCACATAAGCCAGAAATCTTATACATTATGTATAATGTAAGAGAATAACTATCATGTTAACACACAGATAAAAAAAAAAATACAGCATTTCCTTTCACCCCTCTCATGTTTGGCTTCCTGGATCACAACCTTCCAGGTAAATACCCTACCGACTCCTGTGATAGTTATTTCCCTGCCTTTCTTGACAGTTTCTGTCAGGTATATGAGCAACATAATTCACTTGGCCTGACTTTGAACTTTATAAATGGAAGTAATAAGTCCTGTATGATCTTTTGTGTCTTGTTTCTTTTGCTCAACATTAGGAAGGTTACTCATGTTGTTGTGTGCAGCTGAAGTTTGCTCCTTTTCATTGCTGTATAGTACTGTATAGTTTACATAGGCTGCAGTTTACCTATTCTACTGTAGATGGATACTTGTAGCCCTTCCAGTTTGGAGCTGTAATAAAGAGTGTGGATTGGAGTGTTATTGTAATGCAGCATTCCTCTAGGTCAGTGTTCCTTATCTTTTTTTTTTTTTTTTTTTTTTGCTTTATCACCTCCCCTAAGGAACTTCATGTCATATACTAAATAAAGGTATTGGCTGGGGGAGAGGGGTGGTTCTCAACCCTGGCTGCCTCTTAGAATTGTCTTTGCAAAAAGATCTATGTTTAGAGCATACTTCTATACTAAAAGTTTGATTCAATTGGATTAGAGATTTCTATATCCCTCCCAACCGAAGATTCAATGATATTGATAGAATAAGTCTTTTGACACCTAGGTTCCATGCTTTGAATTATTCTCCTTGTATGTATCCTACATTACGTATGTCAGGGGACTACTTCTCTGTAGGACTATAATTTGTTTTTGAAGAAGAATTTAGTCCATGGAGGAAAGATGGTATCAGCATTCAAAAAACTTCTTTTGTAGCTGATTTACTTTGAACACTGATAGGGTTTTCTTTCATTGACACCTGTCATGACAAAACATACATCCAAAGACCACGCTAAGATATCATCATTGAGAACGAATGAGGCATATGTCAGATTATGGTGTCTGGGCCAAGTACAGCCTGACAAGGCTGAACTCATGAATTCCTGACATTTGGCTTCTTGCTATAAGATTCTATCCCATTGCCAGAAGCCGGATTTTCAGTTCCATTCAGACAAAGGGCTGCTCAGGCCCAGAACCAAGGCACAAAGTGAACTAGCTGTGCTCCGGAAAGAGTTAGTCAAAACCACGGCTCTCCTGGACGGCGCTGTAGGTCAGTGGTTATTGGGGCTGGGGAGGGGTACTACGAGAGGGCATTATACCATTCCATGTACCTCTTCATAAGTCTTCAGAAGTCCCCAGAATGAAAAGGTTTTTAAGAAACCACTCTCCTGGTGTTGAGTCAGCTGTGTTTTCTTGTGCTCACCTGCCTTTCATAACATAGGTGATTGCATGCGATCAGTATCTGACCCTTGTGCAGCACTTGTGTTTTTCAGAGAGTTTACTTGCATTTACTCAGTTGGTCATCATAGCAGTCATTTTCAGGGAAAAGCCTTTTGTAGTCCTGTAGACCCTGGTTATGATGGCAGAAACCAAAAGCTCAAACTGGATTTAACATAAATTTGTAACTAGGCCATGGAGTCTTGGCTCCAGGGATTCTACATAGAGGGGCTTAATGTGACAACTATCTTTGTCTTTATTGCTCGTCTTTGTCCCCTCATTTTCTCTCACTACAAACAGGTTCTCTTTCTTGTTTAGCAAAAAACACTGCCTCAGGCAGTTCCAAAATCTCATTCTTCCTTTAGGAGCTTCTTCCCTGGTGGCTCCAAAAGGAAAACCCCGGGACACATATGATTGACCAGGCCTGAGTCACATGCCTCTTCTGGACCACTGGCAGTAGACAGGGTTGGGCTGCCGTGATTGGCCAGCTTGGGCCACAGGCAGGGTGTGGTGATTGGCAGCCCCCTCAGAACCATGTGGTTAGGGTGAGAGGGGCATGAACGCCTCTGAGGAGCTGATGTGGGTGGATGGGTGCTGGGCAAACAGAGAGATGTCCATTCTATTCTTAAGACTGCTCCTCTGTGTATTCTCCCCACTAAACAGTTCTAGTTTTCTATTAGCAATTTCAAATTAAGGACTTTTCATGTAAATTTTGAAATCCATTCCCCAGATTTGCTCCCAAGCTTGACTTACTCTGCTTTCTGAATTTACCTCATCTTCTCACCTAATCATGGGTACCATTAGGAGCTCTTTATTCATTGGGGCGCCTTGCTAGTTTAGTCGGAGGAGCACACAACTCTTGATCTCGGGGTCGTGAGTTCAAGCCCCATGTGGGGTATAGAGATTACTCAATAAATAAATAAATTTTAAAAAAAGAGCTCTTTATTCATTGAGTCCTTAGCAAACTAGCTGTTCAATCTCCTTCACAACCAGCCCCAAAGGGAGAAAGGATTTTCTCCCAGATTGTACTTTCTCTACAGTACACAAATGTCTAATTCTAGGTCAAGACTCAGCTATCCCTTTTCCCAAACTCCCACACCGTGGCGAGGCCACACCTCTTAGGGTGGGGAAGGGGTGTGCTCTGGTGGCCTCTGCTGACCAAGTGTGAGCAGGGGAGTGGAAGACAGGGGCCAATGTGTGCCTTCATCCTTCGGTCGAGACAGTGATGGTCAGTAACAGTGTCACTGCCTCAAGACATGGGCCTTTAGTCTCTTCTACAGTCTCAAAAATTACTTACCATGCTGAAACTTGTTGATAAACCCAGATCTGTAATTAGGAACATAAATGACACAATACAGGCCTCGCACAAATGAACGGTTGTGGGGTATTATGGGCCCCTGTGGATTATTTGACTGAAGAAAAGGAGGGGAGAAAGCTGGTTGCTGTTGGACAAATTGCTACCAGATGTAGATTTCAATAAACACCACACTGTTGTTCTCTTGCCCGAAGGTGCTATGAATTTCTTGAGGCAACAGAGCAATCAGTGAAGTGGTGAGTGTTCCAGCATGAATGGAGCCTCCTGGTGTTCCCTGGTCCTGGGTGTTTGTCCACAAAATGCAAGGCAGCCCCAGGGGCCTCTCTCCCCTACCTGACATTTTACAGGAGAGTTCAATACTTAAAATGTAGCAACCAGATCCTGTGGAACGTAAAAGAAGCCTGGAAACTGTGGCTGGAATGTCACACACACACACACACACACACACACACACACGCACGCAAAAGTGTTGTGGTTGGGGGGAGGGGGATGTTTTCAGAGAAGAAGGATCAGTTTTTCTTACAGATGTTACTTGTAGTAGCCATAGGATGAACCTACCTCTGTTAGTAAATAGGTGAGAGCTGGCCTGTGCTACGTGATGAAGAAAGCCCACTTTCCTTCTCTTTACTGAACTTACGGATGAGAGACACAAGGGCATTCAAGCAGTAGGTACAATAAAAAATAGCCTTCAGTGTCCTGTGGAGGAGTCCTATGTGAACTTGCAACACGGAAGCAGCTTGTCCATCTTCACTGACTATTGCCATAGGCCGGCCAGCACGTGAGCCTGAGAATTTGAGACTGGAAGGTTCCAAAACCATCATGCTATAGCTTGAAGGGAATGGAAAGGGGAGAAAGAGAGATGGAGACTGAGAGAGGGAGGGAGAATGTGATTGATTTTAGTTTAGTATACTAACAAGCTTCTCATGTTTTGTAGACTAGAGTGAGTTCCCTGAGCCTTCTCTTGGTCATGGTTCTTTAATAAAAAGTTAAGCGCCAAACATGTGGTTGGCCTAAATCCAGCATGCATGTTTGCATCACTTTGTGGTTCTCTGCTCCTCTCTTTTCAGTTAGATATTTAGCTTCTTGAAGGCAAGGACCACATTTCTTCCTTATTGTTATTGACTAACAGCTGCTTTGCACACAAGGTATATGTGGGTTAAATGCCAAAAGAGAAAAACCAGTTTTACATGAGCAACACATGAGCTACTGAGACAGCATTTTTTATTTGAATTGTATGTAGGAGTTTGAGGGGGCATAGGAGCTAATTGGAAGATCTGGGCTTGAAATTAGTTCAGCAGCATCAAGTTTGTATTTGACCCTCAGTTAACAAATCTCTGCCTTGACTTGAGCTGTAGGGGCTTCCCATCCCACAGGGTGGTCTGTCTTCTTTGGACAGTGATGATGTGATGGCTGACTTCTGAGGACTTGCTGTGCTCCAGATGTCATGCTCAATATTTATTCGGGTTATCTCATTTAATTTTCGCAAGCCCATTATTTGATAGATGAGGAAATTGAGGTGCATACAGGCTAAGTTATTCAAGTTCATGTAGCTAGTAAGTATCAGAGCCAAGTAGTTTGGCTCCAGAGGCTGTGTTCTTAACTACTGCTTTGTAGTGCCTTTATTTGTTGGGCCTACGTATAGCAGGTTGACTTCCTCCTCTAAACGGCAGGCCTTTGTATGTTTGGCCATGGCTCTCACATTGTCCAAACTTCTGTCCTACAGATTTGTGCTTGGGTAAATCATCATGGTCTATGATCCCTGCCTTTCAAGTCAGAAACTGGGTCTTGCCAGAACATGAAGACTCTCTGGGTCTAATTCCCAACAGCTGATCTCCTAAGCGATTGAAGTATAAGTGAGGCTGTTTAATTTATTCTACCACTCCCCATACATACATGGGGAGACAGTTGGTGATCAGAAGATGTTATGATTGCCCCATTGGAGCTGTGATACCCCAAGTACTACAGGGGTCTGCTTTCCAGTAAGATCACCTTGCTAATTTCTGGACAGCTGCAGAGACAGTAACAAATTTTTTCACAAATTCTGAGACTTTTTCAAACTTCACATGGACTCTGTTACTATCTATAAACAGTCTTGTAGAGTTATTTACATAGGTTTATTTTTTTTTAATATATCTCCTGAGATCCCTCCTTTGTCACTTTGCAGATGGAAATTCCCAATCCCTTCAACTGCTTTTCTACAGTCTCTTCAGATGACTAACTTCCACACATGGCTAAAGTCCTTCAGGGCGCATGAGTTCTTACTCATTCCATTCTGCAAGCTTAACCTTACATTCAAGATCTTCAGAGAGAACTCAGTGTATCCCCCCTCTGATATGCTAAATAGTTATTATCACATAGGAAAATACCAAATACCTTGTTAGAAACCTGAGAAAAATATTCCTTTGATTTGTGTGTGTGTGTTCCAGTATAGTTAACATGTAATACCAGTTTCAGGTGTACAACGTAGTGATTCAATATTACCATACATCACCTGTTGCTCATCACCACAAGTGCGATCTTTAATCCCCATCACCTATTTAACCTAACCCTCCACCCCCTCAGCCATCAGTTTTTTCTCTGTTCCTTTGATTTTAATGTAAAGAAGAAGACAAGCTGGGTGCATTTAAAAACAACCCAAGACTTCTGAGTCGTTAACCAAAGACAGAATCTTTTGAAAAGGGCAGGTCAGGTATAGGTGCTTGATCAAATAGGAGTAAAGGTAGACATTTGTAGGTCTGATCAGCACATGGGATGGAGCACTGGGTAGCATCTACCCAATAGAGTTGAACCCAAAGGGAAATGATGAGCCTTTTGGCCTGAATATCCCACCGGTACAAAGGGCCTCTGCTAGCTAATATGCATGTGGCTGTTGTGCCCAAGAGGAAACACTGAGAATTCTGCACTCAGCGTGTTTGTTGTTGGACTGTGGGTAACTGGAAGGCAGACAATAGATTTTACTTAAGTTTGTGATTGCAGCACCTGGAGTGAGAGCTCATACCTAGAAAATACACTAAAGGGTCTTTAAAAAAAAAATGAATGATATTCAATTTATATAAAATATCCAGAATAGGAAAATCTACAGAGACATAAATTAGATTGGTAATTGCCAGGAGCTGGGGGCGGGGGGTGGGCGCAGTTGGTGGTGAGTTAGGGGTGGAGGGAGAGTTGGGGGAAGATCAGATAATAACTGCTAATAGATACTAGGCTTCTTTTGAGGATGGTGAAATGCTCTGGAATTATATTGTGATAATGGTTGCACAACTCTGCGAGTATACTAAAATCACTGAATTGCATACTTCAAACAGGCAAATTGTATGTTTTGTGAATTATATCTCAATAAATTTCATTTAAAAGTGAATGGGAAGGTGAAACAAAAAAAGCCCACTAGACATCAAGCATACTATGGTAGGGAAAAGACTAGGGGCATTCTGAAAAGGAAATTATCTCATGCCAGTTTGAGCTACAACTAGAGTCCTTTGGAAGTTAGCCCTTGAGGACTGGAGAACCAGTTGACTAGCTTACACAGGCTTGAGATCCATAATAAAGAGCATTTTAAAGTTGAATCACCTTAGAGTTGAAAACTTAAGATTGGAGGACTGAGGTTTACTGGGTAGAGCTGAACACTTTTCTAGAACAGCAAGTATTGCAGATACTAGTGTTCAGACCCATTCTGTTTAGTATTTTTTTGTGGACAGTAAATCTCTTAGTTTCCAATAATATTCCACAGTTCACCAGCATTCAATAAGCACCTACTTTGTGCCAGCTGGCAAAACCTGGGAGGCTCAGTTCTTGTGCATGAAATGTGCACGGTCTCCGGGCCCTGCAGGCACAGTTCCATTCTGGTAGGGATAGGCCCACTGACTGCTGAACTAAGCGATCTGGTAAAACCCAGAAAGGATATTGCAAACAGCCCCTCCTTTCTTACCAAGCATAGAGTATCTGCAGCTCTGTCCAACATGCCTAAAGAGAGCCACACTGCAATGAGAAGATTCACTGTACAGTGGAAGGAGGGTGGTCAGTTTGATGTTGAGGGGGCTGAGAGGTCTCAGGATTCCCGGGCGAGAGCATAGAGAGTCACGGGCCTTCTTGCCATGGGGCCTGAGCACTGAATGTCCCTGAAGTGCAGAAAGTCCTGTCCACAGCTTTATTGACTTTTTTCCCACCTAGAAACAAGCCAAGAAGTTTCAGAGTAATCCAGAATCATCTTCACAAAAGATAATACCAGAAAACTCAGAGGGATAAAAAGATATGCTTGCTAAAAACACTATTTCCCAGCTTCGGCTGGCCCTTGGAGCCAACAAAAGCAAAGCCTCATCAGTATTTAATGAGAGAGAGGGAACAGCTAGAAAGGGGCGGAGAAGTAGACAGAAGGAGGCTATTTAAAAGGCCCTAAAGTGCTGCAGCTGTTTTGGCTAATTTTTCTCATTTCAGTGATGTTCCAAGCTCTTTGTCTTCTCTGTGAGGCGAATTCATTTGTCTCTCTCATGAGTCATGCTGCCCACAAATAATCTCTCTTGGAGTAGCCCTTATGAAAATAGACAATTCACATTGCATTGTGTGAATTGGCAGTTGTGTGTCCCTTCCCTGGGTGGGCCACACTGTGTCTGCTCTGTGTGCATCCACACATGTCAGGACTTCTAAGGTCTAGCACGCCCTCGGTGTGCTCAGTGACAGTGGGGCACAGAAGGAGACATCTGGACTCCCAGATGGAGGCAAGGAGGGAAGTCTGCAGACAACAGTGCCTGGTCAGCTGACTGCTCCCTCCTAAAAGTTTCTAGATTTCATAGATGTTACTCTCTCCACAAGGATTTTATAGGAATTATCTGTGAAAAAGTAAACATCAGAGGAAATTCTGTGTAAATAAATATTACTGTCATTTAAACCTGGATCTTGCAAATTGAGCTTGTCCTTTTAGGTAGTATTTTCTTTACTCTCTGGCCAGCAGATCTGACCAACCAGCATTTTTCTTTAAGATTTCCCTAGGGAGACTCTGAGCTCTTTAGAGAGTACAATGGGTCCCTTTTGTGTTTGCTGCCTAGCAAAATTTCTTCTTCCCTAATAATCATCTTGGTTTTATTCTGAGAGACCATGTAGGTGCTTTTCTGGTGGAGTTGGCTCCCCCTTTGGCTCAGGTAATTGTAGCCCAAGTCAGTCAATACATCATTTTCCCCTGGCCATGATGATTGGTACAGAAATGGGCATCTGACCCAGTCATTACCAATGAGATCTAAGGAGACTTTGGCTAGAAGGCTGGGGTCAGGGCTTGGAGCTTTGCCAGCGTGAGCTCTGGGGGGTGGGGGGTGGGGCAGCTCTCTAGTGATTATGAGTGGAGAGCCAGTTTGAGCTTGGAGACCACACATGGAAGAGAGCCGAGTCTAACTGAGGAGGGAGAGGGCGAGGACAAGGACGGTCATGGTGTTATCCTCTAAGCCTTGAGCCAAGCTGCCCTGAAAGCACCATTATCCTGGTCTTTCCAGGCATGTGAGCCAAAAAGTTCCCGTTTGGCTTGAGTTAATCAGGGTCAAGTTTGCTGTCACTTGCATGAGTTTTAACTCATTCAGGGGCACTGTTTCACTCATACCCAACATCTAGCAGAGTGCCTGGCATGTAGAGGATGCTCAGTATGTGTTTATTTATGCACAAATTTTCTTTCAGTTGAACAGATGTTTACTGAACACTTATGAGGAACAAATGTATTGTTCTGGATCCTATAGGACTGCACTGTCCAAAATGGCAGCCAGAAGCCATATGTGGCTCTTTAAATTTAAGTTAATGACAATTAGGGGTGCCCGGGCAGCTCAGTTGGTTAAGCGTCTGACTTTAGCTCAGGTCACGATCTCACGGTTTGTGAGTTTGAGCCCCGTGGTGGGCTTGCTATTGTCAACACAGAGCCCACTTTGGATCCTCTATCCCCCTCTCTCTGCCCTACCCCCCACTCTCGTGTACTCTATCTCTCTTTCAAAAGTAAATAAACATGTAAAAAATATATATATAGGGACACCTGGTTGGCTTAGTCAGTTGAGCGTCTGACTTCACCTCAGGTCATGATCTCACAGTTCGTGGGTTTGAGCCCCACATCAGGCTCTGTGCTTACAGCTCAGAACCCAGAGCCTGTTTCACATTCTGTCTCTCTCTGTCTCTCAAAAATGAATAAACATTAAAAAAAAAAGTTAAGGGCGCCTGGGTGGCGCAGTCGGTTAAGCGTCCGACTTCAGCCAGGTCACGATCTCGCGGTCCGTGAGTTCGAGCCCCGCGTCGGGCTCTGGGCTGATGGCTCGGAGCCTGGAGCCTGTTTCCGATTCTGTGTCTCCCTCTCTCTCTCTGCCCCTCCCCCGTTCATGCTCTGCCTCTCTCTGTCCCAAAAAAAAAAAAAAAAAAAAAAAAAAAAAAAAGTTGAAAAAAAAAAAGTTAAATAAAAATAGTAAATTAAATTAATGACAAATAAAATTAAAACTTCAGTTCCTAAATCATACTATCCACACTGCAAGTGCTCAGTGCTCCTCTTTTGGACAGTGCAGATACAGACATTTCCATCATTGCAGAAAGTTCTATTGGACGGCAGTACTGTAGAGAATACAAACATACATAAGACTCAGACCATGCTTCCAGGAAACTATATTTCCAGGAAACATTGCAGATGTTTGTTTTGAAATGATCAATAGCACAATGTACAGAACAATAGTCTGACCTATTGAAAAGAGTGATTTATGAAAGATCAGCTTTATTTCTCTCACGTATAATTATGTATAAATTCTAATGTAGTAGTGTGACGAAAAAATTACCATATAGAGCCACACATTATACAAAATGAGGTATATATAAATGTTCTTTCATGCAAGAGGAACTAGCATTTACTGGACCTGAACAACCCGAAGGTACTTAAAATGCCTTGTTGACTTTCGGAGACTTTTCAGGAAATAAGTCATTGATTTTTAAGTGGAATGTCACTTGAGTAGTGAAGTCCTCAAATTTCTCACAGAGTTCGTTCCTTCTCTTTACCAGTAAGATTTGCATGTGCCAAGCCATAACGATGGTGATGCTAAAATAGCCTGGTCCAGAGTAATCAGTTTCTGGCAGGCGGCTCCCAGACATCCGGTGAGCCTCTGCTGCTCTTTGATGTCCCACATCCAGTTCACCACCCTCTCCCTCAGAGTAGGGTGCCTGAAGCATACATATTCTGACTTCTGCAGTACTCATTTTGAAGAGATGCGGAAGTGGCTTCTCCATAGTTCCCGACTCCGGGGGCCTCCATTTCTCCTAACAGCTGTGGGAGAGACTGACAGAGAGGTTGTCAGCATACTGTTCGTTGTTAACCTGGAAGCCAGCAGCACTCACAGAGCTGAACAGATTCTGCCCTCACCAGGGGCTCTTGTCCACCCCTCTGATTTCACCCATGCTGGCCACAACTATATCTTCAGCCTTATGTCTTTAATTCCCCCAGTGAAGTCTCCCACCTTAACCAAACCAGTTTACTCAAAGTCCTAGAGCATCTGTGTCCTTGGGCTTGTACTGCATTCCTATCTATCCACCCTACCTCCAGTTAAGGATTTCTCCTCAAAACTTAAATACCTCTTTCAATCCACCCAACCCAGAAATTCTTTATCCCTCCTTTGAGCCTCTGCGGTATTGTCTGTACTATTGGTTTTTTTTATAACAGCTTTATTGAGATGTAATTCCTGTAGCCTTCAATTCACCCTTAAAAAAAAAAACAAAACAAAACAATTCAATGTTTTTTTAAAAAATATTCAGAGTTGTAGGGGCGCCTGGGTGGTTCAGTCGGTTGAGTGTCCGACTTCAGCTCAGGACATGATATCACACTCCGTGAGTTCAAGCCCCACATCGGGCTCTGTGCTGACAGCTCAGAGCCTGGAGCCTGCTTCAGATTCTGTGTCGCCCCCTCTCTCTGCCCCTCCCCCGCTCATGCTCTGTCTCAAAAATAAATAAAAACATTAAAAAAATTTTTTTAATATTCAGAGTTGTACAATTGTCACCATGATCTATATAGAATATTTTCATTACCCCCAAAAAGAAACCCTGTACTCTTCAGCAGTCAGTCTTCATTTCCTCCATGCTCGCTTACTCCCACCCCCCAGCCCTAGGCAATGACACATCTACTTTCTGTGTCTATAGATTTGCCCTTTCTGGACATGTCATATAAATGGAATCCTACAACGTGTGGTCTTCTGTGACTGGCTTCCTCCACTTAGCATAATGTTTTCAAGGATCATCCATGTTGTACTGTGTGTCAATACTTCATTCCTTTTTTAAGTCAGGTAATTTTCCATTATATGGATGGACCACATTTTGTTGAGCCACTCATTTGATGGGCATCTGGGTTGTTTCCATTGGGGGCTGTTATGAACAATTATACTGTGAACATTTGTGTACAAGTTTTTAGGTGAACATACATTTTCATGTCTCTTGGTTATACACGTAGGAGTAAAATTGTTGGGTTATATGGTAATTCTGTGTTTTTTACCTTTTTAGGGACAGTATGATAGATTCTGATACTTAAATCCTGTGATATTTAGTTTATCATTATTACATTTTGCCTTCCTTAGGAAATTTAAACCTTTGAGGGCAGGGGAAAAAAAGCCTTATTTTTTCTTTTTTTATTTATTCCACCCAGTACCTACCATCATGTTCACCTAACAATAACAACAACAACAAAACACAGTCACTGTTAAGACATGAAAATGTGTTGGAAAGGAGTAGAGACTTGTGACATTCTCTTCCGTGTTTGATCCTAATTTATGTCCCCCTTTTCTGTGACTGCTGCATCTCTATTCTTTTCTAAAGTATTTCGTCTCCTGGAGGTCCGGGTAGTGGAGGTGAACTACCTGCAGATGGTCAGCGTACAGCACCCCAGAGGTCTGCACGTTTTGAGGGAAATGTGCTTTGGGGCACACAAGGAAGCTTCCAACCTGTCTCCTTGCAGACAGCACTGTTCTCTGCTGCTGAGAAAGGTCCGCTTGTGTGGAGTAATAAGGTACCTCCACGAAGCAGGGCTTCACAAGGTCTTTCTGCGTGTCTCTTGCCAATAATTAAAACATGTAAAGACATGATAAAAGCCATTAAAAGGAAAAAATACCTTCCTGCTTTTTTCTGCCTTGATCAAACCCTATGAAAACAACTTTAGTAAAGGAGAGGAAGGGTGCCAAGTTTATAAAACAAAGGCCCTACATCTGTCTTTGGGTCCACCATGAGGGGCTAAGACCGGAAGTGTATTTTCCCAAACTTTTGCCGGCAGGAAGAACTATACTAGACAGCCTTGTGGGTAACTGGTTGTTTTCTCAGTTGGTGAAATCACTGGGTGTGTTAAGCAGCTGGTCTGGAGCTAGTGGGGCAACAATTCTGTCTGGTTGTCTAGCAGCAGATGGCAGCTGTGGGTGATGATCGGCAGAAGGCAGAAGGCTGAAGGCTGCACTTCCCAGTCTGAAAGACAAAGTGCAAGTCAAAGAGAAATGCATCTCATTGGGACCTAATTGGTCTTTCGTGAGCCATTATCAAGAGTTCTTACAGTGCCTGAAAGAATTGATCTCTACCCAGAAGTTAAGGCAACACCAATAGAAAACTATACTAGTCCAGAGATGACAGATAAATGTAATTTATGTGCCTCACTTATCAATTGCTTATGGCCACATGGAAGGCTGTGTTGGGAAGGATTTTTGAGGCCAATTTCAGGCTCAGCAGGAAAGATGGTCATATACTGAATTAGTGGTGTCTGTAGTGAATACCTAAGAGATTAAGAAGTAGCATTTGTGTTGAATAGTTGCCCTAGACCTTGAGCTCCTCGATAACCAGGACAGTCTGTCTAGTCTCAGAACCTGGCTTATAGGAAGTCAGCAGTAGGGATGTACTGGTTGAATAAGTGATTTAATTTCCTAGTTTTGGAATTGGCCCATAATTCTCAGTAAATGACACATGTTAAATGCCTTAACAGTAAATGAATTTTTTGCAACAGAGATATTTCCCAGAGAACTTTGATTTTCATGGAGCTCTTGCCTTGATGTTTTCAAAACAGCTTTCCATTTTGCTACAATGAAACAATACATTTCAAAAGGTTTCCATTTAAATTGGCTACTCAAAACAAATTTCCTCATTTTCCATTTCAGTGGCCTAAAGAGGCATCTTGGTATTTTAGAAAGAATACCAGCCTAGAATTCAGATTTGGGTTTTACTTACAGCTCAGCCATGAACATACTACGTGACCATAAGCTAGTCACTTCTCCATTTTGGGTCTTAGTGCCCTCCAAAACATTAGACAATTGAAGTCCGTGAGCTCTTTGATTCTGTGAATCAGGATAGAAGATGAAGAAGAAAGGGAGTTTCAACAAGATTATCTTACTCTCTTCAGCCTAGCTGATTTGCTTCTCTGATTTCAGCTTTCCTTTCTGTCCTAAGAGCAATGATCTTAGGGTAAGGAGGGGGAATGACATTTTTAACGATGATCACTACAGTGAAGGGTCCACATAATGAAAGCCTTATCTGATGTCTCTGCAGAATGTTACATGAGATTTGCCCTATATTCCAAGATGATTATGGTGCACATGTTGCATAAAAATAAAATGTATCATCTCAGACAAATGTCTTGGCTGACATTCACCAAGGATCTAACAAATAAATGTTTTTGTATTTATATATATCCTGCCTGATTCAAAAAAAAAAAAAGATTTAAGAAAGTTATGCTCAATACCATAGAAATAATGAAGCCTAGGGGCACCTCTCTGGCTCTGTAGGTTAAGCCGCCAACTTTGGCGCAGGTAATGATCTCACAGTCTGTGAGTTCACGCCCTTCACTGGGCTGTGTGCTGACAGCTCAGAGCCTGGAGCCTGCTTCAGATTCTTTGTCTCCCTCTCTCTCTGCCCCTCCCCCACTCATGCTCTGTCTCTCTCGCTCTCAAAAATAAATAAACATCGGGGTGCCTGGGTAGCTCAGTCGGTTAAGCATCCAACTTTGGCTCGGGTCATGAACTCGCTTTCGCGAATTCAGGCCTGTATCAGGTTCTGTGCTGACAGCTCAGAACCTGGAGCCTGCTTCAGAATTTGCGTCTCCTCTCTCTGCTCCTCCCCTTCTCGCGCTTTTTGTCCCTCTCTCAAAAATAAATACAGATTAAAAAAAATTTTAAATAAATAAATAAATGTTAAAAAAAAATTAAAAAGAAATAATTAAGCCTAAAAACCTTTAGAATGAGAAAGGACAAGAGCAAAGTTGTTTTGTTGTTGTTGTTGTTGTTGTTGTTGTTGTTTTTAAGCCATTATTTTAGGAAACTTAAACTAAGGAAAGCTTCCAAAGTTGAACATGAAATGTAACTTCCTCGTTCCTGTCAGTCAGAGCAAAGAGGGAGGTAATGGGCTACCTTGTTCTCCTTATCTGACAATAGCCAGGGTTAATTGGCTTTGGAGAAAAAAAGGAGACTGCAAGCACAATTTGTTATCCTTCCATGCTTGTTCTAATAGCCTCTTATCAAAGCAGTAGCTATCAGTTAATAAAGAAACTACCGGAATGTGAACAAGAGTGCCAACATAGACCAAGCCTTACTTCTCTGGTTGTTTATCAGACTGTAGCTAGGCCACATATTTAGTAGCTGATGCTTACTCTTACGGTGCTTATGTGCTAGGTAGCTGATGCTTACTCTTACGGTGCTTATGTGCTAGACACTGTTCTAAGTACCTTACCTATATTAATATATGAAATTCTTCCAGTAGCCATGTGAGTTAGGAACAGTGCTTTTAGATCTGTGATCTTAACCACTGCAGCATACTGCCTCTCCCATATCTGAAATCATGTGGTGATTTAACTCACCACCGGTTACACAGCTCAGCTCCCCAGGGATGAGCCGTCTCAGCTCAGAATGTTTCATTTACAGCAGCAGTAATCACTTACAAAGTAGACAGTTGCAGTGCTTCATAACTGGTTTGCTTTCTGAGTTAACTGGGTCTTTTCACATTGTTTTAAGGTGGCATCTTGAATTCCAAAGAGCAGTGTAGGCTTTCTTGAGCATTCCTTTGTCCATCTCATTACTGGGGTGCAGAGCACTGTACGTCAGCCATGTGTCTTCTCATTGTCAGGTATCTTTAGTCTACATCAGGCTTGCTAAATCAACCAGCTCCAGCTGAGCTGGAGCAGAGGAGGTGGCTGCCTGGAAAACTGTGTTTAGAAGGGTTTGCAGGCCTGGTTCAGATGTGATAAGAGAAAGGTTCATGACTGAATAGTAACATCTGCCATGGGCAAGCACAAGTGTATGTCTTTGCCATCCACGATCTAGGTCAGGATCAGAGGTACCCTCCGAACTGCGTGGCTTCTGAGGTTATTTTTCCTTCAAGAGGAGAACAGGCTGTAGTGATTCACATAATTCATTAATTCATCCTACAAAAATTTATTAAGTCCTGCTTTGTACAAGACACACATTAGAAAGATGAATAAGTCAAAGTTTCTATCTCCACAAATTTTCTTCCAGAGATCTATAAATTTTAGCAGTTTCTATACAGTGAGATAATAAGCATTCTTAGAAAGTACTGTTGGAGCACAAAGGAAAGAGCTGCTGTCCATGCCTGGGAAGGGTGGACAGGTGCCAGTTAATATAAATCCTAACTCAGTTCCCATGTGTGAGCCTGGAAGGGAGTGTGTTTTGAGAGCCACCTGGCATCACCAATGTCCCCCATTGTTTTTGTTACTATCATATTCAGAATACATACACCACCCCCATTAGTAAGGCATTTCTTTTGAGTCGCAATGCAGTGGAACACCCGGGAAGAGAGAATGAAACTAATTCATCAAGGGAGCGCCTGGGTGGCTCAGTTGGTTGAGCGTCCGACTTCAACTCAGGTCATGATCTCGCAGTTCGTGGGTTTGAGCCCCACATCAGGCTCTGTGCTAACTGCACAGAGGCTGGAGCCTGCTTCGGATTCTGTGTCTCCCTCTGTCTCTCTGCCCCTTCCCTGCTCATGCTCTGTCTCTCTGTGCTCTCAAAAATGAATAAACGTTAATAAAAAAAAATTTTTTTTAAAAACTAATCCATCAGGTTGGGTCAGTATTTTACAAGTATAGCTCTGAGTATGACCTTTGGGTAACATGAAGCCAGGGAAATAGGGAGTCAGTACTGGACAGGTGAAATAGGACACTAAAAGGAAAAATCAGGAATGCCAGGGATGAGCCAGCATTGGCATTTTCTCCCAGGCCAGTTCTGTGTCCATTGGGAAATCCGTTCTCTGCAGACATATGGAAACTACGGGGAACAGTGGTTGGGGTCAGAAATGGCATCACTGGGGCTGAAAAGCCCCAAAGTCATTTTGGAGCTAATCTTTGTATTTAGAAAGAGCTTTGCCCTAATCCTGTTTAGGATTTCTGTAGCCTGTTCCCTTAAGAGAAGTCACAAGGCTTTCACGTTTCCCTTCTCAGTGCCTTGTGAAGACAGGTACATAAAATCCCCACTTGCAGGTGAGGAAGTTGAATTTGTGGTGTGAGATTACACAGTGATTGAGCAAAGACTCACAAGCGAGCGCTTCCTCTCTCTTACCCCCACATTTGCCTTTAAATTTAATGCTTAGAATGGTGGTTTTAAGAAAATAATAAAGCTTTATATTGTATTTAATCATCAAAAAGCAAAAGATTAAAACCAAGAAGACACTTTAGAGATAATCTTATCCAATTCTCTTGTTCCAAGATGGGGAATCTGAATCCAGGGGACATCTCCCAGGAACTTGAAGGGTCCAGCCATTAAAAGCTACTCAGTCCTCATGGTTTCTGTTTCTGACTGGAAGCCACTGCCTTCAAGAGCTGTTTATGAGCCTCTGCTTCTCCTTCTGGGACTCAATTTAAGGACTTCTGCTGGGTCCCTGCCCTCAGTTTGCATCTGGGTTCAGGGCCTTCCCGTCACAGTTGTTAAGAGCCCTGACCCCACCCATAGATTTCTGTCCATTTATCAGAGTCCCACCATTTCTGTTACAACTGCTAACTTCAGCTTGCAGCAACAAAAAAAACCAGCTTTTGCAGTTCAAAAAGACTCAGATTGCTGACTGAAAGCATAAGGTCTCCCTTTCAGGTGTTATGTACTAGTTCTACGCCCTTATCTGCTTCCGTCTGCTTCACCTTGCACTGAAGGATCTCTTTCTTGCCCCTTATGAAAGGTCGTAAGAAGTAGACAGTGCCTCCAATAACCTGATGCTTCCCTAAGTCCCCTAAACCTTTGGCCTCACTAAACCGATTATTTTACCGCCTGTAGCAGCAATTGGGAATTTTTCTGCCCGAGATGGGGGGTTTCTTATGGCCTCACCTCCCACCTCATCTCTTGCTTTTCTGCATTTAGACTTGCTCACTTCCAGCTCCCCATTCCTGGTACCGTTTCTGAATTATTCATGACCCTGTTGGTTTCAAGTGAAATAGACCCAACTTGAATTACCAGAGACAAACAGAAATACTGGAGCATTGCACACAACTGAAAGAAAGGTTAATCAGGCACACTTTGGGAAAAGCCGCAGTTCAGGAGTAACAGGAACTGGGGTTCTCCCTGCAGACAGGCTTCTTCCGTAAGACAGGAAACATGGCTGCTGGCAGCGCAAGGGCCTCCAAATTCATAGCTACAGTCACCCCACATGGATTTGCCTCTCATGTCCCAGATTCAGAACCGAGAGCCCAGCTTGGGTCTCTTGCTTTTTGGGGGGCTAGTCAAGTTGGGCCAGAGAGGCAGGGTCTGGAGCGTGGTTAGCATGGGGGAAAGAGGCAGTCCCCATCAGAAGGTGTTTGCTGTTACCAGAAACCCCAAGGGAGCTGGGCTTTCAAAACTAAAGGTGTCTGATACAAACCTGAGAGTCCATCACAAGAGGAATGACTCAGAGCAGGTTGGAAAACAAGAGGCATAATATGCTTTTTAAAAAATACTATATATTCAATAAAGCTTTCCTAACCAATTTTCCCTTAATTGACTCTCCTGATTAATTAACTGTGCACTCTCTTGTTAAAGCCTTATCTGGTACCAGCAGAGGCTGGATGCTTCCAAATAGTAGTCTGGTTTCTAGAACACCTGCACATTTCTGCTCCCACCAGTTGAGGGGTATGCCTTCCAAAACCTGGGAACGCCAGATGGACTTGTAATTACACTGTTTAATGAAGTATCCTCCTAATGAAAAAACAATGCAAAAAGGAAGTTAAGAAAATCAGGTTTGATGCAGAAAGAATTGAGGACAGCCAGCAGCTAAAAGCAATGGCTCTTCTGCAGTGGGGGAGAGGGTTTTACCTTTTGTTCAGAAGAGGTTCTGGAGTCTCATCCCCTGTATTGAAATTCTAGCTGTGTTACCTTGGGCAGTAGCAGCAGCATCTTGAGACTTAGTCCTTTATTGTAAAATGGAAACAGTAACAACTTCTTTGGGGGAACTGTTAGGATTAAGCAAGATGATGTATTTAAAGCACTGAACACATTTTTTGGCACATAGGAAGCACGCGACAAATGAGAGATCTTGTATCATCGTCATCATCTGTATTATAATTATTATTAACAGCCACTACTTGAAGGGAGACACATATATTGACACTGTTTCACACCTAGTCTTATGTTAAATGGTATAATGAGAGGATTTTATTTCTATTAAAGAATTTAATAAACATATCTTTTAATAACAATCAGAGGTGATTGCTTAACCAGAGAGCAAATTAATTAAAATTAATTAACCATTAATTTTTTTAATATAAAAGGAAACCTCCAAAAAGTTCTAGAGATACATGAAAACCTGACTTATTAGGATGAGTCTGTAGCAAGTCCATCCTCCTTCCCAAGTATGTTTGGTTTTTATAAAAAAAAAATTTTTTTTTTAAATGGTTAAGCCAGGGGAAAAAAATCTGAAAGCAGGGGAGATAATTAGAAAGTCTTCATGTAGCTTTAAGGAGCATCTTTGTTGCAGCAGAAGCCATGTTGCCTCTATTCATAACTCTGCTTTCTGGACCAGTATTCTAGAAGTTGGTACTTTCTTTTCATTTGTGTTTTTCACAGAGGGCAGCAAAATTTAGTTCTAAGTATATTTCGGGCATCTGGATTCTAGTCAGCATTTCTGGCTCTGTTTTAGAACCTAAAGTCTGCGGCTTATTCCTAATGTGGAAAATGGAATAATCCCCCAGGCACAAGAAGAAGAACTCCCAACATTCAGGCTGCCGTTACTATAGCGAGACAGTGCTACAGACATCACAAGACTTGTTATACAAGGAAACATGATTACAGCGGATTAGAGAAACTTGCCAGAGCCTTGAAGGATTTATTGGTTTTTGAATTCTGAATGAGACATAAATATGTTTTTTCCCCCTTAATTCTGGACCCCATATGGAGAAGGTGAGAAAATTCTTCAGCAAATTCTAGAATGCTTAGCTGCTAAAGATTGGTTGGGTATCATGTCCAAGTCATATTGCAAAGGGCATGAATGCTTGCTTGGCAGAGATGCAAAACAGTCACTCCTTTCTGTCTGCACTGCCAAGTTAGTTACTGCCCTGTCTCCCACTGGGAGAAAAATGTAGCTCCTTGGGGAGTCTTCTGTAAGGCAGCATGGTGTAATGGAAAAAGCAATGCACTCAGAGGCACGAGGCCTGGATTGCAGCTTCTGCACTCCTAAGTGCTGTGATTTTCAACAGGTTACTTAAACTCTCTGAGCCTTAGTGTCCTTTTGTCAAATACGGAGATAGTAATTCCCATCTCAGAGGGTGGCATTGAGGATTAAAGTATGTTAAGTATCATGTAGGAAATCTCAAACGTTAGTTGCATTAGCATCAAAATGTCAGCCTGTAGTACACACATGTGAGTTCATAGATCTCAGAATTTTGCTGATATCATCGCTTCTCGGCCTTTTGGCTAAGATCAAGTGTAGAATTTTGCTGATATCCTAAAGGGAGGCAGTTAAAAAATAAGGATTATCTGTCATCTTATCTATTCTCCAGATTCTTTGGTTTCTCTGGAAGCTGAAGAGATAGCATGGGATAGTGGTTAGGAACAGCTTTGGAATCAGACAGACCTAAGTTTAAATTCACTACTTGCTAGCTGTGAAGCATTGAACAATTCACTTGACGTCTGTTACCTTAGTTTCCCCATCTGTAAAATGGATATAAAATAGTACCTTAACTGGGTTGCCTAGGTGGCTCAGTGAGTTGAGCATCCGACTCTCAGTTTTGGCTCAGGTCAAGATCTCACAGTTTCATGGATTCGAGCCCCAATTCGGGCTCTGTGCTGATGGTACAGAGCCTACTTGGGATTCTCTCTTCTCCCTCCCTCTCTGCCACTCCCCTGCTCACGATGTCTCTGTCTCTCTCTAAACAAATAAACTTAAACCTTTAAAAAAAGATAGTACCCCAACCATTCTTTATCCCGTTGTCCTATTTTATTCTCTGTATGGCACTTATCGCTATCTGAAATTATTTGTGTTGATTTCCTGCCTTCTACTCCATCCCCCACTCAGATCCCCATAAGGGCAAAGACTTTATATGTGTTGTTTACCACTTTACATGTCTTGCCTAAGATAGTGACTGGTACATTATTGTTATTCTTTTCAACTTTAACTTCTGTTTTTTAAAAAATTCCCCTCCCAGTATCATGACTAAATTTATATACAGTAGCTGAGTTAGAAACCAGGCAGAGGTGTTTTGTATTTGGAAATACCTGTGTTCTTACAGTTGAGTTTCTCTTTCCTGAAGATGCTTACTCAGCCTTCAATGGCACAGTTTGACTTGTGACATCAGAGGATTGACAGACAGAAGTCTGACTCAGGGACTGAGCTAGGAAAGAGCATGACTTTCAGCCCTGCTCACCCTTTGAGGGATGGCTGGACAGGGCTCAAAAAGGTCTTGGATTTCAGTGCATCTAGGAAGGTATTTAGCAAATTATTTTTAACCATTTGGATTTGGTACAGATCACCAGAGGAATCTGCTGTCTGTGCGTAAGTGAAGAATGAGAACGGAAGGACTAGGTGTAGCTGAGGGGGAGAGAACAGCCTTCCCTGCTGCTTCCCAGGGGAACCCAGGACCTGGCTCCCTCCCCACCTCACATCCCCACAGCATCTTCTTTGACTTGAATAGACCTAGCACATTGGACACCACTAAGACTCCAAGGTGCTCCACAACCACTGAGAGTTAGGCACACTGCAGATAGAATACGTTTGGCCTGAGTTTCAACCTCACTCATTAGCCCTCTCCCTGGGAAGAGGTGGCATTCATGGCAGTGAACTGTATGCACAACAGTCACTCCTTTCTGTCTACACTGCCAAGTTTGATACTGCCTTGTCTCCCAGTGAAAACCGAGTCCTGAGAAGAGGAGCTCTTGACTCTCCTACCTCGTTCTTCCAAGCCCTGTGAACTGGTTCCTCTAATTCTTGTGGGACCAACCCGGGCCTGCAGGCAAGGCAAGGATGGTTCCTGAACACCCAGGGGTTGTACACAAAAGGTTGCATGTATGTGTGCTATGTGGGTGGAGGCTCAATGTCTTTCAATTCTCCAGAGGTATCTTTGGTCTAAAGTAGGTTTGGAACCCCTGGCCTAAGGGGACCTAATATTTTATATATTTTTTATATTTTTTATATATTTTTTGTATTTATATATATATATATAATATATATATAATATATATATATTTTTTGTTTGTTTGTTTGTTTAGTGTTTGCGAACTCTGCAGCTTTGCTCTCTGGCACCCAAAGCTCTGTGGGTGGGTCGAAGATGTGCAGCTGCCCAATCTTGTTGGGGTTTTGCATTATGGCTATCTCATCTCTTCCTGACTTTGCTCATTTGCACGAACAATTAAGCCAGGCCCATTGGCAGCCAAGTCCCGACTTGTCCACACAGGGTTTGGTTGAAGAGGATAGTAGGAAATTCTATAACATCTGTCCCAAGATGTCTCTGTAAATTTGGCGTGAGGAATAAGATAAAGCCACGTCATCAAGAAACGTATTAGTCCCCTCAGTTTCTTTGGTCACAAAACATTCCCCACCGTTCTCATACTCTTAGTGGAGGGGCGACAGTAGAACAATCTTTTCACTGACGAAGCGCAGGATGAGCCCTGCGTTTCTGCATCCAGAAGAACGAACACTCATTCCCCTTCTGCCCAGCACCCTCCACTGTGGCCTGACTAGATTTCTTACAGGCCTTCAGAGTTAGTCCATGTTTTAACTACCCAGCCAAGTGCTTCTGCCTTGCTCTTACCACAAAAGTCTATTAACTGTAAGGTCTGGAAGTGAAAAGCTGCTGCTAGGTGTGAGTGTTCCTGTTGTTTTTTTTTTTAATGTTTATTTATTTTTGAGAGAGAGAGAGAGCATATGTGTGCATGCATGTTTGGGGCGGAGGGGTGGGGGTGCACAGAGAGAGGGAGAGAGAGGATCCAAAGCAGGCTCCATGACGACAGCAGAGAACCTGACGCAGGGCTCAAACTCAAGAACCGTGAGATCATGTCCTGAGCCTGGGACACTTAACCAAACTGAGCCACCCAGGCACCCCTGTGTCTTTGTTACTTGAATACTTCATCTTCAGCAGGAGGGTGGCAGCTTCTATGTATTGAGTGTTTATCACATGCCAGGCTCTGTGCAGTACTCTATGACATTTGTCTCATTCAGTCCTTATCCTGAGGCAAATGTCAGTATTCCCATTTTACAGATGAGCAAGTTGAGGTTCAGAGAGGTATAGTCGGTGATCAGGTATACAAAAAGTGTAGGGGTGCCATAGCATAGGAGGACCCAAGGGCCACCAGCAGATATGAAGCAGAGGCACTATCCTGAAGCTGAGTCACAGGGTAGATGAAATTTAGTTTGGAAAAAGAGCTGAGACCCGGAGTCTGAGGAAAGCACAGACACTTATTACCATCTCCCTATATTACTCTTGTTTGGTCTTTGTCATTTAAGATGCAGATAATCACCTTGACCAGAATTCTCGTCATCTGTATGGGATTAGTATTCGTTGTTTTCTGAATTAGAACTATAGACACTTGCCTGTTAGTCTGGTCTGGCTTCCCTCCATCAAAGTCTCACAGCCACTTCCCATTGACAAGCACAGGCCCCCGGTGAGTCCTGCCTTCAGTCCCTGTCCCCTCCAGCCCACCTTCCAGCGGCCACCAGGCTTCCTTTCTGTCACATGGATCTGAGCGTGTTCCTCAGGGACTAGGAGGCTAAACTTTGCCTTGGGAGAAGATTGGCCCCTCGGTGTGGCAGTCACAGCCAGCTCCCGCGCACAGCAGACTCCAGACCAGCTCTCAGACTTGTCAGTCCCTGCCACCCTGGACTTCTCCCTGTCCCCTGGCACTTACTCTCTCCACCTGGCAACTGCGTGCTCATCCTTCAACCTTTCATCATTTCAGAAGGCTCCCCTGGGTCTCTTCTCACCCTTGTCATACTGGATCATCATTGTTAGTTTCTTGAGAATAAGAACAGTGTCTTAATTACCTTTATATTTTCATTACCTAACATATACCTGACATATGCACACCACTTACTAAGAACAATTTTGAAAGAATGAATGACTGTTTGACTCTAATGGGGAAGTGAAGGTGAGGGATCAGGGACATAATAAAGAGAAGGTCTCCTTCTGTCTACAGTAATCTCACAGTGCCGTTGTCTCATGTATATGTATATTTGTATCTCATACATATATGCATTGGGTCTGATGGAATTGCTGGTATGAGAAATATAGATGCTTTCCCAGCATTTCACGTACTCTCTTTCTCTCCCTCCCCCTCTCTCTCTCTCTCTCTCTCTCTCTCTCTCTCTCTCTCTTTTAGGAGAACTCAGAAAAGTACTTTATGGACTGCTTTTTAAGATAACTCTTTTAGGATTAAACTCTGTATCAGTCCGACTCTTTGGTTTGGAAGTTAGACACTAACTCAAAGAAATTTGAGCAAATGTGAGGTTTCATATGTCCAGGTAACTGAAAAATTCATGGGTAGTTCTAGCTTTAGGAAGTGCTAGACCCAGGTGTTCAAAAAATGTCCACGGTGACCTTCCTATCTCCTTCTCTTGCCTGGCTTTTCTCTGCACTGCTTCATTCTTGGGCAGGCTCTCGCCTCGTGAGAACAAGATGGCACTGGTGGCTTCAGGCTTACGTCCCCAGGCTTAGCAACAACCGTGGAAAGAGAGTCTTGTCCCTATCGGCGCTGAGGTCCTGTTCCACCGGTTGCTAGTGACCCAGTTACCATGATGGGGGCAGGTGGGTAACTCCCACTTGTCAGAGCTGGGATATGTTCCCATCTCTGGTGGCGATGGGGTAGACAGCCCACCAAAATCACATGACCTGAGAGTCACGGAGAAGTTGTGAAAAATTAGGAAACTGGTGTGGTTATCCTAGAGATAATGATGCAGCAGGCTGAGCAAACTGAGTGGCAGACATCCTTCGAGGTTACCTTTCTTTTCTGTTGCTAATAGTTCTCTTATTTCCTAGAGCTAAATGGTGTGATAGACCCCAAGCAGGTGGCTTGTCTTGTCCTTTTTCTGTAAACAACTGACCCCCTGCCCCCAGGTTTGTTAAAAACAGTCAGCTGACTGCTTTCTCTGACTTACTTCTTATCCTAGCCTTTGTGATTGGTCCAACAGCTCCATTGTGCGAGAGCCATGGAATAACAAATGGACGGATTTGAATACCACAGTTTCTCCTGAGGACTTGTGTTTCTTGATAAGATCAAGGCACAGTTAAATTCCCAGGGGTTTTTAATTGGAATCCTGCCATAAGTTCTCTGCTACCATATAGATTTAAAGCAAATACTGTTCTCAGGAACGTGCTCTCCCTCTACTTTCTTTCTGTAGTTTACTAGTGATTTTTGATCTTCACTGCTTCTGACTGCCACTTGTCACTATGACCAAGCCACAAAATACCAATATTGGTAGATCCTTTTTTATTTTTTTAATGTTTATTCATTTTTTGAGAGAGGGAGAGACAGAGTGTGAGCAGGGTAGGGGCACAGAAAGAGGGAGAGACAGAATCTGAAGCAGGCTCTGCCCTCTGAGCTGTCAGCACAGAGCCGCATGTGGGGCTCAAACCCACGAACCATGAGATCATGACCTGAGCTGAAGTTGGACGCTTAGCCGACTGAGCCACTTAGGTGCTCCAGTGGATCCTTCTTAAATGGGGAGTAATAATAAAACTTTACAGCACTTTGGCCCTTGTTTTATTTCTTCCAACTGATAGTTTCTTTTCTTTTCCCATTGCACTTCCTATACTTATTTCCTAACATGCTTTCCATCCCAATTTGGCTGCTACCTAGCAATTTTTTTTTTTTTTTTGAACTCCTACCACCTACCAGGACAGAAATTGTAAATTACGGAGTACCTGTTTCTGTTAATGATATCAGTAGGCCTTTTATGAAAATCATGCCATTTCTTTCTCTTAGCATGCTTTATGGGATGCGTATCATCATCACCACTTAAAAGAGGCTAAGTGAGGATAAATAATTTGCCCAACATCCTACAACTGGTGGAATATGTGGGATTCAGTTCCGAGTCTGCTAAACCTCAAAGCCCTTTCTCCAAGAATTAGGCTAGGAACTCTAAGATACTAGAATAGTATAAGGTCCAACTTCTGACCTGAAGTCAGAGGGATAAGACTGACACATTTGAAACAAGAGTGAATTTAAGGTAGGGTCGCTTCTAAGTGCCATGTGATATGGTAGAGTTGACTGTTCAAGAAATGGTGAATTCTGCCTCCCAATCCCACTCTACTGCTATCTGAACCTGACTGGGAATATATATAAATATTTAATCAAGAGTTTATTTTAAATGTTACCCCAGCCCTTGTTGCACAGTATACTCATTCACCACTTTGTTTACAATGCACCGTAAATTGAGACGCTATGTCTCCTCACCCTTCTGTCAAACCCAGAAACATTTGTGAGCCCTAAGTGTCTTTACACATGTTCACCCTTGTTTCCACTGCCTTTCAAGTTTCATGAGCTCTTTGATAAGCACAGGTCACAGTTAGGAGCTCTCCTTTGCACACCTGATTTGGCAAGACTGTAGCCAACGGGAGGTTTTTATCTCTGCCCTGGGTGTCTGCAACTTGGTTGAACTCAGTGCAGGTCAGTTCAGCAGAGGCCTACTGAGTGCCTAGTCAGTGGCAGCTGGCGTGCAGGGCCCTGTGTAGGAGTACAGCTTGTTCATTCAGTGTCTGTTGTCAGGCCCCTTGGAAGCACTGGTGGTTGTGACACACAGGGCAAGGTCTCTATTTTCATGGAGCTTCGTAAACAAGCAAACAGAAGGTGCTTTCTGCTCATGTTGAGCACAAAGATGAAAACAAAACAGAGTGTTGGGATCAATTGAATTGGTTTGGGAATGGAGGAAGAGAAAATACAGGTCAGGAGTTGGACAGTTTATTCCAGCAGGTGAGTACAGGCTCTTCTGAGAAGGCAGCATCTGAGTAGAGAAGGGAGCCAGACCTGTGAGGGTCTGGGGGAAGAGCCTGTGGGCAGGGAAGCATCCTGTACAAAGACGTAGGCTAGGAACAAGGTTGTTCAACCTAAGAAACGAAGGAAATGTAGCCAGCATGATGAAAACACAGGGAGTGGGAGGCGAGTGGTAGGAAGTGAGGTTGGAGACACAGGCAGGGAGCAAGCAACAGGGGCTCTCATAGGCCATGAGAAGGAGCTAGTGTTGTGTTTTAAGCATGAGAGTGACAGGGAGTGATTTGCATATTTTTTAAAGCCTTGACTGCTATGTGGGGAATGGATCAGGGTGTGAAAAGGTAGGAACAAAAATGTTTGGTGTGAGCGGCTGAACAAGATGAGTTATGTTCTTATAATTACTGATGTTGTCCTATACCTGGTGGAGAAATTTGAAGTGGGGTTTTCTCCTAGAGGCAATGATATGTGTCAATAATAGCTCCTACTTATTGAACATTTATCAGTGCCAGTCACATGGCTTACCGTGCATTTCTCATCAAGTCCTCACACATACGAAGAACCTTATGAACTGAGTTTATTATCGATGTCACTTTTTATAAAGGAAGCAACTGAAATGGGGAGACCCTGGATACTGACCGCTCTTTAGTGAGGAGAGGGAGCAGGAATGGCATGATGGCCAGGCACCGAACTCCTGGAAGGGGGCTGGGAGACTGTCAGTAAGTACACTGGAGTTTGGCGGTGACTTTGAGGTGCAAAGAAGAGTCAGTCCTGGTGATGGTGAAGAACCTGTGTTAGGAGCACACATCCAAGGGCAGCCTTCACTGTGTCAACCACTGTGGCCAGTGCTGTGGGAAAGTCTTAGATGAAATGGATGCTGATGCTGGCACTTAACAGTTCAGTAATTAGAGGCGCCTCTAGTGCAAACTAGAAAGTAGGTCCAACTTCTGGAAGGAGAATTTGTTGATATACTTAAAATGTCAGAAAAAGTCCTGGTGTATTCACTGAATTCCTGCACTTTCTCCAAGGTCAGCTTTAAGCTAGCATGGTCTTGGAAAATCTGTCCTGACCTGTCTGTGTCCTCTACCCCCAGTTCATCTTGGTCCTTTGTCTCTTTCTCGATCTCTGTCCCCGCCCCCGCCCCGCCCCCCCCCCCCCCCCCCCCATCACACGCACACATACGAATGCCAGGAACTGGGCTTTCTGGGGCAGCTCAGGAGTTCCAGGGTAGCTTATTCTGTCCTGTGTGTTCACCTTGGGACACAAATGATCCCCAGTTGGTGATATGTTTCCCTCAAGTGCTCGGGGCCTTTTCGCAGCCCCAAGACATCATCATGACCTCCTGAGGACCAGGTGCTTATGTAGGCACCTAATAAGGGTTGGGTCCTGCCCCTTTGTACCTTGAGGTACCAGGAAAGCTGTTGGAGTCCAATCTGCTCCTACCTTTAGGAACCATTTTTGGTTTTATTTTTGCATTCCTTTCTTCTTCCTGTGTTGCTCTTAATTTGCTCCCAGCATTCATTTTAGCAAAAAATTTTATCATTGGCCAGGCTCCGTATCAGTTGGTAGAAAAGCAGTTCTAGGAACTGAACTGAACTTGTTAGCCAAATACTCCATGCATCAGCAGGGGTGGTAGCTGTCAGTTGATCTGAGTTTTATGTGATGAGATTTTTTTTCTTGTTTTTTGTTTTCCCCCCTCAGACGAGAACTACTGTTTGCTAGCACTGAGATCATCAAAACCATTTCAATTTAGGTCTTTGTGTGAGAATATATAGCTCCCAAAGATACAGGTCTGGCCTAGGAAAGTGAGGACAAAAAGTAAATAACGTCGGTAGAAGGGGAATGATTACTGATACCAGGTAGGTTGAATGGCAACTCACTTACTTTTCAATGATATTATACAAATCAAATAAAATCCTATTCCCTTTTATTTTATTTTAGTTAAGTATTATTGTCCAAAATGAAAATCAGATGTTTTTCTTCTTTTTCATTTTTTTTTTTCCAAAGCAAATGGTTGCAAACACTTACTTAATATAATTTACTGGAGCTTTTTTTTTTTTAAAGAACATTTACATTACTTTCTTTTATGCATGCAGTAACTTTTGATCAGAACATGACTCCACTCTCTTGTTTAATGTTGAGCATCTGGATTAAAGGCTTCTTTTAATCTTAAATACAGATTATGACTCTCTTTCCCTTTAAGCAAACCGCCATAAAACCTTGGCTCTTTTCCAGTTTTCTTCATTAAAGCTCTCTTTATTATAGTGTTTTTGGATGGCAGTCATTAAATGATTGTTATGCACAATGGGCACTTGATTATAATTATTTAACTGGCAATCAGTTATTGCAGCAATTTGGTGGTGTAATTAAAAGGGAGCATGTTGGTACCTGCCAGCATCTTTGAGATCTTCAGCTCTGGATTAGGGAAAGAAGCAGAATCTAAACATATGAACAGGAAGAATCAAGCACTTCTATGAATGGAAGCTTTTCTTTTATTCTTCCCCAATCTGGTTCTTGGCCTCTTTCTTCCATAAGGTGGGTGAACAATAGTGATCAAATAAGATGCGGGTAAGAATTTTTGTGCTACAAACTCCTGAATCAATCAATACATTCAGTAACAAATATAAATTTGCTCCATGTGCTGAGAAATGCTGAATGCATAGAAGTATATTTCTAGAAGTCTGCTTTTTTAAACACAAACATTTTTTCCCACTCTGATCTAGGCATTTCAGCATTTCTTTCATGACCTATAAATGGCTATGGGATGCCACTAGCAAAAAGTTGGCATAAAAGATGAGTGGCATTCACACCACACCTGGAAAGCCATTAATCACTAAAGAAGTTAGTAACAACGTGATTCCCAAGTTAAGATGGTCCACTGCATGATTCAGAATTCTTTGAGCGTGACAAACATCTAATCCTAACCAACCTTAGCAAAGAAGACATTTCTTGGCTTATGTAGCTGGAATGTTATTGGAACCGCTATTAGGACTAAAGGAAGAGCTGCATGAACCAGGGCTCAGGGTTAGGAACTGGGACCCAGTTCCTCTCAAGACTCACTTTCTGTTCACCTCTCAGCTGAGCCTACCTGTGTTTGGCCTTGTTCTGAGGATGGGCTTCTAGGCCTTTCCCCATGGCAGGGAATGTGGCCATTAGTAGCCCCAGATTCTGATCTTCCTTGCTGAGCAACTCCAGTGGCAACATGTATCTTCCGTCTCTCATAAACCTGTCTCAAGGAATCACAGTACTTCTGATTGGCCGTACCTGGGTCATACACCACCCAGTGAACTAATTATTGTTGCCAAGCCAAGGAAATGACACATATGATTGGCCAAGCCTAGGGGTACCTGCATGGCTTAGTTCAGCGTCTCACTCTTGATCTGGCTCAGGTCATGATCTCAAGGTTTGTGAGTGTGTGCCCCACGTTGGGCTCTGCACTGACAGCACAGGGCCTGCTTGGGATTCTGTCTCTCCCTCTCTCTGCCCCTCCCCCACTAGCTCGCTCTCTGTCTCTCTCTTTCAAAATAAATAAAAAAAAAAATGATTGGCCAAGCCTGGATCACATGTCATCCCTGGGAGTAGGGTAAGGAAGATGGAGTCTGTGATTGACCGTCCTATCAGAGACCTTGATGTGTCCCCATAGGTGGTTCACCAATGACTAAGAAAAACACAATGATTATTTTAGAGAATGAATGTGAAAATCTGAATTATCCAAACCTAAAAATGTACTCTACGTGGTTTCCCAAAATGGATCTCCTTCTTTCTTTTAGAAGTATTCCACCTTTGTAAGACTGAGTTATAAAAATGTCCATCTAAGTTTCAAATGATTGCCTAACTTTATCTGTAGTCATCCTTTTTTAAAAAAAAATTTTTTTAATGTTTATTATTTGAGAGAGAGAGAGGGAGCAAGCAGGGGAGGGGCAGAGAGAGAGGGAGACACAGAATCAGAAGCAGGCTCCAGGCTCTGAGCTGCCAGCACAGAGCCTGACTTGGGGCTCGAACCCACAGACCACGAGATCATGACCTGAGCTGAAGTCAGCCGCTTAACTGACTGAGCCACCCAGGCACTCCTCTGCAGTCATCCTTGAGCCCTGAATAGTGTGATCCGAGGACGGGGTCCTGACGAGATGGAACAGGCACAAATAAAGATGGCATGGCCACCGTAGCTGCGCTACTACAAGGGACTAAGGGTCCGGAGTTCCAGGGAACACAGTTTTCAACTACTGCCTCAGAGTATCAAACCACTTAACCACAGTTCTGGATAATAAAAATCTCCATTTTTCTCTTGGTTTAGTTCCACATTTGAACCTGTGAGGGCAAAGGCTAAACAGTCTGCAAAATGGCAGACTTAAAGAGCAAAAGGCCTTTATTTTTATTATTTTTTTAATGTTTATTTTGAAAGAGAGAATACATGTCTGAAAGGGGGAAGGGCAGAGAGAGAGGGAGACAGAGGATCTAAAACGGGGCTCTGAGCTGACAGCAGAGAGCCCAATGCAGGGCTCGAACCCACAAGCCATGAGATCATGACCTGAGCCAAAGTCAGATGCTTAACTGAGAGCAACTGCTCATCTGACGGTGGTGCCCAGCAAAAGACCTTTAAAGTGAAAGAAAACATTCGATGAAAATTTAAAAGTGCTTTTCCTACCCCTCCCCTTCACCAACTGAACATGATCTAATCAATAAGGGAAGTATGAATCATGTTATTTATTAAGCATATAAGGAAGATAATCAAATTGTCCAAGCTCAAACTTGAATAAAAATAAATTCTCAATTTCCTATTTATCTTATTAACCAATGCACATTTATTTTTGTTATGTACTTATTTGTACAACTGAGATATTTAAGTTCAGCGCAACTTAAACCACTAATGAAATACTACCCTACCTGAACTCTGGAGCGGGGGGCAAGGAATCCACTTCTTCAAATCAAGTAAGTGCATGTGTATTTACACACACACACTTTTTTAGTTTGTGGATATTGGACAGTGCTAGAGGAGTTTCTTGGGAATCTAATCTTCTCAATGGCAAGCTCCAGCATTGCCTCTGCCAGTAGTTGAGTTCATAGGGACCTCATGCCAATTTTCTTTTCACATATGTGAAATAACAGTTTGGCACATAGCAAACAAAACAGTGACACCATAGAGAAGACTAGTGCTTTTTAAGAAGTGAAATGGGCAGATTCAGAACTAATTTTTTCTCTAGGTGAACTGAGTTTAAATTAAATTAAATGTTGCAAGAGATTACAGTATTTGTGTGACTTTCAAAAAGTCAAAGGCCGCGGCAATAAAGTATTTTCATTTTATAGAGTTTTTCTTGGAAAGGCTACGTGCCATATGACAGCAGAGTGCTTAAAAACCCAGAGGCTGGTGCCAGCACAAAATCCAAACATCATAAAGTTACTTCCAAAGCCCCGATAATTATCCGTCCCCTCTCTTGGAACAGAGCATCTCTCAACTAGACCAAATCTGCCAGCTCAGAATCACCTTCCTAGCCCAGGGTTTTGAGTATGAAGCTATGGGGAAGGCACGTTCGCCAGGAAGGAAAGGAAAAGTTACTGAACAACAACTGTCAGATGAATCAAAAACCACAGACATTAGCACTGTCCAAGTGAGCATTTTTTTTTTCTCTAGCAAAATTTCTTTCTTTCTTTTTTTTTTTAACCAAAGAAAGACAAGGAAGGCCAACCAATGGCCCAGGGGCTGTGGCTGTATGCATATCTGGTCCTTTAGTCAGTTTTTGAAAATCCAGCTAACTTGCTCCCAGCAAAATGCCTACCTCCAACCCTCTCCACTTAGAGCAGTATGCCTTTACCAGATTGGATCATTCTGAAGTAAAGGGGCTGCTTGTTCAGGCTTTGCATGCTTCGGTGGTACCTTGGAATCAGTAAAAAGCCTTGTGATCTGTGCTTCTCTGCTTCCCCAATTTTACCCAAAGGGTGCTGGGGGAGACTTGCCTTCTGCCTATGCTGCTTCTATACGCAGAAGCCCTCTGAAAGCCTTGCTGACCAGGACTTGAGATCCATGTTCTTCAGTGAATTTCCATCAGAGGGTCTCTGCCAAGTCACATAAATCTGTCAAAGAAGGCTTGTCTAGGAGAGCACCGAGTCCCTGTCCACAGAGTGTTGGCTCAACAACCATCCTCGAGTGCTTGCTGGCCAGGCCTCTCGTCTTTCCCACCCCCTTCATTAGACTTCACTACCACCTGCTAATGCATCTAAAAGGAGCAAGAGGTCTTGGTCACAACAGATGATTAGAGTTGATGCCAGAAGTGTAAACAAGTCATAAATTACTCTTAATTCTTCTTGGCTATGGATGCTGTTAGTCTTTAGTGATGGAAAAATATACTCACTTTAATCTCTTTTATTTATATAATATAATAGTTGGTCTTCTCATATGACTATAAATCTCACTTTTCTTTAACAAGCATTTCCTAAGCATGTGCTCTAGGCAAAGTACTGTGCAAGCTGCTACTCTTGAGAACAGATAAGGGAGTTCGTGTTTAGTGGGCACAGAGTTTCAGTCCAGAAAGATGAAAAAGTTCTGGTGATAGATGGTGGTGATGGTTGTACGACAGTGTGAATGTACTTAATGCCATTGAACTGTACATTTTAAAATGGCTAAAATGGTAGATTTTCTTAAATATTTTTAGCACAGAATAAATTAGAGGTCTTAAACTTTTTTTTTCAGTAAAGATTAATTATTTGTTGTAAGATGTCAGTTCCACATATATCCTATCCTATATCCAGCAAAATAAAAGTGTGTGGGACTAACCACAAAAATCTAGAATTCTACATTTCTTGTATTTCACATAGCAAGTACTGAGGTCATTATTTCACTGATTTCTCCTATTGTCAGAATACTATATAAGGTCATATTTAAGTTAACAAATGATTATCCTCTGCTATCAAAGTGAAGAGTCTCAGCAATTGCATTGTAAAACGAACCACTGAGTCAGGCCTTCTACTTAACATCCATACCACAGGGCCCCAAAATGACCAGAGCTTTGTTGAGCTTGGGGAACAGAGAATCAGATCCTGTCTTGGGGCCTGCTAAAGTGGAGAAAGCCCTGGCCTTCAGGCTCTGGTTCCTGCCTCTGCCTTTGGCCAGTGCTATAAGTGTGGGCAGGCCATCTCGTCTTCATGGGCTGCTGTGTCCTAATCTGTAAAATGGGAGTGAAGATGCCCTCCATGCAGGCTGTTGGGAGTAAACATGCAGACACTTGTGAAAACACTTAGTGCTGGGCTGGGGGCATAACAGGTGATAAGTCAGTGCCATCTCCCTTGCCCCTGAGGCTTTTGTGACAAAGGATCCTAATGCAGTGGGTGTCTGAGACAGCCTCCAGAGCGCCCTTCATCCCACATGTGTGGGAGTACGTGAGCCTCCTCCTGAAAATCTTTTCTCCCTCTGCTGATACCCAGGTCTCCTCTCCAGTCATTCTCTAAACTCTGCTCTCCTGCTCTGCCTGCCTTTGAACTGGGAAGTTCATGATGCCAATTTATTGATGTTGTGTGAGAGGGGAAATGGCCCGCCCCCGGCCCCACGCCACCAGCAGCTGTGGAAGCACAGCAGTGCTCCGTGTCTTTTGGTGTTGGATCTCCTGCTCTTTCATGAGCCCAAGGCCTCACTGTCTCGCTTCTCAGACCCAGTACCTTTCCCTAGGGTTCAAATGTCTTCCCCTTGGTTTCCTGTGACCTCTTGTCCCTCAGTTGGGAGCTAGGAGCAAAGGAAGGTACCTGTTACCCCAGACCTGTCTTTTAGTCTGGTAGCTTGGCCCCAGCACTCCCTCTTCCTGCAGGTCTGCAAAGCTGTACTTGGGAACTGTTACCCTTCCTTCCTTGTGGATCCACGCTGTTCCTCTGGCTCCAGAGGACAGCCCGGCCTTGTATCAGACGTCACCAAGACCTAGAATTCAGTTTGTTGAAGATTAAAGTACTTTGATGGGTGGCATAAATTATCAGCTTCCCCAGGTTCACGACATCTGACTGATAAACATCTGGGTGATAAAGAGCTGGGCACCCCTTCCATACCAGCACTGCAAGCTAGTGCCAGGCTACCAAGTTTGTGGTTTCAACCCTTTTATTATTGTTTTTAACTTTTTAATTCAAAACTGTGTAATTTATATACAATTAAATCTTAATTGTGTACAGATCTTCAGTATACATCTCAATTTTTATGATCTGCGCATCTGTATCAATACTACCCAGACTGAGATTCAGAACATTCCCTGTGCTCCAGAGCCTTGGAACCCCTTCCTGTCAGTACCCCCACAAAGGCAACTACTGCTCCAATCTCTATCATTTTAGATTGGATTGGGTTCTCGTCTTTTCTGCACCTACTCCCACCCTTAAATCCCAATTTTCTATTTAATATCATTTAAGAATTCGAAATTGGTTATTGCCTGTTGTGACCGAAAAGAAACAAAGTAGTGGTCATTTTAGAAATGCTTCTTCTGCCCTCCCCACCTACAAACATTCTAATGTGCCCTCTGCCCCCACCAGCCCCATCAACCAGGTCATGGTCAGGGAGGTGAGATCCCCACCCTTTCTGGTCAGTTATGCTCTGTCCCAGAGTCTGAAAAGGAATAGAAACAGAAGCTCTGGGACCTTAGTCCTGTTTTCCTGGGCCCAAACCTCAAGGTATAGTACTTTCTAAGCTGAACAAGAGTGTGGTTCTTAGAATCATCAGATACCAATTGAGCTTCCAACATACTCAGATTCCTGTTTTCCTTTTTCTGTCAAAGTAGGTTTATCTTTCCCCTGATTATGTTTTTAGTTTCCTCAGGAATGAGGAATGCATTTGATGAGGAATATCACCATCGCACTCCCCTTTCAGCATGTTAATGTTGACCATCTTGAACTGTTTGTACTGGGGAGTATTATGAGAAGATGATTTTATAGGAGGTACACAGAAGCCCCCATTTTGGCATGTACTGCCATACTCAAATCCGTATATTTAAAAATGGAGCTTAGTCTGTTTATCCTACAGTAAAAATACATACAAGAAGCTATTATTATATTGACATTGGAGCCAAACAGGAAATCACAGGATTCACAGATGTTATCTGCTTTAATGCAGTGGGTTTTCTACACACTGACTTTGTAGCCAATCAGGATAGACTCCACAAAAGGATTTAAGGAACATGTTATTGACATAATGTGTATTTCTTGGGCTTTGCAGACTATATTGTGTTCCCAGAGTTCTGAGGGCGAAAGTGAGAAGGAGGCTTAGAGAGAGATGAACAGCAAGAAAGAATTGAGATCGATTCCATCATTACCATGAAAATATAATTATAACATTCTTTAATATGGGGTAGATTTTTGTATAATTCAACAATGTATGTAAGCACTTATTATATGCACAGAATTGTGCCTAAAGCAGTTTGCAGCCCAAAGGGAAGGTAATATGTCAAAAGGAGTAAGTCCTCAAAACTGTCTTTTTAAAATTTTTTTAATGTTTATTTATTTTTGAGAGAGAGAGCATGATGAGGGGAGGGGCACAGAGAGAAGGGGACAGAATCTGAAGCAGGCTGCAGACTCTGAGCTGACAGCACAGAGCCCAACACAGGGCTCGAACTCATGAACCAGAGATCAGAGACCTGAGCCAAAGTCAGATGTTTAACCAACTGAGCCACCCAGGCACCCCAAAACTGTCTTTTTCAACATTTTTATCCATGATTTAGATTAGGACAAAATTGGCACATGTAGCTGATTCATGGGTGATGCTAAACCTGGAAGAGACTGAAAACAAGCCCTAAAGAGATCATGACAGACGGGAGGCTGAACCTAGAAAGTTGAAATACAGCAGGCACAAGTGTAAGTCCTTAGATCATTTTTTACAGAGCTTCTGTGAGTATTGAGTGGGGGAGATACAAAAACATCAGCACTTGGGAGAAGAGGTTGTGGACGCTTGCAGGCACAGCGTGGGTGAAGCAGTAGTATGAAGAGGTGTAACAGTAGCTTCTGCACTGTGAACTCATGCTTCTCAAAATTCCATTACACACACTCGAAGCTGCTGAACAGAAGGAATAGGCGACCTCATGACTGTGTGTGGGTGTGGAGGACTCACATTTATGGGGGATGGACTTCATACCAGTCGAAGGGCCCCGGTGGCCACTTGTCAGAGGGATTGTGGAAGAGATCTGTGTGCCCTGTAGGTTTGGAACAGGCCTCATCCAACCCTGATTCCCTATGGTTGTTTGTGTGCACGTGTGACCTCAGTGCACAGTGCAGGGTTGGGTGACCTCCAGTAAGATGGCCATGGGCTAGAACATCTGGGGAAGGAGGCAGGAGCTGACATGCATCTTGAAGTGTGACAGAATTGAGGAGTACAAGGTGAAGATAGACAGGCATGGGATGTGAGGGGTGTGTTGGGAGACAATGCAAGAGAAGTTTGGGTCGATAGGGTGGAACAATAGAGTGAGAAACCCTAGAGGATGGAGATTTGGACACCCTTGTTTTCACTTGGTCTCCTACAAGGACACAGGGTGACACAGACCCCAACCCTACAACCTTGGTGATATTAGCAGTTCCCTGTTTTGTTGGTTGATAGGCAGTGGGGGTGTCCAGACCAAACCACTCAAAAGTTATTTCTAGTACAGAAGGGTCACAATCAGTTTCCTCTTTTTTTTTTCTCTCTCTCTCTTTTCATGTTTATTCATTTATTTTGAGAGAACACATGCTCACAAGTGGGGAAGGGGCAGAGACAGAGGAGGAAAGAGAAAATCCCAGCACACAGAGCCTGATGCAGGGCTTAAACCCACAAACCATGAGATCATGACCTGAGCTGAAATCAAGAGTCAGTTGCTTAACCAAATGAGCTACCCAGGCGCCCCCACAGCCAGTTTCCTAAAGGCCATGGGGGAAAGGCACCTTGTCAGGACATGAGCAGTAAGGCTTATGCACCTGCAGCCTCAGTGGAGGTTTTGCATTTGTACCAATGCTATGTTTCTAAACTTTCCAAAGCTTCAGGTTGTCATTCCCAGAGGCCATCATTCTAACCAAGTTTCTGTTTTGCCTTTGTTCATAAATGAGGCTTGAGAGAGCCCTTCTGTAGGTAAAACACTTTATCTAGTTTTATTTCCAACATTCACCCTTTATTTTCTCTTAACTGAACAGCCAACAGCAAGATGCAGAGCGTATTCAGGGGACATTGACTCCGTTCATTTGCACTGTAAGGACTTGCACTGCATCGTGTTACTTTTTGCAAACACATCACAGTTTTATTTCCAGGCATTTTCTGCACAATGGCCCTACGACGTGAGTAAGTTAGGGCTCATTCCCCATCTTGCAGATGAGGATATTAATGCAGGAGAGGTGAACTGAAGTGGGGAGAGTAGTTTAGTTAATGTGGAGAACAGCCCATTTTACGAATGGAAAGGCCATTGGAAGTGGGACATTTTTGCTCTTTAACTAAAGAAACATTACAGAGAAAGGGTTTGGCGTTGGCAAGGCCAAGTTAAACAGGATACAGCATTCTCTCCCAGTGTTTCCACCACCACGCCCCGTCCTCACTCCGGTGCTTGCGGGTCACTTCCTAATCTGTGAATGGGTTCGCTGACCTGTAAGCAAGGATGGGAGGTGGAGATTTCACTTGCACAAACCCATCGAAGGAAGTCATTCTGCAAGTTTCCCAAGGATGAGGGAATGTTTTTTTCTTCTCCCTCTGTTGCCACTCCCCCTCCTGTTCCACTGTAAAACAACCTCAGCCTCACTACCCGAGCAAAAACTGTAACCCAGAGCTACGTTCAGAGGCCTGCTGTGGCCGTGTTTATCTTGGTCTTCTTTGGAGGCTACTGAGGTTTTGTGCCCCCCCACTAGTCCAGTGCCTCTAAAAAGACATTTCAGGGCTATCAAAGAGACTGCAATATCCGGGGGCCATTTAAAAAGCCAGAGACATGTTCTGTGACTCATCACCAAGTCCTGATATTCAATAATCCCATCACCCTAGGGGGTCCCAAATACTGTCTCATTTGATCTTCTACCCAGTTTGAATAAAGAATCAGGAGGGCTTTACAGGCTGATTGCATAGGATGCATTATCATTCCTTCTGAAGTTAGGAAAAATAAAGCTGTTATTGCTTGAATTAAAACAAAATAAACACAAACCCATAGGACTTTCCTAATGTCCTTTCTGATGTGGCCTTTACTGGGTGTTTCTTGTGTTTGTAATTGTGTCAAGTTCTAAGTCCGTCATTCTGCTCCATGATTTCCCTTGATTTTCCATCGTCTTCTCCTTGTCATACTCAGATGCTTCTACTCTGTCTTCATGCAGGTTGTACAGAGCTTGTTTATTCCCTCAAGACACAAAGCAGATCATTTGCTTAATTTTTATTTTCAATGTTGTCTGTGAGTCGTCATCATGGGGCAGCTTTGGTACATGAGGCTGATCTTTGTTCCCTGGAAGTCTCTGCCAATATTCCGGCCTGTTGTATACATTCACTGCTATTATTGTAATAATAGTTTACAGAAGCCCAGATTATGATATTTTAATAATATAGAGCCCTTTGTTGGTATAAATGCTTCATGCAAATTGGAATGAAATATTAAAACCGCAATTTTGGCTCTACTTATCAGTATACAAAAAGATTGGACCTGATTCCTCAGATAGAAATGAGCCCTTGTTGGCAATTTAGGATTTCTTCATGTCTTACATCGTAGTGCCCTCATTTTAAGAGCAAAGAAGTGGAGATCTAGGACTACTCTTTGGTGAGTTTTTGGTCAAGATGACATTGAGTTCCAAGTATCCTGGCTCTCAATCCAGTATTTTTCTCTCCTATGTTTAACCCCTCTTTTTGTATACTTTCCTAGAAGCAAGGCTGTGATCTCCAAGTGGAATTTCTGTAAACTCAATTCCAGCATGCCCCAGTTAAAAGAATCCTAAAACAGCAATTTTCCAAGCATGCAATCAAGGGCTATGATTCCTGTTCTCAGGATTATAGCTTTGGGAACTTTGCAGTGTAGACTCCTGTGCACTGTGGCTGCTGAGGGAGGGGCCTAACACCTACTGTGTATTCTATCAGGCTTGTCCTACATAGGGGCTTTGCTATTTCAGGTGGTATCATTTCCTGCCTTCTCACCCTCCATCTACTACCCCACTTGGATTAATCTTCCGCAAACACTGGTTGTTACTGATCACTGCTGTGACCAAACACCTTCCTCCGATCAAAGCTCCAAACTCTGTGACCAAACACCTTCCTCCGATCAAAGCTCCAAACTCTTCAGCTGCTTCTCCAGCCCCCTCCTGCCCCCCGCCAGACCACTGTCCTCACCGTCTCCAGAACAGGCCATATTGATTCCCAATCTTCTTTGCTCTTGTAAAAGCTCTCCTCCTGTCTTTGGTTCAGGCATGCCCACCCTGCAGGAGCCCGGCCAGTCCCACTTGTTTGACTCCGTCCTAGGCCGTGCTGCAGCCTGGCTGTACATCCCTCAGGCTGACCTCCTGAAATGTGTGCTGATTCTATGAGAGTGTACAACTGCAGCCGTTGACATCCTGATTGCATCACTGTCCTGAGCTCTGGTCTCTGAAACTCAGCTATGAGCTCCCAGAGAAGTTCTCAGACTTTCTCAGTTCACAGTGCTCTCAGAGTCTCAGGGATTATTTCACAGAGCCACTGGGCCAAAAGAAATACAGGGAGGTTTCATTTATGAAGCATTTAGGACTCAATAAGTAGTCCTGTCCTAACAGTTGAATAGCTCTTTGAAAAAATACTGCACACAAATGGAAAGAAAACATCACTGTTTTATTCTGAAATAAACACAATTATTTACTAATAGGTTATAGGTTCCTGTTGGGTACTGCACAGCTTCCCAAAGCTTGGAATCAGATGGGACACTGACACATTCCTTTCATGTTCTATGTTTTCACATAATACTTTTATAATACGACTGCCCAAAACCCAGTTTTGCAAAGGTACGAGATCATCAAAAAGAATATAGCACAAACTAAAATGTTGAAGCTGTAAACTACCTTGATTTGGTAGTTTCTGTAGTGCCTGGTAGATACTGTGTATCATGTTTTCCTGAAATTTTTGAAATATCCCATCCCATGGTACAAATTCACTGCAGTACCCCGAGGCACTGAGGCACACGCTTTGGGAACCACACCTCTGGTGTAATATCTCCCATGCTTCTCTTGTGTGTTCCCCAAAGTGCATTGAGCAATGCAATCTTCATAGTGGTAGCCAATTAATACTTTATGAGGATTTTAATCCTTGACCGTCTGATAGAGGCCATAAGCATCACAAAATCAGCAGTGTGTTGAGTTCTCTGGCATGGCAATAATTCAAGTTAAGTCCATTTCAGTATCTTTTGGGGGAATGTGTAAAGGAAATTCCTATACTAAATGGAGGTTGGCTTAAGTGTCCTTTAAATTCCATTCCACTGGTAAGGTTCTTTAATTCAGTAGAAGCCATATGTCATAGAGGATCGACATAAGCACAACGGCATGACAAGAGGGTTAAGTTTAAGGATGAAACATCTCAAACCCCTAGGCAAAAAATATAAAAATATTTGAATTCTAACTTGCTAAATTTGATATGGAGGTAGAGACATAAAGCTGCTGTTTCCTTAATTAATAAGGTAGATTTGTTGATAAACCGTTTTTCTTTCAATTGCCACAGAAATTGGCCATATAGGAGGACACTGAGAAAACCACAGTACATATCAGAAAAGTAGAAGTAGCACACACAAAAAAATCTGATCATCTATAATACAACTAAAAAAATACAAATTAAGAAAAATTAATACATGAGAATAAAATGCCACTGGGAGTTTTAAAAACTCCTGTTGGGTCAGTGAGGAAATCAGAATGAAAATGGTAGATTATCTAGAAATAATGTGAACATGCTACACATAAATATTTTTTGACACACTAATATAATACTTAGGAAAATTTACCAACCTAAGTTCTCTTATGAATAACAAAAATGAATGAAAATAAGAGAAATGGTGCATCAAACTTAGGACATTAAAAAAAATTAACCCACAGATGGCAGAAGAAAAATCTTAGAAAAGTACCTACGACACAGTAAGCACTTAATAGATGCTAGCCATTATTATTATTTACCTGTCACAAAAGTTGAGGAGTTTCTATTTGAATGGTACAGAAAAGTCTCCTGGATATAGTACTAAATTTGAAAAGCAAGGCTCACTTTTGAGATAGCTGGGGAAGGTGGAATATGGACTCCATATTAGATGATTGATAGGATTGAATTAATGTTAATTTTCATGAGTATGATGATGTCATTATGGGTGTGCAGGAGGGTGCCCTTATTCTTACAGGACACATGCTGGTGCATTCAGAAGTATCATGATGTCTGTTGTATACTTTTCAGTGATTCGGTAAAAAATAAACATAGATGAAGAGAAAAATGTGGGAAAATATCAATACATTTATGTGAATAGGATCAAGGTGTTGATTCAAGATTCCTCTAAGTTTGAAGCTTTGCAAAAGATAAAAAAGATATTACCAAAAACCAAGGTATAGGACATGTGTAGCGTGTTTTTTAAGAACCATATGTGTGTATGTGTGTGTGTGTGTTTATATGTCTACATGCTTGTATAATGCATGAACTCTAAGGGATATACCAGAAATTGAGTGATTGCTACTGGGGAAAGGAATTGGTTGGCTGGGGACAGGACTGGAAGGAAACTTAGCTTTTGAATTTGTACTGTATGCTTCCATTTTCTATCTTAATGGGAAAAATAAAGCTATTGTAATGTTTTTTGTTTTTTTTTAAACCCTATGTCCTGTGCTCAGTTTCACTGTTGTGCCATCACTGTATAAATGAAATAATTTATGCCCAGGGTGGGGCAAAGACTACTTACGAAGTGCCTTCACTCTGTGCAGATTTCTTGGATGGTTCCCTCCTTGCTCTGTTGGGAGTCTGCTGTGGGTTTCCTGTGGGTCAGCAGCCTGAATGCCTCCTGCCCCAGCATCCGGCCCCCTCCCGCACACAGCACCCTTTGACTTTGGCTCTGTGGGGGTTTCATGAAGACGTTTTCACAGCTGGTGGAAGGTGGTGGGCAAATGGGACGGTCCTCAGAGGCAAAGGTGTGGGCTTCCTGTTTTTGCTGTGACTCAGACATGTGGGAGAGCGTTTCTGTTCAACACTCTTAATAAATAACTTGCTCACCCTGACAAGTGAGACTCCCCAGTGCCAGAGTTCAGGACAAGAGGCACCTGATCCTCTAGGCTTCTTCATGGTGAAAACCAGAACTGACAGTCTTTTGGATGTGGCTTGTGGTGCCAGTGATTTCGGAGCTGGAAGGGATATACCTGAGAGATCCAAACTATCCACTTTATAAATGAAGCCCCTGAGGCCAGGAGAGGTCCACTGACTTGGACGAGTGACACAGCCGGTAACCAACCATACGGCCCCTGAGCTATCTCTGCAGGGTTCTTTCCATGACCCTGCAGCCGCCTGAGAGGCTGGGGACTCTGGTGCAGGCCTTAAACTCATTACACTGGGCAGATGCTTACTTTCTCTCAAAAGAAAAGGGTGCAGTGCAGTGTGGCCTAAAGGTCAAGGAGGGAGAGGGGGATGAGAAAGAAGGCACGGTTTACTAAAAACCGTTATTTTGTCCATGCAAGGTCTCACAGGGAACCCAATTCACCTCTTACTTGAAAGAGACTGATAAACTTGTGAGGATTTTATCCCTTGCCCTCAGAGTATTAAAATACTAACACTGAAGACTTTACATAGAATATTTGAGAACTTTTTTTTCACTATTAACTTTATTAAGAAATACTTCAGGGGACGCCTGGGTGGCTCAGTCAGTAGACGTCTGACTTCAGCTCAGGTCATGATCTCACGGTTCGTGAGTTTGAGCCCCACATCAGGCTCTGTGCTGACAGCTCAGAGCCTGGAGCCTGCTTCGGATTCTGTGTCTCCCTCTCTCTCTGCCCCTCCCCTGCTCATGCTCTCTCTCTCTCTCTCTCTCTCTCTCTCTCTCTCTCTGTCAAAAATAAATAAACATTAAAAACAAAAATTTTAAAAAAGAAAAAAGAAATACCTCAGGGGGCACCAGGGTGGCTCAGTCAGTTAAGCATCTGCCTCTTGGTTTTGGCTCAGGTCATGATCTCAGGGTTCATGGGTTTGAGCCCCAAGACAGGCTCTGCACTGACAATGCGGGGCCTGCTTGGAATTCTCTCTGCCCCTCTCCCAATCATGCACTCTGTCTTTCTCAAAATAAATAAATAAACTTAAAAAAAAAATAAGGAAATACTTCAGACTTGCAAAAAAGACTTAGTGAGTATAATGAAAACCTACATACTACACTCAGCCAAAGCAGGACATGGACTATTTAGTTGAAGCCCCGGCCCATTTCCTGATCACAGGCCTTCCCTCTCCCCTCCCCGAGACGTAAGCCCCGCCCTTAATATAGTACTTATCATTGCTCTGTGTGCCTTTATACCCTGACTGCATGTGTGATGTCTCCCTAGATAAGGTATCACCTTGTTTTCCATAAAATGTCATAGAGAGGGTGTCATGTTGTACATATCCTTCCACTATTATCTTTTTCCACTCAAGAGTATATTTTTGAGGAGGAGCCAAGATGGTGGAACAGCATGGAAGTTTTTTGTGTGTCTCGCATCCATGAAATACAGCCAGACCAACACTAAACCATCCTACGCACCTAGAAAACTGATTAGGGGATTAACACAACAGTCTGCACAACCTGAACCACAGAATTCAGCAGGAATTCACCCCAAAAGAAAGAGCACGAAGAAATGACAGCCAGGAATTTAACCAACACAGATACAACAAGATGTCTGAACCAGAATTTAGAATCACATAATAAGAATACTAGCTGGAGTAAAAAATAGAGTAGAATCCTTTTCTGCAGAGATAAAGAAGTAAAAAATAGAATGAAATAAAAAATGCTATAACTGAGCTGCAATCATGGATGGATGCAGTGGCAGCAAGGATGGATGAGGCAGAGTCAACGATATAGAGGACAAACTTATAGAGAATAATGAAGCAGAAAAAAAAGGGAGATTAAAGCCAAAGAGCATGATTTAAGAATTAGAGAAATCAGTGACTCATTAAAAAGGAACGACATCAGAATCATAGGGGGTCTCAGAAGATGAAGAGAGAGAAAAAGGGGTAGAAGGGTTATGTGAGCAAATCATAGCAGAAAACTTTCCTAACCTGGGGAAAGACACCCATATCAAAACCCAGGAAGCACAGAGGACTCCCATAAGATTCAACAAAAACCAACCATCAACAAGGCATATCATAGTCAAATTCACAAAATACTCAGGCAAGGAGAGAATCATGAAAGCAGCAAGGGGAAAAAAAGTCCCTAACCTACAAGGGAAGACAGATCAGGTTTGCAGCAGACTATCCACAGAAACTTGGCAGGCCAGAAAGGAGTGGCAGGATATATTCAGTGTGCTGAATCAGAAAAATATGCAGCCAAGAATTCTTTATCCAGCAAGGCTGTCATTCAAAATAGAAAGAGAGATAAAAAGTTTCCCAGACAAACAAAAGTTAAAGGAGTGTGTGACCACTAAACCAGCCCTGCAAGAAATTTTAAGAAATTCTCTCTGAGGGGAGAAAAGATAAAACACACACACACACACACACACACACACACACACACACACACACACATACACACACACCAAAAGCAAAAAAGATTAGAAAGGCCCAGAAAACACCACCAGAAACTCCAACTCTACAGGCATCATAATGGCAATAAATTCATATCTTTCAGTACTCACTCTAAATGTCAATGCACTCAATGCTACAATCAAAAGACATAGGGTAACAGAATGGATAAGAAAACAAGATCCATCTATATGCTGTTAATAAGAGACCCACTTTAGACCTAAAGACACCTTCAGATTGAAAATAAGGGGATGGAGAACCATCTATCATGCTAATGGTCAACAAAAGAAAGCCGAAGTAGCCATACTTATATCAGACAATCTAGACTTTAAAATAAAGATTGTATCAAGAGATGCAGAAGGGCATTATATCATAATCAAGGGGTCTACAGACCAAGAAGACTTAACAGTTGTAAACATCTATGTGTCAAGTGAGAGCACCCAAATATATAAATCAATTAATCACAAACATAAACTCATCGATAGTAATACCATAATAGTAGGAGACTTCAACACCCCACTCACAGCAATGGACAGATCATCTAATCAAAAAATCAACAAGGAAACAATGACTTTGAATGACACACTGGACCAGATGGACGTAACAGATATATTCAGAACATTTCATCCTAAAGCAGCAGAATGTACGTTCTTCTCCAGTGCACATGGAACGTTCTCCAGAATAGACCATATACTGGGACACAAATCAGCCCTAAGTAAGTAAAAAAAGATCGAGATCATACCATGCATATTTTCAGACCACAACGCTATGAAACTCGAAATCAGCCACAAGAAAAAATTTGGAAAGGTAACAAATACTTGGAGACTGAAGAACATCCTACTAAAGAATGAATGGGTTAATCAAGCAGTTAAAGAGGAAATTAAAAACTATATGGAAGTCAATGAAAATTATAACACCACAACCCAAAACCTCTGGGTCGCAGCAAAGGCAGTCATAAGAGGAAAGTATATAGCAATCCAGGCCTTCCTAAAAGAAGAAAGGTCTCAGATACACAACCTAACCTTACACCTTAAGGAGCTGGAAAAAGAACAGCAAATAAAACCCCAAACCAGCAGAAGACAGGAAATAATAAAGATTAGAGCAGAAATTAATGCTGTCGAAACCAAAAAAACGGTAGAACAGATCAATGAAACCAGAAGCTGGTTCTTTGAAAGAATTAACAAAATTGATAAACCACTAGCCAGTTTGATCAAAAAGAAAAAGGAAATGACCCAAATAAATAAAATCAAGAATGAAAGAGGAGAGATCACAACCAGCACAGCAGAAATGAAAACAATGAGAGAATATTATGAGCAATTATATGCCAATAAAATGGGCAATCTGGAAGAAATGGACAAATTCCTAGAAACATATACACTACCAAAACTGAAACAGGAAGAAATAGAAGCTTCGAACAGACCCATAACCAGTAATGAAATCGAATTAGTAATCAAAAATCTGCCAAAAAACAAGAGTCCAGGGCCAGATGGCTTTCCAGGGGAATTCTACCAAACATTTAAAGAAGAGTTAACACCTATTCTTTAAGCTGTTCCAAAAAATAGAAATGGAAGGAAAACTTCCAAACTCTTTCTATGAAGCCAGAATTACCTTGATTCCAAAACCAGAGACCCCACTAAAAAGGAGAACTATAGACCCATTTCCCTGCTGAACATGGATGCAAAAATTCTCAACAAGATATTAGCCAACCGGATCCAACAATACATTTAAAAAATTATTCACCATGACCAAATGGGATTTATACCTGGGATGCAGGGCTGCTGGTTCAATATTCGCAAAACAATCAATGTGATTCATCACATCAATAAAAGAAAGGACAAGAACCACATGATCCTCTCAATGGATGCAGAGAAAGCATTTGACAAAATACAGCATCCTTTCTTGATAAAAAACCCTTAAGAAAATAGGAATAGAAGGATCATACCTTGAGATCATAAAAGCCATATATGAAAGACCCAATGCTGATATCATCCTCTATGGGGAAAAACTGAGAGCTTTTCCCTCAAGGCCAGGAACATGACAGGGATGTCCACTCTCACCACTGTTGTTCAACATAGTACTGGAAGTCTTAGCCTCAGCAATCAGATAACAAAGAAATAACAGGCATCCAAATTGGCCAGGAGGAGGTCAAACTTTCACTCCACAGATGACATGATACACTATATGGAAAACCCAAAAGATTCCACCAAAAAACTGCTAAAACTTATCCATGAATTCAGCAAAGTGGCAGGATATAAAATTAATGTACAGAAGTCAGTTGCATTCCTATACACCAACTGTGAAGCAACAGAAAGAGAAATCAAGGAATCAATCCCATTTACAATTGCAAATACCTAGGAATAAATCTAACCAAAGAGGTGAAAAATCTATACACTGAAAACTATACAAAGCCTATGAAAGAATTTGAAGAAGAAACAAAAAAATGGAAAAAGATGCCATGCTCCTGGATAGGAAGAACAGATATTGTTAAAATGTCGATACTACCCAAAGCACTCTACATATTCAATGCAATCCCTATCAAAATAACACCATTCTTCACAGAGCTAAAACAAATAATCCTAAAATTTGTATAGAACCAGAAAAGACCCTGAATAGCCAAAGCGATCTTGAAAAAGAAAACCAAAGCAGGAGTCATCACAATCCCAGACTTCAATCTATACTATAAAGCTGTAATTATCAAGACAATATGGTACTGGCACAAGAACAGACACTCAGATCAATGGAACAGAACAGAGAACCCAGAAATGGACCCACAAACGTATGGCCAACTAATCTTTGACAAAGCAGGAAAGAATATCAAATGGAATAAAGACAGTCTCTTCAGCAAGTGGTTGTGGGAAAACTGGACAGCAACATGCAGAAGAATGAACCTGGACTACTTTCTTACACCATCCACAAAAATAAACTCAAAATGGATGAAAGACCTCAATGTAAGACAGGAAGCCATCAAAATCCTCGAGGAGAAAGCAGGCAAAAACCTCTTTGACCTTGGCCACAGCAACTTCTTACTCAACACATCTCCAGAGGCAAGGGAAACAAAAGTAAAAATGAACTACGGGGACCTCATCAAAATAAAAAGCTTCTGCACAGCGAAGGAAACAATCAACAAAACTAAAAGACAACCAACAGAATGGGAGAAGATATTTGCAAACTACATATCAGATAAAGGGTTAGTATCCAAAATCTATAAAGAACTTATCAAACTCAACACCCAAAAAACAAATAATCCAGTGAAGAAATGGGTAAAAGACATGAATAGACACTTCTCCAAAGAAGACTTCCAGATGGCCAACTGACACATGAAAAAATGCTCAACATTACTCATCATCAGGGAAATACAAATCAAAACCACAATGAGATACCACCTTACACCTGTCAGAATGGCTAACATTAACAACTCAGGCAACAACAGATGTTGGGGAGGATGTGGAGAAGGAGGATCTCTTTTGCATTGTTGGTGGGAAGGCAAGCTGGTGCAGCCACTCTGGAAAACAGTATGGAGGTTCCTCAAAAAACTAAAAATAGAACTACCCTACGACCCAGCAATTGCACTACTAGGCATTTATCCACGGGATACAGGTGTGCTGTTTCGAAGGGACACATGCACCCCTGTGTTTATAGCAGCACTATCAACAATAACTAAAGTATGTAAAGAGCCCAAATGTCCATCGATGGGTGAATGGATAAAGAAGATGTGGTATATATATACACAATGGAGTATTACTCAGCAATCAAAAAGAATGAAATCTTGCTATATGCATTTACGTGGATGGAACTAGAGGGTACTATGCTAAGTGAAATTAGTCAGAGAAAGACAAAAATCATATGAGTTCACTCAAATGAGGACTTTAAGAGACAAAACAGATGAACATAAGGGAAGGGAAGCAAAAATACTATAAAAACAGGGAGGGGCACAAAACAGAAGAGACTCATAAATATAGAGAACAAACTGAGGGTTACGGGAGGGGTTGTGGGAGGGGGAATGAGCTAAATGGGTAAGGGGCATTAAGGAATCTACTCCTGAAATCATTGTTGCACTATATGCTAACTAATTTGGATGTAAATTTTAAAAAATAAAAAATAAAATTAAAAAAAGAGTATGTTTTTGAGATTCATCCATACTGCTGCGTGTAGCCCCAGTTCAGCCATTTTCACCAGGGCAGAACATTTTATTGATCACATATTTGCAAACATATCCATTCTTCTGTTTTAACCATTTAGGTTGTTTTCAACCTTTGATTCAAACAATGGCCCAACAAACATCTTTGCACTTGTTCCTTGTGCACACAGTATTCACCTTTTCTCACTATTGCTGTATCCTTCATTGATCTACACAAAGAACAAATGGTTCTGTCCCTTTTTGTTTGAGAAATTCATGATTCAAGGGTGCCTGGGTGGCTTAGTTGGTTAAGTGCCTGACTTTGGCTCAAGTCATGATCTCACAGTTTGTTGGTTCGAGCCCGGCATCAGGCTCTGTGGAAACAGATCAGAACCTGGAGCCTGCTTCAGATTCCGTGTCTCCGTCTCTTTCTGCCCCTCCCCCACTAGCACTCTGTCTCTCTCTCTCTCTCAAAACTAAATAAACATTAAAAAAAAATTCATGATTCAGGAAAGTGGGTGTTTCTCTGAGAGACAGCACTTTGATTTACCTCAGGGTTTTAATTTGGAGAATGCTGTATTAAATCATCTGGGAATTTTTTTTTTCCCTCCAAATTAACTCAGGTCTTTACCACAGACCTACTGAAGTTGAAATGTCTCTGTGGGGAAGAAAAGCTCCTTTGGAGAAGCTCCTAATGACTGAAGCCCTCCACTGATTTACCACCCAGCTGTACTTAGGCAGTCTACGCACCCACACACATATCTCACTAGACTCTGGTTATGGTGCTCAAGAAAGTGGGCAGATCCTGTGAGAGGAAATGACCTTTCAGCAGAGTACCCACTGTGATCATCAGACACCACTGTGGTGCAGTCCTGGCCTGCTGGTGATACCATTTGACTTCCATCCATATCATCCCTTTTAGGCACCTGTATTTATGGCAGGTTGGCTGATTTGTATTTCTTCTGTGTTAGAAAAGGCTCATCCTCTGTAACCCCAGATACTGGGGCAATCACTTATTCTAGTATCAAACTAGATAATAGGGATCATAGCCCTGCTTTCAGTAAGATTGCATTCTGGTGCTAAAGGCTTTAGGCACATGCATTTAGAATTGTAACACCTTATATAGGCCACTTGATATGTACAAGGGAAGGGTATAGAGTGTCAAAGAGGGAAATGATTCCAGTTTGGGGACAGGGAAAGACTTCATGGAAGAGGGACCATTTCAGCTTTATCTAAAAGGGCTAACAGAGAAGACGAACAATAAGAATAGCAGGTTCAAAGGCACAGATGTTACCTTTTTTAAGTAACTGGAGAGTAGGGTGCATGTAGGGATGATGCAGAAAGGTGAAGGTTGAAAGGTAGTAAGGTAGGTAGGTTGAGACTAGACTGAGAAGCATTTTGAATGGACTTCATTCATCATGATGAGGGACCCATCATTCCTCATGATGGGGGACCCATTGAATCCTGTTAAGCAGAGAAGAGACACGGTAAGCACTGTTAGAAAAATGCCTTTGGCAGCCAGGAAAGACTTGAATTGGAAAGGGACAGCTAGAGGTCTGATCAGGAGATAAGAGGAGGCAGTAACAATAGAAAAAAGGAAGGAAAGGATGAATTTGAAGACAGCTACTCTGTCATGAATGAGCAAAATGTAGATTGATGGAGAGACCAACTATGAAAACAAGAGACAACAAAATGGAGTATAACATGGAAGTAATCGTATAAATATCTAAATAAGGTTCAGAGTTTGAGGTGCATGAAAGAAATGAGCATTAGTTAAAAGTAGAACCATTCCACGTGTTTTAACTATCATGTATTGATTTCTGCACATGCTCAAGACAGGAAAGGGGAGAAGTCTTCTGCATTTGGAATCAGGAAGCCAGCATTTAGTGTCCCTGCCCTGCTTCTTGACTGTCTTTGAGACCTTGTGCAAGCCAGTTGACCTTTCTAAGTCTGCAGTCCCTTCCATCATAAAACAGGATTTGTCTGTTGCCCCAGTATCCCTTCCAGACCTAATATCTTCCAGTCTCTTTTTCTTGCCTGATTGCCCTAGACATGCCCTATTAGCTTTTAGACCTTAATTCTAGTTCATATTGTGACTTCTCCTTGGACCTGCGGGTTACTTAGACATGTGTTGCTTAATTTCCAGGCATTTGGAGGTTTTTCTTGTCTTTCTGTTCTCGTACTTTAATTCATTTCCACAGTGGTCAGAAAACATGATTTTAATCCTTTGACATTTGTTGAGATCTACTCTATGGTTAAGAATATAATCTATTTGGGTAAATGTGCCATGTGCACTTGAAAAGAATCTATATCCTGCAGTTGTTGCCTATATAATTCTATGTTTGTCAGTTAAATTGAGTGGATTAGTCGTGTTCAAATCTTCTGTATCCTTGCTGATTTTTTGTCTGCTGATTCTGTTAGTGAGAGGTGTGTTAAAATTTCCGGTGGTGACTGTAGATTTGTCTGTATCTTTTTCTTATTCTCAGCTTTGTTTTTTCTTCAAGAACTTATAAGCTACATTATTTGATGCATAAATGTTTAGGGCAGTGATATCTTTCTGTGGCATTGACCCTTTTATCATTGTGAAATGTCTCTAGTTCTCCCTTGTGATAACTCTTACTTTAATATCTGTTCATCTAATATTGATGTAACAGAACTTCTTTTTGTTATTTGCATGGTATAAAATCAAAAGTGAATTGCTGGCTTTTTGTAGTTGTATCTATGTTTCTTAAAGTCCAATATAATAGTTTTTGTCTTTTAATTAGGTTGGTTATGCCATTTACATGTAACTACTGGTTTAGTTAGGTTTAATTCTCTTGTCATTTGTTTTATCTGCTCTGTTTTTTTTCTCCTTTGCTTGTTTTTCTTTGCCTTTATTTTACTTATTTATTTTAAATATTTTTCTTTTTTATTCTTTTTTTTAAGTAAACTCTACCCCTAACATGGAGCTCAAGCTCATGAAATTTCCAAATTAATCTATTACAGTTTCCCTCACCATTGCCCAAGTAAGCAAGAAACTTAAAACAGTGTATTCCATTTTCTCCTTACCAACTTTTTGTTATACTTGCCATATATTTTATTTCTATGTAAGTGATAAACCGCACAAACCATTATTATTGTTGTTGTTGTTTTAATGGTCAGTTGTCTTTATATTTACCTATATATTTACATTTTGTAGCTACTGATTCTTTCTTAAAATTGTATGCTTCCATATCAGAGCTTTTGCCCTTGAGCCTGAAGAACATTCCATCATATATTCATCATATCCTTTAGTATTACTTGTAGAGCAATTCTCTACAAGAAATGAACACTTGTTTTTTTGTTCTTCTGAGAGCATCTTTACTTCACATTTCTTTCTAAAGGGCATCCTCCTTGGGTATAGAATTTTTGGTTGACTTTTTTTCCTTCAGAACTTTAAAAATTTTTTACTTTGTGTATTTTTTCTTAAGAAGCCAACATTCTTTTTTTTTTTTCACTTTTTTTAAAAATTCCAGTATCGTTAACATATAGTATTGTATTAGTTTCAGGTATCTCAATATAGTGATTCAAAAGTTCTGTACATCTAGACATGACTCAGTGCTCATCATGATAAGTGTACTCTTTAAAAAAAAATTTTTTTTTAAGTTTATATTAAGAGAGAAAGAGAGTGCATAAGTAGGGAAGGGGCAGAGAGAAGGAGAGAGAAAGAATCCCAAGCAGGCTCTGCAATGTCAGTGCAGAGCCCAATGCAGGCCTCGAACTCACTAAACGTGAGATCATGACCTGAGCTGAAATCAAGAGTTTGGATGCTTAACCGACTGAGCCACCCAGGCACTCCACTAAGTGTACTCTTAATCCCCTTCACCTATTTCATCCATTCCCCCACCCATTTCCCCTCTGGTGACCATCAGTTTTCAATAGAGTCTGTTTTTGTTTGTCTCTCTTTCTCCTTGTTTGGTTTCTTAAATTCCACGTACGAGTGAAATCATATGGCATTTGTCTTTCTCTGACTTATTTCACTTAGCATTATACCCTCTGGATCCATCCATATTGTTGCAAATGGCAAGGCTTCATTCTTTTTTATGGCTGAGTAATATTCCTGTGTGTGTTTGTGTGCACGCGCACGTGTGTGTGTGTGCCACATCTTCTTATTCATTCATCTATTGATGAATGCTGTCATAATTTGGCGACTGTAAATAATGCTGCTATAAACATAGGAGTGCATTTATCCCTTTGATTTAGTGTTTTCATATTCTTTGGGTAAATACCCATTAGTAGAATTACTGGATCATATGGTAATTCTATTTTTAATTTTTTAAGTAACCTCCAAACTGTTTTCCACAGTGGCTGTACCAGTTTTACATTCCCACCAACAGTGCAGGAGGGTACCTTTTCTCTACATCCTTGCCACCATTTGTTGTTTCTTGTGTTTTTTATTTTAGCCATTCTGACAGATGTGAAGTGATAACCTCATTGTGGTTTCGATATACATTTCCCTGACAGTGAGTGGTGTTGAATATCTTTTCGTGAGTCTGTTGGCCATCTGGATGTCTTCTTTGGAGCATTGTCTGTTCATGTCTTCTGCCCATTTTTAAATTAGACTATTTTGGGGCGCCTGGGTGGCTCAGTTGGTTAAGCCGCCGACTTCGGCTCAGGTCATGATCTCGCGGTCCGTGAGTTCAAGCCCCGCGTCGGGCTCTGTGCTGACAGCTCAGAGCCTGGAGCCTGTTTCGGATTCTGTGTCTCCCTCTCTCTGACCCTCCCCCATTCATGCTCTGTCTCTCTCTGTCTCAAAAATAAATAAACGTTAAATTAGACTATTTTATTTTTTGGTGTTGAGTTATATAAATTCTTTATATATTTTAAATGATAACCTTTATATGTCATTTGCAAATATCTTCTCCCATTCAGTAGGTTGCCTTTCAGTTTTGTTGATTGTTTCCTTTGATGCACAGAAGTTTTTAATTTTGATATAGCCCCAACAGTTTATTTTTGCTTTTGTTTCCCTTGCCTCAGGAGACATATCTAGAAAAATGTTGCTATGTTCCATGTCGGAGACATTATTGCCTGTGCTCTCTTCTAGGATTTTTATGGCTTCAGGTCTCACATTTAGGTCCTTAATCCACTTTGAGTTAATTTTTAGTGTGTGGTGTAATAAAATGGTCCAGTTTCATTTTTTTTGCATGTAGCCATCCACTTTTCTCAATACCATTTGTCGAAAGGACTGTCTTTTTCCCATTGCATGTTCTTGCCTCCTTTGTTAAAGATTAATTGACCATATAATTGTGGGTTTATTTCTTTTTCATTGATCTATGTATCTATTTTTGTGCCAGTAACATACTTTATGATTATTACAGCTTTGTAGTGTATCTTGAAATCTAGGATTATGGTACCTCCAGTTTTGTTCTTTTTTCTTTTTTTTTTTTTTTTTTTCCTATAAGAATTGCTTTAGTTATTTGGGGTCTTTTGTGGTTCCATGCAAATTTTAGGATTATTTGTTCTAGTTCTATGAAAAATGCTATTGATATTTTGATAGGAATTACATTAAATTTGTTCTTCCAATCCATGTGAAAGCAATATATTTCCATTTGTTTCTATCATCTTGAATTTCTTTCATCAGTGTTTTATAATTTTCAGAGTACAGGTCTTTCAACTCTTTGGTTAAGTGTATTCCCAGGTATTTAATCATTTTTGGTGAAATTGTAAATGAGATTGTTTTCTTAATTTCTCTTTCTGATACTTAATTATTAGTGTACAGAAATGCAGTGGATTTCTCTATATCATTTTTTTATCCTGAGACCTTACTGAATTTATTTATCAATTCTAGTAGTTTTTTGATGGAGTCTTGGGGGATTTTTATATATAGTACTATGTCATCTGCAAATAGTGAAAGTTTTACTTCTTCCTTACCAGTTTGGATTCCTTTTATTCCTTTTTCTTATCTGATTACTGCGGTTAGGACTTCTAGTACTATGCTAAATAAAAGTGGTGAGAGTGGACATGTTTGTGTCCCCTGCTTTGGGGAAAAACCCTCAGTTTTGCCCCAGTAAGGATGTTAGCTGTGAATTTTTCATAGATGGCCTTTATTATGTTGAGGTTTGTTCCCTCTAAACCTACTTTGTTGAGAGTTTTTATCATGAATGGGTGTTATACTTTATAAAATGCACTTTTTTTTTTTTGCCTATGTTAAAATGATCCTGTGGTTCTTATCCTTTCTCTTATTGATGTGATTTATCACACTGATTGACTTGTAAATATTGAACCACTCTTGCATCCAAGGAATAAAACCCACTTGATCATGGTGAATGATTTGTATTAGTGTATTGTTGGGTCAGTTTGCTAATATTTTGTTTGCATCTATGTTCATCAGAGATACTGGTCTGTAGTTCTCTTTTTGTTTGTAGTATTTTCATCTGACTTTTGTATTAGGGTAATGCTGGCCTCATAGAATAAATTTGGAAGCTTTCCTTCCTCTTCTGCTTTTTGGAATAGTTTAAGAAAAATAGGTGTATTAACTCTTCTGTAAATGTTTGTTAGAGGGGTGCCTGGGTGGCTCAGTTAGTTAAGCAGCCAACTTCAGTCAGGTCATGACCTCGCGGTTTGTGGGTTCGAGCCCCATGTCGGGTTTTGTGCTGACAGCTCAGAACCTGGAGCCTGCTTTAGATTCTATGTCTCCCTCTCTCTCTGCTCTCCCCTGATCACGCTCTTTCTCTCTCTCTCTCTCAAAAATAAACATTAAAAAAAAATGTTTGTCAGAAACTCTGCCCATGCCTCTGTCGTAGAACAGCCTTTGGCGGCCTTCTCTGCAAATGGGCTCTATGGCCTGGCGTCCTCATCCCTGCCACCTGTGATCACAGGCCAAGGCCCCTGAGGAGTCACCACCAAGGTTTCCACCAGCCCACAAGCAACAGTGTGGCAGCCATCCCCTCCAGTGTCTCATTTATGGTCACCCACAACTATTATCCAGCACCACCTGGATTCCACTTCTAGTAACAGAAGTGCAGAGTATCCTGGGGATACCATCCCCCACCACCCTGGTCTCCCCAAGGCCAACCTGGGTCACTGGTGGGCAGGCTTCTTTTTTGGGAAGTCTACACTCCTATTTATGGCTACAGTATTGGAGTCCCTAAAACACTTGGAATCTCCCCAGGCCTCCAGTGGCACAGTCACCTGTGATTTGGCTCTGGAAGCCATGAAGAAGCAGCCTCATGGCCAGCCTGGCAAAGCCAACACCGGGCCCCCATCCTGAGTGGCCACCACCAGCCACCAGGCTTCATGAGGTCCTAGGTTCATCAGAGCCACTCCCCTCCTCTCCCCTTCCTCCTCTCCCTTACCCCCCCTTTCTTCCTCTTCCCTCCTCTCCCTTCCCCTCCCCTCCTCATAGACTAGAGGCTGCAACAAGCAGAAGCAGTTGGTATCTTTTGTATCAAAACAGCAAAACACCAAAAAGGAAGTTAAGAGAACCCCACTCTTTACTATCCAAGCCACATTCAAGCCTTCGTGACACCCTGTAATAGTGTGCCTTGCACCAAGTCTAAAATAAACTCCAAGAAACTAGTAAAGAAAAAAAAAGATTTGGTAGAATTCATCTATGAAGCCATCTGGTCCTGAACTTTTGTTTGCTGGGATTTTTTTTATTCCTGGTAATCGATCTATTCAAATTTTTTGTTAATCCCTGCTTCGATTTTGAGAGGTTACATGTTTCTAAGAATTTATCCATTAGGTTGTCCAGTTTATTGGCATATAATTTTCCATAATATTCTCATATAATCCTTTGTATTTCTGTGGTGTTGGTTTATTACTCTTTCATACCTGATTTTGAGTCCTCTCTTTCTCTCTCCTTCCCCCTCCCCCTCCATCCTCCTCTGTCTCTTCTCTTTTTCTCCTCTCCTCTCCTCTCCTCTTCTCTCTCTCTCTCTCTCTCTCTTTCTCTCTTTCTCTCTCTTTCAATGAGTCTGGCTAAAGATTTGTCAATTTTGTTGATCTTTTCAAAGAACCAGCCCCTGGTTTCATTGTGCGTTTTTTTGGTTCTAGTTCATTTATTTCTACTTTAATCTTTATCATTTTCTTTCTCCTACTGATTTGGGGTTTTGTTTGTTCATTTTCTAAATCTTTTAGGTGTAAGGTTAGGTTGTTTGTGTGAGATTTTTCTTGCTTCTTGAGGTAAGCCTGTATTGCTGTAAATTTCCATCTTAGAACCACTTTTGTTGCATCCCAAAGATTTTGGACCATTGTGTTTTCATTTTCATTTGTCTCTGTATTTAATTTTGATTTCCTCTTTGATTTCTTGGTTGACCCGTTCATTGCTTAGTAGCATTTTTGTTTGTTTTTAATGTTTATTATTAATTTAGAGAGAGAAAGAGAGACAGAGTATGCATGTGAGTGGGGGAGGGGCAGAGAGAGAGAGAGACAGAGAATACCAAGCAGGACATGCAGTGTCAGTGCAGAGCCTGACAGATGTTATCTGTCCTCCCCTTATCTCAGATATCCTCCCCTTATCTCACAAATCATGAGATCATGACTTGATCTGAAATCAAGACTTGGATGCTTAACCAACTGAGCCTCCCAGGTGCCCCTAGTAGCGTGTTTTTAACCTCCATCAACATTCATTCTTAAAAAAAAATTTTTTTAGGTTTATTTATTTACAAGTGGGGTAAGGTCCGAGAGAGAGGAGAAAGAGAGCGCCAAGCAGGCACTGTACTGCCAGAGCAGAGCCCAACATGGGGCTTGAACTCATGAAACTGTGAGACCATGACCTGAACCAAAACCAAGAGTCAGCCCCTTAATCAGTTGAACCAGCCAGATGCCCCAACATTTATTCTTATTGTTGATTCCTGAAAGGCAATGTGTCTTTTTTTTGTGTGTGTGTGGCTACTTTTAAGATTTACTTTTTATCTTTGCTTTTTATCAATTTGTAGGCTCTCTTTATTATCTTACCTGAGGATCCCTGAGCTTCTTCAATCTGTGGGGAAGATATGTCCTCACATTTTGAACATTATTTGCCATTTTTTCAAATTTGTCTTCTTTTCCATTCTCAAAAATTTTTTCTACCTACTGAGAGTCTTATTACATGCTTGTTAGACATTCTGACCATGCGTCAAATCTATATTACTTTCTATTTGCTTTTCTTTTGTGCTTTATTTTGGGCATATAGTATAGACCTATCTACTGATTCACTAATCCTGTCTGCTGCTGTATCTAGTCCACTGTTAAACCCATCCAGTGAGTTCTTAATCTCTGATACTGTTTTTGGAAGTTGTAGAAAGTTTTTTGGATTTTTTTATTTTTGTAGATCCTGCATTCAAATAATCTATCTTTTCATCCAGTTTTTCTGCCCTTTTTCTTTTGAAAGTTATTTTGAAATCATTGCTAAATCAAATATGTGGATCAACTCTGCTTTTAATCACTGTTTTATCTCTTGATAATTGGGGCTTTTACAGTTTTCCAGGGTGGGAGAGAATATTTAGTAAATATTTATTATATGCTAAACACTGTAAATGATAGATTTACTCCAGATTGTGTTGTAGTATTCTATAGAATATTTAAATTTGTTCAGTCAGCTAAGTTACTAGAAGACCAGTTTGATTCTTTTGAGACCTTATTTAGGGAAGATCTACTTCCGTGTCCCCTTACTGCTCAGTATGATTGATAATCTTATGGGTGGGTTTTCTGAGTTGTAAGTAAATGTTTGGTACGCTCACCTATGTCTTCTACTCTGCCTTGGCCCCAAATCCAACATCTTTCCAATAGTGTTTAATACCTAATTCCATTCACTCACAGTTCTCAGCTTCACAGCACATACTTTCTTCCCAGACTTTTACGAGTCTCAGCCATCACTCAGTAGCCTGAGAATCAGCCAAGGAGCCAAGAGCAATTTCCATGTAGATTTCTGGGTTCAGTCCCTCATGTTCAACCATTTCTACCACCTGGCTCCCCAAACCTCAGCCATCTTAGTGACATTGAACTTACATTTCTGCCTCACCCCTCTATCAAATCCCTGCTGGAGTTTCTGTGTTGGTTGCTCTTTGAGCCTGGTAACTGTTATTTTATATATTTGTCAAGTTTTTATTGTTGATGGCAGGAACATGAGACTGACACCATCTACTTTATCATAGAAATAGAAGGTAGCATTTTGCTATCTTGGTTTTAGTTACATGTTTTTAGACACCCATTTTTAAAGGTGTGATATATGGATAATTTTTATTTTAAATTTACTTCAGGGTAACTATTATTCAGTAACATTTCCCAACATTGCTATTTAGATGGGAAATGACTATTTTTTAGCTTCATCTTTATGAATGTATGAAGGTTTCAATTAGCCACTTCAGCTTTGGTGCTCACTGTATTAAGAGATAGCTTCTTTGACATTTGCTTGGTTTGAAAATTGTCTAGTGTTGAGAGTCTGCTCTGGCTTGACCCAATTTCCTGGTAAGCATAGTCCCAGTTAACAGCACATCTTGGCAAAATGGACCTATTGTCCTGGGTGACTGATTATGGCAGCCATTAGAGTTTAATATCTTTGGCCTTCAGTTTTATCTCCTGTGAAAATTCAGCCACTTCAGGGGAAGAATGGCAGAGTAGGCTGTATTAGTCATTCATATGAAAACAATTTATCAGATCCCTTCTTATAGACCTGGTTTAATAGTAGCTGGGGAGAAACTTTTGTAGTAAACTCCTTGGTGTCTGAGGCAGTGAACAGGGACATACAAGGCGGGAAAGTGTACATAAAATAGAAGGGATAAAAAAGATAAATCTTATCATTGTTTTAACCCTTCCCATGGAGCTAGGCTCCTTCAGTTATTTTATCTGTTTCCTCAAGAAGTTCTTAGTGCATTGTGATAGGAACTATGGCAATAAAGCAAAGTCTAAAATTATACAAATAGGGGCACTTGGGTGGCTCAGTCACTTGAGCATCTGACTCTTGATTTCAGATCAGGTCATGATGCCAGGGTTGTAGGATCGAGCCCCATGTTAGGCCTCTGCACTGAGCTTGGAGCCTGCTTAAGATTCTCTCCCCTGCTCACTCTCTTTCTCTATCTCTCAAATAAAGAATAAAATGATACAAATAGGGTGATAATAAAGAGTAAAATCTAAAATGATTAAGGTAGGCTGGAGATATGCCAGAAATCAGCAACATTGGTTTCTTCCTAGGGGGGCTTTTGAGTGGCTGGGCATTAAGGATGGGAGAGAGACTTCATTATGTAATCTTTTCTCCTCCTGAAACTTGAACCATCTAAATATGTTACTCTCAAAAAAAAAAAAAAAAATCAAGCATGTTTATTTTTTATCCTTCCTATAACATCCTGAGAGTAAAAGGATATTATTATTATTTAAAAATATTTTTAATGTTTATTTATTTTTGAGAGAGACAGAGTGCAAGGAGGGGAGGGGCAGAGAGAGAGAGAGGGAGACACACAATCCGCACAGAGCCCAACATGGGGCTCAAACACCAGGACTGCAAGATCATCACCTGAGCCAAAGTCAAGACGTGTAACTGACTGAGCCATCCAGGCACCCCAAGGGATATTATTTTTAAACCCTCAAAGATAATAAAAATAGGAGAGCAAACAATGGCAACAAAAAAATTGGAGTCTGGAAAGATGGCACTGTAGACTGAATGCTTGTGTCCCACTAAAATTCAAATGCTGATCACCAATGTGATGGTAGTTGGAGATGTGGGGCCTTTGGGAGGTGACTAGGTCATGATGGCATTAGTAACCTTATGAAGCAGACCTCAAAGAGGTCCCTTGCCCCTTTCACCATGTGAGGACACAGTGAGAAGGTGTGATCTATGATCTAGGACCTATGTGATCTATGATCTAGATCTATGATCTAAGAAGCAGAATGTCACCAGACACCAAATCTGCAGGCACTTTGATCTTGGACTTCTCAGCCTCCAGAACTATGAAAAATAAATGATTATTGCTTAAATTACCAAACCTGTGGTGTTTTGATATAGCAGCCCAAACTAAGACAGATGGACAGCAAGGAAGTTAAATTCTAAGCCAGCCAATAGAGAGCCAGTTGTTTCCACAGAGCTACCTGAAGGCTTGGGAGTTGGGGACAGTAGATGCATCTGAAAATGAGACTTAAAACAGGGTTGTTTGAAAGTCTGACTTAAGAGGCAGTTAGATCCCTAGCCTTTCATGCTAGCTCTGCACAATAGGACACCTGCCCACCCCCACCCCCAACTCCAGGTAGGAAACTGAAATTTTACTTTCTGGTGAGAATAAAACAGAGTTTCTGGACAAGGCCATAGCAGAGTTGAAATTAGGGTATGCAGCGCTGCAAACACGAGATTAAACAAATGTTTACATATCAAATACAGAGAGACCAAACCTTCTGCCCACACCCGGCTACCACAGCTAGGTCGTCAAGCTTAAGTACCTCCAAGACAGGGGAGAGGATTCTCTGTCTCCGGAATCTGACCACCCTGAAGAGAAAATGTCAAGAGCTCTGTGACATGACAGCTCAGCCAGATGACCATACAGGGAAATCCACAGTAGACCTCAGACAGCTTTTGAGTAACTCATTAAATAGGAGCAGAAACCAAGTATTGCCAGGCATCTAACTTGAAAGACAGAGACTAAACTAAATTTGAAGGAAATATACTGTGTCAAGAGAAGAACATTTTAGATAGTCGAAAAATTTTCTCTATTATTTATGTTCTCAATGAGTCAAAGATATTAAATTCATGAAACAACAAAGGGCCATGAAAAGTGATATTCAGATAATGAAAAAGAACTCTCAGACATTAAAAATATAATAATTTGGGGGCGCCTGGGTGGCTCAGTCATTTAAGCATCTGACTTCAGCTTAGGTCATGATTTCGTGGTTCACGAGTTCAAGCCTCTGTGCTGACAGCTCGGAGCCTGGTGCCTGCTTCAGATCTGTGTTTTCTTCTCTGTCTGCCCCTCCCCTGCTTGTTCTCTCTCTCTCTCTCCCTCTCTCTCTCTCTCTCTCTCTCAAAAATAAAACATTAAAATTTTTTTAATACTTAGTAATTTTAAAATTCAACAGGGTTAAATAATAAAATTCAGAGTGTCTTCTAGAAACTAAGACAAAAGGACAAAGAAATGAAAAATAGGAGAGAAAAGATAAGCAAAGTAGTGGATCAGGGTAGGAGTGCCAACATCCGACGACAGAAGTTGCAGAAAGAAAAACAGAAGACACATCAGAAAAAAATATAGAAGGAGTTAAAGAAAATTTCCCAAAATTGGAAGGCTCAAGATTGTAACATTCAGTGCTGTCAGCACAGAGCCCAGCACAGAACTCAAACCCATGAACCACGAGATCATGACCCAAGCCAAAGTTGGCCACTTAACCCCCTGAGTGACCCAGGTGCCCCAAAAGACTTGAGATTCTAGATTAGAAGGGTCTACTTACTACCCAGAGCAGTGAATGGCAATAACCCAACACCAAGGCCCATCATAATGAAATTTCAGAACTCTGGGTAAAAAAATCCCTACCACTTAAAGAGAGGAAAAAATAGGGTCATATATAAAGAACCAAAAATCAGAATGGTTTTCGACTTCTCAATAACTACCCCGGAAACCAGAAGCCAATGAAACAGTGCTTTCAAACCATGAAGGAAAATTATTTCTAATCTACAATTCTGTATCCAGCCAAATTGTTAATTGAATATGAAGCTAGAATAAACATATTTTCAGATACACAAGATCTCAAAAAATTTACGTTTTATTCACTCTTTTTGAGGAAACCACTGAAGGACAAATGCTGGAAAAACAAGAATAAACCAAGAAAGAGAAAGACATGGAAAATGGGAATGGGGGGATGGTACACAAGAGGGAGAGAGTCAGAGGAATCCTCAGAATAATAGTGAAGGGAAATCTCAGAATGACAGACCTGAAGCAGTAAAAGCAACTAAAACAGATCGGATCAGGGTGGAAGGCTCCAACACATTTTGTTAAGAAAGTGAAATTGCTTAAATACCTAATTTGCCTGAGCATTTATTTAGGAGATTTAGACAGTTGGCAGAAAGTTTGGGATTAAATTATGGGTAAATACTTAAGAACACAGTAAAACAAAAAAGACAGTTGTTAAGTCCAGGGAAACAACGTTGCAGAAGAAATGTAAAAGTAATCCTAGCATATTACATAGCTCACCTTGATATAACACTTAGATACTGATCAAAATGGAATTATAATTATATTGACAAGATAAAAGGAGGGGTAGGTAAGAGTTTGTGATTGTGGGGGTGAGGGAGCATTTAGTACAAGATAGCTAAATCCTCATCTACCAAATGGGAAATAGATACCTAAAGCTTAAACCTGAGGGAGGAAAATCATGAACTCAAGAAGTAGCAATATAGACATTAAAGATTTTGTACCCAATTCCTATTTCAGGAGGAGGGGGGTTCCCCACACACCACACACTTCTTTGACACAGCTGAGTGTCCTACCATTCAACTCAATTCTGGCACTATCTACCCAGAGCTAATGTCAGCTTCTACTGGTTAAAGCTTAGTCCCACAGGATTGCCCTCCGCTTCAGGTGCCAGTCACAAGTCCATGTTATTATCTGTACTTCTAACCAGTGGACTATAAATCAGCAGTTCTCATGACCCCCTCCTTGGGCTCAGTTAATTTGCTCATGGCTCACAGAACTCAGGAAACCATCTTACTAGATTACTGACTTTTTACAAAGGATATTAAAGTATATGAATCAACAGCCAGATGAAGAGATACATAGGGTGAACAACAAAGGAGCTTGTGTCCTTTTAGAGTTTGGGGCCCAGCACAGTGGCACAAAGGAGTGTTCTAGTTCACCAATGTGGAAGCTCTCTGAACCTCATCCTTTTGAGTTTTTATGGCGCCTTTGTTATATAGGAGTGATTAATTAAATCATTGGTCATTGGTTATTGATTCAATCTCCATTTCCCCAGAAATTACGGGGTGAGACTGACATTCAAAGCATTCAGAATGCTGGAAAGCACATGGTGTGGTGATGGTAAGATCTGGAATTGACTCCTGGCTCTACTATCAAAGTCACCTAACCTCTTTGAGAATAAGATAGGGGCACTAATAATCACAGGGTGATAATAGGTATCAGGCAGAATAATGTATATGGGAATGCTTTGTAACTAGAATATTCCTATTACAAGTATTGGTTTCAATTAGTTCCTTTAAGTGTTGAGTTTGTCTGTACAAATGTACCTTCTATCCCTGGTATATTAATATTATTGACTCCAGGTAGGCTTGTGTATTAGTTAAGGTATAGGTTAAAGTACTGTTAATAGGGAGATCCAAAAATATGGCAGTTCAAACAAGACAGAAATCTGTTTCTCTCTCATATAACGGTCTAGAGCTATGCTATCCAATATGGTAGCCACTAGGTACATGTGGCTATTTACATTTAAACAATTACAATTAAATAAAATTTAAAATTCAGTTCCTCAGTTGCGCTGGCCACATTTCAAACACCTAGTAGCCAGTTGACTAGAGGCTGTTGTATTGAACAGCACATAGAGAACACTTCCCTCATCACGGAAAGTTCTGTTGGGCAGCCCTGACCTAGAGGAGCGGTCCAAAACTTCAAGGGTAGCTCTGGTATACAGGGTCATCCATGGACCTGAGTTTCATGAATACTTTTGCCCTGCTATCCTCTAGTAAGACTTCATAACACATTTTTGGTGCCTTTAGTCCCTTTGGCATTATGATAAAGCCTACAGACCACCTCACAGAGTAATATTTTTAAATGTATAAGATAAAATGCATAGAATTACAATGGCAATTAATTATGTTGAAATATAATTGTCAAAGTATAAAAAAATAAACTCACGATATAGTAGTCTGTGCTTTATTAATACACCAAGTAATGATCTAGTGGCAAATCTAATGGCTACTGTAATTTCATAGTATTGATGAGTGTGTGTGATTTTTCAAGATAATCCACAACAAGTATAATGTGATATGTACATATCTGTATTTTCAGTTAGTGACAGTCATGGATATGGCAAATACTACTATGTTTTGTTCCCTACATATTAACCGAAGGAAATGCTAAGCTTCAGATAGAGGCTAGTAAAAATAAAGTTATATAGTTTTCTTCCCATCCAAGTTTACAAACTAACATTTCTATTTATGGACCCCTTGGAGGGGGTGTGGAATCCAGGGTTAAGGAGCCCTGCTGGGTGATGTCAAAGCTGGCTTGTCAATGCCAGTTCTATACTCTAGAATGTGGGAAGGGGAGAGTAAATAATTTCTCTTTTAAAGGACATGACCTGGAAGTTGTTCCCATCCCATTGGCCAGCAGGCAGTCACATGACCACCTGTAGTATAAGGCAAGCTGGGAAATGTAGTCTTGAGGGTAGCCCTTTACCTTGCTATTAAAAAGCTTGGAGGAGTTCTGTTAGTAAAAGGAAAAAGGGAAGAAGCGGTATTAGGATAAATAGCAGTCTCAGCTTGGTTCTTCAGTATGGAATTAAAACAAAAAAATTGTTTTTATTTTTAAAAAATGGCTCTTTTTTTCCTAACAGTCTGTGCACTCTTCAGGTCTAAGTCAGAAATGTGAGAAAGAATTTCACTCTTACTAACTGTGGATGGGCTTCCACAGTGTCACCAGTTCCTGAGGTATACAGTGTCTAAGGGATGTAACAAATTTGGAGCTGATGTTCCCCAATTCTGTGCATATGCTGGCAACCTTGTTATTAGTTCACAGACAACAGTTTCACCCCTCTCAGGGTGTATGTGTTCATGCTCAAAGCAGACTCAGTATGCCATTATCTGTACTGAGGGAAGCAGTAACAAATTAGGCATCTACTCCTGTCACCAGTGACCAGTAGTCTATGTGCAAGAGAGCATAAAAAGTAGGAGGCAGGCTTTTTCCAAACAAACATTCCTTGAGCAAATGCCCTTTAAAGTTTAAAATAACAACTCTTTGGGTTGTACAGGCCTTTAACTTTTTAGAGAGCTTGAAGTACCTTAACTCTTCTTATTTTATTAAAGTACCCAGATCATGGGGGGTTTTCGTTATTTTTTTTTAACTTAGTTAAATAAATAGCAGTTTTGATTCAGTACCACATGGCCAACAGCTTTTAGCTTATAAATGAAGAGTCTGAAAAGGCATACTTACAGGCGAGACCGGTTGGCTTCTGGCAGGAGTGAGGCCGAGCTGGTCCAAGCCCAGAGAGCACTTAAAGGGCCAGGCAACCCCTCATGCACACCTCTCGTCTCCATCCTGGGGGGTTCTGGTGGAACATGAAAACTCAGTATTATTTACTTTAAAGTTCCTGATTGTGAGCTCCCAAGGGGCAGGCACTGGGGTCTTCCTAGCCCCCCCAAATGCTGGTGCAATTCCCTGTACATCACAGGCGCTAGACATATGTTTGCTGACAAATCGCTTCTATTTTATGAGCATTTATAATGGCCTTTTAAATAAGTGCCATTTTAAAGTTTGCTGAATGAAGTGTGGTTTTTATTTAGTCTTAGGGTCACCATTGTTTTATTTGTTTGGCCACCCTTCCCCCCAGTCCATCGCCAGTTTAAAAATGTGATTCACCAGGAAAATATGACTCCGTTAATTGAATTAATTTTAGAGGCAACTTTTCAGGAACCTGTCTATTTCTGTAAAGTGAGATCCACTCGCAAGTGTACCATTTGGTGCCAGCACTCAAATTTTCCCTGACTCAGTTGCTCCAGTGGTGTTTCAAATGTCTTCCCATTATATCAGGCAGCCAGTGCCCCATACTTGTGAGGATTATTTACAGGGTCTTGTGATTCAGCCCAGGATCTGATAGTGATCTTGGTCGGGTGATATAAATAGTCTAGGATTTGCCAATGGCTATTTTTATAAGGGAAGCTTTCGAAGTTGATTTCTTTGAACCCAGAATGACTTTCTCCCTCTGGCTTCCCCTGTTTTCCTCTGCCACTGGGGAGATCCTCTTTTCTGCAGGCCTGTCTTTACACCTCCTCCAGCCAGCTGGTGTCTGCAGAAATCAGAAGGAAGATACGTGTTTGACACAGAGTTGCCTGAAATCCTATATCTTCACCCCCTCTCAGTATCATCTTTCTTTCATCCGGCCCAAGAATGGCACCCACCCCGCCCATCAGGCCACAGGATCTGTGGGACTAGCCGCCTTGTCTGAAATAGATACCCAGTGGCTCTCAGGCAGGACAATTCCCTACATTCATACCTGAATGTATATTTTACAATATTACTTTTTATTTGTCTTTGTAGACTTGCCCCTGCCCCAAGTTGGGGGGAAAAAAAAACCACCCAAAACGCTCAGTAGAGTTACTGTTGATGAACCAGACAGCCTCATTTGAGGTAACCCCAACTGTATGTGTGGCCAACACCCCTGCCCCAGGTGGTGCAGACTCTAGAGTGCCTGCTCAGGCCTTCCCTGAGGATGTCTTGGCCCCACGTCTCCAGAGCTCTCTTTCCTCCTTGTGAGGTACCCCTCCCCCCACCCCACACACACAGTACATGTGCTGTCAGCCAGGAGAGGCTCGCCTTGGGGTGCCACCCTCTCTTTGCATCCTTTCCCCAGGTTTTCATGCTGAAAACAGCACATTCTCAACATGAAGCAAAAATTGATCCTGCTCTTTTTCATCCTGTGTTTTTGACCATGCTGTTCTTGGCACTCAAGCTTCTAGGCTTGGGGGTAGAATTGATAGCTTCAAGTGTAATAAGTTAAATTGGTCGGCAGTATGCCATGTGTAGCCTTAGCTCCCCTGGATAATTTACCAGCATCTGTGGCTTCTCCCACCCAGTGGCCTTGAGTGTCTCCTTAACTTCACAACTGGCTTGCCTCTTGGAGCCCTGCCCCCTCCCTCCCACCCCCCAGTCAGCTCTGAGGGCTGGAGATCTTTCTTACTTCTTGGGCCAAGTACTGGAAGTAAAAGAGATTGTTTCAGTCTCTGAGTTCCACCCCAGGGTCAAGGGCACCAGAGCCTGGTGCTGCAGTCTGGCCAAAGGGACCACAAAACCAGGTCACCAGTCAGTCCATCCATGCCCTGAGCTTTGGTTCTGCCTCTGCCTGGGATTAATTGTCCCATCTCAGGATAACTATGAAGATCAAATAAGGTATTAATGCTTGAAATACTTTATGAAAGGTAGAAAGATAACAGCAAGAATAAAAAATAGTGGGTACTATTTTATGGGCATCTCTTGTGTCCCAGGTACTTTGTTTAGTGCTTTATGGGAACTATCTCATTTACTCCTGACAACTACTCTTTGAAAGTATTAATATGCCCGTTTTATAGAAAAGGGAAAGTGAGGCTCAAAAAGATGAAGTTACTGGTCAGGATGCCATACCTAGAGAAAGTGGTAGAGTCAAAATTTGAGTCTGGTCAGGGTGAGTTTAAGGCCTACGCTCTCATCTATTAAGTAGAATATTTCCCTTCCCATTTCAGGATTGGTAAGAGAAACATAATTAACTTCAGAGGTGGGAATTTACAGCATTTTGTTTGGGATATGTATTTTACCCTCCATTTTCGAGTCAACAAGCAAGTTTCTTGTGCTTAGGCCTTATTTCCGGAGCAGAAGGAACTCAGTGGTTTTCCCACTGGGAGAGGGAGACATGAGATGTGTCTGTCTGTTCCAGGAAATGCCACCCCCTCTTGTCACCCACACTGCACCACCCCAGTGCACTGACGATACATTAGCCAACTCAATGATGACTCTGTTGTGTAAGCCACTAGCTGTCAAGATGACTAAGGCTCAGACAGTGCTCCCTGCATTTCTGTTTCTGTGGTTGACAGTGGATTGAGTAGGACATTTAGGCCTGCTCTACTTGTAAGAACCTTTGGGCAGGTGAGTTCATCAAGCCCTGGCATAGCACATGGTTAGCCACAGGAGAATGAGACATAAAAGGCTTGGTTCCTGTGTGGGGTCGCCATCCTGTAGCAAAGACAGGACAGGCATTGTGACTAATCAGTGTGTGTATAACTGGCAGTGTAGAAAGAAGTGCATCCACCAGGAAAATTCAGAGAAGGGGAAGCCTCCATGAGAGTTTGATCTGGTTGCTGGTGCATATGGGTAGAATGGCAAGGAGAGTGAAGTGTTCCAGATATGAGAAACAGCCAGGCGTATCTGGTCAAGATCTCAAAACGCTTTGTTCCTGGAAGAATTTTATATAAATTGGGTTTTAATCTTAATTCAAGAAAAGGCACATATTAAAACTTGCCACTTTTCAGAGTGTTTATGTCTTAACTGAGAAGTCGTGTAATTCTGCTCAACATGTCTAAGTGTATGTTTACAAAACCTGTAACTGTCAGTAAGGGAATTTAAGGGCAGTAAGGAAGATTATAGTGGTGGTGGCTACATAGACATATGTGTGTGTTAAAACTCACAGAATTGTTGGGGCGCCTGGGTGGCTCAGTCGTTTAAGCGTCCGACTTTGGCTCAGGTCATGATCTCACGGTTTGTGAGTTCAAGCCCCACGTCAGGCTCTGTGCTGACAGCTAGGAGCCTGGAGCCTGCTTCCGATTCTGTGTCGCCCTCTCTCTGCCCCTCCCCCACTTGTGCTCTGTCTCTATCAAAAATAAAATAAATGTAAAAAAAAAATTTTTTTTAACCTCAGAATTGTTCACCCCAAAAAGTCAGTTTATTACCATATGTATATTTTTAAATGATTATTTTTAAGTGCATAAGGTTAATCCTTCCCCTCCAACAGCTTATAGCTTAATGAAAGATGAGACAGTAAACTGTCAGGGCACCTGGGTCACTCAGTTGGTTAAGTGTCCAACTCTTGGTTTCGGCTCAGGTCATGATCTCATGGTTTGTGGGTTCGAGTCCCACATCAGGCTCCATACTTACAGTGTGGAGCCTGCTTGGGATTCTGTCTTTCTCTCTCTGCCCCTCCCCTCCTCTCTCTCTCTCTCTCTCTCTCTCTCTCTCTCTCAAATAAACTTTTAAAAATTAAAAAAAAAAAAAAGGAGGAAACTGTCTTCCTTAGGTAATGTAGTGTGTGACAACAGAGGTTGAACAGAAGAACATTGTGGGGGCTTGAAGCCAGCACAGAGCACTGCTGGCTGGGGAAACCCAAACCATTCTGATAGTGCGTGGCAATATGCAGTGAGATCTGGGAGTGAGAAACTGCCAGAATAAAGGCATGGGAGCAGGGAGGTGTGTTTTGAAACAGCTCACATTCTCTTTGGGGTGTGAGAGTGTGTGTGTGTGTGTGTGTGTGTGTTTAACATACGACATAATTCCTAAGCTGGTATTTGTTAGACACCCACTCTGTGCCAACAGAGTACTGGGGATTCCGAGATGAGTCCTCATCTGCATTTCCACCTCACCAGAGAAGATACACAGATGGCAGAACAGCATATGAAAAGATGCTCTATATCATCTGTCATTGGGGGATTGCAAATTAAAGCAATGATGAGATTCCACTACAGACCTGTTAAGGTGGCCCAGATCCAAAACACTGACAACAACAAATGCTGGCAAAGATACGGAGCAACAGGAGCCCTCATTCACTGCTGGTGGGAATGCAAAATGGTACAGCCACTTTGGAAGACAGTGAGACAGTTTCGTACAAAGCTAAACATAGTCTTAGAATCCATCCAGCAATCCTACTCCTTGGTATTTACCCAAGTGAGTTGAAAGCTTAAGTCCACACAAAAATCTGCACACATATATTTATAGCAACTTTATTCGTAATTGCCAAAACTTGGAGGCTCCAAGATGTCCTTCAGTAGGTGAATAAACTATGATACATCCAGACAATGGAATATTATTCAGTGCTAAAAAGAAATGAGCCATCAAGCCATGGGAAGACACAGAAGAAACTTCAGTGCATATTACTAAGTGAAAGAAGCCAGCCTGAAAAGGCCACATATGGTATGACTCCCACTATGTGACAGTCTGGAAAGGGAAAACAATGTAGGCAGGAAAAGATCCGTGGTTGCCAAGGGCTGGTCGGGGGTAGGTGAGAAAACAAGTAGGCAGAGCACAGAGGAGTTTTAGGCAGTGGGAAAAAAACCCTATCCCTGTTCTCAAGGATGTCTGGGCTAGCTGGGGGACACAGACCCCCCAGATCAGAGGGAGGTAGGGGAAGTACCCAGAAGAAGCCAGAGAAAGGAACTGACTGGCCATAGGGGGCTTCGCTAGAGGTTTTCTAGGGGAAGAGATACATCTTAGAGATCTATCTCTAGATACATCTAGAGATGACTAGAAAGAGCTGCAAAGAGAAAGAAAGGAAGAATATTCTAGGCCACAGAAACTTCACATGCAAAGGCCTAGAGATGAGAGAGAGAGGAAGAGAAACCATCTGTGACATAAGAGCCGCTCAGCAAAGCTGGGAAGGACAGACAGGGAGGCTGATGCCTGGACGGGCCGGGCCGTGCGAGGCTTGCTGAGGCACACAAGTACACGAACTTCATGTTTAGAGCTGTGGGGAGAACCATGGGGTTTTGAGCAGGATGACATGATCAGAAAGATCCCTGCTTCAGAAAGATGGCCACAGAGTGGAGAACAGATTGCAGATGATAGGCTGGCTCGAGGAGGACAGTGGCTTGGCTAAGAGCAGGCCAGAAAGACGTGGATAAGTTGAGAAAGTAGAATCTGCAGATGCTGGTGATTGGTTGGGTGGTGAGTAAGAGAGAGGAAGGACTCTGGTACCTCTCTGGGCTCTGGTTCTGGTTTAGACAGCCAGTGGTGGCGAGAGCAGGGGGTGCAGGATCCACAAAGGAGGATGAGGGTCAGGGAGAGGAGGGTTGGGGAATAGGCTAGAAAGGGGGATTAGAACAGTGCTGTTTGCCAACGTGAACACTAGGTAAGGGAAGCCCAGGGAAGACACAGCCTCACTGCAAGTCGCTGTTTTGTTACTGCTCTTTTCTTTGGTAACATCAGACTTCAGCCAGACCCTGGAATATAGATGGACATCTGGGAATTGTTAGATTCTAGAATAAACATTTGACAGCCTTTGCATTCCCAAAGTGGCCCATACCCAAACTGACAATCGGGAGCTTGCCTGGAGAAAAACTTGATATGAGCCTCAAAGCCAATGTAGTTAATTAAAAGAGAATAGCTTTTATTAAATTTTAACAATTATTTCTTGAAGTATTGAATTCAGATGGTAAAGTAAACAGTAGAAACAACCTTAATCTTTCTTGACCCCAGTTTTCTCATCTGGTAAATGAGGGAAACAGACCTGTTGATCTCAAAGTTCCCTTCCAGCTCTGAAATTCTAGCCTAATAAAATTTTTCATCAAGGTTTTTTTTTAAAAAAACCTCTATGTGAATAAACATAGAGCTCTCCCTTATTGAGCCTCAAACATTTTTTAATCCAAAATTTTAATGTTGAAACTCCATCTTGTCAGATTTCCCGGAGTGTAAATCCTCTGACCAGTATGCTGTTATTGTTTGAAAATACTGTAACCTCTGAAGCTCTGACTGAGGGAGGAAAGGGGGGCGGGGGGGAGGAAAGAAGAAGGGGGGAGGGGAAGTTCCATGTTTCCAGCAGTGAATTTCCTGATACTAATGCTAGGAAAGCCTTACAACAATCTTACGTCCTATAAGGAACCCAGGCGCAGTTATAATCCTCATTTTTTGTTCGTGATAACTAATTTTACATACTCCTTAATCCTCACGGCCATATGATGTGAGTACGTGTGTTATCTTCCTCACTTTACAGATGAGGAAACTGAGGCAGAAAGTGGTGAAGTGACTTGCCTGAGCTTACACTCAGTGAATGGCAGAGCCAGGGTTCAAGATGTGGGGGTTCGGCTCTGGCGCACATGCTCTGATCACTCTGTCATGCTGTTCTCACTGCAGTGAGCACGAGTGTGGGGCATTTCAATTGTAAATACTCTCTCCCATTGTCTTCATCAACCACTAAGTAAAATGTGTATTTAAACTACACATTCCCCATGTCTCCTGGCCAGAAACAGACACAGTATCTTGGTTTTACATCTTTGTTCATGTTTTAGGCCTTGATCTTACAGTAAGCATCTGTCTCACTTGGGAAGTTGAAGCCTTACTAGGTTACCTGCAAGTGTTTTCCAAGGCGTGAGCGTGGCCCAGCAGCTGTGTAGGAAAGTATTGGAGTGAGGAAGGATTTAGGAATACCTCTCTTCTTCCACTCAAGGCTGAGTGGGGATTTGGTTGCCAGGCATTTTTTCCTGGTCCCCTAATGCCCCCACACTGTGGCTGGTGAGAGAGATCCTTCCCTCTTGTTGCCACCATGTAGTTAGCTAAAAATGAAGAAGTCATTCCTAATTATTGCCACAGCAGGCAGCGTCATGGGGAATGGCCAGGTGCAAAGGGAATGATACTTTTTTCGGAGAACAGTCAGGATCCAACTCCTGCTGAGAACCTCAGATATAAATTGAGGATCACTCTGGTATGAGGGAATGCACAGAGGCAGGGTAAGTACCAGTGAGAAGTGTCTTGTGGTCTTGGGGAACCTCAGGCCCCCACTGCCTTTGCTTCAGGCTGAATAAGCACCCTGCTTAACAGCCTCTGCCTCCATCAAGCCCATTTCACATTGCCCATCTGGGCTAATTATAAGCAGTAGCATTAGCAGAAGTAATATTTTGTGTTTTACACTGTACAAAGTGCTTTAACTTGCACTGTCTCATTTGATCTTCATGGCAAAACTATGAAGCAGGTGATATCCACATTTTACAGATGAAGAGGTCCAGAGTGCCAGAGATGGCACCTGTATCAAAGTCAGGAGACTTCCTACTGTACTTCAGGAGCGAATGAGGACTTAGGGAAGTCTGTGTGTCCTTTTGGGGGTGGGGGTGAAGGTAGAAGTAATTGCTGACCTCTAAGATGCATCAGAATCACTGGGGGTGTGGGGGCGGCGGGGGGTGCAGGGAGGGAGGTTTAAAAACTAAAGATGCATGGATCTTAGCTGAGATGTAACACAAGGAAATCACCAAGTCTAGACACTCAGCATATGAGTTTTAGAAAAAGAAAAGCTCCACAGTCAGTTCTGATGTACACCCAAGGTTGAAAAACACTTGTACTCAGAGTTCTTCTGAATGTACCGGAATAGTCTGATGAAGCCTCGTATCCATCAAGGTAAATAGCTGTTCCCTTAGGGAAAACAAATCTTAAGATTTGGTCCCTAATCTCCAGGAATTTCTAATCTGGTTGGTATAAGACATGTATACAGGTAAAGAGACAGCACAGTGGCCCCGGTCTACCAGCATCTAAGACCTGGGTAGTCAGAGTATCAGAGCAGTCCACAAGACATGCAGGGGGAGGACACAGAAGAAAGGTTTGGGTCAGTGAGATGATCAATTTGGCCAGAGCAAAGCGTTCACGTGAGCGAGATGTAGGAGATGAAGCTTCTCAGACAGAAGTCATATCGTACAGGGTTTTCCCTGCCAGCCTGAAGAACCACAGATTAGCCCTCAACAGCACATGCATTTGGGGGGGCATTTAAAGCAGAATATAATCAGACATGTTTTACAAACAGTCCCCGTTTTAATGATGAAGAAATAAATAGATGAGGGTAATTATTTCAGACCCCGTGCTTCCTTGGTGGAACAGATCTGGGTAGTGACTGTCACTCAAGATTTTGTTCTGATGATCGCAACCAGCCCTCTTTGTCAGTGCAGAGGGATACAGCACACGCAAGTCGTCTTCCATTCCAGCTCCCGGTATTCTTTGTTGTTGGTGAAGTCTGTTAGAGTTTTCGTACAACCTGCAGTGTTTTTTCATCCCCGTTGCCTTCACTTTCTCCTTGCTTTCCCCACTCTCAGATAATGACACTTTTAATTTGGCATTGTAGAATGGATATTGTTTGGGGACCACATTCATACAGGTTGAGGCTGTGCTGTCCCTGACAGCTGTCCCTGAGCTGTCCCTGACAGCTATACCCAAATGGCAGCTCTGTGCTTGAGACCCTGCACACAAACTTACTTAATTTCCGTAAGAATCTAGTAAGACCCAGATACTGAGGCTCAGCAAAATTCAGTAAACTTACCCAGAGTCACACGGCTAAGAAGGTGCTGAGCTGGGATTTGAACCCACGTCGAGCAGACCACCTCTGCTGCCCCCTCTCCCCCCCACCCCCCTGCCCAATTCTCTTCTGCTAAGCATGCTGCTTTACCATGACGAGCACCCATGGTTACAATGCCTTTTCTGCCAGTATTCTAGTAGAGAACTAGCATGTCTGAAATCTACTGCCTTCCTCTTGTTTGTTCATTCACTAAACAAGTGTGCTATATCCACCTCCCTCACTGGGACGTTTCGAGGATTAAAGAGATACAATCCCCGTAAGCATTTTGGCTTACAACTCAGCAGGAAGTACCTGCTGAACAGGAGCCCTTATGGCCACTACTCCTGGCTGCTGTGCCTGGCACCATCCCAGATGGGCTGGAGAAACACACATGAGGAAGTCGTGTCCCTGCCCAGGAAGAGCTCAAGCCCAGCGGAAGAAACGGCCCCCAAACAAATAACACACATATAGTGAAAGCAGGACCTCAGCAAAGACTGCACCTCTGAGCCTGCCTTCTTGCCTCACAGAGGAAATTACAATGACCTGACAAGCATGGTTCTGGAAACCACTGTGGGTCTGGCCCTCAGCTTGTCAGGATGTCAGCAGTGTGTTTCAGATGTGGCTCCTCCCTATTTAAAAAGTCACTATTTGGTAGGATCCCTCACTTTCCTCTGCCTCACATCTCACTCACCCCTGAGAATGAGGCACAGTCAGCTTCAAGTCCTCTCCAGGGGACTAATACCCTGCAAACACTCGAGCGTTTCCTAGCACGAAGGCTGCCATGTTAGCATAACTCCAAGTAGCTATTGTTTCAGGCCACACGTGGGGATTTGAGAGGAAGAATAGTGGAATGGACAGCTATAGACCATCATGTTCACTGTTGTCTTTTTTGTAACATGGGGATGACGGTAAAAATGTCTGCCTAACAGAGGTGTTGGAGGGATCACCCCAACACACCATCAGTCATGACACAATAGGTGTAATGCACTTGGGATCTGTAAAGCACTAGCAGAAGTTAGTTGCCGTTAGTAAGGATGAGGTGGGAAGGCCAGGAACCCATGAAACAGCTGAATGGACAAGAATGCCTCTGTTCACACCATGTGCTGACAAAGTACTAATGGAAATCAGAGTGGCTGGCACCAGCCTGGGAAAGGGTGGCTGAGAACAGCATCACAGAGGTGGTGACTCAACCCCGGAGACTATGGGCATGCTGTCAGGGAGAAGAACAGGCACACATTCTAGGTGGGAGGAAAGGCGCACAGAGTAGCAGGATAGTGAGAAGGAGCAAGCTGCCTAAGGGGCAGTGGAGACCCTCTAATGCGAGACTCTGCACCCAAACAATCTCTGTCTAATCTGCTGCCAGGGCCTGCCAGGGGATTGGCTTTGCATGGCCCTCCCAGGAAGCTTTGTGGGGAATTTTCCATGTGCTTAATGATTCTAGATTGCTTGCTGCTGACAATAGGAACAGAGTAGGTAAATGTTTGAGTGCTACTGGTATTGTACTAACCCTTTATGTCCTTGGTCTTTACCATGACCACGTGAGGTAGCTACCACTGTTATCCTCATTGTATAGAAAGGGACACTGAGGGGCACAGAGTTTATGTGACTTGCCCCCAGGTCATTAGCTAATAAGTGGCCAAGCCAGAGTTCCCCTGCACAGCTGTCCATCTCCACAGCACGAGCCCTTAACCTAGCAGTACAAGGTTCGTCTTGAGAGGAGATTTTTATGCCTCCCAAGCCCATTCACTTCCTTTTATCTACTTCTGTTGAGACCTTCCCCAATGAAGAATTGAACCATAGCAGAGACGGCAAATCTTTTTGGTGGAGTGTCAGGGAACCCTAACATCCTAAAGCCGGGAGTTGAGTATCTTTGGAACTTGCCACCCTTTTGTGTGTTGGCTACTCTCCTAACTACAGGTGGGTTTGCAGTAATTTGGAATGTGACCCTGTGCTAGGAGGGAATTCCTGAATAAACTCAGGGCTTGCTAATCAAAGAGGAGCTAAGAGCCTCACACAGTTCACAGCTCTGCAGGTCGGTCAAGTGAATCAGCAGGGGTGGGCAAGGCCATGATACACCTCTTCTGTGAAGTGTCTGCACAGGGCTGGGAGGGGCTTGGAACAGAAGCAGTCATGCCCCAAGGCAACAGACATGATATTAATGGAATTTAGACTAAATTCTGTCAAAATGGTCCACCCAATTTTAAAAGTATTTGCTGGCCAGTTCCAAGGGACTGAATAACGAATTCAAACAAACCTCAGCCTTCAGACCAGACTATTGAATGCTCACTGTGTGTCCTCTCCTCTGAGCCTGAAATGTCCGCGTTCAAGCATGGCCACGTCAGTCAGTGGCAGGGCTGCCGGGAGATGTGGGCAGGCGGTGAGCATCCGCGCTGCTTTGATTTAGTGTTTGAAAGCTGCTTTTCACAAGCTAATAGACAGCTCTGGATCTAGAATCAAACAGAGCGGAGTTCAAGTCCCAGCCAGCCACCCACCAGCCATATGGCCTCAAGCCACTTGCTATTCCTCTCTCCACCTTGTTTCCCCACCTGTAAAATGGACATATTGAGACCTCTTAGGGCTTTGTCAGAGGGGCTAATGAAATTGTGTGATCACACTTTGTAAAGTACCTGGTAAATGTGGTGATGTAATTTTGTGTCATATAGGAAATGCTTCCTCCGGTCCTTGTAACACCCAATGCACATCCTTCTTGAGAACATCTCCAAAGTGTAAGGATCGACCTGAAATCATGATGACGGTTTTGTAAATGGTTTGTGAATGTTTGGCCTGTAAACTAAACTTAGTACCTTTCCCTCCTCATTCTTTGCGGAGGGCTGTGGGGGAGGGAGGGGATGTTCAATTCTGTTAAAATGATCTTCCAAAAATTCTTACCCAACAGTGATTTTACCCTCTATCCTGGTGACCCATTACATGCAAGGCATATCCATGTAGCTTGTCCGTAGGCCTAGAGAGAGCAACGGGGAGAATGCTTTTTAATTTGTACCGTATGCAAGACTCGTTCCCAGTCTACCTTTTGGCAGAGGTGAAGTACTCCAAAGTGTTTGATTTAGAGTAATGGGGAAATCTGCTCTGCCTTTCCTCTGGGAGTCCTAAATGTTGATTTGCCTTTGGGAGGGCAGGGGTTTCGGTGAAACCTGATTTACTGCATCACCCTGGTACTGATTTCCTTTCGCATACTCTAAAGGAAGTGCTCTGGTAATATTGGCAGCGGTTTTAAAATGTCGGTTCTGGAAATGAAACTGCACCTTGTGATGTTAGAATAATTATACCACACTCAGTCTCTGATTTCAGCCAACACAACAGTTGCTAAATCCAGCTAACATGGAAAAACTGGACAAGAAGGGGAAAATTCAACCAAACCCGTGGCAAGGGATGGAGAAGGGGGCCTTGGTCAGACACACAATCTTGTATTTCCGTTTGTCTGTTGCTAACTGGAATACCTGGTGGCCCCCGGCCCAGGCCCCCACCCCTTTGTTTTCTGTAGCCCTAAGCTCTGCATGTTGACACTGGCTGTGGGAACTCTTATGATTGAGCTGAAAGAACTGCTTTTATCATTTCAAGTATGCAGCCCCGGGCCAAAACAGGCAACACAGTTGGTAAAAGTCTCTGTTCAAAAGCAGTCTGAAACATCCTCTGTTTTTCTCACCTGAGTGTCCCCATCAAAAGGAACCCCCACACCTCTCCAGTTCAGTGTGCCATACCTCTCTCTGATTGTCTGTCTGGCAGGCTCCCCCAGGTCAGCTGACTGACCCAGTTAACTGGCTCCCCCGGGTTAACTGTGGTTTAGTTAAGCTGAATTTGAAGAGCGGAAGATGAAGGCAGGCATTTCCTCCCAGCTACTGACAGGGCAGCCCATTCCGCTGCTGGAAATCTGCATTGGAAAGCTGAAAAATGGGATTTGGGGCTTCCCTGACTGTGGCATGTTAGAGAAACAGAAAAGTGTCATTGTATAAAATGGTGGCAGCTGGTACACATTTCCCAAGAAAGCAGAAGTGTTCTAATAATGAACATATAGTCTGTTTTTAATGCTATTAATAGATACCAAGCATTCCGAGTCTGTAGCAGGACCCCCATTATCCTGTCATCTTCCAGGTGAGGGGCCGTGCTCTATAATCGTTAAGAACACAACTCTTTATCAGTGAGCAGATGCTTAAAATGACACAGCAACAAAGCCACATATTCTCTGTTGTCCCCAGCTGCTTCAGGATTTAGGATGGGACTTAAGGACATTTATCTTAGTGTGCTCAAATCCCACATTAGCTATTTCCCAAGGAGTAGAAGAAAGTGTCCCTCCTCTTTGCTCTGAGTGATTGACTTTATGCATAAGAGATTTGCAGTAAATCCTCGGTAGGGTTTTTTACTGTCTTGCCCTGGTGTTTGATAAGTACTCACTTGTTAGTTGATTGAGCATCTTTAATGTATCCAGTACAAATATCTAGTTATAGACCTTTTTTTTGTTTGTTTGCTTTTTTAAATCAAAGGACCAGGAACTGAGAAACTTTGTAGCCTTTATTTTCTCACATACAAAACAGATTCACCTGTCTCACAAGATGATTTTGAGGATCTAAAATGTTACTGTGCTGGTTGACTAGACTCGTTAAAAGGCACAACTGTTTGTCCCTACTCATAGAATGTCTCTACTTCAAATATATGGATGTTCGCACCAAACAGTTCTCCAGTCCTCTACAGACACTGCCTGCATGTCCTGCAATTTAATTTGATTCTGACACTGTCTACCTGGAGGTGGTATCAGATCCCACAGGTTAAGAGCTCACAGTCTCACAGGACTACCCACCCCCCCCACCCCCCCACTTAAGATGCCACTTGTGGGGCACCTGGGTGGCTCAGTTGGTTCAGCATCCGACTTGAGCTCAGGTCATGATCTCACGGTTTGTGGGTTCGAGCTCCGGGTTGGCCTCTGTGCTGACGGCTCGGAGCCTGGAGCCTGCTTCGGATCTGTATCTTCCTCTCTCTCTGCCCCTCCCCTGCTCACACTCTGTTTCTTTCTCTCTCTCTCTCTCTCTCTCTCTCAAAAGTAAATAGACATTAAAAAAAATTTAATTTTGAAAAAAAGATGGCACTTGCTCGTAGTAGGTCCCCAGGTTTCCCGCAGCCTCTGTCTCACCTGACTACAAATGAGCGATTCCCGCTACCGCCTGCTCAGATTCAGTGATTTGCTAAGAGCAACTCATAGAACTCAGGAGAACAGTTTACTTACCAGTTTCCGGTTCATTATAAAAAGATACAACTCAGGAACAGCCAGGCAAAAGAGATGCCATAGGCAAGGTATGAGGGAAGAAGGGGTGTGGAGTGTCCCTGTCCTCTGCCACCTTCTCCCCACCTCCCTGTGTTCAACCCAGAAGCTCTCCAAACTCCATCCTTCGGGGGATTTTGATGAAGGATTCATCATGTAGGCATGATTGATTGATAACTAAATCTGCAGCTCCTCTCCCCTCCCCCAAGGGTGGTAGGTGGGGTTAAGAGTTCCAGGCTTCTGACGTGACTCGGTCTTTCTGGGGACCAGCTGCCATCCTGAAGCCATCCAGGAGCCTACCAAGACTCACCTCATTAGAACAAAAAATGCTCCTGTCACCCAGAATTCCAAAGGTTTTAGGAGCTCTGGCCAGGAGCCACAGACAAAGACCAAAATACATATATCTTTTTGTTGGTGGTGATGTTTATCGATATTTATCCATTTGTTTATGTGTTAAATGTTTACTGAATCATTCCTTTGGCCAAGACTCTGACTAGGTACTGAGGACACAGAGGAAAGAAAATTCTTGCCTTCAGGGAGTTTCTAGCCTGATCACCTCACTCATGTGTTTCCTTCTTTTATTAAGCAGTCTACTTTTATCCTCCAGAACTATTTTCTTCTTTAGATTCCCCAAAACTTTCTAGGGCAAGCAACTTTCTCCGTGAAGCTTTCCCAAACCAAGTGAGGCTCTATATTTCAATTTCTCCAACATAAAATAAAGCCTAAAGGGACCTAACTATATTTCCAAAGGTTCTCACAGGGTTAAAGCAGAATTTTTAAAAAAAGGTTTTATACCTTTAGGAAAAATTTACCAAGTGGGTGGCATTTTACTGTCAGTTCTAAGATGTGTTTGCCTGGAGAAATTCTTGTTTTGTTTTGTCTTTTGGTTTATTTATTGTTTTTTAGTACCAGCTTTATTGAGATATAATTCACAATCATATAATTTACCCGCCTGAAGTATACATTTGAACAGTTTTTAGTATTTTTACAGACTTGTGCAAACATCACCACAATCAATTTTAGAACATTTTCATCTCCCCGAAAAGAAATGCCATTTCTTTTGGTAGCCACTCAACTCGTCTTTCCTTTATCAGTGCATTTCTTAGTATACACAATAATATTGCACTCAGTAAACTGTAAAATGCTATGCTGATATAGATGTGATGATTGCTGCTCTGTTTTTCAAATTTACAGGTAGAGTATGAGATTCTGTAACCTTGGGCGGTAACCTTCCCTCAGAAATCCTTGCCATGGTAGAATTTTGACTTTGTTTTTAAATTGCCAGCTTCTAAACAAGGAGATTGTCAATAATGCCTCTGATTCCTTCTGTTACATTTTTCAAATTGGTTATTATTGATATATAAGCAGAACTATTGTTGTACATTGCCTATGTGTCCAAAAACATTGTTGACTTACCTCATTAGTTTTCATAGTTTGTCTGAAAACCCTTTTATTTTTATTTATTTACTTTTAAAGATTTTATTTGTAACTAACCTCTACATCCAACGTGGGGCTCAAACTCACTACCCCGAGATCAAGAGTCGCACGCTCCATTGACCGAGCCAGCCGGGTGCCTCTGAAAATCCTTTTAGATTTTCCATGTAGACTGTCATATCTTTTTTCAGTTAACAATAGTTTGGGCTCTTCTTATCCAATTCGTATACACCCTTGCTTTTTCTTATTTTGTTTCATTAGCTAAGGCTAATCCAAAATATGTTGAATCAAAGTACTAATAGCAGATTCCTTGAATGTTCCTTGAACTGTTCCTGACTTTACTGAGAATGCTTCTAAAGTTTTAACATTTTCATGATATTCATTGTAGATTTTATTAGATTAAGGAATCTTCCTTTGTTACAGATTTGATATTTTGCTAAAATTGTGAGAGAATGTTATATTCTCCTGATCTATTAAGATGTTTAAATTTTTTATCCTTTTATAAAAATGAGTAGAATGGTATATATTAAGATACTATATATATGTATATATTTTGTTTGTTTGTTTGTTTAATGTTGAACTATCTTTGCATTCCTGAGATACTATCATTCTCCTCTACCTGTCCCCAAGTGATTATCTCCTATAGTTAAGAATATACATTCCTGGGAACTCCTGGGTTATCAGTGACACTGGATTATTTTTCATATTATGCAAATGCCTCACAACATTTATCAGTGTGTATCAGGATCGGGTGGGAAGGAACACAGGCATTGTAGGCCTGTGCTTGTAGGCACATTTGTGTAGACCCCAAGGACTTTGAGAAGCAAACATATCAAAGTTTGAGAAACTTGTATCCTAGAAAAGACTTTAACTGCGTTGGAAACAGTATACTACCTTCCTACTTTAAGATTTATTACCCTTATCTATGCAGAAATTCAACAGGGACCTGATTTGGTATTTATCCTGTTTCCATGCCTATTGGTTTGAATCATTAAATCTTCCCCACTTTGCCTGCTGCTTGAAGGTCACCCATGCAGTCATTTCTGTTTCACTTGTGGACTTGCTATCACCTTTGCATTTGGGGGACCACGGGAGTCTATGCAGCAAAGAAAATAAACACATGAATGAAGTAAGGTTCTGTTTGCCATTCTAGTTTCACAAGAGAAGGTTTTCTATACTGAACCCTGTTTTCAGCCCACAAGAATGTTGAGTCCATTTCAACCAGCATCTATTGAGCTGCTATTGTTAAATCAGCAAGTGTCAGCCCCTGCTCAAGTGTCCAGGTATATCAAAGTCACAATGGCACACACCTTACAGAAGTATAAATCCTCTCTCCTGCCTTCAGAGGGCTTAGAGTCAGTCATTTATTATCACTAATATCTAGCGAGCCAGATGGCCACGTACCTTTTTTGTGCCATTCACCATCAGAGACCTTAAGAAGACTACAGTACGAAAGGCTGGTCTCTGACATCACAGTCTAATAACATCATGTCCATAGGAGGGACAATGCAAAGTATACCTAGAAAATGTAAAGTAACCAAAATGCAAATGAATACATTTTAAAGATCTGATTGGCTTTATCGAATGATTCATGAATTGGGCAGACTCCCATCTAGCAATAGAAAGGAACTGCGTTAAATTGCAGCAAAGGAAAGGTTCTTAAAGGCAGAGAGGGAACAGAAAAAAAAAGGAAATTATTAGGAAAGAATGCATTGTTTCAGGCAAGGATGCCCTCTTAAGGAGAACCAAAGGGGTCTCTCAGCAGATTACCTCCTCATGCTGATTAAAAGTCACATTTAGGGGAAAGTTGTAACTGCGCTTGGGTTGGGTAATAGGTCTTGGTTTGCTGAAGTGCGGCTTAGTACAGGTGACTCCATTTCAGATCTGTTATTTCTTTTTAACAAAAGTTAAAAGTTGGGGTGCCTGGGTGGCTCAGTCGGTTAAGCGTCCAACATCGGCTCGGTCATGATCTTGCGGTTCATGGGTTCGAGCCCCGTTTCGGGCTCTGTGCTGACAGCTCAGAGCCTGGAGCCTGCTTCTGTTTCTGTGTCTCCCTCTCTCTCTGCCCCTCCCCCATTCACGCTCTGTCTCTCTCTGCCTTTCAAAAAGGAATAAATTTAAAAAAAAATTTTTTTTTTAAGTTAAAAGCAACATTACAAGAGTAAGGTCACAATTGAAGGACACAAGGGAAGTCATAAATAGAATGTTGTTGAACCCCCATAACTACATAAGCAGTCGGGTTGTCAGTGGGGCCAAAAAGGTGGGAGAAGGCTTTCTGCAAAAGGGATAGGAGTTGCAAACGTGGGCCTGGGGGGACGTTTTGGTGAGAAAAATATTGCCAGAAAGCATGGTTGACAGCAAGGGATAGTACATGCAGGTGACAGCGGGAACCGTCCAGTGTAGCTGGATAAGAGGGCACATGAAAGGAGTGGAAGGAAGGACTAGGAGTTAAGAGCCCAAGGGTCATGTTCTGGGACAGTCAAAAGCCAGCCTGGGTTTGTTTCTCCCCCCGAGGGCGCTGGGGCACATATGGCTCTGCGACATTGTCACCTGCAGGCACTGGTTCTCTCCCCTGCTCTTTGCCCTGTTCTTACCCTCACAGTGACTGAGGAGAGAGGAGGAGCCTACAGCCTTTCTCTCACACTCACTCCTTTTTAATTTGAAAGCAGTGGAGCAGGTGCGTCACTGGCATTTGTGGCCATGCCTCTCGCTCTGGCTGGAGGGTGTCGGGTTAGAGGCAGGCGTGCAGACTGCATGACCCACGCAGAGCGAGCTGGTGCAGAGGCATTGCAACATCCTCCCCACCTCAGCAGACATGACTAAACAAACCGTCTGCTTTGAACAATTAATCCGTTTGTCAGAGCAGCTCACAGGGCGAGTGAGGCCTTGCAAGCGGTGACACGTTCTCCACAGCAACAGTCCTGGGTGTGTGTCTGCAGACACTTCCTTCTGTTGAGAGTGTTGCCAGCCCATGTTGAACACGCTAAGATAAACTTTGAAGGAAGTGCAACCCTTTGAATGTAAAGAGCCATGGTGACCTGGGCTATGCCTTGGCCCACAAGTTGCTTCCAGAACTCCTTTGGTTGGTTTTCTGAGAAACTTGGATGCTGAAGTGGGAAGTGATGATTTGCTTTAGCTGAAACAGAAATGCAAGAAAAATCCAAATTCTTTCCAACCAGTACCCAACCTGGACCTCATCATGAAATGTGCCCCCTCCTTTGCCTTCCCGACTCCTCCCTCGGCTGGTGACCTTCATTTAGCCATGATCTTTCTCTCTCCAATTCTCTGTACTCGTTTGCTTTATTCTTTAAAATGAGGACTGCCTTCCTCCCTGTGGTGACCAGGTGACTGTCCCCTCCCCATAGGAGTGTGTAATAAGGTAGAGCCAGCTTCACCTCCCTCAGCCCAGTGGTCTCATTTAATAAGTTACAGAGTCGAGACTACACTCCACTTGTCCCAATCCAGGCCTGGCACCCGCGGGGGGAGGAGGGGGGAGCAGGGACTGTGCATGGTCCTCAGCCAGTGCTAGGGTCCTGGGGGAAGTGGGGAGCAAGAGTGTCAGGGTGAGGACCTACTGTCCTAGCCACAAGCTGGAGAGGTGGGAGGACCTGGGGACAGAAGGGGACTTCACTGTCACTTCATGCTTGGCAGTTACTTACCTCTCAGCCTCTATGTAAACCTGCCTGGGGAGGCAAACACCTTACCCCCAGGGATACCCCACTCCCTTGCACCAAGCCTTTGCCAGATGGCACTAAGAGTGTCACCCTTTTGTAATCATCCTTAAGCCCAAGGAACAAATAAATGGTGTACAAATCTGTGTGTCAGCTTTCACCCTGACTGCAGAGCATTTTGCTTCTTAAATAGCTTAAAACAGGCCTAATAATAATAGTCGTAACAGCACCTAACATTTATTGAGTGCCTGTTGTATGCCAAGCAGTGTTCTAAGTAAACACTTTGCTGGCATCCAATTCCATCAATCAGTTTTAATTTAATCATAAATTCTAATTATTTGATTTTCCCCAGAAGCATTGTTTAGAAAGTAACAACTTGTTAAGACTTAGAAATGAAAAGATTGTATTTCATGCCGACAGACAGCCGAGTCCGTCCCTAAGCCTCTGGTGCTAGGCAGTGTGCAGGCCTGCAGACACTGGTTGGGGGGCAGTGTTGCCATGAGGGTGCTTGAGATTCAAAATGGTGAGAAGAGAATTTGTAGAATGTGGCTTATTCTTTAATTCCTTCATTGCACAAGCATTTGTTGAGGCTGACTTATGATTTATGCATGGTTTATAATTTATTGAGCAGTTACTGGCTCTAAGTGAGATTCTGCAGGCACAAAGCTTGGGCGCAGCCCCTGGCCTGGAGCGCATCATCTGCAATTAGCAAACCAGAGGTGCCCTGTGCTGGCCGCCCAAGAGAGGAGGAGGGCAGAGGGCTGGGTCTGGAAGGGTGAGTCGGAGGTACCCAGAAGGGAGATGGAACAGGTGGTTGAGAACACAGGCCTCTCTCCCCAAGTCACCAATCGCACCATCTCCCTATAGGGTGACAGTGGACGTAGGTAACATAGGAGTGGTGTTTACCACAGTATCCAGCAAGCTAGAAAAATGAGCTTTGTTGTCATTAGAGTAAAAGGGCTCTGACAGAGGCCCTGAGTTTTATTCATTTGTCTGTATGCCATCCCCTAGCCTACCAGCTGGGTACCCAAGTGCTAAGCTGGAGGCTTTCCCAGGAGGGTGGAGAAGAGGAGCACGCCCCAGCCTGAGAGAGGAGGGCTGGAGGAAGGGCCCCAAGACAGGAACAGCCTGGAGGGGTGCCTTTGTGCAGAGCAGAGAGGGAGGGTGCAGGCTCAGGGCTCTGTACCCCAGGAGTCCCTGACCTCATGCCCCCCTACCCCCAGTGCCACCTGGGGGCATGGTCTGCCTGGAGTAGTCTCTTCCCCCAGCCCCACTCTTCCAGCCCCTTTCATCATCATGGTGCATGTGCATTTAAACTTAGCAGGACACATGCCAATGAAAACAAAGAAAATGATCTCTTAGCGGTTATTTATATTGTAAACCTTCTCTAGAGTGACTTTTTTCCTAGTTCAGCTTGCAATAATTTATTAAGAAAGATAAAGTGATTTTTAAGTGTGATTTTAAAGAGCTAGGACCATCCACGATCTTGCTCTGTGTTATTCTTCTGCTTGGGTTTGATGTTTCCAGCGTGAACTTTGATTTACCTCCTTCTCAGGGTAGTTTGGAGCCACTGAGAGAAGTCCCGTTCTGTGAAAATAGTCACCCATTACAGAAATACATTGAAGCAGAAACTCTTTTCTGAAAAGACTGAAAACTGTCATTAAAAAACTGCTTTCTGAGAAGAGAGAAAAGATGGGAAAGAATACTGATTCTTTAAGGATTTTGGTTCTTGAAGCCACGGCTGTTCATTTGTTCTTTGTTAACCAAAGCGCAGCCTTCTGAACTTAGTGCCTGCTGATTATCAACAACAATAAAAAGAGAAAAATGAAAGAAACTAAAAGCAGGAAACACTGAATTGCTTATAAAGTGGATTTTTTTAAAAAATGTGTTTATGAAGAAATTGAACTCCCCTTCTTTTCTGCTCTTAAAACTTTAAGCTCTTTCAAAGTTTTGGCAATTTTTAAAAACTTGTAGTGTATCTTCAGGCCCAGGTTTCCCACTATCAGAAATGTGTAGCCACAAAGGAGGACTCCAGAATTATGGTACCTGTGAACGGTCTGGGCTGGAAAAGTACTGACCAGAGGGAAGCCTCAGGCTGGGAACCTGGGGCTCAATGCCTCTTCCTCCCTCCTGGTGAGAAGCTGCATGTCTGTCCAGTTTGCATGGCTGTCCCCCACCGCCAGGCCACGTGCCATCTTCACCTGTAGCTGAGGATGTTCAATCTGAACGAAAAAGGAACTTGGGATCCTAACAACGCGTAGTGAAAAGCTTCTAGAGTCTTAACACCGTGCCCTTCTGTTGTAAGTCGGACTTTACCAATTCTGTGCCAGCGGGCAGATGTTCTGCACCAGCATCTATATTTAGGTGTGGGCATGAGATTGCCAAGGTAAAGAAAGGCATGGTTGGTGTCACCTCAGCATGCTTTTTGTCTTGGAACAGAGGCCCTGTGTTGCCCTGGGGGTTAAGCGCTCTCAAGGAGGAGAAGGCCTCTGCCCAAAGCCCAGGCAATTTGGAAGGCAACAGAGCCCTTCCTGAATGACTGTCCTTCATGCTGGGTGGCTACGTGCTGCCAGGCAGGGACTGGACACTGTGGTTCCTATTTGCTGTCCTGTCCTTAAGGGAGCCGCTGCACACTCTTTGTTAGCAGGCCTGGCAGTCACACCCTGAATGACCCAGCAATGCCCGGTAGATCGTGGTCTCTCAAAAGCCAATGTTCTTCAACCCACAGAGGGGAGCTGCTCTCTCCTGGCTCGGTCTTCTGTGTTGTGGAGCACCTGGGGGATGGAGCCCCAGTCACTGCTTGCCATCACATACCTGGCTGCCTTGGGACCTCCTTAGTGTCCCTCACATCCCACAGTGGCTCAGCTCAAGCAACCTCACTGTAGATTCAGCAGGCTTTAGCCACCTGGCAGCCCAGATGCTTTTCCCAGTTTGGGACTCCTACCCCAAAAGTCTCCTGTGCCTATCCTTTCCTTACTTCCTGACAGGGGTCTCCATTCCAGCTGGCCTTCAGTCCTCTTCCTGAACCTCCTCACCCAGTGTCTTTGTTTCCTTGTATTGTCCAACTCTCCTACCAGTTCACACCCTCATTCACTTTCACCTGCTCCAGGAAGCCTTCTGTAAAGGGCAGAAGAATGATTTCGTCCTTGGATACCTTGCTTAGAGGCCTCCCTCTTGGCCATGCTGGCATTCCTTCTGGAATGTTCCATCCTTCAAGTTCTAGAATGAGACTATCCCATGCAGAGCCTCAGCTTAGTTTCCAGCCCTATATTCCCTCTAGATAGGACCACTCCCCTGGGCTCATCTATCAGAAACCTTGTCTAATGTTATCCAAGGTGTGCCTTATCTTTCTCTGGGCAGACTGAAGGCTGCCTGGGATGGGGGCATCCTCTGTTAGTCCTTTTGTGTCCCTAGTAACACTTACCACAGTGCCCATGGCCCTAGCATGGAACCCCAACTTCTATCAGCCTGAAAGTCTCCTGCATCAGCCCCTCCCAGAGCAGGTAGAAGAGCATGTGCATAACAAGAGGAGGTTCACAGCAAGCCTCCTTTCACAGGCTTGGGGAGGAGATGATGGGACTTCATGGGCTTGCTGGGGGGCCCTCTGAGATGATGGCTGTAAACCCAACGGGAGGACCAGCCGTTCAGGTGGATATGGCATTTGAGGTCCAGGCTTCTTCAGAGGAGGGTTGGGACCTATCAGTTTTCAAATATCCAGGTCCAGGCTCTTTGGCACAGAGGTTGGGGGAGCCCGGGATGATGCCAGGCTCTGGCTTCTGGGAGAGCAGTGGAGTGTGCTCTGCCATGCCTTCCAGAGCCCTTTGGAACTCTCCGGGACCCAGGGCTCCCACTGGCCTTGTACCCCCACTCTCCTGGTAAGACACATCAGTGCTTTTTGACCCCACTGAAAATGAACCCCAAAGCTTACCTTACCTTCAGAGGGGCAAAAAACAGTTCCATATGGGATGGACAGAGCCCCCTGCCAAACCACTGTCAGGCCTGGCCTCAGGCTGGGCCTCTATTCACAGGTTCAGGATGGGGCTTCACACCTGGCCAGTGGAGATGAGAGATTTCCCTTCTCCACTTAGCAGGTTAGGGCCAGCCAAGCCAGTAGGGGGAGTTTGGAAGGGCTGCCCCAGGGCCCACAGGAGCAGGACTGGGGCGGAACTGAGAGGCTTCAGTGGGTTTGAAATAGCTCATTTGGGACAAATTAGGTAGCAAAAGAAACGTCTTTAACGACTTAGTGAGGGTAGCCCTCAGCTGGCCCACTCAGCCCCTCCCCCTGTGGGCTCCAGGAAGCGTGCCCGCCCTGTTCCATCAGCAGCAACCATCATCACGGACTCCTTTTGTTCCATCCTGCCCAGGGAGCCTAGGTTTCAGGATAGGTCAGTGCCTTCCCAGGACCTTCGCCGGAACTACAGAGGAAGAAAGCCAAAACTTCCTTTTCCCAAGCAAAGTGCAGAGTTTCACGCACACCTAGGGAGGATGTTTGTGTTCCTTTGAGGTCACTGCCCTTGTTTTCAGAGTAAACTTTTGTGTGAGTGCACTCCAAAAGGGGGAGTCCATGGAGAGGGGATGCTCTCGCCTCTGTTTCCACAGGCGTGCACCTAGCCTGAGCCTGAGGTCCTGACCCAGGAGAGCCAAGGACCACCCTGGTAGACCTAAGCTCTGCTTATGATCTTGCTTAGGCCATGTACCCTCTCTGGGCCTTGGTTTCCCCTTCTGTAACAGTGGGGACTAAACACATGTAAGATCATTTGTAGCTCTGACATTTTAGGATTCTGATCATAACTATTTATGAAAATGTTGATCATCCCTCCAAAATACACTTCAGATATGCACACTGCTCTCCATTTCTCCTGGCACTGACCATGATCCTGTCACTTCAGTGGTATAGAATAAGCTCAGACTCTTTACCACGGACTCTCTGATGACAGATTTGCCATGCGTCTGCCTGGGGCTTTTCCCACCCCGACTGCAGGAACTGCTGTCAGCCTCGGGGCAAGCCACGCCCTCTCCTGCCTGCTTCTCCCGTACCTGCTGTTCCGTCCACCGAAAAGCCGCCCTCCCTCCGCCCCTTAATGGGCTGACTCCTTCCCATCTTTCAGATCTCGGCTTAAATGTCACCTCCTAGAGGCCCGACTCAAAATCCCTGTCTATAGTAATGTTCCTCTGTTATTCTACCTCTCACTCCGTGTTTATTTTCCGTCACGGTCCGTAAATGTCTTGAAGCCATTTTCTTGGGTCTGGTGGTGTGTTAGTCTCTTGTTTGCCTGCATTAGAATGTGGGCTTCACACAAGTGGGGACCTCCAAGAGTGAGGGCTTTCCTTATCAGTCCCCATCACTACTGAACACCCAGAGCCTCGCACAGTGCCTGCTACGCAGCAGGTGTTCCATAAATGTTTGTTGAATGGACGCACGGTTGAATGGATGGATACCCCTCCATAAAGAGCTCCCGTTTTTCCTCCTGACGGCTCAGGCCCCATTTTCCCTCTATGATCTGGATGTAGCAAAAGGGAGATTATAAAGCAAACCAAATGTCTGTTGTGAATCCGTTAGTAGCCGAGCAGTGTTTTTACTCCCCACTCTGCTGTTTGTTCCCGCAGCCTCTGCACAGTTGGACCAGATTCCGCCAGTGTGATTTCCTAAGGGTTAGTGTTTTCCAGTCATTATTTTATTTACCCTTGGTGACCTTTGTGAGGTCGATGATAGAGGCCAGGTCTCGGAGATTAAGTAACCTTGCCTGAGATCGCAGAGCTAGTAAGTGGTAGAGCCTTGCCCCAGGTCCGGTGCTGTTTCCTTCACGCCCCATGCCACCGAGCCAAGCTGTGGCCCTGAACATGGCAGGAGCCCAGGAATGGTGGAGCCAGAGCCAGCATTGTGTGTGACTTCAGGTGGCCTTTATTGTCCACCTAGCTAGGAGAAACTTGCAGCCCAGTTCTGGCATCCCTGAGTGTCAGGGGAACCTGAGGTAAGGTCTTGGGATTTCTAGAGACCTGTTGTCATAGAGAGCATGGGGGTTGTGTTAGGGTTAGTGATAAAGCCTAGGGGGTGGGCTGGGTGATGCTGGCCCCTCAGCAGTAACCTGTCAGCTGCTTGAGGAAGGCCTTTCTGAAGGCCAGCACAGAGCCTGCCCTTCAAAGAATAGTTCTTTTGGTAGGACATCCATATGGAGCCTCAAAATAGGCCTATTTGCCAGAAGCTGCAGTGGAGAAGAGAACACAAGGCATGCAGCCAGAAAGACCTGGGTTTGAACCTCAGCTCTGCTATATACAAGCTATGTGAACCTGGCCAAGGCATCTGCCCTCTCTGTTTTAATATGATGCAGAGTCAATACTTCCTAATTCTTGTGCCTGAGTGAGTGTGTGAAGAAATCACATCTAAGATGCCCTCATCCTGAAGGGACAACAGAAAAGAGGAAATAGCTTTGTGTTATTTTCAGCATGAAAAACTTTAATTGGGCTATATATGAAATGGATTACTCACAACTTAGAAGAGCTTATCAATAAATATTAATGATAGGAACAGAGATTCATTTCTTCAGGTTGTAAAGTTGTGTGCTCACTGATATGAAACAAATAACAGTACATACTCCTGTCTCTACCCTGTCAGCCACTATTTGAGCACTTTGTATTCCCTTTAATTGTCACAACAGCCCCATAAGGAAGATACAGTTTGGGCTTTGTTTTTCAGATGAGAAAAATGGAGGCACAGAGAGATTAAGAAAGTTGCCCAAGGTCACACAGCCAGCAAGTAAATGGCAGAGCAGGGACATAGTCCGGGAAGTCTGACTTCAGAGTCTGAGAAGCTCTTAGCTCCTGGGCTATGTGATTTGGTGTTGTTTGGTGACCAAAGGGGAGTTCCATGCAGGACGCAGGGTGAGAGGAGGACCATTTAGCTGAAGAAGTATGGGAACCCTGGATCATAATGATTCTGTTCTGCCTAAAACGATTGGAAATGAGACTTCTAGATAAAATGTTTGGGAGCCAGTGTTGGTAAGAAAAGGGTAGAAATGGGGTCTGTCTTTAGGATTGCCCACCCTCTGCCATTTTAGAAAGGACAGTATTCCTCTTTTATACTTTTGGAAACTATTATAATTATGTGTTTCTGTTCTGTGAACTCTCCCTTTTTAGCTATGTTTCTTTTTTTGCTGAATATTTTTTTTTTTTTGCTGAATTTTTAAAAGATCAGATTTATTGAGGTGTAATTCACGAATGTAAATGTGTACATTTCTATGAGTTTTGACAAACTTACACACCTGTGTATAACCACCACCACAAGCAAAATAGGGACAATTTCCATCACCCCAAAAGGTAAAACTTGCCCTGAGGCCCTATATAGTCAGATCACACCCAGCCCCAGACAACCAAGGGCCTGCTTTCCATCATTACAGATTCCATTTGTATTTTCCAAGGTTCTGTACAAATGGAACTATATTTTGTGTTTTCTTTTTCTTTTTTACTTTTTAAATTTATTTTTGTCGACATAATTCACATACAACACTGTGTAAGTTTAAGGTATCCAGTGTTGATCTGATACTTTTATATATGGCATTGTGATTGCCAGATTACCACGTTAGTGTTGGCTAATCCCTCTACCAAGTTACAGTTACTTCTTTTCTGTGGTGGGAAAAATTAAGATCTAGTCTCATAGCAGCCTTGATGTATATAATAAAGTGTTGTTGACTCTAATCACTCTGCTGTGCATTAGATCTCTAGACTTACTCATCTACTGGTGGCCAGTTTGTACCCTTAAACCACATTTCCCGAATTTTCTCACCACCATCCCTAGTTCCTGGTAACCACCATTCTATTCTCTGCTTATGAGTTCACCTCTTTTAGATTCCACATATCCTGGGTCTCGTACAGTGTTTGTATTTCTCTGATGTATCTCACTTCGAGTAATGCCCTCAAGGACCATCCATGTTGTCACAAATGGCAGGATTTCCTTTTTCTCATGGCTGAATAATAATTCGATTGTGTTTATATAACACATCTTCTTTATCCATTCATCTGTTGACGGACACTTAGATTGTTTCCATAGCTTGGCTATTGTGAATGATATCACAGGGAACATGGGGGTGGGTGCATCAGTCTCTTTGATGTCATGTTTTCATGCCCTCTGGATATATACCCAGGAGTGGAATTGCTGGATCATATAGTGGTCCTATTTTTAATTTTTAAAGGAGTCTTCCTACTGTTTTCCATAGTGGCTGAACCAGTTCCCACCAGCAGTGTAGGTGGGAATCTACTCTTTTCTCTACATCCTCACCAAAACTTCTCTTACCTTCCTGACAATAGTTGTCCTAACGGGTGTGAGGTGATATCTCATTCCAATTTGCATTTACCTTATGGTTAGTGATACTGAACACACTTTCATGGACCCGTTAGCCATTTACGTGTCTTCTTTGGAAAAATGTCTACTTAGTTCCTCTGTCCATTTTGTCATCAGATTGTTTATTTTCTTTTTTTGTTATTGAGTTGTATGAGTTCTTTATGTATTTTGGATATTAACCTCTTAACTTATACATGGTTTGCAAACATTTTCTCCCATTCCATAGGTTACCTTTTCATTTTATGGGTGGTGGTGGTGGTTATTGTGTTTTGGTGGGTTTGTCTTGCAGAAGCTTTCTGGTTCTACTTGTTGAATTTTGCTTTTGCCACTTTTGTGCTTTTCGTGTAGTGTCTAAAAAAAATCATTGCCAGGACACCTAGGTGGCTCAGTTGGTTAAGCGTCTGACTTCAGCTCAGATCATGATCTCACGGTTTGTAGGTTTGAGCCCTGCATCAGGCTCTGTGCTGACAGCTCAGAGCCTGGAGCCTGCTTTGGATTCTGTGTTTCCCTCTCTCTCTCTGCCTGCCTCTCTCTCTCTCTCTCTCTCTGTCTCTCTGTCTCTCTCTCAAAAATAAATAAAAACATTAAAAAATGTTTAGGGGCGCCTGGGTGGCTCAGTCGGTTGGGCGTCCGACTTCAGCTCGGGTCACGATCTCACGGTCTGTGGGTTCGAGCCCCGCGTCGGGCTCTGGGCTGATGATGGCTCAGGGCCTGGAGCCTGCTTCCGATTCTGTGTCTCCCTCTCTCTCTGCCCCTCCCCCACTCATGCTCTGTCTCTCTCAGTCTCAAAAATAAATAAACATTAAAAAAAAAAATTTTTTTTTAAATGTTTAAAAAATCATTGCCAAGACCAACATCAAGGAGCTTCTTTCCTATGTTTTCTTGCAGGAGTTTTGCAGTGGGAGGTCTTGTGTTTAAGTCTTTAATCTACTTCAAGTTAAGTTTTGTGAGCAGTGTCACATAGGGGTCCAGCTTCATTGTTTTGCATGTGATGATCTAGTTCTCTCAGCACTGTTTGTTGAAGAGACTTCCCTTTCCCCACTAAGTGTTCTTTTTTTTTTTTTATGTTTACTTATTTTTGAGAGAGAGAGAGAGAGAGAGAGAGCAAGAGCGAGCGCGCCCAAGCTGGGGAGGGGCAGAGAGAGAGATGAAGGCACAGAATCTGAAGCAGGCGCTATGCTTAGCTGTCAGCACAGAGCCCAATGTGGGGCTCGAACTCATGAGCTGTGAGATCATGACCTGAGCTGAAGTTGGATGCCCAACCAACTGAGCCACCCAGGCACCCCTCTCCACTAAGTGTTGTTGACACCCTTGGCAAAAATCAGTTGACTGTAAAAAATGGGGGTTTATTCCTGGGTTCACAGTTCTATTCTGTTGGTCTAGGTCTCTCTTTTTATGCCAGTACCATTCTGGTTTAATTACTATAGATTTGCAATATAATTTGAGGTCAGGAAGCATGGTGTTGGGATACCTGCTGGCTCAGTAGAAGAGCATTCAGCTCTTGACCTCAGGGTCAAGTCCCACATTGGATGTAGAAGTTATTTAAATAAATAAAACTAAAAACAAACAAAACAAACAAACAAACACAGGAAGCTTGATCTTTCCAGCTCTGTTCTTCTTTCTCAGGATTGCTTTGACTGTTTGGGGTCTTTTGTGGTTCCATATACATTTTTGGATTATTTTTTTGAATCCCGTGTTAAGTCCTATTTTGTCTGGCTTCTTTGGGCCAGCATATTGTTGAGATCCATCCCTGTTGTTGTGTCTCAGTAGTTGGTCCCTTTTTACTGCCGAATAGTATCCTATTTTATGAATATATCAAATTGTTCCTTCACTCACTTACTGATGAGTATTTGGATTGTTTCCACTTTGGGACTGTCGTAAATGAAGCTCCAGTGTGTGTTTATGTACAAGTCTTTGTGTGGAAACGTACTCTCATTTCTTTTAAGCGATTTCCTAGGACTGGAATTGCTGGGTTTAAATGGAAGTATAAGTTTGATCTCTTAAGAAACTATCAAACTGGTTTGTAAAGTAGCTGCACCGCTTGCTGTTACCGCCACTAACATCTGAGAGTTCTGGTTGCTCTGCCTCCTGGTCAGAACGTAGGGCCCGGCGGTCTTCCCTTGTCGCTGGGTGGCTGGGTATATGGTGGTAGTTTGTGGTTTTGATGGCAGTCCTCTGGTGACAGTGGATGCCTGCCATCTGTGTGTCTTCTTTTCGTGACGTCTCTTTCAAACCTTTTGCCACAGTTTCCATGGGGTTATTTACCTCATTATTGGGTTGCAAGAGTTCTTTATATTTTCCAGACGTAGGTCCTTTTTCCGATACACGCACTGCATATATCTTCCCCATATCTTTGGCTTGCCTTTTCATTTTCTTAATGTCTTTAAGAACGAAAAAGTTCTGATTATTTAACAAAGTCGAGTTTCTTCATTTTTTTATGGTTCATACTTGTAGTATCTTAAGAATTCTTTGCCTGCCCCAGAGTCTCATTAATTTTTTTATGTTCTTTTTTTTTTTTACAAGTCTTATACTTTGAGCTTTTACATATACTTCCATGTTTCATTTCAAGTTAATTTCTGTATATGGCTTGAAGTAAGCATTGAGGTTTGTTTTTCTCCATATGGATATCTAATTATGCCCACATCATTTGTTGAAAAGACTCTCTTTTCCTTAGTGAATTACTGTGGCACCTTTGTTGAAAGTTGGTCGACCCCATATACGTGTGGGTCTATTTCTGCCTCTCTCCTCTTCTCTGTCTTTATTTCAGTGTCTCACCATCTGATTCCTGCAGCTTTATACATAAGGTCAGGGGCCGGTGTCTGTGTCATCCCATGATCTCTGCTGGTGGCGCCCAGAGGCAGCACCCTCAGGGCTCCATGCAAGGATACCAAACATTGTCTTGAATGTCTGCCAGGGACTGAATCAGGGCCCTCTCGTGATATTCCAGGTCACCCGCCTTTGCATTATTTAAAGTTTCAAAATTCTCTCTTACCAAGTGAAGGCTCTATATGTTTATACCCCGTTCTCACCTCACTCTAGAGCTCTCAGCCCTCCCGCTTTTCTCCTTTCCCTTCTCCCTCTCTCCAGTATTGACCCCAGAAGGCCTTTGAGGTAGAGAACAAAGATGCCAAAGTGTCCGCCTTTTTACAGGGGGCACTTTTCAGAAAGTTTTCTAAGGCAGTGAAAAGAAGAACTACATAATGGAAACCATTTTGCAGCCTCCAGCACGGCCATTTATCTCAATAACCATTTCATTTAAAATGTGGGCCAAACATATAAATCATATCTTGAAAGAAAGTATGTTGGTGCCACAGAAATTGCCCTGTATTCTTACCACCTAATTTGAAAAATGTGTTTTGAAGCTGGGAAGAAAGCAAACAAGCCTGGGGCCCGGCTGCCCTTCTCCTACACGTCCCCTTCCTTCCCTCTGTCCCCAAAATAAATCCACACTACTCCCCAAAGTAAGTAGAGAAGCTGAAGCACGTAACACACACCCTGTTGTTAGTCCTTCTCTGGGACTGCCGCTGCTATTTTGGAGCCTTCGCCTTTGAATGTCGCTTGGTAATGAGGAGTTGAGAGCCCAAAACCCAGGCTGCTCCCCACGGTCCTTGGACTCGACTGACCCCTCTCAGGCCTCAGTCGCACCCTCGTCCTTAGGCAACAAACACTCGTTAGAGTGCTCAGATACTGGTGCTCATTTAAGGACAGGTCCAGAGGGAGGGTGCTAAATATAGCAGGGTCCCAAGGCCCATTTCCAGACTAATCAAACAGGGAGACACTGGGCAGCCTGTGCTGGGGGCTGGGAATTCCAGGGTCCTAGTCCATGGTCAAAATGGCGGCATCTCCACCCAGGCCCAAGGTTTCTTATTTTGTTTCTCGCCACTTCTTGGGAGGGAGAGCAGAAAGTAACAGCGGGATGCCTCTGCCCCGTGGGCGGCTGGGCACTTCCGTAGCCGGTGCGCTGGCTCGGCTCCAAGGGTCCGCACGGGGTGGCAGCACCCTCACCCCCACCCAGCTCCATACCACATCGTCTTCTGATCCCAAAAGAGGCATGTGAGCGTCAGAGAAAAACCTAAAATAAAGAATAAAATTGGCACCCATGACCCCACCCCTTGGAGGTTATTGTTCAGTTTTGCTTTTTCCTTCTAGGTTTTTTTGTAACCATGGGTGTAAGTGATTAGAGCACAAGGTTTTGTTTTCTCTTTTAACGTATACGTTTCTGACAGTTTTCTTGTATCATTGGAACTTGCTTGAAAACATGTTAATTGCCTGCCCAGTACTCATCCTGTACGTAGGCCAAGCTCTCCCGCTCAGTCTCCCCTGGTGTGATGACAGGGATCCCGGTTTCTCTCTTCTGCCCCAAGGGATGGCTTGAGACTCCTGTCCTCCATGAGACATACCTTCTCCCTCTGCATCCTTCTGTTCTGGCCTCGGAGGCCCACTAAGCCCCTGGTTGGAAGGTGGAAACAATCAGCCCTTCCTCAGGTGGATGGTCACGGAGCCTCCCTGCCACCCACTGGGTATTGTCACCTGAGGTCTGTACCTCACCAGATGGAGGGGAGCCACAACCTTGACCTTATTCTCTCTTTTTCCTCCCGCTGGCCTACTAGCTGCTCTTGGCAGCCTGTTCTCTGCTGCTTTCCTCCTGTGCTTCAAGAGGACCACCTTCCGGGCATCCCTCCCCAGAGCGTCCTGTCTCCTGTCTTGGTGTTTCAGGTGTAAGCTGTGTTTTCTCAGTACCCGGGCCAGCGAACTTCGGAACTGCTGAGTGCCTCCCCAGCACTTCTGAGTGCGGGCCAGGTGTGTTGGCCTGTCTTTTTGTCTGGATCTAGGTTTTGAAATAGGAGGCCACTTTTTCAGACTCCCTCTTGTCATTCGCAGCCCAGAGCATCTCTGCTGGGGGAGCCGTGGGGGAGGATTGGGGACAGAGGCCCCTCGAAGGTAGCGTGCAAGCCGCATGTGTGCACAGGCCCGGGCCGTGCCTCCTCTCTCGATGTGTCTTTGATCAGTTGTGCAGCCAGACAGAGGCATCTTTCCCACCCCACCGCAGGGGGAGAGGCACCCCATCCTGCCACCAGCATGAAACATTTCCTTTCTCCTTTGTCTTCCCTCACCATTGGCTCACCAGCGTGCTTTGTATAACTCATTATTTGCATCTTACCAGCTGACTTGGCCACAACTTTTTCTTTCTAGTAAAACCTTAACCTTGTTCGGGAACCCCTGGAGCAATGGGTCATAGGGCAGCGCACACTGGGGCCCTGCATTGGCAACAGTGGGGGTGGAAATGGGGAAGGCTGGTGACGTCTCCACCAGAGGACTCTTGTGCCAGAAGTTGCCCCAAGAGTTTTAGCTACCTCCCAGCCTCTTCCCTTCTGCAGCCCTCAGCTGCCTGGTATCTGAGAGGCTGCTGAGTTTGGGGCTGGGTTTTCCACGAGAAGAAGGGCTGGGTCATAATCCCTCTCTCAAATTAGGTGCCCAGGAGAGGCCAGGCTGGAGGAGGTAGTGAATGTTTAGGGCCCAAGGTTGGAAGAGCAAGCAGGCATCTGGAAAAAGGAAGGTACCAGAACAGTCATGTATAAGAAAAATTGCAGAGCCCTGGGGATGGGATGGGGAAGGAATCATTTCATCTCCACTGAAGGAGGGTGAAAAGGGTATGTGGATGGAGTGTGAGCAAGGGACCCTGGGTGCTGGTGACAGACAGGGCACCTAGAAGTCCCCTGCAGGGTGTGGGTGTTCGATCACCAGGGTGGCCCTAGCCATCTCCTCCACACTTCCTGGTGCAGACTCTGCCCTTTCTCTTCTCTCTTGTTCGCCCCTTATGGCCATCACCTGCTTATACCAGCAGGCCTAGCCAGTTCACATCAGCTACCCTTGCCTTAGTAGAAAGGCAGAAGGATCTGGAAGTTTTCAGATCCCATGGTACAGACATGGATGCTGGGGCACACAGGCTGTCCTCTTGCATTCTGGACTTACTGTCACTTCTGAGTTGGCCCTCGTCCCCATGGAGCTCCAGGTGGGAATCTGAGAACTGGGAAGTCAGAACCTGGTCCTTTACCCAGTGGCACCTCAGGTGGCCCTCCCCAGGCCCACACTGCAGGAGTAGACCTGGGCTGGGCATGGTCACAGGATAGCCTGAAAGGCCCACCATCTAGGGAGGCTCCCCTCCTACTACATACAGAGCATCCTGCACTGGGGCCCTTAGAATCTAGAAGCAAGAAATGGCCACCACTGTGCATTGCCTTGGCCTGGTTTGGGACCTGATGGTGGGGCCCAGGAAAGACAATAAGGGTCTCTGTGGTCTGGAGCCTGGGCCTCCCTTGGAAAGTTGGCTCTGCTGCCTGCTTACTCTGTGGGCTCCTTGCCCTACCCACAGCCTTGCCCTACCATCCTTTGGGGTTTGGAGGGCAGGGATTGACTTGTTGGAGTCCCCAGCAACCATCTAGACTGAGGAACACTTATCTTTACTGTTTGATTCTTGGGTATTACGTTCTCATCAAAAGTCCCTCTTTCCTTTCTCCACTGTGATATCATATACAGAGCAGAAGGTTCCAAATCACTGTTCATTCAAAGGCTGTGTATGGGGCCAGACTCTGTGCCAGAGCTGGAGGCACAGCATTGAACTCAGTCTGGGCCCAACCCTCAGGTGGTTCACATTCCCAGAGGGAGTCAGGCAGATGCACAGACTAGGATGTAGTGACAGATTATGGTAGGGGCACCGGAGGAACCAAATGGGCTGTTTGCACCAGAGAATGAAGGAAGGCTGTTTCAGATGGGTGACCAGGGAAGACACCAGCAGCCATACGCAGGCAGGAGCCAGCCAGGCAAGGTGGTCATGGGGAGGATCTTCCATGGCTAAGGGAAGCATGTGTGAGAACCCAGCACAAGGGAGAAGCTCTCAAACTCAGGTGGATGGAAGCATTGAGTGAGGAGTCCTGGGAGGTGAGCTTGTGGAGGTGGACAGGGCTGGGCATGGGGCCTGGTGGCACAGAAACAACTATGGATCGCACTCTCCCTGTGAATGGCACTCAGGGACTGTGGAGACCCAGGGGGAGCGACCAGGGGGCAATGACACCTTAGGACAACAGATCCTGTACTCTGGTGGGCATCCAGAGTCTACAGAGTGACCCCGGAAGTAGCCTGCCTCCCTCCTCAGGCTGTCAGGGTATCTCCCCCGGGGGCTGTGGCAAAGACCTGCAGGACGCCCCTGTGGTGGGGTGGGGCAGGGGTTTTGCCAGACTCTGGCCTGCAGTCTGCCATCTGTTCCTCCCCACTTTTTGCTCCCCCTGCCAGGCCACCTCCTCCCCTCCCTTCCTGTCCATGAACCTGACCTAGGATGTCAGGGACCAAGGGCAGGTCCACCATCTGCTGGGAGCCCTACAATCCCTGTCCTATCTCTGGGTCTCGGCCATGATTGGTTCCCTGTCCTGGGCAGCCCTGCCTGGCTTGGCCCTCCAGTGGCATGTGTCTCTGGCTGGCTGCCCTCCAAAATCTTTTTGGAGCTATCTTCTGGATGCCTGCTGTCCTCCTCCTCCACTGGTCCCCATGGTCCCTCACAGGTACTCTGAAGGAGCTCACAGACAACCAGACCCCCATCCCTCAGATGAAAAGGGGCTTAATGCCCTCCACTGGTTTCCCACAGTTTAGAGAAAGGTACTGACCACCTGGATGGCAAGAAATGAAGGACATCCCTCACCCTTCACCTAGTGCTGCCTACCCAGTGAATGTTCTTTGGTGGGTGATTATACATGAGTGAATGAATGAATGGTTATGTGTGTGATGCATTTGGAAACATGATGGAGGCTTCATTCTTTCCCAAGTGGACAGAACCCTGGCCGGGAAGTCTGTTGGGAAGCCCAGTCTGATGTCCTCATCTGGTCCCTGGCCAATGCCACCACCTAGACCCTGGTCTCTGTCCTTCCCACAGAAAGACACATACCTGTGAGGATCCCAGAGAGGAGGTGTGGGGAGCAGGGCTGCTCAGAGGCCCAGAGAGATCTGGACATTTCCATATTTACATTAAAAAAATAAAGAAATGCCAAAACCGGGTTTCAGAAACTGTAGTGTATTTTAAAAGTTTACATTTAACAAATGAACACTGTTAACACACACACACAAATATAATTGTGCCATTCACAGGGTAATTACAGTGTTTATAAAAGAAAAACCTTGGTTCATGGCAGGCTCCAGGCAGTGTGGTCCAGAAGGGGACCCAAGTTTGGAATTGGATGATGGACAGCTTTAAGGAAAATGTGCCTGTCTTATTTGGAGAGAGCGAAAAAGTGAAACCTTAGGGCCCTTTGGGCGTGTGCGGTCCAGCTACCCATTCTGTCCGGCCTCTCATGATGAGTCCTGATGTTGGAAGGTCCCCCTGACTCATAGCAGTGGCCCCAGCCCTGCTGTCCTCACGCCTACACTGGCTTGAAGAGCCAGAGCTCCTCCCCCTGCTGCGGGGCCGCCAGGGGACGAGGACAGAGAGGCTCTGTCAGGCCGTGACCACGGGGCCCAGGCCCTTGGCCAGTCAGGAGCAGCACAGGCCTCAGGGTAGGAGCTGGGGCTCCCCTCCTGACCGGGGGGGGGGGCAGAAGACAGGTGGGGGGACCCCAGCAGCTGGGACAGTTTGGAGGCTGGCCTGGCCCGTCGCGAACCCTGGGTTTCCCCATGGTTCCTGTGGGTGCTGTTGGCCGGGGGGGCCGCTCATTGTGTGTCAGCATGACAGAGGGTCGGTCCAGGAAGCAGGTTCAGAGACTGTCCTTCATCGTTTTTTTTAGAAAGAATTGTGTTTAACAATAAGGAAGTGGTGAGATCAAGTGGAAACAGCCTCCGTTCTCCCCCTTACCAGCTCGGCCTCCTTGACGAGTTACATCATTTCCTCTGGGTCAGTTGCCTGTTTTGTAAATGGTCGCAGCACTGTACTCGGGCTCCTGAGAAGACTGAGCGCAGGCGTGCGTTTGGCCGGATGGTACTACACCGTCCTGACAGACGACACCTCCACGCGTCAGTTCATGGCCATCAGTGTTGTTTCTACTTTGGGACTATTACGAATAATGCTGTGAAGGCTCGTGTACAGGTTTTTGTGTGGACATAGGTTTTCCGTTCTCTTGGGTACACACCCACCAGTGGAATTGCTGGGCCATCGAACAGCCAGACTGTTGTCCACAGCGGCTGCTCCATGTTCCATTTTCCCTAGCAGCGTCTGGGGATTCCAGTTCCTCCACATCCTCGCCAGCACCTATTATCTGACTTTTCGATGAAAGCCGTCCTCGTGGGTACGACGTGGCATCTCCTTGTGGTTCTGATTTGCATTTTCCTAATGACTAATGACGTTCAAGTATCTTTCATGTTCTTTTGAGCCATTTGTCTTTCTTGGAGAAATGTCTACTCAGCTCCTTTGCCTGTTCATAAATTAGGTTGTCTTTTTGCTACTGAGTTGCAAATGGTCTAGAAACAAGTCCCTTATCAGATCTATGATTTGCACATATTTTCTCCCATTTCTGTGGGTTGTATTTTCACTTTCCTAAGAATGTCCTTTGAAGCACACATTTTGTAAATTTTGATGAAGTCCAGTGCACCCGTTGTTTTGTCCTGCTTGCTGTGCTTTCAGTTGTTTTTCTTCTTGATTTAATATTTTGAATATAGAAACACTTACCTGATGCTCCAGTGCAAAGGTATGCTCATCTCAAAAATGAATAAACGTCAAGAAAAAAATTTTTTTAAAAGTATGCTCAGATCAGCCTCACGTCCATTCCCCCACCATCAGTAGCCATTAAAATGGATTTCCAGTTTATCATTTGTGTTTTTTATTTTTTGCAAAAATAAAAGAATATAAAACTGTTCATATTTCCTCTTCCATCTCTTCCCCCATTTGTCTTTCTCTTGCTAAGTAAATCCTGGAAATGGCACCCTACTGTTCGTTGAACTTCCTTGCCGTGTTTCAGGGCCACAGTGGTCCCTGATGGGGGGAGGGGCACGTGCAGCGAATGAAAGGCTCAGCTAACTGGTTCCCCACTGAGGGTCACTTGGGTTGTTTCCAACAACCCATGGGGCAATGAATCATGTCCTTGTGTGTTTGTGGAGGTGTATCTTTAGGACAGACTCCTAACAGTAAGCCCGCTGGGTCAAACTTTGAGACAGGTAGTTCTGTTGGATACTCCACAGGGGCCTTTGCCGTTTCTGTCCCACCAGCATCGAAGGGGAGTGCCGTTTTCCCATAGATTTGCAGAATGTAATGCCAAGCTTTGGGATTTTTGCCCATCGGATAGGTGAGAAAACGTTCTGTCTAGTTTAAAAAAAAAAAAGTCAACTTTATTAAGGTGTATAATTTGTGTACAATAAAATACATCCATTTAAAGTGCATGGTTCGGTGAGTTCTGACAGGCCATCTACTTTCTGTCTCCATAAATTAGTTTGGCCACGTCGAGAATTTTAGATACATGGGTCCATATGGTATATATGGATCTTTTGTGCCAGGCTTATTTGACTCCACATAATGACTCTGAGATACATACGTGTCGCTTGCGTGCATTTGTAGTTTGTTCCTTTGAGGGTGAGTAGTACCCACTGTATGGATGTACCTCTGTTTGTTTCTCTGTTTGCCTGGCAAGAGTCATCTGGGTTGATTCCAGTTTGTGCCTATTAGGAATAGAGCTGCTGTGAACATACTTGCAGCAGTCTTTTTGTGGACACGTGTTCTCGTGCCTTTGGGGTACATAGGAGTGGACTGGCTGCATCGTGTGGATGTTTCACTGTACAAGTCACCAGACCTTGCTCCCAAGTGGTTTTGCCAGTTTCTGCCCCTGCCCGCAGCTGTGCGAGACTTCCTGTTGCTCCACAGCCTGACACAATTTTGTTGTTACCGGCCTAGTTTCATTTTGGCGGTTCTAGAAGGTACAGTGTGGTGCCTCTTTCTGGTTTGCATTTCCCTGAGGACTAAGGATGCTGAGCACCTCTTCAGGTTCTTACTGGCCATTATATTTCCTTCATTGTGAAGTGTCTATTCACATCTTTTGCCCATAAGAAAAAAACAAAACAAACAAAAAAAACAGGTTACCTGTCTACTATTGAGCAGTAGGAGTTCTTTATATATTCTGGTTACAAGTCCTTTTTATATACACTATGGATATTTTTCTTTCTAGTGGAATAAAGATGAGAAGTTTTGATTTTTGTGAAGACTCAATATTCTTTCTGGTTAGCATTTTTTGTATCCTATGAAATTTTAGCATTTCTCTTATTCTGAGCAGTTGAACCCCTTTTCTTATGTTTAAAGGCTCTTTTCCATTTTTTCTGTGACCTGCCAATGTCCTTGGTTTGTTTAAGAAAGAATCAATTTAGGGGCCCCTGGGTGGCCCAGTCAGTTAAGCATCGACTTGGGCTCAGGTCATGATCTTGCGATTCGTGGGTTCGAGCCCTGCCTCAGGTTCTGTGCTGACATCTCAGAGCTTGGAGCCTGCTTCAAATTCTATATGTCCCTCTCTTTCTGCCCTTCCCCCACTCTCGCTCTGTCTCTCTCAAAAATGAATAATAAAAACATTTTTTAAAAAGGGGCGCCTGGGTGGCTCAGTCGGGCCAACTTCAGCTCAGGTCATGATCTCAAGGTTCATGGGTTCGAGGTCCCACATAGAGCTTTGTGCCGAGAGCTCAGAGCCCGGAGCCTGCTTCGGATTCTGTGTCTCCCGCTCTTTCTGCTCCTCCCCCACTCAAGCTCTGTCTCTCTCAAAAATGAATAAACGTTAAAAAAAAAAAGAAAAGAGTAAGTTTATTGGTCTTTCTCATCTTGATTATTTTTATTTTTTTTAAATGTTTTATTTATTTTTGAGACAGGGAGCATGAGCAGGGGAGGGGCAGTGAGAGAGGGAGATACAGAATCTGAAGCAGGCTCCAGGCTCTCAGCTGTCAGTACAGAGCCTGACATGAGGATTGAACCCACAGACCACAAGATCATGACCCGAGCTGAAGTCAGTCACTTAACCAACCAAGCCACCCAGGCGCCCCTTCTCTTCTTCATTTTTAAGAGCTATTTGTATTTTAGGGAGATTAGCCCTTTATGCAGTGTTTTCTCCCACTTGGTTGTCTTTTCAACTTTGCATAGAATGGTTTTTCTATGTATAATTGCACACATGTGTTTTCACATAATCCAGTGTATCTGTTTTATTGCTTAAAGATTTTAAGCTATAGGCTCCCCACTCCCAGGTTATAAAGAAGCTTACCCACATGTACCTCTAGTATTTGTATGATTTTGCTGTTGTACATTTAGACCTGTCCCATTTGGAGTAGATTCTGGTATACAATGAGACATGGAATCAGTTTTATCTTTTTTTTTAAGTTTATATATTTTGAGGTGGGGGCAGGGGGAGAGGCAGAGAGAGACTCCTAAGCAGGCTCCACACCGTCAGTGCAGAATCATGAGATCATGACCTGAGCTGCAACTAAGAGTCAGATGCTTAACCGACTGAGTCACCCAGGCGCCCCAGTTTTATCTTTTTGCAAATGACTGTCTGGTTGTCCCCATATCCTCTATTAAAAAGTCCATCTTTTGGTAGTGATTTGAGATCATATTCCCCAGACCTTTATCATTAAGATACTAAATTTCCATATGTACTTGGACATACTGTTCTGTTGTTTCTGGACTCATTTTGTTCCATTGGCCCATCTGTCTGTTCCCATGGTGATGTAACCTTCTCTAAATTGGAGACTTTATGACATGTTTGAACATACAGAACCTCCTCGTTGCTTGTCTTTGCCAAGGTTTTCCTAGATACTCTTGCTTATTTGTTTTTCCTCATAAACCTTAGAACCAGCTTGTCTAGCTCCAGAAAAGATACTTGTTGATTTTTTAAAATCGAAAGTGTGGTAAATCTCTCTATGAACTTGGGTGAAGTTGACATGTTTATTGCTGTTGAATCGCCCTGTGCACAAACAAGGAACATTTCCCCCATTCGTTTCAGTTTCCTTTCCATAAGACTCTCGACAAGGAACATTTCCCCCATTCGTTTCAGTTTCCTTTCCATAAGACTCTCGGGAGGACCCCTGCAGGACTGTGTGGGAGGGCTTTCTCCATGTGGATGTCAGACATTTCGTGTAGGTTCATTCCGAGTTGGATCCCTTGCATCGCTTATAATGGGCTCTTCTCTCTCACTCTTTGCCAACTGGATATTGTTTGCATATATGGAGGCTAGAATTTGTTGTTGGTAATTTTATACCTTGCTCTCTTACTGAACACTTTATTGTCTTTATTCATATTAGCTTTTATTTTCTTGGGTTTTCTAGGTGTACTTGAATATCATCTGCAAAAAGGAGATCATTTATCTCTTCCTTAGAGTATGTGTATTTTTATTTTTTTATGTTTATTTTGAGACAGAGAGCATGAACAGGGGAGGGGCAGAGAGAGACATGGAGAGAGAGAATCCCAAGCTCCGTGCTGACAGCGCAGAGCCCAACACGGGGCTCGAACCCACAAACCATATCGTGACCTGAGCTGAAATCAAGAGTCGGGAGCTTAACCGACTGAGCCACCCAGGCGCCCCTGAATGTTGTTAAAGCTTTGCATTATATATTGCCAGATCTCTTCTGTTAAAAAATATGGTACCAATTTATATTCCTTCTGGAAGTGTTTTGCCACTCCCTTGCCAGCACTGAGTATCAACACATTTTAAATCTTTGCCAGTTTAATACAACCTTCATTCATCCTGAAGAGGACATCCACAGGGCCCCCTTCTATGCCAGGTGTGTGAGGGAGGCTGAGGACACAGCGGGGAGCAGACTGATCCCGGCGCCCCCACTCTCGAGTCCTTATTCTAGAGTGAGAGGACGCTGTCGTTTGTTTTTTCCTCCCCAGCTTTACCGAGCAGTGACTGACACAAATTGTATAAATTTAGGTTTTACAAAGTGGTGATTTCATATACATTATGAAATGATTGCCACTATTAAGTTAACTACTGTAGCCATCACCTCACATGGTTATTGTGGGGGGGGGGTGTGTGTGTGTGTGTGGAGAACACTTAAGATCTATTCCCTCGGCCAGTTTCAAGTATTTTTCGCTGTAGTTGCCGTGCTCTGTACGCGGGACCTCCAGAACCTACTCCTCTTATAACGCAAAGTTTGTACCCTTTGCCCCACATCTCATTTCCCCCAGCCCCTGGCAACCAACCTTCTGCTCTCTGGTTCTCTGAGTTCAGCTTTTTTAGATTCCACCCAGAAGTGAGATCGTAATGGGTTGTGGAGCCTTAAGTTTCTAGAAGCTTACAGTTAAGATTTCCTGAGCCCAGAGGATGGGAAAAGGACTGGCTACCCTAGTGGAGAAACCCTCTTCAGGCCCAGGGAACTCCTAGAAAATCCCCCAGCAGTTATGTAAAACCCATTACCCCCCGCCCCCCCTCTGGAGAGTCCTGGCATCATAAGCCCTCTGGACGCCTCACTTGATGCCCTGCACCACCTGGGGGCTCCAGGAGCCAGGGCCAGAGCCTGCACCTCTCCTGCTCCTCCCCCACCACGGTGTGCAAAGGCAGGGCCGGGTGCTGAGGACCCTTCCCCATAGCTGAGATGCAACCAAACGGGTGATAAAGTGGATGGAGGCTCCCTGGAGCTCCTGCTTTCCCGTAAAGCCCTACCCTGGGCCTGGCCCCCCAGTGTCCTATGAGAAACCCCATCTATTCACAGAGGGCACTGCCTGTTGACACAGACCTCCCAGGCCCTGGTTGGCATCTCTCCCACCTCTGGCAGGCTACAGCCCACAGGCCATGGCCCCTTCCTCTGTGCAGCCTGCCCTGGGCAGCCCCGGTTGTTCACATACTTCTTCCCACACACCTGTGCTCCCAGCTCCACACCTTGCTGTCTGTGTAATCCAGGGCAAGCCGTCTTACCTCCCTGAATGTGTTTCCATCCACACCTCCCAGGCTATTGTGAGGAGTGGAGGAGGGAGTATTTGCACCAGGTCTATGCAGCTGTAGCACAGGAAGGGGCTCCACAAACATGTTTATTGAATGACTGAGTGAAAAGAATGGATGAACCTCACCAGCGAACCCTCTGGTGGCTGGTTTCCCAGTCAGGGGGTCTGAACCAGAGGATTATCACAAACGTGGGCTCCTGAGTGCACCCTTGGTTCGAGATGCAGCCACCCCCGGCCCCCACCACCACCAAATCCCATCGAGGGCCCAGGCCCCAGAGTCTATTTCAAGTCGTACTGTGGATCTGCTGGGTGGGGAGCTAGACCCAGAGAAAGGCAGGGCCTGCCTGGCCTCTTTCAGGTGGCCGGACCCCAGACCGAGCTCCTCCCCACCCGTCCCTGCTCCTGCCGGCATCCGGATCTTGGCTTGCGCATCCCATCTTGGTATCTCAGGACAGTAGGGTGTATGTAGAAAGGGGGATGGGTGTGAGAGGCACAGCCACCACCAGCGCTCGGCCCAGGCAACTGGGACCTCAGGATAAAGGAAATTTCCTTCTCTCTGTATTTATTTTCCACATCCTTGACTTTGAAAGCCAAGCTGGTGTTGATATTTACCTTGGCCGGGCCTCCCCATCTCCCTGGGCCAGCCTCGTGTAAACATGATGTTCCTTCTCAGCTCTGCTAGGGTTGAGGTGGCCTTTTGCAACCAATTCTAGGAATTTTGAAAGTCTGGAGGCATAAGTTCAGGGACCAGCCCCCCCAGGGATCCCAGGGTGTGAGGAGCCCTGGGGGGGCCTCCGTGCTGGCCTCGGGCTCCCTCCCAGGGATTCCTGCAGATAGCTGCAGCAAAAGAGCCAGACCTCTGGGGGACAGCTAGACGGGCCTCCAGGCCTGCTCCTTCGTCTCACAGCAGCACGGCTGAGGAAGCCCCGCTGTCCCCATGAAGGTTGGCCCCAGAAGTTTGGGGCTCACCAGAGACACACAAGGAGGGACAGAGAGAGGATCTGGCTGTCTCCCCTGGGGCTGGTGGGCAGAGAGCTTACTCACAAGGGACAGACAGCTCTTCGGTGCTTGTCCACGTGTGCCATCTGTAGTGCATTTGGCACCTGGACCGCAGCTGACATGCCGCCCAAGAGTGGGAACCTGCCACGGTGGGAAGTGTGTGCGCAGGCAGGCTGGGCCCCCTCAGAGCAAGCGCACGAGCCAGAGATCCTGCGCTCAGTGAGGGCAGACAGTGCGCAGCGAGGTGGTTGGAGAGGATGATTTGGGATGGTGGTCGGTGCTGCAGAAACGAGGCAGCGGGGCCGGTCGGGGCAGGGATGGCTGCTGTGCGGTGGATGGTGGAGGTGAGGGGTGTTCACGCTCCCCGTTCAAATCTCAGCACCCCCGCCCCCAGGCTAGCCACTGGTTCACTCACTCAGCAGTGAGGCCTCAGGTAAATGACCTCCCTTCTCTGGGATTTGCTCTCATTATACAAGAAATAGGGTGTCTGTCCTTAGTGCCAAGGGTATCTTGAGGCGTGCAGTGAGTCATCTGCAGGTGGGAGCCATCATTCTTGTCATCACCCAGCGCAGGTTTGAGCCCACATCAGTGGGCACCACCGGCCGGCTGAACACTGAACGTCTCCCCTTCTCTACACAGATCTGGGACATGAGCGACGATGAGACGGTCTGATGCGGCCCACCCTCGTGTGGCTGGCTTCTCCCTGGCTGCCTGTGGAGGACTTCTCTGTTGCCCGAATGCGACTGCAACCTCCAGGATAGGTGACTGTGGGCCCTGCGCCCCTCCCATCTTTCTGGTCCCCTCCTCTGCATACCTTGAGGACCAGGGCCCCCTCTCCACTGCCCAGGAGCTTCTGGGGTTCTCCATTTCTCCTGATTCATGATCCCGCCAGTTCTGAGCTAAATAATAACCTTGGCTTTGGCATTGCCACTGATCTTGGACTTGGTTCCCTCCACGAGTTCTTTTTTCTTCTTCTTCTTCTGGTCAAGTGTTTGATAGTGAAAACTCCCAGGATCCTTCCTACCTTGGCCCCGGCTGGGGCAGCAATGAGGACAGGGAAGAAGTCAGCCCTACACACAGCCAATGGGGAAATGAGAAACCAGCTCCTTCCGGCAGCCACTGTGGGGGCAGCACCAGGGTCCCTGGGCCACGATGCAAACCCCAGAGAGGGGCCTGTGGGCACCAGCGAGGGCTGATGTGCCTGTGAGCTCTGTCAGCCTGGTCTGCTGGAGAGGGAGGGCAGGAGAGCTGACCTCCATGTGGAACAGAAGGGCCCACACTCGTCCCAGTGAACCCAGAACTCCAGTATGGACAGACGGCGACCCAGACGGCTCCTCCGCCGCTTGGCCTGTCCTCATGTGTGGGCAGAGCATCTGTCCGTCCCTGCTCAGGGGAAGAAAGAAGTTGCCACTGCTGCCTGGGCAGGTGCCCCTCCTGCCCCGGAGAGGAGGCCTTGGCACCCAAGCCCGCTCTCCTGCAGCCAAGTGAGGGGGATGCCTGCCCCACCCAGGGGTGCCCTCTACTGTATCAGGCCCAGGACCCAGGCTAGAGTGGAGTCTGAGGCTGGCTCTTACAAGAGTGGGGATTCTGCAGGCCAGGTGGTCAGCGGTGTTCCGGCCTGTGTGGGATCTGTTGGTGCAGGGCCACTGAGCCCTCCCCGGGGCCCACGGGTCACACACACAGCCTGTGGTTTAAGAGCACTTTATTATTGTTCTTAAGGCTACTTTTAAGTACAAAAAAAAAGATGGCCTGCCAAACCTTTTTTTTTTCTTCCAGGAAAACAGGCCACAGAGAATGGTATATTACAGATTTACAAACATGGAGAGAACGGTCAGAACTCACTGCAACGGCGTGGCTCTGTGAAGAACTCACTGTGCTCCTCCCGAGGCCAGGGAGTGTGTCCTTTCCCAGTGAAATGTTTGGTTTTCTGCTTCCCCACTTGCCGGTGCCCCTCCAGGGTACCACCTATCCCAGATAGGCCAGCGCCCCGGGGCCGTTCCTCCCAAAGCAACGGCCTCGCTTCGGGACAGACTAGATGGCTGTCCCAGGAGCCTGCTCTTCACAGAGCCCACCAGCAGTGGGGTTGTTTTCCTGTGAACGCTCAGTAGCCTGTAGCAATAACAAACTAGTGGCTATTAAGGCAGATGCAGTGTTCTCATAGAATAACTGTGTTCCTGCACTTTTACAGACAAATCTACGACAAAAAAAAAAAAAAAGATCAACTTTTTTTTCCAAACCAAAAAAAAAAAATGATTACAATAGGAAAGGGGAAAATTAAATAGCTACATATCATTAACAAATTAATTGTTCTTCAAAAAATACCTACAAATTTCTCTGTACATTCTTTACGCACAGCGTAATGATGGTCTTAAAGTTACCTATATAAAAAAAGTGTTCTCACCGATTTCTTCCTACAGAAAATATAGGGGCCTGAATGCGAAAGCCTGGAAGCCCAGTTAAGTGGGAGTGAAATGTGTGCAGGGGCAAGAGGAGAAGGGCTTTTCTTTCGCCTTTTGAAAGACCTGCGGCCACCCTGTGACCACAGCAAGAGCCAATCCGCTGACCTTTATTTCCCAGTGACCATTTTCAAAATTAACCAGCTAACTTGTATTTTTCTTACACTGAAAACCAGCCTGGAGGGCTCCCGCGAGTCCACGGTGCCTCACGGTGGGGAGGGGAGGCGGCCACGCCTGTGTCACCAGGGCAGGTGTCTTAAGCCCTCTGGTGGGTGAGGCTGGAATGTCGCACGGTGGAGGGGTGGGGAGAATAGAAATGTACGTTTAACACAAAAAAGAGGAGCAGCTGTTGAACATCCACAGCTGTGTCCGTCATGCTTTCTTCTTTGCCTAATTTCTAGTTAGTAGCTATTACTATAGCAAACAATAATAAATGCAGTAATAACTGTATAAAGTCAGAGGAATGTATACTGCCTTGGCCCCAGCGTACGAGGAAGCACACAAAATACCATATCACAGATTGTCAGTAATCTGCTGTTCAGCCAAAAGGGTTGAAAGGGAACGGTTTCTGCATGGAGGGAAGTTGGAAGACACAAATCCCAACTCCCCTGGGCACTAGTAATAAGCAGACAGGGATGCAAAAAATAAATGTCAGCCGGCAGCAAAAACTCCAGCATCCTGCACCGCGGCTGACCAACGACTCGACTGCCCATCTCCAGGGCCGGGCGGCCCCGCGCTGCTCAGGAGTAGTGTGACGACCAAACACAAATCTCAGAGTACAACTGTACCAGCAGTAAGTATATCTAGGACTGTAACTGACAAAAATAAACTAATTCTGAAAAGAAGCTAGTAAGTATTAAGGTTCTTGTTTACTATCTATACAATTAATAGAAACCAGCTATTTTTCTCCATTAAAACATGCATCACGTTGAAAGCACTATAGAATCGTCCAACCTCAGCTCTAGTCTAACAAACTGCAGTGTTTAGGAAAGGTAAAAATGCCCGTGATTGGTAGAGTCTGCAGTCCAGTTGCGAGCACCTGAAATCTAGAGAGAAAGACCTATAACCTGTATGAGACTTCCCCTTCCAAAGCTGTTTTGTCTAAATTAAAACAAAACAAAACAAAACAAAAAAAAAAACAACAAAAACACAAATGGTCAGAAATGTCATCCTTAAACCCTTTGTTTTTCAGCAGTTTGCCCTCAGAGTACTAGCATCTCACATAAAGTTGTCAGGCAGGCAACTTTAGCCCTCCTCCAATAGTGCAAATCAGACGCGACAGTTCTCTGTTCTCTTCAAGTAGACGTGCGCGCACGCACGCACGGGCCGGACCAAACACGCAATGGAAGCTAAGCCACACACACCCTGGTCTCGAGAAGCAAATAAAAAGCACAAAGCATTTGAGTCACCAACGTCATGGCCTGTGACTGAGAAAGCGTGCGCCGTGGAGTCCTGGCCCCCGTCAGGGCAGCAGACCTGCATCAGAGGTCTCTTTGGTAACTGAGGCAGGAAGGTAGGACGCTACATCGGATGCTCCACGTGCAGCTCCTGCTCTCGTGTCGGAGGGCCCCCAGGTACGAATACCAAGCAAGTACAAAACAGAACAAAAATCCCAACGACATGGTTTTTGCGAATAAACCATCCCTTCCCTACCCTTCCCCCTACCCCACCCCCCACAAATTTTTTTTTTTTTTCTGTGTTTTAAGCACTGACTGTTCAAAGCTCAGGCAAACCATGCAGATTGACATCTTGTTCAAGGGTGGTGCTCCCTTCACGAGACCACGGAGGGAGAGTGACTGTGGCTGACCATGTGCGCCGAGGGGCTGGAGGGCTGGCCCCTGCGCGAGGCTGACTCGGGGCTGCTGGATGCGCCATCCTTGGCCGCCTTGATCTGAAGCCACGTATCACCCAGGGCTTTGGCAAAGTGGTCGTCCACGGAGCCCGTGATGGACACCGAGTTGGGCGCCGGCTCGGGCTCCTTGTAGTTCTTGCCCAGGCTCCTGCGGAAGTGCTCCTCCACCACGGGGTCACAGGTGGTGGTGGCTGTTGGGGGGTAGGACAGCAGTCGGTCAGGGCTCTGGGGACAGAGGGCCCGTCTCCACCCGCCCTAGCTGGGCATTTGGGCAGGTCGCTTCTCTGAACACAGCAACGTGCCACCCTGGACTAGGTGTGAGTTCAGAGAGAGAGTGCGTGGTCTTAAGTAATTGTAGATCTTGTCCCACTACAGCGGGATCCTGGAGGTTTCTTCCCTCTGTCCCACTCAAGCCAGACACAATGCTGGGTGCCTGTGGGCTCAAAAACAACCCACACTTTTTCCGACCTCTATAAAACAAGCTCCAGGGGCTAGTTGTTCCGTCCACGGCACGATGCCGAACTGCAAACACTGCACTTGAATCCTACCCAACGAGGAAGCCCGAGCCCCCGCCCGGCTGCCTCCCGCCCCACACACAGGGTGACTTACAGCTCGGGGCCCTCCGGTAGCTGGCTGGCCCGGCCGCCACGCAGCCGCTGTGCGCGATGGGGCAGTGCGAGAGGTTACAGTTGCGGGTGCTGGCCGAGGCGCACGTGATCACCGAAGGCCGATTCTGGGGAGAAGAGGAGGCTGGGGTCAGCTGCGGCTTCGGCAGGCAGACAGGGAGTGGCGTCGCTTGCTCGCCCCAGCCGGGACCCCAGTCCTTCCACACGCGGCGCAGCTGCGAGGGAAGACGCGTCTCCGTGTCCCTCCGCCACCGTGGACAGGCACCCATCCTGCCTGCAGGGAACGCGGCTCCTCCGCGCAAGGCCCTTGTCAGCACCCTCCCCTCCTCTGCCGTGAGCGTGTCCCGCAGCCCTTCCTTATGAGAGACAAAGTGAAGCCCAGCCTGTCTGCTGCCTCTGACTTCAAAACTGAAGAGAACCTGCTAAACCACAGCAAATTCAGTGAGCGGGGCCTCGGTGGGTATGTGAGAAGCCTTCACAGCCCCTCCAGTCAAGTCCCCAGAGCAGCCCAGTCCCTGCCTCTCTCACGGTGTGCCCTGTACCCCTCCGGGTGCTCTAAGCCATCCCAGGACCCTTCCGACATACTCCCGGTTTCTGCTTAAGCTAGAGACAGCTCCAGTCGGTTTCTACTATGACCACACAAATCACGACGGAGGCAGAAATACAGGATTTATCCCACCCCTCACCCCCTCTGCTCTGCCGACACTCTCCCCTGCCCCAAGAACATCAATACTGTCTGCCTGGTAAACTCTGCTCATCCTTTAAAACCTCATTCACCTATCCTCTCTGTGAAGACTTTTATGGCCACCTGCACGTTCAGCAAGTCAATCACCCCTTGTAAGTGCACCCAGAAGACACCGGCACCTGGCTCCTCTAGCCCAGGCACACTTGAGAGCAAGGACCAGGAAGCGTTTCTGGATCCCCAGACCTTGGCCTGGTATCCAGGACAGAGAAGGTCTGTGAATCAAATAGCTGCCTAAGGTTCCAGCCAGGAAAGACCTCTCCTGACAGTGCAGAAGACAAGATGGAGAAGGATGTGCCCTGAGTTGCAAGACAACTGGAAGACAGCTGGTTGAAGGGCCGCCCAGAGGGCCCAGGGGGGAGGGCAATGTCAGTGTGAGGGGGATCAGGGCTCGTCCACCCCTGGCCTTCCCTTTAAATATTTCAACCAGTAGCCAGGATAAAGATATGAAAAGCTTGCACAGCAAACCTTCCCATGATGGGAAATGAACAGGAGTGAAAAACACGTTCTGTGATAAAGATCTGGACCTACAAGGATGAGCCAGGACGTGCTTGGATCTAACATGAAATTACTCACATCCAAGATGGGGGAAGATGTGGCTTAGCAGCAGCATGTTAAGGAAAAGTAGGGAGTTTCATTTATTAGCTCAACACATCAGCAATGGGGATGGAGTGAGTGCAACCCATCCCGGTATGGGCAAAAATGGCGCCACGAGAACAAGGCTCAGAGGCCAAGTAGACCTGCGGTGAATGCCAGCCCTCCACTCATCAGGCAGTAGCCACACCCCTCTAGCCTCCATTTCTCCACGTGTGAGAAAGGAAGAGGAGCAGCTGCAAAGGGGTTGGAGGACCACCTGAGGTGAGGGGTTGGGGGCCAAGCCCGTGGTGACAGGGGAGTCCTGCCCTTCAGGGGCTGGTCATGCTGCCCATGGAGGACAGCCTGCAGCTTGAAGCCTACCTTCCGAAGGGTCTTTTTAATGCTGAGCCCATGTTCTCCCCACCTCCTGACCTCCATCCACAAGGCAGGGCTAAGATAGCCGTGGCCAAAGTGACCTTGCCCTGTAGGCCAAGCTGGAAATCTGACCCAGGCACGGGGCCAGCTACTAAGCGAGGCTCAGTAGGAGACTGAGATTGGTCTCAGGAGCCATGGGATGGCTGTGCCATCCTGGCTAGGTGGGTGAGCAGCAGAGATCTGGGCTGGTGCAGAGCCAGGGGAGGGAGAGCCTGGCTTCCTCACCAGCTCTCCCAGGCAAGGGCCGGCCCTTCCTTCCTGGTAACTGCTGTACCCATGACCCTGGGCTCCAGGAGACGGCCCGGGGTCCTCCCAATAAAACTCCCTTCCTTTTGTGCTTACGTCAGCTCAGGCCGGTTTTTGTTCCTTGGAACTGGAGTCCTGGCTGACGCAAAGTGGGGACATGTTTTGGGGAGGTGGTCACAGAAGGCAAAGAAATGTAAAGCGTCCTAGAATGAATTTAGAGAAGCTTGGAATAAAGCTAGAAGAATAAAGTCAACGTGCGGCCTTTATTTCAGCCACTCCCGGACAGAATATGGCCGCCTAGCAGGGGCCAGCAACACAGAACCACCGATGAACAAGGGGATGCTGTGAAGACATTCTAACTTCACTCCTGGCAGCAGGTCATCTCTAGGGCACCTCCCGAGATGGAGGGAACACGGTGGCTGTGCACATGGACAACAGGGGGCAGTCTCATCTCCTCCCCCCCTTCCCCCCAACCCACCTGGCAGAGGGCTCCCAGGACAGGCCACACCACCACCCTCCTGTTCCGAGCTCAGGCCCATCTCCCTGACTCTGGCCGAATGCACGCTGTGCTTCAGCGCCACACACCCACCTGGAACAGACTGTGAGCTCATGGGATGCAAACTCCTCCCCCAACACCCTAGTTTTCCAGATAGAGAAACCAAAGGCCCGAAATGAGTAACCTGCTGGAGCCTCCACAGCAAACCAGCAGCAGGGCCAGGCTGAGAATGTGTCACTCACACTCCACTCACTCCTCTCCCCACCCACATTGGCTGCATGTGGAACCGACGCTGCCCTGGAGAAAGACCGACCACGTGAGAACCATCCCGATGGACACTATCCCCCAGGTTAGTATTTAACCTTAGCCTGCATCTCCCCATTTGCTGTCAAAGCCACTCTCGCGGTCTCTTCTGGAGCTTCCTTTAGGACACACGATCCCCTCAGAGCCGCCATCACAAGAACACAAAGTGGGGTGACATTTTCTGCAGCCTCCCCAGACATGCCTCTCTGGGAACTTTCCTTTTCTGGTTCCCGGAGATGTGAGTCACATTTTCCACCCAACAGAGGAAGGCTTCCCCTGGCTGCCCTGCACCGCCTGTCCTGCCTGCCCACCGCACACAGCTGTGCCGATGCTCCAGGAAGCCCCCACCCAGTCCTCTCCCTTGCTCAGAGCTGCAGGACGGCAAACTCACTTCCCCACAGGAGCCACCCTGACCGCTCACAAATAAAACAGAACCCCAGCAAACAGCCTCTGAGCTGACCATGTTGCTCACCTCTGTGTGGTCAGCAGAGTACCGGGCACAGAACTCGGTAATGTCTGAGCAGTAGCTCAGGTTCTAGTGACCGGCCACACCACACCACACTGACAAAGGAGGGAGCTCATTGAGCGGTTACCCCATGAATGAAACACACATGAATGATAACCTTTGCTTCATCACCACCCCCAACGTTAAATGAAAGCTTAGGGGTGTGGCCACCACGTCGGGGAAGCCAAAGGCTTCCCAGGAAAGCTGTCAGCCTGCCCCACAGCCATGGCTTTGTTCTCCATCCAGGGATCCCCTAAGAACTCAGGTGGGAATTCAAGGTTCTCAGTCCTAGAAAGCCTGCTCCACAGCCGCACAGCACATCGGACAGGCCAGGGACCTTCCTGCTGGGGGGCGGGGGGCAGCCAGGCACGTTTTACCGTAGGGTCAGGGAGACCACGGTAAAAGAGCCAAGTCACTGTGTCCAGCAGCATACTTCTCACACAGCAAATGTGACCCAAACCAACCAGAAGACCCTCAAAGTCATGGAAACCCATGATCCAAGAAACACTAAAGCTTCAGAGACAGCTGTTCTGGGCAGACATGGCTCCAGGGGCTCCAGGGAGCTTCTTCCTCCAAGCCACCATGGGCTTAGAGACTCATCTTCCCAGTGGAATCCCACCCCCACCTTGCCAAGGGACTCCCCACGGCAGTGGCTGCAGCCAGAGGGCTGAATTCCCTGTTCCTAGAATCAAATTCTCTGATGCCTAAAACACCTCTACTGTGGGCTCTGAGTGCAATCCTCTTTGCACGCACCCACTCCCCTGACTAGACTGCAAGCTCCTTCCGGGTTGGAAACATATTCCACTCATGTGTCTCTGTACCTCCAGAGCTTTGCCGAGTGCCCGAGGCACGGGCAGTACTAGTAAGTGTGCAGTAAGTGGCTGTCTACAGATACGTTAATATAGTTATTTGATAACCAGTCTCCTCTACACTAAAACCGTGAGTGCCCTTATCTTGCCTGCCCAGCTTCTAGCATCCTCGGACATGGTAGGTATCTACCCCGTTCTGTTACATGAATGAACGAAACAAACGGGATGCAGATGTCTGGCTCCCCCATGGGAAATGCAACCGTTCGTCGGCCTTACTGGATTCACAGGCACTGGCACGACTTCATCCGATGCCAAGGCCCTGCCGACAGCAGTTACTGCAGACTAGATCAGAGACTGGCGCCAGGCGTGCTGGGCCAGCTGTGTCAGGAGGGGTGGCCGGAAGCCCAGCGACAGGCACTTCGGTGGGGGGCTGCAGGAAAGCAGAGGGGAGCCCAGAAGCAGAGCCCGGGGCCTCCAGCTGCACGCAGCATCTCCTCAGGACCCGGCACCTTCCTCCACTCACTGCCAGTCGATCTTAAACAAACACTGACAGCGGGACCTATTAGGTCACAAGGCCCTAGCGGTTCAGAGAGAAACACCATGGGCTCATGCAGGGATTCCAAACCTCAATGCCAATGCTTCCTTTCGTATTTCCCCAGGAGCCCCATTTTTGAAATATTGGGTTTTTAATCAAGCGAACTGTGTTTATTAAGTAATAATTTAATTTCCTTATTTTCCTTTAATAAAAAACATTCCTATCTGCCAATCACAGATTTCTCACCAGCATGAGCTAATAACCCCTCTGACCACTGACTTTATAGAATTCCAACCCAAAGCAAAGCAACCTGACATTTAACTTCGTCACAGTGTGACCTTGTAACAGGCCGCCACCTCCCTCCCGGTCCTCTGCCCCGTGGTCTCCACCCGGGCGGCGGTCCCCACACCCCTGGACCAACGACCGGCCGCCAACCTGAGCCCTCCTGGACAAAGGCATACCTGCTGCCGCTCCGCAGGGGTCAGCGTGGGCGCGATGCCAGCCGGCCTGCTGGCGTCCATGCTGTTCTTGGTCAGCGCCAGGGGCTGCTCCATGCTGAGGCTGGGGAGGGATGTGTACAGGTGGTTGCCGTGAAGGCTCATGGTGGGGGCCACAGCACGCTCGATGGGGCTGCGGCTGCGCTCCCGGGGGTCTTTTCGGCAGTCTCCGTTGGCAGTCTTGTTCCTGAAAAAGAGGAATGAGCGCTCGGATGGAAACCCTGGCATGCTCTGAATGGCGAAGGGGAGACCGGCCTTGCACTGGGCGCCTCATGCTGATTATTTAATTCCTCACCGCACTAGGGAGAAATATCTCATCACCATCGTCATCTCCATTTGCCGAGGCTCAGGCCAAAGAGCTCCAGTAAGGCGAGGAACCCCCGTGCTCACCCAGGTCGGTGTGACGCCAGAGCCCCAGGGTCTGAGGTCGGCCGTGTGGGGCCGTCCAAGCGAAGATGCCACCCCTCGGCTCAGCACCCTGCCCCTGAGCGGGGATGTGCTTGCAGAGCCCTTCCATAATAAACTCCGCTTGCTCGGAGCCTGGAGAACTTGCCTGCGTGCTCCAGGCCGGCTTGGTTTGACAAGGATCTGCCACTCGGCATAATCCAAAGTCACCAGATGCCTCCAACGTGGAGGATCGTGTTCTAAGCCTCCAGCAGCATTAGCTCTCTGGATCTTCCCCACAGCACGAAGGAGGTGCCTCAACGACTTTCTTTCCACGTGACAGAACTGAGACTCAGGGCTGTGGTGCCACACTGGCTGAGAACTGGTGCCGTCTGCCCCGGCTCCGAGCGTGCAGCTCTACCATCCAGAACATACCGACCACAGCAGTCCACTTGAGGGAAGTCCCTCAACGGACACTCCCGAAGCCCTCAGCTGTGTGGAACATGGGTGGGGCTATAAACACCACCCCCACCTGCAACCTGAGTGACCCAGTCCAAAGGCAGCATCCTATATTGCATCTGTTAGAGAATGCTACATACAGCGTGGGTGACTGGCAAGGCACAGCCGATAAAAGACCAGGAACACCATTGTGGGCTCAGCCCAGGTCCCTCCTCCCCTGTTTATTCCTGGGGTTCTCTCTGCCTTGGGTCTCAGCCCCCACAGTCCACCATGTTCTTTACTGCCAGGACAATCTTTTTTTTTTTTTTTTTTTTTTTTTTTTTTTGTAACAAATGAGAAGTCTTTTAACTAGAAATGTGGTGGGTAATTTCAATGACTTTTCTTTAAGGGATGCAAATTATTCTCAGGGTCCACAGCCACCATCCGCCTCAGGGGGCAGCCTGTTTCACAGCAGAGAAGCTTGGGCTCGTGCACTGAGAAACCTAGAGAAATCAACAGTCACAGCCCGCCTCTCCGCCTGAATCAGATGAAAGGTAAGCTAGTATTTTATGCACCCAGGCATGCCTTCTCCCACTGCAGACTCACAGGCAGTTGTAGGAAATGAACACACGGCGATCCCATATACCCTTTGCCCTGCTTCCCCCAATGGTGACATAGGATGGCACCACACCCAGGCTACCCACACTCAATCTGCCCGCCTGATGCAGGTGTCCGCTTTACTTGTTTTCATCCCAGCGTGAGCTCTGTATAACGCAGATCCGACCACATCATGCCCTTAGTTACAATTTTCAGCAGCTTGGCACCGCCTTCTCGCCGGAGTCCCAAAGGCCGACCACCTTCCCATCCTCACACCCCCAAGCGTTGTGCTCTGCAGTTCTGACAGTCTACTTGCCATTCTTCAGGTAAGATGTGCCAGTGCCACTTTCTGTGGCTAACGGTATATGTGTGTGGCCGCCCCACCCCCCCCACACACACACAGCACTCACTGCTAACCATGCCTGCAGCTTTAGGAGCTGTGCTCTGGATACCCAAGGGCCCAAGCAAACCTTTAATAAAAAGCTCATCACACCAATATTAACAAAGTCTTCATCTGCGCCCCCGCCCCACCTTTCCGGGGGCTTCCAGAACCACACCAAGCCCTGCTCATCCTGTACCCTCACTGCCCGGCATGCTACCCAGCGTGGTAAGCCGTGGTGAGGACCGTGAGTGAACAAAAAGGAAGCCGTACACGGGTGACCGGGGAAGGAAAGGCAGGCCCCACGGCCACGGAACGAAGGATGGGCAGAATCGTGAAGGAGTGAGAGCAGAGGGGCCGCTTGCGAGTATGTTCACACCTTTCAGGTGGATTGTGTGCCAGGATCAGTACGCCATCAGGGGCTAGGTGGAAAGAGCAGGAAACGTGGCAAACTCCAGCCCCAAGCTTTAGTTCCACTCACCATCTCACAGGCAAGCCGCTCAGCCCAGTGCTACCATCTACCATATGGTCACAGTACAATATGTCTCGGAGGGGTTTAAATAGGGACTGGACATAATACAGACCCAATAATCGTACTAGCACAGGGCAAGTGAGCAGTGAACGCGGAGGGACACATCAGCTGTAAGCCTAAGTAATTCACTGCGTAAGCCACAGCTTTTCATTTATGGGTGATTTTTCTCCCTCTTATCCTCTGGGTTGACTATATAGAATGACTTAAAAGCAGTTTGAGGGGCGCCTGGGTGGCGCAGTCGGTTAAGCGTCCGACTTCAGCCAGGTCACGATCTCACGGTCCGTGAGTTTGAGCCCCGCGTCAGGCTCTGGGCTGATGGCTCAGAGCCTGGAGCCTGTTTCCGATTCTGTGTCTCCCTCTCTCTCTGTCCCTCCCCCGTTCATGCTCTGTCTCTCTCTGTCCCAAAAATAAATTAAAAAAAAAAAAAAAAAAAAAAAAAAAAAAGCAGTTTGAGAATAAATTTTCAGCCTATTAAGGCAATCACAGGAGAATATGTTCTGGTCAAACAGTTCCATATATGCCACATATACCCCAACAATTTTCGAAGAATTACAAAAACCAAACAAAAACCAAACAAAACAAAAAAAACCTTAATTTTGAAACCCGCCTGTCCACAATTCCATCTTCCTGTGATGATTCAGAAGACATTACAGGGCTTCCCAATGAACGCCTCCGGGCTATGAGAGCAAACAGCCATAATCACACGGCATAGATGAGGCCGTTTCACTGGACAGACTTCCAGCCAGTCGGACCCGAGATAAACTGGACTTTACCTAAATGGAAATTTATCGCTAAACATGCAATTTATCAGACTAGGGAAAAACTACATTGTCACAATACTCCTCTTCAGTATCAGGTTTTCTTCTCAATCGGGATAAGACGTAATGCTTGATAAGGTGCGTGAACTGCTTCCCTGAGACTATCTTCTCCCTGCCCGCCAAAATGAGGTTCCTGGAGCCTACTGAACACACTCCAGAAACTCTGGACGGAATGATGAGCTTCCCAGTCCGAATCTGCCTCTGTCCAATTCAGACTCCAGTTTATCAAGCAACGTTGACTGAGCCCCTATCCTGTGAAGGCCACAGAAAGTAAGACACAGCCCTGCCTTTTCACAGGCTCATGACCCGGCTGCAGCAGAGAGGCCTGGGGAGGGGCCAGGCTCACACATGACAGCTACAGCCCCGGGGAAGCCAGCACGTGCCACATCACAGACAGGGGAGAATGCGGGAAAGAGCCAAAGGATGAAGAGTAGCCTAGGCTGGTGGGAAGAAGCAGCCTGAAGCTCAGGCCGTACATACCTGTGACCATCCAACGTCAGAGTCACCAGCACAGACCTACTACAGCACCGGTGATCCTCCGAATCTCATGCCCAAGTGGCACTTCAATACTGACAAGGCACAGTGAGGTGTATCAACCCAGCCGGGCCTCCGGACAGTCAACTGACGCGCAGGGATTAGTAAACCACGTTATAGGGGAAAGGGATGCCCCAAGGCAGTAGTGAATGGTCTAAAGGCATCTGGCTAACAGGGCAATGCCATACCCACAAAGTGTGCCCCCGAAACCCGCTCTGCACCCACACCGCCCTGGGGAGCAGGAGACAAGAACTCTGGGAAAGCTAACCAGAAAACTGATCAGCTGCAAACATGACACAGTGGGACATCACGGATCAGACAAGACACTGAAAACACAGAAAGAAAACGTCTGAAGTACCTGGCATTTAATTTTAGTAAAATTATATATTACTCACATTTCCAGCTCACTTTCCTGGTTCCCGGAGCTTAACGACAGACACTGTTTTCCATGTTTCCCCCTCCTCCAGTGAATCATACCCAAGGCTCCACTGCTTCCCAGAGCATCATGTGCTCTCACGGACAGCAGACAAACCGCATGCTTCCTGCCTGCCAGATCCAAGTCGCCCCCGTCGCAGTTAAAGACAAAGTTTGCTCAGGAAAAACCCACTACAGCCCCATCAGAGCCTAAAGGGCTCCCAGGTGCCTTGATGCCACAGCCGGGCTGCTGCCTCCGATGCACCCGGCCCCCTTCCTGAGAACCCACACTCATCCTGGGGCGGGATTGCCAGTGCCAACTGTTTCAGGAGAAAAAACGGAAAGGTGGGTGGGGGTGTGTGTCCGTGGGGGGGTGGGGAACAAGGGTAAAGAGGTGGTAAAAAAGAAGATGCATATTACACTTTCCTCCAGGACAAAGCGTTCCGGGGAACGGACACCACATGCTCCCTCTGCCCTCTCTGAGCTGAGAAATCAGAAGTGTCTACTGTGCTTGGGGAAAAGTAAGCTGGATTCCAAGCACTGAGACTGTGAAAGAATCACGTGAAAAAAGTGCACCGTGTCCATTTGTATTCTCATTAAAATGGGATTTTCCTGCCCTTAAACAGGAGCTTGGACCTGAAACCAAACCCTTGGGAAGGTACTACTTGATATTCTTGGGCCTTGACTGAATTCCATTAACTACTGACAGCCATTAAATAAACCAATGTGAGTCTGAATTCCTCCAGCAGGGGAAGGGATCTGTGTATAAGACATTGTAGGTGTTGCTTTCGAGGAAATATTCTGGGCCCCAAAGGCCCCCATGCTGCAGGTCTCTCGGCCCAGGTGGGTGTGGTGGGGCCCACTCAGACCCCAGGCCCAGGTCCCGGTGACACACCGAACATCCCTGAAGTGACAGAGTGCCCTGTGGGGTGGGGCACCAGAGCAGTCCTGGCGGAGGTGAAGTGAGGGTCTGTGGCAGCCTCCACTGGTGCACGAGGGCTTAGTGCAGACAGAGCACTAAGGACCCAGGAGCAGGGGTGAGGTGCGGGGAGCAGGAGCCCATGGGGTGAGGGTCGCAGCCAAGATGCAATCGTCTCCTCAGCATAGTGCTCCTCCTGCTCCCATTTCACTCCTCACAGGAATGGTCGCCCTCTGGGAACGAACAGGACAGTTCACAGTTCGTGAACAAACAAATGTTCACAGTCTAGCACAAACAATCAGCTCAGTAAAGCAGCTTTGGTTTTAAAAAAGCTTCACCAAGACAACATACTTAATGCCACTGAATGGAACACTAAAAATGGCTGGGGGTGGGAGGGTGGGGGAGCGGTGCCTGAGTGGCTCAGTCAGTTAAGCATCAGTCTCAGGTCATGATCTCATGGTTCCAGCCCTGCAATGGACTGTCAGCACAGAGCCCGCTTTGGATCCTCTGTCTCCCCTCTTTCTCTTTCCGCCCCTCCCCCACTTGTGTGCGGGTTCTCCCTCTCTCTCAAAAATAAATGTTTTTTAAAAATGGCTAGGGGCGCCTGGGTGGCTGTTGGTTAAGCATCCGACTTTGGCTCAGGTTCTTGTGGTTCATGAGTTCAAGCCCCACGTCGGGCTCTGGGCCGACAGCTCAGAACCTGAAGCCTGCTTTGAATTCTGTCTCCTTCTCTCTCTGTCCCTCCCCTGCTCAGGCTCGGTCTCTCTGGCTCTCAAAAATAAATAAACATTAAAAAAAAATTTTTTTTTAATGGCTAAAGGGGTGCCTGCCTGGCTCAATCAGAAGGGCATGTGACCTTTTTTTTTTTTTTTTTAACGAGAACTCAAGTGAGAAAGCAAGCATGAATGAGGGATGAGGGACAGGCAGGGACAGAAAGCCAGAGGAAGAGAGAGACGGAGAAAGAGGGAGAGGGAGGGAGAGGGAGGGAGAGGGAGAGAGAGGAGAAGAAGAGAGAGAGGGAGGGAGAGGGAGAGGGAGAGAGAGGAGAAGAAGAGAGAGAGGGAGAGAGAGGGAGAGGAAGAGAGAGGGAGAGAGAGGGAGAGGGAGGGAGAGGGAGAGGGAGAGGGAGGGAGAGGGAGAGAGAGGGAGAGGGAGAGGGAGAGAGAGGGAGAGGGAGAGGGAGAGAGAGGGACAGAGAGAGAATATCTCAGGCAGGCTCCATGATCAGCACACAGCCTGATGTGGGGCTCAATCCCACAACCCTGAGATCATGATCTGAGACAAAATCAACAGTCGGATGCTCAACTGACTGAGCCACCCAGGCGCCCTGAGCATGTGACTCTTGATCTCACGGTCATGAGTTCCAGCCCCACATTAGGTGTAGGGATTACTAAAAAAATAACACTACATTTTTTAAAAAAATGGCTAGAATGGTACACTGTATGGTAAATATGCTTTACCAGAATTAAAATTAATGATTTTCTCAAATTAAAGACAAAAAGCATCCCACAGCCACCACTTACTGGGTTCCCCCTGGGTTTGTGACGGTGTAGGTGGTGCCGTCTCACTCGTGCAGGAAAGAGGAGCAGGATGCTGGAGATGAACACTTAGCCAAGGACGGAGGGGGAGGCAGGGCATCAACCATCCTCCCCCTGGGTCGCTACAACAGCCCTTCACCACCTCCTGCTTGCTCCATGCTGCCGGGAGACCCTGTAGGCCTGGTCCTGTAGGCCTTGCTCTCCAGTCAGCCAGCTCCACGGGGCGCTCCAGAGGGCCCTGCACCCCTATGCTCTGCTGTCTCCCCAATGCCCTGCGCAAGGCTGAGCACACGGTGAATAAGTGAATTATTTAAGTACCTACATTACGTGCGTGTCAAGTAAACCGCATCTGTGGTAAATGAAAAGGGAATTAAGGAAATTTCAGGGGCAATTCCTAGCAGGAGAGACTTTCTTAAAGAGCAGAATTCAGGGAGCATTTAAATATGGAGAATAAGCAGTAGTGAAGATACCTTCCCCATTTTCTGCCGTCTCCCCCATTCTCCCCTAGGGCATCCAAACCTCACATACCCCCTCTTGCTTTCTCCTTGTGAGCAGGGTAACCCACAGCTTCCCGACATGCTTCCAGATGTGTCACCAAGCATCCTGGTCAAGCCTGTCCCTCCTTAGTACCAACTACAGACAGGAAGCAGAGGGGGCGGTGACACTGCCAGGGCACTGCTGTACAGAGGGAAGGCAGAGACACCCTCCTGGGTGTAAACTGATGAGCTGCGTGTCACAGGCAAGAAAAGTTGGGAAATGTTGCCATTCACGGTGTCACAAAGACAGAGAACAATCTGGGACCTCTGCTTTGGTCACGAACATGTCCTGGCCAGCAGTGCAAAGCAGATGGAGACTGCCTTTGACTTGAACTCTAGGGAGAGACTGTGTTGCACACGACAACTATCATCCCTCAACATCACTTAACAATCAAGACAAAAGCCAGAGCCCTGCCACCCTCAGAGGTTCAAGGGAATCCAACCTGTGCCTGAAGGGCACTACAACTGGTGACTTACAGGGTTACCACATCTATCCACCCACGTAACTTTTCCCCCTATGACTCCCTGACAAAGGTAGCGTCCCCCACTGATAGCTCAGATTTCAGAAAACGATGACACAGAACCAAGCCACACGCTCCCCACTTGCTCTATCGCATGACATTTGTGACCTGCAGTCACAAATACAGCATCTTTATTATCGCGAACTATCACCTATTGAACGCTACATGCCAGGTCATATGCTAGACTGTAATGTGTTATTCAGTCTCTCACTACGCTACACAGTAAGTATCATCATGCCCATTTTATAGAGGAGTAAACAGGTTCAGAGAGGTCAAGTAGTTCATCTAAAGCTGCAAAACCAGAACCGTACAAGGATTCTAATTTCTATTTGACTGGTTCCAAAGCCTTTCCTTTTCATCGTTCCCTCTCAAGCGAGGGGGAGAGTGGTAGAGAAAACTACCAACACCTATGAACCTACCATCCAAGACTAACAGATGAAATTACATATTGTATTTGCTTCAGACCTTTTCTTTCCTCTTCTAGGAAACGCTGGCAGCCATCAGTACAGGAGAACAGGGCAGACTCAGCTGAAACCCTTCCTCTGTGATCGCCCCCCAGGCTCGTTCCCCTCTTCAGCTCTGGATGCACCGCTGTCCTGTATTTGGGGAATCTTCCTATTCGTGCTTATGAACTCTCACCACATAGGAGTAGATCTGTAAACAGTATGTAGCACACTTTTTAAAAAATGTTTTATTTATTTATTTATTGAAAGAAAAGGCAAAGGCAAAGGCAAAGGCAAAGGCAAAGGCAAAGGCAAAGGCAAAGGCAAAGGCAAAGGCAAAGGCAAAGGCAAAGGCAAAGGCAAAGGCAAAGGCAAAGGCAAAGGCAAAGGCAAAGGCAAAGGCAAAGGCAAAGGCAAAGGCAAAGGCAAAGGCAAAGGCAAAGGCAAAGGCAAAGGCAAAGGCAAAGGCAAAGGCAAAGGCAAAGGCAAAGGCAAAGGCAAAGGCAAAGGCAAAGGCAAAGGCAAAGGCAAAGGCAAAGGCAAAGGCAAAGGCAAAGGCAAAGGCAAAGGCAAAGGCAAAGGCAAAGGCAAAGGCAAAGGCAAAGGCAAAGGCAAAGGCAAAGGCAAAGGCAAAGGCAAAGGCAAAGGCAAAGGCAAAGGCAAAGGCAAAGGCAAAGGCAAAGGCAAAGGCAAAGGCAAAGGCAAAGGCAAAGGCAAAGGCAAAGGCAAAGGCAAAGGCAAAGGCAAAGGCAAAGGCAAAGGCAAAGGCAAAGGCAAAGGCAAAGGCAAAGGCAAAGGCAAAGGCAAAGGCAAAGGCAAAGGCAAAGGCAAAGGCAAAGGCAAAGGCAAAGGCAAAGGCAAAGGCAAAGGCAAAGGCAAAGGCAAAGGCAAAGGCAAAGGCAAAGGCAAAGGCAAAGGCAAAGGCAAAGGCAAAGGCAAAGGCAAAGGCAAAGGCAAAGGCAAAGGCAAAGGCAAAGGCAAAGGCAAAGGCAAAGGCAAGAAAAGAAAAGAAAAGAAAAGAAAAGAAAAGAAAAGAAAAGAAAAAAAAAGAATCCCAAGCAGGCTCTGTGCCCGATGAGTGGCTCGAACTCACAAACAATGAGATCACGACCTGAGCTGAAATCAAGAGTCGAACACTCAACCGACTGAGCCCCCCGGGCGCCCCATTAGCACGTTTTAAATTTACATCATGGTATCAATCACACTGTACATACTGCTTTGCAGTCATGCTTTCCTCCCTCACGTGGCTTTGGGGCTCTCCCCACGTTCCGACCTAGAGATCTAGTAATTTACCTGCTGTGTGGTATTCCTTCATAGGAACACACCGTAATGTATTTATCCATTTCTCTACTGACAGGCATCTGGACCATCCCTGGTTTTCCCTCATTATAAATAACCCCATGGTGTTTCCATCTCTGCACATCCCTTTGTGCCTGGGTGCGGGGGTCTCTCAGGATCTCTCAGGCAGATATCTAAAGTACACTGCTGGGTTGCAGTGCTCACACAGATGTTGCCAAAACCCTTTACGATGTGGCCGTCCACTCTGTCTGTACCTGCCTCTGCCAGCTGGACATCACCGTCCCTACCAACGTGCATCCTCTGTGGCATCCAGCTTTGGCAGTCTGCGGATCTCTGTCATTCTCGCGGTGCGGAGTCAGTCCTCCTGGCTGTTTTAACTTGCATTTCTCTAGTTGCCAGCGCAGGTGAGCCTATTTTCATATACGTATTGGTCATTCTACCTCCTTGGCTTTTAATTTGTTACAGGTTGAATTGTGCTTCCCCCAAAAGATGCTCAAGTCCTAACCTCCAGGACCTGTAAATGTGATGTCACTTGGAAAGAGTCTTTGCAGATAATCTAGTTAAGATGAGGTCATGAGAGCAGGTCCTAATCCAACACGACTGGAGTCCTTATACACAGGGGGTAATTTGAACCAAGTGATAAACCCATAAGGGGGGGAAACAACGTGAAGATACACGAAGAATGCCATCTACAAGCCAAGGAACGCTGGAGGCCACCAGAAGCAAGGAGAGAGGCAAGAGCAGGTTCATAGTCACAGCTCTCAAGAAGGAACCAACCTTGCTGACACCTTGATCTTAGACTTTGTAGCCTCTGTCCAGAACTGTGAGACAACACGATTCTGCGGTTTAAGCCCCCTACTTCGTGGTGCTTTGTCAGGGCATTCCTAGGAAACAAATACAACTTCCACAGCCTTTCCCTGCCATTACTTTATGCTTCTTTAGATATTCTCCACAGGCAGGGTTTCTTCTGCTTCATCTATGATACACACGCACACGCACACACACACACACACACACACACACACACCACGAATGTTTTATAACTTCATTTTCAAATAGGTTCATAAGATCCACTGGACCTTGTCATGCAAGCCTGTCATTATGAGGCATATTTAATGAGCACCAAGAAATGACAGCACAAGCTGAGACTGTGTGTGTGAGGCCAGGCCTGCCAATAAGAAGCTGCCCCCTGACTTCACCTCCAAGAGCAATTGAGGAAGCCAGGAAAAGGCAACCCCATCTGCCCCCACAAACAAGGGAAGAAGCTCATCAGCCAAATTATAATCCAAAACCTTGTGGCTCAGTAACATTTTGGACAGATGAAGGCACGGACAACCCACCAGATCTTTCCATCATTCCTACAGCGATGGGCCCATTGATAACCAAACCCTCGAGCCCACCGGCCAGCTGTACACTGTCCCCCGCTTGCATTCACTGCTTGTGCCTGCCCTCTGGGTCATCCGCCGCTGTTCCCTTGGAGCATGGAGGGAACTGGCGTTCAGAGGTGGAACAGCTGGTAGGAGGTGGGGCAGGGACTCAGATGAGGCCAACCTTGCCTCTTCTGCTGAAACTGCCTGCAAGGTTTTCAGAAATAGCACATTTCTCTAGTGCTGGCGGGTAGGGGAATCACAAGGAGCGGACAGTGTAAGAACAACTACATATCTAAGTGACATTTCTGAGATCATTGATGTGGACTCTCTCTGTATAAAGGAGTCAAGGGTTTCCAATCAAAGCCTTCTCAAAAAGGGGAGGCACTAAATCAGCAAATTATGCTGATTTAGTACATCTCCATATATTCTTGAGCCTTCGAGATTCCTCAGACATCCCTCTTGTTCCTCCAGCAGGTCAGCCCTAGTGAGCATTTTGTGAACTCCTGCCCTTCTTTCTGCAGGGGACTAGAAGGATCTCCGGGGGAAAGGGGGTCTCTCTTTTCCTCAAGCACAGTTACTATGCAGATCTGCACAAGGGACTCCAGGGCACCCAGGAAGCCTGACTGAGGTCACCTGGAGCCATGCAGTTGCACTTACCCATCACAGCCACTTAGGTAAAGCTTCTACATAAAACCGAAATGTAAGTCATAAGCGAGAAAACATTTTTTAACTATTTTAGTTAGAAACCTGTCTGAAACATCCTAGAACTCACTTCTTTCCTTTCCTGGAAGCCGTGTGCCGGTTTCCTCCTGGAGAAGTGTGCCTGCCACCGCGGGGAGCGCTTCTCTCTCCCTTCTCCTCGTGCTGGGCCAGGAAGCCACTAAGTGGGTTTGCTAGAACAATGTGTAAAGTAAGAGTACACAGGCCCTGAGTGAGTGCAGGATGTACCACGGCACCCCACCCGCCCCGTGCACGGCTCCAGCATGCAGACACCCGACCTGCTGCACAAAGGAAGAGCTTTCCAGACCTGTCACCCACGGGAGGCAAGACTCTCAGAGATGTTAGCGGGCAGGGCAGAGCCCTCACAGATAGCGGAGAGACTCCAGCCACATTTCCAAACAGCTCAACCCTATGTAAATAAGGTACTGGTTTTCTTTGACTGGAACTGTCTACACATGTTTTCCATCATTAGCTGAGATCAGAGGAAAAACTAACGTCTGAGAAAAGAGGTAAAAACCCCGAGAACATGACTTTAAAGCATCTCCTCCCTCCCCCCATGTTGGTCACAACTGCCACCAAGACAGTGGGCCTCCACCTGCGAGCCAGGGCCCCGGGGACTTAGCACTGCCGGGACCGGGATCCATGTGCGCTGCCTACCCCTGAACGGATCACATGTCCCACACGTGTACACTCAAGAGCTTTCAAGTGGATAGAGATGTAGCTGAGATAAATAAAATTTAAATTAATTTAAAATTCCTACTGCTACTAAATCAGTAGTAGCTTTGTCGTTATGTATTCTCTCAATGAAGGGTATTTTAAAAAATACACCCACTATCGTGTTTTTGGCATTAATGGGAGCCCTTGTACCAGAGACAGGATGGAAAACATTATGTCTTCTCTTCTGTAACTAAGCTGTAATGTCTGAGGCAGACCAAAGCCTAGAAAAGACCATCTACCTCCCTTCACAACAACAGAGGCATCAATATGGTGACGTTTTGCTCCACTGCCCTAATTTAGGGAATGCTTGCGACAGCTGGGACAAGGATAGGAGAAAGCGGGGGCAAAGGGATCTGCCCACCGAGACTGTCCGGTGCCAGCCCAGGCTTAACTGGGGTCAACCCAGATGCTCAGCTCTCCCTGCTGTGTCCCATCCCCCACCGCCACCCCCCAGTCTGATTCTAAACTCCACAGACAACACCTTACTTATACTAGAAAAGTAGAGTGTGGGACCCGCTGCTTTACACTCCCCTCCTCAGGGAGGAGGAGGGCGGAAGCACCCCACTTCTTAGCTGTCCACAGACCTGAGACCCAGAGAGAAGAAAGGTCCCTCCCGCACACAGCTGGAGTGAAGCAAACTAGGCAGAGTGACTTTCGTGCACGGTGCGCTGTTCCCAAGAGTCCGTCACCCGTATGCAGAACAGTGCCTGGCACACAGTAACGAACTTCTGGAGCAACCAACCAAAGGGCACATGAACTCTTAGGGAAAAACCAGCCCAAACTGGTCTGAACAAGTCAGAGGAGCTCATGAAGCTGGTGACAGGAGAGCCAACTCCAGCCACCGCAAACCCCATAGAAAAAAGTGGTCTGAAAACACCTTCCATCATCATTTCTGCTTCCGTTCTTCCAGGTTGGTACCAAGCCACCTTTCGTAATTCCATTCAACTTCTTCTGAAGGCTCACTCTTAGTTTTTACTCTGCATTTTGCAGCAAATCACTGGACTATATTATAAAGCTGTTTCACAAAAAGATTTGGGTGCATTGTCCTACCCAAAGGAAGAGAGCTTCATGGTAAGATGGCTGTAAACAAAGGAGAGAATGAGCAACTATGGCCTCCTGAAGATGGCCATACCACTCCTTTTTTTTAAGTTAAAGTGTAGTCGATGCACAAAGTTACATTAGTTTCAGGTGGACAACAGTGATCCAATACTTCTATACATATGCTGTCCTCACCACAAGTGTAGCTACCATCTGTCCCCACGCAACCCTCTGACAGTACCACTGACTATATTCCCTATGTTGTGCCTTTCACCCCAATGACTCATTCATTCCCTAACTGGAGGGTGGCTACTTCTTAAACACTTCCGGGGATGGGCACTTACTTTCTCTTCAGGCAATTCACTCAATGACTGAAGAGCTTCAATGAAAGATTCTTCCTCCTAATGAATGAAATCTGCTTTCCAGTTCAATTCTTGGGTCAAAGGTTTGAACCTTTGGAAAACCGTTGGAAAAATTCAATGGAGCCTCTTTCCTCTTCCAAGCCCTGGAAACTGCCATCAGCCCTGCCATGCCCAGATTTCTCTTCAGCAAAAAACTGCTGCAAATTGTACCGGACCCCTTACCATCTTGACACCCACCTCCACCTGCCTTACAAATTAACATTCATCTTTGAGTGTGGTGCCCAGAACTAAACCTAATACTCCAGATGTGATCTAACACAGGGCATGCAGGAAAAGAGCATCCCTTTCAATGTATGGTAGCCTATTTCTGAACCAAACATCAGCACATGAGGTCTAATAAAAACTAAGGTTAACAGAACGCTCGAAATCAGGATTATTTCAACAGCCTCAGTCACCTGGAACTACATTTTTAACGGCATTACCCAAGATGCCAACAGTCACTCCAGGACCCGTGTCACATAGGAGGTGTGTGGTCATCTGAATTCCTCCCACTATTTTTTTCCCTTTAAATTCAGCTATATTTGTGACCGAACCTTAAATTCAGCTATATTTGTGACCGAACCTTAAACCATGCTTAACCGGCAAGAATTACAAATGGGTTACTCCACATTCACATCACATGTGCTGCACATCGGAGACAGACTGGCCAATGCCCTTGCCGCACCATAGGCTTTGTCACTACTCCCTCTTCCCTATGCACACCCGCAGGCCGCCTTCCTGCACTCGACGCCGGTGGCCACCAGCTCCCAGTGATCTCGTGACTTCTTGATATTAGAGGATAACCTCTAATTTGGTGCATTTATTCAACACTAAACAAAAATTAGAAAGCCAATTTTTCTCTCGAAACCACCCACCTACCTTGACTGACTGACATCAGAAACTTTGTGGGCAAAATTACTGAGTTAAATTACTATATGTAACTGTACTAAAAAGTTTGAAAATTTAAGTATTGTATATATAAACTGATTAAATATTCATCTAATAAAATATAATGAGGGCTCTACCCAATATTCTTTAAAATAGTAATAAAGAACCTCAAAGACCTTCTGAGAGCAAATTATGGAGTACATTAATGCTAGGCATTTAGTCCATTAATTCCCTCTGGGCATTCAGGCAGTCCGGTCGGAACCCCATCTTTCAAAAGACTAGAGAAAAAATTGGCCTTTTTTTTTTTTAAACATTACAAGATAGGAACGAGATATGAATTAAAGATTGTTTTGAGGACCCTCATATGCTTGGAAAGGCTATTATATACTAACAATTGATAGGGAAATTACTCATCAATCTCTATTCTTAAAGCAAAGTTCCCAGGGGATCTGAAAAAAACAACAGAGATGGCCTATCTCATTTTTGTATGAGTTATAAAGTTGCATTTATTTTTTTTAAAGTTTTATTTATTTATTTTGAGAGAGAGAACAAGTGGGGAAGGGGCGGAGAAAGAGGCGGGAGAGAGATCCCAAGCAGGCTCTGAGTTGTCAGCACAGAGCCTGATGTGGGACTCAAATTCACAAACCATGAGATCATGATCTGAACTCAAAGCAAGAGTCAGATGCTTAACCAACTGAGCCATGAGGCATCCCTAAAGTTGCAATGCTTTACAAATATTCTCATTTGCAAACTTCATAAAATTCAGAACTATCTCTAAGTGTCTGCTTAGCTTTGTTTTACGTGACTAACGTCTAAGAGCCATCCCCTGGGCTATTAAAAATCATGTCCGTATCCGAAACCTGAAACCCGGAAAAGAAATGGGGAAAGGAACCTCAGGGAACTTGATGATTCTGTTCAACACTGAGATGGCATTTTCCCCAAAATCTTGAGTCGATGATTCCAGACCCTTTGGAGAACCTCTAGAGTCCGTCCCCCAATACCCCAGTGACACACCCCTCTCCTTTTCTTGAGGAGTTCAAAACCAAACGGTAATGGTTAATCCTACCTGCCCTTTAAATTAAAATCACCACCCCCAGAGTCCTCACACTGTGATTCTCTATTATTAGGCACCAAATATCAAATCCTCGGAGGCTGGTCTTCTGCTGTCTTCCAAACCACTTACCTCCTCCTTACACACCACTCATCTCAATGGAGTATGGAACACATGATAGATTCATTATTCTCTATTCAAGTGAACTGAAGATATATAGATATATATATATATAGATATATATATATATATAGATAGATAGATAGATAGATATATTTTTTTTTTACTGTGGTAAAATACACAAAAAATTTGCCATTTTAGTCATTTTTAGGGACACCATTGAGTGGCCTTAAATATTCACACTGCTGTGCAGCCATCACCACCATCTCCAGAATGTTCATCTTCCCAAAATGAAACTCTGTCCCCATGAAACACGAACTCCCCATTCTCCCCTCCCCCTTCACCTGACAGCCACCCTCCTCGCATAAACGGAATTGCGTACGATTTCATCTTTTGTGACTGGTACACTTCACTTGGCAGAAGGTCTTCAAGGTTCATCCACGTTACAGCATGTATCAGAGTTGTGTTCCCTTTTCAAGGCTGAATAAACACTCCATTGTGTGCACACATATTTTGTGTATCTATTCATCCAGTGATGGACGTTTGGGTTGTTCGCCCCCTTCTTGGGGGTGAATAATGTGAATAATGGTGCTATGAACAAAGATGTGCAAAAACTGGTTTGAGTCCCTGCTTTCACTTCCTTGGGGCACATGCCAGTAAGCAGACTTGCTGGATCATATGGTTATTCTATGTGAAACTGTTTGCCCTTACAAGCCTTGACAAATCATCTACATGTCTGTCCCTCTCTACTAGAGAAAAATAAAAGGTTTCCAAAACGATGGGTCTTGGCTCACAACAACAACAAAAACGCAAGTCTTGGTAAACACAGCCCAAGTGGCCCATGAGAGAAATACTCATGAATAATGTAAATATTTGACATAAAAATTAAATAAACAAAGAACATCCATCACCCAGCTCACCAAAGTCAGCAAACTCAGGGACACACACGGACCACAGTCAATGATGCTGTAATCACCAGTGAGCATTCTGGGAGACTCACAAGCTACATACTTGTGGTTCTCATTTCTCACTGTGGGCCTTTAAAAATTAGTTCAGGTCATCCAAGGATGGCTAATGTTAATAATAGTAATAACTACCACTTGTATAACATTAGCATACAGTTTTACACAGTGTTTTGCACATATATTATCGTTAACAAATCTTCTTCAGTCTGCAATTCCTCGGCAACTGCCCTGAAAATGTGTTTCTCAAACGATGAAATGAAAACCCCGCTGTGCCTACCTGTGTGGGCAGGTGGGAGCGCCTGGACGCCCAGCTCTCAGATGGTCAGTTCAGAGCAAGGAGGCGAGAAGAGGGTAGGGGGGTAGGATGCCGCTCTGTGGAGTTATTTGACGGGTTACTGAGAGATGAAACCAAAGTGCTCACTTTCTATTAAATGTGAAGGATCTCTCGGTCACTAATTGACCCTGCATCTAGAACAACTTACAGACAGGGGACACAAGGAGAATTTCCACGGAGGGAAGTGGTCAAATAGCTGAGGTCAAAACCTCCAGACTGCAATTGTGGCCAAGGGCTTTTATTTCCCTTGTAATTTTCTTTAAGAATAAATGTTAAACCTAAAACATACCCCCTTTTGGAGGCCAGCCTGGCAGCTGAAGGGAATAGGAAGAAAAAGCACCCTGTACTCCATGAATCAGCAGCCACTCAAACTATGCACCATTGTCTGGAGGCAGTCACATGATAGCCCGGCCTGGCAATAACACGTCAGCCATCACCTGGAACCTGGTTACTTCCAATCCATTAAGGCAACAATTACTAGTGTGCATTAACCCTTACAGCTCACACGAGTCACCGGTGGCCAGCCCAGCAGCCCCATTAACAGCCCTCTCTCTCCTGCCAGGTCCTCTCAGAAGCAGCACCGGGGACACGGCTCTGATTGGGACGAGGTGCCATCTGGTGAGGGGAGAGGGCTGAGCAGGAAAATCACTGCTGTCCCTTCTGAGCACAGTCAACTCTACCTCTCCCAGGACTCGCTGCCTCATAGTTTAAATTAATTACAGCTGAAAATACAGGGTTGCCATCTGGTTTGAAAAAGCAAGGATAAGGGAATAAAATGAAAGGGTTTTTGGTACTAACCTCACTTTAATCATTGCCAAAGAGCATGAAGACAGCCCCGCGTCCTCCCACAAGAAAGCCTTGGGCCTCACAAACTTGGCAAGCAGGCCCAGGCACAAAAGTGGGTAGGCAGATCGCCTGTCAGAATAAGAGTCCCCGTCTAGGAGGAGAGTTGCAAGGTAAGGGGCCTGCCTGCCCCCACACTGCAAGGAAAAGTTTCCTGTGGGTCCTGGGATAGGTTAGTAACTCCTGGGAGGGTTTATTTACAGAGGGGGTCTTGCCAAAACGTTACATGCATCGTTACAGTTCCATTTCGTGCGCAAATAGATGTGCTGTCAGAATTATAGCATGCGATTTCCTCTTTCTTTGTTTCTCCATCTTCCATAGCATAAGGCTTTTATAAAACTCTAAATAAGGCTAAACAAAACACAGGAGAGGAAGGTTGCTGGAGAAGGGAGCCAGCCCTGACGGCACCATGCATGCACCTCCATGGCACCCCTTGCATCTGGGCCTTCAGTGAAGGAATGTCAGAAATCCCCATTTTTCTTGTGCTGCAGCCACAACTCACTTGTGTTTCATAGGACGCAACTTCCTTCTGCTTTCCTCCCACCAGGAGAATCCTGGATCAGAGGCTCTTTTCTGTTAGGACTCGGGCTGCAGAGAAACTCTGACTGTGGGCAGGGGGAAGGCAAAGGTACCCCAGCAGTACTTGCTTTTCTCTTCACGGGCATTCAGTGGGTGCAAAAAACTACCATGTCTGCAGCCGTCTCCATCGACAGTACCCTAGCATCAAGGGGCCCACCAACAAGGGCATCAAGCCAGATTTTCAACCCACTTTGAATCATCTCCTGCCCACCATCTGAGTTCGTTTCGACCCAGGTGAGTTTTGCAAACAAAACCTGGAGGTACCAGAGTCCGGCTGCTTTCAGAAAGTAATCCCCACTGAGGCACAACGGTGTTTATTGGAACAAACTCTAATTAATAGCTTACAGTCTTTCATAAACCAGAGATCAGGATGCTAACAGAGAAAGGAAAAGCGGATTATGAAGACCGGCATTTCTGTTCTGGGTAAACACACATCTTCAACTCAAAAATGATTCGAAAGTTGTCTTCCAAATCCTGCCCTGACAGAATCATTGTCTATAGCAACAGTGTCCATAACATTCAAAATCTCAGGAGTGTAACTTTCGAGTAAATGGTACATCTGTCAAACCACAGGAAACATCTGGTAAAATGGTTAAATAAAAACAGAATTTAAACTTCTGATTTCAGAGCTTACTTATGGTACCCAACAAGAGGCTATTAAAACAAATACCGAAAGCACTCTGGCCATTCACAGTGCTGAATGGCGGTGAAAAATGTCCTTGAGGGGCAAGGGAGGGAGAAAGCAGACAAGTCAGGAAAAGGCAGGCGGTGCCCCTGCCCTCACACCACCACCCGGCACTTCTTCAGGCACAGCTAGGTCCCCTCCCCTAGCCAGGGCTGACTCCTGCCCTGCACACCCACATCCCCCATGCCACCCACAAAGTAGGCACTTGGGAAATGCTGGGTAAAATGAACTAATGAAGTAATAACACAAACGACATGCTTCTCTCCAGTTCACAGCTAACATGTATTTAGCAGACACAATGATCCTACCATCAAAACAGCACAGATATATGTGTTACAAGATATTAACCAACACACTGCAGTCCCTTCCAGAACACTCTAGAAGCCTTTTCCATTAAAGAAAAGATTGATTCAACCACTTCCAAATTCTAAACATCTCTATTTCAAAAACACATTAATGTTGAAAAGCAAACGACAAATTAGGAAATTATTTTCCTAACACATCTGATGAAGGATCCTTTACGTGAAAAGTGCTAACACATTAAGAGAAAGAAGATGAATGCCCTAATGGAAAAAAAAAAGGACAAAGATACAGTCACAAAAGAAATCCAAATGGCCAGTAAGTATATGAAAAGATCATTCAAGTTCCCTAACAGCAGAGAGGGGAAAAAAAGGGCAAATTGCCACAATGATTCCCCTATGAATCTTGAAAAAATTAAATACATGGTAACAGTCACCTGTGTGATGATGCAGGGAGACAGGGCATGCACACAGTGACTAGTGGGAATGTGTATCAGTGAACCTGGTAGAGACCAAGCTGGCAAAATAAATGAGCCAAAGTAGAAATGGGTGCCCTCTGACCCTGAAATTCCATCTCAAGAAAAATGGGAAATATGGCATATGAACAAGGATGTATATACACACATCATCCCACAAGTTTCACAAATAACAGTAAAACACTGTAAACAACCCAAGGATCTGCATTTGCTAACAAGTTCTTTGGGTTATAAGCAACATAAAACAAGGCTAGCTAGTTGAAGGGGAATTTACTGGAAGGATACTGTGCTACATTTCTTGGAAATGAAAGAAGAGTTAAACAACCAATCCTGGAAAAGGAAAAAAAGGAGGCAGTCCCAGGACCTCGGCAATAGGAGGGGGAAGGAGCATGGAGCTCCTGTGAGCCACGGCAGCTGCTGCCTGGAGCTCAGCACCGGGCATGACGCTTGGCTGGGAGGCACCACTGCCAACAGTTCCAGGTCTTACCGCTCAGTCACCAGGGTAACGCCACAGTCACCTTTCCAGGTCCTACACAGACACCCACATCCCATCACAGCACCAGTGAGCAATTACTGCCATCAAGTCTTAAGAATTCTGGGACTGTTTTTATTAGATACCATACATGCTGCTGAAAATTAGAAGACACCTACACACACACACACACACACACACACACACACACACACACACAGCACCAGTTTTCAGTCAAGAGATTTCACCTGAGCTTCAAATGAATTACTTGTCAGTAAGAAATTGTCAGTAAGATCACACAGGAAGCAATATATGTGGTTTTGCTGGAGTTCTGTAGATTTGGGGGACAAAGGAACAGAGAATGCTCTATCTTTGCCATGAATAAGTGAAGGTACTAGAATTTTTTTTCTTTTAAGTAAAACTGTTGGAATTATGGGCTAGAAATTGAAATGAACCTTTTGGGCAGTAATAAAAATCTATGAAAAAGGTGATTTAAGCTAACTTAGAGAGCAGGCATGGAATTTTTTTTTTAAGTACGCTTCACACCCAGTGCAGGGCCCAGTGCAAGGTCCAAACTCACGACCTGGGATCAAGACCTGAGCCAAGATCAAGAATCAGACACTTAACCAACTGAGCCACTCAGGCTTCCCCAGGCATGAAAATTTTAATTTGTTCCATGTACTCATCCATCTTGTGTTCCAGACCCCTTGCTGCCTCCTTCACCATGACTTCTGTCCCTTTCACTCCTCCCCGGTTTCTGAACTTGCACTTCCCACTACATAACAACTGCACACATATCCTAATACCGCCTTTATTTATCATGTACAATGGCATCCCTCCCAGGGCTCACAGACAAACCATCTCCCTGCCAGAGGTCCAACTGGTATCCCGAGGGAGACCTCATGAGGCAATGACACTTGTCCCGGTCCAAGTCCCCCTTTCCCTTAGCCACCAAAACACCAATCACCACCCACCCACCCTGCAAAAATGGGAAAATCTATTCTAGATTAAATGCAAAGTGTATTTTGTAATTGAATCCCGAATTAAAGAGAACACAACTATAAAGGACATTACTCAATGTGAATATATTAGTAAACTGGATCACATCATTGTTAAAACACATATAAAAGGAAAGCAAATTTGGCAAAATATTAACAACTGCTGAATCTAGTGAAGGGTGCTCATTTAACTAGTTGTTCAATATTTCTAGAGATCTGAACTCTTTCCAAAATAAAAAATTGGGGTGGGATACGGTGGAGGGAAAGAAGATTGCCAGGTCAGATGATCGCCAACTTTGAATGGTATGTCTAGAATGATCTAACCAAGTACAGGCGAAGTAGGATGTTGGGGACCCTTGAATGGTCTTACAGAAGAGCTGACACAGGGATATGGGAAGGAAGCTGTGTGATGGAGAGATGCCATACACATTAAGATGCCATGGGCAAAGAAAATGTTGGCTTCAAATACCACCCTCAAAAGGAAAGTCATGAGGCAGGTTGGATAATCCAAATGGCCCACGAGCTGCTTCCCACCTTCTGTGTAGCTTGCCTATATACATTATTTTAAAATTTAACCACGGTTAAGGAGTATTTCAATGATCCATAGTCCAAGAAGGCCCTCTACTGAGAAGTGGGAAAAGGGAGTTTGGGACAGATCACCATAATCCTTGAAAGTCACCCTGAAGAACTTGGATTTTATCTTGCCAAAAAGAAGTCAGAGCTACCGCCCACGAATAAACTTTGTCTCATCCTTCAAATAGGCTCTCAGGAATACGTGCCGACTAGGGCACTATGCAGCCATCAGCCCCTTTCAGCAAGATCTCCATTCCCAAGCTTTATCTACGATTCACAGCTCCTAGAGAAAGCTGTTTCCATCGGTTGATATAACTTGCTCTAAAGCTAAAAGCCTAACACAAAATGATGCAGGATCATTCAAACCCAACACACAGGGAAATGGGGCTGCTAGTGATGCAAGCCCAAAGCTATCACACACAACTAAAATAAACAAAATGAATCTTTTAGAATAGCCAAATAAACACTTCCGCTTCGAGAACTTTTTAGGTAGACTGGAAACAACACCAAAAGTAGTAAACACTTAGGCAGAGATTTGTTTGCTGTTCTAGTAAGAACAGATCTACTCTTTGGATTGATTTCCACCCGGAAGAAATGTCTGGCCATCCCTCTGAACTGCGAGGTGCACCCAAGCTGAAGTGAACTTCTCATTCCCACATACCTTATGCGCACACAGGGGTCAGAACACAAAGCGTAAGAAGAAATATAAATAGAGGAGTTGGGGGGGGGGGGAACCACATTTCATTCACACAATAAACTCTGAAGGCTTATTAACTCAGAGTCAACATCAGGAAAAGATAATTTGATCCAAAACAAGCATCACAAGCAGGACTAGTGATTCAGACTGTAAACTGCAACGGCCCAGGTCCTCGGGATTTGCACTTTCCTGTCTTGGGGAAACAAGGGGTAGGGGAAAGGAAGGCAGTGGAGGTAGTGATGGTGGGGTTCCCTCTGTTCCAGAATGTTCCCTGAACTAAAACATTGAGCCTACAAGGAAAACATGGAAACAGAGTAAGTGGTACCACTCAGGGTTTATTACATATTTGAAAACAATTCTTAAAATCTTCCCCAAAGGGAAGTTTTGACAGTGCTCTCATAGTGACTTGTTCTTCATTCAAACACTTATTTAGCACCTAGCAAGTGGACACTGTGCTGGGTGTTAGTGCAACCGACAGGAGTAAGACTCCGCTCCCTCCCTGGAGGGCCCTGCAGTCTGGGAAGTGGAGCAGACAGATGGACACACCATTACAGCAAAATGTTATCATTTTATACAAAGAGATGTTCATCACAAAGCAAAATGAACCATCATTTGCCAAGAGAGGGAGGCAAGGAAAGTGTACCAGGAAGGAGTTACGGCACATGGGCTCACCTCAGCAAGGCAGGAGCACACGGGCAGAAGCCCCCAAACGCAGACGTCTGTTCAGTGTTTTCTGGAGCTGACTGGGAATCATGGAAGATTCCAAGAAGAGAGTAAGACTTCAGAAACCTTCCGAAGTGGCAAGACCAGTAAAGAGAGCACTGTCATGGAAATGGGGTTCTAAACTATGGCCCAGGCCAGTACTGACATGGACAACAGTTAGTAGACTGATGCAGCAGGCTGTGCATCAGCGGGTTCGACATCAGAGAGGAGGCGACTTCCAAGCCAAGTGGAAAGACAGCCGTTCCATCATGAAGACAGGGGACAGACGTGTCGAAGAAGGGAGCTACTAAAATCAATTCCAGCCAAGCATTGCTGACCTGAGGAGCACACACAGTATCCAGGAGACAGGTGGCTCTGGTGAGGGTGAAGGGTAGGACTCAGCGAGACATAAAGATTTGGGAAGCCTCTACCTGGAGAGGTAGGTAATTCAAGCCCTGAGTTGTTGGCATGTGACTTCTTCAGAAGGATCTGCACAGTAAGAAGGATGCAGCCCTGCAGAATGGCAATAATGCCTTAGTCTTTGAAAGATCCTGAGTGGAGTGGGCACAGAAGTAGGAGGGGAACCAAAGAAAGCAAGAAAGGGCCATGGGAACCAAGGGAAAAGAGACTTACAAGGAAGAGGAAGTCCAATAAGATAAGGAATTGCAGGTTTCCTTCTAGATCTGGCAATGAGTGGGTCCCCAGTGAATGAGGGAGAGAAATTTCATTAAAACTGCTAGCAGAGATCAAGGCACTGGACTGGGAAGTGGATATGGAAGTAGAGATGATCTGCTCCCTAGAAACAGCCCCGAGGGGAGGAGAGAACTAGGGATGGAAGATGAGGGACATAAGTTCAAGGAAGGGAGGACCTCGGGCTTTGCTCAACTTCTCTGGACTCATGGAACGTCCCGGAGAGCCCCAGGCAGGAAAGATGGCAGCCAACAGTCCCAAATCCAGGAATTACATAGTCATTTCATTGCAACAGTTGGTACAACAGTACAGCACCAGACCTTTGAGAGTCTGAAAGTTCATAATGGAATTTTGAAACCAAATAAAATGTTCTTTTTGTTAGGCAAGTAGGTTCCCTGGAATATTCCTAACAGGTCTCATTAGAAAGGGATAAAGAATCCATGGCCAGTCATACGTGATTAACCCTGGGCTAAATGATGTTTCTGTACATCAGAGTTCTCAAAGCCTGAAATGTGCTACCATGCACGACCAGACCCAGAAGACTGGGTTAAGTACTTCCCAAACTTACACCAGGGAACACCTTTTTCCTTAGAGCATCTGGAGGCAAGAGCATTCTGAGACCATCTATGGGCAATGGTGCCTTGATTCCCTAAGGAGTGTTACTTAAGCAGTCACACGCAGGAAATCACTCCTGATATGTTAGAAAACCCCACAACCACTCTTTGATGGGCTCAATGACAGAGACAAATTTAGGGAGGCAAAGAGGTTTCAGTTCTCAGACTTGCTTCTCAAGTGACCCAACCTAGTTAAGAGTTGGTTTGTTTCTTCCACTCGACCTTCAGCCAGTTTCTGGAGCTGGTTTCTATGTGGACGCATTAGCTGCATTTCTTAGATCTCTTCAAGGAAGGGAAGGCAAGAGGTAGGATAATTTTGAGGAGAGTGTGCTGGTGAAATTGGGTTTCCTTCTTTTCTGCAGTACATGTTGCCTCTCTTGGGGCCATGAAGGCTTGGATCCAGACGTCAGATCCCTTGTTTGGCAAGGTTTCCAGCTACTGCCAGATTCAGAACACTACTGCAACATTAAGTTCTCTAATTATGCTTTGGAGACAATTTGTGAAGAATTTTCAAAATGGAGAGGGAAGGAGGAGGAGGGCTGCTTTATGCAGAGATTTAGCAAAGAAGATAGAGACCAAGTGGTGGCACTTATCAAATAAAAACACCAGACACAGAATGCTGGGCTTGTAAATGACCTCACTATGTGTGAGCTACATATAGCACAGGCAAATGGTGGGGTTACAAGCAAGATCCTAGAGGAAAATAAAAGAACCATCAGCACTCACACACAGACCATGTTTCTTAGCTTTCTTCTTTCTGGTCCTTGGTCAAATCTACTCAAATGACAGCACTTCATATACCTGGACAAACTGGCTTTGTATGGCAATAAGAGGTTTGTGTGGTCATAAAGCAACATCAAGATTAATCCTCTATGTATAAAAATAGCTGCCATTGTGTTCCCAGGGCAGAAGCATCTTCAAGACAACGGCACTCCAAAAAGAGCTTTGGAGCACAGAGAATCAGAGTGGGAGGGAGAAACAGCCAAATCCTGTGTTGTTTTCTTTCCTCAACTTCTGAACAAATGCCTCTGACTTCCTCTGTAAATAAAAAGTCCTTTTTTCTATTTTAATGTGCCACTTTAAAAAGTGACTTTACTCATCCTAATGGAAGTTTTCTGATATATCCCTAATGTTCTTTAATTCCTCTCTAGGAAAAAAGTCCTTCTTTCTCAAGGTTCTCATCCCACTTTTACATTCTTTGTGACAAAGATAAGCAAGCACCACAGAGGTCCCCAGAGCAGACCAGAAGGCAAACGATGATAGCCCTATTTTCTCTACTTCTTTGCTTCTTGGCACTCCTGGCATTTCTTTACTCTGTGTGTTATTTGGCAGAAGAACACCAGTAGCAGGATGGGTATCTCCCTCTCCAGCTCTCTGCAAAGACTCTTAAGGCAGAAGTGATGCCTGCTGGGAAAAGGCTGATGTCAGCTCTTAAAAGCACAGCTCCCTGCTCGGATAAGGAGGTCTTTGTTTTCAGCTGAACTGTGAAAATGAGAAAATGCCTCTAGCCTGACAAACAAGCAACCCACACAACACAGGTCAGGCCTGTGACCTTTATTTAAAGGTACCACACTTCATTAGCAAAACACTTGCATGGAACTCACAGATGCGCCTTTAACGCCACACGGGAGCAGGAGCGGCCATAAAAAAACCCAGCTTCGTTTCCATCCCTGTTAAGGCTGACCCAAAGCTCTGGCTATGGTGTTAGGGGCACAGTCTCACACTAAACAGTTCTCAGATTATACTTCCCTAATGTGAAACATTTATTAGACCCAGGCTCCCTCATTTATTTTTTTTAAAGTAAATGCACATATTTGCTACACGTGAGAGGAGAGATTTTTTTTAAAAAATCTTGTTTCACATTATCTCAGTTTCTAAGTTAGTTATTTAGGATAACTAAAATAAGGCTATAAAACAGCCTCCTGAATCCCTCAGAACACTTTTGGGAGTACCAAAATACTGTGTGTAGATGTACAGAAAAATACAGAATTTCAAAGCTAAAATGTCCCAAGTTTGAATGACGCCAAGAAGGATGTGGGAGAAAAGAGGGTACGTAGTTTGAGGGATTCTATTTCAAGAGCCTCTGATTTATGAAATCTGGAGCAGGGGTGGGGGGGTGGGGGGGGTGGGGGGAGGATGTGTCTCTGTAGACTTAAAGCCAATTTTAAACTGCTCCAGTGTGAATCTGTTAGACTAAGGTTACTATTGGCCTGTGCGCCACTAACTTAAAATTGGGTTAGAAATTTTAAATAAGAATTAAAACAATTTAAAAAGCACTTTCCTGGGCATAAACCAACCAACCCGCTTGTTTCTTCTTGCAGGGGTCCTCACCTGCACAGACACACCGTTTCCAGCCTCTTCAACAGAAGCTACGTGGCAGCTCAGCATCTCTGACAGGGCAAGCACTGCTTGGGAGGCTTTGCCTCGTGGAAGTTCTAAGGGCTGACAGCCCTTCATCACCTTAGGTCCCTGGTTCCTGCTGAAGCAATGTCTCCACCTCTCATCCCCAAAGCATTATCAGTTATGTTTTGAGAGTGCTTAAATAGAAGATCGTTCAAAACTATAAGGCTTTAGGGTCCTTTGACAAATGATTCATAGAGACTGGATAACCAAGCTATTAATATAAATGTAACCTGCTCACTTAGAGCACTGGCTTTAGAATCAGACAGCCTGGGTTTTGATTCCTGTCCCTGTGACCTACTAGCTAGCCGTGCAACCTTGACCAAGTTACAGAACCTCTCTGGGCCTCATTTTTACCATCTGTAAGTGGTGATAATCATAGTATCCACATCACAGGGCTGTGAGGATGGGATGAGATTATGCCCATGAAGCACTCAGCATAGTGCTCTCGATACACAATAAAGAGTCAAGAGTCACTGTTATTAATAAGCCCTGATGCAAAGGCTCTCCTGATTCTCTGGACACTGGCGATGCTGACCTCTCTCCATGCTCAGTGATAAAGTTTGCCTCTCTGGAAGGCTTATGAAGACTCACACACATCTGTAACATGCTGTCTATAAATATGTATTATTTTACCTTACAAAGTCCCAGTTGTCAGTAGGGTCAAGGTACTAAAATAGCCCTAACTCTCCCATTTCCTCTGGGTCTAGAGTTAATATGAAATGAGGAATTGCTTCCTTTACTTTCATGAAGTTTGGGGAATAGTCTCTTGGTAGAGTGTGTCCATATGTATCCTAAAGGTACTACAGGAACTAAAGGCACTAAACATACTCAGGAGATACAAGAAACACAGTGTGATCACGTTGCCAAGCATTTTATGCACAGACATCACAAACTATAAATACTCCAGAACATTTGAGGTACCATTTACACAATCAACTCCATTGCACAAAAGTAAAGTCCACAGGAAAACCCCAAAACCCATTTGAGCTAGTAATCAATAAGGTGTTTTGCTTTTTGTTGTTGTTTTTTTTTTACTGAGTTTCTATTCTATGACCAGCACTTGATATCAAACGCTGCCTCCAACTTTTTCTCAAGCTGACAGAAGTACTAGTTTTGAGTTTGTCAGTTTTTCCCTCTTTTCTATTCATGCTTATGGAGGGAAGAGTGAACTAACTTGGGCCATGGGGTGGGGGGGAAGGGGGTAAGAATATGGAGTGGAGGGGAGGAGAAAGCTAGGCACGAGGAGAAAAGAGAGAAAAAGGAGAAGCAGAGGAAAACAGAGGAGCCCAGAGACTGGATCCGCAATCAAGGATAAAGCAGAATTGGCTACATTAGGCTTGAGAAAAAACTTCAAAAGAGTGGTCACAGAAGCAAAGACAACAACAATGGACACATTTCACACCAGGACAGTATTTCAAAGGAGCACCACCCCTGAGGAGAGGCACTGTTTTCTTTCACTAGCCCTTCCTCAGTGTGGATTGCTAACTTGGTATGTGGCAAACTCAGCTGGTTAGAGCACAGGGCTAGTGACCATGGCTTTGATCCCAGCATGAGCTTATGGGTTTTGGCCCATCTGAGGCCAGGGGCAACTACTTTGCAACTGTAGAGCATTGATCAAAAGAGGATGCCTGCCCCAGTTGGAACATGAGCTCAGAGAGCAGTCTCTTGAAAGTGGGTCTAATTCAATTCAACACAGAAATTATTTAGTACCTACCATATACTGGACATTGGACTGGTGAAGTGTCATAAATGTACAATGTCCATCTTTTAAGATGCATGTAATCCTGTCTCAGGTAAGAAACAGCTATGGCATAATCAAAGGATCTTTGGTTTTGTGTCACACACAACAGGGTTAATCCCACCTCCACTACTTTGAACACACGGTCTTCTTAGAGCCTCAGTTTCTGCTTCTGTAAGTAACAGAGCCCTTATACACATGCACACACCTTAAAGAGTCACATTTATTACGAGAGTTAAGTGAGATAATATAGTTAAAGTGTCTAGCATAGGATAAGTATACAGTAAGCACTCAATAAATGTTCCCTTCCTCTCACAGGTGACTGACTGAACAGTTCAATAGCAAACCTTCAACATACACAAACCCTACCACATACTTTCATACACACAGAGATGAAAACTGCTTCATATCCAAAAATCATCTTAGACTGTACTCTTCAGCACAGAAGTTATCGGTCAAGCAGCCCAAAACAAGTCTCAAAACCAATATGAGTTTAGCCTGCTGTTATAATGCATCAATTGTGTGCCTTCAAGAATTTTTACTATACTGATACACAAGCTATTAGAAATGCACAAGATTATCATGGGGTGCCTGGGTGGCTCAGTGGGTTAAGCATCCGACTTTAGCTCAGGTCATGATCTCAGGGCTCGTTAGTTCAAGCCCTGCATCCACTTCTGTGCTGACAGCTCAGAGCCCGGAGCCTGCTTTGGATTCTGTGTCCCCCTCTCTCTCTCTCTGCCCCTCCCCCACTCACACTCTGCCTCTCTCTCAAAAATAAATCAACATTAAAAAATTTTTTTTAAAAAATGCACAAGATTATCTACTGAAGCATTATCAGTATTGTAAAACGTTGGAAATTACCTAAATACCCAAAAGAGAGGGGACTGGTTACATGAATTCTGGCACATGCAGGCAGTGGAATGCTATGCGGCTGGAAATAAGGATGCAGAAGTGGCAAGAAAACACCTCCGCGGGATATGGTTGAATGAAAATACCAGAGTTCAAACGAGCATAAAGTGTTTCCTTATGTGTAAGAGAAGGAAGGGAAATTGAGAAACCATTCACCTATCTGCTTACTTTACCAAAGAAACACAAAAAGGTTAACACCCTACAGAAGGAGCAAAAGGAAGGAAGGAGACGGCACAGAGTGACGCTCCTCACACTTTCAAATACTTTTTTTTTTTTTACTTTTTTTTTTTTAACGTTTATTTATTTTTGAGACAGAGAGAGACAGAGCATGAATGGGGGAGGGGCAGAGAGAGAGGGAGACACAGAATCGGAAACAGGCTCCAGGCTCTGAGCCATCAGCCCAGAGCCTGACGCGGGGCTCGAACTCACGGACTGTGAGATCGTGACCTGAGCCGAAGTCGGGCGCTTAACCGACTGAGCCACCCAGGCGCCCCCAAATACTTTTTAATATAGCTTTGACTTTTAGAAGTATGTTAATGGTATACATGTTGAAAAAGTAAAATGAAATCAACAAGGGTGGAAAAAAATCTACAGCTGAATGCAAACAGAAATGAGTGAGTCCAACTATATATTTTAGTTAACTCAATACTGGGGGGCGTGGGAGGGTATGTAATGGACTACAAAGTTGTAAGTATTTTGGTTTACCCTCAGCACAGAACAAAAAAAGAACTGCCAACAAATCTTTAACTCTTATTAGGTTTCTTTTGCTAATTGGTATGGGCACAGCAATTCTGAAACTATTTTATGTGAACTATAGGAATGAACAATAAATAAATGTGTTGCTGGGAAGAAGGGAGATGCAAATATGGAATGGGAGAGGGTGAGGAAGAACTCTGTGGAATTGGATTAGAATTGGGAGTATTAATAATAACTGATGATTTCCTAGCTGTTTCCCCTGAAAGGGTCTAGAAAGAGTGCTGTTCAAAAGAACTTTCTGTGATAGTAGAAATATTCTATGTCTGGGCTGTCCAATATGGTAGCAGCTAGCCACATGTGGCTGCTGAGTTTGAAATATGGCCAGTGTAACAGAAAAACTGAAATTTTAATTTTTATTTAATTTTACATTTGAATTGCCATGAGCAGCTAGTGTCTATGATATTAGACAACTCAAATCTAAAGGCAATGACACCATACTAATACCTAGCACCCAGACTGTGGCTTCTAAATCCTATTCTCCACTAAAAGGAACCAGGGTCCCCTAGAGAAATGGTTGATTGATTCCACGGCTGGCACAGGTAGGTTACAAGAGGATCATGTTTGCTAGAAAATAACAAAGTGCCTTATTCACCACATTCACAGCTATAAAACAGGAATCCAAGAGTCCATATGGGTAAGAGAGAAGGGAAAAGGGAGCTCTTCCTTAGCAGATCACACTTGAATATCAGGATCCTGGAAAAGAATTACTTCTTGGCATTTCCATGAAAGGAATCCCAATAGCCATGCCCCTATACCTTACTTAATCCACTTCCTTTCTAAGAGATGCGGTATCTTTCATATTCTTAACACTTAAGAGACTATTTATTTATTTATTTCTCTGAGTCACCATATCAACAAGAAAATTAATGAGGAGTTCAAATGAGTATCAAGGGTTAGAATAGGAGCCCAGGAATTCTCAATTTCCAAGTTCCAGAGACTAAGGAAACTCTCTTCTCTCTCCTCCTCTTCCCTGAATCAAATCAGATGAAATTTAGTCATTCTCTGTAGCTTTCTACTCTGGCTCAGAGACACTTAATCTCCTCCTTTCTACTGGAAAATATCTCAGTATGATGGTTGTAATGAAATGTAGCCAAGCTTGCATCTTTGAAACGCTCTTACTAGCTGTCAAAACTGTTTTTCAACAACACTACACTCCATGCCCAGAATTACTGTGATTTCTTTAGTGATAAAGTAAACAAAACACATTTTCACTACACAACATTAACACGTACTGAGAAGACAGAAAGCAAAAATCATTTTGTAATCTCCTTAAAGAGACAAATATACTAGACCATTCTTCTCCAAACAGGTATCAGTTTATAATTTATTATAAAAAAAATTCCTTAGGTATATTAAATAAAAATGAGGGAACAGGCCATAGCTCCAAGAGAAAATGTTTCCCCAAATCAAACAATAATAGTAAATATCCTACAACATGAAGAAGTAATAGATACAGCATCTTTCCAATCTGTGTACAAAATCTGTCATTCGGCTCTTGGAGGATACAAACAGAAACATTGTTACTATTGCTGAAACGAACAATTATCACAGGTGAACAGAGAGGCCAGAATTAACTGATCGTACACTGACCACCTTTCTTCCATAAGTCTAGGGAGGATGGCCCATGGGGCTGCTGCTATTTCTATATTCCTGAAACTCTGCATGATGACATCAACTGTTGAGTTGCACATGAAATCTAGCAATTCTATTCACACTTTAAATTATTTGTAGTGTCCTCAATGTAATTATAACATAGTATGAATTATTTATAGTCACCTATACTTCAAGCTCATATGTGCAACGACCCAAGGAATCACGAAGTCATTTTCTAACTGCCTTAACACTGTAATAATAATATTACTGATGACTCAGGCAGGGGGTGCTCTCCACTGGCCCCGCGCTGCATTTACAACCATCCGGTGAGGGAACAACTACCATTACTTCCACTGAAAGATAAAGAAGCTGAAATTTAAGCCCAAGACATTCTGACTGAAAGTCACACACACTCAGACATTAAACTCACCACAATAGTATTTTTATTCTCTATTGCTGTTACCAATATCAGAATAAGTGACTTATTAATAGTAAAAGTAATAGCTACTATCAACTGAGTGTCGCACTGCACCAGACTCCTTGCACATGGTGGTTCTCGAGCTCACAGCAGCCCTCACATGAACTGATATCATTGCCATTTTACAAAGAAGGATATTGGGCCCAGGTAAATTAAGTGACGGTCCAAGGAAGTGGCAGAAATTGAAATTTAAACCAAGGCATGTTTGCTCACAGTATATACCGTTTCAGGACCACCTCCCCTCTCCGTCCAAAAACAAAAACAAAACCAAACAAACAAAAAAAACCCCAAATGTCTATTTGGGTTTCAGGAAAGAGGACAAGGAGAAGAAGAAATTCCTCATAACAAAAGAAGGAACAAACAGTTGAGCACCCAGGATCTAAATGACCAGCCTCTCCCTATCTGGGAGAGCTCATTGTTTTGCAGTGAGTGCCTTGTCTCTGGATTCCTGATTGTAGCAAATTCCAGGGCTCCAGACTGCAGCTCAGCCTCTGACTAACACTACAGTGATTTATTTGAGGATAAATACCTCTGTCAGTGTGTCTTATGACTGAACACAACAGTCCAAGCGGGATGGAATGCATGGAATGCCCAGGGCTGCTGGCGCTGAGGCAGCAGAGGGCTGCTGGCCTTATCGGCTACCTCTCACTGCGCAAGGTCTCCTCCAATGAGAAAACAGGAACTCTCTGAGCACTCATGTTCCTGCCAGAAACAGCAGCATCCTCAGAAATCAGAACTGGGGAAGCCAAGCATTTTGAATAATTATGTAACATTAATTCATGCCCAGGGAAGGCGGGGGACGAGGAGGATCTTTTTACCTGGATATACAAAGCTACGCCTTCTAATAATCAGGCCTACCTCCCCCTCTGACAAGCTCCCACACTCTGATAACGCCTAACGGCTACACAGTTGCCAGAGCAGACTCTCCGGGCAGCTGGCTGGTGTCTCCAAGTCCTGAAAACATGTGAAAAAGCATTCGACCCCCTTTGTGGGGCATGCGTAGTAAGAAGAAAGGGCAAAGAGGAACCCACAACAAGGCGCACAGAAGCATAGCTGTTTTCCTAATGTGAATGTGGTCACGCTGCACACATTCAGAGAACTTTCATTTCAACCCCTCTGTGTTATAAGTCAGGAAACTGAGGCCCAGAGAGTTGAAGCAGCTCATGTGATGATCATAAACAGTGATGGTGGCTGACGGAGGACTGGTGCTCAAACAGCTACAACAGGCTCACACGCCAGAAGTGATGAGCAGCACGTTATCACAAACACAAAAAACCATCTTTCCCACCTTAGGAAGGTCTTACGTTTTTACCCTGAGCACACAAGGTGAGAATTAATACATATACTGTCAAGAAGTCAACAGCAGCTTAACACGACCTCCCAATGCCTACGTCATTCACCTTACCGCGTCTCATTCATTTAGCATCTCCCATCATCACAAGAAGGGTGAATACTGTGCAATAGATATTCTGAGAGAGAGAGAGCACACTCACACAACTTTTATTACAGCTTACAGTTATAACTGTTCCATTATTAGTGACTGTCACCAATCTCTTACTGTGCCTAATTTATCAATTAAACTTGCTCATAGATATGAATGTCTAGGAAAAAACAGAGCATATGCAGGGTCTGGTACTGTCTGCATATCAGGCATCCACGGGGAGTCTTGGAACATATACCCCGCAGATGAGGGGGGACTACCGTACTTTTTCACGTACAATTCTAGACTCCCAAGCAAAACATGTTACATAAGCCTGTCTAGTCGCTAACCTTTCCTTCCATTTCCCGGCCCATAAGACATTCACCAAAGATTGATTCTCCTAACAACCATCATCAGTACAGGCCAGACAAGGCAGTCTTCGGTCAACCACCCCACCCCCAAGATGCTGGAGGAGAAAGCTAACATCCACGGGAGCACACACACAGGGTCAGGAGGAAGGAAAGAAGAGGTCACCTCTCCACAAGTGGTTACAATCAGTTCATCTCCTGCCTGGCAGGTAAGCATCGCTCATCCGTCACTTCGCAGCTGGCACAAAGTTGCCAGGGAAACACGGCCCCAGCACAGAACGCACGGAAGCCAACCCCAGAAGACCCTCGCTTCAGAAAGAGGGAACTTACAGATGGGGGTTGAAGATGCGACTCATCTTGGAAGCATGGTCGTTTTCACAGTCCAGGCCATCGTCCCCTTGCTCCAGGCTGAACTTTCTCTTGCTGGGACTGATGGGCGGGGGGCCTGTGCGGTGACTGGTGAGGGCAGATGCCACAGGGAGGGTCTGCATCCTGGGTTCTCCCCTGAGAGCAGCTTCACCTACGCAAAGAGAGAGGTCGTCGTCATCAATGAGCAGAAAAAAACACCCCACTGCAGCGCCCCGCTTCCCCACCCACCCCTTGCAAAAAGACTCCCGTGGAAAGTTTTGGCACATGACAGGCTGCCTGCCATTCTCAGAACACGGCCTGAGTGCAAGGTTAGCTGCCAAGCACAAGGCATTTTACATAAATGTGGTTTTCTACACAATAACTCATTCCCCTCTCCCAGCTTTACTGAGACGTAACTGACATACAACACTGCCAGTTTAAGGTGTACAATGTGTTGATTTGATACACTGATATATTGCTAACCCCTCCATCATGTCACATAATGACCATTTCTTCAATACCTCTTTAGGGTAGAGTTTAAAATTAAAAGTAACAAATAAAGTAACAGAACGGTAAAAGTATTGACCACAAACCATCTCAAAAGTTAATTTAAAACAATAAAGGTCTTTTCAACCCCGAACCTGTAAGAGAATGACCTAACACAGGCTTCATTAGAACCTGAGTAGAAACTCACTTTTCTTGCCTGCTACATTTTTATTACATTTTTGGTATGTTATTTTTTTTAAGAATGAGGAAAATTTATAGGTTCATAATTCACATATTTGCCCCAAAAGTTAAAAGAAATAAAAACACATTGTTTAATGAAAAATAAACATTTCGTTCTTACAGAACACTAAAAATGGCACATTAAATATGTTTTGGCTATTATCAGCACAAAGTTCCTGCATAGGATTTGACCTGCACAGGTGCAGTTCTCACACATTTTCGAGGCTGAACACTCAAATTAGAAATCACATTGTGACCTGACTCCAAATCTTGGTGTTTTTCATTCCTGTAATTACAAAGGCTTTGCAGCAGGCAGTAACTCTGTGCTTCATTATTAACTAAAATAAGCATGACCCTTTATTATAATAAAGGTTTTATATCTTCTAACGTTTATAAACAAGAGTAATAATTACTTGAAAAGAAAATTTCAAGTTTTCTAAGTCATATGGGTGAGGGGGGGTACCTAAGATTTTCACAAATAATAACCCTTTTGTTGTGCTATTCTTATTGGTCTCTAAGGCCTGACCAGTTTTGTTTCCACTCGGTCACAATTTGAGAGAAATATTAGGATAAAGTCAACTTCATCCGAAACCTTGTGGTACCTAAGACAGGAAACCTTTGTTTGCCACCACTAATTTTCATATCATCACAGATGTGTGCACAGGCTTAACAGTCGTTTGCTTCATACACATATGACAAATATGATTTTGTTAGGGAAAGGAGTGAGGGAAAAACCTCCTGAATGTTTACCAGGAAAAATAAAACTTTTGCCAATTGAGTCAGCAAGATATAAACTAGCAAATATACAGTGACCCCATAACACACCTCCAGCCAGGATTTCTTTTAGGGATTTTGGCCCCAAAGCAAACTGGAACTTTCCATTTCAAAGAAATAGCTAAAAACAGGCCATAGGCTTCCCTGCCACATTCAGACATTCAGCAGGATTTTGTTTGTCCTCTACTTCCTATTTATGAATTTTTGATTGAAAGGAGCAAGCAAACAGGGGAGCCTGGGTGGCTTGGTTGGTTGAGCTTCCAACTCTGGACTTTGGCTCAGATCATGATCCCAGGGTTGTGAGACTGAGCCCCACATCAGGCTCTGCACTAAGTGTGGAGCCTGCTTAAGATTCTCTCTCTCCCTCTTCCCCTCTGCCTCTCTCCCCCACTTGTGCTCGCTCACTCTCTAAAATAAAAAAAATTAAAAAAAATTTTACAAAGCAAACAAAAAAGCCATGCTAACTAATATTTATACTGTGATAAATCAGAAAATATTCTTTCCAAATACACCCCCCTCTCTTGTACCCTCCTCCTCCACAGAAAGGAAAGGGGAATTTCCAATGTAAAACATCAGTAGCCCAGCTAACTTTCGGAGCAGCCCTGATGACAACCCCCAGGAACTCAGCAATTGCAAATCAAGTCTCCTCAACATGGCACAGAGAGCCACCATGCCCGCCACCCTATGTTTCTCCACATCCTTGGCAGGTTCTGTGGGTAGGAGTAGTCCGGCTCTGTGTGGACCCCTGGGCTTTGGGAACCATTTTATCAGATGCCAGATGTGGAACAACAGCAGTTGCCATGGAAACCTACCACCACATCAACAAATTCAAATCCCCCCCCCCAAAAAAAAGTCACTCATCACAACACTAGAATACACTGCTAAGCAAAAAGCAAAACTCTTGCAGTAAGAACAACGTTCCCACTCTACTCCCCAATTTCCATCTTAACATAACCTTGTTTGTGTTTGCTGGCAGTCTACATTCATCCAACGAATGCCCCGCTTATCTTTAAGACCGAAATCGCTGGTGTCTGATACAGAGAGAAGAAAGTCTACAGGAATCCCTTGAAAACTGGGATTTCTAACCTGGAGGGTAAAGGACCCACAGAGGAACCACGGGTGGTTCTTCCCCCTGAGGGGCTGTGATGAAACTATACCAACCCCCCTAGAGACAATGGGGACATGCATGCTGTTAGTGCTAGGAGGGGCCTTGTACACTTGGATTGCCTCAATGGACAGAGAAAACTGTGTGCCCAGACATGCAGGGAACTACCCAGGGTTAACAGGTTTAGTGCAAACAAGAACCCGTGCTCTCTGCCTATCAGAATGACATCTCCTTGTAAATGCTGTGCAAGGCCCACATGTGGCTTACAGCGGAGGAACTGAAGGTATAAGGGAAGGAATCCACAGTTAGAAGTGCAGAAACAGGTCTGGTCAGTTAGACACCTTCATTTTGGGGCCTCCACTCAAGGACGCTAGTCCGACTCCTTTTATTATAAAGTAGGATTTGCTACTATTATTGTATAAGTGGCAAAGGAAGGTTAAAATAATTTTAGTAAAATCGAGGAGAACACATAGTCTGAGAGTCAAGACACTGGCAGGACACTGTCACTTTATTTAGAACCAGGAGAATATGGGCACACGCTTCCCCTCGAAGTCCTGCCTCCAACAAGGGGCTGGACTAGCTAACACCTAACTCTCCTGCAGCCCTCCGAATTAGCGACCCAACTCTGATCCACGGCCCTGTAATGGATCAAGTACGAACCAGGCAACATTTACTAAGCAATTACTCCTTGTTTAACACCAAACCAAGGCAGCAAAAGGCACAGTGTGTGTCTCAGGTGCCATAGGTTTAAAAAACTAAAAAGCGAACCCATAGTCAACTCAACTTGGAAACCACAAGATTAAACAAAGTTCACACAAATTTCTTCACTACAGACCTCTGTGTCCTCTAAAGCACTTGTCTGTCTCCAAGCCAGAAACACGGCTGTGCCGATTTTACTCACCCCCACCCCCATGCTCCTACACATTTCTGTAAACTCAGTCTTCCACAGCAGCGTTCTGGCTAGGTCAACCCACTGTAACCCCAAAAGGCGGGGACTTGAAGGTCACTGATGAGATACCCTGCAGGCTGCTTCTCCATTTATAACCAACAAGTGGTCCCATGACCCTCCCAGCCTTTGCTCCTAGTATCCCCCTTTGTGAACTCTGGGAATGTCAGCCCTAGAGGTTAAACTAGACTGGACACCACAGCACAAAGACCTCACTCTCTAACCCCAGGGCTTCTTCCTCCAATCTTCTTCTTACACTTAAATCCTACGTATCCGGCAAAGGCCACTTAAAATGCCTCCTCCTGCAGACTGTCTTCCTTGACTCCTCAATCTTAAAGCTATCTCTCTTGGGTTGAGCATTCAGCTCTTGATTTCAGCTCAGGTCATGATCCCAGGGTTGTGGGATCAAGCCTCAAGTCGGGCTCCATGTTGAGCAAGGACCTTGCTTAAGATTCTCTCTCTCTCTCTCTCTCTCTCTCTCTCTGCCCCTCCCTGGCTCTCATGTGTACACGTGTGTGCATGCACGCACACACACCTCTCTCTCTAAAATAAAAATAAAGTCATCTCTTCTGAATACCCATAGAAATTTATCCCTATGATACTTCCCTTCCTACCTTGTTTTATGCTCCTTGAAGCAGGAGACATTTAATTCATTTCATATACTCAAGAATGCAGAGCACAATACCTTCCACATAGTAAATGGATGGTAAACATTGACTGAATGAATAAATGAGGCATGGCAATGTGGTGCCAAGGTGAGAGAGTTATAGGATATGTTACAGATCAAAGTTGTGAGAATAAAGAATATTAAAAGTTTTAGTTAAGAATATTATTTAAAAAAAAAACTCTCAGAACTCAGCAATAAAAAGAACTCAATTTAAAAATAGGAAAAGATCTATGGGGCACCAGGGTGGCTCAGTCAGTTGAGCATTCGACTCTGGCTTGGGTCATGATCTCGCAGTTGATGAGTTCGAGCCCTGCGCCAGGCTCTGTCCTGACCAAGCTCAGAGCCTGGAGCCTGCTTGGGATTCTGTGTCTCCCTCTCTCTCTGCCCCTCCCCCACTTGTGCTCTATGTCTCAAAAATAAATAAACATTAAAAAAATTAAAAAATAAAAATAGGAAAAGACCTAAATAGACATTTCTCAAAGATATCTATCATCTCAAAGAAAGATGGCTATCATTTGCCATCACAAATCAAACACAAATAAAAACCACAATGAGACACCACTATACACACACCAGGAGGGCTCATCAGAAGACAGAAAAGAACAAGTGTTGACAAGAACGTGCGGCGTTTGGAACCTTTGTGCACTGCTGGTATGAACATAAAATGGTGCGACTGCCATGGAAAACAATTTTGGGAAGTTCCCCAAATGGTTAAACATCGAGTTACCACATGACCCAGCAATTTCACTCGGAGGCATACAACCAGGAGAAATTAAAACATATATTCATATAAACACTTATACATGAATGTTCACAGCATTATTCATAATAGCCAAAAACCCAAATGTCCCCCAACTGACAAGTGGGTACACAAAACATGTCTATCCAGAAGATGGAACATTATTCAGCCATAAAAAGCAATGAAGTACGGATTCATGCTGCAACATGGATGAACCTAGAAAATAGTACGTTCAGTGAAGGCAGCCAGACACAAAGGGCTGCTACTGATTCCATTTACATGAAATGTCCAGAATAGGCAAATTAAAGACACAAAAAATAGATTCGTTCTGGAGGCTGCGAGGAGGAGCAATGGGAAGTGACTGCCAGGGAGTGGAGAGTTTCTTTTGGGAGTGATGAAAATGTTCTAACATGGATGGCGGGGGCAGGGGAGGCTCAGTCGGTTAAGCTCTTTTGGGAGTGATGGAAATGTTCTAACATGGATTGGGGGAGGCGGGGGCTGGGTGGCTCAGTCGGTTAAGCATCCACTTCAGCTCAGGTTATGATCTCACGATTCGTGGGTTCGAGTCCCACACCCAGCTGTGCTGACAGCTCAGAGCCTGGAGCCTGCACTTCAGATTCTGTGTCTCCCTCTCGCTGCCCCCCTGCCCACTCTCTCTCAAAAATAAATAAATAGAGATTTTAAAAAATGCTCTAAAATGGATTGTGGTGAAAGTTGAACAATCTGTGAATATACTCAAAACCACTGGGCTGTATATGCTACATGGGTGAATTGTATTGGTATGTGAATATCTCTACTAAAGCTGTTACCCTCACCACTAAAAAATAAAAAAGATATTTATAAGTAGATGACAAAAGACTCCAGTATCATTAGTTCCTTTCCTATCTCAAGTTTTTCACACTGAACTGTTCAATGAGAACAAGCATCCATTAATTTTCCCTGGAATGAAAATAAACCTTGTGTTATTATAGCTACAGCTCTCTACAATGTTAAAGTTGGGTAGTTTTTAAAAAAAACTATTAATTTAAGCAAAAACAGGTCAGGTAGGCACTTGGATTCACCAAGGGAACCCTTCACCAAGGGTTCTATTAAGGTCCAGCTCAGCTTTTAATCAGACCTTGTGTGAGCCCCCCTTGCATGCTGAGGGCTGTGTGAAGTGCTGTGAAAAAGCAAATGACCTAACAGACTCTGACCACATGCAGGGAAGGAAAGAATACACAACAAAAGGAACTTAATCTGAGGTGTAAAAGACTTTTTGCACTTGAATTAGCGTATATTCTAAATTTCACAATGATTTGGTAACTGAAAAAGAAAAGTATCTTTTTCAGAAATAAACAGGAGAAAGGAGATCCAAGGAACTCAGTGTTTTAAGTTTCTCAAGCTGGTCTCACTAGGATTGTCAACTTTAAAAAAATATATATATGATTGTAACAAAGGAAGTTTAGTTTTTAAAATGCATTTGGCCTCTTTATATAGGGATGGGTTACTAAGAAAATGCCCAACACATGCAAAGATTACATAACTGCTGTTCTCAGTCCTGGTGGCAGTTCTAACATAGGGATCAAAAATATTTCTTAAATATGTCTTCCAACTGGAGATGAGCAAAGATTTTTGGCCCAAAATTTCATAAAAATCAGCATCTATTAATTTCGATGGGGAAAAAAAAGAGTTGAACAGAAAGATAAAGAAAACCGCTTAGCTTTATGATGTGCCATATAATGATTCTGGTGAAATATCAGAAGAAAATTCTGCTTTCTAGTCAGAATACGGTGGAGGGAAAGCAAGGCATGGGGACAAGACCCAGGGACATGTGGCCTAGTTTCAGAATCCTGCACAGATTCTAAGACTCCTTACTTCCTACATTTTAATATAGCTGAGCTTAAAGTTTGTCTTACATTCAATTAGCATATTTTCAAAAGCGAGACCGTTTCTTTCTTAGTGGGACGTGAAATAATGGTTGGTCTTAGACTGGATACAATATGGAACCAAACTGGAGGGCCTTCAAAACAGCACTGGTCTCATTAGCCTGTTTCTTCATTTGTAAAATTAAGTGATTTGATTATACCACCTTAATGGCTTAACTTTTGCTCTAAATGTCTCCTCCATTTTACGTAAGGGCTATCTTCCAAAGTTAAGTCATACTTTAGCTGCCGATGAAGAAATACTCAACTTTTATAGGACACACCTTACACAATAGAAGAAAAAAGTGATTCCACTATGTATGCTTAACTAATTTACTTCATCCTTGAAGGGGATGTGATTAAAAATCAAGGAGACTTCCAATTCTCAGTGGTCAAGTTTCACTCACGTATTCAAATACCCTAAGAGCACTGTAGTTAGTACGCTGAAACTGGAAATAACTATCATCTGGTCCACAAAATGCAGATTCGACCCTCATACAACGGGATGATGAAGGCCAAGGTCTTCAACATGGAGGTGAGACAACTAATTTGTTTCAGTGACCATAAGGGATTCCAGGGAAAAGCAGAGGCAGCTTTGGAACCCGGGTCCCTCAGCTCCCGGTCACCGCATCGCTTCACCAGCTCTGTAAGCCAATCGCCACACGAGGATTTGTGACTGCATTCAAGACTGTGGCCTGCCTCACGAGGAATTCATGAAAATCATGGTATTGACTATCATTTTATGGAGATTAGTCAAACAGCACAAGGCTGAAATGACAGTGTCTTTGTGTTTACGGAGAAGGGGAAGGTACGAGTGTACTAAAAAAAGTTATCTTGCCCTTACCCTTAACAAGGGCAGATTTTCCACAAAAATCTGTATTGCCTTCCATACTCAAAACCTTTCTTCCACAATTTAAATCGTCGCTGTGTTTAAGACTTTAGGTTCTACTCCCTTCCCCATCCCTTTTATCATGTTTGAACCTAAATCAAAAAGAAAAAAAAAAAAAAAACAAACCCCACAGCTTGGTTCCCACCCCCCACCAAAAGCCTCTCGGCTACGTGGGACCGTCTCCTGTCTGACCACAGCCCAGGGGGAGCAGACTGACATCACTCTACTGGCGAGAGGCACCCAGATAAAACAACTGCTCTCCCCTCACGCTCAGGACCGTGCAGGGCAGCGGCCGCGGCATATTCATTTTCTTTCAAATAATACTTCTTTGTCTCAGGGACCAGCAGCTGGAGAGAAGACCGTGAAGTCAACCTCTTTCACACAGTTCAACTGGTGGCTCTCCCCATTCTGGTTCCCTTTTTTCTTTTTTTAAAGGAGGGCTGTTAGGCAACATGATGAAACCCGGGCGAGCCAGAAGAGATAAAAGACCTGACGTAGCGTCTGCCAGCGGTGCAAGGATTACCAGCGATTCTACAGGGCAGTGACCACGCCCCCTCGCCCCCACCCCTTTCCCACAGCCGCTCTCAGCAGCTCAGAGCCGCAGCTGGAGACTTGCAGAGCCCCATGTCACATCTGGAGGCCAAATCTCAGCAAAAGGTTACTCGGATGCAGCCAGCCAGGCAGGGGAAGCCGTGTGAGTGCAGACCCCCAGCTGAGCATCATTTGAGCGGCTCTGGGCTTTTCTTTAGGGCAACAAGGAGATTGTTGAGGAAAAAAGAAAAAAAAAAGAAAGAAAAAACCCTTACAGCATATTACTGACTGCTAATAATATAACTAAGGATTAACAAAACATAGTAAAATGTGGCGTTGCAACATACATACGCCTTCGTAATCAGATTTTCAAATAATCCTGTAAATGTTACACTTTGTCAGAGGTTTCCTGTATCTTACGCCAAGTATATTTTATTTTTAAAGCATTTAAAAATGTGATTATTCCGGTTTTTCCTCACTACGGTCCCATAACGGAAGAAGGTTAAGAATGATTCCCTAACTGCAGCTAAGGAGATTAATGTGTCAAGAATTAAGTGAATTGCTTAGGTCATAAAGCTGATCCACAGAAGAGCTGGAAGGATAAGCCAGGCATTCAGATTCCCCCATTTTCATATTCTTTTTAGATATGCAGGATTCTTTACAGGTTAAGGAAAAGAAGTGGGAAGAAGACAGGTAAAGGGGAGAGTCCCTGCAGAGCAGGTGGGGGGTTCACCCAGATTACAATTCAGCAAGTCTGGCTGGCACCTGCTCCCAGACAATGCCAGTGTGGCTGGTATTATCAGGGTGGAGGATGTCCACAACTCTTAATAGTTTTGTTTTATTATTTTATTTTATTTCACTTTACTATTTTAATTTTTATTTTAGAGAGAGGCATGAGTAGGGGTAAGGAGGAAAGGGAGGGAGAGGGAGAGAGAAAGAGAGAGAATCTTAGGCAGACTCCATGCTCAGTGAGGAGCCCTACATAGGGCTCAATCCCTCCACCCTGGGATCATGACCTGAGCCAAAATCACGAGTGGGACACTCAACCAACTGAGCCACCCAAGCTCCCCTACAATCCTTAATGGTTTTAAACATCTGTAATTCCATAGGGATTAGAGCAGGAAGGGTTAAAAAAAGAACCGCAGGGGAATAGTAAAATGTCTGGAATTCTCAATCTCCATTCTGAACAGACAATAAAATGTTTAGGAAAGGTTAATCTAAATATCAAAAAGTACTAACTAGCTGAAGATATATTAAAGTCAATTAAAAATTATTATATTCACACCCATATGTTGCTATTCATTTAACAAGTTTTATACCACTTAAAATAATTTTGTTGTGTTTGTTGTTAAAAAAAAAGAAAAGAAAGAAAATCCATGCACTATCATTTGCTCTACTGAATTCAATTTACAAGTTAACTGTACCTTCTTCATGGATTACGCAATACTGGAATCTGGGGGAAATTATCACAAAGTAAGAGAAGTGAAATTAATGTCTTATTATAAATGTCACTTCAGCTCAAAGAAAAACTCAGTTATCTAACAATGACATAATTAGGGAAGATCAGCAGATCTCAGTTCCAAGTCGGGTTTTGGCTTTCTAAATCATAATTGGGACTCAGAAAGATCAAACAATTGACCACGTCCTCCGTTTCCTGAGCCAGACCAACGACCACACCAGCTTCTACTCTTGGTCCTCCAATCCTAGGCTACGGCTCTGCAGGGAGTCCAGAGTCAATCAGGAAGCTGAGTTTCAGAGTGTGAGCCCTGCTTTCCTGTACCGGTGAGGCCGGAAGGGCTGTGTCTGCCCGGATATTAGAACATGGATACAATGTGTCACGTGTCCTCACAAATCCCTATCTGAGGTCCTGGCACCAACGCATGACCCCAGAGGCAGCTCAAGAAACTTTTAGTGCCAGGCATACAGAACCCTCCTAATGGAAAAGGCCCTGTTTTTAACAGCAGAAATTCTTCACTGTATTTACCAGAAAATCCACTTTGGTGACATGTTACTGTTAATGAGGAGAATTATGGAAGTAAAGTTTTTACAGATGGTATTAGAATCAGGCTCAATTTCCTCCATGGTAGAGCTCATACATGCTTAGAAGGAATCGCTGAACAAAGTAAAGCAAAAAAAGGCTTGCTCTGCGGCACCTGGGTGGCTCGGTTGGTTGGGCAGGCGGCCGACTTTGCCTCAGGTCATGATCTCACAGCCCATGAGTCTGTGGGTTCAAGCCCTGTGTCGGGCTCTGTGCTGACAGCTTGGAGTATGCAGCCTGCTTCGGATTGTGTCTCCCGCTCTCTCTGCCCCTCTCCCTCCCTCCCTCTCTCTCTCAAAAATAAATAAACATTAAAAAAAAATTTTTTAAAGGCTTGTTCTAACCTCTTCAACAGTTGAACTGCCTCATGAGGGACGTGCATTAAAATAGAGAAATTAAGCTGTGGGAAAATAGTAAACATAAGTGGTTAATGTAAGCGGGTAAAAATTCCCAAAGAAACTCTCTCTTTAAGCCCTTTAAAATGCAACAGGTTAAACATCAAAGATAGTATGTTAATATCTGCATTTTCAAAACATTCTTTACTTGAAGGGAATTCTGGAGGGTTTGACTGGGGCAGGGGCTCTGGGAGAGTTAAGTCTTAGAATCAGTCACTGACCACTAAGGAAGGAAAAAAAAAAAAAAGACAATTCTGGGAGGGAAAGGTGGGACTGGAAAATTAAACTTGTGCTTCCTCTGATTTCCCATAATCTTTGGAATGGACTCATTACAGTATGCCTATAGAAGAGTTTACTCATGCCCAGCTCTCTTTGCAACACCAAGCACAGGGCCACGAGTGTCTCGCTTCTTCCTGTACCCCTGACCACACTAGCCATGTGCAGAGAAACTCAGTATAAGTGGGCTTTGGAATCAGAAAAAGGTATGATCTTAGCAATGTCTCTTCACTTCTCTTGAACCCCCATTTCTTTTTTTTTCAATATATGAAATTTATTGTCAAATTGGTTTCCATACAACACCCAGTGCTCATCCCAAAAGGTGCCCTCCTCTATACCCATCACCCACCCTCCCCTCCCTCCCACCCCCCATCAACCCTCAGTTTGTTCTCAGTTTTTAAGAGTCTCTTATGCTTTGGCTCTCTCCCACTCTAACCTCTTTTTTTTTTTCCTTCCCCTCCCCCATGGGTTTCTGTTAAGTTTCTCAGGATCCACATAAGAGTGAACACATATGGTTATCTGTCTTTCTCTGTATGACTTATTTCACTCAGCATCACACTCTCCAGTTCCATCCACATTGCTACAAAGGGCCATATTTCATTCTTTCTCCTTGCCACGTAGTACTCCATTGTGTATATAAACCACAATTTCTTTATCCATTCATCAGTTGATGGACATTTAGGCTCTTTCCATAATTTGGCTATTGTTGAGAGTGCTGCTATAAACATTGGGGTACAAGTGCCCCTATGCATCAGTACTCCTGTATCCCCTGGGTAAATTCCTAGCAGTGCTATTGCTGGGTCATAGGGTAGGTCTATTTTTAATTTTCTGAGGAACCTCCACACTGTTTTCCAGAGTGGCTGCACCAGTTTGCATTCCCACCAACAGTGCAAGAGGTGAACCCCCATTTCTTCATCTACCTTGAGAGATTGTTGTCAGAAGCACTGAAAACTTATAGGAAGTTTCCAGTCCAGAAGAGGCCATGTATTATATACTATGTGTCTAATTCCATCAGTTGACAGTCCCATTTAAAGGATGGGATGGTGGGGAAAAAGGAGACTTCTCCAAACGTCACTCTCACTATTCATGAGAACTCCTCTCTTCTCATCAAGTTAGCACATATAGTTTCCACTAACTAACTGAGAAGGTCAGGAGACACCGTGTCAAGGAGCATGGGTGTGTGAGCGTTCCCAATCTGCCCCACCAGGAGCCAGCAGATGATCCTGGGGCAGCTACCTGACTTCCTACAACTGTTTCCATATGTGTGAAAATGCCCGTATGAACCTACACATGGACCCTGAGCTATTTCAAAGATTAAACAAGAAACCTGGCACAGTGCCTAACACATAGTTGGTGCTCAGTAAAATAGCACCTCTTCCTTCCCAGGCACACTCTCAACTCAGTATGCTTGCTTCCATGCACATTTCTCCCCACTAAGATGCATTCAGAATTCCTCTGGACCAATTCATATTCATCTCCACTTTCAAAACCCAACCCACAGGCACCCTGCCACCCCCAGCCCCAAGAATATCTGTTCTGACACCATCTGGTAGAGCTGACACGGCTGTCCTGAGTGACATTCTAGTACTGTCTGCCTCCAACTCAAAAGCTACAGATTTTTTTTTTTAACTTTCTTTATTTATTTTGGAGAGAGAGGGAGCACAAGGAGGGGAGGGGCAGAGAGAGAGAGAGAGAGAGAGAGAGAGAGAGAGAGAGAGAGAGAGAGAAAATCCCAAGCAGGTTCCGTGCTGTCAACGCAGAGCCCAACACGGCCTCAATCCCCAAAACCGTGAGATTACAACCCGAGATGAAATCAAGAGTTGGACGCTTAACTGACTAAGCCACCCAGGTGCCCCCAAAAGGTACAGATTTTTGACCAATACCACCATGTTTGCTAGGGTCTCCAAAGATAAATAGGCAATCTTGTTCTCTGCAATATATTCTAGTCCAGACCCTGAGGAGTAAGAGCAGGCTCCCAGGAACCAATACAAAATTCTTACACAAACTGGCATACGGACTGTTGATGGTCACATACAGGCCTACCTATTCCAAACATGAAATCTCATTATCAGCTCCAAACTCCCTCAACAGAGCTAAAGCAGGCAGGTAGCTAGGATGTAACAAATACCCTAAGTCAAATATTCTGCTATCCCACAGAGATGCATTAACTCACTGTATTACTTATCATGAAACATGCTGGTTTCAGAAGTCACTGAGTGAATTTTCCAAGGATTAAAACAGGACACAAAGTTCAAATACTGAGAGAGTGGCACACGATACTGAGAGAGTGACAGCAACATTAAGAACTCAGGCATGGACATAATTCAAGTGCCTAACAACCATGAAGACTGTAATAAAATGAGCCACTCAAAGTAACATTCTGTAAACTTTATTAGTGAAAGAGTTAAATACAGGAGTAATTTTTTCCCAACTTTTTATTTCAAAAAAAAAAAAAAAGTTAAGCTACTGAAAGTTGAATGGACAATGAATATCCCACTTCTTATACCTAGATTCACCTAGCATAAGCATCCTGTCAGTGTTTTATCTATACTCACTTTTTTTTGCTATAACTGCTATAGTCTTTTATAAAGTAACTTGTAGGAGGCACTTGGGTGGCTCGGTCAGTTAAGCATCTGACTCTTGATTTCAGCTGAGGTCACAATCTCACCGTTTTTGAGTTCGAGCCCCACATCTGGCTCTGCACTGACAGTGTGGAGCCTGCTTGGGATTCTCTCTCTCCCCCTCTACTATCTCTGCCCCTCCCATGCTCTCTCTTTCTCACTCTCTCAAGATAATAAACTTAAAAATTAATAATAATAATAATAATAATAATAATAATAGAGGATCACAAAGCGCTTTTGATTATGTAGGTTCTACCTATCAACAATTCCTATATTAGGAATTAAAATGAAGAAAATGTTCAAATATTAATTTGAAGATAAACTTAGCACATCAAAAAAAGCAGCAGCAGCTATGGGCATCTTGTAAAAGGAGGGCATTAATTTTAGCTGTACCAGTTAAGAACAAGGATTTGAAAAATAAGTAGGATTTGGACACTTGAAATGATGGGTATGGGCATTCCAGGAGGGGACAGCTGCATGAGTAAATGGAGAGAGCAAGGATGACGTCATATGTGTGCACGTGTGCACAAGGTCAATCTAACTGTTATGAAGGGCTCATTCCTTCTAGTGGTAAGGAGTTAAAGCTAAATAGATAGATGGGTCAGATAACACAGACAGAGTGTTTAGGTATGACAAGCAACTGATAGGGAGCCACATAAGTGTTGACGCGGCAAAGGCAATCTTCAGGCGCTTCTGGGATGGACACACCTGAGCGCGGGGGTAGGGCAGTGACACACGTGTAAGGTGTGGGGGTCAACAACATTCACATCTACGAGGGTAGTGAAGAGGCAAGTCCAAGAGGTGCTTTAAGGAAAGATCTTTATAAACTGAGAAACCATGCAAACTGGAAAAGCTGAAAGCTATACTCTTTTTCTACCTTATCAAGATAAAAGAGGAAAAATAAAGATTGAGTTAGCAGTGTGAGTCTATATTTTAGGTTCTCCAAAGTGATCTAACAAAGGCTAATGAGCTTTCTACATCCACATTTTTGTTATGACATTTTTAATATTCTAATGAAATTCTTTTTATTGCTGGAGAAAAATTTCAGTATGCCAAAACTCATTTTCTTTAAATAAAATAATAGAGATATCTATTGTTTTAGTTTCAGGAAGTATGCTAAGATTTTCCAACTGTCCGTGAATAATCAAAACTCATTTCACAGGGGTGCCTGGGTGGCTCAGTCGGTTAAGCGTCCAACGTAAGTAATGCTACTTACATTTCATCATGACTCAGGTCATGATCTCGTGGTTTGTGAGTTCGAGCCCTGTGTCAGACTCTGTGCTGAAGCTCATAGCCTGGAGCCTGCTTCGGATTCTGTGTCTCCCTCTCTCTCTGTCCCTCCCCCACTTGTGCTCTGTCTCTCTCTGTCTCTCAAAAGTGAATAAATGTAAAAAAAAAAAAAAAAAAAATTCATTTCATAGGTGTTTCCCGGGTAACATCTGAGTTGTAAAGAACAAATATCAAGTATCTCAATAATACGTACTTATAAAATAAAAATTCTTAACAGTGATTTAAAACAGACTCAAATGAAATCCACCCTATGTTGAAATAAACCAATCCTAAACAATTATAATATAACACCCTTCATTAAATTAGTGTCAAGCTAATATGCAGTTATGTTAGTTTTTTTTTTTTTTTTTCATAGCATGCAGTATATTTTGGTCCTTTTATGGAAAAATTTTACTCAGTAATTATAGTTTACATAAGCTATGACTGAAAAATGTTTGCATTCCCCAACCAAAAACTAAAACACTATTGTACTTGAAGTCTAAAAGTACACTAACTAGCCCGAGAGAGTATTAAACCATTTATTGCAGATTTACTGGAGAGGCACACAGTTAATTTCATCTTTCGATAACAGTATTTAATACCAAAATGTATTTTTGTTTTACATTACAAACAGAGGTATGGTAATAGCATACAGCATCACCAAACACTATGTGAATCTGAGAGTAGCTTTGTGAAGGGACTATTGCAGATTTGTTTCCTAGGTTTTAACATTAATTGGAAATCTTAAGATCTTTATGCAAAAAAGTGTATTACATCAAGGAAAACTTTATTTTTTATATACATATTTTTTTACTTTAGAGAGAGTACGTGAGCAGGGGAAAGAGGCAGAGAGAGTAAGAGAGAGAAGTCTTTTTAAACAATTATGGTTTTTGTCCTCCTGCTTATATTTTTTTTAAGTTTATTTATATTTATTTTCAGAGAGCAGGGGAGTGGGGAAGGGGCAGAGAAACAGGGACAGAAAGAGAACCCCAAGTAGGCTCCTTACTGTCAGCACAGATCCCAACATGGGGCTTGAACCCACAAACCAGGAGATCATGAACTGAGCCAAAATCAAGAATTGGACACTCAACCGACTGAGCCACCCAGGTGCCCCAAGCACTTTTTGTATCCTTATCAAGTGCCAAGAAAAGATACTGTTAAATACAAACTAAAAACTTGTAACAGTTAATCTGAAAACAAATATTCCACTAGCATGCAGAATTTGATGTGTTTCTCAAACACAATGCATCCCCATGATGCAGAGTTTTATAGGCAAGTTTGAACATGAAGGGGGTTCCCCAAATTAAACAACTTCAAATATTAGGGGAGGGGATGCTACTTACATTTCATCTCTACTTCTCTCCATCCTGTCTACCCCCCTCCACCTTTCTTTTAAAGTTTACATTAGCCAGTGAGCAAATTTTATCAATGAAAGGCCAGGAAGGACTGAGTCCTCTGGTGTATTTACTTAAGATATGAAGGTCAAACAACCACTGGGCTCATAAAAGTTGTGGCCGGTTCAGGGCCTACACTTCAGGTCTCTCCTTACCTCCAAGTGACTCATTAGGAAGCAAAAGAAAGAGGAAAACTGAGCTGATCAAAGGCTGGGCTGTCATTAAGTGAAAATGAGGGAAGATGAAAGGCTTGCCCTCCACTTCAAAGGTACAGAGGAGCCTGGGTGAGCTGACAGCGGGAGCCCCTGGATCCGCGGTGCAGACATTCCTCAAGCTGCTGTGTCCCCGCTCCGTAAAACAGAAACTCCAATGGTTTCCTCCTGAATGTACAGAGGGGTGGGTTTCCCCAAAATACAAACCTCACTGCAGAAATGAAAATGAGGAAAGTTGATGGGGCTCCAGGGCAGCTGCCAAAGGTGGCTCTCTGAAACAGCATGCAGTTACACCGAAGCCAAGTTTCTCCCTGGGCTTTCATGCATGTAAGGAAACAAATCTTCATTCTGAGAGGTCTGGGACGAAGCAGCAGGTCCACTTCCCCAGCAGTTTAATGCAGGGTACTCAGTGTGTTCATGCAGAAGGCCAGACTTGCTGGAGTCTACAGGGGGGGAATAGAGCTGGTCTAGAACCAGACAGGGCTAGGGAGCAGGGGCAGGAAAGTCAGATGGATTTAGGATGTCACTACAGTTCCCTCATCCTATCCTGTCCCTTCCCCAGACCCCGACTTCCCACCCATTCACAGTATTTCCACACACAGAGGCTCCTTCAGGCAGGAAAGATTTTACATTAGAAGGGGGACCCTAAGTCATCTAGTCTAATCTCCATCCCAAGATAGACTCCCTGGAATGACTATAAAATGGGGGAAATGTGCACTCACTACCTCACCTCCTTTAACACATGAGCAACCTTATCTATGTAGTTTTGACCATCCTGGAGACTTTTCACTGAATTTGCAAGGCCCTCCCACCCTGTAATTTATGGTTAGTAACAGAAGTGCATGTACGTGCAGAGGAAGCACAGAGAGCCACCTATTCTACCCAAAGTTAATAATCAGGATGATAGGGAACCCTGAGGAGCATTTACTTGGTGTTGCAAAGCTTATATACACGAATTCATTTCATCCTTCTAATTACCTATGAAGTAGGTATTCTTATTGAGTCTCATTTTACAGAGGAGGAAACGGAAGCAAAAAGGTGGCATATCAAGTTGCCCAAGGTCACATGCCATTCAGAGACGTTTAACGGAGCAGATGGTACTCCGGCTGGGTCTTGAAGGATGAGCAGGAGTTTGCCAGAGAAAATATCCCGCAGACCAGACAAGCACTCAGTGAAGGATGGTGGGAAAACGCATGGGCAACCCAGCCACTAGAATATACATGGCAAAGTGAAAGTGCTTTAAAGAGACAGGCAGAGAAAGGCCCATTAACAGTGATGCTGGGGGACACCTTGGGCTTAGGCTATCTAAAGGCTTTAGTGGCTAGAAGCCCCCCTCAAATAAATACTCATTACAAGCAGTTAGCTTGCTATGCAGACGAGTTCAAGACAAGACCATGAGCCCTGCTTCCTTCCACTTCCAATCAGACTGCTGTCACTGGAGTTCTCCTGCATGGAAATTCTGCAGTAGCCTTTTCTACTGGGCCATGCTCAAGCAAGTTTGGACTGTATTTTGCAGGCAATGGGGAGCAGCCAATGATGACCTTCAACCTGGAAAGCGACATACCCCCATATATACGTGGCCATCTGCACATCTGCCCTCGTTGACTGGATTCACCTAGAATTCCATCCCCATATTCTGCTCATCATCACCAAACACCCCCACCCACAACTTACTTTCTAAAGATTATCTTACTTTACAACATGCATGATGCCAACTTGTTTCTTATATAATAACTAGTACTGATCAGAAAGAAAGCCTGACACTAGGCTGTCAGCTCCTTGAGAAGAGCACTGGACACAAAGCCTGGTGCTCAAATATTCACTGGATGGCCCTCTAGGTGCCATTAATAAGGCTCATCACCTAACTGGTAATACTTTGCAAAATGTTTTCATGGAAGCGAATGGTATGTGCAGAACTTCAAGAATAAATTAAAGGAGTATCAATACAAACAATAGCCTTCCCTTCAAATCTCCAAACTGTATCATAGTTTTATTAAGATATAATTCATATACTACACAATTCACCCCTTTAAAGTGTCCAATTCAATGTGTTTTAGTATATGCCTAAGGTCATGCCACAATCACCACAATCTTTTTTAAGATTTTATGTTTAAGTAATCTACTACACCCAACATGGAGGCTGAACTTACGACCTTGAGATCGAATCACATGCTCTGCCAACTGGGCCAGCCAGGCACTCCAACAATCACTACCATCTAATTTTAGAATAGTTCTTCCCCCCCAAAAAATTAGCAGTCAGTACCCACACTGTACCCCCTCTCTCCAGCCCCTGGCAATACTACCTTATTTTCTGTCTCTATATATTTATCTCTTCTAGACATTTCATATAAATAGAATCATATTGTAGTCTTTTGTGTCTGGCTTCCTCCACATAGCATAATGTTTTCAAGGTGCATCCATGTTGTAATATGCATGGGTACTGTGTTACTTTTTAATGACAAATAATACTCCATTGTATGGGCTATAACACAACATACTTATCCATTCATCAGCTGATGGATATTCACACTGATCCTACTGTTTGGCTATTATGAATAATGCTGCTATGGATGTCAGTGTGAGGCCGTGTTTTCCATTCTCTTGGGTGTATATCCAGGAATGGAATTGCTGGGTCAAATGGCAACCCCAAGTTTAACATTCTGAGGAACTACCAAACTGTTTCCCCTAAGTGGCTGTGCCTAAAATTTACAATCCCACCAGCAATGTATGAGAGTTCCAATCTCTTTATACCCTCATCAGCCCTTGTTACAGTCTTTTTTTTTTTTTAATTTTAGCCATCTTAGTGGGTGTGAAGTTGTATTTCACTGTAGTTTCAATTTGCACTTTCCTAGTGACTAATGATATTGAGGCTTCTTTTCATGTGCTCATTGACTATTAGTATATCTTCTTTGGAGAAACGTCTATTCAAATCCTTTGTTCAATTAAAAAAAAATTTTATGTTTACTTATTTTTGAGAGCAAGAGAGACAGAGCATGAGTGGGGGAGAGACAGAGAGAGAGACACAGAATCCAAAGCAGGCTCCAGGCTCTGAGTTGTGAACACAGAGCCCAACATGGGACCTGAACCCACGAACTTTGAGATCATGACCTGAGCCACAGTTGAACGCTCAACTGACTGAGCCACCTAGGTGTTCCTGTCCAATTTTAAATTGGGTTACTGTCCATGTATTGTTGAGGTGTAAGAGTTCCTCATATGTTCTGGATACAAACCCCTTACCAGATATATGATTTGTATAAATGTTCTTCCATTCTGTGGATTGTGCTTTCATTCAAATCTATTATTACCATTACCTATGGCCTTCAGATTTACGAACAAAAAAAAGACCCCTCACACAAAATCTGACTCTTATTCTTATCTCTTACAAGGCATGGGAATGTTATAACAAATGCTCTTCTAAGAGCCATTATCTTCCCATCCTGTTTCCTGATAGCCCAGCCTGTGTTGAACACCAAGGGCCCAGCCATGGCTAAATGCCCACCACATCCACCTAGGTGGCAAACTCCAGGAAAATAAACAACAGTGACATTCACTATAGACATTCTGCCCGTTTTAGAAATTCCATCCATCTTCCCAAAGCTGTGCTTTAATGGTTTTACAAAATAAAGAAATATAATGTCACGCTATTAATAGACTGCAGAACCTACATGTGTCTTGCCAGCCTATTTTCTTTAAAACCATGTTGACAATGATTGTTAAAACTGCTCCCATGCCAGAATGCTCCTTAACTGTTTTAGCCTTGACATGAGGTCAATGGGAATTAGACTAATGAAGAAATAAAACCAAACTGAAACATTGTAATTTGGGGCCTCCTAGACTATATTAAACTTTTGGCAAATTAGATGGATGAGTGGTTGCAACCACTGACATTCATATTTCACTCTTAGTTCTCCAGGGTCCTCATTCTCTCTGTGCCATTAACCTTTAGGGTCTAGCTCTTTGTCAATCTCACTTCAACCATGTGTTCTAAGGATTACAGAATCAGTAATTCCACAGCACATTATGGCACAGACCCGGTCAGATCAGAGAGACAGATGTGAGCTCATGTAATTGAGAGGTTTCCATCTGTCGCATTGAAAACTAAGGCCTGAAAGACTCTCACATTTTCTTTCGTTCAGGGCTGTTCAGACACCGGATGGCCCATGTACTTAAGCGCTGGGTAGTTCTGCAAACATCTTAAATGGCTAGTGTTTCTGCCTTTCTTGCCAAAGGTGGGTGGATATTCATGGAAGATGCTCACATTAGACCTAGTATGGATCCCAAGCATGGCTGAAAGCACAGAGGTGATAATTCCAGGTGGAGAAAGTGACATCACCTCCTACATATCCAAATCCTAGCTTCCACATCAGCCCACACATAATCAGGTCCCCTCACTGGGACAGCACATTATCTACTGGAATAATATCAAGGCACTGTAGACTTTCTGGAAGGGAAAAGAAGAAGGAATCCATGAAGAAAAAGCAGTAAAGGCTCTTGTATTAGCGAAGAGTTAAAAATAGGTGTCATACAAAAGAGACATTCTATTTTTATAGCAGGATTTTCTGTAAGTGGCTAATGAATATTTCTATGGCTACTCAAATGAAACTGACTCCATGTAACAAATGCATTACTGGAAATTTGGGAATAAATTAACTTTTGGTTAAGTATGATCTTGATCTACTGAGCTCCTAGTTAGAGCAAAAGTAGGTCCCATTCATTTTTATCAATCTATGGAAATTTTCCTTATTGTTTCTCATTCAGCTACTCCTATTCTCCGCTTGGTACCATGCTTTTCAAAGTGTGGTCTCTGGAGCACCTGCATCAGAACAACCTGAGACACTTATTTAAGATGCATTTTCCTAAGCCCGACCCCAGTCCTCATGAAAAAGTTGTCCAGGGACCCTAAAAATCTATAATTTTAGCATGTTCCCCAGGAGGTTCCCTGCATTTTGCTTGTATCTTCTCTTGGGCCCCATCCAGTCTCCAAACTGATCAATAGTGCAATCAATCAATACTATGATCAATCAAACATTTCCAACTGCCTAAGGGGTATTGGAGCAGTGATTGGTGGAAGGGAAAACTGATGGCTGTGAGTATCTTAATGCTCAAGCATTCAATCAAGAAATGACTGAAGAGCTGGGGTTCAGAAATAGAGTTTAGGCTCTCCCCATTACCACCAGCCAACAATAGCAGGTGAAATCGCTAAAGATAGCCTTTAGAAGAGCTCACCTCTGTTTTCAAACAAAGATGTATTTCTCTATTTTTTTTTTTATGTTCACTTCTTTAGAGGCTAGAATCTGCACTTAAGTGACCCTCACTGGTGCCTCAGTTTCTTTACACAGAAAATGGATATGCCATCTGCTGCCTTATATTCTCTTTAATGTGTATACTGCCATATATTTCCTATACGTCTTTTGCATAACAAAAGAACTCAGGCCCCAAAAAGCTTTCAATTGTGCAATAAAAGCCTTGAGATATTCAATAAAAGCCTAATAGATTCTAGGTCCAATTCATCAATTTCTCAAAGCCCAGAAAAACAAAAGGAACAGGGAAGGGAGCAAAGAGAAATTTCTACTTTAACTCCAGGAACTTGTTGTAACTTGCTCAGTGGGAAACTGCTCACATTTTCCCAACTAACTCCTCATGATTAAATTGAGGCCAGCTACAAAGCCACCATGATCACTCTCTGAGAGGTCAGAGCAGGTAAACTGAGGACGGCATGAAGACCCATTCAGCGTGACTGGTGTCAGTGGAGGGAGAGATCAAAATTCTCTGGTGGATCTGCCTTGTAAAACGTCATTCTGTAAATACTTGGAGAATATAAGAAATAAAGTAAAAATAATTGAGAAATAAAATAATAAAATAATTTAGAAAAAAATCACATGCCAACTTCTAAGGTTTCTCTTTCTCTTTTCAAAACTTCAGAAGTACCAGAAGCTTTTTCCTTTTGGCCCAGATTGTTTTTCAGTGCTACTTCGGGACAGAAGGTATCGCTCAGGAGAGCCGTGTGCTGCCATTTGTGTCGGATCATTCATCTATGGCAGCACATTTCTTTTAAATCCTACAAGCATTTGACATTCTATCTTCTCTGACCCCATGACAACTGAGAGCAAAACTACACAACACTTAGTTTACAACCCATTCTGGTGTAGGTTGAATGACATTTGGTTCATTTGGTTCAAAGTACAGGCTTGAAAATGTCCAAGACCAACTATCTATCTATATCCATACAGATAGATATGGATACAGATGTAGGTATATATTTTCAAATTTATGTATAATGTATGGATATAGATATCTATCAATAAATAATCCACATGAAATTACAGATCTAAAATAAAAAGCCAATTTCACTGCCATACACACACACACACACACACACACACACACACACACGAATACATAAAATTTTATGTATCTACACAAAATCACCACATCTAAAGTGTAAATTACCCGAGAGCCAGGAGTCTACCAACTTCACAAATAGCTACTGCCCTGTGCACTGTGTCAACAGGGGAGTGAAGCCAAATGCAATAAAGACAAAGCCAGAGATTGTCAGCTTACCTGTAAGCAGAAATTATCACTCAGGTACTAAAAATAAACCACACTATTGCTCTAGAGAACTTATACCACTGGGATGGGCCCATGACATCTTTGCCGGAGTGCGGGTACAAATCAGCAAACAAAATGGCTTGTTTTTCTCTTGCTTTTTCATAGCTGAAGAAGAGTGAGGAAGGCATTGTAGTCTGTATAACTGCTCAGCCCAACCTTTACGCAGGAGCTGTTGCTGCTTCTTGAAATATATTATCTCTTGGATAAATAAAATGTGGTATACCCATACAAGGGGCTGTATTCAGCAATAAAAAGGAATTAAGTACCGATACATGCTCCAACATAAGTGAACCTTTCATCATGCTTAGTCACAAAGGACCATAATATTGTATGATTCCATTTATATGAAATGTTCAGAATAAGCAGATCTGTAGAGACAGAAGGTAGACTTGGGGTTACCAGGGTCTGGAAGGAGAACGAGGTGGAGAGTGATCACTAACAAGTATAAGGTTTCTTTGGAAGGTGATGAAAATGCTCTTGACTTAGATCATGGTGATGGTTGCCCAACTGTGAATATATTAAAACCACAGAGTTGTAACACTTTACAGGGGTGAATTTTGTTTAAAAATACTAAATTTTAAAATAACTATCACCTTTAAAAACCTATAGCAGAAACAGAACCAACAATGAGGTGAGTAAATATGGTAGCTCTTTATCTTTCCAAGATTCTCAGCGAGCCCTGGGCATTGTAAGAGCTAGTTAAGCAACTGCTACAGCTGCAACGATACCTAAAATGAGGTAAATCAGGCGCCTGGGGGGGCTCGGTTGGCTTGACTCTTGATTTCAGCTCAGGTCATGATCTCACTGTTCTGTTAGTGAAATCAAGCCCTGCATTGGACTCTGTACTGACAGCACAGAGCCCGCTTGGGATTCATATTCATTCATTCTCTCTCTCTCCCTCTCTCTCTCAAAATAAAAACACTTTAAAAATAAAATGAGGCAAATCAAACATGGTAGGGAAATCCTAAACACAAAAAAATGTGCAAAAAAATAAAAACACCCTACATACATATGACACAAAATCAAAATAACAGGAGTCGCTGTATGGGTGGATGAGTATTGAGGTGTCCTCTCATTCTCCTCTTGTTACTTAAAAGATAAGCCCCTGGGAAAGGAAGGAATTTGAAGTTTTGTTTCCTCATGACACATCAGATCTAGCATATTTGGAGATTTCATAACCTTAACAAGGTAGTAACATATTTTAAGGTGCCATGCGTATTTCCCACCCTAGACACCATTTCCCTCTAGACACCACTGTGATAGCTATGAGCTGTGATTATCCCACCTCTTTAATGGGAAAGGAAGGTTCATTCTACAAAAACTCACTTACAGATAAACTAAGTGGCATTCACATCTTTCATAAAGTGAAACAGGTTGCTAGAAGGCCACCAATAGCCTCACTGCACGAAATACAATCAGGGAGCAAAGCTGAACAGAATAAAGACAAAGCCAGAAACTATCAGTCTATACAGTTTAACGATCAAATTATCTCTACCCCCTATAAAAGAAGGGCTCTACAGGGGTGCCTGGGTGGCTCCTTGGGTTGGTTAAGCATCCAACTCTTGATCTTGGCTCAAGTCATGGTCTCACAGCTTGTGCGATCGAGCCCCACATCGGGCTCTGTGCCAACAACACAGAACCTGCTTAAGATTCTCTCTCTCTCTGCCCATCTCCCGCTCATAGGCACACTCTCTCTTTCAAAATAAATAAATAAACTTTAAAAAGAAAAAAAAAGGGGGGCTCTATGATCTCAGATCATCACACATTTACTTAGTGCCTGCCATGGTCACAAACAATGACAAGTGCTACTGGCAGAGAATATACAAAGGACGCCAGACTCCCTTCCCTCAAGTAACTTACACTTTAAATGTAGTGGTTTCCTATCTAGATGGCAGTGAAATTGAATTTAAAAGTTTTTGTTAAACATTCAAAGGTGTCTTGTTATTTTCAAAGTACTCACTCTAGAATGATGTGTACCTACTTATTCCAAAGAAAACTCACTCATTAAAACTGTCACTCCACGTGTGGAACTGGCTTTGAAATTACAGAAAAAAACTAGCTCATCATTTTATAGGCATACTTACACAGAACTGTGCCTGGCCAACAGTAAGTACTCTACAAGTGTCATATATATCCGAAGTGTCTTGTATATATCTGTGTGTGTGTGTGTGTGTGTGTGTGTGTGTGTGTGTGTGTACACACACATATATATAACATATAATACATATGTGTGTACGCATTCACGTACACACATGTATACAGTCACTAACCATCATATAAAATATTCCAAAGAATATACCTCAGACCTTGAAGGCAAGTTCAAAAAAAAAAAAAAAAACAAACAAACAAACCAACCCAACAATGTTCTGAGAATGAGATCACCACAATGTTAGGTTAAATGTGTAATTTTCCAAGGTAATTACTGTGAAGACAAGTTTGAACACCTTACTTATTTAGATGTGTAAGTTATTACATTTGTTTGCTTTTAATGTCACACTTTATTTACATTAAAGATAACAAAATACGGGGCGCCTGGGTGGCGCAGTCGGTTAAGCGTCCGACTTCAGCCAGGTCACGATCTCGCGTTCCGTGAGTTCGAGCCCCGCGTCAGGCTCTGGGCTGATGGCTTGGAGCCTGGAGCCTGTTTCCGATTCTGTGTCTCCCTCTCTCTCTGCCCCTCCCCCGTTCATGCTCTGTCTCTCTCTGTCCCAAAAATAAATAAAAAACATTGAAAAAAAAAAAAAATTAAAAAAAGATAACAAAATACAAGGTGATATAACTGCCAAATGAATATTACAGGCTATAAACCCTACAGAAATTCAAAAGAGGAGGATATAAACATCGTCATACATGAAAGAAGACAAGGCATCTTGTTAGCCATGGAGGATTTGAAAGGTTGCACACAGTACAATCCCTGCCAACAAAAAGTTTCAGATAAAGTTTCACAGAGGGAGGCTCAGCTACACCCTGAATGATATACAGAATTCACATAGCTGGAAAGGAGCAGGAAGAACATTCCAAACTGGGGGGAAATTAAAATTGTCTACAGAGGGAATGGTAGACAAACCAGAAGATAAATCAAACTGTGGAGCTAAGAGAGCTTATTCCCTGAGCTTTATTTTAACAGGCCAGTGGTTGGATGAATCATTACCAAGTAAGAAATAAAGCAAAACTACGCTAAAGGAAAAGTGTTCCCAAAAAAAGAGTCCTCTGTGCCACGTTGGTGTTTGTTCACATCCCTCAATCTAGCTGCTTGCTGGTTTCCATGGCTTGGATTTACCCATTTGGAAAAACAACCCCTCCTTTGACAATACCAAAATCACTACCTCTGTCTGAAATTAGACAAGAAATATACACATATTCCAGCCTCTGAGATGATCAACCCATCAAAAGTTAAGAATATGTCTTTTCACACATAATACCAAACAGCAATGGAAAACAAGTAATGAATTTTAAGTTAAAAATGAAAAACACCTTAATATTGTCCATAAACCTCCAGCAAAGCTAAAATGCAGAAGACGGGCTAACCCAAGTACTGGTGAGGATGTACAGTTCCTGGAACCCTTCTATAACACTAGTAGGAGAGTAAGACAGTATGATCACTTGGAAAACGGATGAGAGTTTCTAATACAAAGTTAAACATACCCAAATGACCCAGAAATTCCACACGTAAGCATTTATCCAAAAGAAAGGAGTGTGTATGTCCACAAAAAGGCCTGCACAAAAACGTCGAGGTTGTACCACAAAGTGAATGAATTTAATACCAGAGTTGTATACCTAATAATGGTTAAGATGACAAATTTTAGTGTATGTTTATTTTACCACAAAAAAAAAAAAATGTTTACAGCAATTTAAAACTAGAAGCAATGCAAAGGTCTACCAACCTTAGAATAGATAAGCAAATTGTGACATACTCACATAATGGACTATAGCACAGCAATACAAAAGGATAAAGTACTGATCCATACAACAACATGGGTAAATCTCAAAAATATTGTGTTGAGCACAAAAAGTTGGAATCAAATGATTCTATTTATATGAAGCTCAAAAGTAGACAAAACTAATCCAGGACTAGGGAAGGTCAAAATAGTGGTTCTCTTTGTTGGGGGAGGTGTATGGCCTGTCCAAGGAAACATGAAGGAACACCCTGGGGTAATGGAAATATTCTATATCTTGATCTGGGTTCTTCCAAAAGGTAATAATTATAGGGGAAAAAAATTCATTATAAGCCATGCCCTTAAGATTTCACCGTAATCAATTATGCGTCAATAAAAACAAAGGAAGAAAAACAAAAATTGAACAGGTGGAACATCCCAGTAGTCTATTATACATGTGAAGTCCAAGGTTTACATTTTATCCAGCCCTTCCCAAATACTCTTATCACAAAATAAAGAGCACACAATAAAAATTCCCCCTGGGGTGTTGGAAGATCTATTCTGTTCAGGGCAAGAACTTTAAAGGTCTGATCGGAAAAGTTTAAGAAGAACATACAATTGATGCCTTGAGCCGTTTAGAAATTCACTGAATTTTTTAAAGTCTAAATATATTTTATTCCTCTTAGGACCCAAAAAAAAATTTGACTTTTTTTTTTTTTTTTTTTTTTTTTTTTTTTTTTTAAGAAAAAGTTGAGGGGCACCTGGGTGGCTCAGTCAGTTAAGCATCCTAACTTCAGCTCAGGTCATGATCTCACGGTGAGTTCAAACCCCGCCCGGCCAGGCTCTGTGCGGACAGCTCAGAGCCTGGACCCTGCTTCAGATTCTGTGTCTCCCTCTCTCTCTGCCCCAACCCCCCGCTCCCGTTCTGTGTCTCTCTCTCTTTCTCTCAAAAATAAATAAATATTAAAAAATTTTTAACGAAAAAGTTGGTAATAGTACAATAAATGTTAGTTCTCAACGTAAAATGGAGTGATGCAGTCTGACTCTCCGACCATAGTTTAAAAGCCAAGTAAAAGATCCAACTTCTAAAATTCTAAAGGAAATTTTCTAAAAGTTTTCTCAATATACGTTTAATTAATTAATTAATTAATGTAATCTCTACACCTCATGTGGGGCTCAAACTCAGAACCCCAAGATTAAGAGTCGCACACCCTTCCAACTGATCTAGCCAGGCACCTCTCCTCAAAATACTTTTAAATCCTTCACAGCATCATGAGGGAAATAAATCATCCACTCAAATCTATATTTTGAAGTTTAACAATAAGAGCAGTCACTTTTTTAAGTATGGCTGTAACTATTCCAAACAGTAAATCAGCTAATAGACGTCAACCTATAATAATGACCTATTCATAATCTATAATTATCTTGTTTATGTACCTGTTCACGGTATCTCCCCTGCCAGAATGGAGCTCCAAAAATCCAGGGATATCACTACTTGTTTTCTTAACAGCTATACCCCCCACACATAAAACAGTGCCTAGCACACAATAGGCATTAAGTATTTTCCCATAAATGATCAGTTATCTACTAGACTATCCACAGTGCAGAAACTAGGAAACAAGAATAAGAGCAGTTATTTACAACCAACCAGCCCATTTGCAATGTTTCTATACAGAAACTGAGCCTCAAAGAGTTTTCTTTCTTCCCCTCTCCTTTTCAACCCTCCTTTCCCAGCTGCCATTCCTTCCTCTAAGAAGGACATTCTAAGAGTTAACCAACTCTCTTGTGTTACCAAATAATGGAGTATCCTTGGGTTAATCACACAATTTCAATGTTTCTCTCTTTAACAAAAAGACACTGGAGGAGATTCATACCTAAGTAGACACCATGGTGCTTGGTGCTAAGAACAAAGGTGAAAGACCAAGTTCTAGCTGCCCTGAGATTATAGTGAGGCAGACAGAGGAGTATTTAACAAAGAGAGATAAATTCTCTGACAAAAGCATGCATGGCATGCCATGAAAACACAAACACAACACAAAACCCAGCTAAAAAGGCAGAGGTGAGGAGGGTCACTTTCTAGAAGACTCCGCACTTGAGAGACTAATAAAATCCAAGACAAAGAGCAGGGGGGATTTCAGAGACAGGCAATGGTTCATCCAAAGGAAATACAGCTAACCCTTGAACAACGTGGGTTGGAAGTGCTCTGGTCCCCTTACGTGTTTTGGTTTTCTTTTCCAGTAAATACAGCACAGTTCTGTACATGTACTTCCTCTTCCTTATGATTTTTTATTAACATTTCCTTTTCTCTAGCTTACTTGATTATAAAAATATAGTATATAACGCACACAACATACAAAATATACATTAATTACTGTTTATGTTATAGTATCAGTAAGGCTTCCAGTCAACAGTAGGCTATTAGTAGTCAAGTTTTGGAGAAGTCAAAAGTTACATGCATGTTTTCAAGTGCATGGGAGGTGGCGGGGGGAGGGTGGATAGGCACCCCTAATCCTCATGTTGCTCGAGGGTCAACTGTAGTTTGATGTATCTGGATTATAGGGTGTGGGTGAAGGAATAATTGAAGATTAAGGCTGGAACAGTACATAAGGGATGGCATTCTGGTAATATAATGAATAAAAGCCTAGACGGGAACAGTACTGCAGGCAAGGGTTAGTTGTAGGGTTATTTTAGGAATAAAAAAGAAAACCAATGGAGCCCTAACTAGAAGAGCTCCTAGAACCTCTTCCACTTCTGATTGTCTTCTTTGTTCCTCGGTGACCATTCTTGCCCAGAGCTTCACTTATTCTCTACCCCAAAGTCGTATCACTCTAGACCTATATACCCAACCTTAAAATATTTAGCTCTTCTTTGAAATTTCAAAGGTCTTTCAAACTCAACGTATCCAAAAGTAAACTCATGACCTCATCCCAGAACCCAGTCCTCTCCCTTGGTTTCCCATCTCTGCAAATGGCAGCACACTCCACTCATGTGGCCAAGCTGGAAACCTAGGAGGCACCCTCAACATCTTCTGTATCTTGTCCCTCATCCCCTGCTCTAATCTCTCACCATGTCCTTCCTGTCAGTCTCCTCTCTAAATAGTCTTAGTTTGTCTACTACTCTCCTTTTCCACGACCACCACCACAGTTTGGGTTTCTACCATCTCTTGCCTAAACCACTGCCAACAGGTTTACATTCTCTATTTCTTTATTCCCTCCTTCCCTTCCAACCTATTCTCAAGTTGTAACCACAGTTTGCTCATTTTGAATGTTTATCAGCCTGCCTCACTCTTTAATACCCTCCTACCAACCCCAGAAGCTCTAGAAAGCCCCTGCTGATGTTACTCACTATATGCTTGCCAGCACCTCACTCCCGATGGGAGAGAACACTCAAAAAAGTGTTTGAGCCAAGGGATATAAGAATTTTAAGATTTTGGAAGGAATCAACACCAAATGGTACTAAAAGGTTCAACAGGTAAGGGCTAAAAAGTGCCCCCTCAAGCTACCATGAAGGATATCATTTAGTGACCTTGTCCAGAACAACTTTGGCGGAGTTGTGGGAACAGAAATCAGACAACAATGGATTGAGGAGAGACTGGGCAGAAGGGAACCAGAAATAGGTTGACCACATTCTTCCAAAAACCTGGATGGCAAAGAAAAGAGTCTAATAATAGCTGCAGCGGGGGGGGGGGGGGGGGGGGGGGGGGCGGCAAAAGATTTAGGGATGAGTTTGGTTTTGTTTTGAAGTTGGGAGAGACCTGTGTGCATAAACACATGATGAAGAGAAAGAACCAGGAGAGGAAGAAGGGGGAAATCAGAAAAGAAACAGATCATAAAGTCCCTGAGGCCAGAAGAGCTGGGACCAGTGAGCCACCACTCAAAGAATTAAAATTCGCCTTTTGCTGATCCTAAGGGAAAGGGAAGAAACATGGAGTTAGATTCAGAAGAGTCTGCAGGTGAAAAAGGACGATGTGGTGGTTCTTCTAGTTTCTTCTTAAAGGATATATAAGGGTTCTTCCAGCTCTATAAGAGGCCTTTTCCCGCTCTGTGTCGTACAAAATACAGAACCAAGTACAGCATGTATATTCTATTTATCGGACACCAAGAGCAATGTTTGATGTCTGCTACTGGTTCTAGAATTCTAGTCCGCCTCTTCCCCTACCAACATCAGCCATCCTTTACTGGTGTAAAGCCTATCAGAGAAAAAGGGCTCCCAATCATGGTCTCCAGAAACTGGTGGTAACTGTTCCCAAATCTGAATTCAGTAGAGCAGTGGTAGAAAATTTTTTATAGGTTTTATCCTGAGAATGACTACTATTTTCCATTTCTTGTGCCCTCTGCTCAGTAGAACGTAGAGAGCCTGGTATAGCTGTTACTGTGTATTCCTTTAAAGAAAGCTACTCAAAGCCCTCTCATGGGTGATTTTATGCATTGGCAAAAAGGTCATAGCTTTTCAGCAGGAAAATAAAACAACAGTTCTCTTTGGGGTCAGCCAATAGTTTATCAGCTGCTCATCAGAAAAAAAAAAAAAAAAAAGGCAACAACAATCGTTTAAAAGGACACACATAGTAAGAATGGGAGAAAATGGGTACCGGAAAGAGCTGTTGACATTAAATTAAAATTTTAAATTAATCCCTTGTCACTTTAATAGTGCTGCCACATAATGGAAGATGTGTGTTTGTTTTCCAAGGGGGAAAAGTGTCCAGAAATTTGCACTCATCACTCCCTTAACTGTTATCAGGGAAGAAGCACAGGCTTACTCTGTCCAGCTGGACTTGGGGTAGTGTAAATAACTTTGCTAAATTGCTTGGCAGAACGTATCTGCAACAAATCATTAAATTCTAGAATTCACTCTATTAAAATCAAATCATTAGCCAAGAACAATTAACAGGCAACTATTTTCATGCAAAACAGATATAAAATAAAAATCAAGAGCAATACATATGGATGATTCTTTTTCATTCATAATTTTAGATGGTGCATAATGCAGACTATTGTTTCAGATCTTTGTTGCCCTCGGACAGCCATCTCTCTACAATGTAGAGTATTGTTTGAATACTGGAACAACCCAAGCTTTTTCTGTGTATCTAAAAGTCCCTGGATTAACATCCAAAAAAATCTGGCACTGCAACAAAGTTGACTTGTAACAAGTCTCAGCCTTTAAGCAAATTGCTTATTAATGCAGAACGAAAGTCGTTGTTCAGATCCTAATTAAGGTATGTTTCTCAAGTGTCCCCCAACTCTGCATTCACCAAAACTGGGCAGAATTTCTCAAACGCACCATTTCCCATTACAGCCTGGATAACAGAAGGCTTTAACAGGTGATGAAGACTGTGAACAAAACACTGGCTGAAAACAAAGTTTGGACCAAACTCTGTTTAAAAGTGACCAGCAGGTGAGCAAGAAGGATGCTGGGGCATCCACACATGTTCCACAGCCAAGATTCTCCACACCTGAAGATAAGCTGGCTTCATATGGAAAAGACAAAGACATCTCCATTGTAAAAAGTCTCATAAGTAAGACACAAAAGAAGACATAGAAAGTAATTCTGATTATACAGGGCTTAAAAAAAAAAAAAACAAAAACAGACAAAACTTTGTGATGACCTCTTGGGGCTGAGAGGAATATGACAGGGAGAGAATACTTGAGGGAGGTGATTGATTATTTCCTGACATGGTAGTGATTACAAGGTTGTTCCTTTTTAAATTACACATATGTTTCATGCATGTTTATGTACATACAACACATTTCATAATAAAAAATGTTGAGAGAGAGAGAGAGAGAGAGAGAGAGGGATAACCCAAGACTTAATACATACCAGCAGAGCACAGGCTTTCCATATACATTTAAGAGAATGGATACTGGGTGGGAAAAGGACAGAACTGTTTTCTGCCATCACTTACTAAATATACCTGTTTATTATGTTTAGAGACTTCTTTGCAAACAAACAAGTAAAATATTAAAGAGTTCAGAAAGATCATTTAAATGGCCACAAATTAAAGATAACTTTAAGAATAGATTTTCTATTTTACTTAAGGGAAATAAACATTCTTTCAACTAGTAGTAATTCACATTGTTAGGATTTAAACATAATCTGTATATAATACCCTGAAATTAAAACAATCTATAGTATTTTTTTTAAAGGGGGGGGGGGTGGGAAGTGCAGAAAAGGCGGCAAGATAACAAAGCAAACTGAAGGAAATAATTCCTTAGAATTTAGCAGAACACAACATTCAGGAAGGCAAAGAGAGAACAAATGGAGAACGTAAAATCGTTTTCAGACTCTACTTTTAAAATTAAGTGTCCGTGGCTGAAGTTTTGGGGGGGAGGGGGGCATAGGGGGTGGCCGATATATGAGTTGATTAAAAAATATAACAGGGAGAGGGACTATTTTGTAGAACAAACTGATATGGCTGAGCAAGACTAGAAAATACTTCCAATGAGCTCAGTATGCACTACAGAGATCCCACTAAACATAAACAGTCATTGAATAAATGCTCAGATAAGGAGATAAAACAAATCTAGCCAGAAACAATCCCTGGTAAGACTGGTTTTATAGATTTGTATACATGCTTAAGTGCTAAGTCTGGATCCAATTTCTTCAGACAAAACCAAGTTTTCTGCAACAGCCTCACAATTGAGCAGAGCAAGGCTGTACTGAGAGGTCTGGAATCTTCTCACATGCTGAGGGGGATTTTTTTGTATCTTATGGCATGTTTAAAAAAAATCTTTACAGCAACAAATCCAAACACGCTAGGAATAGAAGGCCATGCAGACAATAGGGAAGGGAAGGAGGAAGGAAGGAAGAGAAATCTGCCTTCCAAAACAAAGCCATGTGTAGGCTCCAAGAGATAAACAGCCAAGTAAAATAATCCTTCCAGAGGAGAGTAGAGAAACGAGGGCGGAGAGCTAGAAGGAAGGAGGCTATAATCACACCTTCCCTTCACAAACTGTAATTTGAAGAAATACAAACTGGCCAGATCTCTCGAAGGAGATCTCTTGGGCTCACCTGGGCATGTTGTACTAACCAAGCTCCTTTCAGCCTTCCTCTCCTCTGCCTTCTCCTTCGGGTCTCGTCTCCTCCCCTCCCCTTCCCCCTCTCCCTGTCCCTCTTCCTCTCCCACTCTCTCCCTCTCTCTCTCCTCACTCCTGACCCTCTCCTGCAAATAAAATGGTAAAGTAAAACCAATTTCCACAGCAAAATAGTTGCAGATGTTCTACTTCGGAATACACCTCTGGATCAAGAGTTGGTCACTTGATACGCAGGCCTGGGGAACAGAGGGGGGTTCAAATGGCTCTGCTCTGTGGCCTTTTCACCTTGACAGTACCCAGTGCTCTAAGTTTTCCTGATGCCTCTGAACTCATTAGACAAAGGACACTAAACTGCTGCTGGTTAGACAGGCAGAAAACAAAAGAAATCCCTCACCTAACCTCGTATCCCTGGCAGAGTCTCAGGCCACAACTCTTGTGTGCATTTTCCTTTCGATTCCAGAAAATTAATTTAAGTGCAGCCTGTGATGAAATAAGTGATAATTATGTTCTAAGACAACGAACAGCTCAAAATCTGAGGAACTCAGAATCTTAAGCTTTCCGATGATTGCAATATACAATTTATTCTTACTTTCTCCCAATATAAATCGCACTATTAAATTAAAAGGGGAGAATTCTTCTACCAAATTACACACTAATGGCTCTTAACCCATAATTAAAGTATCACTAACAGCAGCTTAAAGCCACGGCCAACCATGAGCACATTTATTAGGACCTATGTTTTCAGCACCACGTAATTATGTAAATATAACCGTCAGCCATCTTGAGAAAAATCAATGGTCTAACCAGTTCCCTGCTCCCTTGGGAAAACACTCTTGGTAAAGTGGCATTACACAGGGCCTCCCGCTCTGCACAGTCAGAAAAAAAGTAAGCAAACCTAAGCACCAGAGCAGAAGAAGCACAAATTCCAACAAGGCTGGTCACCCAGCGTCCTCATGACTCTTTCCTGAACATCACAACAGCCTGGAAACCCAGACCAGCAACTGGCTTCACAGCAATGAGGACTCCAGGACAGGTTTGCTGTGTGTTGTAATCCAAGATGCCACCCCTGTGGCTGGGAGCTGGAAGCACCCCCAGGACCAAGCACAGTCCCTATCATAGAGGGGCTATTAATTAAGAAGACAAGGCGTAAAATAATCTTGGAGGCAGGAATGCTGTAGAAAAATCAGAGACTAATCAAACCCACTGAATCCCCACCACAGCTCATTTCTGCCACGAACTTTCTGAATACACTTGAATGCACAACTTACCTCTCTGGGCTTCAGTTTCCTTGGCCAAAAAAAAAAAAAAAGTCAAATGTCTAAGATCTATCTAAGGCCCTGTACAGCTCTGCAATTATGAGATAATTAGAGAATACAAGATTTTTATAATGAAGTGCTAAATTGTACAGTAGGGACTACACCACCAGTGGAGAGATTTCATGGATTTTTTGAGTCAGCCACTTACTGAGAGCCAAATCGGGCACCATGCCAGGACTCCAGGATGCAGTAGTGCCCAAGACAGACTGTCCTGCCTTCATGAAGCTTTCCAGTCTACTAGTGGATTATTCTCAGGAGTTCACAGGGGGAAAACGAAGGCTGAGGTTGGCCTATGACCTCTTCACGGAGATAGAGGCAAAATTGGGGTTCGAGTGGGTGTAATTTGAACATTCAATAGGGTCATAAGTTAACTATTGAGGGTTGTGGAAACAAACCATAAAGGTTTTGAAGAGACACATTAACACAAGCAGAGTTCTGCTAATTTGCCCATTACCAATGAAGGTAATTGGTTTGCAGAAATCAGATTCTTTCTGTCCTTTGCCAATCTTCTCCTTCTCCTACCAGTGGGCCCCACCCCAAACCTTCTTCCTTTATTTCTTTTTCAATTATGCTTACAGACTACTAAGGTGAAAGCGGCAGTCACCGAGCAGAGTCCACATCTGAGCCACTGGAGTCGCTTTCCATGTGGGATTTCAGAAAGGCCTTGTATGCTACAAGATAATTGGCTAAAAAAGATCTAGTTGTGGGAACACTGCCACAGAGGCTGAAGAAAGACAGTGCAGACACATGGTTTATTTAGCAGAGTAGAGCCAAGTACAATACACAGGAATATGGTATGACTGACCTAGAGAATAAGAACAACCATCAACATCTTGATTTGTAAAACCAAAACTTCAGAAAATTAAATTGTCCCTTATTCTTAAGAGATGTAAAACTTGCCTGTGTCCTAAGTGAAATCAAATGCTGCCTACAACTGTACGTTCCATTTTCCAAATAACTTCCCTGGAATGCTGGTGAGCTGCTATGTTTAATATGAACATTTCCAAAGTACTGGATTTACAATAATAGTAAAGGTTCCTACTTTTCTTACCAAAAAAAAAAAAAAAAAAAAAAAAAAAAAAATCCCATCTGAGATTTATGTTCATCTTCAAAAACACCCTTTGAGTTCAGAGCAGATGTGTGCAGTGTTTATACTAAGAAAACCACTAGGGCATAAACTACCCACTATAAACACCACTCGAATTTTGCTGTGCTTTTCTTCATTTCCTGTGTATTTATTTTGGTGTTAAAATAATGTTAACTTTCGTAGTAAGGAAAATAGCAGCAGATGTTTAAACCAAACAGACTATGGCAAATCATCCTACGTATCTACTCAACTTTCAAAATCAAAGTTTCTTCCTCCCAAATAGACAGGGGGCTGCAAGCAGACTGCTTTCGAGTATCATTACACACTACGGAACAACAAATCAACCTGGACAAGTTTTCCATAAGCTTTTCCTCACTACCCCCAACTGGAGATATAAAAAATTAATGTGGTATCAATTTCCTCGCAATCCCTATACTCCTCTCTTAGCCTGATCATTACGTTCTGTTTTGAAAATATCATATTACTCAACGACAAAGACAAGCCAACAGATATTGCCTTAAAAGTTTTGATTTCCTGTTCACTGAAAAAAAGAAAAGTTTAAAAAACTACAGTATGTTAATTTCACAAGCAACATTTTAAAGGAGTGTCTGCCTTTTAAATGAGTGACTTCAGAAGCAACAGGCTACTCAAAGAAGCAGATTCAAAGAAAGCAATTCACCAAAAATCTCTTTAATGGAACAAGCAGGAGTTTAAAAATATATACCTTAAAAAAAATTCTTAAGTATGAGATCTTTATCCACAGAGTTAAGTAAAAAACAGTATGAATGAGATTTTATTTTCCTTGAAGGGGAAAGGGTTAGTTTTCAATTGATTAGACAACAGGCCTGCAATTTTTACATGAAAAATTCAAGTTTCTTCAATATTTTCTTTTTCAAAAGAAACATTCAGTTCACTATTAAGAGAAAACATGGAAACTACCCGTCCTGAATCAGAAAGGAGATGTCTCCTCCTCGATTTGTATGTGGTTACAACAAAAAACACTCCTTCTGCCAAGCTGAATTCCCCCGGAGATGCCTCTCCGGCCACTCAAACCCTGGCCATTACCACTTTTTCAAATCGCACGTAGATAATGTTCCAACAGATTAAGAAATCACTTTTTCTCTTCTTCCTACTAACAGAGACAGCTTGAAACACTACAAGCCAGTGGGGAAACACCTCATGGATTAGCAGGAGGCAATAAACAATAAGAATTTAGCGTAGGTTCTTTCTTTCTTTCTTTCTTTCAATTTAGCTTTCTGGTTGGTGCATTGTGCAATCACTTCCACAAGGGACTGGAGTGTGGAGGGAACATCCTTCAATGTCAGAACTCTCTCAGCGCTGTACAGGAAATGGGAAGTCAGACAAAGAGCCAGTCTGTGCTTTGTGACATGGGTGCCCTTCCAGTCCCCTAAACTGAACAGAAAAATTCTTCATTGTTTGGGACAATCACTCCTGAAAACAAAAACTCACTGTAACTTTCCGTTCCCCTCTCCATGAAAATCCAAAGCACTGACTGCAATACAGTATAAATACTGTCCACAGTGTAGGTTTAAAATAAGTATCAAAGCAGGGAAAGAAAGAAAGAAAGAAAGAAAGAAAGAAAGAAAGAAAGAAAGAAAGAAAGAAAGAAAAAAAAAAAAACACAACACGTTTAACTTTTACTGGGTCCTGGAAGTTCTTCCTCTAAAGAAAACAGCAACAGAAATAAAAAATAATCATATAATCAAGAGTTAAAAATTTGAAGAGTTAATATGTTGCAAGCAAAAAGCAAACTTTTAACAGTTTATATTTCACCGCCTTCCCTCCCCCACCGTAACCCTGAAGGCTAAGATAGGAAACAACAAACTTTAACCCTGAAGGCTAAGATAGGAAACAACAAACTTTGTATTGAAAATAGTACATAACAGACACTCGCCTTTCAAAGCCCCCTGAAATCCCAAGAAAGAGAACAAAATACACAGAAGGCATTCAGAACCCTAAAGGAGGAGTGGCCTTGACAAAAGCAATGGAAGAGCAATTTCTAGAACAGAACCTCTACCTTCATAGCACAGGATGCCGATATTGTTGTTCATCTTGTCCAAGTACTGGTAGTTCAACAGATCCATCTTCATAAATAGCATTTATTGGGCTAGCACAGAAAACCAGCTCTCTGCTTTCGCCCCAAAAGAGTACGTTTCAAAAATCAGTTACTGTTGAGTAGCTCCTGGCTTTCTCTTAAACTTCACAAAGACGGGAGGCCCAGCCTCAGATGATCAAAACAAAGTATGTAAAAGTTAAAAAAAAAAAAAAGAAAGAAAGAAAAGAAAAAGAAAAACAAAAAAAGAGGGGGGAAAAAAAACACACGCACAAAAAAAAAAATCAAACTCGCACAAAACCCTTCAAGGGTTTATTTGTAGATGGTCTATGTTTTGTATCCTCAATCAAGCACTTAGAAACCGTTTCTGAAGTCTTTACGAGTCTTTCTTCGAAATAAAAAAGGAGTGGAAACGAAAAACACGAAGCACATTTCCTAGGACAAAGCCACGCTCGCTTTCCTCACAGCCCGCTGCAAGTTAACTGCGCTGACATGCTGGCTATGCTTGGTATGACTCGTATGTAAACGAGCTTCCTCTTCCCAGCGGGAGGGAGCACGGAGCATGCTCACTGAATCCCTGGAGCTCTTCAAATGTCAGGGATATTTTCTGCACAAGATCAGTCTCTAAATGTATTAAGTGTTTGAAAGAAAGAGAAAGAGGAGGTGGAGAGCCTGCACAGAGGGGCCGCGCAGAGCTGCTCTTGACGGGAAGCAGGCTTGCCACTGCACAACCGGAGGAGGAGAAAGAAAACCCAGGAAGTTTCTTTTTCAGGAGCTGAGTAAAAAGTAAAAAATCCATCATGGAAGCAAACGTCTGTGGAACTTAACTTTGCTGTACCTTCCTGTTGGGGTTCAGAAACCCACAGTGGTTTTGCTGTGGGATATATTCCACCCATATTTGTAAGGCTCCCTTTTTCTTTCTTTCCAAAATTGTTTTATAATATCCATTTATACTTTAACAGTGTTTCAAATTTTGATGTTAATGTTAACATGTAACTTCTCTCCTAATCCTCATAACAACTCACATGAACAGGGCAGGGATGGTATCACCTTTTTACAGCAGAAGAAACTGAGGCTCAGAGGGATTAAATGACTGGCCCATGACCCCAAAAACAGTTGGTAGAACTACTTTTAGGATTTTTTTTTTCCCCTAATAACTTTTCAAAAAAAAAAAACAAGGAGGGAAAGAGAGAGAAAGAAGAAACAGAGAGAGAGGGACGATTAAGCAAGTAAGACTGATAATACCCAAAACCAAATGCCTACTTGAAATTATGGAGTGTGGGGCAGAATAAAATTATTTTCATTTTGCACACATGAAAGCTGTTCCATCTGTGTATTCGTGGCTAGTAGCATGCTGCTATGCTGTTCCTTACTGGAAGGACCGGAGCCTTAAACTTTGCATATCTCCAATATCTAGCACAAGCAGGTACCCAAAAGCTGTTTACTGAATGAGTAAATCACTGAACGTTCAGAGCCTTTGGCACATGAAGAGCACACCAGCAAATAGGGGGAAAAATAGTTTTGTCTTTGCAGACTGTAGCTAGCTCTTGGCACCACAAATAGAATAATAATTCACCAAAGGAAGTGTTCATATGTTGATATTATTGTATGCTATTTGGAGACTTAGAAAATATCAAGGAATGTGTTATACTGTAGACCAAGACAATTTGCAGACAAATTTTAATATGCTAAAATAAGAGTTGAATAAATAATTTCAAGGGCTGATATGTTAAAAATCCAGCGACAGTTGCATTTTGGATAATAGGCATGCACACAGCAAGTTGTTCTAATCAAGTCTTATCAGGAGATTCATACAATACCCAATACTACTGCCATCACTGGATAGCTGTAGGTGAAGCAGACAACAGAAAAATGAAGCTTTAATTTATAAGGGTATTTATTAACACTAGGTTACATATCTTAGAGTCTGAATAAGCTATGCTGAAAAGATACATATACTATCAATTATAATTAAAATAATGGCATTTGACAGGGAGGGTCAGAAAAAAAGCTCTTAGAGCATCTACTATACACAGATTACTGCATTTCAAACAATCTCAATATCTTTAAGCATCAGATCAAATTCAAATGATAGTTGTAGAGTACAATCACTGTGCTGTTCTTTGACATAAGGTCTCAATCAAAAAACATGATGAGTCATTAGCCTGTCCCCTATGGGAGAAAGCTGGCTGCATATTAGAATTAACGTGGACTTTAAAAAAATCCTAGTGCTGAGGTGGCATCCCAAACTAATCTGAGGAGGTGAGACCCATGGTCTGTATCATTTCTGAAGAGTCCTAGGTGATTCTAATATGCAATCAAGGTTAAAAACCACTGCTTTTATCTGAGGGAAAAAAAAAAATTACCCCCCTTAAGATACTTCATTTTAAACCCTTCTTCTGAGAAGGTTTTCTTTTTAAAAATATAGTGGTTTTAGGAGCTCCTGGGTGGCTCATTCAGTTAAGCATCCGACTCTTGGTTCGGCTCAAGTCATGATCTCATGGTTTGTGAGTTTGAGCCCCACACCATGCTCTAACAGTGCAGAGCCTGCTAGGGATTCTCTCTCCCTCTCTCTCTGCCCCTCCCCCACTCACGCTGTCTCTGTCTCTCTCAAAAATAAACTTAAAATAAAATATAGTGCTTTAACCAGATTTAAACAAAAACAGTTGTAAAGATAGGAGTACTTAGTAACTTCCCGTAAATGACCCTGTGTCACTTACAATGGGATTCTCTCAGCCTGAGTGGGTCCCATAAGTGTACCTTGATTTGTGTTCAGAATGATCTGTGGCAAAATTCCCAGCACCCAGACACATCTTCCCTACTCATGTAGGAAGCCAGTGTGGTGCTACTCACAAGTGGTCCACAGAGGGGTTCAAGAAATGGATGCTACTATCCATAAGAGAGATACAGAAATGGAGAGTGCACATTTCCAAATTTTTATAGCAGTTTGACAGAGTAATTTTATGTCTCTTAAATCTTCATTTTAAAAAATGAGCGCTGGGGCCCCTGGTTGATTCAGTAGATGGAACATGCGACTTTTGATCTTGGGGTTGTAAATTCGAGCCCCACATTGGGTACAGAGATTACTTTAAAAAAATTTTTTAGGGGTGCCTGGGTGGCTCAGTCAGTTAAGCATCCAACTTCGGCTCAGGTCATGATCTTACAGTCCGTGAGTTCGAGCCCCGCATCGGGCTCTGTGCTGACAGCTTGGAGCCTGGAGCCTGCTTCGGATTCTGTGTCTCCCTCTCACTCTGCCCCTCCCCCTTCATGCTCTGTCTCTCTCTGTTTCAAAAATAAACATTTAAAAAAAATTTTTTAATAAAAATTTTTAAATGAGGGTTTATTTTTTCCATATTTCTAGCTATTGAGTTTCGTTGTATTTTACAAAGTATCAATAAAGCCTGGCAGGAAAAAAAACAAAAAACGAAAACCCTAGTTTTCCACCCAGACGGTGTGGTGTGAGAAGCCCTGTGCAGATGGCTGGCTACTTACAACAGCCGGACTGCAGCGCAGTGAACTCCCTCCACAGCGACGGCCTTCAGCCCAGCTCCGCACATCTTTCACCTCGTGCTTGAAGCACACTGAATCGCCTACTTTAAAACCACACTGTTTCACTTCTCAGTGCATATGTTCTCTCTTTGTCCAAGACTTTTCTGGCCTGTCTACCCAGCAAACACACCCATTCTTCCCTCAAGACTTGGCATACGCCCCTCTCATCCAGTGGGAACCCCCTTCCTTCCATGTCCTCACTCCCTGCCCCTATCATCTTACCAGGTATATACTTCTATCCTAACCACGTCTAGACTTCAAGAGCAAGAACTATGGCTTCTTCACTTCTTCAAGGTCTAGCATAAACCTGCCACATGGTAGGCCATCAATGAATACTTGTTGAATAAAATCAGTAAGGTTACACAGTAGGATTCACAGGTAGATTCCCCATCCAACCGCCCACCCCAGCACACACTGTATTACCTAACAAGGTTTCCCAAACTGGATTCTGTTGATATCTTTTGGTGCCACAAGTTCTCACATTTGAGGAACACTCATCGAGATTCTGAATGCACTTCAGGTTGCAATCCAAATACTGGAAAATGTCAATGCTTCTCAAGTTCATTTGCAGGCTAATAATATATTCATAATTGAAGTACCAACAGAATTGTTTTTAAGGAAACTGGAAAGATGGTTGTAAATTTTATCCACAAAAAAAACAGGTAAGAAGGTCTACCTTTTTTTTTAAACACTAAAGAAATTTGATCTATTATTTAAAATATAAAGCAAAGAACATTTTGGGGGTGGTCCTGGTACAGAATAAGTAGCACTATACAGATAATGCAATAAAGTTTTTGCTGAAAAACTTTAAAAACAGTAAGAATAGGGGCGCCTGGGTGGCTCAGTTGGTTGAGCGACTGACTCCGGCTCAGGTCATAATCTCACAGTTTTTGAGTTCGAGCCCTGCATCGGGCTCTGTGCTGACAGCTCAGAGCCTGGAGCCTGCTTCAGATTCTGTGTCTTCCCTCTCTCTACCCCTCCCCTGCTCACGCTCTGTGTCTCTCTCTCAATAATAAATAAACATTAAAAAAAAATTTTTAATACAAAAAACCAGTAAGAATATGTTCAGACTATCTAATTTGGAAGAGGGAAACAATTTCTAAGCCTGAAACAAAAACACCTTAAATCAAAGAAAGAGATTACAGAGGAAAATATTGAAGAATTTGAATATACAAAGTTTATTAGGTTTTTGTACATTTGAAAACCATAAAATGAAGTAAAACAACAAAACAGAAGAATACATTTGTAACGTATATCATGGTAGATGAAGGATCGATGTTTTTGATAAATAAAAAACATGTAAAAAAAATTTTTTTAATGTTTTTATTTATGTTTGAAGGAGAGAGAAACAGAGCATGAGCAGGGGAGGAGCAGAGAAAGAGGGAGACACAGAATCGGAAGCAGGATTCAGGCTCTGAGCTGTCAGCACAGAGCCCGATGCAGGGCTTGAACTCACGAACTGTGAGATCATGACCTGAGCCAAAGTCGGACGCTTAACCAACTGAGCGACCCAGGCACTCCAAAAAGAACACTTAAAACAAGTTAACAAAAGAATCTAAATATTTTTTAAATGAGCAAAGAACAAAAGAAAGAAATGAATAACCAATACATTTTTGAAAACTATTCAACCTTATTCATAAAGAAATACATTTTTAAAAATCAAGTGATTTTGTATCTGCCTAATTCAACAAAAAAGACTTTTGCATCTTATTTCATGCTGGTGAGATGCCAGTAGAATTTGTGTTTACTGCTATTGAAATATAAACAGAAAATGCCTTTCTACAAAGCAGTCTGACATCATATCAAGCTACGGATACTAACGACAGAATATTATGCGGCTATAATTCCTTCGAAAATAGAATGACACGAGGGGCGCCTGGGTGGCTCAGTCAGTTGAGCAGTTGACTTCAGCTCAGGTCATGATCTCACAGTTCGTGAGTTCGAGCCCCGCGTCGGGCTCTGTGCTGACAGCTCAGAGCCTGGAGCCTGTTTCAGATTCTGTGTCTCCCTCTCTCTGACCCTCCCCTGTTCATGCTCTGTCTCTCCCTGTCTCAAAAATAAATAAAACGTTAAAAAAATTAGAAAAAAAAATAGAATGACACGAGGAAGTGCTATACTATGTACTGTATAACAGTACTACATAGGTTAACTGAATACAATCAAAATAGGATATAAAAGCAGTGTGTATTCTGGACACCAATTTTGCTTCTATATTAATGAATATATACACATACATAGAGAAAAAGTGTATGTCTTAAAGAGACAGTAAAGAGTATCAAAATAACAGTGCCTGTCTTTGAGTGACGGGCATTTTTGATATTTTTCTGTATTTCTAATTTACCTACAAAGAGTATATTTCCATACAGAATCAAGGTGAGGGTGCAGGTTCCCCACTTATTACAAAGCAGGTGCATAATGAGAAAACATGCCCTGGTAAGGCCTAAGTGGTGAATCATATGTTTGTTTGTTTTTTTTAACACCACAATACACCCTTTTAATTTAGATTTAACAACTAAAGATGCCAAACATGAGACCTTTGTAAGATTCAAAGACGTTTAAGATGTTTATTCAAAGATGTCCTAAAGAAACTAAAAAGAAACTCCCTGTACGGGAGTGCCTGGGTGGCTCGGTCAGGTGGACATCTGACTTCAGCTCAGGTCATGATCTCACACTCCGTGAGTTCGACCCCCACGTCAGGCTCTGTGCTGACAGCTCGGAGCCTGGAGTCTGCTTCGGATTCTGTGTCTCCCTCTGTCTGTGCCCTTCCCCTGCTCGTAGTCTCTCTCTCTCTTTCTCAAAAATAAATAAACATTAAAAAATTTAAAAAAAAAGAGAGAAATTCCCTGTACTTTAAACTTTCAGAACACATAGACATGTATGCATTTGCTTTCTGTCTTCTGTTGTTTACCTGTTATTTCATGTATTAGTATCAATTCCCCAAACAGACCCTAAGCTTCTGGAGAGAAAAAATGGAGCTTCAGTTTTTGGTATAAAGCTCCCCACAGCATACACTAAGCGCTCCCTAAGTATTCACCGTGGCAGCATCTCAACATCTTTGTGGGAAAATGATGGCCAAATGGTGACAGCAGCCCAGGCTGGTTACTAGGTTAAATCACTGGATTTGCTAGAGAGTGGATTACCAATTGAGAATAGAATCACCAAAACTGTGAGCTGCTTAATAAAAGCGGGGAGATCAAATTCACTCTCCAGACACTTTTTTTAAAAACAAAATGCTCTCGTTAGAACATGTAGAGAGAAGGGAACTTTTTTTCATTTGGATTTTTTTAAGTTTTTATATTTAAATTCCAGTTAGTTAACATACAGAGTAGTATTAGTTCCAGGTGTATAATATGTGATTCAACACTTTCATACAATACCCAGTGCTCATCACAACAAGTGCCCTCCTTAGTCCCCCATCACCTATCTAACCCATCCCCCACCCAACTCCCCTCTAATACCATCAGTTTGTTCTCTGTATAGTTAAGAGTCTGTTTCGGGGTGCCGGGATGGCTCAGTCGGTTAAGCAGCCAACTTTGGCTCAGGTCATGATCTCGCAGTCTGTGAGTTCGAGCCCCACGTCGGGCTCTGTGCTGACAGCTCAGAGCCTGGAGCCTGTTTCAGATTCTGTGCCTCCCTCTCTCTGACCCTCCCCTGTTCGTGCTCTGTCTCTCTCTGTCTCAAAAATAAATAAACGTTAAAAAAAATTAAAAAAAAAAAAAAGTCTTGGTTTGCCTCTCTCGCTCTTTTTTTCCCTATAATCATTTGTTTTCTTTCTTAAACTTCACATATGAGCACAATCATATGATAGTTATCTTTTTCTGACTGACTTACTTCACTTAGCATAATATTCTCTAGCTCCATCCACGTTGTTGCAAATGGCAAGTTTACATCCTCTTTTATTCCACTGTGCACATACACCCCGTCATCTTTATCCATTCATCCATCGACGGACACTTAATCCGCTTCCATAATCTGGCTATTGTAGACAATGCTGTTATAAGCATCAGGGGACATGTATGGAGAAGGGAATATTTTAATGTTAAGTCTAACAATAATCTCTTCAAAGACACTGGGAAATATAAATAACCCTACTCCGTTATTTGGCTCCTCCAGAGGATTTAACTGCTCTCTTCTTCCCAGGATTCTAAGTTAGATACTTAGCTAGTGTTTTTATTTTAAAGTATTCTCTTCACTGAGCATTTATTCTCTTCAAATCACTGTATCCTGATATATAACAATCACAACAGACCTAACCAAAAGAAGAAAGGAAGCTTGACTATACCTTGACTTAATGTATCAGTTGAACAAGAAGTTGGCTGTCTAAAAATATTTCAAAGCATCTCTAGAATCCACTGCCATTTATGGGTACATTCCTCAAAATAATACGACAGCAGCAAGAGTAAAGATGATGCTGATGCTTGCACAACACTTCCTTAGTCAAGGCACTTTCCCTTTTTTATCTAATTATAGTAATTACTAAGACAAAGGTCTTAATGAACCTAGTCTTAAAATGTCTTAAACTCCAAAGTCTTAAATGAACCTAGACTGCGTGTCAAGAAAGAAGACTTAAGAAACCAAACTTCCTTTTCTGTTAACTATTATTTAGAATGCAAAGTTCTGTGGCTCATTGAAGGCCTAGCTACAATCCCAACTTCTCTAAGAACCCCATTAGCTCAGATTAATCTGCATCATTCCACCTTATTTTAGATATACTGCGCTTAATTCTAAAACAAGGGAGACTATGAGATAATTTATGTATCTCTCCCCAACCAGTTTATAAAGGCTGCTTTGCACACAGTAGGTCTTCAAAAACATAGCTGTTGAGCTGAAGGAGATACCAAAACAAAACAATTTTCAAAGGCCTCAAGTATCCATGAGGTGAACCTACATATCTATTAGGCTTCCTAGATCACTGAATTTCCTTTCAAAGAAAGACTTCCTAAGTATACAGTAAAATATTGTTTATTTCTCTAACTTGGAGCTGCTCACAGTGAAATGATGAAAAATAAACAGTATTTTGTCAAATTTTTCACGAAAGCAAAAACCATTAAGCTATATGTCTTGACTTTTATTGTTAATAAAATAGTGCCATTTCTAAGTTAAAACACTCTCAACTTTAAGATTTTATTTTTAAAGTAATCTCTATACACAACATGAGGCTCAAATTCACGACCCCAAGATCATTGCACGCTCCATTGACTGAGAGAGCCAGTCAGGCTCCCCAAAACACTCTCACCTTCAATTAAGTATTAGTAGATTATTTGCTGTAATACAGTAGTACTTTAACACAAATATATGTACAGTACTCTAAAAATAACTTTAAAATGGTTCTTCAAAACAAAGATTTAAACTTTCAATACAACAGCACCCTCTAGGGGTGAATTTTAAAATGCAAAGATAATTTTGAGAAGACAAACTGCACAATTTGGGCCATTCTCATCTGATATACATTATATTTCAAACACAGTGAGCCTATTTTATTTAAAAGTCACACAATGAGCCTCCTATTTTATTTAAAAGTCACAGCAAATATCTTTTAACAAACAGTTGAACTGTCACTAAACTCTGCAAAAATTAAAATACCAACAAAACTAGTTCAATTGTTCTCAAATGACTGAATAGGAAATCTGCTTTATTAACATGATTTAAGATATAAATAGTATTTAAAAGTACTATTTTATATTTTATATATACACATATATATATATATATATATACACATATATATATATATATATATAGAAGTGCAATTGACATATAATACTATATTGGTTTCAGGTGTACCACATAGTGAATCAATATATATATCTACATGCACACACGCACACATATACGTATGTGTGTATATATATATATATATATATATATATATATATATATATATACATTGCCAAGTGATCACCATGATAAACTTAGCTAACATCTTTGGACTGATGTCTTAAATCAGAATAAATCAGTACTGGGAGAAGGAATTGAATCAATTAGCACTTAAGGAAGGAGAAATCTCTTGCAAAACACCATAACATTAGTTTTACAACTAGTACCTTATATGCTTAACGACACAAATGTTTTCTTGTAACATTTTATTGTTATTTTAGAGGTTTTCATTACTAAAAACAACGTAGGTTCAATAAATCCCATCCAAAGGACCCTCACAAATAAAATGTTATTCTGATGTTCACATTCTCACAAATCCTAATCACCCATAGATGTATCCCTTCAGAGTTGGCTAGAACTGCTTTCCATGGTAAAAATCAGAGAAGAAACCCAATGAAGGAAAAGTCCCAGGTATTTAACATACGAAGGACTAAAATCACTGATAGTCCCAATATGTGACCCAATCTTCAATTAACAGTTCAATCTGCCTTCACAGTGCTTTAGTACACACCATTTTTCCACCTCCAAAATCACCCACGCACCCAGTCTAGAACACAGATCCCACAGCAGGCATTTTAAAGAGAATTTTAATGCCTCCCTGCCTGTGCCCCCTTCTAGTAACTACCTCCATAAGGTAATTATTATCCTAACCTTTACCAGTGTAAATTATTTGGACCACTTCATACAAATAGAACGGTGTGCCATGGACTCTTCTGTGAGTGGATTCTCTCAACTTGTTTATGAGTGGTGCCTTTATTTTTATAGGTGGCTGAAAACTCATTCCTTTTCACTGCTGTATAGCATTCTGTTGCCTTAAGAGACGACACTTCTTCGAGTTCACTGTTGATGGGCATCTCGGCAGTTTCTATTTGGGGGCTATTCTGTTTGCCACCAATATTCTTAGCACATGTCTTTGGTGAGCATACGGCTGCCTTGGGTTTTTGTTGTTGTTGTTTCTGGTGAGAACTGAAATCAGATTAATATATGTCTTCCCACTTTATTTTTTTTACAGCTTTACATTTTTTAAATCTTTTCCACTGAAGTATAGTTGACACACCATGTTGACGCACAAGTGTAGTTGGACACACTGACAACGCAGCAGTTGTACCAATACATACACCTGCCGGAAGCGTAGGGACTTTAGGGTGCTCCACATCCTTGCTTTTCCACCTTTTCATTCCCACTACTCTGCTAAGTGCGGACCAGCCCCACTGCGGTTTTACTTTGCACTTCCCTGCCCGATAGTAAAACTCCTAAATGCTCGTACGAGGCAGAAGGACAGGATTCACCACACGGACAGAGGGAAAGAGTCTAGGCCAGTGCCTCTCAACCAGGCAATTGTGCTGCCCCCCACCTGGGGGACACTGGGCGATGCCTGGCTGTCATAACTTGGGAGCGCTTACTGGCATCTAACAGATGGAGGCCAAGGACACTGCCAAACGTGCTACAATACAGAGGACAGCCCCCACAACGAAGAATTAGCTAGGCCAAAATGGCAATGATGTCATTATCAAAAAACCCTGGTTTAAGCAAACAATTATTAGAATTCTTCTCCTTAGCCATACAATCAACGGCTGGTACAGCTCAAGAGGCCAATTTCCTATTTTCTCAATAGGTTATTTTCTCCCTAAAGTTGAAGGGACAGAAGACAAAGGACACATGCTGCATGTTGGGCATGGTTGAGGGTGCAGCATTACCTTCTTTCGCATACCTTGTCTCTTTTTTAATCCTCACAACCATGCTACTAGGTACTATCACAGTTTTAGAGGATGAGGAAACAGGTATCAGAGAGGCTAAGTGCCTTGTCTAAACTCACACAACAGTGGCAGGTCTGGATCTGAAGCTGTGCTTTTTCACTACACCGAAGGTCTTACGTTTACTAAAAATAAGGAGAGTTTTTTAAGTCCACGAGGATTGTTGACTTGCAAGGGATGAGTTTCACATTAGCTTTGCAAAATGCCACTGAATAAAAACTGGGTCTAAAAAATAAATCATTGGCAATGTTAAGATTAACACGCACCTGTAAGAACTGTACCTTAAAATTTTTAAACAAATACATCTTCCCCACAACGCTGTGAGCTCTCTGAAGTTAGGTCATGTCTTATTTCTTGTTGGGTATGCCTAAACATACTCCTAAACTCCTATAGGAGTAGGCATTTAAAGTTCCCTGGATTAGTGACCTAAAACCCGTGAGGGAAAACAAGAGTCCTCATAAAGCGAGCAGATGGTTCAGACTGTATTTTTTTCACCCAGTCAACTATATTTAGTATCAAGTAGAATAAAGAGGTTTTGATTGCAAATATTCAATTAAGTCAAATAACAGTCAATACCATCAAATTCTCTTCACAACACAAACAATTCAATTTTTCCAAGGATGGATTTACATGCATTGCCCTGTCAACCATCCTTCAACGTTTTCACTGATGCTTCTGAGAGGGCATTACAGTCTTAGGGCCACCAGAAATCCACTGGCCAGAAGAGCAGTTTCCAATCCTGGATACACATCACCCAGGAGGCTCTGAAAGGCATATCTGGAAGGTGATTTAATAAATCTGGGGAAGGGGGCACCTGGGTGGCTCAGTCGGTTAATTGTCCGACTTCAGCTCAGGTCACGATCTTGTGGTCCGCGAGTTCGAGCCCCGCGTCGGGCTCTGGGCTGATGGCTCAGAGCCTGGAGCTTGCTTCAGATTCTGTGTCTCCCTCTCTCTCTCTGCCCCTCCCCCGTTCATGCTGTGTCTCTGTCTCAAAAATAAATAAACGTTTAAATCAATCAATCAATCAATCAATCTGGGGAAGGACACAGTGGGGCCCTGAAAGATGTATTTTGAATTTACACCCAGGAAACAGCTGTGCTCAGTACAGTTTAAAAATAGCTCCCCATATAATTCTCACATGTGGCCCGTCCCCCTGAGGTTCAGGAGTTCTGCAGTGGGGATGTTGAGTTGAAATTAGTAAAAGAGCATCATGCTGAGGAAACCCCTTGCCATTCACACCCTCCAGAGTTCAAGGGCATCCCAATGAGTTACTCCTGGACAGGACTAGGGGGCGACGTGAGCCAACTTTAGACACAGCTCAACCTCGTTTCCACTGAGAAGCTGGACTGTGAACCCCATAATTTGACTTTACACAGTGTAAGAGACAACCGAGCCCCCGCATTCTCAGCCTTCTTCAACCACTGACGTTCAGTAGCCAGAATAAAACCAGAAATTTATAAACTGCCAATATTCAACTGTTTTGAGACCTGAAATGCATACACCAGGCTTTCTTACTTATCCTCACGTGGGTAAGGGTGTATAGTGTGTGAGGGGTCCTGGAAACAAGACAGGGCATTTACTGGTGGAGCAGAGTAGCATTTCCACAGTGTGTATGTCTAGTCAAGGCCGGTGATGGTGAATTTTTAGTGACTTAGAGCACCATGAATCTCCCTTCAGAGGACTTAGACAGCTGTAATGTCACATTGGTATGGTCCTCTGATTAATATCTATCTTATCACTGTTTCCCCAGTCCATACACACTGTCTGGCACCTGGTAGGTGATCAATATAGAACTAGGTTTCTAACCAGACTTAGAAGACTAGCAATATTCCAGCCTCCTGAGGAATCAGTGAGTACTGTGGACCCAGGAAGAGTAAACCACAGCCCTGGAGGGAGGGGAGGCAGACCCTAAGGAAAGGGAGAAGAGGGCCTAGGAATTAAGGGCTAATCCAAGGAGGAAGGGCTGTAGGGGAATAGGGCCATCCACAGAGGAAGCCAGGAATGGGGAGGCAAAAGAGGAGAAAGAAGGTAAAACTGGAAGCTGATAGCCATGATAAGCTTACCCCTTGCACTCTGCAATCTCAGACTGGCATTCCAGTAGGGAAAAAGCACTAGAGTCAGTCAGAAAAGTTAGGTTCCTATCCCCTAGAGAATTTTCCTTCTTCCAGCCTCAATTTCCTGATCTGCAAAAGAAGGATGATAAAATTTCACTTGCCCATTACATAGGGCAGCCAAGGACCCAGGGAAGGACAGCTATTACAGTGATGCATGAATTACAAAGCACATACAAATGGAGTGAATTATTACTGCCATTCTTTCCACAGATGATGAGGTTTCTTGGTATCCCGTGAGGAGAAGCAGAGCCTGTTCAGACATTAGACTGCCCTGCCCACTCCCGACTCCCAAAGAACTTCAAACAGAAACATCTATAAAAACGCGGGAACAAAGGTCGACTTTTTGCCGGTTAGCAGTTTCCTTATGCTTAATTAGACCTATGTGGATTTCTGAGAGTCCAGGAATGCCCCTGCCACATACCTCTTCTGTGCATCCTGAGGACGGAAAAGTAATTTAAGACAGCTGTGGATCTGCAAAGGAATCTGCACACCCAAAGGAATCCGCACACATCTTTTTTAACTTTAAAAATATGACCTCGATGCATGTTCAGTTAAATTTAGCAACCTTACCCTAAAAGCTGTCAAATATTTAAAAATCACGGCGACTACTTCTCCATTATTTAAATGGAACAAAATCTTCTCCTGCAGACTGCGTTAAAAACAGGGATCTGACACCAGAGCGGATTTACTCAGCTGACCTCACACAAATGTACTTCCTTTACTTACATATTTCCCCAAGCCTCATTTCTTCTTTCTAATGCACCATACATCCCCCTTCAATAAACAACATTCTTCCTTCAACCTCTATGGTGCATACATCAGCCTTAAAATTCTAAGGTTCTGGGTAATTCCTCTGTTCCCTTTTGCCCTTCATCCATACCCAACCTTAGGCTGCCACGTTCATTTGCAATCTCAAGACAGAATTTCATGTTTTGGATAATAAATGGCAGTAATTATTACTTAGAGATGGCTGTTGCTGCTGGGTTTATGGAGGTTTTTCTTAGGTTTTTCCGACTTGAAGGCATGTGGAGAGAGTGTGTTTGCTATACTTCCCAGGGCAAAAAAAAAAAGAGGACACACACACACACACTTTTACCCTAACAATGGACATGAAGATATTGTTTAGATCATTTCCTGGTAGTTTGAATTAACAATAGTAACAAAGGGCAAGAGGGCTTAAAGTAACCAAAAGTTCTACATTTCTTGGGGAGAACACGAAGGCGAGCCAAGCCACCACTACCTAGAGGAGATCTGGCTTTTCAGATCAATAAGAATGAAAAGATCTAGGGGCGCCCTGGTGGCTCAGTGAGTTGAGCAGCTGACTTTATCTCAGGTCATGATCTCGTAGTTCATGTGTTTGGGCTTTGTGCTGACAGCTCGGAGCCCGGAGCCTGCTTCGGATTCTGTGTCTCCCTCTCCCTCTGCCCCTCCCCCCACTCATGCTTGCTCTCCCTTTCTCTCTCTCTCTCAAATAAACAAACTTTTAAAAAACGAAAAGACCTAAAATTCCTGGTTGTCTTTAGTTCCAGGTAAGGCTAGTTACTAGAGGGTTAAGCAGCCTAACCACCCCTAAACGTTTCACATATAATCCTATTACTTTTGAATGGCTCTCAGTGTTCTTTGAAATTCTACTTGTTCAAGGATTCCTGTTACAGAATATCTGTGCTAACAGCCCCGCGGTACATGCTGCCAAGAAGAAAATTATGATCCTTGTTGCACTAATGCCAATTTACATGGCATCAAAACAAACGATTCTTCCTGATCTTTCTTCTCCATTTTCCCAGTAAAACAAGTTTTAAAAAGAGAAGGAGAAACATGAGAAAACACAGCTTTGCACCTGCACACTGAGTGCCATTTCCCGCACAAATAACCAAATGACCGTATTTTATTTACAGATGCTCTAAAAATACATCTGCTTCCAAAGAGCAGGCTAAAATACTTCTAGTTTGGCCTGGAACCACCAAGGAAAGGTGCCCCAATACATTTTCCTTTGGAAGGCTGACACGTTAAAAAAAAAAAAACAAAAAAAACCGCTTTCCTCGTGTTTAATCAAACCTTCCAATCATCCTATGACAGAGCACTGCAGTGCGTTCACTGATCGAATATCATGATTAAAGAACCAGCTGCCCATTTTAATAAACTGGGAAGGCCAGAGAGAAAAGAAACACATGAACTCTTTCTAGACCTTTCTTTTAACACCTGGCACGTGGCCCACTAATCCCCATGAAAGAAAAATCAAGCCTTCTATTCTCACTCGTAAATGCACATTTAGTCAGCAAGCAACAAAAGATAAGAGAGTGTGAATAACTTGCCTAATATGCAGTTATAAAATACTTAAACGCCCACTATGTGCACCGAGTACATGAAGGTGAAAATATTCTGAAGACCTGAAAAGTTCTATTTGGCTGTTGCCAGAAGACACTATATAGAAGACACTACATAGAAGACACTATATAGCATTTCTATTGTTGATAAAAGAGTGTTGCTGAGCTCTAGAATTAGAGACATCCATGCTACAAGACTACCCATACAAACTGACCCCTACCCTCCAAGCCTCAGGTACAAAGTGATCCTGCCCAGGATCACAGTAGAGGTAAAAATCCACCCAGCACAGGTACAATGTTCCTGGCTCCAAGCACTGTTCACTTGTCTTTGGGACCCTAAACAAACAGCAAGCAAGACATCCATACACAATACCACCAGAGTGCCATGTTAATGCTCACAACGCTTCACCGGCCTAGAAGAGACTGGGGCCCAAACATAAATAAGGTATAGTCCCTGTCCTTGAAGAGCTTCCAACTGAAGACAGACAACAAGAACTACAGACAAACAATAGGAAGCAAAGGGGGGAGAGATCCTCTTTCTGAAGAGATGTAGGTATGGCTTCATAAAGAGAGTGGCATTTGTCTGCACCCTCACAAGAACAGAGTTTCAAAGAAGGCTTGAGGGTCAAAGCGTTCCCAACAGTATTTCCTAAGACATCAACAAAATAAAATATTTGATACAGCTCAATGAGATTTCCAGAGGCATATTAAGTGAACTTTCAGGCATTACTCAGGGCAAAAGTAACTTTAAATATTGAAATACTTAAAATGTGCAATCCTAAGAGGCCAGGAGCTAGTCAAAAGCAGGTTCCAATCTTGGATCTGTCCCAGAACAGCTATGTGAGTACACATGTATTATGTAATGCCTTGGATCTGGCTCTCCATCTTTGAAAAATGGGGAGAATGCTAACACCTTCAAAAGACTGATCTTTCTATGAGTGGCTCCATCGGTTAAGCATCCTACTTCTGCTCAGGTCTTGATCTCACCATTGGTGAGTTCAAGCCCCGCATCGGGCTCTGTGCTGACAGCCCAGAGCCTGGAGCCTGCTTCAGATTATGTGTTTCCCTCTCTCTCTGCTCCTCCCCTGCTTGTGCTCTCTCTCTCTCTCTCTCTCTCTCAAAAATAAACATTTAAAAAAAGACTAATCATTCTCCTTGGATGCCACCACTTCTAACATGCTATTTAATACAGTCTGTTATAATCATGCATGGCTTTATCTTCCCTACAGACCAAGAGCTCCCTGAGAGTCAACCTCTTTGCTTATTAACTCTGAAATAGCCCAGGACTGCCTGGGTGGCTCAGTTAGCTAAGAGGCTGACTTCGGCTCAGGTCATGTATCTCATAGTTTGTAGGTTCGAGCCCCGTGTCTGGCTCTGTGCCAGCAGCTCAGAGTCTGGAGCCTGCTTCAGATTCTGTGTCTCCCTCTCTCTGCCCCTTTCCCACTTGCACTCTCTCTCTCTCTCTCTCTCAAAAATAAAATTAAACCATTAAAAAAAAAAAATCTGAGGATCCACATAAGAGTGAAAACATGGTATCTGTCTTTCTCTGTATGACTTATCTCACTGGATCCTGAGAAACTTAACAGAAAACCATGGGGGAGGGGAAGGAAAAAAAAAAAAAAAAAGAGAGGGAAGGAGCCAAACCATAGGAGACTCTTAAAAACTGAGAACTGAGGGTTGATGGGGGGTGGGAGGGAGGGGACGGTGGGTGATGGGCATTGAGGGGGGCACCTGTTGGGATGAGCACTGGGTGTTGTATGGAAACCAATTTGACAATAAATTTCATATAAAATAAAATAAAATAAGATAAAATAAAATAAAATAAAATAAAAATCTGATAAAAAAAAATCTAGCACCAGTAGGCACCCAATACATGCCAAATTCTCTTTCTACTGGATTTCTATTCACTATGAAAATTCTTGCCTTTGTACTATAGACTGTTCTTCAAATTCTGAAACAATCCCAATTTCAAAATCTGAGTTTCATCTTGCACACTTTAGCGTATCTCTAGTCCAGTAGGATTTTTTTGTGCCATCAGTGCTATAGGTTTAAAAAATGTTATCTGTCTCTTTGGGGACCTGGGCATATGAAATGCTGGTGAAAAATCATTTACATTGAATTCTTAAAATTAAAAAACTTTGACATTCTAAGACTCAAGCTTTATTTTAATGGAACTTTCATTTCAGCTCTGCTTCCATAATAGATCAAGAACACAGAACACCAAACAGCATCAAAAACAGTCCACTGCATGGTTCAGTTTCATCAGAGTAGCTGTGGGACAAAGCAGCTAAGCTATCATACACGAATGTCTTCACAAAAATGAAAACATACACCTGGCTTGTTTGTTTATGCAAGCACTGAGTAAGAAGGACCTGGGTATACCTATTTTGTGGGGCAGCCCAAATTCCTGCTCTGCTGGGAAGGAGGAACACCCTCAGGATGGAGTGCCGATAACAAAGTGCTGCGAGCTAACGGCACCAGCACTTTTCCCAAACGCTCCCCAATCACCAACATTCAGCAAATTGCTACCACAGAAGGAACAAGCCCCATTTAAAACTAGGTATGGGGGCGCCTGGGTGGCTCAGTCGGTTGAGTGGCCGACTTTGGCTCAGGTCATGATCTCACGGGCCGTGAGTTCGAGCCCCGCGTCGGGCTCTGTGCTGACAGCTCAGAGCCTGGAGCCCGTTGCAGATTCTGTGTCTCCCTCTCTCTGACCCTCCCCCATTCATGCTCTGTCTCTCTCTGTCTCAAAAAAATAAACAAACATTAAAAAAAAAAAAAAACTAGGTATGAACGAGGGGTGCCTCGGTGGCTCAGTCAGTTAAGTTTCTGACTCTCGATTTTGGCTCAGGTCATGATCTCTTGCTCGTGAGAGATCAAGTCCAGAGTCGGGCTCCACGTTGAGTATGGAGCCTGATAGGGATTCTCTCTCTCCCTCTCTCTCTTCCCCTCCCCCACTCACCTTTTCTCTCTTTCTCAAAATAGATAAACATCAAAAAAATTTTTTTGAGTAATAATGAGAAACGAACCATCACCAAATGATGCAAGATAAAAGAAGGAAAGAAAAGTAACAAGGTGTTAAAACACACCAGGGAAATTATGCTGCACAGAATTTTGAAAGTTATGAACCAATATATCTCTGTGATATGTACCAAAAAAAGAAGAAGAAAAGGCATAACCTCTCTGAAGTAAGAGCTCTATTTTTAAGAAACAGGATGACAACACGGGGAGATGAAAAGATAGCTAGCAGAGTTCAGGAAAGAAATAGAAAAAAAGTAGTCTGTGACAGAAATGGATGCTGCATTAAAAGCAATAAAAGAAACAGACATGAATAAAAACGCCACTGGGTATACAGAGGACAGGCTGCAAGAAATCACAGTGGTTGGTTCAAGGGTAAGTACAAGATTTGCACATGTTTGCTGTAGATTTTCTAGAAAGAAGCCTAAGAGACTGGAAGAGACAGTCTCCTCTGGCTTATACAATGTAGCCATGCTGCTGGACAAAGCCACATACCCAAGAAAATCACAGGTAAATGAAGCCAGAACCTGGTAACACCAGGATCCTTTGAATCTCACTGCCCCTGAAGCCCATCCTACCTCTGGACTTTTCAGCTACGTGAATTAATAAGTTCCTTTTATTTTTTTTTTTTTTCAACGTTTTTTATTTATTTTTGGGACAGAGAGAGACAGAGCATGAACGGGGGAGGGGCAGAGAGAGAGGGAGACACAGAATCGGAAACAGGCTCCAGGCTCCGAGCCATCAGCCCAGAGCCTGACGCGGGGCTCGAACTCACGGACCGCGAGATCGTGACCTGGCTGAAGTCGGACGCTTAACCGACTGCGCCACCCAGGCGCCCCTAGTTCCTTTTATTTTTAAAATCATTTGATTCAGTTTTCCATTACTTGGAACTGAAAGCTTCTTGATCAGATGGAAAAACAACCGAAATAGAAAAGGCAAATTTTTCATAATTTTAAAATAATACACTGGGAAGCCAAAAGGGGGGGGGGGAGGAATGTTGGAAAAAGTATTGAAAACAATAGGAGAAGGTAGTAAAGTGGCTTGTTGTAAAGTTAACTTATAAAAATCCAGTATAAAAATAATTTTTGGGGGCGCCTGGGTGGCTGAATCGGTTGAGCGGCCGACTTCGGCTCAGGTCATGATCTCGCGGTCAGTGAGTTCGAGCCCCGCATCGGGCTCTGTGCTGACAGCTCAGAGCCTGGAGCCTATTTCAGATTCTGTGTCTCCCTCTCTCTGACCCTCCCCCGTTCATGCTCTGTCTCTCCCTGTCTCAAAAATAAATAAACGTTAAAAAATAATAATAATAATAATTTTTGGAGGCACTTGGGTGGCTGTCACTTAAGTGTCTAATTCTTGATTTCAGCTCAGGTCATGATCTCACAGTTCATGGGATCGAGCCCTGCGTCAGGCTCTGTGCTGACAGTGGGATTCTCTCTCTCCCTCTCTGCCCCTCCCCACTCAAGCTCTCCTTCTCTCTCAAAATAAATAAATTTTTTTAAAAAGTTAATAATACTTGGCGTGTGGTAGACACAATGTGATGGCTAACTCACAATACACTCCCAACTCCCTTCCCCCTTATTACCTCCACTAGAGGAACTAGGAAAACTGAATATTCCAGAGTTCTCATAGCTAGGCGTAGCTAGGGAATACAGGCCTGACCAATGAGACGTAAACATAAGTCTGCTTTGGCTTCTAGAAAAGTTTTTGCTTTTCCTAATAAAAAGGTCAGTCTGGGCTCATTATACCGTTTTTTTTCTGCCTTTCCTGACTATCTGGAATGCACATGTGATACCTGGAGATAAGGCAGCCATTTTGTGACCATAAAGCAAATAGCTACAAAAGAAACTTAATAGTGGTTACCCGAGAAAAAGTAGGAACTTGAGATGGGAAAGACTTTCTTCACTGGCTGACTTTTTTTCTCTAAACATTTTATAACCAAAACTGATAAAATAAGAATTATTTGATAACTACAGGAGGAGAGATTATGAAGGGTCCCACAAAGTAGTTAAGAGGTTTTAGACAAGGGACAAGTAAAAGTTGGGTAAGCAAAATAGCAAGGGGAAACAATATTCAGGCTACAAAAATGACATGAGCCACTGAGTTTACCAAAGCAAAGGGTTTGGGTAGTGAAAAGCAACAGAAAATATACCTGAAAAGATAAAAGGGGCCAGAGGATGAGGACCAGGACGTGACTCTGTACAGCAACATAAAATAGTCAAGAACAGCTATTGGTTCCTTTTAGGGAGAGGAAGGCAGTGATATAATAAAAACAGTGTCTGAATATCAGTCTGGGATACAGAATAAGCTGGGAAAGAAGCAAAAGGAAAAGGAGGTGGAAATCACAACTAATTCATCCCACTTAATTCCCAGGTTTCAAAATTAAATTAGCAATACCTGATAAAAAAAAAAATTATGTTGGTGCATTATGTTGAAGAATTTGGACAGCTCTGTCATTATGCACTATTTATATATCATTATTTCTTTTTCTTTCTCTTTTTTTTTTTTTTTTTGAGGGCGAGTGAGCAAGCAGGGGAGGGACAGAGACAATCCCAAGCAGGCTCTGAGCTGTCAGCACAGAGCCCAATGAGGGGCTTGATCTCATGGATCGAGAGATCATGACCTGAGCTGAAACCAAGAGTCAGACGCTTAACTGACTGAGCCACCCAGATGCCCCTATCATCATTTCTGACATTAGCGAAATGATGGATTTAATTTCTCTGTGCTAAACATTAATGTAAGAGAATACATTTGCCATTTCTTTTTCCATTATACTGGAAGTATAAATTCCATCTAAATAGCTCCACAAAGGAGAGCAGCTTCTAGACAGACCAATCCCTAGAAGGAAGGCAACTATAGTCCGATCTACTACATTTGCAGAGAGATCATAAAAGAGCACACAGTCAGGAATCTGAAGACTTGGGTTCTGGTTTCAAGTCTACTTCTAGTTCCCTGCACGGTCTTGGACAAGCCACCCCCTCTTTCTGAAGCTTGGCACTCATCTATAAAACAAAGGAGTTAGACTAAAAGTGTGCTATAATTCTCTTAACTGTGAAACTTTATGAATAGTTTCGCCTTAGAGCTGGCAGTAATGGCAACTGAGAACCTGGGTCCAGAACTCCAGAGCTAGAACTGAACAACAGAGACAGGTAGTAAAAGGTTACCACTGACACCCCGAACATGCATCACTCCAATCAGCTATATAAAACTTCTTGAATATTGAAGAAGTCCTACCCTCAGGAACCTGTATGATCCAAGTTCCTATGTACCTTGAATATGGAGATCTTAATAGCTACCAGAAAGTATATCATCCATAATATATATAAGGCTTCTGAGAGGCACCTGGGTGGCTCCTGGGTGGTCGATTAAGCATCCAACTTTGGCTGAGGTCACGATCTCGCTGTTCAGAGTTCGAGCCCCACATTGAGCTCTGTGCTGAGAGCTCAGAGAATGGAGCCTATTTCAGATTCTGTGTCTCCCTTTCTCTCTCTCTTTGCCCCTCCCTGCTCATGCGTGCTCACGCTCTCTCTCTCTCTCTCTCTCTAAAATAAATAAACATTAAAAATTATAAGGCTTTTGAAAAAAATATATTAATAGCTTGATATTACAAAGAGTAAAAATTTACTCAGAATACAACCATCTTAATGTATAAAGGATTTTCATTTATTATATGAGCTCCTTCTCTTCTATTTCTTTAACACAGTAAGAAAACATGGTATATGCATGTAACGGGTATTTTTCAGCCTTGAAAAGGGAGGAAATCCTGCCATATGCAACGAGATGGATGGACCGGGAGCTAAGTGAGAGAAGCCAATCACAGAAGGACAAATACCGTATGATTCCTCTTACATGAGGAATCCAAGGCAGTCAAATTCATGGAAAGAGTGGAAGGTTGGTTGCCAGGGGAAGGGGGCAATGGGGAGTTACTGTTCAACAGTTGCACAGTGTCAGCGCTACAAGGTAAGTTCCAGAGCTCTGGTGTACAATGTGGTGTCTATACTTAACAATCCTGTTGTGTGCGCTTAAAAATGCGTTAAGAGGGTAGGTTGCATGTTGACTATTGTTCCCACAATTGAAAAAAATACCTACTGAAGAATGTTATCCTTTATCATATTTTTTGCTTTTACACACAATGCTGCGATGACTATCTCATAAATGAATTCTTATGCCTTTAGGTAAAAAGGTCAGTTAGATAAACTGCAGAAATTATACATTCAGTCTTTCAGTTGGTGCTTTCTCTATATCATCAGTGCCTTAGAAATGGACTTTTTCATTGTTAATTAAGTTAATGCATTGATAGAAATTTTACACTGAGACATTCTCTTTTGTAAATCCACATCTTCAAGTACCTTACTAAAGATTTTTTTTTTTTTAGTTTTTTGATTGAAGAAGGATGTTTATAGCACTGAGATGCAACCCATGGTAAGGCAAGGGGATGAGTCATACATAGCAGGATGCAGCCAGGCTGTGGCTGCATGGCCATCAGAAGTCTCAATAGAAAAGCATTTAAAATCTTTTTAACTAAATGGCAGGAAGTAGACTTAAATGGCTAAGTATTTGGTTTGAGCATTTCACTGACCAATGTATAAAAACCAAAGCATCTGAGGGGCGCCTGGGTGGCTCAGTCAGTTGGGCGTCCATCAGACCTCTGCTCAGGTCGTGGTCTTGCGATTTGTGAGTTTGAGCCCCGCATCAGGCTCTGTGCTGACAGCTTGGAGCCTGGAGCCTGCTTCAGATTCTGTGTCTCCCCCTCTCTCTGCCCCTCCCATGCTCATGCTCTGTCTCTCTCTGTCTCTCAACAATAAACATTAATAAATAAATAAACAAACAAACAAACAAAGCATCTGCGAGTTGGAAAGGCTCTGAGGGTTATCTGTATCTCACCACCTCCTTAGAGTTGAAGAAATCACTGCACAAAAGACCCACGAGTAGATGGTGGCCCCCCTTCAGCTCCAGCTATTGGGGGCTTAGCATCTCATCTGGGAGCTTGTAATTCCATTACTAGACAACTCTTACTGTTAGACATTCCTTCTTTCCAATGAACTAAAATCAATTCCTGTAATTGATTTTACAGGATTTTACAATTCCCAGATCCCAGTTAGACCCACTGGAACAACACTGGATAAGCCTATTCCCTCAGCTAAAACAAGAATATCTGTCATTTAGAAATCAGCTCTCCTATTTCTATCCCTAGTTCCTTCAATTCTTATCTCAGTTTTTTGTTTGTTTGTTTGTTTGTTTGTTTTTGAGAGAGAGAGAGAGAGAGTACGAGTGGGATGAGGGCCAGAGAGAGGGAATCCCAAACAGGCTCTGTGCTGTCAGTGCAGAGCCCAGTCTGGGGCTTGATCCCACAAACCACAAGATCATGACCTGAGCCGAAATCAAGAGTTAGATGCTCAACTGACTGAGTCACCCAGGCACCCCTACTCTTATCTCAGTTCTAACCCTGCATCATTCTATTCCACTTCCTTCTTCATGTGAATGGAGTTTGTTACTGACCCTCTTTTTTTTTTTAATTCTTTTTTTTAACATTTATTTATTATTGAGAGACAGAGAGAGACAGACCGTGAGCGGGGAGGGGAGGGGAGGGGCAGAGAGAGAGGGAGACACAGAATCCGAAGCAGGCTCCAGGCTCTGAGCTGTCAGCACAGAGCCTGACGCAGGGCTCAAACCGGGAGATCATGACCTGAGCCCATATTGGATGCTCAACCGACTGAGCCACCCAGGCGCCCCATGTTACTGACCCTCTTTTAAAAATGGTATACAGGTGAACACGGTATTTCAGGAGACAGCTGGCCAACAGAACGGATTACTTATTCCTATGATCTGATATTTCTACACTATTGAGTCTCTCCTTTCTTCTGCTTCTTCTATTTTAGATTATGTAACTTAATTCCCTCCTTTATGTTCCTTGCTCCAGGAGCAATTGAAATAAACCAAAACAATGCAAAAACAAAATAAAGATACCACATAGCACTGAATACTATTTACTAGGTAAGTTTCAAAAGGTAGTTGAGAAAAATTGGAATGGGGGGCGGGGAGGGGCGGCGGCAGGGGCTGTCTCAACAGAGAAATTCTATGCATAAGAATCCAGAGAGTAAATTACCTGATAATTGAAATTCTATTTGCTTGTGGAATTTTGCCAAGTAAAACTATGGTATGATCACAGTTGGAAACAGACTCCTTTAAATTGCTATTATCTCATCAAGATAAACATTTTAACTTGTTGTCAATTTAAAATACCTAACTATCTAAACTCAATGACATAGGCACACACAGGCTAAACTACCCAGGGTAGTTACAAGAAGCAATCGCAGTGCACTCCTATTTGTTTGGGAGAAACAGAATATTAATTAAAAGCTCTGGTTAAGTCGGTTACCCCTTATAAATAATTAATTTTCAATTACTTGGAAGACAATCACAGAACAGCTATTACATAAACACTCAGAGCAGAGTGCACGTAGAACCACAACTCAGCCTTCCTCCAATGTTCCTGAATGCTTTAAGCCAGGTTCTCACTAAGAAAATCAATTATCTCAGCCCAGGGTTACGTACAACGCAGGGAATGAGCTCACACCAATATACCAGTAATTGGTAACCATCTATCCCAGTTTTCTAAGACAATCCCAACCTTACGTATTTTTTTTTTCCAATATAGGCAATTCTTTTAAAATACAGTTAAACAGGGGAGCCTGGGTGGCTCAGTCACTAAAGCGTCTGACTTCGGCTCAGGTCATGATCTCGCAGTTTGTGGGTTCAAGCCCCGTGTCAGGCTCTGTGCTGACAGCTCAGAGCCTGGAACCTGCTTCAGATTCTGTATCTCTCCCTCTCTCTACCCCTCCCATGCTCATACTCTGTGTGTCTCTGTCTCTTAATAATAAACATTAAAAAAATTTTTTAAATACAGTTAAATAGACGTAGATTCTCTGCCTTAGTAATTCTCTACCTTAGTGATAATACCTATATGACATACTCACAAATCAAAACAAAACTGCGACATGTCCTAGTATTTGAAGAAAAATTATTATAACTGTCCCACAACTAGCAAACCACCTTAAAAACCTCCCTAACACAGAAACACATATATATACAAAAATACACATGACCACATTATTTATAATTTAAAAAAACTGAAAACAACCTAATAAACTAACAAAATAAATTACAGAACATCTACATAATGTAAGCATTTACAAAGATGATGTAGGGGCCCCTGGGTGGCTCAGTGAAACGTCTGACTCTTGATTTCAGCTCAGGTCATGATCTCACGGTTCGTGGGTTCGGGCCCCACGTCGGGCCCAGTGTTGACAGCTCGATGGAGCCTGCTTGGGATTCTTTCTCTCCCTCTCTCTCTCTGCCTCTCCCCCCTCAAAAAATAAACATTTAAAATATAAAATAAAATAAAATAGTGTATACCTAGCTAACAATACATAAATATTATATTAGATATAATTCTATTTTTTTATATTTAGTATACACTTGCACAGAAAAATGTTTGAAGCCTATACACCAAAACTAGTAAATCATCTTATAGGCAGAAGGAAGGACTTCAGGTAGTTTTTGTTATTGTTTTGTATATATTTTCCAATTTTTAACAAATAAGCAAAAAGCAAATGACAAAAAGCTTGTAGCATTTTTTAAATATCAACTAATGATTTATTTTCTGTCATTTGTCTCTCAGGAGTCATAGAAGTTTATTGCATTAAAATCTCTGAAGATATATACACCTCCATATATCTACACACACACACACACACGCACACACACACGCACGCACGCACACAGAGTCATTTGTAAAAAGCCATTCCAAGGGTTTCTGATATGCCCCAGAGGTAAAATGCTTTCCACATAAAAGAGACACTAGTCTAGACTTTGGTGAGAGAGGCAGACTTGTCAAGAGTTATTACTGGAAACAATTTCCTCAAAGAGAATATAGTTCTGGAACTAAACATCTCACCAGAAATCAGAATAGATGTTTAACCTTTGAGATTTGTCCAAAATGGGCCTTTTCTTGGTTGAAACTCTCCCAGCCCCAAATGCCTACAACTCACACAATTCTCTCTCAGAAAATAAAACTGACCACTCAATTAGCCAAAGTGAATTCTCATTCTCTTTTTCCTCTAAGGCAGCATCTTCCCACATTTCTTACAGGACATACGTAGCACTTTTTGGAGATTCTGTCGTGACTACAGGGAGTTTCCTTTAATGTCTCTAGTTAAGTTTTTTGATAAATTTGATGAGTTCCAAAATACAGTTCCAAATGTTGCTTACCAAGATGAAAAAATTTTAATGTCTTCACTTACTCTAAAAATTTCACCATATTCAAATCCCAACATGCCTTCATGCACCCGTAACTTTGCCAAAGCCAATTTATACCATACTGCCGGCCCACAACCTAGAGAATGAGTAACTTCTGAGTGGGCAGAGGGAACTGGCTAAGCAGCTGCGGAGGAAGGAGATCCCTTACCAGATCAGTCTCCTATAAAGAAAACCAAGTCCTGTCCGTGCATGCAGGTGACTAACCCTACACCAGAATACCACCAGTCTGGGGAAAGATGAGATGGTATTCCTTCATTCAGCACATATTTACTGATCGCCTCCCACATGCCAGGCACCATTCTAGGCAGTGGAGATTCTGTCATGCATAAAACAAGACAAAAATCCTGGTCTCATTGATCATACATTCTAATGTATGCGAGAGACAAGTTCGATAAAAATAAAGCAGAAATGTGCAGTCAAGTCACAGATGGGAACGAGGCAGGGGACAAGGAAGGTTGCTCTGAGAAGGTGCACTTGAGTGAAGATAAGAAGGAAAGGAAGCAATAACCCATGAGGATATCTGAAGGAAGATCATTCTGTGCTGACAGAACAGCAAGTGCAAAGGTCCTGAGGCAGGAGGTGAGGGAGGACATACTTCCCATAGCAGTGAGGAGGCCCTCTTGCCTCAGAGGTTATAGAAGAACATCAGCTTGAATCTCAGCTTGAGAGGGAAAGCCACTTGAAGGTTTTTGAACAGAGGAGTGACATAATCTGATTTACATTAAAAAAAAATTTGTTTTAATGTTTATTTTTGAGAGAGAAAGAGGGGCACACTGCGAGTGAGGGAGGGGCAGACAGAGGGAGACATAGAATCTGAAGCAGGCTCCAGGCTCACAGCTGTCAGCACAGAGCCCGACACCGGGCTTGAACCCAAGAACTGTGAGATCATGACCTGAGCCAAAGTGAGACAACCAACCAACTGAGCCACCCAGGTGCCCCTGATTTACATTTTTTTTTTTTTTAAGTAAGCTCTATGCCCATCACCCAACACGGAGCTTTAACTAATGTCCCAGGGAGTGAGCCACCCAGGCACCCCAAAATGATTTACTTTTTTTTTAATTTACTTTTTTTTTTAGGTTTATTTTCCTTGAGAGAGAGAATGAGCAGTGTAGGGACCAAGAGAGGATCCCAAGGAGGCTCCATGCTGTCAGCATGGAGCCCAACATGGGGCTCAAACCCACAAACAGGGAGATGATGAGCTGAGCTGAAATCAGGAGTCCGAGGGACACTTTACCAACTGAGCCCCAGGCACCTCTGATAAACATTTTTAAAGGATTACTGTAGCAACAGCCTTGAGAACAGACTGAAAAGGGATAGTTAGCAGTTGACAGCAGCTGAGAAGTTTCTGTAGTAATCCAGGCAAAGAGGTGTCTGAGGTCTGGGGTGGTAGCAATGATGATGGTGAAAAGTGGTCAGATTGGGGATATATTTGAAGGTAGATGCAACACAATTTGCTGGTGGGTAGTCTGTAAGACGTGAGAGGAAGACAGTCAAGGAGGACTCTAAGGGTTTTGGCCTCCACATAAAACATTTTAATGTGTATTTGGGTATAACTACTGCTGAAACGCTGAAAACAGGCTTGGAAATCCAGGGCCAAGGGGACTGTAAGCTATAAAAGGTCCTCTACAGGGACCTATAAACCTATAGGCTTCTAAGACTCCATGAAACACCCAACTTACAAATAAATTCACTGCAATAGCTAGTCACTTAGAAAATGTTAATGCTGACCTAGTTTTACTCACTCCCACTCGCGTCTTTGCAGAGGTACTTACACATTTTTAAGAAACGTGTTTGTTCTCATAAATCACTAATAATACATTCTTTAGTTCTCACTCTTAGTAACTTCTCTGCAGCCACAACGAACTCCCCTTCCTTGGAGAAGTTCTCTGCACTGTTCTGCGGGTACTCCTACCTTCCTGATTCCTTCCCTGATTGTACTTTCTCATTCAACACACCTTGATGCTGATCTTTTGCAAAGTTCTATCCTCCTTTATTTTTTCTTCTGTCCCAAAGCCTTTCGCTCAACAATTTTAAATCACTTCACGCAACAATCCCTTGAAAGAGCACACAGATTTCCATCTCTAGCTTGACTCTCTTTGGACCATAGTTTGCTATTTCAAGTGGCATCCTCGACAAATGTGCTTTATATCCTGCAGGCTCTCAAATTCACTGAGTCCTAAACTAAGGTTCTAATCTTCACTTGTTCTCATTGGCTAAAGAGAAGGGAGCATAACTTTGAAAGACAGCTTGGACTTACTTTGATAGCTAATATGGAACAACATAAGACTGGTGAGTTTCCTGATATCTTTCCCTCTGAATTTACATAACATGTTATCTGTCACAGTATAATGTCACACTCTACCTGATCGAAAGATAAAAAGTGACATAGCCTATTTATATATCTATATATATATACTATATATACACATACTATGATATATACTATTTACCATCAATCTGATTGCTTTAACTTCTCTATTAGACCATATAATCATTTAGGACCTATATGATTCAGTTTATATAACTTCTGTATAGTACCAGTGCACACAGACTTTGTGCACCAAATTTTGCACACAGAAGGGCCACAATATTTGCTGTATCAGAAACAAATGCAGGGGCGCCTGGGTGGCTCAGTCAGTTAAGTGTCTGACTTCAGCTCAGGTCATGATCTTGGGGTTCATGAGTTCGAGACCCGCGTTGGGCTCTGTGCAGACAGCTCGGAGCCTGAAGCCTGCTCCGGATTTTGTGTTTCCATCTCTCTCTCTGCCCCTCCTCAGCTCACTCTCTTGTCTCTCTGTCTCTGTTTCTCTCTTTCAAAAATAAATAAACATTAAAAAAATTTAAAGAAAAAGAAACAAATGTAAAAGACGGTGGGAAGTAACCAAACATCAAAGCCAGCTCATTAATAATTTCGTCAAAAGGCACTTCCTTTTAAACTCTCTAAATACCACTACCACTTGGATGGCACTTTCTTCATTCTGCACTTAACAAAGACTACTTACAAATAAAGAGCCTTTCTGACATACTTCATGAGGGCCTTGAATTCCTACCTTTAGCCACAGGAAGCAACACATTTCTTCAAAATATAAACAAAAACAAATGAAAAACAAAACAAAAAAAAAACATAAGCAAACAAACCAACCTTAAGAGTCTATTCTGAGGACAGATTTTTTAAACATCAAAACAGCTTTATTCTCATCTTCTAAATCCAAAATATACCGTCTCAGATTTCTATATGCACCATGCAATTTCCTTATTAAAATGATCAAATCCATTCTTCCCTTGCTACTGAAAGTGAGGCCACCAACAGTACCACCAACACCAGCAGCTGGTCAGAAAAGCGGACCGAAGGGCCCTCCCCAAGCTACTGAAGCAGACAAGCTCTTCAGGTCAAACAGTGGAAGGACAGCTCTGTCCCACTGCCAGAGTTACATTTTGAAAACAGTCCTCAAAATGTCATTCTCTCATCAAAAACCATCAATGGCCACAAGATAAAATCCAAACATCTTAGCAGGAAGTGAAGGGTCTTCATTACATAACTGCAACTGTCTTCCCATTATAAATAAACACATGCTGACCGCCCGATATATAGCAAGCACTTTCGCAGGTAGCAAGGATGTACCTGATGTCCCTGCTCTCATGGAGCTTCCTCCCAGTGGGGTAAACTCTGCCTCATCACCCGTGCTCTGGTCACCCTACCCATTCACCCTTTTCCAATTGTATCCATGCACTTTACTGACTTCATGCCAGGGTTCACACTGTTCCCTTTATCCAGAATTTCTTTTATACCTTAAAAACTCCTTTCAACTCAAAGACCACCAATAAAACCACTTCCACACATCCCGTGGCCTGTCCCTGACTAAATACCAACCAGGCTGATATACTCTCTCCTCTCTCTGGGCTCCCATTTATCCTCTAACACAGTGAGGGTTGCACCCTTAAATTGTGATTCATATTTAAATATCTCTTTCTGCTCCACTGGGTGATGTGTGCACCTCAAGGTCAGGACCATATATTATTCATCTTCGTAGCCTTGGCACCTAGCACATGGCTTGGAACTAAAAAACAATTAAATGTTTTCCAAAATGCAACTCGGAGACAAATATGGTCTTTTCCTCTAGATCTCTTTTTTCAAAATGATCTTTTTTTGTCTTTTTTTCAAAATGACATTATTTTAAATGATGGAAAATATTTTTTTTTTTTACATTTTTTATTTATTTTTAATAGAGAGAGACAGAGCACAAGTCAGGGAGGGGCAGAGAGAGACAGAGACACAGAACCCGAAGCAGGCTCCAGGCTCCGAGCTGTCAGCGCAGAGCCCGATGCAGGGCTCGAACCCACAAACCGCAAGATCATGACCTGAGCCGAAATCGGAGTCTTAACCGACTGACCCACCCAGGCGCCCCTAAATGATGGAAAATATTATTTGAAGATGTAATTAGAATTTTAGGAAACATCTAGTCATTTAAATAAGTGACTGTAAATGAAAGAGGTAATTAAGATAGGTAATACAACTGCTATTCTGAAACAAAGCTTAAATGTTAATAAAAGTGATTATTTGGGTCCATTTCATAAACTCCTCCCTAAGGCAACTCCAAAGATATCTTGAACCAGGGCACCTAGGTGGCTCAGTCAGGTGACTTGTCTGACTCTTGGTTTTAGCTCAGGTCATGATCTCACGGTTACTGGGATGGAGGCCTGCATCTGGCTCCAAAGCGCACACCTGTTTGGGATTCTCCCTCTCTCTCTGCCCCTCCCCTGCTCATGTGTTCCCTCCCTCCCTCTCTCTCTCAAAATAATAAACAAACACTTAAAAACAAATGTCTTGAGTCATGACAGTATCACTGTAACATTTTTATCCTAGAGTAACAGTTAGAACATTCTTTGGAATATATCAATTCTGGCACGCTTCTTTAAAACTAAATAGAATCCCGCTTCCAGCAGGTAAGACTTCTGTTAGGAAGACCACATTTTCAGGAACGCATTACATATAAAAGCAGGAACCTCTTTATTTCTTTTACCAGATTGGAGACAGGCTACCAGAACCCCTTCCTACCATTCTTCCTCCTCCCACCCACACCCTTGGCCTCTGAGGCACCCTCCACACGGAACCCCTAGATTCTCCAGGAAACATTCAGAACACAAAGGACCAATAAAAAGAAAACCGAAGTATAACATGGGGATTTGTCCTAATCCCTAATATTAGGGCCTTGGAGAAGTACTGTGTGGGCCTCAGTTTCTTCGTACCTAAAATAAAGCTTAGGTTCCGAAAATGCTACCATTTTCAAACATCTTCAATGCTGGAGACAGAGCATGTAATAATTTACCTGAATCCCAGGGGCTCTTTCAGGGTGCATACACATGGTTACTACCTGAATTCCACTTAATCAAGTAACCATCATTAAATGCTTTTCAACATTCATACCTCAAATACGTATATTCATTTCTAAATTATATATAATGTCAAAATCTATAAAATTTCACTTTCTCTTTCAGCTAAAAATAAATATAAAAAGAACTTCTATAGTGACCTGGGCCATTGCCTCTGGTGCCCAATGACTGGGAGGCGAGTGGAGTCTGGCACCGATATAGAGGAGCAGGCCCAACCACGTGAATGACACGGTGCTGGGGGGGGGGGGGGGGGTGGGGGGGTGAAGACAAGTAGCAGGAGTCCCTGCCCTGAAGAAGATTATACGCTTTAAATATGTACAATTATATTTGCCAATTATAGCTCAATAGAGCTGGAGGGCAAAATGGAGCCTCCTCCCTCTCAAAAAAGAAAGAAAATATAAAAATACAGAGAACGTTTTTACCACGTGTGGAGCTGTGCTTCTCAAATTGGAGAGTGCACAGGACTCACCTGGGGATCTGGCCCCAAGGCATCTTCTCCATCAGTACTTCTGTTCTGAGGACCAGCCCCCAGGTGACACCGTGGACCACCTTGGAGCAGCAAGAGGTAGAGAATATATTCTCTGTACCAATGTGCTTCCTAAAGGGGCTCATTTTGAGAATATATAATCTAAAAATTCACTGTGGGTTTTTTGTTTGTTTTTGTTGTTGTTTTTATTTCAACTGGGAAAACTGCACAAAGCCAGACCCTGGCTCAAAGCCCAGGATCCCAGCCACACGCCTCTTAAAAATAGGTTTTCAAAATGCCTAGCATTTTTTCAAAAAAAGAATAGGATATTTGGCTAAAATTCTAGCAAAGTTCTTGATAATGGTCCAATTATTTTTTTTTATTAACTTCATCCTTATTTCAGTTTTCACTTCCCGCTCTACCCTGTCATTAAAATGTGTCACAAAACTGAGAAATCTCTACTGCTCTTGCTCGCCAGGTAGACGAAATCCCTTCTGCCATCTGCTTGTCTCCTACAAAGCAAAGGAAGACTTTTCTCCTGGCAAGTTTTCTAAATTCTTTTGGTTTTGTTTGTTTGTTTTTTATTTCAGCTTTACTCAGGTATACCTAACATATAAAATTATGAACTATTTAAGCATACACCATGGTGCCTCAATATACATCTACATTATGAGAGGATCTCCCGCATCTAGGTAATTAACGTGTCCACCACTGTACTTACTTGTTTGTTCATTTATTTACTTAGGTAGAACATTTAAGTTGTCTTAGCAAATTCAATTTGACAATGCAGTGTTATCACCCCATTCTGCATTACAGTCTCAGACCTTATTCACCTAATAGCTGAAAGTTGGAACCCTTTTACCAACCTCTCCCTCTTTCTAAATTCTTTAAGATTCCCAATGGCACAAAATATCGTGCCAGGGAGTAATGGAATCAGGAAACCAAGCACTTTTGGACTTTCTGAAAGTTCACGGTAACTTCAAATCATCATCCCAAAGAGAGGGCAATTAGGAGTCTTCTTTGCAAAGCAAAAACTATTTAACAACAAAAACTAGAATTTAAGTACAGAAGGTCAACTTCAAAAGAATTCAGGATGCAAAGATATTTTCAGACAACCAGGCAATAAATTGATTTTCAAAGACTGTACTCTCAGTATTAAAATGACTCCAGAAGGGGCACCTGGGTGGCTCAGTCAGTTGAGTGCCCGACTTGGGCACAGGTCATGATCTCACAGTCTATGGGTTCAAGCCCCGCTTCAGGCTCTGTGCTGACAGCTCAGAGCCTGGAGCCTGCTTCAGATTCTGTGTCTCCCTCTGTGTCCCTGCCCCACTCTCTCTCAAAAAATAAACATTAAAAAAATTTTTTTTAATTTTTTTTTAATAGCTCAAGAAGAAAGCATATGCTTTCTTTAGGGTTTAGTGGGCTTTTTTCCTTGTTCAAAATTCTACTTTCCTATTATTTTCTTACTTTAAAAACCATTTTCATTCTCTCTCACATTCACTGTCTCTGGAGCAGTATCCTTGACAAATTCTTCACAATTGCCCATGAGTATTCCAGCACAGGAACAGGTTGGCAAGTCAAAACCTGTGCAAACACCACCTGTTGAACTTCTGTAAGGTAATGACATATGCATCCTGAGCTCTATTCGTCATCATTCCCTTGCTGAGACTTTGCTAAAATTCTTAAGCGCAGCAAGAGAGACTTTCAAACAGCTTTCTCCAGGCTCTTCATTTTATAGGTGAGGTTAATGGACTCCCTCAAAACTATGCCGCTACTGAAACTGGGTCTCCTGGTTTTCTCATCTGGGCAGTTTTAAATTTTCCACAGGCAGGCTGAGGCAGCCAATTTTGAGAAATAAAAGCCATTCATAAACATTTACCTTAGAAGTTACCAACAACAAGAAATTCTATGACAAGGACAAAGACTGAAAAAGAAAGGGCAGACGTCACACTGAATATTTGGGGCCAGCTACTCGCAGAACTGAATTTAGAACGGCAACTTCCCCCTCATCTATTCTACCAGGCCAGGTTCCACAGCAAATCTCTGCTGTTCAGCAAAGGAAGGAAATCCGTTTTTATTGAGTACAACCGAGTACAAGCAGAGCAAAAGACAATCAGTGAAGGATCACTCGTAACTACAAGAATTCAAGTTCAATTCTCAGAAAAATTTAGACTATGCAACTGCTAAAAATATGAACAAAGACCACTGAACCTTAGTTAAGACATTCATGTATTATTTAATGATATACTTCTATTTTATTTTATTTGAGAGAGAGAGAGAGAGAGAGCGGGGGTAGAGGAGGAGGAGGAGGAGGAGGAGGAGGAGGAGGAGGAGGAGGAGGAGGAGAGAGAGAGAGAGAGAGAGAGAGAGAGAGAGAGAGAGAATCTTAAACAGGCTCTAGGCTCTCAGCAGGGACCCCAATGTGGGCCTCGATCCCACAACTCTGGGATAGCGATCTGAGACTAAATCGAGAGTGGGATGGATGTTCAAGCAACTGAGCCACCCAAGCGCCACTATACTTTTATTTTATATTGGAGGAAATTGAAAGAGGCATCTCAGGGGTGCCTCATTGGCTCAGTCAGTTGGGCATGCCACTCTTGATTTCAGCTCAGGTCATGATCTCACAGTTTGTGAGTTTGAGCCCCACATCGGGCTCCAAGCTGACAGGGTAGAGCTTGCTGGGGATTCTCCCTCTCTCTCTGCCCCTCACCTGCTCATGTACACGTGCACCCTCTCTCTCCACTCCTCTCAAAACACTGACAAATATTTATCAGAAAGTGTAATTAAAAAGACTTTTTAAAAAAAGAAAAAAAGAAGCATGCCAGATTGAAGAACATTGAAAGCCCCATGTAACTCCATGAGAGCAGGGTTTCTGGAGTGTTCGTGGCTATGTTCCAGGGCCCAGAAGAGTGACAAACACAGAGCAGGTGCTCCACATACAAGTGAATGAATGACTCCAAGGGGGAAAGGGAAAAAGAAGAAAGCTACAGGGCACAGAGAGATACATTAAATCCACCGGGGTGGCTGTTTATGGGATGGGAAATGGGGATACAGTGTAATAAACAGATAAACCAGAACTGAACTTCATATGGATCAATGACAGATAATAAGCCATGACTTGAGGTTCAGCCAAGGAAAAGAGAGAAAACCTTGGGAGAAATAGGAAAAGGCAGGGGTAGAGAAGAATGCTTAACCTTTAGGCATTAGCAACTGACTCCTCTACCTTCAGAGGCCTCAAAAAACAAGCTGTGGGGACAATGCCTACCTTTAGGTTCTCAGTCCCCCACTTATTGACAAATATTTGTCAGTAAGAATAATTAAACAGGCAATTCCAAATAATAATTACTAGTTTGGAAAGAAGGAATCTTAGAATCCCATTTACCTATATCCTATCTTTTAAAAGAAAAGTGTGCATTTTCAGATTAACCTGAACTAACCTGAGGATGAAAACAAATAATACTACAGCAAGATACCAAAAACAACATGGTACTATTTCCTCAGCCAGTTGTCACTAGTAAGCCACGCAAATTTGGATACATGAGAGTTTTTTTTAAACATCCAGAACATAAACATAGTATTTTCTGCAAATGCTGTCTTATCACCATTCTAATGTTTTATTATCATAATATTCCCTCTATCACAAGCTCTGACCTCCAAAGAAAGCATTACATAAGAGATTCTGCTTTTACTCATGAACTCAGTTTATATATTACTAAATCTAATTATCTTAAAGGCTAATTCTTTTTTTTTTTTTTAATGTTTTTATTTATTTTTGAGAGAGAGCAAGACAGTGTGAGCAGGGGAGGGACAGAGAGAGAGGGAGGGAGACACAGAATCTGAAGCAGGCTCCAGGCTCCAGCTGTGAGCACAGAGTGCAACGCAAGGCTCGAACCCACAAACCATGAGATCATGACCTGAGCTGAAGTCAGACGCCCAACTGACTCACCACCCCAGGCACCCCTAAGAGCTAATTGTATACCATAAATAATAACACCGACTTTCAAGAGTTAAGAGCTTGAAAATAAGTTATAAATAAATAAGGGTTTTTTTGTTTTTGTTTTGTTTTGTTTTGCTAAATTGGCTTCACAACTCAGCATGAAGTCCAACACGGGGCTTGAACTCCTGACCATGAGATCAAAACCTGAGCTGAGATCAAGAGTTGGAAACTTAACTGACTGACCCACACAGGCACCCCTGTTCTTTTTTTTTTTTTTTTTTTTTTTTTGCAGGTGGGATTGTGGGTTTTAGGGTTTTGTATTTTTTTTTTTCTTTCTCTAAAGAGATCTTCAGTTATCCTGATTCTAACTGCATTCATTCATTTATTTTTAACTGAAATATAACTGAGATGTAATTATGTTAGTTTCAGGTGGACAATGTAATGATTCAATATTGTATATATTGTGAAATTGTCACAATAGGTCTAGTTAACATCTAACACCACATATAGTTACAATTTCTTCTGATGAGAACTTTAAAGATCTACATTAAGCAACATTCAAATACACAATACAGTATTGTTAACTATAGTCACCATGCTGTAGGTTACATCCCAGGTCTTATTTATTTTATAACTAGAAATGTGTACCTTTTGACACCCTTTACCCATTTCACCCACCATGCCCCTCCCTGCCTCTGGCAACCACCAATCTCTTCTCTGTATGTATGAGTCTTCTTCATTTTAAGATTCCACATATAAGTGAGAACCTATGGCATTTGTCTTTCCCTGGCTTATTCCACTTAGCAGGATGCCCTCAAGGTCCATCCATACTGTTGCAAATGACAAGAGTTCCTTCTTTTTTTTATAGCTGAGTAGTATTCCACTGTAAACAAATACACCACATTTTCTTTACCCGTTCATCCCCTGATTGACATTTAGATTGCCTCCAGGTCTTAACTAATGTGAATAATGCTCCAATGAACATGCAAGTGCATCTATCTCTTCAATATCCTATTTTCGTTTCCTTCAGATAAACACCCAGAAGTAGGATTGCTGGGGACCTGGGTGGCTCAGTTGGTTAAGTGTCTGACTTCCACTCAGGTCATGACCTCAGGGTTCCTGAGTTCAAATCCTGCATCAGGCTAGCTGCTGTTAGCACAAAGCCTGCCTCGGATCTCTCACTCTCTCTCTGCCCTCCCCCTGCTCATGTGCTCTCTCTCAAAAATAAATAAACATAACAAAAAAAAAAAAAAAAAGGACTGCTGGATCATATGGTAGTTCGATTTTAATTTTTTTGAGAAACCTCCACCTGTTTTCCGCAGTGGCTGCACCAATTTACATTCCTATCCACGGGGCACCAGGGCTCCCTTTTCTCTACATCCTTGCCAGCACTTGTTGTTTCTTGTCTTTTTGAGAAATACCATTCTGTCAGGTGCAAGGTGATATCTCATGTTCCTAATTTTAAAATCTTCTGTGTAATAAGAGCACTGTATACTTTTTACACTTTTAACACTGTGACAAGACATCTCATGGGAGCCTCACCCGAAGCAGACAGGGCAGGTATTAGTTTCACTAAGAAAAATGGGATACAAAAAGCTTAAATAAACAACACAGTTCTTGCCAAAGCAAGGGCTAAAAAAAAAAAAAAAACAGGTCTCCAAAACATATATTTAGCTTCAAATTTCATCATTAGCTCAATATTTTTCCACTTCAACAAACACCCTCGCAATCACTTACAAAAGAGGACAGTGAAAGAGGGGTTTGCAAAGGGAAGGAAGCCCAGATAAGCATCCCAAGTGCAACTCCATGCAAACAAACACTTGTTGGAAGCCTGTCACACATGGGGCACTGTTCTAGATGCTGCGGCTTCAGCAATGAACAAGACACATTCCCAGCCCTCCCAGAGCTTACTTTCCAGTGAAGGACAAATACATGATATAATACCAGGAAATAACAAGTGCTATAAAAAGAAATGCAGGCTTCACTTATAAGAGGAATCTGCAAAGGCCAAACTCATAAAAACAGAGTAAAATGTTTACCAGGGGCTGGGAGGTACTGGAACAGAAGTGTTGTTTAAAGGTACAAACTTGCAACCAGTAAATAAATGCACAGTATAGTGAATACAGACAAAGATAGTATATTACAATCATCAGACTTGCTAAGAGACTGGATTTCAATTATTCCAAGCCACAAAAAAGTGATAATTATGTAACATGATAGAAGTAGTAACTATTGCTACAGTGGCAATCATATTACAAAACACACCTGCATCAAATCAACATGTTGTGCACCTTGTATTTATGCAATGTCATATGCCAAATATATTTCAATTAAAAAAAGAAATGCAGGTTACACAACACTACAAATACGCTACTCCGTAAGCATACTAACCACCAATGAACCATACACTTTAAGGTGGTCAGCAGTGTGGCCAATCTGTTTTTAAAATGCAGCTTATGGGGCTCCTGAGTGGCTCAGTCAGTCAAGTGTCCAACTCTTCATTTCATCTCAGGTGATGACCTCACAGTCCTGACACTGGGCCCTGCCTGCATCAAGCTTGGCGCTGAACATGGAGCTTAAGATTCTCTCTCTCTCTCCCTCTGCCCCTCCCCTGCACATGCACACACGCACACGCACGCATGCACTCTCTCTCTCTCTCAAAAAATACAAAAGTAAAACGCAGCTTATCAGTGGAGTTGGGTACTGAACTTCACGATTCTGTGCTACTTTAAATCCCTACCCAAGTGAAGATGGCAGATTGATTATACATCCTCATCTGGTACCCAGAATGCCAGCAGACAGGCTTCTGGACTCTAGGGAGCTCTGATAAACTGACCAACTCAAGATAAAAAGACCCACAATATTGACAATGGACGTTCCCCAACAGATGGTCCTAAGACATCACCTATAGTGGGGCTCAGAGTACAAGCTTTCCTCCCCCTGTTCCTGAACTCAGTCATTTCTTCCCTTAACTTAATCATGAGTAGACAAGCAGATATTTGAGAAAAGCTACTCACATGCAAGAAAGAGACCAAATCAAACCAAAAAAAAAAAAAGGCAAATCAAGCAACCCAAAGACTATGCAAGAAGGAAAACACTTTCATGTATCAATCACCTCAGGGAAATATAACACTGGTGAAAGAGAGTATGACTTTTAAAAAAGAGCTCCAGAAAATTAAAATAATGATAGAAGTCTTAAAAATAATCAGTAGAAGGATGGGAAAATATAGTTAAGAAAAATCTTCCACAAAGTAGAATAAAAAATCAAGAAAGAAGAAAGGAAGAGAAGGGTGAAAAGATTAGAAGAATGGTCCAGGAAATCCAACATCTGAAAAATTTGCCTGAAGGAGCGAAGAAAGAAAGCAGATAAGAAAAATCATCAATAAAATCACTTCAGAAATTTTCCCAGGAATGCGTTTCCAAACATAAGGAGCTCCCTGAGTCTCCAATAAAATGAATCAAAAGAAACCCAGAGCAAGTCACAGCACTGCCAAATTTCACCACATTTGGGGACAAAAAGACAATTCCAAAAATTCCCTCAGAAAAAAACTGGCCACATATTAACACGTAAGAAATCAAAATGGCTTCAGATTTCCTAACAGTAAGACAATGCCAGAAGGCAATGGAGCTTGCCTCCAAAATTCTAGAGGAAAATTTCCAACTGAGAACTCTATACTCAAACTACTCATCCAATGTGGATGTAGAATAAAGGTGTCTTCTGCAAGATCTCAAAACCTTCCACACACTCTTCCTCAGGATAAGCTCTTCCAAAACATGAGAGTAGGTCTGGAAAGAGAAATACAAGAGACACAGGACACAGAAGAAATGTGAAGGAATCCACAGATGAACGTGAAGAGGGATCCCAGCATGACTCCTGTGTGTCCTCGACCCCGGGCAACCATCCAGACGACCAGCACCTATAGAGTGTGCACCCTGTCCCTGTGGGCATTCTCTTTTCAGGCACTATGTTCAGCAATTATTGTGCATCATCTCATTTAAATTCTATAGTAATCCTGTGAGATGAGCTACTATTAACTGTCATTATGGCTCTTTTGTACATGAGAAAACTGAGGTTCAGACAGATTCATTTCCCCAAATGTCACATGGCTGTGAGTGGCAGAGTTGAAAATTCACACCCAAACCTGTTAGCCTTTTACACCTGTGCTTGTGACCACTATAGGATACTGTGAGATGGAACAGACATTTGGAAACCTGAAGGAGGAGGGAAAGGAAACAAGGATAAGAAAGCAAAGAGGACAGGTACATGCAACAAGATATAAAGAAAGAGACTACCATTCATGGGTAACACTGTTATGTATTTATTTTCTGATTTCAACAACTTTTCCAAATTAAAAAAACAAAGAGGAAACAGATGAAGGAAGGGGGAGAGAGGAAAGTGGCAAGTGAAGGGGAAAATGGAAAGAAACAGGAAAAAGTCATAGCATTAAGAAATACAGTTGGAATGACATGCTCAGTCAGGACTTCAAAAAGTACAGTCTTTAATGGCACATCGTAATTCAAGTGACATTGGGTCCAATCCATTACTAAGTAATCACATCCAACAGGATCCCATATTCCTTCAACTCACCTTTTCAGATTTCATCAAAATGCAACAGGTCAGAAAATCTAATAACAGGCACACTTAATCATTTTTAGATTCCTTTCTTAAGAGACTAGGTAAAACACATCATTCGGTTAATAATTTTCAACTAAAGCAAAAGTCTTGTATACTATATTCAATAGGCTTGAAAACCCCTACTCAATAAAACTAATTGCTAAATTAACTAGGTTCATGTTGGAGTCAGTAACAGAGGTCTGACTTGATTTGGGTGTTTTCCTTTGATTTTATTCTCATACAATAATGTATGCTTAACTTCCATAAATATATACTTTGCCTTCAAGAGAACCTAATTTATCACATGTATTCTTTACTCTCACTCTCTCTTAACAGCTACTCTTCCCATGTAATCTCCAAAAAAACAGAAAACCAAGAACTATGAGCAATTCAAAAATCCTCATGGATTTGTGCAATTAAAAAACAGTTTAAATTAATAGATGGGGGCCCCGGGTAGCTCAGTTGGTTAAGACTCTTGATCTCAGCTCAGATCTTGATCTCAGGGCCGTGAGTCAAGCCCTGCATTAGGCTCTGCACTGGGCATCAAGCCTACTGTAAAAAAATAAAATATTAATTTTAGAACAATTCTGGGCTATTATTCATCTCAGTGAATAATCAAAGAAATCCAAAAGAATGTGGCATTGAAGTACAACATTTTGTCTACTGAATCACAAACTTTGAAAAAAGAAAAAGAGGCCCAGGGTGCTTGAGTGGCTCAGTTGGTTAAGTTACAGAGAGGGAGGGAGGCAAACCACAAGAGACTTTTAAATACAGAGAACAAACTCAGGGTGGATTGGCAGATGGGGAAATAGGGGAGAGGGGAAACTGGGTGATGGGCACTGAGGAGGGCACTTGATGGGATGAGCATTGGGTGTTGTTTGTAAGCCAATATGACAATAAATTATATTCATTAAAAAAAGAAAAAAGTATCCAACTTTTGATCTCAACTCAGGTAATGGTAATGATCTCATGGCTAGTGAGTTCGAGCCCCATATCAGGCTGTGCGCTGACAGCATGGAGCCTGGTTGGGAGTCTTATCTCCCTCTCTCTCTCTGCCCCTGCTCAAGCTCTCTCTCTCTCCTTCTCTCTCAAAAATAAATAAACATTAAAAAAAAAAAAAAAGCCAGTATCTAAAACAGGTGAAATTGATGTAACTATTTTGTGTCACAAAAAATTGGTACAAACTTTTTAGAAAGCTTTATAAAAAACATTAAAAAAATTATATTCTTTGACCCAGTGATCTTGGTGGAACTAGGAAATAACTGACCTGAAGCCAGGAAATAACTAAGAAAAAAAAATGCAGTAAGAAAATAGTCACTAGCTACAGTTAACTATTTACAAGCAAACCATTTAATAAAAGAGGGAATGATGAATAAGTAAATTATGTCCTACCAACTCCATAAGAGCACTACGAAATAGGTTAAACATTTGATAATTTTACATTTAACCCATTAAATTTTTTGAAAACAATAAAAAAATCAAATAAGGACATATAAACCAATCATAATTCTACCACTAAGGGATTACTACAGCTAAAATTGACACATGCTTTCTCCTATGTGACACAAACACATTTTTGGCACAATTAGTGTCATACCATACGAGTAATTTTGTTAAGAATTTACATTGTTTTTAATATTTTATAATATTAATAGTTTTACAACGCCACAATAAGCACCACTGTGTAAGTCTCAGGTTACTTTCTTAGGATAAACCCCTGGAAGAATTACTAAATTAGTTAAGTATGGAGAGTCTACTCATTTATACTCCCAATCAGTGAGAATGAATATGAGTTGTTGGATTTTTTTTTAATTTTTTTTTTAATGTTTGTTCATTTTTGAGAGACAGAGCATGAGTGGGAGAAGGGGCAGAGACAGAGGGAGACACATAATCTGAAGCAGGCTCCAGGCTCTGAGCCGTCAGCACAGAGTCCGATGCGGGGCTCAAACTCCCAGACCGCGAGATCACGGCCTGAACTCAAGTCAGACGCTTAACTGACCGAGCCACCCAGGTGCCTCTGAGTTGTTGGATTTTTTTAAAAAGCAGAGTGCAAATTTTAAAAAGTGCTATAATGAAGAGAATATATGTGAACAAACAGGAGAAGAGAACACACAAGTAATCTTATTTTTTAAAATTTCCTTTAATGTTACAGCTGTATTGCTTCACAATTTAAATTACTAATTTCATGGGCTAGCTTCAATGAAAACTATTATTCTCAGGGCTCTTTTCACAAGAACAGAATCCTTAAAGATTCATACCAAATAATATACCTCAGACCTATAGCTAAATTATTTCCATGGTATTTTTCACTCCAGAGATAAGAGAGTGTTATTCTGACCTACATACTAATTATCTTCTAGCAGGAATGCCATTCCTGGTCACAATGTTGAATTCCTTTTAAACTGGTTTTTGTTTAGCTGTGACCCTCAACATATCATCCTAATCCAACTGAAACCATAAGAGAGCCCATTAAAACTTCCCCCTAATTGTTTATGTTGTAAATATTTCATAAAACAAGTATATTCATATTTAAAAAATCAGAGCCAAGAGATGTTCCTAAGAAAGGCCATCACATTTTTAAATATTCCCTATTATTACAACCATATGCTATTTCCCACAGCAGTACGATAATCAAGTATCCCAACACACTACCAAATTCATTCCTACTAAGAGAAATAATATTCAATTTTAAATGAAATAACTATTTTGCTTGAAGTACTACACAAAGATACTTTGGGAGGTCAAAATGTGTGGGACAGGGCACCTGGGTGGCTCCATTGGTTAGGTGACCGACTTTGGCTCAGATCATGATCTCACAGTTCATGAGTTCAAGCACCGCGTCAGGCTCTGTGCTGACAGCTCAGAGCCTCAAGCCTACTTCAGATTCTGTGTCTCCCCTCTCTCTACCCCTCCCCTGCTCATGCTCTGTGTCTCTCTGTCTCTCAATAATAAATAAGCGTTAAAAAATTTTTTAAAAATGTGTGGGAGAAACAGACTGACCAGTAATAATTCGAATACAAGGCAGACTATACTAAAATACAGGGTCCCATAATATACTAAGATTGACTGCAGAAGGGCAGTGGGGAGAATAGTAGGATGACATGGGCTGCCTTGGTAAATACCACTTTTTTCTCATGGACAGCACTTATGCCAAGTCTCTTAACATAACTCTAAATAAAATGTGCATGATTAATTCCCAATGGTCAATTCAATGTTCACCTACAACCAAAACAGCATAGTGGAAAGGATATGCACTATAAAGACAGTCAAGTCTGATTTCCTACCCATCTCTGCCACCAACTGGCTATGAGGATGACTGACAACAGTTCCAATCTACCAAAGCAGATGATACCTGTATGTCATTACTTAGCATGGCATCTGACATGCCAGAAGCATTCAATACATGTTTGTTGAATGGATGGATAGAGAGGTGGAATTACTTTGAGGATTACATGCGGAAATTCTCGCACCATTATAATAGGTACTTGGTAAATGGCAGCTGCCTTATCCTACCTACTTCCCTTCTGTCCCACATCTGCTGTGGGTTTCTGTCCCTCACAGAGGATCTCTTTCCATGGAATCCACTGTTATTCTTTCTGGAATAAATTCCAAATTCACATTTCTAGAAATGATAATCTGACCAGATATCAATAATGTTTTGTCATCTTTTCCTCCAAATTAGCTTCCCTTCTAAACTTCTTTTTTTTTCCTCAACGAAGCAACCAAAACTAAGCATCTACCATGAGTTCTATTCTGTGCTGGGCTGAAAATGCAGAATCCCACCTTCAATAATTTTATACCGAGGGGCACCTGGGTGGCTCAGTAGGTTGAGCGTCCAACTTCAGCTCAGGTCATGATTTCACATTCGTGGGTTCAAGCCCTGAGTGAGGCTCTGTGCTGACAGCTCAGAGCCTGGAGCCTGCTTCAGATTCTGTGTCTCCCTCTCTCTGCCCCTTCCCCGCTCATGCTCTGTCTCTCTCTCTCTCAAAAATGAATAAACGTTAAAAAATTTTTTTAATAAAAATAAAAAATAATTTTATACCTACTTGTAAATAATAAACTAACAACATCCAAAATAGAAAATAGTAAGCTGTTCATTCCATGTATCTAAAAGTTACTTAACTGAAAATTCAACTATATGTGACAAAAGTAGTTTTTCTCTGGTTTTTTGTTTGTTTGTTTGTTTTAAAGACTACAGGACAGCCATGATAGAAGTATACACACAAGTTTGGAACTAGTAATTCATGTCTGGAAACTCATCATAAAGAAATAACCCTAAAGGGGAGAAGGAGATGAAAAGTTATTTAAACAAAAGATGTTCATTGTAGTATCATGCATAAAACAGGAAAAATTAGAAATAACTTTAAAATTGAACAGTAAAGGAATATCTGGTTTCTTTCAGTTTTTATTACCAAAGTATAGTTGACATACAATGTTATAGTTGTTTCAGGTGCACAACATAGTGATTTGACAATTCTATACATTATTCAACGCTCACCACAGTAAGTGAATCAAGTGTAGTCACCATCTGTCACCATACAACGTTAGTATAATATTACTGACTATATATTCTTTAGGCTGTACTTTTGTTTTATGGGTTTGTTTTGTTTTTTTTTTTTTGCACATAGTAACAACCATTTATTTACTTTTGAGCATTAAGGGAGTTCAGCTCATCTGAGCTGTATTTGGCTAATCTTTTTTTTTTTTTAAATATAACTTACTGTCAAATTGGTTTCCATACAACACACAGTGCTCATCCCAACAAGTGCCCTCCTCAATGCCCTATGCTGTACTTTTTATCCCCATGACTTACTTATTTTATGACTAGAACTTTGTACTTCTTAATCCCCTTAACCTATTTCATCTACCTGCCTACCCGCCTTCACTCTGGCAACCAGTTTTATTTTCTGCATTTATGAGTCTGTTTGTGGTGGGGGTTGTTTATTCATTTGTTTTGTTTTTAAGATTCCACATGTAAGTGAAATCATATGGTATTTGTCTTTCTTTTATTTCACTTAGCATAATATCCTCTAGGTCCATCCATGTTGTTGCAAATGGCAAGATTTCATTATCTTTTTATGGCTAATATCCCATTGTATGTATATGTATATGTATACATATATGTATATAAATACACACCACATATTCTTTATCTGTTCATCTCTAGACATACACTTAGGTTGCTTCCATATCTTAGCTATTCATTGTAAATAATGCCAGAATGAAGATATGGGTGTATATATTTTTTCAAATGTGTGTTTTCATTTTCTCTAGGTAAATACCCACAAGTGGAATTACTGGATTATAGGGTAGTTCTATTTTTAATTTTTTGAAGAACCTCCATAATGTTTTCCACAAGGGCTGTATCAATTTGTATTCTCACCAAGAGTGCATGAGAGTTCCTCTTCCTCCACATCCTTGCCAACACTTGTTATTTCTTGTCCTTTCGGTACTAACCTTTCGGACTGGTGAGGGGTGATATCTCATTGTAATTTTGATTTGTGTTTCCCTGATGATTAGTGATGTTGAGCAACTTTTCATATGCCTGTTGGTCATCTCCATGTCTTCTCTGAAATATCTATTCATGTCCTCTGCCCATTTTTAATCATATTATTTACTTTTTGTGTTGCACTGTGTAAGTTCTTTATATTTTGGGGACATTAACTCCTCAATGGATAAATCATTTGCCAATATCCTCACCTATTCAGTAGATTGCCTTTTAATTTTGTCAACAGTTTCCTTCGTTGTGCAAAAGATTTTTATCTAATCAAAAAGATGAAAGAGCTATACTCTGAAAACTATAAAGAACTGAGAAAGAAATTGAAGACAATACAACAAATGGAAAAATATTACCCGCTCATGGGTTGGAAGAATATTATTAAAATGCCCATACTACCCAAAGCAATCTAGAGATTCAGTGTTATCCCTACCAAAATACCAAGAGTATTTTTCACAGAACCCAAATAAATAATCCTTTAATGTAAATGGAACCACCAAAGATCTCAAATAGCCAAAGCAATCTTGAGAAAGAAGAACAAAGATGAAGTATCACAATCCCAGATTTCAAGATATACTATAATGCTGTAATAATCAAAACAGTACGGTACCAGTACAAAAATAAACACACAGATCAACAAAACAGAATAAAAAATACCAGAAATAAACCCACGTTTATATGGTCAATTAATCTATGACAAAGGAGGCAAGAATATACAATGAGGATAAGACAGTTTCTTCATCAAGTGGCCTTGGGAAAAATGGACAGATATATGCAAAAGAATCAAACTGGACCACTTTCATACACCACACACCAAAATAAATTCAAAATGAATTAAAGACCTAAATGTGAGTCTTGAAACCATGAAACTCTTTAAAAAAAAAAATAGGCAATAATCTCTTGGACATCAGCCTCAACAACACATTTACGGATATATCTCCTCAGGCAGGGGAAACAGAAGCAGCAAGAAACTCATGAGACAACACCAGAATGAAAGGAACCTCTGTTGTGGCCCAGGCACTGGACGGTATATTATACAACCATTAAAGTATTTGAAAACATTTCCTAACATTAAAAATGTTCACAATCTCTTAAGTTAAAAGGATATTAAGTATATCCAACAAACAGTAAGTGATAACATGAAATAAGAATTACATGGAAAAAATTATAGAAATAGAGCAAAATAGTAATTGTGATGTTCTGGATGGTAGTATTATGAGTTTTTTCTTCCTACTTTTCTGTATTTATCAGACTTTCTTCACTGAGCAGGTATTATTTGTATAGTAAAAATTTAATAAATGTTTCAACATTCTAGGAACATGCAATTCTCATGCATTTTAGTCAGAACAGAATTCTTCACCTGGAGCCCAGTATATCTTTCTTTCTTCATTTATTCATGAGTCTGGCTCTGCTCTAGACAATAAGAATACAGCAGTAAACAATACGTACCATAAGATCATGCAACACAGCATGACATTGCCCTAAGGAAGGCATAGTACCTAGGGCCTACAACATTTTGGGGGACCTATGAAAATGTTTCAAAATCAGAAGAGAACAATGAAATTTTAGGCTGAACAGAATGTTTTAATAAGTAATATTAATATAGTCATCTTTATACTAATGCAGTCATAAAACACAATTTTTGAAACTTTTTTTATGAAAAAAGGCACCTACAAAGGCAAAAGTGCCTCAGACTCATGAAAGTCATACTGTGGCCCTAGGAGACATTCATGCTGAGGACCAAATATAAAGAAGGAGCCAGCAATTCAATTTAGGAGAAGAGTATTTCAGTTACAGTAGCTGGAACAAAGGTCCTAAAAATGGCTTAAAAGCTAATAGTATGTATGGGAAAGGTAGTACTATGACAATGGCCTTGTTTGAACCACCTCTAAAAAGTATAAAGACAACTTGGAATAAAATTAATAATGCGAAGGGATTTAGAAATTTAACCATGGAGGCAAAAGTTCTGTACACAAAACACTGTAAGACATCAATGAAAGAAATTGATGACACACAAAAAAATGGACAGATATCTCCTGCTCATGGACTAGAAGAATTACTATTATTAAAATGTCCAGGGGCACCTGCGGCAACTCAGTCAGTTGAGCATCTGACTCTTGATTTCAGCTTGGGTCATGATCCCCGGGTTGTGGGACTGAGCCCCACGTAGGGCTCCACGCCAAACATGGAACCTGCCTGAGACTCTCTCCTTCTCCCCCACTCACATACAATCTAAAAATATTTATTTTTAAAATAATAAATAACACCCAAAAAACAAGGTTCCAGAGCCAGATGGCTTTCCAGGGGAATTACCAAGCATTTAAAGAAGAGTTAACACCTATTCTCTTGAAGGTGTTCCAAAAAATAGTAATGGAAGGAAAATTTCCAAACTCTTTGTATGAAGCCAGCATTACCTTGATTCCAAAACCAGACAAGACCCCACTAAAAAGGAGAACTACACACCAATTTCCCTGATGAACATGGATGCAAAAATCCTCAACAAGATACTAGCCAACAGAATCCAACAACATTACATTAAAAAAATTATTCACCATGATCAAGTGGGATTTACACCTGGGATACAGGGCTCATTCAATATCTGCAAAACAATGAATGTGATACATCACATCAATAAAACAAAGGACAAGAACCACATGATCCTCTCAATAGATGCAGAGAAAGCATTTGACAAAATACAGCATCCTTTCTTGATAAAAACCCTCAAGAAAGTAGGGAGAGAACCATCATACGCCGTGATCATAAAAGCCATATATGAAAGACCCAACGCTAATATCATCCTCAATGGAGAAAAACTGAGTTCTCCTAAGGTCAGGAACAAGACAGGATGTCCACTCTCACCACTGTTATTCAACATAGTACTGGAAGTCTTAGCCTTAGCAATCAGACAACACAAAGAAATAAAAGGCATCCAAATTGGCCAGGAGGAGGTCAAACTTTCACTCTTTGCAGATGACATGATACTCTATATGGAAAACCCTAAAGATTCCACCATTTCCAAAAGAAGACATCCAGATGGCCAAATGACACGTGAAAAAAAATGCTCAACATCACTCATCATCAGGGAAATAAATACAAATCAAAACCACAATGAGAGACCACCTCACACCTGTCAGAATGGCTAACATTAACAACTCAGGCAACAACAGATGTTGGCAAGGATGCAGAGAAAGAGGATCTCTTTGGTACTGATGGTGGGAATGCAAACTGGGGCAGCCACTCTGGAAAACAGTGTGGAGGTTCCTCAAAAAATTAAAAATAGAACTACCCTATGACCTAGGAATTGCACTACTAGGTATTTACCCAAGGGATACAGGTATGCTGTTTTGAAGGGACCCCCCAATGTTTATAGCAGCACTATCAACAATAGCCAAAGTATGGAAAGAGCCCAAATGTCCATCGTTGGATTAATGGATAAAGAAGATGTGGTATATATATACAATGGAGTATTACACAGCAATCAAAAAGAATGAAATCTTGCCATTTGCAACTACGTGAATGGAACTAGAGGGTATTATGCTAAGCGAAATTAGAGAAAGACAATTATCACATGACTTCACTCATATAAGGAATTTAAGATACAAAACATGCACATAAGGGAAGGGAAGCAAAAATAATATAAAAACAGGGAGGGGGACAAAACATGAAGAGACTCTTAAATATGGAGAACAAACAGGGTTACTGGAGGGGTTGTGGGAGGTGGGATGGGCTAAATGGGTAAGGGGCATTAGGAATCTAATGAAATCTTTGTTGTACTACATGCTAACTAACTTGGATGTTAAGTTTAAAAATAAATAAATAATTTGAAAATAATAATAATAATAATAATAATTAAAATGTTCATACTCTTCAAAGCAGTCTACAGATTCAATGCAATCTCTATCAAAATTCCAATGGCATTTTTCACAGAAATAGAAAAAAAAATCTCAAAATTTGTATGGAATCATAAAAGACCCTAAATAGCCAAAGCGATTTGCAGAAAGAAGAACAAAGAACAAAGCTGCAGGCATCATACTTCTTGATTTCAAACTATATTAGAAAGCCATAGTAATCAAAACAGTAAGTTTTTATGTCTACATAAAAACAGACACATAGACCAATGAAACACAATTGAGAACCCAAAAATAAACAGACAGACATATAGTCAACTAAACTATTACAGGGGTGCCAAGAATACAGGCTCGAGAAAGCCATACACCATATACAAAAATCAACTCGAAATGGATTAAAGACTTAATGTAAGAACTGAAACCACAGAACTCCTTAAAAAAAAACACAGGGGGTAAGATCTTTGATACTAATTCTAGCAATGATTTTTTGGATATGATACCAAAAGCACAAGAAACAAAAGCAAAAATAAACAGAACTGCATCACACTAAGTTTCTGCACAGCAAAAGAAAAATCAACAAAATCAAAAGGCAACCCACAGAATAGGGAAAAAATCTGCAAACTATGTATCTGATAAGGAGTTGATATTCAAAATACATAAGGAATTCATACAACTCAATAGCAAAAAAGCAAATTACCTGATCAAAAAATGGTGAAGGATTTGAATAGACATTTTTCCAAAGAAAACATACAAATAGCCAACAGATATATGAAAAGGTGCTAAACATCAACGAATCATCAGGAAAATGCAAATCAAAACCACAACGAAATAATCACTTCACAGGTGTTAGGATGACTATTATCAAAAAGACAAGATAACAAATGTTGGCAAGGACACGGAGAAAAGGAAACCCTTGTAAAACTGTTACCTGGAATGTAAATTGGTATGGCCTCTGTGGAAAACAGCAAGGAGTTTCCTCAAAAAATTAAAAATAGAGCTACCATATGATCCAGCAATCCCACTTCTAGGTATATACAAAAAGGAAATGAAAATAGCATCTGGAGGAGATATGTGCACTCCCATGTTCATTGCAGCCTTATTCACAAATAGCTAAGATAGAGAAAGAACCTATTAATGGATGACTGGATAAAGAAAATGTGTGTATATGTACACAATGGAGTATTATGCACACACACACATACACTCACAAAGAAAGAAATCCTGCCATTTGCGACAATATGAATGAATCTGGAGGACATGTTAACTGAAATAAACCAAAGACAAATACTGTACAATCTCTCTTATACATGAAATCTAAAAAAGTCAAACTCATAGAAACAGTAGAAAAGTAATTACCAGGGGTTGCCGGTGGTGGGAGAAATGGGGAGACGTTGGTTAAAGGGCATAAACGTTCAGTTAATAGATAAATAAGTTCTGAGGATCTAATGTACAGTATGGTGATTACAGGTAAAAATACTGTATTTTACACTTGAAATTTGCTGATGGAGTAGATCTTAAGCGTTCACTCCACATACACACAAAAAATTTGCTAATGTGAGGTGATGAATGTATTAGTTTGATTGTGGTAATCATTTACATTGTATATGTATATAAAACCATCATGCTGCACATCATAAGCATATACAATTTTGTTTGTCAATTACACCTCAATAAATCTGCAGGAAAAAAGAAAGAAAGGAGATCACATAAGAAATAGGTGAGGGGCGCCTGGGTGGCTCAGTCAGGTAAGCGTCTGACTTGACTTCAGCTCAGGTCATGATCTCATGGTTGGTAAGATCGAGCCCTGCATCAGGCTCCGTGCTAACAGCACAGAGCCTACTTGGGATTCTCTCTCCCTACTCTTCCCCTCCTCGAAATAAATAAATAAACGGAAAGGAAAGGAAAGAAAATAGGTGAGACAATGAGGCATTTCAATAGAATCTAAAGAAGAGACTTAAGGAAATGTGACTACTTTCTTCAACTTTCCTAAGGATGGAAACTGGAACAATTCCAAGGATTGGAAGAGATATTCTGAGTAGCTAGAAGTGTGTCTAAGGAAAGAAAGTTACAAGGATGTAGATTTTCACTCAATAATAAAATTGCTCTAACTCCTCAGTGTTCAACACTGAGGGTGTAGTGGAGTTATAAATTCTCCATCTCTTAGATTCAAGCAGAGGACAGAGAGCCGAACATCAGGAATATTGCAGAGAGCACCTCTGCATCAGAAAGAAGACTGAATAAGAGAATAACCAAGGTCCTGTCCATCCCTGTAATCCTACATATGTTTGCACAGAAGTCATCATAGGGAAGCAGAGGTCTGCTACAAGCTGGGTTCACCAGAAAACAGACTGAAACAGAGATACTGGCAGGACCTTGTTGTGACTGCGTGATAGCTCAACTTCTTCTGCTCCTGTGCCATTCCCTTCCCCCACAGGGACCATCCTGACAGCACGCCTCCAACCAACTTCCTGCACACTATCTCCATCTACTCCGTAAAACTTGATTTAATTGTAAAATGCTTTTGTTGCTATGGACTGTAGTTTTTTGTTATTGTTTGTAATGTTTATTTTTGAGAGAGCGAGTGAGCAAGCACGCACACAAGTTGGGGAGGGGCAGGGAGAGAGAGGGAGACACAGAATCCAAAGCAGGCTCCAGATTCTGAGCTGTCAGCACAGAGCCCAACATGGGGCTTAAACCCACGAACTGTGAGACCTGAGCCATCTGAAGTCGGATGCTTAACAGACTAAGCCACCCAGGCACCCAGCTATGGATTGTAGTTTTTACACTTGATCTTAGCCAAAAGGCCAAGAAGTGATAGGATTGTAGTTTTTAAAACGTTTAATAAATACCGCTCTAGTTATCCTGATTTCAATATTACCCCATTTTAATCACTGTATAGTAATGCATATTGGAGATCTTTAATGCCTGATACAGCAAGTCCCTTTCCTCCCCACCCTTTATTTTTCAAAAATTTTGAGGGCGCTTGGGTGGCTCAGTCGGTTAAGCGTCCGACTTCGGCTCAGGTCATGATCTCACAGTTCATGAGTTCGAGCCCCCCGTCGGGCTCTGTGCTGACAGCTCAGAGCCTGGAGCCTGCTTCACATTCTATGTCTCCCTCTCTCTCTGCCCCTTCCCTGCTCATCCTCTGTCTCTGTCTCAAAAATAAACATTTAAAAAAATTTTTTTTTTAATTTGACATAAACTTTAGAATTGGCTTATCAAGTTAAAAATTACATTTGATATTCTGATGATTATACTGAATTATTGAATTTGATTAGAATTACATAGAATATGAATGTAACTGACATCTTTATTTGACTGAATCAAAATACAGTATTTTCTTTTATTCAGATCATCTTTATGCTACTCAACAGTTTTTTGTTTTGTTTTTTTTAACAGGGGCTTTTTTGTTTGTTTTTTAATGTTTATTTATTTTGAAAGAGAGCGACCATGAGCAGGAGAGGGGCAGAGAGAGTGGGAGAGAGAATCTTAAATAGGCCCCATGCCCAGCATGGAGCCCAACTCAGGGCTTGATCTCATGACTGCAAGATCATGGCCTGAGCCAATATCAACAGTCAGACACTTAACTGACTAAGCCACCCAGATGCTCTGCCATTCAACAATTTTATGATTTATTCACATAGGTCTTATGTGTTTCTTGTTATGTGTTTTCCTAAATATTTTATATCTATGGTTAATATGTGAATGAGACTTTTTTTAGAGATAAAAAAGTTATTACCAAGTGAGTAAGGATAATATTGATTTTTTTTCTTAATATTTTTTTTTTTTTTGAGAGAGAGAAAGAGAAAATAAGCGGGGGAGGAGCAGAGGGAGAGAGAGAGAGAATCTTCGCATGCTCCACACCTAACGCAGGGCCCAACACCGGGCTCAATCTCACAACCGCGAGATCATGACCTGAACCAAAATCAAGAGTCACCACTCAGGTACCCCAAAGATAATTGATTTTTTAAATGCTACTGTTATAACCAGCCACCTTGAGTCTTTTATTAGTCCTGGTAGTTTATTCCTATTACAATACACAGGGAAGTTATGATTTTTCTAATAGACTACTTATAAACATCTGAAAATTATAGTTTGACTATACCTTCTCAGTTTTTAAAAATTCACTAGCTAGAATTCAATCCCTATCAATATAACAGCAGCATTTTTCCAGAACTAGAACAAACAATCCTAAAATTTATATGGAGCCACAAAAGATCCCGAATAGCCCAAGCAATCCTGAAAAAGAAGAACAAAACTGGAGGTGTCAAAATTCCAGACTTCAAGTTACATTACAAAACTGCTATAATCAAAACAGTATGGGACTGGCACAAAAAGAGACACAGAGATCAATGGGAAAGAAAAGAAAACCCAGAAATAAACCCACAATTATATGGTCAATTAATCTTTGACAAAGGAGGCAAGAATATACAATGGGAAAAAGTCTCTTCAACAAATAGTGTTGGGAAAACTGGACAGCTACATTGAAAAGAATGAAGCCAGATGACTTTCTTACATCATACACAAAAATAAACTCAAAATGGATTAAAGACCTAAATGTAAAGACCTGAAACCATAAAATTCCTAGAAGAGAGCACAGGTAATAATTTCTCTGACGTCAGTGGTAGTAACATTTTTCCAGATATGATTACTGAGACAAGGGAAATAAAAAAGCTAAAATAAACTACTGGGACTACATCAAACTTAAAAACTTCTGCACAGCCAAGAAACAATTAACAAAACTAAAAGACAGCCTACTGAATGGAAAAAGATAGTTGCAAATAGCATATCCAATAGTTAGTATCCAAAATATAGAGAGAACTTATATAAAACTTATCAGCAAAACAAACAATCCAATTAAAAAACAGGCAGAAAACATGAAAAGACATTTCTCCAAAGACATCCATATCAAGAGACACATGAAAAGATGCTCAACATCATTCATCACCAGGGAAATGCAAATCAAAACTACAATGAGGTATCACCTCACATGGGTCTGAATGGCTAAAATCAAAAACACAAGAAATAACAAGTGTTGGCAAGGATGTGGAGAAAAAAGAACCCCCGTACACTGTTGGTGGAAATGCGAGCTGTATTTGTGGAAAACAGTATGAAGCTTCCTCAAAAAGTTAAAAATAGAACTACCCTATAATCCAGTAGTTGCACTACTGGGTATTTACCAAAAAAAGACAGGGGCACCTGGGTGGCTCCGTCAGCTGGGCATCTGACTTCAGCTCACGTTGTGATCTCATGATCTGTGGGTTCGAGCCCTGCATCGGGATCTGTGCCGACAGCCCAAAGCCTGAACCTGCTTCGGATTCTGTGTCTCCCTCTTTCTCTGCTCCTCCCCTGCTCACGCTCTGTCTCTCTCTCAAAAATAAACATTAAAAAAATTAAAAAAAAAAAAACAACACTAATTCAAAGGGATATATGCATCATTAATTATAATAGCCAAATATGGAAACTGCCTAAGTCTCCACAGACAGATAAATGGATAAAGAAGATACAGTGTGTGTGTGTGTGTGAATGCATGTATATACATATATACATATATACATACATAAATTCACACACACACACACACACACACACACTATATGTATGATAGAACATTATTCAGCCATAATAAAGAATGAAATCCTGCCATTTGTAACAACACAGATGGAGCTAGAGAATATACTGCTAAGTGAAATAAGACAAAGACCCCATATGATTTTGGTCATATATTGAATTTAAGAAACAAATGAGCAAAGGAGAAAAAAAAAAAAAAAAAAAGACAAACCAAAAAAGACTCTTAATAGAGAACTGATGGTTACCATAGGGGAGATGGGAGAGAGGATGGGTAAAATACATGATGGGGATTAAAGAGGACCCTTACCATGATGAGCACTGAGTAATGTAAATAATTGCTGAATCACTATATTGTAACTTGAAACTAATGTAACACTGTATGTTAACTATAACAGAACTAAAATAAAATTAAAACTTGAAAAAAAAATTAACTAGGTAGAACCTGAAGATCAATGCTATTTGAGTTGTCTTACCCCTGACTTAAACTGTTTCACCATTAAACATATTGATTATAGGTTTCTAAAAGGTAACTTTTATCAATGTAAGAAAGTTTCTTTTGAATCACGTCATGCTAAGTTTTTGTCATAAATTGATACTGAATTTCATCAAATACTTTTTGGATTTCTGTCATGAATGTTATACAGATTTTTCTTCTTTTAATCTACTAAGGTAATACAAATAATGTATTACATTATAAGATTCCTGTTACTGAACTGTCCTTGCATTCCAGTGATGCGAACAACTTACTTGAACACGTAATATGTTACTTTTTTACTACACTGCTAGACTGATTTTTGTAACATTTAATTTAGGATTCTCATGTCTATGTTATAAGTGAAACTGACTTATATACATACGCTTTGTGCCTTCTTTGTACATTTTGGTATCATAATGATACTACCCTTACAGAAGGAGTCAGAAAGTGCTCTCTACACACCAGAAAAGTGTTATAGGGAAATTTGTTTCTTGAAGATTTGGTAAAATTCACTTATTAAGCCATCTGGGCCTCATATCTCAGACTACTTTTTCAATTTTTCCCATAATCATTGACCAATTCAAATCTTCTACCTCTCAATGATTCACATTAAAGCATCCGTTTCACCTACATTTTTCACTCTTTGTTATATCTATCTGTACTCATGATTATGCCACTCTTATCATCTCTAATGTTCTGTAATTGTATATAGTCTCATTTCCTTAATCAAATTCACCAAAGAATTTGTCATTTGTTGGCCTATTTAAAAAACAAAACAAAACAGTTTTTGATTTTGTTTAGATTTACTAATTTTTATTTACAAAAATAAAAGCAGAGATCAATTATTTTCTTTCTACTCTGGTGCTATTATTATTACTACTACTACTATCAATATTTTGGTTGTTCACTGGGCCCATTAATTTCCTATTTTTCTAATAAATGCATTTTCTCAATACTTCTTTGGCCTCATCCCACCAGAACTTCCATCTGATGGATGTTTAAGATCTCTATTACTTCCTAATTTCCTTGTGATATTCTCCAAAATTTTGGATACTCAACAAAATTTTGTTGCCTATCTTCCAGATTACCAAATTTGTCTTTAATCACATCTGCCTAATTCTCAAGCAGATGTGCTTAACCTTTTAAGTTCAATAATACTAGTTTAAATTTCCATGAACTTTATTGCATAATCTTTTTTCATACCAGGCTATTATCTAACATATTCACCATCTCACATCTTTTTGAAGATACCAACTAATATGTTTTCAGCTTCTCCTATATTCCCCAAATTCTGCTTACTCTGGGTCTTTCTTTCATCCTATGTGGTTTCCATGAATGCTGGATGACCCTTTGACATTCATTCACACTTCAGAATAAAAGACGAGGTCAATCAACAAGGGCAGCTAATGCATGTCGGGGCTAGCGGCAGGTCTTTCCTTGGGGAGAGTCCCCATTCGGCTCTATGTAAGAGTAGAAGAGGTGTCCAGTGACAGGCTTTGCTTTGGGGTGTATGAGTGGGAAACAAGCAAGAAAATAGGCTGGGAGACAAATACACAAAACTGCCTAGATAAGAAAGTTTCCTCTAGTGGGGAAGGATTTTTGTGGACACTGCCTATGGGAAGGAAGGCTTACATTGTCTTGCCCACCCTGCTTTTTGTTGGGGGTGACCACCCTAATGTTAAGCTCCACTCTGCTTCTCTCTCAGATCCCTACACCCACCTGAGGAGTCCTCCCAAGAGAGAGCATTCACATTTTTCACAGTACAGGTCTCAGCTCTTAGCCGGAGGGTCACAGTTATAAATGGAATACTGTAGTTTCTCGAATTTGGCTCTAGGGCCCCTTCCTGTCAGTAGCGGTTAGGTTAGTCACCGTAAGCTCTGCTTTTAATTCCATTTTCTTTTGCACCTGTGTTTTGGGTTATGATTTTTTAATTTTTATTTCCTTTTGTCAATCTAACCCCACCTGTTTCCAATTTTCCAGGAATTCTTCTTAACTTTTGGTCTACTAAAGGTAGGTACATTTTCTGGTTTTCTAACAGTATAACAGATTTTAATGTCTGTATTTTGTTATTTTAAAGGATTTTTGGTAAGAGGGGAGCTAAAGGCATATGTTCAGGCTGACATTTTATCCCCAAAGTCCAGTTTGTTTTACAAAGTTCCTAAATGAAATATTCCTTTGTAATTTAAACTCTTTTATTCAAAGCACCCCAACTAACACTTTGCTAAGGAAAAGAAAAATCACTCTTCTCAACCCTTGCTTACTGCTGAACAAAACAGATTTCTGCTTTTTCAAGTTCATTAAAAAAGTGACTACAATCCAGTTAAACATGGCAAGTTCCATGAAAGAAATGACATTTAATATTTTTCAGAGGGAGAAACACACACACACACACACACACACACACACACACATATATATATATAAAATCTGATGAGAAAGGCAGTCCTAGAGAAAGAAATGGCAACTTCTCCAGATTTCAAATGGAAAGATTTATTCATTTCATTTACAAGGGATCAAGAGTTTGATCCAATAAATAGGCAGTTACAATAAATCTAAAACCACTAAGGATATAGCAGTTTGATATTTCAAACTTGGCTCTATTTCCCCTAAAAGTGAAAACCCAAACGTATTGCTTCTGCAAATTACACCCACATCAAATATCAATTCAATAAGTATTTCATAAGTGTGTAACATAAATCTTTAAAGAAAGCAAAGCAGGGGCACCTGGGTGGCTCAGTCGGTTAAGTTTCTGACTTTAGCTCAGGTCATGATCTCGTGGTTCATGAGTTCAAGCCCCGTGTTGGGCTCTGTGCTGACAGCTCAGAGCCTGCAGCCTGCTTCAGATTCTATGTCTCCCTCTCTCTCTGCCCCTCCCGCATTCACACTCTGTCTGTGTGGGTCTCTCAAAAATAAATAAATATTAAAAAAAAATTTTTTTTAAAGAAAGCAAAAGCAGATGAAGACAACATGTGGCCTGTCCTTAAACAACAGAAAATCTAAATAAGAAGAAAAATTAATCCAAATTAATTTCCATATCAAGTTAATGATAGATACTAGGAGAGAGTTTAATATTAAATACCACCTCTTTAGCTCTTAAAGAATTACCATAGTCATGGGGCACCTGGGTGGCTCAGTTGGTTAAGCGTCCGACTTTGGTTCAAGTCGTGATCTCGCCGTTTGTGGGTTCGACTCCCACGTCTGGCTCTGTGCTGACAGGTCAGAGCCTGGAGCCTGTTTCAGATTCTGTGTGTCCTCTCTCTCTGCCCCTCCCTCGCTCACACTCTGTTTCTCTCAAAAATAAACATTACCAAAAAAAAGAAAAGAAAAAAGAAAAGAACTGCTATAGTCATTCCCAACCACAATGAGAGAAGGGAGAGAAGCTAAAGTAAATTGCTTTTTTAAAAAACCTATTATTAAAAAAATAAATAAATAAATAATAAAAAATAAAAAAAATAAAAAACCTATTATTATAGGTTATGTTAATATAAGTATTGAAACTAGACCAAAAAGCATATACTAGATACTTACAAGACAATCTTGGCAAGGAAATGCTTGTTTGGCTCACATGAAATTTTAAAAATCTAGACATTTTACATAAAAATCCAGGATTCAGTTTGTCTTGAACAATCAGAAAATTTGACAAATCCAGCCCCATAGTCCCATGTGAAAGCAGAAACCAGGAGCCAGTGGCATGCTAGTAAATGGTAACAAGTGGCTGTGTTGGGAGTAAAAACCAAAAAAGCCCACATCTGTGGCTTTTGCCATGGTGTAAATACCCCCACCGTGGCTGAGGACAAGTTTCCAACATGAGGTCCCAGCTGAGATGCACACAGCTGGCTCTCAGGAGCCAGCTCTGACAGTGACCGCAGCTAGATGATGGCTGCCTCCTGGAAAGGGGTCAAGAGCTGTGTTCTCCAGGATTCCCTCCTCCCTAAGGTCTTACACTTGGCAGCTTCGTGCACTTGGCACCAGTCTGCCCTCCCACCCCCTGTTATTCCCTCCACCCCAAAGAACTCCAGATCAAAGCTGGTGGCAGTACCAGGTACACTATAGCCAGATCACACACAAAAATCATTGCTTAGGTCCCAGGGCACCTAGATGGGTCAGTCAGTTACATGTCCGACTTTAGCTCAAGTCATGATCTCAAGGTTTGTGAGTTCAAGCCCCACACTGAGGAGCCAGGGGTGGCAGAGAAGACAGTGACTCCCAACGGTGAGTTTAGAAGACATACTCAACAAATGGCTGCAGGTGTGGGGGATGTGCGGAGAAGATCCTGATTAGGGCAGCGATTCTCCAGATGCAGAGAGGGAAAGAGAGAACCCCCCAGGAGGGAGGAACATGCTGGGAAGCAAAGGGGACACTGAGGAAGATGGGCATCAAATGAAAAAATAAGTACTTCATCCAAGGAGTCTCAACTCTGACACTTTAAATTGAATTGCAACCGACATTAAAATTAGCTCATTATATTTTCATGTGTATTAAAGGAAAGTGTGGATTTCTAAAGACTGAGAAATATTGGGTTAAAAGAAACATAATAAACCATCCTCAAGTGGCTAAAGAGCTATTCAGTGGAAGAATCTATTTCCAACATCCATTATCCTAATTAACAAGCCATTATTTTCACTGGCGGAGATCCATTTCTAACATGTAGTATGCTAATTTGAGTTGATATAAAAGCACAAAAACTAGCAGAGACATTTGTAGTAGCTATCTCTGGAGGGCAGCCCTTCTGACTATATGCCAGGTGCTGACCCTGGGAGGCAACCTTTGATTAAAGCAGCTGACCACACCTAGAGTGTCTTAAGTTAGCACATAAATACTATCCCGCCTTATGTTTTATGAACCTTTTAAAAGTAAAATAAACTTTTGGGAGATGGTATTTTCAATGCCACTGTTCAGAAAAGGGAAATAATTGAAAGCACAAAGTATATTATTAGTGAATCTAACCTTTAGAAAGGGCAGTAAATTCAGTCCTTATTTTGAAAATCAAAAGGCTTGGGAACACGGAGTCAGAGGAGGCAGCTCCCCAAGACCACGTGATTCCCTGCCCTGGAGAATGTTGCACTTCCCACCCCAGCAACAGCTGCCACTCAGTTATTAACTGCGCCTCTGACAATCCTGGCGTGGGACTGCATACGAAGGCACAGAAAGGAGACATAGGGCAAGTGTTTTGTTTTGTTTCGGTTTTTTTACACTTTAATCTTGAATTCGGCATCCAACTTTTCCAAGCTTAATTTTTTCTCTGACACCTCCCACTCAGCCTACTGCAAAAGTTCTTGTTATAACCATCAGATGAAAATGTTTGGCAAACTATTATTATCAAGTGGAATACAGTACTCCTTTTGGTTTGTACATTATTAGTAGTAATAGTGACCATTGTAATGAGTCATTTTTGCTAGTGTTAAAAAAATTAATTCCTTAGAGACGAGCCTTTTACTACAGCATTACTTTACTACCAACAGAGGTTTATAAAATGCCAACCACATGCATCAAATGGCACGTGCTTGGAATATGAAGTGGTGCGGAACAGGACCCTTGCCTTGATCAAGTCTAGGATCTAACAGACTCAAAGAACCTTAGGTCAGAGAGTGTGGCCACCCACTCGCTGCCAACTCTCTTCTACAATGACTAACCAGTGGTTATCTCTTCTCCGCTTGAACACTTTAGCAATAAGGGATCTGTTACTCAGTGAGGCCACCCATGCCATCAGACCCTCTTAACTGAAAGATATTTACTAGAAAAGAAAGTCCCATACAAAGAGAAGTTCTGTGGGGCCTCTGGGTGGCTCAGCTGGTTAAGCGTACGACTCTTGATTTCGGCTCAGGTCATGATCTCATGGTTTGAGATGGAGCTCTGCAGTCGGCTCTGCACTGACAGCGTGGAGCCTACCTGGGATTCTCTCTGTCCCTCTCTCTAACCCTCCCCCATTCATGCCGGTGTTCCCTCACTCTCTCTCAAAATACATAAGTAAACTTAAAAAAAAAAAAAAGTTCTGTGGCAGTGGGCATCTGAGTCATGGACACACAAGAGAAAGCACAGTTCCTGTGGTTCCTGAATACGTGCTACCATACATCCTAAATATTTCACTGATTACAGCTACTTAATACTTATGAAATGCTATTTCACTGGTTGGGAAACATTTTCCAAAGAAAAACCTCTTTGCTAACTTATTACTGGAGGTAGTAAAACAGAAGTTTTCTATGTATGTATGTATGTATGTATATATACACTTTCAATCATTCAGCAGTCTTCAATGCCCTCCCTCTGAGAAGGCACACAGAGAAAAATTAAGGGCTTAAGCTTCAGAGTCCAGCTACTTGACTTCAAATCTCAGCACTGCCATACCACTTAAGGATCCTTATTTATTAGTATAATCAAGTACTGTAATTAGTATTCAAATTACTTAAAGTATGTAAGCCTCAGTTCCCTTCTCTAGAAAATGGGACTCATTAAAACACCTACTTAACAAGGTTTTCATGAGAACAAAATGAGGTAATACAGTGATTAAACTGAGGTCCACAGACAAAGCTCAGAGGTCTGTGACAATTTTTACTTGTGTTGTTATTTCAAACAGAATCTTTTTAAAAATCTGACATAAGCAGGAGCGCCTGGGTGGCTTAGTTGGTAGAAACATGTGACTCTTATTCTCCAAGTCATGAGTTCAAGTCCCACACCAGACCTAGCGTTTACTTTAAAAAAAAGAAAATCTTGGGTTGGGGGACGAGAAATCTGACATAACCATATTCTGAATCAGACATCTACGATACAACCAGGTATACTGGCACATGATTTCAGAGATGTTTGCATTTCTTCCTAGTCTAATGAGAAAATGACAGAAATTAAGTCTAATATGAAATTGAAACATCTGCACTAGGAAAAACATCACCACCATCTGTGCAATGACGTATCTTCTTACAAGAGTGTACAAAGATAAAAGTGGGGAGGAAACTGTATCAGAGGACACACAGCAGTACAGGCACCCTGACATTGAAGAATCAACCCCAGCATGGCAGCGGTATCATACTAGTGGAAGAGGCTTTAGTTGTAGCCCATTACTATCTACTGTATCATGCCTAACTTTTATGGCTATATTTAAATTATAAATTCATATTCTGGTTATGACATTGTACACGAACTAATGCATAAAGGTTTTATGCCTACTATTACGCTTATATAAGTAACATTTTAATAAAGACAAGCATTTTGTGATTATGCAAGACAGTATTCTCATTTGTAGGAAACATATTTACTTAGGAGTAAAGAGGCATGATACCTCCTACTCTCAGGTGTTTCAGGAAAAATAATCCGCATATACATATGTGTATATACGCATATATATACACATATGTATATGTAAATATATGCACATATACATGAGAGACAGTGTCAAAGGAAATGGTACAAAATATAAATGGTTAATTTGGTTAAAGAATACATGATAGCCAAGGAATTACAGCACCTGACACTTAGGGGGATCTAGCCCCTCCTTAAAGATCCAGATCCAGAATTCCCCAAAGAATATTATTAGACCAATGACTCTCAGCTGGGAAGAGGGACCCACCATCAGAATCACCGAGTCAGGCATTTTCAGAATGCTTACAAACACCCGTTCTTCCTCTCTTTGGGAATCATTGCCACAGTAAGCTACTGTCATGGATGGAAATGCGTGGTATCCCTCTCAGGTGTTTTAAGATACCAAGAATAAAAATAACTAATGCAATAAAACAAAACCATCAAATTGGGCTACAAATGATCAGATGGGTGTCCTCTCCATCAGTGCCTATTAGGTAGGCTCAACAGTGTCAAGGTACAGTTAGGAGCACACTTTAGGGAACAAGATGGAGCTAATTAGATTTAACCAAAGGGGAGTAACCAGAATTTGAGCCCTGACTCTAAAATGTGGGAACAATGTAGCCTGAGAACATGGAAGAAGTGTGTCTAAACAGTCACGTTTGCTCACAACTGGTGTGCCAAGACCTCCCGTCCTCTTGAAAGGAACTGATGTCATTCCTGTCTAGTCACCGATATATTCCAGCATGTCTGAATCCTCTGGCTCACTGTATTTTCATGACCCATGTGTTAGTCAAGTCTTCCCAGCACCTAAATGGAGGAGCCAGCAGCAAGTTTATCCAACAAAAGAGATATAAAGTAAATCATGTTTTTTCAAGTGCATTCATTAGTGAATCCTAAAGTCTATTTAATGAGTCATGACCCAACTTTCATAAAAACAAAGCAGAATATAAAGAACAGAACAGGCACATCTCCATGCACTCAGGGTAATTTCTGCTTCATGAAGCTTTTGTATCATTTATGTCAATATATCAGTACAATATAAATGCTTTTCTACCCTGTGCCATGGTCAGAAATGTTTGAAAGGTACCCTAACAGACGCTGGGAGGAAAAACAAGAGACTAAGAGGATAGAGGAAGAAAGAGACAGGAGCAGATCCAGCCAATATGCTCAACGCAAAGTGGTGGCTAAAGCCCCTGTAACCTGTGCACACAGCAGCCAGTTACTATACTGATGCAGAGGATGGTCAGGATCTTGCAGAAAGGAAATTTACCTGCGAAAACAGGACACGAGTGCAACTGATCATCATGTTATAATTAATCAGACAAGCTTTTTTTCCTTTTTAAGGCAAAATAGACTACAACCTATATACATGAAAATATCCCATGTATCAGGGGGGCATCAGTCCCCTCTAATAAGAAAAGCTTGTATTCCTGGCCATTCTTTACTTGGAGGATTATGGTAATTTACACTTCATCATTCAGTCAACTTGCAGTGAACTTCACCAAGTGAGGAGTTCGTGAATTTCTAGGAGCAAGTGGGTGCAGCAGCAACCCCTACAAAGACTGGCTTGTGTTCCTGTTCTCCCCACTTCAATCACACCAACTTTATCCCATTTTTCCTGATCGTATGCACGCTCATCAGAGCGAATCCAAAGTGCTATCTCCTCCACCAAAATCCTCAAAACCAAAATTTCACAGTTCTTAAAATTATTTTTTTAATGTTTATTTATGAGAGAGAGAGAGCACACACAAGCAGGGGAGGGACAGAGAGAGAGGGACAGAGGATTGAAAGCAGGCTCCGCCCTGACAGCAGCAAGCCCAACGTGGGCCTGAACTCACTAACAGCAAGATCATGACCTGAGCCAAAGTGAGACACTCAACTAATTGATGCACACAGGTGCCCCTCAAAATTATTTTATTCTAAGTGAAGACGTCAGCAGATACAAGATCTTCTCATCAGAAGCCACATGAACAAAATTACCAAAAATATTTTGTAAAAATCACAATAAAATAAATTATGTTAAAGATGCACCAAAGTGGGGGCGCCTGGGTAGCTCGGTGGGTTAAGCGTCTGACTTCAGCTCAGGTCATGATCTCATGGTTGGTAAGTTAGAGCCCCACATCGGGTTCTGTGCTGACAGCCCGGAGCCTGTTTCAGATTCTGTGTCTCCCTATCTCTCTGCCCCTCCCCTGCTTGCTCGCTTGCTCGCTCTCTCTGTCAAAAATAAAGCAAAACATTACAAAAAAAAAAAAAAAAATACATAAATTAAAAAAAAAAAAAAAAAGACACACCAAGGTGTTGTTCTAAACATCAGTGCTAACATGTCTTATCCTCAAATTTTGTTCAATTTTGACTACTAAAAATAAACCTGGAAAAAGGTTGGGGTCGTCCCAGCACCAGCATTAATTACGACTGAAAGAAGAGATTCCTGCAGCACAGGGAAAAATGGGCAATCTCATGTTGTATTCTCATTAAGTACCTTCCAGGATTACCCTGGGTGCTGATTAAATCAATGTCTCATGAGCGGTGGAATGATTATTTTAAGTAAATGTATTCCTTCTAGGCCATCCAGATAAGTGACTATTGTGTGACTACAAAACCACCATTTCACTATTGACTTCAGCTCTACAGTGTACCATTGAGATATTTCTTCTATTCTCTGCTAGTAGACATAATGAAGCCTTAAGGCTATCAGGTATTACAGATCCAAATCCTAATAGGTACTGTTCTCTTCAAAATACTCAAACAATAACATCTTCAAAAATGCCTAAGTTTTCAGTTCTCCATGAGCAAAAGAAAAGAGAATCATTTAGGTCACCTACAGGAGTCGGGAAACCGATCTCAAGTAGTAGAACATTTTTCTGTTTGTAATAAGACACCCAAATCAGATTACATACACAAGACTTTTTTAAATGTTGAGGAGAATGCTAAATGTAAGAGCAATTTACAACAAAAGCTAAAATAGAACTAATCTGGGACAGAGAAAGCTAATTCAAGCTGAACAAGCCCAAGTAGGTCTTAAGAAATCTACTGGAAGACTCTGAACTTAATGCTCAACTTTGCCTATAAATAGAATAAATTTTAACATACTTACATGACTAGATAATAGAAAATACAATGAATGCCTGGTTTTTGAGCTCTGTGCTCCTGTGGGTGATGATGCACAGAGCATCATAGCAAAAAAGTTTCTCAAAAATGTTGCCTGATGTTAATAATAATGACTATACACATCTTTGGACTTTTTCCCTCTTCTTTAAATGTAAAAAATGATCCTGAGAAACTGAACTCATTCCAGAGGGATTCCAGAATCATGCCAGAGTCCAAAGAAGAATATTCCAGAATGAAGGCTACTCTGTGATCGTTCTGGCCTTGTATACGCATATATCCTTACTCTGCAAATCATTAACAGATGTGCTGAACACAGGAAGAAAGTAAGAATTCCTGTCTCCCTTGGCATTATCGTTCTACTTCTATCACCAAGTATGCCCAGTCTCCCCCTTCTATGCATTTTATAGCTGCAAGTGTCTAAGTTCATAAGCTCCATAAAGGCAGTGGCTGTCCCTTGTTCATCTATGTGTGCCCCTTTTATATAAGAATTCAACCCTTGTTCATTGAACTGGTAACTATACAGGTCTCCTGCCTGAACACAGTGACCCTGAAGCTGGGCTCCAGAATCGAACCTGAGAAGGTAGGAGAAAAAAAGAAGACACTTTTACTCTCTACATCCAGGACACAAAGGGCAGCCTCAAGGTCATTACTTCCATTTATCATTTGTATGAACACTATCTTGTTTTACTGATCCTAACTAAATGCGGGCATTATACAACAGAAATTAAAAATACTATCTAGGGGCACCTGAGTGGCTCAGTTGGTTAAGCATTCGACTTCACCTCAGGTCATGATCTCACAGGTCATGGGTTCAAGTCCTGCCTTGGGCTCGATGCTAACACCTCAGAGCCTAGAGCCTACTTCAGTTTCTGTGCCTCCCTCTCGCTCTGCCCCTCCCCCACTCACTATTGGGCACGCACGCTCTCTCTCTCAAAATGAATAAACATTAAAAAAAGTTTTGTAATACTGTCTAATAAAGTATAAAAACTTCTAAATTAACTATATTCATACTTAATGAAGCTTGTAACTAGCTATTCAAGTCAGCAACATATACTGCAATCTTAGAGACATAAAGGAGCTTTTCATGCTTTTCAGCAATCTTAGATAAAAGCCCACAACCTGAGTTGCCTCTCCCTAACTTAGCGTCCCTAGAAATGATACATAACATCCTGAGTTTCGATTTCTTTAGGAAGGGATAATTATACTACACCAATGGATAGTTATATCTCCCCCCCAACAATCCAAAACCTAAATAAATGTAAATTATGCAAGAGGTTTAAAAAAAAAAAAAAAAAACCCTCTAATTGTTACCTCATCCAATCACTAGTTTAAAGATAACTTCGTGTGAGTGTTGGTGTTAGGAGAGGGTGGGAAGACCCAGGCACACTGATAATACACAGGACTAGAATAAGCCCAACCACAAACCAACAAAACTGCCCAAAGTGAACAGATTATGGCAATCCCCACCAGGAGCCAAGAGCTAAGATAGGCACTATCTATACAATAGCCCATTTAATCCTCACAAATACTTTGTAAGTGTTATTTCATGTTAGGAATGAGGAAACTGAGGCTTAGAAAAATAAAAGTCCTAGACAGTAAAAAGGCAGAGCTTACATTTTAAGGATATGCACTTTCCAGTCTGCCTATTCATTAAGACTTGAATTGGAAAGTAGTTCATCTTTAAGAATTTATAGTGTATACTGTATGCTAGCCAACTTGACAATACATTATATTTTTAAAAAATCTATAAAGAACTTATCAAACTCAATACCCAAAAAGCAAATAATCCAGTGAAGAAATTGGCAAAAGACATGAACACTTTTCCAAAGAAGACATCCAGATGACTAACAGACAGATGAAAAGATCTCAACATCACTCATTATCAGGAAAATACAAATCAAAACCACAGTGAGACACCACCTCACATTGGTCAGAATGGCTAAAATTATCAACTCAGGAAACAACAGATGTTGGTGAGGATGCGGAGAAAGGGGAACCCTTTTGCATTATTGGTGGGAATGCAAACTGGTGCAGCCACTCTGAAGAACAGTATGGAGGTTCCTCAAAAAATTAAAAATAGAACTACCCTATGACCCAGCAACTGCAATACTAGTTTTTATCCAAAGGATACAGAAATACGAAAATGCTGATTTGAAGGGGCACATATACCCCAATGTTTACAGCAGCCCTATCAATAATAACCAAAGTATGGAAAGAGCCCAAATGTCCATCAACTGATGAATGGATAAAGAAGATACAGTGTGTGTGTGTGCATGTATGTGTATATAATGGAATATTACTCAACAATCAAAAAGAAAGAAATTTTGCCATTTGCAAAAATATGGATGAAACTAGAATGTATGCTAAGCAAAATAAGTCCATCAGAGAAAGACAAATATCATATGATTTCACTCATACGTGGAATTTAAGAAACAAAACAGAAAGGAAGGAAAAAATAAGATAAAAACAGGGAGGCAAACCATAAGAGAATCTTAAATACAGAAAACAGGGCTGCTGGAGTGATGTTAGTGGGGGAATGGACTAAATGGGAGATGGGCAATAAGGAGGGCACTTGTTGGGATGAGCAATGGGTACCATACATAAGTGACAAGTCACTAAATTCTACTCCTGAAACCATTATTACACTATATGTTAACTTGGATTTCAATAAAAAAATAAAAAAAGAATTTATAGTGTATAAAAGCTCAACCTTAGAAATTTTTTTGTTTTTAGCATTTTAGTGCTTAGAAAAAGAAAACTTGGTTCCCACATAAAACAGTCACCCTTGCAAATACTGTTCGACAAGCAATTTTAACTTTGAAAAAGAACTTATTTAAAAACTTAAATAAAAACTTAACTAAAAACCCTAGGATGAGCAGGAAACCCACTTTAACACATTGTGGAATAACCTCATGGAGAACAATGTCATGTTCTTTTTCCTTTCACCTGTCCCCCACCACATTAGTGAATTTTCCCCCCAATATTTGCTGTTTCTCACTCACGCAAATGGAATTTTCAAGACTATTTTCTATCACATACATACGTGCCACCTATGACAGGAATGCTCTTGGATGATTTTTTCCACCTCTAGTTCTCTCCTGGTCAATTTGTCTGTCAAGCAACACATATTTATGTAAACTTCCAGAGTCCCTAAGTGTCTCTTAAGGACTATCTTCACTCAAGAGCTGGGAAGCCAGGAAGGACAGGACTTCCTCGAGTTAACCCTTGGAGCTGTGGTATCCAAAGATGACATTTACAAGACTTACATGTTCTAGCACTTGAAAATGAAAAGGAGAATACTAAGTTGTTCTGAGAACAACCAAAGTTAACTGCACATAACCATCAAACTGTGTGGAGAAACACGTGAGTCTATGATAATGCAGGAGACAAGGGGACACGGGTAAAAGTGCTTTAAAACAGGTTCATGACTTACGTTTTTCATCATCAGCATGCACAAGAGACGCTGCCCTTGACAAAACATCCAATGGCGTCTCCATTCCTGGTTGGAGCCTAGACGGAAAAAAAAGAGAGACAAAGAATAGAATTTAAAGAGAATTCAAAGGACTCCTTAAGAATTCTGGTAGTTAACAATTAGAATGATTCCCCCATGAAATGCAAATCACAATCCTGAGGATGAAAATCTTCCAATCTGTGAAGAAATGCAGTGGATTTGGTTCAGGCACAAATAGAGGAAAGGGTTAAATTCCATTCTGTGTACTAAGCTAAACCTTGCAGATTCGAGGAAACAGCTAGTGTTAGAACTAAAAGAATGGATATTGTGAATATTCATGCCCATGTTATTTGTGCTTATAAATGTTTATGTGCATGCATAAAAACATGCCCATTCAGACATACCAAGTAAAAAACAGCTTCGGAACAAAGGCTACTCTATGAACGTAGTGGTACTACCAGTCTGAGATTTCTGTTGTGGTGGTGGTGGTTGTTGGTTTATTAGTTTTAACAAAAATGACTAAGCTCGAACCATTCTGTTCATTCACCTACTTAGCTGAGAGATTCTTTGTGACCTTGTCACTTAATATACTCAATGTACTAGTGAAAGGTCTGTGAATTCCAGGGGTGAGTTAAATAGTATTTGAAGTCCAATAAGAATCTTTATTTTAAAATGAGTTAAATGGCATTTTAACTTAAGTAGTATTCTAAGCCCAATATGTTTATCTTTCTTTAAAATTTTTTTATGTTTATTTTTGACAGAGAGACAGAGACAGAGAGAGAGAGAGCGCACACGCATGAGTGGGGGAGGGGCAGAGAGAGAGAGAGGGAGAGGGAAACACAGAATCTGAAGCAGGCTCCTGGCTCTGAGCCGTCAGCACAGAGCCCGACGTGGGGCTCGAACTCATGGACCGTCAGATCATGACCTGAGCCGAAGTCGGATGCAAACAGACTGAGCCACCCAGGCGCCCCTGTGTATCTTTATTTTAAAATATGTTTTGGGGAGCCTGGGTGGCTCAGTCGGTTAAGCATCTGACTTCAGCTCAGGTCATGATCTCACGGTTCATGAGTTCGAGCCCCACATTGGGCTCTGTGCTGATGGCTAGGAGCCCGGAGTCTGCTTCAGATTCTGTGTCTCCCTCTCTCTAACCCTCCCCTGCTCACATTCTCTCTTTCTCAAAAATAAATAAACATTAAAAAAACATTTTAAATATGTTTTGTAAGTACCCACTATCACCACCACCCATCACCAATTTATCTACTGCCATGTTTTCTAATAAGCCTGGGTTTTATTTTTAATTGTTTTCTTAAATTACAGCATACATATAAAAGCAAAGACTGCAGAACATTTAAAGATGGTGGGTGGAAAACCTAGAAAATCAGGCCACCTCGCCCAATTTTTCTTTTCCAGATTACTTACACACACACACACACACACACATACACAGGCACACATACACAATTACTGGGAAAACAGACATACTCTATTAGTTCAACTGAGAGAAATACCTTTAACTATACCCTTTAAAGACAGCAATGGAACACCTGCTTGGGATTCTCTCCCTCCCTCTCCCTCTGCTCCTACCCCGCTCACGTGCCCACACTCTCTCAAAAAGATAAATTAATTAAAAAAGACACTCAGCATTTAATCAGACTTCTTCAACATTTACTGAGTAACTACTAGGTATGTGCCAGTTACAAGACATGGTGGATCAGCTTGCTTTATAATATTCGTATTTCAGGTCCCCAAAGAAACATCAAGTCTTGACTGGCAACGTAATTTCATTCAACAAACGTGAACTATGGGGACGCCTGGGTGGCTCAGTCAGTTAAGGGTCCAACAGCAGCTCAGGTCATGATCTCACTGTTGGCTTCTGAGCCTGAGCCCCACGTAGGGCTCTCTGCCCACAGAGCCCACTTCGGATCCCATCTCCCTCTCTCTCTCTGCCCCTCCCCTGCTCATTCTCGCTTTCTCTCAAAAATAAATAAACATTAAAAAAAAATTATCTACTAGGTGCTGCCAAGGTAGGAAAAAAAAAATCAAAGGCCAGTAGTTGTTTTCAAAGAGCTTTCAATCTGTACAGTAGACGTGCCTACAAGAAAGTAGTTTAAGGCAGTGTTTTCTAAAGTGTTTTGTACTATATGTTCATATTTTACAAGATAAAATTTTTCTAGAAATAAGTTCAGGAAACACTGAAGTAAACTGAACTAAGCAGCTTCCTGTGCTTGGAATATACTGCTAGGCATTCCTCCTGCAGAGGCTCAGGCAGTGGGGGTATTTACCTCTGGATAGATGAAATCTCTCAAATTTCACTGGCCATTCATTTAACCTGAAACATCTCTTAGGGAACACTTAGGGAAATAATGGATTAAGGTAAAGTGTGCTAAGTGCCACAATAGTGGTATAAACAAAATCCTACAGAAATACAGATGAATTCTGAAAGACTGTAGAGAAAACAGAACCATGAGCTGAACCTCTGAAGAATGGATAGAAAAGTTCTTCCAGAAAGGAAGAACAAAAGGAGAATCTATTCAGGAACAAGTTGCCCCAATCAGCTAGAAGACAAGAATAAAACGGGAATAGGAAGTAGGAGACAGGGATGGGAGTTTCAATCGGGGCCACATTATGGAAGGACTGAGGGCTCTGACAAAAGTTGGGTTTGATTGTGTACGTGTTAGGGATCCACTGCAACCTCTGAGCAGAGAACTGACTTGGTCATCTACATATTCAATGAAAATTATTCTGATAGGACCATGTAGTCCCATTCTACAGAATGGGAAGCTAAAGATAGGGTAAACAATATGAAAGAGCTACGCAGAAGGTAATGAGGGGCACTGTTAAGGGAGCTGTGGGGACAGGAGACAAGCAGAGACAAACTGACAGGGTTTGGAAGGTCTCGAAATATGAGAGGAGACAAAGACAAATACTGTTTAGTTTCTTATATGTGAAATCTAGAAGAAAAACAAATTAATCGAGACAGAGAACAGTTTGCTGGTTACAGGGTGGGGTAAGGAGGGGATAGGTGAAAGTGGTCGACAAAAATAAATCAATTGCTCATCAACACCAGAAATGGGGGCTGTCAGTCACTGCAAGAGCAGTGACGTCATAAACCAGAGTTCATTTCTTCTTTTTCAGAGACAAGGGAAGAGGAGTAAAATCAGAAGAATAAAAGAAAATGTAATGGCATTCACATTCATAATCGTCTTGGTAAGATAGAAAAGATCACCTCCTGAGAGTAAGGATTTTTGAACTTGTTCAAAGAAGAAGAAAGGTTTGCTGAACTCCCAAGAACTCCGTCTTACCGTCTTTATCTAAGCCAGTTTCCTATTCAGGCAAGATTTGGGCTTAAAGTCTTTTATTTGGATTAAGTAAATGCTGATAAGCATTCTACTCCATAATACAAAATTTAGACTCAAATTCCTTAATTTCCCCATGAAATTGAAGTTCTAAATGACCTTGCCTTCCTGATCACACACTCTTGACTCTCCTCCAGCAACGTGAAAATTCTAAACCCAGATACCCATTAACACATGCCTTAAGTTATGCAAATTACAAGTGTTGTGCATAGAAGCAAATATCAAAGCATAAAAACATCAAATAACACAAATAAGTAGATGCAGAATCTTAGCATCTAGGAGATTACATATTTAAATGTATTCAGATACTATGAATTCCAAACCCCCAAGCGACTTAACGTTCAAAGTAGGCAGATAAGAGATTAGGTGTTTAAGGTTCACCTGCAAGGCACCTGCCATCTGCTGCAACCTTATTAATGAAACCAATCAATTTTTATTACACAATTATTCTGAGTTCAGGGAAGTACTCAAAAGAAAAGAGAAACAGAAGATAAGATCTCTGCTTTCAAGGAGTTACGTTCTTGTAAGGAATAAGATAACAGACAAATCTTTTAAGGGACTAGGATAAAAAACAAATTTAAAAGAGCATAATAAAAGACAATATATAATTTAAAACCAAAATGTGTACTGTGTGATAAAACAGAGATGAGCATCAGCTCAAAGCGTATACCTTGCGAACATCTATTCTTTGGTTGGTGTGCACATGTGTGTGCCTCTAAAAGCAACTTCAAAGATTCCCTTCCCTAGTTTCTCTCCCTCAGGCTGTCATGCTCCTCTCTGACTTCTCTTATGTACCAGATCACACCATTGGAATATGTCCTGAGTGCAAGGACTCTGTCTTATCCTTACATGTTACAGTCATGTTGGATCAAAAGTCTCAGGAAAGGCACAGAGGCGGAATGAAAACCCGAGACATTCTCACAATGGAGAATCTTGGATAAGGAGCAGTAGAATCTAAGCAGGGTAAACACGATGTGGGTGGACAGAGGAAAAAGCAGAAGGCTAGCCAACCAGGTTCACACTGAACATAGCAGGAAACAGGCAGCAACTATTAGTCCCTGAGCGAGCTGGTGATCTGATGTTAATGAGATTTTCATTTAGCAGTTCTGGGGAGGATGGTCTGACTTGATGAAGTCAAGTGAGAAGTCACTGGAAGCAGATCAGTCAGGAGGCTCCTCCAGGAACCAGGTGTGAGATAAGGGAAGTAGGGGCTGGTTCAATAAAGGTGGGAGATGAGGTCCAGCAACTAGGCATTATCTAGCCACAAAAAAAACCTAAGCAAATAAAGGTGGAAGATAACAGTAATAAAAAAAAAAAAAAAAAAAAAAAAACTTATGGAAAAAAAACTTCTGAATTTTACACCTTGTACAATATCCACACCCCCCCCCCAAAAAAAACAATAAAACATGTTAGTAAAAAGTAAGGGGAGCTGGGGGGAAACAATGATTACAGTATTTGATGGAGGGCCACACAACACTGAGAGGCAAATTAGCAGATTGGTTATTTAAGAGGATGATCTTTGGACACCAACCTGGCTGAGTTTGAATTGGGCTCAGCCACTTCCTATCTGTGTATCCCTGGAAAATGACTTTACCTCTGTGTGTCTGTTTCCTCATCTGTAAAATGGGGATATGAATTAATATTACTCCCCTCATAGGGTGTTATGAGAAATGGATGGCCTTTATATGTATTAATATTTGTCAAAACTTTTGCAAACATATTAAATAAACTGCAAATGATGGTAAACGTATTGAAAAAAGGGTACTGACCACAACTTTACATAGCGATGCCTCTAAGATGGATGAAAGCTGATACCTGAAGGAGAGGAATTAGCCTTGTGAAGCACGGCAGGGAGGAGACAAAGAGCATTTGCAAAATACCCAAGACAGACCCACGCTGGGCATGGAGATGTGGAGGGAATGACCTCAGGGCAGGAAACAAGGGGGAGAGGACAGGAGGTGGTGGCAGGGAATTGGGCAAGGGCAGATCAAGCATACTCTGCAGGGTGTGACAAAGCTGAGATTTTATTCTTCGTCAGTGCAAAGCCCTTGAATAGTCTGAATGGTTTGAAACAGGGGAGAGAAATCCCTGGTTTATTCTGTATCCTTTATGAACCAAAAATCATCTGCTCCCTTTTGCCAAAGATTATGCAGCATCTGGAAAATAAAGCTAAGTACATCTCAGTAACAGGTCCTCCTTTCTGTGACAGTTTTTACACTATAAAATCATGATAAGCAAAAATATAATCACTTGAAATGCTCAGGCCTGAAATGTAGCCCCATTAAGATGAGAAGAAGATGGTTCTGAAAAAAGACTTCAACTGCACCTGTAAAGGTATTCTACTGTACTGCAATCCACTTCTGGTCTATCCATTCACCTTCATTGGGGATTTTTGACAAATATGAACATAAGTCATCATGAATAGAACATACATTTTGTTTTGTTTTACAAGCAACGGTCAGTATTTTCTGACCCATATTCTTTTCTTTGGACTCCCTTATCGCCAATAATAACGCTCTTACAAATAGCTTAAGGTGCAGAATTAGAGAATAAGAGGTATCAATTCTAAAGCTACTAAAATTTAGGGACATTCAGTGCTAATGACAAGCTCAGCTATAAATTTGAATGCCATTATTTTGGAAGTCCACAAAGAACTGTCCCTTTTTGATCAACAAGAGGACAAAAGCACCTGTCTCAAAAACAGAATTATGGGGCACACGGGTGGCTCAGTCAGTTAAGCGTCCAACTCTTGGTTTCGTCTCAGGTCACAATCTCACAGTTTCATGGGGTTGAGCCCCACATCCAGCTCTGTGCTGATAGCAGAGAGCCTGCTTGGGATTCTCTGTCTCCCTCTCTCTCTGCCCTTCCACCATTCATGCTGTCTCTCTCAAAATACATAAACTTTAAAAAAAATTAAAGAAATAGAATTACAAGATGTATTCAAATTTTTTTTCCAGGCAAAAGAACAGAATTTCAAGATATGTTATGCGAATGTTCTAAGATTTCCCAGGTGAAAGTTACAGCACCAGGACTATCTCACTCCATGGTTCTTCCAAGAACAGTGGCCTAACTACAGTATAATTGAGGAAAGAGTATGAGAACATGAAGCAACCATCCTGGCTAGGGGTGGAAGCCAGTAGAGGTGGGAAGAAGCACATTCAAACCTCCTGATGTTCCTGCCACACTGTCACTTGCCAAAAAAAACAGAAACAGGAAGACAGCACTATCCTGGGTACTGATGGCATCTCCAGTTTCCAGATGCACACTATTCAGTATCTCTAATTCCTGTTGGCCCTGTTCCATCCCTCTACCCCCTGCAATCAGAGCCACTTCCTGGGATAATCTAAACCAGCCTTGGCTAATAAAGTACAACTGGAGCACAAGCCTACAAGTATGAACTCTCACGCCACAGCACAAGGTATGTGACCCTTTTGCCCATCAAGAATTTAGAGGCTTTGAGTCTCTCCTATTTCCGTTAGAACTATATACAGACATTACAGAAAAGGAAAAGGCACCTCACTGCCCTGAAGCAATATCACACTGTGGTCGATCTGATGAGCAGTCTGTCCAGTAGGAAGGATAACCGAAATGAAATTTCAGACCAAATTATCACCAGATCCAGACAGCCACGGGCAGGCATGGCTTTGGGCGCATCAAGAAGGTGAGCATTCCCCTTCTGATTCTTCTCCACAGTGTGTCCAATTGATGCCCCCCGCCCCAGCTTCTTGCAACACATAATCTTCTTGTTAACATCCAATTCTCAGACCATCCCTCTATGTTCTTGCTGAAAATATCTCTCATTTGTGTAATCCTTTTTTTTTCTTCTCAACACTTTGCCATCTGTTACATCAATACAGCCAGAACTTTAGTGGCACAAAACCTAAGTTCAAGCCCTACTTTAACACTTTCACTCAGTTTCCTTCTAGGCTCTGCTCTACAGAGCTAACACTAATTGTGTGGGCCATTTCACCTCTCCAGGCTCAAGTTTCCTCACTTAGAAAAGCAGTAATGTTGCCTCCTGCATATGGTCACAAACTTGGCGTGTGGATTCAAGGATACAACGTTACTGAAAATGCCCTGTAAATTCAATTGAGAAATATATGTCAGCCTCAAACAGCCACCACCATCTTAAGGTTGTAGGGCACACACTTTTCCAAAGCACACTCATGTAAATTACTTCATTGGATTCTCACTGCAACTTGGCCAAACAAGATTATTCATATTCTCCTACAGATGAAAACCCAAAGTGCCAAGAATCTAAGTGACTTCCAGAAGAAGCTAAGACTAGAATCCAAGTCCCCTGACTCACCATCCAATGCTATTTTTACTCCACTTAAGCTGATTTTCATAAAGACTTTTGAAGAAAAGCAGTTACTTATTTTTAGTTTAAGTTACATCCCTTCCCCCCACCCCCGCCCAAAAAACCTTCCATCATCAACCAAGGCAAGACTTGTAGTCTATGTTCTTTCCCTACACCTTGAGATACATCAGGCAACAACCTGACAGTTTCTCAAGTAAGCAAAGGGAAACAAATCCTCCCCTCTTGCAAACACGAAAACGCTGCCATATTATACTTTCTTTGAACAGAGCTGAGCACGGAGTCACGCGAATAGTAACCAAGCCAGGTGAGAAAATGCTCGCAGAAGATGTTCTGAAAGTAGAACAAAGCAACACTGTCAATAGCTGCAGCCGTAGGTTCCTGGGGCCAATGCAACACGGCCTGTAAACATAGGCCCTCAAACCTTCAGGCTCCAAGAACAGGCTCAGTATTAGGAAGGATGGCTTCTACTCAGTCACGTTCAAGAAAACCTGTTGTCTGAGTTACGATGGATAACGGTTAGGGATCAGTGAATGGTATTTTCAAATGTTCACCTAATTGTTTGTGTTTCTCACCACTTTAAATGGTACACCACATTACTAAATAGAGGCCAGCCCTTATTCAAAATACTCTTTCAAAAGTCATACTACTTAAAGAGCATAAACAGATGGATCCTGTGCTAGGTCAGCGTTCCTTACCGAGGCATATCCCTGGCATGAATACTCGATCCATACTCCATACCAAGTACAATGTCAGGACGTGGCCGCCCTCTGCTTACATACAACTCACTTCTACACATACCCTCTCCTGAAAATGTATCTGAAGGCCAAATGTATTAAATCTGAATATACTTACATGCTCTATGCCCACTTCCAAAGAATTGAAAATATACGTGCATAAAATCCCTAGTTAGGCTGCTTTCAGGTGCTTGCCGACCTCAAGCATAACCCCCAGAATAAGAGTCAGCTGGTGGCAGTCCTTCCAGTGTCCTAGAAAGCTATAAAACTTGCTAAGTTGGGACAGTTCTGTACCCTTCCCATAATGAATGACATCATGCCCCTCCTGTGAAAGGAGACAGTCTGTAGGTTGGGCAGCCGTCCATCTCTCATCCTCCAAAGTAGGATTTGTGAGATGTTGGAATTAAGTAATCCCAGGTGCGCGCCATCAATTCGGCCCTGCCTACTGCTCATCACCACCTCTGATCGTTTCCTAGGGGAACAAAATCCCAGCCAGCTTAGGTGGAATAAAAGGTACCACTCTGGAGGGAAACTCCCAAATGAACGCTCGACTCAACCACCTCTGGTCTTCCAATACTAAAATGACCCAAGTCTTGACTCTATGGACCTCCTTATCTAGCCCTCCCCCAGGGGTGTGGTGTGTTAGGGATGTGCTATTCAGTCATCCTGATGACCCAGCAACACAAGCTAACAAACACTGCTACTGTGCAGTAACTAGATCCTCAGTTCCTGTTCTACAGTTTGGTATCAATGTCAGCCATGCACAGGCAGTATGAAAGCTGACCATGTGCCCGCTGAGGGCCAGCTACGTAAGCCTGATGCTGCAAAACTAAACTTAGGTTACAGCATATTTCCTTTTATGCGAGGCTGCCTGATGCTGGGGTAAAATTCTCACTGCTGGCTGAAGTTCACGCATCTCTCTCAAGGGTCCCCTAGAAACTGTATGGTGGGCCCATATTAACACCACTGTTGTCTAAGGAAAAGATAAGAAAATTCAAGTGTGGACATTTCGTTTAGATGACCAATTCCCACCATTTTTCGACACTGCTGTCAAATAAAACAGAACTATCCTTTTCTTTCTCATGTTTAGGCTCTTGTGAATCTGTCTCTTCATTCCCAAGTCCTCAGCCTTCTATAGCACTGCATATGAAATAAGGGAAACGCATCATCATTTTTAGTTTACTCTGGATATGCTTGTTCTTGCCGTTTCTCTTATTTGGATACTTAGAATTTCCTATTCACAAGCCCTCAGGTGCCTGTCCTCTCAGAACGAGAGGACACCCAAGAATGAGAAACGTGAATTTGCATCAAAGTCCAAAATGGCAAATTTTCCATAACACCCAGGTCTAACTATATACACTGGTCCAAAATCTCAACTCAGCCTATTAAAGCCTAGATAGAGCCTTCTAACCCATGACACATTCTGTCGTTAGGAAGCACTCTAGTTACCAGCATCAGTAAACATGCTTTCTCATTATTCACACTAGTCACACTCGCTAAGGTGTCCAGTAACACTGAACTCGTGAATATGAACCACTGCTCCTAGGGGAAGTACACAGTTAGGTTCCTTCAAGCCGCTGGTTACATTTCTGTCAATTGATCAATACATATCTTGTTTCACGAGTGTTTCTGTTTAAAGACATCTTATTTGAGATCTATTATCGATTCATAAACATTGAGTTCATGGCCAACAGCACTACAATTCATGCCTGAAGGAAGCTTATCTAATGCACACATTTTCCACACATTTTTCCTGAAGGCACATCATAGCCTTCTGGCTCTTGGGAACCCTGGACAGCACTTCAGCACTATGCTTGGGGGCCATTAGAAGCAGCAAAAACACCAACAGAAAGCCTCCAAATGAGAAACATGGGGCACAAAAGAGACCACAAGTAAGAGTACAGTATGAGAGCTGAAACAAGTCAGAGTCTTGCCTTGTTTGACCTCACCTGAGGATGCACACTTGGGGAGACTCAAATTTTTCACCACTCTGTGCATGTGCATGGATGACAGAGACAGTGCTGCAAGTTCGAATTTGAGGTTACAAATAACTTTTACTGAGTAGATGAACTCGCAAATTCGAGGATGGGCTGTATCTGGTTATTGGACCTGAGGTATGAGACAGAGTATATTCCATAAGATTCTCCTCCTTTGCAAAGGAACTGTCATACTGCATCCCAGGTAGCAAGAATTTTTCTGGTTTCAGCACCTCCTACTTACACTCCGCCTTTCCTACCTTGGCAATTCATACTATCAAAATTTGGCGGTCCAATTTCTTTCTTTCTTTCTTTCAAAGTTTATTTATTTACTTTGAGAGAGAGTGAAAGAGTGCGCAGGGGCAGACAAAGAGGAAAAGAGAGAGAATCCCAAGCAGGCTCCTCACTGACAGTGCTGAGCCCAACACAAGGCTCATGACCTGAGCTGAAACCTAGAGTCCAGATACTCAACCAGCTCAACCAACTGAGCCACCCAGGCACCCCGGCAATCCCAACTGCTAAGCAGTTGTTGTTGCTATCGTCATTTTAACATGGACATATTCTAAATGGCTGTGACTGTTGGCAGCATTCATTCCCTTTTCTTGTCTATTAGGATCTCACATATCAACGTCATTACCTTTAGATGGGATCCCTAAAACAATCACAAATGAGCTTCAGTTAACACAACTTGCACAAACTTAACACACAAAAAAAAAACTTCCTTTCACCAGGTTCTGCAACAGCTTATCTAACTAACATACGCCAAAATCCAGACTTGACATGTTAAGATTGCCACACTGTCATAATTTTAGTCACATTAACTATTTCCCAATGTATGTGACTTTTACCTCCTGAATTTACAACTCTTATTGTTTTATTAAGTCATACTCAAAGGTGCAAAACAACTTTTAAGATGGCTATTTTACTTATTTGTTTTAATGTTTATGTATTTTTGAAGGGGGGGGTGGGGAGGAGAAGCAGAGAAAGAGGGAGACACAGAATCACAAGCAGGCTCTGAGCTGTTAGCACACAAGCTGTGAGATCATGACCTGAGCTGAAGTCAGCTGCTTGTGTATCTGGCTGTTTTCATCACCAGTCTTACTCAGAGGCTTTCTTCCACGTGCTTTTGCAGCCACTGTCTTATGTGAGCTGTCATAAATGAACATCTGAGGTCATTATGAGGCAGGAATGCAGGTGTGATTCTGGCCTTTTGCAGAAGAGCAAAAAGAGACATGGAGAGACTAAGTGGCTTAGCTCGGAATCACACAAAAGAACCAACTGCAGAACCCAGATCTGGTGCAGTGCTTGTCCCCACATGGCTGTCCCTGCTCTCAAAGAGCAGTTAATTAAGGTGTACATTTCCATTCATTAAAAATGTTATTTGTGGGGTGTCTGGGTGGCTCAGTGGGTTAAGCTTTCGACTTCCGCTCAGGTCATGATCTTGTGGTTTGTGGGTTCCAGTCCCACATATGGCTCTGTGCTGACACCTCAGAGCCTGGAGCCTGCTTCAGATTCGGTGTCTCCCTCTCTGTCCCTCTCCCGCTTGTGCACACGCACTCTCTCTCTCTCAAAAAATAAACATTAAGAATAATTTTTTAATGTTATTTGTATTTCTTAATGTAATATGTGTGAGTCAAAATCATTTTATTAATTTTTTTCCACGTTTATTTTCAAGAGAAAGAGAGCATGAGTGGGGGAGGGGCAGAGAAAGAGGGAAACACAGAACCCTAAAGCAGGCTCCAGGCTCTGAGCTGTCAGCACAGAGCCTGACACAGGCCGAGCTCCCGAACTGTGAGATCATGACCTGAGCCGAAGTTGGATGCTTAACCGACTGAGCCACCCAGGTGTCCCTTTTACTTATCATTTTAATAAGGCAAACTAGAAGCGGCACAGCAAAACTATCCAGGAAGGAACCTAGAAAAGACACAAAGTAAAATCTTCCTCTGGATTTGTTCTGGCAACCATCAGAGGCTGGCAACAAGGCTGACTCCATAAGCAGTTAAAAGGAATTTCCCATTACAGAACTCATAAAACAGAACATCTGAAAGTAAAAGTTTTGGTTTCACAATGATCAAGTCTGTAAGTGAACTAGTCAGGTAAACTCACAGTTCTAAATCAGCTGGGGGAAGTGGCAACCACTGTGGTTAAGAAGCTCTCTGAAATCCTCAAAGACTTTTGTAAATAACATAATACCAACTACTTTTCAAGGCATATTATTTCCTGTAATTCCTGAACCTCTGTGATGTATTGGATCAGATACTATTACCCTCTTACAGAGGAGAATCAAATACAAAGGTTAAGTAGAGGTAACTTTTTCTGGTCACAAACTTAGGTGACGTAGGTGACACAGACTGGACTTAAAGTCATGTCTCCAGAAACAAGCAAGAGCTGTTTTCACTACAACATTCACAGTTTGGGAATGTAGTCCATGGTTATTTATAACAGAATTATCTTAATTGTATTGTGTTTTGGTCAACATAAAAATTAGTTTGCATTCCCCTTCCAAATGGAAAGCAAAAAGCAAGCTGCCCAGAGTGTGACAAAACCAGTGGCAGGGGAAATCAGCCTGGGATTAATATTCTGCCAAAATTAAATAACAATTTGAGAGGTTTACATCATTTCAACCATGGGGGAGATGATTTTCAGCCAGATGTAAGAGGAAACACACAGAAGAAAACAAACACAAAATCGTGTCTTGAGTATACAACAAACTTCTAAAGTATCTCTAAACCCATTAAAGTTCAGGCATTAAGATTTAGAGACGATAATAAACTTGTTCCAAGATCGCGTCATCAGTACAGCCTTAAGGCACTGACCCTAAAGCTCTTTCAACTACACACGCTACCCTTCACAGTGCTGCGCAGCAAGGAGGAAAAACAATGAACATCTCAAGGTGGTGGGGTAGAGCAAAGAGTTAAAGTGTGGTATGTTAAAATGGCATGCAAAACTAACCTTTGAATACTAATAGGAAAACTATCATTTTAGTTTTGTCTTTGAACGTTCAGAGGAAACAAATAGTCAAGGTAGGCTGGGGTTTAGAAACAGATTTGTAAAATCTGCAAACTGAGAGACAGCACCTTTCAGAGAGAGCAACCAGCTGCTGATAAAAACTAGAAGAGCAGCCTCCACTCCCCGCCCCCGGGCTGCTGGTTCTTATTAACCACCGAGAAGGAAATACAACCAGCAAAAACATACAACACCAATGATCAAAGTGAAACCGATTTTTTTTTAATTATCTAGCTTAAATAGACGAATATATGTCAATAAAATGCATAGACTAAGTAGCGCCAACAAGCACTGTCATCCTAACCTAAGACATTTCAATGTCTCAGTGTCAGGAATCAAAGAAGACTTTAAGAAAAAAAAAAAAAAAAAAAAAGGAAAGACCTTTGCTTTTCGGCGAGGCCTGCATTCGGTGCTGGAAGAGTGTGCCGTTTTGTTTTGAGGAGGGGCAGGGAATATAGGAAGAGAAAAGCGAGACCCATCCCAGCGGCCCATCCTCAGCCCCTTCCCGCAGTCGTACACCCAGCCCTCCGGTGCCGCTGGCCAGGACCAAGGGTCTACAGGGCTCCGGGCCCCCTTCCCGGCCCCGTGCCTCGCATTCCCAGGACGCCTTCCTCTCGGGACCCCTCCAGGAGCCGGACCTCCCTTTGAGAGCCCTGGAGCTTCGGCTCCCCACCGGGAGCCTCAAGTTGCCCCGCGAGAACCAGCCACCTCCTCCCTCCCGGAGGACCCCCTCAGGGCAGCTCCAAGTCAGCCCACCCGGGAGTCCCCCCGCAGGCCGGCCCCTCGAGGGCCCGGTTCTCCCGCACTCACCGCCGGGCGGCTCTGGGCTCGCCCGCCTCGGGCCGGCCGGGCCCCGTGGGGGGCGGGGGCGGGCGTGGAGGCGGGACCGCCGAGCGCGCGGGGCGCACTCCGGGGGCGCGCCGACGCACAGGCGCGCTCGCGCCCGCGCTCCCGCACCGACTCCCCCGCTGCACGCCCACACGCACACGCGGGCGGCGCGCGCCAGGCCGACTCCGCGGCGGACGCGAGCGCGGAAGCGCGAGGAATCCCTGGAATGAGGCGCCGCCCGCCCGCCCGCCCTCAGGCCCGCTCCGCCGGGCTCCGCCTGGCCCGCCAGAACACGCCCCCCGGACACGCCCCTCCTACCGAGCAGGTGGGCGGCCGAGCCCAGGTGAGCCGGCTGGGAAGCGGGGGCGGGGCCCCGCGCGCCAGGGAGAGGCTTGTTTCCCCTCCCCCCTCCCGCCGCACGCCCCGCGGCCGCTCGCACCTACCCCGCGGGCGCCGACGCGCTCGGGCAGGGGACGCCTGCTGCAGGCCTGGAGCGGCGCTGGGCCCCCGGAGGAGGCGCCAGTTCCCGAGGGCGCGAGGACCCGGCATCTCACGCATATCTCTACCCCCGAAAGGCCCAGCCAGTGGGAACTCACCTTCGGTGTACACGCACCAACGAACCTTCCGTGGCGCCCAGGTGCCTGCTGCTCTGGGCCAGGCACGTTCCCCACACGCACACAGTGGGCCCACGCACCCAGTGCACACAGTGCACGTGACACCGACATCCACGGTCTAGCCTTACTCCACACCCACTGGGTCTGCTGCCCCTTCCCCGTCACGCACAGCCAGCAAGTGCCAGAGTATTTGAGCCAGACCCGCAGCACCTACGCGGTGCTCGGTTTCAGACCCTCACGCTTCCCCTTCCTCCAGCGGCAGCCTTTGGAAGGGTGTACGACTTCTCCAGCGCCCGGAGGTCGGCGCTCACACCCGGCTCGCCCGCGAGACCTCAGCGCACGCGGGGGACTCCCGTCCCCGGGACGCGGACCTGGACCGCTGCCTCACTTTCTCGTTACCCACACACCCCAGCCACACTGCCCAGACAGGCCGGCGGCCACACGTACCTGCAGGTACAGGTCGCACTTGCTTGGGGAAGTGTATACTCAGGTGCCACTGCGATCAGAACGGCCGCTGCAGTCCCGGGCACTCTGACGCGGCTCGGTTTCCTCCCATTACAGCATTTTACACTCCTCCACTCACTCTCCACTTCACACACACACACACACACGCACACACACTCACGCCCCAGGCGCTCGGCAGCGTCTTTCCTCCCCCTCCCTCGCCCGGAGGAGGAAGTCCTAGTAAATGAAAACAGTGTGGAAGGGAGGGAGCAGAGGAGGAAGGGAGGGAGGTCGGGGTGGAAAGAGCCCCCTCCAGCCGCTCACACAGCAGTGTTTGCTGTGTTTGGCAAACTCCTGGAGTCCACAACCCAGGCTGTTCTGAAATGCGCCCGGGGAGGGGCAGAGGGGAGGAGGTGAAACATTTCTAATTGGTGCAGGTTCTTATTACAGCAGCAGCGTAGACATGTGACCACGAAAAGAAAAGCCCTGTCTTTAATTTTTTCCTGTCATTCTCTAGAGATTTGGTGGTGGGGGGGTAGGAGGGGTGGAGGCCTAATACTCCGGTCCCCGGCAGCCCTTGCCCCATTGTTTTCTCATACTGCCACAATTAAGAAAACATTTGCTTAACATATCCAGCCGCTAACTTCATAAAATAAATAGCCAGAGACTGGACTTCCTCTGGTTTGCTTTAAATGGCTTCATGTTGCTCGCCTCCTGGCTGTTTTCAAACCTTAGTCGTTATTTGGAGCTCCTACTATAGGGCTTTCTCTGGGAGAAGGCTCTGCTGAGAGGCAAAGATAACAGTAAAAACAAATACCAGCTGACATTAATGATGGGGGAGACGGGCTGCTCTGCAGTTTTCACACTGTTTTCCCATCTATTACCTCACAGCATATTTCCTCATTTGATCTGAGTCCCTGTTGGAAAGCAGGACAGGTATTAATGGTTCTGCTACTGCCAGATTAAATGTTTTACCTGAAGCAGATAGAGGTGTACCAGAGCCTGGGGCTTATGTCCCCTTGTGAAATACACTCTCCTCCAGGCCACACAGGACCACTGCAAATGGACAGCCCAAGTGACAAGGCAGTCTCAGAAGCATGGCTGCCCCAGGTTTCCCAGTTCCCAGATTAAAATTCACAGATTTAAGCTGGGAAGGCTCCCAGTCTTCCCAAGGATACTTTTACTTCAACTCCATGTTAGTACATCAGTAGTCTCAGAGTAGGGGGGAAAAAACCTGAAAAGATCATAAAGAGGAGGTTTTCACCCTGCCAAGTTAGGGCAGGGCATGAGAAAAGAGTGAGGGCTCCTTGGGCAGATTTCAGGAAGCGTGGCAAGACAGAAAGAGGGCTTTGGATTTGGAAAGACCTGGATTTGAATCCAAACTGTACCTCTGTTAGTTGCAGGACTTTGGGCATGTGATCAAGTGCAATTTTCTCATCTGTAAAACAGAGATAATGCTTACCTTGGACATCCAAGGACTAGGGACCAAGGACTAGGCCAAATATTTGATGAATATTCACATCTCCCTCCTTCTCTCTTCCTACCTTAAATCCAGTCCTGCTGTGGCACCCTATAAACAGACACCCACCTTCACATCCAGGGATAGAAAAATGATTTGCCCAGAGAATGAATGCAAATGAATGATGATAGCAATAATAATGCAACTGCACATTTATAAAATGGCTGTGGGGTTTACAAAGTGTTCCCACATATCATTATCTCATTTGATTTTTATGACAATCCTGCCATTTGTATGCTGCTAAATGATTTCCATTTGGGGTCAGTGTGGAGGTCCTAAAGCTGCCTCTTTAATTTCCATCACTGCTCAGAGCAAACCTTACTCTGCAGATAAATCATGGGGACAGAGGGCCTTTTCTCATGGATGTGACCAGTCTTCGACCTTTCCACGAATTAATCTCACTGCTTCCCTTACATCAGCATTAGTGTGACTTCCCTCTGGCAACATCTAAGCATGGTTGTTTTAGTCTGGCTGTTTTAGTTGTACAGAAGAAGGACACACTCAATATCCTAAGAAAAAGGGGGTGTGCCGTCAAGATATAGGTGGACTGGACCTGGAACATGTCAGGTACATACAATATTCACATAATGGGATATTAACACCCTAAACAAATGACTTTCACCGACCTGTAACAATAGGGATAAATCTGGACAATATTATGTGAAAAAAAGTAAGTTCCAAAAGATCGTACGCAGCATAATATCCTATTTGTAATGTTATAAATAAAATGAAAAATAATTGTAGGAATATATACACCTGCGATAAAACTAATACAAAGGAAGTAAGAGGATGATGATCCAAGGATTCAGAATGGTAATTACCTAGGGAAGAGACTGGATGGTAGGGGTGGGAGCGAACCATTGCCTCAATGGAGGTTATTGTCAGGTTCCTTACCTTTGGGCTGTGGGTACACAGGTTCACTAGGAAAAATAACTACTTAAATGATGATTGCACAACAATGTGAATGCCACTGCACCAGACATTTAAAAATGGTTAAAATAGTAAAATTTGTTATCTGTATTGTACCATAATAAAAAAAAAGGAGCTATAGGAAAAACAAATTGAGCAAATTTCTAAAAACAAAAACAAAACAAAAATTGCTGAGCTGCTACCTGAAAAAGAAAGATAGGTTGTACATTGACCACTAAATGAGAATGTGTTTCAAATCAAGGATTTTATAAACACTACAGAAATCTATTTTTTTAAGTAAGCTCTGTGCCCAACATGGGGCTTGAACTCACAACCCCGAGATCAAGAGTCTCATGCTCTACCGACTGAGCCAGCCAGGTGTCCCCTAGAAATTTATTTTTTAAAAAAAGAGAATGAAAATAATCAAAGGTGTGGGTGAGTGGAGATCGAGGAGAAACAAAATCGGCCCTGAGTTGATCTTGGTTGGAGCCAAGTGATGGGTACAGGGGAGAGTGTTGTTATACTATTCTGTCTACTCTTGTATGTGTTTGAAATTATTATATTAAAACAGTAAAGAATTAAAAGGAAAAGAAAGTGCCAAGAACCAGAAGAACCTCTATGGACCATTATCCTGCTTCTTCAACAAGCCACAGTGTCATTGGTCAGTCTTCCTCTGTTTCTCTGTGCTGCCTCCAGTGTTTAATTCCTTCTCACCCCTCCACCAAGGAACTTCCTTATCACTTCGACTCCGTATAGGTCCTTTTGGCTTTTGCTTCCCTGGTAGTGGAATTCCTTTGTATCTTCAGAGTTCAAATTGTTCAGAGACGATCTGATTCTTCTTTCTACTAATCCATAGAAACAGCATCAATCTGGGGTGCCTGGGTGGCTCAGTTGGTTAAGTGTCCAACTCTTGGTTTCAGCTCAGGTCATGATCTTACAGTTCATGAGTTTGAGCCCCCCATCCAGCTCCGTGCTGACAGTGCAGAGCCTGCTTGGGATCTCTCTTTTCGTCTCTCTCTGCCTCTACCCTGCTCTCTCTCTCTCTCTCTCTCTCTCTCTCTCTGTCTCTAAATAAATAAATAAACTTAAAAAAAAATGGCATCAATCTAATCTATGTTGAAGTGCGTTGTCCATGAGGGTCCATGAAAGTCCGTGAAGTCAGGCATGGTCCAGCAGGAGAAAGGATAGGGCAGGGAGAGTGGGAACTACAGGGTATATAACAGAGCTGCTAGCAGGTGGAGGGGAGGCAGCACCAAGTCTCTTACCAATGCAACTTTGAAAGACCCTCAGGAGTTCATTTAAATGAGAGTAAGGTCTTTGTTTTCCATGTGTTCCTTATGACTTGTGAAGGCTCTCCAATTACTCAGTATTATAAAAACATGGGGTTTTTTCACACCAAATTACCAATAAGTAATTTATTTTCCAATTTGTCCTCCCATGTCATACTTCCAAGGAGGAATTGGGGAAACAACAATGGCTGCTAATCTGAAATGCTCATAGTGCAGATAGACTCATTCTTCTTCTTCTCGATGCATTAACCTAACGAGGAAGAATGTCTTTTACTACCCCATGGCCCATTGCTTACAATGTGCTCACATGAATTTCTCCTGTTCTTTTCTTCTCTTCGGTCCAAATTGTTCCACGAAGAGCACCGAGGAGACAGAAGACCTGCGTTCTTGTTCAGAAGGTGTGTGTTCTCTAGGTGACAGTGTGAGCCCGTGAAAGTCATTTTATACATATGGGTCTAAGTCTCCACATCTATGAAGAGCTTAGATCAGATCAGGTTTGGCAAACAGGTGTTATCTTGAGCACCAGCTCTGTCTGGAGTCCTCTCTTGAGAAGGACTCTGAAGCCACAATTGAGGTTTAATGAAAGAAGAGTGTCAAGATTGATTAGTGATGTCTGCTGTGGACAGGGAATGGGAACTGGTGTATGGAATGTTTGCCATTTCTGATCTACAAGAGCTCTAAAAATCCCTTCTAGCCATAACTTCCCTTTACTCATAGAGTGGGAACAGGTAAATTTCTACTTTTCCAGAGGCCAAAGTAACCAGTGGAAAACTCAAATGATCTTATTTCAGTGTAAGAATACAGAATAAGAAATTATCTAAAGTAATAATGATACCTGGGGCCACCTGGGTGGGTCAGTCATTTGAGTGTCCGACTTCAGCTCAAGTCATGATCTCACGGTTCGTGAGTTCAAGCCCCACATCGGGCTCTGGCTGACAGCTCAGATTGTTCAGATTCTGTTTCTCCCTCTCTCTCTCTCTCTCTGCCCCTTCCCTGCTCACACTCTCTCTCTCTCTCAAAAATAAATAAACATTAAAATAAACAAATAAATAAATAAAGTTAATAATGATACCTAACATTTAATGAGCACTGGCTATGATCTGGACACTGTTCTAATTGCTTTTAGGACAATTATCTGCCCACAACAGCCTTTTGAGGTAAGGGCTGTAAATATCCCCATATTTAAGCAAATGAAGAAACTGAAGCATAGAGATGTTAAATAACTTGGTCCAAGTCCTTAAAGATAATAACAGTGCAACTAGAATGGAACCTGGCAACCTAATTATGGAGTCCACGTGGTTGGCTTGTCACTCCACATCAGACATCCCCTGGAAGCCTGCTGGTAATGCAGACTCTTAGACCCCAACCAGACCTACTGAATTAGAATCTGCATTTCAACAAACTCCTCAGATGATTCATATTCACATCACCCTTTGAGAAGCATGGTCTACACCATATTGTCTCCCAGGAAGAGATTAGCTACCATGATTAAATGTTTACAATATGCATGTTCTGTGCTAAGCGTTATGCCTATATAATTGCATTTAATTCACGTAAAAATCCTAGAAGGGAAATCCCACAAGATCAATAGTATCAAGGTCAATATTCTGGTTGTGATATTATATTGTAGTTTTGCAAGATGTTACCACTTGGGGAAAGGATACATACGATCTCTCTGTATTACCTCTTACAATTACATGCAAATCTATAATTATCTCAAAATAAAAAGTGTAATTAAACAATCCTATGATGTAGGTTTTACTTTTCCTACTTTGATTGTTGAGAAAACAAAAGGTTTAAAAAGGCTAAGCAACCCAACTTTGCAAATAAGCATTGAGGTCCTACTATGCAGGCACTGGGGACACAGCAGTGAACAAACATTGCTCACTGAGCTGTCACTCTAGTGAAGGCAGTAAGAATTCAAACCAAGATCTGGCTTGCTAAGTCCTCTACTGCTCAGATTTTGGGGCTATGGTCACAGGATCAGAATGTGGTAAATAACAGAGCTACGAATGGTTAACACATTTGCAGAATTTCTAGGCAGATATACATATGAAAGCATCTAACAGGGCCAGGCGCAAAATAAGCACTCAGTGAATTCCCGTTCTTTCTTTTCTTGCAACCACCTGCGAGCCCAGAAGTGACCCTCACCACCACCATGACCCAACATGAATTTTACCCTTCACCCAACTGGATGGAGTCCAGTGATGGGACCATTTTGAGTGTAGTAACCCGAGCCTCAAACTGCTTGTGGAATTCAGTGAGGGCAATGTTCCAAGGTTCAGGGAGGTACCATTTGAAACCTGTCAAGGAGTCAGTGGTGAGCATTTTTCTGAATGTCAGCTCTTTTCACAGCATGGTTCTGAATGAGTACCCTGAAGCAACACAAGATTTGTGCCAGAACAACTGCTCAGACTTCGGATCTCTGAATGATATCTGTCTAACTGATCCAAAGATTGGAATTATCCTCACACAAGGAATTTTCCTTCAAATACTGTAGAAACAATTCATCTTGGCAATAGATGCTTGCCATCTTTCTTAGAGACAAACCAGTGGGCTGGGGCAGGAGAAAATAAAAGCCATTTTCCTGAGAAAAGAATGTTGTAGATGCTGGATTCAAGGTTGTCGAGAGTCTGACCACTGGTAACTAGCTAACTCTCAGAGAGAGTCTGAGAGTTGGGGAACTTACCAGAAATAAGCATGTGTTGGGGCTCCTGGGTGGTTCATTCCGTTAAGCGTCTGACTGTTGATTTCGGCTGAGGGAATGATCTTGCGGTCCGTGAGTTCACGCCCTGCGTCAGGCTATGCACTGGTGGTGCAAAGCCTGCTTGGGATTCTCTCTCTCCCTCTGCCTCTCTCTTTGCCTCTCCCCCACTCTTGAACTTGTGTGCTCTCTCTCTCTCTCAAAATAAATAAATAAACTTAAAAAAAAAAAAAGAAATGAGCGTGTGGTTTTCCTCTGAGTGTAGAATCACTCAGAGGACACCACCACCTAGGAGGGAAGTTCTTCCAACCAAGATTGACTTGTCTCTCTTGCCTCCAATTCTTCCTTTGCATTCAACTCTTACAAGCATGTGCTATATATAGGCAGGGAGAAAGTAAACAAGGAAGGAAGGAGATAACATTCCTGGATGACAACTACGTGCCAGCCACGTTGCTGAGCATTCCCATTTAGTGCAATTTGATCCTGTGAGGAAGATGTTAGTGACCCCATTCTACAGATGAAACAATGGGGCCTCAGAGAGGACACAACATTTGCCTCAGTAGTGCAGAGCCAGGATTCGAACCAGCTGTCCTGATTCTGATTCAACAACCTTTCAATGATACCACTAAGTTCTCCCAGAAAAGACCCTTTCAAGATTCTCTAGGTAAACTATTATATCTACTCTTGTAAACCAACACTCCACCTCTGAAGGGAAATATCTCCTCTTGGTGTGCCATCCCCTATGGGCTACAATATGGAACTGAAATTTACTGAGGTTCTAGCATCATTTTTGACATTGTTTGTCAAAGGATGGAAAAACACTTGGTACATGATAATTGCTGAGATACCAGCGTCAGCCAAACCAGAGTTCAAACCTCAGTCCCACCATCTTCCTCTCCTCTCCTATACATTCCTACTTAGAAAGGTGTTGATAAGACAAGCACTGACAGGGGCGCCTGGGTGGTTCAGTCGGTTAAGCATCGGACTCTTGGTTTCAACTCAGGTCACAATCTCATGGTTTTGTGAGTTTGAGTCCCGCATCGGGCTCTGCACTGACAGTGTGGAACCTGCTTGGGATTCTCTCTCTTCCTCTCTCTCTGCCCCTCCCCAACTTGCACTGTCTCTGCCTCTCTCAAAATAAATTTTAAAAATTAAAAAAAAAAAAAAGACAAGTACTGATAGGCAAATACTGTGTGATCTCAGTTATATGTGGACTAGGAAGGAAGGAAGGAAGGAAAACAATAAAAAAAAGAAAGAAAGAAACAGAAACCAAACTCGTAGAAAAAGAGAACAGATTTGTGATAGCCAGAGACAGAATTGGGGAATGATCAGAGTAAGGGGGCCAAAAGATGCAAACTTCCAGTCATAAGATAAGCACTAGGGATGCACGACTTGATGACCATTGCTAGCACGGTCGTATGGTATATACTTAAAAGTTGTGAAGACAGTAGTAAATCCTAAGAGTTCTCATCACAAGAAAAACGGGGAAAAAATTTTTTTCTCTTTCTTTTTTTTTGTATCTATATGAGATGATGGCTGTCAACTAAATATTGTGGTAATTATTTCACAATATGTGTGTGTAAGTCAAGTCATTATGGGAGACAGTGCTGTGTGTCAATTATACCACCATAAAACTGGAGAAAAAAAGAAGCCCTAACTGGAAAAAAAAAAAAAAAAAAACAGATCCAGGGTTATTTGTTTTAAAGCATTATTAAGTACTTTTAAAAATAGTAAAATTACTTAGTGGCTGTTTTTCCACTTCCTCATTCATCTGTTTGACCCTAGAGTTGATTACGTAAGACAGCTTTAAAATCCAAGTCAAGCCTCCTTGAGCTGATGAATTTCTATGAGCTTGTGTATATATAAATATATACATAAGAATATAAATATTCTTAGGTGGGCATATACACATATGTATTTATTTATATGTTGTATATATTTATATGTATAATTTATATATTATCTATTTTAATGTATATATTTCTTTAAGCTTTTATTTTTTAAGTAATTTTGACAGTCAACATGGGGCTCAAACTCACAACCCCGAGATCAAGAGTTGTACGGTCTACTGACTGATTCAGCCAGGCACCCTGCTTATATATATGTATATTTTGTAATGTATTTGTATACTTTAGAACAGTCACAGATACAATGAAAGTGGCTCCAGTTCAAAGTCTAATGTGCTTCTACTGCATGTAGTGCTGAAATCCCCAGGAAGCAGACTGTGTTTGTATTTAGGACACCACAATGTACAAAACTATTTTTGAAAGAATTTGATATATATAAATAAATAGTCATCTTGGGCAAACTATGTCTTCATTATATTATGTTTACAGTTTAATATTCTTCTGAATTGCATATATGAAGAGGCACCATAATCTTTCCAGTGCTGATTGGCAGTGGGGGAAATGGGTTTGGGTCCAAAATAGATGCGATTTCTGCACAGAAGGAAAAAAGGACAAGGGTGTTTTTTCCCCTTCCCGAGTGGGAGCTTTCCAAAGAACAGGAAGCTGTTCACTCCCTCCATTCCTTCTGTGTAAGCACCTTTGGTTTGCCACTTACCATTCTAGGTATTAAAACTGTGGCTATCATTGAAACAGACAAGGTCCTGCCCTGAAGGAGCTTATGTTCTAATGGGGAGGTGTTGGGGAGAAGGCAGAAAGAGAGACAACTAGCCAGGAAGCATAATTTAAGTCACATAAGTTAACTTAAAAGTAGACAGGCTATAGCAAGGAGTTCAGACTGTATTCTAATGCAAAAGGAAGCCATTTGAGGGGGCTTAGGGAAAGGGGTAATACAAGTTTGAGTTCTAAAAAGACCTCTCTGATGGTTATGTGGAGGATATTCCTTTTGGGTTGTATAACAAAAATACCATAGATGAGGGAGCTTAAACAACAAACTTTTATTTCTCACAGTTCTGGAGGCTGGGAAGTCCAAGATCAAGGTGTCCAATATATTCAGTGTCTGGTGAATACCAGCTTCCTGGTTCCTAGGTGGGCAGTTTTTTTGCTGTGTCTTCACATGGTAGAAGGGGCAAGGGGGTTCTCCGAGGTCTTGTATAAGCGCACTAAACCCATTCATGAGGACTCTGCTGTCATGACTTCATCACCTTCCTAGAAGCCCCACCTCCTAACACGATCACATGGGGATGAGGTTTCAGCATGTGAATCTGCAGGGGGACAAACACACAGTCTCTAGCTGGCGGGGAGATAGAAACAAGGAGATGAGTTAGGAGACTTTCACAATCTTTCAGATGAAAGGGGATGGTGTTTCAAAACGAAACGAGATTGAGGAAGGCAGGTGAACAAATTTGAGATATATTTTGTTGATGTATCAGTTAAGGCAATGTCAGCTATTATAACGTTTGACCCCAAAAGCTGAGTGGTTTTTTACACAAAGTCCAAACGGTGTTCTAGAAAAACAAGTGGCTGTTCTGCAAGTTGTGACTCAGGGATCCAGGATCTCTCAGTCTTATGACTCTGTAGCCCTAGGACCTCAGAATCCTTTGCAGGGTCTTCTTAGTCCAGCAGATGGAGAAAGAGAGCACAGAGAGGGCACACATGCTTCTTCAGGGGCCTACGTACAGATCACTCCCACATAATCCTAATGGTGAGAACCAGTCACATGGCCTCACCCCAATGATGGGGAGCCAAGAAATGTGGTCCCCGTGTGGGCAGCCGCTTCCGGTCAACAGTTCCACACTACTGGAAAGGAACATAGATCCTTGGTGTTCAAGTGGCCATTTCTGTCATGGTAGAGTTGGCAATTTTTCTGGTGGGTTACACACAGGGGTTGAAAGAAAGTGAGGCCCCCAGGATGACTCATTGGCTTTTGGCCTGAGCAAAGGTGGAAGGTGGTTATTAACTGACAAGGGAAGTTGGGGGAGGAGCAGATTTATACTAGGGGCAGGAGATCTCAAGAGACCCATTTTGGACATATGTAGTATGAGTTGCCTTGAAACATCCAAAAGGAAATGTTGAAAAAGGCAGCTGGGTATGTGAGTCTGGGCTGCAAAGGAAGGGTCAAGACTAAAGATTTAAGTGTTGCATTTCCCCTTTACCCAGTGGCTTCTGATCCTAACACCTCCTCATACAGGTGTGGGCCCCTCGTTACACTTGACACTCAAGGCATTAACTGCAATAGCACAACTTCACCCTTCTTTAGAGATCATTGTAATTTTATTACCCATGAAATGATGGCTGTTACTATTACGTGCATTCACTCATTCAACACGTAGTTTATTGAGTGTCTAGTGTGTGCTGGACACTGGTGGTTCGCAAATAGTCCGTGCCTCATGAAGATGCCATTCTAGTAGGAGAAGATCATAAACAGAGAAGTACACCTGCCCTAGAGAATGATAGGTGGGGTAAATGAGAAAGTACCAGGGAAGTCAGGCCCTGGAGTTACTAGAAGCAGAGAGACTTCTATACAAAGGAGCACTTGAGCAGAAACCTGAGGGAAGGTGAGGGAGCAAACTATGTGTCTGTGTGGGGGAAGATGGTGCCAGGTGAGGGCAGAGCAAATGCAAAGGCCCAGAGGCAGAAGAGTTAAGTACCTGGCATGTTCCAAAACCAGCCATGAGGCTGGTGTGGCTGGAGTAGGTGGGAACAGAGAAGAGCGGTAGAGGATGAGGTCAGAGAGGTGGGGGGTTGGCCGGCCATGTAACTGGTTTCTTCCCTACACCTTCATGTAACTGGAGAAGGAGGGAGAAAAACAAACCTATTTCCTAGTGCAGAAATCTTTGCAAGGAAAGCAACATGCAAGCAATAACTTCCTGTGCAACCCCCAAAATGAAACACTTTCAAAGTGGAGTATTTGCAACCAAAATAAGAAAGGGTTACAGTTTCACAACATGGAGCATAGAATGCTCAGTGTTTCCAGTTTATAGCAGGTTTACTTCACAGTTAATTGCAGCCACATGTTAAGTGTGCCCACCGGGGACGCATTTTTAGCAAGCACCATCAGAGAGACCTGAGCAAACACGTCCCATCCCTGGTGCTCAGAGCACGACCAGTTGTGTGATTAGCTCAGGAGGATGGGAACCTTAAAATCCTGCAATGATAAATACTTTGTTTTCTGAATACTCCAGAAACTGAGCCAGAAGCCTTTTATCAGCGGGTTTTTATAACGTTAGAAGAAGCTGGTATAAGTGAAAAAAAAAAAACCACCTTTTTTCGTGGGGAAGTTTCTCAGGCTTGTTAAGTTACCTTGCGTGGCTCCCTTTTAATCTGCCCACTGTGGTGAGAACCACGAAACAGAAATACCCACGGTGGAGTCTGGGCCTTTCGGAACTGCTTTTAATCATGGAGGGACTCGCTGGACAGTGCTCAGCAGTGACCACAAACGTGTGGGCAGGGCTCTACAGTTGATGTTCATGAGGTCGTCTTAGTTAATGCTGACATCCCTGGAATTGGTCCCATTTTCTCTTTTTTATAGGAAAATGTGGGTTGTGGCTATCGACTAGGTTTTGGCTCCCCAGCATCTAGAGGTCCCTCCTATTTGGGGGAAATCTACGTTGGCTGGGACTACGGAAGTCAAAGGGTGCCCCGTGGCCCCTCCCTGGCAGCCAGGAGGTGAGCAGATGCCAGGGCGGGGTCTAGGCTCAGCCAACTGGATGTTCCTGGGGAACATGGGGGATCTTGGTGGGTGGCAATGTCACGAGTCCTGGAATGGTAGTGCCCAGGCAAAGTGGTGAATCCACTGCTGGGAGAGTCAGAGGTGCTTTTGGCCCCACTGTCTCAAGGAAGACCTGCCCACCCTCTTTGGCTTTTACTACGTTCTGAGTCTGTCCCACCTGGTTTTCAGCCACCCGATACCCCACTTGGTAAACTCCGTTTCTGCTTATATTACCAGAGACCATTTCTGTTCACTGTAAGCTAGAGCCCTGGCTTAATATTAAATAATTTGCAGACCCCAATAAAGAACAAAAATTCTGGACACCCAGAGTTGATGTGCATTATTTTTGCTCTCATGTCACTCAAATATGTACACCATAAAACCAAGCATAAACTCCTTAGAGGCTTGGAGCTAGTTCTTAAGCAACTAGAGAACACAAACACATTAGCAAGGTAAATACAAGCAATGCCGCAAAATCACCAATGCTGAAATTAACAGCATTGACCTAATATGACAGATGGTGCTGTTTTATGAAACTAAATGGCTGTTAGTAATGTGAAAATGGAACTGACTGATCTGGGCTCATGTGTTCTCATTTTGTTACTACCATGGGCCACTTGATGACTTAATTCTACCTCTTTTCTCCATTCAAACCACTGTGAGCACTTCATTCATATAGCTTGAGGTCATTTGCTCTTTTTTTTTTTTTTTTTTTTATGGGTGCACCATTTGCTAATGAAGACTGCTGATGTTCTTTGGTTCTTTGGCTGGAACCATTAAAATTATTCTACTTGGCCATAATGCCATTGCAAACGTAACCACAAATGCAGGGGCTCAATCAGCTAGAAGGATCCTCCAAATAACCCAATATTTGCTTATATCAATGTTTTAAAGGTTAACCTCAAGAATACTAAATTTTTAAAATTCTCATACAAAATTCTCATCAATTCCCAAGAATACATTTGCAAACCTAAGTTTCAGAAATCCCATGGCAAGGTAGTCAAGGAGTATAAGCTTTGAGTTAAAGAAAAGAAATTCTGGTTCTGAATCCTTTAATAGTCTTGGAATTGTGAGCGAGTTGTAATCTGAGCCTTAATTTTCTTACCTGTAAAACGGAACAATAATACCTATCTTTCAGGACAGTTGTGTTAAACAAGATGATTGTGTAACAATCATAAATGATACTCATTGTTATAGTTGTCCTGACATTCAAATTGGAATATTTGCCCCAGTTCATACCAGTTGGTCCCAGAGACAGACCTAGCTCAGATCCTCTCAACATGTTACCCTTTGCTTTTAAAAGCACCTGTGCTGAGCAGTGTGAGGCCCCTAGGGACATCTGCCTACCTTTTAGGGCCGTGTTCATAGGGAGTTGTTGTGTCTGCGAGATTTACACTCTGCAGGAAATTACTCATTCCAGGTTAATTTCACTGATGATCATTAAAAAAACAAAAAACAAAAAACAAAGAAACAAAAAACCTGATCACATCATTCCCCTACTTAGAAACTGTCCATTTCCTGTTGTTTATACCTGTGGTTCATTGGGTCCCCTGATCAACAGGGATTTGTTAGAAAAGTAAATGCAAATTCTCAGGCCGCACCCCAGACATACTCCTGCTGAAACTCTGGTGGTGTGGCCCAGGAATCGGTATTTCAACAAGCCCCTTGGGTGATCTCAAAACAAGCTAAAGTTTAAAAACTACTGCTTTATAGGACCAAGTCCAAACTTCCTTAGTACAACATTCACGGCTCTTCCTGTTCTGGTCCCAGGCTACTTTCCTAGCCTCTTTTCCTAACACTCCTGAAAATACCTTATGCTCTAGCACCATCAGACTTCACTCTCTGTCTTTTAAAAAAAACAAATGTTTATTTATTTATTTTGAGAGAGAGAGAGACAGAGAGACCGAGAGAGACAGAGAGACAGAGAGAGAGAGAGAATCTCAAGCAGGCTCCACGCTATCAGTGCAGAGCCCAATGCGGGGCTCCATCTCACAAACCATGAGATCGTGACCGGAGCCGAAATCAAGAGTTGGACACCCAACCGACTGAACCACCCATGTGCCCCTACTTTCCGTCTTAAACGTGACAGGCCCTCTGATGCCTCGGTACATGCAGTGCGGTCCCCCTACTGGGCATTTCTTCAAAAAGTCTCATCCTCTGTGCAGCTTCCCCTGATTGCTTCAAGGCTGGAAGTGTGGCTCTGCAGCCTTTATGTCACATTTCTATTACACACACAGGTGGTTGTCACACTGTATTGTCTCTAATTAGTTCCTGAGAAGGCTAGTTACCATTTTCCATTTTCCCCTTGTCCCAACAAGAAAGCGTGGATTTCCCAGCTCCCTTGCCAATAGGAGTAGTCAATGAGATGCAAACAGAGGCTGATGGGCTTTGGGGGTGCTTGATGATTGGGCTGACAGGCAGTCTGCTGCTCTCCCTTCCTGCTTATACCAGCCAGGCTGCATTGCCCAGCTTGCAGCCATGGGTAAGCTTGAGGCTGGGAGATGCATGCTAAGGATGACAGAGAAAAAAACATAGCAGCAGCCTGGACGTTGGTGACATTGTGAGGCCACTGCACAGTCCCTGGACCTTTGTCCCCTGGCTTCAGTTCACACGATATTCAAATAAATCCTTTTCTTTCTTTCTTTCTTTCTTTCTTTCTTTCTTTCTTTCTTTCCTTCCTTCCTCCTTCCCTCCTTCCCTCCCTCCCTCCCTCCTTTCTTTCTTTCTTTCTTTCTTTCTTTCTTTCTTTCTTTCTTTCTTTCTTTCTTTCTTTCCTCCTTCCCTCCCTCCTTTCTTTCTTTCTTTCTTTCTTTTTGTAAATCCCTTTCTTGTTGGAGCCACTTTTCTCCCTGAGTCTAACAACATGGTGTCTCAAAGGCAGGACCGTCTTACTCATTGCTGAATCTATGTGCCTGGCACAGAGCCTGACCCATAGCAGATGCTTAATAAATGCTTGAGGAAGGAAGGAAAGAACAAATCCTTATTATGTCTGTTGCAGAAGGAACCAGAGCTTGCATATTGGGCCTACAGTTGCCTTTCTGGACACTGGGAAACCACATCAGGTTAAAAATAAAGAAAAGTCTTTTAAATTTTATTTTAAATTAAAATGTCACAGTTTTGGGGGCGCCTGGGTGGCTCAGTTGATTAAGCATCTGACTTCGGCTCAGGTCATGATCTCACGGCTTGTGAGTTCGAGCCCCGCATCGGGCTCTGTGCTGGCAGCTCAGAGCCTGGAGCGGATTCTGTGTCTCCCTCTATCTCTCTGCCCCTCCCCGGCTCATGCTCTCTCTGTCTCTCAAAAAATAAATGTTAAGAAAAAATTTTTTAAATGTCACAGTTGCAACTTAAAGCAGGATAACATTATCCTGCCATTGGACAGAGCATGGGTGCTAAATGAAGCCATGCGTCACTCCTGCTTCAAATCCTTCAACAGTTCCTCACAGCTCTTAAAGTCTGAAGTCCCTAGTGTTATTTGATTTTTCACTTTTAAAAATTTCTGTGGTGATAACTGTGGATTCCTATGTGATTGTAATAAATAATACAGAGAGATCTCATGCGCCTTTGCTGGTTTTTCTCCAACGCAAATTATACAGTACAACATTGTAACCAGAAAATTGACATTGATGCAGTCCACCACTCTGATTCACTCCCCACTTTTTGCCTGTACTCACTTGTGTGTGTTTAATTCTTTACCATTTTATCATGTGTAGGTATCCACATATCCACCTCCACAGTCAAGACACAGAATATTTCCATGACCATGAGGATCCTTTTATCCCCACACTTACCTCCCCCACACTGTGCCCTCTCCCCCTATCCCAGACCCTCGGCAACCGCCAATCTATTCCCCATTTCTAAAATTTTGCCATTTTATTTACTTTTTAAGTTTCTTTCTTTATTTTTGAGAGAGAGAGAGAGAGAGAGAGAGAGAGAGAGAGAGAGAAGGGAGGGGCAGAGAGAGAAGAGAGAGGATCCCAAGCAGGCTCCATGCTCAGCACAGAGCCACAAGGAGAGGCTCAATCCCATGACCCTGGGGATCACAATCTGAGCCCAAACCAAGAGTCAGACGCTCAACTGACTGAGCCACCCAGGTACCCGTTTTGTTTTGTTTTTGTTTTTTGAGAGAGAGTAAAATTTTGTCATTTTAAAATGTTCTAGAAAAGGGGTGCCTGAGTGACTCACGTCGGTTGAAAGTCTGACTTCAGGTCAGGTCATGATTTCATGGTTTGTAGTTTGAGCCCCACATTGGGCTCTCTGCTGTCAGCATGGAGCCCGCTTCAGATCAGATCCTCTGTCCCCCTCTTTCTCTGCCCCTCTCCCACTCATGTTCATGTGCACTCTCTCTCTCTCAAAAATAAATACATATTAAAAAATTAAAAAATATACAAAGAAAATGTTCTAGAGATGGACTAACACAGTGTACCACTTTTGGAGACTGGCTTTTTTCCCTTGGCATAATCCTCCAGAGAGCTACCTAAGTTGTTTTGTGTATCAATCTTTCCCTTCCTTTCACCACTGAGTGATGAATACCAGTTTAACCATTCCCCCACTGAGGGACAGCTGGGCTATTTCCAGTTTGGGGTTATCACAAGTAAAGATGCCTATGAACATTCCTGTACAACTTCGTGTGTGAACATGCCCACTACTTTTTGAACCCCTTCCTAAGATTGAAGTGTTCCCTGCCTTATAAGTCCTGACTACTGAAGACAGAAGCCAGAAAGACTCCTTTTCCCAAGTTGTATCTGAGGTACTTAGGCTCCATCCATCAGACACATATGAGATTTTGTTCACATGTGGGCTGTGTGAGGACCCAGGTACTCCAGAGACTTTTAGGATAAGAGAAGTGGAAATCAGCTTTTGGAGGGCAGCAATTATAGAGGTCTGGGTGTCCATATCACTGCAGCCAGTGAGCAGCAGTGACTATATCAGTAATGGGGGTGGCAGTGGTGTCTTTGGTGAAACTCCTGTGAGGTGGTTTGGGCATTTTTTCCCTGGTCCCTTGGCCTCCCAGCCCCCCTCTATGTCCCTCATGGAGAGGCAAACTACCTAATACTCTTTTAAAAATTTATTTTCTGCTTAAATAAGGTTAGGTAGATTCTATTGTTTGCAACTAAGAACTCCAACCAACCTCCTTCTCTAGCCTCTTCTCTGGCCAGCCACTTCTTACACCAAGTGCCCCAGCTATCCCACACATGCCACTTCCAGTTTCCCAAATATACTGGCTTCATGTACTTCCCCGTTTATGGCACTTCTCATACTGTATTAACATTGTTTACTTATCTGTTCCTCTCAGAACCATGCCCACATCCCTAACCTCTGTCACACTCCTACTGCCCTTAGGATTTGCTCAACCAATATTCAAATGATTGCTTATCTTTATCTTTGATGACGTAAAAACAACGCCTGTGACCAGTACTGTCATGGTCACTTCACCACTCTGAGCTAGAGTTTCATTATCTATAAAATGGAGTAACATTACTAAGAGAAGGACAGTTTAGAACAATCCAATTTAAAAATGGGCAAGACACTTGCATAGGTATCTTTCTAAAGAAGATACATAAATGGCCAATAAACACATGAAAAGATGTTCAACATCACTAATAATTAAGGAGATGCAAATCAAAACCACAGTGAACTACCACGTCACACTCAATAGGATGGCTGCTACCAAACAACAACAACAACAGCAACAACACCCCCAGAAAACCAGAAAACCACAAGTGTTGGAAAGAATGTGGAGAAACTGGAACCCTTGTGCACTGTTGGTGAGAATGTGAGGTGGGACAGCCCCTGTGGAAAATAATATGGTGCTTCCTCCAAAAATTAAAACTTTTTTTTAAATGTTTATTTATTTTTGACAGAGAGAGAGAGACAGAGCACAAGCAGGGGAGGGGCAGAGAGAGAGGGAGACACAGAATCAAAAGCAGGTTCCAGGCTCTGAGCTGCCAGCACAGAGCCCGATGCAGGGCTCGAACTCACAGACCACGAGATCATGACCTGGCTGAAGTCGGACGCTCAACCGACTGAGCCACCCAGGTGCCCCATCCTCCAAAAATTAAAGATAGAACAATCATATGATCCAAAGATCCCACGTTCAGTAATATATCCCCCCAAATTGAAAGGAGGGTCTTAAAGAGATGTTTGTACACCCATGTTTATAGCAGCAATATTCACAGCAGCCAGAAGATAGAAGGAAGCAACTTAAGTGTCCATGGAGGATGAATGGACAAGCACAATGTGGTGTATGCATACAAAGAAATATTATCAGACTTAAAAAGGAAGGAAATTCTAACACATGCTATGTGGATGAAACCTGAGGACCCTATGCTAAGTGAAATAAACCAGCACAAAAATACAGATACCAGGGTGCTCAGGTGGCTCAGTCAGTTAAGCATCCAACTTCAGCCCCATTGAGCTCTGCACTGACAGTGCAGAGTCTGCTTGGGATTCTCTCTCTCCCTCTCTCTCTGCCCCTCCCCCCCTTCAAAATAAGTAAATAAGCATTAAAAAAGAGACAGATATTATATGATTTCACCTGCTTGAGGTAGTTAGAGCAGTCAAATTCTTAGAGACCGAAAGTAGAATCATGGTTGCCAGGGAATGGGAGTTATTGTTTAATGGGGAAAGAGTTTCATTTTTGCAAGATGAAAAGTATTCTGAAGATGGATTGTGGTGATGGTGCACAACAGTATGAATGTACTTAATGCCACAAAACTTTACACTTAAAAAATGGTTCAGATATAAATTTTGTTTGTCTTTTTTTTTTAAAGACACACATGCGCGCGCGCGCGCACACACACACACACACACACACACACACACACGTAAGAGTCAGGGAGGGGCAGAGGGAGAGAGAGAATCCCAAGCAGGCTCCACACTATGGGTGCAGAGCCCGACTTGGGGCTCATACTCATGAGCCATGAGATCATGACCTGAGCCACAACCAAGAGTCGGGCGCTTAACTGACTGAGCCACCCAGGCGCCCCTAAGGAGTAACAACCTACGATGAGTTAACCACTTTATATCCACTAGAATGGCTGAAACATTATCAGGCGCTGGCAAAGATATAAAGCAATTAGAGTTCTCATACGCTGTTTAACCCTTTTTATAAACATCTAAAAATGTAAACATGCACTTATCATGTGATCCTGCAATTCTAACTAAAGCCAGATATACCCGAGAAATGAAATGTTACAAAGACTTGTACACAATGTCAGAACAGCTTTGATTATAATAGTCAAAGACCATACGCAAGTTAAATGTCCAGCAACAGGTAAATAAATATAAAACAAATTGTAATATAGCCATACAACGGAATACTCCTCAGCAACAAACAGAATGAACCACTAATACGTGTAACAACATAGAAGAATCTCAAAACGTTACGCTGAGAAAGCCCAAGATATAAAAGACTAAATACTGTATGATTTCATCTACATGAAATTCCAGAAAGACAAATCTAATATATGGTGATAGAAATGAGTTCAGTGGTTACCAGGGATAAGGCCAGAGGGAATGACTGCAAAGAGGCATGAGGGAACTTTCTGGAGTGGCGGAAATAGTTTGTATCTTGATTGCTGGTTTCATAGGTGTATGCATTTGTCAAAAGTCCTTGAGCCATACACTTGAAATAGATGTAGATGATACTTCAATAAAGTTTAAAAATGTTAGTAGGACACAGTATTTACAT